>NC_086212.1:3012981-5512981 GCF_035770615.1 Melospiza melodia melodia | reverse complement strand
GTTGTTGTTGTTGACTGATTTTCTCCATCTCCTTTGCTTTGCATTTAACAACATGCAATTTTATCCAGCTCTTCATCATCCACTCAACATCAAGAGATTTCCTAATCCTTGATCCAGTGCAATGCAATAGTTAATCTCAGTATTTCCCCCTTAACCCTCTCACTGGGACATGGCAGGACTAACCCCTGACAAAAAAGCTTTCACAGAACCACACTCTGCTGGTCTGAAACAGAAGGTCACATTTTAACTTAAAACCCTCCTTAAAACAGCCATAAATTCAGAGGTGTTGGCCTTGTGCTTGTTGTGGGTGAATCTCAGCAAGCTGCAGAGCATGTGGGAACACACGAATTTTAACCTTAAATCACTTGAATTCTAGGCCATGGCTTACCTTGAACTAGATAAAATCAATCCACTTTTCTCAGCAGCTTGGAAAGGCTTCCCAGTTTGCTTGCAGTGAAATATTTCCATGAATTACCCATGCAGGGGTTCCAGTTTTGTGTAGGTACATTCTTTATCTGAACCATTTGATCAAGAACACAATCAGGAGCCAAATTAAACAGATATTTGCAATTTTCCTGGTGTAACAGTTTTGCGCATGCCACGTGCCCCCAGCACCCATCAGAGCAGGGCTGTGAGGAGCAGAAAAGTTTGAATGCAAGGAAAGCTGCAGCTGTGATTTCTGTAATGGCATCAGCTCACAGGGGGATACTAAAATCTTGGAAAACCAGTGTTTAGTGGTCTTCAAATTTAGATTGTAAAAACAATAAAAAAACCCCCCAAACATTACAACAGAGAAATATAAGACTTAAGGTATTAGAATTGGTTGAATAATAATAAAACTGGACTCATTAGTGTGTTCCAAAAGAGGCATGCCAGCTTTCTGGGGTGACATTAATCATGGCTTGCAATTATTCACTTGAAAAGTCAGCATGAGAAAATAAAGCTTGATGTTTCATCCATTTTAGTACACATTCTTTCTGTAAAAAGTCATCCCAGAATTTAGTGATTATTATTCTCTTGTTAGGAAAGGTTCTCTCATCCCATGGAGCAACACTGATTTGGAGTCTGTTAACATTAACTAAAAGAGGAAAATAATTTTCTAAGGTGAGCTGGTCAAATTCCCAGAAAAAAAAACAACAGACATCAAATCACTTACCAAAAAGTGAGCACTTTTTAATGAATAGAATAACTTCTACTAAACCAGAAAAAGAAAAATTAAAAAAGGATGAGTTTGTAACTGATTCTCTTATAAGGATTATTTATTTAACTTGGACTAATTTCTATTTTTCAGCTATTAGAGTATCACTGTACATAAGCCAGAGCATAATGACCAGAGAAGTGACCTGTAAGTTTATTTTGTCTCTCCGTTTGTTATAATATCCTGCTGAGTTACATCCATAATTTAAAAGGAGTAAAGACCACTAAGCTAAAAGTAGAGAAGGAATCTGTCATCACATTTAATTTTTTGGCAGGAGGTGGACAGGAATTCCAGGTGTAAAGAAGTGGAGGGGGAAAATTAAGCAAGAAGTGAAGGTGACTTACCCAACACTAAACTGGACCACAAAATGACACAGGAGGAAACAACAACAGCCCTGACAGGAGTCACATCTAAATCTCAATGGATCTGTTAGAATGAGCACAAGAGAAATAAATACAGCTTGTGTCTCTGCACAGAAATGGTAAAATAATTGGATTTTTTTTGTTTGTTTGAAATAAAGCGTGAAGGTGGCACAGATTTCCTGGTGGATTTAGGTGCTGTTCGTCTTTCCCTTGCAGCTCATCTCCTTTCCAGCTCGCCCAGAGCAGCAGAGAAACACAACTGGAGGGTCAGCCAGCCTCATTTGCATATGCAAAGTGGAATCAAACTTTATTATTACTAAAACATTACTCGAGATGTTCATTAAATTCAGTTGCAATTTTAGACAGTACCTTAACAAAATCCTTTTAAAGGTGTGTCCAGATGAGCAGAAGCAAACTGATTGAAATCCTGGGTGTCCCACCCAGTGTGGAAATGCCACAGGAGAATTCCTCACTCTCTTGCAGGAGGCTGGAACCATTTGAATCATCCCCTCTCCTTATCTGTTCCTGGGACAGAGACAGGCACAGTTCAGACAACATTTGTGCACCAGCAGCTGGGAATATTTGCACCCCAAAGCCCAGTAACCCCAACAGTTTTACTTCAGCAGCTTTGGCTTGTGCAAATGCTGTGCAGCTGGGTCAGCAGCTATTTTTTGAAGGAAATATTCCTTACAGGGCTACCCAGAAATGGGAGGAAAGCCTCCAAATATAGATCTTTCTTCCAAATATTTTTCAGTTTCTTTGAACCATGAATCCTGGCAGTAGTGCAGAACGTTCCTGTTGTCCTTGGGACACAAATGAAGAGATGGATGTGTTCTCCACAGGTTTTAGGTCCAAATACAGTTGTGGTTCTGCAAATTGGAGAGGAATAAGCTGAGGCTGATCACCCAGTGACTGTTGGGTGCAGGTGAGAAGATGGCTCTGCCTGGCAGTGGAGCACAGCTCCCACCAAAGGCTTTGCCAGAGCACCATCATTGCTGGAATAAGGCAGGACCCCAAAGAGATGTTGTAGGAAAAGTAAAGGAAATATCTCAGGGCCTGGGCACAGCCTCAAAAGCAGCAGAGACCTATCAGCAGGACAAAGATGCTCCTGGTTGTAGAGATTTGCACCAGATTCAGTTCAGATGAGCTTTCTCTCCCCATCCCATTGCAGGGATGTACAAGAGTAGCAATGCAAAAAAAAAAACACAGCAGAAAAGGAGAAAACCCCATGGGACTAAACACAGCACTGCTGTGAACATGAGCATGAGAGCTTTGGTTTGGCAAAAGGTCATTTGTTGATGCCCACAATGTGTTTGCCCCTCTCCTTGAAGGTGTAATGGGGGATTGCTCCCTCTCTGCCCCATTTGCTCCCTGGGATTCAGCTGTGAGGGCTCCTGGCAGCCCAAAGAGTCCTTCTGCCCCTGCATCCACAATCTGGGCACAATTAGGAACGCAAATTGACCAACAGATCCTTTATTAATCTGCTCCAACTTCCATGTGAAACACCTCATTCCACTGCTTTGGCTACTGGCCCCTAACATAACAAGTTACATGGGACTTGTCTCATCAAAATATCATCATGTCTAAATAGAGGATCTGTCTGAAGCACAGTGAAAATGAGTAATGATCACAATTATGGGCCGTATAACAGTCCAATAAAATCTAATTAAAATGATCCACATCCCATCTGCCAACAGCACATAAGCAACACCAGTCATGGGGGGGTGGGCAGGGGAAGAGAGTAAATAACACTCTCTTAATTTTTAAAATATGAAATATTTCATGGTGGGAAAGCTGTTTGCATTTTATAACTAGCTCCAAACTGTGCTGCAAATGAACTTCTGTGGTGATTGGAGATTCATCACCCTTAGCTCAGGAGAAGTTTTGGGGCTGCTCCCAGGGGAAAAAAAGTCATAGAGTGGAACCACAGAATAGTTTGGATCAGAAAAACCTTAAAGATCCTCTGGTTCCAACACCCCTGGCATGGACAGGGACACTCTGAACTAGAACAGGTTGCTCAAAGCCCTGTCCAGCCTGGCCTTGAGCACTTCCAAGGACAGGGCATCCCAAAAAGTTCCCTCCAAGTTTTTCAGAAGAGCCTGAGCACTTTGACTTTAACAAGGTAATAACCAGCACCCTCTTTTAACACCTGATTCAATTGCATTTGTGTTCTATTCTGATAGATGGATGGAAGGAGGAAATCTTCTCCATCACTTCTCCATAACATGGCTGGGCTTTCTGCTTGGCTCTCCAGTGCTTTGGCTTGACACAGGAGGTGGTTCCTGAGGGTCTGAACCTCTCCCTTGCCCAGCTTTCACCCAAGCATGGTGAAACTGATGAATGTGAAAACTTTCACCCAAGCATTGCTCAGCTGAAATGGAACCAATCTGGGCAGGTCTTTCTGCTCCTCTTTCTACAAAAACAGATGCAAAGGAGCAGATGAGATCCTCTGTGGAGAGCCTGGTTCAAACATGGCTTAAAGAAAGAGGCCATGAAAATATACAGCTGATGGAAAAGTAAAAGGCAGCTGTAAACCAGCAGTTCCCAGGCTTGATTTTGTAAATAATTAGGCTCTCAAGCACCACTTTATAAACAATAAGATTCTCAGACAGTCTTCCCATAACAGGCAAAACATTCTGTCCTTGGGCTCTCTGGGAGCAGATATGAAGGTTTTGAGAACTTTTCATATCACAGTGAGAACGCTGGTCCTGTTTTCAATAAACAAACCACAGGTATTGTAAAACAAAAGGAGGGGTTAGAGTCTTCTCTGTAACCTATCGTGAGCTCGAATTTTGCAATATGCATGAAGTTAATTAACACTGTTATATAAAGTGGCTGATTTAATCAATAAATCGGAGTCGATGCTGATCAACAACAAGATGGGTCGTCTCCCTTCGCTTTCAACAATCCTCCCTCCCAGGCTGGAAGCTGTGGAATCATTTCTCATACTTCCATGTGGACTCAGCATTCACCCTGGTGTTTTCAGTCATAAGTGCTCCTGATTACTCCTGATAAAATCTTCCTGAACACACCCTGCTCCTTGGTTAGCACCCAGTTCTTGAAGAGCATCCTTGAACACCTCCCTGGCTCCACGTCTCCTGCGGGGCACACCTGCCTTCCCCACCCTCTGTTCTTCCTTCACATCCACAAAAAGCGTGCTCCAGCTGCCAAGCCCAAAATAGTGATTTCTAATCAAGGTTAGGAATGTTCCTTCTTGAAATTTTATCTATTGATCAATTCTTCTGTACAAATTTGTGAACATTTCTATGCCAAGGTACCAAAGCCATCCAAAATTTTAAGATTCCAGAACAGGAAGGGACTCACAATGAAATTTATTTTCTTCTAGCAGAATCCACCTGGGATGGAGTCCATTTCTTGCATTTTGTGTGATTAGTCTCCATCCATCTGCAAAATGGTTGTCACAGCTTCATTCCCAGCTGCCCCAGAGCTGCAGAGGTTTCATCCCTCACTGGTTTTGCATGGCCGGGGTCCATTTTCACCGTGTTGCACCAAGGTAAAGCAATTTTAGCTTGGTGCCATTTTTTAAAGGAAGCAGAAGGGGTCCCAGCTTTGCTTTGGCTGTGGTTGCTCAAATTATCCAGCCTTTGACTGGGGAAGAAGTTCAGGCCTGCAGAGCTACAGCAGTCTCCAGCAGAAGTGTTGGGATGAAGTGAAAGAGGGAAGATACATATTACACACATCACCTCTGGGAAACAGTGATCACAAGTTATTAAACATTCTGTCAAAGGCTCTGCAGAGTCCTTTTCTTTCCTGCCCAGTTTTGTTAGCAATAAAGGCAGCTTGCTAATGTTTGTCACTTTCAAATTATAGTTTACTACTCAAAAGGCAGCAAAGGTACATTACATTTTCATAAAAAGACTATGAAGATGTCCAATTTTCAGAGCTGCAGGAGGACTAAAACCCTGTGCTGTGACACAGGTCCTTTCATGCATTATGGATACAGAGATTTTACAATTCAAATCAACAGTTCTCACCTTTCCCATTGCCTGGATCTTGGGTGATGCTTTAGGATGTGCAGCAGCTTCTGAGATTGACAAACACACATTTATGAAGGCAAAAGGATTGATGGACAAGGCATCCCAAATGCCAGCACGGCATCCCATAGGGCTGGGATTTGACTCTCTTCTCCAAGAGTCACTCCAAGTATTCAGTGGTCAAAAAAAACATTTCCTATGTTATAAATCACTGGGATTTTCACTGCTAGTTCTGAGTTAGCAACCTGTAAGAAACAGAGATAAATTTTAGGAGTGCACTTGGTATAGATATCCTGTGAGGATGGACAGGACTTGGGCTTCCAACCCCACTGTGCTTTCAGAGCCAATTATTTCAACCAGTTATCACAGCCTACAGATTCACATCAAATCTTTGGATTCTCCCCATTACAACAGGTTCTAATTAGGTATTGTGAGTATATTCCTATTCTCTTGCTCTTGTGGATTCTCTGGAGCCTAATAAGGCTCTGAATTCTTTAATACAGGGGTTTTTTCCTGTAGCTAGAACCCTCTAGATCTGGGCACCCTATTTTCATAGCAGTTTAATCTCTTTCAGACCTACTGACAGAATATGTTTAAAACAAGCTAAAAGGAATTGCCAGTTTGCCTGCCTGCACTCGAGCCTCAGCCTTTTCCAGTCCTCAAGACAAAATCCTGCCTCTGCTTGTTCCTGAAGCCAGCCCTGCCTGACACATTAGAGCTGCCTTTCATTTTTTCCAAGTTTAATGCAGACACAGAGCAGTTTCTTACTACACACTTAACTCCTATTGGCTTGAGAAAGGTTTACTTAAATTCTTCTGGGGAAATTAGAGCCCATAGACACAGAGCTTGCCTATCCATACACATGCCAAGAGACATGCCAAACCTCATCACATCCAGCCTAAGAACTCCCATTTGAAAATTAAAGGCAGGTTCCAAAAGCTTTCTCTTCCTGAACTATGGATTTTGCTATGTAGTTAATTTTGCAAGCTTTGAAATTTTACTCAATATATCCCCCTTTTTCTAATATATTGAAAAATCCATTGACAACTCTTTTGATGCTCCTTTTCATTTGAAATGGAATATTACTCCCTGTTCTCCTCCCTCCCCTCAAAAATCTTCAGATTATCTCCAAAACTATACTTCATACACTGGAGAAATGTAAAATAATTCCATATCTCCACTCTGCTCAATATAAATATTTCATTATGAACAGCCCGCTGTAAATTGGTCCAAGTATGGAGAATAAGAAAAATAAGTAAGGTAAGTCAAGAGCCTACACATGGAGTGGTCAGAGCTGGATATGAGTGAAGGGAGGGAAGGGGGAGGTTTTTGCAAACCAAAAATCTGCATTTCCAAGTGATGAGGAAGATCCTCAGATTGCCATATAAAAATGCCTTGTGTCTTCCTCTGCAGCCAAAACTCTGGGGGAGCTCCTAATGCCTGGAAAAGGCTGGAAAGGCTGAGCAGTGACAAGGGAAGTTTATTAAATCAAATGAGATTCAATACCAACGTGGCTCACTGCTATAGATCCTGAATCCAATATCCTACATGAGACAGATAATGATATAGTCAGTGGGAGGTCCTTCCAAAGAGGGGAAAAAGTACAGCTATATTTTATATTTTAAATTTATTTCTTTTTTTTTTTTTTTTATCCTTTTCTATCTTGGACCTTTGCAGAAGGGAGGGGAAGTTTGTTTCATTTCTACTTTTTCCCTGCTTAGAAAAAGGAAAACCAATTTTGTCACATACATATACAGAAGACTAAAGCCAGAAATTCACAAGCAAGTGGCATTCCATCAGGAATTTGAGAATTAGGCTAGAGAGAGCTGCAGATGAAGTGTGCTGTGTTCTGGAGGTTTTGGAATTAATTTGTAGAAATTCAGTATTCAAGGAAAAAGGACCAACTTCCCAGCTTCTGTAAATGAAACCAAAATAACTGAAGTCAAATTAATTCCACTGATTTACCCCAAATCCCCTGGCTTATTTCTGCCCCATTCATAACCAGCATTATTCAGTACATCTGCTCTGAGTGGGGACCTTTAAATAAGAGCAACAAATTCCCATTTTGTGAGAACCCTGGTAGCAGAAAGCTGATATTCCTCATTTCCTAATGAGTAATATTAACATAATGCAGGAGATTTTTAACAGACATGAACATAGGGTCTCTCCCTTAGGCACAACTTCTATCCTTGCTCTTTGGGCATAAAGCAAAGGAAAAATCCAATTTCAGGGCTCTGACTGTCAGGATGAGCTCAGCAACAGCAAAACTCAGTCACCTTTGCACAGTAAATATTAACATATGGGATAGATTACACAGCTATTTCCTTCATTTAGCCAAGCATGGAAATCTTGGGTATTATGATTATGAACTGATACAAGAAGAAAGGAGATCCAAGTAAGTCCTGGAGCTACTGACCCTCACTGCACCAAAAGCCTGTAACAGATCCACAACATCTCACAGAAGCCTGCAGAAACCTCCTGGATGCCAAAAACCAGTGAATCTAGCAGGCTATCAGATATATCAGCCAAAATGCAGCACATAAATACGAGTTATTCTCTGAGTAGCTGACTGAAGGATGGGGCCTGTTTAATTAAATAAAAATAAAATTACCCTTTCAGCATTGTTTCATAGACGTATTCCAGCGGCAGACAGTAAGATTTCTGTAAACTGTACAAAATTGTTTTCCCTTCCCTGCAAACAGAAGTACCTTTAGAGTTAGATTTTCACTTCAGCAGTCAGATATAAACTCTGGCTGGCACAAGCAAGAGCTCTGAAATCTTGTCAGAGGGAAAAGCAAGCAGAACTCCCTGGCTGCTTTTGCTGATTTGCACAGAGAAGCTGAGGCTTTTCAACCCGCCCCTCTTCACCTTGTCCCCAGCCCCAGAGAGATGTTTCCCATCACAATTTACATTTTTCTCATTTGTAAGTTGATTATTTGGCTTTAAATTCAGTCTTAATTGAGAGCAGAGGGCTCTGTGTGTGGTGCCTCTTGAGCACCTTTGGAGAAGGAAGAAGGAGCTTTGCACCAAACTCATTCTCCATCCCTGGCTCTGGAGTCATCCCCACTAAATTGTGCAACTGAGGTGTAGAACTGCTGATGAACTTGCAGAATTTCTGGCACAGCCAGGGGAGGAACGACCAGGATGGCTTTGCTATGTGGGACCACAGCTGGGTGATCCTGTCACTGCCCAAAATGGTCCCTTTTTCAAGAGTTATTTCTCTATCTGACTGTAAGTTAACTAAACCAATGAATTAACAAGTGATTTGGAGGCTGTGTGAATATATAAGCATATATGAAGAGCTGTCTCACAACATAACAGGGAAATTACATATTTTCAAACACCTTTTATGATAAACTATAAAATTGCAAAGAGGACTGTCCATATTATACAACCAGTAGCTAAATGGGATCTCAGACCCCACACATTTCATTATCACGGGCTTGTTTTTAATAGCACATACCCAATGTTCCTATTAATGCCTGTCTACATTTTGTTTTCTCCAAAAAAACTGTATTAGGATTGATATTGCAGCAGGTTATATCAGCACAGACACGTCCGCCCAATGTCACATCAATACTAACAGGACTTCTAATGCTGGCTGCTGTCTTATGGGATATTGTATATAGGGTATAAATATTTATATATGACGTGTGTTTGTGAATACATGGCCATGCACAGGACCAGCCAGACCCATTTAATCAGAAGGTTTGAAAACTTCATTGCTTTCAGATGAAAAAGAAAATGATATTAACATATCAATGGCATATACATGCTGGGAGAGTGATTACCCTTTACATCTCCAGGATATCCAAGCACCCACACAGGCCCAGCTATGTGAGCACCCCATCTGGAATATCCTGTCTCAGTCTCTCTCATTTCTCCCCTCCTCTCTCCTCAGACTTTCTTCTCCCTTGTCTGCCTTTCCTCTTTAGCCTTTACCATCCATCTCATTTCTCTTTCCATTTCCCTTGTTCATCCATCTTTCTCCCCTCCCTTTTGTCA
Source organism: Melospiza melodia melodia (assembly GCF_035770615.1). NCBI lineage: Eukaryota > Metazoa > Chordata > Aves > Passeriformes > Passerellidae > Melospiza > Melospiza melodia. The sequence continues at coordinate 5,503,421 of NC_086212.1, read as the reverse complement.
TTCATCACTCCCTCATCCTCTTTTTTTTCCTCCTGTTCCCTCTCTTTCCCCTCCTGTTCTCCTTTCTCCCACCCCCATTCCTTGCTGCCTGCTTTGCTTGAAGTTTCCACCTTGTGGGTACTGCTGACTTCACATTTGCTGTGGTGTGAACTTCACATCTGTGAGTGGATGACAGGAAAGATTAATAACCCCGTGTTCCCCTTCTCCTTGACTGTGGGCCTTTCTAATGAATAAATATATAAATAATAAAAAATAAAAAAAAACAGAGCTAAAAATCATCTAAATAGAGACCCAGAGCCTGGGAGAAAACAATATTTTGCTGAATCTAGTATTAAAAAAAAAAAAAAAGTAACAAAAAAACTCCCACAACCTCTAATGATCTTTAGTTTACATAGTCTGCAATTTTTTTCCTAAATAGTTTATGGGGAAAAAAAAAAGAAAAGTTAAAGGCAAAGCAATGAGCCCTTTCTCCTGAGCCACTTAAAGGAAAAGGGATTTAAAAGCAGTAATACAGAAGATCAGGAAATGTATGGGACAGAAATTTTAATATCCCACAAAAAGTAGAGCTGTCAGATGTGGGGTCAGCACAAAATCCCTGTCAATAACAGAACCACACTGCAGAGCCACAACATTGCAGCAAGGAAGGGATTTCTGGCTAATTCCAACTTTTCCAGGCAAATTAAAATCTCTGCCTTTGCCTCCACACACATTTATACCACCCACAGCAATTTACCCTGAGACAATTCACATTTTGGTCAATTCCTCATTTGTAATTTGATTATTTGACTTAAAATTCAGTCTTAATTGAGAGCAGGGAGCTCTGTGTGTGATGCCTCTTGAGCACCTTTGGAGAAGGAAGGAGGAGCTTTGCACCAAACTCACTCTCACTTTAATCCTCATCTCCCCCTCAATATTAAATAGAGTTTAACAAGGTCTTTTATTCTTGAGAAGAATAAAAAGAAGAGACCCATCAGTGGCTGGAGCAGGAGAAGACATTTCACCTGGGGCTGCAGGCAGGTCTGGCAGAGATCACAACAGCAACAGGTGCCAGGGTGTCACATCTTTGCCCCCAGGAAATCCCATGAACAGCACTGCTACAAATCCTGCTCCAAAGAGCTCCAAAATCACCTGGAATTGACGCACAATGCTCCAAATTCACCTGGAATTGATGCTCAAACACACAAATTTCCAGAGGAGAGGGGGAAATAATTAAATCAGGAGCACAGCTCCACTTTTTGCTCCGGGGCAAAGTTGTCACTGGTTTTGGTGAGCCCTGTGTAAAGGTGAGGGGCAGAGGGGGACCCCAGCCCCCTTCTCTCCCCCTCCATTCCCATTTTGGTGCATTTCTGTCCAGCCCTGGCAGCCTGCCCGAGAGAAAGCATGCCCTCCCTTCCACCCCCTGCTGCCAGCCCAGGGCTGCCCCACACCAGCATCCTGCTTTTTCCAGATGGGCTTTCCAGAGATGTGGCGGAATAGACCAGAAATAAATGCTCATGTGCAGCCTCAAGAAACAAAAAGCCTTAAGAGCACAAAACTGCTCGTATTTAAACTCAGGTTTAAGCTGTGCTGCTCCTCCAGCCCAGCCCAGCTCACCTTTGCTGCTTTAGAGGGACAACATCTCACCTTGCCCATCCCTCAGAGAGGAGCAGACTTGGTACCTGCAGGAGCCAAATTCAGGGTCTCTCTGGCAGGAAAATCCCCAATTTCTCATTTTTAGGTCAAAGACCGGAAATTAAATGTGGCAGCAAAATCCTGGCCTCAACAACCTTGTCTGGGGACACCTGTGCAGCAAAACCTGGCTGGTCTTTCTAAGGTCATCTGTGCTTCTAACTGGGTTATTGGAATAGAGAAAAATATTTTAAAGCTTCTAAAAATCAGTCATGTAGTAAATAGAAGCTACAATTTATACAATAACATATTGTACATTTGTAATACATATTATAAATAAATAAAATTTATACAATTCTACGATAATTGTAAATAAATGTATTATTATAACTGTGTAACTATATAACTGTAAATAAATTTATTAACTGTAAAAATGTATTTTATGTAATAAATAAACACATGTATAATTGGATAAATATATATCATAAATATATTAACATGCAAATAAAAATAAATATAAATAAAAGCTAAACCAGGAATGAATCATGCCCCTGACAACACCTGTACACAGGGGAATTTTACTCATTTGAATTTATCAATATGCCCCATAAAATCAAGTGGGAAAACCCTGAGAGAAAAGAAATTTTTTAAAAGATGACAGGATATCTATGTATATCACACACAATTTTTTTTTACATTATAGTACTTAAATTTATGTTACTAATGGAGAAAAATCTTTGGCCTAATCCTGCAGTTTTTATCTAGCAAAACTGCTGTGATTATGTAAAGCAGGATCATGCCCAGTGCAGCCAGACTTGCAATTCTTTTCTTACACTCCAATTTTAAAATAAAGTAATTTTTTCTCTCTGGAAATTTTGCAATATCCATGAATAATAAACTGCTGTAAAATTATAATGACCTTCAGGTTTTAAATTTGAAAAGAATTCTAGATGGAAGAAATAAACTCAGTGTAAATAACCACTGGGTAATTAAATTTATTTTTAAATAGCATCAAAGTTCAGAAGAAAGAGAATAACAAAGAATATCTCATAGAGACATGTATAAAGGCTGTGTCTGTATAATTAGTTATCTAGCAGTAACCAAAGTCTTTTTTATACAGATTGATTATTTTTGAGATTGCATCTTGCAAATCTGAACTAGAAATGCTTTTTGTGCAGCGTTCAAACACGAAGCTGCCTTTTGGTAACATTACAGGCTGAGGAGCCCGAAGAGATATTTAATTTAGATTGAACAGGACACTTATGCCACGGTAAATAAATCAGTTTATTAATGAAAGTCTTTTCATTGATGTTTAATGGCTATCATATCTGTGGAATTGCTGTAAATCCAAAATAAATGTGTTTAATAAACAATTGATATTTGTTTATAAAGCAATAATTTTCTTTTTGAATAAGAATTAAATGCCTTTTAGGAAATGTTAACTTAAAGCTTTGCTAAGACCTCTGAATAGGAATATAATTAATTACACTGTTCTTGAGAAAGGGTAACAAATTAATTGTCAAAATATTGTAATGAATGTTGTGAAACCCTATAAATGAGAACTTTGAATTGTTAAGTACAAAGAAAAGATAACACTTCCCAAGAGCAGATTAAAATTTCTACATTATAATTATTACATTTAGCAGGATTTCTTTTCCTAGGTTTTAATAATTCTAAAGTCTTTTTTTTCTAATCCAATTGTTTGAGGACTGGTAAAAGAAAAAGAGAAGAGGGAAAATCTTAATTTTCTTATTTCTTTACAGCTACTTACAAAAGAGCTGCTCTTGTTTCGACAGATTTTCCTTTCCAAAAGCAGTTTTCTGTACTACTGAAAATTCCCAAGTTCTTTTTCTCTCTGATTCCTTTTAAAGGCACGTTTTCTTTTCAAAGATGGGGGGGGGGGGGGGGAAGAAAGGATTACAGTTAACTCGTTGCCTTTAATTGCCAACATCTCCCTCCCCATCGGGAGGGCACTTGATCAAAATGCCAGAGATAAATAAATTAAGACATCCATCAGATTCCTGTCCCGGCTGTCATTTTTTATTTTTTTTTTTTAATTTTTTTTTTTAAATAACTTGGGAAGTGCCTGTTATTCCCATCCTGAGGGCTGGGCCGAGTGGTGCTGGGGTTTCTGCAGCTTTTCCAGCGCTGAGGAATTATTGTTTGAGCCTTGCACCCAGGGAAAGCTCGGCAGCAGCTAAAGGAGAATCGGGGATGCAGCAGCTGCCAGAGGCATCCTGAGCATGCAGGGATTCAGGGAGAGGGAAGGAGGCTCTGATCTGTGTGTAAAAGTGGAATAGCTGCTGATAAAAACCAGAAGTGCAGGGGTAATGTGAAGGTGAAGGTGGTTCAGAGGCAGGTACACCAAAGATGCCCCTGCTCCATTCAGAGCATTTTGCAAATTTATTTTTTTTTTTCCACAGGCTGCAGTAGAAGCAGAGGAAAGGGTAAGAGCAGCAGTTCTATTTAAGGAGAAATGTTTTACAGAGGAACTGAGAAGGTTTGAACAAAGTGACACCTCGTTTTTCTTTCGCTCCCCACTCAGGAAGCCGCAGCCTTGTCCACCGCTGACAATTATCTCTATTAATGACCCAAAGCACAGGCAGACCTTCAAACTGTTCTTTTCCTAACATTTAAAAGAAAAGGGGAAATAAAAAGGCAATTGGTGTGTTTCCAAGTCCTTTCAGACAGCTATTGGAGTTATAAAAAGAAATAATGCCCACAGCTAAGCGCCCAGTAAAAAAAAAAATAAATCCACTATTTCCTTGAGTTAGCAAATGGAACTGAAACTCTCACACCTTCCTTCCACCAGCTGTGGTGACTTTTGACACAAGAGCCTCCTGGCATGAATATTTTTAAAATTGCCCAGTTTGAGAGATCTGGATTTAGAATCCAAAATTCCATGCTGCAGCAGCCCTGTCCAGAGCAGCACCGGGTGCTGCAGCCCTGAGGAACAATCAGTGAACCCAAAATCCACAGCAAAGGGATCAGCCACGAAGAACCCAGCACAAAATGAATAGAGGAGCACACACAATCAGCAGCCTGCTCGGACAGTTTGCAAACAGAGGGGGATAAATTCTCCTGATGAATTATTCAGGATGCGGTCAGCTCTACCTTGGGCTGGATTTCTGAATTTCTCTTTGCTCCTCCAGAAGTTCCCGGCCCTTTGCAGCAGAAGCTTTTCCACACCAGAGGTTCATTTCTCTGGAAATCTCTGTCAGGTGGTTCAAATTTCTAATAAAAATGTTCATTCTGCAAAGCAGGGCAGCAGATTTTCAGTAACTGATATGGCTCACCCCAGCCCCAGAGAGTTTCATAAGCATTTTATAAAATGTTCACTTGTGTTGTTCAAGTAATTAACAATATTTCAGGAGACTATCAGCTACCAGAATCTCATTGTCCTCTCTTAATGTGAGGTAGAATATATATAAAATATTTTTAATAATTTTTGGTCATTTTTAACTATGTATGTGCACAGCTATTACAACCAAACTCCAGCAAGTCAAAAAAATCACCCTATCTATGCAACACAGTCATAATTAAACACTCAGTCCCTGTCATTACAGCAGGCAGAGCTGAAAAGATCTGACATCCTTAGCACCAGTTCACCTGGAAAAGAAGCACATTGAAGAAGAGAGCTCACCCTTTTGAAGGCAAAAAAAGAGGAAAATGGAGAGAAAAATAAGAAGAAAAAAGAAGGAAGAAAACACGTCACACAAAATAATAATTTCTTTTGTCTCTGTAGAAGTTCTATATAATTTAGCATCTAAAATGCTTTTCTTTTAATTAAAGAACCCAGTTCTCCTAATTCACTGTGCTGAATTAAATTTTACCAGCTCACTGTTCATTGATTATGAAGGAAGAGGAGCACTTCAAAACATCATTTATTCCCTTACCCATGAAGGAAAGCCAGTGTTTAATATTTGCACCTAGAGCTGGGCAGGTTTGAAAACCTCCCCAGCACAGGCAGGGTGTCAGGGAGAAGAATGCTGTGGGCTAAGAGCATCCCTGCAGCCTCCCAGAAGAGAGAAAAATGCTGCCCTGGAACAATCACCAAAAAATAAAAATAAAAGTTCTGAGTTTCAAATGGAAAAGTAAATAACTTCAACCAGCAACAATAAATTACTTTTTATAATTATAACATCTATAACATTTACAATCTTGAAATGAATGTAAAAATTAAACTGAGGGAAAAAATAATAAACCCCATAATTTCGAGGTCTCCAAACGGGTTTTTACGGTGAGTCAAGCCCAGCCGCAGTGGAAAGCCCCAGAGCTCCATCTTGTGATTTTTCTGCTCTGAGGCAGGGAAAAGAATTAAAAATAAAAGTAATTTTGCTATTAAATCACTCCAAAATGCAATTTCTTTTGCTGGCATCACACATAGAAGCAAGGCAGAGAAAAAAAATCAGCCAACAAACTATTTTTTGCTCCATTTTGCCATGCAATGTCGTCTCCTTTTCTCACTTAAGGAAAAATTCTCTGCTTTTTCCTAACCCACAGCCCATTGCAAAACCATTGCCAGCAGGAGGACTGAAATTAAATAAACCTGTGGTCTGGAAGAGAAGGTTTCTGGGCTGGAGAAGGGCACAGAATGGAGCAGAGGGGCCACACAGCTCCCCAGTGGAACCAGCTGGCAGCTGCTTATCACCATTGCTGCTCTTCCCTCCTGAATCCCAGAAAAACAAAAAGGAGGATATTTGGGCATCCTCTTTTGCATCCCAGACTCTGCAGTTAATTTTTACATTTATTATTTGCCATTTTATGGCATTTGCCTGTACAGGAGATGAGTTCCTGCAGGGATGGCTCTGGGTTCACCCCCTCCTCTGCCTCCCCCCTGCAGCTCCTGCATCCATCACAGGATCAAGGGTGAAGTTATGGTGCTGTGGGCAAAATGAGAGATGTGATAAAAGGGAAATAAAAATGAAGGAGGCTCACCTTGTTCATGTGATGGAGTAAAAACTTCCAGCCCTGTCATGGGATGAGGCTGTTTTAACATCACAACCTTGAGTTTTGCTGCTTTGGAGAGGTCACAGATAAAGCCAACAGTCTGCTCCTGCAGATTTCTGTAATGTGTTTCTGAGTTTCTTCATTCTGAGGTGGCAACAGGCAAATCCCAGTTTAAGTGCTTTTTCCCCACTCTGAAGTAGGATTTTCCTTAGGAGGTTATTGATCTGTTTCCCACAGGACACCACACTCAAAATTCACATCTCCACTCTGTTCAGCCCAATCGGGGACCATCCCTGAAGACATATATTTTTGGGATGCTCATAAATCTTTGAACCTCCTTAATTTAGCATCAAGCCTAAAAAAACAGAAGTGAGATCTTTTAGAAATATCTCCATGATGAGACATACCAGGCAGCACCAGGCCTGTGGTGCACTGTGTATCATAGCCAGGTGCCCCCAGTGCAGAGAATAATGTGCTCTGGCTCCATGATTCAGAATGCTGAACAATTGCTTAATTAAAACTATACTATATTACACTAATACTATATTATAGCTATACTAAAGAGATAATATACTATACAAAAGATACTAAAGAAAAACTCACAACCGTCTGAGACACTCAGGACACAGCTTTGACCCAACTGGCCAAGGAATCAAAACAACCCTCAGCAGAATCCCATTTATAAATCACTTTGGGTAAACAATCTCCATAACACATTCCACATGTGCCAAACAACAGGCACAGTGAATAGAGATAAGAATTGTTTTCTCTTCTTCTCTCTGTGCTTCTCACTGCCTTCCCCAGGAAGAATCCTTGGGAAGTTGTGCCTGCTGCTCTCAGTGAGGAGAGCTGTGGACACACAATGCATCCTATCAAATCTCCCAGCATGGAGGAGAAATGGCTCCATGGACCTGCAATGACATGAAGTGTCTGGTGCCTCCAGATGACCTGCTTGGAACTGGTCCAGTTGCCACCCAGGGTCACCATCACAGGACAGGCCATGCAAAGCCAGCTCTGCTCCAGTTGCAGCTCATTCACACCCCAGGACACAGCTGGGGCTGGCATGGATGGAGCCCAGGTCATTAAATTGAGCTAAATATGGACCTCACTGTGGGAAAACTAAGCAGAGAAAAATAGATATGGATTTCAAGGAGTAGGTTTGCAGTAAAACCTCTCTCCTAATATTTATTACCTGCACTGGTTATGTTGAAACCACCCTGAGGAACTGGTCCAGTTGCCACCCAGGGTCACCATCATGGGACAGGCCATGCAAAGCCAGCTCTGCTCCAGCCACCTCTCACTCACATCCCAGGACACAGCTGGGACTGGCATTGATGGAGCCCAGGTCATTAAACTGAGCTAAACATGGACCTCTACTGTGGGAAAACTAAGGAAAGAAAGCTAGAGATAGATTGCAAGGAGTAGGTTGGCAGTGAAACCTCTCTCCTAATATTTATTACCTGCACTGGTTATGCTGAAACCACCCTGAGAGTCAGACAAAACTTAGATAAGGGTTCACTGAATCAAATCAAGGTGCTGGAGAAAAGGAAAGCATCCCGTGGGGTGAGATGAGGAGACATTCCCCTGCCTGCAGGTACACCAGGAATTCATCCCTTCTCACTTTCACCGTCCTGCCAGAGCTGAGCCAGAGTCTGCAGATGTCTCTGCTGTCCTTGGGAGGTGGCCTAGGAACAGCTAAAAATAATCAGCCTCTTCCTAGATGTGATAGGAATCATAGGAAACACATAGGAAACACATTGTCAAGTTCAGGGGAGGGCCAGTGGCCATTTCCCCAAACCCATTTTTCTTTTGGCACTAGGGCTTGCAACCTTTGCTCATCCTGGGACAGGACTTTGCTCCTTCAGGACTTCCACTGGCAATAATGTCACTTTCCTGGGTTAAAAAGAGCACAGTGTATGAAAAGGAGCAGGGAGGAGCAGAAGGATGGGAGAGGTTTGGGGACCTCTGCAGAACAGCCAAGGCCACAGAACCTTCAAGTCCACAATTCAGGGGAATAAAAGCAAAGCCAAGGGAAGGCAGAGAATAGCAGAGATCTCAGGGGGAATGACAGGAGCTCTCAGAGAGGGATTTAAATTTTAAAGGAAATATTTCAGAGCTACAAGGCAGAAGAGCTGGGGGTGAGCAGGCAGCCAGGTGGCACCAGGAGAGCGTTTGCCAAGGCTTGGGAGGGGCGTGGGAGGGACAGGAAGCTAAATAAAATCTAAACTTTTCAGCTATCCTTGTGGAGTATGAAAAAATATTAAATCATATGTCAGACAGATGTAAATTCGGAGTAAACATGTAAATAGAGTAACTAAACCATGTACATATCAGAATCTCTCTTTTTTTCCTAAACTCATTTATACAACAGGCTGTATTTATGCTTCAAAATACTTCCCATCAAAATAAACTGAGAGGATACAGGAGTTGAGTGACACCTTATTTCTGTGTGTTTGCATTTTTTTGCCATGCAGGGCATAATTTGGTTCTTAGGGAGTTAATGCACCTGCCATTCCAGTGCTGACAAGCAGTTTTTCAGAGGAACATGGAAATTTTTTATTTATTTATTTATTTATCTGAGGAGCCCTGAAGATTGTACTCAGGAGACTTCTTGAGCACTGCCAATAACTAGCAGGTACCAACACATGTACATTTTTGACTGCACCATGATTGATGGTGCTTATTTGTGGCTTGCTGCCTAAACCTCTCCTTTTCCTTTGCATTCTGTCTCTCTCAGTCAGGCTCTTTTTGTGTTTTGTGCAGTTTTTTTTTTTAAATAATAAAGACACTTTAGCCATTTGGGGAAGGGGGAGAGGCAGGGGGGGAATGATTTATCTGGTGCCACTCTTATCTTTGAGCTGCTCTATTCCGTGGAGATTTTCTGAGCAGTGAGGGGTCAGGGGAGAGAAATTGGGACCTGCAGGCACAGAGGGGTTTGGGAGTGTTTGGACACCAACTGGCAGATGCCTGTGGGATCAGTGATTGAGGGGAACCCATCTTCTGAGCCTGGTCCTGCTCCCTGAGCCTGCACCAAACTCCTCTCTCCAGAGCTGAGACCCATCCACTTCCCAAGGGCAAAAAGAACAGTGTTCATTTCTCCACCCTTCCTTCCTCATCTTCACCTCCTTGAAGCAGGATGGGGATGGGAAGTCCATGTAGGAGACATGAGGCTCCAAAAACAGCAGAACCCATGAAGTTAACTCAGTGCAATCTCTACTTTCCTGCCCATCCTTCACAAAACTCCATCCAACAACTGAGCTTATCAGGCTTACAGCAAACCCAGACAAACCTCTGAGCTGGATGCTGCTCCTCCTTCAATTCCACACGTGACTAATTGCTTTTATCACTTTTCCTAAGCCCCTCTCCACCTGCATGGCACACTGGGGAGAGGCAGAGCAGTGTTTCCATTTCCCTCACACACAGGTTAACCAGCTACTTTCCTTTCAAAGGAAGAGAATTGATCTGATGAAAGCTTAAACATGAACAGCCTGGCAAGAGGACAGGAGCAGCAATAGGTTTACAAGGAGATCCCTCTGATTCCAGCCAGAATGTCCTGGGTTTCTCCATGTGGGAGTGATTCACACCTGAGCCTGGCACAGCCCTCACACAAAACGAAGAGCCAGAGCCTGGGGAAGTTCAAAGCTCTTGACACCTCATCCAAACTTCGAGCCTGTGAGGAAATTAAACGCCAAATGAATTTCAGCCAGATCCAGGGGTGCCTGTTTCTGGCCCTTTTTCCAACACCCTCCCTGTGTGCACATGTGGCTGCACACTGAGCTCCAGCTCTGAGAGAACAATCTGGGCTCAATGCTGGGCTGGGGTCTGCACCTGGCTTGGTTCAGCCTGAGCAGAAAACAGCAGCAGGGTGGTGCAGGGCTCCCTGTGAGCTGGGGGAGGCCAGGGGTGTGCCAGCTGAGAGGGCACCATCCTGGGAAAGGCCAGCACCTCCTGCTCCAGGTCACAGCTGCAGCCAGCCTCGAGTGCCTGCCCTCTCCTCGGGCTGGAGCAGCACTGCACAGCAGCTCCGAAGGGAAAAGGTGAAAGAGAGGTGATTTCCCACCTCATTGACTTTAAAGAGGCTCTGGGATTTCGGGGCTGAAATGCAGATAATGTGCAGAGCAAAGGGAAAGCACAGCCCAGCTCTGCCAGCAGCGGCTGAGCCCCACTGGCTCTGAGCAGCAGCGTTGCCAGAGCAGAGAAAAACTGCAGGGGACACATCAGAGTGGATGGATGGATGGATGGATGGATGGATGGATGGATGGATGGATGGATGGATGGATGGATGGATGGATGGATGGATGGATGGATGGATGGATGGATGGATGGATGGATGGATGGATGGACGAACTGTGTGCCAGCCCAGGAAAGAAGAGACTCCAGGGCTGGCATGGTGCCTCTAGGGCAGTCTGGTGGACAAGCAAGGCACCAAGGCACAAAATGTCACAAAACCTAAGCAGTAGTACCAAATAAGCTCACCGCCCTCTCAGCCTTCAGTCCATGCAGCAGCTGCTCAGAAGCACCCAGCATCACCCCCTGACTCCCCAGAGCTGCTTTTCTCCAGCCCAGCAGCACTGCAGCTTCAGCTGATTACCTGATTGAATCCCACAAAAGCTGTGGGCATCCTCACAGTGAAAGCTGTTGAATTCCCACCGGGTGAATTCCACTCATGTCAGGACCCAGCACATCCCTCTGGCTGTCCTGGACTGCCAAGACCCCTGGAGGGGGCTCAGAGACCCTGGCACAGAGCCCAAGATGTCCCTGTGGGTTTGATTATGACCCGTGGAGCAAATTACCAACCTTAGATGAAGATCTGCAAGCCATGACAAATTAAGTAGAATAATAGTGAATTGATCACGAGGTGAAAAATAGATTTTGGGGGTTTTTGGTATGGGGGTCCAGGGGACAATATGGAGGGATCTGGGTGTGCCCAGCCTTTCTCCTTCTTCTTCTTGGCCTCCATCTTCTGCTGGGATGTTGGCACTTTTAGATTGGTTTAGAGTAGAAGTTCACTCTCTAACATAGGTGATAGACATTGGGAAGTTATTGTAAATAATGTACATGTAGATTTTAGTAGAAAGGCATAACACCACCCCAGGGGCAGGCAGAGTGCCTGGAACTGTCCTGCTGGATGGATCTCGGCAGGGCAGGAGAAAGAATTTTACAGATAAGATGCAATAAACAACCTTGAGACCGAAAAATGAAGAGCCCGGACTCCTTCTTCAAGCACCGGGCAAGGAAAAAAGACTTTTGAACTCTTCTCAGGGTCACTCTGAACAGCCAGAGCTCCTGACACACTCAGGTGCCCCAATTAACGCTGATCACCCCCTGCTGAAGGTTGTGCCTACAAACTCCCCCTTACAGAGCATGCTGGCACCATCCCAGGTGCCTGACCTTCCCAAAACCACTCCAAAACTGTGCATCCCGTGGGCAGAACGAGATCTTTGCCCTTGCACCCACCGGGAGCAGTGGGTGCTGCTGGGTCTGTGCCTGTGCCCCGTTGTAAAATCCCCCTTAAACCCGCGCTGTTACCGAAGGTGAGTGCCTGCAAAATGGTCGAACAGTACCATCTGCAGGGAGCAGGAGAGTTTGCAGCAGGTGCTGGCGGCCAGCATCACTCCCACCCCAGCCAGAGTGGGCTCTGGTGGGCTCCAGCTCACTCAGCTCAGGCACAGCTGCCTCCACTCACCTCAAAGCAGATTAACGGGAAGGACGCTGGAAAACAAAACAAAAACAAGGACAAAGCAGGCTTTAATATTTGGGGAAAGCTTCCAGTGGGAAGCCCAGACACACACAGCAGGGCAGGGTTGTTGCTCAGGGCAGCCAGCTGCAGGAATCACCCCAGTTCTCAGCCTGGCTGATGTAGCGCTCTGGGGTGACACAAAACCCTCTAGTGAGAGCAAAGCTGGGGCTCAGCAAAAGGAACTCAGAGCCAGGAGAGCTGACTGGACATGAGCACAGGATCTGGAGCCTTGTGCCCTGGATAACTACAAGAAAGGAGATTTTTCAGGAACCAGAGGTGACACTCAGATATTTGAGTTGTGACCAGCTCATCTGGGCTGTGACTCATCCACAGAGGACTCCCAGCTTTCCTTTAGCTGTGAATTTGTGGTGCTTTCCCTAAAACCACCGCCACAGAGAACCTAAATAGCTGCAGCCCCAGCATTTACTGCACATTATGGCATCTGTGAAAGTGCTGACAGGGACAGCTGACAGCCGCTGCACAGTGTAATTCACACCATCACATCATCTCCCAGGCACTCGGGCTGCTCATTGCAAAATTATGCCATGCTTTTTTTGGAAATCCAGTGCCAAATTATTGATAAACAGCCTGAACCACCTAATGGGACCTCCAGCAACCTTGCTTAACTTTTAATTGTTTTTTTCTTTATCTTGTAAGGTCTATTTTAACCCGCCACGTGTTGTGGTTTAACTGGGCAGCAGCAAAACGCCCCACAGCTGCTCCTCACTTCTCCCATGGGATGGGGAGAGAATCAGAATAAAAGTAAAACTTGTGGGTGAGATAAAGGCCATTTAATAGGATAAGGAAGGGGGAAAATAATTATAAAACAATATACAGAGAGGTGCTTTGCAGTGCAATTGCTGACCACTCCCTGAGTGATGCCCAGACAGTCCCAGAGCTGGGGCTGCTGCCCCCCCAGCCACCTCCCCCCTGTTTATAGACTGAGTATGAAGCCACTTTGGCCACTTGGGGACACCTGCCCAGCTTGTGTCCCCTCCCAGGTTCTTGTGCCCTCATCCCTTCGCTGTCAGGGCAGTGTGAAATGCTCAAAAATCCTTGGCTTAGTGCAAGGAGCACTGAGCAACAGCCAAGGCATCAACACTGTTCTCTGCCTGAATCCAAACCCCAGCACTGCACCAGATACTGCAAAGCAAATTGACTCTCTCCCACCTGGAACCAGGACACTACGTTACAAGTCAATGAATCCTTCAGCTGTAAGAAATGTGTTTATTTTATCACTCACCTCTGTCCCCCCATGTGACTAGCTCCCTCTCTGTGTAACATTCCTGTGACTCCAGCCTGCTCTCCTTTGGATTTCTGTCCTGAGCAGCTTTATTTCCTAAACCCTCCACCAAGCCACAGCAGCAAAAAAAATTCAAACACTCCATAAAATCTTTTTAGTTTCTTTCACAACATAAAAAACACACCTAGAGGTCAGACCCAAACAGTGATTCACCTCTTTATTGAATAGATCAACACAAGATATTCCTTACATCAAATGTTATCTACCCTGCAGCCTCTTTGAGCCAGGCACCATCCAGCTGTAAAACACAAGTGTCATTCCCAGCTTAAGCTCATAAGCACCACAGATTTCCCAATATCAAGTGCTATATAGGATTTGCCACAGCAAATCAGACTGTGCCTCACAAGATTTTAAATCCAATACAGGTGACAAAAAAATTCACAATACGCGTAAAGTACTCAAAGCCTGGACTCTGCTGCCAGGTAGCCAAGACTGGAATAGTCCCAGTTCCATCTGGCACCTGCTGTCACAGAGGCAGGGTCAGGCTCAGGTGCTATAGAGCCACCAGAGCTCAGAGGACACCAGTGCTGCAGGAGCCAGCTTCTTGTCCAGCTGGAAATCCAGTGCTGGGGTTGACCCATAAAGCTAGAAATAAGAGAGCAGTCAAAAAGTTACCAGCCAGCTCCATTAAAAAATAAGAATAACAATTAAAATTATTAAAAATTAGAAATTATTAAAATTAAAAATATTAAAACTTAAAAATAATCTGTTGCCTTTGTCACCTGGACATGTTTCTCTGTTATTTGCATAAGGACAAACATTTGCACCTCTGCCACTGCTCAGACACAGTTGCAGTATTGCAAAGGCACCACAATTCTCACACTGTGCTTACTGTCTGGACTGCAGGCTGAGTTTCAGCATGCAATAAGCCACCAGAAGCCTTGTGGATGGTTGGAACTTCAGCTTGATGGTTTGTTCCTGCCATGCCCCCCTCTCCCTCTCATGTCTTTAAGGGATAAGAACAACACAGAGACTGCTCAAGGCTGGCTGGGGAGAGCAGGAGTGTGGATGTTCTGGCTAGGATGGTTCAAAATGCACCCATAGGGTCTGAAATTCAGACTAAACCACAGAGATGGGCCAAGAGGGGAAGGAAAAGAGCAGCTTATCCTGAGATTCAGTGAAACCCAAAAAGCAGATTATCCTGGGATTCAGTGAAACACTGACCCACCCTGAGTATTCCACCTGTGTGCCTCAGGAACCTGAACAGAACCTTGTCAGAGCCAAAGCAGCTGACATTTCCTGCCCCTGAAGCTCCCAGGAGCAGCAGAGGGCATCCCCCCGTGCAGAGCCCGGTGCCAGGGCTGATGAGAGTGCTCCCCTCTCTTGTCACGGGGGCTGTCTCCTGTGTCCTCTGGGAAATCATGCACCAGAGCCAGGAAACAAAGAAAAATGGATGTTTAATTCACCCACAAATGAATAGACTTCTCCTCCTTCTGCAGCTTTGTACCAAAGTCTACTTCACTGTCAGATTGGATGCACTTGAGTTTAACTCTTTCTGGTAAATGCACATTTTTAATGTCCATAGGAAGGAGGTTATCTTAACATTAGTGTATGTTTAGCTACAACTTCAAGGTTTGTTTATAAAAGAAGGTTTTGAAAAAGCATATTTTAAAGCTGAGGATCAAGCCTGAATGCATTTTCTAGGAGCACCTTTAATAAAATAAGAGAGAATTAGCATGATCAGTTGAGCCTGACTATAAATCTCCGTTCCCAATGAAGAAGTCAGCTCCATCCTCCAGCCTCAGTGCTCCCTGCTCAGTGATTAAGGCAAACCCAGACCTTTCTGTGTCCTGGTCAGCTCTGCTCAGGATCACTCTGATCCCAGCAGAACAGGCAACCAGGGAGGGGAAGGAGAACCCCCTTACCTGGCTCATCCCCATGACAGAGCTGCACTTGCAGAAGGCTTTAAAACCCATGGCAAATCTACCTGGGCTCACTTTACAAAAGCAATGGTAATAAAAAAACATTGCAAGGGGGATGAAAAACATGATGCAGAACAATAAGGGGTTTTTAATGTTATAAACACACACAAAAGCAGAGGTATGGGAATTTCCTTTCAAGGGAGCCAGAGCAGAACCTGTGCTCTGCAATCTGTCACTGCCAGTGACACAACCAGCCAGGGCACCTGGGGCTCCCCCAGCCCTGCATCCAGAGTTGCTGGATATAGAACAAATGGATAATAATGGATAATGGACATAGATAATGCTCTGAAAAGCAGGCAAGGACCTTCCCCCAACTCACAACCCACCAAGAGCTGCTCCTAGGAAGGAGCATGTGCTCAGTGCTGACTTTTGTGGGTTTCTCTTCAATCAGTTCACATTATTTTGACACAGTTTGCCTCTTGCTGCCGAAAATGACAGCTCCCTATATTGACACTGCATAGTATATTTATTCTAGTTTAGCACAATCTCTGGGCTGTGGCATTTAAAGCTCCAGCCCATGTTCAATCTGCATCAGTTTAACATGCCAGCACCATATGGTTTTCTATAATCAGCTGCAGCATTGTACTTCAAACCCAGTGCTGCATTTATAATATTATTGTATGCTGCACAAACACCAATATTTAGAAAGAAAAACATCCTTTTTATTGGACTCCTGCTGATACCCCAGCTGTTAGCCAAAGCACGCAAAGAGTTTCTCTTCTTTTGCGTGCAGAAAATTTAAAAAAAAGCCCAAAGGGTTTTTTAAAAATCTTACATCTGAAAGGTACATTTTGTCCTGCCCCAGTAGTCTGTAGGACTGAGTTAAAATGTGGGTTTTTATTAGATGAATTGCATCATTAAATTACATTATAAAAACTAAAAATGCACCATTAATTTTCAAAAACAATAGTAAATACATCTCATTTCTGATACATGATTCTGCATTTAATTTTTGCCCTGGGCCACGTTTTTCTAACAGGCTCACTGTCTTCCATTATGCAGACTACACAAATGGAGCTAAATTGCTGGAGTTGTGGGGAAGGAGATATTGGTCAAATGTCTAATGTGAAAATAAATGAATTTCTAATCAGCTGTTGCAAAAAGAAAAATTACTTTTTGATCTCGGCTCAGCCAAGCAAGAATCCACCTAGCTCAAGTAATGAGATCCAATGGAACTGTGCAGGATGCAGAGAGAGACAAAAGGCTGGACAGACAGACAGACAGCCACGGCAGTAAATGAGGTTCGTGCAGTCAGTTCTGTGTGAGCAGCATTTCTTAATTAAATGCACAGACAAGTTTCCCCCTGAAGTGGAGCCTCATTGCTGCAGGGTGTTCACCAGCAATGAGCACCCATGGGTCCCTCAGGCTGGGGGGGTTGGAAGGAGTTTGTCTGTCTGCACAGCCATGGGGGAGAAAGGAGGGGAGAAGTACAGAAACAAGCACCCCAAAATTTCATGTGAGCCAGGAGCAGTGAAACCAAGCCTTGCAGAAGGTGCCACAAGCCTGGCAGAGGCCAAGGACGTGCCTGTGCTCTGTGGCTGCTGCTGGCTCTGTTCTCCCTCCCTGTCAGCCAAGCAGCAGTGGGTTCCAAACCAGCCCACAGCGCAGAGCTATAAACATCTTCTGGCCAAAATTGTCCTCTGGAATGGCTCCTGTGCCCCAAAATGCACCAAATCTGACACAAGTTATTCCCAAAGCCAGCTGGGTGGCCCCATCAGTCTCCTGCTCAGGTGGAAATGCAGTGGGTGGTGTCCCCACCCCAAAGGGCTGTGTTTGCACTCCCAGGGAATGCAGAGCAGGAGCAGAGGAGCCACTCAGCCAGGCTCTTGACGAGCTGGCACCCACAGCAGCCACAGCTCAGAGGATTTTTGCTCCAGATTACTCCCATGGTCCAAATGCCCCTTAGTGGCTGCAGTCACATGCTTGAGGAGCATTTCCCATTTCACTTGGTTTTAGAGGAATTTAGGTCAGACGCTCAGAGATGTGAAATCAAACCAAAATCATAGAATCACAGAATGGTTTGGGTTGGAAAGGACCTTAAACCAACTAGTTCCAACCCCTGTAAGTTGAGATAGCCAGTTTTGTTTCATTAGTGCCTCCCTGATCCAAAGCACACCCCAGTTTTAGGGTTACCCAGAAAGCCCCTGGCTGCCAACATCTCTGAGCCACCAAACACAAAGGAGAGATGACTGAAAGTCTGGAGAAATGGAGAATTGAATTCCTTCAGAAGACAGGCAAGGAAGACTTGAGTCCCAGTTTTGAACAGCCAAGTCCATCAGAAGTGTTTCATGAGTCATACTCCTCTGCCTCCACCTACCACTACTAAAAATTACGGGATTTTTCAGTGGTAGGAATGAAACCCACCCAGTAAAATTGATAAAAGCTGTGGGGATCAGGACTACAGCTGCAGTATTATGTAGCAATGTTATAAGATAGTTATGGCTCAGTATCATTTTACACATAAAGAGGTTGAATCCTGCTTTTTGTTGGAGAGGCACAGAATAACTGCATAGAATTAGAGCACTCTGTAGTTAACTATTGTAAATAGTTTATGATTTATATTATTAGTACTTTTTGTTGAAGTAATGCAGAATGAGCAAGGAAATCCTTTTATGGTCCCCAACAGAGAGGCCAGGCTGCACAGGATGAGGGAAGGGAGAACATGGATCAAACACCACTACAGTCCACAGTGTTTCTAATATTTTGTGCTGTTTTTTATAGAGCTAGGATAAATAAACTACTGGAATCCCAAGAAAAGAAGACGAGAATCAGAAACCAAAAGGAAGATAAGAAAAGGGTCTGGATATAAAATTTAAAGAGATCTCCTGCTGTGTTTCTTTTTCTTTATCTGAATATTCATTTTTAATAGGAACTCACGTTGGTGCACAAGTCAGATGTTACTGGGAGCTCTGTCTCCCCCCTCAGCCAGATGAGTGATGGTTCCTCACCCTCTTTAGTTAACAACCACCTCCTGCTCTCCATCCCTCCCCATGCCAGGCAACAGCACGAGGCACCATTTTCATAATCTGCTAATGGATGAAAAATATTTACCACATTACCCTGAGGTAACCTTGTCAAACCACGACAGGAGCCACATTGCCCCACACATCCCCGTTTGAAAACTTCTGTGCCAAATTAATTAACGTGCAACAATTTTTCAGGAGCCAGTGGTGGGAGTGGAGCAGCACAGAAATGCACGTGCTTGCCCTGTGAAAATGGTCAGGGTTAAGGGAAAGAAGCCTTTTCTGCACCTGGGTGAGAAATCTTTAAAAAGAAAGGGGAAAAAACATGTCACAACTTCCCAGTCCCAGCAAGGAGAGAAGGAGATGTTGCTCAGTGCAGAGAGCCCTCCCCAGCTCTACTCACTGCTTTAACAAATGAGTTCAGGATTTTAAACCGTGAGCTTCTTACTGGAAAATTCAGAGAGAAGTAGAAAGCAGAGGTTTTGCCCCAAAATGGTGAACAGCCTCTGACAGCAGAACTCTAAAACAGCCTGTCCAGAGCACCTGAACCTACCAGACGTCCTGCCCCAGGGAGGCTTCTCTGGGTTAAGGCAGAAGCCTAATTCAGGCAATGCTGTGTCTATGAAACCTTCCAGAAGAAGGTATTACTCAAATTAATATATACCTGGGGAAAAAAAAAAAAAAAAACAAAAAACCCCAAAAAACCCCAACCAAAAACAAAACCCCCACAAACAAACAAAAACCCATAAACAAAAAAACAAACAGTCACAAAAAAACAAACAAAAAGCCCAAACCCAAAAAATACCTGTTACAAATTATCAGTATTTTCTTCAAACTAGTTTTGACACAAATATCTCAGACTCGCTCTGGGGACAAGGGAGGCTGAGAGGCCCCCAGAGGTGGCAGGAAGCAGCCCAAGAGCTGGGACAAGCAAAGCAAGGATTTCTGTAGGGAATGAGGAAAATAGTGGCCAAGGCCATTTCTGTGGGCTACCAAGGGACCTATGGGAGTGAATACAGCTGCTGCTTTCTGGAAAAGACATTCCAAAGTTTCACTTTTACCTAAACTCCTCACCTGACAATAGAACCAGCTTAAACATTTTTTATCCTGATAGCTCTATTTTAGCTTTACTTTCTCCTTTTATGCTCATCATATCCATTTGCAGTACATTTTTTCCCACCTTTTTGACACACAGAGGTTTCCATTCTTATAGCCTTGATAGGCTTTTATCAATTTGATCTCTTTATTTTTTTTTAATCATAGATAAATTCATATTGCCATTTCCTTTTATCGAAACTGAAAATAGGGATAATTGTGGACAGACTCCTAGTGAAACAAAATCAACCTTTCTTGAAATACACAAATCTTTTGGACCACATGTAACTGTACACTCAAAGAGCCTAAACCCCCTGGGCAGGGCTCCTCTTTGCAGGCACTGTTTGTCCATGGAAGGATTTGCAGAATCCTGCCCTTCCAGCTCATATTTGAACCGATCCCTTCCCAAATTCCCATGCCACTACTGCACTTTAGGATTTTTGTTCATGCAATGCTACCAAACACATAGAGCTGATTCCATTTCCTGAGCAGCAGCAGCCTCTAGATCACTGGAGAGATTTTTTAAAGCAGACTCTTTGTTTTTAGAGTGCATATTAATTACCCTTAAGCAGGTGCAAAATCAACCTGTTCATTACTGTTTCTTCAAATCCTTAATGGTAGTTGCAAGGAAATAAATCCAGTTAATGCAATAAAAGGATTTATTGTCATCTAAATTTATGCCAACAGTTTAATCATAACACCTTTCCATCTGACACACTTCCTCGAGAACAATTTGGCCCACAATTTGTCAGCAAGAAAATGGCCTTGTATAAATGCTGGGAGAAAATAAATGCTAATACATGGCACAGTCTTTCATTCTTCTAATTGCCCAGAGAGTTTAAGGGAGACAGACTTATTTACTCACTGTAGGAAGTGTGCTGTAATAAATTATCACTATTACGAGGCTGAGTTAGTCCCTGGCAGTGACAGAAGCAAGGGTGGAAGGGAAGCCTGGGGAGCTGAGCTCATGTGTAGCCCCACATTTCTCCTCACAGAGAAAAGCAAGGCACAATTATTCCCAAGAATATTTCTGGGATTCGCATTCTCTGAACCTCAGAGAAAGAAAACACAATTCTGATCACTTGCTGTGCCTGTGTTTGTACAAAGGTAGAATGCAACATGGAGATTGTTTACCCACAGTGATGGAGTTTTGTTTCCTTGGCCCGTCAGCGCCAGGGGTGTGTGTGTGTGTGTTGGGACTGTCAGGGGACAGTCACAAGATTCTGTGCAGTGTGAGAGTGGTGTGCTTGGCAGGTTCAGTCTAGGTGTATACAATAATATAATATAATAAAGTAATTAATTAGCCTTTTGATATCCATGGAGTCCTCCTCATCATTCTCTCTCCTCGTTGGGGCCATGCAGCATTGCAATACTCATGGTGAGGAGCAGCAGCCCCTCCACATCAATCCAGGCAGGCAGGAACTTCTCAGCTCTGCTGGTGAGTGCCTTGAGAAGTTTATCTGCCCTCAGGCACTGCAGAGTGTAAGCAGTGAGCTCACATTGGGAGCTCTTTCAGATGACACCAGGCCCCATAAATAAAAGCAGGTGTCTCAGCAAGCCAGCAGGGAGGTGAGGGAAGAGCAGAAACGAGACAAACTCAATGTTCCCATGCCAGACACCTCCTCCTGGGGTCCCTAACGAATGCCAAAGACCCCAAGCCTGTCCTTGAAATGAGAATTGCCTATTGCCATAACAACAGGCTGGTGTTGCCACAACACAGACAAGCTTTAGGTATTTCCCTCTCTTATTATTATTGCTTTATTTTCTCTCTTTTTCTTATTTTTCCCCCCCTTCTTCTGCTTGTGTCCCTCTCTACAAAGACTCCCTCATTTCTCTGAAACAAATTGCCTGCAGCTTGCTTTCCCATACATCACAGAGTGGGGACCAGGCCTTATCAACACTGCTCTGCTTTTCCCATCTATTACCCGGTTTGTTTGCACTTTTATCCCATCGTCCTTGCACAAGGGAGAAAACATCCATCATCCATACATCTGCCAGCTGTCACAGGGCTGTCAGCACGGTGACAGCCAACATGACAAAACTGTTGTAACGCTGCACCAGTGCTGGGGCTGACTTGAGATTAAACAGGCAGAAAAGGAAAGGAAAAAAAAGGAGGAAAAAAAATTTAAAAGTAGGTTTAGCTACAGAGAGCAAAGGCAAAAGATTAGGAACTGCTCTTTTTGCAAAGAGAAGAGGGGAGTGAGGAGAAAGCAGCAAAGAGGGAGGTGAGGGAGTGAGTAGCAGAGTGAGGTTTGTTTTAAAAGAGGTTTCAGAGAGCTGGTAGAACACAGAGAAGCTGAGCTGTGTTTTTGTTACCTGGCTCAGAGGAACGTTCCTGAAACACAAATGGGGTGCACAACACTTCACCCTGTGCTGTCAAACCTCCCGCAGGAATGAGGCTCAGCTCAGGGGGTGACACGGGAGGGACACAGCAGCCCCCACACAGCAAACCAGGGTTAGGGATCTTTGCTGCTGCTGTGGTTTGTCTCTCCAGCACTTTGAACAGAGCTGTAGGCCATCCTTTCATGGCCATTTCCTTCCTCACAATTCCCTTTAGCTGTGCAGAGCCCTTCCCAAACCTCTGAGCCAGAGTGGGAGGGCTGTGGCCCAAACCCTGAGGAGAACATTTTTCATTGAAGAACTCCATGCCTTTAGCATGACTACAGCCCCAGTGACATGAAAATGCTTTAGAAACCTGGAGTTAACTCCTTCTCATCAAAACACAAGTTATATCAACATAAAACCTTTGGCTAATCCAGTTATACTCTAAATTTCATAACTGCTGTCCAGCCATGCCCTGCTTTGAGCTCCTGGAGGGATCAAGGAGTACTGAGCACATCTACTCACTCACTCCTCTCTATTGTACCTTTTCCTCACCCCCATTCAGAGTAGGAAGTGCTCCACCTCGGTCACCCCTTCAGCCACAATAGGAATAAAAACCAATTATAAATCCGCAGGATGCTCTTGTGCTAAAGTGAAGAGAAAAATCACCATCCACGTGGCCAGGGGCTGATCCTCAGGTTGTTAAAGACACCTCCCCTGAAACACTCAAATGGCAATGGGTCAGGGACAGAGAGAATGCACAGCACTCCTAACACCAGGAGTGCAGAGTCCAAGCCAGTTTGAGTTCAAACCTGTAGATATTTCTTTTCTGGTGATGTAAAAATAGGGCTGGAAAACTTGTCCATGTTTATCTTTAAGTGATTTATTCACAACACACAGTATGAAGTCCATGGTCTGGGAATATTAATTTAACAATTGGAGAATTTAGCTTGTACTTTTCTTTTTCTGCAACTCTCTTTTCAGAGAGTTTTGTTTTGCAACCAAATCACCATTCCCTCGGGGATGTGTCTTTACTAGTTTCATTTTTTCAGGACCTATGAGTGAAAAGTGTTGAATTGAGCTTTAACCCACTCTTGATGCCAATGAAAAGAGTTGCAGCTCCAGCCTCCCCAGTCTGCAGCATGTGAAGCCAAGCCCACTCTGGGAGCAGCACCACATTCCCTCAGGAAGGGTTTTTGTCCAAAATCAATATTAAACCTGGGATTCTACAGCTGGGAATGGGATGGCCACACAAGACAAGGGCAGGAATCTTTAAGCCCAAGGGTGCCACAGAGCAGGTGAAGGGATGGGGACAGAGCACAGCTCCTTACAAAGCACAGAGTGGAGCAGCAGGTGAAGGGAGACAAGAAAACAGTCTAAAAGCAGGGAAAAAAGGAGATTTTTTTTCTCAATCACACCACATGTTACAGAGGGGAGGTAATGAATGTACATATGTTCAACTCAATAAATTCAGAGGGAAAAAATCCATCAAGGGCCATTAACAAATGTGTTCCCTTTGGCTCATAAGTTCCTATATAATAGATTGCTGGAAGGATATATTGAGGGAAATACGTGCATACACAGTTATACCATTCCACTTCCAGCCAGAGTGGACCACAGGTCTGAGTCAGAACAGCCATTTTTATTCCAGTTTTCAAATTTATTTGTACTATATTTTTTTTTTTAATTCTTAGAAACAAAAATTATTCAATTTGATCTAAAAACAATCTTTCTTCCAATTTACAAATCAAATATATAATCCAAATCTCTTTAGAGCCCTTAAATATCTTGAGCTGAATAAAAAAGGAAAAGAAAAAAAGGAGTAGATAATTCAAGACTGCAAAGTCCAAGTGGGAACTGAGGTGAGAGCCCATTCATTTGCCCTGTCAGATGTACAGTTAACAAAGCTCTTGTTCAGTGTTTCCATCTAAGCAAGGCCATCTCATCTTTTACTTTCTTATATTCATGGTTACACAGAGTGGGTCAAGAAAATCCACTTCTGTTTTGAGAACAAAAATCCTATTTATTAAAAAAAATAAGGTAAATAGTTTTTATTATACTCCAACTCACCATTGATTTAAGCAAAACCTTCTCAAAAAACCAGTCCAGATTATTTAGCCATGGAAAGGTTATGGATAAGAAGAGGAGAACCTGGATAATCCCTTTCCCCATGCCCTGGTGGCTCCACTTCCTCAGCACCAGGAGGCTCAAACTCAGCCAAGTTTCAGCTCAGAATTCAGTGTTTCTTCCAATTTCCCTCTGGTTTGGGACTACAAGTAACCATAATTTAGCCAAGGCGCTGCCTGACACTGCAGCTCTGCAGGAAATAAGGATTGTTATGGTTAAGAAAGCATGGAAAAGCTTGTGTGTTCCTTTCCCCAACTACTTTCGTGTTTCTGCTAAATAAAAATCCATTTTTATTCTTAAGGGAGCTGAGCGGAGAGATGTTGTTTTACGTCCTGCTTTTTGCCAGTGATGATGTATGTCCCTTTTACAAACTTATCTCTGGGTTTTTGCTCAGTTTATAAGCTAGGAGCAATCTTTCTTTCCTAAAGCTTCCTTCTCTCACAGTCTGGAGGAACCTTGAGATTTCCTGCTGGTGATTTAAAGGGCTATAATACGCGCAGGCTAGATTTGTTTTAGTGTCCATAAAACTCAAAAATTTCATAAAACAATTGGTGAAAATAAAATTACCAAAAAATGATGTACTGCCAGCAGACTGTATAATAGTTACGGGGGAAATGGAGAATATGATTCACTGGGGTATAAAAATGACAATGTATTTATTGCAGTGCAGTGACAAGAAACTAATTTGTCCCTTTTACTTTTCAGACAGGACTTGAATTCTGATTTTTCTCCTTTCCCTCTGTGGCAACGTGCACACTGGCTGAGGGGACAGTGACAGCTGTGGCCACAATGCCAGTTACTGTGTCATTGCAAGGAGAAATGAGCTAAATACTCATGGAAACTGCAGAAATGTTAACTACAAGCAAACATCTTTGGCTAAAAGAACTAAAGTTCAAGTGTTAACCCAGAAATTGGTCTATTTGTGTGGCTGAAATAGAGTTAATTCTCCCAAATCCATTTTCTCTTGTTTAAGTCAAACCTCTCCTGTGGCTCAGATGTTTTCCTCCTTAGGCTTCTCCAGAAGGAAAAACAAGCCGACTTCAAAAAACTCAGAGTGAAGACACTACCAGCAAGTGAGAGATTTGAGGAACCACACCTTTTTCTCACCTCAAATTGTGCAATATTTAGCTCCTTCCAACTCTGCAACCTTTGGACAATTTG
The DNA here is from genome assembly GCF_035770615.1 of Melospiza melodia melodia. Taxonomy (NCBI): domain Eukaryota; kingdom Metazoa; phylum Chordata; class Aves; order Passeriformes; family Passerellidae; genus Melospiza; species Melospiza melodia. The sequence goes on along the minus strand of NC_086212.1, from coordinate 5,478,230 downwards.
CCCCTTTTTGCTTTGGAATGGGGAGTTGGAAAACCTCATTAATACACAGATTTAGAATTAGATCTGGAAACAGGAAAAGCAGATATATTCCCTGAAAAAAAATTAAATTATCCAATGCATATAGCAACCAAAGTATCCAAGTATAAAGCAACCAAAAAATGCATTTGGTATTTCTGAATGAAAAAGTCTCGGGGGAACATATACACAATAAAATTCGAACACTGCTACAGAAAATTCAGCACCAGGAAGTGGAGATCCCTGGCACAATCAAGTAAAATATTCTGGGAGTGTCATCTTCATGTTCTTTTTTAAGGGGTCTCTCTTGTTTCAGCTGTGCTATCTTATATAAGGAAACTTTTTTTAAAGATCAGATCCCGCAGAGAAGTTCCCTCAAACCTTGGGCGGCAGGGAGAGGCTCTGCCCATGTCACAGCAAATGTTATTTATGTCTAAATATCCCTTTCCTATTGATCACAGAGGTGAGCACCATGGCTCTGCTCTGTCCCATTGATACCCCATGCCATAAAGTGCTTCTGCTGGCAGTCCCTGCTCTGGAAAGCCCCAAAGAGAACAGGATTGATTCCAGGACTGTATAAACTGGGTTTTATGAGGCAAGCAAAGCAGCTGAACACATTGCCCAGGTCATTGTCCTAAAATGCACCATAAAAGTGCTCTAAATTCTCTGTTTTGGGGATGGAGTGGAAAGTTCACTTCTTCCCCCCTAGCTCGCACAGGTCTCTGAAGTTAATAAGTTTCTGTAGATTATAAAACCCCAGAATTGGATTTCAGCACCATTTCAATTTGTTGTTTCATTCTGTGCTATTAAATATATTTATTTTTGTGAGCCTCCTTACTCTCCTGAGCCCCCAGAAATAAAGGGCACATCCTGCCATTTGCTCCTGGCCCATAACACCATAACTTGGGTACTTGGCTCCCTCCAAATCCTGCCAAGAGCTCCTGAGAGGGGCTCTGGACCAGCTGAACATGGGCTGATTACAGGCTGATGGGGGGGATAACTGCAAATGTGGGATCATAACCTCAGCAAATGCAATAACTGCCTCTGGAAAAGGCCCTGCACACCAGCCTGAACACACATTTTCCTTGGGAAGTATGCATGGTTCTTAGCATTTCTCCAATTTCCATTTAAACTGGTGAGGACACAAAGGATGGAATCTGCTGGCATCTCACCAAGCAAAGCCAGAGCACTGCAAGCCAAATCCTGCCAGGAGCTCCTGAGAGGGGCTCTGGACCATCTGATGATCTGGGGATAACTGCAAACGTGGGATCATAACCTCAGCAAATGCAATAACTGCCTCTGGAAAAGGCCCTGCACACCAGCCTGAACACACATTTTCCTTGGGAAGTATGGCATGGTTCTTAGCATTTCTCCAATTTCCATTTAAATCGGTGAGGACAAGAAGGAGGGAATCTGCTGGCATCTCACCAAGAAAAGCCAGAGCATTGCACCCACCTTCTTGTTCCCTAAACTATGTGATTTGGGCTCATGTTGGCCATTTCAGCAGTGCCATGGACAGCAGAGCATCAAAGCCAACTCCAGTGGGGTTGGAGTGGCAGGAAGAGATGGATCACTCACCGGAGGCTGAGAAAACACATTCTGCTGTGCACAGCTTTGCTGCAGTAAGGTAGAAAAATTCTAAAAGAAAGGCCTCATAAAATTAGGCCTGCTCTGTTAGATCAGTGGCTAGCAGTTTGCAAGCTCCCACATGAAAACAATCCTCATGTGAGCAGTTTGTTAACACAACAATCTATTCCTGAGTGAAAAACAGGCAGCACCTACACAAACATCAAATCTGCCCCATGAGAATCAGTGAAGAAAATATGTAAATGATTTAAGAATAGAGAGATTTGATTGACAAGAAAAATACCTTTTACTAACCAATAGAGTAATTAGCAAGAAAGCTACTAACCAATTGGAGTCACACAGGAGGTCTGCAAAGCTGTATAAAAAAGGAGAACATGCAGCATTAAAAAAAGTCTTTGATACCTTGCTGGTGTGTGTCCTAGGGTGACATTGTGGTGCTTGTATCCCCAATTGTGTGTTCTGTTTATGCTGGATTGTGGCATTTATATTGTCTGGAAAAATCCCTTTGCCCAGGATTTTTCTCCTGGGAAACGGAGAAGCCTCAGAGAAAAGGAAAACAATTCTTATCTCATTTGCTTCTCCTGTGTTGTGCTCACATTGGAATGTGTTTGGAGATTGTTTACCCACAGGTGATTGTTCCATTGCATTCTGCTGGGAGTTGTTTTCACTCTTTGGCCAATCAGGGCCACGCTGTGTCAGGACTCTGGAGAGAGTCACCAGTTTTCATTATTATCTTTTCAGCATTCAGTAAGTGTCCTTTCTGTATTCTTTAGTATAGTTTAGTATTCTTTAATATAATATAGTATCATAAAATAATAAATTAGCTATCTGAGAACATGGAGTCAGATTCATCCTTCCTTCCTTTGTCTGGGGAGGAGTTGGTAATTAGCACTAAAGCAAAAAAAAAAGGCTTATTACCAAAAATCACAAGTAGTCCCTGCCTTACTGAGGTCCAGAGTATCTCACAGTGTTTTTCTGGAGGTTTTTAGCTTTACCCTGCACTGACTTTTCAATGAGTATTTCGGGATTACAGCCCCATACCCACATCCCAGGCACACAGGCAGGTAACTCAGTGCAAAGCAAACCATGGCAGGGAGGCAGGTGAGGGGGGAAGAGCTGGGAGTGACCATCCCAGGCAGTCCCTGAGCCCACTGACCCCCCTGCTGCAGCTGGTGAGGCCAGGCAACCCAGCTCAAGCAGGGAACATCTCCATTCCCTTTCTCTCACTGCCTCAAACTCTTTTCTCTGACACAGAAATAACCAGCAGCCTGTGGCAGGTCTGTCCATGGTGGGTGCTCTGCACAGAGAGGTGAAATGATGAAATTCCCCCCCCCCAGTGCTACAACACTTGGCTGCCCTTTCCTGCTCCCTCCAAGAAGTTTCTTTTCAAATGTTATTGTATTTGCACCATTAATGTCACCATCTGAGCTCCCCAACCTGCACACAGCAGCCCTTAGAGTGTGGATTTATTATCCAAATGCCAAGAGTCTTGTTATCTCTAATGAACTTTGGGAAGCAGGAGGACTTGTGCATGATGGTCTGGGTTTGTTTACCCAGCTGGCATCTTTTAACTACTGAAAAATGTTACCCCTTTAAATCATGCAGCCCCAGATAGATGTGTGTGCTTAAAGCTGGAGACTCTGCTGACAGAACACGTGGTGACCCTTCCCCAGCACAGCTGATGACTTTCAGATATTAAACAGGATCCAGTTTCTTAAGCTTTGCCTGGAATCACTTTCATGGCCAGAAATCTAAATTATGCTAGTCCAAAGAAAGGAAATCTGTGAATTTGCACTGGAGATGAATTTCCTGAAAGAGCAGGAACACATGCATATGGACACTGAGATAAGCAAGCCATCCACCTCACTTTGCTACAAAAATTAACTCTATGTTTTGGTCAGCTAATAATTTCTCCCATTCAAGCAACTTGATTAACTTAACCTCTTTGCAGCAGCAAGCCTTGCTATCCCACAGACCCCAATTTCACAGTATTTGAGGCAGCTTTGTGATTGAGCAGGTAAGTGACACACTGGATGTGTCACATCATAAACATTGGCTTTGCTCAAAAAACTGTGAATTTAATACTTTGGTTCGCACATGCAAACTATTAGTTTGGGATATGGAATACTGCTGCACACAACTTTAAACTTTATAGAAGAAAAAACTTTCATACCAGCAGGGTTTTATAGTCCCAATTTTCATGGGAAGTACTTGACATAGAGGCGTGAACACAGCTGAAACAAATTCACTTAAGATGACACACTTCCCTCAGATTGCACATGTGTTTAAGGGTTCTGCTGGGCTATGGACCAAAAATCCAGTCATAGAAACCCTTCTTGTTCGCTCTGAAATTTTGTTTTAGTGCTTCTGGCCCGTCCATACACAGGCTGAAGTTTCTGACAGAGGTCTGCAAAAGCAGAGTTAATGTTCACCACAAAATTCTCCCATTTACATGGTGGGGTGAGGCCAGCTGCAGAACAGATAAAAGGTGGTGGGAAATGTCCCATTCCAGCCATACCCCCAAGTTCAGCCTGTTTCTCTTTAGAAACCAAAAACTGTTCTGGAGAGATGGCAGGTAGCACAGCTTTCTCACCAAGTGAAAGAGGATAACAGCACTTCTGTGAGCAGAAACAGCTCTCAGAGAGATTTCTGTGAACAATTAACTGCACCAATTCTGTTTTCCTCACAAGTGTTTACAATCCAGCAGGCTACTCTGACACACAGCAAGTCTGCAGCTACCTTTGATGGTCCTTACAAAGTGTAACATGGTTAACAAAACCAAAAATAACAGAGACAGAAAAACTAGTTCATATCATTTTCATGCCTGAAAGAAAACAAAAACCCCAAAATCAGCACCGGTACAGTTATGATTTTTGGATAATAACAGTCCTTTTTCGATCAGAACATCATCCAACCACCACTATATCCAAACCACTCAAGGTCTCACCACCTCTTGCTCATCCCTTTAGATGCCAAGGTGCATTTTCTCAATTCCAGTAGCAGAAGTTCCTACAGAGACTTCCAACTGGACATGAATTCACCATGAAAAGTCATTTCCAAGCCCAGCATTCTTTGGCTTGCATGGGATGTGGAGCAAGTGAAACGTCACAGGAGGAAAGCAGTTTCAAATACTTTTGTTGTAGTTGATGGTAGCTGCTTGCCAATTCTTTACATTACACACAACTTTCCAAATGGAAAAAGAAAACAGAAGGGATCACCTCCATATATAAAATGATCTATAAATGTATATAAAGTGTATATAAATGTATTGAGAGCATATTGTCCACCCTCAAAAAAAACCAAAAAACATAATTTGCTCAAAAATTAATTGCGGTTGTTGTGGGGTTTTTTTAACTTAAGTTTTTCTTTTTCTTCTAGTCCCTGAGTCTCTACAGTGGAGCCAGATCCCATTTAGTGCCATTCTCACAAACCACAATTACTAGAAATGCTTAAAACAAAAGCCAAGATTCCCTTGCAGTCCCTTGCCTCCAGGAGCTGGGATAATAAACACAAGCCCAAATATCCCAAGGCTCAGTAAAAGCACAGGAACAAGCAGCACTGTCTCCATTCCAGGGTTAAAAGGCACTAAAAGCCCTGGTCACTCTAGGGTATAAACCAAACCCTACAGGATCTGTGACTGGAGATCCTATTACTCAAATGGGTTTGTGCAGCTCTAATTTTATAGATAAAACTAGAAAAATAAATCTGTCCTGCAGAGTGTTACTGATAAGTCACCCATGGCCAGGGACCCTCCCAGATGGGGAGAGGCAGCTGTGCCAGCTGTGTGTGAGCTCCAGAGGCTCAGCTTGGCTTTGGGTGAAAGATCCAGGCTGGTCTTCTGTTGGACTTCATTGGCCAACTTCAGGAATTCTGATTGGTTTTCTTCCAACTGCTCAACTTCTCTTGAAAAACAAGAAATAAATAAAAGGAGAAAGAGAGGAAAACATTGGGGGAGTGTGACCGTGTTCACAGGGGTCTCAGGATGAGGGAAGAGATGAGGATCTCACTCCATGTTTCTGAAGGCTGATTTATTTTTTTGTTATATATATTACGTTAAAACTATATTAAAAGAATAGAAGAAAAGGTTTCATCAGAAGGCTAGCTAAGAATAGAAAAAGAAGGAATTATAACAAAAGCTTGTGGCTCAGACTCTCTATCGAAGCCAGCTGACTGTGATTGGCCATTAATTAGAAACATCCAACATGGACCAATCACAGATGCACCTGTTGCATTCCACAGCAGCCGATAATCATTGTTTACATTTTGTTCCTGAGGCTTCTCAGCTTCTCAGGAGGAAAAATCCTAAGGAAAGGATTTTTCATAAAAGATGTCTGCGACAGGATTCTCCTCTCCACACTGAAAGGAACAAGCACATGTTAGGAGGAGGCCAATGCTGCAGCCCCATGGAAAGAGGAAAGCCAAGAGTCCTGACTCCCAGCTCTGAGCTGCAGGTCAGAGCTTCAGAGGCTCAGCTCGTGGCATTGGGAATAAACATCCAACCCCCTCAGACTGGGTTACCCCCTGAGTATCCTCAAAGTGCTAAAAATAAATCTGAAAAATAAAAGCTCCTGCCAGGAGCACCAAAACACAACAGGCATCAAATTGCATTAGAATGTTTATATTGAGGGAAATTGCATCCTGCAAACTTAAATTATCTCTCTCCTCCCTCTCCCCTCCCACCTGCCACAGCCCATTTCCTATTATATTTTTCTAACAAACCAATAGATGCTTGAAATCATGGAAAGCCATAAAGAATTGGAATCAAATTAAGTCTACATTCTAACTGCATTAGGTGCTGTCAAGCATAGTTTACTCACTCTTCACAGTTCTATCTAGAGGCTAAACAATTTTGTACCCTTTCTCTACTAATCAAAACTGATTACTCTGATAATGGACCCCTGACGCTGAACACTTTATGAAGGTAAATTATTCCATATCGAACAGGAAGGGGAATGGAAAAATCACCCAGAGATAAATAGGCCTAAAGATGCATATATTGATCCCCCACTCATTCCTTCTCTCTCTCTCAATGTCTCTATGGCTAAAGGTTCAATCAATACTTCCAGTGCCGTAATGCCATCTTTTATAATCCCATCATAATTGGCCATTCCCACTGCATGCCCCTGGATTGGCTTGGGCTGAGTGGGGCCTTTCAGGGCTGAGATCTTTTGTTTCTTTCCTTCCCAGACCAGGTAACTGAAGGAGCGGGTCTGTGATGGTGTTCACAGGGGTTTCAGGATGAGGGAAGAGATGAGGATCTGACTCCATGTTTCAGAAGGCTTGATTTATTATTTTATGATATATATTACATTAAAACTATACTAAAAGAATAGAAGAAAGGATTTCATCAGAAGGCTGGCTAAGAATAGAATAGGAAGGAATGGTAACAAAGGTTTGTGGCTCAGCTCTCTGTCCGAGCCAGCTGACTGTGATTGGCCATTAATTACAAACATGTAACATGGCCCAATCAAAGATCCACCTGTTGCATTTCGCAGCAGCAGATAATCATTGTTTACATTTTGTTCCTGAGGCCTCTCAGGAGGAAAAATCCTAAGGAAAGGATTTTTCATAAAAGATGTCTGCAACACAGGTCAAACCTGGCCCCAGAGGCCTCTGAAGCAAGAGCTGCCTGCACAGCAGGGCAAGGGGAGAGCAGGGATGCTCAGCCATGAGCTGGAATGGTTGGGAAATTCAGCCAACAATCCTTCACCAAGGAATTGCTCAAGTACAAGCAGCTCTTATGCTTGAACACGTTGATTTTTGATTGTGAGAGACAATACACCTTCACTCTCCTGGAGCTTCAAAACCCTTCCTGTCCCCAGAGGAAAGGATGGCTTTGCTTTACAAGGTTTAGCAGTTAACAGAACAAGCTGCTCAGGGGAAAGAAATGCTGATCTGATGCCTACCCAGCATGAATTTCAATAATTCTGGGCTATTCTGTCAGAGGACAAAGAGCAGGACTGCTTCCCAACCCTGCCCAAGCATCAGAGGCCCCCCTGGGGTAGATTTATGGTTCTCAGGGTGTTAGAGAGAGCACAGGGCACACCTCCAGAGGGGAAAGGTCTGCGAGGGGATTTGTTTTCACTGTGGAATGACGCCGGCCAGGGGCTACTTACAGACCACGAACAAGACAGGACTGCTGTAGAACGTGCCTTGAGCTGTTCGATTTTCCAGCATCAGTCTCATTACATGGTTGTGACAATGGGAAGACGCCACCAGCTCACATCCCAGGCAGCAGACCAAGAACTTAATGTTACAACTCACTTTATAAGTTTTTTGCCCAATCACACAAAGCAAAAGCACATTGACAGTAGTTCCATCCAACCACTATAAGCACAGGTACCTTTGGTTAAACATTGCTTGCTCATTTCAAAAACAATATTTACTTGTAAGCCTTAAAACACAATGCACAGAGCTCCATTATTAAGCTTCAAACTTCCTAATATCTCACTAGATAAACTTTCTGCAGCTTAGAGAGTTATTCTAGACAAGTGTTAATACACAGACCATTGTTCTATTTGTCCTTGCTTTTCTACAGTTTAAATAATTTTTCTGCTGACCTAACTCATGGCTGCTGCTTAGCTCTAACCACAGTTCTGCTGTCTCTGAGGCCTTGCAGCTTTCCCAAAAGCCTCTGATTTTGTGGATTCCCACATGGAAAACCTGTATTTGTCACACTGGGTTTGGCTGTACTGGTTTCCAAACACCCTCCAAAGCTTCTGCTTGAGATGCCACCAGAACAAAGCTGTGTTACCCGGGGGTAGGAACCCCTCTGGTTCTGATCCAGGCCCAGCATCTTCCTTCTAATTCCATTGTAAGGAGATGCTGTGCTTCAGCAGAAACCAGGAGCATCCCAAAGGGTGGGTTCAGCTCCGGGTTTCACTGCTGCCTCCCCAGGGCAGATGCACAAGAGCTGGGCTGTCCACCTCACTTGAACTCTGATAAATGGCGGAAACCTCTCTGTCAGAACAGCTCAAGATCCCCCACAGCCACAGAGGGCAATATCAGCAAGAAATTCTCTATAATCGGACATTAGGGCATGATACAGGCTTGTGCAGATGTCAAGAAAACTCTTCTTGGGAATCAGGTGGCAAAAAAAAATAAGCAGAGAGATAAAACAAGACAGGAAACTGCATGAAAGCATGTGCTTCACAGAATAAAAATGAGGCTTGATAAAATTCCTGAATTGCGTCTATAAATATCCCACAGCATTCCTTCACTGCACCTATAAACATTCCACATGTAGCTCACATGTGAGACAGGAGCCAGGTTATAAGTTGTGCAGCTTTCTTTTTGTCCAAGATGTTTAAGAATCACACAAAACAAGGGGAAGATTTGGGGCACCGCACACAAATTCTGCCAGACAAGGCACAAACTGCTCTTTGCTACCTGGATGTGGCCAAAGGATTTCACTCCCCCTATTGATTCAGGAATTTAGACTGTTGAAAGTGTTTAGACATCACAATGAACTTGATGAAACACAAATAAAAATTAACAAAAGCTTGGCTGAACCTTCTCTTTTGGCGCATCCAAACTTCTCATTTGTGTGCTTCTCAATGAAGTAAGAATTAACACCCCACTCTCCACCCTCACAAAATATCCTGTCCTCTCTCCACCCCTGTAAATCTCCAGGAGACCAAATCATTTGCATTTCACTAGAACAGGATCCCTGACCCCAAATTACAGCACAGGAAAGCACAGGGAGGATCCTTGTGGGAAACCTGGGATTAAGAGGGGAAAAAAGCAAGCAGGAAGACCCAACAGCAATACAAGTTCCCAATTTTTCTATCTCGTGAAGGGATAGGGAAATGGGGAGAGGAAGAAGTCAATCATTTTCTAAACATTTGCAAAAAATTAGAAGAATTTTATCCTGCAAATGTAATCAATTTTTCACTCCAAAGTTCTTATTTAAGATTTTCTTGTGAGGCTTAGCAATCACATATTGATTTGATTAAATTAATCTCTCTTTGCTGGCTGATCTGACCTTGCTGTCTATAAAATGGCCAATGTCCCAGTTAAGTTTTGCAAACATTTCCAGTGGTAAACCTACCCGGGGAAAAAAAGAAGGGGAAAAAAGACAGGAAAAAAAAAAAAAGAGAAAAAAAAAAAAAACGGGAAAAGAAAAAAGGGGGGGGGAAAGGGGGGGGAAGAAAAAGGGGGGTGGGGGCGGGAGAAAAAAAAGAAAAAATAGAAAAAAAACTCCACACCACAGTCTTCTGGGTTTAGTCTTCCAACAGGAATTTAGGGTGCTGTTATTTCTACTATCACAGAAACCTGATGGATCCAGCAATTCCTTTAACCTCTCTTCCCTACAGCTGAGCTACATAAATCCTTTTTCCTCTGTTAGCTTCCTTTGTGGACTCTTCTCTTCCCCAAAACTCCTCCTCTGGGGGCTGAGCTGAAGTTATTCACAGCAGAAATGCTCTCAGGGCTCTACATCACCACCACTCACGTCTCCCCTCCCTTAGCAATCCAGTATTTATTTCACCTTCCTTTCCTGCTTTGCTCCACAAGGGAGAGGGGCAAAAGCCAAAGGAAAGACAGAAGCCAGGGGAAGTTATCGTTCATTAAAAAAACCAACAAAAGGGTGGAGTTTTTCCTTTTCTTTCCCGAGTAGCTCTGTTTTCCCAGTATTCAACCGCAATAAAGGCAGGTAAAAGTGCACCAAGATAACAGTTCATGTGAACAGATCATGGTGTAAAAGCTGGGGTAACTAAAATAGCTCAACAAAATAACCTAGCCAGACCCTCTCTGTTGTTTCTGACTGGTTCTGGGATACTGCCCTTCCTAGATACACTAAGAACTGGAATAAAAGGGCATTTCAGCATTGAAGAGGTCAGGCAGAACATTTAGTTCCTAACTCACCTATTTCTGCAGTGTGTGAAACAGCAACGATTTTCCTAGAAGATAAAATAGTAAGCAAAAGAAGATATTCTAATTTTATTCTAATTTACTGGTTCTTCATTGCACAGATTCACATGTCTAAGAATTATTCACTCAAAATCCACACACCTGCAAGGGCCTAGCTGGTCCTGTGTCAAACCTTTAAATTGGGTATTTCCCAGCAGAGAACAAACACTCAGGAACTTCACCATTAAAAGCAGGGGAGGTAAAAAGACTCTCCTGATCCCTTCAATTCCATGAAAAGAGGAGAGGACGGTTCTTATTTAACATGAAACATCAAGACCCAAAAATAAAGTCATTCCATTCCCCCTGTAGCCAACCACACAGCCTCATTCATCTCTTCTGATGCCTTATCCAGGCAACGCTTTTAAACACATTTGCTCTTTTTACAGCTACTTACATCTCTCCTTTCACACTGTCCTCTCACCATTAGAAGATTTTTTTTAAGTGTTTTGGAGTTGGAGCATTTGGGCAGTTCCCAACACACAGCAGTGCCCAAACATCTTCTTATCCAGCTCTGGGATAAGTTTTAGTTCCTGAGGTGGTCAGGGATAGCTGCAGGTTGTGCCTACACCAACACAACAATCTGACCCGAGCCTGTTTCACACAGGAAATGAGAGCATCAAATCCTCCAGGCACAACTGCAGGTGTTTCAAGTGGGAGGAGGCAGGGATTAAACTTGTGTTAATTTAATTATTGCTCCTATTTGAAATGCCTGTGTGCTGGCAGAGGCCTGTCCTCAGCTGCAGTTAAAGAAAACCAAGGGGCACAAATCCATCCCTCAGCCAGTGCAGTCAGAGAGAACCACGGAGCACAAATCACCTGCTCCTCCCTGTGAGAACTGATTCAGCCTTGTGCTTTGGGGTGTTGAGGCAGATGTGCACAGGTGTCACCACAGGTGACCAGACTGACCCATTTAAGGGCCATGAGCCAAAGCTCAGGTGGCTTCTGCAGGTGCTGTCCCTCCCCAGCATCACAGCCTCCTTTCTTTCCTCTCCCTACAAAATCCACTCGGTTTTCAAATAACACAGCAAGCCTCATGCCTCTCCTCTGTGCCTGCCCACAAAGCTGCTTTGTCTCCTTTGCACTTAACAAGACAAAGAAGATGGTTAACAAGAACTTTTGCAGATATGTTTTATTTTTATTTTTAAGACCTTCGGGAGCCAACTCATCTGCTCTCATGGGCTTCTTGCTGATACGTCTCACTTTATTAGTGACTTTGGCCTTGAGTGTCTCAGCTGTTTGATCAATACTGCAGGGGGTCAGTGATATTTTCTCACTTTTAGTGTCTCCCTGCCTTTAACTTTGTCACCTGATGAACAGCACTACCCCTGGAACGCTTATCTCGTATCGATTTTCTCCAGGCTCCTGCTGCATTTCCAGCTGTCCCACCATTTCCCTCCCTGTCACCACATGCCCATTTAATGTTAACTTATCCCCTTTCTCCGAGGCTTTTCATTCTTACGGGGTCTTCTGCCTCCCCCCCTCCCCTGCCCAACAGCAGATTGTCAAAAAAACAATTTCCTTTTTTCACCTGACTCATTGTTGTCCCTCAGCCGTTCATTGTTTGTCAGCCCTGCCTGGGCTCACAGAGGGGCTGAGTGGAAGCAGATGTTGGAAATTCCCCTGTCCCCAGCCCAGGAGGGCTCAGATTTACCATAGAAAGTTTGTCTCCCTCACCAACAGAACTTTTCCTCTCAGCTCCCTAGCTCAGAAAGCAAAACAAAATTATCTTTGCACAGCGAGGTAGAACAAACAGCGTAATAAAGTTTAATACCTTCTAAATGGTACCAATTGAAAGGCCAAAGCTGGTTTTGGGGAACACCAGAAAGCAGAGCCCTCCTTAGGGCAGGGAGTGTTTAATTCCTGGATGGAGAAGCCTCTCCAGCCAAGCCTGGAAGCAGGGAGCTGTTTTCAAAACTAGCAAGGTGCTGCCTGAAGAGAATCAACTCATTCCATTCCCAGCATCTGAGAAATTTACCCACAAAGAACCAGTCCTCCTCATTTCCAGAACTCTGCACTTTCTGCCCTGTGCACTTCACATTTGGTGAGGGCAGAGCCTGTTCACATCTTAAGATGAGACTGGGAGAATAATTTCTAGTGAGAGAACCATTTCCAGTGAGAGAACCTTAGAAACATACCTCAATGTAGAAATATCTAAAAGCAAACCAAAGTAACTCATCTAGAATTAAAAACAAAATGAAAAAGAATCATAAGATCTAAACCAGCATTCCTGATTTCGCATCCCAACAGAAAAATAAACAGCAAAATAAGTTTCACCTGATACTTGACATGTAAAAGTTCAGTTTTTTAAGGAAAAAAGAAGCAATTATTTACATAGTTCTATTTTCAGCTCCATAGATGGGACTGCATTGGTTTCAGCAGAGCAGATCTAACAGGTTTCCATGTTGTTTCCTGTTACCAGCTCTGATCTTCAGCCTTTCAAAGTCCTGAATTAAGGGCTGGAGAGATGGTACAAGAAAATTTCTTCTGTGTTCTACTTTTAATGTTTGTCATTGGCTTGAATTGCTTTATTTTTAGGCAAATAGGACAGTCAATCTCAGGGAAGTTATTCCACTACCTGAATTAACATAGGAACTGTCCTCTGCAGTACTTAGCCCAACATTTTCCTGATTTTTTCCTTTTGAAATGTATATTTTGAATGAGCACACCACCTTTTAACAGTTGAGTATCCTACCACGGGTTCAAATGCTGCCAAGGAGATCTGGGGCACTGAGGAGTGAGTGGGGTTGGATCATTCCCACATCCAAAAATCAACCTGAAGGGAGAATTGATTTGTAGCCCAGCCAGGTGAAGCCACCCATCACTAAGGCAGCTGGGGCCCGTCGCAGGCATCTTTTATGAAAAATCCTTTCTTTGGGATTATTCCTCCTGAGAAGCTGAGAGGCCTCAGGAACAAAATGTAAACAATGATTATCTGCTGCTGTGGAATGCAACGGGGCCATCTGTGGTTGGCCCTTGTTGGATGTTTGTAATTAATGGCCAATCACAGTCAGCTGGCTCTCTCAGACAGCGAGCCCAAGCCACAAACCTTTGTTACCATTCCTTCTTTTTCTATTCTTAGCTAGCCTTCTGATGAAATCCTTTCTTCTATTCTTTTAGCATAGTTTTAATGTAATATATATCATAAAATAATAAATCAAGCCTTCTGAAACATGGAGTCAGATCCTCATCTCTTCCCTCATCCAAGAACCCCTGTGAACACTGCCACAGGGCTCAAGGTGAAGGAGGTGGCCACCACCATGTAGTGAAGCAGCAGAACATGCAGGAGAGCCAGGGAACATTTTTGACCAGGGGAGGGTTTCACAGGAGCTGGTTTCCCCCCTGGGACTGTGGGGAAGGAGCCACAGGCACACAGCACACTCTGCCCAGCAGGACAAGCAGAGCCCAGGGATGGAACAGGAGTGCAGTGGTGCTGCTGCTGCCATCACCTGCCACCAGGGCAAGGATGCTCCACAGGTCCTGGCCTCCCAACTCCCTTCTGCAGCAGCCATTCAGTCCCAAAGGAAGTTATGGACAGGTCTCACCCTCTCCTTTTCCCCTCTGGTGGGTGAGAGCAACACACACACTCAGGACTGGGGGGCAGCTTGTCCCTGTCCTGCCCATGAGAAGCTTTCAAACCCCTGGGGTCTTTCTGTGCCTTTCTCTGAGCCATCCCAGAGGATGGAGCTGCAAGGCTGAAGGGCCACCTGCAGGTCCCTTCCCTGAGCAGCTTTGCCCCTGCCCAGCCCTCTCAGCCCCTGCCATTAGCCCCTGATTTAATGTCCACGTGCTTTTCTATTCTCCTAACAGGTTTATTCCTTTGTCAGGTGCAGCCTCACGTGGGAGGGCTGCTCTGGGACATGCCCAGCAGGATTTATTGTGCTAACAGGTTTGTTCCTGGAGCAGCTTTCCATTCCTGCAGGCTCGCAGGCAGAGGGAGACAGGAGGCTCCTGCTCAGAGCGAGCCTGCATTGCCCTCCTGCGGCCGGCACCCGGCTCCTGGAACCGCACATTAATCATAGCAGCAGGAGTGTAAAATTCAATTTTACCTCTCCATTCATTCTGAGATGAGTTGAAGGCCGGCCTTGTACATATAAAGCACACTTTACTTCATCAGAGCCCTGGTAACAAATGGAGTGTCTTCTTGGGGGAGTTTAACCATCAAAAAGCAGCGCGCCGTTTAATTCCACGCGTGCCGAGGGTCAGAGCAGGAGCTCTTGGCATCAGCAAATGCTTCAGCCCTCAGCTGTGCAGTAAACTATGTTTTAGAGATTGTTCCTCAATACAAAATGATCAGTCCATTTATCTGCTAAAGCAGCCTGTCTCTTTGTTCAGTCTCCCAATATTTTTTCCGCTGACCTGATCTGGACAATAAACCAAAGTCATCTTAAGATATTCACTGTTCAATTTGTTACTTGAGTGCCTCTGGGTCTGGCTGGCCCTGCTGTCAGCATCCTGGGCTCCCCAGCTTTCCTCGTTGACACCAGTGCCTGTGCCAGGCATCCCTGGTCTGCACCAGCTCAACAGCTGGGCAATGGCAGGCAGTGCCATAATCTTAATTTGTGTTTTTTTCACTGAAAACTTTCATTGAAAACATTTTTGATCTTTTTTCCCAAGGAAAATCCTAACCCTTTATCCATGCCTCTCCCTACATCACCTTATCATGGAGCTTTCAGAGACTCATCTCCACAGGAGGTTTCACAGCAGCTCAGGGAGCTGAGCTGGCTCTGCCACCACCTCAAACTCACTTTACCCTGGGTACCTCAGGTGTCTCAAACTGGGTGCCATGCACCTTATCCTTTGGCATCAGCAGTCCCTCTGCACTGCATGGAGGATCAGACACCCACACTTGGCTGTGGTGTCCCCTGCAGGAGCCAGACACCCCAAATTCAGCCCTCACAGCTCCCTGACTCACACCTGAGCCCTTTCATGGAGGGAACTGTAAATAACTCATGCAGGTTTACACTACAGTGATGAGGGATTTAATCTTTGAAGATGTTAAAAGAGCTTCCAAACCACCAAACCATCCCGGCTGCACAGACAAGACACTGCCTGGAGAAGCTGCTGCTCATGATCATTAATTTTGATTCCCTTGCCATTTTTCATGCTGTGTTTGCCCCGTGTTGCTCATGGGGAGCTCCATATCATCTGTCCAGCATCACAGAAGCAGCAAGATGTTAACAGCATCCTGCTGACTGCAGCTTTCTCACTGCTTCCCACCTTCCCAACCCTCCAGCCAAAACAGCACCAGCCTGCAGGAGCAAATGGGAGGTGCTGGAAGTCTCTAGAAGGATATTTTCATCTCACTGCAAAGGCCCAGTGAGTTGGACTCTTGTGGAGGGGGTGTGTGTGCACAGCACAGCTTGGGGAGCCACACCTCAACAGCTGGGCAATGGCAGGCAGTGCCATAATCTGAATTTGTCTTTTTATCACTGAAAATTTTCATTTAAAACATTTTTGATCTATTTCCCCAAGAAGGATCCTAACCCTTTATCCATGTTTTGAAGTTTCACCCTGTTTCTCTCATAGTTTTTTAAAAAGAAAGGGGTTTGGGGAAAAGCTTCCTTTGCAGATCTGCATCTTCCTGCAGTGGAAAAGCACAGCGAGGAGAGGGATGTGGCAAAATGCTTTCTGCCACTCAGCCAGAGAGAGTGGAGTGAGGAAAAAAGTGCAGCTGAAATCAAGCACAGCATTTAGAGATCAGTCAGCACTGAGAAATATCAGATGTCAGCAATCTGCTCCTTCCAGCCTTACAAAGAAGAGTTTTCTCTCAAACCATCTCTGCCACTTTTGGCGACAGAACTCCAAACATGCAAAGCCACTTGCCAAAACCATTTTTGCCTTCCAGAAAGCTTCGTGTTGGTGGGTGTCAATGAATCTGACAGACACTGCAGGCTCCTACTGCTGTGGGAGATAAAATTTCACCCATATTTACACTTCAGTAAAATGAGCTACAAGTGGATTTACCCAGAGAGAGACAAAGTCAACATCAACATTCACATGTTCAGTTCCTTGTTTCCAACCAAAAAGTGATTCCAAAATGAAAATCTGGAGGGAGGAGGAGAATAGTCAATGTTTATCTACCAGCTTCAGTAAAAATACACCAAGCAAATATAAAATACACCACTCCAGAGTGGTGGATGGAGCCTCTGGAGTCCTTGAAGGTGTTTTTCCCTGGAGAACCCACCTGGGGAGGAGCTGTGATGGTGACAGGCACTGTGCCTCCCTCTGTGGCTGTGCCTGGGCAAAGCTCTGTCAGCTCCACTCTCCTCTCACTGCAGCTGATGCAGGAATCCTGGCAAAGCCTAAAACTCCTGTCTTGCCAGAAGTTATTGCTTGCTTAGGTACAAGGGCTCCTGGAAAGTTTCCAAACCCTAATGGGAGCTTCACTCAGATGACTGAGTAGCGGGTTCCCACATATTTCAGCCTCCCCAGTCCCTGAGATTTCCTGCTACAATACATCTTCCCTCTGTGTTCCACTCCTCACTCTCACAAGACAACCCTTAAATAGACTCAACAGGACTTTGTGACAAAGGGACAAGAGTTAGGAGGTGTCTGGGAACAGCTTTGGGATGGAGAGCAGCAGGAGGACGTGGAGCAGGTCCAGAGCAGCAGCTGCTCCTACCAGTGTGCACCAGCCCCTGCTGCCTTCATTCCCCATTCAATGGTGAGTGCTTCCCACTTGGAGCTCCTCACCCATCCTCACAAACCTTCCCTGTGGCACAGCACACCCTCAGGAGGTCTCCAAATGGGGCTGAAATGGAGAGGTGGAACAATGAATCACAGCAAGGGCACAAATACCCCCAGAGTAGCCTGCACAGAGTGGGCTTGACACTGCTCCCCTGCTGCAAATCCTGCCCCCAAAATGGCACCAGTGGGGACATTCTGAGCAGGGGTCATGAGGTGGGAATGGGGCCATTTGCCATTCAGAATTCACTGAAAATTAGCCTTTTCCATATATACAGAAATATATATATGGATATCTATACATGCATATATATATATATATGGAGATAGATTATAGATATGGAGATAGATTATATAGATAGATATAGATATAGATATAGATATAGATATAGATATAGATATAGATATAGATATAGATATAGATATAGATGATATAGATATAGATATAGATTCCTCCAGGATGAAGAACAGAACATAACATGAGTCTTTAGAGCTGCTTGGAAAATCAGTGCTGGGGGATGCGGGCACTTACAAGCATCACCACGTGGGGACCCTTGGCCAGACAAAGGGGCAGTGCCCACCTGGTTCCTCTGTGCACAGCAAGGGAGATGTGCCTTGCTGCCAATAAGAAGCACACAAACACCACCAGAGCTGTCTCATTCTCTCCCTGGTGAGCCCAGCAAGGCAGATCAGGTCTCCAAACCCTGCACTGACTCCCTGCCTTTGTGGTGGTCAGCAAGCAAGCTCTGAGGGCAGGGTTTGTACCAGAAACAGGAATTTCCTCCTCTGGAAATGCTCCCCTGCACACAGCTGCAGGGGGAATCACTTTCTGCTTCTCCTGCTAAACCAAGAGGCTTCAAGGCTTCTCTGATGGATCCCTCACCACTGTAACATGCTGCTTTCCCTCCTGTAAAATGCAAAGGGTTAAATCAGCAGCAGCTGCAATTGCCAAAAAGACAGATTTTGAGTAAGACAAGACTTGTTCAGCAGTGCTGCAGCTCTGACACAACCCCCCTCCATGTGCCAGGCTGGCCAGCATCCCCAGGGAGCTGCAAAGAGCCTTCCTGGTGTCCTGGCTGCTCTGACAGCTCCTAATGGCCACCACTATTTCACACTGCCCAGGCTGGATTTACACCCAGAGCTGCCTCTGAGATGGATGCTCCCACCAGCACTGCCCCAGCCGGTGCCAGCACAGCAGGGCCAGGCACATCCTGCTCCCTGGGGCAGGAATGAACATGATCTGGCTCTTCCACGTCCCAGCAGGGTCTTTGCACAGCTTGTGAAACCCTGGTACCTCCCCAGACACCAAAGGGAGAAGCAGGAGGATTTCCATAAAACCTGGCTCATGGAAGATGTTTCCTGACATAAAAGAGAATCCTCTCTCTGCCAGCAGGCGTCTGCAATAAACAATCTATTTCTTGGCTGAAGGGAGCCAAGAAGCTCTTGTGATTTGCTGCTCCCTGTCCTGCTCTCTCTCCTGTAAATTTTGACTTTTCCAAGCAGTACAGGATGGGAACTCTACCAGGATCTGGTGGCTGATCCCTGCTCAGGTGGGAGACCTTGAAGGGAGCCTTGAAGGCAGAGGCTGCACAAGCAGAGCAGGACTCACTGCAGGGACCACCACCCACTTCCATCAGTGGGAGGGCATCAGAAACACCCCAAGGACAGCAAACATCCTCCTCTGACTGCTTCTGCCTCAGCTTTGCCCCCCTTGTGCCTCTGCCTGGGAGGAGAGCACAGGGAGCAGCCTTGGAGCTGGGAGAGAGGGAAGCAGCAGGGGTGGGATGTGCAGCTGCAGCAGATCCCGATTCCACAGTGAATTATCCAGCAAGGATTTCCTGGAGTGGAGCTCCTGATGCTCTGTGCACTGCAGGAACTGTAAAGGACAGTTCAAATAAATCTGCAAGACAAGTTAAATGCATTTAGTTATTTTAAATTCTATTATTCTAGAAAGGAGAAAAGAGGGATTTTTTTTTATTTGTAGGAAATTTTTAATTGGCAACACAGCCAAATTCAACCCCTGCATCTCACAGCCTTGTACATCCAGAGCCCTGCAAAGCCAATTTTGGAATGGAGCAGGAAGATACTCCTGCATCCTCTGAGACAAATCACAGGGCTGCCATGCTGCCACAAACAAAACAGGGGAATTTCTTAGTTTGGTTTGAGGTTTTGGGCTTTTTTTGGGATTGTTTTTTTGTTTGGTTGATTTTGGTTTTTGGGGGGTTTTTTGTTTGGTTGGTTTGTTTGGGGGGTTTTTTATTGGCATTAAACTGTTAATTTTGTTTATTACAATAGTGGCTAGAATCCAACAGAGCCCAAAGATTCCTTTGTAGTGAATACAAAGTGTGGACAAACTGCCATTTTCTATGACTCAGGGTGTAAGTGAAATAATCACTACAGAACGTCCTGGTTGGGAATTTTGGGGGTTTTTTAGAGCATTTTGTTTGTTTGCTTTTAAACCAGCAGGAGATTCAGCCCTCTGGGTTTTTCATTGATCTCTGCACCTCAAATGCTGCCTTTATCCACAGACAGCTTTATCCTTTACCCTTTCTCATCCCACTTCCCATCAAACTAATTAAATGTTAAAACTGAAGAATAAGGGAAACTTTTGAAGAATTGGCAAATTAGTTTTTGCCCAAGATGCTTTTTGAAACCGGTGCCTGCCATCTACTGGCACTTTTCTCAAAATGCAGCCAAAACCTGGATATAAGAACAGTTTTTCCACAAGCTACTTACCTTCATCTGGCAACTTTTTTATTCCAAGCCCCAGCAAAGTCACTTACTCTAAATGCTGAGCTGGGGTGTTGACTTCCTTTGCCAGTTGTTGATTGTGTGACCACTTGATAGAGATGAACATTATGAAATTAGAGTAATAAATCTGTTTCCAAGACAATTACCAGATTCCTGGGATGAGCACAGTTTTCCATGATAGTGATGCTCCCAAAAGGAATTCTGAAAGGCTCCCTGTTCTCTTCTCTCCCTCCTTCCCTGCAACCAAGGCTCCCAACTTTTAATTACTTGTCTCTTCAGATTAACCAGAAAGGGCTGTGACTGTTTTCCCATTAGTTTATCAGAATTACTTTTACTCCACAAGATGAGAAACATATTTCAATTATTATTTTCTTGGCTGAATCTTTTTCCAGTTTAATTTGATTTTCTTCTAGAACTGACAGTACTGAAGTCCTGAGTAGAAACATTGACAGCACTTTCTGAGGGGCTTGAGGAGTTGCTCCTTTTTTTACCCTATAATCATTCGATGTCAATGGGTAGTAAATTCACTTTTTAAAAAATCTTTCTCCTTGCTAGCAATGGAATGATTTCTATTCCAAGCAGTATTTTGATTCAACAGGCTGATATTTTAACCTCATTCTGTAAAAACCAGGGTTCAAATCCTTAAATGTTTCCTAAACTCCTGACAACAATCTTCAAATGACTCCAGCCTTGCCCACAGCAGCCTGTCACTGCAGCACAGAGCCACACCAAGGCAGCGAGCCACCCCTTGCACCAAGCTATTTAAAGCAGAATAAAGCTCTGTACTAACCTAGCAGGGAGCTGGAGGCCAAAGCTTTACAAAATAAAGAGATTTGCAGGGTTTTTAAAAGTTTTCTGTCTTCCAACACCTTCCAAGGGCCCACATCTCTGATGCCAGCAGTTTTCTCCCTAAAGGGGATCTCAGTCTGGATCCTAACACTTATTCTTAGCCTGGATCTCTGCCTGTTCTGGGTGTGGAGATACCTCAATAGTTTGTGAAACTGTTAAAAAGTCTCAATTGTTTGTTTGTTTGTTTATAAAGATCTACTGCACTCATTCTTACCTAACTCTGATGGTTTGCAGCTTGTGACAAAGCTGGCACATCCCTGGGTTCTGACCTCAGCAGGACTCACAATCACTCCTAGAGGAAATTCTGCAGCTGTGCAGCCAGGTAAAAGAACATCTGGACACGACAGGTCTCCAGAGCCACCCACAATTCTCAGAGCTGGCAAAGGCAGTGCCACCCTCTGCCAGCCAAGCCCAACACACCCACCCAGCACCCCAGAAATCACCCCCTGCTCAGGCCCAAGTGATGCATTCCCAAGCTTCCTCAATTCAACAGTTTTATTTTTCTTAAGAATACTTCCAGAGGACAGAGAAACACAGACAATTGACAAGTCTTCACATTCAGTTCTTTCTCCAATCCTTTAAGAGAAAAAAAACCTGCAAATGAAATCTTTTCAGTGAGTTCCAACACTGCTCTCAGCTCTGGCTAGGAGACAGTCCCTGCCCCGAGGAGCTTCCAGTCTAAGAGAGTGATTGATACAAAGGTGAGGGGCACAGGGACAACAAGGAGGAAGGTGACACAGTTTTCATGCTGCTGGTGCCATTCCTGGAGACTGGTACATGTGTTTGTGCTGGCAGTCAGGATGGACACACTGAGGAGACCACACAGTGCACAACGTGTTCTCTCTGCAGGTATTTGGAAGGGACAAGGTAAAGAAGCTCTCAAGGAAGTTTTCAAGGCAGTCCTGTGATAAGGAAGGCATTTTTCTATGTAGAAATTTTTGCCTATTTACATCCTTTTTTTTTTTTTAAGAAAATAAAACAGTTAATATGCCAAAAAACACATTCATCAAATCAGTTGAATTACAAAAATAAAATTTTCAAGCGATGTCTTTCTAAAATAAATAGCAATAGGTAAAAATGGAAAATGGAAATAAATAAATATGTGTATCCAAGCTGTCTTGTTAAAACACAAACAAGCATAATTGCTTACTGAAAAGTAGCCATGGAATCCCAATTAAAGCAGCAACTGTTCAGAGCATCCTTCTCCTCAGTAACAGAGGAAAATGAGTCCCAAGCAGCAAAGAACAGATTTGTAATAAAAGAAATATAAAGGACTGTGTTCCTTATAGGAAAGTACATAACTTTGCTGATCAACAGAGGCTAAAAACAGAGTTCCATGATATTCCTCAATGAAATTTACTGGTATTTTCAGCCAGTGGAAGGTCAACATTTTTCCCCTCATAGGATAAAAAAGAAAAGTAAAGCCCTGTCTGTGAACTTGATTGATTATGAACATAAATCTTTAGTCCCCTGATTGAGCAGAAAATTAATCCATCTTAAAAATACTGAGCTGCTCTTTCTCCCCCTCCCCAAACAGCAACTCCCATGAGCAGAACCCAGACATTTGAGTCCCCAGGGCCTGCTCAGCACAGCGGGCTGGGCCAGCTCAGCCTCGGGCAGGACACTTTTACTGCTTGGGAGCACAAGCTGCACCAGTTTGGGATGGTCCAACAGGAAATCCATGTTTCCATGGCAGCACCTTGCATTTCAAGGGGTAGTTGATTGCCCTGAGCTCCTGCTGGCAGGAGCCAGGCTCAGTTTGGCCGGTGTAAGTCACAGTGCTCTGGGTGACAGGAGGCAGGGTACCCTACTCCCCACGCTCATAAGGCAGTACCACTCCAGGAAATCTGTTTCTTTCTTGAAGGTTTCAGGTTTTTTTTTTTGTGGTCCTGTATGTCCTCTTACTTTTTAAGTTGTTTTTTTCCTAGCTATTTAAAAGGAGCAACATGCCCAGATTAACAAGAGAGATCGAGTAGGCAAAGATTAAAATGTCCACAATGCAAGCTCTAGGTTTACAATGTACTGGTCATGCATAAACCCCTACAGATCCTGGCAGGCATTTAAACATTTAGGTTGATGGAAGATCAAATTGCTAATGAACTGACTGCTGAATGGACTGTAGCCAGCTTGAAATCACTGGTAGGTTCTGCTTCTGATGTCACAATAACTGAAGTTATGTCAGTGGTCATCTACTTTAGCCCTTTTTGCTTTCAAGGAAAGATGCTGCAAGAAAAGAAAGCAACAAAAAAACTGCTTAGCAAATATACCAAAAATTAGGAGAAAATCAACTACAATGCTTTCTATCCTTAATCACAATTTAAATAAATTCTAACACAAATAGCCCCACCCATCCAACCTCTGCTTGTTACTGACACAACTAAAATAAACCCATTAAATAAAAGCCCATATGTATCCCAAAGTGATATTCTGGCTTGTAATAACTCCTAGTTCTTCTGTACTAGCTGCAAGCTTAGAATCAATTTCCCACTGGAAGCAATTTTCCAGGTGTAAAAATGCACAGAACGATGTGTTCCCAACAATACATCTGCAAAAAGCACCAGGAGAATGAAGGACAAGATTTTAACAACTGTGTTAATCCTGAACTTGCACTGGATCTTTGCAACCTCTGTGCCCTTAAAGATCTACAAATGTGCAAGGAAATATGAAGAGTTCTGCAAAACTTAGAATGAGAAATAACTGACCAAGATCAAGCTGTAGAAGAACATTTTTAAGAGAGTCCAATTCAGTGGTAATTTGTTTTTAACTTGACAAAGGAATAAAACCTTTCCCTCCTAGCACAAAGATGTATTCTTCAGTAGAAAAAGGGTCTGAATATCTGTAAACTAACATGAACCTGTGTGATTTATAACAGTTCACTTATTCAAATTTCACATGTATGACTCAAAGTTTTACACAAAAGAAATATTTCTAATTTCCAAACATTTTATAAGGACACCCTAGTTTTTTGGCTGATATGGATAACTGACCAGGCTGGAAGAGACAATGTTCCCCAAAACCAGCATCATCCTTGAGAGCTATCATTTATTTTAGGATGAAAGCAATGATTAGATCATACTGCAAACTGACTTCACTTGATCAAAAGGTAAAAAACTTGGTAAAAATTGGGTTTTGGTGTAATTTCCTAGAATATCTACAGCAGTAGTAGCACTGGAGAGCACATTCCCTCATTCAAGACAAGTCCTCTTTGCTACCACCTACCTAAAGGAAAACCTTACCCCAAACTTCAGCCCATGGAGAGGTCTCAACAGGATTTTGTGTAGGTGTGGGCTGCTAAATGTAAATTATGGGACAACTGTAAACATGTGAGTCAAAGGACTAATTATTGCAGGAACAGATTTGATACAACATTGGCTCAGCTCTTTTTCTGCAGATCATCTCCCAGCAGCTGAAGGCTCAAGGCTCTGCCCTATAGGGGCATCACTGCCTTTGTCAAATTCTTATAGGAAAAAGGCAGAAAATATTCAGCTACTTAGTAAGTCCATTTATAGGTGGGAATTGTCTGGATAATTGAGATGAATTATCCAAGATGAGCATAAAAAACCCCTCTCTTGAGTCAATCACAAGCAGATGCCAAACTGTTGGGAATTGTAACCACAGAGGTGTCCTAAGGTGCTCCCTGCACCACAGGAGTCTCCATTTTGACAAAACTCCAAGGAAGTGAAGAAAACAAACATCAGATTCTCCAAGAAGCCAAATAGCGAAGCAGATGTATAAATTAGAAACACACCACTTTTTCATAGGTCTGATATGCAAATGCATTTTTTCACTTGGATTTTGGAAATGTTTCATTAATTTTAAATATAAAGCTCAGTAGATATTGATCTCCCATGAGAAATTCAATCGAATACAAGATCAATTTGGTAATTGTACAGTATTTATAGGTTATTTGGTACCAACAGATCCAGCTGAACTAACATTTAGATAATATTTAACACCAATTCAGTTCTCAGAATGACCAGTGAATATGTCTGGATTGACAGATTCACATGGGACAGTCAATTCAGGTTGGTGACAACTATAAAAGATACTTATAAATAAAAGGTATCTGTATCACACACAGCAATTTGCAATAAAGCTCTGCACAAACAGCAGCTGTTCTTTGCCATTTCACATTTGAATAGATCAGAACTGATTCTTCTGCAGTAAACATAATTAATGCTCAGGGATTTTCACAAATTTTGCAAAGCATGCAAAGGTTCTCCTAAAATTATTATGCAAAGTGTGACCACTGCCTACCTACAGTGCTGCTGAGGGAAATGCTACCAAGGCCTATATTGAAGTGTGGAATGGCTGAAGGCTTCATTTCCCAAAGTGATACCATGGGAAATGTAACTTCACCAGCAAATGGATCTCATTTTGTAACTCTGAGATCCATTGGCTGGATCACAGGGAAAAACATTTCATGCATCAACTTATTAACCTCTTCCTTTACATTAAAACCACTACAATGACCAGAGCCAACTTGATTTCTGTCCCATTAGACCAAGCAGAACATAACCCCTCAGAAAGGTCAGACACAAGAGCTGCTGAGCAGCAATGGTACCGTTTGGCCTCTATGGCGATTCCGTACCGTTCCTTGCTGGTAAAAGTGAGGGGCCAGCTCCAAGAGCCACGAGGATTCCACAGCTGTCACATCTCTCATGTAGTATTTAGCAGTCTGTATGACTTCATTGTACACTACCCTGGGAGAAAGGAGACAAAAATGGATAGTGTTTGCTGTCAAGCAGTGAGGGAGAGATGATTAACACATATTTAGACAGTTTCACATACATGCTGCCAGAGGTGGCATTTACAGAGTGACAAGAGAGTCCTTAAGCTGTAATTCAACCTCTTGCCTCTTTCTCTCTAGTTAGTCAGAGCTGTCCACATTAAAAAATCTTCAGATTACCATGAAAACAACCTCACATACTACCAGACCATATGGGTGCAAGGTATACATGAAAGATTTCTTATAATAGGGTCAAGGGGGACTCACAACTGATGCTGTGGAAGACAGAATATGAATTACTCTGTGATATCATAAGGGAAAATGTCCAAAGCACCAAAACCCTGCACCCACAACAAGGAGGGCACAAAGCCCAGCGTGACTATGCCTGGCGCCAGTCTGCAGCCAGGTGAGATAAGCATCAGAGGAAGAAATCAGCTTTAACTCCTGCCAGAACATCTCCTGGGAAGAGATTTAGGCACATCCAACCATGGGACTCATCCCCACTGCCAGCACAGTCAGGTTGCCAGCATGGACAATCTATTTCTGAGGTCACCTTCAGCAGGTAAGGGCATTTTCCCCGAGAAGTGCAAACCCTTGCACTGAAGGGGCAGCTACCAAATCCTTTAGTCACCATCTGCCTTCTGCACACAGCAGAGCTGCAAACACCTGAGGTTTGTGGTTTCTCATTAATTGGTATTTAGCTCTCAAAAGCAAAGAGGAAAGAGTCCAAAATTCTCTTTGCCAAATGCATCCTGAGACATGGCAACTAACACAGCTAAAAATACATCAGAGAAAACAAACCAGAACAAAAACACATTTCCTATACACTTGTAGCAGGGAGAGAACTGAAGCCCTCAATGAAGGATGGCTGCCCAGGCTGCAGCAGCACTGAAATTTAGTTTGCTGACTAAATTAATTCCTGTGTGACAGGATGACACCAGGTCAAGCTTATCCTTCTCAGTCTCAGCAGCAGGCAGTGCAGGATGGAAGTCCAAACACTTCAGGCTAATCATGCTGACCTGAGAGCTCCACACACATTTCTGTTTGTTATCAGAGGATCTTTGACCTGCAGATGGAATGATCATATCCCAGCTAATGGGAAGCACAGTCAGTTCTTTGCTCAATCAACTGGACAGCCATAACTTTTCACATCATGATTTTATGTGTAAGCCCTTTTCCTGAAATCCATTTACCATTTCTGCAGCACCTGTTTGTGGTGGTGTTTGAGGGTCCCCAGGATGAGGGAAGAGATGAGAATCTTGACTCCATGTTTCAGAAGGCTGATTTATTATTTTATGATATATATTATATCAAAAGAAAATTATATACTAAAACTATACTAAAAGAATAGAAGAAAGGATTTCATCAGAAGGCTAGAAAGGAATTAATAATAAAATCTCCTGACAGACTCAACACAGCTGGCTGTGATTGGCCATTAATTAAAAACAATTCACATGCTGGGTAAACAATTCTCCAAATCACATTCCAGAGAAGCAAAACATGGAGAAGGTGAAGCTTCCCAGGGGAAATCCTGGCAACAATATTTTCAGAAAAGATGTCAGTGACACCTGTTTGATAGGATATTTCCTTAATAGGCTTAATAAATTAACCATAGCTCTGTTTAGGTACAGAGACCACTTGGAGAACAATCTGTAGTGTAAGATGTGATGCCCACTAAACAGGGTCACCTGGCCCTGCTTTCCACCCTCTGCAGGTTTCTTTCATAGTCAAACATCACTCTATTCCCCTTATTTATTTGGATACTCCCAAAAAAATGTTGCAAAGGAAACACTACTTGGATTCTGCCTGTGGGAACTGACCTTCTACACCTATTCCCCCACTGATGGAGAGAAACAATTCAATTTGGATGCTGCAAATCCCTTAAAAAATCCCCAAAGAAGAGGAAGCAGCTCTAACTTACCAGCGTGGAGGCTTCTCTGCATACAGCACTGAGCTGGGGTGGATATGGAGCTCGTGGTCATCACGGATAGTCCTTGAAAACAAGATTCTATTTCAGACTGAGCCCCTCTTTATTGCTTAACATTTCTGGTTCCTTTCTGCCCCAGTATGACAAAATAGCTCCTCAGTTTAATAAAAGCAAGAATGAAAAGGCTGGAGTAAATTAACAACATTTGCATTTAATGAAGAGATGAAACCAGGCTTAAATGCTGGTGAAAGGAAGAATCAATAATTTGATGTCCTAAAAGAGTTTTATCTACATTAAAAGAAAAAGCAGCATTTCAGGCTTTTACTCAGTGCTCTGGGAGTGCTACAACACTACTGCACTACAACTGTACTTGCTTAACTTAAAGCAATCTAAAGACTACCAGTAGCAGCTTCCCACTATTAATATTTTTTGTTATATTTGCCAAAGAGAAGAGATAAACACTGAGGCAGTTTCCAAATACAGAACTTCAAATATTTAGTGCATTTATTGGCACATGTTCCTAATTGCAAATTAGGAGAAACATCTGCTTGTTGATTAAACTTAGATTTATTCATCAGGGGAGCTTTCCAACCAAGCACCAGTTATAGTGAAACTGTATATAGTCACCTGTAAGCTCCTGTGGAGTGGAATTTAGCTGCATTAGCAAAGAATCCAGAAACTATGCACCTCAAAACAGGATCTGGGTCACCTGGAAAGAAGAATTTTTCTGTAAGATGAGTCAATGGAAAGGCAAAAATCCCTAAAATACCACTTAATCATCTCAAACAACTTTTCAGAGTGTATCAGGCTTTGACAGCAAAGGCAGGAGAGCAGACAAATCCTGCAATTCCTTTTGACTTCAATTTCACAGCAAAGCAAAAATTGCTGCCTAAAAAAGGAATGTTGCCACCTGTGTCTCCATGAAGAGTTCCACAGTCCCTAAAGCAGCCCAGTGTGACAGCTGAGCACTGAAGACTGATTTTTCAGAGCAGGTAGAGATAAGTGCTAAGAACCAGTCCCAGTACCCAGGCACACACAGCACAGCTGGAAATCACATCCCAAAGGCTGAACAGCACTTTGAACAAAAATGGCTTTTTTGAAAAGACAAAAGAGGGAACAGGGTGACCTATTTATGAGTGTTTTGGAAAATCTGTCTATTAAATAGATAATCAGTGGTTAAAACTTCTGCCAGAAATCTCAACTAATGAAGACTGGACTAGAATTTAATTGTGCAAATAGGTTAAAGTGCTCATTTGCAGCCACTTTTAGGAAAAAAATCTGGTCTACATTAACATTATTTTGAGGCCAGGGTAAAAATATCCCAAAGGTTACAAGAAAAGCAGGGAGCAGACTGACAGTTTGGAAACTACCTTCTCTGTGTATTGAACAAGTGCTTAAAAAAAATCACCTTCACTGGACTTCTTTGGCACTTTAAAGCGGACGAGAAGTTTTTTCAGCTGCTCTCTTACAACAGAAGCTCTCACAAGCCCTTTGTAGTTCAGAAAGTGTTCCTGACACCACTGGGAGCTCTTGCTGTGCTGTACAGTGAGAAGAGAAAAAAAATCTTAATGAGATACCATCAGCAAAGCAAACCCAATCTCTTTTGGATAGCCTTGTTCTGTTTTAATTCTGGTCTCCTGCAACACATTTCTTGTGGTTTTCCCTGAAAATTACCTATTTACAGAGCAACTAACAAGGGTATGGAGCACTAGTAACTAAAAACATGTCTCAAGCAACTTGTAAATAGCAGCAGATCAAATGCTATGGGGTGTTTTCAAACAGATGTGCTTCATTTCTTCATATGTGGTGAAAGAGAAGAGCATCACTCATTCCATTTAATTCTCTCAGATCATAAACTCATCTGTTTTCAACCTCAAAGTGTAAACAACTTTTTCAGTGGTGTTTTCATTGGTCTTCTCTCTGCAAAGGGCTGTTTCTCCAGAATCCAACACTCCCTCCAAGAGCTTTTGCATCTGACTGCTTCTAAGAGAATCACATAGATAGAAAGTGTGAAGGGCAACATTTCACTTGGTGCCTACCTGGCTGCTTTGTGGCTGGGGAAAAAAGTCATGTTTGAACACTTGGGTGGTTATACTGCTTCAACTCAGCACTGCTGCAAGTATTTTACTACAGAAGTGGTTTACATCAGCAAAATATACTTCTCCCAAATAGGTATAGCAACTTCAAAACTAATAAATAAACCTCAGCTTACAGAGCAGTACTAAGGTTGGTGTTAGACCTCAGGGTATGATGATCAATGAGTTCATTTAACACCAGAAAAAAGAGTGCTAGGTTTAAATGCAGATTATCATCAGTAAAACATGAGAAAATATTAATTTCATTGGAAATTTGGACATTTGTTTTCCCCAAGACCAAATAAATCCCTACCTCCTTGAAAACACAGCTCTCTACCCATAAGATTTCTATGCTGTACCCCAACAAAATTCTCTTTTACTCCCTGTTCAGAGAACTGTGGAAGATCTGTGGCAAATGGTGACCAGAAAGTCTTTTAATGTAGAACTATCACTTGATAGGCTTGGGAAGTCCTTAGCTTTGAGGAGTTTTTGTACCCAGAACTTCCAGATTCAGAAATGAGAACCTCAAGTTCCTCCCACTCCTGCAAATCCACATCCACTCGAGCTGACTTACTTTGACAAAGGCTTCATAAACATTCAGCATGGTCAGATGATCTCCTTCCTCCACAGCAAACTTTCTGTGTTGCCTGGCCTGCAGAACAAGAAATACCATTTTATAGGCAGATTGATTTTTGCTGAAATCATGTCTGACATGCCCAGTTCCCTTCAGCTCTGTATTTCCTGGGGACTGTTACATTCTTCCCATCTAGGGCAGCTCCTCTGGGCAACAGCAATACTTTATTAACCCCCCGAAACTCAGGAACACTTCTAAAACTGAAACTGGAAAAATGAGCAGATAAAGAATCTCCATTCATTAAAACTAGGCTATTAAGAATTTGCTACATCCTTCCTGTTTTGTTCATCTCAAAAGGAAATGGTGTGTGGGAAGGTTTGGGGAATTTTTTTTGCAAATCCTTCCACTGACCAATACTAGTTTATAACCTTTCATGTTTCTGGCCCTCATAAGATTTTTAGTACTACTCCAGGGTTACCCTCTTATTTGGTTTCTTTTTCTACCTACAACAGATACAATTCCAGAGCTTATTTTATTTTCAAACAAACTTGCAGTTTGTAATAGGCACCAGTAAAACACTTGCCAGAAGTCCAGAAATGTGGAAACAACAAACAGAAAAGGAGACACAACTGAACTTACAGCCTGGTTTTTTTGATTTGGAGGGATCACAAAGATGTTTTGAATCTGCATCATGGCAGCAATTGTCAAGATCTCTTGGGAGCAGCCAAAATTTCCTGAAGAATAAATGAAGAAATTCAGTAAAGGAAATCTTCCATTCAATTTACCACCATAGAGAATAAAATTAAAAAGAAGCAGAATATGTTTTTATAGTATTTAAAACAAAAATACATACATTCCTAGATATTTTTTGTATGAGTGAATGTTTTCAGTGGAAAACTTATGAGGAAAATGTTAGGCTTATTAGACTGTGAAATGTCATAGACAACTTATTTAATAGAGATTTTAACCAATTTTTTCATTGCAGACCAGACAAAGATGAAGTATAGTTTGAGTTTAGCAAATGTCTAGCAATGCATTACAACTACATGACTGTGAAGAAACTGATCTTTTTCCTCCTACCTGACTCCAGAAGCATCTTTGCAAACATGGGATTCAAAGGAAACTCTGCTATTCTCATCCCAAGAGGCTCTGTTAACCGGCAGTGCATGTCCAAACCTGCAGCACATTCAGAAATGCAGGTGGGAGACAGACAAAACGGCACAGCAAGGCTTCTTTTACACTTAAACTGTATTAAAGAGCAAAATTACAAGCTAAAATACAGAAAATGCACCTCAGAGTTGCTAAGTGTATATTACACTTTGCTTAAAGGCAATCCATGATAACTATTTACTCTCCCAGGGGTCATCAGGTTTATATTTCAAAAATACTTAACAGACAAGTTTTTTTTAATTTTGACCAAGTTTCACTCTTACTGTCAATAATTTTAAAAGCCTGCAGTCCAAGTCAATGCCATGGCCAGAGGGGATATTAGCTGTTAGACCTCTGATCCTCCTTTAAAATATTTAGTAATATCTTTGTTTGTGGCGATGTAAAGCAGATGAGAATGAAAATGGGGAAAAACATGGAACAGGCATTATTGCAGGAACAGGAGGCACTGCTGATGGTAGGGTGTCATTTTTCTAAGCACATCTGTCACAGACATATTTTCTGAAAAATCATTTTGCCAGGATTTTTTTCTCCTGAGAAGCTGGGAAGCCTCAGAGAAAAAGAAAAACAATAATTATCTGCTGCTGTGGAATGCAACAGGTGCATCTGTGATTGGTCCATGTGAGTTGTTTCTACTTGATGACCAATCACAGGTCCAGCTGTGTTGGGACTCTGGTCAGTCACAAGATTTTA
The DNA here is from genome assembly GCF_035770615.1 of Melospiza melodia melodia. NCBI lineage: Eukaryota > Metazoa > Chordata > Aves > Passeriformes > Passerellidae > Melospiza > Melospiza melodia. The sequence goes on along the minus strand of NC_086212.1, from coordinate 5,446,269 downwards.
TTATGATTCCATTGCTTTCCTTTCTTTGCTAGCTTTCTGATGAAATCCTTTCTCTTTCTTTAGTATCGTTTTAATATATCATTTTCTTTTAATAGAATATATGTAATAAAATAATAAATCAGCCTTCTGAAACATGGAGTTAAGATTCTCATCTCCTCCCTCATCCTGGGACTCCTGTGAACACCACCACACACATCTACTTAGATCATGGAGAAAAATAATGTATTATTATGTAAACAAGAGATGCACAGCTGATGAAGCTTTCCTACAGTTTAGTCTGCCTCAAGTACCATCCACTCAACTGCCAGTCATGCCCCAGCTGTGGCCTTTTCCCTGGAGATGGCACAGGAGGGAGGCCTGACAGCTTGATCTGTGATGGCCAATGCAACCCTGCACATTTAGCATTTTAGAGGTTTGGCTCCCTCCAGCCAAACCCCTGCAGCAAGGGTGACTCAAGCAAAGCACAGGTCACAGTCTAACTCTGAGCTTTGTGCTGAGATTTCAGGGAAAGATGTAAATGGAAAAGCCTTTCCTTTGCAAGAGGATGTAGGATAAAAAAAAATACAATACACAGGGAACAATAATAAGGAAAAAAAAACTTGCTAACAAAGGCAGCAAAGAGTAAAAATTGAAAGAAAAAACTTCAGTAGTATCAGGCATGACAAAGAGGTAAGCACAAGAGAAAGGCTACACAAACAGGGGTGAGTGAGAGCCCATAGCAGGACTTTGGGGCACTGCAGGTTGCATAACCAACCACAGCAAAGAGACCTGAGGAAACACAACCACAGCTCTCACTTTATATAAACACAATATTTGTCAGCCTGTGTGGTGTAACAAAGCCACGGCTGCACTGCAGCTCTGTTTCACAGAGAAAAGCAAAACCACAAATCAGGTCAAGGAATGAGATCTCCTATAACTCATGTCAGCACATCTGAACCCACAGATCCCTCCAGCCAGTGTTTATTTTATTATTTGATATGCTACCAACTGATGACAATGTAGTGATTCACTCACACACCCCTACACTGACCAACAAAACCTACCAGAATTTTCATATAATGTCACAGATTCTCCCCAGAAACAGGTACCAAAGGCAGCTTTTGTGCAATGGTGAATTAACATTTTTAAACACAAAGTCACAGCACCTGCAAAAATTAAGGCATGACAGCTTTCATTTGACTAGTGCCATATGAGAAGTTTAAGTTCTCCCACAACTAAGAGCTTAGATAGGAATGCAGCTGCCTTTCTGTAGATGAAAAACTAAGTAGGAAAAAGGAGAAATTTCCATATATTTATGCACCACTTTCTACAGGTGCATCAAGCCAAAATCCTTTGGCTTCTGCTGCATCCTATAAATGTCAATACAATTTTGCATGATCTATATATGGGTTGTGCACAGGTCTATTTGTAGTAATAAGCTTGAATATAGCCTGCAATGGATATTAGTTTGGAATAGGTGAAAGTTTCCTTCAAATAATCCTGGAAGCAATCACTGAATCCACATATATACAGGAAATGAAAGATCTGAGGAAAAGATATTAGAAAGATTTTAATTAAATGTGCTCAGGAGAGATTATTCAAGTACCATGGCACTAAAATGTTTCAAGTAATAATCACTAGTGTGTGACAGGCTGAGGGATTAAAACTCTCCTTTATAAACTGATAGGTGACAACTCTAAAACAAATCATCTTCACAAAGACCTGAAATAACCCTAAAAATAAGGCCACTTTTTGCCTGCTTATTTACCTCTTAAATGATGCTTAAAACCAATAAACTCCAACTGACAACTCAGACTCTGAAAAAGGCATCAAAGGAGAAGGCTGAGGATATTCCTGATGTAATCAGTTTGCACCACTGTAAAAATAATCCTTCTACAAACAGTGATGTGTTTATTCAACACAGCTATCTCACCTTGGGAGCATCTGCCCTGCACGAGCTGGCACCACGCTGGCACAACAGGGGCTTGACCCCAAACTGCCTTTTTGGATGTGGCTGCAATGCCAATGATGAAATTCATGTTCCAACTTGCACAACAGAAATTTAATCCTCACTGCACCTGCAAATGCTTGGGCAGCTTCACCTCTGCACTTTATATAAAATCTTCATCATAAACCACTAAAACTTCACCTTAAACTTCAGCAAAAACTGGAGTGTATCACATACATGCACACATATTTCCTTCCATCTGAAACACCAAGATCAGCACTTCTCTGCTTTGCTACAAAGCTGTACAGCCAAGAGAATAAGAGCTCTTTGAAGCTACATGAGCAAGAACACTTCTGCCAAAACATCACCCAGCTAATCAGTGAGTTTATTGAACTTTCCTCTCCATTTCCCTAAGGTGGTTTTGGCTGTGAATTCATCCTTGCAACACATTCCTGAGCCACTGTGAAGGTCCTTGTTCCAAGCTTGCAGAGGCTGCCAAGAACCAAGTGTCTTAAGTGAAACCCTCCTTTGCGAGATGGAACTGAACCAGCACAGGGCAAAAAATCCTGGCCAGGCAGAGTTACAGCTCCATGAGAATAAAAAGAGAGCAGACTGCCACAAGTTACAGCACAGCATCTGTGAGTGGTCTAAAAACAGCCACAAACCTCTGGAAGCTTCCAAAACTTACACAATCTCCTTTATGCTGCCTCATGTTTACATTATGGAGCAAACATTGTCAACTCTGAATTAGCTACAAACAAGGAGCTGAAGTCAAACACAGCTTAGTTTTGACTACTTGGCCTCACATCAAGTTTCTGTTTTGTTTAGTTTGTTGCATTCAAAAAGATTACACAGCTGTCAAAAAAACTCAACAATATAACAGTTCTTCCTATAAACAAAATTAGGCAGCAGGCATCCCACTCACCACACAAAAAGGAGTTGAAAACTGTGTACAAAAACATACTACTGCAGTGTGATCTGAGTGTTAAAAGTGTCCAACAGCAGCATAATGAATAAAAGCAGAATGAACACACAGAATCAAAGAATATCTCAAATTGGAAAGGACCCACCCATAAGGCTCAAGTCCAAGTCCCTGCTCCTCACAGAAGCACCTAAAACCAAATCATATGCCAACAGTGTTGTTCAGACTCCAGTGAATTGGAGAACAAGCTGTGATTAGTAACACAGAGAACAGAATTTTAAAAAAGATACTCTTTTAGGTAGCTAAATAGTAGAAAAGTACTTTGAACTATGCTCTCAAGATCTGTCAGACTAATCTTTTCTTTTCATGACAAGTTTGTGTGTATCTGTTGACTTGCCCATAACTGGCAAGTTCAATACTAAAACTAGAGCAGAGTCTTTGCAAGTGGCAAGCATCTAAAAGCATGAAAAGCCAGAAAGCTGTTCACTGAAACACACACCCTGCCTTGAGAAACACAGTTCCAGTTCATCCAGGAGAAAATGTGCTGGTTTTAGGGATGATCAGGGGTTTTTGCTAGTGGTTGTATCCTGTAATCACAGCTAATAGAATCACAACAGTTTGATTTGTTGTGGGTTTGAACTTTTCCCCAGCTGCAGGACCAGCAGCACAACCATGAAGAGCATTACACTACAGCAGGTGTAGCCTTTCAGCCACAGCCCATCCTGAATCCAGAGCAGAGAACAGACTGGAATTCATTTTAAAAATGATAATTAAATTAGCTCTTAATAACTTCTGTCAGTAAAACCTTCAAAATCGTAGCAAAGAGGCAATTTGAAAACTATCACACACTCTGTGGGGTTTCATGCACAGCCTCCAGGGACTGAGCTCTCCCAAATTCAGGCATCACATTTGACTCACAATGCTTAGACAGAGTTCCAGCACACACACAGCAAGATCAGATAATGACTGCAATGTGTTAACAGGAAAATTTTTAATAGACAGATTGTGCTTCTCAAAGTCCCACTAAGGAACAAAGTTGCAATTCTATCAGCCTTGATAAAGTCTGGGTTATTACAGTCAAACCTTTGCTTACAACTTTTCCTGTTTATACCTGCAAGTGTTACATGTTTCCATTGCTGGCACAGTAACATGAAATAAAAGACCACCACACCAAGTCTTAGGTATGTAACAATTTATCTAACTGGGTGCAGGTAAAGTTAGTGTCTGACTCCTCAACTGCTCTAATTAGTGTCCAAACTCCATTTCTATCTTCATACCACACTGTAAGGACTGAAGGAACACAAAGAGGATCTGCCAGGGAAAAAACACCCTCATCAGCTCAGAACCCTGTTCCTAGCAAGGATAAATAGGTGGTTTCCTCTCATGAAATTGCAAGGAAATACAGATAAGATAGCTATAAAATACTAATTTATCCAATTTAAATAGTTTAAACTCCATTGCTGCTGTTTGTTTGCTTAACCATCTGAAATAACCAAAAGAAAAGACAGTTAATCCAGAAGAGATTGAGGTACACTCTAAAAACCCACCAACAAAAGTTTCCACCAGTCACACCTGTGTTTCTCCTTTCTTAAAACACAGTTCTGAAATGCAAATTTTATTAATGTCCCTCTAACACCAAATACAAATTACAGGGTTTTTTTCACAACTCCTGCAATACAGCCCCAAATAAAGCAAAGCATGAAAATCTCACCTCCTAAAGCATACAGCAACTCTAAAGCTTGCACCATCGACTGTGCAGGGGGTGGCTGTCAAGAGAAAATGGGCATTGATTGAAATTATCAGCACAGAACATGAATTCACAGATCTTCCTCTTTTGCAAAATCCTTAACCAACTAATCTCTGCTGAAAAATGAACTGAGCTCTCACAGTCTTCCTCCTTCATGAACTCAGTGCAAAGGAACTGCAGTTACAATTCTACAGAATTGTAGAAGTTTGTCTTTTGTCTTTTTAAGACTTTCCTCACAGTTTGTATTTTTAAAACTTTCCTAACTCCTCAACAATTGAAACATCAAACTCTGGAGTACAAATGGTTGTTTCTAAGTGGTCACACAAATATTTACACTATTGATTCCCAGGAACACAGTGCTGCCTGACAGTGGACAATGAGCTACACTTTCCAAACAAGCAGGGCAACGGTGAATGGTTCTGTGGCCATCCCCACATCATCCCCTGATCCCTCTTCAGCCCAAGGAAAGCCTCCAGAGCCTGGACTCACCGAAAGGAAGGGGAACCTGAGCACATTGTCAATGCCCAGAGCCTTGAGCTGCAGGATGACAGGGGCCAGGTTGCTGCGCTGCATCTCCGGCACCGTGGACTTGGGCAGCTTCTCAAAGTCCTCCTCTGTGGGGGGAGAAAAACACAGCTGGGCACTGAACTGCAATTCCCACTTAAATTATCACATATGGATAATTTACAGCTGTTAAAAGATAATCTCTATCTCTAAAGATGATACTTTCTCCAATTACTTTATTTTACATTACTTTTATTTAAGTGGAGATTCAATGGTTTTGGCGACAGTTTTGATTTTGTCGTTCATCCACCCACATTTCAATTTGAAGTGTTATAAATGCTTCACAGAAATGTGGAAATGTTTTGTTTCTCTTCTGTTTCATGGTTTTGTCAGAAAATAAAAGGCAGGGTGCAATACTACAAAAAAAGCATTTTTTTTAAAGAGACATGGAAAAGCTTCAAAACAGCATACTTTCAGTACAAGAACACTATTTTTGTAACTACTCAAATATATATTTTAAATAAAGATTAAGGATGGAAAAACAATTTATTTAACAATGCCTTTTTAAAATCACACTCACTATAAAGTCCAAGTCTGGAAAAATACTCCATGTAAGAATAAAACCTTCCACTAACTAACTGTTCTGCAGCAAAAAAAAAAAAAAAGGCAATTTCTACATTATTTTCACCCATACTATTTTCATTTCTACAGAACCCTTTTCTTTCTGAAACCTTCCCTAGGACAAAGACAGTGCTGTTTCTCTGCTGTAGTTCACTCTGTGCAATTTCTTCTTTTCTTTTTTATTTTTTCCTCCTTTAAACCACTTCTTAAAGCATTCCCTAGACCTTGAGCTCTTGAGCACACAAAAATGTCTTCAGTGTAGTCATGGTTTCTCTAATAAAACACTCACAAAGCTTTGTAAGCTTGGGATACTCTGTAGCACATATTTTCTCCTGTTTCTTACTGGATCCATATAAATTCAGGGCATAAATCATGGCTTGGTTTAATGTGGCAACTGCTGGCAAGCACAAACACATTTTAAAGGAAAATGCTTCATCTCCAACGTCTCAGAGATCCAGTAAAACTAGAGGGGACCTGAAGCCCATCAGCAATGGGAGTGTTCAGCTGCAAAGCCTTTTCTCATTAAGCAGCTGAGAACAGAAACTTTGATTGCAGCTCTCTGGACAGTGTGAGGTAGCCAAGAGATTTATTTATAACAGCAATTTTTGTGCACTGCCAGGGTCATTGATTCAAGGGAAGAATTTGGGGTTGGCAGCTATTCCTAGGAAAAAAAGAGACACAAAGTTTTCTCTGAATTACATATAGGATTTCCAGAGCCCTTTTGTTAAATGCAAGGTCTATAAAGACTTCAGTCAGAGAAGAGAGATTATAATACTGGTAAGTGTAAAAAAGCTGAAACTGCTCAGAAACCAAAATCCTTAAAGAACAAACTTCCTAATAAGCTCACCACTTTTAAGAGCTGCATCAACATTTCATGTCTGCAACTGCTGTCTGCCCCATTTGTGCTTCTGAGTCACAAAAAGATTCAGTTTTTAACACCTAGCACATAAAAACGAGGTATTTCTAAACAAGCCAGAGGAACAACTGTGGAATCAGAAAAACAGAAACTTTCACAGATACTAAAGAATTTGATTTACAACCTCAGAAGAAGCTTAAACTAATGTAAAAATACAATACACAGACATTAAACAGAAAAATCATAAATTTATGTTCCTATAGTTGTAAGCAACAATATACCTTAAGTAAGTGAGAAACTGTATTGATAAGATAGTGAAGGGTTTATAATGCAGGGGTGAGGTTATATAGATAATATAGGTTATATGTATGTAGTGTAGAGGTTATACAGAATAAGCTATATAAGAATAAGAGTTTAGAAGGTATAATAGAAATGTGCATATGTACAACAGCAGCCTATTAGATAAAAGTATCCACAGTGCAGTAGAAGTAAAACTGACAAGTTAAAAAAAGCAAAATAAAGCTTATAACATCTTATAACCATTAAACTAGAAAGTATATAAATAGTTATAAATATATAACTAGAAAGTTATATATTATATAAAAATATAGAATAGAAAAGAATAGAATAGTATTACATTATATAAATTATATTATTTATGTAATTTAATTATATATAATATATAAAATATTAATATATTAAGATAAAAATATTAGTATAATAATATTAAATTGATATATTAATATATTTATATGTTATATATTGATGTTATATATTAATATGAAATTGATATATTAGTATAAAGTATTGTGCTGATGAATATATTGTATTAATTATATTATAGATTGATATTTATACTGATATAAGATGTTATATTTATATAATTTGAATAAGATAGTATTATGATTTTATGTATTTTATTATTGCTATATATATAAATATAGAATGTAATATTATAATTTATAATGTAAATATTATAATGTAATATAATATAATATATAATATAATATTATAATATTATATATAATTCTATATATATTCTTAATATATAAATATTATAGTTATATAATATGGATATTATATAGAATATAATTATAATATAATATATATTATATATTATATAATATATTAATATTAATATATATTAATATTATATAATATTATATGTTATATAATATACTATTATAATATAATATTATATTTAATTCTATATATATTATTGATATATAAATATTATAGTTATATAATATGGATATTATATAGAATTTATATATATTCTATAAATATATAACTAGAAAGTTCTATATTACCTTGTAACGAAGAAATTTGTGACTACTATTGAACTATAACCAGCTACTTAATCTCATAAATCTCACAACCTCTAAAACTAACATTTATCTAAATAATAAATGGTTCTTAACCCAGAAGTAATCCCACTCCTTCATTAGTAACAGCAACCACGACACATAATAAATGGAACTATTGTTCCTTTGCTCAATGTCCTGGGGTGACGTGATCATGCTTGCATTCCCATTCATCTGTTCTGTGCCTTCAAGACCGACTCTGAAGAGTGGAAGTTTTGTTTGGGTTTCTCTTATCAGGGACACAGAGACGAGCAGTACATAGGGCTGTTTTTCACTTCTTGCTTTCAGCTTGCTGCTTTGCTTGCTCTCTTTTCTGCTCTCGCTTCTGCTCTGCTTTGGCCTCTGCTTATTAGCTAGTTTAGCTGAACAGTCCAAATTCCTTCCTGGACTGTCTCTCCTCTCCTGTTTCTGTGACCATCTCGAACCTGCTCCAGACTGGGACCCGGGAACACCGAGGGTTTGCACCTTGTGGCTGCAGCAGCTGCCCCAGCACAGGAGGGACTGAGAACAGAGCAACCACCCCCGAAAGAGACTTTCTGATTTTGTCATCTTTCTCAGAGCGGTGTCATCGGGTATTGTTCATTTTGTGTGCTGGGGGGTGCTGTGTCTGGTAAATAAACAGGTTCTTTCCACCTCTCTCCAAAGAATTTTTTCCCGAACCGGTTGCGGGGAGGGGCCGTGGGGGTTTTGCTTTCTGGAGGGGCCCTCCTTTGCAGATTCTTTAACAAATTTGCCCTAAACCAGGACACTGAATGAACAAGCACAGCCCTCTCTCCCTACCCCCAGGGCACGAGCAGCCCGTGCAGAGCAGGAGCCCGGAGCTCTCACCTGTGTACAGCCGGTAGCACTTCCCGGAGCGGCTGCGGCCGGCCCGCCCCGCCCGCTGGTTGGCCGAGGCTTTGGACACGGGCACCACCACCAGGCACTCGATGGCCGTCTTGGGGTTGTAGGCACGCAGCTTCACGAAGCCACAGTCGATGACAAAGGCGATGCCGTGCACTGTGATGGAGGTCTCGGCAATGTTGGTGGCAACGATCACCTGCAGGGATGGGCACAGAGAGGATCCTGTGAGCTCTCAGTGAGCCCATCAGCCAATACAGCCAGGGACAGGTCCAGAACACACACAGGAGCACATAAAGATACAGTAGAAGCAGTAGAAAGAGCTGTCACCTTGAAATAAGCCCAGTTTCTCACAGCTTCATAACCACTTCCTTATTCAAATTTATTCTCTCTTCATAAAAGAAGAGCTTGGCAGTGTTTGCAGAGAAAATCTTTGGCAGTTTTTGCAGAGAAAAAGATTAACTGACTGTAAATCAAGTGTTCTTGTATGGCAAACTGTGAAAAATGTGTATTTTATGATTGGCTTTTCGCAAATATTAAAATGAATATTATATGTGTTGTGTTAGAAAGTTATGCTGTATTAATTCTCTTAACTAGTGGGTTAAATATAGTTTTAGGTTATAACAAAATGTTAAAATAGAAACTATGCTATGTAGGAATACTTTTTTCCTAAAGAAAGGACTCTGAGATAGCCACAGGACACCTGAATCTTTCAGAGAAAAAGAATTTATTGCTGCATTATCAGGAGAAATGAACTTCTTCCTGCCTCACTCTGCCATGAAGACACAGTCAGGATTAAGAGGAAGCAGCTGACAGTGACCAGACAGAATCCTGTATTTGAATGAAATTTATGCATCATGTATGAGGTGTATGAATATGCAACAGGCTGTTGCTATTAAGAGTTAATCCTCTGTTAACGTGGGCCCTTTTTCAGGCTTGTGCTGCCTAGAAAAAGGTACCCAGACATCCATAACTCTGTGTCTCCATTGTCTCATATTGTCCTAATTCAAATTGTCCAAATTATTATTACTCTAATTGTATTAGTATTTTTATAACCATTTTATTACTATGAAACTTTTAAAATTTTAAAAACAAGTGATTGGCATTTTTCACAAAACTAAGAATGTTTTCTTTCTGCTTCTCAGTTACATTGAGCTATTCTTTGTACACTCACAAAGCTATGTAAGGTGAGGTGGGAAGATGCAAAGCTATGTAAGGAATGAGGTGGGAGATAGGAGGGGAACAGAGCTGATTAAGAGTTCCACATTCAGCATTCCTGTAGGGATTCACTTATGTATGTATGCCCTAAAATAATAAAATAATTGTTCCCAGACAACAGTGGGAAACCTAATGCTTATTTCACCTGAAATTAAAGAGTAAATTTTGAAAGTTGACTAATGTCATATCCCAGAGAGAAGTATTTATACGAAATGTTCTTCAATGGCAGATGAACAATTTCATCTCTCAAACTACAGCAGGTACAAGAATTACAAATCACCTTGGTGTAGTTTTGTCAGCTTATTTCAGCCCCAACACAGGCTCTGCATAAGCAGAAAGCACTAATCACATCCAATTATATACTTCTGTGACATTAAATGTCTAAACAAGACTTACAGAAGTCAAACAAAGCTTTTTTTCCACTAAAATCAAATACGCTTGAACTTGTTCCTTAGATGAAAATAGAGCACTTACCCACTCTGTCACCAATTTTTCTACTACTGGTTGAAAACAGCCATGGACATTTAGATCACAAAAAGAAAGAAAAAGGTAAAAGCAGAGGAGTTCAGAGGGTAAGAAGACAAATACAAAGTTGTAGGGAGATGCTGAAAAATTGCAGAGTTGATGAGGCACAGAGAGCTGGAACTGACATGTCTAGGAGTGATCAAAGATGCAAAGGGAAGCCAGGGAACATGTTCTTGGTTCCCAGTCTGAAAGCTGACAGAACCCATGATATGAACCTGATAAATGCAACTTGTGTGCTGCAGACATCATTCTGTGGGGTGGACATTGAGAGAGACACAAGAGCTCACCTTCCTGACAGTGTGAGGGACCCTCTCAAAGACTTTCAGCTGCTCAGGAGAAGGCAGCCCAGCATACATGGGCAGAACACGGAGGTGCTTCTTCATCCCGGTGCGAGCGAGGGCCCGAGCCTGCTCTATGAGCATGGAAACAACAGTCTCCACTTCCTCCTGCAGCCACAGCAGCACAGGGCACACAGTGAGACAGGCTGCACTCTAACAGCACATTCCTGTCACCTAGATACAGAAACTGCACCAAATAATACCACTGTAATTGTCCAAACTCCGGGATTTTGACCAGCTCGCTCCATGCTGTAATATTCTTAAGATAAATTGCTATCAGGAATAAATAAAGTTTTATATACATGTTTGTGTTCACTGTTATTTGAGTCAATGTCATATCACAAACACATGAGCAAAATCATGGGGAAGGACTGAACCAAGCTTAGGAGTGAGCAAGTTAATTTTCCTGTCTATCTCAACTGGTGAGAGCAAAATGGAAGGCCAAAATATTCTGGGGCCTGGATCAGGAATGGCACAGGAACAGCACTGACACCTCCTGCTCAGCTTCATGTTTGATCTCAGCTGTGGCATCTCACTCTTAAAGACAGAAAACAAAATGTTCAAACACTGCCTCATGAAAATGCAAATTCATTATTCCAAAGTGAAATCAATAAAGGGGATGAGGAATTGCTTTTGAAAATATGCAAGATGTTACTGAAGTTCTTCAAGGTAGCTCCTCACTGCAGAAATGAGCTGCCTCCCATTTGCTCTTCCCAGCTGCAAAGTGAGCTGACAAGCACAAATAGAGCAGAAGAGACCAGTACATTTTGATCTCATGGCAATTTGTTTTTCTGTCAAACACTTCAGATGTTAAGCCTAACAAATGGAAATTCCATTTGCTTTAACTATTAATGATGACTCACTGTCAATTTAACAACTGGGTATGTGTGACTTGCACCAGCAAACCACACAGAATTCCACTCACTAATAAGGCTGAGAAATACAACATTAAATGACAAAAACTGTCATTCATCACTAGCTTTGATAAATTCAGGCCATATATTGCCTTCACATCTTTGGGACTGGCCTAGTTTTGCTCCCATCAATAGAGAAATGTTTGTCATCTTTACTGAGAATAAAGTAAGCACAACTAAGGAAAGCCTCAGGAGACTGAGGCAGCTTTGCAAAGTTCACAATACAGCACTGTAAAGCAAAAAAAAAAATTGCTTATGTCTATACCTGGCCAGTTAAAAATGCCAGTATATCACCATCATTCTCCATCTGGTGAATTTTCATTGTAGTTTCCACAGTTGATTTTATGTAGTCAGGAACAGGGCTATGGGGAGAGAAAACAGCAGAGACATGAGCAGAAAAATAGGCACAGACTGCTCCCCTCCAGCAGGGACAAACAGAGCAGCTTTGGGACACCAGAGCTCTGACCTAGACCAAAGGATAGCACAGCAGCACAGTGTCACTACTGCCAAGAGCAGACAGGAACACACCTCTGCAGGTAAAAGATGTCCACTGGAAATGTCCTCCCCTCAACAGTCAGGATCACACTGGTGTCTTTGCTGGGGTCACCAGTATCATTTTGATTGAAGAAATCCCTGAATTTCTACATTAAAATAAAAGCAGACACTTTCAGTTTGACATTTCAAAGGATGGAGAGAAAAACCTAAAGAGACAAAGAAGTTAAATTACTACTACTTGGATGTTTACTTCATCAATTTGATACTGCCAAATAAAAAATGTCAAAGTTTGATTTTGTTGCCTTCTATTCTGTCCAGGGTTCAGGCATTTAGCACAAATAGCATTGCATGCTTATTATTTTGAGAAGTAAAAACTGGAAAGGGAAATAAAATTAATTATATCAGCTGCTACAGTTGGAAAAAGAAGATAAATAAACTTTTAACTGGAAGCTAAATCTATCAAATTAGCAAAGTCAAAGCTATGAAGAACTTAGAAATAATTGGTGCAAAAAGGTTTGGGCAGAGCCTGCATATTCTTATCCATTTTTGGGTGAGTAAATTTTACAGCCTTTACTGAACACCAAGATGTCATTTTGTAAAAGCAGAGTTAGGCATGATTTATGAAAGTTTTTGATTTATGTATTGTGACACCTTCATAAATTTAGATCTATTGTCATGAAGTATTTTCAATAAATAACAGCAAAAGATGGAACTTAAGGACCCATATAATTCATCTCAACTTTTATGAGCATTGTAGAGATAACCATCAACTCTCTGTATTAAAAAAAATATTTATAAAGTCACACCAATCATTTTGCTTGTGTTAACTCATTTTAGATTAACTGTCATCTATTTGAAATGTGGTTTCTGGCAGTTAAAATTCTGCATTGTAATGTACAGAATATACAGCAGTGCAAACACTACCAGAGCACAGCACACTACCAACATTCATGGCATATGGTATTTGCCATTAAAGGAAATATCTGTGTGCCCACACCTTCAGTGCCATGTGTAAGCTCTCACATCTCATTAAGAGCAGTTTGGAAAAGTGGAGAAAAGGAATGAACATGATATAGGAGATGGAATAGCTGTCAAAAGGGGAGACTGAAAAGGCTCTGCTTGGGGAGCACAAAGTTGAAAAGACACAGCTGAGGTTTATAGAATCAAAGGTGACAAAGCAAATGTAAAACTGGCTTTGGGGGTGTTTTTTAAAACACAAATCCCCAGTACAAGAACTGGGTGATCCTTGATGAAACTAACAGGTTTGAAAGGATTAGACCAAGTATTTCATTATACAGCAGGTGGCAAACTCCTGAAAATTACTCATGGTGTCCTGGAGACTTGCAGAATCAAAGACAAATGAACAAACAGCAGGTCCATAAACACAGAGTAGAGGGAAACAGCAGGAAGGTGCTGAGTAATATCTGTACTACAACTACTGCAGCTGCTGAGGCAGCTCACACTGAACAGACCCACAGCAGGGGCACAGCCTCACGTGCTCCCCCTAAACAGCATCTCCTGTTGCTGCTGCTACAAGCAGGACACAGGGCTGGGTGAAACTGCTCAGCTCTAAGAGTTCCTCTGCTCTTCCTACTCAAAATTAAATTCAGGATGTTTTAACTAAGTTTACATAAGTGTCCACAGGCTATGAGTCAATTAGGGATGTAGTAAGATCTCACTGATATTAAATCTATTAGTTCATCACTTATTTTTACTTGGTTATTTCTTTCAGCAAAACTGGGCTAAATGTCCCTTAATAAATTAAGCCAAGAGAACATATTTTTATAAAGAATACAAATATGGAGAAAAAATACATCAATACATAAAAAGCAGATTCATATTTAAATTCACAGCCAAAACAGTTTGCTGATAGAACATGAAAACCAAACAGAGCAACTGAACTACAGCAGATTTTTTCCTGCAACCACCCAAGCAGCACAGAGGATAAGCTGTACATGAATAGCAGTGGAGCTGTCACCTAATGTCACCTCATTTCACCCCAAATCTCTGAGCTGTACCTCTGCATCCAAGGTGGCTGAAGCCACAATCAGGCGAAGATCCCCACGCTTCTTCTGGACCTGGGAGAGACCAACAACAACCAGAGTTAAAAATGCTTTCTGAAATGCAAGACTAGAACCAGGATTTAAAGAATCCAGATTACTAGAAACCTCTCTGTAAAACTGCAAGACAGGTGATGAATGAAGCAGCCATATCACCCCACAAGTCTGGAGTTTTATGAATTTATTTTAAGGGCATTCAGTCAGTTATTTTCATTTACTCTTGATTTCTGGTGGGAGTCAGATCTTTAGTAGGCTGAAAGTCAGCAACAAGCCCCAATCAGATCCCTTCACATGATCAGCAGCAGCAGAATCAACAGTGTATTTTTGGAACTATCAGCTAAGGAGACATTTCAGCATCAGGGGAAAGAAACAGAGGATCCTCAATGTCAGATGACCAAATTAAATAGCTGGGTATGTACAATAGGCTGCAGGATAAATGAGGAAGCAGCAATCACACTCCCTAAATGAGGAAGCAGCAATCACACTCCCTCAATTATCAGCCATCAGGATCAGAGGTTGAATGAAAAGGATGGAAATTAAAACAGTTACAGAGAGCTGTATTAAAATTACCAAACTAAAATTACAGTGAATTAAAAAAGAATTACCTTTTTTAGTAAGCCAATGGCAATGTCTGTATAAAGAGTCCTTTCATGAGCTTCATCCAGCATGAGGACACTGAAAAAAGGAGAAAGGTAAAGTTTCAGAAATTACTTGACTGACACTAGAATCAGTGTCTCCCTGTCCTCTAGAAACACCATTATTTGAAATCTGCTGCTGGACTGTTACTGTTCACAGCCACTCACAGAACTGGGGAAGTTCAAAAAGCTTGCAGCAGTGAATCAGGGAGAAAAATGTACCTGACATCACATGGGACATACACACTGTTCTCTAATCAGGCTAGTTTTAGGAAAGGAGGAGAAGAAAACAAGTCTGTGTTTACTGTACTGCATAGGTTTTCTGGATATCAGAAAAGCCTGTTTGTTGTTGGTTTGTTTTATTAGTATAAGTAATGTAAATATATATATTTACATTATTATTTCTTCTAAGAAAAAATAATGTAAAATTAGGAAATGAAACAATTCAGACTCCATAAGGCCCCCTTAGCTTTTGTCTCAAAACTACAGCATCAAATCCTGTTGGTTTTGGTGTTGCAATGATCAACTAACAGTATGTTGTTGCTGCAAACCAATATCATTTTTACAACATAAAGAAGTCAGAGTTCTACAATAATTTTCACTTTTTGGTATTTAATTTTTAATAACCACTAATAATCTATAAAAACTGCTATCATAGTAGCTTGAAAAAAGCAGGTTTTTACCAAACTTTCCATGTTTTCTTACCTGTATCTTGTTAACAAAGGATCAGCCATCATTTCCCTCACCAGCATACCATCAGTTAGAAACTAGAAGTGAATGCAAAAAACAAAAAAAAAAAAAGGAAAAAAAAAATCTTTATCATATAGTCTCCACTAACTGTGATTTTTATAGATGCTTTTGTATTGTAGGCTTTTGCCTGAATGTTTCCTGGCCTTTAACTTTCTAATGATCTATCAAATTAGACTGTGATTGCAACTGTGGTCTTGAACTAAGTAAGAACTGATGGTAAAACCCTCCAAATTTCCAACTTTAAATGAATAATCATGCTTTAAAAAATTAAATTCAGCTCTATTTAATGAACAAATATCTCCATTTCTTTCACTGTAAAAGGAACCAACCTCTGAAAAAAAAATCACAAAGCAAATTGTCTCATTTATCATCACTGCTATTCCAGCACAACTAAAGCAAATTCTCTTCTGCAGAACACAAGCAACACTCACATTGCTCATAGCACTGAAAAACAGCTGCAAAGTTGCTATTTAATCCACCAAATTATCTCTCAGCCTACTCATCTTGGGTTTTATCTGTGCTTTTAATCAAAATCTCTTGTTAGGGGAGGATACTTTTAATCTGTGATTCACTGCAGCCTTTCCCTATGACTTTGAGCAACACCCAGGTCTCACCAGTGCTGCACCAACAGCTGGCCATACCCTGAAATTGTCCTCTAGATTTAAAATGGTGCTTGTCAGACTATCAGAATAAAACAGGTATTCATTTTATTAAGGTTTGGATTGCCACTGCCATTTCAAGCACAATTTTGGGGTACCCACTTGGGAAACTGAAATGTCACCTATTCTCTTGAGTGGCCATCACAAGGTTCTCATTAATTTTGCAAAAGAATTACAAGGTTAGCAATTAATTTTGCAAAAGAACTTGAAGAGTTTCAACCAATCTCTTCAGAGTAACCCCACACTGTTGGTGTTTCACCTTAATTCTTGTGGCCTGTGGGTCTGTGCAGTCATCAAAGCGGATGCAATATCCAACCTCATGTCCCAGCACTGCCCCTCTTTCATCAGCAACACGGCCTGCAACCTGAGAAAAGAGATCCTCATGAGCAACAGACAGCCCAGCACCCTTCAGGCTTGTGTCATGACAAGCTACAAAGACATCTAAAGACACCATAAAACTCCACAAGACATGAATTAGTCCCTGTAGAATTCCAGCCCCAAGTTAGTGTCAGAGTTTGAGTGACACTCTAGCCCATGCCTACAGGCAGTGAGTTCATGATTTCAGTTGGAATCTTATCACTTTGAGCCCAAGAATTCAGAATAATTGTCAATCTGGATAATGCAAAGAGAAGTGCAAGAATTTCTAAACTATGCTTTACATCTTTGCAGCTACCTATCTTTATTTCTAGCAACTCCCATGCTCTAGATGGGAGAGCAAATATATCACCTATTAAAATAAAATATCATTTTCACTTCAGGACAAAGCAATAAATCATCAGTTATATTTCTCATCTCCTGTAACAGCCACAGTCCAGGCAGGCTGCAACAACAGCCTCAAAGAAAAACCCTGCTGTGTCCATGTACTAAGCCTGAATGGAATAATCTTTCTATTTTAGGCTTAAAAATGACGCATTGAGACATGAAAGGGAGAAGAGAAGAGAGTTTGCTGTGAGAAATCATTGCAGCACTCACAACATCTCCTGTAAAACTTGTGCTCTGTCAGCTGGATGCCCTGTGAAGGAGAAAAGGGAGGACACTGCAGGCAGACTGCCCAAAGCACAGGATGCAGAGCTCTGCTAGAGACTGTCCCCTTAACCAGGCTGGATCTGGTCAGGGAATCCTGGATCTATAGTATTTACTGAGGAAAATGCTGGTGTGCTGTAGACACCATTTATTATATTACAGAGAACAGGCAAAATGAGGGTTATAAAATGGCACCTCAGCTCTCTGTATAAAAACAGTGCTGCAGCAGAAACTTCACCCACATCAAAGCCTGGCAGCAGTTGTGAAGACAAAGAAGCAGTGGATGTTTCTGTGCATGCTGCTACCAGAGAGAAGTCATTGCCCTCAGCATCTCCTTTTCCCCCTCACAGATGATGTTATGCTCTTCAAGACAAAATATGTATATGCAAAAATTTCTCATAATAAAACTGTTTCTCCTTCTGCCTGACATTTTTACAAGGAGAAACAAAAAACCACACCTCATAAAAACAACAAAAACTAAACACAAAAAAAAATCAAAAACCTAGAAAGAGGCACACAACCTCTTGTTTCTTCCACTGGCTGCACAACTAAATGCAGATTTACATCACTGTTTCACCTTGTGAAAGAAGTTGAGGGTCACACAAGCACAGTTCTAGTCCTGAGTCAATCACAGCTCAGCCCTAAGTTCTGCACACAGTTCTGCTGACATCAGTCAGTTTTACTTCAAAGCTTCTACATCTGCAGTCCTGGAATGCTGGAATGTTTGGCCAGACCCACTAATCAGGTAGAATTCAGAGTGTGACACCAGCAGCTCTTAGAGAAAGACAAGCAGAAACATCTTTTCCTTCAGGAGCTCATGCAGATTGCTGCTGTTCAGCAAAAGCTGCTGATACACTGGAGGTTCTAATGCCAGCAGACTGAGAGATGGGGACACTCACTGAAACTGCAGCGACCCGACGAGGCTGTGTCACCCCAACAACTCTGCCTTCAGCTGTCCAGCCAGCTTCTGCCAGGTACTGCAAACAACAGAGGGGAGAGAGAGACACTGTCATGCTCTGCTTACACCAAGGTTTTGGCTCCTCACACTTTGTGTTTTTACCAGGTTCTGCTCGATATTCCATGGAAAATCCCCTGATTTCACCAAGCCACACAGACACTTACCTGTGGAATCTGTGTTGATTTCCCACATCCTGTTTCCCCAATAATCACCAGGGTCTGGTAGTTCTCCACAAGGTAAAGTATGTGATTTCTGAGCTGAAAGAGAAGATGACATTTAAACATAAAAAGCAGATTGTACAAAAATAAGAAAACAATTAAAACTATAATATTTACATATCTGGCAGACACAGTAACTTCTTGTTACATGGAGTTCACTGCCAAAAGCTAAACAGTCCTTTAAAATCTATAAATTACATGTACAGCATATAGTAAATAACATCCATCAACAAAACCCTTAGAACTGTCACTTACACTTGCCAAACAGGACAATAAATTCCAATAAATAGAGAGCAAAGCCATAAAATTATTATTTATGTTGCTAAGGGAATTTATATTGCTCTTAAAAAAAAAAAAAAAAAAAAAACAAAAAAAAAAACACAAGAACCAGGCATCATAGAACACATTTAATACATCAAAAAGAACTCCTGTACCTTAAAAACAGGCAGCTTCTGCCTTTGCTGTTCAATGGAGAGGGAAGCATAGGGGTTGTAGATGACAGTGACAGCGCTGCTCTCAGCAGGGCTCTGCCTCTCCTCCGAGACACTGACACCAGGACCCTCTGAGCCTACACAACAGGAGTGAATTTTAACTGGAGCAACACACATATGCCTGCTGTATCACAATACAGCTAAAAAAATATGTTTCATACAAGTAGGAATATAAAAAGAAAACAAAAAAGTTTTCTGTGAAAGCAATTGAAATATTACCTAACAATAAACAAGGGATATGACCCCTCACTTCAGCTCTGAATTTACCTCAGGAACTGAAACTTGATTTATTCCTGCTGCAAGTTATCACAAAGCTACTAACAACTGAAACTGTGGAATCACACAAGGGAACCAGAGACAAAAACTCATCTCAGTAACAGAATGGGTCATCTCCAGCTGCAGATTCAACCAGGAAAGTCTGAGAGCAAAGAGGAGGATTCCCTTGTTTTGTAGGATTTCCTTGTTTGCAATTCTCCCACTGTTAAAAGGTTAGTCCTTTCCAGAGCTGCCAAGCAGTTCTACCACAAATCAACAATTATCAACATTATTTCCAAGGTGCTTCTCTCAGAGCTGCTCTCCCTGGTGTTAACCACGGTTATTCCAAACCATGGCCAGGATTTTGCTCCTCCCTCAGAACTCCTTGGGATCCCCCTGCACACTTCACATCCCCTGGAGACCCCGGCAAAGGGCAGCACACCCACCCCACAAAGCACCCCCTCCATCCCCTCCCCTGCCACCCCATTCTGGGGAGCACCCAGCCAGAGCCACAAACACCCCCTGGGCTGTGGCAAGGAGGGGACAGCCATTTCCCCACTGCCCTCATGGAATCACCAAGGCTGGAAAAGATCTTCAACATCATCCAGCCCAACCATCACCACCACCGCTATCCCTAAACCACAACACCCAGCACCGGACTCTGACTCCTCGTAAAAACCCTCAGGGATGGTGACTCCATCACTTCCCCGGGAAATTATTGCAATGCCTGACAACCCGAGCAGTGAAATAAAAATTATAATAGCTAATGGAAAAATTATAATAGCTAATGCTGTGTCTCGGTTTAAGGCAATTTCCCCGGTTCTCTGACGGCAGACACAGCAGAAGGAACCGGCTCAGCACAGCTCCCGTCAGGGAGTTTAGGGAGCGATGAGGTCACCCCTAATCCTCCTCTTCTGGACACAAAGCAAACCCAGCTGCCGCTCTCCATAAGACACGTTCTCGAATCCTTTCAGAGCCTTGCCGCCCTTCGCTGTAAAAGCGCCAGCGACCCCAACAGCCAAGGGGGGCAGCGCCGCACCCCTCATCACGGCCAGGAGCTCGGAGCTCTGTCCCCCACACCACACCCCTCAGCACGGCCAGCAGAGCTCCATTCCCCGCACCCCTCACCGCGGACAGCCCGCGGCGGGACTCCGTGCCTCGCACCCCCACATCCCGCACCCCCACATCCCTCACCCGGCTTCCAAAACTTCACCGGCCCCACGGGCGCCGCCATCTTGGGGTGAGAGGGCGGCCGGAAGCGGCGCCCACGTGACGCGGCCCGCGTTGCCATGGAGACCGTGCCCATACCACCCCCACCCCCCCCGGGCCCTCCCCTCACGCGTAGGGCCGGAAGGTTTCGGCCCCTGGCAGATCTGTGAAAACCTTCTTTCTGTGAAAAATGTGTATTTTATGATTGGCTTTTCGCAAATATTAAAATGAATATTATGTGTGTTGTGTTAGAAAGTTATGCTGTGTTAATTCCCTTAAGTAGTGTGTTAAATATAGTTTTAGGTTATAACAATGGTACAATAGAAACTATGCTGTGTAGGATACTTTTTTTTTCTAAAGAAGGGACTCGCACTGAGATAGTAGCCACAGGACACCTAAATCTTTCAGAGGAAGAGAATTTGTTGCTCCATTATCAGGAGAAACCAACTTCTTCCTGCCTCACTCAGCCCTGAGGGCACTGTCAGAATTCAGAGGAAGCAGCTGACACTGACCAGACAGAATCCTGTATTTTAATGGAATTTATGCATCATGTATGAGGTGTATGAACATGCAACAGGCTGTTGCTTTTAAGGGTTAATCCTCTGTAAACGTGGTTCCTTTTTCAGGCTTGTGCTGCCCAGAAAAAGGTACCTGGACATCCGTAGCTCTTTGTTTCTATTGCCTCGTATTGTACTAATTTAAATTGTCCAAATTATTATTACTCTAATTGTATCACTATTTTTATAATTTTATTACTATGAAACTTTTAAAATTTTAAAAACAAGTGATAGGCGTTTTTCACATTCCCTGTGCCTTTCTTCCCTCACAAGGCAAAAATCTGCAACCAAGAGATGCCAGAGTTCCTGTCAGCACTGAGTAACAGCTACTGCCCAGCAAACTGCAGTGCAGGCGGGTGGCTTGGCAGTGCCTGGCCAAGGAACAGTGGACTATAAGGGAATAAGGTGCAAATTGGGATCAGGTTTGCACCTTATTCACTGGCACAGAAGCTGGGGCTGCCCCTGGATCCCTGGAAGTGTCCAAGGCCAGGTTGGACAGAGCTTGGAGCAATCTAGGAGAGTGAAATGTGTCCCTGCTCATGGCAAGGGTTGAGATGAGATCAGCTTTAATGTCTTTTCCAACCCATCCCTTTCCGTGGTCACCTGGGGGAGCATTTAACAGGGTCGAAAGATCACTGCCCTAAAGTCCCTGCTCATTAAGTAATTAATTAGAGCTGATTCCTTCTCCAATGAAGGATGCCTCCACAGCTGCTGAACTTTACACCAGGCAGCTGAAGGACAACAAAGAAAATTATCACACTAATAATGAATAGATACAGCTGTGCCCCACCACAGGCTGCTTACAGCCTGTAAAAACCATAAACACACCCATGAAAGCCCATGGAAGTTAATATTGAATCCAACGTAATGTAGGCTTTCAGTTAATTAAGTAGAAGCTAAAGGAAATATAAAAAATTGAAAGCCCAAACTGTTTCTAGTAAGTTTAGTAATACTGTCATATATTCATGCTTATGGGGAAAAAAAAATCTAATCACATTTTATATTCTTATAACTTCCCACGCTAGCAGTGCAGTTATGGTGATTAACACAAACTGTACCTCACAGCACTCTGCCTCCCTGGTCACTTGCTGAGTAACCACACGTAAAAGAGGTTATTAAGTTATAATTATGATGTTCTTTAAGGTTCTAAGTATATGTTTCAATGCACTTTTGATATTAAGTCCACACTATCAAAAATAAACACAACTCACAGTATTTTGTATCATCAATATATTAGTAATCGTTGAGAAAAAATCCCACATGGAAAGAGCTGCCTATTAAAGTAATGAGATGAATAACAAAGTGGAGAAGTTATGCTTGAGAAAATATATACAGATAATTATTATGAAAATAAGACTGCACAAAGAGTATTTTGCATAGAGTTCAACATTGTATGGGGTTTGCCTTTATGGAAAATATAGCTAAGAATAAAAATACATATTTCAAGTTTCTTTACATCTGGATGGAAGTTAATAGTACAAAGCTATGAGCTATTGAATATTTACGGATTAGGAGAGCCTGAATGATTACATTTCCATGATTGTCAGAGCAGAAGAAAGAGGGCCCAGATTAGCTGCATACTAATCAGTACATTTTTGCAATGTACATTTCTGCAATGTACATTTTTGTAAGCTCCATCTGTCCCGTTTAATGTCACCTTGCTGCTGTTTAGCTGAAATTCCTCTGCCAGGTTTTAACCTTCCCCTCTGAAGCCCAGAACCCACAAGACACTCACACAAGCACATATCTGAGTATTTTGCAGTAGAAGAGCCACAAGAACAATTGAGAAATGATAAACATTGTTTTGGCTAATGAGTATCTGCACTGGCAGGCTGCTGGAACTTCAGTGCCTCAATGTGCAGCTGTTTGGGAGGATAGCTTATTCATTTGAGGGTGATTTTTTCCCTCCAGCTTTCCAATAATGAATGGATTAAAAAATAATAATAAAAAATTGAGCTTCCAAGACACCTTAAAAATGGTTCTGACGCTGACTTCTGTGTCATTGCATTTCTGGTGAAATTAGAACTTCTGTGAAGAGGCAGCAGCTTCACAGATTTCAGATCTACTCAGCTTTTTCCACTAAACCAGACAGCAGCAGCAGCCACAAAGATAACAAAAAGTCTGTCTGGTAATGCCAAGGAATTGGTCTCATTTGGCTCTCCTACAAACATGGGGGGTCCTTTAGAATATTATCCCTCACACATTTATTGCAGGATGCCCAGCAATCCAACCGGTCTAATACAAAGGCCATTTGAAATTCAGTCACACTAAAGCCTTGTTTGCTGACACATTAGCTCATTCTGCCTGCCAGCATAGCTTTGTATGAAGAAAATGTAACATTTGACAAGTAATAGTGTGGTACTGACCTACTGGCTTCTAGATTAGGATTACTCCTGGTTTGTGTCATGAACCAGTTGGTGGAGAGTTTCTACAAGACCAAGGCTGATTTCAGAGCCTGCTTTCATCTTGGAACAGACTTTCAAGCAATATGAATTTCAATACCTAGATTTCTTAACAAAAAACAAAAAAGGGTTGAGCTACTGAGCTATGACACTGCCAACCACATGCACGAACAGGTTGAGAAATGAAAATGTAACAGAATAGTAGAAGTCAATAATGGCTGTATAATATTCTTCAAACAAAGCCACAATTCCAGTTTCACTTTCTGTCAGTCTGAGGTTTCTTTCCCAGCTGCCCTCACAAACACACTGCAGGACAGTGCTGGGCAGGGATGGACAGACGTGGTTCCTGAGGTGGTGCTGCTTGCTCTGCATGGACATGCAGTTCATCTCTCTATGATCCAGTGTGGCCTCATAACCAGGGAGCCATTCCTCTTAGTCAGCGGGGGAGAGGTGTGCAGTGTGTTATTTGGGCTGTACACTGCCTCCCTGGAGGCGTGCAGCCAGCTCCTCTTCCTCTTCAGCTCTCCTACAAATGCTCTCAGATACAAAAATTCCATTCTCAGGAAGTGTTCCCTGGTCATGTCTCTGGAAGCCACTGTTATCCTGAACAGCTGGTCCCACACCCTGTTCTTCTTGCAGCTGGAAAACTCTTGGAGGTTGATAGGCTTTGACCTTGAATGAAGAATCCGAAATTCCAGGTCAAAGTGTGCAACTGCTGGGCCTGACAGGATCAAAATGTTACTGCTGTTCAGCTTCCCATCTGTCCATGTAAAACTAGCAAAGGAAGAGTGAGAAAATGATGAGTTAATTCAAAATAATCAATAAAGAAAGTATTCACTGGAAATTCCCCTTCACCACATTTAGTTATGTTGTTTTTACAACCCAACTGATGAGCAGTGGGCTCTTTTAAGGATAAATGTTGGTCATAAAATCTGATCAGTTTTCCTTTCTATGCAGAGAAATCATGTAAAGCAAGAGAAAGAAATTGGCACTTGCCTGTAGGAGCCTGTGGTCACTCTAATGCCATCAATCAACATGAACTTTTCACGGACTTTTCCAATGATTTTGGTGCCTGACCTGGTGCAGTACGTGCTCCCCGTGATAATCCGAACCCTCATCAACTGTTAATGACACAGCAAGAGTCAGGTGCACTGCAAATTTCAATTATTGCACTAAAGGAGTAACACAGCAACAACCATCCCTGATGAACTGTGCACTGGCACAAGAGTCACCCACAGGGAACAAAGTGAGGATTTTGTAGGCAGAGGTGACATTAAGGGGCAAACCCATAAACTGACCGTGCAGAATGGGACTGTGAAAATTCCTGTCACCAAATCATCAGGATCCAAATTCCACAGACT
Source organism: Melospiza melodia melodia (assembly GCF_035770615.1). Taxonomy (NCBI): domain Eukaryota; kingdom Metazoa; phylum Chordata; class Aves; order Passeriformes; family Passerellidae; genus Melospiza; species Melospiza melodia. Next base: position 5,421,420 of record NC_086212.1, on the reverse strand, counting down.
CCTGAGAACCTGCTTCTCCCTCAGCCTTCAAAGTCTCGACAAGCCCAAGCAACTCCAGTCATGCTTTAGGAAATGGACATTCCTCCAGCATTTCCTTGAACTTTCAATTAGTATTTGTACTCAGAAAGCAGCTGTAACATCCAATTACTAAGGTTTCAGATTTTCTATTAATTACTATCTTATGTAGGAATAGTTAAATCTTCCAAGATCGAGCTGGAGCTACATAACACCCATTTTAAGTTGTGGCAGCAAGTATAATAATTTCTTCACAGCTTAAAGATTACAGGCATAAGATGATCCATTCCCTACCCCTGTAAATATGACAAAGCTCACCTTTTCCTGCTCAAGGTCAACTCCCAGATCCTTGCACATTTTTAGAAAGTGGGAAAATGAAGACTGATCTAGAAGGATATACACTTTAACTTGCCGTTGGCTACAGGCTTCCAAGATGTCTGTGAAGATATCAGTGTCTGTGAAGGAATCCATAACCAGGGCAATCATCTGAAAAGAGTTTCAGAAAAAACCATTAGGCTGTTTCCACAGCATTGTAAAGGAGATAGCACATGAGAAATCTGAGTTTCAAATTAAATGCTCCCCCCTGCCTTTTTTTCATGTGGTATTGGAACATGGCATAGTCTTCTGTGATAAAGAGTATTCTTCCTTACCCTGAGATAGAGCTAGAAGCTTGGTTTTGCCCTATGTTAGGCAAATTTGATCTCTTACTAAGCAGGAGAGGTCTTTTTCTTTTTTTCTTTCTTTTTTCAAAAGAACAGATGTCTTTTCCTCAAAAGCATTGCCAGAAGAAAAAGTTGAGCTTACTTCCAATACTACAGTTTTCCCATCTTCCAACTTTTCAAGTATAAAAAGAAACAGCAAGAAAACCCAAAACCACCAGCATCTGACTGCTCTTTATATCTCAGCTCTCTGTTTGAGATAAACGTCAGGTTCATCTTCACCTCACTATTCAGATTCTCATATTTCAAGTCAAGATCTGAATAAAACATCCCTTGAGAGCCAGCTCCCACCCCCGCAGATCTCCCCCATGGACTGAACCCCAGGATTTGCCGTGGGTCCTCTGCAGGATGGGGAAGCGAGCCGGGAATGGGCACTCCGGATTTATCGCTCACGGGTGCCAACTCCGAGAGAACTCAGCGGCACCCAGAGAGCCCATTCAGCAGAATGGGGGTGGGGGAAAGCCGGCAAATGATGAACCTGATTAAAAAATAACTACAAAAGATGGTGGAAAAGACATAAAGCAATACGAAACAGGAGAGTATTTTAAAACGGAAGGGTATGTAAGTAAGAGAAAGCGGACAAGGACGAGGCGGCCCCGGGAAGCCGCACAGCGGCAGCGGGCGCTCCGCGGGCACTCAGTCAGTCAGTCAGTCAGTCAGTCAGTCAGTCAGTCAGTCAGTCAGTCACTCGCTCGCTCGCTCGCTCACTGACCTGCCGGGCGGAGCGGATCTGGCGCCGCACCGCCTCCTTGCAGCCGTAGATGCTGTCCCCGCAGCCGGGCTGGAAATGCGCCTCCACCCGCGTGAGCCCGCGGAAGGCGCCGCTGGCGAAGCCCGGCCAGCCCAGCTCCAGCGCGGGCGGCTCCAGCTCCGAGCGCTCGGGGAAGTAGGTGAGCGACGAGGCGTCCAGCGAGGCTCCGGCCGCCGGCTCGGCCGCCGGCTCCGGGCCCGCGGCGGGCGGCAGCGCGGCCCGAGCGATGTCCTGCACCTCGGGCTCCGACAGGAAGGGCGGCAGCTGCTCCCGCCGCAGGAAAGCGCGCAGCGCCTCGGGGCCGCCCGCCACCAGCTCCTCCAGCGCCAGCCGCTGCGCCTCGCTGTACGGCCCGGCCGGCGGCGGCCAGCGCCCCGAGCCCTCCTCCAGGCACTGCGACGCGTTGGCCATGGCCGGAGCGCGGCTCCGAGCCCCGGCTCTTTATAGCGCTCCTTCCCCGCCCGGCTCCGCTCGCCCACGGCACAGTCACGGGTGGCACAGCCCGCAGCCTTCCCCACGCCCAGGGAAGCGCCAGCCTCGAAGGAGGAAGGATCAGCCCAGCCCTGGTGCTGCTGCCCAGCCCGCATCAAAAGGCTGCTCCAAAAGTTGGAGAGGGCAAATGGCCCCAGCCGGAAAGGACCAAGCGGCGACGAAGTGACTTAGTGACCCCGATTTAAAATGCCAAATAAACAGAAAGCAAAGCTCAGCGATGATCAGGTGAAAGCCCCCAAGGCAAAAAGGAGTTTATTTGTAAACCGTTTCTTGTTCCTGTTAGAGTACCTTAACAGCCGCACGGTATAATAAAGTTTAAAAGCACATAGAACAAACAAGGTAATTTTACATACATTCAAGAACTGCAGGACTTGGGCTCTTAAAAATACGACTCGATATTGGCTTTGAAGGTGTAATCTTGGCTCTCTCTCTGCAGCTTGGTTTGGTGCCAGTGTTCCAGATCCACAAATCAAGCAATAAAGTACCTTATCATTTTGAACAAGTGCAGACAGAACTTTTTTCCTTACCTCCAGCTTTAGTGAAGGAGTGGCTGCTTAGAAATCGAAGCAATATAAGTAGCTAAGCCTCGTTGTCCTTAGAGATTTCAGACAGAAATGCCAAAGTTAGTTACTCTCAACACTTGCAGCCTTTTTGAGTTATGGATATTTCTATTCATTCATTCATTCAGTATTCAAGCCAACAGCTGAAATGTGCCATCTACTGGACATACATGCCCTGAATAAAAAGATACATAACCCAGACTCTGGTTTGATTTGACAGAATTCAGTGTGGTTGGTCACTGAAGTACTGAGAGGTATGTTTAAAGAAAAACAGGCCAGATCTCAAGGAGAGACTGCACACATTGCTCAGGTAAGAGACCCAGCAAGCACAGACATGCACAGAAATCTGCAAACAGATAAAGGCTTTGCAAAGCAACCAAACCTCAGGTCACCCAATATTGGAAGTATCTTCAAAAACTAGAGTGGCAATTTAGCTCCTCAAACTGAGTTAGTAGTAGAAAAATAATAGAGCAGGAAAGAGTATTTCAGATAGCAAAGTTAAATAGAGAAAAATGTTTATTTAACTCCTACAGTTGTAAATTAACATTACCCAACATAACCCATAACATTCTGTAGTGCATTTGTCAGTTTACTTTTGAACAGAGGATCTGTCACTTGCCCTCAGAGATTGTCTCGCCTTGGAGCACACTGCAAAGCAGGAAGCACACACACACACATATATATTTATATATCTCTAAACAAAGGCACCAGAGCATGATGACACTAAAGGGCTAGTTAGCTCATTCGGTTTCAGACGGCATAAACAAACGAAATATAATACAGTTGAAGATAACCTGCAACTGTTTCAACACTCTTTGCAACTTTAGTGGAAGAGTAACATATATATCACAGGAGTTAGAATAAAATCAGCTTTATGGCTCTTTGTAAAAGCTGATTCCTCTCCTGTCAAAGATAAAGTAGAAATAAAAGTCAGTATTGGAAAAAAAGATTGAGAATTCCTTGATATAATATAATTCCTTGATATAAGATAGATCTCCATAGCTACTCTGAACAAGGTCAGTGTGACTCAGATTTTTCGAAGTTTACATAAATTAAAACTAAGGCATTAGCAATCCTGGAAAGTAGTAATAAGTTCAGTTTTGAGGTTAAATACCCAGAACAAAAATGATCTTCACCACTAATGCATACAAGAGGAACCTCTAAGTTGTTACTACATAATGTCTCTTTTTCATCACTTACATTGCATAGGATAAAAACAAAGTGCTGGAGAGTGGTGCATTAAAAAAGTATCAAAGAAATAAAAGTGCTGGACGGGAGTGGAAGAATCTTAGGTACAAAGTGACAGCAACTTGAGCCTGGGGTTTGTGTGGTGTGTGGTCAGGGCAGGATCATTTATTGAGGGAGTAGAGCGAGGCGTGGCGCAGGCTGTGCAGGCTGGCGCTGATGTCGCGCCTCTGCTTCAGGCTGGCCCCGGCAGGGACCTGGCTCAGGTAGGTGGCAGGGACACGGCCCCGCCGGGACAGGATGGCCACCATGTGGCTCAGCTTCGACCTGATGGTCGAGTAGTGGAACTGCCTCTCTTTGTGCAGTTTTTGGAAATATTGTGCCCTGTGACTACTGGAATAGTCAAAGGAGCGGAGAGAGGATATTGAGCCTGTAGAGCTTGCAAGAGAGCACTGGGATGATGATGAAGACAAGGATTGCAGACTAGAACCAGATACGGCCTTTGCAGGCAGAAAATACTCTTCTCTTGAAAACTTTCTGGGAAGGAGAGGTGTTTCTGTGCTCTCCTCTTCCTTTGTCTGTGTCACTGCAGTCTTCAGCAAAATGGATGTCTGAGTGCCTGTCACTCTGGCCGTGACAGAAGCCTGAGTGCTAGTGTCTGCTGTGGCAGTGCTGGCCTGAGTGGCTGCATTGCATTTGGTCACAGCTGCCACCTCTTCCCACGGGCCAGTTTGAGTCGATGCACTTCTCTGTTCCACTGTGCCCACTTGATTGCTGAAAGACTCCTCTTCACACAGGCAAGAAAGCTGCAGGTTGCAAAGCTTTCCTGCAGGAGTATATTCAGTTTGATCTGCTTTTTCCAGCAATTTCTTTGGTGTGCTAGACAGTCTGGCAAATGCTGCTCTCAAGTTGCCTTCCACAGTATATTCTTTGGAGGATTCTGTTCTGGTCAGCAGGTGATCAAACATGCCACTGTTCCTGCAGCTGGACGGTCGCTTTGGGCTGATGGGCAGCGACTGGGCATAAAGAATCCTGAACTGGAGGTCAAAGTGTTCCACCACTTGACCTGACAGCACCAGCAAGTTGCTGCTGTTCAGCCTTCCATCAGACCATGTGAAACTGTTGAAAACAAACCAAGATTCACAGTTAATCTCCAGTGCATTTCAACAGTGCAGCTACAGACAGCCAGACTCAGCTTAAAAAATGAAGATAAGGTGTGACGGTGTTCACAGGGGTCCAAGGATGAGGGAAGAGATGAGGATTTGACTCTGTGTTTCAGAAGGCTGATTTATTATTTTATGATATATATTACATTAAAACTATACTAAAAGAATAGAAAAAAGGATTTCATCAGGAGGCTGGCTAAGAATAGAAAAAGAAAGAATGATAACAAAGGTTTGTGGCTCGGACAGAGAATCTGAGCGAGCTGACTGTGACTGGCCATTAATTAGAAACAATTACATGAGACCAATCACAGATGCACCTGTTGCATTCCACAGCAGCAGATAACCATTGTTTACATTTTGTTCCTGAAGCCTCTCAGCTTCTCAGGAGGAAAGATCCTAAGGAAAGGATTTTTCATAAAATATGTCTGTGACTATAAGGTATGAAGTCAACAGACTATTCATTTATGCAGGAATAACTCTTATTTAGCCATGGCCAAGCTCTCTGCTAGCAACAAGTTGAGTAAATCAGTTTTCCAAAGGTGTTTTCAGATTCGTGTCAGCCCCACTTGGACTCAGCTAGTCCATGTGCCATTGGCACTCGTTAACACAGGGCAAACAGCAAAGTTAATACATCCTTTTGCAGCAAATCACCGTTTCTACAGCTTCACTGGGCACCAGCAGGCCCCAATACTTGCCTGTAGGAGCCTGTTGCCACTCTAATGCCATCAATTAACATGAACTTCTCCTTCGCTTTCCCAACAATTTTGGCACCTGACCTCATGTAGTACGTGCTCCCTGTGAGACTTCGAACTCTCATCATCTGGTTCAGAAAAGAAAGGAAAAAAGTGACATCAAATTTAAGTTAACTTCCAAAAACTTTTGATTAGCAATTCTACTTAAAAGCAGCTGAGCACAGTATGGAAGATCCAAACCCTTTTAAAAGAAAGTATTAGGAAAGAAAGCAGATGGTACCAGAGCTGTGCCACCCTTCAGCTTCCCACGTTTCTGTTTTGCTTAGCAAGCAGTTCTTTGAGCCAAAGAATAAAGCTATTTAAACATTGCAAAATTCAATCCCTGAAAATTGCTGCATCCTCAGGACAGGGATCCCAGTGCACACAGCTCATGGGACTGGTGCACATCATGGTTGTACCTCCTACATAAGACAGGTTGATTTAGCCTTTCAAGGCAGTCTGATGCTTTATAGAAAAGTTTCTTTGACATGCATGAACTGTACCACAAAAATAAAAACAAACCACACCAATCCCAATTCAGTACTTACACTTTCCTGCTCAGGACTAACTCCCAAATTGTTGCACATTTCTAAGAAATGGGGTACAAAGTCCTGGTCAAGAAGGATGTAGACAGGAACTTGGCGGTTGTTGTAGGCATCCTGAAGGTCACTGAAGATCTCAATGTCTGTGAAGGAATCCATCACAAGGGCAATCACCTGCAAGGAAAGCCACACCACTCACTCAAGGGATTTATTTTACACAAGAACCACTGCCTCCCCCAGCCATTTTCTCCTGCTGTTATCATCAGAGCCTCATGCACATTTCCTTGACCTGTTACACAGGCTCTAGCAAGCTCTAAAAGATTTCTATATTCCCACAACACTCCTGTAAATTCATTGTGCCCCAGCATGCAAAGCATAGGACTGAAGAGGTTTTTCCTCTGTCTGCTGCTTTTGTACACTTTCACATTCTCCTTTCCTACACAACCCCCTGTAGTGTGGCCAGACTGGGGAAGCTGTCACAGCAGAATCTGACAAATCTCCAGACAAACCATCTCCACACCTGTTCTCCCCGTGTTTCAAGCAGCTCCAGGAGAATTAGCTCGAATGGCCTCCCTGCTGTCAGAGCTCACAAACCCCAGCTGATTTCCAGACTCTTCCTGGTTTCTATATTCTTGCTGAGTTTCTGTCCCTTACCTTCACAGGAAATCCCTCCACTGACCCAACAGTTCTTTCAAAAAGGCAAATCCTAAGATGGGAATATCACATGTATGACTCATCTCTCCAGCTAATTCAGAGCCACCTCACGCACTACACTGATTTGGTGCTTGAGCTCTCACCCTTCCAAACCACTTCTATGTAGGGACACAAAGGCATAAAAAATTCCACTTTATGACTGAATTTTCTATTTTTATATTAAACCAGCATAAAGAACAATGACAATACAACCACTGTGGGTACCTGGTACCTGCCCTTTTCAGATGGAGGCTGCTGCAGCACACCCAAGGTGTATAAGCACACAACAGAGCTGCTCTGTGTGTGGCACAGCCTATACTCACAGGAAACCTTTCCCACAGGAACAGGCTGAGCTCTGCATTCCCACCTCTGTCCTGCTCCCTAAGGGACTGGTTCTGTTTGGCTGAGTTCTGACATGTAACATGCACAAGCACATGGGTATTTCTAGATAAAGTTACTTTATGTTGGTGCTTCTTGCGTGTGTCCTGAGTTTCTTGCCACCCAATCACTTGTCTAAGTGTTGAAGAAGATTAAAAACCAATAAGATGCTTTTGACAAGACCAGACAAGTGAGAAAACCACCCCTGAACACAAAACAATTCACACAAAACCCTTGGGAACACTGATGCCTTCATATGACAGCACACTTCAATTCCTAGCATGTATGAGTTGTAGTCCCAGAATTAGCAGCTGAAAAAGAAACACAGTTTTGCCCAAAACGTTTAGAGGAAAGACAGAAAACCCTTTTCTCTAGTCATCCATTCAGGATAGCAAGGACAAGATCACAGCAGTCACTTGAACTAACTGCATTTGAGTGCATTAATTAAAGAAGAAATCATGCAGCATCTGAAGTTTTCCCAGTCTTCACATTAACTTGAGGAACTCAGAAATTATTGAGAAGTATCACACAGAATCTGACATTCAGTAAATCTTAGTGTGTCAAAAATGCCCATTTATGTCCACAAAAACTCTCCCTGGATCAGGCACAGCCACAAACAGGGCAGGAGCAGCTTGCCTTGCTCTTGGCTCAGAGTGAGGGAAGGTGTTTGACAGGATGCTGCAAGAGCAATATTACAAACAAGTACAGCTTTTGAGGGGAATAAATGCCTTTATGGTGTTTACTCGAGTTGCCAGACTGGTCTCATGTACCTGTAGGGATTGTTTGAGAACACAGCTTCCCCTGGGACCGTTTCTGGCACGGAGCCCGTCGTTCATGTCATCCTCACACGCCCTAAGCTCCTGCCCTCGCAGGGGAGTAGAGACTGAGCTCGGTTGTTGATTCAGGGTGTGCCGTGCACGTTACACAAAGAGACAGGGGTTGCTTCATCTGGCCACCCAAAAAGGAAGCTACACATTTAAATTCTAGCTGAGCCAATGGAATGGCTGCTAAGGAGAAGGGTGGTTCCCAGCTGGGATTACTGTTGGAGGCTATAAACTCCGGGAATGCAATGAGCTACAGGGAACAGCTACAAATTCCTACGCCACGTGGTTTTCAAACCATACTGTGCATCAGAACAAAAGCGTTCACTCCTGTGGGGAGAAAGTCCTGTCAAAAGCAGTTCTGTAGGTCACTTAGTGAGCTAAGGAAGGAAAATACAATCACGGTGTTATATCTATAGGTAACCTTCTCAGATAGAAGAGGCTTATTCTGTGTCACACCCTTTAAAGGGCAGCAGGATGTTTCTGCAAGCGCACCTGCCTGGCAGAAAACATCAGTGGGGAATCCTGAGCAGGATAACTTCTGCTCCCAGTGAAAGCAGGGTCAGCTGGATCCAGCGGCTGTGCTGGCCATGGCAGCAGCGCTGCGGGACGGGGAGCTCTGGCGCATCATCCAGAACACCCGGGAAAGGGAGGGCTCGCAGATGCAGCAAACAGAGTTGGGCACTTTTTCTGTATTTTCGAGCTTGTCCTCCTTAACGGCACTGTCTGCTCGACAAGGGCTTTAAAGCCACTTGGTTTTGTCGGGTGTCCCATGGCGACGCGCAGCGGTGCCGATTCTTGATGCGCTCGCAGACCAAGGGGAGAGGGACCCCGGGCAGGGCAGGGCAGGGCAGGGCAAGGAAGGGAGCTCCTCGGGCCCTCACTCACTGACCTGCCGGGCGGAGCGGATCTGGCGCCGCACCGCCTCCTTGCAGCCGTAGATGCTGTCCCCGCAGCCGGGCTGGAAATGCGCCTCCACCCGCGTGAGCCCGCGGAAGGCGCCGCTGGCGAAGCCCGGCCAGCCCAGCTCCAGCGCGGGCGGCTCCAGCTCCGAGCGCTCGGGGAAGTAGGTGAGCGACGAGGCGTCCAGCGAGGCTCCGGCCGACGGCTCGGCCGCCGGCTCCGGGCCCGCGGCGGGCGGCAGCGCGGCCCGAGCGATGTCCTGCACCTCGGGCTCCGACAGGAAGGGCGGCAGCTGCTCCCGCCGCAGGAAAGCGCGCAGCGCCTCGGGGCCGCCCGCCACCAGCTCCTCCAGCGCCAGCCGCTGCGCCTCGCTGTACGGCCCGGCCGGCGGCGGCCAGCGCCCCGAGCCCTCCTCCAGGCACTGCGACGCGTTGGCCATGGCCGGAGCGGCTCCGAGCCCGCCGGGATCGCTCTGTGCAGAGTTTGAATCCAAACAGCGCGGCCGCCGCTGCAGGAGCCTTCCCCGCCCCGCGCCGCCGTTGGCTCCAACAGAGGGCACCGCCTCCGCCGGGCGGGACCGGGACGGGATCCCGGCTGGGACAGCCCTGCTGCCCTGCCATTGAATCGGGACTGCTCTGCCAGAGCCCTCCTGCCCTTCCATGGAGCTCCCGGGCGGGGACGGCCCTGCTGCCCTTCAGTGGAGATCCCGGCTGGGGACCGCCCGGCTGCCATTCAATGGAGATGCCGGCTGGGGACGGCCCTGCTGCCCTCCATGGAGATCCCGGCTGGGGACGGCCCGGCTGCCATTCAATGGAGATCCCGGTTGGGGACGTTTCGGCTGCCCTTCAGTGGAGATCCCGGCTGGGGACCGCCCTGCTGCCCTTCAGTGGAGATCCCGGTTGGGGACGGCCCGGCTGCCATTCAATGGAGCCGGGACAGACCTACCCGAGCCCCGCTGCCCTTCAGTGAAGCTCCCGGCCGGGGACAGCCCTGCCCGAGCCCTGCTGCCCTTCAGGGGACCGGCAGAGATCGCGGAGTTTTTGCCCTGAACAGCATCAAGCCCCTCTGCGCTCGTACAGATGCGTGCTAACAAATGCTGGAGCTAAAGCCTTGAACGCTCCCATGGAAGGCAGGCACAGGTTTGGCTGTCTGTCCAACTTGTCTCCAGCTCCAACTGCTGCCACTTCGCAGAATCACAGAATATTCTGTGCTGGAAGGGCTCCCCAAGCCTCATCGAAGTCCAATTTTCGGCCATGCACACGGCAGCATCAAGAATGCCACCATGGCCCTGAGAGCATTGTCCAAATGCTTCCTGAGCTCTGCGTTTGAAATAAAGTTACACCCACCCACTGACTAGATTTCCTCTTCTGGATCTCCCCTAGCTGTAGACAGCTGAGAGGCAGAGGTATTTAACAGAGTGCCAAAACTCAAACCAATATAAACCAACAAACCAACCAACCAACCAACTAACCAATCAACCAACCAACCAAACAAACAAACAAAAAACCCCTCAGTGGCATGTTTGTATTATTAAAAGAAATTTAATATAATTTTTAAATTAAAAAATTCAATCTCTCTATTAAAGACACTGAGTCAGGTGCTAATACTGTCAAACATACGCTTTTGGCATGAGTTTTACATAAAGTTTAAGATTTTATGCATTGCTTCAACATGTTAAGAAACCATCTTCATACTTACAGTAGCAATAAAGTCAATTCCATACAATATCAAATATCCTTTTTTAAAAAAAGTTTTAAATATATTAGACTCTGATTGCCAAAATGCCATTTTATACACAAAGCTGCTAATACAATATACAGTTCTTACATTATTTTTTTTTCTTCACATAAAATACATTTCATCAAGTTTTATCTGTACATGTTTTACTACTGATCAATGGAATTACGAGTTATTGCAGAAGGCTTGCCATCATCTCTTACTGTCCTGTACCAGGCTTATCCACACTCCTGCAACCTCTCACTGCAATCTAAAGGCTGAAGACATGGTGGTGGCAATGCTAAGGCTGCATCTGCACTGTTTAAAAACCCGTGTGTCCCCTCCAGCTGTGGTGGAGATCATTGCATTGGTGTAGCTTTGGGAACAGGTATCTCGAGCAGAGTCTCCTCTGCTACAGCTTCCGTGGTTGAAATACAGCAAAATGTTCTAGGTCACAACTGTGCCATGGCAGATGTTGCCCAGAGAGCCCAGTGGTACTTGAATTGTGTGAGGGAACTGAGAAGTCCATTGGCAGTTTGGCCAACGTGAAAACAGAATAAAGGTGAAGAACAACCAGGGAGAACTGTTCTGTTGCACAGCAAAACAAACCAAAAAATGTAAATGTGTTCTGGTGTAAGAGGTGAGACCTTGCTGTTGCAAGCATGTTCTGGATTCTTCCTGTAGAGAACTGACACACCAAAGCAGTCAATGTGATTTGTTAAGATACAATGAAGCCCCTGTGCATTTCCTTTCTGTGTATTTAGGAAGAGAGAAGTGGTGCTCAGGAGAGAAATTGAAAGAGAAAAATAATAATGTCACAATCTGGCATGCTCTGGACTGTTATTCCCTGGCAAAAGTCTCCAAGTTAAAGATCAGCAAGAACTGTATGGTCACCACAAACCTTCCAGAGACAAGTTACCTTTAGCAAGTATAAGGCACAGAAATAACCCAGGTGTAGGAGAAACCTTCCAGCAGACAGACAGACAGCTCACCCCTGGCTCACTGGAGACCAGTGCTATTGCTTTCTCAGGATATTCCCTTTTCTATGGTAACTGATTTAGTTCCAGCAGGGATGATGGGGATAATCAGAGCTCCAAGACTGAAAAAAAAGACACTAGACAGGAGTTGTAATGTCATTTCACCCCATGAAATAAGATCCTGCTCAATAAACTCAACAATTCAGTGCCTCCACTGAGTATTGCACTGAGTCATTATTGCTATTGCCCTGCCATGCTCTTCTCCTTCCCTACCAGGAGTTCCTCATCCAGCTGGTTCTTCAACCACACCTCCAGGATGGCACAGAATCACATCAGCTACACTCAGTTCTTCCCAAAATTGGGAGGGTTTTAAGATTCAGGAGCACCAAAGAAGTGAAATTAGGTGGGCTGAAATCGCATCATGTGGTATGTGAAACACAGATCCAGGTCTGATTTCAAACAGATCCCAGCCATGGGACTTAAGCCCTTATCTAACATTTCAGTGCTGAGCTCACTAAAGTAGAGACATTGTTTTGAAAGACACCTTTTTCTCCAACCAACAAATTTCTTTCAACATGGAATGTAAAGCTGCTCTCATCAACCACTGGAAACAGTACAAATTCAGCCCACAGGAAAATGTGAGGGGAAGGAAGGGTTATTCTCATGCAGCTCTGCCTGCAACTGACCTGTCAGTACATTCACATCCTCAGATCTTTGCACAGTCTCTATGAACAACTACAACCTTTGGCTCACTGGTAACTGAACTGGGACTCTAATCTGGCCTTGAATCTGTAATTAGATATTTATTGATCTTAAAACCATTCAGTAAATCATAAAAACCTCAAATGCTCCTCTAATAAACTAAGATATGCCAGTCACAACATGATTTCTAGGTTTTACAGATTTTCAGCCATATTAAGATCCAATGAAACAGCCAAGTGCTCTCTGCTCTGTACCTCGGAGCTTTCCTCTGGGACGGCCTTTAAAACACACAGATACCAAACCCCCACTATTGTTGTAACACTGCTAAATTTTACAGTGAAAAGTGTTATTCCTAGAGGTAGGCTGCTACAATGCCCATGTACAGAATCTGTGTTTTTCATTCCCCCAAAAGTCTGTTTTTCTCCACAAAATAATCCACCAGAAGCAAGTTAATTATCCACCTTACAGAATCCCTCATCCCAGACCTACAACCAACAGCCCTGCCAGTGCTGCACAGGCAGTGACCATTATATCCCAAATGTCACCACAAGAAGCATGAATCCCAGGCCATTCTTCAACAGCCTTCCAGCTCACACCCTGGTGCAGCTTCAGCCCAAAGCCAGTGGCAGGTAAATACTTGGCAGGGCTGTGAAATACATCCTGCAAGATTTATCCATTACTGCCTCTTGCCATTAATAACTCTCCTGTCTTGTTAAGAATGGATTACATTTGATCAGACACCACTGGATTCACAGCTAGGATGATGAGTTCCCAGAGTTTTACTTACGTGAAATACCAGTGGAAGCCAAAAAGCTGTTTGTCTAAAATGGACTGGTTTCCTGCAGTTTTAATGTATTAATAGCTCTCAGTGAAAAGAAGCCTCAAACTACTTTACACTATTGCATTCAGTAATCTCCTTTTCATTTCCTTGGAATTAGGCAGGGTTCAATAGACTTGCTAGCACAAAGTTGCTCTGAGAAAGAAGGAAAAGGGCCCTACTCCTCCTTTGCTGGGAGGGAAGGCAACATCTGGGCCCAGATTTTGCACCATATACAACCTAGTAGATAGCGGCACCAAAATTTGTTAGAGTGAGTTCAGAAATCTCATCAGGATGGACGTGAGGAGACAAATCTCACCCCCATGGGAGAAGAGAGGCACCTGAAAGAATCATCTCCCCTGCTCTATAATAGCCAGGCCACACTTGGTGTTATCCCAGAATAATTTACTCAAGGTAATCAGAAGATCCGCTGTTAACCACATACAGATACAGTAAAGTCTTTCCAGTTACCAAATCATCCTCTTACTACTAGAGAATGACTTCAAAAATCCCTTAAGGTCAAGCACAAGAAGCACTTCCTAGTTCTATAATTAGCTTATGTTTCAACAATGGAGGGAGCCCAACTTCTCTGAATGCTTCAAGCTCTGCCTTTAGCAGAACTGGGGTTTTGAGTGAACCACATCAACTGCTACCACTTTATAGTTTGCACCTGAAACTGGAGAGGAAAGAGAATTCCATCTTACAATTCAAACCACTGAATTGTCAGCCTGGTACCTCATGGTCCAAAGGTGTCACTTGCACAGTGGTGACACACAAGAGCCACCTCTGCTGCCTCGAGGAGCCCAGAGCCCTGCATGGGAATGTATCCAGCCCCAACAATGGGGGATTTGATGGGGGGCAGAGGGTAGCACTTAACAGTCATTGGAAGCCTCAGTCAACTTTTTATAGCCTAGAAAAAGTTAAGGCTGTGAGGATCCCCACAGAGGGAGAGTACACGTGAAAGGGAATATTGGTGTCCAACAGGTGCCAGATAAAAGGAAAATGGGTGGAAGGTGCGTTTGCTGTTTCTTGGCTGAAGCACAACTAAGTGAGCTGGATTTAATCCACTGAGGCTTACAGAGACCCAAACAGGTTCATGTCTTCAGAGTTTGGAATTTAAGCTGCCCAAGAAGACACATATTCATGCAGGCAAACAGTTAGGTGTGTGACAGCCCCTCTGTGCAGAGGAATTAGAGATTTACAGTTATTTCTGAGACACAAGTGAAGTGTGGCCAGTTCCTCAGAGCTGCCCACACTCTTCTCTCACCTCCCCCAGGTACACAAAGCCTGAACCTGCTGTAAAGCCAGTGCCAAACCCCCAGGTGACCCCGTGCCAGTGTCGGTCAGAGCTCACATGAACTCCACCAAGACAGTGCTGGCACTGCAGCTGCTCCACAGCACAGAGGCTTTGTTAAGTGTCAGGCAACTCCCCCAGACACAGAGGCATTTAAACCTTCCTCTGCCAGCTGCTACCCACTGCTGACAGCTTCAGAACAAAGCATCTCCTGTCCTGCTGCAGCGTTCAGCTACCACAGCAATAGTCACAGTTATTTCTCAGCCAAAGACTGCAGGTTCATGCAAGTGCTGTTCACATCTATGAGATTAGAAATGCTCTCATGGCCTTCCTGGGTTAGTGCTGGCAAGCCTTTCCTTCCCATCCCTCCTGAGCCCTGTGGTTCTGGAAATCCAGAAAAAAATCAGAGCACTAAGCATATTGCCCCTACTATCTGTGTTGAGCATACAGAGTAAACAAACAGAATCAATAGGAAAGTGAGATCAACAAAAGTCTTTTCAGTTTTAACAAATTAAGAGTCTAAATAGTACAAATAAGTTTTTTAAATTACTTATCCCAATATAGACCTTTGTCAGTATTTTATTGCAGTAAAATTCTATTGCCAGGGCCCCTTTATTGCAACATCAGTTTTAAAGCCTATTGAGTGAAGCCTGTTCCAGGAAAAGTTCTGCTTCAAACCTGATGGCAGTCTGCAGTGACGAGCTGACAGGGCAGAACAGGAGCCAGCCAGAGCACAGTTTGTGATGGTGAGCTGTCACTGCAAGGAGGTAACACCTTGCAAACTTCCTAAGTGCAGCATCTGTGCTTGCTTGTTGCTCCAGCCCAGGAAGTGCTGGATCCAGCTGTGTGGAAAACAGTTCTGTCCACTCTTGCAAACCTCATGTGGGGGCTGGATATGTGCATCCCCCAAGAGTGACAACACAGGTCTGAACTGTCACCTTCCAGCTGCTCAGTGGCGTACAGCAAGAGGCTCAGACACAAAGATTTGAATTCAGATCCTTTCTTTGTTCCAAGGCATCTCATGGCTTCCCAAGGATGGGGAGGCAGCACTCCATACCCTCTTCCTCATGGAGCAAGACTCAGGAGACTCTTTTGACATCAGATTGATGTGCATCTCTCCTAAAGAGCCTTGCTCCACCTGCATTACTCATCCAGCTGCAATGGAAGTAATTGGCAGGGCAAAGTACAATTTGAGATGAACAAGACTGCCAAAGTCAGGATGTCCATAACCAAATTCTCCCTTTGAAATGCAAACTGTGATAGATCCAACCCACATCTCCTGTCCTCTGGGGTGAGACACAGACCAGACTAGGAAATCCTGCAGCACCCATGCACCTTCTCTTCCATTTCCTCCATGGGAGCTTTGAATTTCAGGAGGGGCGGATCCCCACTGGACACTGTGTAATACACCGAGGTCCCATTGGAGCTGTAGGGAGAAGTCCTGGACTCCATTAAGTGCGACTTGGCCTCGTTCTCAGCAACTCCTGCCATGCCAGTGCTGAAGTGGGTGCTGAGGAAGGGGTGCTGGAGCAGCTTGGCTGCAGCTCGCTGCCTCTTCAGCTCCGACAGCGTTTGGTGGTTGTGCTCCTTGTAGGTGCCCCAGAGCTGCGGTGCCTCGGGCAGCCCGGGGCTGCTGTAGGGCAGCACGTGCCCAGGGTTGCTGTCAGGCTCAGGGTGCATGCTCCAAATGTCCCCGTTGGAAAAGGTGTACTGGTAAGGGCTGGCAGATGCCATCAGTCCATTCTGCAGAGGGATCTCGGTGTCACACTGGGTGCTTTTGTTCGCCAGCTCCGGGAGGAGGGAGGAGTTCTCCAGCACTGAGTTCTGTAACAACGAGACATGAAAGAGCATTTTCTACCATTCCTCATGGCAGGGTTCATCCCTGTGACAACCTCCTAAGTCTGCTCACACTCAGCCTTTCTACCAGACAAACACTGAATTCCCCCACTAACGGTGGCAGCCCCAACCAGGAACTGTTTCCCAAACAGGAACCTTAACTCTGAAGGCCTCACACACACACAAAAATAATATGCTTATCTACATAAAATGACAATAATTTCATTTAAAACAAGTCACTGCAATGCAAGTTTGCAATTCTTTTGTGCTTACCAGCTTGTGGGCTTTAGAATGAAAGGCAGACACTATTTTTTTGGAGCATCCTGGTTCATTTTTATCTCAAAACTATGGATGCAGCTGCACATCCAAAACAGGCTTTCCACTTGAGTGGGACATCCCAGTTTGTACCAAATGAGAATTTGGTCTTTTGCTTACACCTGGTGGATGAGGTCTACAAATTTTTCAGCCACCTTCCACCCACAGTGACTGAAGCTACACCACAGCCCTCCTCAGTGGCTCCCATGAAAGAGAAGAGATTCCTTACAGGGTCTGTATTCTCCTGGTCAGACCGAGTCTCCCCAATTTCTCCAATGAGAGCCGAGTTTCTTCCTTCTTCTGCTGCCCCCAGCTGCTGCCACACCATGGCCTCCTTCTCACACTCCTTCCTGTAAAGGTTTGTCCTGTCCGAGAGGCTGGCCCTCCTCACCACCTTCCTGTGGGACAGGGACAAGGGCCATCAAAGCCGTGAGCAGGACATGACATTTCCTCTTAGCCTGTAGCTCTTCTCACCTCCTCCTCCTCCTCCTCACAGCCTCTCCCTCTGGAATGGAACGTGGATTCAGCTTCCTGGCACCCACACAAAGTGAAAGCACTGGGGTGGATAATGAAGGTGGGAGGAATTTTAAGGAGCTCTAAACTGGCACTGCAAATTTGTTTTAGAGTTCATAGAGGTCACCTTATGGATCTATTCTGCAAGCAGTGGAGTAAACGTAGAAGGAAATGGCCCATGAGCTGTTTAGGGAACTTTGTGGTGTGCAGGACTGCTTTGGTGTCCAGAATCATCTCACAAAGACCTCTGCAAACTGTGTCTCAGCACTGCATCTTGGCCATGTGACATCCTACTGAAAAGCTCAAGTTAATCCACTTGAAGCACCGATTTCCAACACCAGTTTCAGTGGTTTAACGGGGTAAATTCTCACCATTTGGTCCTGTGCTCTGGGTAGTTCTTAAACCACACCAGCACAAAACCATTTCCCCCCCCAAGAATTAGCACCTCTTCCTAGTGAAAAAACCACTCTTCAAAGGAGCTCTGCTCTCAGCAACCAAAGTGAGCTAGTGCCCTTCATTCAGAAAGGACTGAGGGGCTGTTGTCACTGACCCCAGGGTGGGAACACCCCTGGGTGGCCAGGCCAGGGGCCCAGGTGCCCTCGGGGCAGAGCAGAACTCACCCCCGGCTGCCCGTGCTGGAGGTCCTGCGGCTCAGGGAGGATTTGTGCCTCATCTGGGACTTCATGATCACATCGTGCTTGTGCTTCAGCTCCAGAAGCAGAACTTTGAATTCCTCCTCTTCGCACAGATCTATGGCACACACACACAGAGCAAGCCCTTTGTCAGATACTCTCATTAACGCCATGTTACTAATTGTGCCTTCCTAGTTAGACACCCAGGTCTTAGGGCTGCACACAACAGCTCCCAAGCACAAGGGATAACAGAGGAAACACACAGCAGGAAGACTTGGTGCTTGGGATATGCCTTCTTCCTTCTTTTTATGAGCAGGAAGAAGCATTTTCTGTAGTGAAGCGGTGCTTCAAAACTTCAATCCCAGTTAAAGAAACTTTAACTTTGCTTCTAAGAGGATACCTAAAAATTTATGTTGATGCTTCTGAAAGCACCACGTGAGGATTCCAGCCATTTCTTAAACATTTCTTTCTTTAAGCTTCATAAACTCACCTATTGGCATCTCATCCAAAGATGTCCTGGCACTCAAACTAGCCCCATGGGACACGAGCAACTCAGCCATCTGCATCTAAAGAATGGAAAGAAAGCCACGCTGATAGAGTCATTTTAGGCAATTTAGCCTTTCCTCCCTAAAGGTGAAAGGTTGGAATAAGATGAGAGGCAGGTTCAGCTTGCCTCAAATGACTCTGGTATGTGTGTGATGTTAAACACCGTTCCCACCATCCACTTGCACTGGCATGCTCTGCCTGAAATTTCTCAGCAACCAGTTCTTTTTGGAGCCCTTGGGATCTCCTCTGATGCTGTCCAGAGAGCCCAGCCCCAGTTCAGATTTATTCCATTTGCAGAGTACTCCGCTGTTTGTCCAGGCAGGAAGAAATGCCACCCTCACACGTGACACAGCAAAATCCTTACCTGTCCCCAGAAAGCAGCAGCATGCAGAGGCTCCCAGCCATCCCAGTCCTTCACATCCAGGCTTGCCCCCTGGTCAAGCAGCACTTCAGCTGCATGCAGATAACCATTGGCTGCAGCTATATGCAGCTAGGAGATAAGGGACAGAGCGTGAGCTGCCTGCAAGGACCACAAATGGTTTTATACATCAGGTTTCAGGGGATTTTCTTGGATAATGTTTGAGCCTAGAGCTGGACAGGCAGCACATTTCACACTGAGCAGATGGCACCAGGTCAAAAGCAGGTTGTTCCTGTTATTAAAGCTCAGTATTGCCTGCATGTAATTCTGTTTGGAGAGGAAATTGCTAAACAGTTCTTAGAATAACTTAGATATATGGATGAGAAAAATAATGTATTCACATTTTAAATCAGGGGCTTTTAAGTGCTTTTCAATCTGTAGGGAAAGCACCATCAAAACACGAGCCTGCAATGCAGAACATCATCCACTCTATGCCAGAAGAACATCTCCTCTTGCCCACTGAAGTGCTGTGGATGTAATTTTTTTGAATCAAATTTACAGCCTACTTTAGTCAGGACTCTCTGTGCAATTGCACTTCCAATCACGCTGTAATCATTTTCACCATTTGAAAGTCAAAAACATTTTAAACCTTGGCTACTTTAACTTTAGGGAGGATGATTTTTCAGATATTGGCTTCCAAATACAGCCACCACTTTGGAGACAATCAATAATGGTGTCTTTCAGTTCCCCAACTTCATGTCTCTGAAGATTTTCTTAATTGCAGTCTGCTGTTGCATCTCTGAGCAAAACATTGACCTATGCACTGCTCTGAAGGGATTAACTCCACTCAGAGCTCCTCCTACTTCAGTTGTGCTAAATGAGAGAATCAAAGCTTCTTTTCAAAAAAAATTCATGAGTATGCCACCACACGGGGTTAAAACTTCATCTGGAAATAAATCCTGATGCTTTCTGGCAACTCAATTAATTCCTACATAAATGTTATGCCACTTTCTAGAGGCCACATGAATTAATAAGGAATCAGTTGGGGGTGAAACAAAAGGGGGAGCCCAGAGGTCTGCTTAAATGCATGTTTATAATCCTTGTAAAAGGGAAAAGTGTGTTAAAAAATAAGCTGCAATAAAGACTTCAATCATCCAAGCTTACCTTCAGGGGAGCCTGCCCTTCCCTTACACTTCTGGTATGTGGTGAAGGTGACATTTAGATTAAGAAACTGGAATGCACTGCCATGGCCTGGCCCTCAAACACACAAACCAAGTGCCTGTAATCAGTAAGGTCTGGACCCAAACATTAAATGACCCTGGCTGTATGAAATTCCCAGTACATTAAACCACCTTACTGAACTTTCCCTAATCTGGGACTGCTGTAAGACATGATTTAAGAGACACATTTCTGGGGTGAAAAGAACTAGGACAGTTCAGAATTCCCAGTCCCTGTAAAGACAAATGAGATGCCAGCTTGCTTTGTGCTGCACTCTTGTCCTGGGTGCCCACCTCTGCCCAGGGCCAGGTGCCACCAGGGGGAACAAACAGTGAAACTCTGTGAGAACCAGAGCCACACAAAGCAGAAAGGAGGCAGGAAATCTCCAGCAGCTCCTGGTAAAACCAGAGGGCTCTCACATCCCCTCCACAGGATTCCAGTCAGCCCATGAGAAGCAAGAGGTTACTGGGAGGCCTTCCAGGCCCAGTTCCCTGCAGGTCAGCAGATGTGTTATGTTCTGTGGGACTTCTCCTCTCAGTGACTTGCACCTGCTGATTTTGTGCAGCTCCTGCTCCAGGGCAGGTTTCACAACCCCTGGGCTGAAGGAAAGCAAAACTGAAGCCTCTGCAGTTTCACTCACCAGCGTAGCACCTTGGGCATCAGTCCTGTTCAGGTCTTGGCCAGTGGCAAGAATGTCATGAATGTCACAGATCATGACCTGCTCTGGAGCAGCTCGCATCTCATTGATCCTTTCCTGGGTAATTCCTGTTCAAATTCCATTTAAAAGAGGACAGTTGGAAAGGTTGAGTAAAATAAGATTTAGGATCCTTGATATGATCCCACATCCTTCACCCTCATGATTTTTACGAATCAGAATAACCAAAGTCAGGCCCCAAGAAATTATGCCAGGAGCAGCTCTCTGCTTTTCTCCAGAGGCCAATCAGAGCTGAGAAACAGGGTAATTTTTAGTACCCCATTGACCCATTTCTGTATTTTACATAAACTCAGCCTCCTTACCTTGATAGGCCATGCAAGTCTCAATGACATCCAGGGTTGGCTCATCTTCACAGAGGTCATATGGCATGTTGCCATCTGCATTGACTGCCAACAGGTCTGCTCCACTGCAAGGGGAAAACGGAGTTACACCAGCAAGGACCTCAGACATCCTGCAGCAGACAGTGCCAAACTCTGGGATAAATGCTTAGGGAAAACTAACTGGGATTTGATAGTTGCCCAAATGCCACCAATGTATGTATGAGATAAGAAGGATTTGAAGCAAGGCTGGGGAGCTGTGAGTGGAGAAGATTAATTCCAGAACTGGATGAAAGGCAGCACACTACACCTCCTTCCTGAGTCAGTAATACCCTGTGGTCCACATCTGCTCCATTTTTATAACCTCCAAAAATTTCCTAAGCCAACTGGGAACATCCTCCAAGGGATGCTTGACTGCATCCTCTTCTCTCCTTCATTATATAGCCAAAGAAGAGCCAAATTTTCAATGCTTATGTCCCAGATGACAGCACCACAGGGAGAAGTCTCCCTCCCTGAGGAAGAAGCAGCAGGCACAGCTGTGCAAGGCAGCAGGCTAACACTCCCAAAGCACCAACACTGGGAAAGGGAGGAGAGGCCTCCACACACAGGCACAACCACAGGTGCTCATGAAACAGCTCAAAACACACCTGGTTTGCTCCTCCTTGCTGGCAAGACTTGAGCTTTAGGGACTTGGTCAAGCACCCTGTGTCACCACTGGGGTCAAATCTTGCAGGAAGTTTAATGATCACTAAAACCCAGTGAGAGAGGTCACAAGGTTCACCCAGGTGTCTGAGTGACACAGGCACACTGCTGCCCTCCTACACCAGTGGCTGCTTGACTGGGGCTGCAAGATCTGAAAGTGCTGTTTAGGAGCTTGAGAGTAGATCCTGCTGGCTGCTCCTGTTTCTACCCCACCCAGTGACCACAGTTCCACAGACACACCAGAATACAGGCAAAGAGGGGCACATTTTGGCCCAGCCTCCAGAAGCTTCACAAAACTGAGCCTAGTCATCCAGGATTTTGTTGTCTCCTGGGCCTTTCTGCTCTTCCTCCTTTGTGATGGTGTTCACAGGGGTCTTAGGATGAGGGAAGAGACGAGGATCTGACTCCCTGATTCAGAAGGCTGATTTATTATTTTATGATATATATTATATTAAAACTATACTAAAAGAATAGAAGAAAGGATTTCATCAGAAGGCTGGCTAAGAATAGAAAGAGAAGGAATGATAACAAAGGTTTGTGGCTCGGACAGACAGTCAGAGCCAGCTCACTGTGATTGGCCATTAATTAAAAACGAGCACATGAGACCAATCCCAGATGCACCTGTTGCATTCCACAGCAGCAGATAATCAATGTTTGCATTTTGTTCCTGAGGCCTCCCAGCTTCTCAGGAGGAAAAATCCTAAGGAAAGGATTTTTCATAAAAGATGTCTGTGACACTCCTTCACTCCCTTCTCCCCTAGGCAGGAAGGACCCCCATGAGCAGCCTGAAAGCAGGGAACCACCACCAGTGCTGCAACCTCCCAAGGTCCTAAACAGCCTCATTTTCCATCCACAGAGGCTGTGGGTAGAATGAGACCCACAGAAAGGACAGACACCAAAAGCCACCTACTGCTGGATGAGGATCTTCACCAGGTTGATGTGGCCACAGGTGGCTGCTGCATGCAGTGGAGTCCACAGCTCGTTGTCCTTGGCATTGACATTGGCCCCATGGCTGAGGAGGAGCTTCACTATGTCCTCATAGTTGTCTATGCAGCACTGGGCAGGAAGAAATGCAGAAACATTGGGGTTTTTTAAACTTTGGGAACATGAGGGCTCAGCTGTAAAATAATAAAGGGCATCTGGACGTGGAGATCTATTTTATCCTGCACTGCTTGGCAAGGAGCATCTCCAGCAGGGTTAAACACCAAATTGAGCACCAGCAGGTCAAAAAGGCAAGATGCCTACACTGGACAGACCAAAGGGTCACTGGTATTTTCCAGGGCCTATTCTGGCAGAACCAGCAGGGAATAACAGCAAACATGTGCACAGCTTCTATTCCACTGAGTCTTCCATATTCAAGAGCAAACACAGCAGAAATTCAATGTAACCAGTAGAACCACATACCAAGGGATGAGCTGACAAGCTGACATTCCCTTTTCTCAGGGAGAATCCCACACACTGGCATGTGATGAGCAAAAGTCTTCTCAGGAGCTCACGCTACCTGCCACAGTTATCTGAGAGGCACAAATTGGATTCCCAGAATTATGGGGCACTTTGCAGGGCACTTTTCACTTCCTGAAAAAAGTGCCTTCCTTCCTGCATTTAGAATATAGCCTAGCAGGCCAGAAGTGCCTCAACCTCTTTCCTTTGGTGAAGGTGGAATTTGCTCTTTGATCCACCTCTTGTTCACCTTTAGACATGGATGTGCATGTGATAAAGACATTAAAATAATATTTTTTTCTTGTGCAAGAAGGCTGTTTGTGGTCTGTGCATTGCTGCAGACACACACAGCTCAGCCCACAGTACAGGCTGTTAATGGGGCTGAATTCCAACACACAACAAACATTTCAGCAGCTGAGTGACAAGGACCTTTCAGGTATTTCTATTTTGTTCACTGTTTGTACATGGAAGTGGGGTTACAGTCATGCCTGTCACACAGCCAAGTTATCACAGAAGTGGAAGGAAGTCACATTCACTGGAAGGAATGCTAATGTGCCCACTGAGGGGCTTCTCTGTGCTCAGGGATTCAGTTAATTCCAGCAGATACAAAGCTCCCATCAGAGCCCCCAAATGCACCTTTACAACCTCTCAGTGGGCAGGGTGGGATTCTCCAGGCTTCAGAGCCTGGCTGGGAAAGCAAGGAGGCTGTCAGTGTCTCTCTGAGTGCAGGACAACATCTCTCAGGAGAGGTGATGGTGGTGGCACCTTTTGTTCTTCCCGGAGCCGGTTTGCATTTTTAAACAAACATTCATGCAGCTTTGAAGAGAGCAGGCAACTGGCACAATAATCCAAAATCCCAAGTCAATGGGGGCATTCAGAGCAGGGAGCTCTGGCCAGAAAGCCCTGAGTGCTGGTGTGACAACCACGCCACTGTTGTTACAGGCAGTGGGGGCGGCAGCTGCCAGGCACGGCCAGTCCCACGTGCCTGAGAAAGAATAGAAAAACCCTTATGGAAACAGCACAGGGGCTCCAAGGAAGGCCACAGACCTACACACCACTATAGCAACTCTGTATTTCACTGGTGACCAGCTACTCCCATCTCATGCTGACTTTGGTAGTCCCTACAGCGAGCAGCAGCGGGTCCTTCAAGCATCTTGTGCATCATTTATTTATATCACTTTCAAAACTCATGGATTGCCAAGGCCTCTAAATTTGTGTTTATCTCTTATGAGAATTTAGAGCCCAGTCCTACAAAAATTAGAGTGGGGGAAATGCTGTTCATATGTGAAATCCAGCCCTGACCCTGAGTTCTTATCACTGAATAAATTCTGGGATAACAAGAAAATTATTTGATCTCAGTTTGCTCCCCAAGAAACCAGATCACCAGCACAACATGGTGAGGTTTCACTGCTTTAACAGAGGGGAAAAAAATAAATCTAAGAGGTGTCCCTGTTACTCCTGGCCAGGCTGGCTGAGGGGGCAGCAGGGAGGTGTGAGCTCACCTGATGCAGCGCAGTTAACCCATCCTCATTGCACAGGTCGGGGCTGATGTTGCTCTTCAGCAGGTAACACACTGCAAGGCAAGCACAGAGGAGAGTCAGAGCAGCCACCCCTGCCACATCTCGTGCTCCCAGCCAGCCCTGGACAGGTTCAAGGCAATGCATTTCACACCATCAGTGTGAAATCATCAGTGCTGGCTTGTCACCGCAGTGAGAGCAGAGCCTTCCTGGCTGTATCCAGCAGAGAGCACCAGCACACAATTTTCCCCCAGCTTCCTTCCAAAGGAGACTTTGCACAGTTACAATTTTCCTTCAGTTGTGCTGGAACAGTCTCCATTTTTTGTGTGCTTCACGATGCCTGAGTGCAACCTCTGCACTCTGTGGCCCAGGAGAGCCCAAAGGGGATTTTGGGGTCCTGAATTACAACCATGGAAGAGATTCCTCCCACCATGAGAGGGATGAGGCTGGGCCTCAAGAAGTAATCCATGCATTCAGGGCCCTGGCACATTGAATACACCAGGGTTGCTCTGGACACTTCACTTGAGCTGCTGCGTGTTTGGAGAAAGCTTCCCAGAGGCTTTCATTTCTAATCACTGCTTTGGGGGGAAAGGGTAACATTTATTCCATTAAAATGCAAATTTCTGAAACACATGAAAAGTCATTAGCCCCTGGGTGAAAAACTTGCAGAGGGCAACAGCAACAAGGTTGGCAGAGGGCATAAATTAATAGCAACACCAGAAACTCTTAAAATTCAACACTGCTGACAGATCTTGATGATCCATGCCCATTTTCTGTTGTTGCCTTGCTCGTTCCCTGTTTTTTCCCCAGAGATGTCACTACCTAATGCTTTTCCTACCTCAAATGTCACTGGCAGCACAAGCACAGGCCAGAGGTTCATAATCATCTCCCCAGGGCCAGAGCAGCAGCAGATACTCACATCACATCTGATTTGATGGCAGGCGTGCAGGCACTGAGTGCAACCAGAGCTGCACAGCCAGGATCACTGACAGAGCTAAAAGGGCAATAACTTTCCTCAGAGCTGGCAGTCAAAAATACTGCAAGGCTGCTCACTCCAGAGCATCCTGCAGCCTCTGATCCCTGCTGTCAGAGGGAGCTCTTTCCCCAGCACATCCACAGGGAGAACCATCTGCAGGGCTGTCCCTGGGGACACTTCTGGCACGCAAAACACAACATGGAAAACACACCCACCACGACATCAGGGATGATTTATGAGGCTTTGTTTAAAAGATCTGGAAAAGGCACTTACAAGAAAGGCAAATGGAAAGCAAAGTGAAATTTTGATTGGAAGCCACTGCTCTGACGTTATCACAAAGGAAGGCAAAACCAGACAGAAGTGAAATAAAACACATCACAGAGTTGTTTCACCCAACTCAAAATGAATGCTTGCATTTACTTTTGCTGGAAATAATTTCAAGGCATTGACATCTGCTTGATGAAACTGCTGCAAAAAAATCAGAATACAGCAAAGACAAAACTCATCCAGCACCACAGTGAATCCAAAGCCTTTTTTTTTTTTTCTCCCCAGCTCAAAGGCCAGTGCAGGAAGCCCACGCCTACACTGCACTCACAGCCCCAACACTTGCATGCTGAACAGTAATAGGAGCACTGAACCTCAGCCAGTATATCCAATTTAATGACTCTGCTTCTACTGTTTCTGGCCAGCCCCGAGCTCCTGCTCTCCTAATCCAAGCTGAGTGATAGACAAGTCATCCACCAGTGAGTCTGCTTGTCTCTTATTTACCTTGGATGCTCTGCCATTAGGGTTTTAATTCAATCTCAGTCAGTTAAGTGCCATTGTGTACTAATGACACACAGCTCCATAATCATGTTTTGCCTGATTATGGAGATTTGGACAAGTAGATGCTGGCAAATTAACCTTGTAAGTGCTGTCTCTCCACGGGAAGAAGCAGCAGCATAAATCCCAGCTTGTTACAGGGTTTGTGTCACTGTGATCATGGCTTGACAGAGCTTGTAAGAGGCCCCGAAGGGTTAAGATTCAGAGAAGTTTTAATCTTACCCTACAGAAGCTTTGAATTTTTCCCTAACCCCTGCAGCAGCCCTCGTGCTCCCAGTGCACCTCCCCTTGGCTCCCTTCTGCCCTCAGGACAGGCTCACCTTATTGCCCAGAACCTCCCAACACACTGAGGACTGACAGCCACAGGACACCAGAAAAGGGCTCAGAAAAGTCACATAATGCAGCCAGGCATGGATGTGGTACCACTGAGTCCAGGCAAACGAGGCATGAAGAAGAGATCAGACTGCTTTCTGTCCAGTCCCAAACTGAAGATTGCATTTCAGGGCTCAGGGGAGCACAGGTCAGGCAGCAACAAACCCTTATTCCTGCCCACCAGCCTACGTTCAGAGCAGAACACAGCTCCATTCCTGCCCAGCAGCCTAAGTTCAGAGCAGAGCTCAGCCCCATTCCTGCCCAGGTTCAGAGCAGAGCTCAGCCCCATTCCTGCCCAAGCTCACAGCAGAACTCAGCCCCATTCCTGCCCAAGTTCAGAGCATAACTCAGCCCCATTCCTGCCCAAGTTCAGAGCATAACTCAGCCCCATTCCTGCCCAAGTTCAGAGCAGAACTCAGCCCCATTCCTGCCCAAGTTCAGAGCATAACTCAGCCCCATTCCTGCCCAAGTTCCCAGCAGAACTCAGCCCCATTCCTGCCCAAGTTCAGAGCAGAACTCAGCCCCATTCCTGCCCAAGCTCACAGCAGAACTCAGCCCCATTCCTGCCCAAGTTCCCAGCAGAACTCAGCCCCATTCCTGCCCAAGTTCCCAGCAGAACTCAGCCCCATTCCTGCCCAGGTTCAGAGCAGAACTCAGCCCCATTCCTGCCCAAGCTCACAGCAGAACTCAGCCCCATTCCTGCCCAGGTTCAGAGCAGAACTCAGCCCCATTCCTGCCCAGCAGCAGGGCATGGGGTGCCAAAGAGCAGCTGCATCACCCCCTCTCCCTGTGAGCTGCAGAGGCACATGGAAGGAGGACATGGACACCTTCTCCATGCCCACCACCCAGAACAGCCCTTCCCAAACATCCAGGAAGAACAAGTCCTCCTTTCTGATAAGCTTCAGGAGAAAATGTGCATTTGTGGGTTATCCAGTGCCCAAAGAATAGGAAGAGTGGGCTCATTTGTGCTGCTGTGCAGTGCTGGGAGCTGGACCCTCACCTGTGGCAGTACAGACCTGCTCTGCTGCCTCACACACAGCATCAGTCACAGCCACCTGAGCGTGCAAAATGCTTCTCTCTCCAAGCCCTGCTGGTGTCCCACGCTTCTCTGCAGAGCCCCACACCTTCCACCCCTCCTCCAGGCATGACTGATGCTGTCCAGGTAGGAAGCAAACCCTTCACTCCCAAGGACACAGAATAATCACCCAGCACCAGCTGATCACCTTCTGTCAGCTCAAGCCTCAGCCTGCAGGTGGAAGGACAATCCCCCATGCTCATGGAACAGCACAGAAATGAGCCCTCTGAGAGCCCCTGAGCCCCACAGAGGGGCTCTTTGGGGTCACATCAGCGTGTTGAGCAGCATCAGGCTGCACACTAACACCTGATTAACTTCTTAGAGAGCTCAGGGCCAAAACTGCTGAGCCCTGTCAGAGCTGCACGTGGGTGGAGGCAGGTGGGGAGCAAGGGCTGGGTGCCTGGAGATTCTTCATTACACATCCAGCACAAGTTGTGGGAAGCAGTTCCAAAAGCATGGCAAATGAAGGAACGAAAATGATGGCAATAAGAGCTGGGTGAACAAATTGTTGTGAATAATTCATTGCAAATTGTATTAACCGAGCGATCACTCAAATGTATTTTCCATTATTCTCCTTGCTCTGCCTATAATTGAAACTCTCACACAGCAAGATGGTGTACATTAATCTTCAATTTCTATTTTATCATTCACATCTGCGCTGTGTTAAATGGAAAAAGCTCCCACAACAGCTGTAAAAATACAGCCTCGGTTTTAAGCCTCCCTCCATCAGGGAGGAGGGAGGCTCAAACACTGTCCTGAGGCAGCCTTAGAAAGATTCTCCTCCCCAAACATAGCAAACCACTTCTCAGGAGCTCCTTTTCCTCCCACAGCCTCACTTATTCTCCCCAAAAACTAAAAAGCAGGGAAAAGGCAAAAACAACACTGCAAAGGAAAACTCAACACAGGGCAATCGACTCTCCAGCCTGAAGAGATGTTGCAGTGCTATCATTTTTTTATTGGTGACACTTCCCACTGAGTTTACTCTAGAAACAGCTTTTCCAGAAAAGTTCTTAAACCAGATGAAGGGAAAAAAAAGCCTCTGTTAGTGCAGTTTCCTCTAAGTCAATAAGCTACACCATAAAATCCTGGATCCTGTTACACTCCCATCTATACCAAGCACTTGCATACCTCAAGCATTAATAACTCATAAGAGAAAAAGCCAGCTGGAACTGATATGGATATCATGGAGGGATTAAAAAAAAAAAAAATCCAACAGACACCTTCCTGATAGGAGGTCCTGATTCCTCCCAAAAATATATAATGGCAAACTGCCTCTCCTGGCAAGCAGGCTTACCTGTGTGCTCCAAGTTTACATACACACACAGGCCATTACTTAGCAAAAATCCAGGTTCGTCTCAATCTTTTTTACTCAACAATTTCTATTTGAAATCATTCAAGCTCTTAAAGTTCACCTTTTGGTGAACCAGGCACTTTTAAGCGACCTTTAAAAGGTGAGGTGTATATGACAGCACAATTTCTGTATGTTCATACATGACTTCACTGCATAAAATGAAGCTTCACTCAGGTTAATAAACCATTTTTACACATTGCTGCAAGTCCCTTTCACCCAAATGCAGCTTTTTTCAGAGACCCAGTGTAGCAGAAGCAGCTCCTTGCAGCATTATTTGTAGTGACATTCACGCAGGGGTGTTGGCAAACGTCTGCAAAGACTGATCCCAGCCTGCCAGGCATGGGGCTGTGGAGGAGCTCAGCCACTTCAAAGCTGCATGTTTACTGCTGTGGTTGTGCAGGGATATTTATTACACAGGAGAAACAATGCCAGGAAAACAGCACTGAAGCTGTGAGTGCTCTGCCAGCTCCCCAGCCCAGCATACAATGACACTCACATTTTACAGCGTGTCTAAACTCTGAGCAATAACAGGATGAACTCACTCAGCCTTATCCTCCCCTCCCTGCAATGTACAACTGATAGCCCATGCTGGCCCATTGATAAACTCCATAGCTCCCTAAAGCTTTCTGAAAGACAGAAAAGCCCCTCAGAAAGCAAAATGCCACACGCAGCTTCAAACGCAGAGTACACCTAAAAATAAATATGGCCCAGTTTGCCTGCTGAGCCAGCGGCTGAGACATCCCATCCTGATCGATCACTGAGCTTTCTCAGGAAGGTTCAAAGCCTGTTAAACACTTCCCACCCAGTTGATAGCCAGGCACACACATAATATCCCCACAAAACCTGGCAAGTCTGGAGAGAGGCCAGCAGAGCCCCATCTGCTTGGCGCCACGCTCAGGGCAGGCGCTCTGCATGCAGCCACGCTCAGCCCAGGGGCTGCTCCTCTCAAGGAAAATCTATTCCTGACTTTGATGCTTCTGAGTTAAGAGGGCACAGCCCACTTCAGCCCCCAGGGGCCTGTTTTTCACAGCAGGCTCCTCCGGCATGGTTGGGGGGCCTGGTTTATACAAGTTTTATTCTGACAGCAAGTCAACAAGTTGTACATTTATTTAATGCACAGAGTCCAATTCTTTGTCCCCCTGTTTGTGCATATTCCAATCCACTTTTGCTTTATGCTTTCAACCCTTACCCATCACTGCAGCACCACAGTAACAAGAGCAATGCTACAAAGGGACAACCTCCTACAGCAGCTTCTCAGATGGATGGGGACAGCCTGGCTCCCCCACCCTTCTGCACTCACATTTTTCTTGTTCTGCATGCAGGACTTCGAGCTCTGATAATCCACTTAGTGCTAGTGATGATAAAGCATCTTTCCTCAATGGCTGCCATCCACCTGGGATTACTGGGATAAGGAAATGTGCAAGTTACCCATCTGCAGCCACCGTGCTTGAAGGGCGTAGCAGAAGCAAAGCCAAATTTATTTCAGTTGGGAAAATAAAAATTAGAGGATGCTGCCCTCTGACACAGCTTTCTAAGGATGTAGTGTCATGTTCAAAAGTATCCCGATCCTCTTCTCGTGTCAGGCCAGCAGTGAAATTGGTCCACACTGGAAATGTTAAATACATAAAGCAAAATTAAAGTCAAAGGTTACTTCCCTGGCTTCCCATTTGTCATCTGGTATTGGAAGAATAAATAAATCATTTTGGGATGGTTTTTAAACAGATGATGGGATTTGAAAGGGATGAGTGTTTTATATAACCCTTGGGCTCAGCTGCCTTCAGCAGGATTGCTGTGGGCAGGGAGCCAGGAAAGCAGATTCCCCAATATCACCGTGACAGAAACACCTGGGCTGCAGCACAGCCTCCTCTCTCTTTAGAGCCATTTCAGAGCAGTTATTTGAACAGTCCTGATTTAAAGAGTACTAAAAAAGATATTAACTCAGACTTTGGGAGGCATGGACCAAACAACCCAAGGCCAAGTTTCCCAAGGATGACTCAGGAGCTTGGCACCACCAGAGCAGCGCTGGCTTTTAGGGTCTCAGAGCTCATAAAGGGAATGGAACCACACAAGTCAGTGGCCTGAGCAGGGAACAACAACACAAAGAGTGGGATGATGGACAGCCACATCCTCCAGCAGCAGCTCCAGGGGCATCTTCATCCCCCATCTCCTCAGTTCACACCTGAAATTTTGGGTTTGGCAGGCCCAAGCAGGTGAGCAACACATCTCATTTTAATTTGAGCTTCAGGCAGAGTGAGACAAAGGGCACCTACAGAGCCAGAAACTCAACCAGCACCTCCTGTTCTCCTACTCCTCACTGCTTCCAGCTTTCTCCCTACAAAAAGCACTTCTTGGAAGCAAATCCATTCAGGCAACACAGAATCAACACTACACGTGTCTTTTATCTGTGCAGCACAGAGGATCTCACTTGTACACGAGTTCAGAAACAACTTTTGATGTGTTGGACCAAAATCCATCTACTGAGACATGGAGCACTCAGCACCTGTCTGTACTAATCTTATTAGAAATTAAGTCTGTCAAGGTACTAAAAAGGAAATGCATCATAAAAATTAATTGGCTTTAATAGAAATGACAGCCTGGGAAGTGTTTAGATAAAAGGGAGCAGTGGTGTCAGGAGGGAAACTTCTGCAGCTGTCTGTGAAGAGCCTCCCCAGCCACATGAACACAATAACCCAACAGGTGATCAGAGGAGCAGGATTGCAAAGGCCCCCTCCAACCTCCAGACTGCCAGGATTTGCAAGAGGATACTCTGATGTGCTCTGTGGAGCAGGAAATAGCTCCTATTGCCACTTGAAAGTGCTCTTAGGTTCCAGAGCCAACAGCCTCTGCCCCCAGCTCGTGTTTCAGGCATCCCCTGGCCTCAGCTAAGCAGCTGAATGCTGACCTGAACCACAGGAACGTTTTTAAGGGTTTCAATTATAAAACAGGAAACTTTCTACTCAGAGTAGCGGAAGAGAGGTTGTGCTGGAGGGTGGGGAAATCCAGATCTGCTTCTCAAGCTGAGTTCATGCTGAACAATTCCCTGCAGGGACAGCCTGCTGACCACATCCCAGAGCTCCTGGCAGCCTGGGCTCTCCTCCTCTGCCCAGGACTCTTGTTCTGTGTTTCTCTCACCACACTCTGATCTTCAGAGAGCCCTGCTCTGCTCTCTCCATCTGCTCTGGCTGTTTCAGTACCTGCTCCACTCTCTGACCTCAATCAAAACAAGGGATTTTTTCCCTCCCCACCTCCAAAGCTGTCTCTTTTTGGCTTAGGATGAGTACAGTGGGGATGGAGATGAGTACAATGGGGATGGAGATGTTTCAGAGCTACAGACCCACATCACACCCTCACATCTGCTCCCATGCATGGCTGCACTCCTGCCTCAGGCTGTGCTGTGAATGCCTGCAAGGGCCTGGTGTGCCAGTGTGAAAAATGAGTATTTTATGACTGGCTTTTCACAAATATTAAAATGAATATTATATGTGCTGTGTTAGAAAGTTATGCTGTATTGATTTTTTTAAGTAGTGTGTTAAATATGGTTTAGGTTATAACAAAATGTTAAAATAGAAACTATGTATGTGAGATATCTTTTTAAGAAAGGAATGAGGTACTCCCACCAGCTAGCAGCCACAGGACACCTGAATCTTTCAGAGAAAGAGAATTTATTGCCCCATTATCAGGAGAAATGAACTTCTTCCTGCCTCGCTCAGCCCTGAAGACACTGTCAGGATTCAGAGGAAGAAGCTGACACTGACCAGACAGAACCCTGTGTTTGAATGGAATTTCGGCATCATGTATGAGGTGTATGAATATACAACAGGCTGTTGCTTTTAAGGGTTAATCCTCTGTAAACGTGGGTCCTTTTTTGGGCTTATGTTGCCTAGAAAAAGGTACCCGGACATCCATAACTGTTTCTGCTGTCTCATATCAAATCCAAATTGTCCAAATTATTATTACTGTAATTATATTGCTATTTTATGACCATTTTATTATCATTAAACTTTTTAAAATTTTGAAAACAAGTGATTGGCGTTTTTCACACCAGGACAGGTGCCCAGCTCTGTGTGACAGTGCCACAGCAGGAGCTGCTGCCAGCCCAGATGTGTCTCACACCATTACCCACCTGGGAGACCACAAGGGACATAACAACAGTCAAAGAGTAATCTGCTAAAACCTCAGCTCCTTGGCTCTGTTTCTAACTGGAAATGCCATGCTGCTGTGCACTGTGGGAAGGGAAATATCTATGAAAGCAGGAAATCACCTCCCCACATCCCCTTTTCTAATATCAGATAAAGATAGAATATGGTTTCATTTTCAAAATCAAACATTACAGAAAAAATTTGCATGCAAGTTAAGTAGCAACCTGAAGTTTACCAGAGAAGCACTGGCAATCCTTAGCAATGCTTTTGCAACCTGCAATTATTCAGCAGGAAATCTTACACATTTCAGAGATTTAAATTTCAACAGCACCTTCCATCCAGAGATCTCCCAAGTGCAGCTGCTGTTAGTGGAGTGAGCTCCAGGCTATCTCCTGGATTTTACAATCAGTTTTTGCCTCGTTTCACAGCTGTGACATCTCAGCCCAAGTTAGACCGAGGCTCTGGAGGCTCAGGGACCTTTCCTTGCCAAGGTGACAGTGACAGTCCGTGGCACAGCTGTGACACTGCCCTTGAGCCCAGGTCCCAGCTCTGCCCTTTAAGCACAAAAACCTCCGCTCTCCCCCATCCTTTCTGGTGTTCAAAACTGGACAAAGCAGCTGAAAACTCAGTGCTAACAGCAATTTTTTATCCCTACTCTCACGTGCCCAAGTCCAAGTTTGCAATTTTTAAGGGCTGATCAAATCTCACTGTTCCCCCAGACCTTCCAACCACTTCTCCCTGAATCTTCACTTCAGCACCTGTCACCCAGACAAATCACACAGCCCACAATTTATTCTTTGTGTTAACAAAGCAGTGCTTTCAAATTTGCCCTCCGGGTCAAACACCTCCAATCCCAAAGCAATCCCAAAGTCCAGCGTCCCTTGGTGACCAACAAACTCTGGTCAGAGAAGCCAACTTTATCTGTGAACATCATCACCAGAGGCATTCAGCACTGCAGGGAACCCAGCTCATACATGTGAGAGTGGAATCAAAAGTTAGCACCAGAGCTTGGCAGAAATGCAGGTTTTTCACAGCTACAGTGGTGCTTGCAATAAATGAGGCAGAAACTGCAAAAAAAAAACTTCAATTTGGTCAAAACAAGCAGGCACACAGCCTGGCCTGGTTTATAACCTGCCTGTGAGTGCTGTGCACACCTTCTTTTAAAAGTTATCTCATCTGTTCCATCACACAAAGTTGAAAACTCTCTCAAACAACTTCTGCCACAAGCTCCAGGTTATTTCTGCTTGCCACCACTTGGAGAAGATGAGCATTCCCAGGCGGGGTGATGCAGCTCTGTGACTGCTGGGAGGCCCACGGGAGGCAGCTCCAGCGCTTGACAGGTCATTCAGACCTCAGAAAGGCACAGAAACGCCCGACAGGCTGTGTTCACCCAGCCCTGCCCTGTGCACAGACACCAAAGGGAGCCTCCTGTGAACCCAGGACAGCTTTTGCTGCCAGCTCTCCTCTGCTGAGCTTGCAGCACTTTGATGCAGAGAAGAAAGGAACTGAGCATGGGGCTGGCAGCACTTTGCTTTTTCACCTCCCTTTCAAAAGCCATCTCCATCAGCTCCCATCTTTCATCTGCACAATGCAGCCTGAACTCAGCAAACCCCTTCAGATCCGTGGTGGGCAGAGAGAGAAAAGCTCTCCATTTCCCGGCAGGGCAACAAGGATGCTCCCTGGAGCAAGGAGAGGTTTGGGGTCCAAACCTAAACCTGGAGCTCTGAGCTCAGGACCAGCCTTTGGGGCAGCCTGAGAGCCTTTTACTCAAAGAGGAAAAGAACTGAAAGTTTCCTCCAGAAAGTGCTTTGCCTCAGGCCAGGTCACTGATGTGAGCTGAGCACTTCAGTCTCTACGCATACACTGATTTATTTATTTTTAATTCATTGCTTTGTGTTTACACGCTGAGCTTATTATAATTATATGTATTATGCATTATCTGAATCTATTGTTGTAATATATATTAACAAAACACATAGCCCAAACCACCAAATTAAAAAATACGTCATTCCTGCAGCTCCCACACAGGTTTAAGGCACCCCACTGATCAGAGCAGTATCTCTGAACACTGAAGCCACAGCTCCTTGATGCTGGGAACAAGGAGTTACAGGCAACAGCAGAGAGCAGAGACAGCACAATACACCCCACTTAGGATCATAGAATTGCTAAGGTTGGAAAAGACTTTTAAGATCATCAAGTCCAACCATCTGTTGACTTCTCTCACTTCATCCCTGTGAGAGGACTCTTATCCTGGGATAAAAGACAAATCTCCAGGTCAGAACTGCAAGTGGAATGCCTCCCCCAGCCTCTGCAGCAAGAGGCAGCTCAGAGGAGTTCCAGTTTTCCTTTCTGCACCACTGGAGAACAGCTTCAGTTTGCAAAAGTGTATCACATTTCCCAATAAAATGGCAGTTTGCAAAATAATTAACAGCCATTAAAATTCCCCATTAAGTTTTGCCACTAGCAACAGCAGGAGCAGAGTGAAAACTCTGCTTATTTCTGTAGTAAAGCCAGTGCTGTTAATGAGCCATTTCATCCCACCCTGTTTGCTTCTGAAAGCTCCCTCACCAGCAGATCCCTCTTATCAGGGAGGTTTTCATTACATATTTAACACTACAAGATCCTGAGTGCCAGGGACCACCTTTGAGCTGTCACAGAGCAGGAATGGTGACATCCATGGCATGAATGGCAGAGTGTTCTGAGCTCACTGCTCCCCTTACACCGAGGAGTAAAGGGGGAGTAAAAGAGCCTCCTTACTCTCTCCTGCCATGCTGCTTGAGGAGAACAGACTAAATGATCAAATTAACCCCAATTTTTGAACATTAAGGCAAGAGGAAATCCAGGCTCCAGCTTTGCACCATCCCCCATCAATTCTGCAGTTTAATATTTTGACTTGAACATTTACAGGAACAACAAGATGCTTTAGTAGCTCAACCCACCTGGGTAAGTTCATTAAAGTAATTAATGCTGAAGTGGCTGCTTACAGCTCTGCTGACAGCACTAATTACAGGCTGCAGAGGTGGATCCCAGTGACAGCATAGGAGCTGGCATGGGGATGGGCAGATGTGCAGCCCTGTGCCATCCCTGGGCTGCTCCTGCTCCTAACCCCAAAATTCAGCATCCCCAGCACTGAGTGTAACTGAGCAACTCCTGCAGCTTCTGCTGTTTTCCTGCAGACCAGCACCCAGCAGAAGAGACCTGGAGCATCCTCCTAAACACCTTTATGACAGCAAGCCCTTCATGAACAGAAATAGGGCTGGCTAGCCAAGGGGACAGGGCCCTTGCAGAGGAGAGCAATCCAAGCAATCCAAGTGTTCTTGTTCCTGGAGACACCATGGACCATTTAACCTCCTGTGAAATGAAGTGGGAGGGTGTCACAGACATTTTTTATGAAAAATCCTTTCCTTAGGATTTTTACTCCTGAGAAGCTGACAGACCTCAGGAACAAAATGTAAACAATGGTTATCTGCTGCTGTGGAATGCAACAGGTGCATCTGGGATTGGTCTCATGTGCTCGTTTTTAATTAATGGCCAATCACAGTGAGCTGGCTCTGACTGTCTGTCCGAGCCACAAACCTTTGTTATCATTCCTTCTCTTTCTATTCTTAGCCAGCCTTCTGATGAAATCCTTTGTTCTATTCTTTTAGTATAGTTTTAATGTAATATATGTCATAAAATAATAAATCAGCCTTCTGAAACATGGAGTCAGATCCTCATCTCTTCCCTCAGCCTGAGACCCCTGTGAACACGGTCACAGGAGGGTTGTACTCTCCCTCACACAAGAGGGACATTCCTCACACAAGAAGGCATGGGCAGAGACCCCCACATGCTCAATGTGACTTGTGCCAGCAGCACCTGTGTCTGCTTTGGGAGATGCAGGAGATCCCATCCTCATTGCTGGACCTGTGATCAAGCACAAGATCCCTCCCCAGCTGTTTTGGGTTCACCTTTGCCTGGGAAAAACACAGGCTTGAAGAAAATTATTATTTTTCCAGTCAGTTGTTTGTAAGAAATGCTTTCTGATATGTTTCCCACATTTCACAGGCTGAGGCAATCCCACTCCAAGCCTCCATCAGCACCCAATTAGTGCTACAACAGAGGAATCCTGTTTCCTTCTGTTCATCTGATCACACAGAATCATTCCCAGGGAAAGGAGCCCACCCCACCAGGAGCATCCAACGAGGCTGGGTCTCACACAGGCAGCTGCAACCAGTACAGTTGTGTAATGGAAACCTGACCTACAAACCCTGAACCAAATTGTGCCTGTCCCCCTTTGAGAAGTGAGCACGTGAAGGCTGCACACATCTTCTGCCCTGGCTGCTGCCACCTCCCACAGCTGTGATCCCAGCTTGGCTCCACATCCCAACAGGGCTGCTGCCTCTCCTCCATCCAGCACAGCTGGCAGGGAGAGGACTGCTGGAATTCAGGACATCCCTCTGGCTGTCCTGGATTGCCCAAACCCCTGCCAGGGGGCTCAGAGACCCTGGCACAGAGCCCAAGATGCCTGTGACTTTGATTATGACACATGGAGCAAGTTACCAACCTTAGATGAAGATCTGCAAGCCACAAAAGTCTAAGTAGAATAATAATTAGTTTGTCATGGGGTGGAAAAATAGATTTTGGGAGTTTTTAGAATGGGGGTTCAGGGGGCAAGATGGAGGAATCTGGGCATGTCCAGCCTTTCTCCTTCTTCTTCTTCTTGGCCTCCATCTTCTGCTGTGATGTTGGCACTTTTGGGTTGGTTTGGAGTAGGAGCTCACTGTCTAACATAGGTGATAGCTATTGGGAAGTTATGGTAAATAATGCACACGTAGTTTTTAGTATAAAAAGATAACACCAGAGTGCCTCTGTCTGACCTGCTGAATGGACCTCAGCAGGCCAGAGAAAGAATTTTATAGATGAGAAACAATAAACAACCTTGAGAATGAGAACTGAAGAGTTCTGACTCCTTCCTCGACAGCCAGGCTGGGAAAAGAGACTTTCTAACACATCACTGTGAGCAGCTAAACCCTGAGAGAGGACCAGCAGCAAAAAGTGAGTTAAAAATGGGCCCTGGTTGCACAAATTGCATCATCTGTGGCACCTACAACTCAGGGATGGACGTGGTTTGGTGGCCAAGCTCTCCACACACAAACCCACCCCTGGGCTGAAGGACACACAGAGGAGCAGCTGGTGAGCCCTGGAGCAAGGGACATTGCCCAGCACACACACCCCTGATGGAGCCCACAGCCTGCTGGGGACACAACACCTGTGTGGTGATCAAGGTGACAACCAGGTGACACTGAGAGATTTTGGGACAGACAGCATTAACCTCTTAGCTGCTGGAGCCTTGCTCACCAGTGCAACCCCAGCTCCTCAGGAGGGCTCTTTCTCTTCACAGACCCAATTCCAGATTGGCTTGAGGTGTTTTGTGCCTCTGATGCAGCATCAAAGGCATTAAGAAGAAGAATATATTGCACCAGAGAGTCTAACAAATAACACACCCATAAAAGCAGAGATGAAAGCTCAGCACATGCAGGCAAATCACAGCAGCTGGGAACTGCAGAGTCACCCTGGGAAGGGGACAAGAGACAAAGCCATCTCCTCCTCCACCCCTGTACCAGCCAGGTCAGGTGGGAATATGGACAGTCCTGAGCCCCAGAGCAGCTCTGCAAGATGCACAAACCTTCCTACAAACCTTCCTTGGGTTTCTGTTCTGCAGTAAAATTCCAAAAAGCATTAAAAGGACTGTGGAAGGAGCAGGAGCCCTCACAAGGAGGTCCTTACACTGTCAGCAGTTTTGAGATGCTTTGCAACCATCTGATCCCTCCTTCCCCATGCAGCACATTTAACATTTAAATCAAGGAGTTTCTTCAGAGAGTGGGCTAGATTTGAATGACAAGGTTTCTCAGCTCCCTGGCTGGAAATCTCTTCTTTTCCTACAGTCTTGCTGAAAATAAGGAGAAATTTGCCCATTCCCAGCAGTGGTGGGCAGGGGCCAGGCTGTGCTGACCCACTGACCAGTCCTGCTTGGCCACACTCCTGGGCCAGCCCCACGTGTCCAGGGACACAGGGTCTGGCGTTGCAGTTGATAATTGCTGCCCTGAGATGTGCAGGGTGTTTCTGCTTCAGCCCGCGCAACTGCAGAACGAGTGTGGACGCTTCACTTTTCTGTCTTGAGGTCATTTATTAATTCTTATCCATAAAATTTTCTTTCTGCCCAGCCGAGATCTGCTCAGCAGGGCAGCCACAGGCACTCTGACCGCCCCTGAGGCGGTGTTGTCCTTTTATACTACAAACTACAGATATCATATTTACACTTAATATAAGTGTAGAATATACACCCAATACCTATCACCTATGTTAGACAGTGCACTTCCACTCTAAACCAATCCCAAAGTGCCAACATCACTGCAGAAAATGGAGAGCAAGAAGAAGAAAGGCTGGACACACCCAGGTTCCTCCATCTTGTCCCCATAACCCCCATACCAAAAATGCTAAAATCTACATTTTCACCCTGTGATCATTTTGTTATTACACCATTCAAACCTGTGTGACTTTCAGGTCCTCATACAAAGCTGGTAACTTGCTCCAGGGGTCAAAATCAAATCCCCAGGTGTTCTGGGCTGTGTGCCAGGGTCTCTGAGCCCCCCGGCGGGGTCCTTAGCAACTCTGGACACCTGGAGGGATGTGCTGAGTTCTGACAACAGGGTACAGCACCTCCCCTCACAGGGGACACTGCCCCTCACAGCTGGATAAAAGCTGCCCTCTTGGACCCATCCCAAGGCAAAAACCAGCCCAGTCTGCAGTCAGGAAGGGGCTACATGAGCCAGTGAGGAAGATGAGTTGGGAAGATGCTGCTTCATCCCCAGTGGGCAGTTTGAGTGTGTCACAGACACCAGGAGCACAGTCAGAGAGGTCTGAGCCATCACACGTAACCCCAGTGGATAACAACTCGCTGAACACATAATTTACTTAATGACTGTAGCAGCAGCTTCACAAACTGTGGGTGATTGCAGAAGCACTCAGGGCTTTGCTGCTGCTGCTCCCATTTGCAGCCAAGCCCCAGAGCAAGGCAGGGACACTGAGATTTCCCCCAGCTGCTCTTATCTTGTCTCACAGCGTTGGAAACTGGGGCCTACTGAGAGCAAACAAACAAGGCATGGCACTCACTGAACTCTGCTGTAAATCACTGCAGGGACAGGCTCTTCACGCAGGAGCGACAAGGAAGATGTGTCTGCAATGGTCTTATGGCACATCAGCACAGAAAATGGTTTTAAGGACATAAAAGAAGGTGATTAAAATTCCAAGATGTCACAGATTTTAATCCTCAGCTAATTTTTTCCTCTCTTCTATGCTGTATCATACATCACCGCCATCAAGAGAGCAGAACTCTCAAAAATCAGATTTTCTGAAGCTACAGAACAAGAAAATTATGTTTTCTGCAGCAAATCAGTTCAACAGAGGCTCAATAAAACATGATTGATAATTAGTGTTTGCTTTTTGGCAGCTAGTAGCAATTGTCTTCTCCTTAAACCTAGTGCATTTGCCAATTTAAAACTAATCTGTCCAAAAATGAAACAAAACATCTGCCAAAAAAATTCCCAGTGAATATTGGTTAAGATTTACAAAGTTCCACAGCAGAGTGTCACCTGCTACAGCATCAGACAACTTATCAGTAATTAGGGTAGAGCTGAGACAGCCTTGTGGAAAGAGCCATCAGGCAAATGGAAAATGCATGGGAATAGCTAAATCAGTTTAGATTTCCTTAACAGAGGGAGATCAAAAGGAAACTAACCCGATTAGGAGGGAGAGAGACACAGATCCAGATTCATGGAGCAAAGCAGAACAGCTATAAAGTGATATTTATGCCTGTTTTCCTTTCTAGGGCTGCATAAAGCATCAGCATGTACCAGTAGATCTGGCCCAGATTTATGGGCTAAGGGTAGACCCTTCTAAACCAGGACAGCTTCTCTTCTCCAGTTTACTTTCCCAGTTAAGC
Organism: Melospiza melodia melodia; assembly: GCF_035770615.1. Taxonomy (NCBI): domain Eukaryota; kingdom Metazoa; phylum Chordata; class Aves; order Passeriformes; family Passerellidae; genus Melospiza; species Melospiza melodia. The sequence continues at coordinate 5,380,133 of NC_086212.1, read as the reverse complement.
AACTGTCCAAAAAAAAAAGAGAAAAAATTAAAATAGGCCATAAAAAAAAAAAAAAAAAGCCTCCCAAATTCAATTAAATAGAGTGGGTGACAGTGACAGTCAGTGCCTGCTGGCAGCGCCATTCTCCCTGCTCAGGGCACCTTGTCCTGCTTGCAGCAGGGCAGGGATGCACCGCCAGAGCCCAGCTTTGGGCACAGCCCATTCCTGACAGCCCAGCTCTGGTGCCAGCACAGGCACAGGTCCCTGAGGATGCCAGTGTGGCTCTGTGGTCCCTGACACCAGGCAGGGCAATCAGTGCTGCTGGTGGGACGCCGCAGCATTGAATATTGCAGAATATAACACACACAATCCCCCAGGAGCACTGTGCTGCCCTCCCAAGGAAAAACTGACACAGACCTTGCTCCAGCCATCACCTCCTGCAGCAAACCCTCTGCTGCCCAGAGCTGCCCCCACTGCTGCCAGGGCTAATCCCAGCTGAGTGCAGCTGCTCAGTGACTTTGGGGGCATCTCATCACCACCCTGAGCCATGCCCAGCACAGCCACAGCCTCCTCCTCAGCCCCAGGGCAGGTGCCCTTGCAGCAACACAGGGTAGAAAGCTCCATAGAGCCACTCCTGCTGTTTCCAAAGCCACTCCTGCTGTCCCCAAAGCCATTCTTGTTGTCCCCAAAGCCTCTCCTGCTGTCCCCAAACCCCACAGGAAGGACTCACAGCCCAGAGATAACGACAGCACAAAAGCTCCCTGCCACCAGCAGGCTCAGAGAAGGCCACCCTGGCAGTGTCCCCACGTGCTCCTGGCAGCCCTGCTGCTTTCCAGGGCTGGGAGTGTCCCAGGGGATGTGTGAGCACAGGTACACAGCGTTTTTCCAAAGCAAGCACACTGCCAAGCCTGCGACGCTGTGGTTCAGGTTAAACAGCCGTGCCCCCGAGGCAGTGTTTTACAGCTCTACACCACAAATGTGCCCAGTCTAAAGAGGTTTGTGTTGCTGAGGCTGTGCCAGAGCCAGGGCAGGCTGCAGCACTGCCCCTGCTCTGACAGGACACCTCCAGCTCCCTCTCACCTCCTCCATAAGCACTTCCCCAGCAAACCCTCTCACATATCAGCGCCTCATCCTGCTGGAGGTGTGCAGAATTCACACACCCCAACAGGAGCAAAGGGCTACCCAAAATAAGAGCCCAAAGCCCTCTCATAGTTTACTGAGAGATTGTGGTATTTGCTGGGTCACCAGGATGAAGCAAGAATTGAGAATCTGACTCCATGTTCTTAGGAGGTTTATATTATTACATTATATTACATTATATTATATTACATTACATTACATTATATTACATTATATTATATTATGCTACACTAAAACTTTACTAAAGAAAGAGAAAGGATGCAGACAGAAGGCTACAAAGAATGATAATGAAAGCCCGTGACTGACTCCCCGAGTCCTGACACGGCTGATGGTGATTGGTCATCAAGTTAAAACAATTCACATGAAACCAATCAAACAATGAATGACCAGTTGGTAAATAATCTCCAACCACATTACAAAGCAGCAAAATACAGGAGAAGCAATCAGATAATTATTGTTTTCATTTCTCTCTGAGGCTTCTCAGCTTCCCAGGAGAAGAAATCCTGGAGAAAGGATTTTTCAGAAGATATGACAGTGACAAGAGATAAACACAGCTGAGACTTTGCATGACTTCCTGGGGATCCCTGAGCATTTTGGCACGGACCTCTGAAGATATTTGGGTATTTTTCCTTTATTGCAATCAGCTTGGTTGGGTCAGTTGACACAGAATCCTTGAATTTGTGAGGCTTTTTGTTTTATGGCCTATTTTAATTTTTCCTCTTTTTTGGACAGTTGCTTAACTGGGAAAATAAACTGGAGAAGAGAAGCTGTCCTGGTTTAAAAGGGTCTACCCTTACCCCATGCAAAGTCTTAGCCCACCTTCCTCCACCCTCCTGCATGTGCCAGATGCCACCTGGCACCTCCAAGGGGCTGATACTGATTGGATGTCATTAGGATCTAACACAGAAGCTGCTTTGGGACAGGGCAGAAACAACTTTGCCCACTGCAGTACCAGCAAACGCCCTTCTTGAGCCCTCCAGTCCCAGGATCTTGGGTGACCAGGCTGCTCTTGCCATGTCCCAGTCACACAGGAACCAGGGCTGGGTTTGGAGAGCCTCTCTGGCTGTGGCACCTCAGGATGATGCTCCATGCAGAGCTCCAGGACGGGTGACAAACGAGGCCGCAGCCATGGGACAAGGAGCAGCTTCAAACAGATGTGAGCAGCTCAGGGGGCAGGCAAACAGGATCCCCACTTCCTTCCTGTTCCACAGCTGGAAAACCCATGGGCCCTTCCTGCAGGAAGGGAAGGAGGAGGGTGGGGAGCCCACAGCACTGGGGTCAGCTTCCAAAACTGGGAACTGGCTGTCCCAGGGAACCTCTCCTGCCCATGGTACACACAGGATGCTTCCACTGCTGCTGGGAGCTCCTGGCTCTGGTCAGGGTGATCCCTGAGGGCTCAAAATGCCATGTCGATATATTTTAATACCACGGGGCAGTGATTAATGGGGTGGTGTGTAGAGCAGCATCCAGCAGAAGGAGCTGAGTGGACTCTGGATCCTAAGGAGCTTTAGGATGCATGCCAGCCCTGTTCTGGCCTGGCTGGCAGCTGATGGTGTCCATGGCACAGTTACCTGCACACAGCTGCTCTTCTGTCCTTTGTGGCACCTCCAAAGCATTTCCATGTGAGCAGCAAGGGTTGGAGGTGAGCTGCTGCCACTGCCATGGTTCTGGTTGCAATGATGAGGGCTGAGACACCATGGCTTGGTGTATTCATCGTCTTATGAATTATCTGAGCTGAAGGGTTCTCTGTGTCAAACTCATCCTTAGCAATAGCAGCAAAGTTTTACCCTCTTCAATAATGTTGAATGAAAAGTAAAGTCCTTGCACAGGAAGGTGCACCAAGGTTTCATTGCTGCAGGGTGTTTGTGCTTTGCCCAATCACTTGGGTCAAGGAATTCAGCTGGAACTCCATCCCAGCTCAGCCTTTTGGGGCTGGAGAGGAGCAGGAACCCTGCAGTAAAGGACATTCCACTGGTGTTAGGGACATGGAGAGAACTTCCCCCATCTGTCTGAAACCAACATTGGCTTCAGATCCTGTGTGCTGTCAGGGAAGACAGGTGAGATCTGACCTGGGGTGCTGTGATTCACCTCCATCTCTCTGGACACATCCACGTTTGGAGTGGCTGGGGAAGATTGTGGCACCTCCAAAGCATTTCCACGTGAGCAGCAAGGATTGGAGGTGAGCTGCTGCCACTGCCATGGTTCTGGTTGCAATGATGAGGGCTGAGACACCATGGCTTGGTCTATTCATGGTCTATTAAACTGTCTGAACTGAAGGATCCTGTGTCAACTGACCCAACCAAGCTGACTGCAATAAAGGCATAATATCCAAACATCTTCAGAGGTCTGTGCCAAAATGCTCAGGGATCCCCAGGAAGCTCTCAGTCAGAGGCAGCTGCAGGTGCTCCTATGAGAGCACCCAGGACAGCTGAGGAAGGTGTTTGTGGGAGCTTTGAACCCCACCAGAATGACACAAGGTGGGCACAGCTCCTTCCACCTCCACCTGCAATCCAGGCTGTCAATCCCACCCCACAGGAGACAAATCAGCCGACAGATATTGCCCTTGAGCTACAAGACAAGTCTCTGGATGTAAGCAAAGCAAGGAATATTTCCTGTTCACTTGTTCCCCACAGGGTAACCGAGAGATCAGCGCTGCAAACATTCCCATTACCGAGCACATGGCAAATCCTGCAGCACTGATTGAGGCAGTGCAGTGATGAGCCAAGCCTTGAATTAATGCTACAGATCCAGTGCTGACCTGTACTCAGATGAACCTTTCCTGGCTCTGAAGAGTGCTAGAAAATTGCCACAAATGAGAGTAATTTGGGTCAGGGGACAGAGCAGCAGCTTTTTCATAGCTATTTCACAACTGCGTGATTGGAGTTACAAGAAATAAATTTCCTATGAAAGCACAAGGAATCCTCCTTAGATGCCTTTTCAGATGAAATTTTAAACCCATTTGCCCTCCTAACAAAAGCAAAATGGACTTCCAGCACCTCTCCATGACCCACTGCCACCTCCCAAAGCAGAGATGCTGTGGTTTTGGCACAGGTTGGAAGCTGGCTGGTTACAGCCTAGACTGGAACTCCACATCACACTCAGGCATCAGTGTTGTGACAGCATCAGCTTCAGGAGGAAAGGAACCCCTGTGCTAACAGCCCTGACAGGCAGCAGGATGTCACTGCAGATCCACAGGGACTGTCCTCCTTCTCTGGAGCTCTGGCTCTTTCTAACTCCTGCTATTTCAGGCTGTTACACCAACATTTTAATTAAAACAAGAGGCCCATTTAAGTTCCATGGAGCCCTGCTCTAGCCTTGCTAATTAAAGACAAACTGACAGGGTCTGAAATGATAAAATAAACCAGGTCTGAAAAGTTTGAGGGGCACAGGACGAGCCTGAGCTCTAAGTAGGTTGAAGCTGGCTCTCTGTGGGAGCACTGTGTGCTGCCCAGCCCCAGGCTCCTGAGGGAGCTCCTGGTCTCTGAGGAGCTGATGGGCTCTGCAGAGGGTGAATCACAGCACCCCAGGTCAGACCTCACCTGTCTTCCCTGACAGCACACAGGATCTGAAGCCAATGGTGGCTTCAGACAGATGGGGGAAGTTCTCTCCATGTCTCTAACACCAGTGGAATGTTCTTTACTGCAGGGTTCCTGCTCCTCTCCAGCCCCAAAAGGCTGGGCTGGGATGGAGTTCCAGCTGAATTCCTTGACCCAAGTGATTGGGCAAAGCACAAACACCCTGCAGCAATGAAACCTTGGTGCACCTTCCTGTGCAAGGACTTTACTTTTCATTCAACATTATTGAAGAGGGTAAAACTTTGCTGCTATTGCTAAGAATGGGTTTGACACAGAGAATCCTTCAGCTCAGATAATTCATAAGACCATGAATACACCAAGCCATGGTGTCTCAATCCTCATCATTGCAGCCAGAACCATGGCAGTGGCAGCACCTCACCTCTAACCCTTGCTGCTCACATGGAAATGCTTTGGAGGTGCCACAAAGGACAGAACAGCAGCTGTGTGCAGGTAACTGTGCCATGGACACCATCAGCTGCCAGCCAGACCAGAACAGGGCTGGTGCAAACAAGGAGAAGGTGTGACAGTGCCTTAGAGTTTAATTTCTGCTCTAATCTCCTCCTTTTTTAGAGCTGAACTCTACAGCAGTAGCCCTTAGGACAGAAAAATGTGAGTATTGTTTAGTTTGGTGGGTGAGTTGCTTGGGGTTTTATTATTGTGGTTAACATTTATTTTTACTAATGGAATTTTTCTTGTCAGCCCAGGTAAAGGCAGACAAAGATAAATGAGGCTTTGGAAGTTTCCTGCTACATTTCAGAGCTTGTTGCTCTTACACTCAAGGCAGGGACCTTTCTGCTGCTTGGAAAGCAAAGCCCAGCACAGCAGCCCAAACCACCAGGGAAATGTGAATTAAGGCCTGGCTTGAAAACCTTGGCCAAACTGAGAAATGCTGTGAACTGCTATAAAAAGGAATTCAGAGCAGGAGAAACACCCCAGAGCAACTGAAGCCCATTTCCCCCATGAGTGGCACTTGCAGCCAGCCTGCCTCACGCTATCCAGGGAATCCAAATCCAGCAAATAAAACAGTTGCAAATTGCAGGGAGCTCAGTGGAAACTGCATCCACTGGCTCAGAGCTGCACATGGGCTCTTGTTCCCCGAATTAAAAGGGAGTGCAAGGTGCTTGATTGCATCTTGGCTCTTGATTACAAATGCACCAGCAGCCAGAATTAAACAGTTGGCTTCCTGGCCTATTTAGCATCCTTTAGTGCTAGGTTAGAGGGTGGGCAAGGCTGAGGGGGTGTTTGTATATACCAGCATCTGATTTTTTTTAATTTTTTTTTTTTCTCAAGACACTCTCAGCGAATGGTAACGTTTCCCAAAGATCTGGCCAAGCTCCAGAGGAAAAAACAAGCAGTGGAAGTGTCTGTAGAAGCAGCTCTGCACTAGGCTATAAGGCACTGCCTGAACCAGCTGCCATAGCAACTGCTATTAAAGAAAGAATTAGAGCATTCTTCACGGAAGTAGGAAAACTCCCAGTCAGTAAGGGTAAGGATGAGATGCAAAGCAAAAAAAAATTAAAAAAAAAATAAAAAAAGGAGGATAAATATAAGCAAGTAGGAAGAATATGCACAACTGAATGAGGAGCAGGGCTCCTTGCACAGGTAGATGTGCTCTGGTGATGTGGAGATGCCTATAAATACACTAAGATACCTAACTCCACCCTCATTAGCAAGCATTTTAGATACAGTTGATCCTGCCTGGAGGCAGGAGGTGGATTACATGACCTCCTGAGGCCCTCTCAACCTCTATTTTCCATGATTCTAGGAGGGAGAAATCTACACCAGCTGAGCTGAGCTGGCCCTGCTCCAGAAAGGCAGGAATTTAAATCTGGAAAAAAAATAGATTTAATCCACTTTTCAAGTTCTCCTTGACCAGGAGAAAGGGGCAGAGAGCAGAGCCTGCAACCACAGTTTAGAGGCAAGGAAATGCATTTTCAGCTGTAGCAGGGGTACAGCAGCAACATCAGTTTTCACCTTGCTAGAAAGATTCACCCCCAAAAGTATTCATTTCCCCACCAACACTCATTTGCAAAGAACAATCAGTTAGGTGGCTGCAGACCTGTGGTTTTGGTTGTGGGCTGCTGTACAAAATACACTTGAAAAGAGAACGATGATGCAAAAAGCCAGCGAGCTCTGGGGAGCAATCAGGCTCACGTCCCACATCCCCTGGATCAGACCCCACAGCACAGCCCCAGAGCAGGACAGAGCCCTGGCTCTCAGAGCTCACAGCCAGGCACACAAAACACAAAATCTCCCTCTGGGCTGTGCTGCTTACTACACAGCAGACACCAGAGTCCCCAGTGGAGCTGCTGTTTACGCTCTCTGGTTCCTCACTACTGGAGTGGGACAAGCTATCAGGATAAATCATGTGAGACTCCATTGTCTTCATGTGGAAAAGCCTATTCTTTATTCACACAACTCCTTTTATGCTCTTTTTACAGAACTCGTGTGCAACTGTAATTGGTTAATAGTTTTGCCAGTTACTCTATTAGTTAGTAAAAGGTATTTTACTTGTCCATCAAATCTCTCTATTCTTAAATTGTTTACATATTCCCTTCACTGATTTTCGGGAGACAGATTTAATGTTTATGTAGGTGCTAGCTGTTTTTCACCTAGGAATAGACTGTTAACAAACTCTTCACACCAAGATTGTTTTCACATGGGAACTTGCAAAGTACTAGCTGCTTAGAAGAAATGACAGGCCAGCCATCAATCCAACAGAGCAGGCCTGATTTTATGAAGCCTTTCTTTGATAATTTTTCTACCTGACTGCAACAACAAAACACACCATGAATCAGAGCACGGGAAACAACACTCACCTGGGTCAGAGCAGACCCTGCCAGCTTGGCAGAAGGCAGAATGCAGAACTCCAAAGAGGAGTTTTTAGGGTTCAAAATGTAGCACAGTATGGTAATGTAATGATTCTTATAGGCTGTATGTAAATGCTATAGGATTGGTATCTTGTAGTAGATTGGTTAGTGAGAATCAGAATATTCAACACAGAAGAAGATTTATGGTATTGTAGTCGGAACCTCGCTCTCTTACGCTCGTATCCTCTTTTACTCTTCCTCGCGCTCTCATTTTCTCTCTACCACGCTCTTGCCTTCTCTCTCTTTACCACTTTATTTACCTCTCCCTCTTTGGGGCCTGCTCTGAGCTGTGTCTGGCAGCTCCCAGCAGGGCCCTGCCCCCAGGCCCTTTGCAATAAACCCCAAGTTCCAGCCCTGGCTGCAGAGACCTCTCCTGTCCCTCTGTCCCAACCATCCTACCCCCGACACTGACACATCAGCAAGTGGTAGCAGACTTGGAAATCCTGGCTTGGATATTTGGCAGCTCTGTCAACACCAGGAATCAAGCAGGCCTGCAGGGCTGCCTCCATGTCACAGGAAGCGGAGCAGCCAGGACAGGGAAGGGAAGGGTTAAATGGCACTGATTTAGCACCTGTGGGCAGGGACATCTCCATGCACCTGGTTGAATTAAGGTCCCATTGATAATCTGCCTTGGGCTTACTTAAAGTCTGACATTCCTGTTCTGAGCCCTCCTGTGGTATTTTTGGGGTCCCCCATGGCAGGAAGGAAATGATTGAGAATCTGACTCCATGTTCTTAGAAGGCTGATATGATATATATTATATATGAGATGAGACATGAGAGGATATGATATGATATAGAATGCTATACTGAACTATACTAAAGAATACAGAAAGAATACTTACAAAAGGCTACAAACAATGATAATGAAAACTTGTGACTGTCTCTCCAGAGTCCGACACAGCCTGACCCTGACTGGTCATTAAGTTAAAACAATTCACATGAATCAAACAACCACCTGTTGTATAAACAATCCAATCAAACCACCACTTGTTGGACAAACAATCTCCAAACCACATTCCAAAGCAGCAAAACACAAGAGAAGCAAATGAGATAATATTGTTTTCCTTTTTCTCTGAGGCTTCACAGCTTCCAAGGAGAAGAATCCTGGGCAAGGGGATTTTTCAGAAAACATGAATGTAACACCCTCCCTGCTGTGGTTTGGCCAGGCAGGGTTGGAGAGCAGATGGTGACCTGACATATCCTACCTGCTGCACCTTGCAGCACCACCTGAGCAGGTCCAGCCTCTCCTCCCTGTTATTTTAGGATGTGAAACAGAAAGATGTGGATATTGGATTTTTTAAGGTAAAAAAGAGGGAAGTTTAATTTTGACTTTAATATTTATAGATTTTTAAAAGTGACAGTGGATTGGAGGGTGATAGTGTCACCTCTCCAATGACACTGGACAAACTCTAATAAGAGTTTATTAATTTTTTTCTTTTTTTATAAAAGAATGCAAAACATTAAGTTATTTACATAAACTGTGTGAGAAAGCTTGTTACAAAAATATAAACATCAAAAGCCTTAAAAAAAACGTAAAAAAATTGAAAAAACACCTCCCTATTGCCCAGGTCTCCTTGGGAGGAAGAACACTCCTCACACACAGCCACATTAACACCACTAACAACACCAATAAACCAAGGAAATGTCCAGGTTGTATTTGGGTGCACATGCAACCAAGGAGACATTGAGTTTCTCCTCCAAAACACACTGCACCAAATGCTGGAAGTTGATTATGTGGTTTAAACTACCTCTTGCAAGAAACAAAATCTTGACAACAGCAATTGGCCAATTCCTCTTTGATTAAAAACCAAACAGAATTCTTACTGCAGCTTGAATCCAACGTTTATTCATTACCCTGTAATCCTATTACAAAGTACACCAGAAATATTTTCAGTGGTATCAGAAATGGTGGAAGGGAGCACACATGTAAAAGCCAGAAAAAAAAATTATGTGGAAGTGACCAACTTTTGGGAAATAAAAGAAGTATTTCTGATCAAACTTTTTTGTTTAAAGAAAAATTGTTAAAAGAATTGGTGAAGTTGACTCTAGATTTGGGGAGGGAGAGAGTCTCATCCCAGGAAAATCTTAGGTGGACTTTTCAGTGTTAATTTGGAGAGAGGAAAGTTGGCATTTGAATCTCTTATAGATATAATTTCTCCACTTGATTGAATTTCAGAGAGTAGAGGGAAAAAAATTAAAAATATTTACTTGTTATGCCAACAGAGAAAGTTGCTGATTCAATATTGCTCACGCTCCCAGATGCCTCTAGTTAGCTGCCATATGCAAATCACCCCACGTTGGCATCACATCCAAACTGCATGAAAAAGCCAAGTTAAAATGTGGCCAAATACGTGAATCTGATTTTGGAAGACATACCAACACCCATTAACAAAATTAACAAAATTCATCATTGCCAAGGGCTCCCACATGCAGCTTCCTAAAGAGGACAGCTCTCATTTCCACACCCAGTGAGATTAAAACTCAAGAAATGCCTTTGTTATTAAAAAGAAATGTTTTCATTTCTGACTCAAACCATTCCCAAATACCCAGATAGACACTCAGACTGATGGTGATAAGAGATCTTTTCTTTTCAGAGCCCTTCAAAGAGCACAAAACCCAGGGGAAAAACCTTCTCAGACAGATAAATGCACTTACTCACAGACCTGGACACAGGAACCCCAAGAAAAAAAGCTTCAGGAGATTAATAACGTGGGTGGAAAATTAAGGCACCTCATAAAGGGTTTGAAGTAACAAGGGAACAGATCACATCAGCTTGGAAAGGTTAAAGAAAGCAATTTATAGACACTAATTAGGGCCTCTTTTAAAAGTGCCTTTGCAAATGACAAGGTTGGGTTTATTCCAGAGGTGCAAAGGGAGCATTGGGGATGCTCCCAGAAGGTGCATGAACCATGCTGGGCTCCATGGCACAGGAACAGGAGGTTTGGGATGGCACAAAGGGAAGGAGAAGGGATGTGTTGATAGGAATAAGTTGTTTTCTCCTCAGGGAAATCTTCCCCACACAGTGAGCTCCAAGCTCATGCCCTCTGCTCTGTCACTGTTTTGCTAAATGCCAAGTCCAAGGTCACCAAAGCTGAGCTTTCCTTCACCTTCAGGCTCACCAGCCATGAGGATCTGCACAGTTAAACTCCTGCAGAAGGAGGCTAACTGTGCAGATCCTCATGGATCTGCTGCTTTATGCAACACTCTGGCTCTGATGAGGTTCTGCTTGCAGGATGGAGTGCCAGGAGGTGGGAGCTCAAGGACTCTGCAGCGGGTGCCCGTGGGAGGCAGCTCTCACCCAAAAGCAGGAGAAAGCAGGGCATCTCTGGTGCTGCTGCAAGGTGAATCAATTCTTGGGTTGATGGCTCCTTGAAGGAGCCCAGCTCACCCTGAAGCCAATGCCAACACCTGCAGTTTGTGTCACTGAAGCAGGAGCTCCCACCACCAACAGCCCAGGCATGCAAAGAGAGCTCCAGACAGCAAATGCCACATGTTTGTACAACCAGCCACTTTACCCACCTCTGGGATCTGTGAGTTTTTTCAGTTTATAGAACACCAGCTCATCTCCCCATGCTCTGGGGCTATTTTAGAAAAGCTCAGTGATGTAGAAAGACCCGGACATGACAGCCCCGGCTGCTTTTGGGGCCGAGGTGCTGCCCTGGGAATGGCAGGACCAGCCTCCTCTCCATGGTTTCAGTCCATCACCTCACACAGCAGCCTCAAAGGGCCACAGCCCTCAGCAATTCCTTATCTTCTCAAATCCTTTGCCATCACTCATAAAGCATTCCTTTATTGCATTATAAAGCAACTCTGCAGCCACTGGAACAGCCCAGAGGCTGCATCCAGCACCACACCCCCTGGAAGCTCTGTGTGGGCTGGGGGTCCTCCCTTTGCACCATGCCTTTGAAACCAGCTGGGATTGAGCCCAGAGCTGGTGAGGATGGAGCATATTTCCCTGTGAAATGGAGATGGTGTGGGACACAGAGGGGCACAGACCAGGCCTGGCCTGGCAGCTGGGAGTGCTCTGGGCTCCCACCTCAGGCTCACCCAGGAGCTGTCTGGAGCTATCCCAAACTGAAGGTCCAGGCAGCCCCCAGGGGTCACCCACTGTCACCCCGCTGTCCCCAGCCTGGCTGCCTGCTCACATCTGCCACCAGCGTGTCTGCAGCGTGCTCCCTGCCCCTCTTCTGCCAGCAGACAGCCAAGGGAGCTTTTAACAGCAGCTTGTTTGTAAAGCTGGGATGTTTTGACAGATCTGTTGCGGAGGATCAGAGGAGCAGGCAGACAGGAGCCACCACCCTTTCCCAGCTCCTGCCCATGCTGATGGTCTGCAGGAGCCCCTGCCTTCAGTCCTGCCTGGCCACCACACTGAGAGCATGGAGCCACAGAGCAGCTGAGGCTGGAAAAGCCCTCCAGGACCAGAGTCCAGCCATTCTCCCAGCACTGCCAAGACCACCACTAAACCATGGCCACGTGGATGCATCTTTGACATCCCTCCAGGGATGGTTACTGCACTGGGCAGCCTGTGCCAGGGCTGGACAGCCCTTTGGGTGAAGAAATCTTTCCTAATAATCAATCTAAACCTACCCTGGGGTGCAGCTTGAGGCCATTTCCTCCTGTCTTTCCCATGACACCTGGCACACACTAGCTCTCTCAATTACCCCTGGGCCAGAGGCAGGCAAAGGACAGTGAAAGCAGCAGGTCCAGGACCTTGGGACCCCTGAAGGGCAGGGCTGGATTCTGCACCCACCAGCTCCATCCTGCAGCACTCAGCTGCCACCCCAGGAGGTGTCACACACACCACAGCCTCAGATACCATGTGGACAAAGAGCCAACCCAGCACCCAACTCCACTTTCTGCTCCCTGATTCCATTGCACAGCACCCACCACCATCCCCTCTCCCACTTTGGGGGTGAGAATGACAAAAATGAGCAGAGAAGTCACAAGGGATGGGAATGGCACAGCAATCCAGAGGTGCCACGTGCCAGCTGCACCCCCAGCTCAAACCCTCCTCACTCTGACTGATCAACTCCCTCATCATTTACATTTCACCTCCCCCTCCACATCCCACATGGAAACAAAAGATGATTCATATATCAAAATAATCACCTGGGACCTCCAAAAGCCCACGAGTTTCCACACTTTCTTGACAAAGAATTTTGCCAGTTTGGCACCTGGGTTTGACTCTGTCCCCTCCTCCCTTTATACTGGTCCCACACCACAGAGGGGGCACAGAACCTGCCCACACACTACCTTTAGGATATAAATTAATTGAGAACAAAACTAATTCACTGTAAAAACTTGAGGCATCTGAAAAATGCAGCTACTTGGGAAGCACCTGTGCCCTGGCAATACTGTCCCTTGTCCTCTCATAGGGTGAGGAAACTGATTTTCTGTCAGAGGGAAGTGGCTGTGTAACATTTGGGTTTTATCACCAGCATCACCTTGGAAAGAGCAGCTGCTGGTTCAAGCCCACAACCTGGGCTTGCCCACAGGAAGAGGTGCACAGGAGGATTATGGTGCCAAAAGAGACCTGCAGTGATGGATTTTCCCTCACAGGAGGAAAAGAGTGAAGCTGGGAGCTGAAAGATCAACTCTGCAGCTTCGGCAGTGAAGGATCCATGTCCACGTGTGGTGCAAGAGCACTTCCATGGGACCCTGCCAGCAGAACACTGGTGTTACAGCCTGGACACAGGCCAGCACTGCCTGCTCATGACCCTCAGAGAGCAAATCCATCCTTCCCCAGGCCCTGACCACAAACACCTCCACCATTCCTGCCTCCCTCACAAACTGACAAAGCATCAGACAGTGAGGAGCTTTCCTCCTTCCAAACAGCCCAGATCCAAAACCAGGGACAGTGAAAGCAAAACTGCAGGGCTGGGCCTCTTGCAGAGCCATCACACCCCCAGCCATAGTGCTGAGCAGAGGCACAGCACCACAAGGAATAAAATGAAACTCTCATCATCTGTCCCAGTACTGTGTGACCTGTCACTGGCAGCTGAACGGCTGGGTATGAAACCCAAACTACAGCCTGCCAGCACAGGCAGAGGTGATGCAAGACCCAGACCTGTCCCTCAGGCAATGCCAGCAGTCACAGCTGGCTTCACTGCTGGAGCCCTCCTAGAAAACCACAGCAGCTCAGAGTGAGGAACATTGTTGTCACCATATTGCAAAGCTCCCATACCTTCTCAGTGATGTCTCATGGGCAGCTCCTCACAGCACAGCCAACAAACTCCATCTCTCTTCTCAGCCAAAAACTCCAGCTCTCTCCTGACCCAGCTAACCCACTCTTTTGTAGCACTTGTCTTCTTACTGGACACAGCTGTGGCCTGTTCCTAATCTTTGGGGATCAGTACAGCTGCAACTCCTCAGGTGTGAGACTACCTTTTGCACTATCTTTATTTTCTTACATTCTATCCCTCCACAAAACATAACATGGGGCCACTGAGGCAGAGAGCTAGAGAGAGCTATGAAACCTCTACAGCAAGGAAAGAACAAATAAGAACCAGCATTTCCAGGGCATTATCACAGGTGTGCTGTCCCAGGGAGGTCACAAAGGCACAAAGAACCAAAGCCACAGCAGGGCTGGGCAAATGCAGTGACAATGCCCAGGCAGGGCCACCACTGTCCACGCTCTGTTTGCAAACAGGAGCAAAACACACACACAAGAACAGAAAGGGCTTGCTCAGAAACAGGGACATGACTTTGGGGAGATTCTCCACCAGACAAGACGAAGTCCTTGCCTTCCACCCACAAACCAGGCAAGGATTCATTGTCTCTTGTAGAGGGTGCTGGAAACCAGAGCAGCATTCTGTGGCAGAGATGCTCAGCTGGCCAGGATTTCTAAACACCCTCCTCTGCCACACCAAGGGATCAGGGAGATCACACCAGTTGTGCAACTCGCAAAGCACCAACCCCAGAGGCAGCTCCAGCTCTCCTGCAAGAGATATTTTCACTCCTCTGCAGAGAAGCACTCTCTGGCTCCCCAGAGCTCACAGGTTCTCCCCCATGCTGTGCTGAGGCTAATGGTTATTGACTTTTAGACATATTTTTTCCTCCTCCCTTCAGATTTTGTATCAGCAGCACTTTCATCCACTTGGAAATGGTGCAATTAAACCAATTTGGGAACGATTTGCAGGTCTGCTCTGCAGGAAGCACTAAGCAAAGCTGTGCTTCCCAGCATTTTGGGAAAAGATTCATACACTCCTGTAGCTCTGAATGCATGCCCTCAAGCAGGGAAAGTGAAGAGATTCACACGGACATGAAAATCCCTGTGACAGACTCCTCTAAATCCACCACAGCCAGAAGGCAAGGAAGTGTTTCACACCTCCTGCAAGTAGGAAGTGTGAGAAGGAAAGAGATGAAAACTGCCTTCCTTCACCCAAACCTCAGTCACAACTTCTATCCTGGCACTCACACACCCACTCCTGATGCCATCCAAGGTAACACTGGTGTCACACAGGGCTTTGGGCACCTCAGAGCTGTGTCGGGGATGGCAATGCTTTAGAGCCCAACACCACAGCAAGGGCAGACCATGGATGACAGCACAGATGCCTTCACACCACCTGGAGCTCACGGGCAGCCAGACAGAACCCACCAGTGCCATACCTTCCTCCACGTCATTCCTCAGGGAAGCCTCCAGCAGAGCAACGCTGGCCTCAAAAGACACTTTCTTTCTGTTCACAGCATTTCTCTTCTTCTCGTGCTTCCTCTTCTTGTGCTGCATCTCCTTCTCGTACTGGGCCCATTTTTTCAGCTGCTGGGCCCTGCGTTTCTGGGCTGCCCTCAGCCTCTCCAGCGTGGGCACCTTGTCCAGCAGCTGCAGCTCGGTCAGCAGGTCCACGTGGGCATCCATGGCTCCTGCCCAGGCAGGGGACGGGGAGGATGGCCCAGGGGGAAGGGATGTCCCAGCACAGCTCCTCTGGATGGCAGCCTCCCGCTGCTATGCCAGCATGCTGAGGCTGAGATGGGGAGGGCCCATGGCAGGGTCCGGTGGGAAGGTGGTGGGAACCTGAAATGAGGAGAAAAGCAGAGAGATCAGGTGTCAGCAAGCACACTGCTGGAAAACACAACAGGCAAAACACCTACCACCTCAAAAGGCAGCTAACTGGGCTTTAATTGCTCTAATTGCCTTAATTGTTCTTACCAGCATTGGTGATTTCCCTCTTCCCTCACTCCAAACATCCCAGCAAAATCCTCTTGATTAAGCAGAGGTTCCACTGTGCAGCTCGGTCATGTCTATTGCTCACATTAACCCTCTCCTATGACCAGAATAAAGTCTTAATGAGCAAAGACCTTCCACATGTTGGATACCATTTGTCAGAGACTTGGGAGCAGTTTGAGCACTGAGACTCCCATCCTTCCCTGGGCTGGTCCTCTGTCATGGACATATTTTATGAAAAATCCTTTCCTTAGGATTTTTCCTCCTGAGAAGCTGAGAGGCCTCAGAAACGAAATGTAAACAATGATTATCTGCTGCTGTGGAATGGAACAGGTGCATCTGTGATTGGTCTCATGCAGTTGTTTTTAATTAATGGCCAATCACAGCCCAGCTGTCTTGGACTCTCTGGTCAGTCACAAGATTTTATTATCATTCCTTCTTTTTCCTTGCTAACCTTCTGATGAAATCCTTTCTTCTATTATTTTAGTATCGTTTTAATATATAATTTTCTTTTACTATAATATATATAATAAAATAATAAATCAGCCTTCTGAAACATGGAGTCACTCATCTCTTCCCTCATCCTGGGACCCCTGTGAACACCTCCACATTTGGTGACCCCAAGTGAAGACAAATCCCACATTTGGTGAGCCCCCAGAGGAACACGACAGATGCCCAGAGGAACTCTCCCCACCAGGAGCATCATCTGTGCTGCTCTGCCTCATCCACCCAGCCCCAGCTGAGGACAGATGGACAGACCAGGCTCTCAGGTGTTACTAACACTTAAGCCACCTCAGATCTTAAAAACCTGGGGACGGTGTTCATTTCTCTCTTCCCTCAGGTTTTCTCCTCACCACACACTAAATCACTCTGGTTTTGCTGTTCAGGGTCCACAAGCAATGAGAGCAGACAAGTTCACAGCTCCTGACCCTCAGTGTGACCACAACAGAAACCTCTGAGCAGGGCCACCCGCAGTGACCAAGCAGTCACCTGCTGCACAGGAGGAGGAAACACAGCCCTCATTTCAGGAGATGTGCATTTGAAATAAAGCTGAAATCACAAGCAAATTGAATTTATCCTTTCCAATCAGACCTGGGCAAAGCACATTGAATGGCTCATGCAAAATCCAGATAAGCAGCAAATAACCAGGTATGAGATGAGAGCTTGTGTGGTTCCACCAGCTTGGAGAGGACAAAGAAAAAAGAAATATAAAGTGTTGATGGGAAAGAGTGACTGAAGTACTGAAGTATTGACAAGCACCTGAGAAAGCCTCAATAAGACAGCTGAAGCTCAAAAGAGGAAGCAACAGCTTTGTAAGCACTGGATGCAGAGATTCTATGGGAAAAGGAGCAGAGGAGAGGCAGCTGAGAGCCATGGTGAGGACACCAAACCTCACCCAGCTGAGAGCCATGGTGTGGACAACCAAACCTTACCCAAAAGCCATGGTGAGGACACCAAACCTCACCCAGCTGAGAGCCACGGTGAGGACACCAAACCTCACCCAGCTGCCAAGGTGAGGACACCAAACCTCACCCAAAAGCCACGGTGAGGACACCAAACCTTCCCCAGCTACCATGGTAAGAACACAAAACCTCACCCAGCTGAGAGCCATGGTGAGGACACCAAACCTCACCCATCCAGGTGAGGACACCAAACCTCACCCAGCTGAGAGCCATGGTGAGGGTATCAAACCTCACCAAGCTGCCATGGTAAGGACACCAAACCTTACCCAAAAGCCATGGTGAGGACACCAAACCTTCCCTAGCTACCATGGTAAGGACACCAAACCTCACCCAGCTGAGAGCCATGGTGAGGACACCAAACCTCACCCATCCAGGTGAGAACACCAAACCTCACCCAGCTGCCAAGGTGAGGACACCAAACCTTACCCAAAAGCCATGGTGAGGACACCAAACCTCACCCAGCTGCCAAGGTGAGGACACCAAACCTCACCCATGCAGGTGAGGCAGGAAAAGCCCCAGCTCATCCCTGCCAGAGGGTGAAGCAGCCCATCAAGGAGACTCAGGGGCTGCAGGGCAGTGTCCCCAGCACACAGCACACCCACCACATCCCAGGGAAGCCTGGCTGAGGCATCCACACCTACTAAACACTGCTCCAGACCTTCCACAGGGCTTTGACCTTCCCTATAAATATCTGGGCAGACTGAGAGCGAGACAGGCCGTTTCCTCCGACAGATAATTGGTTTGGGAACTGAAAACAAACAAACTCAGCCAGAGCACACAGGCAGGTCCAGGCAGCTGCTTTACCCAGCAAAACGGTCAAGGACAGCTTCAGCAGCACCTGCAAACCTTATTCTGAAAACTCCAGGATAGACTTGAACAGAAAAAAAAACAACCCTTCTTAATCCCACAAGAATTTAAGAATGCAAAAAAAAAATGCTTTAGTTCCACACAGGAACAAACACAAATCTTTGCAAAGTGTTTCGTAAGGGAGCTACTAACTCAAAATTCAAATTCAATTCACTTGTTTGAGATGTAAAATACCAACTTGTGGCTTTAGCATGGCACTGGAAAGCAAGGGAGGGGTGCCACGGAGCCATGGGAAAAGCACTCACAGCTCTCCCTGACCCCTGCCCACAGCCCCCACGGGCTGGGACTCACCACAGCCCCCAAAAACCCCGCAGAAAATGCATGACTGCACTTGCCAAGCAGCTTTTCCTTTGGGACAGGCATTTCCCCACGCAGGCACTCAGCTGGAAAGCTCTTCAGCACCTCTGGTGAACTCAGCTGCTGCCCCTGGCAAGCATTCCGGGGCAGTATCTCTGCTGGCAATCTCAGCCTCTGCTGCAGCAGCAGCACAGCCTGCAGATCTGAAGGCCCAGCCACAATACCTCGAAGGAGGGGAGATAAGGGCAGGAAATGCCTCTCAGGATACTGCACAGGCACTCCCACCTCGCGCCTTTTCCAGGCCACTTCTGCCATTGTTTGCTCAGAGATGAACAAATATTTTCCAAAACATACCTGGAGTAGAAATGGGGACCTCGTGCTGCAGGATTGCTAAAGCAGGAAACTTTATTTCAGCGTTTCACAAGAGAGGCTGGAAGTCTTCCTGTGGGTTTAGGACTGCACCTTGGAAAGTGCAATTTATAAGTAAAGGACAAGTGTGCCATGGTTCAGCTTTCCTGCATGCAGCTTATCCTCCAGCAGCTCTCACAACAGCAGAAATGGGAGATTCAGGGGGTCTGCAAAGGGGAGTGGAATGGAGAGGAGAGATCCATGGACAGCAAGACATGTCTGGAATCCCAGCATGTCCTCAATCCAACCAGAAAATGAACCTCTAAAGGAGCTAAAAGGTCACCCTGAGAGCTCTTCCTGAAGTGGACACAGCTCAATTTCTCCCAGACATAATTCCCTATCACTCTCACAGAGCCCAGAGCCCCCCCAAAAAAAGACTCTGTCCCCATATCTGCCTGTTTTCCAGTGCCCTGGTTCCTTCCCTGCTCCTAAAGAAATGGCACATTGACTTGTGGCACAAACAGGTCAGGCTAACTATAGCTCAGGTTGAGGCCCCAGCACTTGTTTACCTGCAAAGTGACACAGAAGTGGCTGTGTGGGTGTCTGTGGCTTGCAAGGCATCACACTTTGGGCTCTGTTTCATTTAAAGAAGCAGAGGGGGCAGGAAGAAAAGCACTTTCCTCGTGTGGGACCGAGCTGAGCAGTTTCCATGAGCTCAGCACAAGTGGTGCCACCACTGTGAGCACATCCTGCCCCCCACACACACACACACACACAGCCCCTGGCCCTGTGGGACAATGGGGCTATGGCAGGGGCCAAAAGGAAGGCAAGGCACTGCTGCCATCCCCCTCCTGCCAGCACTGCACCAGGGAAAGGCTCCTCTGACCAAAGCTTGGCTCCAAAGAAGGGCACACAAGTGTTGGCCAACACCACCGTGGGGTTTTTTTGGTAAATTTGCATTTCCTGTGCGCTTTGTATCACCTGACTCAGCCCAAAAGGATTCTCAAGGCAAGGTTACTCACTGCCAGTGCAGGAAGAGACAGCAGTTCTGTGAAGTGGGGGTTCACTGACTCAGGGCTGCAGACTGTGCCACCAACACACAAACTCCTTCCCATTTCACTCTTTGAGGCTGGAACCTGCCTCCCTCAAAGGTCAGAACCAAAGGTACTCATTTTCTTCACCAGCACACACTCAGAGCTGCCCCCTGACCTTCCCATTAAGCATTCAACTTGCAGACAGTTTGCCCCAACACTGCTGAGGCTGGAGCTGGGTCTGGTAAAGCAGCCACGAGGCTGGAGAGGCTCCTCAACTCCCCATCTGCTGATGGAGCTGGAGCTGAGACCTGCAAATGCTCTGTCACATCTTCCCAAGGCAGCACTTAGAGCACAGCATGACACTGATGCAGAACACAAACACTCACAGAAGCCCTTCACTTAAGTGTCATCAACTGATTTCAGTTTTATTCCACTTTAAAAACACAAAAAAATACCCACAAACCATGGAAGAGCAACCTTTGAATGGTACACTTTGAAGTGAAAGACTGGAGATTTTTTAAAGTTTTCAAAGAAAGGGAGAGCAGAAAACTTCAGAAGTGGCTGCTCTGGGCCTAAGGAGATTGTTTCCAGCCACTGGATTGCTCGTGGTGAGGCACCTGCAGGACTGGGCTGGATGATCAGGTGAGGTGTCTGCAGCACAAAGTCCAGCCAGGGGCATGAGCAGACAGAAATAGCCCTCTCCTCCCCACACCAGGCTAATCTCTCCTCTGGAACTGGAAACCCAGCACCAAAGCCTCCAGCAGGGATCTGAGTGCATGAGCAGCCAGCAGAGGAGGTGGTGCCTGATTTATTTATTTCATTGACATCAATTCCTGCACCATGGAAGGTGAGCAGCTGCCAAACTCACCTTTTCTGCTCCCTGTGAGGACCAAGGCCAATCTGTGTGTTCAAAATGCAAGGTGACCACCCCACTGCAGCCCATCCTCTGGAGCAGGCACCAATGAAGAATTCACAGGATTTTCCTGTGGCACTGTCCCTGCTGAGGGACACAGGCCAGCCAGAGATGTGTGTTCTGCATGGGTGCAGAACTGCTGGCCAGCATCTCCCCAGGTCTGGAGGAAGCAGCAGAGCAGCTCTTCACCCCTTGGTCCCCAATGAGGCACAAGAAAGAGCCAAACAGAGCCAGCCAGAAAGGCACAGAGAGGATGAGGAGACAGCCCAAGGGTGATGGGAGCAGGAGCCCTGTGCTGGACAGGAGCTCTTGGGGTTTGGGTGGTTTATTTGTTTAATTCAGAGAGAGAGCATCAAATCAAGGGGGTCCTTCATGCTTAGACCACCACAGCCTAAAACTGTTTTTGTGGGTTTTTTTTTATAAAACTGCCTCTGTCACTTCCTGCCTTTTGGGAAAACATTTCATTAGAGCACCATCAATAAGGACACTGTCCTGAACCCCACCTGGCACAGCCTCACACACCCACAAATGGGGACTTGGCCACTGGGTTTTCACACAGACACACAGAGGAGTGACACCAACAGTGACCACATGGCAAACTGGGAAGGGTTTCGAATCACAAGAGCAATTCCTCCACAGCATCACAGCCCCAATCCACTCATTTTCACCTGCAATGCCACAGGACACAGCCCCATTTCCTACAGAGCCATGTTTCCAGCCTCCTGAAGCCTAAATGTTTATTTCTCGAGTACCACCCTGCCAGGAAGGTTGCACCATCCCCCTTGTCTGGGTCTCTGTGCATGGAGTGTGACACAGGCGGGCACTGACACCCTCTCCTCTGGCCATCAGGGCTGTGGCAAGGCAGAAACCTGCCCACAGCCCATGGGCACATCAAACCACAGCTGGACACACGCCTCAGCCAGCACCTCACAGTCACCTGCACCAAACCCTTCTGCAGAGCATCCACAGGGGAGCAGATGAACACAGATCAAAGCCACTGCAAGAGCCACATCACCACCTCAGGACTGTCATTTCTAGTCCATCACCACCTCAGGACTGTAATTTCTAGTCCATCACCACCTCAGGATTGTTATTTCCAGTCCTGTGCTCCTGCTACAAGGTGCTGGTGGAACCTACAAGCCCCTCAATGCCACTCTGAGAGCTCTGCCTGTTGCTTCTGCTGGCAAATTCTTCTCGCACACTGTGTGATTCTCTGTGAGCCCCACAGCACCCACAGGTTAACCACATGGAGGAGTGAAAACGATGAAAATTGTTGCTGCTTGATTTAATTTCACTGGTATCCTAGAAGTAAACAGCTCCTTTCCTCACTCAGGGCTTCAGCTGCACTTTAAGCAGCAGATGCTCAGCACTACCAGAAGAATGGTTCCTCCTGAGGGAATGACAGGCAAAGTGACAGGAAACATAATTTAAAATATATATATAAATATACACATATAAATAATTATATATTCATATAAATATATAAAATATGTAAATATATAACCATACATAAACAGATATTTATATATTTTACATATAAATATATATTAAAATATATAGAGAGATATATAAAAATACATATATATACATATAAATGTATATGAATTTCAGCCAGGACCCCTTAGGGAACACAACTCCTACATTTGCCCTGGAGTGTTGGTGGGGAAGAGCAGGTACAGAAATATTCTGGGTGAGAGATCTCAGATCTCATCAGAAATTGGGAGAGATTCTTGGCTTTCCCACAGGTTTCTTGTATGCAAATAAGTAACTTAATCTGTGCCCCAATTACCTCCTTAAAGGGAAGATACTGTTTTACCATCTGCAGCAAAGGAACTTTCATTGCTGCCTGCTGCACGGGTGCATCATTGTAAAATATTTTTCTAGCTTGACGGAAAGCTCGAAATTTCAAGCTAAATTCTGCTCCAGAGAATTAAAAAGATTTTGGTTTGGCTGCTTTATCTCTAATTCCAGATAATCTCTCTGTCTTCAATGAGCTCCTTCCCAGCAGAGGGAATAAAATACAAGCACGAAGAAAAAAAGTGGAGAAGAAAGTCAAAAATATCTCTTTGGAGCCAACACTGGTAATACAAAATTTTAAGTGTCTCTTTCTTTTCTCCTCCCATCTGTTCCACTCCTAACAATACTGGCAGTTGTTTGAGGAAAGCCCCTCAGTATTTTCACTATATATTTCCTGTAAACACCCAACACAGCACAATATACATTCTTTTTCCTATCAATACGTCAACGTGGGCTTCCTTAAAGAAATTTTAAAAATTTAAAAACCTCTTCTGTGCCAGGCAGCCCTGCCCCAGAACAGTGTGCAGCGAGGAGTGACCCAAACCTGGTGGTGGTGCCCAGACACAGAGGGGATGGAGGAGAAGAATTCCATCTGGGGGCTCAGCGGGCACAGCAGGGCAGGCTCTGAGCACAGCTCTCACCCAGGATTTAGGAGCACACCAGAGCATTAAAGCTAAACCAGCTCAGATCTCACTTCCCTCCACGTGGCTCCTGTGCAGAGCAGCCCAGCACAAGGCAGCAGCACCTGGAGGTGTTTAAAAAACCTTCCTATAAAAGCTCCGCAGAGCAAATGCACCTTTCTGTTCCTGCTCCAACACAGCCCTTCAGAGCTGCCACCTGTGACAGATGAGCAATGGTCGACTCTCACAATTAAAGGGCAAATATTATATGTTATATATAATATATTATATATCATATATCATATATACTATATCATATATACTATATAATATATACTATATTATATATAGTATATTATATATTATATATTATATAATATATATTATATATTATATATCATATATTATATATCATATATTTTTAATATATATAATATAAATATTTTTTTTATATGTTAAGGGAAGTTTTATAGATTTATATTTATGTTTCACCCTCCCTTGCATTGTTATCAGGGCTGGCCTGGGACATTTGGGAGGGCTGGATCATTATTATGGCAACACTTGACCTCCAATCAAGGTGTAGATGTCCACCACTGGACAGTCAAGAAGGAGTTGATGGGCTGAACTTCAGGAGGGACTAAAGGGTTAAAAGGTGGAACATCAGTTTTTAGGATGAGCACATGGTGGGAAAAATCCTTGGCTCTCAGTGCTGTAATATTTCCTCTATTCAGTTTTCTGTTGTATTTTTGATAAGGTTTTAATACATTCTAAATTTTTTGAAAGCGAGTGCCATTTCTCACACACCTTTCTGCATTAAGCTGCCCTTGCCTGGAGATATTTTCAAATCTAGAAGTTCCATGTGGTTTTCCCACTCACTAATAGTTGGGGGTTCTTCTCCCCTCTCTATTTTTATTCCCTATCATCTTCCTCACCAGCCAAGCTCCACTCTCACTGGCTCTTCCTCCACATCCATGGGCAGAATGGGTTTTTCCAGCCCCATTGAGGTCTAGCTCTATTCCAGGCACTGGGAGCAACTTGAAGGATGCTCTGGAGCTGTAAGAACTGCTCAGCCCCCTTGTACTCCCCAAGGGGGACACCTTGGGCTCCCCTCTGCTTTCAGGTCTATCAGTGGATCAGTAAAAACAGACACCCTGGGCTCTTGGCCATGAAATTCCACAAGGAGAAGGCAGGGGGGCATTTCTGCCAGCTTGAACTTGAAAATCTTAGCAGAGATTTCGAGTTGAGTTAAGAATCAGAAAGTTCAGGGCTCAGTTTCAAACTACAGCAGAACAACAATTCACCAGTCCAGTTCTTTGCTTGTGCCATTTCTGGGATCACCAGCACAAGGGCTCTGCCGCCACAGGCCAAGAAGGACCAAGGAACACCTTGGAAAACCTCAGCCACCGATGAGACCGATATTCAGCCATTCTTCTCTGCTGTCCCAATGTGCAACCAAGGCACTCCCCTTTGAGCCAGTGCACAGAGAAACCCCACTCAGCAGCACTCACTAATTGTCCTGATTGCTTTTCTCCCTGAGCTGGGTCTCAGCACACGGAACCAGAGCAGAGCTCTCCCCTCTGACCGTGCCCCAGACAGCTCCAGGGAAGATGATGCTTGAAGACAAGGAAATTTTATTCCTCCAAGAATCCAGCACACACCACTCCCCTCTCCCCTTTGCTCCCCTCTGCTAACAAAATTTATCTGCAGCATCAGAGGAGCAGCAGGATCCCTGCCCTCAGGCAAAGAGAAGAGGATCAGAATGGGATTTCTGTGCAAACACGAAGAGAATCCCAACTTCCCTCGCACGAGAGCAGCCCCATCCTCTGAGCCAGGCAGTTAAATATTGAAGGAAAGGCATGCAGCAGCTCCAATTATGTGGAACAAAAATTAATTGAGGGCATAAGTCTCCGATTGGGCTCTCAATTTATTTTTTTTCCACAGCACATTATATGGGAGTGGGGATTGCAGTGCAGACACCTGCAGGGAAAGCAGCCCGACCCCATCTGTGACAGTGATATTACCTCTTTTTATTTGTTTTTCTGGTTAGAGCTTCCATTTTTTATCAACCCTGCCACAGACAGATGTGTGGAGGCTTCCAAAACTGCATCCCTCTTCCTGACATTTTCAGCTACACATTGAGAGATCTGTAATTTGGAAAACAACAATTTTCCCTCAAAACAGGCTTGAAAATAAGACATAGGGAAAATTAAAAAAAAAAAAAAAAAAAGCAAACTCCGAGCTAATTTCCACCAGAATCTCAAAAACACCACTGGAAAAGCCCACACCCTTCCCTCAAGATATAAATTACAACCCTATTCACACCCTCACCCCACTCTTTTTAACAGAAATCCTTCCATTGTTTAAAGCCATTTACACATATTTTGGCCCACGGAATAAAAAAAAATAATCCTAGGAACAGCCCTATTGTGGCACAGCAACAAGCTAGATAAGTGCCTGGATTTTCCATTTGCAGCTCCTGGGCACCTCAGGCCGTGCCAGGGGGATGTGCCAGCAGCAGGGAGGGCTCCTGCAGGGTCCCAGCTGTGCACAGGGATGTGCCTTTCCCTGGGAATTCCCACTGCAGACATCCCCCATGCAGATGTGCAGCCCCAGGGCTGGGCCTGCTTACAGAGAGTTACCATCCAGCAGGACTGCATTCCACAATTTTTATTGATTTTTTGGGGGGTTTTGCCACCAGAAGAAAGCCCTGCCTTGCTGGTCCCTTTCCAAGGAAAAGTGAGATTCTGTCACCTTTATAGCACCACGGTGACAAAGCCGGTGATCGGCAGAATTTAAAAGCATTTGCTACACACCTGACAGCGGGAATATTGATTTTGTGGGAGATTTATGGGAGGATTCTCTT
The DNA here is from genome assembly GCF_035770615.1 of Melospiza melodia melodia. Classification (NCBI taxonomy): domain Eukaryota; kingdom Metazoa; phylum Chordata; class Aves; order Passeriformes; family Passerellidae; genus Melospiza; species Melospiza melodia. Next base: position 5,354,204 of record NC_086212.1, on the reverse strand, counting down.
CCCAACCATCTGATCCATCCATTTTAACCAGCGGTTGCATTTAATTACCACTAACAAAATGCTCTCAACCCTAAAGCTTATGGGCATTATTGACATTATAACAATTCCAATAATCCTCAAAAGGCCTTAACAAAATAAGATACAAAGACACCCTGTGACCCATCCTGCATCCATCAGGGAGCCTGTACAGCTGCTCAGGATGGTGCTACCCTCCTGCCTCCGCTGAGCAGGGACAGCAGGGTGTCCACAGGAGAGTAAAGAGGTGAGACTGTGGGCAAAATTAATTATCCATGTGACAGCGTGGGATGCTTTGTTCCAGACAGCTCAAACACCTGGATTTGCTGTCTAGGGTTTAGCCCTTATACCTTGGTGAACTCCACGATGACTTATTGACCAAAGCCACGCATGGTTCACCAAATAATTCATCCTCCAGTTCATCCAGATTCTGCAGGTCAAGTTTGGCCCCCAGCATGCAAGAAGGGGCCCTAAGGCTGCTGATCCAACACTTACAGACCCCCCTGCAGCACCCTACAGCTGCTACAGGGTACCAGGGCCAGCCCACTCACAGCAGCGCCCACCACCAGCACAACCCAGGATGCTTTCCCTGGGAGCCTGCAGGAATATTGCAAGGGCATCTTCTAGAAAGTGGAAGCACAATACTTGAAGAGGACAAAGGCTCCTTAAGATGCAGATGAGCAGAAAGCTGCACGGGAAAGCAGCACCGCCTCTCCGGAGGAACCCGCCTTATCTCACATGCGAGCCAGGAGATGGAAACGAATGTTTAGCTAGCAGAATGCTAACAAAACCTTAGCACGGCTCTCTGCGGCGCCAACATCGCCAGTTTCACTCTGAAATCAGACTCTGGGAGCAGCTTGCCACTGCCTTGCTTGCGAGGCAGATTTTCTGTTGCTGAAGAACCTTTATTTTTATCAACCCGCGCGTCACCATACGTGCCCTACTTTCTGTGCTTTCTGCATCTCCTCTTGGCCACAGTCAGGGTGGTTGTTGGCTTGACTCGCTGCTCTGACAATACAATTGCTCTGACATCTAGCTTAATCAAATATTTACCACTTACTCGTTTGAAAATAGGATTTCTGATACTTTAGATTAACTTGACTTGCAAGCATGGAACCAGAATTACTGGTACAGCAATTCACCAGTCCAGTTCTTACTTTTCTTCTGCCATTTCTGAGATTACCAGCACAAGGACTCTGCTGCCACAGGCCAAGGAGGACCAAGGGAAACCTCGGAAAACCTTTGAGAACCTCAGCCATTGATGAGCCCAACATTCAGCCATTCTCTGCTGTCCCAATGTGCAAACAGTCAGAGCTGCCCAGGAGAGACTCTTCCCAAAGATACCAAGATTTAAGGGCCTCAGCTGGGAAGAATGGCTGCTCTTAGGTGTGGTGGTGTTCTCAGGGGTCCCAGGAAGAGTGAAGAGATGAGGATCTGACTCCATGTTTCAGAAGGCTGATTTATTATTTTATTATATGTATTATATTAAAACCATACTAAAAGAATAGAAGAAAGGATTTCATCAAGAAGTCTTGCAAGGAAAGAAAAAGAATGCAATGATAACAAAAGCTTGAGACTCTCAGAGAGTCCAAGACACCTGACTGTGATTGGTCATTAATTAGAAAGAACCCCATGAGACCAATCACAGATGCACCTGTTGCATTCCACAGCAGCAGATAACCATTGTTTACATTTTGTTCCTGAGGCCTCTCAGCTTCTTGGGAGAAAAAATCCTAAGGAAAGGATTTTTCATAAAATGCGGCCGTGACACTTAGGGACCTTCTGCAGGGCTTTCTGGTCAGAGGTGCCAACCCTGCCATTCAGCAGGTACCTGACTTGAATGTTTGTTCTGAGAAGAAATGTTCTTTGGACAGCAGAAAAACCAGTGCAGGAGTCAAATTCAGGTAAGAGGGGCACCTTAAAGCCTGAAATCTGACCTGCTCCAGCAGATGGTGGGGATGACCCTTCTGCATCCCACTGACAGCCCTGCTCCCCTCCACTGCTTTGGGGGCTAAGCAAAACCCACCCTGTACAAAACCCACTTAACTTCACATGGCAGATGAACTGTTGCTCGAGACCTCACTAGTAAAAAGCCAAGTCCCTAAATCTCAGCTTAGCCCCACCAAGGAGAGAAAAGGAAGGTGTTACTGGACAGCCAGCACAGGGTTCTCCTCCTGCCTTCCTTCACCTTTCTCCTTGGAGTATCTGACCTTTGAGTTGCTGTGCCAGTTACCAAGCAGAATCTGTGCCCATGAAACGCTGCCAAACTCCAACATCACCACATGGAGCACCTCAGAGCAAGGTCTGACACTTGGGATTTTCCCTTATGGATCATTAAGGATGCCATATCATCATATGGAGCAGCTGGGATAAAATTAAGGCAACTGGTCCACATGAATGAAGCTGTGCATCCCCATCCTTCCCTCCTGACCTGTCCCCTCTTCCAGAAATACCCAACCTGCAACTCCTGCCCCTCCCAGCTCAAGGGCAGAGCAGCAAGACATGGCAGACCCTCACACCTACAAAGCAGGACAAGAGCAAACTCCCAAGGAAGATCTCTTGGCAGCTCGGGGTGAGAGAAAAGGAGGGGGGAGTTGCTGCCAGCTTGTTTGTGTGCACTTAGGGTGGCATTCCCAACCCTGTAATTGTTGCATAATGAATTTAGCAATGGAGTTCAAGAGCAATGAATCATTCAGGCCAAGAAAGCATGAGTCAGCTCCCCAAGAATCAGGAGATGTTAAAATTACATACATTTAACTTGAGCTTGACAAATCCAGAGGAGCAGTGTCCCAGCAGTACAACTCAAACCATCATGCCAACATCCTCACTACTCCTCCTGATGGATACCAGACCACAGCAGCACCAGAGCAAAGCCTTTGGCCACTGCAAATAATTTACACCTGCCACCCCTGGCCAGCCCAAATTATCAGCCCCAGCTCTGAAAACCCACCTGATGCTGCCTCTCAGCTGCTGCTCACACTGACTCGCTGAGAAAGGTGGCGAGCCTGAGAAAAGCTCTTTGCACAATCCTGAGCACTCAGGATGCTCATTTCACTGAGGGTCACCTGCTCAGGAGCTGGATGGGGACAGGGGAGGACAGCAGAGGTGGCTGTGGGAGCTGCAGTCAGGGTGCTGGAGCAAAGCACAGAGCTGGGGTGGGAAAGGAGCACAGATCTCTGTCAGGGATTGAGAATGAAACAGGGCAGATTCATGACAGAGAAGGATGCTTGAATTAAGGAGTGTGTGTGGATGCAGAGAAGAATTCAGGAAAAAGAAGGTGTTTTCCTGGCTCTGATGGGAATCCTGCTTAAGCCATGCCCTGTATTTTGCATTTACAGGGCCTGCAAAGATGGAAGGAAAGTTATCTTGAAGTGAGATAGGGCGCGAATTCAAAGCAGAACAACTATTCTGGGTTAACTCCCCAGGTGGCTTCTTATTCTAGAGTGGCAGTACCTTTTTCTAGTTTAACTCACTGTAAAAATAGATTAGGCCAATGGTTCTCATCTGCAAGGCCATGGCAGCTGGCCTGCTGCTTTTAGAGCATCCTTAATTGGAGCCTGGCTATGGGGACACGGGGGCTCTGGGTGCAGGTGTGGTACTCTCAATTTGGGAACATCACATTCACTCAAACCAGGAGAAAAACAACCACCTGCAGGAGTGTCTGCACAGCCACAGGGCTGTCCCTCAGCAGGTGCACAGGACACACAAGGCAGTTATCATTGCATTCTTTTCCTTTCCTTGCTAGCCTTCTGATGAAATCCTTTCTTCTATTCTTTTAGTATCGTTTTAATATAATATATATCATAAAATAATAAATCAGCCTTCTGAAACATGGAGTCAGATCCTCGTCTCTTCCCTCTTCCTGGGACCCCTGTGAACACCACCACACCTTCCTGCAGTGCTCTCTGCCCACCATAACCAAACAGCAGCACAGCAGACCCACACCTGCCCTTTATAGCACCCCAAGGCCTCCTGTAATGCCATTTTCGTTTGAGGTTCCTTTGAATTCACCATTTATCAAGCTTCCATTTAGCCCCGTTAATCACAGCCTATCAAGCTCTTTCAAATGCAAACATGGAAATGTACCCAGCAACTGCACTTCTCCCGTTTATCCTTCTCCTGCTGGAATTATGGAGGGCTACAAAGCAGGAATGCCAACCCACCTGTCTCATGCTTTTCAACCACTTCCCATGGGATGAAATCAGCTGACTATTCTGGAAAAAAAACAGACTGATCTCTTTCCCTGCCAGCTAGCAACATTCAAGGAGAGCAAACAATGTGTTGTGCAGGAGAAAGAGCATCCCTGTGAAAGTCAAGGGGAGAGGCAGACGGGCGGCTCCAGCAGCTCAGCACCTGCAGCAGCACATGGATGCTGTCTCTGGGAGCAGGGACAGCCAAGCCACCTTTGTCACAGGCTGTGCATTTCCTAGCTGGGCCTCTAGAGCCAGGGATCTCACAGCTCACTTAATCCCCATCAAACGATACACCATTTTTTTTTTTTTTTGCTTTGTTTGGGTATTAAGGCTTAGCCTTCCTCAAGCTATTCATTCCTTTTCCTCAGTGCCTACGTGGCTGTTAACCCCAATGCTGACATGCTTCTGAGAGCTGCCAGGAACAGCTCTGCCAGGAGGAGCCACATCACCCTGCAGGTGTCGTTTGTCCCAGACAGCAGCACGGAGTCCTGACTCAGTCCTGTCAGAGCCCCACTGACAAACCCTTGCCCACTGCTGTGAGACCCACGGTGCTGCATTCATTCCTCTCCCCTCCCCAAGTCTGACAGCTATGCTGCTGCTCTTAGCTCCAGCCAAGCCCAGCACACTGTCCTGATTTCATCCCTGGGAGCCATCCTGATTTCAGGGGTGAGGTGCAGGCGGTTCCCACCCACCATCAGCTGCCCCTAGTGCTGCTGCTGTGGCCAAGCACCCCATGCTCTACTCTGAGCCTGCAGCTGAGCAGGACCTGACCTAGGAGTGGGCTTTAATCAGAGCTGGACCCAGCTTGCTGCTGGTACCACCCTGCACCTCCACCCAGCCAGCAAAGCACCCGGGCTCCACCGTCCTTTCAGGAGCAGCACCTGCAGAGAAAACCTTTAAAAATATAAATCTTTTGATATATAAAGAAAAAACATGCTGGATGGTAAAAAGTGGCAGGTCAAAACTGTGCAAGCCCTAAACAAGGCTCTGGCAAGCAGCAGAGCTGGTGAGGGGCAGTGGAGGGGAATGTGCAGGGGAGCGCTCGGGAAGGAGACAAGGAGAGACAAGCAGATTAATAGAAGACGACAGATTTCTAGTAAGATTGTGATAAGCCTCTTGAAACTTCCCTAAAGGATGAGCCAGCTGGCAAGCCCGTCCTCGGAGGTGGTGTAAGTCGACTAACAGCCCTGCAAAAGCCACCAGCTGACCCCTTTCACACATCCCTGCTCGCTCCTGCAGCTGCTTAAGCACAGAAAGCTGAGCAGGCCACACCTGGATGTTCTACCCTGGCACCCACCTGCAGTTCCTTGCAGAGAAGCCACTGGCCCTGAACTGCTCAGAACAAGCAGCGAGGTCGGGCTGACCGCAGCACGGCACAGCTCAGTGCCCTGCTCTGCTGGCACCCAGCACATTTCACTGCCCACAAGGGGTTAACCCCAACCCCTGTCCCCAGTGTAGGGCCAGGAAGCTGCCAGGGATCTCTGGCAAGTGGCACACAGCTCCTGGAAAGGGCTTTGCCAAAGCAGGGATGGGAATGACAAGGTGATGAGCAGGACCCCTGCATTATGCTTTGCTTTCCTTCCTAAATTCAGCTCTGCTGGGATCCCCCCAGAGCCAAGACCTCCAAAAACACCACACCCCAGTGAGCAGGTTTAACCTCTGAGGAGGAAGAGGAGAGGGCAACCACAGGCGAAGGCAAGCTTGAAGAGCTAAGATTTTCACCCTTCAAAGGATAATACCTTCCAAACCTGCTGGAGGTGCAGTGGACACCACACCCAGGTATGGCCAAAAGAAGGAGCTCACTGTGTCCCCTTGCCAGTGCCACAACAAAACCTTGTCACTGCCTCACTGCCTGAAACTGGAGCTCTCACCTGGAGCATCCTCCTCAGGATAATGAACAGCAGCAGCCAGTTTATTTGCTATCAGGCAAGTTTTTCTTCTTAGGCCAATTAGCTGCTGATATAATTTGCCCACCGAGGTCACTGAATCATCGTTTAGCAGTTTCAAAAGAGATGAGATGAACTGCAGGCCAATTTCCCCCCTCCAGCTCAATGAGTGATTCAAAATGCAGTTAATGATAGTGGCTCATAAGTATCTGGCAGAGGATTTGAGAGAGCAATTTATTGCCCAAAAAGAGCTTGATCTCTTTCAGCCAAAGCAGCTCAGCTGGTGAAGATGTAGGATGTGATTTTGTAGGATGTGATTTTGCCACCTTGCTTGACATTTGTTAAATACTCAAGAGCTGCTAAACTGAAGTCAGACACAAAAAGAAAAAGGAGAAGACGACCCAAAATCAGGGTAAGGAAGGTCACAGTTAAAACCCACTTTGTCACCAGCAGGCAAGAGACCTTTTAAAGGATGGGGAAAAGAACCAAGTAATAACCAACAAGACTTTCAGCACAAATCCTGCATTTTTGTGAGTTTATATAAGATAAAAATGAGACACCCCCTCATCCACAAAAGCTTCATTATTTGTCAACCTCAGGCTTCGTAACCAGTAAACACTGGTTGATGTTTTTCTTCTTGCTGGATGAAATGTGCCTAGAGGCAACAGGCATTTTATAAATTATTAAACCAAGTGAAAATAGGGTTCCAACAAAGTGACTGCAGAAGCACTGAGGAGTTGGTACAATTGGTACCAGCACACTTACACAGAGTCATTTTTCCTGCAACAACTGACTCAACAACAAGACATTGTTAGAAATGCACATCCTGGACACGTGGTCTTGATGGCAAAAAGAAGATGTGATATCTCAGCATTTCATCACATCCATCACACATATCTGGAGTTCAACACTTTAAACCTTATTTTTCTTATTAAATAGTCACTTATGTTTTTCAGTCAGAGGGAAAATTAGCTTTTTTTTTTTTTTAATTCCAGCCTCATGAGAGATCTCAGGACATAAAGCAAAACCCATGAAAATACTGTAATAAGAGTATTATAATATCATCCACAGTTTTTATCCAACCCATAGCATTGAGAAGGAAAGGAAGGAAAAAACATGAATGAAAAAAGTATTCGCTATCGGGGTTTAATAAATTACATCTCTCACAACAAACACAACCCACCTCCAGACTAAGTTCTGTTCCAGCCAGAAAAAACCCTTCTGCTTTCTGCCATAGCAGCACTTGGCGCTTCCATCTGTGAAAAACCACTTAACCGTAATGGCAGGGCTCAGGACAGCAGGTCAGGGGAGGCTGGGTCAAGGTGACAGCGAGGGCAGCCACTGCTCCCGAGCTTCTCCGAGGGTTTGCTAGGGAACAGGAGGGCTCAGAGACGGGTTTGGGGTGTTTTGGGGTTTTTTTTCCAGGTTTGTGAACCCCGTCCTTTCTCTGACAATTTGTGAAAAGCCACTTTTCCAGCTATTACCCTACTGCAGCTCGAAGCACCTTCCTCCTCCTCCCCGAGCGCTTTTCACCGTGCTGAACAGATCTTTTCACAATGAGCAAATAGAGATAAACCAGAATTTGGTGGCTTGTCAGTCCACCAAAAGCATCTCTGCCAGCAGTGCCACCTCAGGCCCTGGAGCTGGAGAAGGGGCTGAAGTTCAGACTGAAGTTCCCCGGGTCTGCCAGAGCCTGAAGGAGACTGTCCCCAAAAGCCCTTCACCCCACCTGAAATTAGCACTCGCAACGCCAATTTCAGCAATTCCGGTCGCTTGTATTTACACTACCTCGAGTCCGTTTCTTCCACACCCCTTTCGTGCCAGGAGGGCTCGGAATTCCACACGCAGCGAGCAAAACCCACCCACGAACAGCCCAGAACATCCCCAGCGAGCCGCGCTGCAAACACCGCTACAACCCGAGCCACAAAGCTGCGCGGAGAGAGCGGGGGGAAGGAACATCCTCATCATCCGTGTGCCAGGGAAGGGGCCGGGCTGAGCCGGGCCGGGCTGAGCCGTGTCAGGGTGAGCCGGGCCGGGATGAGCCCAGCCGGAGTGAGCCGTGCCGGGCTGAGCCGGGCCGGGCAGGACTGAGCCGAGCCGGGCTGAGCCCATCTGGGCAGGACTGAGCCGTGCCGGGCTGAGCCGTGCCGGGCTGAGCCGTGCCGGGCTGAGCCCATCCGGACAGGACTGAGCCGTGCCGGGCTGAGCCGTGCCGGGCTGAGCCCATCCGGGCAGGACTGAGCCGTGCCGGGCTGAGCCGAGCCGGGCTGAGCCCATCCGGGCAGGACTGAGCCGTGCCGGGCTGAGCCGTGCTGGGGTAAGCCCAGCTGGGATGAGCCGTGCCGGGCTGAGCCGTGCCGGGCTGAGCCCGCTCCGGGCTGGAGTTCCCCAAACTCCGCCGTGCCTGCAGCAGGGACCGCGCCCGCCCGTGCTCGCAGCGCCCCCGCAGCATCCCCGGCCGGACCGAACCGAACCGAGGCAGCCCCGCTCCCCGCCCGGCCCCGGCCCCGCACTCACCGCGGAGCTGCGCGCAGCCAGCCCGGCCCCGCAGCGCGGAGGGGAGCGCAGGGAGGCAGCGGCGCCGCGCAGAGCCGCTCCCCGCCCGCCTCCGGCCCCGGTTGCGGCCGCAGCTCCGCCCCGAGGAGGGGCCGGGGCCGGAGGCGGGCGGGGAGCGGCGCCCGCCCCGCAGGTGGAGGCGCGGAGCATCCCCGGGGATGCTGCGGGAGCGGCCGCTGCGGGCTCCGGGCACACGGGGAAAGGCCGCGTGGGCCGGGCGGGGCGGTTTCTGTCGCCGGGAGGGGTAATGATGATAGATAAATAAATATATTTTTTTTAAAACCTCTTTGAATTTCGTTGGAAGGTCGCGCCCCTGCCTGCCTGCCCTCCAGCTGCACATGGATAAGGTTTACCCTGACTTTTGGCTTAGCACAAGGATGCTGCTGCCCCCACTGAGGCTGGAAGATGTATATGTGGTTTAGAAACTGTTTTGCCATGGTTTTTGGCATGAATATCTGAGCCTGGCAGCAGGTTCATATTTGCTGGGATATGTTCCTATATGATGGGGTCACAGAGAATTTTTTAGGAGGAACAACCCCCCCCCCAATGCAGTGTAACATTGCTTTAAACAGAGTGACAGATACCAAAATCAAAGGCTATTCCTGAAGTGTGCCTTATGCCAATTTTATAGGCAGATAAGAGCCATTGCCAGGAGTCAAACCAGTCACTGGAGCTGGGAGAGAAGCCAAGAAGCCTCCTGGGGCAGGGAGTGGCACTGGGGAGCCCACACTCACCCACTGGGAGCAGAGCAGATTCCTCATGCTGCTGTCAGATATTGTGTCTGGGACCAGTTGTGTTTTCCAGGGTGCAGTGGGTTTCAGAAGGTTTGGAGGATTACTCACCATGGACTCTATTTCTCCTTGGGAAAGAGTCTCCTCCCAGGATGAGCAGATCCATGGGGAGCAGCTCTGACACTGAGCCGTGGGGTTTCACTGAAACCCTTCTAGCCCAAGAGAGGCCTTTAGGTTCGAAATGTGAGTCACTCCCTGAAACAGGACTAGGTGTAGGTAAGTGGTCACGGGTAACAAACCTGAATCTTTGCAATAGTACAGGAGTGTGAGACACCACATGGTGAAGGTCTGCCTAAGGTGGGAGCTTTTTCTGACATGAGATTGAGAGCTCTGTCCAGAATGCGCTTGTTACTACTGCAGCATGGCAGAACCCCAGTTTAGGAGTCAGCAAGCGACCCACAGAGACATGGCTTAACTGCAAAACTCGTCTTATTGCTGCCTCTGTGTGTGCAAAAATCCAAAAACAAAGGTGATGAGAAGAAAGTGCATCTGTGTTCCCCTCCTCTCTGTATCCACAGAGCTATAGGTGCAGGATGGATGGAATGGGAGGAGCTTTGGCCACGCTAGAGGTTAATTACAGACTTAGCTCAGCAGCCAGGACCTTGGCAGCCCTGGGCTGCGCAGGGTGGAGGCGGCTCTCCAAAGCTGAGCCTGGCAGCAGGAGCCTTAGCCCAGGGCGCTGGAGAGCTCAGCAACTTTGCATCAGCCTCTGAAGTCCATAATTCAGTTGTCTGTTTATTGAAATTGTGTTGTAAGCACAGCTGCTTTCTGAGGCACGTATGGAAATGAAGGGGGAGTCTCATAAACGCCCTGGCCCTGCGCCAGACCGGTGAGTCAGCGTAGAGAGCTGAAACGCAGCTTAACAGCCACAAGATTAAAAAACCCCTAAAATATCCTCAAAATTGCTCTCACATCCCCCACCTCCCCCCCCCTTTCTGTTCAAATTTGGGTATCAGCGTTGTTATTGGGAGGATAAGGACAGCTACAGCCTCAGCAGGATCTTGCAGTGCCCAGGGCCTGGGATGGGAGAAGGTGGAGACCTTCAGGGCAGAGGGAGGGCTGAGCTCATCTGAGAGCCTGCAGGCATCTGCATCATCCTCATTCCTTCTGGCAAATCAAAGCCTTTGCTTCAGTTGCCAATGCAAAGATTTGGAGCTAGAAGAGAAATACAATGTTTGTTTACTAATATAGTCAAAATTCATGGCATTAAGTTTTCTTTTTTTTTTTTTTTCCAGTACAAATAAAATTTTGCAGAGACCTAAGTTAAGAAAAAAAAAAAGACATTTCAAAGGTGAACTTGTACAAAAAGCACCACTAAAGCAACCAGCAGTTTCAAAGACTCAGTTCCTAGTTTCCTCATGCAGCATTCAATCCAATTTCACAGGTAGCTTTGGTCGCTCAAACTCCTTTCTTCAGGGAGCTCCCTATTTGCTGGAAAGATTTCACCCAGGCCTAAGAAGGGGATTTTTCTCTTGTGCTTTCATAGCTCATAAGTTGCTCAGTGGCCAGAGGAGCCTCCTGGATTAAACAAGCAGGTGGAAAGCTGCAGAGGCTGAAGGACACTGAGCAGTCCCTGTGCCTTGGATGCGCAGAAGGAGCTGCCAGGGGCTGTGCTGGGAGTTTAAAGTGAAGAAATGAGGTGACAGCAGAACTGCAGGCATGCAGGACACGTGTGGCTGTGCTCTCTGCTCTGCTCATGCAGTGCTGCTGTCAGCCTGTCAAACACACAGCTGGGCACAGCTGGGCTGCAGCCCCACACAGGGCTCAGGGTGCTGCTGTGTTTTCCTTTCTCCTCCTCAAATTGTGCTCCCAATCTCTGCAGTTTTTGTGCCCTGGCAAAGTTCTCCTTTCGTGGTGTTTCAAGGTCTCCTGGTGTGTTTGTTTGACTCCAGCTCAGAGCTGCTGTCAGATGGAGAGCGGGCAGCCCATGTCCTCACTTAAACCTGCTGTGAAGAGGCTCTGCAGAGCAGAGGAACGTGTCCTCTCCCTGTCTGCTCATCCAAACACCCCTGGGAATGCCCATGGGCACCCTGGCAGCACCCTGAGGGCTGGGGAGGAGGAACAAGGCGTGAGACAACAAATGAAGGCAGAAGTTGGCCACGGCTGCTCCGAGCACTGGGGCTCACCCAGGGCAGGAGGTGAAGCCAAGGGAGGCACAGAAAGCGCTGGGAGGGTGCTGGGAATAAAGGTGGGTAAAACAGGGATGGGGAAACAAAAGGAAATGGGCAAACTTGCAGATGAGGGCAGGTTTTGAGCACAGATAGTGGGAGGAAATCAGTGGTGCAGCACAAGGGGAACTGCGGGGTGGTGGGAGGGGAGGAGCGATCCAGCTGTGGGGTGTGGGTTCTCCAGGAGGCAACAGCAAGAAAGGGAAATGATGTTCAGGCCAGACTGTTGCCAGTGGTGAAAAAATATAATAAGGAAAGATTCATGAGTAAGAACACTGAAATTGATTATTCTCTGTTAAACAAACAAACAAACAATGAATTCAAGGGCCTGAAAAGTGCTGATGTCAGGGGAAATCTCTCAAATGTCTCACACGTGGAATAAAAACCAGAGTCTGGCTTAAAAAGGGAAATTAGATGAAGGAAATCAGTAAGAGAAGAGAGGACACAGGAGGGCACCAAGGGGAAGGTGAAAGTAGCAGCAGAATTGAGGGACTAAAAGAGACAGAGGGGTAGGTCTGGGATATTCATGCTGATTTCAGTAGAAGGTCAGGAGAGGATATAAGAGATTAGCTGAGAATAAACCAGGATGCAAAACCAAGGTGCATTCAACTGGTACAGCTGAATTAAAAAGTGCTGCAGCAAGAAAAGTCAAAGGTAACTGATATTTCATGCTCCAGCTTCAGATTAGTAAAAAACATTGCAAAGGTTGGTGGGAGGGGCTGTGACCTTGGGGACATCACCTGCACCAGGAAAGTCCACACCAGCACCAGGAAAGTCCACATCTGCACCAGGAAAGTCCACACCAAACTGGGCAGTGACTGGCACCAGGAATTCCCAGCACACCAGGAAACTCTCCAAGGGTATCCTCACCACTGCAGGAAAATTGAGACATGGGATGGTGCCAGTGGCAGTTTGTACCTTGTAAATAGACCAAAAGAAGAAAAAAGGACTAATTGATCAATCCCCAATATTTGTACAGCACACCCTTATCAGAGGCTGCCACTCACTCCTCCTCTTCTGCAGGCACAAAGGCCAACTCGCAGCAGGCAGAGCATTCAGTGCCAGCCCCAGCACTCAGCAAGGCACTGAAAGCTGCACTGTCACACCAGGACCTTCCCAGCATGGTCACCTGCAGGCATAAGAGCCAGGAGCAGGTCTGGAGAGAAAAACCTCTCTAAACCCACAAAGAGCCTGTGAAGGATTTCAAGCCTTGGCAGGAAGGAAACGTTACAGGCTAGTGGGCAAAGATCCACAGCTTGCAAGGTCACAAGCCAAAATCCCTGTGCTCAGGAGCTGCCTGCTCACACAGGGTGAAGCTCTGTCCCAGTTATCAGCAGTAATTTGTTATTTACTCCTCCTCATCCTCAGACTGAAGCAATGGGCACTGCCTGCCCCACCTTGCCAGGGATGCCTGCAGCCAGAGCAGCGCCCTGGTGCCAGGTGAGCTCATCTGTGGGGTCACCTGAGTGCCTGGCATGGAACCCTCTGGGGTTGGCTTTGAGGGGATTTGCTCTGGAGGTGGTTTCCTCCCCGCACTGTGCACAGGAGCTGCAGTGAAAGCAGGGATTGCACTGCAGCACAGCACAGCCCTGCAGCAGCCCTGATTTTATCCCACATTTAACCCCTACCCCTTCCCCAGTGCCTCCAAGCCCTGCTGGGGCCTCCCTCCTGCTCCAGCATGTGGGGTGAGTGCCATCTCATCCAGAACTTTCTGGAGAGACCGCTCAGACAGCTCCAAGCAGTTCTCTCTGTCCATAGTTTGGTAGATGAAAACCTTTTATACTGCTACAGCTTGTTTCCTTCCTCTCACCCTCACAGGGCACTTTAATACCTGTTATTTACCTTCTTCACTGCATTTTGGGGAAATTATTCACAAAGGTCATCTCAAGGTGCAAACTTTGTACCTGGATGGAAACTTTGAAGGTCAGCAGTAAGCTGGTTTATGTTTATTACAGACCAGAACATGAAAGCACAAGGTTGCTGGTGCACTGACACACTGGCAATAGACTGATATCAGGGATTTTAAAGGTCACAGCTGCTCATGAGGAGGGGAACCTCAAAATACAGTCTCCAAAAAAACTGAATCAGAACAAGACCCTCGGGCTACCTGAAACCAGGCCATGCTGGACAGTTCTGGTGTCAGTAATGAAGGTTTTTAGGAAGAAAATATCTCACCAGACATAGCAGGATGCTTCTAAAATATCTCAGCAAAGGGCTACTGAAAGATGCTTTAGCATTTAGATGAGAAAATGCTATTTTATTTGCAACTCTCCCTCCTGATAGCATCCTTGAATCTCTCAGTTTCTGGCCTTGAGGAAATCACCCAGCCCATAATTCACTTGTGGAACAGGGTGGGCCTTCACCTGTAGTTCACAAAGCTGATGGAAATTTGGATAACAATGGCCATGCTCCTGTTCTGCAGCCTGGGAACCAGACCCAGAGAAAGCAGAGCCTTACACAAAACCCAGAGCAGAGCTGTGCCACCAGGTTTGGTACCCCTGCAAAATGGGGTCTGCACCATCCCCAAAGACCTGCAGCGCCACTCATTTCTCTAAATTCTGGTTTCTTTAATCTGTTAAAAAAGTCTGAGAATAAAGCCCTTGACCACAGGAACACAACAGTGTTAAGTGTAATGGCAAATGCAAACAACAGCAATACTGGTTTTGAAAGCAAATGTCACTTTTGCAGAGGGCTGTGGTTTAGAGGGAAAGTCAGGGCACCACCAGAGGAAAACCATGACATTTTCTACACAACCCTCACACACTGGTCCCATTAAAGGCCCTTCCACCTACTATTAGGCAACCATTGATTGGAATTAATTAAAATATCTCCTGTGCACTGGACTTGAAACTCATCAGTGCTTTGTCATTATCTGTGAGCTTTCTCCCCAGTTAAAGCAAATATTGTCCAATAATCTGGTTTGCAGTAAGTGTACAGAACATTTTGCCACAAAATACCCTGTGGCATTCAGGTATTTGACAAGCTGGAGGGTTTAAGGGTGTGCCTGGCATTTCTGTTTAGATATACAACTGTGCAATGTATTTTTTAATCCAAGCTCACACAGAAACTTGGCCTCAGAACCCTTTGGAACAGAAAAACAGCAAACACGTTTCTGGAGCCATAACCTCAGGCCCTTGGCTTGTTCTGGCACTTAACCCTTGAGATGAACCACCCTTGCTGTCCTTGCAGCCTGCTCATTCACCTGCTTCTGCTGGCTGAGGAGCTTCACCTTCCTGTTTCCAGGTGGGTTTATTCTCAGGAATGTGGAAACCCAGTGTACTGAGAATATTGCTCTGTCTGCTCTGGGGTGCCCTGACCCCCAGGGCAGCACTGACTGTGACCCTCATTCATGGAGAAAGTTTCCTGGACTTCAAGATAGACTGGAATCCACAAAAGTGTGAAATAGATTATGGAGAGCAGTGTAGGTGTATCACTTGGTGAGAAATTGAGGTTTTGGGATTTTTAGTGTGTTGGGGATGGAAGCAAGGTGGAGGGCACAGGGTGCCATCCCCAGTTTCTTATTCATGCTTCTTCTTCCTTCTTCTTCATGGGTTTGGGTCGCATTTTGTAATTGGGCAGAAAAGTCCCACTGGGGACTCTGTGGGATCAGTTATTGGGTTAAAAGGGAAAATTATTTTATTTGCTGGGAAATGTCCTGACAAAGGCAGAAATGATGAATCTGACTCCATGTTCTCAGAAGGTTAATTTATTACTTTATGATACTATATTATATTAAAGGATACTAAACTATACTATACTAAAGAATACAGATAGGATACTTACAGAATGCTAAAAAGATAATAATGAAAACTGGTGACTGTCTCCAGAGTCCTGACACAGCTTGGCCCTGATTGGCCAAAGAGTGAAAACAACTCCCAGCAGAATGCAATGGAACAATCACCTGTGGGTAAACAATCTCCAAACACATTGCACATGTGAGCACAACACAGGAGAAGCAAATGAGAGAAGAATTGTTTTCCTTTTCTCTGAGGCCCCTCAGTTTCCCTGGGTGAAGGGATTTTCCAGAGAATGTGAATGCCACAGGAAATAATCCAAGTGTCCTTTCTTAATTAGATAGTTTAATCTTAAAAGACCTTGTAACAGGAGATTGTTGGCCATTTTGTGCTTTGCTAATGAAAAGCTGCAGAACTCACGGTTGTGAGACTGTTTCACTGATAAGAAATAATAAACACCTGAGTCTGAACATGAAACTACCATCTCAAGTGCCTTCAATCCAGACCCTGAGAAACAAATACAGGAACTGCTTTTCAGCCATTCCCATGGCTCTGGTGCCTTCACCCAGGTCCTGCTCCTCTCCCAGGAGTGAGCACACCCTTTGTCACCCTGAGCTGCTGTGGAGTTTGGCAGTGCCACCCTGACTGTGAGCAAAGCCAGCACAGAGCTGGGCCAGCTTCAGAGGGCCCTGATTCAGCAGGATTTGACCATCTGGGAAGGGAAGGAGCACAAGGAGACTGTGAATGCTGGAACTGCTGCTGCCAGCCCGGGCAGAGCAGCCCCAGGGAAATGATCCTGACAGGCCATGCATCTTTAATGGTGCTCTCTGCACAGAACACATTTGATAGCTGAAGGCACAAAAGCCTCAGCAGGAGTGTCAGGAGCCTTTGTCCATCTTTCAGAGCCAGATCCAGTTTCTACAGCTGATGAAAGTTCCCCCTGTTGGTTTTAGCAGGGCCTGAGGAAGGAAAGATGCAGCTTGGGCTCACAGCTGGGAGAGTCAGGGCTGGTTTATAGGGATTTAAACACAGATATTCCATGCTTAGCACTTTCTCTTCTGTAAGGAGGATGGCTTTGCTGGTCAGCTGCCCTGACAGTGATGGTGTTGTCCAAACACAGGACTGCAGCAGGAGCATTCAAACATCCTGGGTTATGTTCTCTGAGTTCCCCTGTCACTCATGCCCACTGTTTCCAAAAGGGAACATAATGCCTTTGCTCTTTACATCCACAGATTCACATTTAAATAATGAGCACTTAAGAACAGTGAGAATGAGAACAAAGCAACACCAAAAGACACATCAGGAGACAGCAGGAACTCAGCCCTGTATCAGAGTTCCCTGACATTCAGAATACAGACTCAAGGTTATGGTATCCAGCCTCAATTGAATATTCAGTATTACACAATGCACACAGCACTAAAAGCAACATCAGGATTCTTTTTTCCCCCTGAGGCCACTGAGACCTGGTTTAATGTTGTATCAAGACAACCCTAACAGAGCAAACCCCATTCTCTGGTTATGGGAACACACAGGTCACTGCTGCACCAAACTTGGGTTTTATTTTGCAAACCCCCAGATTTCCCCACTTTTACTGAGCTTTTTGCAAAGCAGATAAATGTTTTTTTTTTTTTTTTTCTTTTCCCAGTGCATTCAGCAGTTCATTTGGGCATGGCCCTGCATCTATTGCAGGTCAAGATGTTCCTAATTGCTTTCACATGTATTCCAGTTAACCAGCCCTGGTCATGTTACACTGCAAATGAAAAACCATTTTTTCATTGAAATCCTAACGAGGAGGAAAAAATCAATATGACAACTGCAGCAGGAAAAGTGATGATGACAACATACACTGTCCTACAGGATGTAAAACGAGGGGGAAAAATTTATTCTAATCAATATTAATTGGAAGTTTCCTGCTCTGATACTCTGAGTGCTTGTTGAAAGTCTGGTTCTTAGCTGTCCCACCTGGTCTGATCATGGGCATTACTCCCACAGAGTTTAGCTGATATCTTTTGACACAGAGATGAACTTCCAGGAAAAATAAATGCTAAGAAAAAAAGAACAAAAAGGAACAAAGAGCAAGATGATGGCTGTTTCACAAATGAGATCTCCTCGCATACTTCTCCATTTTATAAGACATAAAGCTGTTAATTTCTAGCTCCCATTAGAAAATTTGGTGCCTGTCCATGCAGAGTGCAGAGGGATTTATTTCAAGTTCTTATCTATGCCCAACATCCCTTCTTCCACTGCTGCTGCTTGTTTAATAATAACCACATTTATCCATGCAGTTATTCAGCTGTTCTAAAGGTGACTGCATGCATAAAAACTCACAGCACTGGGGGTGAAGTTACCAAAAAGGAGCCTTGGCCACTTACATTACGTAAACAACACTTATTTCAGTCTGAAAGCATTCCAGGTGTTGGCTCAGTAGCCAGGACAAGCACAGAGCCACCACACTGCTCAAGCTCCCAGGAAAACACAAGTGCAGAAAGGAGGATGCCATTGAAAATTGTAAGAGGGCCCTGTGTGAAGTCATTCCAAAGCACACAAGACACTGCTAAATGTTGATAACTGCTTAGCAGGAATTAATTTTTTTTAAAATTCCACCCACAGGTGAAGGAATAAAGCCCTGATGTTTGAAATGAGCACTTATGAAAGCTCAGCAGAATTAATGCTGTGATGACTCAGTGCTGGTTACCAGCAGAACTTAAACTGGTGGCACTAAAGAGACCCCAGAGGGACAGGGCCAGCTCAAAACAGCAGCACCTGCCTGTCCCAGTGCTCTGCAAGCCTCACCCCACTCATTTCCTAAAGCTTTTGGAGAAGGATTATTCTGGAGGAGAAGGAAAAAAGGGAGGATTTGTGATGCTTAATCTGAGAATTTCTTAATACTACAGTATTTTCATACTCATCAGGGAAATCCAGTTCTGCAGATTGGAGTGTGGGGATAATTAGGGATGGGGGATGGCTGTTTCCATGGTTGGAGATGGACAAGGTGCTCCTTGGTTTAAAGAGATGCTTTGGCACATCTGCTAAGTCATTCTTGAGGATTCCTAAGTCATTCCTTTAAACATTCCCAGTGTTTAAAGTGGGAGATTTCTGCTCTGCCTTGTGCCCACAGACTGCAGCCAGCTCTGTCAGCTGGGATGGAACCCTCTCAAGAGAGCCACCAAAGCCCTCAGGTGTGGGATTGAACCACCCCTCCCTTCCTCAGAAACCCTTGCTCAGCACTTTGGGACACTAAATAACACATAACACAGAGTGCTGTGGCTGAGCTTCTTTGGGAAGGTCATAAATTTTCTTGGTAATAATGTTTTAGAGGCATATGGGGGGGTGAGGCATCAGTGAAGTCACCAGAAACACAGATTTATATTTATTAAATCTATTAAAGCTGCAGTGAGTATTCACAGTAAAATTATTTTCTTGACTGTGCCTTAAATCACATTCTTAACAAATAATTTTAATACCTGGACTACAGTGGTGTTAAAATATCACTGCATTTTTCAAGGAGATATTCCTATCCCTGACCATGAAACAGTGGGGGAAAAATAATCTAAATCTGAAATACAGTAGCAAAAAGAAAGGTTTCCAAAAACAGTGAATGCTGGTTTAAATCTGCTCCCAAATATGAACAGAAGCTTTGTCTTGTTATCAGGCTGGACACTTATAAATCCCCTCATAATGCCTGAAATACAAATTCTGCTGAGCAAGGGACAAAATCTTGCCTTTTTCCCCTGGGTGGTGAGCTGTAAGTCCTCACTCAGGTGTGTATAAATAAAAATAAATAAATAAATAAAATACACCCATGGAGTGTTGTGGGATCTCAGCACCTCAGGACTGATGTGCAGAGTCACCGAGACCACCCTTGGGGGGCTCGGAGGTCCTGGAACGTTGCCAGAAGTGTCTGGTGGCTGCACTTTGATCGTACACGGGAGATGACACCTGTATGAGGATGGGAGGATTTCACTGGGGTAAATGGTGAAGGGATGGGTTAATTAGAGTGTGAAACACAGGGTTTAGGATTTCTGTACAGGGGGGTCTAGAGAAGTAAGATGGAGGAATTGGGGCGTGTCCTGTCCTTCTTCTTCTTCTTCTTGGCCTCCATCTTCTGTGGTGATGTTGGCACTTTGGGATTGGTTATTACTAAAAGTGCACTGATTAATAAGGGTAAAAGGTATTGGGGAAAAATGATAAATATTGTATATGTAATTTTGAGTATAAAGATAGGTGACCGCCCTGGGGGCTCTCAGTGTGCTCATGGCTGGCTGCTGTGCAGACCTCTGTCGGGCCGAGAGAAAATCTTTTAGATAAACAATTAATAAACACCGAGACCGAGAAAAGATCTGAAGTCTCTCCTCGTCCTTTGAAGCGCGGGCTGCCCAAGGCCACCCTGGGCCTTTCCAGGCCACCTAAACAGCCGAGAAACCGACAGAGTGTAACTGAAGTTTCAGGTCTGACTTATTTTTTGATGAAAAGTCAGTTTGCAGCTGTCATGGAGACAGAGATATGAAGCTCACATTGGAGGCCAGGCCTTCGGAGGCACCCCTGGCTTGGCAGCATCGTCCCCAGCCCATGGGAAAGCCCTGGGAGCTGCTGGCAGAGCCCAGCTGCAGGTGGGAGATGCTGCAGATCTCCCCTGGGGCTGCAGGCTGGAGGTGCCCCACTCCCAATTCACACCTGTGGGAGGGATGGAGAAAAAATCCTCTCCTGCTTCCTTTCACTGATTCATGCAGGCAGCTCCTTGCGTTTCTTAAGACAAGAATTAACAGAGTTAATGGGCTGCTATAAATTCCTTATTTCTGGAAAGGTGATGCTCTCACTGCCTCTGCTCAGCAGCATTGGAAGGGAAAATCCATGGGGTTTCCTTGGGCTCTCACATGGCCTGGGGGACCCAATTTAGAGATCACCAAGGACTCTGCATGACCTCTGGAAGGCATGAGCCCTTCCCTCTCAGGCTTTTACTGCTCACAGTGACCCCCAGATGTGTCAGAAAGTCTCTTTTCCCAGTCTGGTGCTCGAAGAAGGTGTCAGAGCTCTTCTATTCTTGTTCTCAAGGTTGTTTATTGTTTCTTATCTACAAAATTTTTCTCCTGTCCAGCTGAGGTCCGCTCAGCAGGACAGTTCCAAGCACTCTGCCCATCCTTGGGGTGGTGTTATCTTTTTATACTAAAAACTACATGTACAATATTTGCAATAATTTCCCAATACCTATCACCTATGTTAGACAGTGAGCTTCTCCTCTAAACCAATCTAAAAGTGCCACCATCACAGCAGAAGATGGAGGCCAAGAAGAAGCAGGAGAAAGGCTGGACATGCCCAGATTCTTCCGTCTTTCCCCCTGAACCCCCATTCTAAAAACCCAAAAATATCTATTTTTCCACCCCATGACAAACTAATTATTATTCTACTTAGACTTTCGTGACTTTCAGATCTTCATCTAAGGTTGATAATTTTTTACAGGACTCCTTGGGAACATGAAAGTGGGAAATACTGGGGTTACTCCACCATAGAAGGAAAAGCAACAAGTCACAGAGACTTGTTTGCCTCCCCTCTAACAGCAGCCATCACTGCAAACCAACAGCCCCAAAATTTCTGAAATCACACAGCTGAGAATCAAACCCCTGAGAGACAAAGCTGATTCCCAGCCGGACAACCTCCACACTCATTATTCCATCCCTCTGAGCTCATCTCCTGCCTGCCCACACCTCCTCCACGGGCTGAGCCCACCACCAGGCACTCAGATGCACCCACCAGCACAGCACAGGCACAGCTGGGCAGGATCCCTTTTATTCTGCAAGGATTAGAAATGCTGCAACCAAATGTGCCGTGTAATTATTGCAGTAATGTATAAAGCAGAGTGGAGGTGGTGAGTAGTTCATGGTGCCTTATTTAGTGGCAGGTGATTAGTTAAGTTGCATGTTGGGGATTTTTTTTTTCTTTCTTCCTTAATCTTTCACTCTTCTGTGGAAAATTCAATTTGCCTTAAGGCAGTGTTGATAGCTGATACTGACCTAATCCCTGAGCAGCTGGACCTGACCTGCTGCAAATTCCCACCTCTATCACAAAACCACATTCCTCTCCCTGACAATACAATGGCCCCTGGATCCTTTTACCTTCAGACCCTGCTTAAAATGTGTGCTTCAAAGCACATTACATAATTGTGAATCAAGAGTCAGATCTGAGCCAGCAGGTGAAAATGTATTTGTCTTGTTCTGCCAGCCCGAAAAAGCAGCATTAAATATTTTCTGTAGTTCTTTCTTTGAAGGCTACCAGCTTCTCCTCCTCCTCCCTTGCCTGTTAGGATCTTAATCTTTCTGCTCAGCAAACATTAATTCTCTTCTGTGCTGCTAGTGTTAAAATTGGCATCTCTGTTGATCACTCTTGCTGCCTTCCCTGTGCACCTAATTGACCATTATCACTGCTAATGTCACCAGGAATCTGGGAAGGATATTTAATATCAGAGTTCTCCGGGGAACAGCTCAGGGAGGAACTGCAGGCAGAAATATGCATTTATTTCTTCTTCCAGCCCTGCAGTAACAGCGATCTTGACATACACTCTCCTCCCTCTGCATTCAGAAGTTTAGGCAAATAATTTGAAGGTTGTATTCTCGAGCACAAGGGTGTTCCAACACCCTCCCAGTGACACCCAGCTGGATTCTGAAACACAAGGCTGATAGTGGCCTCGGCCATGTGGGTGTCAGCACGCAGCCACGTGGAAGGGAAAAGCACAAATGTATTTACAACACGTGAAAATGTGGGCTGGTGGCTGAGAGGTGAGCAGTGATGTGTGAGCAAAGCTGCGGCACAGGGTGTGCGTGGAGCACATTCCAGCTGCATCATTCTGCTCCTGCTCAAGCCATTAGTGCTGCATTCCCACCAGGAGAAGATAAATGCTCCCAGGCTCCAGGAATTGATGGCAGAATGTGCTGTGCTGGAGATAAAGGGATGAGGCGTCAGTGCTGGCACTGTGAGTCCTGTGGGATACACCAGGGACAGCCAGCAATGCTGCTGCAGGTGTGCTGCACTCACAGCAGGACAGGCATGCAGCCAGCAGGCCCTGGAGTGTGGTGGTGCTCACAGGGGTCCCAGGACAAGGGAAGAGATGAGAATCTTGGCTCCATGTTTCAGAAGGCTGATTTATTATTTTATTATATGTATTATATAATATATAATAATTATTATATAATTATTACATTATATAGAATCATTATATAATATTAATATATTATATTAAAATAAAATTATATATTAAACATATACTAAAAGAATAAAAGAAAGGATTTCATCAGAAGGCTAGCAAGGAAAAAGAAGGAATGATAATAAAATCTTGTGACTGACCAGAGACAGCTGGGCTGTGATTGGCCATTAGTTAAAAACAACCACATGAGACCAATCACAGATGCACCTGTTGCATTCCACAGCAGCAGATAATCATTGTCTACATTTTGTTTCTGAGGCCTCTCAGCTTCTCAGGAGAAAAGGATCCTAGCAAAAGGATTTTTCATAAAATATGTCTGTGACACTGGAGTACAAGAGCAAAGTACAAAGGCACACCAGGGCACCTTCCCAGAGCATCCCACACCAGTGTGCTCAACACTGAGTGAAGGAACTTAGAGCTGAATGAAAATCATCCCCTCGTAGAATGAGTTGGGTTGGAAGGGACCTTAGAGACCTTGTTACACCCCTGCCATGGGCAGAGACAGTTTGCACTGTCCCAGGCTGCTCCCAGCCCTGTCCAACCTGGCCAGGCATCCAGGGACAGCCACAGCTTCTCTGGGCACTCTGTGCCAGGGCCTCACCAACCTCACAGGGAGGGATTTATTCCTCATACTTAATCCAAATCTACTCTCTTACAGTATAAAATGTCTCTGTGAGCACAGACTCACAGGTTTACAAACCTTTTGAGCCGCTCTGGAAAGAGTCACAGGAGGGCTGGGCATGACAGCAGGGTCATTGCTGCTTCTCTACACATGTTCTGCTTCCCAAAATGGCCAGAGAATGCAGTTTTGACAAAAACTGGAGACAGTAGTGGAAAACAGAGCATGTCTTGTGGAGCTCTGACAACCAAAGGCTTTTCATTCTGTTTTCCATAGAACAGTGCTGAGAGGAAAAGGGACAACTCTGGAAAATCTCCCTGCTCCACCTGCACCTGGGTGTATTGCTTGGGCTGGGATGGAGGGAATTTTCTTCCCAGTAGCTGCTATGGGCCTGTTTTGGGCTCCCAGGGCTTTTCCATGGACTGGGGGATGATGCTGCCAAGCCAGGGGTGCCTCCAAAGTCCTGGCCTCCAAAGTGAGCCTCAGGACCTCTGTGTCCATGAGAGCTGCAAATTGACTTTTTATCAAAAAATAAGTCAGACCTGAGACTTCAGTTACTCTCCATGTCTTGTGGAGCTCTGACAACCAAAGGCTTTTCATTCTGTTTTCCACGGAACAATGCTGAGAGGAAAAGGGACAACTCTGGAAAATCTCCCTGCTCCACCTGCACCTGGGTGTATTGCTTGGGCTGGGATGGAGGTAATTTTCTTCCCAGTAGCTGCTATGGGCCTGTTTGGGTTTGTGCTGATAACTCAGGGGTGTTTCAGTTCCTGCAGAGCAGGGATTGCACCTTGCCAAGGCTGTTCCATCCCAGCAGCCAGGAGTGCTGCAGGTGTGGGTGGGACACAGTGGGACAGGTGAGCCCAGCTGGCCCCAGGGACACACAGCCACACCTGGGGCCTCAGGCTCAGCACTCAGAGCTGGGGGACAAGAGGAATTTTGGAGTGTTTGTCCTCTCCAGGCACTCTGCTAAGGAGGGCTGAACTGAACACCTGCTGCCCATGGGGAGTGGGGAATGAATTCCTTGTTTGGTTTTGCTTGCAGGAGTGACTTTTGTTTCCCATATTAAAGTGCCTTTATCTCAATCCATGAGTTTTCTCACTTTTCTCTCACCCCTCACATTGGGGCAGTGAGCAAGTGTCTCCATGGGGCTGAGATCAAACCACAACACCAGGGAGGGAGGATGCTGTGGGTATGAAATGGGATTCTCTCTCCACATCTCAAGCAAGGCATTATGAATTTGATATCCTGCATCCATCCTATCTAATGCCTTAACCTTCTCTTTCCAATAGCTAAATTATTTTAAAATCTCGTCATTTACTCGTTTGAGTAACTCTTTTCTTGAGAAACTCTCTTTCCTCTGGAGAAATTATTCCATCGTTCTGTTCAGAAAGGCAGAAATTAAACATGATCATATTAATTATGGTTCCTCATTTAACATAAAGCTGTAATCAAATGGCTTTTATGTCTAAACAGTTGTGGCAGTGGTACTAAAAAATTGTGCCATTAAAGGCTCGCACTTAACTTCAAAATATTTGAATTACATATCTCAGAAGAAACTGATGCCACACTGAGAGAGGTACAACCTTTTTATTTTCAAGCAGAAACATGAAGGTGCAAAACACTTTAAAATAAAACATACTTTTGCTTTAATTTCCAGGAAGATCTGAAGTAATATATATATTTATGATAATAATATATTTATATAAAAATAAATATTTATAATACATAACTATAAATAAATGTTTATATATATTTATAAGAATATGAAATAATATATATTATGATATATTATATTTATATATTATAATATATAGAAATATTTTATATATTATAATATACATAAAATTATAATAATTATATATATATATAATATAAAATTTTTGTATATATTTTATAATTTACAAAATACAAGGGGTTTTTTGTTTAGATGTAAGCCACAGTGCCTTCTTCTGAAAGGAAGGGGCAGCCTGGTTGGACATTTTCTGACAAAGCCCATGAAACAAAAATATGTCAAGGACAAGAAGTCTGCAAAGCAGAACTGGAATTTGTCACTTCTGGCAGGGCTGGACTCACTGGGCTCCTACCAGCCTGCTGGAGACTGCTGGTGTCTGTGGCTCCAAAGTCAGCCTCAGATTTGAACACTGATTTCCTGAGCCAGAAAAGCCAGGAGCATTTCTGTCTGCATTTCAGGAAAACACTTCCTTCAATTCAGGAGCTGGAGCTGCTCAAGCAGCCGCCTACAAGGAAGAAAAATAGGAAATGGTCAGTGGGGCTGCTCAGAACCAGTCACGGAGGGTTCCTTCTATGGGAAACACCAAATTGCTATTTTGGGTGAAAATCACAGCAGTGGTGTTTGGAGGGGTGATTTTTTTTTGGCTGTTTTCTTAATATCTACTTTTCCAGAGCAGGGACATTCCCATGTGAGCCAGCTCCACTTCCCACTGGCTCTGTGGCTCAGTCCCTGCAGAGGGGTGTTGGAGAGCACTTGAAAGTTAAAGTTCTCCTGAAACACTGACCATCTACTTAACCGCTCTGAATAAAGCCCAGAGCTTGAGATAAAACCCCTCTCTGAGCCCTGCTTCCCAGAGTGTGAGGGTGCACTTTGATACCTGATAAAATCAATTGCTGCTGGCTCCTGTGCCTGAAGTGACGCTGCTCATTAAACTCCCATGCACAGCTCCTAAATTCATAATTAAATACACATTTCCAAGCTCTCTGTAAGGCACAGAGCACAGCCAGCGCTTGTACCTATTTCAAACCCCAGCATGTAAAATTGCAGAGTGGGTTGAAGGTGATATAACGTTATAAAGTGCATTTTGAGTTGGGTAAACACACTCAAGGGGGTTATGGTTCCTGGGAATTGTCATCTCTGCTGCCTGGGTGAAAAACAGTATTAACTAAAATTCCTAGCATGTATCCAAGAGACAGGGCTCAGGGGGAGTTCAGATAGGAGTTATTCCCTCCATTTTTGCATCATTACAAAAGCTGTTTTCACCCAGTACCCAGACAAATGGATAAGGCAGAAGGGGCAGAAACAGGAGCTGTGGTGAAAGGCATGGATGTGTCAGTTTTACAGCACAGGGCAAGCCGAGCCCTGGGGAGCTGGGGAATCATCCCTGGCAGCCCAGATTCAGTGCGGCCCCAGGATCACACATTGGGCATCCCCACCTCTCCCAGGCATGGACCTGAAGCATGAACCCGGTGCTAAAAGCTCTGCATCCTCCTAGTCCTTCTCTCCCGAGAAAAACTCCGCAAATTCCCAGCAGTGCCCGATCGCATCTTCTCCCCCTGCCGGCGCTGCAGCACCACCAGCTGCTCTCGGCCACCTTCGCTGCTGGCCAGGGACATCGCTGTGGCACCGGAGGGCGAGGCTGGGCACAAACCACCGTGGGGAAAGAGATCTGCAAAGAATTCTTGAAACCTGATAGAAAGTTTACACAACTTTGCTACAGTGTGTAGCAAATTTTGCTACGTTGTGTATCAAAAGCTAATAGGTAAAAACATTTATAAGGTATTATGACCAAGAAATAGGTTAGCTTCTGGTAGAACAGCATCAAGTTTTACATCTCTTATGTCTTACCTTTCATCGAGACTGATAATAGAATTAAATATTATATTTTGACTGATAATAGAATAAATATTTCATTCTATTTTCTCTGAAAAACTAAGAGTAATCCAACCCAGCAGGCTGGGGACAGCCCACAATGGGTGATGTGCAGTGCCAGAGCAGCAGGACAGAGCCCCTGGCCCCCGGTGGATGAGCCCAACTCAACTCTTCCCGTTCCCAGGCCAGGGGACACTCCCGGGGCCGAATATCAAAGGCAAAAAGCATAAATAAACCCTCCAGAGGAGTCACAGCAGTTCCCACAGCAAGAAGTTAGCAGCGCTTAACAAAGGATAAAAGCAAATAACAGAGCCCCCAGTTCCTTCCATCGGCACCACCCTGGAGCAGGAGGGTGTCCATCGCCGCTGGAATCAAAGCCTTCCTCCCCATTGTTCCCCAGGCAGCCAGGACAGCCCGTGGCCGTCTGCCACAGCAGGGCTGCATGAAAGGAGCCCGGAGCTCCTCCTGCTGCTGTCTGTGCTCCTCTGGCAGGGCAGGAGCAGAGCTGGGCTGGCTGCGTCCCCTCCCAGCCCTGCCCTGCCCTGCCGGGCACAGCCTGGGGCTGCAGGCTCAGCAGCATGCCCAGCCTGTGGCAGTCACATTCTCTGGAAGAATCCCTTCACCCAGGATTTTCTCCTGAGAAGTTGAGGAGCCTCAGAGGAAAAGAAAACAAATTCTGATCTCATTTGCTTCTCCTGTGCTGTGCTCACATGTGCAATGTGTTTGGAGATTGTTTACCCACAGGTGATTGTTCCATTGCATTCTGCTGGGAGTTGTTTTCACTCTTTGGCCAATCAGGGCCAAGCTGTGTCAGGGCTCTGGAGAGAGTCACCAGTTTTCATTATAATCTTTTTAGCATTCAGTGAGTATCCTTTCTGTATTCTTTAGTTTGGTGTTCTTTAATATAATAGAGTATCATAAAATAGTAAGTTAGCCTTCTGGGAACATAGAGTCATCATTCCTGCCTTCATGGGGGCACCCCACAAATACAACATCAGCCCAGCACTCCAATGTGATGCTCAGTGATGGTATTGCTGCTCCAAACTCATCATCCTTGCTGTAATTTGGATGCTTTCACCTGTCCTGCCAACACAGTGAGAGGACAGGGCTGTGGGTGGATCCCACTCCAGGAGCACTGTGCTCCCGTGTCCCTGGCTGTGTAGCAGTGACCAGCTGGGATGATTTCCCATCCCCTCCCTGTTTTACACACACATCACACTGCTCCTATTCCTGTACTTCCCCCCAAACATCTCCTGGAGCTCACTTCCAGGACCAGGCTGGAGGAACCTTTGATCCAACAAACCTATATGTTTACTAAGGGAAGTCAATGACTGAGTCTGGATTAAACTATTTTGACTTAACCCCCTTTGTGGTATCTATATGGAGAGTTTGGCCACATGGCAGCCTGAAATCTGCTGGTCTCCCCATCTATTTTCTGCTTCCACCACTGGGAACTTGCTCCAACAGGGTCTCCATCAATGACAATACTTGTAAAAACCAAGCAGAAAGTAGTTATTGAATAAGGAAGTAAAACGTCCGCTCACCATTACCAGCAAAAGCAAGGTTTGCTGTCATGGACTATCTTTCAGGGAGACTCGTATCCTAAATGGGGCTTTTCATGAGAAATCCACTTAGTATTCCTCTAAAATTCCAGGAGGGTGAAATCCCCCACTCCTTCATCTCATTAAGGATGAAAGAATGCCAGGTATGTGGCAGGAATCTGGGGTGAGAGGAGGAGTGGGGTATATTTTAACCAAGTTGTAGAATGGGAAAAATAAACTGAGTTAAGGATGAGGATATGAAATGTATTTCCCAGAGCTGAGAAGCAATGTCAGCCAGGAGAAATGTGCTAATGCACAAGGAACACAAAACTGTGTTTAAAGGTTACATGTCATTGTGGATGTGCTCAAGAAAGCACTTTGGGACCCTCTCAAGGCATTTTGCCTTTGGAGCACTGAGATTTTATCAGTTGATGGCTCCTAGATCAGGTGGGTTTATCTAAGTGTAGCAGACAAAACACTCAAAGGCAGCAGGTGCTCAAGGTGAGGGGGTGACAGAGACTTCTGTGTACCACAGGGGACTTCTGGGCATCCTAGCAGGGACTGAGTTATTTCTAAAATGTTGTGGGGAAGCCCTGTGAAGCCTCCAAAGCAGAGCAGGAAGATCAGACCAACAGGACTGTTCCTCATCTGAGGCTGCTCTTCAGGTGCAGAACAAGTGTCAGTGAGGCAGGACAGTTTTACCCACTAGTATTCTCTTTTCAAGGGAACGAAAACACCCCAAAGAACCAAACCTCCACATCAACATGTTTAGTGGAAAGATAAGACTGCCCAAAATCTGCTTGCACAGACTGGAACTTGCTGCCAAGCAAGCTCAGACAAGGCAGTGAGTGCCCAGCCTCCCAGGCTTGTACAGGACATTTTTTGAACTTGGCATAAGGAGCTATTTAGGAGCAGAGAGCACACTCCAGGGAGAGCTGCAGAAACAGGGTGATTGTTTGGAGAGAGGGAAACCAGCCTCTGCTCCAGCCAACAGCCTCCCCACCCTCCTGGGCACCAGGGCACTCAGGAAAGTGTCACCACAGCCCTTTGGGGGCTGCAGGTTTCCATCATCCCCAACCCTCCCGGGCACCAGGGCACTCAGGAAAGTGTCACCACAGCCCTTTGGGGGCTGCAGGTTTCCATCATCCCTCAAACCTTCTCCAACTCAGAGATCCACCATGCACCCTTGCCCTAAACCTGAATGAGGCACCCAATGCCCTAGGGTCTCCCTGCTATCCAATACTCTATCACCCAGAATATTCCCAAAAAGATCAAACAAAAGGAGCTTTCCAAAGGTCCCTCTCCTCTAGGAGAGAATTCCTCAAGGAATTCACTTGACATAGGTTTGAACAAAGCCCCAGTTTTTCCTTGCATGTTCTGATGCTCATTTGTCCAGCTCCCTGCCACAAGCTTCCCTGGGGATGAGCTTCCTCCTGATGGACCAGCCTGACTGCTGGAAGTGCAGGAACTCAGATGCCTTCACAGAACATCAGTGACAACACAAAAATGCTTTCCCCATCTTCACCTCCTGTCAGATGAAGGGAGAAGCTGTTTCATACTTCTCCTCGGTTCTGAAATAATTAAAAAGCTTAAAAAATATTGTCCTGACTGAACCCAGGAATTTTAAGAGCACAAGTTTTTCAGTCAGATCACAAATCCAGCTGGCTTCATGCTCTGATATTGGGGAACAACAATTACTTAAAAATAAAAGTATACCTGCATAGAGTGATTCTCACCATGCTTGAGACTTCTGCTGGCTTCAGGAAATGGTTTGAAGATTTTTACATTTGGCACGCTGTGCATTGAGCACATATGGACCAAGTCTCCATGATTTTACTTGACCTCCCTCCTTCCCCAGAGGAGTTGTGCACTCTGTGAAAGCCTCAGCCAGCACCACTCTCAGGCTGGCTCTGCTGAGACAGAACTGAGGGCAGAGCAACAGCTGTGAATTGTCACAAGCAAACATTGCTATGAGCTGGATCCATGAAAATGGTTCTTTCATCATGGCCTCTAATGCATTAGGAAATGGGAACCAAGCCCACTCCTCAAAAAGAGAAAGACCCCTAATGGTGTAAAAAAAGCAATATAACTTAAAAATAACCAAAAAAGCCCTTGAGACTCTGACACCTTGCTAACATGAGGGCTGAGATCGTGTGAACAAGGAGGGGGAAAAGGTGTTTGTCAACTACACACAGGAAGTTGAGTGCCTGAAAAGGAATGAAAGGAGCTGAAAATCTTTTGGCAAACCACACTCAGGGTTTAAGCCATTTAAACCCCAGTTCTGCTGCAGCTGATGCTCAGGGAGCAGCTCTCTCCCTGCACAGAGCAGTGGGGATCAGCACAGCTGCTTGTGCCTGGCATTCCCAACCATGGCTGGAAATCCCACCATATGACTTTGGGGATAATGCTAAATCCATTACAGCATTCTCCTCTCCCCTGCTCATCCCACACATGCTTCAAAACTTGTGGTTTATGACTGACTGCCAGAGGATCACTGTGGGCTGTCTCTGGAGGGATAATCTTAAATTTTAAGTGACACTTCACGGGCATCTTCTCTTTCTTCCGAGATGCTGTCTTACACAGCACATTAAGTATTCCAGAGATTAATAACTGGAGCAGAGAGTTCTAATCTTGGTGTCCTAGCAGAGATTTAGCAAAGAACACGTTTGAAGTTGCTGTGGCACAGGAAGCATAAGAAGCCTTGAAGCCCTAAAGTGAGCCTTGTAGGCAGCTCCAAAGGAAATCTGGGCCATGGGACACGTGATGGATGCTCAGTCTCCAGGGCAGCTCACTGACGTGGTGTTTCCAGCCAGAGCAGATCTTAGGGACCCTGTGAAAGGTGGGACCCAGTTTGAGCTCTCTTTTAAATAGACCAAACTCAGCACTGCTGTGAAATTGTACTTTCATATTCTTTGACCTGAATTAGGGCACAACTGAATTGTATAACCAGGTTATAGCTTGCTTTGAACTTCATTTACCAAGGACCAAAGGGGAACCACTTGACCATCTCAGCCCTGGCAATTGCCCTGGCTCATCTCGGAGGACACTGCCAGGATAAGCACAGCAATGATTCTGAGGCTGCTGGCACAGCACCTCACTCAACAGCAGCCCTGCCATCACTTGCCAAAGGCTCTCACAGAAGGATTATTTTTCCTCTTACTGCTCCTCACCCAACCAAAAGTCCCATTAAAGAGGCCTTACAGGGGTCCTTGAGCCTGTTCCCCTCTCAGGGGGCATAAACCAGTGACAGCAGACAGCCCAAGCCCCTTCTGGGTTTGGAGAGCCCTGTGCCACTCACATGGAAAAAAAAAAAAACAAATTCTCCTGCACATGGGGGTGAGAAAATCTTGCCAGAAGTGTCCCAATGGTGAAGCTCCACAAGGACTCCACCACCACTGTCTGAAATGACACCACTGTGTCCTCCTGCCCTCAGCACCACACACTCCTTCCATTTCTCTCCTGCCAGCACCAATGCTCAGGGAGCACCACAGCAAATCATTGCCAGGGAACTGAACTGAAATGGCTAAAATTCATCCCAGTCTGCAACATTCATGATTTTCATGGTGCTGCTCCAAGCACCTGGGTGGCCACCAGCACACTCAGAGCAGCCTGTGACAGTGGTCACCTGGTCCAAGTTCATCAGTTACTCAGGCTATTGTGGCACCAAGTAACAAATTAACAGCTAATATTCAGGAGATTATAAAATTCTGCTTCCTTCAAGCTGTTTAAGCAGCTGCTCTGGCACCTCTTTGCAGAATTAGATAGCTCTGCTTTGAATTAATGCAAGAGAAGTGGCTGGCATGATTTGGCCATAGATTAAAAGTCACATAATCATGCATTAGAGATGCCCTTTCAAGCCCTCATTCTGGAACTGTTTTATGCACTACATACTTATCTTTTTAGCAGGCAACACCAAGTATCAGAACTATTTCCATGCCTTGGGTAGTCCCTCTGTCTGAGGTGAAGCTAAAGATGGGTCAGAGAGGGGTCAAACAGCACTGGGACAGCATTGGCTCCAGGTCACTGAGATCAGAAAAGACATCTTCATGTGTAACTTGGCCAGTTTCAGCACAGCATGTTTTTCCACATTCTTTACCACCCACAGAATTCCCTTAATTGTCCTAAAAACTGCCTCCAGGCAGCCAGGGATAGGATCAATAATGCAAACTTGAGGTCACCTGGGGGCAGCCAGCTCCCTTCTCCTGCCCTGCCCAACAGCCTGTGAGGAGCAGGCAGGGTCACCAGGACCAGCATCCCACCTGGGACTGGCCAGGGCTGGGTGCCACAGCAACTGTGGGAGAGCAGCTCTGCAACAACCCTTCCCTCACAGGCTCTCTGAAGAACACTCACACAGGTGAGACCTCAATATTTGCCCACAAATGTGTCTTTTTTTAAAAAATTGTAAATCTCAGTAATACTTTTGAATCCAAAATTCTTATCCTGTGGCAACCAACTTCAGCACAAGCAAGTTCCTCATGTTCTTTGCATTGAATCTGCCAGGTGACAACTTACCTTGATGCTCTGCAGCCCTTGGGGGCCCCAAACACCACTTTCTTTATATTAGTTACAGTCTGGATATTTCCCCCATTACCTTGCACCTTTTTCAGCTTTTGCCAAAGCGATGGAGTCTCCTTAGGTTTGGGTTCAGCATTCAGGACGGATTATTTTTTGGGAAATGCACCTTTTTCAGCTTTTGCCAAAGCGATGGAGTCTCCTTAGGTTTGGGTTCAGCAGTCAGGACGGATTATTTTTTGGGAAAGAAACAAGTTGTTCAGTGGGACAGCTGAATTCACAGGCAAGTTGTACAGCAGGACAGGGGCCTGGCTGCAAACCTGTGTTTTTAAGCAAAGTATAACCAATCAAACCCATCCTCACAGCTCTAAAGAGGTGAAATCACTGAAACACATAAGTTAGTGGTAAAGCAAAAGGCTTTGCTTTATTGCTACAACAACTTTTGATCAAGAAGTCCCATCAGAGAGCTGCCCTGCTCAGCCTGCAGAACCACCCCAGGGCAGCAGAAGGCCTGGCAGTGCCTCTGGACTGTGCTTTGTGGAGGGCTGTGTGTGCATGTGCCCAGCTCTCCAGTTTCAGCCACAGCATCGCTATCGCCGACATCGATGGAGACAAGAAGCACCCGCTGGTTGTGTGCTGCTTTGGCAGGGAGGAGATGGAACACGAGGCCCCGGGAGGCAGGGCTGAGCTCCCCCCCTGCTGTCCTGCAGCATGACATGTCCCGACAGACGGCTGTGACAAGGGGGACACCTGCTGGGCTGCCTGCCTTGCTACAGCCCAGCTGCAACAAAAACCATCTAAAACCAGGACATTTCATTACATCTCAAAAAGCTGTAAAACACACACTCTCCAAAACCCCTGAGCCTTACTACGCCAGTCTCTAAGAGGGAGTTTTGCCCTCCACGAGCTGCTGCGTGTGAGCAGCACTGAACTGAGCCAGCGTGTCCCATCGTCCTGGGCCAAGGGCCAGGATGGGAGCTCAGCAGGCAGCGAGGCCCCACCCTGTGGCACAGCAGGAACCCTTCCCTGCAGCGCTGAGGGTGCCCAGGACACGGCTATGGCTGCTCGCTGGGGTTCCCCGTGCCCGAGGCTCTGCTGGGAGCCTCTGCTGCCCGTGGGGGCTGCTTGGGGAGGCGGATGGGAACGTAGACATTGGAGGCACAGTGTTCCTTGAGGTATTCCCCCCCTTTCTCCTCATAGTCCTTCCTGCTGATCCAGCCTTCCTCACGGTTCATGTGCTCCACTGCCCAGTCCCTGGCCCCGTACCAGGCATCCAGGACAGGGCTGGAAGCAAGGCTGACCTGGATGGAAGGAAAACGGAACAACAATGTCAATTCAGCACTGGAAAGGGAAGCCCTTTTCACCCTGGTTACAATGGTATATGACACACACAACTGAATTTCAGAAATTTGAGCTGATTACTCAGTGTATCTCAGAAAGAGAGACACTAATGTTAGGTTCAAATGTGTTTTCACCTTGTTATCAATTCCTAAGCAATCAATTTGCAAACTTCCAGCCAAACGTGCTTTTACGTGCATGGTCCTTTAGCAGAAGTGTCGGTTTCTCGGCTGTTTGGGTGGCCTGGAAAGGCTCGGGGATGGCCTTGGACAGCCCGGCGCTTCAAAGGACGAGGAGAGACTTCTGATCTTTTCTCGGTCTCGGTGTTTATTAATTGTTTATCTAAAAGATTTTCTCTCAGCCCAACAGAGGTCTGCACAGCAGCCAGCCATGAGCACACTGAGAGCCCCCGGGGCGGTCACCTATCTTTATACTCGAAGTTATGTATACAATATTTACCTTTTTCCCCCAATACCTTCTACCCTTATTAACCAGTGCACTTTTAGTAATAACCAATCCCAAAGTGCCAACATCACCACAGAAGATGGAGGCCAAGAAGAAGAAGAACAGGACACGCCCCAATTCCTCCATCTTACTTCTCTAGACCCCCCTGTACCGAAATCCTAAACCCTGTGTTTTACACTCTAATTCACTTATCCCTCCACCATTCACCCAGTGAGATCCTCCCATCCTCATACAGGTGTCGTCTCCTGTGCAGGATCAAAGTCCAGCCACCAGACACTTCTGGCAACATTCCAGGACCTCCGAACCCCCCAAGGGTGGTCTTGGCCACTCTGCACCTCCGTCTTGAGGTGCTGAGATCCCACACAGAAGCAGACTTTCCTTTTCCCTACTCACTATGCTGTCTTCACAAAGAGCAGCTCAACCTTTGCTTAACCTGCATCATCTCAGGTCAAAAAGCTGTTTGCAGGGTCTTGCCTTAAAACCCTCTCCATGCCCCCTGCTCTGCACCTCACCCCATTCCATCTGAACACAGCAGAACAGGCTGGTGACATAAACACCACGGCAACACACACACCTGAAAGGATGACTGGAATGGCCTCATTTCCAGCAGCTCCTTCTGGATTCTGGCTTTCAGTCCAGGGTACATTGTATTTCCACCAGTGAGGAAAACATTCTGGACAAGGACAGCCTGTTGCTCCTTGGAATACCTGTGAAGAGCAAGAACAGCTTCAGCTTTTCTCAAGGACCTCTGCCCTATGAACTGGAACAGCTGTGGGGAATACTGGTACCCTGTCCCAGGATTCACTTTGAGAAACTTCATTTTCCGAGCACCAAAAAATTTCTTTGTTTTCTGGAAATTAAGGGGGTGGCAGAAAAACCCTGAAAGTTCTCAGTTCCCCATAAATCATCAACTGGATTTCTTTCTAGGGCTGGAATTCTTACCATTCAGAAAAACATGATGTCCCATGTTCAATCAATTCAGGGGTGACATTTCATCAATGCTAATTTGTCTGGAAATGTCCATGAGGTGTGCCTGTATCTTAACTTTAAAATGCTACTCCTAATTTTGGTCTCACAAAACCAGAGACTGCCAGCTCACTGTTGCAAGTGTTTTGCTGTTTCCTTCAATAATGAGTTGGACCAGGGATCTCTAAAGTGGGGTCTGTGCAAAACAATCCAGTGAGGTGCAGGCAGATAAATTGATAAATACATTTAAATAATGTTTATTTCACCTTGATCTCATTCATTCTTTTTTAATTTTTATTTTTGTGTATGCTTTAACATGTTCATAATAGTTTAGTAGTAGTTGTAATTTATAAATATCCATATATTGGATGCATATATTCAAAAATTTATCATTGATGGGGTTATGGATCAAAAAACTTTGTAGACTCACTGACTTAAAACAAGCACAGTTACATGTGGCTTTCAGGAAGACATGTCTAACCTGCAATTCTTGACTCCACCAAAAAGAACTATTCAATATATTTTCTCAAATTATTGCTAAACACCCAGCATTTCAAAAGCTGGTATCAAATGAAGAATAGCTTGTTTGAAGTAAATAGTTCTGTAAACTCACCTCTCAAGGACATATTGCATGGTTTCTGCTATGCCAGCCTGGTCCTCTCCTATCAGGGAGGGCTGGAAGACAATCTCTGGAGCTCTGATTCTTTCAGTGCCAAGGAAAAGCTGGTGGTACTCCGCCAGGTTAAACACGGGCTTTAAAAACATTGAGAAGAGTGGGGAATTATGTTAAAGAACAATAACAGTCTACAATAACCAACGTTTCCAAACAATTCTGTACAAAAAAACAAATGGTAATGCTCCCACAGAGAAATAGCATTATGCTAAAGGTTCCAAAGGGCCATGGAAGTTGGACTTTTTCTATAATTTATTCTGCTTGGAGCCACTTAATTCTAAGGCTCAACCTCACAAGTTGAAAGCTGTGTCCACTGGGATACCAGGCTATGGATCACAGACAAAAACACTTGAGCAGAACATTTTTCCCTTAATAACACAGCACTGCTACACCAGGCACTGCCTGCAGAATGAGCCAAGAGGGAATTTTCATCCCAAACCACCAGCTAAAACTGCCAGAATTTCTCTCTTCATGTCCTGCTCAGGTAGTTTAGGCATCTCCTCCAAGAGCAGGCAAACAATGTTTGCATGAGGAGAAATGTCAGCAGACTGGCTGGACAGCTGGCATGCAAACCCCTGGCACAAGGTGCAAATACAGAAACCAAACCTGCACTGCAGCAACTGGCTTCTCAACCTCAGGCTGCTCCTCAGCAAATAAAGGCTCAAACTCATTAATGCTTTCCACATCCTCCAGGGACTGCTCACTGCCCAGTGGATCCAAGTCAGGAGTCTGGAAACAGAGCAAGTTATGGCAGCTTAGCTCAGGTGTGATTTTAATTTTGGTGACACAGCTGGAAAACTCAGTCTCCTCAAATCTCAACTCTTTAACATGCCTGAAAGCAAGTATGCCCAGGAAATAGAAATACAGACATTCACACAGCACAAAAATCAAACACTTCCAATAAATTTATCCCAATGCCAGCTCAGAAATGCAGGCCTCAGTCACCAGGATCCCAGGCAGCCATGTCCTATGCATAACAGCATATTAAAACTTAGTAAAATAGCTTTTTATATTGGTTAAGACCTGGTACCCTTCCAGCACCTCTAACTGCTATATAATTACCATTAAATTCCCTATTTTCCTTGTGTGGGACTGGAAAACAAATATTTGCTAGCTACAAAGCCACCACACAATTTTTGAGAGTTTCAACTACCTACTATTTGCTCACAGGATGCACCAAATCCCTTTTTATTTCACACAGACAGAAGCTCTGTCCTAATGAAAAGCATCACTCAAAATCCTACAAGACTCCTGTTGTGAGTTAGGAACAGGTTTTTAATTATCTACAATTTTTTTGTGTTACAATGTTACCACTGGGGTTTTGTTACTAAATATTTGCTTTGGTTATTTTAAACTTGAAACATTTGTTGCAATGCCAGGATGAGCCAAAATGACATTCTTCACACATCCCTCAGATTCTATTTTATATCTACTTAAAAAATTCAATTAATCAAACTGAAGTTTAGAAGTGCTCATTGTTACAGCAAAAAATGTAGTCTCATGAAGTCCTGTTAAATGCATTTCTTTTTTTTATCTTCTAGAGAAAGGAAAAAGACAAAACCAGAAAGATACACAGACTCAGCTGAACATCTGGTCTTGCAAAGGGATTTTGTGATAATTTTAAGTGCTCTCTCAAGGCACAGACCAAATAACAAAGCTTGTGGATTAATTCTGAGGTCTGAGATTGCACCCAGCAAAGAGCAGGGGTGTGGGAGATGTTGGAATTTAGGCACAGTCACAGAAAAATCACAGATAACTGCTAATCTTTCAATTCTCTTTTTTCTAGAATATCTTCTTTTGACAGAAGGCAGAAACATTCTTCACCACAATGATAAGCCCATCCTCGCCCTGAATTTTGCTGAAGCACAATCATTC
The DNA here is from genome assembly GCF_035770615.1 of Melospiza melodia melodia. Taxonomy (NCBI): domain Eukaryota; kingdom Metazoa; phylum Chordata; class Aves; order Passeriformes; family Passerellidae; genus Melospiza; species Melospiza melodia. Next base: position 5,316,070 of record NC_086212.1, on the reverse strand, counting down.
TGATTCTTGCACTGATTATCACAGAATCATGGAATGGTTTGGGTTGGAAAGGACCTCAAAAGCTCATCCAGTTCCACCCCCTGCCATGGGCAGGGACATCTTCCACTGGACCAGGTTGCTCCAAGCTGGCCTTGAACACTTCCAGGGATGGGCTAGCCACAGCTCCTCTGGACCACCTAAATGAGGATCTCCCCTCTATGCTTCAATTTTCTGTTTTTCCCTCTACCTTTTCCCTGAACAGAGGCTGATAAAGCTAAAAAAGCTCTGTCTAAAGTGACATGAAAGGCAATTAAAAGCACACGCACAAGCAGCCTTAGAGCACCCCTTGGCAACAGCTGCTGTGTGCTGGGCCTGTGTTAGTCTGGCAAAGCAGACAAGGAGCTCCTCATCTTCAAGACAACTCCAATAACCAAGTGTAGCAATTAAGCTTTCATTAAGGAACCAAAACAGAACATGCTGCTTAAATCCACCAAAAATAGGCAGCTACAATGAAGCCAGGGTTGGTTGGTTACCATTAAGTTCTCTGCACCTGAAGGGGAAGAACAAAAAGGAAAGCAAATACTTTTTTTAACAAAAAGATGGATGGGTTGTATCTTTATCTCCTCTGTGTGTTTAATAGAAGACTACTAAAGATTAAGGATGGTTGTCTCAGGATATTCTCTCTGAAAAGAGAGAAGTAGTTGCCAACTTAATAATGCCTTGCAATGTGTTAAAGAATAAGCTTAGTTCATCAAAGGAAGTCTGAAGGGACTCATTTTCAAGCACAGAAGTTTAATTCAGAGATAAAATTAGGATTATCTTGGTGAAAACATCCTACCTCTGGCTTGCTGTCCACAACATCCACTTCAATATTGACTTCTGACTGTAGGATTTTCTGCTTTGTTTGTTCAACAGACAGACTCAATTTGTTGATGTAAGACTGAAGTTCTTCTGCAGAGTCCATGTTCAGCTCCACCAAAGCTTTGTGGAACTGATCCATCTGACCATCTTCTAAAAGTTCCTGTGGACAGATCAGTTAGTTGTGATGAACAAGACAAGGCAACAGCCGTCAGCTGATGTATAGATAGTCTCTAATCATGCAAGCATAGCATGATGTGCACACTTTGACAGCACTTCAAGTATTTCCCAGAAGTGCTGTTCAGAAACCGAAAACATCCCCTGCATCAATAATCTCTCTATTAACTCACAACTAACCTTGACAAGCTCCTATCAGGGAACACCCACGACAGTCACAGCTTTACCATGATGTGTGACCTTCTGATAAAGCTCTGAGGACAGCCTGCCCTCCTCCCAAGCCACCACACTGGCACTCTGCCTGCATTACCTGCACATACAGCAGCCTGTCCAGCCTCTCCTGGTCCAGCTGCAGCTTCTCCTCCCGGCGCCGCGCGTTGAGCTCCTGCAGCCGCCGCAGCTGCTGCTGCCTCTTCTCCTGCTTCTCCTCAGATGCCACAGTGCTGCCCAGCAGCTTGTTGGAGAAAGGCAGCTGCATCTTGTGCACGTTGTCCTCGTAGTACTCTGGGCACCGCCACTTCTGCAGCTCTGGGCATTTGGAAAGCAAAGTAACTTTTTGTTCTGGCAGCGCAAAACGATTCGCGTGTTACGCGCGCCTCGTGCGAAGGATGAAAGGTGAGGAAAGAAGGCAAAAAAAGTGCAAGCACAGAATTCTGTCACCTCTTGGCAGCTGTTGCCAAGCTTGGCTGTCCCCTCTGAGTGCTGCCTCCAGGTCACACACCCAGTGCAGACAGCTCTGAGTGCTCTGACCTCCAGGAAACACCAAGTACTGCAAAGTGCAAGTGCACACTTAAGTCCCTCTGCCCGAGGGGAGGGAGAGCACTCACAAATTTCTAAGGAAGTCTCATTCACAAGTGACAAATGTTAAAAAAACACTTTTCTTCAGGCCCTACTTCAGATGACATTTGCCAGGGAAATTTTAAAACTTCCTTAATTCACACACAGTCATGAGAAATGTCCTGTGCAACTGTGGAAACCTTAAAGCAGATACGAAACACAGAAATCCTAACCCACTAAGAGGTTTTGTTGACATATAAAGGAAACAATAAGCTCATTTTAAATTCTTTTCCACTGAAACCATCACAATTTTTGTTCACAGAGAAATTTGAACCAATACAGATTTTTTCTTTGTAGCAGTAGTAGTAGTTAAATTTTATTTCTGGCCTAATTTTAAATATTAAACTGCTGTTAAATGCAAGGCAGGTTACCACAAAGCAAAACAGAAGTAGAATATTTCTGTAAGAATTTGAGCTGAGTTCAAAATAAGGGGTAGAGAGGATCAACCAAAAACATTGAGAACTAGTGGGAATTATGTTAAAGAAAAACAACATGGGTGGGTGAAGAGCAACAATAAAGTGAGAAAGCTTCCCAGACTTCAAGATAGACTAGGATCCACAAAAGTGTGAAACAGATTATAGAGAACAGTGTAGGCATATCACTTGGTGAGAAATTTAGGGTTTTGGGATTTTTAGTATGCTGTGGATGGCAGCAAGATGGAGGGCACAGAGTGTCGTCCTGGGTTTCTTCTTCATGTTTCTTCTTGCGTTTGGGTGCCATTTTGTAATTGGGCAGAAAAGTCTGCACTGGGGGCCCTGTGGGATCAGTTATTGCATTAAAAGGGAAAATAATCCGAGTGTCAGTTCTTAATTGGATAGTTTAATCTTAAAAGACCTTGTACCAAGAGATTGTTGGCCATTTTGTGCCTCCTAATGAAAAGCTGCTGAACTCAGAGTAGTGAGACTGACAAGCTTTACTGATAAGAAACAATAAACACCTGTGTCCGAACATGAACTACCGCCTCAATGCCTTCAGTCCAGACCCAGAGAAACCCACAACTGGTATCCCCCACAAGTGAGCACCATCAAGGCAGTGAATGAGAGCTGGTTTTACCTTCAGTGTAGTCCTGGGCAATGTAGCTGTGCTCGTGCAGGATCTCCTCCATGCGGCTCAGCGTGATGGCCGCAAAGTGCCCGGGGTACTTGAGCTGCAGCAGGCGCTGCAGGTACACGGCAGCCTGGCACCCCCCCAGGTTAATGCGCTTGCAGTTCTTGGCATCCAGCCTCAAAAATGCAAACAGACACAGCTCACACTCAGGGAATTCACAGGGAATCAAACAGAGCTCCTGCTTTCCCCCCAAATTGTTTGATTTCTGTAGATGAATATTCATAGATAAGTGTTTTACCAGAGAATCTAACACACCTGCTTTTCTCAGGCAACAGAAAAATCACTGCTGTTCCCCTATTTGAACTATTTATAACTGCTGGTTCACTATTTTATTCTGAAAGGCTCTGTTCTGCTTTAAAAACAAGTCCAAATATGAAATAATTTTGGCTACAGCAAGATGTTCTGTTCTAATACAATGCATCTAAGGAGATGTTCACTTCTAAGAGAAGTGATGGGTAGTGGTGCTAAAAGTAGTTTTTTAATCTTAACCTAACACTTAGTGGTTGGACAAGTGTAAACCTTGAAGATTTAGTACCAGATATAATAAAGCCATCTCTTGCAGTAAGGATTTAAAAAAGAAGGAAAAAAGCAAAAGTAGAGCAATGTAGCAGAATAACCAAAATGGTAAAAGCCTCCAGCACTGTAGAGTCTCACACACAGAGCACTTTCTTTTGTCCCAAAGCTGCTTTAAAACCTAAATTATGTTTGTTAATGCCCAGTTTCACTTGGGGCACATATCCCCTTCTCCCATTGAAAGTACACATCAAGGCACAATTATCAACTAAAACACAACATTTACCAGAGCTGCACTGCTTCAATTCAAAACTCAACACAGCTTAGCAAAATCTGTAGATCTGGTTTTAACCCATCAGTATAAATCACTACAAGAGTTAATATTGCAGAGCTGGAGGAAGAGGTATTTGCATCACTTGAAAATAAGACATTCAGAACTCACCTGCCTTCTAGGACTGGTAAAATGTGTGTGCATTGGTACCCTGAGGATATCACCAAACCACTGCAGGGCCAGTTCTGCCTCCTGTTGTGATAAAAACTGTACAGGCTGTCCACGCCGTAGGACACCTTTGGCACTTGGTAGCATTCAAAGAGGAGCTCAGACATCATTTGCCTTGAGTACAGAGGGTTGCAAACTGCTTCTGTCAGAACAATTGGGTGATCCACACAGCCCTGGGGGAGACAAGGGGAAAGAACAGTAATAAAGGTATGAAGGGAAAAGCCAGGGTTAGTTATCTCTGCTTTTTCTTTTCAGCATCAGCAAAAACTCCTCCAAAATGGGCTTGAGAAAGCACTTTATGTGCAGGGTATTAATAATGGAAATTAAATTCTATCTAGTGCTTAAAGGAGTAAAAAAGATTAATATTGATTTAAAATGTTAATATTAATTCCACCAAAGAGTAAACTCATAATGGTGGAGGAGAATGGACTTTTAAAGGCAAATATAAATTATTAAAAATCGGAGTAACCAAAATCCATGCAATGAGGAGGTGAGTGAAAAGCAGTAAAACTTTAGTTCCACTCTGGGTAAAGCTGTCAAACTGGTGTTGTCATGCAGGTAAAGGGCTCCATGGTCTGAGAAGCAACTCTCAACACTGCTGGGCATGTAGGTGGTCAGTAAACACTACTAATAACAGCATCACCCAGCAGTAAGTTTAGGGCAGTACGTGTAAATTAAATACTAAGAAAAGATTCTTCCCTGCGAGGGTGGTGAGGCACTAGCACAGGTTGCCCAGGGAAGTTGCGGCTGCCCCATCCCTGGAAGCGTCCAGGCCACAGCAATCTGAGCAACCTGGTCCCGTGCAAGCCGTCCATGCCCACGGCAGCGCGATCCCTTCCAAGCCGAACCATTCCGGGACCCACGGGCGGCTCCGCCCGGCCCGGCCGTACCTGCGAGGAGACTCCGAGGCGCTGGAAGACGTGGTCGAGGAGCAGCTCCTGCAGCTCCAGCTGGACGGGCACGTTGCGGTCGAAGGGCGAGCGCAGCAGCCAGCGCAGGGGCTCGGGGCTGCCCAGGTCGTTCCCCACCTGCGTCTCTGCGCCCGCCCCGCCGCGGGCCCCGCGGCTCCGCGCCGCCAGCGAGCGGAACCGCAGCAGCGGCTCGGCGGGCACGGAGGGGTCGGGGCAGGCCCATCCCGCCCGCGTCTGGAAGGAGCCGTTGTCGATGACCAGCGGCACCGGCTGCGGGCTCCGCACGGCCGCGCTCGGCTCCAGCACCGGGTCCGGGGCCCAGCGCGCGTCCCGGAACGCGAACACCTGTGTGGGCGCCGCCATGGCGGGCGCGCCTCCCGCCCGCGTCCGGCCGGCAACGCGGGCCCGCTCCGGGGTTCCGGGGCGCCGCTGCTGTGAGGCGCGGGGTCTTGAAATAATCGGGATGATCTTAAATGGGTGTGCTTCGTAATGTGAGGGCTTTGTGTGCTTCCAAGGAGAGGAGACCCGACCGGTGGGACACGGAGCAGCCAGCACAGCATCATGGAATGGACCTTCCTTAAAAGAGCTCATTCTAGCGTCTGCCATGGCAGGGACACCTTCCACCATCCCGGGCTGCTCCAAGCCCCGTCCAGCCTGGCCTTGGGTACTGCTAGGGATCCAAGGGCAGCCACAGCTTCTCTGGACAGCCTGTGCCAGGGCCTCACAGTAAAAAAATTTCTTCCTAATACTAAACTTAAATTTGCCCTCTTTCTATTTGTTGCTTTCCCCCTTGTGCTATCATTGCAGCTCCTGAGGAAGAGTCACTGCCCAGCCTCCCTGCAGCTCCTTCACCCACTGGAAATGGGCCATGAGGTCTGTACTCACCTTCTCTCAAGGTGCTCCAGTGCCCTCAGAGCGTTGTGGCCTCCCCAGGACCTGCTCCAGCAGCTCCATGTCCTTCTGCTGCTGCAGACACCACAGCTGTGCCCAATGTGTGAGGTGGGGTCTCGCCAGAGCAGAGAGGACAATTGTCTATTCTGACCTGCTGACATCCCTTACAGCATCTTTTGGGTTGGAAAATGCTTCTGAGATCATTGAGTCCAACCTACGAGAAGGCAACCATGTCAACAGACCGGAGCCTCATCCAGCCTGTAACAGACATAATTTCTGAAAAATCCTTTCACCAGGATCTTTTCTCCTGAGAAGCTGGGGAGCTTCAGCTTCTTCATGTTTTGCTGAAGCATGCTGGGTAAGCAATTCTCCAATCACATTTGGAATGTGATTTGGAGAATTGCTTACCCAGCATGTGAATTGTTTTTATTTCATGACCAATGACAGCCAGCTGTGTCATGGCTGTGAGCTGCCACAAGATTTTATTATTCGTTCCTTTCCTTTCTAGCTTTCTGATGTCTCCTTTCTCTTTCTTTAGCATAATTTCAGTCTATAGTTTCATTTTAACATAATATATATCATAAAATAATAAATCAGCCTTCTGAAACATGAAGTCAAGATTCCCTCATCCTGAGGGTCCACAAACACCACATCACCAGCCCTGGATATTATCCCTCCTGGGCTTAGGGGCCCAGAACTGAGCACAGGAACCAAGGTGACCCTCTCCAGTGCCAGCACAGGGCAGGAATCACTTTCCTGGTCCTGCTGGCCACAGTGCTCCTGAGACAGGCCAGGGTGCCATGGGCTTTGTTGGGCCCTTGGGCACAGCTAGCTCACACTCATCCACTGCCTATCAGCACCCCTAGGGTGGAACCTGCCAAGATTATCTTAAATTGGGATGTTCTTTTGTTGTCTTATATATTAAGAATCCTATTATCATTATAGCACAAGGATTCTATATCACCAGAGCTTCATGCCTCCTCAATGCCTCTTGCAGGCAGTTCCTCTAAGCACTGACTGTTCCTGGTCCTTGCAGCAGCCATCTGACTCCAGATCCCACCAATCCACTCTTTTATACCACTTGTTCTCATTGGCTACAGGTGTGGCCTGTCAACATCAGGCCTGCTCCTAATCTTTAGTAATTGGTTCAGCTGCAACTCTTTGGGGATAAGATTACATTCTGTACCACCTTCATTTACCCATACTGTATCCCCCTACATTCTTTGATGTGTGCTTCCAAGCCTAATGAGCAAGAAAGGAGACCTGATCAGTGGAGCAGGCAGCAAGATCCTCCCTTAGTCAAGGGCATCCTGAGGCTAACGAGCTTTAAGGATGTAGCAAATGAAAATGTTGATATATGTCGATCTATGTATTTCTAACTCAAGGTCCATGTGTCCTAGAGCTGAACATGTTCATAATAATGCTAAAAAAGACCCTTCCCCTGAGAATGCCCAGAAATTGCTGGGCTGATGTAACTTGCATGGAACTTACTAAGCAGTCCTAACTTCCAAAAGGGGCTGTGCTTGGAAATTCACTAACTCTGAATTTCTGTGTATAAATAATGGCAGGGAAAGTCCCTGGGGGTGTGCTGGATTTCTGGAATAGCCCTGAGCACCCAGGCTGGGGCAGCTCTGAAATAAATGATGTCCCTCTCCAGTGTGTCATTATTGGCTTGCTGCACACCAGGTAACACATCCAGTTTTGTGGGTAGCACCATCAGCCTGGGGCTGGGCTGTACCCCTGCTCCCCTTCACACAGGACACCCCTGCCCTTTAAACCTGGGCTGGGAAACCTCCCCAGAGGCTGTGGCTTGTGTGGAGGTGAAACCCCACAACCCTGGGCAGTGCCACTTGCCCAGAAGGTCACTGACACAGCCCAGGCATCTGCCACTCCTGTGCCACCTGCCAGGCAATGGGGAGGGCCTTTCCCCCTTATTTCACCCCCCATTCCCTGGGGAGAAGGGGTTCCAGGGTGGGATCCATCCTGCCATGGCAGCGAGGGTGTCCCAGGCTGGCTCAGCTCAGTGACAGCCAGTGCGGACTCCAAGGGCTGCCCGTGATGGGACTGAGACACAACTCATCATTAAAATTAAACAGATCACAGCTTCAGCTCCTTTCCATCCCTCTCAGCACTGCAGACAAACTATCAACAGCCTGATTTCCAGAGGTGCCCCCAACCTGCCACCCCCACTGTGTGAAATGGGGACTCAAATATTGAGCATCCTTGAAGCTCGGGGCTTTAATGGCTTTTCTCACTTGTTTAACCAATGCACAGAGCAGGGCTAATAGCTTTCTTTTATCATGCAAAGGTGTTATTAATGGGAATTAATAAGAATTTGCAGAGTTCATTTAGATCTTGGGATTAAAAAGGCTCACTTCAAGGGGCTGTTACTACATAAAAACAAACACAGGCTCATGAACAAGAACATTAAATGCAGGCAATCATTTGTAACGTGCATTTTCATAACTGCTCTCTTCTCCTGAGAGTTACACAAACAATCTAGTCAAACAACCCTCTGTGAGGTAAGCAATAGATTATGGCTTTATGTTATTGGAGGAGAAACCCACAGCATGATGAATATCAAGTTATCAAGTCCATATCTGGTTCCTTCTTTGATCACTGCTGAATTCCTTTACTCCTAAACAATGCTTTTATAGACACACATCCAATAAAATGTGCTAGTTGCTTTTCTAGGGAAGGGAAGACAGAAGGGCAATTAAAATATAAAGGTTTATTTCCCTAAAGGATTAACTAATAGATGAGGCTATACATAGTAGGCTAAAAATAGAGTCTATATGGGACATATATGTGCTCTACATTGAATAAGAGCCCAGGAGCACCATCTCGTAGCTGCTCATCCTCTACACCTCTCTGGAAGGTTGAATCTGTTTTATTCTCAATAGCAACCTTGGCTACTCACTCTCAAAGTGGCCAAAGCACTTGGTTACCTCCCCTATATCCAAAGAACTATAACTACAGTTTTAACATAAGCCTGGAAAGCTTCCTAACCTGTATTTATCCTCTAAATAGCAGCTGAAGAAAAACATCTGACTCGATTGGCCTTTCTCAGTTGTTCTTATCCCCTATTAATCCCTGCTGCTCCCTCCCCAGCACGGGGCTGTCCCCTTTGCTGATTTACCACTCCTTTCCTGTGGCCACCAGCACTGCGATGAGTTATTAAAAGGTGTTAGAAAGGGGAGCACTCGGGCTGTTCTAAACTTAGAGTAACCTGAAGCAAGCCATGAGGTATCCCCTGGTTCCCCTGGTGAACGAGCTGACCTTTCCTCTGCTTTTCTTCTGGTTCTGCTTGCCCTTTGTCATGCTGCTGATCATCGCCATTATCTGGCTACAGCTGCTGCTTAATGAAGGTAAGCTGGGCAGTTGATCAGGTAAAATGCTGCTGCAGAAAGTTAACTTCCTCTTTAAAGCACTCTGCTGGCTATTTTTAGGTTCATGCCACTTGTCACAGGAGGCAGCTAAAGGTTTTTTAGTACTGGTGGTAGCACACAGAAAAAAACAAACAAATTATTAGGCTTTTCTGCTAAAAATGCTTATAAGGCAACTAAACTGCTACTTACCCTTCTTGCACTCTCCCTTTTTCTCAGTGGTAATTTGATTTAAGAAGGACAAAGGACAAGTAATTTTTACAGGTTTCTATTTCAAAAATCTCCCAGAAAGCAAGCCTAATCCTCTAAATCTGTGCATTTTAAATTCTGGCCTCACAGTTCTCTTCCACCTCTCCTTTTTGGAAAGGCATGGAGGGTTTTACTGGGGGAGTTGGTAAGGAATTCTTTTATGCTGAGGTTGATAGAAAGTTTAGAAGGCAGCAAAACATAGATTTTAATTTATTTATGTATTTTCCGGTTTGTTTTTCCAATCCATCCCCGATTCTTTCTTCTAACATGTCAGTAACCAATAACAGGCTTTGGTTTAGACTAATAATAAGCCTGTTGTTGCACTTGTGAGGATAAAGCCTTGCTACTATGCTCTAATGCTGGAGAAAAAAAAATCTAATCCCAGCTGAAGAAGTTCCAAATCAGTGACAAAATATGTATTTTACCTAGCTGTGCCACATCCTTACACTGCAATTGAGTGCTCAGGCTTTTGCCTGGACAGAGTAATTCTCTTGATGTTTTGAAGGAGATTTTTCAGGTTATTCTTGCTACATTTACATTCACAATTTCTGGCCTGTAGTGACTGCTCTTAGCACCAGGCCTCCGACTGTTTCCACAAATGCTCTAAATTACATTTTAACCAGTAAGACTAGACACATCACTAAATTTTTACATACCAGCATATTTACAGAATAAGAACATTAAAGCTTTTCTCAGTTATAAAAATAAAAGTACTCTTTTTAATAACGTCCTAACTAATTCAGTCATATCCACTTCCTCTATGCTAGTTTACAACAAGCACAATTAAAGAGGTAGTGCTTCAGCTTCTCCTTTATTAAAATTGCTGATTAAGAGCTAATTAGTTAAAATTAAACACTTGTAAAGACCTTTAATTGTCTAGTTTGGTTTGAAAATCCTTTATTTCAGCTGGAAAAAGTTCAGAGGAATCTTGTTCAGCTCCTAGATGGGATGTGCAAGTCTTGCAGCCATGGGAAAAAAGTCACATACAGGTGTTTTACATGTTCTTTTTAAACCTGCTTCTAGCACAGATGCCCAGCACAGAAAAGACTGAGAAAGAATCTCCTGATGAGCCTGAATCTGACTCTGAAGATGAACTAACAGAGGAAGAAAACCAGAGTGATGCATCCAGTACAGAGATGCAAGAGGAGTCACAATCCAGTGGAGCTGTGGGAAGACTGAGGCCCAAGCCTGCTTATCTGAGCTCAAATCCTAAAAGCCAGAATCTTCTTGCTGCGACCTCCAACAGCTGGTCCCAGAGGCAGAGGATAAGATATTCCCGTGCTGAAAATGCTGAAAAGAGCATTTTCTACAACATCCTGATGGTGAGTAGTGGGGCCAGGCTGCCTCCTTGCATATCCACTGCTTTTGTGCCTCAGCTCTGACTTTTTTCACCTCTTCCTGACTCAGAGGCCTCTTGGGCAAGACAAAGCCCCGAGATTTCAACCAGGTTTCTGCCTGGTTAATAACTAACAGGGGGTTTTATTTTCTGCCTTCCCTATTTGTGGTGACTCCTGCTGTAGATGAGGTAAAGGCAACACAAAATTGTGCAGAATGACAATCATGAATATGCGTGTGTGTATATTTAAAGGTACATATACATATTTTAAAAGTCCTTGAGAAGTGCATTTAAAATGGCAAAATTTGCTACTCATTCCTCTAAGATAAGAAGTTTAACTCAACTGTGTGTAAAGAACTCTCCTGGTATTTATGGCTGGAACTGTGTACTTTGAAAAGTTGCTTCAGATTTCTTACAGTGGAGCATGTGACTGAAAATAAGATGTATTTCACTTGCTCAATAAGAACAGAGGCTAGAAGTCTCTTTGCAAACACAGCAGCCCTAATCCTTTCAGGCTTTACACAAATCCCAAAAGATAAATTTCAAGCAGTGGAAGAGCTTCATGTCTTTTGTGTCTTCTCTTTCCCTGTGCCTTGACTGTCTGTTCCTTTGCAGAAGGGGCTCACAAGGGAAAGCTGCTCAGTGTCTCCACTGTCACTATTCTCACTCCTGTCTCCTCAGTTACATTGCTGGGAATTTTGAATTGCAGCAGCTGAGGTACTCACTCAGGTTTCCTTCCACCAGTTCTGCTGGAGTGCACACCTTGCTTAGGCTGGACTAGCCAAGCACTGCAATCATCTTAACCTGCTGCAGTTATTTGACTAACACACCCTGAAGCTCAGCTTTAGCATGGCATCAGCAATACCTCAGCTGAAGGGATTCATTAACACCACCAAGGCAGTACCAATTCAGTGTAGTAACAATTTATTTAACATTCATTAATTTCCTAGTTCTTCAAAAACTAACAATGAGCTTGATCTTGTCTGGGCTACCATTTGGTTCTCTTAGAATTCCTCATATGTACAGCTATTGACTTGAACACAGCAGCTTGAACTTGTCTTTTGTAGGATATAACATTTGTTGTGTTGGGTGGGTGAGGGAGGAGAACAAGCACTGGTGGTTGCAAAATCCTGCTGAGAATGGAGCCTCTTCCAAAGACATCATTGCAGTGTCAATTCAGTTCTTCCTTTTCTTCCCCAGCTGCTGTGCTCCTTTCTTTCTTCTCTCACCTGGAATTTTGTCTGCCTGCTGCTCCAGACCTTTAACATCCTGAGGACTCTGCTGCTGCCATCCTACCTGGTTACCTACGTGGCTCAGCTGTCCACTTTGCTGGGTGAGAGAGCTGGCAAAATCCTGGGCTCCCTGAGCCTGGAGAGCAGAGGATTGCTGCTTTCAGTCCTGGGGAGGAAACCGCAGCTGAGCCAGGCCCAGAGAACCACCTCAGGGTGAAAACAAGCAGGGAGTCCCATGGCAATCCAGCATTGGTGACAGCCACTGCAGTGTGACAGAGGGAGGGGAATTCTCTGAAAGAGAAACCCACTCCACACTAAGCACCAACTCAGCTCACCACAGCTGCTTTCAGAGTGTTGACTGCCTGAATGTGAAATGGATGACAGCTGCCAATTTCTTGAGGGATAAGCTCCTTTTTTTACAAGGACCAAGCACTCCAACAGTTGTAGTTTCTGCTAACCAACACTAATCTTTGATTTCAAATAAATAAGATCAAGGCAATCTCTCTCTGTAGTAGTTTTTACTGGATTTTAAATGCAATACAGCCATAGGATTATTATACTCATAGTTCAATTAACACTTTTCTCATCTGCATCTTGTCAGGTCTCAAAGTAGGAAACAGCTTTTCAACACCCAGGTCTGTGAAATGAAGCAGACCTACCTCCAATTAACAAGAATTAATTAAGCCCTCAGCAGATCCTGAGCATGCCTGTCCCTGATTTCCGTTCGGGCTTTGTTTTCCAGCACAGCTGGCAGGCTGATGTAAGGTAGATTACAGCCTAGAGAGGCACTCACAGCAGCTCGATTTAACCAGTTTTGGAACCACGAGGAGGGCGAGGAGCCTGTGATGAACCATCTTTTTGTAGCCTAAGGGTTTATCGAGGTGCTGGGTTTGAACAGAACAGCTGTGTGCTCTTGTGTTGATGCACGCGTCCAACACGCTCTTTTGTTTTCAAGAGGATCTGAATGACAAAGTAATGCAATGAGCGCGCTGCCGCTTGTGGGAATCCTTGTTTCTGTGCCCGTGTGCGGTGCCTGTCTCTCCAGAGCCTTACAGGGGCACACTGTGCAAAACCAGCCCGCAAAAATGATGAAACCTGCCCTCCTTGTGTTTGCTTTCCCCACCCCATCCCCTCAGCCCCGCGTGGCCAAATATTTATCCACGCTCTTATAAATAAAACTTGTTTGCCCGCATCTTTATGTTCGCGGCTCTTTTCTTTAGAAAGGAAAACACAAAAGAAAAAGAAAAGCTCTTTGCCCAGGACATCGCCCTCTCCCTTCGGGGAGCTTCGGGGTCCTTCTCCAGCGGGGATCCCCGTTTCTTTCCCCGCCTGCCGGCGGCAGGGAAGGGTGGGATGCTCGGGGCAGATGCGGAGGGAGCGGGCGGGGAGCGGGGCGGGACGGGGGCGGAGGGAAGAAAGGTCCGCGCTCCTGCTCTCGCCTCCGCCGAGCTCCGAGCCCGGCCCTGGGCGGCTCCGGCCAGCTGAGATGCGGGTCGGGAGAAGCCCCCGCTCTCCGCTCCTCCACATCCTCCTCTTCCTCCTCTCCGGCCGTGCTTTGCAGCGCTGAAGGCGGGGACTGGTGGCTCCAGGTGGGCGCTGATTGCTCCAGGTGGGCACTGACTGTTCCAGACTGGCACTCATCGTCCAGGTGGGCACTGACCCCTCCAGGTGGGCACTGATCCCTCCAGGTGGGCACTGACCACTGCAGGGAGGCGCTGATTGCTCCAGGTGGACACTGACCGCCCCAGGGAGGCTCTGATTGCTCCAGGTAGGCACTGACCCCTCCAGGTGGGCATTGATCACTCCAGGGAGGCGCTGACCCCTCCAGGTGGGCACTGACCGCTCCAGGTGGGCACTGACCCCTCCAGGTGGGCATTGATCACTCCAGGGAGGCGCTGACCTCTCCAGGTGAGCACTGACCTCTTCAGGTGGGCACTGACCCCTCCAGGTGGGCACTGACCCCTCCAGGTGGGCATTGACTCCTCCAGGTGGGCACTGACCACCCCAGGGAGGCTCTGACCCCTCCAGGTGGGCACTGACTGCTCCAGGTGGGCACTGACCTTTCCAGGTGGGCACTGACCACCCCAGGGAGGCTCTGACCCCTCCAGGTGGGCACTGACCACCCCAGGGAGGCTCTGACCCCTCCAGGTGGGCTCTGACCACCCCAGGGAGGCTCTGACCCCTCTAGGGAGGCACTGACCACCCCAGGTAGGTTGATGGTCAGCACTGCTGGGTGCTCTGGCCGTGCCCCGCAGCCCCGGGCTCTGCATGCCGTGGTTGTGCTGTCCTGAATTATCGCTTTTCCCGCAGAATTTGGCTTCTGCCCCGTTGGGCAATGGGGTTGTTGTCTCGGCTTTACTGACATCTTAAAGCTATCTTCCTGAGCCAGCGTGAAGGATGTTTGCTGGTAGTGTCAAGGTTTTTCTCTTCACCTTTTCCACGATGTGCACTTAAAAGGTGTTGACAAGAAAGGCTTCACCTGGCAGCTGCATTGTTGGGGATGCCTCTAATATTGCAGCTGAAGCCCTGGGGATGACACGTCCTGTCTCTATGGGATTTCACTTGTTTAGGCTACTTGAGTCTTTTAAACTGTGTTAGCCTCTGCTCAAAAAGAAACCCTGTTATCTTGAGGTAGTTGCCAGAATGCCACAGTTTAAGCTAAAAATGTTATGCTGGGACCATCACTGCAAAGAAGTGGATAAAATGAGGTGGGTAAATAAACAATCTAAAGGTCTAGCAGAATATTGCCTCTTGTACTACATGGTGATGTTCTAAAGCCTGGTGCTACCAAAGTGTATGCTTTGTGTAGTTTTTAGTCTGTGTAAATACACTCAGAATAGCTTTAGCTTGGCTGGGCTGGCTGTCCCTGGCAGTGTCACTGCAATAGCAGGGAGGTTGGTGCCAGCTTGCAAAAACCTGCTTGAGAAAGCTACTTTGAGGACTCCTAGCTCCTGCAGAGTTCCCCAGTACCACAGCTATGCTGATGGCACTGGTGGTTTCAACCTGGTTTTCCTGTCTTTGAGCTATGAAAAATAATGCACAAATAAATATTTTGCTGCTAAGAATAGGACTTTTGTGTGTGAATTTAGCTAGAAGTAGTATAGAAAGGGCATTTTGGTTCTGCTGTGGGTCAGTGCCTCCTGGTGTGTGTACCTGGCCTGGAGAATGGACACAGACCTACAGATGAGGGGTCTCAGTTTGAACCCTGTAGACTTTTTATTGTGATCCACATTTCTTAAAATATTCCCTTTCCCTGAATCTGGCTGTAATGCCTGTTCCTGTGCCTGTCTTTGCTGAGCATTTGGAGCTCTCAGCATGGATTTAGCATGACCTTGAAGCTGCCTTTTAGCCTGCAAGTGCTTCAATAGCATCCATGAGTTTGTGCTTTAATTTCCTTTTGCTGTTGTGTGCAAAAGCTGCTTCCTGGGCATCAGCAAGAGGGTTTGCAGCTTTGAATGCTGTAGTGGAGCTCCTGCCAGTGTGGTTGTTTACACTGACCACAATTAGTTTTGCATTTAATTCACGTGAGGGTTTCTTGTTCCCCTGGTGCATCATTTCTCATATGAATCCAGCAGCCTCTGTCCCAGAGCTCTTCCATGCTGCAGCAAGCAGGTATTTTCTCAGCTTTAAGGATAGCAAAACCTGGATTGAACACTTTGGGGCACACCATTAGTGAGAACTGTCATTTGGTAGTTCCTTTTGGCTGAATTTAAGCCCCCTGGGAGGTGGAGGATGCATTTCTGTGTGCCAAACTGTACTGTACATCTTTTGTGACCTTTTGCACATCATTTAATCTCTCTTTTTTCCTCCCTTCTTGTTTGCAAAGCCTTTACTTTGCAGGGGTGGGGTCTGTTAAACATTAAGACTCTGTTGTGAAGCGTTGTATGTATAAAAACACAGATAACAATTTCTTTCTCCTCTGGGCTCAAAACTCTGCAAGATGTTGGTAAAAAGACCCAAACTCTAATCTAGTGTAAACTGAAGTGACCTAATGTGTTTTGGTGGATTTAAGTGATAAACATATCTCAAATCACTATGTCAAAGCATTTTTAAGGTCTTGCAGCATGTGGGGATCCCTAACTTGTCAGCAGGACCTCTCTGAGTAACAGCTGGGTGAGCTGGGGCTGTTTACATCCTTCTCCTGCAGGAGTCATGGGATGATTTAACTTGGTTGACATCTGTTTCCAGTAAAGGGGAATTTGGGTTCTTGGGTCCAAGCTGTATGAAGAAAAATAACACTGAGTGTTTGGCTCAAGATCCCAAGAGGGCGCAGCAGCAACAGCAGCCGTGCTCCTGGGTTAATCAAAACACATTTTTGAACTCACTTTTTTAAATATGGAAAGGAAAAAACCATAACTGTTGTTTCCCACTTCACAGCATCTTTGATTAGTTGGATTGAGAGTTGTGTTACTTGTCAAAGCTTTTATAAACTGCAATGGGTGAGTGTCCAGCTTGCCTCAAGGAAAACATCACACACTGGAGTGCTGAAATGGGAGCCCAAAGAAGGGCTGGCACCTCAGTTCTTCACAAGACCCAGCTGGCCCAAGCTCTCAGAACCGTGTTCTGGCTGTGTTTGACCCTGCTCTAAGCAGGAGGTTGGCTGGGCTGGTGACCTGAGGAGCCCCTCACCCTTGTGATGGTGCAAACTGCTCCAGGAGCAGTGCCCTTCTCTGTCTGCACAGCAAAGGAGCCCCCACTCCTTCAGGGCCTCCTTAAAAATCACCGTGTGACTGGCACTGGGATCTTCCCTTTTGGGTAAGGAGGTCACTAGGGCATACATGCAATACACTCTCAGCTTTTTACACCCTTTAAAAGTTAGAAACTACCCTGCCTGACCAACAATATCATGCATTTTAGCTTCATATGCCTTTTAGGCTCCCAGTTCAGCAAAAATATTTTCTTAATTAGGGATGTTATGGCCCATATGATTCTATTCCAAGCAGTTGAAATGCTTTCAGTTGGAGACATAAAAATATCTTAGTTGTGACATGATGTTTGAGCCTTCCTGCTGCGGATGCAAAATCCATATGGCAATGAGGCTTAATTGAAACCTGCTGGAGTGACTTTTCTCCTGCAACATTTTATATGAAATACTCTTTATGCAGCTGGCTTGAAAGGACTAGCCTTAATTAGATATTTCTAATCAATTAGTGCTTTTGGAAATTCTGTTCCTTTCCAAGACTCATGATTTTGGTTTATGTAAAGCATTTCAGTTTGATAAACTACATATGAAGTATTCATTATTTATGCCACAGACTTTAGGTGTAAGTCATCCACTACAGAGTTATTGATTGGGTGGGTAAGTCCTTCCAGGTGTGCTGTGTAGTGGAAAGCTTGTCTGAAATCAGAACTTGTTGCTTGAAGAGTTGGCTCTCTAAATTGGTTTGAGCTTCAGATGTTTGCAATATTTCCTGGTATTTGTTGCTGTTTGGTCAGGCCGTTGGGTCAGTTTGCAGGGGAGTATGTTTTGTGATTTCAATTAAGATTGGAGAAAGAAATACAAAAGCTGATGTAGCTTAAAGCATACTCCCCAAAGCAAATTACTCCAAGAGTCTGGAATGTGTTGGTGGGAGGCTTCAGTTTTAGTGAGATGTTGCTCCGTGCATGCAGGAGTCCTTCCCTTCCTAAATAATTGTTTCCATCTGCATGGCTTATTCCATCAGCCCCCAGGGCTGCCAGTGCCTGGACTGCTGAGCTATTAAAATGTGTCTCTTGTAAAAATGAGGATTTTTCTCACTAAATATTCTGTGCCAGCTGTGTACAAAGGGAGCTTTGCTCTCCTCATACAGAAAAATAATAGGGCACCCCTCTCTGGGGACCTTTTAGAACAAACAATATTCTGGTATTTCTTTCCCATACTTTCAAATTTTTAGAGGGAAAAGTTTCAGGACCCTGTATAATGTCTGGTGAGCCCATTATGAATTCACTAGTTCTCTGGAAGTTTAGTTCTTATATAATATGGAATTTTGGCCATCTGTGACAACTCCAATTGAAGGTTGTGAGATGTCCTTGTGAACATAGACACTCCCATCACATGGTGAAATGACAATAACCTGCTTGCCCATTGCACACTGGTGGATCAACAGTGGCAGCCTGGGCATGGATGAAGCACTGACAGGAGGCTGCTGGCCAGGAGTTATTTTATATCCCTCATTTATCTCTTCCTGGGTCACCTAGGGAAGCATGAGAGATGTGTCATTGTAACTGAGAAACATTGGAAAGGCACAAATCTGGAGCACCCTTCAATCCCTTGCCTCTGTATTTTTCTCTTTGAAGGCTCCCATTTCTGAATTAGATTTCAAGTGGTGAACACTGGGAATAAAGGTGGAATTTCTTGTGTGTAAGCCCTTGAGTGAACATGAGCCTGGAGCTCTTGTGAAGCCCATAGCAGGTGGCCAATATATAATGGAACTGGAAGGATATCCTCTTTAGGCAACAAATAAATACAGCTTTGCTGATGAAAGTTGTTTTTCTCGGTCAAGGTAAAGCTGGGACAATGTTCCTGTTGGAAAGCAGCGGGGCTGACACAGTGGAAGGAAGTCCCTGCGTGTCCCCCAGCGGAAGGTGAGGCATGCAGGGCAGTGTATACATCCCTGCAGCTGATCTCCCAGCCCCCTGTTTGGGGCAAACATTCCCCAGCCCTGGCCTCCCTCCAGCCTGTGCTCCAGCAGGGTGAAAGGAGATAAAGGTAACAGCTGTATTTAGCTGCAGTGTTTCCTTTGAGCAACGGGAGAGGAAGGATCTCTGCTGGGAGCAGCCATATCCCTCATCCAAGGGCTTTGGAGTTCATTCACTCCGTGCTTCCTACGCTGCCTTGGCTGCAGCACTGCAGGCACGAGGCTGCAGGATGTTTGCAGGGCAGGAAGGGTTTGGAGCAAGCACCGAGCTGCCAGCTCCCCTGGGAGAATCCAAGGCTTGGTGAAATATCAGCACTCACCCTGGAAAAAGCTCTTTTGGAGAGCAGCTTTTTGCAAGGCTCATTCTAGCTGTATGTCCTGGTTGGAGAGAGGGACAGTTTCTAGTTGTCCCCCTGGTTGGAGAGAGGGACAGTTTCTAGTTGTCCCCCTGGTTGGAGAGAGGGACTCCTCTCTCCTTCATGAGCTGAGAATTGATTATCTAAAGGGTGGTGATGGACTGAGAGTGGATGATCTGAGGGGTGGAGGTATTGGGAAATTGATGGGGGGAGGAGGAATGTTTTTGGAAGGTTTTCACTCTGAGTTCTGTGTGTGCTTCTTTTTATATATAGTTGTAGGTTAATAAAGTTTTTTCTTCTTTATTCCTAAGTTGGAGCCTGCTTTGCTCTATTTCCTGGTCACATCTCACAGCTGACACCAGCGAGCATATATTTTCATGGGGGCACTGGCATTGCAAACCATGACGCTGTAATAATGTGTTAGATGGAAGGAAACTTAACTGGGGAGTGGAACTGGTAAATAAGATCAAGGAATTGCTGCTTTAAGGCATTCCTGTGAATTCTGCTCATGTGGTCTGTGCAGTTTTGTAAAGGATTAGCATCACCTCATTGTTAACAAAGTAGATGGTAAAGGAAAAACAGTCTTTGGAAAGGTGAAGAAGCTGCTAGCTGGGGGTCTGTGAATATCATTTAACCCATAAAAGTTCTTTTTCTGACTCTGGCTCTAAGTCAGGCATCACAGCTCATTTGGATCTCTGAGAGTTCCAGGAGGATGTACACTGTGAGGCCAGCTTTATTACGTGAGCTCATCAGGTAAAAAATTCAAACAGGGGCCCAGTCCCCTCTCAGTGGGATGGTAGCTTGTTAATTCTCTAATTAATTGGTTAATTGACAAAGTCCCTAATTCCCATGCTTATGAGGAAGCCAGTTTCCCATCTGATGGTGAGAATGCTGCTCCCTCCTCCTCCAGCATGGTACAACTATCACAGCAGGCAGCCTGGGAGCCTCTGCAGTGCTGACTGAAAGCATTTTGGTAAGGTGATGTATTTACAGCTTCCACCATGGAAGCTTGATTTCTGCCCTTCCTATGGGTTCTTCCAGTTATTTCTGGAGAGTTTGTCACATCAGAAACTGCCCAAGAGCTGCTTTTGCAGAGCTGCAGGATCAGCAGTTCTCATTGCCTCCTCTCCTTTGTCTCTGCCATATGTGTAGCTCTTGTTTTGGCCCAGTGGCTGCTCCCAGCACAGATCAGGCTGAGCTCTATCAGCATTTTTGGGGCCAAAACATGAGTTGGATTCAGGTCAGCAACCACAGCCAGGTGATGCCTGTGTCAGAAAATGTACAAAAGTTTGGTTGCTTACACCAGGGTTAAAATGTGTATTTCTGAATTTTAGTTGGGTTAAAGTGTTTATTCATCAAAGTTACTAGAGCTGTGAGGTAAAACATAGTTGCTTTAATTCCTTTCTTGTGTGTTTTTAGGTTTATTTTTATGAAATCTTCATAGTTTTCAATTCACCTGTGAGTCCAGGTTGAATTTCTGCTTCTTTCACTAGTTGGGTTTGACTGTGGCCTTTCAGTTGCTGATCTATGTAAAATCTTCTCTTGGCCTTGGCACTGAGCACTGCTCAGTCTGACCTTGCACACCAGGTGTAAACTGAACAATAAAAATCCGTCTTGCATCACTTGACACTGATGCCTGAGACTCTGTGTCCCATCTCCCGTGTGTTAGAGCGGAGGGTTTTACACAGCAAACAGCACGTGGGGATTTAGAGACACTGCTCTAATCCCTGCCTGACCTTTGAGATGATTTTACACCACCAGCCTCAGCTGCCCTCAGTTCTTCCTGTAAATCCTGCACTCCCAAGCTGTTTGGGGCTGTCTGTAGCAAACTCCTCCATTCCCTCACTGGCCAAACCTAGATCATGTCTGACATCTTCCAGCCCTGGTTTTCATAAAGACTCGCGTAATTAAACTTTGTCATTAAAATTTTGGAAAAACAAGCCCTCTTCTAATGAGTTAACAGGCTCTTGACTACAAATAGCTCTGTGAGAGCTGGGAGCTCAATTGTGCAATCAGGTCCAGCATCTCAACCAGTTTTGTTCCAGCTGTTGCATCGTTTAAAGACAAAACCAGTACAGACAAGCTCTGAGTGGTGACTTCAGAGCCAGGCGCCAGCAGAGCAAAAATAGTGGATGATGATTTTTATTTTTTTTTTCACTTCTGAGCCTTTAAACAGCAGTCCAGCTCTCTTCTCGAGGACAAATGAGGAGAATGCCCATAAATATAAATTATAGGCCACTTGTAATCTCTCTCCACACAGAGAAGTTTGGATTCTTCCTGGCAGACCTGTTACAGCTGAAGAGATGACAAAGTGGAACAGAAGCCTGTTAGGATAAGTGATGGCACTTTGGAGTACAACAAAACTGTTGCTTATGAGTGGAATAATTGGCACTTAAAATTGCCTGGCTGCTAAATAAGAGCTTCTGCTACTTGACTGTATTAAATCTTCTTTTTATTTTGGAAATAATTGATGGAGCAATCAGGATTTGGGAAAATGCAGCTTCGCTGGAGAGGGGGTGTCCTTCTGTTCCCCTGCTCGAAGTCTGGTGGATCTACCCACAAATGGGCACAGTGGCATTTCATTCCCAAGTAAACTCCCCATAACAATGTGTGTGGGGACCTATTTAGCAATTATTTTTCCTGAATCTTGGAGTATTTAGGTGAGTGGATTTAGGTTTTAAGGTAATCATTCAACAAGATAAGCTTCGATAAGGGGGGGAGGTAGGGGGGTATGCAGCCTAATTTCTGAAGTAGTTTCAGCTAGTCTGACCCAATATAAAAACTTGAGGTGATTATAAAAGCTATAAAATGCTAAAATCTGGCAAAGCAAACAAGAAAACCTCCTAAATGAAACACTGCTTTGAAAACTCTATTTGCACTTAGTCCATGCTCAGGTGTTTCACTTTTAATCTTAACAAATAGCTTCATTGTGAAATTATGATCAAGTCACTCCTTTTCTCCTCCCCTTGTCTTACCATCCTTGCTAAAACCCCAGCTTATCGCTAGCTATTGTTGAGCTGTCTCATAACCTCGGTAGCTGCACTGATTGTGGGGCTGTGCCACGGGCATGACTTCTCCTGGAGTGGATGTTTGGCATTCTTTGGGCAGCAGCTCCTGCGGGATGCCACGAACTGACTCACGGTGAGCTCAGCCCAGAGAGCCCATCCCCTGCTGTGATTGTGCTGCAGGAAATAAACAGGATGACAGCCTAATCGATCACATCTTTGGCCTGAGAACTGGGGCACCCCAGCAAGAAAGAGTGGCAGAAATGGACTTGCTGTTTGTTGCTCCATTGCCCCATCCCTTTGCCAGAAGGGAACAGAAAATCCAAGGTGCAAAAAATCAAAATGAGGTTTGTGAAATCTTGGAAACTGGAGCTTTTGCATATTCTTCTGTGAAAATGAAGGGTGTTCAAAGTGCTCTGGGGACGAGCTGTGCACAGTGGAGTCAGAGAATCCCTGTGTGTGCTGAGCTGGCACGATGTGCTGGTCACTCACAGCAGCTGGAGAGGGCACTGACTGACTGACTGACTGACTGACTGACTGCTGTCCCTGGTCCCACCTGCCTCTCCTCTGGAGGGATGTGTGGCCCTTGTCACCTGGCTGTGGGATGAGAGGTCCCTGTGCTTGGAGGAAGTGAACAAGCAGCTTGCTGGTGATTACTCTGTGACTGCTTTCTGCCTTCAGTGTCCGGCAGGAGGGATTTTCCTGCGAGGCACAGCCCCCTGGAGGTACCAGGGAGGTAAACGAGGTCATCCTCTGAAACCTGCTAAGGCTCCTAATTTTACACAGCCTCCAGTGCCCAGGAGGCAGAGGCATATTCAATTTACATTAATAAGCAAGTCTTGGTTATTCATCAGAATAAATGTTTTTGAGGGTTAAGAATAGCTCCTGTCTTAGCGCTTCCTCCTATTGTTGCAGCTCTTCCTTGAGCAGTGGAAATGTTTTGGGTGATTTAAATTACATTTACAGTAGTAATTAGGTGTAAGCAACTTTACAGTTGACTTATCTGAATATACATCTGTGTCTAAAGAGTAAGACTTTTTTTTTTTTCCCCCCTACCCCACCTCCTTCATTCTCCCAAGGCAGGACATTTTCAAACAGGGTGGGCAGCTGGACATACTGATATTTATTGATATTGATTATTGATCCTACAGCTCCCTGGGCATTCTCCAAAGGCAGGACATTTTCAAACAGGGTAGGCAGCTGGAGATACTGATATTTATTGATATTAACTATTGATCCTCCTGCTCCCTGGGCATCCTCCCAGCAGGATAACAGATTAGCTCTTGTCTCATGCAGTAAAGTCATGAGTGGAAACACTTTGTAGAGCCTGAGTGTTGCTGTTTCTTGGCAGCTCTTTTCCTGTGAGGTGCTGGTTTTCTCTCCCAGCTCAGGCAGAGCAGAATCAGTTGTGTGTCAGGCCCAGCTGCTGGAGCTGTTTCCTTACCCAGACCTGAGTGCAGCTCACTCTGCTGCTCCCTGCCAGACTGGCAGCAAGCTGGGGCTTGGATAATCTCACTGATTTAGTGACTCCAGAAACTGGAATAATCTCTTAATCTCACTGAGTCTTTGTGATGGATAGGTAGCACCACTTGAGGATTTCCTTGTGTGGTGGGTTGAACAGGGATAAATGATTTTCAGGTTTTCCTAATGCTATGTACCCTCAAAATAAACCTGAGAAAAAAAGAATTGAAGAAGTTTTCCCACTCCACATTGCAGTGTGTCACTTGCATTCATTTCTCAGGGTAACAAACTGGTTTTGGGGTGCTTGAAAAATGTAAAGCTGTCATGAGATCTTGCAATGCAGCCCTGGATGTTTATTCCAGCTGACCTGAAGGCTCGGATGCCCAGCTCTGCCAGGCAGCTCTCCCAAAGTGCAGAGAATTCCTCCCCTCTTTAGGTCTGCTGAAATTCCTGGCTATCCAAAAGCATGTCGGATGTTTTCCCACCTCCTTTTGATCCTGAAAAAGTCAGGCCAAGTCATGTCAGCTTGGCAGGATGTGTGGATACCTTCAGAAATAACTCGTGCACTAAAGTGGTGACGGTACAGTGCTGGGTCTGTTCCCGTGATTCATTTGAACTAATTGGCTGCTGAGAGCATCATATGTCTCTTTGTCTCCATATTTGAGTAAGATTCAGCTGCTGTGATCCAGATTATCTTATCCTAGTGAGCTTGTCTCATCTCTAATGATGCCAGGAAGACTGTCCTGGAGCATGAAACATGCTGGAGAGCTCAAACCCAGAGCTGGAATATTTATCCTGATTCACTCTGAAAAAGCAGACTCAGCTGGACTCCATTCCTCCACCTTTTTTTTTTTTTCTCACAAGCACAATCTAGGAGATAAACTCACTGATTACTCCTCTCAAATGCCATGAATAACTGAAGGGCAGACAGGAGTGGAGATGTGAAAGGCTGTAGTGCAGCTGTGATTATCCACAGAGATCAGAAACTTTCAGCAGTGCTGTGTACTCTTTGTGTGAGTAATCAAAGCTGAATGTACTCTTAAAGAATTCTGTCTTCATCTGGATGCTTTAAATTTGCTCAGTTGTGCAACAAGCCTGGCTGAGTTATTACTACTGCATGAGAAACCTGAGGATGAAACTGCCTGGTACGAGTGTCTGGCAGGCTCTGGCTGTAAATTGACCCATTAAAAAGGATGATCAGCTGGCTGCTGAAGTTATTAAAAGACATTTAATGACAAGGGACACCACTGAGGGACAAAAGAAATAAAGTTATGGGCTGTGGTGCCCATCTGTTTGCAGTGCTGGCAGGAGAAGGAATGGCCTGGAACCCAACCCCTTGTTTCAGGGCAAGGTGTGCTCGGTGGGGAGTGGTTTGGAAAGGCTGAGTGTTCCCCGGGGAGAACAAAACGCTTTTCCAATTTTGTAAAAACAGAAAGCAAAGAGCAGCCACCTCTTCTCTTGCAGATGTTTTTGTTGTCATCCCTCCTTGCTCTCCCCTGCCATGTCTCACATCCTGAGCAGTGTGTGTGGTCACACATGATGGTGACGCTTCTGCAGCAACTGCGGTGTGTGTAGCTGCAAAAAAGGATGAAAAAATTCTTTAATTTGCTTTATGTGTGTTCCTACAATTTCACAAGTGGGTGAATTTTTATGATGGATAGTAGGAAGGAATTGTTCCCTGTGAGGATGATGAGGCCCTGGCACAGGGTGCCCAGAGCAGCTGTGGCTGCCCCTGGATCCCTGGCAGTGCCCAAGGCCAGGCTGGACAGGGCTGGGAGCACCCTGGGATGGTGGAAGGTGTCCCTGCCATGGCAGGGGTGGCACTGGGTGGTCCTGAAGGTCCCTTCTAAACCACTCTGTGCTCCCTGCCTCTGTGTGATTCTGTGCCACTGTTACACCTGTGGTCTCTGGGTTTTGTTTAGAGCTGAGTTCCACAAGCTGGCACTTTCTGTGGCTGATCTTTGGGGCTGGTGTAGGAGGAGCTATGTGGATAAACCTGAGCTTTGAATTACGGGTGGAGGAATAAATTTTACAGGAATTGTGGGTAAGGAGGAAAAGAGAGGAAATTCCCATGAATAGTTTTGCATAGTTGATGTGGGGAGTTGTAAATGTCCCAGACCAAGAACATTCCCTGGGTCTGAAGCTGGGCAGTGAGGCAGTGTTCCTTCAGCAGCAGGGTTGTGAAAATAGCTGTGTAAGTAGGAACAAAACCAAGATGGGCTCTTTTATGAGGGATTGTCTCTAAATTTTCTGCTGCTGCCCTTTAAGGTGTTGGAGGCAAAGCAGGCTGAGCTGTAGACCCAGCCTTACTGGGAATATGGCAAACACAGAGTGGAATTGCTGCTTGTGCTGGATGAGCTTTGTGCGCCTTCACTAAAAAACTTTAAAAAATTAAATAATGTTTAAAAACTTAAATAAATCCCTTTATCTTCGGGATTCTGAATAAAAAATGCTAGAATAAAGGAGAGTTACTGAAATACCATAGAGAGAATAACAAGGGAAGAGCAAAACCTGTCAGGAGCAGCTCCAGGGCATCCGATTGCTTTAACCCTTTGCTCACTTGTATGTTGCTTGTCGATAAGATTTTTAAAGAATAATCTGGACCTTGCAAAATATTCTCTGTGGGTGTTACGAGTTTACACTGCTCTTTCAACACCAGTGTCTTACATCCAGCTGGGCTTTACTCACTGCTCAACTATGGCAAGAAACGCTGAATTGCTTTTTTAATAAGCACTCTGGTTTTTTTTTCCCCTTCCCTCCCCACGTCCTCAGGCAGATATTTTGTTCTTTTCTTGACGTTCTCTTCAAGTACAACACAAAGAAGCGAATGCTGTGCTTGACTCCTCCTCCCCAGGCTGCGTTGGGAGTTCCTTTTTCGCGTGGGCTGAGTCTCACGTTAATGTTTAGCAAGCCCGGGCTGCAGCCCAGCCTCGGGAAGAGCTCGCTGCTATTTTCTGCTCTCTCTGGGCTGTCCCCCGTGTCCCAGCGTGGGTGGCTCCGCCTCGGGCAGCGCTGCTTGAGGGCTCGGCTGGATTTGCTGTCCAGGGGCGGGGGGACACGGGCCGGGAGCAGAGGATGCTGCATTGTCACCGCAGCGTGTGCTCGGCACGGATGGACTGACCGACACCCTCCTCCCGGCTGGACATGGACAAGCGCGGCTCCAGGATGGCCAGGGGGGTGCTGGCACCTGTGCGGGCTGCCAGCTGTGCCCAGCTGCTCAGCAGGTACCGAGCGTTCCCTGGGCTGGTCCCGGCTGCTCTGCTCCTTAAAGCAGGGCACATGGGATGGGGTAGGGGGAAGCAAGGTGAATTTCTAAGGCTATTGTGTGCTATTAAAATAGCGCTTTGAGTGCCCTGATCATGAAATGAAACCTGTGGAAATTCCCTTTCTTCTTCCTCATGCTAAGCCCACGAAAATCCCTGTTCTTTTCTCTGTGCTCGCCCTGGGCTGAGTGCAGTGAGCTGGGGAAGTGGGACCTGAGGGGCTGAAATGTGTCCCTGTGACACAGTGTCACCTGCCTTGGGGTCTGCCAGCTCTTCAGGGGTTTGTGCATCTCTATGAATGTAAGAATGCTGATTTATCGTGCAAGTAGTGGAGGATAGAACTGAAATTTGAACTGCTCTGCTTGACAAACACTGTTCTGCTTGTGTGTTTATTGGATATTATATGAGTTAAGAATTCATCTAAGGTGCATTTGCATAAGTTGAGAAGTTTGCATTGAGTTTTAGAATGTTTCCTTGCTGTAGTGGTCAGAATCTGTTGATTTTGGGTGAATGTGCTGGCAGTGGTTTTACTTCTAATCACAGCTCACATTTTCATGTATCCGTCTTAGTTGTCATTTTTTCCAGTCCAATTGGATGACATTGTATATTCAAAGCAAGGCAGAAACTCTTTAGAAGACCCCAGGCAAAATTTGAGTTGTGAAATAAAAAAAAAATAATAATTGTAGGGGGACTGACAGAGAAATGATATGGTAAATTACTTTAAAATTACCCACGTGGAAGAGAACAAGATTGAAACCTGCAGTGTTGCAGGCTTTCCTTGATAAAAATCAAAATATTTGTTAACGACTTAAGGCTTTTGCCAAACGAGTTAGTTGAGTTCCAGTGTCTGTGCTGCTGCCAGAACACCTCTGTGGTCAGCTCTGAGGAGCTGCTGCAGCAGGAACCTCAAACTTGCTCACCAGCTTTGCCCCAAACATTGAACCCCAGCCAAGCAGCACTTGCCACCTTCTCACTCAGGACTCACCACAGGTGAGGTGTCTGTGTGTTTATGTGTAGCTAAGCCTCTTGCCCAGGATTGACCTAAAACTTACCTGTCCAATAGGGCAAGGATATGCCAGCCTGCTGCTAATTAGTTGGCCGTAATCAGGGCTTATTTTTGTTCAGCAACTCTGACGTGCTCGTTGAGTTCCCAGTAATATTCCTGTTGGCTTGCAAGGGGCTGGTGGTGCTGCCATGGAGCAAAAGCCACTGCTGAGCCAGGTCTGCCTCCCTCTTCCTCCTCCTTTGTGGGACCTGGGGAGGCTCATGGGCTGAGCTGGTGGCCCTGGGCTGCCTGGTGACACTCCAGTAACAGAATTAGTTATTAATCCCAGCCAAGGGCTTTTCATGGCAGGGTAACAGCCAAGCACGTTGTTTTATGTGTAATAACTCTGCCCTGAGAAATCCAAGCGAGGAGTTGATGACTCCTCCCTGTCTTCCTGCATCCCTGAAGCTCTCGTGAGTGAAGCATCGCTGGATTCCAGCACGCCTCTCCACACCTCCTTCCCCTGTGCTGCTCAGCACATCACTCTTGTGGCCTCTCCAGAATCTCTGGGCTGTTCTCATGCAGCTGAGCAACAACTTGCAGTTACTCATTCTGTGCCCTAATGCAGCTACAGGTGGTAGAATGGGCTAGAAAAAGAAATAAGGATGAGTTCTATCACCCTGATTTACTCCAAGTTCAACATTTGGGAAGCTGTAGGACAAGTGTTTAATATTTGTCAGCCTGCTTCAGTAAAAGGCAATGAATGATCACACAGGAAATAAGTTCAGAGCCTTTCCATGGTGGATTCAAACAGCTGGCAGACTTTCCTCTGGAAGCCAAGGGGTCCCTCAGCCCTGGGTCCCTCAGCTGAGTGTCTGAGGTGTGCACAGGCTGGCACCTCACTGAAGTGCCAGCAGAGATGGCAATAAAGGAGAGGTGCCTCAGCTAACGGGAGCGTGTTTTGAGGATGTGTGCAGTGACTGGGAGCTGTTGACTCATTGGCCTCAGCAGAATCCCTGGCAGAGTGTGCTCGGGGCTGTGACAGCAAAGGCACCAAAGGGCAGTGGTTCCCTGCCAAAGGGCAGTGATTCCCTGCCTGCTGCTTTCCTTGTGGCTCTCCTGTCATTCCCTGCCTGATTCCCTGCCTGCTGCTTTCCTTGTGGCTCTCCTGTGATTCCCTGCCTGCTGCTTTCCTTGTGGCTCTCCTGTCATTCCCTGCCTGCTGCTTTCCTTGTGGCTCTCCTGTGATTCCCTGCCTGCTGCTTTCCTTGTGGCTCTCCTGTGATTCCCTGCCTGCTGCTTTCCTTGTGGCTCTCCTGTCATTCCCTGCCTGCTGCTTTCCTTGTGGCACTCCTGTGCTCAGGCTCAGCCTGGGGCAGCTCCTCTATGGGAGAGGGCAGTGGGTGAGGACAAGGTGTGGGAGCTACAGGGCTGTGGGGTTTGTAGCCCCATGCCAGCTGGGCTGAGGGGTTTGGGATCCTGGTGCCATGCTGATAGATGGAATTGGATAGGCAGAGCAGGTCCTTGTGGCCAAGGACATGGACAAAGCTGCTGGTGTGTTTCAATGGACATGGATTCAGTGGAAATGAAAATAGGGTTAGGAATGCCACCTTTTAATTAATGACTGACATCTAATCATCCTGTAGAGCAGCTTCATCAATGCACAATCACATTAAAGATCCCAGTACTACTGAAGATTTATTTTGGCCAGGTACCCCTTTCTCCCAGCAGGATTTCCCTTTGGATGAAAGCCCTTTCCTGTTTGGCTTACCCTGCTAATGCAGGGAAAGTGAACAACAGGCTCATCCACTGTGACCTTGCAGTCAAACACAAAGCCATGCACAGGGAGGATGGGTTGTGTCTTCTGAGGCCAAAACAAGCCCGGGCATGGTGGGACAGACACCCAGCTAATAGTGTAAGCTAAACATGGCTTTGAATATTTTTAATTTGGCTGTATCTGCATGGGGTTATCAATCCTGTTCTTGTTCTGCTCTAAGTTTCGGTCAGAGATGCCTCTAGGCAGATCTGTAATTATAGGCAACTTTCCCTCTTCCTTAGCTTACTTTCTCCCTTACTTCATGGAGAAGAGACAGATCAATTCCAGATGAAGGCCTGAGACAAGAAAGTAGAGAGGGAGTTTCTTTGCCCTTAAATACTTTGATAGAGACACTTATTGTCAGGAAAGTTACAACCTGTGCTTTAGTTGAGATCCAAAGCTCTGGTGGAGATAACAGAATCATAGAATTGTTTGGGTTGGAAGGGACCTTAAAGATTATAAAGTTCCAAACTGATGCCCAAGATCAGGTCAGGTTTCTCCAAGCCCCGTCCAACCTGGCCTTAAGCACTTTCAGGATGGGACATCCACAGCTTCTCTGTGCCAGTGCTCCCCCACCCTCTGGAGTTTGTGCAACACAGAAAACACTGGAGGTGCCAGTCCGATGCAGTGGGACACACACAAGCCTCAGGATTCACATCTTCCACTCCACACAGCCCTGGGCAAAGGGTTGCTGTTTGCTTTTTCTGCTGTCTCTGAGAGTGCCAGGACAGGAGGTGGGGCTGTGCTTTCTCACTGCTGCACTGGGGCAGAGCTGCAGCTTTGGGAATTGCTGCACTCACAGAGCAGGATCTGGCATGTCCTCTTTATCACTTGCAGAACTGGCTTCTTCCAAACAACCTGAAATGACGCTGCTGCCCGAGCTGCTTGCATAATGGCACATCTTGATGAGCTGATTGCTGTGTTACTGAAAACAAGCTGTAATCTTATTAGCAAATTGTGGCACTCTGATGGTGCTGCAGAGACAGACCTTCAACTGTGCCATCCCACGTGGGCAAAGTCCCTGATAAAAAAATGCCTTAATGGGGACATAAGTGGGGGTTGGCAGCAGTGCTGGATAAAACAGCCTGGGCTAAAGGCACTGTGACTTCTCACAGGGTGAAACTATTAAATATGTGAGCAAATCTCTGGTCAGAGATATGCAGAGGTACATCAGCAGTAGCAGACTGCCAAAGCTAAAATTGCTTCAATTCTGGCTCTAGCTGCTTTGGTTGAGTTAAGGCAGGGAAAGGAAAGCATGGTGAGAGTCTCTTGAGTAAGTTACTGTTCATTGCCACTGCAGTAATTTGATAATTAGCCTCTGTTTGCTTTTATGGCCTGGGCTGAGGCATCTGAACCAGCTATGTGCTTTCCATTTTCTCTCAAGAGTAAGCCTAAGGAGGTCTTTTCTGTATATTGGGGGGAATGAAGGAATTGGTAGTAGTGTTCATGTACAAAATTTGGGGTATTTTGAGGACAAGTAAGCCAGGCATTAAAGATGTGCAGTAGGGCTTTCTTCTGGTTTAGACCTTTAGTAGAAAAGTTGTGGAATTTTTGTTATGCAAAAATGCCTCTCCTGCATAACATTGCTCTCTGTGGTAGGAATAGAGTTTTGTGTAATTATGTGTGTCTGAATGAAATAGTGATTTTGCGTATTTCTTGTAAGGTTTTGATAATGAGCAGATTGACTTCTTTCATACAGGAGCCTGTTTTTATATTTGCATTGATAATTTTGATATACTGAGGTTTAAACCTCGAATAAGAAAAATAGCTACAGCTACATCTATGGAAAAAAAAGTATATATATGAGTTACTGCTTCAGGATTTTCTCAGTTTTTTAAATACTCCTGTCTGTTATTTCTAGGTACCTTTATCCCACTACATGGTTTTAAACAAGAAAACTGAGTATGTTATGAACTGTCATGTGCTGATCTTTAGGTGAATTTTTTCTCTTCAGAATTAACTACATTTAAAAACATTTAATTAAAACCATTTCTTTAGTTAGGTTTAAACTGCTTGCTTAGGGTAAGAAACTGGAAGCAATGTGAGGAGAGCCTCCATGGACTTTTTGGTTGTTTGTTTCAAGTTTTTGCTTTTGTACTCATGAGTTGTTTTTGTCCTTGAAGTAAATTGAAGGCAGGTAGGATGTGCATGGTCTGACATTAACACAATTTTGTTCTCTGACTAAGGGTCTTTATCTGTCAAAATACTGCAACCAGTTGACAGACTAATCTCTCTCTTTTTTTTTTTTCCCTTGCAAGATTCCATTCCATGCTCATGGTCTGGTTTCTTGTGAATGATGCTGTGACTTGGTGTGCTACTCCAAAGCTGCTCTTGAGGCTCATTCAGACTTTCTGTCTGTTTCTTTGTTCCATGTGTGCCTTTGTGCTTGCTCCAGATCTTTGGAAATGTCTTTAAAGACTTGGGTGCTGCTTGTGTGGCAGGACTGCCTTGTCTGCCTGAATTCTGTTCCTGTTCTCTTTTTCTCATCTTAGTTTTCTGGAAGCAGAAACTGAAAGGAATTCCATTTTCTTGGCTTGCACTTGTTGCCACCTGGTCTGTTTGAAATGCTTGAGAAGGAACCTTTTTATTTATTCATCTGCTAGAGAGGTATTTCAATGAGGGAGGGATGTTGAGCAAGCAGAAAAGAAGCCCAAGCAGCTCCAGGTCCTTTGAGAAACTCTCTCATGGGAGTGATTCAAGCCTGGAGTGAACATAGCAACAGTGTTTATTGTATTTTGGTATTCAAGAGGGTGAAGAATTACACGAGTGTTTGCAACATACTTGCAGTGCGGTGACAGTATCTAGGAACAGATCAAAAACTCCTCTGGGGCTGCGTTTTGCAGCCCAGGGTCAGTGAACCCCCAGCATGCAGAGCTTCGGGGATCCTCGGGCACATGGAGAGGGAACAAAATAAACTGCAAGGGCTGTGCCAGCCTAATTCCTCACAGCTGGGATATTAATGTGTGAAGTCTTAGGCTGAAGGTGCCAGGTGAATCTGTAGCCTTGTTAAAACTGGCTGTGCCCTTGACAAGAGGAGGAATTTGAATGAAGATGCTCAGTCTCTCCACAGAGCCCTTCCTGTATGGCTGTCCTTAACAAGATCTTTTTGCCAGTCTCCTTTTTGTTGGGTTAATTTTTAAAGCTCCATAATCTGATGCTTTTTTGCTAGGTTGACAGTGCAATGGAGTGAACTTGATTATTCCACCTCCTCTTTGCCCAGTTGCACTGAGCCATTAACATTTTAAGCCAACAATCTCTGCTTTCAATCTCAGCTGTTGCTGTGCTGGAACGTCACAGGCTGCCCTCCACTTGACTTGGGTATGCAATGAGGAAGAACAATCTTTTAGGTGCACAGAATCTAAAATTAGCCTTCCACCTGGGCAGCTGGAGCTGCAAAGCACTGTGCACTGAGTTTAAGGGGGGAAAAAAAAGTAATTTAGACCAGAAAATAAAATGTTTTTTTAAGTGTGAAGGTCTGATTTTTGTTGTCCAGTGAGACAGGAGCAACAGTTCTAGTTTAACACTGGTAGAGCTTGGCCTTGGGTCCTGCTGCCCCTCTGCAGAGCTGCTGTGTGATATCAGCATCCTGCAGCTTGCTGAAACCAAGTTTAGTGCATCAGTAAATGGGCCAGCTGAGGGGAAAAAGTTAGGATGGCTTTTGTTTGACACACAGGTAGCTCAGCTGTGGCTTTCCTGGAGTAGGTTTATAGTGTGACTGGTGGGCTTTTGGCGCAAGCAGTCCCAGAACATCTGTATTTCCAGCTGTGGAAGGAAGCCAGGGAACTGTGGATGGTGAGAAGCACAGTCAGGGTGGGATGGGGTGCAGCAGCTTGGCAAAACTCCACCCTTGCACCAGAACTCTGTGATATGGACTGAAGGTAGACCAAAACCAGCTGCTGGCAGGGGCATAGCCTGAAACCTGGGCTGTGAGGGCTTTATGGTGACCTTCCTCAGCTGTGTTCAAGGGATATGCCCTAATGCCTTACATAAATAATGCTCCCCTTGGAATAACATCCCCTGGAATGAAGCTGGCATTCAGAGCCTGGTGTCTCTGTAAGCCATGCAGGAGATCTAAGTCAAGAGCCACCCTTTGGAAAGAGCCGAAGATTTTATTTATTTATTGATTTATTGGCTTAAAATGGTGTTGTTTTTTCCAGGCAGGCATGGGAAGGAGTTGTCACAGCCATGGGTGACAGAGGTGACACAGGGCACATCTCCTGGTCAGGTCTGGAGCAGGTTCTGCTGGAGCTGCAAACCTCAATTCTGTTTTGGTGTTGATCCCTGGAGATTTCTGGGGTGTTTTGAGCCAGCTCCAAAGCAAGCTGAACACAAAGGAAAGGTGCATTTTGGAGCTGCTTTAATCTGTATAACCCAGATCCCATGGGAATGTAGGACAGTAACTTAAGGAAAGAAGAGTTGTTTTGTGCCTGCTGCAAGCCTGCAGCAGAGCAATTAGGAGAGCTTGTAAGATGGTTTCTGAGTGTTGTGCACTGGGACACCTCTTCAGTGCAAGTTTGTTTTCCAGTGTTCCTCATATGGCCAAAACCAACTGCCTCAAAATAATTTGAATTCCTCCTTCCACTTAGTTTCATATTTCAAGGGATGAGTTCTGTGGACTGGTTCACAATAGAATCCCAGCAAGGTGTTGAAGAGTCTTTTTTGTTTAAATCTAATCTTATGAGATGATTGTCAGCAAATGTGAGAAAATGGAGAGGAGTACTGAAGGTGAAGAGTGAAGGTGAGGGATGCAATCTAACTTTTTAACTCCTAATGGATAAAGATATAAGTAAAAAGTTGAAAAGCGAAAAAATAAATTGAATTAGTAGCTGCAATGGAACTGAGAGAATTGGGCACAAACTTTGCAGGGAAAAATAAGACTTAGATTGACTATTTAAATGCTCCATCAGGGTATAAATTGGTATCCTGAGTGTTATTTGGGTATCCAGAAATAGGAAAGCAGATTGCCTCTGTTCTTGCCTGCTGGGTGGCAGAATAGCTCAGGTCAGTCTTTCACTTCTGTCTTCCTGTAAAACAAACAAGCAAACCCCTTTGGTTCTTGTTCTAAACACTGTGCCTGGCTCCAGATGTTCCTGGAGTGATTCCTTTGCTGTGGTTCTGACCTCCAGAAGAGAGGGGCTGCCTGTGTGTGTTAGAGTGAGGAGTGTGATGTGCATGCATGTGTGTAAACACAAGTGCAGAGTGGCCTACAATGTTTGTCTCTGTTTTTAGATCTTCAAATTAGCTTTTTAAAATCTGAAGTGCTCCTCAACTGAAGCAAGTTAGTGCCAGAACTGCTAATAATGGCTTTCTGGAATGAAAGGGGCTAAAACTTTCCAGATATTTTGCCATCTATAACTTTTGGCTCCTAGAGCTAGGAGGTTAAATAGTATTAATAGTATTTCGTGGGTGTTTTGTTGTCATGGTTTTCAAGGTGTAAGACTTAGACTTGATTTTTTTTTTTTTTTTAATGAAACTATAAAGGAATTTTGGCCTATGTTTGGTAGTGGTGGCTGTTCATGTGTGTTTCTTGAACCACCCACAGTTAGTGTTTCACCTCTTTAATTTTTGTATTCATCAGTGGAAGCATTGAGGTGTTCTCATAAGTATGTTCCACTTACCCCATTTTTTGGTAAGTCTTTGAAAAATAGCAGGGTTTAAACAGCTTGGAAGTCTTTGAAGACAATTATAGCTCATTTTAGGAGAGGCACTGTTTTATGGAGTGATGAGAAGCTCACAGCACCGGGGCTGAAAGCTGAATGAGGCCAGTCTGAGACTTCAGCTGTGCATGAATGAATCAGCAGGGTGGTAAGAAAATTCCATATGCTTGGGTTTCCCAGGACACCTCGTGTTGTTTCACAGCTGAAAAATCTGGTCTAGGCAGGAAAAGGGGGCCTCAGCCCTGTGAGTTGTTTGTTGTGTGAGCTGCAGTGCAGGGGATGGAGCTGTGCTGGGTTTTTGCATAGGGAGCACAAACCTGCTGGGTTTGGTGGGAGCTGCCAGGCTCCTCTCTGTGCCAGGTCTGGAGCACACATGCACTGAGCTTGGGACATCCTGGGTGGCTGTGAATGCAGAGGTGTCTGTGCAAACTTGCAGGGAGGTCTTGGAGTGAGTGTGGGGCGGTAGGTGCTGTGTTGGAGGTCACAGGAGGGACAGCACTGGAAACACTCTGTTGCTCTGTGTCCTCTCACGTGTTTGGACAGCAGTTTTCCCCATTCTCTGGGGGATTTAGTCCCAACCTTGTCTCTATTGCTAAACACCAAGCAAAGGAAGTTCAGCACTTACCTCTGTTTGGCTTTGCTGCAGTCATTAATCAGAGGAGGCTGGACGCGAACGCCGTGTGTGATACTGGAGCTTAATCTCTCTCCCCTTATCTCTTCCTCTCTCAGCAGCAGACATTGCCCTTGGAAAATGAACCAGCTTCCTCCAAAGAGTGCTGTGGCATCCCCAGTGTCAGAGAGCACGAATTCCAGGGGAGAGGCTTTGGACAGCTTGTCAATGGACAGTTTTTGGCTGGAAGTGGAGAACATTAAACAGAGCGCTGAAGCCGAGCAGGAGGAATGCGGCCTTGCAGATGTCAAAACACAGGAGGGTAGGTTGCCAAAAATGTTGGGAGTGAGGAGAGGAATGTGAACATCTGAAACAGAAGATTTGCTTATGCACCTGAACGACTCAGAAGCATGCTGGAGTATGGTTAGAATATTATCAGTCAATCAGGGATAGAGATATTATTTTAATTGGGTGGTGGATAATGCCCTGCAGAAGGGGAGGGTTGGCCTGGCCTGGTTTCGGCTTCTGGAGCAAAGCTGACTCCAAAGGTCAGTCCCAGGAGATGTTCAAGGCTCCAGGGTTTTCAAGCAGCCCCACCAAGGGTGGGGGCTCTCAGTGGCAGCTCAGGTGGTGTAGGGTAAACACTCTGTGAGAGCTGGGACTGTTTGTGTGCATGGTTCTGAGATTCATCATAGTGGCTTTTGTGGGAGCTGCTTCTGTGGAAGGCTGACTGTTCCTTCTCTAATTCCCTGTTCAAAAAACCACAATAAACATCCAGAAAGCCTTGAATCCTTCCACACAAGGTTTTTCCTGCATATCCTTTTTTCTTTCTTTGGCAGAAATGTGCATGGGTTGTTTCTAATGCACTTTTTGCAGCACTGATGTTATCCAGTGCTTTGGAATAATTGGAACTGGGCCGCCAGTTATTCCAAAATTTTTGGGATTGTTTTCCTTCTATAGAATCACAGAATGCTTTGGGTTGGAAGGGACTTTAAAGCTCATCCAGTGTCATCCCTGCCATGGACACCTTCCACTGTCCCAGGCTGCTCCCAGCCCTGTCCAGCCTGGCCTTGGGCACTGCCAGGGATCCAGGGGCAGTCACAGCTTCTCCGGGCAAGTCTTTGGTGCCAGGACTTTAGCACCCTCCCAGTGAAGGATTTCTTCCTAATATCCAACATAATGTTCCCCTCTTTTAGTGAGAACCCATTGCTCCTTGTCCTGTCACTGCAGTTCCTATGAGCAGTTCCATGGAAAGTACAACACCCTGGGTTGCTGGAAGGCTGTAAAGTGCTGATAAACACCCAGAGATCCCCCAGGTGGGCACCACACCTTTCTGTGTCCATTTTGAAGAAATTGAGGTGGTTGGCATCCCCTTGAACACAGGCTTGCAGCCTGCACAGCTGTGTGGTATTGAGGATGATCTGTGTCTTGGGGAAATGTTTGTGTGACAGTCCCAGTGTGCTGCTGGCCTTGGGAAGGGCCAAATGCTCTCATGGGGACACAGAGAGGCTCTGGAGAGCAGGGTGGGAACATCATTGTCCCTATCTGCCA
Organism: Melospiza melodia melodia; assembly: GCF_035770615.1. NCBI lineage: Eukaryota > Metazoa > Chordata > Aves > Passeriformes > Passerellidae > Melospiza > Melospiza melodia. The sequence goes on along the minus strand of NC_086212.1, from coordinate 5,278,774 downwards.
TCGTTGGCAGGACATGATAAAAATGAAGGTCTGCTGTAAAGTCCCTTTTTATAAAGGAAACAAGTTTGATTTTTAGAAGCGGAAGAGATGCAAAGGGATTCAGAAAATTAGTGCACCAGGAAGCAGACTGGAAAAGAGACCATCCCATGAGATGAAAGACTGTCTGGGATATCCTAAAGACTGATATGCTGGAGGCAATTTGATTACTGTGTACAAGCAGGGATATGAGGAGAAGTCTTTTAATGCTGTAGATTAATCTAGCAGGCAGGAACTGAGTGCTTAATTGGCCATTGAAACCAGACAGGCTTGACATGATGCTCCAAGTAGCAAAGCCTTCCCAGCAGCCTGGGGAGGGAGGTGGGGCAGGCTGGGGCTCCTGATGCCTCCTCTGAAGGAGCTTAGGCAAATAAACTCTGTGCTGGGAGTGGGGAAGCTCTGGATGGTGTGCAGGGTGCAGGGCTTGGCTTTGGCATCTCTGCAGCTCCTGCTCACAGCACAGAGGCTGTGGGGCTCCTCAAAGCCAGAGGCACCTTCACTTTGTGCATAAATCTGGGGTGCTGAGAGATGGGCAGCTCTGTCTGGAGACAGCCTGGAGATGGCTGCTGATAACACAGGGACAGGACAGGCTGTGGAGATAAGGCACTGCAAACACCCAGCTGGGAACACTCCTGTGCAAGCCCTGGGTGAGGAGGGGTGTCCTGAGGAGCTCCTGGTGGCATGGTGGCCAGTGTGTAACTACAGGTTTAGGGCAGTGAAAGGTGCTGAGGGAACTCATGGCCTTGCTAACAGTTGGTAGGAGCAGGAAGCAGCTTTTCCTGAAATGCAGCTTTGTGCTGTCCTTGCTGTCACTGTCTGCCCGGCTCTGTCCAGGGCCTGACAGCACAGCCAGCTGAGGACACAGGCACTGAAATATCTGTTTGTGACCTTACAGCATGTAACTGTGGCTGAGAACTGCCTGCAAAGGGGGATTCTTCACCATCAAACATTAGATAGGAAGTTGTGCTTAATGTTTAGTCTGAAAATGTAGGGTGTTCTAGCTGTCCTTTAAATATTTGGGAAGTGAATACTTTATTATAAATGCTATTTTTGACTAGGTTATATTTCAAGTAAATTTGTGGAACTGGGGTTCTTTAGTTTTTCAAAATCATTCCCAATCTTGCCCTCCTGAAATGCTGCTTGCCTGGAACTCACAAGGCAAATCTCAGCAGCTCTCCAAGCTTAAACCTGGAGCTCATCTTCTGTGGATCTCTCTGCTCTGACCTGTTTCTCTCCAATTTTTCCCTTTTCCCCAGAAATAACCATTTTGCTGGTTTCCTTTTGTGTTACTGGCAAACATAACTGGGCCAAAATAGCAACCAGAGGAATTACAATCTGGGGCTTTGGCACCAGCTGGGGCAGCAGGCTCGCACGGATGTCCGATGGAGGGGCTGCTCTGTGGGATTGTGTGCAAGATCAGTTTCCTGTTATGACTGGAATTGGCTATTTTCAATATTTGCAAGCAATACACTTCACTTCCTCTAGTTCCCAAAGGCAAAATAAACCAGAGGCTTTTTGTGTGTTGTTCTGCTGAGAAACCGTGGATGCAGAACAAGGAGGTGTTTGGTGAGGGGCTGTGAGTGGGACCAGGACTGGCTGTGCCCAGGGGATGCTGTTACCTGCTAACTTCTGTGGACCAGACATGGAAAAAGACCAAAACTTAGGACCATGGAGGAAAACTAGACAATTTGCTAGAAGATTCACTTAGGGAAATACTTGACTTCAATTTCAGCTCTATTTATTATGGTGTGATGATGAAAAAAGTTCTGTTTCATTATGACACCAAAAATCACAAAGATGACACTCTGAAGACTGAGTTTTAATTGTGTTACATGTGTTTGCAAGCTGCATCAACATGAGGTTTCTCCAGAAAAATGAAATTATTTAATCTCTCAAGGAGAGCTTCATGGCTGCTTTTTATTGGTGCAGCAATAATAAAACTTGGCCTGAGCTGCTGTGGTAACTGAGGAGGTGGAAGTTTGCATAGGACAGGAAGAGTGGGAATGAGCTGCTCTGTGCCAATCAGTTCAGTTGTGAATTTTCTTTTTCCCAGTATAACCTTTGGCAGGGCTGTACTGGAGGTGCCTGCAGTGAATGAATGTGGTAGATGGAATTGAAAAGATAAAGGCTTTATGGTGTTTGCTGTGTTAAAGTTGAAGTCACCTGCTAAATTGTTTCTTTCATCTTTGAATTTCAAGTAGCTGCCTTGCTCAGGGCACTTTCTCACTTGCACTTCCTTATGAGTGTATCCCATAAGAAAAAAAAAAAGTCTTCTGTGTTTGAAGTGTAACTTTATATGTATTGAAGAATGAAGTGGAATTGAGCTTGTTTGAGTAATGCTGCTGTACTGTCTCCAGGCTTCTCACACTTCCTTCTGGAACTGGAATGGTCTTTAATTTTAGTGATATTTTGAATAGGCCCAGGCATAAAACAAATGCACAGAGTAAAAATAACGTTTTTGCTTTAGCTGAGTGTAGTTAAAGTGCATACCAATCCACTTAAAAAATTAAAGAGTATAGATTATATACATAAATAGTTCAGCAAGTATAGTAAGTAAAATGCATTTGAACCAACCAGATCAGGATCTGGAAAAAAAAAAAGTTGATACCTAGCATGCATATAGATTTTTTAAAAAAGTAAAAGAAGCAACCAAGTTGTTGGGAAAAGTACAAAAGCCAAATATGCAGTATTATGTTCTGTGGCTTCTCACAAACCTTCTGTCCATTCTCAAAGCTGTTGAAGGATCAGGTGGGATCCAGGGAAGCCCTGCCATTCCTCCTGGGGTGGCTGTGTGCTGCTGCCAGAGCTCCCCTGTGCACAGGCACTCAATGGAAAGGCAGATTTATGAGTCCATCTGACTTCACTGCCACAATCCTTGCCCAAATACCCAGAGTGACACTTGTGCCCTCTCCTGCCCAGCTCCTCTGGGAACTGTGCTCCTGAGAGCATCTGTACCTCCACAGTTCTTTCCTCTCCTTTTTCCTTACCTGAAATGAGCAATAAGAACTGTGTGAGCAGCTACACCTGCCCAAGGAGCTGTGTGAACTCTGGTGTCACCCCATACCCAGCTGGGCACTTAGGATTAGGGCTGAGATTCTGAGAGCAGCCTTCAGAGCACAGCTGTGGCTCCCTCCCATGATGTCCCACTGGGAACAATGGGACAATCCCAGCCAGGAAACAGCCCAGGCTCCTGCTCTCTGCCCCTGAAGCACTGCAAGAATCCCAGAACTAGAAAGAGGAGGTGTTCAATATGTTGCCTACTCAGAGCAAGCAGCTGTCCTGCTCAAGGGATCCTTCCTGTCTGAATCCAGGAAGTTAAAGGATGGAAATGCCCCAACAGTAAGCACTGGAGGAATTCTTCTTGTTAGAATTTATTAGTCTTGGCTTGTCAAGGTGGTACAAGGCAACAGGTCTGTGTTTGGTGGTATTTTGGGGTGTGTTGTGCTGTTATCTTTGCAACATTGGGCAAGGATAGACATTGTGTAGAGGAGGATCAAAAGAAATAACGCTTTTATCTGGAAATTCCTATTTTGACACACATCCTTGTGGTTCCCTCTGAGAAGAGGACAGTCACTAACCGCTGCTCCCTCCTCCCTGTGCCCTGGCAGAGGGAGAGGCCGAGGCCGAGTGGCTGCAGGACGCGGGGCTGGCCGAGCTGCTCGGGGAGCCGGCGGGGGACAAGGACAACCTGGTGCTGCTGTCCACACTGACCAGGACGCAGGCGGCGGCCGTGCAGCGCCGGCTGGACACGTACTCGCGCTCGCGCCGCAGGAGGAACAAGCACCCCGTGCGCGACGTGCGCGACATCTTCGCTGCCAGCAGCTCCCAGGTGCGTTGGTGTTGCCATCTTATTGCAGGGGTTCCATACTGCTGTCTGTTCCATACTGTTCCATACTGTTGTCTCCTTACAGCAAAAGTTTCATACTTTCTTGGTGTTTCTCATGGGCACCTCCTCAGAGCACTGACTCTTTCGTCTTTACAAAGCAGCCAACTGACTCCATCCATCCATCCATCCATCCATCCATCCATCCATCCATCCATCCATCCATCCATCCATCCATCCATCCATCCATCCATCCATCCATCCATCCATCCATCCATCCATCCATCCATCCATCCATCCATCCATCCATCCATCCATCCACCCATTTTTTGTAGTACTCTTCTTCTCACTGGTCACAGCTGTGGCCTGTTAAAGTCAGGCCTGCTCCTAATCTTTGATAACTGGCCCAGCTGCTACTCCTTAGAGATAAGATTACTTTCTACACTGTCTTTATTTTCTTATATTCTATCCCCCTACATGTTGACATCTCCTAAAAGAGCTTCTTTGTTGGGAAGGATGGAAGTTTGACAAGAAAGTCTCACAGATATGTGTGCTTAGCAGAAAGATTTTTGAATGTAGACTCTGAAGAAGGACTAGAGATGGAAGCAAGATTTGATAGAAGAAAAGAATTGCTGAGCCAGTTTTACTGGATACCCTTTGTCTCCTTGGTTATATTAGTTAGAATGGGGGGTTTTATGACTCAGAGCAAAGGACAAACCCATGTCAAACAAGATGTTTTTACCAAGCAGAAAGATAGCACAGGCAAACAAGTCAGCAGATGATGCAAATAGAAAAAAGGTCTCAGAATTTTCCATTGCAAGAAAACTGAAAAACAACTTCTAGCTTAAACTGTAATGTACTAACTTTTAGTGATTGGAGAACAGTAACATGAATATGGTAATTACAGTAGTTATGATAGGCTATAGATAATAGTTAAGGTATAGATTGGTTCTACTGTATGAAGATGCTCAGCAAAGAGAAGTCTATAATGCACTGTAACCAAAACCAAAGGGTCTCCAGGCCAGCCTGCAGCTGGAGCTGACAGCTGTGGGCACAGCTCTGTCACCCATGGCCCTGGATGTAACATCTTGGATGGAATAAACTGCATTTTGTATATAATAAACTGCATTTTGGAGAGCCCCTGGAGTCCCTCATTTCACATCCCTCATTTCAGCTCTTACACTTCTTGATTCTTCAAGTCAAGCAAGTGGAGCTTGACTTGGCTTCCCGGGTCTAGGGCTCTTATAGCACATCAAAGGCAACTCCCATGTTAGTGAGGGAGAGAGAATGATCATCTGACTCCATGGATATCAGAAGGCTAATTAATTACTTTATTATACTATAATATTCTATACATCTAAAACTGACTCTGCCAAGCACCCAACCCTGCACACAACTGCTCACGCTGCACTGAATCTCATGACTGTCACTGGACAGTCCCAACACACACACACACCTGGCCAAGGAAACAAAACCTCCTCACTTTGGGTAAACAGTCTCCATGTTGCATTCTACTTTTGCACAAACACAGGCACAGCAAATGATAAGAATTGTGTTTTCTTTCTCTGAGGTTCAGAGAATGTGAATCCCAGAAATGTTCTTGGGAAGAATTGTGCCTTGCTTTTCTCTGTGAGGAGAAATGTGGCAACAGGCTCCTGGTATGTCTTGGCTTCCTTACACTTCAAGAGATTGAGACTGGAGAAAAGCTGATTGCAGTGCTGAGGAGTTACTGAAGGACCTGCAGATGCAGAGCCCTCCCAGGCTGGAGTAACATTCCTGCTCTATAGTGCCTTGTGGAGCACTGCCATCGTTTGGAGCCCTCTTGTGTTGTCTTTGTTCCAGTGTTAAATCACCATTAAACAAAACAAGAGCACTCCCCAAATTCAGTTCTGATAAGCTGACCTTGTAGAGGCGGAAATCCTGGAGAAATACTAACGTTGCCTTTTTGGAAGGGAGGATTGGTTGGTTTATTTAGATTTTTTTAAATCTTTTTAAAAACTTGATAAAGAATTCATAACCACCATCTTTTCAGCTCTTTTCCTGTGGTTCTCCTCTTTTGGTTGTGGCTAAAACAACTTCTTTCTTATTTTTCAGGACACAGCAGCAGAGAAAGAAGAGCCCAGCCCAGATCCACTGTGGCACAATCTGCGGACCTCAAACACCCAGAGAAGTAAGGGGAAAGTTTTTAAATGCAGAGTAGGATCTGAAGTAGGGCTGGAACTGGAAGGAAAGCCACACACATATTAAATATTTGCAGTATCTGAAACCTGTTTGTGTTGAAGTGTGGGTTTCTTTATGTGATTATTCACACCATGGATTAATAAACTTTTCCAGGGTCCATCGTTGTTAGAATTGTCACTCAGAGCTGATAATTTTAAATTTTTGATAAAGCAACTGAAAGATGAAAATAAAATCAGTCTAGTAAAGCCAGTGAAACCTTATAAATGCCATGAGCAGTTGTGTAAAGAGAAGTTATCCATAGGTGTGTCCTTTAATTTAGGGCTGTGGTTTTGCCTTACCAATGACCTGGTAATTTCAGCCATAATGTTGTGACTTCACACTGATCATAGACTCATTAAACTTGGAAAAGTTCTCTAAAATCACAAGTCCAACCACTAACTCAGCACCAGTGTGTTCACCACTAAACCATGTCCCCAGGTGCCACATCTGCATGATTTTTTAACCCTTCCAGGGGTGGGGACTGCACCACTTCCCTTGGCAGCCTGTTCCCATGTTCCAGTTCTTGTCCACCCTTTCAGGGAAGACTCTTACCCTACTGATCACTCTGTGCTGTGGGGACACTCTTTTCATGAGTTACTGCAGGATTTTTAAAATCAATGGCACCAAACCCATCTCAAACTGCATTTTTAGCTCATTTGCTTTCCTGGCTTGCAGAAATTCAAGGCAATTTCTCCTCTGCAGCAGAAACCCAGGATTATTCCTGCACAGTTCGAAACCCTGGGAAGGAGGAGGTGTTCAACATGGACGTTGCCTACTCAGAGCAAGCAGCTGTCCTGCTCAAGGGATCCTTCCTGTCTGAATCCAGGAAGTTAAAGGATGGAAATGCCCTAACAGTAAGCACTGCAGGAATTCTTCTTGTTAGAATTTATCAGCCTTGGCTTGTCAAGGTGGTACAAGCCAACGTGTCTGTGTTTGGTGGTATTTTGGGGTGTGCTGTGCTGTTATCTTTGCAACATTGGGCAAGGATAGACATAGTGTAGAGGAGGATCAAAATAAATAACACTTTTATCTGAAACTCCCTATTTTGACACACATCCTTGTTGTTTGCTCTGAAAAGAGGAGAGTAACTAAACTGCACTTTCTTAGTCATAATTCTAAAGTTTTCTCCTCTCTGCAAATAAATTTCGCTGCTTCCAAAATTCAAGTAGATTTGGGTGGGTATTAGGCTGCCTTTAACTTAGAAAAACTGGCATCTCTAGTGTGATTAAAGAGCAATATTGAAAAGGGAAAATATTTATTCAGCTGGTGGTTGAGTGGGAGTAGTTATGGGCATATGTCTGGTCTTGAACACAGCAGGAAGAACAGATGCCTGGTTATGATTAAAAAAAAAAATAAGACTACAGCAAAAGTTGTTCATTTGTGGGATTAATAGAGATATCTTGAGCTGAATCTTTTGTGTGTGTTTCCCTTAGAGATTTAAGATCCCAAAGGGCAGACTAGGAGTGACCAGGATTGGAGATCTGTCAGCTCAGGACATGAAGAAGATCCCCACACTGGCCCTCATTGAACTTACAGCTCTCTGTGATATCCTGGGCTTTGAGCTGAAGAGAAACAAAGCAGCAAAACTGAAAACAACAGGTTTGTTGTACTCTTTTTTGTGCTTTTTTTTTGGTTTTTTACATTCATCTTCTCATCATACACTCATCAGTTTTGTTTCAAATGTTAGAACAGAGGGTCTTTGATAAGAAACCTTGTGACAGGTGTGTTTTCTTTGGATTTCTCATGGAAGTCAGTAGATCATGATATCAAAACCTACTACCACATTTATGTCTGGCTGCAATTGTCCTGTTTAACTCTCTTTCTCCAGTATCAGTGTTTACAAAAGTCTGCAGTGGAGGATTTATCCCTTACACCTCTGTTAGAGCTGTGACTGAAATGTTGAGACCAACTTGGAAATGTTGTTTCTGTTGTAGAGAAAAGACTCTTTGGAGTTCCACTCAACACCCTGTTGGAAAATGACCAAAAGCTGCTGCCCAACACCAAGGTCCCTCTGCTGCTCCAGGCAGTAAGTTCTGTTCTGGTTTCATTCACACTTCTGGTCCTCAGAGTCAGGAGGCTGTGATAGGGACAGGCTGACTCCTCCTCTGTCCCTAAGAGCTGTTTCTCCCTCTAACAGCTGCTGTCCTGCCTGGAGAAGAGAGGGCTTGAAACAGAGGGCATCCTGAGAGTTTCTGGGTCCCAGACCAGGATTAAGGTATGAACCCTTTAGCATTGTTTGGAAGTGTCAGGGGTGATCAGGAAACATTTGCTGAAGCAAGTGTTTGACCTGAATTCTCTCATCCCCTCCCCAGTACAACCACAAACACTCAATGCTGGGAAATACGGCAGCGTGTGCTGATGTCACAGACAACTTTTATGAAAAATCCTTTCCTTAGGATTTTTCCTCCTGAGAAGCTGACTGACCTCAGGAACAAAATGTAAACAATGGTTATCTGTTGCTGTGGAATGCAACAGGTGGATCTGTGATTACCTCATGTTGGTTTGTTTGTAATTGATGGCCAGTCACAGACTCTCTGAGACACAAGCTTTTGTTATCATTCTTTTCTATTCTATTCTTAGCTAGCCTTCTGATGAAACCTTTTCTTCTTTTCTTTTAGTATAGTTTTAATGTAATATATATTATAAAATAATAAATCAAGCCTTCTGAAACATGGAGTCAGATCTCTGTCTCCTCCCCGTTCTGAAAACCCCTGTGAACACCGTCACAAGCTGAGGCTCTCTGCACCATTTTACCTCAATGCCTCACCCTCCCAGTGCTCAGCCATAAAATTTCCCTCACATTTGCTCACTAAAGCATGTGAAAAATTCCATCTTTCTGCTAGAGCCTGGAGCAGAAGCTGGAAAGGGACTTTTACAGCGGGCTGTTCCGCTGGGATGATGTGCACCAGAACGACGTGTCGGGGCTGCTCAAGAGGTTCATCCGCGAGCTGCCGGCGCCGCTGCTGACTGCAGAGTACCTGCCTGCCTTTGCTGCTGTTCAGAGTGAGTGCCTGCCCTGCCTGCCAGCACCACTTTGGGCTGTGCAGAGCTGCCCTGGCAGGGGTGCTGGGAGCCTGCGGTGATGGCAGCACAGCACAGCTGAGGGTTGCAGTCACTGGTGATGGGTTGAAGGCGCCTTTCTGCAGCAGCGCTGTGCTGGGGCTTCAGTTCTGTGTCACTGCAGCCTGCAAGGTTGCTGCATTTGTCAGGACAAATTGATCAGTAGTGACGCCTAGACTGAGCAGTGGGAGCTGGCCAGGGCACACAGCCTGCAGGTGATGTGCTGTTCTGCAAGCACATTTCTTTGTTCACTGGTGGGATTAATAATTGAGCTGTGTGTGTGTTCCCCTTAGAGATTTATGATCCCAAAGGGCAGACTAGGAGTTTGGATGTGTTAATCTTGAGTGCACAAGTTCTTTGTTCAAAAAATGGGGAGTTATGTGTTCTTTTGCTGTTCTTCAAGAGCATGAGGGCTGCTGGTTGATTGTGTAGCTAAAGCAAATGAGTCAGTCTTCAAAAACATGGGGAGTTCCCTTCTCAAGGACAGTATGAGTTTGAGTTGCTTCTGTGAAACAAGGTCTTAAATTCTAGATGACCAACCACTCAACAAGTAATTGCCTCATTCCTTGGAGGTTTCCTGCACTCAAAAAGAAGGGTCAGAAACCTGAATCCTCTGTCCTGTTGTTACTCTCCTTCTAGATATTCCAGACCTGAAGCAAAGATTGCAAGCTCTAAACCTCCTGATCCTGATTCTTCCAGAGTCCAACAGAAACACTCTGAAGGTAACTGCTTGCTTTTGATTTAGCCGGTAAAACACAGGATTGTTTAAAGTGAAGAAAACCTTCTTAAAAACACTGAGTCCAACCATTCCCCCAGCACTTCAGGTTGACCACTAAGCCATACCCACAGTTATATGACTTTTAAATAGTCATCACCTCTGCCTTTCTGTGCTCTATAAGAGCTGGGGTGGTTGTTGCTGCCTTTTTTCTTTTCTTCCCCAATAGTTCAGCTCCCATATATTAAAGGTAAGGCTGACTTAGCACCCTGAACACTTCATTTAGAGCACTGGAATATATAATTCGGTCAAAGATGATCTATCATGAGCACTGGAATGTATAATTCAGTCAAAGATGATCTGTCACGGCTCTGGTGGAACTGTGAGGTGAAAGAGATAATCCTAAAAGATTTTGTTTTCTACATTTGGGAATGGCTTTGAGGGGACACTGAAGGAAAGGAGGGGTTCATCTTTGGATTCAGAAACTTTTACAGCTAGAATTTACAAATTACCACCTGCCAAGGAGTAAAAACTCATCTGTTTCCCACACAGACTGTTTTTCCTGATTCAGAAATAATAGATAAACCTCTCTTGGTGTGGCTATTAGTTGCTATCCTAGTATTAGAAATTGCTCACTCCACTTCCTGACTAGAGAAATGGGATTTGCTGATCTATATCAAGAAAAAGTGCTAATTAATGATCTCTCCAGCAATTGCCAGGGTAGTTTTTTGAGCATTACCAGTAATGGATGGCTTACATCTCTTTCCCTCTTCTCAGGCCCTTCTTGAGTTTCTCAGCAAGGTGGTTGCCAGGGAAAAGAACAACAAAATGAACCTCTGGAACGTGTCCACAGTCATGGCCCCAAACCTCTTCATGCACAAGGGGCTGCCAAACAAGATCCCCGAGGGGAAGGAGAAGCAGCTGGCGGAGGGGGCGGCTGACGTGGTGCGGATGATGATCCATTACCAGGACCTGCTCTGGACTGTGAGTTTCACAAGAATTTGGTGGCCTGGGGAAGCAGTGTCTTGGTCTTGTTAGAATTGGGATAAGGAAAGGGATAGCCTAGGGAATTTCAGAGGAATTACACAGCTGTGAGCAAAACCTCTGGCTGAATTCCAAGGCTACCTAAAGGTATACAGATTTTCTTGTCTATTTACGGAGCTAAAGTGATGATCAGGTTCCTAAATGACCTCCTTATCTCTGCTTGATTTAATTCCTGTTTTCACCCTTCTCCCCTGCCCAGGTCTCCTCTTTTCTGGTGGCTCAGGTGAGAAAGCTGAACGAGAGCAACAGCAGAAGGTACCAGTTCTGTGACAAGCGGATCAAAAATCTGCTGCGCAAGATTCACGCTGATAAAGACAAGGTGGAAAAGAACCAGGGAGAGGTGAGCTAGGGCTTGGGGAAAAAACAAAACCCCTGTGTGGCAGTGTCAAATATTTAACTGAGAACCCAGAAAGATGAAAGGGGTGATACCCTTGAAAAGAGCAAGAGGGAAAAAAAATCAGAATAATGAGGAACAGTTTCCCAGATGCTTTTGGCCAGGTTGTGGCAAAACCTGATCTCAACAGCAAGAGCACTAAATACATTTCAGGCTGCAAAACGCTTGGTTAAGAGCAGGGAAGAGATCAGGAGCAGAAATTTTATTTTCCCCCATGTTAAGAGCAGAATTCTTATGGCTTTGAGTGCCCCATGTGTTGGAGCAGATATGTCTGCTCTGATAAAAGCAGACTTGTTTTCATTTTTTGAAGCATAAATGCAGGGAATTGCCTAATTTTCTTTTTGCTCTACAATGTCTGTTAAAATGACACATCACTTGGTGCTTCCTTTCTTTGGAAAGGACCTTTCTGAAATTCAGAGGCCTGCAACCCAGATCTCTAAATTCCTTTCCAAGTAATTTAAATGAATTTCAGAAGAGTCGTTCACACTCGTGCCAAACAGTTTGTCAGAATTCTTTCTGACAAATCCCATTTTCCTCCCAGCTTGTGTCAGTGCTGTGTTTGAACAGCAGAGAGCAGCAGCACACGCTGATGGAGAGCACAGGGCTCCTCTCGTGGCCTCAACACAAAACATTGATGATTTATTCACAATGCTCACCTTGGTGCTTCCATTCAACCTGTACTGTAAGAAACAAGCCCAAATTCTTGTTTAATTCTGCACACTCTCCAATCTATTTTGAAAATTAATGTTTTGGCTGATGAGAGTCTTCCTTTAAGCACTTTCTTCTTTTTTGCCTGCCTTGTTCAGCCTTCCAAGGTTGTGAAAGTCCACGCCTCACTTCTCCTGAAGGACTCTCTGGAGGTGCACTTGAACAACGCAACCAGGGTTGCCGATGTCTTGAGGCAGTTTCAGAAGAACCTGTGCCAGAATGGCTGGAATATTGTTAACACTGTCAACCTCCTCAAGTGGTAAATGGCTTTTTTTTTTCTCTGCTTAAAAAAGAAAAAAGGACTGAGTGGTCTGGCTGCTGCTTTCTGTCTTGAGATGGAGGTGAGGAGAGATTGTTCTCTGTTCTAAGCTTAGGAAATGGAGCTGGATGGAAGGCAAATTTTATTCTGAGTGATTCCACCCAATGCTCAGACTGTCAGGAGGTCAGGGGTGCCCTCTGGGCTGCTGGACACCAAGTGAACTCCAGAATCCTTGCTGAAGGGAAGGGAAAAGGCAACAACATTGATCCTGACAAGCAAAACCCCCTCCAGCCTTCCTGCACAAAACCATCACCTGTATCACTGCCTGGAGTAGTAATTCCAGCGTGCTTATGTTAATGTAGGGATTTCCTAAAATAAACTGTGCAATCCCCTCCTGTGCTCCTGTGGTGAATTGCTGAGCTAACCCAGAAAAGGAGCAGAGGAGCTCCTGCCCCTGTCCCAGCTCCTGCAGGCTGTGTTTGGTGGGTGATGTGGCAGTGCCTCTCCTGTGTCCCAGAGGGGTCCAGGAAAGGAGGGTGAGGAGAAGTTGGCTGGATATGGGTCAGCTCACCAACAGCTTGCCTTGTTTTCCTTTTTGCCAATTTTGGGTGCCCTGCACTGTGCATGGCCTCTGTCCCATGGCCTCTGATCATTGCTGGCCTCTGAACCACAAACAACCCTTTTGAAGGAATATTACTAAACCACCCAACCTGTCTTTGCAGAGATTTAACCTTCAGTGTGGTTTTCTTTCTGCAGTAACAACTCCACAGAGTGCACAAACCTGCTCTTGTATGAAGTGGGAGGCAATATTGGTAAGTACAAATGGTAGCTGAAAATAAGGACTCTGATATCCAGTTTTTATGCTTAGCTTCTTTTAGGAGGTAGTTAAAAAACTTCTCTGGGCAACTGTGCCATGGCCTCACCACCCCAAGACTGAAGAATTTCTTCCTAATATCTAATGTACATCTTCCCTCTTTCCTCTCAAAGCAATTAGCTCAGATTTGTGGAAATGCTTCTGAAAGATAACATGGAAATGAATGTGAACAAATCCTAGTTTTTAGGTGGGGGTAAAAGCAAACAAAAACCAAATCTAGCAGCTAAAGGACTAAGGATATTTAAAAATGTGGGTCTTTTCTTGTTTTAACAGGTGAACATTGCCTGGACCCAGACACTTACCTCTTGGACTTGTACCACATCAACCCCCATGCTGAGTGGATAATTAAGCAAAACCCATCTTGCCCTCGGATGTTCTAAGGAAAACAGGAGCGAAACAAAGCACTTGGTTGCAGTGTTTGGAAGGTGTGGAAATAGAGACTTTCCTGTTGTAGTGTCAGAGCAGACACTGCTTGCTTCTTGGGAGGAAAAGCACCTTTATGAACTGCTTCCATGGCAGCTGCAGTGAGAGCACAGTGGCCTGAAACAAACAGCAATTATCATGGTGTAGCAGAGTTTGCAGGGGGAATTTAGTTTGTTTAGGCTGTTCCTAAACAAAATATCCCCCAAAACAAACCCTGAAGGCAAAGCTGTGGTGGTTGTGCAGCAAAGATGGAACTGAAGAAGAAAAAGATGATCTTGAATATGGTGGAAGGCATTTGTGCATCCTGGATTTGCTCTTTCTTTTGGGGGAGAGACAGTCAAATGCTGCAGTGGTACTAAGGACATCCCTTGGGTAAGGTCCATGGTTGCCTGTGGCATTTCACCAGAGGATTTTATGATCCTGGGCTTCACTGTTAAGCTCCTGTTCTGTTCTTTGAAGAATGAAAAAGGATGTTTCCAAAAAGGCCAGATGGGATGTGACACCAGCACATCATGTATTTCATGACTGCAGTTAAATACATACTTGCAACACAAAAATAGAACTTTCCTTGAAAAAAGGTATGGAAAATGCAGCAGCCTTTCAGATGTGCAGTGTGACAGGAAGGTGCCTGTCCCATGTTGCTAATGCACACCCAAATTGCCACTGATGAGGGTCAAACATGCATTTATTTTGATGGACAAGCTAAATATCAACAGACAACACAGGAAATATGCTGAAGCTGATGTGAGGTTGGAAATCAGACCTGGCCACGTGAACTGGACTTCTTTCTGGAAGATTCTGTGTGAATGTGTTTGTTCAAAATCAGCAAACTCCCCTGAGCTGTGAGGTGCTGAGCTGAGCTGAGCCCCCACTGCTCTGGCTGCACATTCCCATTGCACCCAGCACAGCCTGGGCACTGTGGGCTGGACAGTGAGGGCAGAGCAAGTGACTCACACCTGCTGCTGCATCCCCATCATCATCATCATCATCCTCATCATCATCATCATCATCATCATCATCCAGCCTCAGCTCCAGGAGCACCCTGCCTGTGAGGAGGGTGCAGAAATGTTGCTTTCCTTGGGGGTGATGCTGAAATACCTCATGTGAGGGACCCCACAGTGCAGTGTGAGAGGTGGAACACCCAGACTGGCTGGAAATGTGGACTCCTTTCTCTAAATACTGTTTGTTGTAAACATGGTTGGATATTTATTCATGTGGCAGAAGCAGGGCTGCCCTGCAAGTGTGTACTCAAAGTATTTCATTTGCCAAATCCCAGCTGCACTAGTGACAATCTCCAGTATTATTTCTTTTGTTAGAGGAGTTTGTTTCCATTGCAATCTGAATTTTCCCTCCTCTCCTTTTTTTTTTTTTTTTTTCCCCAGGATGAAATGTAGCTTTTCCCCCTATTCATTATCTCAAACTCCTAGATTCTGTTCTTCACTCTGTGATTATTCTGTCTGTGTGGTTAAATCCTCTTGGTGGCTGAGATCCTTGAGGACCAGGTGAGCCACAGTCCAAATCCTTCCCAGCTTTCTGTGAATTCTGTGTGAGTGGTGCAGATATCTTAAAATTATTCATCTATTAGAGAGTGTGTCTATTGTTTTTTGGTTGAGATGATGCAGATGCATTGACTGGCTGGATCACCTTCATGGATGTCTTCTTAAGAACCTGTGATAGAACCTCCCAACCCTCCCCCAGGTGTCAACAATTCTTGAGATGCCTCTTTTACAGGGCTTAAATTGTGCCTGAAAGAGCCTGATTCTGAGTGAGTGATTGATGTCTCTGGAAAGATCAAGCTGCTTGAAACTGGGGCTTTTAAAACCAAAGGTACCTGTTCAGCATCCCTTCTGGAATTCTTTGTGGCAGTGATGGAGTAAAGACGGCAAAGAGGAAATGCCAGAGATGTAATACCCTGAGAAGTACCAAAGGTATCACTGTGAGCTCAAAGTTCCTTTGCACCCTGCAAATCACACAATGCTGCATTTTTTCCACCCCTCACGTGCTGGTTTATTCAATATTCTGTCCATGTGTATTGAGGGGTCAAGACTGCATCACTGCTGCTGTGAACTGCAAATAAGGGGGTTTTTTTGAACACCAAATAATGTGAATCAGTGCTGTGAAAAGCAAGGTTAATGGGAGATTCTCATGAGATAAATATCAGGTTTAAATGTAAAAAGAAATGTTAAAAAAATAAATAAAACAGCTCTTTCCAGATGATAGATATGCTTTTAAATTTTTTTCCTATCTTTGTATCAAAAAGAGTAAATTTTTCAGTCAATGATGTGCAACACACTCCTGAAGGATGGCTTTTAATACCTTTTTTATGATTTTTTTTTAAATTCTGTATTTAAATTTCATTTATTCAGTGGAACAATAAAAACACAGTAAAATCTCCTGGCTGCATTTTCATTAGTGCTTGAGAACAAGGGAAATGGCACCACATCTGTGAATGCAGCAGGATTTGCCTCGTGCCTGAAGAGGGATGAAGAGGATGAGTTTTGTGTTACAGCTCCAGGAGCAGCTCCTCTCTGGCTGGTCCTGTGGCATTGCTGCAGAAGGATGCTCCAGAAGGAGGAAAAGCTGGTTGGTGTTGGGTATGAAAAGCCCAGGGAAATGTGGATGGGAGCAGAAGGTAGGTACCAAGGGCTTCTGAAGGAAGAAGAGCAGTGGTTCAAGATTTCAGCTTGAGGAAATGTGTCCGTATCCTGTGAGAAATTGTCACAGACATCTTTTATGAAAAATCCTTTCCTTAGGATTTTTCCTCCTGAGAAGCTGGGAGGCCTCAGAAACAAAATGTAACCAATGGTTATCTGCTGCTGTGGAATGCAACAGGTGCATCTGTGATTGGTCCCATGTTGGTTTGTTTGTAATTAATGGCCAATCACAGTCAGCTGGCTCAGGCTCTCTGTCCGAGCCACAAAACTTTGTTATTCATTCCTTTCTATTCTTAGCTTAGCCAGCCTTCTGATGAAACCTTTTCTTCTATTCTTTTAGTATAGTTTTAATGTAATATATATAATAAAATAATAAATAGAGCCTTCTGAGATATGGAGTCAGGTCTCCATCTCTTCCCTCAACGTAGAACCCCTGTGAACACTGACACAAGAAATCCCCTTCCCACCCCTCAGTCCTGCTCAGCTCAGCTGTGCTCAGGGGCTTGGAGCAGCCAAGAATAGCAGGAATCCAGCCTGGATCTTTGCTTAAATCACGACTAAAAGTGTTCAATAGTGATGAAATGAATCACTGGGAGCTGTTTAAAAGCAGTGCAGTGTCCTGTCCAGCAGTGCTGCTGGAAAAGCAGGGCTTGCTCTCCTACTTAGACACAAAAAGAAAGGGGGAGGAGGATCCAAGCAGCTTCAAAAATCTTCCAGAGCAATTATCTGAGGAAAACACCAGTTTATCAAACTCACCCCACCCATTCATCTTCAGTGGTATCAAAGTGCTAATCTCTCCCATGCCCAAGGGCTTTTGTGATTGATCATTACACAGCTCTCCCCTGCTCAGAACAGGAGCCCAGGATTTATTCTGAATGCAGCTGTATGTTGTGCTGAGATAAGGGACAGAGCACAAAAGAATCTTGCAAATGCTGGTTGAATGTAGGTGTGGATGAAGTGGAACTGAAATATCAATAATAATGATTTTTTAAAAGTAGTTTGCCTTAAGTATTTGCAAGAATACAGAGTATTCACAGCAATAAGTGAAGCTTCAACTCTTGGAGGGAAATGTCACAAGTAAATGCATTTCCTGGAGCAAAGTAAGTGACAGCAGCTATTGTTGTAAATAAAATACAACTGCATTTGATTAAATCTATTTCTTTACCCCCATGCACTCCCCAGTGCTGAAAACAAGACAAATGACATCAGTGGTTTTGCATGCTGAGAGGATGGAACCCTGAAGTTCTCTCCAAATGCTGTTTGCACATGAGGGCTGCACATGTCTTCATTGTGGGGGGAAGCAGAGGCTGAAGTTCAATGTTGTAAGTCACTGGAAGAGAAAATGTGCATCTGCACTGCCTTACCAGCTGGGAAAGGGCCTGGGCAGTCTCTAATCTCTCCAGTCTCAGGTTTGTATGGGTGTTTTTGCTGTTTGTGGTGGCAGAGCAGCTTTGTGCTGGCTGTCCTTCCCCAGGACAGTGAGGAGGGGGGACCTCCCCTGCCAAAGTCCTTCCCCACCCCTGGACCTGGCAGGATCTGCTGAGCTCAGGGCGTTGAACCTTTCCCTCCACACTAAGCTCTGCTCTCCAGCCCTGGCCAGGGGCTGGCCCAAGGAATGGGAGTGGAGGAAGGTGTTCCTTTGCTCCTCAGTCCTTGGGAGGGGTGATGTCTGCATCTCTGTGACCATACTGGCCCTCTGCACTTTTCTAGCTGGTGAAGTTGCAGGGGTAATTTCCCAGGAGATAAAGCAGGAAAAGAGGAAGAAACCCAACAGAAATGCAGGGTGAGGGTGTACCTCTGTGGGTTGTGTGTAATTTTGTTTGTTTTTCAGGGTTTGGAATAGACACAGAGGCACACAGGTTCTGCTGCCTTCACCTCACTCATCCCAAACCTTGCTCTTGGCCGGCTGTAGTAGAGACCTGCTTCAGAAATTCCCTATCCTGTGCAGGATGAGGATGACAGGTTGATTTTCCCTTGCTTTCAGCTTTTGCCAGCATGTCCTTTCTGTGCTGAAAGGGTGAGATGAGCCCTCAGTGCTGAATATATCCCTTGTTTGTCCTTGTGTGTGGATGGAAGCTCCCAGCTGATGCCTTGTATTGAAACTTCATTTTTTAAGCCTTACCCAGAGTTATAGAATTCCCAAGGAGTGTGGCTATCCATAACCCACTGGTGCCACCTCCCACCTCAGCTTTCTGCATGCACCCAGTCAGTGCAGGAGGAAAGGGCCACCTTTACCTGCCCTGGTGACCCTGTTCAGCCTTCTCTGGACACAAGCACACCACAAAGTGCAATAATTGCCTTTTACTTACAACAAACTGGCAGAGCTGTCTCAGGCTATCAAGAGAGACAATTAAAGATTTTACATCGTTTTCTTCAAAAGGAGAAATAGACCTGGGGGTTCCCTAATAGTCCTCCTGATTCTGCATCACCCTCTCAGAGCTCAGTGTTGTTGTGGGTTGCATTTATTATGAGCCACTTATTATCCCTAATTATTGAGCAGGGGGTAGGGCTCTCGGTAGCAGGCAGAGTTGTGACTTGATGAACACTCAGCTGTCTCTATTTAAGATAAAATTACTGTAATTAACAAATCGATCAACCCTGCTTTCGCTTTGCCTGCCTGGGACAGAACAAATGGGCTAAATGAGACCTATTTAGCACAAAAGTAGAGAAAGGGGTTTGCAGACCTCAGGATACACCGACTCAGAGCTTTTTTTTTTGTCACACACTGCTTTTAATGGTAATGTCACATAATTGTCTCTTGTTAGGCAATTTTGTCTCCGGTAAAGAGGCACCCACGCTGCATTTCTGCAGCTCAGAGGCAGCGGGTGAGCAGCCAGGTGGGCTGTTGGGTTAAATCCTCCCCCTCCAGCAGGGCTGGGTTGGATTGCCTGGGTGCTGTGCTCACTTGAGACTCTTACCAGGTTGTTTGCAGAATTTATGATGCCTTTGAAAGTAAGATTTATTCCTTAGGTTGTCTTTAGTTGAGCAGATATCACCGTCTCCAGCTCCCCGGTTGTTGCTCCTCATGTTGCTTTGGGGTCTGAGGGTATCTGTGCTTTTAGCTCCAGGAATCCTCCCAACCCACTGATGTGGGAATCACTCATGCCCAGCTCTCCTTCCAGAGCCATGTGCTGTCTGAGAAGCATTTGGTGATAGGGATTTGTCCCTCTTTGTCAGTTTCTTGAGGTCAGGATTGAAGGCACCTGAGATGGTAGTTCATGTTTGGACTCAGGTGTTTATTATTTCTTATCAGTGAAACAGCTTCACAACCATGAGTTCTGCAGCCTTTCATTAATAAGGAACAAAATGGCCAACAATCTCTTGGTACAAGGTCTTTTAAGACCAAACTATCCAATTAAGCACTGAAACCTGGATTATTTTCCCTTTTAACCCAATAACTGGTTCCTCGAAGCCCAGTGTGGAGTTTTCAGTCCAATTACAAAACATCAACCAAACCCATGGAGAAGAAGGAAGAAGAAGGTAAAGAAGAACAACCTGCCTCTGCCCTAAAACCTCCATCTTGCTTCATATCTATTTCTATATTCTAAAACCTCAAACTCTAGGTTTTCCACCCTGTGATATTATACACTTGTAACAAACTCCACACCTGTAATCCCAGTGCTATCCATCAATTTTGGATAACTCTTCTCCACAGCCTAAGCTCAAATGCAGTTCTCTCTTGCCAGTCTGTGCATTTCAGCACAGAAAGTTTAAAATTCTCAGCATCCAGGATTCCAACACCTCTTGAAGCTTTTGTGGTGTGTCTGTGCAGTCTGATAATCTGACACTGCATGTGCTGTCACCCATTGTCCCTGCCTGGCCACACCAGGATTGTGTCACATCCACACCTGAACTGAGGGCGATCCATTAAGGAGGTGAGATGCTGGAGGGCCAAGGAAATGCTCTGTTTCACTGGGTTCTGCCCTGCTGGGAAATGAACTGGGAAAGGGCAGATCTGCTACATCTGGAGCAGAATATGGGGAGAAGCTGAGGGAGCTGGGGTTGTCCTGCCTGGAGAAAAAGAGGTTCAGGCTGGACCTTATCCCTCTTTACAACTACTGGATAGGATATAAACAGGTGAGGGTTGGTCTATTCTCCCAGGTAACAAGTGACAAAAGAAGAGGAAATGGCCTCAAGTTGTGTCAGAGGAAATTAGAGAATAGGAAAATTAGAGAATAGGAAAAAATGAGAGAAGTTAAATTAGAGAATAGGAAAAATTTCCTCCCTGAAAGAATGGAACAGGCTGCCCAGGAAAGGGGTGGCAGTGCTCGTGAGATGTGTGGAGGTAGCATAACACAATTGGTCTGTGTCAGCCTCGGGTCCTCAGGAGGATGGAGCTGCTGCTCCTGCCAACTTCACCGAGGTCTGCCCGCACATGCTGGGTGAGACCATCACAGCCACATTTATTTCAACAGATTGTTTAAAAAATAATCTCCAAGTGCTTCAATGAACTGAACCGCTTAACCCTGAGAATTGTTTTCATTCTGGCCTTTTTTTGTATAGGTCAGAGGGAGTTCATCCTCGCTGTCCCCACACCTGCAGGCAGCAGTGAGGAGTGGCAAAGGCATTAGGGCAGATAGGGATAAATGGGAGCTGTTTATGGGCCTGACCTGTAACACGGATGGCTCAGCATTTCAGAGGGCCTGGTTCTGCGGCTCTCCCCATTTCGGGGATGCTCTGCTGTGCCCCAGGGCTGTCCATGGCTCTCCACTGGGCATCTCCATCCCACTCCAGCTGGGAGGGACAGCGAGTGGCCGCTGTGACTGTCACATAGGAGCAGGGAAAGCCCGTGTTGAAGCGTCCAAGGCAGAGCCAGGAGCATCTGAAAGCTTCATTAGGCGGGCTTTGTTCTGACGGCGCAGTCAGGCGGGGAGATAATGCCCGGAGTGTTATCAGCCATGTGCAGGAGGCTGTTGCATAGCAACCCCGATGGGGGGACCGGGCCGCCAAAAGAAACACTCATTTTCTGCAATTTGGAGGCGTTTCAAACGGGAGTTCATTGCTGATGGAGGATTTGCTGAGGTTTAACATCTCTTAAAGAGACGGCAGCTGGTGTTGGCCTTGTTTTAGCATCATGTGGGTGCACACTCACCAGGTAAATGAACCTGAGAAAATCCAGGTTTTGTCTGGGTTTTCATATGCTGGTTTCCATCCCTTTGTCCTGCTGGGGCTTGAAATGGGATGAGGATGAGAAATTTCATTGTTTCTTTTAGGCCTGATGTAAAGGCATCTCCAGGGAGCCCTTCTCGGTACCACATTGGTCACTGCAGGTGAGGAAGATGATGGTGCTCCCTCTTCCCTCTGAGGAATTGTTCACTGAATTCACTGAACAGCCCTGTTCAGAGAAAAGCGCAGGAAGGGCAGGGTTCTGCTGCTACATCTCCTTGCCAGGCTGGAAAATTGGTCAGAATTCAGAGGAGCCACAAACCTGCCATACCTGTGAGGCTGTTAAGGAGCACTGGATGTAAGGAGAAGAAAGAGTTTCATCAATCAGCTTTTGTCTGCACCTTGAGATGTTGAGATTGAGGCAAACAGAGGCTGCCCAGGCCTGTTTTGAAGGGCAGCACGATTATATGGTGCAAGCAAGAAACCAATCCCAGCTCAGGGCAGGGCATCCTGTGCTCTCCGTGTCCTGCTGCAGCTCTGGCTGTCTCACACAGGAGATGCTCAAAGAGCTTTTTTAAACTTCATCTTTGGTGTGAGCTGTGCAGAAAGAGCAGTGGGGTCGAGTCAGTCTGCCCTGGAAGAGAAACTGGGATGACCAGACCTCATGAGGCTGTCCCTAATGGGGACATTATTTATACATTATATATTCATAATCTATTTGTCTAGATTTGGGTAGAGGGATTCACATGTTCCATGTGCCATCTATCTGGATGATGTACCTGGCTCTCCAAAACCCTGTGTGGATTTGTACACCTCCCCTTGTCCACTCCTCTCTGGTGCCTAGAAGAGAGAGTGCTCCCAACTGGAAAGATTAATTGGAATTAACAACTACAAGATATTTATTGTGCTTCTGTGGCCTCATACAGTAATGTGGAAATCCCTGTTTTATTCTTTGTTCACCTGTTGCTGTCTGAATTGCCAGGGACCAGCAGGAGGGTGCTGGCACTGGGATCTGTAGTGGAGGGGACATTAAATGAACATCCCCTGTGTGGCCTCACCTGCTGAGAATGTGGAGGCATTTTCTGTCGCTGATCAGCTTGTGCTTGGAGTGACAGCAAGCCCAAAGAATATTATTTGTACATGGAAAAACTCCTTTCTTTGCTCTGTCCTCTGACTTCAGCCTTTCAATATTGAACAATAATATATCTTCCTTTCTTATTAACAATTCAGTTTGAAGACTGATTCAGATTAACTTGGGCTCTCATTGTATTAAGCACTTTAAGAAAAAAAAGCCATAGGAGCTCAGGATGTTTATGAAAAGCAATTTCCTCAATGCCAGGCAGTTTAATAACTCCATGGCCATGGCATTCAGGCTCTCATTTATTTTAAACTCTGTTTCTAAACTGTGACGGGTCAATAATAAAGAAGGCAGGGTGACAGATTTTGTGTGGAAGGGAGCTAAAAGGAAAAAGGCACATTCAGACAGGAGCACAGAGAATAGTGTGGCTCTTGGCTCTGACAAATTAAAGGCTCATTTGAAAAATAAATTCTTCTAATAATCAATATGGCCCTACTGAACTATTGAGAGCAAGTGAAATTTTGGAGCTATATATGACAAAAGGGAGAAAATTCTGATCCTCTCTCATCCAAACAGTTTCCTTGTAACAATAAAATTATTCTTTTATGTCCTGGTCTGGATTGTCCTTTAATCAAGTCTCTGGTGGAAGCAGACACATAGCCCCAGGCAGGTTTTGCACCTGAGACCTCCAATCTACTCAAGCAATAAATACAAACACCACAGAGTGCTTCAAGTGACTTGTTAAAATATTGGAAATCAGTACCATGTAGGAAACAAAGTGAGTTAATAGTATTTGTTGAAAACACCTTTTACAAACCACGTGGGACACTGAGCAGGTCAAGTGGAATGTGTAACAACATTCATCCATCTCCTGCTTCCCTCTGTGGATATTCAGGCAGGGGTTTTGGTGGGTTTGGGTTTTATTATCGCCCCTTGAAGCCTGGAACATGCAGAAGAGCTGAGCTGAATTGCTCTGTGCTGTGCCCTGCTCTGCTTGTGTGAACTTTGCTCAGGAAGGGCTTTTCTTCTGCATATCCCATGGGAAGGGCATTTGATTTCTGTTGGTCACATACCCTTTCAGATGGTACAAAGATACCCCCTTCTCTGTGAAGCATGAAGTGCTGGGGATTTTTCCTGAATTATCCAAATATTGAACTTGATTAAACTCAACAGATGTATCTGTTGGATAATTTCTGTGAGTAATTGGGCAGGGAGGTTCTTTCTGCCATTCCCACTCAGCTGGAAGTTGGGCTGTGCTGGCCAGGGAGCTGAACTGCTTCTACTTTTATTTTAGTTAAACAGAATATTTATAAATCAGGTGCTCAGCCTGAGTGTTTATTTAAAAGTCCTAACACTTTCCTTAATGCTCCTGAGTGCTCACTCATTAGAAGCTCACACTGTGAGTCCTTAGGAATTCATGAGATGTTTTCTGTGTCTGGGTACTTTGAATAAATCTCACAAGTGCACACTGCAGGGCCTGGGTAGATGAACTGCTCTGAAAAGGCTTCACACATTAATCTTTACCTTATCCAGCTTGCCAGGAGGATCTGCACCAAAATCTTGGTTGGATGCCCTCGGCAGGAGGAGCTGCACCAATTCTGTTGCCTGTTGATGGACTTACCTGTGGAATTTCACATTTGAAACTGAGGTTTCAGTGTGGTCAGGATGACACCAGGGCTGCAGGTGATGCTGTCCCCAGAGGTGAATAATGGTGTGAGCTGGGTGCCAGATGTTCCCTCAAGCTGCTCCATCACTCTCCTCCTCCTCCTGGACAGGGGAGAGAAGATTTAGCAAAAAGCTTTTGGGTTGAGATTAGGGCAGGGAGAGATCTCACCTTTACCACTGCAGGCAAAATAGATTGACTCGGGGAAATTAGTTCAATTTATTACCAACAAAATCAGAGTGGAGTAATGGAAAACACAAACAAATCCTAAAAACAGCTTCCCTCCACCCCCTCTTTTTCCTGGGCTCAGCTTCACTCCTGCATTCTTTCCCTGCTCCCCACAGTGGTGCAGGGAATGGGGCTGTGCTCAGTTCATCACACACCAACCCTGCTGCTCCTTCATTTGCAGGGGGGGACTCCTCAGCATCCTCCCCTGCTCCATCAGGGGGTCCCTCCCATGGTAGACAGCTTTCCCTGAACTGCTCCAGAACTTTTCCTTTGCTACAGGCTGCAGCTCTCCCTGAGCTTCTCCAGGACTGGCGTTTCCAGCTCTCCAGCCACTGCTCCAGGGTCACCCATGGGGTGCAGCCCTTCAGGGACAGGCTGCTCCAGCCTGAACCCCCTTGGCATCACAAATTCTGCCCTGCACAGGCTCTTCTCTCCATGGGCCACAGGTCTGCCAGGAGCTCTCTCTCTCAGTGCTGTAGCACCTCAATGATGCTGTGTGTGAGACCAAGACCTGGATCTAAAGAGAAGCAAACACAGCTCCTGAACACCCAAGGAAGGTCAGGCATTAAAATATCTCCATCCCTTAGCTGCTTCCTCCTCCTGCCCTGAAACCCTGGATCTCTGTGACCCAGTGAGTCAGGACTCTGGGCAAGGAACTACAATTTCCTGAAGGGAGGCTGCAGACAGGTGGGGTTGGTCTCTTCCACCAGGCAGCACTGACAGAACCAGAGGACACAGCCTCAAGCTACAGCAGGGTTGGGTATTTGTTGTCTTATAGGTTACAACAGTTCTATTATCATTATATGCTGTCTTATGTATTAAGAGTTCTTTTATCATTGTAGTGCAAGGATTCCATAGCACCAGAGCTTCATACCTCCTCAATGTTCCTCATAGGCAGCTCCAAACACTGACTGTTCCTGGTCCTTGCAGCAGCCATCTGACTCCAGTTCCCACCAATCCACTCTTTTATACCACGGTTCTTATTGGCTACAGGTGTTGCCTGTTATCATCCAGCCTGCTCCAAATCTTTAGTAATTGGTTCCAGCTGCAACTCATTGGGGGATAAGATTACATTCTACATTACCTTCATTCACCCATACTGTGTCCCCCTACAGATATTAGGAAGAAATTTTTCACCAAAAGAATAATAAAGTCCTGGAATGCTCTTCCCAGGGAGGTGGCAGAATCACCATCTCTGGATGTGTTTATAAAAACACTGGACGTGGCACTTGGTGCTATGGTCTGGTTGAGGTGTTAGGGCATAGGTTGGACTTAGAGGTCTCTTCCAACCTCATTATTCTGTGATTCTGTGATCCCTCCCATGATGAGATGCTGCAGCTGGCAGGGTAATGAGACACAAATGTGATGGAGCCTGAGCTGCCATTCCCTGCTCTGCTCCTGCTCAGTGCCCACACTCTGCCCTGGCCCTATGATCACCTGCAGCAGGAGGCAGTGATGCACAGAGACACACCTCCCTCCTCTGCTGCTTCAAGGACTTGATTTTTCAAAGCTTCCATAAGAAAAGTGCTCACACTGGCAAGGATTAAGTGGGGAGGATGTGCTATGCCTCATCCTCCTGCAGTCCTATCCCCAAGGATGTCTCTGCTCTCAGAGCCATTTCTGATCATCTCCTGGTGGTTTGGCTGCAGGGGGTGACCAGGGGCTGCCAGGGTGTCTCCGTGTGGGGAGCAGGGATGGTGCACTGCTGCATCAGCTGCCCAGAGCCTGCATTGCTGCCTGCTGCTTGCCTGCTTCTGTATTCCTTTGATTTAAAGCCATCCTGCAGCATCTGGGGATTCATTTTCCTCAGATGTGCTACTTAACATTTGTAAGATTTGAAGAGAGCAAGAATTATCATCTTAATTCATAATTTCCAGGCAAAGATTGTGGGTGCTTCTTTTCCTTGTCTGTTCATGTTTGGGCTCACAGAGGATTTGCTTTCTATCTGGGTTTGGAGGGATATGATTTCTTTGTTTGATTTTCCTTCCCAAATATCCTGTCAGCTGCATACTGAAGGAAAACTTCAGTCTGAAAAAATAGAGTAATGCCTTATTTTAGGCTTCCCTGCCCTAATCTCTGCTCAGGTAGCTGGAATTGTTTGTAAAAATGATGGAGACAGGAGATAATCTGCCAGTCTCGACTGTCTTCAGCTCTGGTGGTGACGTCCCAGCTGTTTCCAATCTTCATCTTGCTGGAGAACCCATTTCCATGATGATAATCATTTGTCAGCTTTTAATCTCGCAGTGCAGATGTGACAAAATAGTTTCATAATCCTCTTGCGTGCATCAGGCTGCTCACTTCTATTTTGGGAGAGCAGGGCTGACTAATGTGCAGCTCTGGCTGATGGTGTGTGACACTGCTGTGCCAAAGGCTGTCACAGTGCAGCAAAAGCCTCCAGAAAGGGGGTGAGTGCAGGGATTTTTTTAGTGTCAGTTGGAAACACAAAGCAAAAGCATCGCAGAAAGGCTGGAGAGAGCCCTGGATTGTGACTCACAGGAGTCTCTGGGGCAGAGCAGGGAGGGACATCCCCCTGCTGTCCCTCTGCAGCCTGGCCCATTGCAGCAGCGCCAAAAGCAGGGGCTGGTGACTCAGAGCTGCTCCAAAGGCTGCAGAGCAGGCAGTGGCTGCTCCCCTGTCACGAGGGATGCCAGCATCCCCACATCCCCAGGGACAATTCTGTGAGTCACCTGTGGGATGAGAAAGTGCAGGGATGATGGGGAACGATTTGAGCATCGTGTCATCTGAAGCGTGCTTTGCTTGTGGGAAGGGGACAAAGCACTGGAATCTAATGGAGCTGCATTGAGTGTGAGGGAACACTGGATTTTATGACTAAATATTCCATCTTCACTTGCACACGTGGCCCTTTGACTATGTGTGCTTGTGTGACTTAGACTCCTTAAGGCTGAGAGAAAAGAAGGTCAAACACTCATCCCAAGTAAGTCTAGACATTCAATTGCTCCTAAATAACCAACTGTGTTTAATTTAGAAAAATAATTAAAATTTCAATAAGTCTCAATGTGTGGATAATTTAATGTGAAGATGAAAGGTGGCTGGAATATAATCAATACCTTGATCAATCAAGGAGTTTAGTTTTGGGAAGTAGCAGTATGGAAGGAAAATGGCAAAATTGTCCTTGACTTGAAAGTATATTTGGTTAAATCAGAAAGTTGGTAGAAAGAAAATGCATTTTCCAATTGTGCCTCATGAACCACTAACAAGCTTGTGAAATTTGTGCATGGAAGGCCCTGACAATGTTGTTCTCCTAATAGTAATAATACTTAAATATAAGTAAGGATGGGAACTAGTCCAAAGCAGAGCCCAAGCATAAATCCTACCATTTATCATCTGTGTTCTTCTGGAAACAAGAAGTGACTGGCATCCATGCTTAATTTAAACTAAATAGCCTATAAAACAAGTTCCCTAAGGCCAATAATAATAATAATATCAGGAGAAATGAATATAAGGATGATTGAATACAGGATATGCTGAGGAGTGAATATGGGATATAGATACATATCATGGACAGGCTGCTGTTTATGGTGTGCTGGGAACTCCAATCCATCATCTGACCAGAGAATATAATGCAGTTAGAATCAAAAAAGATGCCTCTGTCTGAAGCAATGCATGGATGTTATAAACCAGCAAATGCAAATAATTAATCAAAAGCAGGGAGCAGGCCGAAGCAGAAAATCATCAAGCAATAATTCAAATCACAGCTGTGATTATGAGAAATAACCCTAAATCTGCTATTTAATTAATATTAAGCTCCTGACACCCTCTAGGATTGGGCACACAAGCCTTCTCAGGCTAATATGATAATAGTCAGAGAAAATATTACATTCCTTAGAAATTTCAGGAAGGGTATTAACCACGGGAGGCTCTTGTGTGTAAACCCTGTTCTGTGCACCCAAACCCTGCCAGGTTTCCTGGGACCAAGCACCCCTTGCGAGAGACCCCAGCTCAGGCTGGCCCAGCACTCCCATCACCTTTGGGGTCCCTCCTTTGGTGTTGCCCCATGGCTGCTGTGGATCCTGATCCTTTTTTGCATGCCAGGAAAAAAGAGAGATCCCCTGTGAGACCTTGCTGAGCAAGGCTGGCTGCAGCAGCTCCTCCTGAGTGGGGCTCGGTTGCCTCAGGGTGGGATGAGGGTGCCCAAGCAAAGCACTGAGCTTCAGAAGAGATGCCAGAATGGTCTGGATTGGAAGAGACCCTAAAAGCTCATCTGCATCCAACCCCTGCCATGGGCAGGGACACCTTCCCCTGGAGCAGGTTGCTCAGCACCCCTTGTGAGATACTGGAATTAAATACCAACAGTGAGAGACCCCAGCTCAGGCTGGCCCAGCACTCCCATCACCTTTGGGGTCCCTCCTTTGGTGTTGCCCCATGGCTGCTGTGGGTCCTGATCCTTTTTTGCCTGCCAGGAAAAAAGAGATATTCCCCTGTGAGACCTTGCTGAGCAAGGCTGACTGCAGCAGCTCCTGCAGGATGGGATGAAGGTGCCCAAATGAAGTTTCAGAAGAGATCCCAGAATTGTTTGGGTTGGAAGGAACCCTAAAAGCTCGTCTCCATCCAACCCCTGCCATGGGCAGGGACATCTTCCCTTGCTCCAAGCCCTGAGGATGATCTGACACCCTCAGCAGCCCAAGGTATGAGCAGAGAGGTGTTTTGCCCTTGCTCCCAAATCCTGGGTGTTAGACACAAGCTGATCCACAGCATGAAGCCTTTCCCAGCCAGGTGCAGACAGAAATATCTTTGCAGTAAATTTGTAGGTTTGCTTCATTAATGGAGTGACGAGTCCTGTGCCTGGGAATTGAGCAGCTTCCTTCACCTTCCCCAGCTTTGTGAGAGTGTGTGTGTGTGTGTGTGTGTGTGTGGTAAATGACCTTTGGAATGAAAATATTAACAGAAAAGGAAAACATGATTGTAATTTATGAAATGTTAGCCCAGCTGCCTCTGGGGGGGAACAGACCTTTCAGGGCTGATACATTGCTGGGTGCCTGCATTGACACAGGTGCATTTAAAGAGTCAATTAGGGGGAAGATGTATATTTACACAGCCTGGATTAATTTCATATTTTGGCAACTTTCTTTTTAAACATTTGACACTACTGATGCTGCTCAGGGAGGTTGCTTGTTGAGAAAGGGCTGGAGGAGGTTCCAGAGCAAGGAGATGAAGCCCAAACCTCTGGTAAGAAAGCCTTTGGGTGGTCACTGCACCCTGAGAGAGCATCAGATTGAACAGCCCCTGCCTGTGCTGGAGCAGCTCCTGATGGTGGGATCTGGGCTCTTGAATGTTGGCAAATGGCTGCAAATACCTGTCAGACTTCCAGGGGTGTTTTCTGCAGGAGAACAACAGAAGTGGGTGCTCTCTTGGCTGTTACTTTGTGCAATTCTATTTCCTGGGTAAAAACCCCAAATTTCTGTCATCATTACTGGCCAGGGGCTTCCACATAGGGCTATTAAAACCTTAAAAGACTCTCTTCGAGGCAGATCAATGCAAAATGAAATGGAGGAAAATTGCTTATTGCTGAGGAAAATGCAGCACTGTGAATAACAAGGAAAAAAATGCAGCTGAAGGCTCAAATTGAGTCTCTATTATGCCTGTGATTAAAGATAATGTGCTACGAAAGGGGAACACTGGAGGGTTTCTGTGCTAGGTTGGATGGCTAAAAACATGGTGATTGTGGCTGCTGGGCCCTCATTGGCCTGGATTTGATATCTAAATTATAGGGTTATTACCCAGAAATGGGTTTGATGCTCTATCTGAAAGGCAGAGCTCCTCCACAGCCCAGCTGGCTGGGGGCTCTCGTCCTGCTTGGGGCTTGGAAATTCTGCCTTTCTATTTTCCTTGGCAACTCAGGTTCTTTGCATAACAGTTGTGGGGTTAAGAGGCTTAAGAAATTAAATATGGATAGGTCCTTCCAGTCACCTACATCCCACGTAAACCTCAGAGAGTTCATGAGGGACTGCTTTGCTTTAAAGCTGGAGATTTTTCTTGTTTATTTTAATGAAGTTGATGTCCTTTATTGATGAGGGTGATATATGGAGTGACAGCACAAGATCTGTGGTGTTTTCCAGAATAAACTTGCATGTTTGTAAGTAGTTGATGTTGTAAGCAATGGATGAAGATTTGCATTTGGCAAACTTAATTACATTTGAAATGAGTTTGGGCTTGAACTTGGGAGACACTGCTTTCTGCTTAAAACAAAACTGTTCTCTAGGATGAGAAGAAGATTTCAGTGACATGTTTGTATTTAGTAAGCTCAAGGCACTTTTCACAAACTTCAGAACCATTCAGCATCACAAGTTGTTTTCTCCAGGAAATCTTTCCAGCTCTGCATCCTCAGCCCCCACAAGCCTCAGTCTGGGAATTGCTGCTATCAGCTGCCTGCAGTGTTCTGCTCCTGGCTTATCTGCTGCTGGCACAGAAAGGACACTGACAACTGCTAATCAACCTCGAGCACACAGATCTCCCTGAAACATCAACAGCATCTGCACTGCTCCCTCTTCTTTATTTCCTTCTCATCTTACAGGAAGGGGGATCATCCTTTGCTGTCTGCAATCTCCTGAGCTTAGAAATTGGAGCTCAGTTAATTGTGCTTATTGAGCTGCTGCATCTACATTTAGCTGAACCTTAATTTGAAGAACAGAGCAATTTGAATTTGGAGTTTTGTGTTGCCCACCTAGTTTTAAACACTAAAGTCAGATCTCTCTCTGGCACCAGTAACAGCAGTGTTTGTACTGGTGCTGAATAGTGTAGTGTGACAGTGTTCACAGGGGTTCTTGGATGAGGGAAGAGATGAGGATCTGACTCCAGGTTTTAGAAGGCTGATTTATTATTTTATTATATATATTATATTAAAACTATACTAAAAGAATAGAAGAAAGGGTTTCATCAGAAGGCTGGCTAAGAATAGAATAAGAAGGAATGATAACAAAGGCTTGTGGCTCTCTTTGTCCAAGCCAGCTGGCTGTGATTGGCCATTAATTAGAAACAACCAACATGAGCCAATCACAGATGCACCTGTTGCATTCCACAGCAGCAGATAATCAATGTTTACATTTTGTTCCTGAGGCTTCTCAGCTTCTCAGGAGGAAAAATCCTAAGGAAAGGATTTTTCATAAAAGATGTCTGTGACAGTGCAGCCCTGCTCCCAGCCCCTTTACTTTTGGGGACCTGCTGCAATTCTTGTCTCCTTGGAGCTCCAGCCTGGGTGGTGGCTGGTTGGAGTCACCTCTGGGTCAATCTCTCTGTTAGTTCCAAGTGTTGTTTTGGTGACCCACAGAACCCAGTCAGTGCCACTGCAGGTGCCAAGGGGCTCGTGTGACAAACTGCTCCTCAGCAAAGGACAGGAGGAAAGATGCTCCAGTGAGAGCTACATCCTCTGCAGGAGGACAGGCCAAGCTGGGATTTGGTCTGTCACCCACACAGGTATCTTGGAGCTGACCAGTTCTCTGACCTTGGTGTTTCTTGGATTATTTCGTAAAAAAAAAATCCACACAAACAAAACTCAGATTTTCTTTCAGTATTCCTGTCACCGCTCATTTCTGCTGCTGCTCTGGCTGTCATTGCCTGTGACATTAATATCCCAGTTGTCATCAGTGCACCAAAACATGGCAGGAACAGCAAGTGTTCCTGCAGCAGTGTGGAGCCAGGAGGGGACTCAGGGTCCTGGGGACTGGAGGCATCTATGGAGGGTTTGGCTGAAGAACTTAAACGTGTGTTTGGTGTTTCTGTGATTTTACTGAAAAATCACACAATGTCTGCAAGGCAAACTTCCAGCTCTAAGCTCTGTGCAACCTTTACTGTCCTTAAAGGAGGAAAAGGGGCCTGAAGTGGAAGGTGCAGCTGTGGTTCCAGGGTGGAAAGCTCCTGTCACTGCTAGTGCAGCACTCTCCAGTGTGGTTTGGGTGATGTTCAGCTCTGTGCTGAGGACAAGGCAGTGACTCCTGCCTTGTTCTGTGCTCTTGTA
Organism: Melospiza melodia melodia; assembly: GCF_035770615.1. Lineage (NCBI taxonomy): Eukaryota > Metazoa > Chordata > Aves > Passeriformes > Passerellidae > Melospiza > Melospiza melodia. Next base: position 5,246,517 of record NC_086212.1, on the reverse strand, counting down.
TGACTGGTTCATTGTTGGGAAGGATGAAAGTTTGACAAGAAAGTCTCACAGATATGGATGTTTAGCAGAAAGCTTTTTGAATGTAGAGTCTGATGAAGGAATAGAGATGGAAGCAAGTTTTGATATAGAAGAAAAGAATTGCTGAACCAGTCTTACTGGCTAACCAAGGAGGCAAAGGGTGTGTTGGTTAGAAGGGGTTTTTATGGCTTAGAGCAAAGGATAAACCCACCCCAAACAAGAAGATGTTTTTACCAAGCAGGAAGACAGCACAGGCAAACAAGCCTGTCAATGCGGCAAGTAGAAAAAAGGTCTCAGAATTTTCCACTGCAAGAAAACTGAAAAACAACTTCTAGCTTAAACTGTAACATACTAAATTTTAGTGATTGGAGAACAGTAACATGAACATGGTAATTATATGATAGGCTATAGATAATAGTTAAGGTATAGATTGTTCTACTGTATGAAGATGCTCAGCAAAGAAAAATCTATAATGCACTGTAACCAAAACCAAAGGGTCTCCAGGCCTGCCTGCAGCTGGAGCTGACAGCTGTGGGCACAGCTCTGTCACCCACAGCCCTGGGCTGCTGTAACTTTTGGATGGAATAAACTGCATTTTGTATATAATAAACTGCATTTTGGAGAGCCCCTGGAGTCCCACATCCCTCATTTCAGCTCTTACAGTTCACGTGCATCTCCCATGGAGAGGTTCAGCCTGGCAGTGTCACACCCCTCCATGTTTGGTTATTTAATGTGAGCAAACAAGGTCAAAGATAAAATAACTCCCCCTTCCCCTTTCACAATCCTTCTACTGTAATTTTTAAGAGGCAGCCATGTGTGAGATCAGCAAAGGTTAAATTGTCAGGCTCTCTTAGCAAAGGAGAGATTTGACTCCTAGCCTGAGGCAGGGTTATCTACCCTGAGCTGTTACATTGCTTGTTAGATGCTGCTTTTTCATGGCCAAAACATATCAACAGCACAGCCCCACCAGCCCTGCTGGGTTTAATCAGTCTGTGCAAACCTGGTCTAACACACCCTGGTAACCTGCTACCCACAACTCACCCAGCTGCAGGCTGGCATTGCACTTTTATTGGCTCCTGCCAGGAAGAAATGTTTTGTTTCTCTGTATCTGGTCAGTGGGACTGGGGATTATTAGATGTATTAGATTGTTATTAGATGATTAGATTATTATTAGATGTATTTTCAGGTTTATGCTGCTACAGATGAACAAGGTTTGTGTTTGTTGTGTTTGTGCACAGGGCACAGAGCTGTGGCATGGCTGTGAGTGGCATGGCTGTGAGTGCTGGCTGATTGCCTCTGCTTCATCAGGGAATTGAGGAAATTTAACTCCCACTGCATAAATTCACCCTCATTGAAATTTATACAGATACAACCTGGAGGTGTATTGCTGTGAGGGGCTGCTGGGGGAGGACCTGTAACTTGACAACAGCAGATTTTGCTGGTCCTGACAAGCCTGGATGTGGCTTTTCTTACACAGAAAATGAAGTTGCAGTGCAGCAGAAGCTGCATTGCAGCTGCAGTGGGGGCCCATCCGTCTGCACCATCTGGCAGAGCCCAGAGTGGCTGAGCCTGCAGGCTCAGGGTCCTGTGACACACTGGGGGCAGCCATGCATGAACCAAGCACTGCTCATTTCATCAGCAGGAACAGCCCCTGAACACAAGGAGGGGCTTGCAGTGACAGTCATTTCTGTGAAATCTATTGCAGTTAATTCTTCCCAGCGAGGAAGGCAGAGCTCGCCTCTACCACAGGCTGGATTTCTCTTGACCCAGCACAGATGTTGCCATGCTCCATTTTCAGGTCCCTCATCTCATGATGAAGGATTGCTTTAGCCCATCCTTCCAGATTTCCTGAATATAGAGTAGAATCAAGCAGGAAAAATTGCAAAAAATCCAGCAATGTTGCATCAGTCTCAAGTATCCAACAGACATTGGGTGGTTTTCTTTCTGCCTGGTTCTTCTAGGCATTCCTCTCTAACATTCTTATAAAATCAATACTTTGGTAATCAGCTCCCAACTGCTGCTACAGAATAGCCCCAAACTTCTTTAAAAAGACAGCAGGCCTATTTTTATGAATGTTATGAGTGGAAATGTGTTATGAGTGTTGCAGTGGAAATGTGGACAGTGGTAAAACCACAGCAGGTCAGGGTGAGCTGAGATTAAGACATTGATAGGGACCTTACAGGTGATTTTCTGCACTCTGGGTGCCAAATTAAAATCTCTACAAGCCCAGAAGAGTCAGAATTTAAGGCATTAAAGCTGTCAGTGTTTAAAGTGGATTTTGGAAGGAAGTGTAGCTGATCTACACTCGCTCGATGATAGGTGGGATGGCACTTTGAGCAAACTCTTCTAGTGGAAGTTATCCTTGCCCATGTCAGGGGATTGAATGGTTTTTAAAGATCCTTCCCAACCCCAACCAGCCTGTGGTTCTCTGACCTTTCTCTCCCTGACATGGGCTGTTTGTTTCTCCAGTGTCTCTATGCCCCTGCAGACAAAAAACAATCTTTGCTTTCACGTTGGGACTCAGACAAACAAAGGCATCAGCAGCAGCCCCCAGAGAGGCTGGGCTGTAATTGAGGTTATTAGCTTTGCTATTTTTCAGAGCCCAGAGCAGGCTGGCAAGAAGCCAAGCCTTCCCTGAGCAGCAGCAGCATCTCTGCTGCTCCTGCAGCCTCTGCATCCCACACCTCCTGCTCCCTCCCCAGCCCCTGCTGCCTCTGCTCTCTGTTCCCCACACTGCCAATCCCCTGCTCACCAGGGAGCCCTTCAAACGGCAGCGTGTCTGGTAAAAATAAAATGAAATTTTAATGACTGCAAAATATCCCCCTTTCCACCCAATTGCTCTCTGGAGGAAAGGGGAGGGCTGGGAACTCAGGGAATGCCCAGGAGTTGGTGCAGGGGCTGATGCCTCTCACCTGCTTTACTGGGGTGGTAGGGAGGAGTAAAGAAACAGAACAGATTCTTTAATTCATAATTTTTAAAATTTATTTTATTACCTTGTGGTGTTGTGGGTGAAGAAAATTTGCTGGGAATCATTTGTTTGACTCGGAAGTGGCACACACAGGCTCGTGGCTCTGTTCATATAGCTGCAGTGCAACTGATACTGAGCACAGAATGTGTTCTGGGCTCTGACCAGCACCTCCAAATCTGCCCCAGCTTGGGAAATCTGGGGGAGCCAGACTGGCAGAAACTCCTGAACACCAAGCCAGACCCTCATGGTGGAGTCCCATTGGCACCCTGGACCTTGTGACTGATTCTCAGAGACCCCAGTGCTGCAGAGCCTGCTCAGTCTGGGGTGAATCTGTCACTGTCCCCCCGTTTCTCCCATGGGACATGACAGTGTTATAACAATTGGTGTTTGTGCTCACTTATCTACATCGCTGAACCACTGAGTGCCTTCCTGCACCTCCCTGAGACCAGCACCTCCCTGCCTCTCTCCTGGCAGTGCTTGTAACCTATTTAAGAAATTATATGGAGACACTGGATTAACCTGTAAATCAGTTTTTTATTTTTATATTTTACCAGGATGGGGCTGGGAGGGAAAACAGCCACGGGTGCAGTGATCCTCACAGCGTTTCCTGCAGGGAAAAGCATTCCCTGTGGCACTATTGTAGCATTATGGTGACCTTCCTCATGTAAAATCATCCTCTGGGGATTTGCAAGCACCAACATTTTCTGCTCAGAGTTGACAAAAACCTTTCCCTGCCTCTACATCAGAGGGGCACAGGAAGCCTCGAAGCTGGAGCGTCAGAGCTGCTGCAGCCCTGCAGCCAGCATGGGGCACCCCAGGGGCTGGATCAGCCCCACTGCACCTCACTGTGCTGGCTGCTGGGAAGCTCAGAGTGAATCCCAGGGGTTTTCCAGCCTCCCTGGCTGCTCCTCTGCCAGGTACACACTGGCACCATCCCAAGGGTGCAGCTCAGCACAAGCAGCAGCCCTGCAGGGCGCAGCAATCACATCCCCCTGCTGGGATTCCCCTCTTTCCTCAATAAAAAACCCATCATCACAGTCACTTCTTCATCCTGTGTTTGCTCAGTCCGAGAACATAGAGTCATTATTTTTGTGTGCTATGACTTTACAGATGAACGTGACATTTCTGACTGCCATAGTTTGATGAGGAAAACGAGGTATTGGCATCTAAAAATTAGTGATGGGTGCTTTACAAATGTCTGGACACCCAAAAATAGCTGCAGAAAACAGTGCTGCTTGTACATTTTAAGCACAAGGGCAAGCAATGAAAGCATTCCCAGAACTGCTTGAGGGAATAGCAGACTTTTCATTTAAGGCTGTATTATTTAATTGGATAATCTGATTAAATATATAGGTTATGTGAGGACCTGATGCTATCCCCTTTAGGAACTGCTGCATATAGACAGAAATAAAATAACAACCAATTGCATGGGAGGGAGAGCTACAATAAATGCTATTTTTGATGCAATTGCTCTGGAGAAATTGGTGGCAGATGCATCACTCTGCTATTTGGTTAAAAGGGCTGTTTTCTCCCAGATGGATCAGTTTATGAACTGTAGTGAATTGGCCTTTGCTAAAATAATTGATTAAGTTAGAGCCATTAATGGGGCTATTTTGTTGGAATTTCCATGTTTCATTTATCTTGTGCTTGATTTACATTATCTATGTTTAAAAATGCCAAATGGCCTTGCCTTGCCATGGCTGTGCTGCATGAATGGGTGGCAGTGAGAGGTGCTGGAGCTGCCCTTAGATCCCTGTGGTTTTGGGTTTGGAGCTGTCACACAGGTCCTGGCAGTTGAGTAAGCTGAATTTATTTAACTCAGCTTCTCCTGTGTCTGAGCAGGGGATTTGCCATAGCCTGTGGCTGGCTGTTTATTAGCATAACTTAATGGCTGGCTATAAATAGAAATGAAGGGAGGTGCAGACAGAGACTTGCTTTACTAACCTGTCTCTTGGGCCCTTGCCTGTGTTCTTCCTTTTTTCCAGATTTTTTCCCCCCCTTTTCCACTGCGATAAATAGCTAAAAGGCAATTACAATGTTAATTTGTTGTGTTAATGTGCTACAGCAGGAAGCTCTGGCAAACCAGAGAGCCAGTCAGCTCCCATTAACCACCCAGGCTGCTGGGGGACTCCTGTGCCCCTGAAAACCGGGAAACACAATCAGCATCTTATCGAGGCTGACACCAAAGCGATGCAATCAGCCTCAAGTGTCCCGCAAGGACTGGCACTGAATAAAGATAAAGCCACTCAGCCTTTTCCTGCTTCACCGGGGTCATTGGCAAGGGAAGGATGTCATTAACCGAGCAATAAATCTCATTCCTGAGCCTTCCAGTTTTGGTTTTCTCCCCTGCAGCTCCTGTGTGATTCAAGGCAGGGGATGGCACCCAGGAAACCTTTGTCCCTGCATGGAGGGCTCTCCCCAGGCACCTCTGCTTGTCCAGTGTTGGAACGCAAGAAATTCATCTGACTGCCCTGGAGGACTGGAGACCCTGCCCAGGGGGCTCAGAGACCCTGGCACAGAGCCCAAAGATCCCTGTGCCTTTGATCTTGACCCATGCAAAAACAATTACCAACCTTTATATGAAGAATTAAAGTCAAAAGAGTTTAAGTAGAATGATAGTTTGTCACAGGGGGAAAAATAGATTTTTGAGGTTTTTAGAATAGGGGCTCAGAGTCCCAAGATGGTGGAATCTGGGCGTGCCTTGTCCTTTTTCCTTCTTTTTCTTCCTAACCTCCATCTTCTGGGTGATGTTTGGCACCTGTGCCTTTGATTTAGCCCTTGGAAAAAACAATTACCAACCTTTATATGAAGAATTACAAGTCAAAAAGAGTTTAAGTAGAACGATAGTTAGTTTGTCACGGGGTGAAAAATAGATTTTTGAGGTTTGTAGAATGGGGGTTCAGGGGGCAAGATGGAGGAATCTGGGTGTGCCTTGTCCTTTTCCCTCCTTCTTCTTGGCCTCCACGTTCCGGGTGATGGTGGCACTTTTGGGTTGGTTTAGAGTAGAAGCTCACTGTCTGACATAGGTGATGGGTATTGGGTAGTTATGGTAAATAATGTACACGTAGTTTTTAGTATAAAAAGATAACACCAGAGTGCCTCTGTCTGACCTGCTGAGTGGACCTCAGCAGGCCAGGAGAAAGAATTTTATAGATAAGAAACAATAAACAACCTTGAGAACGAGAACTGAAGAGATCTGACTCCTTCTTCAACAGCCTGGCTGGGAAAAGAGACTTTAACACATCTCAGGGTCACTCTGAGCAGCAGAAGCCCCAGGAATCCATAGGGAATCCTGCCGGGGCAGTTCAGGGTTCCATGGGCTCCAGCACAGGCTGTTGTCCTTCCCTCAATCCATCTCTTTTTCTGCTTCTGCTGCTGTGTTATCAAGGGCTTCAGGCTTCCCATGGCTCTCCTCTGCCCCACAGCAGCTGGAAGCTGCCCAGACCTCCAAACTGTGATCCAACACCTCCCTGCCCCTCTCCTGGCAGTGCTTGTAACCTATTTAAGAAATTATATGGAGACATTGGATTAATGTGTAAATCAATAGTAAAGCAATGTATTTTACCAGGATGGGGCTGGGAGGGAAAACAGCCACTGGTGCTGTGATCCTCAGAGGATTTCCTGCAGTGTTCCTTAACACCTTGCTCTTCAAGGGACAGCAGGGTTTTCATCTCCTCCCCGTTTATCTGACACTCCAGGTTCTCTCCCAGCGAAGATGGCAAGAAGCAGAAATTTTGTCTTTTGTGCTCTTGAAACTGGAAGGATTTCTCCCACCATGGGCAGAAAACCCTCAGGGGAAGAGCCCAAATTGTGAATTAAGATCTGAAATGTTGTTCTTGTCTTGAGAATGCTCTGGCTGCTGCTGTTCTTGTGGGGCCTAAAGCACTCTGAGGGTGTTTTAGTGCTCTCAGCACATGGAAATTATCTATATACCAGGTAGGAATGCTCAGATTTTTCCCTAATATGTCTATTCCACTACACCTCTCCTTCCCTATGAATGCTTACAAAGTACAGCTTGCTTCAGCAGCAGTCCTTAGAATTTATTAGGAGACCAAACACAGCCTTAATCAAATACATTTTTGGTCAGGCCTTACATAAATAAGTAAACCAGTCTCCAAAGCAGATGATTTGCTGGTAATAGAAAAATAAATTTTTATTGTAGTAGCTGCCTTTTCAAGGAATTAAAACTCATTAGACTCTGCCATTTAGGGGAAAAATAAAAGGCTTTTAAACATCAATTTAGAATCCATTTACAGGCTCTCTCAAGGCCCTGTGTTACCATGTGGATCCAGGGTTATGTCTCTCTAATAAAATACTGGGAAATGTGAAAAAACAATTGGGGAACTGGAATTTCTGAAAGATGTCCCTTTTTTTTTTTTAATGAAAATATGTGTTCGGATGCTAAATTACCATTAAAAACAAAACAAAACAACAACAACAACAAAAAAAACTAAACAAAAACATCCCCAAACCAAACCGAAACCCACCCCATGAATTGTTGTAAACAGGAGAGAATTTGAAATTCACTGCCAAAATATGCAGATTATGTAAAGTTCAAAGAGGCCAGATACCATACTCCTGTTTATCATAGACCTGGCCTGGCACAGTACTCAGTGCTTGCAGAGAGGATTAATGAAATATATTAGCATTAAAATGAATGTTATCAAGCTAAAGAATATTTGCTTTTCAAAAACTGCTCACTAAATGTTAAAGACCTACACTAGCATTTCACAGCCTGATACTCTGAGACCTGATTTTTGAGTAGTCCAACTCCTCCAGTCTGCAATTAGAGCCAAGTGGTTTGGATTTTGAAGATACCAGAGGTGGGAGAACATGAAAGTCCTTTGGAAAGCCAGGAGATGCTGTGTGTCACTGTGTGTTTTGAGCTGACTGCACACCAAGCACTCTGCTGCCAAGGTGAGGTGGGTCTGATGCTGCTGTGTCCTACTGAACCATGGGCAGATGCATTTATCAGTGCTTGAAAAATCTGGTTGCTCTATTGGCCATGAAAAACAGCCTGTGGGGAAGCACAAAGTCATCAAAATCTGAGATCAAAATCTGCCTCTGTGCAATGGATGGAGCTCGTGGCCACAGAGTGCACAGCAGAAATGGATGATGATGATGCTCTGTGCTCCCTCCTGGAGCAGGGTCCTTCCCACGTGTGATGTGAAGTAGATTTGTGTGCTGGCTGGGAACCCTGCCATGGGACAATACAGGGTATTTATATATAAACTTTCCAGGGTAGAGATGAAAGGAAGTTAAAATTTAGATTGGATATTTAAATGTGGCAGGAAGTGTTTAAAGGATATTAGTGAAGACCATCTGCCAAAGTTGTGTTTGCTCCTCCTAAAGTAGCCTGAAGAGAAGGGCACTGTAAATAAATCAATATATTCCTGATTTTCAGAGATCATGCCTTGAGATAGCTCCACGTGCCTGCACTTTCCCCTTGTTGCATCTCATTGTGAAGCCTTGGGTCCTGTTCCCTCTATTATCATCACATTAATGAGCTCATGCTGCTCCTGTTGGTTCTTTTACAGGTCCAAAGGCACCACATACACCAGGAGCTTACAGCAACCCATCCCCTTGGTGAATTCCATGAAATCAGTGATTGCTGACACAGTGTTGGTGTTTTCCTACAAACTGAGGGTTCACAGCCTGAGCCATTCCCATGCTCTCCACCCTCAATGTAAAGTTCCCCTCATGTGAAGGTGAAATTTTTTGTATTTTGGCCATTGCTCCTCATCCTGCCACTGAGCACCATTAAAAATCTGGCACCATCCTCTGCCATCCCTTGGAGATGTTTATATGGATTGATGAGATCTCCTCTCAGCCTTCTCCAGACTAAACAGCCCCAGTTTATTTCCCCTCATAAGGGAGATTCTCCAGACCTCAAATTAACTTTGTGACTTCCACTGCACCTCTCCAGCAGCTCTTTCATGTTCTGAGGAGCCCAGAAGTGGACACAGCATTCCAGATGTATATTTTCATATGTCTCTTTGCTGTAAAATCCCATTTAATGGTAGTATATCAGCACTGACAATTATTTTTAAAGGGTATTTCTCATTTTATATAGATTTAAATACTTTGCCATATTTGCCAAGGGAGACAGATTGTTAAAGGCCAGAAAAAACCCTCTCCCTCTCTTGGCACTCCACAGGGCCACACAGCTGGAGTGAATTTGAATATTATTGCCTCCAATTGAAAAAAAATTAAACCAATTTTAGGAAAAAAATAAGGATCAGGATTTTCCAGTAGGCCTAACTCATGCCTGCCCTTTAAGATGTTATAAATAGAAAAACATCATCAACAAACTCCTTCACTGTGCAAGAGCCTAATTTCTTCCTCTCCGCTGGGATCTGGTGTGTTTTTCAGAGTCTGTCATTAATTGTGCTGTATTGTGAGCATTTTCTGCTTCACTAGTTAGTCAGATAGGCAGCAAATGGAGTCAGCTCTAGGTCAGGGAACACAAAAAGCCAACTCCTGCTGCCTCCCAATCAGGTAGGGATATTGAATTGGCCTCCACATAATTGAAAACATTAGCAGGCTGGACAATAAGCCAATTCTTAAACACACGAGCATGGAACACAACAAAGAGGCAAAGTCTGAAATTCCCAATAATCCTGATGGAAGCAATAGAATTTCCTCCACCTCTGGCAATGGGATCAGAGTAGGGAAAGAAACACCAAGAAACACCAAGTGATCTAAAGGTAGAGATCAAAATATTTAACTTCCCCAAAAGCTGTGAACAAAAGTAGGCTTAGCACTGCCAGTTTTTGAGCAGGCATGCTGAGGCATAGAAAAAGATGTGGGGTATTTTGCCATGTTTTTAAAAGTGGATGAATAAAACCTTTCTATCTGTGAATAAATAGGCACATGTTACTTGCCCAGAGCATCTTCTTCCCTAATTTCTTGTCTAGAAGTTACCTTTAGCCTCTTTCCAACAAAGAGGAAAGCTCTGAAAGGCAGAAAACACCCCTCTGTTCCTTGGTGTGCATTTCCCCAGACATCAGCTCTTGTTTAAATGCGACCTGGACCTCCAGCTTTCCTGAATATTGTGGTGTTTTCACCTTGGCTAAAAGCACAAATGCTGAGGGATCTCAGCTGGTGCTGCAGACATGACACACAAAATATTTGCTGGACGGGGCTTCATCCTAAAAAGAGCCACACTTGAAAATCAGACATTGGGCACTGAATGAGTGATGGACACCTCTGAGCCAGCCCTTCTCTTTCCCAGCTGAAGAGACAGCACAGGCTGACTCTTCTTTCCTGGGCAGTCTAAATGCTAACCAGGGCCTCTGCAACAGGGAATTACAGAGCCCAGCCCATGTCTCTGCTGGGCACAGGCACAGTTTGCAGTAGCTGAGTGTGTCCCTGCATGGATCACAGCACTCCCCTGTACCAGGGATTATTTGGATGGCTGCAGGCAAGAAAAATCCCTGGGTAAGCACACAAATATTCCGTGCAGGATGTGTAGAGGATGAACTTCCCACATGGCCATAGCTATGACCTCTCTTTTCTTAGCTTGCTTTTTTTTGGTTTATTTTCTGAGTCACTGGCAATGGAGATCAGTTGGCCACAGGAATGTGCAGGAAGAGAGGTGACAGTACCTTAAAATGCTCTGCTGTTTATTTACAGTGTAATGGAACTGGGGGAGAAAGCAGAGGCTCCAGCTCACCTGGGATGTGCAGGGAAATGGTGCCCTTGGGTATGGGCTGCTCTCTATGGAGTATTTCAAACTCCCACTGAGGCTCATTTCTGCTGCTAAAGGTGGGGGATTAAGTTTCAGGGTCTCTAGATGTTCAGAGTGACCCCGAGATGTGTCAGAAAGTCTCTTTTCCCAACCTGGTGCTTGAAGAAAGAGTCAGAGCTCTTCAGCTCTCAGTCTCAAGGTTGTTTATTGTATTTTATCTATAAAATTCTTTCTCCTGACCTGCTGAGGTCTGCTCAGCAAGACAGTCAGAGGCACTCTGCTTCCCCTGGGTCAATGTTATCTTTTTACACTAAAATTATGTGTACAATATTTACAATTGCTTTCTAATACCTATCACCTATGTTAGACAGTGAGCTCCTACTCTGAACCAATCTAAAAGTGCCAACATCACAGCAGAAGATGGAGGCTAAGAAGAAGAAGGAGAAAGGCTGGGCACGCCCAGATTCTTCTAACTTGCTCCTTGAACCACCATTCTAAAAACTCTAAAAAAATCTATTTTTCACCCTGTGATAAATTCACTATCATTATACTTAAATTTTTGTGGCTTGTTATTTCCTCATACAAGGTTGGTAATTGTTTTTTCTAAGGGCTAAATCAAAGGCACAGGGATTTTGGGCTCTGTGCCAAAGTCTCTGAGCCTCCTGACAGGGTCTCAAGCTCTCCAGAGCAGCCAGAGGAATTTCCTGGGTTCTCACAAGGAAGAGGCAGAGAGGTAAGTGTTCACCACATCGTCTTATGCAGACATTTTTTTTTTCTGAGGCAATTATCATATTGCTTCCCATCAAACATCAATTTGCATGTTGTGCTGTAATATCAGGCCTGCAGGCCTGGTCCCCTCTGTGGATGCTGTGACAGCAGCAGCCTAGACATGCATTCTAATCAGAGTTCTTTGCATGTGCTGCCTTCCATGACTTCTTGTAAAAGAAATGCAGAATAACAGTTGTGGCTATGCAAAATATATAAGGGAAAGGGGGAAAGCACATGTGACAGCTTCCCTTATCAGGTGAGCAGCACTGGCAGCCACATCCTCTGGGACCTGTGAGATCAGGGATGGTGAAGTGCACTGAGCAGAGGAGATAAGGCAGGGAATGATTCCCCATTGCCTCACAGTGTTTCACTGTCTGCTATCTACACAATCACAGCCCCTCACTCTGTGTCAGCTGAGTGTTTGGCACTCAGCCCAACAATACCCAGCCAGATTATCAGCAGCACAACAAAATGTTCCAAATTCAGAGCTCCCAATCAGCCCTGCTCGACCCTGCTGGGAGCTGAGAGCCACGGCTGTGACTGAGCCCCAAAGGGACCTCCTGAGCAAAGGGACAACTGGAACTGGCATGGATGGATGGATGATGGATGGATGGATGGATGGATGGATGGATGGATGGATGGATGGATGGATGGATGGATGAGGAATGGATGGATGGATGGATGGATGGATGATGGATGGATGAGGGATGGATGGATGGATGGATGGATGGATGGATGGATGGATGGATGGATGGATGGATGGATGGATGGATGGATGATGGATGATGGATGGATGGATGGATGGATGGATGGATGGATGGATGGATGGATGGATGATGGATGGATGGATGGATGGATGGATGGATGGATGGATGGATGGATGATGGATGGATGGATGGATGGATGGATGATGGATGGATGGATGGATGGATGGGTGAGGGATGGATGGATGGATGGATGAGAGATGGATGGATGGATGGATGGATGGATGGATGGATGGATGGATGGATGGATGGATGATGGATGGATGATGGATGATGGATGGATGGATGGATGGATGGATGGATGGATGGATGGATGGATGGATGGATGGATGAGGGATGGATGGATGGATGAGGGATGGATGGATGGATGAGAGATGGATGGATGGATGGATGGATGATGGATGGATGGATGGATGGATGGATGGATGGATGGATGGATGGATGAGGGATGGATGGATGGATGGATGGATGATGGATGGATGGATGGATGGATGGATGGATGAGGGATGGATGGATGGATGGATGGATGGATGATGGATGGATGGATGGATGGATGGATGGATGGATGGATGGATGGATGGATGATGGATGGATGGATGATGGATGGATGGATGGATGGATGGATGGATGGATGGATGGATGGATGGATGGATATTGGTGAGTGGCTTTACCTCCAGTGTCTGCCCAGGAATGTACAGAAACTGCCCTAGAGAGAATCTGAGGACATAAAACTGAATCAATTCACACTGTGCTGTAACTCTGCAGGGAAAAGAAATGATCTCCTGTACCACAGTATTCTGTATATAATAGATGAATCTGTGTCAGGACCCAGGCTGCCAGGGCTCAGGGAGGGCTTGGACACTGCTCTCAGGCACAGGATGGGATTCTTGGGGGTGCCCTGTGCAGGGACAGCACTTGGACTCAATCCCTGTGAGTCCTTCCAGCTCAGGAAACCCTTGATTCTATGTACAGGTCATATGCACACATTTCTCCACCTCCACGTCTGAAGACAATTCACTTTATTACGTCTCAGGAAATAAACTTGTTTCTTTCATAAGGCAGCACTCTGCTGAGGGGAGTGTGCCCATTCAGAAATTCTCCTTTACAACCTCAGGCGTTGTTTTTTGCTGATGCAAATCCCACGTCAGAGGCATGGTGCAGCAGCTCTGCAGCCTCACCGTGGGCGCAGGGAAGTGCTCCAGCTGCACAAAGCACAGCTCAGGGCACGGCTCATCGGGCACGGGAGAGGCACAGTGGGTTGTAAACGCCAAGCCGATGAAACCTGAGCGAGGTGTTAAATGTTCAAACAGCAAAACACATTTTAGCTCTTGATTTCCTTCAGATTCACTCTGGGAAGCGCGTCAGAGGTGTGTCCCGGTTCCTGGGAGCGGACGGGTGGGAAGGAGGAGGGGGAAGCGCGGTTCCTGTGCGGGTGAGGGCTGGAATGCCATTGCTGACGGCAGCAGAAATCCCTGGCATGCAGCGGCGGGAAGGAGGATGGGAACTGCTGGAATCAGCTCCTGGGGATGCTGTTGTGCTGCTGTACAGCCACAGGGGCTGTGAGGATCGCAGAGCAGCTGTGTGCAAGCAGCACAGGAGCATGGGTCACCTTCACCGAGGTCAGAGCAAGCACCTCGCAGGGATGGAGGAGGCAGTTCACAACGCTCATAGAACCGTGAAAGAAAATTACTTCCAGGCTTTGCAACAGTTTCAGGAAGGTGAAAATGAATTTGTGCCTCACCCCAGCCCTATGCTGTAAACTGACACCTTTAACAATGCGCTTTTACTCCTGGTGCTGTCACAGCTGAGGCCCCTCCACCTCTCCCTGGTGTGATGTCTGTGCTCAGATCCATGTAGGAGAGCATTCACCACCTCAGCAAATGAGGCAGCTCTGCTAGGATTGCTGGCAGGGGAGGGAGCCTTGTGCTTTTACACGTGCTGTAAATGTGATGCTGGCCCTGGCCAGGAGTGAGAAGAGCATCCCTGCCTTGTTTCCAGGGACAGGTCTCACTCTGTGGGCAGTGACACTCCTTCCACCCCCAGCACATCCCCTGTGTGCTCCTCATGCAGTGCTTGGGGCCTGACCAAACCAGCCCTCAGCCCCAGGGTGGGTCTGTCCTGGGACACGAGTGAGTGGAAAAGGCTGTGCCGGATTTCTTCCGGCTGATTTATGGCCTGGAAAGGCTCTGGGATGGCCTTGGACAGCCCGCGCTTCAAAGGACAAGAAGAAGCTTCAGGTTTTTTCTTGATCTTCGGTGTTTATTAATGATTTATCTAAAAGATTTTCTCTCGGCCCGACAGAGGTCTGCACAGCAGCCAGCCATGAGCACACTGAGAGCCCCCGGGGTGGTCACTTATCTTTATACTCAAAATTACGTATACAATATTTATCAATTTTCCCCAATACCTGTCACCCTTATTGATCAGTGCACTTCCAGTAATAACCAATCCCAAAGTGCCACCACCACCACAGAAGATGGAGGCGAAGAAGAAGAAGAAGGACAGGACACGCCCCAATTCCTCCATCTTACTTCTCTAGACCCCCCTGTACAGAAATCCTAAACCCTGTGTTTCACACTCTAATTAACTTATCCCTTCACCATTCACCCCAGTGAAATCCTCCCATCCTCATACAGGTGTCATCTCCTGTGTAGGATCAAAGTCCAGCCACCAGACACTTCTGGCAACATTCCAGGACTCCCGAGCCCCCCAAGGGTGGTCTCGGTGACTCTGCACATCAGTCCTGAGGTGCTGAGATCCCACAAGGCTGAACTTCCATTGATGAGTGGAGGACAAGGCACACAAGCAGAAAAATCCCTTCTGTTGTTACAGGTGTGTTTAGTCTGGCCCCACATCAGGGCATTCCTGCAGAGCCTCCATCCCTGGAAGTGTCCAAGGCCAGGCTGGACAGGGCTTGGAGCAAGCTGGAATAGTGGAAAGTGTCCCTGCCCATGGCAAGGGGTTACAGTGAGATGGTTTTCAGGTTCCTTCACACCCAAACCACTCTGTGATTCTGTGAAAACAACATTTTCTGTACTATCACTGAGACTTGGATCCTGACAAGGTTCTGCTGGCAAAATGGCTTTGGTACTACCTGAAAATCAAAGGAAACAATCCCAGAGTGACAAGAAACCTGGGGAAAAAATAGAGAGAGAGATACAGAGTTTGATCATAAAATAAAACTTTGATTCTTATAAAGCCCTAAATGAGACACAGGAAGGGCAAATATTTGTTCTGCTGCTGACCTTCTCAGGCAAATAGCACACCAGGCCCTGTGGGGCTGCAGGCATCGTGCTGCTGGGGAAGTGAGAAATCACCAGAAGCCAGAGTGGGCTGTAGAGAACCAGCTGATTGCTCAGGGGAGTCGAATTCCAGAGCAGTGAGAGGCCCTCACCTGGATGAATGTGTCCAGATAACAGATATATTTTTGCCATTACTTTTTGCTGCTGGAGAGAGAGGAATTAATTCCCAGTGTATGTCTGGAGTTGAAATTCAAATATATTTTCAGCATATGTATAATTTTCTGCACGTAATTGGTCCCGCTGTTCCAGCAAGAAAATAGTTTTTTAGTATTTTGAACAAAAAAATGGTCTTCGTAAAATTTTTGGTAGAGTTTTCCATTCTATCACACTAAGAAGGTGATTTTGGTGATGCCTGTGCCTTCAAGGGCACAGCACTGCTGTCACAACAGGGAAAGGTGCTCATGGCACAGTCACAGAACCACAGAGCGTTTTGGGTTGGGATGGACCTTGGGGACCATCTCATTCCACCCCTTGCCATGGCAGGGACTCCTTCCACCAGACCAGGCTGCTCCAAGCCCAGCCCAGCCTGGCCTTGGACACTGCCAGGGATAGGATATCCAACCATCCACTTGTTTTCAGCTCCAAAAAGTGATTTTTTTTGCTCCTACCTGAAGTGTGTGCCTGGGGGCTTGACACCAACCAGCAAAGCAATGCTGGCTCTGCTCTCTGCCCAGCCTGGAGGTTAGGGCTGGTTCAAGATATAAAGGAAAAAAACGACCCAGGAGATGAGCTACAAAATTAACCCCTGGCTGATGGGTTAACAGGGAGTGGGGTGGATGTGATGCTCCTGGCTTCACGTCTCTTCCTCACAGCCTCCTCCTCCTCCCAAGGAGGAACACCCCTTCCCCTTCCCGTGTCTCTGTTGGGGCAGCTGATCACCTCGGTAATGATGCCGTTTGTGGCTAATCCTCCCCGATTAAAAATGAACTGTAGCTGCTGCAGCTCCCACCTTTGCCGCATAGCAACGAGAGCAGAAAGTCAATTAATTACCTTCTCGCTGGAATCCAGGGGCCCTCTCGTCCTCGGCTCAGCCGAGTGTGTAATGGAAAAGAGATGGAGGCAGGCTGCAGCTGGCCAGCCGGGAATTGCATGACAAAGTGAAAGATGAGCTCCGGCAAAGAGAGGAGAGGAAGGGTGCTGGGCGAGACCCTCATCCCGTAGGTTCATTAAAAAGAAGTAAGATGCTACTGATTACACAATTATTGACTTATTTCCCTGCTTTCAGCCCTGATGATGGTTCTGCAGACACTCTGTGCTGTTGCAGGGCACCACCTGAGCTCCTGGAGACACGGGATTATCTGCTTTGACCCCCTTCCTGCTTCAGAACTGGGCTTTCAAGAAGTTTATTTGGGTAATAGCCCTTTTTTGGCTGCTGTTTCTTTGGTGATTGGTCCCTTTAGGGCTGATAGGTGCCTTTAGCCTCTCACATTGCCCCAGAGAGTTTCCAGCAGCTGTTCAGAGCTGGTTTTGAATGTGGCTGTTTCACTGCTCTTCCTGGTGGCTTTCTGTGGTGAAGGTTAATGGGAAAATCATTCTAAAGATTGAATTTCCCTGGAAAGATTGGACTGATGGGCACAAACAAACTGAGAAGCCATGTGTGGGGATCTGAACAGATACTGGCTTTGACTCAGCAGGAGGACTTGCTGCTTTTATCAGCTTCTCTGGGAACAGAGGCTTGTAAGGTCACACTCAGTCCTCCCAAACAGGATTCCGTGACCACTGCTCTGCTCTGAGGGAAACCGGGAAAGTGAAAGAAGATAAGGACTATTTTAATGTCCCTTTATCAGATCTGACAGCTTCAGAGCCCTCGGTAATTGCCTGTTAATGAGAGCCAATAAATGTTACCTCTGGCCCCTCGGGTTCAGCCGTGTCACCCAGGTCACCTGCAGGGGCTGGCAGAGGGGACAGCAGGATTGAGACCTCCTGGAGGAGGAAAGAAGGGACAGGGGAGGGAGGAGCATGAACTGGGCTGTGCAGGAGCCTCCAGCATGTGGTGGGTGAGCCATGGGGTGAGGAGGGGTCTCTGTGCAGGGCTGTGCTCAGTGACAGCCAGCCAGGTGACACAGGGAATGTCAGGGAGAAATTTGACAGAGCGACTGTCAGGGAGAAATGGATGAAAAGCTATAAATGTGGTTAAAATATTGGTTATTTTACTTGCTGAAGATCCGTGGATCCCCACAAAAAGCTGGAGAGGTGCCAGGAAGGAATCCTGGTATGCAGAAAGGATCAAACCCAGAGAAACCAAGGAATGTGAGACCCTGCAGTTTAACTTTCCCTCTGGGCATTTCTGTCCCGTTGTCAGTTGGGATGTGAGCTGAACCAGGCTCCAGTGATTTATCTGCAGTGACAGAGCTACAGCGACTGAACTGGGACAAGGAAGTTTAATCTCTGCCTTCCTGCACAAGCTGGAAATTTGGAATCCCAGGCTGCCCTTTCCCCACCAGGGGTTTGTGCTGTGTATAGAAGATTTTGGCAAAACCAAGTGTCCGGCTTGAATAGGCAAAGATCTTTGATGTGGCAGGAAGGATGTCAGCTCCTCCTGGAAACACTGAGAGCCTGCTGTGCCCAGCCTGGTGAGCTCAATGACATTTGCAAGCCTTAGGAAACAAATCCTGAGGATCTTCTGCCTGATGCAACCACCAAATTATATTGGTGGCACTGCCCTCTCCTTTCCCAGCCTTGCAGTCTCCTCTCACTCCACTTTCTGATGTGGAGAAGAAGTAACTTTAAGTCTCATTATTAATCTACCTCATCTGCAGTTTACATGTGTGCAGGGGGAGGTAATCACAGAGCTGCCTTCCCTGCTGTTCTCTTCCTGAGGTTTTATACTCTCCAAATTTCTTTTTGTCATAAATCAAATTAACTAAATTGCTTAAGAAGTACTGTTCTATTAAAAGCAAATAGAGTTGTGATGCCAAAAGTTTATTATGAGAATGATGTTTTTAATAATAATACTTTGGGATTACAGGCTGCTAAGTTCAGAGTTTAAAAGTTTAAAGGCTGCTGAACACTTCCCTGTGAAATAAATATTCTGGTGTGCATTTACAGAGGCCTACAACATGGTACACATGGGTGAAAAGGTATAAATGTGGGTAAAATATTGGTTATTTTACTTGCTGAAGATCCTTGGATCCCCACACAAGGCTGTAGAGTCTTGGTGGTCCTGAGTGGGTTTGGGAAGCTCCTGAGCCACAAAGAGTGAGCCCAGCTGGTGCATTATGGACCCTTTCATGGGATGCAGTGATGCACTTCATCAACAGCTTGTCCCCTTTCTTAGGAGCTGTCCCAGGAGGAAAGTGCTGTGGGGGAACAGCAAACCAGCACAGCAAGGCTGCCCAGAGCTTCCTTCTGCTGGAAAAGCAGCAGCAGGGGAGGGCAAAGCCCTTTGTAAAAACTACCAAATCCTGAAAATCGTCAATGATGCCTTAATTGACGTCTCAGCACCATCAAATATCTCAACGTGATGAAACTTTGGGTCTCACCTGCAGGGTGTCCCAGAGGGATGCACCTCACTGGGCTGGGCTCGGTGCAGGGTGGTGCTGGTACCACGAGCATCTCTGAGCCCTGGGCAAGCTCCCTGAGCTCTGCCCTCAGCTCTCTGCAGGATGGAGGCGCTGGGCAGGAATGCTGCTGCGGTGCCCAGAATGAACTTATTTGCAAATATTTTTTAATCTCATATTCCGTCCTCTCTTAATTTAAGCTAAATTCATGGAAAGGCACAGAATCTGTCCTTGCCCATGAAGCAGAGACCCTCTGGCAGAGCAGAGCCTGGGTTAGACCCACCCTGCCTGCACCTTGCCTGGTCCTGGGCCCATTTCTGCCTCTTGTGGAGCAGAGCATCCCACCAGGAGTGACCAACACCCCCACGGGAGGTTTGCTGCAGTGGTAACAGGTGAAATTTCTATTTTGCTGAAACATTTGCTGTGTGTCAGTGTGAGCTGCACTGTGCTGCTGTGTAACCAAAAATACATCCTCTGCTGCAGCTGAGGTTTCCAGCTCGTGGTCTGTTCCCTCCTTATTGTCTCTTGGCAAGGGATAATTTCAGTCCTGCCCTAGTACCGGTTCTCTTCCTGTACATTATCCAGATGAAAGAAGAAAGATTTCTCTGCAAAGCTCTGGTTTTCTGCCTGTGAGGTTTATGCTGAGACCCCCAGGACTGGCTGGACTCCTCTGGTGCCTCTGGACAAGAAATTCGCTGCTGGCTTACTCATGAGGACAATAAATATTATCCCAATAAACATTACCCTGTCCTGGCTTTGCTACTCTGAAATGCTGACAGGAAAGCTTTTCAGGTCAGAATATTTGAGAAACTGTAGAAATGCTGTATTTAGGCTGTAATTACTGAGTGCTGTCCCTGTGACTGGCTCTGGAGCCAGCACTGCCTGCAGTGTGAGTTCCCCAGGGTTATGATGGGCACCCCTGCAGATAAAGGCACAGTGATGAGCTGACCTCTCTGAGCCATGTAGGAAATAGGCAGGTTCTCCATGGCTTGTGTTGGGCACAGGTAACTGCATTTTCCTGTTAGTGCAGGGCCAGCAGGGCTGGCTCCTGTGCCAAGTGCCCCTGTGGGCACAGCCAGCCAGGCACTCACACCTTCCCTGTGCTGCAGTGAGTTTTCCCAGCACTGTGCACTGCATTGCTCACACTGGCACTGTGGGATTAAAAGGAGTGATGTGTATGGAGCTTTCCTGCAAAAATAAGTATTTTGCTTTTTCTCTTCTTTTTTTTTTTTTTTTTTTTTTTTTGTTTGGTTTTTTGGGGTTTTTTTTGTTTCTTTGCTAGAAGCAGGGCTCTGCAGTGCAGAGCAGGGGCAGCCAAGCTGAGTGCAGCGCCCAGTCCCTGCCCACCAGCAGCAGTGTCCCCTCAGCTGGCAGTGGCCATGCAGGGCACGCAGGGCACACAGGCACAGCACCAGGTGAGGGTTTGTGTCTCCTCCTCTCCAGCAGCGTGGGAAGTGTTGCTGTGGGCTGAGCTCCCCTCTGGATCAAGCTGTGATGTCCCTCACTTTCCCTTTGGCTTTCCTTCGGACACAGCAGCAGCTGCACGTGGTGCTTTCCTGGGCTCAGGTTTTGACTGCATCCTTCACATGGAGTTTATTTCTGGTCTTTAGGAAAAAAACCCAACCAGATTAATGGATGATGTCTGCACACAGAGGCTGCACATCCAAATCCTGCTGCTGGAAACAGCACCCTCCATGTGTGAGGCTCCACAGATTGGTGTGGGAGTTCATGTTCAGAGACCCAGCTGCAATTTTGCCCTAGCTTAGGTGAACCTGGTTTCTGTCACCCCAAAACACCGAGAGAGGTCCTGTTAAAGGAAGATACACAAACCTGAGCCTGCTGCCTTGCCTTGTTAGCTTGGCTGAGCTGTCAGGAATACCTCAAAGCAGGATTTGGGATTTCCCCAATTGCTCCTCTTGGCTTTTGGATAGAGATGGAAGATATTTGCAGGAGGACTGTGTGTTGCTGACCTGCTTTTATCAGAAATGGCCACAAAAAGGAGAAGGCACATGGACAGATGGGGGATGGAGCAGGCTGAGACTGAGCCCTCCTGACAAGAAACACCCCAAGGCAAGCTGGCTGCTGGCTTGGCCTCTGCATGAGAGGCCCTTCCCACAGCACACACAGATTAAACACAATTAAGAAAAAAACAGCATTAAAAGAATAAGAAAAAATATAGATTATATAATCTATATAATCTATATTTGTACTGGGGCATCATCTGACCACAGGGAGAACTGTCCTGTACAGACCAGTCGCTGTTACAGCCTCTACAACTGCAGCAGAAGAAATTTTTATTTTAAAGTTAACATTAAAAACTTGGCACCTATGAAGTGTGCACTTTCCTTTCCTAGTCCATTGTCATTTCCTGTGAAATACAAGTGTGTACATATATGAATATTTAATTTGACAGTGATGAAGCTTTATATATTAAGTCAATGAAAATGCTGTTAGGCTCGTGGGAACAATACCACAGAGCACTGAGTTGGGAATTTGGTACCCAGTGGCTACCACTTAATTTTGATGTGAAGCATAAAGACAAACAATGGGTTAAATTTAATTCCAACCTATGGAAAATGTTTTTGGGAACGTGTTGTGCTCAAATTGCAAATCAATTTTTAGTTTATAGGTGATGATGGTTTATCAAGGCTCTTCCCTCTGGGGAATGGAAATCACAGCAATTCATGTACAAATTTTATCCCAAATTACAGATCAGAAGTTATTTATTTTGGAAACAGTGAGGTTAAAGCAAAAAACCTTTTTATTTTTTTTACATATGGTAAAATTTTCGTATTGCAATACACATTGTTGTATAATTATTATATTCCCAATCCTTAATATGTGTGGTCTTTTCTTTTTTTTATGAGTCTGTCATTTAGGCAGCCATTTTGTGTATTCAGTAAAAAAAAAAATGAAATAAAGAGGGGACATCCACTGCGGGCTTTCTCCTGGAGACTGCCTTTGGATTTCACTCTGTTGTGGTTATTTTCCTGCAGAGTCTCTGCCAGCGTGGCTGCTGCTGCTGCTTTGTCTGGAGCACCAGAATGTGGATCAGAGCACAAACCCAGCAGCAGCTTGTGTGATTCTACATCCAGACTTTTCACTTCGTGCTTTTTGCTGCTGCTGAGCTCTAAACACACTCGAGATGGAGAGCCCAAGGTTTGGGACATTCAGGGCTTGAGACATTCAAGGCTTGGGACATTCAGGGCTTGGGACATTCAAGGTTTGGGACATTCAAGGCTTGGGACATTCAGGGCTTGGGACATTCAGGGCTTGGGACATTCAAGGCTTGGGACATTCAGGGCTTGGGACATTCAAGGCTTGGGACATTCAAGGTTTGGGACATTCAAGGCTTGGGACATTCAGGGCTTGGGACATTCAGGGCTTGTGACATTCAAGGCTTGGGACATTCAAGGTTTGGGACATTCAAGACCTGGGACATTCAGGGCTTGGGACATTCAAGGTTTGGGACATTCAGGGCTTGGGACATTCCAGCAGCCCAGAGCCTCCCCTCTCCCCTCCCCTCCAAACCCTCTCACCGTGCAGCACGTCCGGGCTCCGACGCCTTTTCCTTCCTTACCGAAATTCCCAGAGCTATTAACTGGGTCACGGGAGCTGGTCCCAATCCAGCAGTTTATCTAATTGCCTTTTTATAGAATATCCTGCAACTCTTCATTATGCTGTCAGAGCCGCCCGGCGCGGTGGCGGCGGGGGATGATGAGGAGGCAGGGCTGGGATGAAGGGCGCTGCTGTGCAGCCTCTCCTGTGCATTGCTGGGGCTGCGGGGCTGCCATCAGCCCGGCCACAAACACAGGAGACGCTTTTGGCAGCGGCTGTGGGAAGGTGGAATGGCTTCCATGTCCTGGGATCGCCTCTCCAGGTGCTGATGTACCTGTGCAGAGGGGTGGCTGCCTCAGGAATGCCTGGGCTGGCCTGTGAGGGCTCTGTTCTTCGGGCAGATGTGACCATGGAATTTGCTGTTTGGGCAGAAGGTGCCCCTCAGCCCCTCAGCTGTGCTGGAGGTGCCCTGCAGCAGGTTAGAGGGCTATGGGGAAAGATCATGGCATAGACCAGGAGTCTGAGCAGGAATCAGGGGGTTACACACCTGCAATTGGGCATCCACTCTTTTTCTGAGCGTTACAGGGGAGGATGAAGGTGAACATTCAAGATTCGCACATCCTCTTTTTCATGTGGCCACAATTTGCAGTCTAGTGTGTTTGTAGCAGCTCACAGCCCCCCCAAAGCCCATGAGAATCAAATCCTTGGCAGCTGGGAGCCTGACTGAGGAGCAAACTTGGAGCGATGGCCATCCTGCTCCCAAATATCTGCACCTCCGTGCAGCTGGCATTGCTCTGTGCTGCCCTGCAGCCCGGAGAGGGGCAGCTGCTGAGGGATTCACAAAGACAACACACCCAGGACTGGCCTTTAAATTATTTTCGAGCACAAATTGCTCTTTTCCCTCAGCGTAATAATCAGAAGACCCAGCCACGAGCCTCACAAGCCTGGTCTGCAGAGATAAGGCAGAGCTGCTCCTCCGGCTCGGATGTGCCTGGGGAGCACGGTGGGCTCTGGACGAGGCAGGAGCAGCCCCGCACACCCCTGGGGCAGCTCGGGGGGGTACAGGGACCCCCAGCCCGCCCAGGGAAGGCAGAGAGTGCCAGAGCCCCCCGGCTCCAGCGCTGGCTGCGGCTCCTTCCCGGGCTCGCTCTCGCCTTTCAGCTGCTTCGGCTGAAACGATTTGCAGCTCAAACGCCCCCCAGAGAGCCGCTAACCTTTGGATAAGGTTTGGCACCATTATCCTGCTTGGGTTAATTGGGAGTTAGGGAGAGCTCCGGAGTGACGCGGCTGCCTCCATCCGTCCGTCCGTCCGTCCGTCCGTCCGTCCAGCCTTCCCCGGCGCGCTGCGGGCAGCGATGGGGAGAGAAGCAGAGGTAAATGCCCCGACCCTCCTCTCCATCTCTCCGGGTTTTCCTCTCTTCCTCTCCCTCTTTCTGTATCCTGTAACCCTTCCCCGCCCTCGCTCCTATTTTTGTGCTTTCTACCCCATTTCAGCCGCCGGCAGTAGTTCGGGGGGAGAGGGGAGAAAGTATTTTTATTTTTTCAGCCGCTGCTGCAGAAAAATCTTCTCCTAGAAAGGAGCAGGAGCGAGCGGGCATCCCGGGGGCAGAGGGACTCCGAGTGGGTGTTCCCAGCCGGACCGGGGGTCCGGGGGCTGTTCCGAGGTGCAGAGGGGCGGTGGGTGCGGGTTCTGCTCTGGCCGGTGACACCGGGATGGGGGGAACAGCAGCACCCCCGTTCCTGTATCCCCCGGAGCCCCCCGACCTCCTCAGCACCCTCAGCACCCCCAGCTCCTCGCTGAGCTCGGGGCCGGGCGGGGCTCGCAGCCCCCGGCGCTCTGCGGGCTCAGCTTGAGGGGTCCCCCGGGCAAAGAGGGGGCACAGCCCCGCTCAGCACTGGGAAAAGGGACCCCCGAGCCCAGGGCACCCCCGGCAGGAGGAACGGCCCCAGCAGGACCCGAGGAGGGTCCCAGGGCAGCCCTGCCCCGGGGCTTTCTCTCCGCACCGGCCCCGAGATCCTGAACTTATTTGCGAGCTCCCTGTGGATTTCCTTTATTTATTTTCTTAATTTCCTTGGTTGGAGTGTTTGTTTTATTGGTTGTTTCGGAGAGATTTTACTAGGTTTTGGTTTCTTTGGTTTTGTGTTGGGTTTTTATTTTGTTTTGGGGTTTTTTGGTGGGTTTTTTGTTTTGTTTTTGTGGGGTTTTTTTTTGTTTGTTTTTTTTTTTTTTTTGCTTGTTTGGTTGGTTTTCTGTCCGTTTGGGGTTTTTTCCTATTTTTTGTTTTTGTTTTTGTTTTTTTTTTTTTTGTTCCCTTTTTGTTTGTTCTTCATATTTTTTAAAAATATTATTATTTATTTCGGTTAGGATTTATTTTTTTTCTTTGAGAGATGTCTCCCGAGCCCGACACATGCATGACATCCTGGATGCTCAACGAAGAGCCAAAAGCCCACTTCCTCCGCCCTTGGCGTGATCATAGAAAGGCTTGGGTTGGAAGGACCTTGAAGGTCAGCTGGGTGGCTCCCAGAGCATCCCCCTCCACTCCCCGGCACCAAGGGATCCCGGTGGGACCATTTTGGGTCTCCCAGCCGCAGTTCGGGGGTGCCGGGCCAGGGGCACGGATGCTCCAGGGCTATTTGAGGAGATAATCACGCACCAGACAGAGGTTTGGATGTATTTTCGTTCCTCCTTCCCTGATGCCCCTGCAGCCTCCAGAAGCAGAGCTCCTTCACGCCTTCTTTCATAACGAACTCGTTTTAGGATGAATAAAAAAAAATGATGTTAATAAAAAAGAAAAATAAACCGTTGGATGAATCCCTCACGGTGTCTGTGGCATCACTGATTTCCCCGAGCTGTGAAGAGGAGAAACGGCGGCCGAGGGCAGCGGGGACGGCCCGAGCTTTGCAATTTCCCCCGTTAAATCCCAGCCCGTCAAGACGCTGCGAAACCCGGGGCGAAGCCGTGCCCCGCTCGGCGTTCGCGACCTATCTGTGCACTCACATGAAATAATTCCCACGCAAAGCCAAGGATGCGCCACGCTCAGCCGCCCTCCTCCTCCGCTGCCTGCAAAAAAAATCCCCATTTTTGGGGGGCCGGCTGTAGAAACAGCTCGTTCGTCTCCATGCCGGGAGCAGCGGCCGAGAGACCCCTTAGGGGTACAGCCCTCACCGCGGATATTTTAGTTTTATTCTGGTTTTTTGCGCCCTTCAGTCTCTTTGCACCCAATTTCCTTTTGAATTGTGGCTGGGGAAAAAATAAAAATGTTTTTAAGGAGGTGATTTAAGGGTTTTTTTTCCGAGGAATTGGGGTTTTTTTCCACCATCTCTGCTCAGTACCGCATCCCACCTGCAACCGCAGCCTGGGCGCTCCCTTCCTACTCCCTCGACAACGATATTAGGAAATAATTTAGTGGTGGCTTTTCCTTCCATCTCTGGTAAAAAAATAGGGTTTTTTTGCCTTCCAAAACAGCAAAGGAAAAGAAATTCCTTCCTTCTCCCATCTTTCAAAGAACATATATACATATATACATATACACATACACATATACATATACATATACACATACACATATACATATACATATACATATACATATACATATACATATACATATACATATACATATACATATACATATACATATACATATACATATACATATACATATACATATACATATGCATCTGCATCTGCATATACATATACTATACATATACACATATATAAATATATAATTTTTTAAACAACGATTCACAGGCTCTCCCGCCGCAGAGGGGACGTGCTTTCCCACACACCGCCCCCGAATGCCATCGCTCCCCCTGGCACTCTCCACTTGTCTGTGCCATAGCGCAGGACCGGGATTTCCCGTTGCCGTTGTCGGCTGTGTTAGCCGCTCACCTCGGAAAAATTTAAAATAAATAAAAAATCGTAAGGCTTTTTGTTTAAATGAATATAAGCGCTTGGGAGCAAACCAAAAATATCGGTGTTTTGTTTAAAGAAAGGGGAAGCTCAGTAGGGGCCGGTGAGGACCGAGAGCTCGGCACGGAGCATCCCCCGGTGCCGATGCCCTGCTGCGGTGCCGATGCGGTGCCACCCGGCTGCGGGCCCCAAAGGAGATCTGTGCCCCTTGTCCCGCCGGTGTTGGAGCTCCCTGATGCCAGGAATCGTTAGAGAGAGCTGAGCCCTCGCTCCCCGTGCGCGGGTGGCCACGCACCGCTGTGTCCCCCGGGCAGGCGCCGCTGCCCAGGCCGCCCCCCGCCTCCGAAGGGGCCGCGCGGTCTGGGGGACAGAGAAAAGGAAAAGAAGGGGGAGCGAGGAGGAAAATCCCGTTAAGAACCTGTCGAAAGCCGCCCGTCCGCCTCTTCAGCGGAGCTCTTTTGTTTCTCAGTGGAGAAGGGGCTGGCGGCCGGGGGCTGCGGGGCAGGTGCGGGGCAGGGCGAGCAGCGCAAGGGATGCGGAGCCGGGCTGGGGTGCGGGGGGGGGGGTCCCGGGCTGCGGCGCTGCTGGCGGGGCCCGGCGGGCGTGGGTGGGGCGGGGGGAGTGCGGGGGGCTGGGCTTGGCCGGGGAGGCTGGTACCTCCCCCAGAAATGCAGCAATTCTCTCCCCTCTCCTCTTCTCTCCGCGAGGTGGGCGCACTGCGATGGAGACGCGGCGCGCTCTGCCAGGGGCTCGCTCTGCCCGTCTGGTGACACCGGCCGGCTGCTGACAGCCCCCATCCCGCCCGAGTCGCCCCCCGATCCCGGCGCGGGGCTCGGCGGAGCGGCGCGGAGCAGCGCGGAGCGGGCGGCGGGGCGTGCGGGCCCGCTCCCCCCGCAGCGGTGTCATGCCCCTGGGCACCCGGGCCGGGAGCCGCCCGCACTGCACCGGGACACGGAGGTAGCGGCTCGGAGCAGCCTCCCGCAGCCGCCCCTCGCCAAGGGGCCGCCAAGTCTCGTCCACAGCCCCGCCGCCCGCCCGCCCCGTCGGGTCTCCGCATCCCCGAGGGTCCGCGAGCAGCGGAGTCACCGGAGCCGCCGCCATGGCCACCCTCCTCCGCAGCAAGCTCTCCAACGTGGCCACCTCGGTGTCGCACAAATCCCAGGCGAAGATGAGCGGCATGTTCGCCAGGATGGGCTTCCAGGCGGCCACCGACGAGGAGGCGGTGGGCTTCGCCCACTGCGACGACCTGGACATGGAGCATCGGCAAGGGCTGCAGATGGACATCCTCAAGTCCGAGGGCAGCGAGGAGGGCGGGGAGCCGCCCCTGGAAGGGGACATCCACTACCAGCGGGACGGCACAGGGCCCCTGCCGCCCTCCGCCTCCAAGGAGGCCTGCTCCGAGCTCTCCGGGCAGGGCAAGCCCAAGATCACGGCTTGGGAGGCGGGATGGAACGTCACCAACGCCATCCAGGTACGGCCGCCGCCGCCGCCGCGGGGCACCGGGCAGCGCTCCCCGATCCCGGTCCCGTTACGTGCTCTGTATCTCGGCCAGAAGCCGTGGGCTGATTGCAAACCGGCTTCGAGAAAAAGGGGGAATAGGGAAAAAAAGGGGGAAAAAACAGAAATAAAAATAAGTGAAAGATAGAGGTGAATATAGAGCGGGAGGAGGGAATTAAAAGGAAAAATAGATTTAAAAAGAAGAAAACGAAAATCCCCTAGCCCAGCTTTCTGCTTTGCTTGGCCCCCTCTTCCCCCCCTGAACTGGGCACAGCGCCAGGGAGGGGCCCAGGCCCCAGCCCTGTCACGCTGCAGATTCTGACCCCATCAGGCTGCCCCAGCAAGGAGGGACAGGGGGACACGGGAGTGACGGGGCTGGTGGTGGGGCTGCACTGGAGTGGGCCCAGTCTGGCCCCAGCAATTGAGGTCTTGGTGCACTGAGAGGGGCTGGGGACAGCGGGGATGGAGACCGGAGCAAAGCCTGGTCACCCAAACCTTGCCCGGCTGTTGTGGGTGCTCGGGGGCGCGATGACGCTGGCACTCTGTGACTGTGGGGGTGGCACGTCACAGGGACAGGGGTGCGTCACCGCGTGTGGCAGCGGCTGCGTGGCGTGACTGTGCGACCGCCTGCGTGGGCAGACAGAGAGCGCGCACGTGACCGCCCTGGCGCGGCTGCGTGCGCTCAGCCCAGGCCCCTCAGAGATCCGGCAACACGGTTTCCATTTTGTCTCTTTCTAGGGGATGTTTGTTCTGGGCCTGCCCTATGCCATCCTTCACGGTGGATACCTAGGACTCTTTTTAATAATTTTCGCTGCGGTGGTTTGCTGCTACACTGGGAAAATCCTTATTGCCTGTCTTTATGAAGAGAATGAGGATGGGGAGATAGTCAGGGTGAGAGACTCCTACGTGGACATCGCGAACGCGTGCTGCGCGCCCCGCTTCCCCACGCTCGGGGGCAGAATTGTCAACGTGGCTCAGATCATTGAACTGGTCATGACCTGCATCCTCTATGTGGTGGTCAGTGGGAACCTGATGTACAACAGCTTCCCCAGCCTGCCCGTCTCCCAGAAGTCGTGGTCCATCATTGCCACGGCAGTGCTCCTGCCTTGCGCGTTCTTGAAGAACCTCAAGGCAGTCTCCAAGTTCAGCTTGCTCTGCACGTTAGCCCACTTTGTCATCAACATCCTGGTGATCGCCTACTGCCTCTCCAGGGCACGCGACTGGGCCTGGGACAAAGTCAAGTTTTACATTGACGTCAAGAAGTTTCCCATCTCCATTGGCATCATTGTCTTCAGCTACACCTCCCAGATCTTTCTGCCTTCCTTGGAGGGGAACATGCAGAACCCCAAGGAGTTCCATTGCATGATGAACTGGACTCACATCGCAGCTTGCATCCTTAAGGGACTCTTTGCCTTGGTCGCCTACCTGACCTGGGCTGATGAGACCAAGGAGGTCATTACAGACAACTTGCCATCCACCATTAGGGCAGTAGTCAACATTTTCTTGGTGGCCAAAGCCTTGCTCTCGTACCCCTTGCCGTTCTTTGCAGCCGTAGAAGTCCTGGAGCGGTCCCTTTTCCAAGATGGAAACAGGGCTTTCTTCCCCAACTGCTATGGGGGCGACGGGCGGCTCAAATCCTGGGGACTCACCCTCAGATGTGCCCTGGTAGTTTTCACCCTGCTCATGGCTATTTATGTCCCCCATTTCGCCCTCTTGATGGGTCTTACTGGGAGCCTCACAGGCGCAGGGCTCTGTTTCCTGCTCCCCAGTCTCTTCCACCTCAAACTCTTGTGGAGGAAGCTCTTGTGGCATCATGTCTTCTTCGATGTTGCCATTTTCGTTATAGGCGGTATCTGCAGCATCTCTGGGTTCATCCACTCTTTAGAAGGCCTCATAGAGGCTTTCAGAACCAATGCTGAAGACTAAGGAGGGGCCAGAGTCGGGTGCAGGAAGAGAATCGCATCGAACATCCGCATAGCCAAATAATTCTGCATCCCTTTAATGGAAAGAGTCATTATTTTCGTTACGTGCATCCAACAAATTCTATGTCATAGAATCTGCAAACTAAGGAAAACAAGAAGAGATGAAAGTGCTCGCCCTGGTGTCTTTTTAAATAAGCTCAGATTTAAATCTATTTTTTTGTTATTTAGATTTTTTGGAAGGAAATTATCTGATGCCCCACCCCTATCTCCTCACTCGTTGCCTGAAGCTTGGCCCCCCACAAACGGCCTGTTGGGAAACAGTCGCAGTTTTCAACACTCCTCACAGATATGCAAATCAGTGTTTCAGGAGCTGAAACACAGGTGCCGATCCCACGGGATTGGGAAGCAAACCCGCCAAAGGGGCGGGAGCAGGGACCTTTGTTTTAACACTTTGAGAGATGGATGTAGACGAGACCCAGATTGTACGACCAGCCCAACAAGCCCAAGCAGCGTCTGACGACCGGTGATGCCGCTTACCTGCAATGTTTACACCGTAGTCACGATAGATGTCAGGACTGCTCGATTCTTCCATCCCAATCCACACCGAGGAACGGCGCTTCCCATCGAACACAAATGTGCTGCCTCTGGTTGAAATCGCAGCCCTGGAGTCCACTTCTCGGTGATTTATGTTTCGTTTCGTTTTAACAATTGTTATTTCTAAATTATGAAAAGGTAAAAAATAATATAATAATAATAATAATATATGGTTGGATTTGATGTCGTTTCGGGATTACAGGAACAAAACTACGACACAATTCATTCTGTGCAATCTACCAGATCCGTGGAGCTGTTTCCAATGTACGTGTGGTGTCATTGTGGTAAATAAGATGAAAAATGTATATCAGAAAAAAAAAATCTATCTTTAACATATAATGTGGTACATAAATATATGGAACAATAAAGAGAAAACATAGCTGATGAGGCTGGCCTGGTTCGTGGGGGGCTTGGAGGAGCAGGGCAGGGGCAGAGGGAGGTTCATCCTCCCCGGGTCGGGGCTACAACACATCCTCGGGCTAAGGGAGGCAGTGCCGGGTTTACAAAGAAGGTGGCATTCAGCTGCTTGCAAGAGGTAGGAGACATTTTTTGGGAAGAGGTCATCTTACAGCTGGGGGTGGCAGGGCTGCTTTCACCCCCTCCTCACAGTTTTGCCTTCCCCCGTAGTGCTCAGGAACGGGAGTTTGCAGATGCGCCCCGGGGTTTTTGTTCTTGTGAAAGAACAAACAAAGGAGGAGAAATAAACGAAATAAAAGGCTGGGTGTACCCCCGGCTTGATCCAAGCTCGCCAAACCCTGCCCACGGGTGTGGAGCGTCGGGCTGATCCCCGCTGCGGGCAAAGCCGCCACCGCCGGGGAGGTCAGCCCCACACTCCAATCCTGTGACCGAAAACACCTCGATTTACACCATTTTAAAAGCCACGACAACTCATTGTCCATCCGCTGCCGCTACACAGCGAGGATGAGGATGGAGGCACCCACCGGCACCGCTCCCGCAGCACAGGCACGGCTGAGGTCCCCGTGGGGCTCCTGTTATTGCCCCCAAAACACGTCGAGCCCCGCTAGGGCTGGGATGTGCCCCCATCTCCCCCGCCCGGTCCGGCCCGGGTTAGCGGGCAGCTCCGCAATGCGGTACCGGGAGGGGGTGTTGGCACAAGCTGGGAAAGGGGCAGCGGGCGGAGAGAGGGATGTCCCTGCCCGGGGAAAAACGCATTCCGGGCGATTTTCTGGGCAGCTTCCGAAAGAAAAGAACAGGGGAGCTGTGGGGTCTGTGCCGTGTGGGGACAGGGTGGTGTGGTGCCAAGGGTGGGTGAGAGTGGGGGGCATCGTGGTGAGGCGCCTGCCCTGGATTAGCCACGTTTCCCTCCATGCTGGGAATACCCTGCAGCGTCCTACCCCATTCTCAAGCTCATGCCCATCATCATGCTCATCCCCACCTCCATCCTCACCACTTTCACCCTCCTCATCCCCGCTCCCACCCCGGCGCCGGTGACCCGTGATTGCCGCCCTGCCGCAGGCACCGACAGCCCGATCCGCCCCCCTTCCCGTGCGCTCCCCGCCTGGAGCCGCCACGGCGGCGCAGCGCCCTCGCCCGACGGCGCTCCCGGCCCGGAGCCACCGCATCTTTCCATAGCCGGGACAGGGGACATGCCCAGGCCGGAGCCACCGCATCCATCCCCGGCCAGAGACGGGATAGGCTCGGCCCGGAGCCACCGCATCCATCCCCGGCCGGGAGACGGGATAGGCTCGGCCCGGAGCCACCGCATCCATCCCCAGCACGAACCCACCGCATCCATCCCCAGCCAGAGACGGGATAGCCCCTGCCCGGAGCCATCGCATCCATCCCCAGCCGGGAGATGGGATGGAACCGGCCCGGAGCCACCGCATCCACCCGCCCGAGATGAGGGGAGCCAGCCCGGACAGGGGGCTTCTCTTCAGGGGTGCTCGCCGCTCTTGCTTCTGCCCTGAACTCTCTGTTCCAGGTCTGCTTTCTCCCCAGGGCAGTGATAAAGGGCCAGCGAGGGAGGAGAGCCAGCCCGTCTCCCTGCCCTGAGATAACCTCTCGGATCCTGCAGTAAGTGGAGAGCTGAGGTTGCCTGGCAGGTTAACACAGTGCTCTGCACATCTCTGGTGTGCACACGGTGCTTTCAGGGTGTTTCTGTCCCTGTGTTCCCCACCAGGGAAGCAAGGGGAACGTGCCACAGCAGCACAACAGCTGGCTCTCCTCTCCTGCAGGCAGCTGCTGAGTCTGGACACAGGATGCTCACAGACCAAGATGTCCTGATCTTTGTGTTTCACAGAGTCCAAAAGTTCTCTGGTTTAGGGTACATCATGATGGCAACCATTTAATGAAGCTTTAATTTTGCAGAGGTTTTAAACTTAATTCAGCACTTTTCCCCCCCCTTCCCCTTATGAGCAGACATGCTCCCTGCTGTACTTGGGGCTGTAAGATTTGTGCCCTTTTTATGACAGCGGAAGAAGGTCAGGATCCTCATTCCTATCCCTCAGGATGAAGAACGGGGAAGCTTGACCAGCACCGCAAATCCCTGAGCTCCCCAAGCTCCCGCTCGCAGGGAGGCAGCCCCTGGAGGCTGGAGGGGCACTGCAGGCGGTGCGGCTCCCGGGGCTGACAGGCACCTCAGCGTCTGCCCCGCCGCACTCTCCAGCTGTGGAGAGGCAGCGATTTCCCAGCGAGCCCCCAAGGGCTTTGTCTCGCTGTCAGCTCGGCTCAGGCGCTTCCCCCGTGCCCGGCCGGGAGCCGGCCCTCGCTGGTGGCTGACGCGGACCCGCTTGCGAAACGAGCCGGCTCTGCAAGCCCAGCGATAAGCGCAGGCTGTGTCCTCTAAACTTGTCCGTGGCTGTTGGTGCAACACTTGTGCCTCGGGCTAGGGACACGGGCAGCCCCTCCAGCCTGTCGCAGCAGACATTTTGATGCTGTGCCTGTGCCTGTGGCAGCGTTCGTGTGCCCGGTGCTGCTGGACATGTGCAGCCCCGACAGCAAGGGACGCAGCGGAGTGAGGAAAATAACCCCCAAAATAGCAGCAGGTTTAACGTGAACAAAGCAGAAATCTTCTGAAAACCCAGTGCGATGTCAGAGTCTGGTCTGTGCTCCAAATGGCTTTTGTCTGTGCTTTGTAGCTTCTGGTCATGCGCTGCAACAATCCTCTAAACCTTCTCACCCTGAAAACCAGACAAACAAAGGCCCTCTCTGCACTACTAGGGAACGGATTTATTTCCCTCTGTGTCTTTACAGTTCCTCAGGCACAATGGGGACCTCTATTTGGGCTCATTTCCTGAGACCTGAGGGTAATACCAAATCTCTGTTGCCCTCATGCATCAGTTGTGCACACAATGGGGCCATCGGTGGAAGCTGGAGAGATGTGAGGGCAGAGCCCACTCCTCCCTGTGTGCAGAGGACAGGCATGGCTCTGCCTCCTCCCCACACATGGAGCCAGAGACCCTGCCTGTGCTGGCAGCTGGATATCTCAGCCTCATGAAGTTTGGATACTCCATATCACGTATTCCAGGCTATTTCAAAAAATGCCATTGTGATGGCGGCATCAATGTTCTCCGTCAACTGATTTTGTACATCTTTGGAGTTTGTGTTTCAGGTGAGGAGATGGAGGCTCCACCAGTGACTCCACCAACACACTCACCTGTTAGACTCTTGTTTGGGCCCCCTCACAGGGATGTGACCACTGGTGCTGGGCTTCTGCAGAGGGGAAGCAAAAGGAATGGAGCAAATTAGGAGGGCATGGAGGGCAGAAGATTTTGGCTCTAAGAGTGCTCCTCTGGGCTCAGTTCTGATGTGCCCCTGGGCCCCTCTTGGATTCTCAGGTGGTTATTGTCACTATAGGTGACACGAAAAAACACAAGCACACACCGCTGCTCTCAAGGTGAAGGAAAAAGGGAAGTTTATTTTCTTACTCTAACATTTATAGTTTTCCAAGAGTGACAGTGGATTGGAGGGTGACAGTGCCACCTCTCCAATGACACTGGACAAACCAACAGTCCATCAACTTTCTCTTCTTCCAAAAGGAATGCAAAACAATGAGTTATTTACAGAAAGTGTGTGAGAAAGCTCAGTACAACAATGTTAACATCAGAAGGCTTAGAAAATCTTTAAAAATCTGGGTGACAGGTTCTTCCTCCATATGAGTGGCCCAGGATCCACAGAGCAGGGCACACACAGGGGGCAGAAGGGAGGTTGTAGGACTGTCACACCTGCACAGATCAGGCTTGTAAAAGTCCCTGGATTTCTTGCCCCTCAGTGCTGCCAGAGGGCAAGGCTCCCTCTCCCGCAGCTCCTTCCTGCCTGGCAAGGTCTGTCGGGGGATTGGCACCAGGTCCTGTGGTCTTGCAGGAGTTTGGGAGGTGACCCATGGCTCATTACCACCAGCATGTGACCCAGCAAGCCTCCGGCAAACAGAGCACTTTGTTCTGACCCTTTGCACTTCCCTGCCAGCGAGCTGCCCTCTAATCCCCCCAAGGAGGGATTTTCCTCTCCCACCCCAGCTCCCTGTGCCTTGGTCCCCTCAGAGAGAGAGGTCCAGGGTAATAATTTACTGCCTGCCACAAGCCACTCCTTCGGACTTTTTCTTCGACCTTCAGACTGCATTGCCAAAATAAAAACAACGGGAGGGAGAGAGGCACTGGCTGCTCCCACGGCGAGAGTGTGGCAGTGCCCGCTGGATCCAGGAGCCCTGCCTGCAGGTAATGCCCCTTTGCTTTCTCTGGGAGGATTGAGACTTTCCCTTCTTTTATGGACTTTCTGAAGCCCTTTGGGAGCAGCAGAGGGGTGTGAAGGACTCATCCCTTGCTGCCAGGAACCTGGCTGGCCTGTGGAAGAGCTGCTCCCCAGGGCCAGCAGCTGCAAGGGGAGGGGGGTTCAGTTCCAGCAGTTGTTGGGGTTGTTTCCCAGATGTGGAGAAGTGCAGAGAGGATCTGAGCAGCCTCCTTTCCTTCCTCTGGGAAATTTTCTGGCTTTAGCTCTGCCTCCCCCAGCAAACTTCCATCAAAGGAACTCCCATCACCCTGCTTGTCCCTGCAGCCCCACAGCAGCTCAGCTGGGTGGGCTCCTGCGGGCAGCACCCATGAGTGCTCCTGATCTGGGTAATTTCAGAAGCTGGAGATCAGCAGACACCAACTGTGCATCCCCATGGAAAGGAGCCTTGGGCTCCACTGGGATTTGCAGCCAGCACCAGAAGGGTGAAGCTTACACCAGAATTTTCAGGTTGTGTTGGCTCCTGTGGTCTCCTGGGCTGTGACAGTCTCTGAGGCTGGGCCTGGTGAAGCTCAGGAGTGTCCATCAGGCTTCTAACAGAGCATTCCCAAACACCCCTCTGGCAGGACAGGGAGGGCTGTTCCTGCTTGGTTCCAGAGCTGGGCTTGCCACATTTCAGGACAGCTCTGTTGCTCTTGTACAAGGGCTCACAGGTCCTGGCAATGCCTTGAGCCCAGCTTGGACTGGGCTGCTCACTGGATGCAGCGTGTAGAGCTCTGCTGGAGACAATCTCTGGCTGTGCCAGCTCCAGTTGCTTCCCAGGGTTTGCACATGGATGGAAAGGGTTGAAAACAGGGATTCCAGGCAGGATGGAGCAGGCAGAGGGGACACTGCACCCACAGCTGCTCCTGATGAAGGCAGTGCTGTGCCAGCAGCCAGGGCCCTGGGCTGGGGCAGTGCAGCTCTCAGAGCCACTCCTGAGCTGCTAGACTCTGCTCAATCCAGCCAGGAAACTGCCCTTGTCCCCACCAGGTGAGCACAGCTGGGGCTTGAGCTAGGGGTGGTGGCCCTGTGTCACACTGACCTGTGCTACAGAGGAAAAGAGGTATCCACCCCAAAAAACAGGGTTTGGGGTTTGTGGTTTTTGGGTTTGTGGCTGTTTTTTGTTGGGTGTTTTTGTTTTGGTTTGGTTTAGTTTTGTTTGTTTGTTTGTTTGTTTGGGTTTTTTTAGTTTTTTTGGGTTTTTTTTAAGGCCCTCAGGCACAGGCTGTAATGTGTCCTGAAGTGCTGCAGGGAAGGAAAAGAGGGATAAGCAAGCAGCAAGGGCAGTTGAGCCTTTTGCAAGGACAAGGTTGGCCAGGAAGGGTCACTTACAGTCAGACTGCTTCCAATGGTGTGTTATTTATTCACTGAGACTGTGCCTACACTTGAAAAGCACTTGGGAGCAAAAGAAGTTCCAGCCACCTAATTTAATGGCAATAATAACCACAGGAAATGTAAAGGCTTTACAAGAGATCAGTAAGATTCTGCCACATTCATATTTACAGAAACAGAGGCACAAAAAGTGGCAAAAATTGCTCAAACCCACCTTAGCTGTCCTTTGGAATAAAAAATTGATACCCAGTGGCCTCCTCTTATCTCCTTTTTTCAAAACATGGGAAAATATCCCAGCCCTTATGTGGGATTCCTTGGCAAAATCAAAGGCAAAGCCCCAGGCAGAGTCCTGATTTTTGAAGTTGGAAGAAAAATATAGAGGGGGAAAAAACAATTTAAAGAGCTGCAATGGTCACCAATAATCCATTTATTCTTTCATGAATTCTCCTAAAAGCAACAAATAGCCTCTGAGCTTTTAAAGAACAGCCTATCCTATCCTATCCTATCCTATCCTATCCTATCCTATCCTATCCTATCCTATCCTATCCTATCCTATCCTATCCTATCCTATCCTATCCTATCCTATCCTATCCTATCCTATCCTACCCTACCCTACCCTACCCTAATCTTAATCCTATCTCATTTTAGCTCTTACCCAGCAGAGATAACTGAGTAGTCAAATATTTTAGGTCATCTTTCACTGCAGATCCTTGGACTCTTGCTTTGTGCTCTCCAGACAAGTATTTGTTTTGAGCCTTATCTGGACTTTCCCTGCAATTCCAGTTGCTCAGGACTCTGTGGTTCCACTTCAGTGACACTTTTATGATTATGGTTATGGATATTGCCAGACAGGGAGATTAGGATTATCTTTCACTGTAAATAGCATATAAAATATAGTAAGAGAGAGAGAGAGAGAGCACTTCTATGTGTGTGGAGACAATGGGCTGGACCTGTTGTCCCCACTGGATGTGTCCTGTCCTGGTGAAGCTGCAAATGTGGCTTTGCTGGGATGGTCCTTCCTGGAGGGATCCAACTCAGCTTGGAAGGACCAAGCAGCCCTTGACCCCTTACAGGGCTTGGGGAAGAGAAAGGCAGCTTCCCTCCCTTGGGAGGAAAGAAAAAATTTCCAAGAATAGGCAATGTCTGGAGGCTCTGAGCTGTGCAAATCCAGCTGAATAAAATCCCTCTCTGTGGCCAGAGTTTGTTCCCTCATGCTCCGGCCAGGTCCAGGCAGGAGGTGTGCACAGAAGGGGTTAAATTGCCCAAGATCTGCTCCTCACCTTTGCACTGAGGTCCAGCCAGAGGTTTTCCTGGCACAGATGTGTTCTCTGGAGGGCGGGGAAACAGCAGCCAGGCACAGAGGAGCAGCAGCGCTGGCAAAACGCAGCCCTGACATCAGCAGCTCTGCAGCCCCACCAGAATTGTTTAATTTTGTCCAGGAGTGAGTTCTGGGCAGGGGAATGGGCCAAGGTCAGTGCTGCTGTAAGGGGCCATGGTTACCCTGCTGGCAGCTGCAGGGACATGTGCCTGTGGGATGTGTGTGCCCTGAGTGCTCCCACGCTCACAAGTCCCCTCAGTGTGGCACTGAGGTGTCCTGCCATGGGCAGTGATGGGACCAGAGCTGCTGCAGGAGGGGCTGGCTGTGGGCACACAGGACGGGGCAAGGGCAAAGCCTCACCTCTTACACATGGGCACGAGGACAACTCTGCTCACACCTGCCTGTCCCACTCGTGTCATCATGGTGACAACTGCTCACCCTGGTCCCCTCAACAGGGAGAGTCACAGGGCTCCACAGGCAGAGCCCTTTGCAGCTGCCCCAGGTGTCTGATGTTGAATTTCTGACAGGATCTGCCCTACACTGGGGTTCACCCACGGGCCATGTGTCCTTGTGCTTCCAGGGAATGTTTGCTCCTGTGCCAGGGAGCTGCTGGTGTCAGGGCACTCACCCTGGGTACAGGTAGGGTGAAAATGGGTTTCAACTCCTCAAAAGCCTCTAAACCCCAAATCCTTTCCCAACAGCAGAAATACAGGAATTTACCATGCTTTGGCTAAATTTCTTCTGTGTTATGAGCCAAACCTCTCAGCTCTCTTCCATTCCCTCTGTCTGCCAGTCCCAAAGTGCTTTGTCACTGGGGTGATGGCAGAGCCCCCAGTAATCACCAGACTGGGTGGGTGCTGCCCAGACAAGGCTCAGGAGCTGTCCCCATGTCCCAGAGCTGTCTGTCTCTCAGTCAGACAGCGCTGCACCCAAAGATTTGTCTGTGCTCTCACCCCTGTGCCCTTCACCTTTGCAGACAGAGGAACATCCGTGTGCTCTGCTTCCCGAGGAGCCAGCAGCTGAATTCCTGCCCCAGCTGCAAGGAGAGGAGATTATCTTGGCTGGCTTATGATTGTGGCCTGGATGGAGCCCTCCTCCACTGCCCTGGGCAAGACAAAAGGTAATGCTGCTGGGTGGCACGGTGCCACTGAGCCCTGAGCGTGCTGAGGGCATGGAGAAGGCTTCCCCCTGGTCTCCCACAAGTGTTGGGCTGCAGAGCCTTCCTGGTGGGCTCCAGCTGGGCTCAGCCTGCCCAGCAAAGGCTGCAGGGAGCCTGGGTCCCATGGGACACACACAGAGGTGGCACCTTTGCCCACCTTTGCACACCTGGCCCTGACTGACACCCAGCCTGGAGGGTCAATGATCATCACAGAGGGGGTAGGATGGACCAAACCAACCCAACACCACTTTGTCCATCACTAGCTGTCATCAGATTAGGTGTTTTATACATTTTAGCTGTCAAAATTTTCCCCACAGGATCCTCCTGCTTTCTCTTCTTTAGATAGAAAGGGGGTTTTTAATTAAATATGTCTTTTTCCATGGAAATTAAAATCAAGTAGATTTTGTTGATAACACCGAGATTTTCATTAAAGAAACAAAAGCAGAAGGCATTGACTAGAAAATGTAAGTTTAAGAAAATGTAACTGATAAAATTATTCTGAAATTTGACCATTTCAATGCAAGTGGAGGCAAAGCCGGAAAAAAGAAAAACAAGGGATCTTCTTAAAGGATGTCAATGCTGATAGCTTGAGAATATTGGCTGAGCAAAAACTCAGCTTTTGACCTGAAAAAAGGTAATATTTCAAGCAAAATGCTGCTCCCCCTCCCTCTTTACACATGGTACCAGGCACATCAGCTGTTCACAGTGATCTCCCCTGGTATCTGTAATCTGGGGACCCATCCCATGGTGGCCAGCCCTTCTGCTTCCCACAGGGAATGCTGCCACAGCCTGGCTTTTACCTCCTTGCACCCAGCACTGACATTGCTCCAGGAGCTGCTTTCCTGCTGCTGCAGCTGCACACAGGGAGATTTTAGTAGGAAACTACAATGGAAGAAAAAGCGACTGCTTTATTTTTAATGAAGAGAGACAAGACACCAGCCCTTCTCCCAGGTCCCCTTTTGCTCAGAGCTCAGTCTCTGGTCTCTCGAATCACCAGGCTCCCCATGTTTGGTGTTTGCAGTTAGCAGGGCTGCAAAGCACCAGCCTGGCTGCCCTGGCTGAAGCCCTCCAGGGTCCCCAGGACACTGTAAAAATCAGTTTCTTCAGGGTTTGACCTGAACCAAATGCCAGTTTTGACCTTCCTCCAAACCAACGGACAGAGGAAGAATTTCCAGCTGACTTGTAAAAAATTATTCAGAACACCTGAGCTGCCTGCCAGGCTGCAATTTGCTTCCACACACCACCTGCACTCTCCCTCCCCACCCATAGTTATCCCTCCCACCTAAATTCTCACTCCTTGGGTACAGCTAGCAGGTGTTTCTCCATCTCTTGCAGCTGGTCAGCTTTTCCTGCTCTATTTAAAGTGCTGCAGTGAGGTGCCAGCAGTGGCCTGATTGCTCTGGAGAGTTGGTGGTTGTGGTTAAATGAGCTGCTGCAGGAAACAAAGCTCTTCCCCTTTGGGTTTTAGGAAGGAGCTTTGGGCTCCTGGCCTGGCAGGGTGGGCTGGTGCAGGGATGGGGAGTGTGGGCAATGAGAGGTCTCTGTGCTCAGTGCTCATGGACTGCTTCCCGTGCTTCAGGACTCAGCCTCTGGGAGGTGAGCTCCCAGGTATGTTTGATGACTTGTTTTCATAGAATTCTTTTTTTGTGAAGTGCTTCAGGGTTTAGCCACCTGCTGTTTTCTTTGAGTTCTGCATGTAACTTTTCTCTAAAATTTCAAGGATTGGTTGTCTCCAGCTTGCCTTGAGCCAGAGCTGCTTGGCTGGGTTCCTGCTCTGTTTTGCAGTGTCCCTGGGGTGCAGGGAACAGGATCTGCAGGAGAAAATTGGACAAGCCACTGGGTCTCTAGAGGGTGGCTAAGAAAGCTCCCTGAAATGCAGAAGTTCTTTAAAGTCTTTCCTAACCTCTTCCTGGACTTGCTGTAGTGTCTCAATGGGGATGAAAGTGGAGTTCAGAACTAGCTTGCAGCTATCTCTTAGATCTGTAGCAGGGGAAAACTTGAGCCTTTTTTTTTTTCTTTCCCCCCAGTAAAAGCACGTGTTTGCAGGAATCCTCCTTCCCACCTCCCTCCCTGCTCCTCTCTGAGCTGAAACTGGGGCATCTCCCCCTTTAGCTGACAGCAGCCCCTGTGCTGGGTGAAACCTGTGGGTGCCTGTTCCTCACCCCTACCCCTCCAAACTCTGAGTTTCCTGCCCAGCATCACCTGCTGTCCCTGCCAGGCCTCTCCAGGCTGGCAGCCAGCCCTTCCCAGAGCAGGAGGGGACGAGGGACTGCCTCGGAGGGGTTTGCAATGTAGGTTAGGCAGGGGAGGCTGCCGAGAGCGGTGACATCGGGGAGGAGGCGGGAGCAGCCCGCGGATGACGAGGCGGTGAGGTTGTGTCTCCGTGCAAGGTACGCCTTGCATTAGTGATGTGTTTGTAGCAAATAACGCCGGGCTGGCATGGGAATGTGGGTCACCACTGCCAGAACTATGTGAGGAACAGGGAGCTGCTCGTGCTCTGCTGGGAAGCAAACGTATGTTACTGAGGGATGTGTGCTGGGGGGAGATTGAGTGCAGAAACTGCTCCAGCTTGGAAGTAGCAGCTCTCTGTGGTGTGAGTGAGTGCTTGCTTCCTGCCTGGGGGGTGCCTGTGGCTGGGAGTTGGGGTGAAATGGTGTTTGAGGAGGGGGGAGTGGGGTGCAGGGGTGTGTGTTCCTGCTGTGTAATAGTGCTGTGGTATTGGGGAACTCCTAGACTTGCTTGCCAATGCTCTCTGTGGCCCTGGAGCATCCATGCTGCACCAGCAGGCACGAGGAGGGATGCAGCCGGGCATGGATAACCAAGGATTCCAGCGTATCTTCGTGACCTATTTCTGCTTCTGTTGTTCAGTGTGTGCGCTCAGGAAATCTTTCTGCTTTAGGGGGGTAGGGTTTGTTAGTGATAAGGAAAAGCCTGCTTGACTGCTTGTGAGATTTAAACCACAAACTAACCTGGTTTTGAAGGTGGACTTGGGCTGGGGAAGGTGGCTCTGAACCTGCATGGAAAGTGATGTGGGATGGGGCTACACACATCTATAAATGGGTATGGTACTTCAGAGACTTCAACCTCAGAGCAAGTCCCTTTAATGAAAAAGCTGTGTTGGAAAAGGCTGCCCTTGGTCAGCAGGGACTTGTTGAGTGGCTTCACTTCCAGCACAGAGGCACTGGAGCAGAACAGGGCTGGTGGAGGGAGGCATGAATGGGCTGCCAGGCTGGAAGGGGCTCCTCTGTAGCTGCAGGTTGCTAAAACAGGCTTGTCCAAGCCCCTTGGAGCGAGTCAGGGACTTGTTCTGCATCCTGTAAATACCTCCAGGGCACATGGATGTGTTTCCATGGCTGCCCATGTGCTCTCCAAGATGCCCAAGCTGTGATATGTCCATCTGAGCCTCAGTCATTATTTCTCCTGAGTCTGGGATCAGAACAGAGGCTGCAAGGTGGCCCTGAGGCCAAACCTGAGCTTGTGAGGCTTCAGATTGAGAGGAAATGTGCTGTACCACCTGATGGAGCTGCAGGCAGCAAGCAGGAGTGAGGTGCTAGGTTGGGTTGCTCTTGGCCAGAGGCTCCTGAGCAGGGGTGGGAACCTTCACTCCTCTCCCCACTGCTGCCATGTGCAGCTTGGGGCTTGCCCACACACACCTGTGTGCCCTGTGCCAACCTCCTCCCAGGCCTGGATCCTCCAGGGAGTGTTTGCTCAGAGACTGCAGCACTGCTGTCCCTCTGCTGTGAATCTGCCTGTGACGC
The DNA here is from genome assembly GCF_035770615.1 of Melospiza melodia melodia. NCBI lineage: Eukaryota > Metazoa > Chordata > Aves > Passeriformes > Passerellidae > Melospiza > Melospiza melodia. The sequence continues at coordinate 5,203,728 of NC_086212.1, read as the reverse complement.
TGTTCACAGGGGCTCATGGATGAGGGAAGAGATGAGGATCTGACTCCATGTTTCAGAAGGCTGATTTATTATTTTATGAAATATATTACGTTAAAACTATACTAAAAGAATAGAAGAAAGAATTTCATCAGAAGGCTAGCTAAGGGTAGAAAAAGAAGGAATAATTACAAAGGCTCTGTCTCGGACTCTGCCCAAGCCAGCTGACTGTGACTGGCCATTAATTAGAAACATCCAACATGGGCCCATCACAGATGCACCTGTTGCATTCCACAGCAGCAGATAATCATTGCTTACATTTCATTTCTGAGGCCTCTCAGCTTCTCAGGAGAAAAAATCCTAGCAAAAGGATTTTTCATAAAGGATATCTGCAACATCTGCCCAGCCTGTCCAGCAGCCCGTGAGGCAGACACTGCCCTGAGGCAGGTGCTGGGTGACCTTCAGCAGCCCTGGGAGAGCCAGGCTGGCAGGGAAAGGACTGTGCCCAGAGGGAGGAGATGGGGCTTGATCTGTCTGGGTGCTGCCTGCAGGCTGTCCCTGCTGGTGGCTGCCAGCTGGGACAGGATCTTGGACTTGCTGCAGGGCAAAGTATGGACAAGGTCAGGGACTCACAGACCAGCCTGATGTTGTAAGTTCTCCCTCTGTGTGGTTTGTGGGCTTTGCTTTAAATTCCATTTGCCTTTCTTATCCATTCAGAAAGTCTAAACCCACCCCTTAGTTTTTTGGCTGCTCCTCAGAGTTGCCCCCAAATCCCAGATCTGCTGGTGGGGCCAGCTCAGGGGCTCTCAGAAGTTCCAGAACCCCCTGCCTGGCAGATCCAAAATCCATGCAGCAAGGGCTCTGTTATGGGCTTGTTTGCCTCAAAACTCATTGTCCTACAAAATTCTTGCCCAGGGAGATGGGTTCTGGCAGTTAGTGCTGCCCATTCCTTGGTCTGTAGAAGAGCTATTCCAGGATGACAGCTTGCTTGTGTCTACAAATCCCCTTCTTTTTAGATGGGAAAGGAAAGACATATTTCTGTGTATGTTTTGGTCCTTGCTTTCCCTTCAGTGGCAGAACTGAGGAGTAAAATTGAGTCTTGAAATGCTTTTGCTATCTACTCCTAAGCAAAACAAGGAACTCCTCTGTGCAGGCTGAACTCCTTGGGCTTCCCTCTGGCTCAGCCTGTGCAGCCCAGAGCAGGCTCAGGGCTTCCTCTCTGTGAAGGGAGAGGTGATGATGATGATGAGTGGTGGCAACTGCCTGCACAGCTGAGCAGCAGGGATGCTCCATGGTGGGAATCCCAGCTTCTGGCACTGGCTGTGTGTCCTTGGGCAAGCCACTGCTGTGATGTGTGTGTGCTGGCTTACCTCCTGCAGGGCCTGAAAGGTTTCATTCACGTCCCTAATTACTCACAGAGCCCTGAATGGAAGGGACAGTGGATGTGCCAAGCGTGTGACGTATCCCAGTACAACCTCATCCTTGTAAGCACTCTCCTTGTCCCCCCTGGGGACACAGGGGTGGCTCTGAAAGGCTTGACAGTGGTGCTTCAGCCTGAGTCCCCTTGGCCACCAGAGAGGCTGTCTGTTTTGTGGCACTGATGCCTGTCCTGTGAGCTATTGAGGGCTCCTGGTGAGGCTGGGAGGGAAGATGTCCTGGTTCCTATAATTTCCTGGTTATTTTGGTATGTGAGGAAGGGGGAGGAGGGTGGCTGTGGAGAGAAGAGCAAGGTCAGTGAAGAACAAATGTGCCTCTGTGCACTTGTGATTGCACTGCCAGCTAATCGGCTTCGGGGCTCCAACTTTGCTCGCAGAACTCATCAGGCACGGCCGGGAGAGGATAGAACAAACCATCAAGGCCTCTGGCTCCAGGCTCTGCTCATAGTGAGTATGAACCCCTCCCAGTGGGATGGGAGCCCTTTAACAGCTCAGCTGATAACCCCTGTGGTGGATGGAGCTGGCTGGCACCGGGCAGATGTGGGCAGTCCCTGGCACAGCTGCCAGCATCCGCTGCTGCCCGGCAGCTCCTGCCATGCCCAGCCTGGCTGTGCAGGGGGGGATTCTTTGGGATGGCCGGGGGTCTGTGCCCGGTGGTGTGTGGGGGCAGAGAGTGGGAGCACCCACAGGTGAGATGTGGGGTCTTTGGGCCCCCTTTTTGGGAGGGGTGGGGCAGAGGGTGGCTGTGGGGATGAGAGCCTTCAGAAAAGATGTGTGGTGGGGCTGAGGGGGGGTCTAAGCTCTCTGGGGCAGGGGAGAAGGGAGCAGCGCTGTTTATTCATGTTATCTTAATTCTGGCTTTTGTAAAGAGCACAGAGGAACCCCTAAAACCAAAGGGAGGAATCCCTGAGGCGAGGCTCACCCATCCCCAGTGATGATCAAGCAGGATGGATCTGAACCAATGAGTGTTCAAGTCTGCCTTCTCCAGCCCCAGCAAAAGCTGCACCAGGCAGACAAGAGCTCTTTAATGCCTCTGCTCACCACGCCTGCCCTGGCTGCCATGGCAGCTCCTCTTCCCTGCAATGTCAACATCTCTGGTCTGCCCTGGCCTGGGGATTGGCCTCTGGGGCTGCCAGCCCCAAGGACCGTGCTGCCTGGACCTAGCTGGGCTCTCCTGGCTGCCCTGTGGGGACACTCAGTGGGCTGCAGCATCCCTGTGCAGTGAGGAGGGGGCTGCATCTCTGCCTGGAGAGCTGTGACTTCCCCTGGCCTGGTGTTGTGTTGCTGCTGGGGATGTGCTGGCCCTCATGTGCTTGTGCAGCTTCTATTATTGCAAATCAGGGACCCATATTAGATAAACTTGTCCAGCCAGGAGCCCTGCTTCCCTGATCTCCTGTCAGCACACACCATCCCCTGCCTCCCCCAGAGTACAGGTATCCCATCCTTTGGGGGTGGCAGTGCTGGGGAGCTCAGCTGAGCCCTCTGTGATAGAAGGGGTGCACACACTGGGGTTTGCACTACTCCCCTGCAAGTTAACAGTGTGAAGCTGTTTCTCTCTTGGATTTTGTACTGAACACTGACTTCCTCTTCTTTTCCCAAGTGCTGAGCGAGTTGTTTTTTTAATGGATCGCTCCCGGAGCCCAGACAAAAGCAGCCAGGTGAGATCATGGCTCTGAACAAGCAAATCCTCACCTTTGGGATGAAGGGGGCTGGTGCCTTTAGATTAAAAACAAGAAGAGAGTCTGTGTTAGCCTGCTGGGAGTCTCGCTGCTGCCCTGTCCTGTGGGTGATGCTGGGTGGGGAAAAACAGCAGGGAGGCCCTTTGGGACAAGGCATGATGTTCCAGAGTCTGGGGACAGTAAGGTTCCTAGGGAGCAGGAGGAAGAGCATGTGTGTGTATGTCTATGTACCCCTTGTCTTTGGGATGAGAGGCTGCAGCTCTGTGGTGCTGGATCTGCATAAAGACCTCTAAAGAGACCTTAAATGTTTGCTGAAGTATACACTGGGTGTTTATCCATGGATTGCTGTGTTGAGGAAGGGAAAACCCAACCTGCAGCACAGTCCTTGTGACTAAAATTCTTATCTTCTCTAGCCTTCAACACCAACTGACAACATCAACCTCGGACCTTCTGCTAACCCCAAGTAAGCTCCCTGCAAAGCCAGGTAGGGTGTGGAGTGTGGAGAGATTTGGTAGGGGGATGCAGATGATCCCTGTGTGCCGGGGTGGTGTCTGCAGAGTCTGGACAGTTACATTTTACAGTTCTCAGCCTTTAACACCATATGTGCCACCAATGCACCAGCCTCCAACACTAAGCTGTAGCTGGTATTTATTCTAATCATCCTCTCCTGGCCATGTCTGCAGCCCCTTGTCCCTTTTCTTTTGAGAGGTAGTAAGGGAAGCTCTTCCTGGTCACCGCTGGCTTCCAGATTATCTTTCTCTAGAAACAGGCACAAACTGTATCCCCTGTAAGGGCATCCCTTAGTCCTTGCAGGTGCTGTCCCTGCTGCTGAGGGGTTGCTGGTGCTCTGCAGGGTGCCCTGGCACACACAGCATGAATCCTGAGCTGCCTGGGAGCGAGGGTCACCCACCAGTGCCCTTTAATCCCTTCCACAAACACTCATTTTTCCAAGCAGGATCTCTGCTTGGAAGCTGCTGTTACTGTTGCATGTTTCTCTCCCAGAAACATTAACTTGTTTCATTCTTGCCCAACAGTGCCAAGCCAACAGACTTTGACTTCCTGAAGGTTATTGGCAAAGGAAGCTTTGGAAAAGTAAGTGGGCTTGTGCAGGTGGGCTGTAGCTGTTTGGAGGCAGCTTGGCAGGAAAATGAGTTGCTGAAGGAGTTTCTGGCTGTGTCCTTTGCTGTGTTGAATACTCTGTTATGAGTAGTCTATTCTACTTTAAGGCCCTTCAACCCCTCTAAGGACTGAAGAGTGAGGTGTTTTATGCTCAGTGATGGTAAAGAGCAGTGCTTGATTCAAGATAAGTTTCAAACTTGTTCAGCAAAAGATCTCTGGAGAAACCTTGGAGACAGGCAGGATTCTTTAAATGGGACTGGCCCTAAATGCTCCAAAGCTATTTTCTATTGGGTGTCTAGGGGATATATGTGGGGATATTGAGTGCTTAACTTCTGGCAATGAAAAAGTGCTGGGAATTGAGAGGGCTGGAACTTGGTCTTTAAAACCCTGTAGCTGGCCCCCTGAAGTAGTTTTTCTGTGTCTACTCACTCACAAGAGTGTTACACTAATGAGGACACAGGGACCAAGGTGAGACAGCTGTGACCAGGACCTTCTGTTGCAGGTTCTCCTGGCCAAACGCAAGTGTGATGGGACTTTTTATGCAGTGAAAGTCTTACATAAGAAAACCATCCTCAAGAAAAAGGAGGTATGACTGCTCTGCTTGGGTGTTCTGGAAATTGTGGTCAGTGTATGGGCTCTCTGGATAATGCAATTGGGGTACCTGGCATTTAGGTAGGCAGTTCACAACTTAAAAATCCATTAACGTGGATCCGGCTATGCCATGAGAACAAAAGAATAGAGATAAATTAAGTCAGGTAGGAGGGAGTGGTTCTCTTTTTGGGGCTGGAAATGACCCTTGTGGGCTCAGAGCTTCCACCTGCTTTGAAAGCATCAGTGAGCCCTTAGAGCAGGCTGGGCTGGATCCTTGCCCGAATCCTTAATGCCTTGTCTGCTTTTTGATAGCAAAACCACATCATGGCAGAACGTAACGTGCTCCTGAAAAATGTCAAGCACCCCTTCCTTGTGGGACTCCACTATTCCTTCCAGACCTCGGAGAAGCTTTACTTTGTTCTTGACTATGTAAATGGAGGAGAGGTGAGTGCAGTCACAGGCTTTGTTTTAATCCTTTTTGGTCCTTCACAAACATGCTGCTTTATTTAAAACTATTTCTTGTCAGAAGATAATGATGTTGAGGGATAATGTTTTGACTGCTGGCAAGGAGCAGCCAGGAATACCTGAGAGGATACCTCACCTGTAAATTGAGTCAAGATCTTGCTGGTTATGACTTGAGTCAGATGATTCCCAAAGTAAAGATTCTGAGAAAAGTGGTATTGGGGCACTGTAAAATTCTATGGAGAATATGGGAAATGCTGGCATTGGTGAGGTTCAGGGAAACCCCCTCGTGGGCCAGCTCTGGATCCATGCCTAGTGCTTAGGAGTGATGCCATTGCAACTTTCTAGACTTTTTCTGTCCTGTAGAAGCTTACTTTTCTCAGCATCTTTCTATGCTATCTGAAACTGGCTGGGATATCTTGTTAAGGTGGATATCTTGCTAAAATCAAGCTCATGTTGGGGATCTTGGCATGTTCAGCTCTCTGCACATATCACTTCTCATGGCCGTACTACCACTGTAATCAGCCTGTGGGTTGTAGTAAGCTAGGAGCTTAACCAGGTCAGGAGATGATGAATGTCTTGAGTATTAATAATTAACTTTTGTGAATGATGAGGAGGAGAAATGAAACAATTTCTATAAAGGTGTTTGTATTGCTGAAATTCACTTGGCTTGGGTTTATTTCATCCTGTTAGTGTGCTACCTGCTACAAATCCCTTTTCACTCATGTAGCTGGATTTCAGCCTTGCTCCAGATTAGCCTTCATTTATTTAGAGACATGATCAACCCTCTCACCTTCCCGTAGCTCTTCTTCCACTTGCAAAGGGAGCGCTGTTTCCGTGAGCCCCGGGCCCGGTTCTACGCTGCAGAAGTGGCCAGTGCCATTGGGTACCTGCATTCCCTAAACATCATCTACAGGTAAGGCAGGGGCTCCAAGCCTGCCCTGGCAGGGAAAGGGATTCACTGGGCAAGTGAAATGCTGGACTGGAGTAGCTGAAAAGTGTCCTAGCCCAGACAAGACCGTGCTGCTGGCGCTTTACCCTGCAAGACCTGATGGGCGATAAACCATTCTTTCCCCTTCCTAGTATCAGTCTGAGGGTATTAAGTTTAAAGACATAAAATAAACCTGACTCAATAAGTAAGAAATCATATCTCAGTAACAATTTATGCATGGAAATGCAGGCTAACACCTGATCCTGTGTGAAAGCAGAAACATAATTTTTTTATGTTTCCATGTATCTATACTGACTCCCATCAGTATACATACAGGGAAACATTAAAAAAAAAATGTTTCCATGTATGTATACTGATGGGAGTCTGCAGTTTGGGAAGGTCTTGCTGATCTGGATTGGGAGACTTTGTTAGCTCCTGTTCATAGCTCATGCTGTTTCACATCCATGTGTTTTAAATATCTGGCCAAATCTGCTCAAACAGCACTTTGTCTTGCAGGGACTTAAAGCCTGAGAACATCCTCCTGGATTGCCAGGTATACTCACAGCTTGGGCTGTCTTCCTGTTGGTTTTAAAAACATCAGGACCACAAGGAGAGGGCTGTGCCTCTGCAAGCTGGACTATAGTTGATGGCATGGCATGGATTTTGTCTGTCTGCCCCACTGTCTGCACTTCTGTGCAGATCCTGGAGGGATGAGAGGGCTTGCCCTCTGAAGAACTGCATGGTTTTGGGGTTCATTCCCAGAAGCTGGGACCTGACCTGTGGAGGGGATCAGGGTGGTGAAGAGCAGGTCACTGCTGCAGCTCTGGTAGCCACTGTTACATAAATTGGCTCTGGGATAAAGCAGCAGAAAATCACAGCAGTGCTGGAGCTCCTCATGGTTATCTAGCTGTAGACAAATAAAAAATAAACAATTGAGACTGTATTTTTCTACAGCCTCCAGTACCTGTACTACAGGATGAACATAATGGGAGGGAGGGGAGGAGATGAGCAGTGGGGAACCAAAACCCACATGAGATGTAATGCATAGGCAAATACTTGGAAATCCTGTCTCTTCTCCATAAAAAGTGAGACAAGCTAAAATTTCTCTTTTCTTTAGGGACACATAGTATTGACAGACTTTGGACTCTGCAAAGAAGGAATGGAGCAAGAGGAGACAACTTCTACCTTTTGTGGCACTCCTGAGGTACTGCTGGGGCTTTGCTGAGACCTGGGGGCTGGAAACCTTTGACACTTGGTGCTCTGGGTCTTGGGCTTATGTGACACCTCAAAAAAATATGGGCTCTCTGAGGCTGTCAGCCTGAAGCTGGAGCTCAGATAAGGCCTTCCCTATCCAGCAGACAGTTACTCCAAAGTTGCTGTGTTGTTACAGGTATGAATGAGCTATTGGGGCAGGGGTTCCTGCACTTGGAAATGGCCAGACTTGTGAAAATAGCTGGGGAGTGGAGACAACCTTGTCCCTGGGAGCAGGATTGCTGGTTGTTTACCTTCTTTGAGACCCCAGTGGTGCAGAACAAGGAGCCTGCTGGTACTGCCATGCACAGGACCTTGCTGTGCTCTCCTCTGTGTCCTTGGTGCATGCAGGAGCTGCAGAATGCCCTGTGCAGAGCAGGGGAGCAGGCTCCCCCCTGGAATGCAAACACTGCTCAAAGAGGAGGAAATGCCTTTCCTCCAGTGCACTCCAACTGAGTTTTGTGAAAACCTATTTCCAGTCTGGCTTCTTGGAGGCTTTTTTGCCTGCTTCTTACTGAGCCTGGGGATTTTGGTAGCACTTTAGCTTAGGTAATGTACCTGTCCTGCTGCTTTCCCCAAGCAGCTTGGCAAAGGGTCTGTAAACAGGACACCTTTCAGCATTGAAGCTCAGCAGAAGTGGGCAGGAATTTCCCTTCTTTTTCAGTGAGGTTTCACTTATGCAACAGCACAGCATGAACCAAGCAGGAATGTTTGAGCTTTGTTTTCTAGTTGTGGTGTTGGTGTTTTCCTGTTCTAGACAGAGCCTGATAGTACACAGAGGTAATTCTGTGGGGAACTGTTCTGCAGACTGCTCAAATTCTTGCCTGTTGCTCCTCTATAATGGCCCTTGGTAGTTTTGCTCCTTTGGACAGACTTATTGGGGCTGAAAACTGCAGTTTTTAAAAAAATAAAGGAGTTATTTTAAAGGTGTGATGTCTCCTAGAGGGACAGGATTGCTGGCTGAATTGTGGCATGTACCAAATGTTTGTAGAAGTCCTCTCAAGGAAGAGAACCTCCTGTAGCCTGCAAGGGCATCTTGAAGGCTTTGGTAGATGTCTCTCAACCCCATTGCTCCAAAGCAAGTGGAGAGTTTATTAGATAATACTAGGAACAGCATCTGTGTTATTCTTAATGCATTTGCTCAACTTGAGCTGCAGCCAGGTTTGGGACTAAGAAGGGCAAAGCCCTTCCTTTATAATTTGATATTTCCTTCTGAATTCCCAGTATCTGGCTCCTGAGGTGCTAAAGAAGCAGCCCTATGACAGGACAGTAGACTGGTGGTGCCTAGGAGCTGTCCTCTATGAAATGCTCTTTGGACTGGTGAGTTTGGAAATGGGCTGGTTCACTTTGCATTGTGGAAATTTGATTTGCAAAAGCTGTGGTGTGATGTTGGTCTGGTGCTCATGAGGCACTTGATAGACAACTAAATCCTGAATTAATGATCTGGTCCAATCCTACCACTGCCCTTTCGAGCAGAGGTGTGGCAGGTCTCCCCCATCTTCTCACTGCAGGATTCATTTTGACCTGCAATGTGTGGCTCCTTCTGGTGGCTCATGTTTTACCTGGCTGCTTCTCCTCTCTTTCAAATTAGCCTCCTTTTTACAGCCGGGATGTGTCTCAGATGTATGACAACATTCTGCACAAGCCACTACAGATCCAAGGAACCAAGACTGTGGCAGCTTGTGACATCCTTCAGGGACTTCTCCACAAGGACCAGAAGAGGAGGCTGGGTGCCAAAACAGACTTTGTAGGTGGCCTTCACTATGAGCAGGAGGGAGGGAGGGAGGATGGATGGGGAAATTTCTATTCTGAGCATTTCTTTCAGAACAGCACTGCCTTGGAAAAGCCCTCCCACACAGTCTGTCCCTTCAGCCTCCTACAATGGACACATGGGGTTGACTTGGCAAAGGGAGAGGGGAGGTGGCCAGCTAAGGACACCAGTGTGTGATGGGTCATTTCCCTTGGGGGATTCCTGGACCAGGACCCTCATCTGTTAAGGATTTGTGGATATGAGTATGTGGTAACTCCAAGTCAACCACTTAAAGCTGTGAGACCAGGTGGTGGAAAATGAGGGTTGGCAGAAAATTGACTTTTCCTTTCTGCTTTCTTTACAGCTTGAGATAAAGAGCCATGTATTCTTCAGCCCAATAAACTGGGATGATCTATATCACAAGAGGATTACTCCTCCATTCAACCCCAATGTGGTAAGTGGGTAACTCTGTCTGTTTTACAGAAGGGATCCTCTCCAAATATCTCCCACTGATGCTGAGGGTTCTGAGGTGTGGGTTGGGACCTGCAGATGGAGTAGTGATAGCTCTTTTGGAAGAGCAGCTGCGTTGGGCTCTCTGAACACAAGGGTGTGGTTTGGGTCTGCTCCCTCAAGGATTTGTGTCTCTGCTCCTTGGCTTAGGCTGGCCCAGCTGATCTGCGACACTTTGATCCTGAGTTCACCCAGGAAGCCATCTCTGCCTCCATCACCCGCACGCCTGACCTGGCAGCCAGCAGCTCCAGTGCCTCAGATGCATTTTTAGGATTTTCATATGCACCAACTGAAGAGGACATTTAAGTTTTACAAAGGCTTTGTCAAGCCATATTTTAAATGAATGGGTTTTATGGGTTTTTGTGGGTTTTTTGTTTTTATTTTTTTTCCTTTTGAGAGGTTTGGTACTGTCCTTTGCTCATGGTTTAAGGAAATTGGCACTAACACACTAACTGACTGGGATGGAACAGAGCTCTTAATTTTTGCTGTTTGGTGGATTTTGTCCCTAAATGAATGTTTCCCTCTCAGAAAAAGTGGGACACTGACTATGATTTTCCGTGAGTGTCTTGTGCTACTTGGCAGAATTGTATTCACTCTGTGGTTATATTTATGGTTGAGGTATGTGCCATCATTCACATAACAGACATGTCCCTGTAACTGGACACATTTATTTTACTTTCTTTTGTGGAGCTACGCCCAATGTCTTTCTCAAAGCCCTCAACAGAAAAGGAAACTCTTCACATCACCATGAACAGTGGCTTCCTTCCCTTACTCTGTCACTCCAGCTGGTCATCCTGGGCCGAGTGAAAAACTCTGTTCATCAGTTATTGTTCCAAAGGGAGCTGCAGATTTTTAAGTCCTGAACTGCACTGTGGCCTTTCATGCCAGTCTGATCTCCTCAAAGTGAGTGGATTATCTTTCTGGCCCAGGATTGGGATGCTACTGAAGCAACAACGAGGCTGTGATGGAGGAGCCAATGTGTAGGAGGAAAATCCCAGATCAAGGAAGGGGTGGAGAAAGAGATGGAGTTGCTTGGAAAAATAAAAATAACTTTATAGCTGAACTCTGGTTGGGGGGGAGGGTGCTTTCACAGCCTGTGCTTGACCTGCCCCAAGCACACCAACACTACTGTGATGATCACAGGGCAGTGAACAGCAAGTGGTGGCCATGCTCCAGCACTCACCTGAAAATGCCCATCACTCATGTGGAACAGTTATTTATTCTGCCTTAATTTAAAAGCTGGTGTACTCATTGAATGTCACTTCCCACATTTCTTTTTAAGCTGTTCTGTGCTGTGTCTGTGGGGAGGAGAGGGGGCTCAGAGCAACATGGGGATAAACAGGGGGCTTTCTAAAAGCTGTGTGATGCTTGTGCTGTGGGGAACCTTGTGCTTGGTACCACTGTGTGTTTTGGTTTTTTTTTTTTATCAGGCTCGATCTTGTATATGCTGAAGTCATTGGAAATATGACATTGTTTATATTAAAGTTGCAAACACTCATGTGCTTCTCTGGGTGTCCTGGATAAGAGGGGAAGGAGGGTGTGGGGCTGCATGCAGAAAGTGACTAACACTGCTGCGTTTAAATTAAAGAGGAATTCCCTAATTTAAGCTGATCACAGCATCATGGAAGGGTTGAGGATCTTAAAGGCCAGGGGCAGGGATACCTTCTACTGCTCTAAACCTCATCCAGCCGGGCCTTGGATACTTCCAGGGATCCAGGGGCAGCCACAGCTCCTCTGGCCGCCCTGTGCCAGGGCCTCCCTACCCTCACAGGGACGAACCTGCAGCTGTCAGGATTGGGATTTTTGACACAAGCAAAAATCAATGGCCCAGAAACGCAAAGAGGGGTTCAGGACAGCGGGACTGCGCCGAGCCCTGACAGGCGCGGACTGGGGCTCAGGAAGGGCGGGAGCGCACCGCCCTGTCCCCGCCCCGTCCCACCCCCCGCCCTCCGCAGTGGTTCCGTCCCGCCCCTTTCCTTGCCGGGGACTGGAGCGAACCATTGCGGCGACCTCTGCACTCGAGAGGGGGGGCAACGCCCCCCGCGCATGCGTCCGGCCGGAGCGTTGCTAGGGCGCGCGTGGTGACGGCGGCACGGCGGGGGCTCGTTGGGGACCCGCGGGCGGCCGGGGCGCTGGCGCTTGCCCGCTGCTCCCCGGAGCCCTCCGGCAGCCCCGGGGGAGCCTATGGAGAGCGGCCCGCGCAATGCCATAGTGTTCAACGCCTCCAAGGGCGAGAGCTTCACGCCGGCCGGCGGCTACAAGGCCCTGCGGAAAAGGCTGCGCGGCAGCTGGAAGGTGCTGAGGTGAGGGGCGGCTCTCGGGGCGCGGAGAGGCCCCGGCCGGTGTGTGTGGGCAGCCGAATGGCCTTTGGGGGTGTGTGGGCACCCGAGTGGCCTTTGGGGGTGTGTGGGCACCCGAGTGGCCTTTGGGGTGTTTGTCGTGAGCTGAGGTCGCTCTCTCGCGTTGATGGCGCCCTGTTGCATCTTCTGCCCCCGTGGGATGCTGTGCGTGGTTCTTGGGAGCTGCAGCTCACCTGGAGGAGATGGAGTGTGAGTTGTAAGGATGAGGCTCTTCATACAGGTTTGTGGGTCTGTAGATGGTACCGTTTATCTGATCACTGCAAAATACGGCATGAGCTGTTTGGGAGAGGATATCAGGGAAAGGTTCATCCCCAGAGGGTGCTGGCACTGCCCAGGCTCCCCAGGGAATGGGCACGGCCCTGAGGCTGCCAGGGATGCCCAGGGTGGGGCTGTCGGGGTGTCTGTGCAGGGACAGTCCCATGGGCTCAGTGGGTCCCTTCCACCTCATCTTATTCTTTGAAATGTGGCCAGACCAAAAAGAAGAAAAAGAAAAATAACAGGAAGCTCCTCAGGTGCAAAGTTTAATAGCAGCTGTGACAGCTTGCAGCAGTTCTGGATCTGGCACAGTCCCTTGTCAGAGGAGCATTGCTGTTTAGCTGGTTGGCATTTTTAAGGGTTATTTTTGCTCAAGTTGTCAACTTTAAACCCAGATAAAAGGATGTGAAGTGACTGAAGTGATTTGCTTTGTGTTCATTTGCAATTCCTTTATAAAAAAAAACAAGAGGAAAAAGTTGTGGATCAGGACTGTATCCAAGAATAATGTGTGTCTTTATTAATCTATTCATAGCTTAAAAGATGAGATCACTTCTGAGAGACTGTTTGGGGTGAAATTGTGGATTACAGCAGGACCAAGAGAGAAGTTCAGTGCTGATGAGGTAAGAAGTCAATAATTGTTTTCAAGTTAGTTATGTTTTAAAATTTGCTTAAGTAGAAAAGAACAAGGCAGAAGACTTTGCTGTAATGCTACTTTAAATCAGTTTATATACATTGGAATTTGAATGTTTTTCTTATAGGGCAAAGTTAAATGCAAGCAGTCAAAACAATTCCTCTCCCCTCATCTCAATATAACTTCATTCAGTTTTGTGTGCAGCTTCTCATGTTTGTTGATGATGTTTGTTGATTTCTAGTTTTCTGTTCTGAAGAAATTCCTGGAGGATGGTGGGGCCATCCTGGTGATGCTCAGAGAAGGTGGAGAGTCCCGGAATGGCACAAACATTAACTTCTTGTTAGAAGAATATGGGATCATTTTCAATAATGGTAATGGGACTCACTGCTACTTTTAGTCATCAATTTGAAAATTGAAAAGAGCAGGTTCAGCCTTTGTGGATACAAGCCAAGCAGATCTTTCTCACAAAGGATCTTTTGATCTAAAAGATTTTTTTCTTTAAATCTGCATGCACATGATGAGGTAATATTGAAGCACAGCAAAGGCTTTCCATGGACAGAGTGCATGGGCAACTTGGCCATTTCCATTCCTTTGCTGTAGTTGTTAGTTTTAATTTACTAAAAAAAAATAATTTTAGGGAAATTTCTTGGTTAAAAAGCCATTAATTTAGAACATTTTCCATATGTTTTAAAGTATTGAATCACTTAATGCTCACGCTGAATAAGAAGTGGCACTTTTCTTTAGCAGACCAATAAAATATATCACTCATTAGTTTTGTGCTGCCAATATGTAAAAAAAAACCCAACAACCCAAGGCAAGTGTGTGTCAATGTACATGAAATATTTGGGGCCTTTGGTGGCTTTTCTAGACCATGCCTTTTTTTACATCAATAGGACTCAATTAATCAAGTATTTGGAAGATGCATAAAAATAAAGTTGTAAAAGTTGATCCAGGCTGCTTTAACTGGATCATCTTTTTGTCTCTTTTGCTTTGCAGAAGATGGTGATGTGCTTAACTTTCTGTATTTTTTTTTTTGAATTTGCAAACATATTCCTATCCTAAATCTATTCTATCCAAAAGGAAACAATAGTAAAGGCTGATTTCAGTTTTGTGGTGTTAAAAGCATGACAGATTTGTGGTGTTCAAAGCAAACACCCAGGGAATCCAAGAGCTAAACTAGTTTTTCTTTGCTAAATCTAACACACTGATCAGCTGAGATGTCAATTTCTATATTTTTTTCTTTTTTCAAGATGCTGTAGTACGAAATGTGTATTACAAGTACCACCACCCAAAAGAAGCCCTAATCTCTGATGGAGTTTTGAACAGGTGAGTTTTGGGGTATGGGAATCTTCACAGTAAACTCTTGTAAACTGGATTGTTTTCAGTAAGGTTTGTTTTTCAATATCTTGTAGGGGAATCAGTGAAGCTGCAAAGAAAACAGTGCTGGAGACAGCAGATGAAGATGGAAGGGGCCATGACTCACAGTAAGTGTTTTCTCTGAGGAAACTGCTGTGAAAATGTGTAGAACACCTCAGAATTGGCAGGTTTGGGATTAGCAGCAGTACTCTGTGCTTATGGTGAGGTTTTCTAATGCATTTCTTATGTTCTTGTGCTTCTTAGGTTATATCTGGGAAGGAGAATCTGTTTAGTAGAGCTTGGTAACCTCTGAAGGAGCAGGAGGGATAGGTTTGGAAAGGAATTATTTGTCTGGTTCTCATGACCAGATCTTGTTTGCCTCTAGTCTGTGGGTTTCAGTTTGAGTTCTGTGAATCTGCCCAGCCTGCCTGGTGCATGCAGGTGCTTATGGAATTCCTGTATTTCCTGCAGAGCTCTCACCTTTGTTTACCCTTTTGGAGCCACACTGAATGTGATGAAGCCAGCAGTGGCAATCCTGTCCACAGGGTCTGTCTGCTTCCCACTCAACAGGCCTGTCCTGGCTTTCTATCAGCATGAGGTATGAGCTGCCTGGGGCCCTCCCTGCATTCCCCCTGCCCCACACAGAGACTGTGAGTGGATCTTTTGGGGCTACTTACAAACCCACCTCAGTTTTTGATGTATCTGCAAACTCCAGATGAGCCCACTGACTCCTGACTTTTTTTATGGTAAACTTTGCACAGGGCTCAGAGGAGAATTAATGAAGTGGTCAGCAAAGATTACATATTTTTGGTTGACTGGTGGATGTCTTTAATTCTTTAAAGTTTTAGGGTTTTCTCTGCTGTTTTACTAATAATTTATTAAATAAGATTATCCCCAACTCTGTAAGTACAGCATATTGAATTCCAAGGTTCTCACCTTGGAACCAGTAGATTTTTCATATATTATTTTACTCATCCAGCCCTGTTAATTTATAAAAATAAATTCAGAAATTTAATAATAAAGAGTTACAAGCACAAGATTGATATTGTTAATGAATGTGAACAAGTTAATGCAGTTTTTTACTATGTGGACAATGGAGTTTTTTACTATGTAGACAAGTAATGCAGTGCAATAACAATTGCCTCTAAAGCTGTGATTTGGAAGGAATTTTTGCTATATTGTATTCTTTCTTGGTAGAGTAAAGGTGGAAAGATGGCAGCCCTGGGATCTTCCCACATGTTCAGTGACCAGTATTTAGATAAAGAAGAAAATGGTAAGATCATGGTAAGTTGGAGTTTTTTGGTTTTTTGGGAGGTTTTTTTTTATCTTTAAAAACACCTTTTTGTATCTTCACAACATTTGTAAAGCACTCCAGGCTCAGCTTCATTTTAGAGCAAGACAGCTATGAAATGAATTCAGTATGGGAATTCTCAGCCAATACTAAGATATTCTTTGATTTATTATCTTATTTTTTTTTTTTGTGGTATGTTATTTAATAGACTTAATAGGAATATTTAAGCATAGAATGAGATTACTTGGGTCCTCCTGAAAGTAATTGAGTTTTGCCCTTCCCCAGGATGTGCTTTTCCAGTGGCTCACAACATCAGATATCCACTTAAACCAGATGGATATGGAGGACCCTGAGGTAAGAGAGATCCATCACAAGGAGGTAAAGAGCAGTGGGATCAGCACTGGTCTTGGCACACCCTGTGTTTATCACAGAGTGGTTAACAGCAGGATGGGTGCTGCTGTTGTTGCACCACCTTTATTCATGGCCTAAGATTGAGTAGAGAGATGGCTCAGGTGTAAAAATTCATGGTACCACTCAGCCTTAGATTGCTATTCATCATCACGTATAATTTGTGAAGGTCTCTTTCCAATTTGCCCATGTTTATGAGATGGACTGCTGCAGTGTGATGAGTTTGCACTTCACTCTGAGCCCTGAGACAAGAGGAATGTGCAGGAAGGAAAGGCAGATTTTCTGTGTGTGAGCAGGGATCAACCTGTGTGTCAGTTTTAGTTGTATACAAATGCTTTTTTTATTTGGAAATATCTTTTTGTGATTAAAATGTATACTCTGTGTGCTTAAAAACCAGCAGTTTGCACAGTTGATTAGTAAGCTGTCTGTTTTAAAGAATTAGCAGAAATGCAAATAGGATTGTTGTGTAGCTTTACAGCTGAGAGAAGAGGTGGCACAGTTACTGATCTAGTGAGCTGCACTGCAAAGGGCCAGAGTGAAAACAAAGAAAGAGTGAAATATTTATTTCTAACAGAGATTTTAGGTGAGATATGAGGTAGAAAGGGACAATAGGAATGGGTTGGCCATTTCAGATGCCAGGGGTGTGTGTCTGTATGTCTGTGTGCTCAGATTTCAGACTACACCGTGCTCCCAGACACGGCCGCGCTCTCCGAGCAGCTGCGAGTGTGCCTGCAGGAGGGAGATGAGAACCCCAGAGACTTCACAAAGCTCTTTGATACATCCCTTTATCAGCTGGACACAACTGCCCTCCCTTCAGTTATCAAGTCAGCAGCTGTAATTTTCTTATTACTTATTTATTTATTCCATTTGGTGTTCTGCATTTTCTGTTTGTGCTTAAACTGTGTCTCCTTAAGAGCAGGAAGGAATGAGCATGTTGAATATGGATGTACCAGAAAATAGATTTGTACAGTGTGGCAATGATGTTTTCTCTTGCTTCTTGTCTTAGCTGTAGTTTCTGGCCTTCTTTTCTCCTTTTTTTTCTGACTACATGAGATTCATTGATTTGATATTTTGAGAAATGTCTGCAGTGAAGTTGGGCACTTTCTGGAGTGGTAACTGAGAACTGCTCGTTTTTCCACTTTTGAATTACTTGGCATTTACTGGAAGCTGCATTTCAGTCACCTCTGCATTTCCCAATGATTGTGTTTTGAGGTTTATCAGCTGCTCAGTTTCACCAGTTTTTGTCACTCTCAGTTTTGTCCATCATAACTCCTCTGTTACCCAGATCATGTCTGAACACTTTGAGTAGTAGCAGCTTAACACAGATTCCATAAACTCCACTCTGCTGGGGACACTTTTTCTTCTTACTCTCTATTTCTTGTATTTTCACTAGGTGTGAATACACAGGATCTCCCTTCTGACCCCATGACAAATATTCTTTGAAAAATAACTTTTGGTTATTGACTTCCTTATAAACTTTTCTGAAATCTCAGGTCTGCTTGTTTTGTGCTGGATCACTTTTCCTTCATCTGTGTTCATCCTGCTAAAAGTCAATTGTAGAATTGAGCTGTGATTTTTTAGTCACCTTATATATCCACCTATCATCTTCCCCTGTCACAACTGTAATTTTCTTACTGTAGAAGTTAGTTATTACTGATCTGTAGTTTTCTGAGGTCCTTATAAAATTGACATCTCATTTTTTTGTGCTTTTACATTGCAAAACTTTGATGCTGATGTGTTCACAAAAATCCATCTCTATAGCCTGCTAGTGGAAATAGATGTGGTATCACTTTTTTCCTCATACTTGGAAATTTTCTGTGCTGCAGAGCTTATGAAGAGCTGAATATGAAACATGAACCCCTCCAACTCATTCAGCCTGAATTTGAGACTCCACTACCTGTGCTCCAGCCAGCTGTGAGTAATTTTCTTCCTTGTATATTACAGGGAGAACCCTTCCCCATGAAAGTTGGACTTGATAATCTTGGATGTCTGTTCCAACCTTAATGAGTCTCTATTTCATTTGTTTCATGCAGAGTCTCTGTATGTCATTTCCATGGTTCTGTAAAAGAAGTAGTGAGAAATGCTGTAGCAATAACTAATCACTTGGGAGCTGACTACACTGCAGGGACTATCTTTTAGGAAAGAGCACTCATTTACACTTCTAATTTATTAAAAGAGCTTCAAAATGTAGTGTGTGGTACCAAAACAGGATCCTTGTGTGGTGAGCCTTTGATGAGTAGCTGCTCCCAGTCCTGAGAGGTGGCTCAGCCTTCCCAGTGAAGATAGGATGTGGTATTTGAGAAAGCTGTGCTGGTGAAGGTACTGCACTGCCTGCTGCCAGGGAGGAGCCAGTCTGTGCTGCTCTGCCTCCATCTCCCAGATCCTCAGGGGAAGCAGAAAGTGGAGCTTTGGTCTTTTACAGCAGGAGCTGATCAAACTTTAACCAGCAATGTTTGGGCTGACAGCAACAACACAAGCTATGGGTGTGTCAAACTCACTTCAGAAGGCAGGAATCTCTCAGTATCTGAATTTTGGCACCATTGTTCCATCCTGCTTTACCCTGACCACTGAGAAAGCATCACTGGGATCCTTTAGAGCTTCAGGAGTGCAACTGAAAGTGGTGTCTCCTTCACTGCTTTTTAAAAACCCAAGTTCAGCTTGTGACATAAATGGTGCCTGCATGAAACAGAAATTCTCTGACCAGAATTGATGTCAGTATGTTTTCAGAGTGAGGTGTTAGGGCTAATTTAGTTCCTCAGCTCTCAGCCATCACCTGGATCTCATGGAGCAAAACTGAAACTGCAAATAAGAATGTCTAGTTGGGATGCTGGGTGATGATTCTGGCATACATGTGGCTAAATTCTTTTGGAACGTTCAGTTATTTTTACAACATAAAAATGGGATTTTCAAATGGTGCCACTTGGTTCCATGGCTTTGGAGTTGCTTTTGACTTTTTAAAGGGTTTCTTCAAATCCAATATAAGTTCAAAACTATTGTCTTAGAGATCTACAAAGTATAAGAAACATATGTGGCGATCAAGCATGCTGCTGTTTCTGTCCAAGGTTTTCCCACCTGCTTTCAAAGAATTGCCTCCTCCTGCTCTGGAGCTGTTTGACTTGGATGAAACATTTTCCTCAGAGAAAGCACGTCTTGCAGAGATCACAAACAAATGTAGGTGGAGCAGATTGTTTGCACATTTAAAATAAAAGTCCATTTTTTTCAGGGGAAAATTGTTATATTTAATTCTAATGCATGGACCTCATTTAGGAAAATCTACTGCCCTTATCCTGATCTAAGAAATTGAAAAGCTTTGGAAATTAATAGTGCGACTTTATGTACCATGAAATTATATTTTGTCTGTTACATGACATTTTATCATGCTTCTGCCTGCTATTTCCTATATTGTGCATAAATTGCTTTGTGCACTCTGGCTGATAAATTTCACATCCTTTTTATGCTTTGAAGTTAAAATGTTAAGATTATTCTAAACACATAAAGATGAGCAGTACTGGCTGCAGGAATACATCATGGCTGGTCCACTGAGCTTAGTGATGGGACTGACCCTCCCAGGATGCCAACAGCAAATGGAGATTCAGAGCAGGTTTTTGGCCAGCTGTTCCAGATGTGTGACACTCACCTGCCTTCTTCCCTGGGTGCTTGTTTAGGCACTGACGATGACCTGGAGTTCTACGTGCGGAAATGCGGCGACATCCTGGGAGTGACCAGTGAACTCCCAAAGGACAAGCAAGATGCCAAATATATCCTGGAGCACATCTTCTTCCAAGTGGTTGAGTTTAAGAAACTGAATCAGGTATTTTTAATAACAATTACAAGTGAGTAGTTGGTTGTAGCAGCAGTGAGGGTGGTGTGTCATTGTAGCAGCTACACTTGTCACAGGCAAGAGGTGATGTAAGACATTAGCTGTGCAATAAATGAGAGCAGTGAAGTGTGATCCAGAGTACTTATGGCTTTTAATCTCCATAAAACATGTACTGCTCAATTTATTAAGTCTCCCATTTATTTTAATTGGGGGATTAATACATGCAAGTGTAGTTTGTAATTGCAGCTAAATCCAGTTCATTGCTGGTGCCTGAGTGAGAGCAGGGAGTCCTCAGGAGTGTTCAGTGCTCTGGCCAGTGCTGCAGTGCAGAGGTGACCAGCATTGCTCCTCAGGGGCTGCACTGAAATGCAGCTGTGCTGAAAGAATTCTTCATAGCAAATTTAATACTTCAAAGTGTCTTTGGAGCATATTGGCAGAGCTGCAGTTTGTGCTAACAAGAATTGCCCGTTTCACATGTAATCTATTTAAGCCAAAAATCTTGCAGTTCTACCCTGTTTTTAAAGCTCTTTTTTCTTCTTTTTTTTTTCCTTCCTCTTCCCTTACTTAAGGAACATGATACTGACCCAAGTGAAGCTGGATTCCAGAACAGTACCTGAGACCTGGCTTTCCCCAGTTTGAGATAGATCTTTTAGGGAAAGTATATTTTTCCATTTTTAAAGTCTCTCTTCTCAGTGTATTGATTGGGACTGTCTCAGTAGTTCACTGGATGCTTGGATCATTTATGTATGGTAGTTCAGATAATTAATGCCTTCTAGGGAACTGCTTGTATTTCACAAGCACTTTCCAAAGAATTTCTTATTTTTCTACTTCTTTATTGAAACTGTAATTTTTTAATATATTAAAAAAATAATATACCATGAAAATGTGTTTTGGGTCCTTCTTTCTGGCTCCAGCATTTGTTTTCCTGTAGTTAAGTCTTTCTGTTGGTTCTCCTGGTGTACATGAAATCCTTAATTACACTGTGAGAAGGGTTGTCATTTTGGTTTGTGAACTGAGGACAAAAAATAGAGCCATAATTTTAACAGGAGCTGCTGAAAATACATTTATCACCCTGAGGCCAGCCTCCTTTTGTCTCTCTGCCAAAGAGAGCTAAGGAGAGGTGAGTTTGTTACTGTAGAAAGAAACATTTCTTCCAAGGGAGGGGAGGATTTGAAATTAAGCAATAATGACATTGTTGCAATTGCTGCCTCATAGCAGACTGGAGCTACAGAATTTTAAAAAGAGAGGACAGCACATGGGTGAAAACCTTAAGATGTAATGGATCATTATTAATAAACTGTGATACTGCACAGTAACTCATGAATATTTTTACTTCCATTTATTTGATATCTGGCTCACACCCTGAGGTAGTGAGTTCAGTAATGCACAGGAGTGGAAATCCAGGTTAAATTCATTGACCATGAAATGTTGAAGCTCAATGCACAGCAAAAATAGAGCCAGGGAGATCAGTGGTGAGAAGAAAAGATTTGTCAGCATCATCAACACCACACCTCTATTGCAAGGATATTTTTTTTATATTAACATGGTGAAATTGCATTATAAAGACTTTTTTGGCTGTCAGTCTGACACTCAAATTGTTAAATTCTTCCCCCACTCAGGCCTTCCGTGACTTCTGTGCTTTACCTTGCTCTGCCATGGTTTTTAAAATTTTGCAAAAAATCTGTTCATCTTTTTATTCTCCCCAAATATCTTTTATTTTACATTTCTTCATGCTTCACATAGCATCTTGGCACAAGCTTTTCTAAAGGAGGTGCCCCAAATCTCCTGATCAGTTGAGATGTGCTAATATAACATTAGCAGAAGTGCTTGTATCTCTTCCTCCACTGCAGCCATTCCCCTTTCACAGAAGCATGTTGGAAATTTTTCATTTATTCCTCTGTTTTCCTTTAAGGCCATGGTTGTGTTTGTCATCCAGAGCACTTTTTACAGTCCAGCTCCAGATTTACACAACAAGCTTAATCTCTTCTCCTGTGCAGTATCAATAGCAATCAGTCAGCCAGCACAGGCTGCAGCTGAACCAAGCCCCTGAGTGCTCCTCTTGCTAATTTTAGCTCTGGTTTGTACTCTGGGGTGTTTATACTTCAAACTGTAAATAACTTCTGTTTCCCAGCCCTGTTTCAAGTTGTTTTGTCACCCGTTCCTGATGTTGTAACATGGTTTAAAAGAAGCCATGTGAGCAGCCAGGGGATACAAGCAGCTCCTTGTTTTCTCGGTGTCTCTGAGGCCTCTCTGACAGCAGAAGAACAATTTTTTTCACTGAATTGATGGTTTTTTGCTAGTGTGGGATACATGTAGCTCATACCTCTCTTTCAGAGCTGTGCCTTTGGCCCTCTGGAAGTATTTAAACTTACTTTGTAACTAGAAACACTTTAGTCATGGGAGCATGATACATGTAAAATTTATGGCTGACTGACAGAATTTCTAAGGAATACAAGTAGGTGAGTGCTTTCAAGAGGTGAGGCGAGGCTAGGGGGAGCAGGTTGGGCACAGAGCTAGTGAGGGAGTTTATATATTAATGAAATTACTGCTGTGATTCATAAAAGTTGGTTACAAGCAACTCTTGCTGCTTTCTCTTTTTGTCTCTGTCCTCTCATGCAGCGTAACTGATTACCCCTTAATCTGCCCCTAAAAAAGGGGGACAGTACACTGGTTATTCAGCAAACCATAAATGTCCTGAAAAGTGATTTTAACAAGTTCCCCCTCCCTTTCTTTGCTGTAAGCTGGGACGGGAGAGGAACATCAGGATTGCGCGAATGGGGTGAGATCTAACAGGAGAGTGTGAAAAGTCTCAAATGGGTGGGTGCGATGGCCTGGACTCCTTTCCTTCCCGCCCCTTTCGCGGTGGCCGGGACAAGCAGTGACACCGTGCATGAGGCAGGCCGGGGGTGCCCGGGGGCCGCTCCCCGGCTGTGCTTTCCCGGTGCACCGGAGAGGGATCCGCAGCGCCCCCGCGCTCCCGGCGGGCAGCGCCGGCCCCACAGCCACGGCCCCGGGGCTGCAGCCGCGTCCCGCTGCCCCCTCTCCGCCGGGACCCGCCCCGAGCCCTCCGCCAGGTAACGGGGACGGGCGGGGCGAGGGATCGGGCACGGCCAGCTAGGAGGATTCTGCACCAGGCTGCGCCCTGTGGGGCTGTAGCAGCCCTGCGTGTTCAGGGGGAGGGCAGCGAGAGTCAGAGACCAGCGGCAGAGAGACGTTTGGATCTTTATTGTGCTCATACAAAACAGAGGGATCGGGGAGGAGGAGGAGCCAGCAAGGCTGCGGCTCTCGGGGGTGCCATGACCAGCCCAAACATTCCCCATCACCAGTGCGGACTCGGCCGCTCCAGGTGGGCAGATTTAGCTTGTCACCACTGCTGCCACCACCACTCAAGCCGCTGGCAGCACCTGCTCCTCCCAGGAGGGGGCAGGCACCCGGCAGCGTCACAGAGCATCGTGCAGAAACACAGGGACAGCGTCAGGGTCACTCGGCTGGCTCTCCGGGGTGGCAGACCTGCGGATCAGCGTGGAGTGCTTCTTGAAGGCACCAGGCCAAGCCAGAGGAATCACCACAGGGGTCTCCAGGGGTGATGTGTCTGGTTTGGAGCATCCCAGTAGGCATAACTCCTCAGTGCTGACATCGAGGGACATGCTGGTATCCATAAAGGATTTTATTGCTGAGATGTCCCACCTGGGTGCTGGCACTTTCCCAAGTGCTGAGACATCTCCAGGCAGCTCAGAGCTCTTGAAGAGCAGGCACTCCAGTGGTTTGGAGTTCTTGTCTTTCTTGCAAGGTGTCGAGGTGTTCTGTGATGCCACATTCATCAGGCAGCCATCTCTGCTGGGGTGCTCACAGGGCAAACCAGAGAGCTCAAATGTGGTCTGGCCACGGTGGGCCTTGCAGAAGCAGACAAGACTGAGGTCAGAGATGCTCTGGGTCAGGCTGTGCAGCTCAGTCTTCACACAGCTGCTCAGAGACTCCACCTGCTTGACAACACACAGAGAACTGCCACTTGCTGCGTTGTCCAAGTCCACAGGAAGCTCCCAGGTGTCTTGTCTGAGCTCCCAGGTGTCATGTTTGGAAGCACTGCCAGAGTCCCTGTAATAGCTCACAACAGGAGAAGAATAGCTATGGCTGGAGGAGCTGGCCAAGAACCCATTTTCCAGGATTTCCTTTCTGGTCAGAATGCTGGTACTGTGCCTCTGGGTGGACAGCATGGTGCAGAATCCAGCAGCTCTCTGGCTTGTGGAGAAAGATCAGGATAAACCTGTTACTGTTCAGTATAATTCACCAATGGATTACAGACTTACAGTAGCAGGACCACTCCTGGCAAAATCCTCTCTCAGTCTTGCAAGGAGCTGAGCAGGATCCAGGATGTGAAGGAGAGCATCCAGCCTATCACTCTTTTTAGGGTAAAACAGTTCCACCACAGCCTGTTAGTTGCTCAAAGGTTATTGTGGAGCCTCTCTAAAGTTGTATTTTATTTCACCTCAGCCTAGATATCACTACTCTTAGCTTTGTACAGGGGATAGAGGCATTTTATCCTCATTCCTGCAGTCAGAGGGCCAGTCACCCCAGCTAGAATTAAGTTCATTCGAGAAGGAGACACCAAAACCAAGCTCTGGCTAGGATGGGAGAGGTTGAGGGTCAGCTCTCATCTTACTTTAGGTCCTACACACAACAACCCTCATCTCCAGCTCCTTCCTGAAGGACTGGGTAGGCCAGGGAAGGGCATGGCTATACTCCAAACTCAGCTTAACTCTGACTGCATGTTTAACAGTGATAAATAGCTCCTAAATTTACTGTAATGGGGCTGTATAGCCAGTCTAGAAGGAAAGTCTTCTTTAAGAGAATAAACCCTGCTTTTTTCAGCATTTAGGAAATAAATGAAGGAATAAGAAAACAGAATAAATAGTACCTTCAGCTCCTGTGAAGACCCTTTGATGTTCTTGACCCTTCTCTACTCGTGTTACTTACAGCAGTTTTATAGTTCTGGTAATCAATTAACAGGCTGATTTCCTAATTAAGCTAATTTGGGAGAGGGAGGAGCTTCTGTTTGCCGTTTATTAAGCACAGGAGCAGTGAGAGTGGGTGATGGCTGATTGAAGGAGGTACTCTGTGGGCTGGCTTGTGGTTGTCCTCTCAGTGCGTCCCTAGTAAGGTGACACTTCAAGTCTTGCCTTGTGTTTTGTGAGCTGTTGATTAGGAATATCCATGTGTACAGACCTTACATTGATATAGACAGTATATGTTAATATTTGGGCAGTGCTGTCAAGCACGGGGTTGGATTGTTGTGGCTGTCCTGGGTAGGGCCAGGAGCTGGACTTTGATGATCTTTGAGGGTCCCCTCCAGCCTGGAATATTCTGTGGTTCTGTAACATGTGCGATGTTCCTGCCCTGTGTCCCTGCTTGGTGTCAGGGCTGGATGAGGGATGTCCTGGCTCGGTGTGCGGGTGGATGCGGGGTGTCAGGGCTGCATGTGGGGTGTCCTGGCTCGGTGTAAGCATGGACGCGGGTTGTCAGGGCTCGGTGTAGGGGTGGATACGGTGTGTCGGGGTCGATGCGGATGGTCCCGGCTCGGCGTAGGGGTGGATGCGGGTTGTCCCGGCTCGGTGTAGGGCTGGATGCCGGGTGTCAGGTGTGGATGCAGGGTGTCCCGGCTCGATGTAGGGATGGATGCGGTGTGTCCCGGCTGGGAGTAGGGCTGGATGCCAGGTGTCAGGTGTGGATGCAGGGTGTCCCGGCTCGATGTAGGAATGGATGCGGTGTGTCCCGGCTCGCAGTAGGGCTGGATGCCGGGTGTCCCGGGTCAATGTAAGGGTGGATGCGGGAAGTCCCGGCTCGGTGCCGGGCTGGATGCGGGGTATCAGGTGTGTATGCCGTGTCCCCGCTCGCTGAGGGCTCCCTGAGGGAGCAGAGGGCGGGGCGGGCGGGCGCCCTCCCGCGCGCGCCTCTTTGTGCGGGCGGGATGCGCGGCGCGCATGCGCGGCCCGGCCCCGCGCGGGGGGAGCGCCGTTGGCGCGAGATAGGAAAGCGCCGCCAGCGCCGCCGCTCCGGACCCGCGCCCGGCCCTCAGCGCGGCCCGGCCCGACATGGCTCGCCGCGCCCGCGGGTGAGTGCCGGCCCCGCCGGGCCGCCGCTGCCCGTGCCCGCTCCCGGCCGCCGGAGGCTCCTCCCGGCCGCCCCGTTCCCGCTCGCCGGCCGGACAGCGGGATGCGGGGCGGCGGCCCCGCGGTACCCGCGCTGGGACAGCGCCCCGGCTGTGCCCGCTCGGGAGCGGGGGGCGAGCGGGAGCCCCGCGGCGCTGCCCGCACCGATCCCCGCGCCCCTTTGCGCCAGCTGCTGAGCTGTGCCTGGGTGCCCCCATGCAAAGTCTACCCCGAGGGACAGAAGGGAAAGAAATGGAAAGAAATACTCTTTCCCCTGCTCTGGGCAGAATAAAACTTTCCAGCTGGCGCCTAAAGTGGAGGATCTCCTTTCAGTCTGGACTGTGTGGGTGGGTGTCGGTGAGGCTGGGGCTCGGTGCTGGAAGGGGGAGATCTGGAGCTCTGCTCTGTGTAGTGGAAGTTGCTCCCTCTCCTGCTTTTTTTTATCAGGTAGAAATGATAATTTTCCTTTATTCCCCCGTAGCGAAGACCAGGATGAGCAGCATTACCAGGACACGGATTTGGATGTGCCGGAGCAGCGGGATGGCAGGTGCAAAGTCAAGTGGACACCAGAAGAGGTGAGTGAGAGCCTGACATTTCCGAGAGAGGTGCTTTGGGCTGGTGCCTCTGACATGGCATCCTGGGCTTGGGTGACTCCACCCCAGCCCTCACCTGCTAGCCATGATCTCACCTCCTCCTGTCTCTCCTCCTGGAGAGGACCTCATGTCTTTTATACTGAGCTCAGGCCTGAATGAGGCTCAGAGGTTCAGGGGAGTTTGAAGTGCAGCCTGAAGACCAAGAGCTCAAACATTTTTAACTTAAGCCTGTGAGTACTGAGTGAAACACCACTGCCTGCAGCACTCCTGTGAGCACAGAGGAGTCCAGATGAGGGCTGAGGCCTCCAATGAGCTGAAATGTGCAGTGGAAATGTACTCCTTTTTCTGGAGAATTGACACTTGGGATTATGGTTAGTCATCCTGGCTGAGAGCCTGAAGTTAACTGGGATATTCTCTTCCTTCCTCCCAGTTTCACTATCAGTTTGTGCTGTGTGAAAACTACAGCTGGGTCAGAACACCAAGAAAGGTGACCTTTGTGGAGGGATCAAAGCCTTGGGCTCCTGTTGGGCAGGGAATAATTTCATTATTGAATTGTCCAGAACTCACAGATAAGGGTGTCTCTAACAGGCTTTCTGTGAGCTGTGGGAGTTTGCATACCCAGGCTATAGCAGGGATCACAAAAGAAATGCTGTAGAGTCCTGTGGCACTGAAAGAAGAGCACTGTGCAGGTGGTGATATGCTTCAATCAGTCAGCTTTCCTGGCCAGACAAAGCCAGTGGCTGGGCTGGGAGATGGGCTGTCTGGTCAGGAGTGTTCTGGGGCTGGCTAAACAGGCCCTTGCCACAGGGTTTGAGCCAGATTGTAAAGGAACAGAGCTGAGCTCTTGTTTTGTACTTAATGTATGAGCTTGTCCTAGTACAGAGCTCAGAACCAGTCTGTTCCAGTTGGCCTCCATGTGCTGGAGGGCTGCTAAACACTGCTGTGAGCTGCCTTCCTCCCCTGAGCACACAATGCCAACAAAACCTTGACAGTTCAAAACATGTAACTTGTTCTTTTAATGTCATCAGCCCTGTGGTGTGTGTTTTCAATGTATCTGAAAGTGGATGTTTTTGTCCTTTGCAGGATGAGCAGCTGAAGATGTTGGTGAGCCATTATGGGCAGAATGACTGGAAGTTCCTGGCCAGCCACTTTCCAGTGAGTGACCCCATGCCCAGCTGGGAATCAATTCCAGTGTTTGCATGTTGCTTCTTCCCTGTGTCTGTGCAGTGGGACTCTTTTCTGACTCTGCTCTGACTTCATGGCTCCAAGCTGTGAAATGGGGCTGCTTCAGGGCAGGGGGACCTTCTTGTATAGAAGGTTTCCCATGGTGAGTCTGTTGGTGAGAAATTGAGGTTCCTGTCCCTGTGTCTGGTGCCCTGGGCCCAGGACCTCCGTTTGTGTTCTCTGTGTGCTTGTGCAGGTGTTCTGGGGGACAGCCTGGCTGTGTGGGGTCTGCTGTCACTTGGGGAGGTTTCTGGGCCTCTGGAGCCCCTGGTCTGACACAAGAATGTTCCCATTGCTGTTCCCAGAACCGCAGTGACCAGCAGTGCCAGTACCGCTGGCTCAGGGTGCTGAATCCAGACCTGGTTAAGGGCCCGTGGACCAAAGAGGAGGATCAAAAGGTAAGTCAGGGCTGAGAGGATCAGAGTGTTGGACTGTGTTTGTCTGCAGAGAGGGTGGGGAAGTCAGACCCCTCCTCAGGTGTTGCACACTGTGTTGTGTTAATTGTTCTCCCTGGTGGGTACCTGTGAGAGCAGCTCTGTCTGTCCTGCCCTGAGCAGCTCAGGCAGCCATGGTTGAGATGTCATGTGATGTGATCTAGGCCCCTCCAGGTAAACACCTTCCCCCCTTCACACAGTGCTGCTACAGTACAGTGCTGCCAAGGGAGAGAGCTGAAAAGGGAATTAATTCATCTGCCTGCTGGCAGGTCTCCACCTGGCCTGGCCAGCTTGGATCTAAGAGAAAATAAAACTGGCATTTCCTGTGCCACTGTAGGCAGGCTGGAGTGGATGTCTGAGGTTGGCTGGGTGAATCATGACTTCTGTGAGCCTGTTTCTCTGCTGAATCCAGAGTCAGCCAAGAGGGGCCAGCTCAGACAGACTCATCATCTGTACTTAAGAAAAGTTGGAGTGAAATCCCAATTTTACCAAGGTTTTCTGGTACAGAGCATCTTAGTTTGTCAGATTCTCTGTAACACTCCTGCTCCCCAGCTTCTTTCCCTTTTGGTCCCATTATGATTTGTCAAGCCCTAAGGAAGCTTCTCCTGATGTTGTTCCCTGTTCTTACAGCAGAGCAGTTTTTGCCTGCTTTCCCCTTCCCTTTGCCTTGTCCTGACTGCCAGCCTACCCATCCTGGCCAGGCTGGGCTCCAGCTCTCTCCTCATTGCTTTGCCCAGCTCCTTGGCCTCAGTTTGGCATCTTTGGTCCATTTTTCTGTGCTTGAAAGGCAAGAGTCTGCAGCAGGGACATTTGTTACATGAGCATCACTTCTACCTGCACCTTTCAGCTCAGCACAGCTGGTCAGGGTAGAAATGTTCTTTGAGAACTCCTCAGCCAGGATTTTGGTGGCTGAACATTGCAGATTGTTTCATCCTGACTGTGCCCTGGATATTTTAGGAGCCCAGAGTGGATTCAGTGCCCAGAAATATTTGTGTTGGGGCTCTGGCAGAAGTGACAAAGCCCTGGGTGGAGGATAAGAGGCAAAGTGGATGGTTCTGAAGTGAATTTAAATATCTCCCTGTGTGTCCTGGTGCTGTCAGGGCTTGGAGCTGCAGCCTTGTCTGTCTTGGGTGTACCACAATGATGGGGACAGTTGTCACACAGCCAGGTCCTTGCAAGTAGGGAGGGCAGAGGAGCCTTGGAGCAGGTGGGACTTGGCCCTTGCTCAGAAATGGGAATGTGTTTCTACATCTGGGCACCTGCCAGTCTCCACCCCATCTCCTGTCAGGGGTCATCTGCATTCACAGGTGCCCTGTGGCAAAATGTCTGCATGGAAGCAGCTTCCTACAGAAATTTGGCAGAATTATTTGGCAACCCTCATGAGGGTTGGAACACCTGATATAGCCCTGCTGGCTCCCTCCAGCTTGTCCTCCAAAGGGGCCTTCCTTTGTCTGCCCTTACCTGGTCCCAGGAAAGGCAAAGAGCAAAGCCTGAAGATGACTGCACTGACCTTCCCCTCCTTTTTTTTTTCCATTTCCTTATTTCCCTCCCACTCTCTCCAAAGGTGATTGAACTGGTTAAAAAATATGGCACCAAGCAGTGGACCCTGATAGCCAAGCACCTGAAAGGGAGGTTGGGGAAGCAGTGCCGGGAGCGCTGGCACAACCACCTGAACCCTGAGGTGAAGAAGTCCTCGTGGACAGAGGAGGAGGATCGCATCATCTTTGAGGCCCACAAGGTCCTGGGGAACCGGTGGGCAGAGATTGCCAAGCTGCTGCCTGGCAGGTAGGACCCCTCTGCTCACTGCTGCCTTCCCTGCTGGCAGATCTGTGTGTTAGGCTCTTGGGATGGGGCTGGGCAGGGTGGTGGAGCTGCTGGCTGTGCTTTGAAGCTGCTGCAAGTGATGGTTTGTTCCCTTCTGCTCTCTCTGCAGGACTGATAATGCTGTGAAGAATCACTGGAACTCCACCATCAAGAGGAAGGTGGACACGGGAGGTTTCCTCAATGAAACCAAGGAGTCCAAGTCTCTGTACTTGCTGGTGGAGGTGGATAACAAGGAGAAGCAAAGTCAGACAACAGCTGAGAGCCAGGTACTGCACTTGCAGCAGGCAGCTGGGTCAGTCCCTGCCCTGCCAATGCATTCTGGAGCTCTTCATCCACCCTTCTGCTGCCTCTCACTGCCTTTTCCACAGCCTGGTGTCTGCATGGACAGTCTGTGCCTTCCCCAGCCTCCCAACTCACTCTCTCCAGGAGACTGAGTGTGTTATCCAGGCAGAGGACAGCAGCCTGCTAGAGCTGTTACCTTGCCAATCCCAGCATCAAGTCTGTCTTAGACCCTGAATATTCTTTTGGCTTCATTGTTGCTGGTGGGAGGAGGAGGCTGCTCCAGACAGTGTATGTGTGGGAGCAGGGTGAAGAGATACTGTGTTCCTTTCCTCTAGAAAAGGAAGCAGGGAAGTACACCCAGTGATTGTTTTCATGAAGATAGCATGGAGTTTTTGAAGGCAGGCTCCTGATAAATAGGAAACAGAACTAGTGCTACATGCTCAGCCTAAGTACAACTTTCTCCTGGGACACTGTTAAATGAAATCTTCAATTAAAGAGTCCTGTGCTCATTATGTTGCATGGACTCCTTAGGCTGTGTATGGGACAGAGCAGCGAGGGAGAATGGGGATGTGAAACAAACCCAGTGGCAGGTAGGAGGGTGGGCAAAGCTGAATGTGTCCAGGTGCTCTCTGTCCCCAAGATCTGACACTGTTCCCTTGCTTTCTGCTGATGTCTGGTCTTTCTTTGTGTGTGTGCCAAGAATGTCCTGCCAAACTGGCCAGTGGATGTCTCTGAAATAAAGGAAGAAGATGTCAGTGATGAGGAAGTGACAGGTGTGCAGGAGCTGCCCTTGGAGCTGCCAGCTGCAGAAGTGGCAGAGCAGAACGTGGAGGGGACCCCAGATGATGCAGTGCCCGAGGATGGCACTTCATTGGTGGAATCACCATACAAATGGGTGGTTGAAGCTGCCAACTATTTGTACCCAGCTTGTGCCCCAGCCCTCAGTGAAGCTCTGGATATGATTGAATCTGTAAGTAACAGACCTTTGTTCCTCCAGTTACTGTTAGGGTGTTATCCTTACCCCTCTTGGTTGAGTGAACTTACTGGATCCCCCTGATCATCACCCTGAGGAGGACTGGGTCAGTCACTGCCATGCAGCCTGCCCCTGTCTCTCTTCCAGGGCTGGATTAGACCTTTCCAGCTCTGCCAGTATTGCTGTGGGCTTGTAGCTTTTCCTAGCTGGATGTCCTTGTGCATGGGCTCTGCCTGTGTGGGAGGCTGTAAGTGCTGGCAAACTTGATTTCCAGCCCTTCTTTGTCAGCCAGAGTGTGCCCAGCTCTCCTTTTTGCAATGGTTCAGGCCCGTGCTCACTGACTGCCCTTTCTGTCCTGTCCTGGGGTGGGATAGGACAGGACAGACTGGGAATAAGCCAAGCCCATTGTACTATGCAGGACAGACCCCTTCACACTGGCATAACTGCAACCATTTGCTTTCAATGGAGGGAGCTTCACTGAAATTAGTTATTTTCAGCCAGTCAAGCAGTGCGAGGTCCCCTGGGTGACAGAGGCACACCAGGGTGGGAGGCTGCCTAAAATCTACAGGGCACTTTGCTGCCATCAGAGGGAAGTTGCCTCTGCAGCCCTCAGCCTGCCTGAGGCAGGAAGGAGTCTGCCTCTGTATAGCAAGATGGTGTGCCTGAGGCTGAGCAACACATCTGTGGGCCCTTGGGGCCTGCTTGTGTGGTGCTGGGTGTTGCTGCTGGGGTGGAGCTGTGAAGCAGCTCACTTCTGAACTGGTCTGGTTAGTTTTAATCTGCTTTCAGCTGTGCAGGTTACACCAGAGCCCTGTGCCCAGCTCTACAGGTGTGCCCAAGACTGTGGGTTGCTCTTGGGTGATAGTTCTTCCTTCAGTCCCTGTTCCCAGCCCTCTGCCCAGCTGTTTGTTTTGTCCTTTGTCTGAGGGGGTGCAGCTGTTTGTGCAGCTGCGCTGTGAACCAAACAGGGAAACCAGCTTCGCATAAATAGAAAAACTGCCCTGTGCACAAGCAGCAGCTCTCAGCTGGGCCAGATCCCTGCTCTGCTGTGGCAGAGGAGAGCAGGGCTTGAGCTGCCCCTGCCCAGGCTCCTTCCAAAGCTTGGTGCCATCTCACTCCCCAACTTATTTCGCCTCCCAGTTCACCAGTCTGTCTGCTCAGCTGCCACCCTGGGCTGCTGCTGATGCTTTCCCTTGTGTGCAGGACCCAGATGGGTGGTGTGACCTGACCCAGTTTGACCTGCCTGAGGAGCCCTTGGCTGGCAGCAGCAGTGGCAGTGCCAGCCCAGCCAGAGCAGCGCCCGGCGAGGCGGCCCCGGCACTGCCCAGTGTCACCGAGTACCGCCTGGATGGCCACACCATCTCTGACCTGAGCAGGAGCAGCAAGGGAGAGCTCATCCCCATCTCCCCCCACGCTGAGGGCAGCTTTGGCACCCCGCCCTCGGTGCTGAAGAGGCAGAAGAAGAGGAAGATCTCCCTCTCACCTGTCACAGAGAACGTCGCCAGCACCAGCATGTCCTTCCTGGACTCCTGCAACAGCATGACGCCCAAGGGCACCCCTGTAAAGACACTGCCCTTCTCTCCATCTCAGGTATCTTCTTGCCCTAATTTCATGTATGCTCATCAGCTCTGCCAGCTTTGTGCTCCTCCTGCCTTGAGTGAGGCCGTGCCAGTGTGCAGAGTGTGTTCCTGCACTAAAAGAAGGCTCAGAGCTGGTTTCTGGCGCTGCTTCTCTTCAGCGCTGCCCTTCCTGTGGGAGCAGCAGCCTGTGTCTCCATCTGGGAGTGACTGCAGCTTTAAGAAAGCCCAGCTACCCTGTCTGAGGGGCAGGGCACATCATGAGGAAGGAGCCCTCTCTTGCATACCAGGGTGTGAGGGAGAGCACACTGCTGCTGTCCCCAGGGCACTGCTGCTGTCCCCAGGGTATTGCTGCCCCAGCTGTGGGCAGCAGAGTGGCACTAGTGTAAACTTGCTTTGCCTATCTGCTGCCCAGCCTGTGTGACTGAACTGCAAACAAACACCTTGTGCAGATCTGTCTTTCTGTGTCTATGGAAATGCTCCTGGCCTTTGTTGCAAAAGGGGCTCAGGATCTTTCAGCCTTTGCTGTGACTCCCACATTGTCTTCACATGTGGTCTCCAACACATTTCACCTTGGAGCACTGTGGTGGTCAGACCCACGAGTGTCTCATGTAGAAGGGGTGAAGTTGTGTCTATAAATCAAAATAAAGGCTGCTGCACTCTCCAGCACAGTTCCCAATGCAACTCTGTTGTCCAGACCCTCCCCAGCTGTACCTTCCAGGCCTTTATTTCTGCTGTTTCTGCAGCAGAAAACATGGGAGAGGCACCACAGGAGAGTCCAAAATGCAGGTTCAGGAGGACCTTGAATGAAAGCCCAGCACAAAGAAGAAATCAGAGCAGGTCCCATAATGTCCAGCTTTGCAGAGTGTGAAAAGCAGGAATTTGTGGAGTCTGAGAAGACAAAAGTGCATGCCCTGCCTCAAGCTGAGCTTCAGCCATCAGTGAATGTCACAAACACAGTTTTTCTCTTCCAAGAGCCTCTTTGGTACAAACACTGTTCCTTATGGGAGCAGAGCTGTCCCTCACTGGCTGCTGGGAAGTAAAACCCTAGAATAGCTAATACAGCTTGCTGTTTTCTCATATTTAAGCTGAAGACAGCTCAGTGCAAGACCTGTTAAGTTGTACAGTTTGTGTTACATGGACTTCCCTCATGTTTGCCAGCCTGAGTTGGGTGAGCTGGGATTACCAGTGCAAGGAGAGATTCTCTTTACTCTGTAACTGGTAGCTCTGATAGTTGTATCAGCTTTATGGGAAGTGAATAATCTTTATAGGTGTGAGGCACCTTCTGGCAACTTTTGTGTATCCATTTACAGAGCTGTGAGCCTGTAACCCCCTCAGGTTTGGGAGGGTTGTTTCTACTTCAGGGTTTCCCTCATATTTAAGGAAAAGTAATGGTTTGGGATGCAATGCTGGGCTGCTTGAGACTGAGTGTCTTTAATTTTTCTTTCCTGTGCTGTGCAGTTCTTGAACTTCTGGAGCAAACAGGATACACTAGAACTGGAGAACCCCTCCCTGACCTCCACGCCTGTGTGCAGCCAGAAGGTGATTGTCACCACCCCACTGCACAGGGACAAGACCCCTCTGCTCCAGAAGAACTTAGCGTAAGTCCTCCCTTTCCCACACAGCAGTCTGGTCCAGCTCAGACACAGCTCTCAGTACTTGTCATGGTATTACTGAGAAAGGTGCAAGACAGGCTGGGTGTTGGTTTCTCGGCTGTTTAGGTGGCCTGGAAAGGCCCGGGGTGGCCTTGGACAGTCCGGCGCTTCAAAGGATGAGGAGAGACTTCAGATCTTTTCTCGGTCTCGGTGTTTATTAATTGTTTATCTAAAAGATTTTCTCTCGGCCCGACAGAGGTCTGCACAGCAGCCAGCCATGAGCACACTGAGAGCCCCCGGGGCGGTCACTTATCTTTATACCCAAAATTACATATACAATATTTATAATTTTTCCCCAATACCTTCTACCCTTATTAACCAGTGCATTTCTAGTAATAACCAATCCCAAAGTGCCAACATCACCACAGAAGATGGAGGCCAAGAAGAAGAAGGACAGGACACGCCCCAATTCCTCCATCTTACTTCTCCAGACCCCCCTGTACAGAAATCCTAAACCCTGTGTTTCACACTCTAATTAACTTATCCCTTCACCATTCACCCCAGTGAGATCCTCCCATCCTCATACAGGTGTCATCTCCTGTGTAGGATCAAAGTCCAGCCACCAGACACTTCTGGCAACATTCCAGGACTCCCGAGCCCCCCAAGGGTGGTCTCAGTCACTCTGCACATCAGTCCTGAGGTGCTGAGATCCCACAGCTGGGGATTTCCTTAAATCACTGTTTTCTCCCCCAAAACAGCTCTTCTCTGAGCTGCAGGGAGTGAGTGTCCAAGCTCACTGTGGGCACAACCAGTGACCTCTGTTGTGCTCAGCTGCTGGCTGGGCTGTGGCCTTGTGTGGCTTACAGCCTGTCTGATCTCTTGTCTTTCCCTCTCTGCTCCCAGGTTTGTCACACCAGATCAGACATATGTGGTGGACAACACACCTCACACTCCCACACCTTTCAAAAATGCCCTGGAGAAATATGGACCAATTAGACCTCTGGTAATTATTGGGCAGGGCTGTGCCTTGTGGGGCTGATGAATGCAAATGAGGCACAGGGCTGGGGAAGGTTGGGGCAGGGCTGTGAGCAAACTCTTATCTGTGCCAGAACAAAGGGCAGTTTGGTAGTGCCAGGCTGAGAGGGGAGGGGTGAAGGGGACATTGTCACAGTGATCATTTCATTGTAAGGAGCTGCAGGACTTTTAGATCTTCCGTGAACCAGCTAAAAATGCCAAAAGCTGCCTTGCATCAGGCTGCAGTGCTTGGATTGAGGAACAGGGAAATGATCTGCCTAGGGCTCCCTGAGGAGCTGGATCTCCCAGGCCTTGTGTGCACATAGGTCCCTGATGGCACACTGGGGTTCAGCTGATAAGTCACTGCACCTGGATAGATCCTATAAATCCATCAGGCTAGCAGAAAACCTGTCATATCTTTTCCAGCTGGGAAGCAAATAGTTTTTGTGTTTGTTCTCCCTCTGTGGGCTCTCCTGACCCCATTGTCCCTTGAGGGGAATGCTTGTGAGCCTGCCCAGCACAGAGATTTTGACTGCCTGGTGCTCTCTCTGCCTTTCCACCCCAGCCCCAGACCCCTCACCTGGAAGAAGACTTGAAGGAGGTGCTCCGAAGTGAAGCTGGCATTGAACTCATCATCGAGGATGATGTGAAGCCTGAGAAACAGAAAAGGAAACAAGGGGTGAGCTGGCTGTGCATCCATATCAGCTGCTAAGCTGCCCTGTGCTCTTAAGGAGTGTTTTGGCTGGTTTTATTCATGCTGCTATAGGTGCCAAAATGCTTTTATCCCTGTGGCTGTTCTCTTTTAATCAGCAAGAGGTGCCTGAGGTTAAGACCTGCTTAAAGTACCTCCTGTAGTGTGCTGGTTTATACTGAGCTCAGGCTTGTTGGCACACTTGGAGCACCTGGGGCATGTTGAGCTCTCAGAAGGCTGTGGGATGGCATGAAAAGTCTCAAATTCTTGGTGGCCTCCTCTTCTTACTAAAAGCTCCAACTCTAAACTGATGGCTCAAGATGCCAGGAGGGGGGAGCACTGTAAGCTGCTGTGCCCTGTGGTGGGGAAGGCTGCACATATCTTCCCCTGAAGGGCTGGTGCCATGCAGAACTGGGGTGCTGTGGCCTTGGTGGGCCCTCAGGGTGGCCTTTGCAGGGTGGCTTTGTGCTGACACTGGTGTCCCTGCATTCCCCAGCTGCGCAGGAGCCCCATCAAGAAGGTCCGAAAATCTCTGGCCCTGGACATTGTGGATGAAGACACGACACAAAACCCGCCTGCCCTCCCCAAGACTGTGTGTTTCAAAAGAGCCCAGGTGAGGGATTGTGTGCTCAGAGCAGGCTCTGCTCTGAAAAAACTCTGCAAAGCAGCAGTAGCAGCCTGGAGCTGCCTTTGAACAGCCCATGGGGATGAAGGGCTGGATTTCTTCTTTCCTTACACTTTTTCTCCTGGTGCAGCCTGTGAATTTCCTGTCAAGGTCCCTGAACCTGTCCTCCTCGAGCAGGAAGAATGACAGTGGTTTGCTCAACAGAGCCTTTGTGCAAGTGCAGCCAGAGAAAATGTCCTACAGGAAAATGCCAAGCCATTTCAGACCACCAGAACCGGTAAGCCCTGCAGCAGCCACTGCTCTCCCAGGCAGGGTTTATCTGGCAGTGCAGCCCTTGTCCCTTGAGGAGTGAGGGATGGAGCTCTGAACTGCTGCCCAGGCATCCCTGCACTGTCAGGGCTGTCTTTACACCAAGGCTGGGAGATGCTGAACCAGAGGTGTCATTTTATGTTCCTCAAACACACAGCTGTGGCCTGCTCTATTGGAATTAAACACTGCAACACTGCTCAGCATGTTTAGCCCTGGATTTCCTCATGGAAATCCTCACCCAGAAAGGAACTTGGATGACTGCTCTGGCAGTAAAGTTAAACCTTCCTTTTTCCAGTGGGCACTCATTGAGTGGACAGCAGCAAGCTCATCTTTTTCTGCTTTTCAGGGCAGAGCAACTCTGAAGTGCTGTATAAAGGTTAAACAGGAAGGTATTTCCCACCCCTGTGTTTTTTAGGGTGTTTCTGGGTAGTGGGGAAGGCTGTGTGCCTTAGGCAACATAGGCTGGCTTTATCCTGCTTTATCCTGACCCTGTGGCAGTGTGACACCTTGTACCTTGTGCTGAGGTTGGTGCTGTTACAGCAGCTCTGCTCCTCAGCTCTGCACAGCTGTGCTGGAGTCACAGCAGCCTACAAGTGCCCTCTGGGGCCTAAACAGATCTCTCTACAACCTTCACTCACAGGCAGGATGCATTCATAGAGGGGTATCCCTATTAGCTGAGTTTAGATAAAGTCTAAGTGTATGGAAATTTGGACCATGATTTTGTAGGTATTTACTTGGATTGAGTCATTTGAGGTCTCTGGTAGCTTCAGTGGGGATGGAAACACGTGCTGTCCTTGTTGGGGGGGTTAAACTGCAACTAGGAGCTTCTGTGATGGTGTTTACCCATCCCAGGAAAGTGCAGGGTTGTCCTCAGAAAACTTCAGTGAGTGGGGATCTGTCCCTGCATTAGAGCTGTCTTGTGAAACCTATTTCTTCTGACAAATAAATACCCTTCAGCCAGAGTAATTCCTCCTCCTTCCCAAAATAAACCCTTCTTAAGCACTTCCATTTCTCCTCCTGTCCTCTCCAGGGTTGTGTTGCTCTGAGAGCTAATGGCTCTGTATAAATAAACTTTGGGGGTGACAGGGAGGCAGCTGCTGTGGTGACAGAGCACAGGTGTGCAGTGAAATCCCTCTGCCCACAGCCAGCAGGGCAGTCTGTGCTGCTGCTGCCTCTGGGGATTTATTGTGCTGCTCTGGTGCTGCTGGCAGGCAGTTTTTAGTTAAGGAAGCTGATCCAGCTCTGGGCTGAGCCTCAGTGGGCCCAAAGCCAGTCTGGGGCTATGTGGGATATTCCTGCTGTGGCCAACACTGGAGCCCTGGTTCTCTGCAGTGCAGGTATTTCCAGTTCAGGGCATTGCTTGTGTCCTGGCATTTACCAGGGGATCCTCAGGGGCTTTTCTGGAGTGCAGAAACACCTCATGGGTGTCCTTTCTGCATGCAGAGACTGAATCACTCCTGGGTTTTGGCTCCTCCTTTGTGCTGAAACCGAAGGCACCAGATTGCTGTTGAGGATGGCATTGGATCAAAACAGACCTGGGGCCCAGCAGCTCCTGTAGGAGTTGAACTGGTTTGCAATAAACTCCAAAGCTGTGCTTGAATTCCTTCTGTCATTCTGGAATATCTTCAGGGCACTGAATTTTAATAGGTTTGTGCTTTGGGGTTTTTGTCTTGAGGCAAGTAAGGGAAAGCCCTGAAAGGGATTGTCTTGAAGCAGAGCACTCACCTGGGAAACTGCTGACCCTAAATCCCAGAAACTGCCACCTCAGCTGTGAGGAGTAACTGGTGGTGGGCAAGTTCCTCCTGGCTGTGAGATGGTTTCTGAAGTTTTATTTCCCTTGCTAGTTTTATTTATTTTTTCAGTCTTTTAGAACAGGATATCACAAGATGTTTGTCCTTGGCCTTGACTGTGTTGTACACATCCTTTCTCTTCCCTCTGCAGATGACCAGGGCTTGGAAAGCAGTGGCCTGTGGTGGAACTCGGGATCAACTCTTCATGCAGGAGAAAGCTCGACAGTTTTTGGGCACGTTGAAACAGAGTCACACATCAAGGACCTTAATCTTATCATGAAGGATTGTTCTGCTTTCTAATCTTATTTTTTAAACCTTTTTAATAAGTGGAGGGGGAACCACAGGAAAAAATATCTTCTGCCAGACCTTTAGTATATGGGAGTGGATTTTTTTTCCCTTCAGTTCCCAGGTAGATCTACATTTTAAAAAATGGGGCTAACTGCTGGCTAGTGTGTGGAATGCAAGCTTTGGGATCATTATGGAAAGGCAAACAAGGGAGGCTTGGAGAGCTGACAGCAAGACCTCTCTCTGCAAGACCTGAGTTCTGGAGAACTGGAAGCAGCAGCTGTGTTGCACCTTGGAGCAGCAGATGCTGGAGACTGACCTCCCAGCATCCCTGGATTCCTGCTGCTGCTCTGGTACCTCAGCAATGACTTTGTGAAGGTTCCTGCGTGCCTTGAGTGTCTCTCCTGGCTTTCCCCAGGGGATGGAGTGTCCCCTGGGCTGGAGAAGGAGGAGGGAGGCTGTGGTGCTATGGGGTGAGCTGTGCCTGGAGCCACTGCTCCCTGTGGGGCTGCTTTGTGCTGCCATGGCTCCAGCAGGGGCCTCTCCCCACGACTGTGCTCCCTCTTCCAATAAATGATGGTGCTCACATCCCTTGGACTCTGCCTCTGCCTCACAGCACTGGGGGAAGGCAGCAAAGTGCTGGGGTTTGTGGGGGCTCTTTGCTTTTTGTCCTGGAAAGGTGTTGAATTCCTGTTGGCTTCTCAGCAGGGAGAAGGGATGCTCTCCCCACACACACACACACTCTGAGTTTCATCAGCTGTTCTGAAGTTTTGGCTACTTTATGTAAGTCAGATTTGGGATTTCTGCAGAGGCTGGAGAAGAGCAGCAGGAGTGTGTGATGTTGCAGAGCCTTTCTGTTGCCCTTGCTTTGGAGACTAAAGTTGCACCATGTAGCTATTCCAGTGTGGGAACAGTAGCACTGCCCTGGTTTGAGGTGGCCAAGGATGGAATGTGGGGATTTTAGCAACATATTAACTTTGCAATTGGAAAGGTGTTGGGAAAACTGCAGAGCAGCTCGACAGAACAGGAAGAGCTTTTTGGGTGAGCTGTGCTGTGCTTTCCATGGCCAAAGCCAGCCTGGCAGATCTGCCTCTGCCTGGGGCTGTGCACAGAACAAAGATGTGCCCACCCCAGGGTGCAAAACCAGAGCTGGACTGTACAAATCTCCTTTCATGTTGTGGCTTATGCTGGAAATAGAGTCAAAAAATCCTTGCTGACAAACTTGTTAATAAAACCTTGGATCCTGGGA
Source organism: Melospiza melodia melodia (assembly GCF_035770615.1). NCBI lineage: Eukaryota > Metazoa > Chordata > Aves > Passeriformes > Passerellidae > Melospiza > Melospiza melodia. The sequence continues at coordinate 5,163,291 of NC_086212.1, read as the reverse complement.
AATGAGGGAGGTTTAGAAACCCAGCTAATTTTTCATTTTTACAAGCTCAGGGCCAGAGCAAATCCATGAAGTAATTTTTATTTCTGTTTCTCGGTGTTGCAGTGTTTGCTTTGGAAAGACAGCTGGGACCACTTGTCTGAAAGCCTGGCTTTAGCTGCTCCCATTCTGGTGTTATTTTAAGAAAAATCGTCATAAACCCATCCCTCTCTGCTGGGGCTTTGGTGGGCTGGGCTGTTCCTGCACTGGTGCCTACACAAACCCAAGCCTGCAATTGCAATTCCTTCCTGGAGCTCTGAGCAGGCAGGGGCTGCTGCAGGATAAATCAGGCTGTGAGCCTGGCCCCTCTGTTTGAGAGCTGCCCCCAAATTAGAGGAGGATGAGACAGAATAAACTGCTTCTCTGAGGCTGTAAATCCAGGCAGTGCAGGCTGTCCTGTGCTGCAGAACGTTTGTGGAGAAAGCTCAAGGGGCAGAAAAATACCAAGGTCTGGCATCGTTGATGAGGAAAATAAAGAATTAGCTTTTAATTGGAAAAGGGAGCTGCTTCTAGTATTGAGGTTGCCAGTGTGGTTTGGCTGTCCTGGGGCCCAGGAATCAACATTGGTGAGGTAAAAAAGATTGCACTTTGTTTTTCCTGTGAGTTTGGATGCTCTGCTTTCTTTCCAGTAAAAATCTCATGGAAGTTGAACTCCATGCTGGCTGTGGAGTTACTGGGCTGGAGCTGGAGACCCCTCCCAGTCTGAAGCTCCACGTCCCTGGGTGATGTCCCTTGAGGCCTGTGCAGTGACACAAAGTGGCCCAACCTTCATTCACAGAGGGAAATCTGATGTTTAATTTAGCTTTAAATGAAAGACCAGGATGAAAGTGTTCCATGAGCATTGACAGTGTGTGGCAGGAATCCCCTCCCATGGCCCAGCTTCTTGTACAAACTCCATATTCTACTTGACTTTAAAGTTTGTCTTTCGGTAGTTTGCATTCCACAACAGATCAGATGACTCTCTTGTTGAGTCCAGACATGGAAAAAGGTTTTTTAAAAGGGATTTTTAAAGGATTTTTACCAGGAGTGGGAAGAGAATATCATAGCCAGAGCTCCTGGGTTGTGGCAGTGCCCTGACTGCTAACAGGATGTTGTTTCCAGCTGGGAAGGGTAAAAATAACGGAGTGAGGAGATTAAAAAAAGGAGATCCATGTGGTTTTATTGGTAATCTTACTTTGGATGGAGCCTGGTGTGGCTGAGGAGCACTGAGCTCACACAGCTCCATGGTCAGCAGTGTGAGAGCTGCTGTGTGTCCCTCCAAGGGCTCTCAGCTGCTGGGCTCTTTCTGTTGCTCAGAGGGGTTTCACACCTTTTTATCTCGTTTTCACAGCTAATTCTGCTAAAGCCTGTGCAAACAGCAGGTTGCTCACAGGGGACTCTTTTGGTTCCACACCCATGGGGAGAGATATCTGACCTGGAGGAATGCAAGTGGTGAACAGAGAAATTCTTCGTATTTTGGGCATTTCTTGTATTTGAAGGAAATACAAGAAAAAGACAAATGACGAGGCTCAGCAAGGGAACCAGCCCTGGCAAAGCAAGGGCTCTGTGGGCATGGGATCCATGTTGGTGTTCCTGGGATGTGGAGTTCTCCAGATGTTGGCAGCTGTGGCAGGAGACCCTGCTGGCCTGGCTGCAATTCCTGCTGCAAGCCAGCCTTGCCCTGCTGACCTCTGACGGCTCCTTAGTGACAGAGTAGGGGAATTTCTCCATTACAGCATCATTAATAGCTCAATATTAATTGGTTACACCCCAGTAATGTTCCATGGGCTTTACCACTGCTCAGTGCAGGAAAGGACCCTGGGATGATTGCAAGAGGGTGCTGAGGTTGAGGTGGGGAGGTCCAGGGTTTCTGCTTTGCCAAAAAATCCTTTGATCCTGGGGATTACTGACAGCAGCAAAGTGCTTCCTCTCCTGCCTTTGCTTACGGTTTTTATTGAGTACTTGCTCAGCAATAACCTTGTAGAATTTCCCATGTGCTTTTTTTGTCACTCTAACCTGTGGGTTTAGAGATTTGGGAAATTAAAAGGATGATTCTAGCTGGGCTAGAGTGCTGAGGATTAGCTGAGGAGCTCCTGAATCTTGCAGGAGATGGAGACCACTTGTGCTAAGGGCTGGCTGCAGCTGGACAGGAAAGTAACTGTGTTTTGAAAACTTAAAATCCTGCCTGCCCCTGTTTCTGGAGTGAGAAAACTGCAGTTCTTCATCTCTGCCTGAAAAGAATAATCAAATATTAAAATATGGTACTAAGTCAGGGGAAAACATTTTCCTGTGGAAACTAAAGGGTCCAGTATGAGGAAATAAATGCTTCCACTGAGAAGATGTCAGGAATGAGAAATTTCAGGGAGCTAAAACCCCTGGTGTAAAAAGACTCAGCAAAACTACCTGAAGGACAAGGACACGGTCACCTCCCCTGGCCATGGGCAGTCTCTGGCCTGTACCAGTGTGGCTGGCAGTGGCCAGAACAGCTTGTGAAAGGCAAATCTAATACTTTATAGCAGGTTTGTGATTGTAAATGCTTTATGTTTGGTTTTGTTTTCCCAAAATTCTAAATAGATGCTATAGGAAAATAAATAGATGTTGCATTCCTAATCCCCCTTAGATTTTTTCAAAATTTGTTCAGTTTTGGAAAGTTCACTCAAAGCTTTGACTTTGAGCAAGGCAGCCAGCCCAGGGAATGGGATGCCTTGTACAAGAGGGATGTCTTTAAAGATGAGGTTTGGGGTTGTTTTTTTGGGTTTTGGTGCCATTCTGCTGTGCCCAGTTCTGAGTTCAGCCAGGGGCACTGGGCTGCTGAAAGTGCTTAATTCAGTCCATTAGGGAAGGGAGAGCCCAGTGCCTAGCTGTGAAAATAGAGTTATCTCTAATTGTACAGGAGGTAACAGGTGCCAAAATTGCTGTCAGATCTGCAGAAAAGGACCAGATAAGAGAAAAAAAAATAGAAATTTTAAATTCAGTTCTGCTGATGTACTGGTCTATTCCTAGGGTCAGTGTAAATTGAGGTTTGAATTAAGCCAGAACAGCCCAGTTAATGTCTAAATCTGCCATTTCTCAGGCCCTGTGCAAGCAGACAAACACAAAATCAATATTTGCTCTAACTGTTGCTAAGTTTTCTTTACAGATTAATTTCTGCATAATAATCCCTGCAGCTGCAGCTCTCTGCAGCCCTCCCTGCCATGGCTCCTGCCCCGTGGTTCCCTCCCAGCCCATGATCCTGAGGAGATGTTTGGGGACACTGCCAGACCCCTCCTGCAAAACCCACCCTGCTCTGCCTTCGGGGCTGCACCCAGCATCCTTCATGGCAAGGGATGGATGAGGGGATTGAGGCTTTCTTTAGTGAATTTGTGGATGACACTGAGCTGGGAGTGTGAGTCGATTGTGATGGTGTTCACAGGGGTCCAAGGATGAGGGAAGAGATGAGGATCTGACTCCATGTTTCAGAAGGCTGATTTATTATTTTATGATGTATATTATATTAAAACTATACTAAAAGAATAGAAGAAAGGATTTCATCAGAAGGCTGGCTAAGAATAGAAAGGAATGATAACAAAGGTTTGTGGCTTGGACAGAGAGCCTGAGCCAGCTGACTGTGATTGGCCATTAATTACAAACAACTCTGATGAGACCAATCACAGATGCACCTGTTGCATTCCACAGCAGCAGATAACCATTGTTTACATTTTGTTCCTGAGGCCTGTCAGCTTCTCAGGAGGAAAAATCCTAAGGAAAGCGTTTTTCATAAAGAGATGTCTGCGACAGTCGATCTGTTGGAAGATAGAAGAGCTCTGCAGAGGGACTTGGAATGGTTGGATGGATGGGCAGAGTCTAACAGGATGAAGTTTAATAAATCCCAGTGCCCAGTCCTGCATTTTGGCCACAATAACACCCTGCATGTTATAGGCTGGGGATGGTGTGGCTGGACAGTGCCCAGGCACAAAGGGACCTGGGGGCACTGGACAGACAGCTGGACATGAGCCAGCAGAGTGCTCTGGGGACCAAGAAGGCCAAGGGCTCCTGGCCTGGATCAGGAATGGTGTGGCCAGAGGAGCAGGGAAGGCATTCTGCCCCTGTACCTGGCACTGGTGAGGGCACACCTGGAGTGCTGTGTGCAGCTCTGGCCCCTCAGTTTGGGAAGGACCTTGAGGGGCTGGAGCACACCCAGAGGAGAAAATGAGGCTGGAGAGGGGCTGGGAACACAAACCCTGTGAGGAAGCCCTGAGGGAGCTGGGGGTGCTCAGCCTGGAGAAAAGGAGACTCAGGGCTGCCCCCATCACTCTCACAGCTCCTGAAAGGTGCCTGTGCTCAGCTGGGGCTGGGCTCTGTCTGCAGCAGCACTGACACAGCCAGAGCACACAGCCTCAGGCTGCACCAAGGGAAACACAGGCTGGATGTTGAAGACAACTTTTTATGAAAATCTTTTTTTAAAGATTTTTCTTCTTGAAAAGCTGAGAGGCTTCAAGAACAAAACGTAAACAATGGTTATCTGCTGCTGTGGAGTGCAACAGGTGCATCTGTGATTGGTCTCATAGAGTTGTTTGTAATTAATGGCCAATCACAGTCAGCTGGCTCGGACAGGGAGTCTGAGGCAGCTGCTTTTGTTATCATTCTTGCTTCTCTATTCTTATCTTAGCTAGCCTTCTGAGGTGAAACTTTCCCTTCTATTCTTTTAGTGTAGTTTTAACATAATATATATCATAAAATAATGAATCAAGCCTTCTGTAACATGGAGCCAGATCTACGTCTCTTCCCTCATCCTAAGACCCCTGTGACCACCATCACAGTTGGAGATTAGGAAAAAGTTTTTTACAGAAAGGGTGATAAAGTTCTGGAATGGCTGCCCAGGGAGGTGGTGGAGTCCCCATCCCTGGGTGTGTTTAACAAAGCCTGGATGTGGCACTGGGGGCCAGGGTTTGGGTGAGGGGTTGGGCCTGGGTTGGACTCGATGATCTTGAAGGTGTCTCCCAACCTGGTCATTCTGGGAATTCTGTGGAAGGAAATCTTTTCCCCCTCTCTGGATGTCAGGTATCATTTTTTCCAATCCCGCGCCGTGGCAATGCAGCTGGATTAACACCCAGGCAGAGCCGTGTTGAGTGAGCCAGGAGCTGGTTTTGTCCCTCCTTTAGAGTTATTTCTGGTTTGAAGGCTTATTCTCCTCTCCTGCCGCTAAGGGGGAGTGTTGCCACGCCGAGGAGCAGCCGGATGAGGCTGAGGCAGCGCATCCTTCAACTCCTCGCAGCTGCTCTTCCCTCCCGGAGCGGTGGGAGAGGCAGGAGTGAAGCAGGGATGGCCCCAGCATCACAAACACCCTCCTGTTCCGTGTCAGAGTGGGGAGGGACGCGAATCTCAGACCCTGCCCGGACAATAAACAAACTCCATCCTTTGTAGCCACATTGCTTTGACTGGGCTGAGCACTGGTTGATTCAAGAGGACGAAAATTGGTCAAGTGTGGGATCTCAGCACCTCAGGACTGATGTGCCGAGTCACCAAGACCACCCTTGGGGGGCTCGGGAGTCCTGGAATGTTGCCAGAAGTGTCTGGTGGCTGGACTTTGATCCTGCACAGGAGACGACACCTGTATGAGGATGGGAGGATCTCACTGGGATAAATGCTGAAGGGATAAGTTAATTAGAGTGTGAAACACAGGGTTTAGGATTTCTGTACAGGGGGGTCTAGAGAAGTAAGATGGAGGAATTGGGGCGTGTCCTGTCCTTCTTCTTCTTCTTGGCCTCCATCTTCTGTGGTGATGTTGGCACTTTGGGATTGGTTATTACTAAAAGTGCACTGGTCAATAAGGGTAAAAGGTATTGGGGGAAATAAGTAAATATTGTATACGTAATTTTGAATATAAAGATAGGTGACCGCCCCGGGGGCTCTCAGTGTGCTCATGGCTGGCTGCTGAGCAGACCTCTGTCGGGCTGAGAGAAAATCTTTTAGATAAAAAACTAATAAACACTGAGAAAAAACCCGAGAAAAAACCCAAAGCCTCTTCTCGTCCTTTGGAGCGTGGGCTGCCCAAGGCCATCCTGAGCCTTTCCAGGTCATTGAAACAGCCGAGAAACTGACAGTCAAGAGTGGGGGGCATGATGAGGATGCAGGAGTGTGGAAGGACCCTCAGCTCATGAAATGAGCTTTCCTGCTCTAGGAGTGGATGAAGAAGAAGAGAAATGCCCCAAAACTTCCTGTGGAAAGGGTCCCTCCCTGCCTGGAAAAAAGAGTTAAAAATGGGGCTTGGAGGCTCTCTGGGGTAGGGCAGGTCAGGATCTCTGCTTCTGGCAGCTTTCCTGTGCTCTGTGCTTGTGTCATCACTGCTGTGCTCAGGCTGACCTCAAGGTCACTCCCCTGCCCTGAGAGAGACACAAATTGTATGTGCAGGTCAGATTTTCCCTCCTTAGACCCCCCAGTCCCTCTGCCCATGAACTGCAGATAACCCCCCCTTCATCTCTTATTTACCTCTCCCTGCACAGGGTTTTGGGATCTGCAGATGCCAAACACACTTGTTTATGGTTTGCTGGTGTTAGAATTGTGAGTTTTCCTCAAAAATATGTTCTCTTTTTAGTTTCTTACTTCACTTCAAATGTCATCTTCTTCTTTCTTTCAGGGCCACCCAGGGATTTTATTCACAGAATTGGAATGAGCTGCAGAAGGGATAAAGATCATTCATGGGAACCTTGAAAGAATTGTCTGAGCTCCATGAAACAGAGATTAAAAATAAAACAGGGAGGTGAAGCACAGGCTCCAGCACGAGCTTCTTATAAATACTTGTCCATGAAATCAAGAGCTCTTTCTCACCCTGCTGGGTGACCTGCACAGGGAGGAGCTGTTGTATTCCCCTCAGGAGTGGGTAAAGAGGAGCAGAGCCCAAAGGCAGGGAAACAGCAGGCTGGAATACCTGCCAGCTCTCAGTGAAAAACATTTGTGCTGCCTTCTCGCTGGGGAAAGGGACAGGTGAGCTCTCTTGGGTGTGGTTTCAGAGCTGTGGCACCAAGAGGACTCCAGGGATAAAGTTCTGGGATGGCTGTGGAGGCAGTGGAGTCCCCATCCCTGGGTGTGTTTAACAAAGCCTGGATGTGGCACTGGGGGCCAGGGTTCAGTTGAGGTGTAAGGGAAGAGGTTGGGCTCGATGATCTTGAAGGTCTCTTCCAAGACTCTGTGATTCCTGGGGAGGAGGAGAAGAAGATGCAATCCCTCGCTGCCTGCAGGTTCAGCTTGTGATGCTTTTGGTGCTGGTGTGAAAGGAAAGGCTCTCTGCTGCCTGGGAACCTCCTGGCCAAAGATCTGGGGCTGACCACTCCTAGGGTGAGGTTATGATGCTTGTATCCCCAGTTGTGTGTTCTGTTCATGGTGGATATCATGTTCTGTGCCTTCAAGACTGGCTCTGAAGAGTGAAAGTTTTGTTTTGGTTTTGTTATCAGCTGCTCCCCCACAGCTGGCAGGATACAGAGACAGGGCAGTGCATGGTGCTGCTCTTGCTTTTTGCTTTGCTCTCACTCTTGATTCTGCTTTGCTTCTGCTTGTTCTTGCTTCTGCTCATTAGCTAGTTTAGCTAAACAGTCCAAATTTTTCCCTGGACTGTTTTTCCTTTCCTTTTTGGAACCCCTCGAGCCTGCTCTGGACTGGGCCCTGGGAACACCGAGAGTTTGCACCTTGTGGCTGCAGCAGCTGCCCCAGCACAGGAGGGGCTGAGAACAGAGCGACCACCCCCAGAGAGACTTTCTGAATTTGTCATCTTTGTCAGAGCAGTGACAGAGTGGTGTCACCTGGTATTGTTCATTTTGTGTGCTGGGGGTACTGTGCCTGTTCAATAAACAGGTTCTTTCCACTTCTCTCCAAGGAATCCTTCCCAAACTGGCTGGGGGAAGGGGCTGTGTGGGTTTGCTTCCTGGAGGGGCCCCTTTGGAGATTCTCTCCCAGATTTGCCCTAAACCAGGACAACTCCCAACCCTCAGCCTCTGTCCAGGTTGGTGTTCCTGGCTCTTGCATCCTCCCATCACAATGTTCTCACAAAGCACTTTCCTCCAGACTGGTATTATGGATATCTCCCAGCTCAAACCCAGCCAGACCCCACTCTTGTACACCCAAAGCTGGGAAATTCCAAGGGGAAAGGCCTGATCTGGTGCTGTGCTGGCTCCCTGTGTCCAGGCAGAGGCTGACCCCAGGGAGGATGGCTTGTTGAGCTGGAAATGCTGGGAGATGCTCTCTGGGTGCTCTCTGTCAGCTGGCCCCATGCATCTTGCTTGGTTTTGGGTCAGGCAGGGGATTCACACGAGGTATTTATGTCAGAAAAGCCACTCTGAAGCATAACATGTTTGTGTGGCTCTTCCTGTTGCCTTCTCTGGTAAGTGACCTCTGGAGGTGTCTTTTTAGATAAAGTGAAGGGAGGTGAGCACTTTTTCAGTCTGATAAAAGGCCATGCTGTGTCTGTTGTGGGTGTTTTGAGCGTTCTGTGGCTGGCTGAGGACCTGCTGAGTTTTCTCTGTTATCAGAACAAGCCACATTGAAATGCAAAACCTTCCCCATCTCCCTCATATGTTTTTTTAAGATTCCAGTCGGGGGGTTTTACTGGTGCCCAACTATTCTTATCTCCTGCCCCTGTGGCCACAGCACTGGGCCAGGGATGATTCCAGGACATCAGATGGACTTTGGGAGATGGAGAAGGAACCAGGTCAGGGTGGGAAGCTGGTGAGAGCACAGTGGGATGATGCAGTAAGGACAAAGGGCTTCAGCTCTCCATTGGACAGGAAGGCAAAGCTCCTGTTTCTAAGGATAAGTCTTCCTCCTAGGAAGAAAAAAATAAAAAAAAAAAAAAAAAAAGAAGCCATTTTAGGTATTGCTGATAAGGAATCAACTAAATTCCTCTTTTCTAGGTCCCCATCTCTGCAAGAGATCACTCAGCTATTCAGCTAAGGCTTAGCACATGGGGCTTTTGAAAACATCTTGCTGCAAGTGCTTGGAAAATGCTATCATTTAAATCCATAATAGCTCTGTTAGTGAACCTGCCCCAGGCATTCACATCAGCTCCTGGTGGGGCTCTGTGTGTGTCTGGTACAGCTTCCCATCACCCCAGCCATGAATAATGTGATTCCAGCACAACACCAGCCTGCCTGGGCTTGGAAGCAGCTCAGGCCAGGGGCCAGAAGCGATTCAGAGTGCCCAGGTGGGCTCCCAGCCAGGGCTGGGGCTGTGTGACAGAGCCTGGTGTGCTCCCAGATGAGCTGAGTGTGCTCCATCTGCTGCTGCCAGTGTCACCCTGCATCCCGCTGGGGTCTCTGTTGGGTGGTGGGAGAGGCAGAGCGAGGTGGGAAGGCACCAGTGTGTCCTTTTCTCAGGAAAAAGCCAATTTCTGGAGCAAACAGCTGGGTGCCATCAGCTCTGTGACACCCAGACACGTCCATGGCAGGAGGTGTGAGCAAACCCTGACCATGCTGAGCTTCTGGTGCAGAACTGAGGTTGGAGAGGGAGCTCTGTTGGACCCTCTGCCTGCTCTTCTCATAAAATATGGATCTGGGAGATCTGGAGAGCTCTGCTGCAGTTCCTGAAATGCTTTTACATCATGTATTGCTTGCTGCTGCCCACACACTCCCTCCTCTGAATAATCATCAGTTTCTCCTATAATTCTGTTTATTGCAGGCTTGCTATGGTGACACACTATCCTGCACTGAGGAGTTCCAAGCTGCAGTTCCAGGTCCCACTTTCTGCTCTGGGGGTGCAGCCTGGGGAGGGAAATATATTATATATTATATATTATATATTATATATTATATATTATATATTATATATTATATATTATATATTATATATTATATATTATATATTATATATTATATATTATATATTATATATAGCATATATATTATATATTATATATTATATATTATATAGCATATAGCATATAGCATATAGCATATAGCATATAGCATATTATATATTATATATATATTATATATTATATATTATATATTATATATTATATATTATATATTATATATTATATATTATATTATTTTGATATATCATATTATATATTATATATTATATATTATATATTATATATTATATATTATATATTATATATTATATATTATATATTATATATTATATATTCCTGGGGTGCTGCTGGGGGGGGGGGAAATCCTTCCACAGCCTCTCTGTCAGGCTCCCCCTGCCCAAGATGGCATCACAGCAGGTAGCCCAGAAATTAATAACATCATCATTTTTCCTGTGTGCTTTGGTAAGCAGGCTAATTAATAATGATGGGTCAACAGTTTTTAGGATTTTAGGATTAGCAGCAGGTTTAGAGGAGGATCATGTGCATGTCTGAGCTGCAGTGTGCAGATGTAGGCAGGTGTGTGGCAGTAAATGATGTATGACCCACATATTAAAGTAGTTTTATTGTCTTTTAAAAAAAAAAAAGTTTATGGACTTAATCCTCTTCCTCCACCACCTGCCCTAGTTTATTCAATCCCTCTTATTTAGGATAAAAATAAGCCTTTGGTGTTATCAGGTGACTGATGGCTTTGGGGTGAGATGACCCAGCCCCCAAAGCCCCATGGTATTTTATGAATTACTTGCCTTATGTGCTGCAGGGTGAGGAGCTGGGGACATCTCACATCTCAGCAGACTCACAGAGGCTCTGTCCTGCTTCTCCCACCTTGCTTCTCCTCCATCCCCAAGGAAGCAGCCCCAGGGCAATGAGCAGTGCATGATGAGGGGTGCAGTGAGCAGCACCCTGTGAGGAGAGCCAGGCAGTGAGTGTGGGCTCCCTGCCTGTCCTCCTGGAGCCCCCCTTCCTGCAGGAAACCCACCTTCCTGCTGGCAGCCCCCCAGCCCTGCACACAGTGTGCTGGGTAACATCAGGGTATCAGTCCATAAGCTGCTAATTAAAATATAAACGTACAGCAGTGAGAAGGGGCTTGTGTGATGGACCTTGAAATGCTCTGTTTGCACAGCTGATGGGACACTCAGTGCCCTGCAGCTAGATAGAATAGATAGATAGATAGATAGATAGATAGATAGATAGATAGATAGATAGATAGATAGATAGATAGATAGATAGATAGATAGATAGATAGATAGGGCTCCCCACTTGTGCAGGCTCCCTGACCTGGTGGCCCTCGTGTGTCCTGCTTCTCCCTGGGGTCATCCCAGGGGCTGCAGCAGAGTTAGGGGTGAGGTCTTGGTTTAGTTTATACTGAAATGGTGTCTGAAGGTGTGTGTGGTGTGTTTGGGATGAGTGGGATGGTCCAGCTGCTGTGGGGAGCAGGGATGGGGTGTGACCTGGTGGGGACAAGGGGGTGGCCAGGGAGCTGCAGCCCCTGGTGGCCTGTGACCGTGTTCACAGGGGTCTGAGGATGAGGGAAGAGATGAGGATCTGACTCCATGTTTCAGAAGGCTGATTTATTATTTTATGATATATATGATATTAAAAATATACTAAAAGAATAGAAGAAAGGATTTCATCAGAAGGCTGGCAAAGAATAGAAAAAGAAAGAATGAAAACAAAGGTTTGTGGCTTGGACTCTCTGTCTGAGCCAGCTGACTGTGAGTGGCCATTAATTAGAAACAACTCTACGAGACCAATCCCAGATGCACCTGTTGCATTCCACAGCAGCAGATAATCACTGTTTACATTTTGGTCCTGAGGCCTCTCAGCTTCTCAGGAGGAAAAATCCTAAGGAAAAGAGTTTTCATGAAAAGATGTCTCCGACATCACAGCAGCCCTACAGGGCAGAGAAATAATGTGATATGGGGGGAGACAAGTGTGGGGATCTGTGCTGGGGATGCTGGACCCCTCCTCTTGGGCTTTAATACAGCAACACATCCATCCCTCTGTAACTGGACAGAAATTAAAGCACAGAAACCCCTGGAGAGGCAAACTTGCTTTTCTGGGAAACGTCATCTCCACAGCCAGGCACTGAGATGCACAAGGTTCCTGGGCTCGAAGGGGGCAGCAATTGCCTTTCTTACCCTTTCCTCTGAGCCAAGCAGCACTGGCACGTGGGAAGAGGAGCTCCAGCTTTGTTTTTATTTGCTGGAGAAGGGATCTTCCAGCAGCTGCATACTTAATGGCTTTCTAGGGCCATTCATTAACCTGACAAGCCGACCAGCAAACCCAGAGCAATGATTCTACCTGCTTGCCATGACGTCTCTTTTTACCCCAATAAACCTTCCCACTGCTTGCAGCTCAGCTGATGAATCCACCCTGAGATGCAGGGAAGGGCATCTCCAGAACAATGAATCCATGTCAAAAGATTTGTGAGCAGCCAGCCAAACAATTCCAGACAGAGAGACAGGAGAAAGAACATCATTCCTGAAAGCACTGCATTATTGATTAAGCATTTGTGATCCATAAAACATAGTAAAACCATGGGGCAGGCTGCAGAATGAATTCTACCAAAAAAAAAAAAAAAAAAAGGTTGCCTTTTACTGTCTCAGGTCCTCAAGGACGAGGGTAAAGTAAGTTTAGCACCAAGCAGGAATTCATTTGTATAATAATGGTTTTTGATGACTTGCAAAGGTTATTTTATGATTAGCCATCTAATTATAAAATGGCCAACAATTTCATCTTATCCAAATCTGCATCAGCTAAATTATGAAATGCCCTTGTTTTATGCAAATTCTGGAAATATTGCTTCCTTAACCTCCCAACCCTGCTGTCTGTCACTTCTTGTGTGGAGCATAAATCTCAGGGCAGTGCCAGAGCTGGGTTCAGAGGCAAACAGAAGAGGGTGGATTGATTCCAGGGGAGCAGGGGCAGTGGTGAGCGATGGTGGAGGTGCAGCACGGGGCAGATGTGGACAGATGTGGCTGGGTAACCCCATGGCATGGCCCCAGCTGGGCTGCCCTGCCTGGGGAGCTGCTGGAGCTGGCACAGGGAGGTAGGAGAGTGCTCCTAGGGAAGGGTTCATCCATCACTTGATGGCCTGGAGATGTGAGATGTCCTTGCTCTCAGGATCTCCACACTCCATCCTTCCTGGCCCTTCAAGTGGTTTGGGTTGGAAGGAGCCCTAAAGATCCTCTTGTTCCAGTCCCACTGCCATGGGCAGGGACACAGCTCTTAGCCCAGCTTGGTCAGGGCTCCATCCAGCCTGGCCCTCAACATTTGCAGGGAAGGGGCAGCCACAGCTTCTCTTCTCTCTCAGAGAGAAACCAGGCTCAGAACAGCCTCTGGTTTCTCTTTCCTGTAATTTCTCTTGGTCACTTGGGGCCATGAATATTTTTCTCTTGGGCCTGAGGAGCATTGCTGAAAGGTCCTACGGTAATGGACCACGAAGAAGAAATTCCTCCTATCCTTGTTCTCTCGCAGCACTGCAAGGAGTGAGGGCAGGAGAAACTGAGGCACAGGTTTGCTGTCCTTCAAGGTGGATATGGATGTAGGTGGGCAGGGGACTGATCAGAGCTGCTCTAGAAACACTTTGTGTGTATTTGTGACTTCATTGCTTAGAAGAGATGCTGACTCCTCATGCCTGAAATTTGTGAAGCAGGGACGATAAGAAAACATTTTATATCTTTTTTTCCAGTTCTATAAATGATGAAACAAAGGAATTTGTTGTTTCAGACAATCACAATTCTCAAAACCAGAACATTTTGGCTATTCCTGGGGAGGACTCTTCTTCCAAAGAGTGCAAATTTTACCAGAGCACCAGAGAGGGCAACACTGAAATAAAATAATCTGAGGCTGGTGATTGTTGCAGAGAAGGACAGAAAATCTCCAAATTTTTTCCATTTGGGGGAAATGTTTTCCATTCCCCAAATCAAGTGTTTGGGGTTTTCTTGACCACTATTCTCCTTCCTGTTAAAACAAGCCTTTAATGATGGGCTTGTGCCTGTGTCCCTGGGACAAGCCAGGCCTGGGTGAAGTCCAAGGAGGAGATGGTGAGAGCAGAGGAAATGCAGCAGGAATTAAGAGCTTGTCTGGGAAACCCTGGATAGTTTTGGAGGACTTTGATATGATCCTTGTGAGATCAGCTCATGATCCCTGTGGGGCTCTCAGAAGAGAGGGGGATCTGCCATGGTGAGGATGGAGAATCTCTGTGCTGGAGGCAGGGAGAGCAGCAAAGGAGGAGGAAAAACATCAGGAGAGGGGGAGGAAAGGAGGATTGTGAAGATTAGGTCCAATTAGTTACGTGCACTTTAAACATCAGATCCTATTAAACACTCCTGGTTTAAAACCAGGCCCCATTATTGGGCTGCAGCTTGCAGACAAAGTCCTGCTAAGTGGAGCTGCTTTGAAACCCAGGGCCTCAGACACAGCCATTATGGAGATCAGGCCCATTAAATATATTCAGTTTGAAGATTAGCTCTGGTTGTACTCAGGCAGTTCAAAGCTGGCCTGTAATTAAGCAGAGGAGGCTGGGGAGCTGGAGCAGGAGGGGAGAGGGGCACCTGTGGAGCATCTCCTGTGCCTGCAGCTCCTCCCTGCTGGGAAGGAGCCCCTGGGGCAGGGCAGGGTGCTCTTGGTGCTGCCTGCCCTGCTGAGTTACCCCAAATGCATTTTCCAGCTGGAAGGCAGCAAGGGTGGTCTCCAGGCTGGTGGAGATGAAGGCTTGAAGCTTCAGAGGTGAACAACAGGGGGCTGAGGGAATATTGCTGGTTGGGCTGGGAGCTTGAGAAATCACAGGGATAAAAAGGAGCCCTGTGCTCCCCTCAATTTTTCCTCTGATTTTGAGAAGTGTCAGCCTGCGACACCCGAACTCTTTGTGCCTGGAGAGGACCAGGGCTGTGCCACAGGTGGTGTTGGGGCATGGGGAGGTAACCCCTGGATAGCCCCAAAGGGTTTGGGTGTTCAGCTGTGGATTCCATGGAAATGTGGGCACTCACCTGTCGCTATAGGACAGGAAAGAACACAAGCTCACACCGCTGTTCTCAAGGTGAAGGAAAAGGGAAGTTTATTTTCTGACTCCAGCATTTATAGTTTGCCAAGAGTGACAGTGGATTGGAGGGTGACGGTGCCACCTCTCCAGTGACACTGGACAAACCAACAGTCCATCAACTTTCTCCTCCTCCATAAAGGAATGCAAAACAAAGAGTTATTTACAGAAAGTGTGTGAGAAAGCTTGCTACAAGAATGTCAACATCAGAAGGCTTAGAAAATCCTAAAAAATCAGGGTGACACTCAGCTCTCTGCTAGGACCAAAGGAGCTGTGCATGGCTTGGCTGGGCTCTGTGCTTTGGGTGCTTGAGGAGCCCACTCTCAGCACGAGCCTCCCTGCTCTGCTGGCCATGATGGCAGCCTGGGGACTCCGTGGTGCTTTTCCTGTAGGATTGCACAGTTCCACAGATTCCTTGTGTGGGTGCTTCCCTCATTAACAGGAAGGGTTCAGGAGCACATCTCAGCTGTGAGATGAGGGGGTCAGAGAGAGCATCCAGCCCAAACCTGTCAGAACCCAGTGCATCCCTCTGGGTGTCCAGAGTTGTTGGAGCCCCTGCCAGGGGGCTCAGAGACCCCGGCACAGAGCCCAGAGCACCTGTGGTTTGATTATGACCGGTGGAGAAAATTACCAGCTTTGTATGAAGACCTGAAAGCCACAGAAGTTTAAGTAGTGTAATAATAAAATTATCACGGAGTGGAAAAGTAGACTTTGGGGTTTTTAGAACAGGGATCTTGGGGACAAGATGGAGGGAACTGGGTGTGTCCAGCCTTTCTTGTTCTTCTTCTTCTCTACCTCCATCTTCTGCTGTGATGTTGGCACTTCAGGATTGGTTTAGAGTAGAAGCTCACTGTCTAGCATAGGTGATGGGTATTGGAAAGTAATTGTAAACATTGTACATGTAGTTTTTAGTATAAAGACATAACACTGCCCTGGGGCAGGCAGAGTGCCTGGAACTGTCCTGTTGAGCTGACCTCGGCAGGGCAGGAGAAAATTTTTTATAGATAAGGAACAATAAACAGCCTTGAGATTGAGAACTGAAGAACTCTGACTCATTATTCGAACGTGCGGGCCAAAACAGAGACTTTTCATGTATCTCAGGGCTGCAATAAATTGCAAAACTCTCGAGACAAACCCATTGCCCCAAGGCAGCGCTCCCTGCCCTGGGGTCCTGACCCCACCAGTGCCAGCCCAGTCCTGCTGAGCCTTGGCTGCACGGGCTCATTCTCACAGCTGATGGATTTCCTGCAAGATACCATCAACCATCCCTCCTCATCCCACTTCTCCACACAGTGTTCACTGCTCCTGCTCTGCTCTCCCAAGCTGTGATGGGCAGAGGTGTGACAGCACCAGGGGTCATTTTCTTCCTGGTCCCCACATCAGTGAGGAGCCCCTGGTGGTCCTCACCTCCTAAGGAGATGCTCTTACAATCATTACTGGCATCATTGCAATTTATTTCCAGGGGATTTATTTGGTGCTGCTCTTGGTCCTGAGCCTCTGTAGCATGAGATCACTTTTAATTAGTGCTAGGTGCTTTTTATCTTTGATGGAGAAAAAGGATTTTGCCATTTGGACTTTGGCATATGAAGTATTAACTTAAATATATATCTTTAATTTTTATATTAATATATTTAATTTTTGTATTAAATATTATGTAGCAGCACAGTATTAATATTAAAACTTTAATACAATGTAAATGTCAGACTTGCAGTGATAAAACTTAAATGAAATATATTTATAATGTATTTATCTCTCTGTTTCACTTGCGATAGCAAAAGATTTTTAAGTCAAACCAGATTTTCTTTTCACATTTCAATGGAAGAGCTGTTCCTTTGTTCTACAAGAAACCATTCCATTAGAGGCTGTTTTGATTTTTTGTTATCACTTTTGATCTCATGACTTGAGGACTCGGGGCTGGAATGAGCGCTGAGGCTGAGACCTGAGGTGACAGAGGGAGTGCTGTCAGCTCTCATCCTTGCCTCGACCTTATCTCTCCTCTGCCTTTTGTTCCTGTGCTTCCCAGGAAGCACATCCGAGTTTCTGGCCCTGCCTGATGCTCTTGTGGCACAGATGGGGACTCACAGGGGACAGTGGGAGGAGTGGCCACCCTGCAGCCAGAACAACCCAGCAGCTGCTGTCCCTGTGCCCAGTGCTGGGCTCAGTGCCCCGGGCACGCTCCAGTGAGTTGTCCAAAGGCTGTGCCAAGGAGGGATGCCCGGAATCCTGCCTGGTGCCCGTGGTGGCAAGGGGAGGGAGATGTCCTCAGGTGTGACCGTGTTCACAGGGGGTTTTTGGATGAGGGAAGAGATGAGGATCTGACTCCATGCTTCAGAAGGCTGATTTATTGTTTTATGATATATATTATATTAAAACTATACTAAGGGAATAGAAGAAAGGATTTCATCAGAAGGCTAGCTAAGAATAGAAAAGGAAAGAATGATAACAAAGGTTTGTGGCTCGGCTCTCTGTCTGAGCCAGCTGACTGTGACTGGCCATTAATTACAAACATCCAGCATGGGCCAATCACAGATGCACCTGTTGCATTCCAAGCAACAGATAACCATTGTTTACATTTTGTTCCTGAGGCTTCTCAGCTTCTCAGGAGGAAAAATCCTAAGGAAAAAATTTTTCATAAAAGATGTCTGCGACACCCAGGCATGCAGGGAGGGACAAGGGAAAGCTCAGAGCTCTTCACAAACAGCAAAAAAGAGACAAAAGAGACAAAACTGGGGTAGAGAAGCTGCCCTGCCCCAGCCTGGCCCATCTCCTGATGCTGCTTTCCCCTGCTCACTCAGCCCCTCAGCAGCAGAGGAGTGGAGGAGCCTCCTTCCAACTCCCAGCTCTCCTCCTGCTGGGAAGGGTGAACCTTCAGCCCTACAGGACAGCAGTGGGGGAAAACTGAGGGAATTCCTGAGAGGCTGTGGGGGAAAGCTGAGGGAATGAGGGTCTGGGGTCCTGCCCTGCCCTGCCAGCTGTGCTGGCCCTGTCTGGGTGAGCTGAGCTGCTGAAGGGCTGTAGAAACATGGCTCAGAATGGGATTGTGGTGCCCCAAACCCCCTGGATCCCTCTGCCACAACAATGAAAGGTGCTTGGGAGCTGTCCCAGCAAGACAAGCTGGCTGGCCCTGTCTCCATCCTCCATGCTTTCACTATTCCAGGTATGTCTCAGGCTCAGCTGGGTGTGTGTTCTATCCCCATCTGTCATAGGTGGGGCAGCTCTCTGCTGTTCCTGGGGCAGTTTTTTCTTTCTCTCTCCCCCAGCCAACCCTCCCTCCAGGAGATCTCTGCTGTCCATGGCCACTGAGTGTCCCTGCAGGGCTGATCCAATCCCAGCATCCCATGGGGAGATGCTCCGCCCAGGGGAGGAGCCAAGCATTCCTGCCTGGATCCAATCTGGGCCTGGCACAGCACAGCAGCCTTTGCCCCCTGCACTGCCAGAGGAGCAGCTTTCTGCTGCCCTGCATGGCCAGAGGGAGCCCAGGCCCATCTGCAGCAGCCCTGGAGCTGCAGAGGAAAACTCCCCCCTTGTGCAGGATCCCTGCTGCAGCAGAGCCACAGCTGGCACTGCAGGAGGGCTGAGCCCCCATGGGATGGGGCTGGGACACCCCCTGACACACAGGGGCCAGGGCCTGTGATCACTCTGGCAGGGTTGGGTTGTACTATTGCATTTGTATTTTTAGTTTTCCTAATAAACAACTGTTATTCCTGCTCCTATATCTTCCTGAGAGCTTTTTTAATTCCAAAATTATAATAATTTGGAGGAAGGGGTTTTACATTTTCCATTTCAAGGGAGGCTCCTGCCTTCCTTAGCAGACACCTGTCTTTTCAAACCAAGACAAGGTGGTTGTGACAGTCCCACAGCCTCCAGGACAGGCCTGGAGCTGGAGCTGGAGCACATGGGCCATGCTGATGGAGCAAGGCTCCAGGAGCAATAGGTACATGCACAAGGATCCCATCTCCTCTCATCCTTTTATCTCCATCCCTTTTTGAAGAAGCAGCAGATGAAAGAGCCCACTACTCACATCAAACCCCCATCAAGTGCATTAAAGGAAATGGCTTTGGCTTTATGGTTTGCTTTGAAGGAAACAGTGGCAAAATGAGATGGGAAGGCATGAAAGACACCCCAGCTGGGTTAGCTGCATTTCCAGCATCAGAAACTTGTCCTCTGAAGTAATTAAGATGCAGGTATTTGAAAGGATGCACAAGGGCACATCATTAAAGTGCACTTTAGCTCAGCCTCTGGTGTGCCCCAGGGATGGCTGCAAACAGTCCTAAATTGCCTCTTCCACTCCAAACAAGTTCCAGTCTTTTGGGAGCAAAGGTAGAGGTGCAGAAACATTCCTCTGGATAAACCTTCTGTTTTAAATTCCTTCTCCTGACTGAATACAATAAACCAGATGTGATGGCTTGCTGTACCAGGAATGAGACCCTGTCCCAGATGGGTGAGAGAGAAGCAGGGTGAGTTCTGGAGGGTGGGAGCAGCCTAGGGTGGTGGGGTGGAGGGTTAGCTGGGCTCTCCCACCTTCTAGGAAATTGCTTCTCCTGTATCAGTGGGTTTGGGATCACTGTTTATTAAGGGGCAGATGGCACACTGTGATTGCCAATATCTTAAACCAGGTAGATGTGGTGATTTCATCTTTCCCTCTGTGTCAGCTGCAAAGCACAGGCCTCGGGTCTAGATGTGTGAAGGTTAATAAAACCAAATAAAAAATTAATTCCCTTCAGCAGAGATGGCAGCTGATGATGTGCCAGGGATGCCCTCAGAGCAGAGCTGTGCTGCTCAGGCTCTGTGAGTCCCTGAAATCGTGGCCATGAGCTGCATTTGCAGGTGTAGCAAACACCAGCATCTGTGCACCTGCCAGGGAGGAACCAGAGCTTTTTGCAGCTCCACAGCTGCTCCTGTTGGTCCCTTCCAGTGGAAGGCACATGTGCAGTCCCTCAGCAAAGAGAATGAGCTGGCAGGTTTGGGGTGAAGCAGAGGAAGGGCCTTTTACTGCAGGGTGTTATGTCAGCTTTCACATCA
This sequence comes from Melospiza melodia melodia, assembly GCF_035770615.1. Taxonomy (NCBI): domain Eukaryota; kingdom Metazoa; phylum Chordata; class Aves; order Passeriformes; family Passerellidae; genus Melospiza; species Melospiza melodia. Next base: position 5,143,369 of record NC_086212.1, on the reverse strand, counting down.
GGGGTATGTGTGCATTCTTGGTGTAAGCTGTGGGTAATTTGACATCCAATGAACAGCTGTTCCAGATGTTATGTGCTCCACTCTCTAAGCTGAAAACTTGTCCATGGAAGAGGGACTCTGTGGTCATGCACAGCCTCCAGGGTGCTTTGAAGCACCTTCTGCTGGTCATTTCTGATCTTCCAAATGGTTTTTCCCTACTACTGAAAATCTCAAACCCTGTAGGGTTTCTTTGGGAGCTCCTGACCCTGGTGCAAGGCAGTGGAAAGGACACTGTAGGATGTGCTGTGGGACGTGGAAGGAGACATGGGAGCTGGCAGGTTTGGGATGAAGCAGTGGATGGGCCTTTTGCTGCAGGATGTTGTTATGCCAGCTTTCCTACCCTACTGAGGGAAATCAGAGGTATGTGTGCATTCTTGGTGTAAGTCATGGATAATTTCACATCCAATGAACAGCTTTTCCCGATGTTATGTACTCAACTCTCTAAGTTGAAAACTTTTCAGTGGAAGAGGGACTCTGTGGTCATTCACAGCCCTCAGGGTGCTTTGAAGTACCTACTGCTGGTGATTTCTGGTCTTCCAAATGGTTCTTCCCTACTACTCAAAATCTCAAATCCTGTATATCTCTTTGGGAGCTCCTGACCCTGGTGCAGGGCAGTGGAAAGGGCACTGTAGGGATGTGCTGTGGGACATGGAAGGAGACCAGGATATGGGACCTGGGGACAGGAGCAGGACAGAAACACTCAGCACTTTGTTTCTACAGCATCTCTTTGCTGTAAAAGCAGAGAGTAGCAAGTGCAAGGCTGAAATGTGGTGCTGGGTCTCAGGAGATTTTATTTATTGCTGTGGCTCCCAGTAGGGTGGAAGAAAATATTCCTTGTGGGCAGAGGAATGCTGGTGTGGCACCCACAGCTGTGGGGATTGGCTCACAGTGATGCATTGCATCCTTTCTGAAATACAGAGGAACACAAGAATCCAATGGAGCCTGATTTGTACAGGTGGAAAGGGAGCACTGTGCTTTTCACCACTAGCCACAGAGGGGCTGAATGTAAATTGAACCCAGAAGCTTAATCTGGTTTTAATGAGGTGGGAAGAACTGGCAAGGAGAGTGGGAGATGGGGATGGGATGGGGTGAGGATGGGATGGGATGGGATGGGATGGGATGGGATGGGATGGGATGGGATGGGATGGGATGGGATGGGATGGGATGGGATGGGATGGAGATGGAGATAGGGATGGAGATGGAGATAGGGATGGGATGGGATGGGATGGAATGGGATGGGATGGGATGGGATGGGATGGGATGGGATGGGATGGGATGGGATGGAGATGGGATGGGATGGGATGGGATGGGATGGGATGGGATGGGATGGGATGGGATGGGATGGGATGGGATGGGGTGAGGATGGGATGGGATGGGATGGGATGGGATGGGATGGGATGGGATGGGATGGAGATGGGATGGGATGGGATGGGATGGGATGGGATGGGATGGGATGGGATGGGATGGGATGGGATGGGATGGGATGGGATGGGATGGGATGGGATGGGATGGAGATGGGGATGGGGATGGGATGGGGATGGAGATAGGGATGGGGATGGGGATGGGATGGGATGGGATGGGATGGGATGGGATGGGATGGGATGGGATGGGATGGGATGGGATGGGATGGGATGGGATGGGATGGGATGGGATGGGATGGGATGGGAGTTGCCCCAGGATTTGAAAAGCACTCTCTGGGAGCAGGGACTGACCCCAGCTCACCTCATCACCCACACAGGTGGTTTGTGTGCCAGCCCCAGAGCTAATCCACCTCCCTGGGGTGCTGTGCCACTCAGTGAGCTCTTGAAGAGCTCTTTCATCCAGCTCCAAACTGAGTTAGGGGCTGGCTCCTGGGCAGCCTCCTGGTCTGGGATAACCCAGCCTGCTGAGCCACAGCCTGGCTGACACACCCAGCTAGAAAAACTGCTAATTCCTCTATGGATACTCTATTTTTTCTTCCCTAGAGCTGATGCAGGTGGTTTCTAGATGTCCCTGTGTGATGTGGGAGAAGGGAGGGCCAAGCACTGAAACACAGGTGGGCAGGAGCATCGGGGTTGTCCTAGCTCTGGTTGGGTATTTTCTGGGACCCCTGACACTCCATCTCTGTGGCTGCAGTGCTATTTCTCCCCAGCCCAAGCAGGTAGAAGCCATTCAGAGCAGGCCTGTGCCTGAGGAGTGGTGCTCTCCTGAGCTGATGAGGAATCTGCTGTTGAACTGGAGGTGTTGGTGAGCGTGGCTGCCTGGATTTGTAGGGGAATGCTGTAGAGCTGCTGTGCTATTGATTTACACGTTACCTGGGCTTTGCAGGCTCTCTCCTCTTCCTTCCCATTGCTCCAGGGCTCTGCTGGCACACTTGGCAGTGCTGATCCCTCCTTGCCTGGAAAGGAGTTGGGCTGTGGCTGCAGAGGATCCCCCAGGTGAAGCTCACACCTTCAAAGCTCCTTTATAGACTGTGACCGTGTTCACAGGGGTTCTTGGATAAGGGAAGGGACGAGGATCTGACTCTGTGTTTCAGAAGGCTGATTTATTATTTTATGACATATATTACATTAAAACTATACTAAAAGAAGAGAAGAAAGGATTTCATCAGAAGGCTAGCTACGAATAGAATAAGAAAGAATGATGACAAAGGTTTGTGGCTCAGACTCTCTGTCCAAGCCAGCTGACTGTGATTAGCCATTAGTTAGAAACAACCAACATGGACCAATCAAAGATTACCTGTTGCATTCCACAGCAGTAGATAATCATTGTTTACATTTTGTTCCTGAGGCCTGTTAGCTTCTCAGGAGGAAAAATCCTAAGGAAAGGATTTTCATAAAAGATGTCTGCGACAAAGGACCTCTGCGCAGCACAGCTCTGTCCCAGCAAGGACATTGATTTTCTGGCTTAAATTTCCTTTGTGCTGGTCCATAGGAGAGAGGGTTCAGCCTCTGAAACCTCTCTGAAGTATCACCTTGCAGTTGTACATGGGCACAGCATTTTTTTAAAGAAACTTCCAAGCTTCACCTTTTTGCTGGGTGGTGGCATATCTCAGGACACCACTAAGGGGAGATGTCATGGATGCTGATGGCCCAAAAGAGACCACCAAGAAGAAATTCCTTCCTCCAGAAGCTGTTTCATCATTTCTTTCTGGGCAGCATTCCCTCCAGCTCTCACCCCTTGCCCTGCAGGAGGAGCTGACAAAGCTGCTGAGCAGCTCAGGAGACTAAGCTGAATGGATAGACGTAATTCTGAATGGATAGACTTAATTCTGCTGCCTGGAAACCTCCCAGCAGCTGGGACAGAGTGTGACCATTGCCTGCAGCAGGTCCCCAGAGCTGTCACTGCCCTGTCCCCAAGGCTTGGAGTTGGGTGTTTCACAGCTGCAAGGGTGACCCAGCCCCTCAGACCCATCCAGGTGTGCCCTGTGCCTCCATCAACAAGGTCAGACTCTGCTGGGCAGCATTGAACACATAGATGGTGGCTACAAAACCCTTTCCTATTTTTTTGACTGTGTTTCCCACCCCACTGGGTTGGGTGTGATGCCATAGGACATGGATTGCTGTTTGTCATGGTTTGGAAAGATAGGAGTCTGCTAAGGAAATCAGGAGCCTCCCCTGGAATGGAGAATGTAAACCCTCCCCACCCCTCTGAATTGCTATACATTTTAAATTAAGGGGCTCTCAGGCAAAAATATGGATGCAGGAAATAACAGTTCTTTAACAGGGAAAAAAATAAAAGGATAAAATAAACAATGCAGTACAGTAGAACAACACTGCCAGAGTCAGAACCCAACCTGACACCCTGTGGGTCAGGCTGTTGGCAGCAGTCCCATTGGAATTGTGGCTCAGCCCTCCTGCAGTGTCAGGGCTGGTTCTGCTGCAGCAGGGATCCTGGAGAAAGGTGCAGTCTCTTCCTCTGAAGATCCAGTGGCAGAGGCAGCTGCTGTTCCTCTGGGGAATCCAGTGCAGAAGCTGTGCTGGTGTTCCAGAACCTCCAGATTATATCCAGGTAGGAATGCTTGGCTCCTCCCTCTGGGCTCCCATCTCCCAATGGGATGCTGTAGTTCTTATCAGCCATGCAGGGACATTCAATAGCTGTTATCAGCAGATGTCCCCTCCCAAGGGAGGTGTGAATGTGGTCACTTAAAGAGAGAGATAAGGCAAACTGCCCACTTGACAAAGGTAATCTGCCATACAAATGGTAATGGGAAACATCTTGCTTTGCAATCTTCAACACTGTTCTCTTTCCACTCAGATCTGGGCACTCTGTGGCAGTCTCAGAGGGTTTGTTCAGGTGGAAAAGGAACATTTGGAGCATGGGGTGGAGAAACTGATTTTTCACTTCAGTGAGGGAAAAAGTAAATCCTCAGCGCTGGTGTGAAATGGCAGAGAAAAGGAGCTGCCTGGATTACAGGGAGAGAAATACCAATTATATTGAAACGGGGAGAAAATCAGGAAGGCTTTATCAGGACTATTCACTGACAAAACTTGCAGCTACAGGCTATGTAGGAAAAGCCTCAGATTTGAATCCACAGAAATATTCTGGCTATAATAATCCTGCTGTATTCAGGCAAAACTCCTGTGGGGTCCAGTGGGAGCCTTGCTTGGGACCTGGAGGATTTACCTTATCAGCCTTTTGAAAATGTTAAAGAATTTAAAGCCCCCAGCTGCCTTGCCCAGAGGAAAATCCTGTGCATGGCAATGTGTGCCACAGTGAGAGCCAGCTCTGTGTCCCTGCAGAGGTGCTGGGCTTTTCCCTTTGTCCTTCGCCCCTTACTGTGGAGAGGAATGAAATCCAGAGCCTGTAAAGTTTCTCACACTGCTCTCTGACAGCTCTTTTTCCCTCCCTTATGCCCTTTGTGCCTGGCTGGGCTGAGTCCTCTGTTCCTGGCTGCCCCTGCCCTTGCTGCTCTGACTGTCACCCTGTTCTTCTAAAGTTCCTCTAAGCCTTCTGATGTTTACATTTTGTAAACATGTAATGGAGCTTCTCACGCACTTTTCATGTAAATAATGATTGCTTTGCATTCCTTTCTGGAGGAGGAAAAAAATTGATGGACTGTTGGTTTGACCAGAAGTGGCAAATTCATCCTCCAATCCATGGTCATTTTGGAATTCTATAAATATTGAAGTCCAGAAATAAACATGCCTTTTTTTACCTTGGACATCTTGGTGTGTGAGTGTTGTTCATTTTGCGGTGTATTGTGGCAGGTGACAAGTTTCTCACACTGCCGGCTGTCAGCTCTTTTTTCCTCCCTTATGTCCTCTGTGCCTGGCTGGGCTGTGAGCCCTCTGTTCCTGGCTGCCCCTGCCCTTGCTGCTCTGACTGTCACCCTGTTCTTCTAAAGTTCCTCTAAGCCTTCTGATGTTTACATTTTTGTAACGGAATTTCTCATGCACTTTTCATGTAAATAATGATTGTTTTGCATTCCTTTCTGGAGAAGGAAAAATTGATGGACTGTTGGTTTGACCAACAGTTGGAGAAGTGGCAATTTCATCCTCCAATCCATGGTCACTTTTGGAATTCTGTAAATATCAAAGTCCAGAAATACACGTGCCCTTTTTTGCCTTGGACATCTCAGTGTGTGAGTGTGTTGAAAATTGCAATGCAAGGTGTTTTCTATTACCATCTGTACGGCGGATTATCTTTTGTCAAGTGGGCAGTTTGACTTATCTCTCTCTTTGAGTGACCACAATCACTCCAGGCACCACAAAGGACAGACACTAAAAAAATATATTAATAACCTCTATCTGTTTTCTGGTTGCTGCAGTTCTTTTTAGGCCCCATCTCTTTTCTACATCACCTGAGTTTTACCACTGAGGTGACCAGATTGATAAAAACTCCTCTGCAAGGTTGTTTAAACCCAGAATTAGATGGGACGAGGAGAAGTGTTGGGAAGCAGCAGTCATTGATTTTCAGGATCTCCACTTTCCAGTCCATGATGGGGAGAGCAGCTGGCCCTGGTGTGCTGTGACCCTGCAGTGCATGGGCTGTGCTGGTGTGGATGCAGCTCCTCACCAGAGGAGCATCCTGGTGAGACCAAAGGGCATCCTGATCTACCAGGAGCTCAGGTAAGGAGCCCCTGGGGACGTGCTGCAAAATCAGAGATGAGAAGTACACACTGGGCTGCTCAAAGTACTGATGCAGAGGGTGTTCCAGCTGCTTTAAGAAAAGGATGGGAGAAAATGGTGATGGTTGAGAAAAGGAAAATTCTTCATGTGCTCAGACAGCCCTGGGACTGTGTCCTGAAGGATGAACCCCTGTAACCCACATAACATATTTTGTCCTGTTTTTCAGGTGGCCGTGGTTCCCCTCACCATCAATCTGAGCCTCTGATCAGCCTGAGCCCTGCACCACAGAGACCTCGGAGAAAATTTGTGGCAGCATCTTCTGGAGGTTAATGACACGTTGTGGGAAGTGGTCACTTTGAAATTCACTGCTGTCTGATTTCACTTCATATCCTCTTGGCTTTGTGCTGCTGGAAAAAAAACAGCCCCCAGTTGCTCACTGCAACAGCATCTGTCTTTCCCCTCATTATTAACTGATTTTTTTTCTATTTTGGGGTTCTTTTTCCTCCCTAGTAATTGGGGCTGGGTTGCTGGGGGGAACCATCTGCGTGACTGGGGAGATTTAGAGAGTCAGTAACAGAAGGGATGTTATCAGAGTCTACTACTTTAGGAGACCATGGTAATCCAAAGCTGATTACAGCTGGGCTGGTGCAGCAGGAAATTCAGGACATATTGGACACTGACACTTCCCAGGAGCATCCAGCAGTGCAGGGCTGTCTGGGCATGCTGGGGAGGTGTCACAGACATCTTTTATGGAAAATCCTTTCCTTAGGATTTTTTCCTCCTGAGAAGCTGAGAGGCCTCAGGAGCAAAATGTAAACAATGATTATCTGCTGCTGTGGAATGCAACAGGTGCATCTGGGATTGGTCTCATGTGCTTGTTTCTAATTAATGGCCAGTTACAGTCAGCTGGCTCAGACTCTATGTCTGAGACACAAACCTTTGTTATCATTCTTTGCTATTTCTATTCTTAGCTAGTCTTCTGATGAAATCCTTTCTTCTATTCTTTTAGTATAGTTTTAATGTAATATATATCATAAAATAATAAATCAAGCCTTCGGAAACATGGAGTCAGATCCTCGTCTCTTCCCTCATCCTAAAACCCCTGTGAACACCGTCACAGGGAGGGAGGGCTCCAATCCCTGTTTGCATGGAGGGGGACAAATAGTGACCCTTTCCCTCTGGGATGGTGGCTGGGGAGAAAGGAGATAAAAATGAACAAAGGGAGAGGGAAAGCACAACATCTCTGCTGTCTCTGGGCACGTGGCTGTGAGGGTGAACACGTCCACAGCCAGCTCACAGTCCCCTGCTGCGACAAAATCTCCATCCAGGGCTGCTCCCCGTGGACATGGGTCAGTCACACACACCACTCCCAAGGCAGTAAATCCACATGCTCAGTCTGGGCCGTGCTGCTGTGCTGGCCCTGGTGAGTGATGCAGCCTGAGCACACCCAGCACATCCATCACTGCTGCCTCTGGGGCTGGGATTTATCCCTGACAGGGCTCCCAGCCTTCTCTCACTTCTGCTGGGCTCTAGTAATAACAAATACCCAGGGTTTGACCACCTCCAGTCCCACAAACACACACCAAGGGGAGTTGCACTGGTGCTGTGCATGGCAGAGGGGTTTGGGTGAGCCCTGAGGCTGCTGCGGTTGGGCTGGGATGCTCTGTGCTGCTGGGGCAGCCTCTCAGCGAGAGGATGATGCTTTCCTCACCATGGAACATTGCTGCATAAATCAAGTGGTGCTCACATGAGAAATGGGCTATTAAGACCCATCATGAGGGCATCATGGCTTTTGCTGAGTTTTCATTCCCATGCTCCCTGTTGGGGTCTCAGGAATTGCAGTTCCTTTTCTCCCCTGAGCTATGCACTGAAGGTTTCCCAGGAAAGAACCTCCCCAAATCACCTAAACATCCCAAAATGGCACCTTTGCCCAGGCTGCCCTGGACCAAACCATCCTATTGATTGCCACTTTGATTCCTGCTGCTTTATTTACTTGCTCACTAATAATTTGCTTAATAAAACCCTGCTATAGCGATTAGAGAGTGCCCAACCCTTTTGATTTCCAATATCTTTCCCAGCTCCAAAGACATTGGTGTTCCTACACTTCCCCTGAGAGCCTGGGGTGTATAATTCATAATTTGGGGTTGCATGGGCTGACCCATTGCTTCTCATCAATAGATATCAGTAGATAGGTGCCATTTTGGGATGTTTAGGTGATTTGGGGAGGTTCTTTCCTGGGAAACCTTCAGTGCAAAGCTCAGGGGAGAAAAGGAGCTGCAATTCCTGAGACCCCAACAGGGAGCATGGGAATGAAAACCCAGCAAAAGCCATGATGCCCTCATGATGGGTCTTAATAGCCCATTTCTCATGTGAGCACCACTTGATTTATGCAGCAGTGTTCCGTGGTGGGGAAAGCATCATCCTGCTCATTAGTGCAGCACCCAGCATGGCAGGGCCCTGGCTGTGGGCGAGCCAGCAGCGGAAATATGAAATAATATCAATAAAAGGGAGCAAAAGTGGAGCTTGCCAGATGCAGCCACGCTGGGGGTTGTCAGGAAATGACAACACTGCGTGCAGGCTCCGTGAGAGATTAAAAAGTGTTTGCAAACTGTCCCCCTGAGTCTTTAGCCAGGAATGGGCAGTATGCAAATACAGCCCGTTAATCATTGCAAAATAGGACAGCGTTTCCAGGCACAGGAGGCAATTTTACTTTTGCATTATGCAGGCTCCTTGCTCTTAAGCATGTTGAGGAGAATTTTTTATTTTTTGGGGGATAAAAGAAGTGAAAAGCAGTGAATGGAAGTGTTGGTACAGGGGAGATGCCTTTGGAGACCTTCACTGCTCCTGGGGGGAGGGAGCAGGGACCACCTGGGTTGTGCCAGAGGCTTCCTTGGGCTGGATGATGGCAAGGATTTAACCCCAGTTAGGGAGCTGGTACAAGCTTTCTGCTGGCCTTATCTGCAGACCAGCTATAAAATAAACCCTGGGGGTGTCTGCAGCCGTTTTTGGGGTACAGCTGGGTCCTGTGGGCAGGTTTGTCACACTGCAATAAGGTGCCCTAAAAGCGTGTGAGCACAAGGCAGTGTCGGGATCTCCAGCTGGTCAGAGTGACTTCAAGAACAGTTGGAAAGTCTCTTTTCCCAGCCCAGGGCTTGAAGAAGGAGTCAGGGCTCTTCATTTCTCAGTCTCAAGGTTGTTTATTGTTCCTTATCTATAAAAAATTTTCTCCTGCCCTGCCGAGGTGCAGTTCCAGGCACTCTGCCTGCCCCCAGGGCAGTGTTATGTCTTTATACTAAAAACTACATGTACAATATTTACAATTACTTCCCAATACCTATCACCTATGTTAGACAGCGAGCTTCTACTCTAAACCAATCTGTAAGTGCCACCATCACAGCAGAAGATGGAGGCCAAGAAGAAGAAGGAGAAAGGCTGGACACACCCAGATCTCTCCATCTTGCCCTTTGAACCCCCATACCAAAACCCCCAAAATCTACTTTTCCACTCCGTGATAACTTCACTATTATTCTACCTAAACTGTTGTGGCTTGCTGATCTTCATACAAGTCTGGTAATTTGCTCCATGGGTCATAATCAAACCCACAGGGGCATCTTGGGCTCTGTACCAGGGCTTCTGAGCCCCCTGGCAGGGGTCTTGGCTGCTCGGGACAGCCAGAGGGATGTGCTGGGTCCTGACAAGGCAGGGTAGCACAGGCAGCTACACTCCCGGCCTGGATCCCACCGACGGCATTGATGTGGCACTCCCTCATCCCTCATTTTCTCTTTTTTTAGTTTTTTTTTTTTTTTTTTTTTTTCCTTGAACTTTCCATCAAAAGAAAAGATGGGAAGAGAAAAAGAGAAATTCCTGTTTGGCTGTTCCAGTCTAATTTGGGATGAAAACGAAGCGCTGAACTGTTCCTGTGGCCCGCGGCGGTGTTTAGCAGCTCTATTCATGCAGCTCCACGCATCTTAATAGCGGCTGTCTGGAGCCTCCATCCCAGGGGTGTGGCTGCCCCCGGGGTGTGGGGTGTCCTGTTAGGGTGTGGGATGCAGTGCTGGGATGTAGGATGTGGGATGTGGGATGTAGGGTGTGGGATGTAGGATATAAGATGTGGGATGCAGTGCTGGATTATGGGATGTGGGATACAGGATTTGGGATGTGGGATGCAGTGCTGGGTTATGGGATGTGGGATACAGGATATAGGCTGTGGGATGCAGTGCTGGGTTATGGGATGTGGGATACAGGATATAGGGTGTGGGATGCAGTGCTGGGTTATGGGATGTGGGATACAGGATTTGGGATGTGGGATGCAGTGCTGGGTTATGGGGTGTGGGATACAGGATATAGGGTGTGGGATGCAGTGCTGGGTTATGGGATGTGGGATACAGGATATAGGGTGTGGGATGCAGTGCTGGGTTATGGGGTGTGGGATACAGGATATAGGGTGTGGGATGCAGTGCTGGGTTATGGGGTGTGGGATACAGGATATAGGGTGTGGGATGCAGTGCTGGGTTATGGGGTGCGGGTTGCAGTGCTGGGTTATGGGGTGCGGGTTGCAGTGCTGGGTTATGGGGTGTGGGATGCAGTGCTGGGTTATGGGGTGTGGGTTGCAGTGCTGGGTTATGGGGTGCGAGTTGCAGTGCTGGGTTATGGGGTGTGGGTTGCAGTGCTGGGTTATGGGGTGCGAGTTGCAGTGCTGGGTTATGGGGTGTGGGTTGCAGTGCTGCTGGCTCTCCAGGGCTGCCTGCCCGCTCTGTGGTTCCCATCTCGGTGCCCACGGGACAGCCGGCAGGACCTGTGGCTCTGTACCATCGGACGGGACACAGCATCCCCTCCGAGCTCCCTTCCCAACATCCCAAGCTCTCCAAACCCGGGAGGAAGGGCCCTGGCTGTGTTTGTTCCGGGCCGCTTTGGCCTGCTTTGCTGCCTCTAGATGGCACTGACCCAACGCGCACGGCGCGGGAGCGGCGCCTGCCTCACATCCTTTTCCCTCCCTCGGGTTATTTTTGCTTTAGAGTCCTGTAAGAATGGATGTTCCGTTTCGGCAGCGAGGTGCTGATTACAGAAATAATCGATGCCATTGAGAGCAAAGAGCCTGTCCGTGCCAGGTCCTTCCCCGAGGAGCCGGGGCTCAGTCCCTGCGGCCCCGGGAGAGCTGGGCAGGGATGCACAAGGGATGCTCGGCCCCACGGGCAAAGAGAATTCCTTTCCTGGATGCTCTTTCCTTCCCTGAACGCCTGTCACACGGGTGTGGGGAGGCAGCAGCACAGCCTGCAGCCGGGCAGGGCCCTGGGCTCCGGCAGACATCCCCGTTCTGCTCGCGGTTATCCCTGCTAACAGCTTTGCTCTCTAAATCCCATTTTATGCTGATTTCCACATCCCTTGAGTCAGGCAGCGAGAATCTGCCTTAAACCCTGGAGCAACACGAGATCTGTGGAGCTCTAGGATGCTCCGTGCGCCAAAGGCGTGACAAGAGCTGAGGGAAAATTCCCCGGCCCGTTTGGCTTGCTGTGGAGGATGAAAAGCTCCAGCCTGGGTGGGAATGGGGTGCAAACAGCGTTTGGTCCCTGAGCAGCCCCATCCCTTCTCCTCCTGGGACATCTGTGTCCCCAGCACCCTGCAGGGATGGGAATGTGCATTACCCACCCGGGAATGTGCATTTCCCTCCATGGGGTTTAACACTGGGGATGATTTTAAAAAGAGCCCCAGATTATGGGGTGCTCTGGGGACCTTCAGCAGCTGCTGGCTGCCAGAAAGGAGGGTCGTGGCTGCAAGGACCAGAGCCTGGTGGCATTGGTCATGTCTGTCCACGGAGCAGGAGGGCCTCAGCCCCTCTCTGCCTCCCTCCCCTGTGGGATTGACCATGGGTTGATTCCTTATCCGATGGAAGACAAAGCTCCCAGCATCACCCAGGCAGAAAGGCTCCTTTTGCTGCTTCCCAGGAAATAATCACATTTTCCATTGTGCTTTGCCTGGCCCCCTGGCTAATAATGAGAGAGGGAGAGCAGGGATGGGGCTGCTCAGGGGCAGCACCTTGCAATGGAGCTGCTGTCCAAAGTGTCTGCCAGGGATCCTGTGGGGATAAGAAAGGGTTAATGGCTGACCCACAATATTCATCTGTGGATGTTTGAAAATTTGTGTGTTTTCCAGCTATACTTGCTGGGCAGCTTGAAATATGGTATTGTGTACATATTTCTCTGTGTACTAATATAATTTTGTAATATTATATTATATTTTGTTATATATTAATATATATTTGTATTTCTTAATATATCTGACATAAGCTGCCTAAAGGACAGTATGGCATTATTTAAGCTTTATTTAAAGGACAAGTCAAGGGAGATTTCTGGAAAATTTGGGCTATTCCCCACGCAGCAAGGGAGGGGAATACTGAATTCCCTCCTTTCCAGCACAAATTAGCAAATGCATATTGCCTGAGCAGGAGGGAATACAATGTGATCAGGAAACTTGTCTAAGGCAGGAGGCAGCTCTGCTCCCAGGGACTGCCACACTGGCTGCCCTGATTTCTCAGAGATGCCTGGGTCCCTGCCTGGGCTGGGTCCCTGCAGCAGCTTTCCCAACACAAAATTTGCTTTTTTCTGGCAAAAAGCAAATTCAAACTTCTGGCCATGCCCACAGTTGGTGTTGAGTGGGGAGGACTCCCCAGAGTGAGAAGCAGTGGTAGGTGCTTAAATATCAATAGAAGAGAGTTAAAAATTACACATGGCTTGTGAGATGTCCCTGTCCTTTCCTCTAGGAGGGAAGGATGGAGACCAGCACATTCCCATCTCTCAGCCAGAACTGCCCTGGAAAATAAATCCTCCCTTGGGAATGGGTTGCTGCCAATCTGTGGTGTTCTGAAGTGAAAGATCTGTGCAGATTACATGAACATGTCCTGATTTCTAACCTCACCTCATGCACTTTGGGAAGGTCTGATTTTTTTTTCTTTTTTTTTTTTTTTTTTTTTTTTTTTTTTTAGCTCTTGGAACTGGCATTATTCCTTCCAGCAAGAAAGAATCGCTGAAATGGACATTTTCAAGGAGATTTTGGAAAGAGTCATAATGTCTTTGAAAGAAAGATGGATGTTTGGTTTGGATGAAGGCTCATAAATCGTCTGGGGGAAGGGTGCATCTACTGGGAAATGTGAATGTGAGTAAAACATTTGCACAATCTTCTGCTTGCAGAGATATCAAAGCTTCCAGAAATGCTGCTTTTAGGACTTGCAGTGTATATTTAACTCTTCCTTCAGCAAATCTTTTTGGCTTTTATTCTTATTTGCTAAGTAGTTGGCTTGTTTGGGAAGCTCAGAGGGAAGGGGTGGACTTGGGGCATTTCTTATTGCAAGGAATATGGAAATCAAGTCTCTCTTCTGGTCTTGGTAAGGTCCTGTTTGCCCTCCTGACTTCCTGCTCTGATTTTTCTCCTCCCTGAAGAAAAACTCATGGGCATGATGAGCAAAACCCTCATATTTTCTTCCTTTCATCCCTTCAGATTGTGCAGGTTTTGGGGCAGGATGGCAATGGGGATTCCTACACATCTCTGGGAAGGAGTGAGTGAGGTCCAAGTGCCCTGGACTCACACAGAGATTAGGATGAGGCAAACCAACGTGGAGCATTCATAACGAATAGTAAATAAGCTAATGGGGGACTGGCTGTCTGCACAGGTATAGAGCTTCATCAGGAGGCAACGGTGACATCCTGATAATGGCTTGCATTTAATAACAGGATTTAACATCCCTGTAAAGGGAGCAGGCAGGCAGCTCCTGTCAGGACCAGGAGAGAGTTCCCTTGTATTACACTTCCACAAATCACTTGTGAAACTGGGGCAGGCACTGGCAGAAAGAGCTGCTCTCTCTTCCCTCTCCCTGGCCAGAGCAGGAGCCACTGCCATGGGTGGGTGGAGGGCAGGAGGTGACTGAGGTGGGCTTGGGGGGCCAGTCCCTGTGGGGCATTACCCTGAGGACCTCTTGGAATCTCTGCTGCTCACAGTGACCCCGAGATGTGTTAGAAAGTCTCTGTTCCCAGCCTGGCAGTCGAAGAAGGAGTCAGAGCTCTTCTTGTTCTCAAGGTTGTTTATTGTTTCTGATCCATAATATTCTTTCTGTGACCTGCGGTAGGTCTGTCTGGCAGTCGGGTTGAGGCACACTGCCCGCCTCAAAGGTGGTGCTGTCTTTTTGTACTGAAAACTAGGTGTACATTATTTACCATAACTTCCCAGCACCTATCATCTATGTTAGACAGTGAGTTTCTACTCTAAACCAATCTAAAAATGCCAACATCACCCAGAAGATGGAGGCTAGGAAGAAGAAGGAAAAGGGACAAGGCATGCCCAAACTCCTCCATCTGGTGACCCCAAGCCCCCATTCTACAAACATCAAAAATCTATTTTTCACCCTGTGATAAATTCACTATCATTCTACTTAAACTTTCTTGACTTGTAATTCTTCATATAAAGGTTGGTAATTGTTTTTTCCAAGGGCTAAATCAAAGGCACAGGGCTCTTGGGCTCTGTGCCAAGGTCTCCGATCCACCCGGGCAGGGTCTCAAGTCCTCCAGGGCAGCCAGAGGAATTTCCTGGGTTCCAGAACTGACCCACACACAGATATTTGCCTGGGGCTCCCTGGAGGGGTCTGGCCAAGAGGCAGAACCTCATTGGGTCTGGGTTGTACATCCTTGCAGGGGGATTGTTGAAGATTGCCATGCCAGATGTTTTCTATTACCATCTGTATTGCAGATTACCTTTGTCAAGTGGGCAGTTTGAGTGACCACAATCACTCCTCCCTCAGGAGGGGACACCTGCTGATAACAGCTATTGAATGTCCCTGCATGGCTGATAAGAACTACAGCATCCCACTGGGAGATGTGAGCCCAGAGGGAGGAGCCAAGCATTGCTACCTGGATATAATCTGGAGATTCTGGAACACCAGCACAGCTTCTCCACTGGATTCCCCAGAGGAACAGCAGCTGCCTCTCCTTCCACTGGATCTTCAGAGGAAGAATACATCCTTCTCTACAGGATCCCTGCTGCAGCAGAACCAGCCCTGACACTGCAGGAGGGCTGAGCCACAATTCCAATGGGACTGCTGCCAACAGCCTGACCCACAGGGTGTCAGGCTGGGTTCTGACTCTGGCAATGTTGTTCTAGTGTACTGCATTGTTAATTTTATCCTTTTATTTTTATTTTCTTCCCTATTAAAGAGCTGTTATTTCCTGCTCCCATATTTTTGCCTGAGAGCCCCTTAATTTAAAATGTATAGCAATTCAGAGGGGTGGGGAGAGTTTACATTCTCCATTTCAGGGGGGGCTCCTGCCTTCCTTAGCAGACTCCTGTCTTTCCAAACCAAGACAGGGATGCTCTCTAGGGATTTTCCCGGACCCATTCCCAGGCTGCACAACTGAAACCTCCTGTGCAGCCAGAGCCAGAGCTCCGCGCCTTGCTCTGCCGCAATTCCAGACTGTGCCGCCCCCTTCCAGCCCACCCACAGCCCGGGATGCTCTCCCAGCCCTGCTGCCCTGGAAGCTTGGCATGCTCTGGATGTGCAGACATCCTCGGGGAGCCTGGAGGCGGGTGGGCTGCGCGTGTGGGGGTGTCATGTTCCTAAATCCCCATTCAGATCTGCCGGGTCCCAGGAGCCGCGTGCCGGGCGAGCACACACTGCAAGGCCGTTGGTGGGCTCTATCAAAGGGGGCTTTGAGAGCCTGGTAACCACAGGGATGAGCTTGATTAGCTGGGGTTGTGATCAATAATTAATGTTGGTTATTTATTATTTGTTAAGTGCCGACACTGTGCTCGCTTCCCAGTCCCCCCAGTGGATCTCCAGCCTTGCTTGGCGTCCCCGGGTTGCATTTTTATGCTGCTCAAGGGTCACAAAAGATTTCAAAGAAAGAATATTTTAAAAAATGTAATCCTTTGTGCGGAGAGAACAGAAACATCCAGCCACTGTAGAATTTGCTGTAGCTGGGGAGAAAATTTTATCTTCTTTTTCCTCATGGTTTGATTTCAGGGCAGCTCTCAGGCAGCTCGGGATGCAATAGTCTGCAGGTCAGAAGTCGGTGTGGGGGTAGGGCAGGTCCACGTGAAGCCAGAGCTGTGCCAAGTGCACCAGAGCAAAGAGAAGTGAGAGGCAATGCAGCCGGATTTGAAGAGATTTGAATTATTCAGTCAGCTGGGTCATGGGCAGATCATGCCACTCGTGGCATCTCTGGAGCCTGAGAGCTGCCATTCATGCCAGGGCAGAGGGTGGGGAGGGTGCTGGGCTTTCCTGGAGCTCTGTGGTCCTCACTGCCAGTTTGTAGGGGGTGTGGGCAGGGGGAGAGGTTGTTTTATCTCTCAGGAGAGAGGGGGCTGTGCCTCAACTTTGTACAGCAGCAAGGAATTAAACAAGGAGAGGGAAACACGCTGGGATGGAGAGAGAGGTGGTGGGGGTCTACGTACAAATCACAAACAGGACAGGACTGCTGGAACGTGCCTTGAGCTGTTTGATTTTCCAGCATCAGTCTCATTACATGGTTATGACAAATGGGAAGATGCCAGCAGCTCACATCTCAGACAGCAGCCAAAGAACTGAATGTTACAACTCACTTTATAAGTTTTTTGACCAATCACACAAAGCAAAAGCACATTGACAGTAGTTCCATCCAACCACTATAAGCACAGGTACCTTTGGTTAAACAATGCTGCTTATTTCAAATACAATACCTGCTTGTGAGCCTTAAAACACAATGCACAGAGCTCCATTATTAAGCTTCAAACTTCCTAATATCTCACTAGATAAACTTTTCTGTAGCTTAGAGAGTTATTCTAGACAAGCCTTAATACACAGACCATTGTTCTATTTGTCCTTGCCTTTCTACTTTTTAAATAATTTTTCTGCTGACCAATCTCCTGGCTGCTGCTTAGCTCTAATCACAGTTCTACTGTCTCTGAGGTCTTTTGCAACTTTCCCAAAACCCTCTGATTTTGTGGATTCCCACAGTGGGGCAGCAGGACAAACCACAGGTTCAGGAGTTGCAGGGAATGCAATAATTTGGACCCTCTGGAAAGCAGCTGTGGGTGGGCAGGGAGGGGCTGCACTCTGCCTGCCCAGCTCTGCCCTCCCCATGCCAGGTGCTGCTCCCTGAACCCCTCTCAGGGTGACCTCACTGTGCTGGGCACCATCACCTTCCTCCTCAACCATCGGGGGAAACAACACTGGGTTTTATCAAGAAGAAAAGGACAAACAGCTGAGATTTGAGAAAACACCCCAAGTGGGTTTTTAGAAGTTTACAGACCACTTCCTAGAGGTTCCTTTAGGGATCTAGGGGGCTTAGGACTGTAGGCAATGTTTATAGACCCCTCCCACAGATCCTTCAGTGCCCTGGGGGCAGCAATTTGTTGTGGGTGAAAGAGACAGGGAAATGCCTGTGGGGAATGTGGGCTGGTGGATCCCGTTGGTTCTACTTGAAGGTAGTGGCTGGTGTTTTATTTTAATGAACTTACCAGCCTTTTAAAGCTAATTATATTTCTTGCTCTAGTGCTCCAAGAGATTAAAGAACCACTTCTAATTTCTGACCTAGGTATAATTCCAGTTGAATCCCCCCAGCAATGCACCCCTGGGGCCCCACAGAACCCACGGGAGCTCTGCGCATGATCTGCAGGGCAGGCTCACCCCACAGAGCCCCCCAGCCCTCCCTGCTGGGCTCCATAGGGGTTATGTGGGTCAGGGCTGTGCTCCCTGGAGCCTCCATCCCTCTGCTGTGGCCTGGCTGCTCTGTGCCTGCCCCAAAAATCCCTCCCTGTCCCAATGTCCCACAAATTCAGCCATGAATTCACCCTGGGCTTCTCCGTGGTGATTGAAACTGGTGAACGGATGAGCAGAGAGCGGGAGTGATGGATGTGACCCCACGGCTCAGAACAAATGCACATCAGCTCCCACTGTTATTTGTTGCTGTCTGATGGCAGCAAAACAAATTTTTAAGCAAACTCCAGATACTCAATGACCCTGTTGTTATCTTGCTGGTCCTGATGACTTGGACAAATCACTTAAGCTTTGTGCTTTGGTTTATTTTTTTTTTTTTTAAGAAACCTTTGTTAGCATCCTGTCCCAGCCTTGTGTCACACAAAGCACAATGTGATTGTTGTTCTTCTCTTGCTAGAGACAGAGAGTTTGGGATGAACTGAGATTTATGGAAATACCATCTACTTAATCCCTGTTTTGTTGCAACAAGGAAGGCAATGAAGGGTTAATGAACTCTCCCAAGAGAGATTAGTCTGGAATATTTAAGGCTTCTTTAGTCTCAACATTTATTAAAGGCTTTTTTTTTGTTGTTGTTTTATTGTTGTAATGCTCCATTCAAAGGAATCCCTCCTAGAGAATTCTTTCAATTTGATCTCCAGCACAGAAATAAACTGGTTTATCTTAGATCTTTTAATATCATACTCAGGGCTTTTAATAAATGTGAGTTTCATCAGTGCCTTTTTTTTTTAATTTTTTTTTTAAACTGGTGAGATAATTTAATATTAACACATCACACCTTATCACCCAATAACACTTAGTCCCTGTGATCTTATGACAGACTAATTTCTGTAGCAACATCCCCTGTGTCAAATCCGCTCCATTCCATTACTACCCTGGCTGCTCGTGGAGCCTGGGTTGGTAATGAATATTCTGGCTTCTAAGCTTTTATCTAAGGATTATGAAATGAATTTGGAGTTCAGCTTGAGGGAGTTACAGCTTCATTTTGCCTAGTGGAAGCTCCTTCATATCATTGGAATAAATCGTGGGGGGTTCCATGCTAAAAATGTAAGATGGAGAATCAAAAATATATTTGCTCAAAAATCCCCTGGATGGGCTGGGGTGTCACGTGTGGGATTTGAGAAAAAGGGTTAATTGAAAAGAGAGTTGGGGAGATGGAGAAGCTGTGGGGAAGGGGAGAGTGGTGTTGTCTGTCTGTATGTCTGTCTGTCTGTCTGTCCCAGGGCAGTGCTGGGAGTTGGGAGGAGGCAGAGGGGGCACCCTCACTTTTCCAGGTGGATCCTCTGCTCACCCCTGAGCCCCATCCCGCTGCACAGTGGGGTGCTGGTGCCTCTCCCCTCCTGCCTTCCTGTCTGTGACACTAACAGCTTTCACTTAATTTAATCTGTGCAGCTCACAAGGCTGAAGATGAGGTGAGCTCATTTGGCGTAATTATGGGATGTGTCAGGAATGTGAAATCCCAGGCAGTGCAACTGTCCTGGAGCCATCACACCTCTGACAGCCTGTCTGCTGCTGATGCTGTGAGGATGGCAAATGCACCTGCTTCCTCAAGCAGAAAATAGACTGTTAAAAAAAAAATGGTGAAGGCTAAACTGCTATGGTGGGTTTTTTTATGTTTAGCATATGCTCTCCATTCCTGCTCTGTTCCCCCTCTGTGTTGCCATCCTGGCTCTGGTGAGGTGCTGGATGATCAGTGCCACCCCCGCAGGCTGTGGTGGTGGCAGGCAGGGTGTCTTGGTTTGGAAAGACAGGAGTCTGCTAAGGAAGGCAGGAGCCTCCCCTGAAATGGAGAATGTAAACCCTCCCCACCCCATTTAAAATTGCTATACATTTAAAATTAAGGGTCTCTCAGGCAAAAATATGGGATCAGGAAATAACAGCTCTTTAATAGGGAAAAGAAAAAAAAAAGATAAAATAAACAATGCAGTACAGTAGAACAACCCTGCCAGAGTCAGAACCCAACCTGACACCCTGTGGGTCAGGGTGGTGGCAGCAGTGCCATTGGAATTGTGGCTCAGCCCTCCTGCAGTGTCAGGGCTGGTTCTGCTGCAGCAGGGATCCTGTAGAGAAGGATGGATTCTTCCTCTGAAGATCCAGTGGAAGGAGAGGCAGCTGCTGTTCCTCTGGGGAATCCAGTGGAGAAGCTGTGCTGGTGTTCCAGAACCTCCAGATTATATCCAGGTAGGAATGCTTGGCTCCTCCCTCTGGGCTCACATCTCCCAATGGGATGCTGTAGTTCTTATCAGCCATGCAGGGACATTCAATAGCTGTTATCAGCAGATGTCCCCTCCCAAGGGAGGTGAATGTGGTCACTCAAAGAGAGAGATAAGGCAAACTGCCCACTTGACAAAGGTAATCTGCCATACAGATGGTAATTGAAAACATCTTGCATTGCAATCTTCAACACTGGAGAATGGGGACTCAGGGCCAAGGGGCTGCTCTGAGCTCCTGTGTGTCCCTCTGATCCCAGCTCTGATCACACACTCATAGCTGAGGTGTGGGTGCTCTTCCTGATGTACAAAACTCTTCCTGGGATGGAGGGAGGCTGGGATAATGTGCTGCAGGTAGGCTGTGCACTCAGCTCGGGGACTGGGCACCCCTGACTGTCCCCATTCCCTCCTCCCTGTCCCACACAGCCCAGAGCCTGTGGGAAGCTGCATCTACTGCTCCACAGTCATTGTACAGAGCAGGATGGGGTACAACCCATGGTGTGGGACAGTACAATGCAGCTGCTGTGAGCAGAGGTGTGTGCCTGTTCCATTCTTCTCTGATTTCTGCCAGGATCATTCCATTACTCATTTGAAAATCCATTTTTTCCCCAATAATCCCCATCCCTGCTTTCCTGGCACACACTCTGGAGCACTTGAACAAACCCAAGACCTGAATGGAGCAGCTCTAATGGTTTGAGAGGAGCCTTTCACAGCTTTGGAGCAGATTTTCCCAGCTTCTCTGCCAGAGGTGCCACCAGCAAGGAAACCCCTGGAGGGCCCTGGGATGGCTGGGTCAGCCCTGGGTGGGTTCCAGGGATGTGCCCATGGATCACAGAGGGGAAATGGGATGGACCTGGCTCAGCCCTGCCCACCCGCTGCCACCTCTCCCTTCCTCAACGAGCACCGAGTAATAAATTGGACAAAAAATAATTAACTTGCCATAAATTGGGTATTAGCATATGAATTAGAGTTTAACATATGAAAGGGCTTTTGATTCCGCATAAAATTAATACAGAAAATGACCGTAACAGAATAACAAATTACACTTCAGGAGCTGGCTCCTCTGAGTCTGGCTGACAGTGTGATGGTGACACAGAGGTGCTGGGGAGGGGGGAAGGCTGGCATGGGGGCATTGTCTTGGACCCCCCAGTATTTGGTGCAGCCCCAAGCCTCAGGGATGCCTCTGCCCTGTTATGCTGGTGCTGAGGAAATTTGTGCAGGTAAAGTCCCTCATTTGTGTTCTGGCATTTCCTTGTTTGTTTGGGCAAGTATATTGTTATTTTATTAGTTAAATATATTTTACTCTATATTTAACCTGGGTCGTTCTTTCCATTTGAATTTTAAATATTTTGACCAGTCTTGCTCTCAGCCGTTTTGTTAATATATCCAGGACAGGGAGGATTTAAGACAGAAGTTGAAGCATTCCCCTGTCTGGGGAATGTGATATTGTTAAAAATTATCTGAAAATAAATTTCTATTCACAAGCAAAAACTTTTCTAGGACAGAATTCAGTTGGTAAAGACTGGCCATTTATTTTGTGAGGAGGAAAAAGAAAACCAAGCTTTAATTAGAATATGGGAGGTACGAACACAATTAGCTGTAGTTTAGGGAACAGATCTCCATGAGCTGCCAATGGTCGTGTTGAGCTGCCTTGGCCTCTGTACATGCTACTGGAACAACCCAACTGCAAACCCAAGGTCTTGGCTTAAATTGCCTTTAAGTGTAAAGTCAACACATTTCACCCTTTGTTAGGAGCAAGAGAACTCAGCTTGTGAAGAGTGGCTCACTGAAATGCCATAATGTGTTTCCATGTCTTCAGGCATCACCCAGTGCAGGAGGTCTAGAAAATATCAGTTGGAAAGACTGAAGATTTGACAGAGAAGAGGCTTAGATGAGAGGTTAGAAAGAAAATCTTCCATGTGAGGGTGGGCAGGCCCTGGCACAGGGTGCCCAGAGCAGCTGTGCCTGCCCCTGGATCCCTGGAAATGTCCAAGGCCAGGCTGGATGGGGTATGGAGCACCCTGGGACAGTGGAAGGTGTCCCTGCCCATGGCAAGGGATTGAAACAAAGTGGTCTGTAAAGGTCCCTTCCAACTCATGCTATTTTATGATTATATGACATTTTATTTCTCCAGGGAAACTCTTGGATTCCATAACCCTGCAAGGTTCTGTGCCACATTTCCCTCGCAGAGCACTGGGGATGGCACTGCCCTCAAAATCGCTGCCCACATCAGCCTCTGTCCAGAACTGTCTGGGGGATGTTCAAAGCCTTCCATGCTGGTCTGGGTCTGCTCCAGATCATGGGTAGTCACAGAATCACAGAATGCTTTGGGTTCAAAGGGTTTAAATTCTGAAAAACAACCTCATTCCAGCCCCTTGCTGAGGGCAGGGACACCTTCCACCAGACCAAGCTGCTCAGGGCCTGGCCTTCAACACTTCCAGGGATGAAGAATCCACAACCTGTTCCATGGATTCATGGCTGTTCCTTTTCTTTGGTTTGGGTTTTTTTGCCTTTTTATTCTGTGAGCAGTTTCCCTGTAGGCTGTGCATGTGCCTGAGACAGTAACATAATTACACCTTCTCAGCTGCTGCCTGTAAATGCTCTTGCCATGAGTGCCAATTAAAATAAATGCAGATTATTGGGAATTTAGGGGATAAACAAATCTCTTTTTGTCTAAATATCAGCCTGGGTTCTGGGGTCATTAGGCTGTTTTGCATTAGTGTCTGCATTCACTCTGGCAGGGAAAGGGCCTCAGCCTTGTTACTGGAGCAGGAAGCTGTCATGGCCCAGGGTTGTTTTTGGGATGGGTTCTGCATCCAAGGAAAATTGAGGGAGCACATTGCTGCCCTGAGCAGTGAGCTATTTTTTTGTATGGAGGAGCAGAGGGCTGCCTGCTCTGATGGGTCAGCAAACAAACAAGAATCTGAAGAGCTTGCTCTGAATTCATGGCCAGGCAGAGCAAGCCAGATAGAGACATCCAGCTCTGCCCTGAGGGTTAACTACCTGCTGCTGAAATACTAATTGCAGGGAATTGTGTCCATCAATTATGGCAAACAGGGTTTGCTTCCTGGGAGGGTGACAGCAGAGGGAGAGGGAGGGAGAAGCCCTGATCATCTAAACGAGCTTTTTGCTCATCATCTCACATGGGAGGGCTCCATGGAATGGTAATGAGTGGGACACGAGCTTCTCCTACCAGCCTGTAGCTAGCAGGTGTGACTGTGTTCACAGGGGTCTTATGTTGAGGAGAAGAGACTAGGATCTTACTCCATATTTCAGAAGTCTTGATTTAATATTTTATGATATATATTACATTAAAACTATACTAAAAGAATAGAAGAAAAGGTTTCATCAGAAGGCTGGCTAAGAATAGAAAGGAAAGAAGAATGATAACAAAGGTTTGTGTCTCAGCTCTCTGTCTGAGCCAGCTCATTGTGACTGGCCATTAATTACAAACAACCACATGAGACCAATCACAGATGCACCTGTTGCATTCCACAGCAGCAGATAACCAATGTTTACATTTTGTTCCTGAGGCCTGTCAGCTTCTCAGGAGGAAAAATCCTAAGGAAAGGATTTTTCATAAAAAGATGTCTGTGACAAGCGGGTCCTCAGGAATCCAGAGCACCCCTTGGCTCATGCTGTTTCATATCCATGGTCCCTAGCTGTCCCTGTAGGGTACCCATGGCCAACACAGGCTGCTTTTCCTGGGAATGCCTGTGATCACTGTGGAAATCACCACCAACTGAGTCCCTCAATGGCTTTTTGAGGGTCTGTATTAGCAGTGGAACCATGTCCTGCCAGTGCTGAGGTGGGATCATCCAACAGGCTGAGTTAAATCTTCCCTTTCCTTCCCCCAGGCAACAATTTTAATTGCAGTGCTGTGATAGTACTAATAAAAAGAGGGATTTCACACTCTCTCCGGCTTTAGAAATCTATTGTTCCGCCTGTTTACCTCCCTTTTTGTTCTGAGAAATGCTTAATTGTCTCCTTGGACAAGGCTGTCCTTTAAATTATATTAAATTGGTGGTAATTTATGTAGCTTTTTTTTTCGCTTCACACAATAGCAATTTTCTCTTTACAGACATTGCTTTTGGAGCTGTTCAGCTCTGTGCCTCAGCAGTCCTGGAGGGAGCAGGGTAACCCCAGAGCCACAACTCTGTACCCTGAGGTGGCTCTTGGGAACTGATCCCTTTGTTGCTCCCTATTGCCTTCAGATTCCTGGGAGAACTCCTGGCATCTCCAGTTTGTTTGCAAGGAAGAAGGAGAAGGTATCTCTCCCAGGTTATCTTTTTGTTACTTGCTTGTTCTGTTTTTCCAAGCTCATAAGTTGCCCATAATGGAGTTACCAAAGCATGAAGTGATGCAATGATTTCTTTCAGACTTTCAAGCCATTCCTCTGCTTGACTTGTTTCATGGATGTGCTGGGTAAAAGGTGAAAAAAAGATTAAAGACAACTAAAATTTTGTTCAATGAAAAGTAGCACAACTGGGGAAAGGTTCTAGAGCACTCATCACATGAGGAGTGCTGAGGGAATTGTGGGGGCTCAGCCTGGAGAAAAGGAGGCTCAGGGGGGACCTCATTGCTGTCTTCAACTCCCTGCCAGGAGGGTGGAGCAGGGCCAGGGTCAGTCTGTCCTCTCAGGTGAGCAGCAGGACGAGAGGAAGCAGCCTCAGGTTATGCCAGGTGTGATTTAGACTGGAGATGGGTTAAAATCCCTTCACCAAAAGGGTTGTCAGGAACAGGCTGCCAGGGAATGCCATGGAAGTGGTGGAGTGGCCATCCCTGGAGGGACTGAAAAGCTGAGTACAAGTGACACTCTCCACGTGCTGTAGGCACAGCTCATCTTCCATGAGATGATGCTGGCTAAGGGCGAGGTCCTAAAGCAGATGCAGCCTCTCCCCTGCTTAGACTCCAGGATGAAGCTGCTCTTTCTTTTTTTTTCCTTTTATTTATTTTCCCTCCCGTCATTGGATATGGGGTGTGGAGGTTCAGGGACATCACACCATAACCAATATGATCCAGTGAAGCCAAATTTATTATCCCTAAAAAGACTGTATTTATAATAAGTCTCTACTGTCCACTGTCTCTAGCTAATACATGATTGGTTAATCCTAGCTGTTCACACGTCTAAAGTAGAATGCTGATTGGATCATCTAATTTTTCACGTGTCTTGCTGTGGTTGTCTGGCCCACCCATGACTTTTTTCTTACTTTCCCAAACTTGCTGATAAACCTGTCGAGTCTTAATGACTCTTCTTCTTGTATCTTTTTCAAGGACATACCGACCCCATTTCTAAATATGTCCATTATTCATTGTTTGTGAACGTGTCCATTGTCCATTAGTACAAGCAGGCTGGATTGTGCATTGGCTGAATATGGCCATTGTCTTGCAAAAACTCCTCAATCTGCAAAAACCTCTCAACAACTGAAGGCAATTTGAGCAGTGTCACTGGCCTTGTGGCTCTGTCACTTCCAAGCATGTCACCCACAATGGCATTTCTCTCGAGCCCAGCTCTCCCATGGAGACCGAGGAGAGACAGAGGCATCCCAGGACATGCAGGAATGTGGGCAGCATCGGAGCTGCCTCCTGCCCACCCTCCTCCTGCTTTTGGGGACCAGGGGCTGTGCTTGGAGGCAACTGGAGCTCCCCAACCCTCCTGCCAGGTGAGCAGCCTGTCCCCAACTCGCCAGCCTCCCCTTGCTGTCCCTGCACCCTGCATGAACCTGGCTGGCAGCTCTGTCCCTTTTGGTCTCAGGGTGCCCCAAGATATGATTTATTAAAAAAATTATGGATATTGATCTAGTGCCAATATCCAACTGTGACGGACATAGACTCTCTAACAGTTTAAAGTTAGAAAGTTTATGTTTATTGTGGGATACCTCCCAAATACACACTGTGATTTACAGGTGATTACAGAGTCCTTTTATCTACACAAGTATATCAATATCCAAAATACAAATGCATATTCATAACTTTGGTACATCCCATTCCCAGCTCTGTATGATAATTAGTTCAAAAGCCATTAACCATGCAGTTTATTCCTTGAAATGGGTCCGTGGTCCCTTTCATGGGGAGGGGGTCCCAAAATGAGGAAGTAAATGAAGTCTTCCTCGTTCTGATCTTTCTACCTTTTCAATGCAAATATGAAAAATGAACCCTTGGTAGAACTCCTATTCCCCATCTTCAGTTGGTTTCAGAACAGAGGAGGCTACAATTGTCTTATGTTCCTAAAAGCTATTTATCAGTTTCTATATTCTTCATTATAAACCCAGCTAACCAAACATTGTGTTGACAAGCAATCAATTATTAGTTAACTACTAACACGTAACTTCATCAAGGCCTACTCATTTATTTTAATTAACTCCAATAAAGCTTATCTCTAACTAAAATCTTAGCTCCTCTAAAATCTCTAAATTCCTTTAAGTCTATGTCTCAGATGTCTCAGGACCAATGTCCAGGGTGATGCTGGCTTTTGCAGCACTGTCAGCATGGGGCTGATCAGGCTGGCAGCCAGGAGCACGTTGGGCTGGAGGAGGCTTGTGAGAAATTTAATTAATCCTCCTGTCACTGGTGCTAGCAGAGCCCAAGTGCCTGTGCCAGCTGTGCCACTCTAACACATCTACATCATGGATAAAACCTCACTGGGAACGGCAAAACTCATTGCTGCTGGGTGTCTTGGTTTGGAAAGACAGGAGTCTGCTAAGGAAGGCAGGAGCCTCCCCTGAAATGAGATTGTAAACCCTCCCCACCCCTCCCAATTGCCATAAATTTTAAATTAAGGGGCTCTCAGGCAAAAATATGGGAGCAGGAAAAAAAAAAGCAGTTCTTTAATAGGGAAAAGAAAAAAATAAAAGGATAAAATAAACAATGCAGTATGCTAGAACAACACTGCCAGAGTCAGAACCCAACATGACACCCTGTGGGTCAGGGTGTTGGCAGCAGTCCCATTGGAATTGTGGCTCAGCCCTCCTGCAGTGTCAGGGCTGGTTCTGCTGGAGCAGGGATCCTGTAGAGAAGGATGGATTCTTCCTCTGAAGATCCAGTGGGAGAAGAGGCAGCTGCTGTTCCTCTGGGGAATCCATTGGAGAAGCTGTGCTGGTGTTCCAGAACCTCCAGATTATATCTGGGTAGGAATGCTTGGCTCCTCCCTCTGGGCTCACATCTCCCAATGGGATGCTGTAGTTCTTATCAGCCATGCAGGGACATTCAATAGCTGTTATCAGCAATGTCCCCTCCAAGGGAGGTGTGAATGTGGTCACTCATAGAGAGAGATAAGGCAAACTGCTCACTTGACAAAGGTAATCTGCCATACAGATGGTAATTGAAAACATCTTGCATTACAATCTGGAACACTGGGACAGGAGTCCTCTGGCATTGCTGAAGTGAATGATGGCTTTTTTGGGTGGCTGGTTCCCTGGGTGGCCAGCGGGGAGTGTGGCAGGGAAAGGAGGACAGGATCACACCGCTGCCCGCAGCAGCATTCGCTCAGCCCCTGACCTTTTGTACAGCTCATTAACAACACACTGAAGAGAAGGAGGGCAGAGCCATTACAGAGCAATTTATATGTAAATGCCCAAAGTACAAAAAAAGAGCAACCCCACCGGCATCCATTAGAAAAAAAAAGTTATTGAATCTTCTTTTGTATGTGTCTGGGTTTGTTGGGAATTTTTTATTTTTCATTTTGTCAAGATAGAGTACACTGTCAAATCTCCCATTCGGCTTCTTGATTCTCCAGTTGCATCCTTGCTGCATCCAGGCAGCGGTTAGGGCTGGGTTTTCCCCTGCCTGGGGAATGAGACAGGGAGGCTTTGGCCTCTGGGACCCCAATAACTTTTGGAGATTGTCATTCCATCTCTGCTGCCTGCCTGGGACACCCGAACGAGTCCCCAGTGAGTGGCTGTGTTGTCCCCAGAGGAATGTAGGTGACATTAGCCTACACCAACGCCTTGACTTCCCCTTGGAAGTCCAGAAACTTTGTCCCAGAGGCATTTCCAAGAAAAGTGAGTTTACCTTTAGCGAAACCCTGCATTCTCTCTGCTGTGAAGTTTTAGCTCTCAGCTGAGGGCTGCTGCTGCCAGCAGCAACAGAGACAAGGTAAAGCACATGTATAAATTCTTAATCAAACCATGATCTGTAATGGCCCCGAGTAGTACAGCTGGTACTGCTGGAAAGCGTGTGCAGCTGTCTCTGCATATCTGGAGAACGAGCTGATGTTCCCCTCCTGGAGCTGTGCTGGCTCTTGTCAAGCTGAGCTCATATACAGGCAAGGTTGGGGGGTCCCTGGATCCAGCTGAAGGGCTGGGAAAGGCCTTGTTTGTGTTGTGAGCCTGGACGTAGTTTGATTTGAGGCAGAAAAGACTCAGCAAAGACCATTTCTGGGCTCGAATGCAAAGTGGAAGACCTGCCTGCAGTGAAAGTGCCCCCAGTGATCGTGTCGGAATTCCAGACCCTTCTCCCAGCATCCCTCCATCCTGGCTCCTCCACAAAGCTGCCTGAGTCTGTGAAACCCTCCCTGCCTCAGCACCAGAGAGGGTTTCATGATGTGTGACCCTGCAGTGGAGGCACAGGGAGATGTTTTGCCCTTGCTCATGGCCCTACCAGCCCATCCCCAGTGCAATACCTGGATTTTGGGGCTTTCAGCTGGCTGCTGCTGTGTTTGTGGGGTAACCACACTACCCCATGCTCAGCTTTATGCAAATGAATGTAAATACAAGACCCACCCCACTGACATAATATTGGTGTTGGTGGCTTTGCTGGGTGGGAGCTCCAACACGTTTCTATTGTGCCTCTCACAATGTCTGAAGATTTCCAAGGCACCAAAAATGTCCAGGGTTTCTTTCTGCAGATGTGCAAGGGAAAGCTATTGAGATGGGAGAGAGGGAAAAATGGAGAATAAGCAATGCTACAGCATCACTATCAAATATGTAGGAACCCATGTCCTGGCAGAGATGTGTTCATTACCTCACAAACCATTACCAGTGGATCAAACACAAGAGCTCACTCTGGGGTGCTTGTGCCCATGGCCAGACACCCAAAGCAGGTGCAGTGACAAAATCCATCCCTGGCCTCACCCCTTGCTCTGCTCCAAATGCCAGTTTGCAGGTTTTTTATATCAGTGTTAGGGTTAATCCTCGGCCTTGCAGTGAGCTAAAGAAATATAATCCCTTTCTCCTGTGCACCCAAAGGGGCTGAGCTGCTGGCAGCTGCTGCAGAGGATGGGTTTGCAATGAGGATCTCAGCACTCTGAGGTTTGTTTGCTGCAGCTGCCTGGCCAGCCTGGCCCAAGCTTTTGGCTGTGTGTGCTGATGTGGTGTTATGGTGACCTGCAGCATCACTGCCAGCAAACCATCACCAGGGCCCTGGGGCTCTGCTCTAGAGCTCCTTCTCTGACCCCAGTGTGCTGAGAGATACAGCAAAGTAGAACCACTGGCAGGAGCTTCAATTTGCAACTCCATCTGCTGGGAAAAGTGATGATGAGCAAGTTAAAAAGGGTATAGAAACAAAAAAGGTTCAGAGTTGCTGTCCAGGTGTGCAAATGTGGATGGTCTCACTGGAGCAGGACAGGGGCTGCCACAGCCCCAGTGTGAGCAGGGCCCAGATCTGGGGTGTAAATGAGTGATTTAATGAGGAACCATCTCAGCTGGCAGCTCTTGGTTGCCTGAAGGGACAGAAAAGCTCATCTTGGTGCTTGCATCAGGCATTTTGCTCCTTCCTTGTGTGCTTTGGTACTTTCATTTGGGACTGGAGGGATGCCTGCCAGCTCCAGCAGGAATTGCTTTAGATGCTTGCCCACCCCTTTGCTTATCCAAAATGAGTAACTGGGTGGGCTGGGGCCTAAATCAGTGAGTTCATAATTGCACTGAAGGAGAAAAAAACCCAGCTTCCCAGTGACATGGGCAGCCTATTCTTTGTGTGCCTGTGTTTACCCTCAGAAACTGTCTGAAAAAAAATCACCAGAGCTCAAAGAATCCATGCTAGCAAGGATGCTGAGGGTAAAAGACTAAGATAAGGGTAAAAGACTAAAATAATGCTATTTAATCATGCCATACAAGAAGCTGATAAAGGATAACATAACACAGATTTGACGTGGGGAATTAATATCTGAATGTCAGCCTCCACTTTTATTATATCCCTAATACATCCCCATTGAAGCAATATAAATATGATTATAGAATTTCATCTTAATCTTGAGGAGATAAAAATAATGCCTGCAGGCACAATGGTGCTCTGGCTGTTTCTCCATAGGAAGCACTGCCTCATCCCTGCTGAGCATCCCTGTAACTTCCACTGTGCTCAGGCAGAGTTCAGTTCAGCAGAGCTGCGTGGATCATTCATTGAATCCCAGTTCTGCTCCTATCCTGCTCCTGTTGGCTCTGGAGGTGAGTGGTGACCTCCTGCAGCACTGTCCCCTCCTCTGGGAGAGCTGAGCAGGATCCCAGGGCCCACATAGTCCCACAAGGGAGAGGAGAAGCTCCCAGGATGAACCTCTGTTTGCTCATTTGCTGCAGATCTGAAATAGGATGTGTCCCCTGCTTGGTACCTCCTGGGGCATAACAATTAATCAGTCCTGGCTGTTATCTACCTGGGGTTTAGCTCATTTCCTGAGGATTAACCTAATTGTCTAATTATTCGTTATATTGTCTCTCCTCTGCTCCTCATTCATTTTTTGGTTGTTTTATTGGTAAAATATCATTAACCTCTTATTTGAAGGCATTCAAGAGATTTATTTCTGTGGTTTTATTTTTTAACGCATTTTTCTCTGAAAAGTCCTTCCTGATCCAAACCTTTCCTGACAGAAAGGACTGGGAGCTTTGGCACTTCTGGTGGGTCATGTCCTCTGTGCCTCCATGAGAAACCTCTAACCCAATCTTGTCCCTGTGTTAACCTTGCCTGACTCCTGAGACAAGGTCACACCACAGAAACAAACTGACTCTAGAGAAGCTGCTCTATGAGAGAACTCCTTGAGAGGAGCTTTAGGGCTAGGACATAAGTGTGGTTTTCTCCATCAATGGGTATTTAGCTGTTTGAGTTTGTCCCTACCTCTAAAAAACCTGCCTCTAGGAAGTGGTTGTGTCAACACCTTGGTCTTTGTTCACAGGGCACACACTTGTCACCCCCATAAAAGCCCTAAACCAAAAAGAAATCACCTCTGGAGCAGCCTTTTGTGACTTTTGGTGAAGCTTGCAAAAGCAGAAATGGATTCTCCTTCCCCTTTTCCATCTGCCTTTGCAGAAGGACTTAGATGATCTTTTAAAGAAGGGCACAAATTGCTGAGTCTTCTGCTGAGGCTTCAACCAGTCAGCTCCAGTTAGATCTTACCAGCTGGTGCAAGCTCCACTTGGTTTTTCCATCCTGCAGAAATGCACAGGGAGCCAGTCTAAAGTTTGGATTGGGGCTGAAACACCCTTGGATGTGTCCAAAGTAAAAATAAGTTAAAATCTGCCTTCCTTGGTGAAAAAGGAGTGCTTGCTCTTTCCTTTCCACTTTTGTACTAGAGCAGGAGCCAGTGTCAGGGGAACAGCCTGGCAAAGCTCTGCTGTCACTTAGGCAGAAAGCAGCTGAATCCCTGCAGATAATAACAGTCTATTGATTTTTTGCCTTGTTTTTACAATCATTAGAGAATTTTCACTAAGCAGAATGAGAAAAATCTTCTGATCCCCCAGAGGGTTCTCATGTTCTCTCGAGGAAATAACAACAAATGAACAAAAAAAAAAAAAAAAAAAAAAAAAGCAGAAAAATCAAACCCATGTGTAAATCATAAATAATGGGGGAGAGCTGGCTGAGAGCACTTTGATGTTCAAATGCATCAGTTACATGATTTGGCTCTTTTCCTCAGGATTTTCCTGTGTTTTCCTAAGTTCTCATAAGCAGATTTTCATTGCTCCTCCACAGTCCATCAGCATTTCCAGCCCTGCACAGAGGAGCATGCGCTGGGCCGGGCACAGGTGGGTTTGTTGCTTGGCTGGGTGTTGTGTCAGAGGCTTTTGAGGATCATTCCTCTGGGAAAAGTCTGTCTGATAAGGTCTTATCTGTGTTTTGAGGAATTCCCAAAATGCATGAGTGTGTTTGTGTGTTGGCTCACCATGTGTGTCCACGCCTGGCTTGGGGCTCAGGGTTGGTGGAGGCTGAGTTTGTGCCCATGCTGTGGTTGTCCCTGAGGCTTTCTGTGGCCTGAAGGTGACTGAAAAGTTCCCTGTGGCACAGGGAAGGGCTGTGTGTGTACATAGAATCAGAGAATAGCTTGGCTTGGAAGGGACTTCAAAATCCATCTCATTCTACCCCTTGCCATAAGCAGGGATGCCACCAATATCGCAGGGTGCTCCAAGCCTTGTTCACCCTGACCTTCAGCACTTCCAGGGATCCAGGGGCAGCCACAGCTTCTCTGGGCACCCTGTGCCAGGGTCTCACAGCCCTCTACATGTGTGAGCACACGCATGTGTGCTGGGGATGGGCTCTGCACACCTCATCCCAGCACAGGCTTTAAGAGGTGCCAATTCCAAGAGCTGGCAGCACTCTTCTGCTGCTCAGAGGTGCCTGTTGGCTCACAAAACTGAAAAGATTATGACATTCAAAAGAAATAATTTATAAACAGCAGATGTTTCATAAACAGTGATTAAAAAACCCAACAACACAACAGCCAGAACATCAGCCTGCCCCTGAGTGCCTTGGCTTAGGAACAGGTATCTGGACAGAGCAGCTGCTGGGAATGCCAGGGGAGGTCAGCTCCAGAGCAGACCTGAGGCACTCATGATGCTGAATGTCTGATAAGAAATGTTGAAGTGTTGAAGATTACAATGCAAAATGTTTTCCATTACCATCTATATGGCAGATTACCTTTTGTCAAGTGAGCAGTTTGCCTTATCTCTCTCTCTGAGTGACCACAATCACTCCTCCCTCGGGAGGGGACATCTGCTGATAACAGCTATTGAATGTCCCTGCATGGCTGATAAGAACTACAGCATCCCATTGGGAGATGTGAGCCTAGAGGGAGGAGCCAAGCATTCCTACCTGGATATAATCTGGAGGTTCTGGAACACCAGCACAGCTTCTGCACTGGATTCCCCAGAGGAACAGCAGCTGCCTCTTCTTCCACTGGATCTTCAGAGGAAGAGACTGCACCTTTCTCCAGGATCCCTGCTGCAGCAGAACCAGCCCTGACACTGCAGGAGGGCTGAGCCACAATTCCAATGGCACTGCTGCCAACACCCTGACCCACAGGGTGTCAGGTTGGGTTCTGACTCTGGCAGTGTTGTTCTACTGTACTGCATTGTTTATTTTATCTTTTTTTTTTCTTTTCCCTATTAAAGAACTGTTATTTCCTGCTCCCATATTTTTGCCTGAGAGCCCCTTAATTTAAAATTTTTAGCAATTCGGAGAGGTGGGGAGGGTTTACAATCTCCATTTCAGGAGAGGCTCCTGCCTTCCTTAGCAGACACCTGCCTTTCCAAACCAAGACATGAAGTTATACAAAGGGGGCAACTGAGGGAAACCAGACTTCTGCATTTTTATAACAAACAGGGAAAAGAATGATTATATTATATTATATTATATTATATTATATAATATAATATAATATAATATTATATTATATTATATTATATTATATTATATTATATTATATTATATTATATAATATAATATAATATAATATTATATTATATTATATTATATTATATTATATTATATTATATTATATTATATTATATTATATTATATTATATTATATTATATTATATTATATTATATTATATTATATTATATTATATTATATTATTGATGTAAGGTGGGGAAGGAGGAGGGGAAAACAAAAATGAAGATGCAGCAGCGCTGAGCCACCATGTGAAGAGTTTTGACAATGGGCACTGAGCAAAGCTGGAGCCCTTTGCAGCAGCAGCAGAGCAGCAGCACTTTGACCCTGTCCCCTGCCTTCCTGAGCTGGGCAGGGACGAGAGCAGGGCTGCTGCTGGGCCATGGGTGCTGACAAGGGAAGGGCCAGCAGAGCCTGACACTGCCATGTAGCCCTTTCCCAAAAGCCTTGTTGTTACAACTGCAAAAAATCCATTTCAACATCAAAGTTGGTTTTAATTTGAGCTTTCAGTCTCTTTGATTTAATTTCTTCTGCATCTGCTAAATAATGACAAGAGCACTTTCAGAAAATGCCCTTCAATGCACTCTAATTTGTTTTTGGACTGTAATCATCTCCCCTTCTCTTCCTCTTCAAGATCTTTGGTCCCTGCAAACCCTGCCCAGGCAGCAGCCAGGAGGAGAAAGTGAAAGGTCCTCATCTCTTCCCCAATCCAAGAACCCCTGTGAACCCATTGTGATGGTGTTCACAGGGGTTCTTGGATTGGGGAAGAGATGAGGACCTGACTCCATGTTTCAGAAGGCTTGATTTATTATATATATTATATATATATTACATTAAAACTATACTAAAAGAATAGAAGAAAGGATTTCATCAGAAGGCTAGCTAAGAATAAAATAAGAAGGAATGATGACAAAGGTTTGTGGCTCAGACTCTCTGTCCAAGCCAGCTGACTGTGATTGGCCATTAGTTAGAAACAACCAACATGGACCAATCAAAGATTACCTGTTGCATTCCACAGCAGCAGATAACCATTGTTTACATTTTGTTCCTGAGGCCTCCCAGCTTCTCAGGAGGAAAACTCTTAAGGAAAGGATTTTTCATAAAAGGTGTCTGCGACATCATCCTGTCTCATTCCCTGGGTCAGGGCTGAGGGCTTATGTTCATATTCATCACCCATTATTTATTCCCATTTCCATGGATGAAGTGCTCTTTGGAGAGGTGCTGTGTGGGATCTCAGCACATCAGACCTGATATGCAGAGACACCGAGATAACCCTTGGGGGGCTCGGAGGTCCTGGAATGTTGCCAGAAGTGTCTGGTGGCTGGACTTTGATCCTACACGGGAGATGACACCTGTATGAGGATGGGAGGATCTCACTGGGATAAATGGTGAAGGGATAAGTTAATTAGAGTGTGAAACACAGGTTTTAGAATTTCTGTACAGGGGGGTCTAGAGAAGTAAGATGGAGGAATTGGGGCGTGTCCTGTCCTTCTTCTTCTTCTTCTTGGCCTCCATCTTCTGTGGTGGTGGTGGCACTTAGGGATTGGTTCTTACTAAAAGTGCACTTGTCAATAAGGGTGAAAGGTATTGGGGAAAATAGGTAAATATCTTATCCATAGTTTTGGGTATAAAGATAAGTGACCGCCCCGGGGGCTCGCAGTGTGCTCATGGCTGGCTGCTGTGCAGACCTCTGTCGGGCTGAGAGAAAATCTTGTAGATAAAAACTAATAAACACTGAAGACCGAGAAAAAACCTGAAGACTCTTCTCGTCCTTTGGAGTGCGGGCTGTCCCAAGGCCATCCCGAGCCTTTCCAGGCCATTGAAACAGCCGAGAACGGGACAGTGCTGTGCCTTAGAGAGGGCTCACTCAGACAGGATCAGTGCTGTCACCTTTACTTGCATCATCCCAGAGCTTCCAGCTCACCCCACTCCCATGGTGCTGTGTCCTTGTGGATTTGGGATCAAGGAGGAGGCTCAGTGTGAAGGTGTCTGTCTCAGCTGAGAACACGTGGTGCCCACGTGAGGCTGTGCTCCACTGCAGGAACTGCACCAGCCACCCCAAAAGAACTGCCCTGACAAGCCTCACTCTCCCCAGGAGCTCTCTTGTGGCCAAATGAAAACTTGAATATTTTCTGTGGAGAGTGAGGGCTCTAAAAGGTTGGCCATCCTTAGGCTTTGCCATCAATAAAGCTTAATTTGGGGACAGTGATTATCTGTCACAGCAAAGGTCTGTCTGCCCCAGCACCCTCATCTCCAAAAGCAGCCAAGGGAAGGGGTGGAATTCAGGGTAAGCAGCAGCTGCACCTCCCCAGTCCACAGCACCTCTCCCTGCCTGCAGCCCAGGCACTTTCTTGAGGGGCTGTGGTTAATAATGTTGATAGACATTTTTCCCCATTAATTTGTCTAATTGCTTTTTGCATTTCTGGATATCCATTAGCCGTCTCAGCTAAAGAAAGGTTAATGAATTAGAGCCCTTAAAAGCACCCAAAGGATTTTAACAGAACCAATTCTCCAAGCACAAATCCTCATGTTCTCACACTGCTGTTAAGAGCTGCAGAATCATTGTGAGGGTATAAGTATGGGAACCCCAGCCCTATCTTACCCATTTCCCAGCCCAGAGAAATTGGGGTGGTTTATCTGGCTCTGCCTGAAACCTGCCATTCCCATTCCTTTTGTGTTCTGGGGGGATTTAAAAAAAAAAATTATTATTTTTATAGTTTAATATTATTTTAATATTTATTTATTATTATTTATTAATTAATTAATTTTCTGTTAGAGGAAGAGGAAGAGTTTGGATTTTTTTTTTTTTTTTGCAAATGTACAGCCTAGAAAATAACAGCTGCTTAATATGGATTAGTTTCATGGGACCCCGAAAGTGAAGGAGAGAAGAAATATAAAGGAATAAAATTTGGCACAAGTGGAAATGATCAGCATGAGGACAAACCTGCTGAAGGAGATGGGTCCAGAGGAGAGAATATGAAACCTCTCTTTCAGCTGAAACCACAATCAGGATTTATGGCCATGGTGAAGGGTGGGTAGGGGTCTTCACTCTGCTGCCCCCATGCTGGAGCAGCAGCCCTGGTCGCACTGGGGCACACTGGTGGCTCTGGGTTGACAGCAGTGGCTGAGGAGCAGCAGAGTGATGTGCTCCTACCCAGGCAGGACTCTGGGGACAGCTCTTTCAGGGAATGCACTGATAATTACTCAGCCTGGGGGTTTGTGGTGTAATTAGTGAGAGTTGGGTGCAATTAACCACAGGGATCAAGCACGGGGGATCTCACAGTGTAAGAGGAGCTTAGTGTTGTCCTGGAGCCTCCCATGGTGGCGTCTCTGGCAGCCTGGCCAAGCCCCAGGACTGTGAAGGAGAACTTTCCTAAAGGTCTGCACTCCTTTCCAAGCTCCAACACTCTGACCAGCCTTACCTGGGACCAGGTGAGCCACCCACCTTCAGCCCTTGGTCAGGTGATGTATTTAAGCTCAGTTTTCTCCTTTCTCTTGGTTAGGCTATGTGGGTGCCTTGCTCCTTGGCTCTGACTTCAGGGATGCCCCCCAGAATTGGCTCTCCCTTCCCTGGGACTGAGGTCCTGACTCATCTTCCTCAGCAGAGCAGCTTCTTCTTGCTGATTCTTATCTTAAGGATACCTACCTTATCCGCAGGTAGGTCAGGTTTTATAAAATTTTATTTGTGCATAATGCTTTTCATTAATGGAAGAGCTGATCTCATTTCTCCCTGAAATGGTCCTGTTTGCAGCATGGATAGATGAGCAGTGAAATGCCAGTGCAGGACTTGAGGAGGGAGAATGTGTTGGGGTTTTATGCAGGAGGAAGGGGTCGTTGCAAGGTCCATGTGTTAATGCCACAACCCTGGAAGCTGCCAGTGCCCTCAGGACCATTTCCAGGTGAGCAAACCTTGCTGTAGCTGTGCAGACCGTGCTCTGTGGGAGCTGGAAATTGTCCAGAGCAAAGAAATGCTTTCACTCAGCTTTGCCCCCTACCCTTTCTGCTGTTCCCAACCCCTGAAGGCTGAGGGGTTGGTTGTGCCAGGCTGCTGCAAGATTTACAACCTGATTTTCAGATCTCAAAGCAAGATCTCACTGTGTTCCCAGCTGCTGGCAGGATTTTAAGCAGGAGAGGCTGCCTGTGATATGTTCTGCTTCACAGCTACTGATGGGGCATGGAGGGAAGGGTGCAAGAAGTGAGGAATCATGGAGTGCAAAAATAAGGCTGAAGGGAAGGGAGGGCAGAAGTGCTGGGAGCAGCTGGCACTGGATTGTAATAAGATGACAAGAAGATCCAAGACTTCAGCAGCTGCTTGGTACAGCCAGTAAGTCAACACATGAGATGCTGCCTGCTGGGAAGTAAAAGGGTTGGTTTCCATAAATAATTATGATAATAATATGCAGAAGTCTGATCTGCAGGGGGCTCCAGTCCTCAGCAGCTCTCACCTGGAACCTGACAGCACTTTATGTGAACTCCAGGGTGAGAGCAAGAGGCTCAGGCTGTGGGGGAATGGCTCTGGGCATTGGGAGCATTGGGCCACAGGCCACTGAACACCAATGCTGGAACTTCCTCAGGGAAACAAAACTCACCAGCCTAGGTTCCTGCCTCCCATCACTGACCACAGGATCTCTGTGCTCTAAGACAGCAGGAGAGAATTGTTGCTTTCCCAGGGTGTGCGTGAGTGAGCTCCCAGGTGGCCACAGACTGGTTCTGTAGGGCTGGAGGGTTGGTTCTGCCCAAGCTGAACCTGGAGCGAAGCAGGAGCACCTCCTAAACCAAACCTGAGCCCTTCCAACCTGCAGGTGTTCGCCACAAACCAGTCTCAGGGGTACGAGCAGAATTTCTGTTGATCCAATTCTTTCACAGAATTCACAGGTGTGACCGTGTTCACATGGGTCTGAGGTTGAGGGAAGAGATGAGGATCTGACTTCATGTTTCAGAAGGCTTTATTATTTTATGATGTATATTATATTAAAACTATACTAAAAGAATAGAAGAAAGGATTTCATCAGAAGGCTAGCTAAGAATAGAAAAAGAAAGAATGATAACAAAGGTTTGTGGCTCGGCTCTCTGTCTAAGCCAGCTGACTGTGATTGGCCATTAATTATAACATCCAACATGGGCCAATCACAGATGCACCTGTTGCATTCCACAGCAGCAGATAACCATTGTTTACATTTTGTTCCTGAGGCCTCCCAGCTTCGCGGGAGGAAAAATCCTAAGGAAAGGATTTTTCATAAAAGATGTCTGTGACACCCAGGGATGGGGACTCCACCACCTCCCTGGGCAGCCATTCCAGAACTTTATCACCCTTTCTGTAAAAGCTTTTTCCCAATCTCCAGCCTGTGTTTCCCTTGGTGCAGCCTGAGGCTGTGTGCTCTGGCTGTGTCAGTGCTGCTGCAGACAGAGCCCAGCCCCAGCTGAGCACAGGCACCTTTCAGGAGCTGTGAGAGTGATGGGGGCAGCCCTGAGTCTCCTTTTCTCCAGGCTGAGCACTCCCAGCTCCCTCAGTCTGGGGATCTGTCTCTGAGCTGCAGGAGCATCTGTGGCCCCATTGATGGGATGGCAATGTTCTCTTCCACCCACCACATCCCCCTCATTTGTTGTATTTTGAAAAGTGCTAGAGCAGCCTTAAAATAGACGGTGAAAGAGAGAAAGTGCAAAAAACAGTTTAAAACATTTCTGCATAGTTTGTGCTATTTTTAGCCACAATTTGATAAATGAATGTAGGTCAAAAAATGGGGGAGAGAGTTCGCACTTTTTCTTTTGTACGGAATTTAGGAGAATTTTGGGAAAACTGGAGCAGCTCGGGAAGGGACTAAGTAGGTGCTGAGCACAAAGTGTTTCTGCCTGAAGAGCAGAATCTGAAGAGCAGATTCCTTGCATGGTGGGTAGGGCAAAGGAAATTTTTATTTCTTCCAAAATATTCCACACTTTGGAACATTTACACAAAATACCTCAACCCCAAATTTCCACCCCAGTTCTGGAGCTGGTGCAGTGGTGCAAAGGGCATTTCCTGAGGTCCAGAACTACAGTGGTGTTGATTCTCTGGATGTGGTGAGAGGAGAGATTCTTTTTAAATTTTTTTTTTTAAATGCACCATGCCTGTGAGATGACTACTGCAGG
Organism: Melospiza melodia melodia; assembly: GCF_035770615.1. NCBI lineage: Eukaryota > Metazoa > Chordata > Aves > Passeriformes > Passerellidae > Melospiza > Melospiza melodia. The sequence goes on along the minus strand of NC_086212.1, from coordinate 5,103,622 downwards.
TGTGGGTGGGGGAAAAACACCTGGGTGATACAGATACAAAATCTATTTCATTCTCCTGTAAAATGTCTCTGCTCCAAGACAAGTGTTTGAGGGCTGGGTGTATGTGGGAAGGGTTGGAGGAGATGGATAAAGGTGAGTGGGGAAGGTGAAGTGCTTTGAAATGGGACACAGACTTGACCTAATCCCAGTTTTATCCTCTTCTGGCTTTGAAAAGATTTTTTTTTACCAGAATTTCTTGATGTCAGAATTCTTTGAAGGAGAAGAGGAAGCAGGAATAAGGGGAAAAGGAGAGCAGTTGTATGAGGGACATGTGTTTGGACAGAGATCTGAGCACCAAGAAGAACATTCATGTATTTAAATGCCTTGGATATGCTCGACTCCCTCCTGTCAGCCCTTCAGGAGGCAGAGCACTGCTCTGGGCTGGATGGGTCCCTGCTGAGCAGCTGAACCCTTGTCTTGGTTTGGAAAGATAGGTGTCTGCTAAGGAAGGCAGGAGCCTCCCATGAAATGGAGAATGTAAACCCTCCCCACCCCTCCCAATTGCTATACATTTTAAATTAGGGGGCTCTCAGGCAAAAATATGAGAGCAGGAAATAACAGTTCTTTAATATGGAAAAGAAAAAAATTAAAAGATAAAATAAACAATGCAGTACACTAGAACAACACTGCCAGAGTCAGAACCCAACCTGACACCCTGTGGGTCAGGGTGTTGGCAGCAGTCCCATTGGAATTGTGGCTCAGCCCTCCTGCAGTGTCAGGGCTGGTTCTGCTGGAGCAGGGATCCTGTAGAGAAGGATGTATTCTTCCTCTGAAGATCCAGTGGAAGGAGAGGCAGCTGCTGTTCCTCTGGGGAATCCAGTGCAGAAGCTGTGCTGGTGTTCCAGAACCTCTGGATTACATCTGGGTAGGAATGCTTGGCTCCTCCCTCTGGGCTCACATCTCCCAATGGGATGCTGTAGTTCTTATCAGCCATGCAGGGACATTCAATAGCTGTTATCAGCAATGTCCCCTCCAAGGGAGGAGTGAATGTGGTCACTCAAAGAGAGAGATAAGGGAAACTGCCCACTTGACAAAGGTAATCTGCCATACAGATGGTAATAGAAAACATCTTGCATTGCAATCTTCAAACCCCACACTGCTGAGCTGCCAATGCTGCAGTGTCCAGGAGGGATGCTCTGTGCTCTGCCCCTTTCCCCCTCTCCTGCTTTGCCCCACTCTGCAAAGAAAATCCTGCCAAAATAACTTTCTTGTTGCAGTACTCAATTACCTGCAGGACTCTTCCTCAGTGCTCTGCTGGCTTTCAGGCACATCCAAATGTAATTAATGCGTTCTAAATTAATCTTCAGCACACAGGGGAGCGAAAAGACACAACCTTCCCTGACTTTCTCCCAGTGCCCCATTGGTCCTAATGATGGTGTGGAACAGTAGGAGTGCAAGACAGAGCATTTAATATCCACCTGTGCCATTCTGACAGTGTGCTTGCAGCTCTCTGCAGGGCAGGATAATCATTGCACCGACTGCTGTGGGACTTGGCAGTGTGGGCAGGGATGGTTGGCACCTGCAGCTCCCTGATTTCCTCAGGCTGGAATGTCACTGCTGGTTCATTGAGGGAGCTCAGGTGCCCCCTCAGTCCCTGTTGGAATCCTGCTGTGCCCTCCCTGCTGGGCTTGCTCAGGTGGGACTTGGTGAGGGACCATTACAGGGCTCAATGCAAGCTTCACCTGGGGCAGCACCTTGCACACCAGGAAACTAAGAGGCAGAAAAATTGTAACTGAAAAAGAAAAGAAGAAGTGTGTGGTGGCTGATGCAGTTCTTTTGCAGCCTCACTCACTATTAAATCCCTGTTGTGATCAAACCCCAGCCAGAAGCTCAGGTCCTCCTCAGCTCTTCTCCCACTTCTTTCTGCTGGGATAGGGGAGAGAAGAATTGGGAGGGCAAAACTGAAAAAAACCTCATGGGCTAAGATAAAGACAGCATAACAGGGAAGGCAAAAGCTATGCACACAAAGAAAGAATGAATCAAAGAATTAATTCCAACAAGGAATGAATTCCCACCCCACTTTCCAGGAATTGGCAGGTGTTCAGCCATACCCAGGGTAACACGGCTTTGCTACATGAAATGTTGACTTGGCAAGACAAATACCATCGTTCCAGGTGTTCACCTTTCCTTCTTCTCCCCACCTTTACATGCTGAGCATGATCCCATATGATATGGGATATTCCTTTGGCCCCAAGGGATCCCTTCTTGTGCACCCTGATTGTCCTCACTGCCGGGGTGGGATGAGGGACAGAAAGGCCTTGACTGTACAAGTTCTGCTCAGCAGTGACTAAAATATCCCTGAGTTACCCAAGCCAGCCCCACAGCAGCTGCTATGAAGAAGACAACCCCTATCAAGGCCAGACAAGCCCAGCATGCTGCCTGGCTGGCACATGCAGTGCTTGGGTGATGCTGGCAGGGGCTGCTTACAAACCACGAACGGGACAGGACTGCTGGGAATGTGCCTTGAGCTGTTTTATTTTTCAGTATCACTCCCATTACATGGTTTTGACAATGGGAAGATGCCAGCAGCTCACATCTCAAGCAGCAGACCAGGAATTTAATGTTACGACTTACTTACATGAAAACAGTGGTTTTCATGACTAAATGGTTGGAAGACTTGTAGAACATGATGTCAGCTTGCTAAGAACCTCATCCCAGAGTCACACGCACAATAATGCTCTCTAAAAAAAAAAATCAAACACGATCCATCAATTACTGTCTTTTTACCCTACCTACTTTTATATTATCTTGTAGTTTTAAAGTGTTATATATATTAACTAAACAGAATTTACAGCACACACATTGATTTTACATTAATCTTGCTTTAGCTGAGTCTTAAAAAAGTCAAACTGTTTTTTTCTGTTACAAGTCGAGCATATGCAATCATTTGCAGTACAACTGAGCTCTTTGTAGCACACTTGCTGGCCACCAGTGGCTCCCAAACCTTTAGCAAAAGAGGTTTTTAATATTTGCTATCCAACAAGGCCAGGTTGGATGGGGCCCTGAGCAACCTTGTCTGTTGAATGGATCCCTGCTCATGGCAAAGGGGTTGGCTGCTTACGGCTCTCTCAGCCATCCAACCCCATGGGAGTGAACACTCCCTGTGCCCAACATCTCTGTGTCCTCTGCAGGGGCTGCTGGCACAGCTCAGCTCAGCAAAGCCTGCCCTGAGGGGAAAATAAGATGGTTCTCTGGTATCAGGCTGCCTGCGAGGAAAGGGGACACTCGGGATCCCAGTGAGTGACTGGACAAAGCACAACAAACAGGAGGTTGAGGAGGTTTTTTTGCCTGTGGTATCAGGACCAGAGTCAGGGACAAAAGCAGAGGCTCCCCACTTGCAGCCCTGTCTCCTCCCTGGAGGGGGAGAGAGAGATCCATCAAGTTGGGATCCATCAAGTCAGGAGCCATTCTAGGATGGACACCTGTCGCAGACAACTTTTATGAAAAATCCTTTCCTTAAGATTTTTCCTCCTGAGAAGCTGAGAGACCTCAGAAACAAAATGTAAATAATGATTATCTGCTGCTGTGGAATGAAACAGGTGCATCCTGTGATTGGCCCATGTTGATTTGTTTGTAATTAATGGCAAATCACAACTGAATGGCTCAGACAGAGAGTCCGAGCCACAAACCTTTGTTATCATTCTTTCTTTTTCTATTCTTAGCTAGCCTTCTGATGAAATTCTTTCTTCTGTTCTTTTAGTATAGTTTTAATATAATATATATAATAAAATAATAAACGAGTCTGCTGAAAATGGAGTCAGACCCTCATCTCTTCCCTCATCCTGAGACCCCTGTGAACACTGTCACAGACAGCCAAGCTCCCTCTGGGGTGGAATGTTGTCATGCCCTGCTGCTGCACACAGTGATACCCTGTGCTGGCTGCTGGGGGCACTCCAGTGTTGGCTTTTTCACATCTGTCCTAGTGATAAAATAGAGGTTCTCCTCACAGAGCAGGAAATGTGAGTCAGCCACGGCATCAGCCTAGCCCAGGGCAGCATAGGTGCAGGTTTGCTGTGTAATGAATATTTAAATTTGAGGATGAAATTTCCTCTGGAGGTCCAAATTTTGTTTCTGAGAGTTAAGTGTACAAAATACCATATTCCATGATGGATGGGGTATAAAGCCATGACAGCCTGCAGAGCAGGGAATTCTATCAAGGAAAGAAGTAATATATAATTTTCAGGACTGAAATGGGTTGTCAGACCTTCTGGGCAATAGCCTCATTAACTGACGATACAGAGGCACCTCTCAAAAAGCAGTGCCACGTCCTGCTGATTGCTGAGGTGTTCGTTGGATGAGGTCTGGACCAAAACCTTCCCCACAGGAAGAGGAGGGTTGGGCTGATGGCAGAATAAAAGTGAGGTTCCTCCATGCTGCTCTTTAACCTGGGACAGCCTCTGTGGGGGCTGCTTGGATCCATTACAATATCCAACACGCTGAGCCCCTGATGTGGCTCCTGGGAACACTTCTGAAAGGCACAGAGGGCAGGTCAGGGCCTGAATCCTGTAGCAAGAGTCCCAGGAAACTCTGTGGGGCTGGGAAGATTTTTCCTGCACAACTGAATGGCCCATCCTTGTCACCCTGGTTATTTAAGGTTTTCTAAGCCTTCTGATGTTGACATGCTTGTAGTGAACTTTCTCACACACTTTCTGTAAATAACTCATTGTTTTGCATTCCTTTATGGAAGAAGAGAGAGTTGATGGACTGTTGGTTTGACCAGTGTCATTGGAGAGGTGGCACTGTCACCCTCCAATCCAGTGTCACTTTTAGAGAACTATAAATGTTGGAGTCAGAAAATAACTTCCCTTTTCCTTCACCCTGAGAACAGTGGTGTGGGCTTGTGTTCTTTTGTGTCCTATAGTGACACATCCTGATTTCTGACCCTGCTGTGCTCTCAAATTCAGATGCTCTGTCCCACCTTTATTCCCCTGCAGGTTGTGGATAGGCTGCACCCATGGAGCAGGAGCATGGGATGAAACCCAGCTGAAAATTGTACTTACCAAGCCACTTTTAGAAAATATTGAAGGTACTCTGAATTTTTCAGGCCTGTGTGTAGCCACAGTTACACCTGGGAAGGCTGATCTTGAGATGGATTGCTCTGCCTTAGCCTGTGTTATTAAACATAAAAAATACTGTACTTGACTATAAAACTCCAAAGATTTATGCTTGAGCTTTTCCACCCAGCCCCTGGGTTTTGTTTCCTGCTTACTTAAGGGGCTCAATTATGCCTTGAAGTAGGCCGAGGGTGGGGAGGAAGGCTGTCACCTCAATGCCAAGCGCTTCAGGGAGGGGTAATGCCTCCTGGGAAGGGGAGGGACTGCTTTGGGTGACACTAACTGGGTGATGCCACCCAGCAGCAGCACTCTCAGTGCATTTGTGGTAGGTGCAGGTCCAGCTCTGAGGATGGCTGGGATGCAAATGCTCCTTGGATGTGCTGCTGTTCCAGAAAAATCTCGACCTCTCTGGCCTGCCTCCCTGCCAAGCCTCAGAGAATAAACATTAGCACTTCTTAGTGGAAAGGAAAGAAGAATAATACTCTCCTAGGGAGAATTTGTTTTTTGTTTTTCTTTTTTTTAAGTAGAAAAGTTGAACTTTACCAGCATTCCGTATACACAAGGATATGAGTTACAGATGTCTCCTGGATTCCTGTTCCTCAATGCCTTCAAAATGTTCTCCCAACCTCCTGCAAGGGAGAATGCTCAGTTTCCATCACAAAAAAAAAAAAAAATATCCCACATGGAGTGGAAATTTCCCTGCAACACCTCAGATGTGTCTGAGAGGTGCCAGCAAGGAGCAGGGATGGGGCAAGAGGCAGTGGCTGGTTGTGATGGGCAATTTAGGATGGGGCAGGGAAGTCATGGGGCTGCATTTGCTGCTCTGGTGATCCTGGTTGCTCTGCTGGCACCTCAAAAAGAAGCTTTGCCATAAAAATGGCATTTTCTAGAGGTGTAATTGCAGTGGCTTGATGGTGTTGGGAGCAGAAGAATAATTCTGTACCCATCCTATTCCCTTGCAGAGATTCCTGATGGCTCCAGCACCACTGCAGCAGCCAGCTCAGCCTCTCCTGCACCTGAGTCTTGCCCTCCCCATCACCAAAATACAAAATAGGACTGGGACCATTCTCTTCTCAGGGCTCAGAGAGCTGCTAGAGATGTGAGAGGTGAAGTCTCTTATTGGTGATCTGAGAACTTAAAGGAAATGCTATAGTCAGTCTGACCAAAAAAAAAAAAAAAAAATAGGAAAAAACCCTAAATGGTCAAGCTAAGAAACTTTGATCTCATTAGTCTGAACAGCAGCTGGGTTTTGTTCCATATCCTCCCAGTTTTCACCTCCTTCATCCAGCAGTAATTTTCCAGGGGTTATAAAGGTGGTTGTTCTGCCTCTATACAAACACACTCCTGTCTTTCAAACTTTCACTTTTAAAAATATATTTAATGGAAAAAAAAATGTGCACACTGAGTAATTTATTGCAGCTGTTTCTGTCCTGTCACCAGGGAGATACCAAAAGAACAGGTCTGGCATTATAAGAAGGTGGGGAGACGGGGGTAGAATTGAAATGGGAGATGGAAAAGAACAGGCAGAGAGGGGAGCAGAACCCCCCCTGTGTCTATCTGTGTCCATAATGTCTGTGTCCATTTACTCACCACATTTAAATACATACCTGCCTTCAGGTGTGACAAACCAGCCCAGAGAGAGTTTATTCATTATTGCTCTTATTGGCAGGAACTTTTTCTTCCTGTGCCTAAATAGAAAGGAAACAAATCGATATTATTGTTTCACACCAAGTCGTACAAGATGCCAGTACACAGGTTAATGAAAAAAATGCATGAATTTGGATAGATATATAAAGGTCCCTTGGGTGTTCAGTCATAAATCTTTGTAGCTGGAAGGCAGAGCAGACATAAATAGGCCTGATATAACCAACTGTTTTACATACAAATGAATGCTTGCCTTTTATTTAGTTGACAATATTATTATTTTGAATCCGAGGAGAATATTAAATGAATTTTGTCATGCTGTCTCCATTAGGAGTGATCCCTGATCTGTGAATTGACTGTAGTGCAGGCTTTGGGCTCCATGCAGGGCTGTAGGAAGTGAGGGGGTGTGCTATATTTCATGTAATGGGGCAAGTGTCACTGAAATGCACTGGGTTCTTTAGAGAAATATGCCCTCCCTTAAAGCTCCACTGGGAAGGAGGAAAATGGAAATAAATTGACTTATGATGGCCCCATACTTGTAATTATGGGTTCTGTACAATGGATTTCTACTGAACTGACAGCAGCTGAGAACTTATTTCTTTTTAAATATAAATTATTTCTTTCCCATGCCAGGCACTATGAGCTGGTGTAAGCTGCCAAGTTGTCAGTGCTAGCATCCACATTTGCTTATTTATTATTTGCTCATTTATTATCTGTGGTACATGCACAGCTAATGAATGCCTTCCCTTTCCTCTGCCTGGCAGCAGGAGGGGGTGCACAAGGTGTGGGAACCCTCAAATCCCCCTCTGGTACTCATTCCACTGGAAATGGGGCTAGAAACCCCCAATGCATTGAGCCTGCAGGCTCACACTGCAGCCTGCTCTGTGCCAGTGTTGCAGGGGGGGCCTTGAGAGGAAAAGGCTCCATCAGTCCCTGGGGTAAAAATAGATGTTCTGTGGGATTTCCCTGCAGTACCAGCAGAACTGCTGATCAGTATTAAAACCATAAATAAAATGGTGCTTGTTTATTCTGGTTGTCCATTGACTGCAGACCTAGTAAAAAAGGACTTGCTGCACTTTACTGGGCACTAAAATACATCTGGAGGGATTATGCCAAAAGCAAGTAGATATGAGGTTTTTTGTGTTAATTTTGTGAAGAGCAGCAAGAAAAGGGCAGAAGTGTGGCTTCTGGGTCTTGTACAGCTTGTAGTTTGTTTGTGGGTCTTTGAGTAAGCAGCACTAAAAAACTCCAAGCACTCTGGGTTTTTTTGGAAGCTCACTGGCAATGCTCTCAGCATTTCTTAAACAGAAAACTGTGTCCCTGTGTGTTTGTCTGGGATTTGGGATTGGTCATTGCTGAGCCCAGTCCTTTTGCTGATGAGAGGTCTCAGCCCAGCTTGGCTTTTTAAAAAACTGTTTAGTAGAATCTGTGCCTCTGAGGTATCTCTGAATGCCTGAACGTGATTTCCTCACTGCTTTTGTGTCTTCAAGCTCACAAAAACCATGGTAGGTAAATGTGATTATTTACCCTTTACAGACAGTGGATGGGATAAAGAAAAAGGGAATGATTTGGTGAAGGTTGTACTCACACACAGCCTGTAGCAAGGCTGAGCCCAGTTCCCCACAGCTGGGGCTCTGCTCCCACCCATGGACCACCCTCCCTCTAGAGCAGCTGGTGCAATTTTAATTTCCCACCATTTTCCTTTGAGTAGAGAAGATGTTATCCCAGAACCTACAGGTGCCTCTGCATGGGCTTAAACAGCCTGAGGGGAAAATTAAACCTGAGAAAATTGCTGGATGTGTGAATTGTGTGCTGGCAGAGCTGCCATGTAGAAAGGACCTTGGCCACCCTTCCAAATTATCCCTTTGCTATTGGGTAAAACAGGAAAATATGTTGGGATACTTGAGTCTAATGAAATACTTTCTTTTTTTTTGCTCAACTTGCTTTTGTTTGGCTGCCTCAGTGAGCTGGCTTCTCTTCTGGCCCCAGCTCTGTGCAGCTCCTCTCACTGAGCTGCTGCTCCAGGGCAGATGAGTTATGCAGGAGGTGCCCTCCTGGTGCCTTTGCATTTTTTAGCACTGCCAGGCACAACCATCCTGCTTTCCATTCCATGAGTTTGGTTCCAGGCTATTTCTTGCCTCTTTGGGTGCACAAAGCAAAGCCCAGCTTGGTTGGGTTGCTGCAGGTCTTTGAGGTTGGCTTTGCTCTTGGCTCACCTAAGCCGTGGAAATATTGTAGCTATTGAAATTTCTATGAAGGGAAGTTTAATTTTAAAACAAAGCCTTCAAACAGTCGGAGCCAGCCAGCTCAGAGGATTGTGCTTTCAGAAAAAATAAAGGAAAAAAAATTAGCATTTGAAAGCAAATCTTCCTGATTCCATAATAATCCGGGAAATTAATATTAAAAAAAATTATGGAGCACCACAGAATTCTTATTTCCTCAGAGCTGAGAAAGCTAAACCGAGTAGGGGAGGGTGCTCCTGAATCTAAAATCTGGATGTTTAAAATTTGTATCTGAATGTCACAGACATCTTTTCATTAAAAATCCTTCCTTAGGATTTTTCCTCCTGAGAAGCTGACAGGCCTCAGGAACAAAATGTAAACAATGATTATCTGCTGCTATAGAATGCAACAGGTGCATCTGTGATTGGTCTCATAGAGTTGTTTCTAATTAATGGCCAATCACAGTCAGCTGGCTCGGACACAGAGCCAAGCCATAAACCTTTGTTAGCATTCTTTCTTTTTCTATTCTTAGCTATTCTTCTGATGAAATCCTTTCTTCTATTCTTTTAGTATAGTTTTAATGTAATATATATCATAGAATAATAAATCAGCCTTCTGCAACATGGAGTCAGATCCTCATCACTTCCCCAGTCTGAAAACCCCTGTGAACACGGTCACAGACCACAAATGAAATAATGAGGAATAAAGTGCACCCTTTACTGCTGGATCCTCTCACTGCCTCTGTGCCTCAGCAAGGTTTGCTGCAAAGCCAAAGTTTCCTTTCAGTAATTGTGTTTAAAAGAAGCCTGGCCAGCACAGGGGTGCTGGGTCCTGCAGAGATCCAGGCAGGGCTGCTCCAGGACCAGGTGCTGCTGCTCCCCAGCAAGACTGGGCAGTTGGGGCAGTGGGCAGCAGAAAAGTGTCTTAGAAATTCTTTTTGGACTGAATTATCATTAAAATAACTGCAGGATACAACAAGCACTGGCTACAGAGGAAAGATGCAGAAGGACTTGGAAGTTTTTCTGTTCTGTTTTCAAGTCCTGCTGGACACCCTGGCCTTGGGCACTGCCAGGGATCCAGGGGCAGCCCCAGCTGCTGTGGGCACCCTGTGCCAGGGCCTCACCATCTTCCCAGGGATCAATTCCTATCCCATCCAACCCCCAGTCTGTCAGTCTGGAGCCATTAATGCAGGATGTCCTCTTGAAGGAGCAGCAACACTCTACAGCTGTCACTTTAGGAACACCTTTGGTGTCCAGCTTCCACCTCCATCATTATCAGCCCAGAATACTCCCCAGCCTTAGTAAGAAAAGCAGCAAAGGTTGGAAGTGTCCCAGACTGCCCAGATTTTTTGCCTTGCTGTTAAAGGTGCTGAGAACCACTGGGTTCACAGTCACTATGGATGCCCCAACACCACTTTATAAATCTTTTTGCCATTGCGGCAGAGATTCATCCTATCTCAGACCCTCTTCCTCCAGGTTTGCTGCACCACAGCTCCCACCTCTGGGCATCACTTTGCTGCCTTTCAGGTAGCTGGTTCTTAAAATCTTGTGTTCCTCTGCTGTTGGAAATGTTGTGGAATAGCTTTGTTCAGCATGTTGTAAAGGGCTACTGCTAACAGCTAATATTCTTGTTTAATTTTTCAGCTGTAAGTCAGAAAACAAACAGCAGCGGACAGCACTGGCTCTGTGGTGTGTTTGCTAATGTGGGAAGTAGTTATTCACATGCCTTTTGTTCACAGCTCCAAAAACAAAGGGAGAGGAGGAAAAGCCCTGCAAGCCTTGCAGAAGCAGTTAGCAATTTGCACAGAGGGCTGTCAGGGAGCTGTGGCTGGGAAACGCCTCTGAGAGCCCCTCAGCAGCACAGGCTTCCTGCAACGTGTGGCTAAATGCAACTCAACTCCTTCTCTTTTATTTGCATTTAATGTGCCATGGCTGAACAGAGATGCAAGCCTGGGTAATGAACAGAACTGCAGACTGTTTGTACAGCAAATAAGAGTCATATTTTCCCTTTATAATGCCCTGTAACCTGGTGAAGGCTTCACTGAGCTCAAGGACTTGGAATTCTCGCTCTGCCTGCAATTCCTGTGTCTGTCCTGACCCTGGTGTGATTTCTCGCAGAAAATTTCCTTTGGTGTTTCAATGCTGGCTCCTGGGCATCGCTGAGAGGAAGTTTGAATGCTGCTGGCACAGAGCAGCTGCAATTAAGACATCAGGATCTGTGAAAGGGCTGCTGTCACTCAGCATATTGGCTGATATGAAGCATTTGTTGGCGTTACTGATTTAAGCTTTTCTGTATCACCTACTCCTTGTCACTCACTTGGTTTTTGTGGTTTGCAAAAGAAAAACACCTGCAAAAGAACAGGAATCCCACATGCCTGACAGCTTTTACTGGTGTCCAGCCCAGAGGGAAGGGGAGCTGTGCCTGCCCTGGGAAGCAGGAGGGGATTGGGATAAGCTGTGCCTGGGCTGTCCCCATCCATGGGTTGTGATGAAGTCAGAACTTAATGTTAGCTCAGATCTTCACACAAAAGGATCTTCTGTGACCGTTTTCACAGAGGCTCTTGGATGAGGGAAGAGATGAGGATCTGACTCCATGTTTCAGAAGGCTTGATTTATTATTTTATGATATATATTACATTAAAACTATACTAAAAGAATAGAAGAAAGGACTTCATCAGAAGGCTGGCTAAGAATAGAATAGGAAGGAATGAAAACAAAGGTTTGTGACTTGGGCTCTGTGTCCGAGCCAGCTGGGCTGTGATTGGCCATTAATTAGAAACAACTGCATGAGACCAATCACAGATGCACCTGTTGCATTCCACAGCAGCAGATAACCATTGTTTACATTTTGTTCCTGAGGCCTGTCAGCTTCTCAGGAGGAAAAATCCTAAGGAAAGGATTTTTCATAAAAGATCTTCAGCATCAAATTTGAGGCTTTTACCCTGAGCTGGCAGCCAGGCATAGCATCACTATCCTTTGGCCTTTGATATCAAGCTGATGTGAGGAAAATTTCTTCCTCTTTGTGCTTAAGAGGCCTCAGGAGAGCTGCCTTACACTGTGATTCCCATTGCTGCGTGAATAGGGCCAGGAGCAGAGAACAAAACCCTCCTGCAGCTCTCCTGGGCCCATGCAGGGGATGTTGCACTCCTCCAGATGGAGGAGGCAAACATAAATACCTGTTTGTGCCAAAGGAGTTACGTGCTGCTCATGCACATCATCGGGGCTGTGTGTGGGAGTGGGGAAATAGATCTGTGAGTGAGAGCTCTGGGTAGGAATGCTGAAATGATTCTGCATGGAGAACTTCGTGTTCAGGTGCCTGGGGGCTGCTCCACTGGAATTCAAATGCAGTTAAAACAAGGTTTGTAAATAGGAGGTATCTCTTTAGAGGGCAGTGATCACAGCTTTTATTTGGCACTCACACACAGAGGAGATCTCCCTGTCCTGCCCAGAAATGGGGATAAGTTATCCTGCAAATTTCAGAAACATCAATGCTTCCTTAAAGAAATATTTTGCACTCAGATTGCCCTCAGTTGCAGGGGGACTCTAAACTGCACCTCCCCAGGATGAATCCTTTGGTCCAGAAGAGCCCAAAAATCCTGGTTTGGTACAAGTTGTGTGAGACAGACTCGAGATCAGTGTGAGACTTCTCCTTGATGGGGCTCGTGCTGGGACCTGTGGGGGTTTCTGTGGCACAGAGCAGGGTCTGGGGGTGTTTCTGTGGCACAGAGCAGGGTTTGGGTGTGTTGTTGTGGTACAGAGCAGGGTCTGGATGTCTCTGTGTGCACAGAGCAGGGTCTGGGGGTGTTTCTGTGGCACAGAGCAGGGTCTGGGTGTTTCTGTGTGCACAGAGCAGGGTCTGGGGGTGTTTCTGTGGCACAGAGCAGGGTCTGGATGTGTTTCTCTGCCACAGAGCAGGGTCTGGGGGTGTTGCTGTGGCACAGAGCAGGGTCTGGATGTCTTTCTGTGTGCACAGAGCAGGGTCTGGGGGTGTTGCTGTGGCACAGTGCAGGGTCTGGGTGTGTTGTTGTGATACAGAGCAGGGTCTGGATGTCTTTCTGTGTGCACAGAGCAGGGTCTGGGGGTGTTGCTGTGGCACAGAGCAGGGTCTGGGGGTGTTGCTGTGGCACAGAGCAGGGTCTGGGTGTTTCTGTGGCACGGAGCAGGGTCTGGGTGTGTTGCTGTGCCACAGAGCAGGGTCTGGATGTGTTTCTGTGGTACAGAGAAAGGTCTGGGGGTGTTTCTCTGGCACAGAGCAGGGTCTGGGGGTGTTGCTGTGGTACAGAGAAAGGTCTGGGTGTTTCTGTGTACACAGAGCAGGGTCTGAGGGCGTTTCTCTGGCACAGAGCAGGGTTTGGGTGTTGCTGTGGTTCACAGCAGGGTCTGGGAGTGTTTCTGTACACAGAGCAGGGTGTGGGTATTGCTGTGGTGGGAGCTGAGCTGCAGCTCATCCTCTGCTGAGGGGTCACACCTTGTGCTGCTGGTGTGGGACACCTGGGGATGCTGCTCTTGTTCTGAAGGCAGTGGATGCAGGCAAGTTCAGAAGATAGAAAGTGCTTCGCCATCCATTATTTAATCTTTGGAGGGGAGAAGAAAGCCCATGTGCTTATGTGCTTTTTATGAGCTGCTCTTTTGCTTTGAAGATGGGAACCTGAGTGAACCCCCTCGTGAAAGCCCCTTGGGGAGTGCTCTTTCCTCAGACACTCACCTCGCATCTTCATCTGCATAAATAATTTTCCTTGTTTTGGAAATATTTTTGTTGTTCAAGACAGTAACTTTCAAGATGTATTTTTAGAAGGTGTAAAAATTGATATCATAATTTGTATCACGGAAATACAAAGAAAATCCCTTAAAACCATCCATTCCTTCATTTCAATTTTGTATTTTTGAATTTTCAAGAGCTAACTCTAATGTTGAAATCACTTTTAAATACTCTGTCTTCACACAATTTTGTTGTTTCTAAGTTTCAAAATGATATTTAAGGAAGAGCCATTTACTGTAAGTACATCACAGTTTGCAAATTAGCATCAAAGAGGAAGGAAGGAAGGAGGGAAGGAGGGAAGGAAGGAAGGAGGGAAGGAAGGAAGGAAGGAAGGAAGGAAGGAAGGAAGGAAGGAAGGAAGGAAGGAAGGAAGGAAGGAAGGAAGGAAGGAAGGAAGGAAGGAAGGAAGGAAGGAAGGAAGGAAGGAAGGAAGGAAGGAAGGAAGGAAGGCAGGCAATGAGCAGAGACAGGAGTGTGTGTGACCTGACTCTTCCCCTGATAGCTCACAGGCTGTTGGTAGTTTGCTTCCACCTCTGGTGTAATCCTCATAACAAAATGAACTTGGGTGTTTTCCACCAGGACTGGGAGGTTCCTTCTTTGTATTTCTTTATCCTGGGGCTTCCTACATGTCCCTTCTCATCTGCACAGAAGGGGGTGGTGAATATAGAGATGAAACACAAGCAGCCAGGAACACCCACTTATTGATGTTTCCTGTCTGCCCAAGACAGCTGGGCTGGGGCAGGAGGTGAGTTTCCTTTTTGATGGATTCAAATAAGAAAGCATCTTCTAAGATAAATTCCTCCTTTTGTTGCTCACTTGCTCATTTCTAAACTGTGTTTTATTACTTCATGGGGTGTATTATTTCTGTTTTTCCACTTCAAAGAGGACTCAGATTCTTCCTGCTTTTTTTTCCTAGCATCAAGCTACGGCTTTTAAGAGGGTGAGGAACTCCTTGGTGACTCCTTTCCTTCTCCACCCACTGTGAGCTGCTCCTGTCTACAGCAGGGCCAAGCTGCAGCTGGTGGGAGGAAAGGAGGGGAAACCCCTCTTTATTTATGTTTGAAGGTTAGAAATACCAAGGTTGGGGATGGTCATGAAAAATGCATGCCCCTCATGTGGGAGCTGGCCTACATTTCCCACCAAATGCCTCCTGGCCAATGTTTTGAAGATACACCCCGTGTTTTGAGTTGTTTTTCTGTTGTTTCTCTGCTGTCTGCATGGATGCATTTGGATGATCTCATTCTCCCTGCACCACATAACATTCTTTGAGGTGAAGCTGGGGATGGATGCTCTGTGCTGTCAGGGGTGTGTTTGGAGTGTGGCCACCTCAGCAGCACCTCGGTGTCCCCAAATTCCATAGAAAATCCTCTGCAGGAGGGAGTTCTGTGGGGGGATAGAATGTAAGAAAATAAAGATAGTGCAGAAGGCAATCTCACCCCTGAGGAGTTGCAGCTGTACTGATCACCAAAGATTAGGGACAGGCCTGGCCTTAACAGGCCACAGCTGTGTCCAATAAGGAAGAGTGCTACAAAAGAGTGGGTTTGCTAGGTTGGAGTTTGTTGGCTGTGCTGTGAAGAAGAAGGAGTCAGTGCTGTGAGGAGATGCCCATGAGAAATCATCAAGAAAATATGGGAACTTTGCAATAAGATAACAACAGAGTTCAGCTCTGGTGAGAGCACAGTGCACAGGCTGTGGTGGTGGAGGATTCCTCTTGCTGCCACAGGGGCTGGACAAATGTGGCGAGGGGACACTAAACTCATCATCAATTAATTTCTGTGTCTAGGAAACACTGGTTCCCAAGCTGTGTGGCATTAGCAGTGGTGCAGTCCTACTGGTGGCTGTCCAAACTGCAGAACAGTGGGGTTTTGGTGTGTGTGGGCTTTCTGTAAATAGAATCCTACAAAAAAAGGCTGGGAGGCTGCTCCCTTGCACCTGTGCATTTTGTGCCTATTGCCTTCTTCTCCCTGCTCGCACTGTGACTCTCAGTCTGCCCCTCCATTCTGCACCTCACATCCTTCATGCTTTTCCCAACATATCCCATTTCCCTTTGTCAGGAATTGCTGCTCCACACAGCTCAGGTACTGGGTTGCCCTTGCAAGGAGGGGTGTGCACAAACAGGATCAACACAAATTTAAGCTGGAAGGGTCCTTTGGCAGCCAAGTGGTGCCAGGATGTGCTTGCTCAGGCTGTTCTGCTCAGGCTCCTCCTGAGCTCCCTGTCATCTCTGCTTTAGGTGGTGCTGCAGACAAGGACACTAATAACTTAAGTAATTACTCATGTCCAAATCAATTTGCTGCCCTGTCAGCTCCATTTCCTCTTTGGAGCCAATATCAGCATTGATTCCTAAGTCACCCTTCACATCCCCAGTACTGTGTACAGACTTCCAGTGATTTCTCTAACACAGTCTGAAGGAAGGCTCTGCCTTCAATGGAACTTGGTTTCCAGTTTTTGTAGCAGTTTAAATACCTTCATGTGGGTGAAAATTATTTTTCTGGTGGATCAGGGTGGTCTGGTAAAAAGGCAATCTGAATTCAACACTTTTGCTTAAAGTAACCACGCACTGAAGTTTCTCCAGCCTCCACCCACAGATTGGAAATAGGTGAGAGTTTTTGTCACCTTTAAAGTGCAAAAAGCTGTGTCACCATCTGGCTGCTGGATGAGGGGTGAGGGGCTGCCTGGTCCTCAGTATCCATCCAGCTCCATGGAATCAGAATGGTTTGGGTGGAAAGGAACCTTTAAATCTCATCTGGTTCCACCCCTGCCATGGCAGGGACACCTTCCACTGTCCCAGGTTGCTCCAAGCCCTGTCCAACCTGGCCTTGGGCACTGCCAGGGATCCAGGGGCAGCCACAATCCTCTCATCCTGTGGGGTGCAGAGATCAGGGCAGTGCTGAATCTTTAGTTCTCATGTATGCAATTTTCAGGAGCATTTGTGCCTGCGTGCCCTCTTTTGGGCTCAGGTGTGGCTGCCCTGGCTGATGTGGTGGATGAACACTCCCTGTTCCCACCTGTGGGTATGAATTTTCTTGTCCTGGGAGCTGATTTATGTTCTGCCTGCAAAGAATTCTTTATTGGATGTGTGGCCATTAAAAAGGGATGACTTGAAAGTAATCAGATATTTTAAACTAGAAAATTACATGTGAAATTCTCACCATCTATATTAAAATCTTAATTTAATGTATTTAAAAGAGTTTCAATAAATGAAAATGCTAAAGCAAGACATTTACTGCTGAAGTTTTCTGATTCTTTAACCTGCTGAAAGGATGGGTGAAACCTGCCTAAACACTTGCATTGACCTCGCTGAAGGGCTGTCTCCACTTTAAAAGCTGGTGTTTCAGAAAGAAAATTTTGTTTGTTTAAGGCAGTTACATCCAGTAATAAAACTCAAAAATTAATTAGCTCAAATTTGGTGAGAACAAAACACAACAGTTCAGGAAAGTGGTTTTCTTTCTGCTGCCTCAGATATTATCTTCTTGCACCTGAGTTTCATTCAATTAGCTGCAACATCTCCAAGGTTTTGGCCCCAGTTATTGTCAACAAAAAATTCAATTTTATTGATCACGTGTAGTTCTTCTTTTGTGTTGTAAATCAGATTGAAATGCAAAACATGTTTTAATAAAAATATTTTTGTTGCCTAGCACACACAAAGAACTTGTAATTGGTAGAAAGCTGTTTGAAATGCTGATTTGTGCATTTTTATTCAGTTCCAGTTGTCCAAGTACAGTTTGATACAAGAGGAAAATAAACTATCATTTAGTAAATAGTGAAGGGATCACTTAACATTGTTTAACGTGGCAAAAAATTGAAAAAATCAGACTGTGAGTGAATGCAGGTAACTGTATTTTCCTAAATGCATACAGATGAGGTTGGGAATTGAAAGTTAAGGCTAAATTTAATTGAAATTCATGTTTAAATAGTTTCCCACTGATAAGAATAAAACTTTCTGCTCAGCAGCCATTCAAAAGTACAAACAGAAATGGCATTGAGACCAGTGATTTTTGGGGATTTGAAACACTTCTATGTAAATCAACCCAACCCTGACAGGGAGAGAATGAAAAGACTTCCCCAATATTGGTACAAACCCCTGACTGCAGCAGCCCTGGTGCAGGATGGAGCTGCTGTGGTCCCTGGTATCCAGAGCTGGAACTGTCACCTTTTCTCCTATTCCTGGAAAGAAAACGAAAAGAAATTTCCAGCTTTTCTGAGGACAAACAGTGAGAAACAGCAACTAATCAAATGGGGTGTGATGGATGGCTGTTAAAGGAATAAAAACCTGCCCACACTGATAATAAACATTGCAGCTGCTTCCAAAATCACTCCCCAGGGCAGCTTCGTCAAACTTTAGTTGTGGAGGAAAAATAACTGTGGCCAGCAGAGCCAGTCTATTCAGTGATAAAACAGAACAACAGGGAAAAGTGAGTGTGGAAGAGTGTGATGGTGTTCACAGGGGCCTCAGGTTGAGGGAAGAGATGAGGATCTGACTCCATGTTTCAGAAGGCTGATTTATTATTTGGTGATATATATTATATTAAAACTATACTAAAAGAATAGAAGAAAGGATTTTATCAGAAGGCTAGCTAAGAATAGAATAAGAAGGAATGAAAACAAAGGTTTGTGGCTCAGCTCTCTGTCCAAGGCAGCTGGGCTGGGATTTGCCATTAATTAGAAACAACCACATGAGACCAATCACAGATGCACCTGTTGCATTCCACAGCAGCAGATAATCATGGTTTACATTTTGTTCCTGAGGCCTCTCAGCTTCACAGGAGGAAAAATTCCAAGGAAAGGATTTTTCATAAAAGATGTCTGTGACAGAAGAGCAGCCTTGGTGCCTCTCGTGGCTGCTGGCAAGGATGTTGTGCCCAGGTGACCCTGAGTCACTGAGACAGCTGGGTTTGAGCCTCACTGACTCTGCCTGGCTTTGGTTTGTCTCCTTCCTTGTGTTCTTCAGGTGATGTTTGGCCAGGAGGTTCTGTGTAGGTACAGAACTGGGGGGAGAAGGAGCTGAGAGCTGCTCCAGCCCTTTTTGTGTGGTTCCTTTGGGGGTTCTCTCACTGATTCTCCTGCTGTTTCTTGCTTTTTGCCTCATCTGAGGCTTACCATGTGTAAATTTGGTGTAGCAGTGATCAGTCCTGCTGGGAGGCCAGAGGGTGACAGGGGATGTGTCAGCCTTGGCAATGGAGCTCTGCCTGCTCCAGGTGTTACAACAGAGCTCTTAAAGCTGGGAACTCCCTCCCTCAATCCCTTTCTCAATCAGAGAAGCACCGACAGCCCTTTTGGAGGCATCCCTTCAGTAGCAAGGTCAAAACCAGGATGATGTCTGCCTTCCCATCTCCTTTCCTTCCCACAGAAAAGGAGCTGGGGTAATTTGGTCATCACTCCCCAAACCATCAAGAGAAATGTGGAATTGATCTTGCTCTCACCCTCTTCCCTCTTCAGGAATTGCTTCTGGAGGCTCTTCCCTCTGCCTTAACAATTTAACTCCAGTAGAATTCTATCCCTAAACTATTGTTCCCATGAAATGCTATGCTTAATAAAATGTGTGGAGCATCAATAATTTAGGTACCTGTGACAAAACATAAAGCTCTGTTAAATATATCATAAACTTTGCCTGGTGTTCTTGATAATTAAAAATGGATGTAATGGCAAAGTATTGTCGGTATTAACTCTATTTCAGAGTCCTTGCATTTAAACCAGGGGCCATCAATTTTAAAGTACCGTAAAAGGTATGGCAAGATTTTTCAATATGTCTGATATACTGTCCTATCTATTTAAATTATTAATATGCAATGCAACCAACAGGAATCTAAATTCTTCCCAGCATAAGCTCTAGGCAATCACTCCAAGAGGAGCTCAGCGAGCTGTGGGGGAGTGGAGATAAACCCCAGCAGGGGCATAATCCCTTCCTCTGGCTCAGGTCTCCTCTGCCTGCTCCACAAGGGGCCATTCCCACCTGTGCCAATCCCAATTCCTGCCTGCCTTGCCCTCCACGCTGCGTTTCACACTGGATTGCATTCCCAGAGCCAGACTGCAGCCTTATCTCTGCAGTGGGACCCTGGGCATCCCAGCAGGGAGCTCAGGGAAGGACTTTGGGGTTGCTCCAGGGGTGGCTGAGAGCAGAAACCAGAGTGGTTTTAGCATGGGAGGAGAAAATCAACCTGCAGGTGCCTGAAATTAGTGATTCACTGAGAGCAAATCTGGGGAGCTCTGATGGGTGGACAGATTGAGAAGAGAAGTATAAAATAAAGAGGAGAAAGGAGAGATAAGGGCCAAAACCATGGACATGCTAACAGACCTTGGGTCAGACAGAGCACTGCTGGTGGAGATCTGGAGACACCCCAAATTCTCACTCTGTATTAGCAGTTGCTCAGCTAAAATTTTGTTTTCAGGGCAATACCTGTCCCAAAATCATGAAAATTCTGCTGATGCAGAGCAGAATTTTGGGGTCCTTGGGCAGTGTAATACAAAGGCATGGCTCACGTTTTTCAGGGAATGCAGCTCCCTGGGGGACAGCAGCAGGGTAAAGGTAAAGGCTTGACAAAGCCCCAATATTTTTCACACCCATACCCAGGGCTGAAATAAATAGATCAATTTTTTTTTTTGTGCTTACTCCAGACTCTGCCCTACTGCTGTGGTTGTGCCTTTGTTTTGGGACAAAAGGAGTGAAATGAATAAGGTAGCATTGTGTCTTCCTCACCAGCATCTCTCCAGGAGTCCTGGCTGTGGGAAAAACTTATTTTAAAGAAATTGAGTTGATGTGGAGTGAGGAAGAGATGCATCATGAAGTCTCAGAAAGCAGGAAAATGTTCCATGCTGGGAATTGCACTTTGTTTGTAAAAGTGAACAGATTGAGCAGTGAGAGAAAAAAAAAAAAAAAAAAAGAGCATCAATTCACTTTAGTTTGGTGTGCTGCTCCTGGATGTGCTGTTTTTGGAGGCTGTGTCTCAGTACAGCACTCAGGGTACCTGGCCAGCTGATTAATATTTTCTCAGGGGGTGAATTTATTCCTGGCCTGGCACAAGTGGATGATGGTTTGTGTCTTTGATCCTGAGATTTACAGCTTTGTGCCATTAAGGAAACTGCAGAGTTTTGTGGGTTTGGGTCTGGATTGATGCTGCTGCTGTCCAGAGCAGCAGGGGGATCCCAATTCCCTTCCCTTTTTCTGCTCCTGCCCTGATGCCCTGTCTAACCCAGCTGTGTGAGTGCTCCTGTGCTCTATCAAAACCCTTCTATTCCTCTGCAGGTGATATTTCAGAGAAATCAATGCAAAGGGAAAACTGGCAGCTTTCACTCTGCATGAAATGACAAATGGCCCAAAGATTTTTTTTAAGGGGAGGCTGTTGTTGTTGGAAAACAACAGTGTGCTGTTTTTCTTTGTAAATGGACTCATTGTTGTGGCTTTTCTGGGAGTGTATTTCACTTTCTGTTTAGTACCATCGTCATTATACACCAGGATGGATCTCTCTACACAGCAGAGCACATAACAAAGAATTAATCCTCCTGTTCACAGGGTCAGTAATAGTGATGAGTGAGGGGCTTCTCTACAAGATGATTCTTTTTCCTTGAAGAATAATAATAAAAACTGATAAAGAATAATAGAAAGACAGGACAAAGAGCATCCTCCTGACATGCAGTGTATGGGGAACACCTTTCTGGGCAAGCAGTGCTCAGTGCAGGAGAGACAAACTCAGGAGGGGAGGTGTGTCAGTGTTCACAGGGGTTCTTCGATTGGGGAAGAGATGAGGATCTGACTCCATGTTTCAGAAGGCTTGATTTATTATTTTATGATATATATATTACGTTAAAACTATACTAAAAGAATAGAAGAAAAGGTTTCATCAGAAGGCTGGCTAAGAATAGAATAGCAAAGAATGATAACAAAGGTTTGTGGCTCGGACAGAGAGTCTAAGCTAGCTGACTGTGATTGGCCTTTAATTAGAAACAAGCACATGAGACCAATCACAGATGCACCTCTTGCATTCCACAGCAGCAGATAATCATTGTTTACATTTTGTTCCTGAGGCCTGTCAGCTTCTCAGGAGGAAAAATCCCAAGGAAAGGGTTTTTCATAAAAGTTGTCTGCTACAGGGAGGAATTTTCATAGGATCACAGCATATCCTGAGCTGGGAGGGACCCCCAGGATCAGCCAGGGCAGCCCCAGCCCTGCACAGACACCCCAACAGCCCCACCCTGGGCACCCCTGGCAGCTCCTGGAGCTCTGGCAGCCTCGGGGCCGTGCCCATTCCCTGGGCAGCCTGGGCAGTGCCAGCACCCTCTGGGGAAGAGCCTTTCCCTGGTATCCAGCCTGACCCTCACCTGGCACAGCTCCAGCCATTCCTGGGGTCCTGTCACTGGTAACCAGAGTGCAGAGATCAGTGCCTGCCCCTCTGGTGAGGAGCCATTTTACCTGTTATCACCACCTTGTGTGTGTGCCTGACCTTTCCCTAAACCTCAGTGATGGATGTTTGTTGTGCTTTCTGAAGAGCCATTTCTGGCCCTCGAATTCAACAGTTTCTTTTGGGTCTGGCCAGCAGTGTGCATTGCTGCAGTTCAAACATCTTCATCCTCACTTCACCCTTAGCAGAGTGGAGGATGATCTGTCCATCTCCCTGTCTGAGGCTGCAGTGCTCCCAACAAGAGGTTTTACCCTAATTCACCTCTACAGCTTCTCTTCTTTAAACAGAATCCCAGCTCCTTTGTCTTTCCTCACAGTTCCCCTGTCCATCCTTATTTTTCCCAGCATTTCCTCAGCTCAGGTGGTGCTCACAGTGGCCCAGGATGGATTCTCAGTGCATACAGATGTGCTCCTGCAGCCACAGCTGCTCTCTGAGCATGTTTTCCACCTTGTGCACCTTGACAATGTCACCTAATCACAATTCTGTGCCTTGCTTAAAGCAGTGTCATGTAAAATGATGCCAAAGGCCTTGCTGTGGCCCTTGTATACAACAGTGACTGCCTCTCCCTGAGTCCTGCTGCCCTGTCATGGAAAAATATGAGATTGGCTTGATATTTGTTCTTGACAAATCCTTGCTGGCTGTCCCTCACTGCCTTTTTATCTTTCTGGTGCTTTAGAAAGTGTGTGTTTGATGATTTGTTGCAATATTTTTTCTGGGAATTGAAGTTAAGCTGCCTGGCCTGTAATTCCCTGCTATGTTTGCTGTTCTCTGCTCTTCTGGGACTCGTCACAGTCCCTGAGTTTTCAAAAATAAGTGCTAACAGCCCTCAGATTGTCTCCAGCACTTCCAAGTACCTGGCAGTGAATCTCAGGAGCCCCAGCTGATTTGAAAATATGTGATTTATATAAATATCTTCTGGACTATTGCTTTTCCCTTGTAGTCTGAATTTTTACCTTTTTTTTGTAAGAAGTAACCGTTGAAATCTCTCTACAAATGAATCCATCATTTTTATTGGGAAGCATTACCCTCTGCAGTGACAGCAGGGAACAGCTCTGCTGAATGATGGAGTTGCTCTTCTCCTGGTCATAAAATTATTATTAATTTGACATAATTTTGGGGGTTTCAGTGTTATAGTTTAGGTCCCTTACAAACTCTACAGCAATACACAACTTGATCTATCTTTAATGTTATTTCCTAGGTGTATTTCCTACTCATTTACACGGTTCTTAACCTTTTGAATCAGTTTCTACAACTGACCTGTCTGTGGTCCAGCATCACTAGATGATTTTCCATAGTTTATTTAGAATATGTACTATACTTTATATAGTTTATTTAGAATATATACTATATATAGTTTATTTAGAATATATACTATACTTTTAAAAAATACTTTTTTTTTCTAAATACACATTTCTTAAAATTTAGTATATGGAAATGTATACAGATTTTTTTTTTTTTTTTTTTAATATTCAAATCAGGTAGGTCTGAAGGTGAGAACATTTTATGCTGGAGTGTGTAGAAATTCCCTGATGTGCCTCAGCTATACCCTGACAGGCTCCAGCCCCGGGATGGTTATCCTGGGTTATCCCACCATCCACAGCCCCTGGGGCACAGACCCAGGGCAGCAAATGTTGTTGTTCTCAATTATCTCAACTTTCCTTGCCTTTAAAATAGACCAGGAGAATTTTCACTTTGGAACGACAACACTTGAAATTTACTTTTATCTTTGTCTTGTTTTACCATCTTTTGTGGCACTGTGTTAATAGGGATGAACAGATTTCACTGATAATGGTTTTATGACAACCTACTGAACATATCACACTGATGTTTTTCTTCCCTGCCTTAGGGATGGCTGGGATTTGGCTTGCTGAATGAAACATCAGGGCTTTTTCCCTGTTTTTCAAAGTACTTCCCATCTAGTTTACAATGAAGTGGTTTGACAGTTTTCAAGTAGGCAACACTTTGATCTGTGTGTCAGCTTGCTTTAACTCACTTCATTGGAACAAACAGGAGATGTTTTGTTCTACAGAGCAAGTATTTGGTGTCTGTTGTCCCTGATATTTTTCAAATAAAAAGTCAGGATTGTTTTGATTCATGCATTCCATCATGGTAGAACTTGTCAGTCACAGTAATGTGTTATAAGTTACAATTGAATTGTCATAAACTGGAGGAAAAAAAACCCCAAAAAACCTCCAAAGATGAACAACAGAGCCGAAAGTAAAATTTCTCAATTCTGAAAATAAATCCTTAACGGAAAGTTTGAGAGAAGAACATGTAATTTCATAATTTCTTACTGGTGATTGGCAGAAAGGAGCATTTTTAAATAACTTCAGTTTCAAAGAAACTGAATTGTTTGAACTGAAGGAGACTTGGAAACAAAAACTAACCAAACAATGAGTTCTTGTCCCTACTCTGAGATGTGTAGCAACCCCTATAAGGGTGCTAAACATTGGATCATGTTGGAAAAGATCTTTTCCCATTAATCATTCCTTCTTCTTGCAGGAAGGGCCTTGTCCTTATGTAGGAGCTTTTCTGGTACTCTGAACAACCTGCTCTGGTGGGAGGAGCCCCTGCCCATGCAGGGAGTTGGAACTGGATGAATTTTAGGGTTTCTTCCTACCCAAACCATTCCATGACCAAGGATGATGATCAAATAACCTATTGGTGCAGTATCAGTGTATTCCTGCAAGACTGGCTAAAAAGAGAAGTACCCCAAACCAATTCTTTTCATCATTTGCAATTTTTTGCTTTGTAGAAACCCACTGGACCCCATCCTGTCCCTGCCTCAGCCTGGCCCCTGTCTCTGGATCTCATCTGAGTGTTTCTTTCCAAAAGATTTAAGTTGGAAAATGGTCGTTTGAAGATATTGTGTTTTTGCAGGTGCAGCGTACAGAACTGGTATTGATTTGACAGTTTAAGTTTTCAGGGGAAAAAAAAAAGGCAGCATTTTGGAAATTGATGGGATTCAAATGACAGGTTTTGGTATTTTTAGTTTGAAATAACGTTTTAATTCAAAATACAGAAAAGGCAGAGGGAGGAGAAATCAGAAGCCAAAACTGGAGATAAACAGCAGTTCATGAGATTATTTTTCTTCTCTTTGGAAAGACATCTAATAATTTTACAAAGGAAAAAATACTAATAAAAAATTTTATATTTCTATTCAGGGTCAAGAAAGAAAAGGTGCAGATTCTGTGGCCAGTCCTTCACCAAGAGTGAAGGAGCTGCAGCTGGGAAGAAAAGGTTCATTTCTGCAGTGTAACACCTCCCATCCCCTCCTGTTCCCTCCAGCCTGGATTCCATCACAGGGAACGTTCATTCTGCAAAGTCCTCACGGCACAGTCAGAGCTGCACTGACCCTGTGGCTGCAGCTGAGAGCTCAGGCAGCCACCCTGGGTCTGCATCCTGCCAGGGCTGCTCTGCTGCTCCTGGGGGCACAGCCAGGGCCAAAACCTGCAGCTTTTAAAGCTGTGGAGAGACACAGTGAGGAGTGTGTGCATGAGCTCCCGTCCCCTGAGCATCCTGCATCCTGCCAGGGCTGCTCTCCTGCTCCTGGGGGCCAAAATCTGCAGCTTTTAAAGCTGGGCATGCAGGGAGCTGTGGAGAGACATGTCACAGACATCTTTTCATGAAAATCCTTTCCTTAGGATTTTTCCTCCTGAGAAGCCGAGAGGCCTCAGGAACAAAAGGTAAACAATGATTATCTGCTGCTGTGGAATGCAACAGGTGCATCTGTGATTGGGTTCATGTTGGATGTTTCCAATTAATGGCCAGTCACAGTCAGCTGGCTTGGACAGAGAGTCTGAGTCAGCTGCCTGTGTTATGCATTCGTTTCTATTCTATTCTCAGCTAGCCTTCTGAGATGAAACATTTTCTTCTATTCTTTTAGTATAGTTTTAATGTAATATATATCATAAAATAATAAATCAAGCCTTCTGAAATATAGAGTCAGACCCTCGTCTCTTCCCTCAACATAAGACCCCTGTGAACACGGTCACAGAGAAACAGTGAGGACTGTGTGCATGAGCTCCTGTCCCCTGAGCCACTGATGCTAAAACCAGCATCAAGCTGCCAGATGTGTGCCCTGCTCAAGCTATGCAGAGTTTGAAAGGTTTGGGTCTCAGCCCTGGAAGGTCTCTGCAGGGCCCAGTCTAAGCTGACAGATTGGCTGGCTCTGTAAGCAAAATAATAATGAATGTAATTCTATGTCATTTCCAACTTGCCCATACTCAGAAGCCAACTGGAGTAACTAAAGAATCCTAATTTCCTTGGCACAAGGATGTCCTGTTTGGAATGGGGTGAATAGCACAGAATTTTCCATTCATTTGCCTCGTGAAACATTTTCTCCCCTGCTCTCTGCTCTCACCTTTGATGGACAGACCCCTCCTATTTATATGGATGAACTTGGTGGCACAAGGCTTCCCCTGTCAGCACACAGGACACACTGAGAGGTGTCACCTCAGCCATGCTGATGCCTCAGGTTTAGCTTTTATATTTTTCAGATGCTGTCCTGTTTTAGTGTGTGGGTCTGAGCTTCATATGAGGGGATGGTGAGCTCTGTGCACAGAGCAGGGAGACAAAACAATTCCTGCTCCAGCTGGGCACCAAGGACAAATGACCCAAATCTCAGCCCAAGAGCACAAACACCATGGGCTGGAGAGAGAAAAACAAGCAGGGTGGGACTGCCTGGGCTAAAGCTGGAATGGGACAATGAACTGCAAGATGCAAATGGAGCAGAACTTATAAAAGTGAGAGACTCTGTGACTGGTTGTGCATTTTGGGACCATTTTGGGTTGTGCTGCCCAAGGTGGATCCATTGAGGTCTCTTACTAAATCCCTAGTTTATTCTTTAGCTCTGTCTAGTCTCTGTTCCAGGTCAGCTTTCACAGGGCATCAATGTCACCCTCATCCTGATGGTGTGTCCCTTCAGCCCAGGTTTTGGTGAGAGTTTGGACAATTCCCAGTCCCCAGTGCACTGTGCTTTGGATGGTGCTCAGGCATAGAGGGCTGGCGATGTCCTGCACTTAGGAGCAAACCCAAGGCAAATCCTGGCATCAGAGGGCACAGGGACTCAGCTGTGTGGCAGCACTGTTGTAATTTACAGATTTATTTATCTCTCCTTTGCCAGGGCAGAGGAGAAGCCCTGAGAGCCCTGCAGCAGCACCAGCAGGTCAGGGCTCACCAGCTCCTGCAGTGGGGGCTGCAGGGCAGGGCTGCAGTTTGCTGAACAAACCATGCTTGGGCACGTTTGAGATGTGGCTGGGGGATACTGAAATGCTGGGAGGCAGATTTGCACTTTAAACCTTTCTTTCTCCATTGCCATTCCTGCACATAAAGACATTAAATCCTTTTGGCCTTGAGAAAATTACTGCAGGATCCTTGGTGACTGCCACTTGTCAGGAGAGCATCCTGTATCTAAAGGGGTTTTTTTTGTTGTTATAAATCTCCAAAGATATTTAAGATCAGTGACTCTTACCTTTGAAAGTCTACTGTAATGTCCTGGAATATGAAATACAGGCACAGAGAGAGAGCTTGGCACACAAGAGGACTCACCTCCAGCTTGAAAATTGCTAAGATCTGTGACATTCATCCCAAAAACCTTGCTATAAATAAAGCTCAGGGAAGGGAAAGGCTTTGCTGGGAGATGGAGGGGTGCAGGGGCTGCAGCACGGCATGGGGTGATGTGCTGCTGAGATTTCCAAGGCAGCTGCCATCCCAAGGCTTTGGCTTGGTGAAAGGAACTCGACCCACAGCAGAGAGAGTGGAATAGATACCCACAAAAATGAAAACGAATCTCCCTTGCCTAGTTTGACTTAATTTTGATAGTTTCACTGCTGTCATAGACATCTTTTATGAAAAATCCTTTCCTTGGGATTTTTTCTCCTGAGAAGCTGGGAGGCCTCAGGAACAAAATGGAAACAATGATTATCTGCTGCTGTGGAATGCAACAGGTGGATTTTTGATTGGCCCATGTTGGATGTTTCCAATTAATGGCCAATCACAGTGAGCTGGCTTGGAAAGAGAGTCCGAGCCGCAAACCTTTGTTATCATTCTTTGCTATTCTATTCTTAGCCAGCCTTCTGATGAAATCTTTTCTTCTATTCTTTTAGTATAGTTTTAATGTAATATATATCATAAAATAATAAATCAATCCTTCTGAAACATGGAGTCAGATCCTCGTCTCTTCCCTCAACCTGAGACCCCTGTGAACACCGTCACACAGTGCTGCAACTATTTTTAAAAATTATTTCTAAGCCCAAAAGTATAAAAAAGGGAAGAGTTAAAGTCTGCAATCCATTTAAAGCTTTTTAATCTGTGGGCATTTAAAATACCACCTCACCTTGATTGTGTTTGAGTTCTTGGTGCTGAAGCTGAATTCTAATTATGCTCGAGTAGCTTTGCTTGCCAACCTGATCTTCCAGGCTTGTATCACATGGAAGCTTAAAAACAAAATAATGCAGACTTCACTTTTAATCTGTCTCACTTTAAACAATTTATCCTTTTTGAGATACCTGATTGCACAGGCTCTCATAGATAACCACATGATGTGTGTGTGTGTTCCATCTCTGATGGCAACAGCATATCTGATCCCTATGGAATGATCCACTGGGGAATGATGGTAATTAATCTCTAACAAATACAAATTTGGAAACATCTGTGTAGATTTAAGCTTAGGGAGCAGGGAACAGGTTTCAGCAATGGGAAGAGAGTGAGAAAGCAGAACTCAAGGTACCGGGCAAATATTGCAATTGAATTAGTCAGCTTGAGGAAATTAAATCAAGGGAAATTGGAAAGTGTCGTATTTTTTGATCTGGATTTCTGGCTGTTATGAGATTTTGAAGAGAGCCAGTGAAGAATACAGAAGATAATAAGTTTTAATTATTTTTCCTGGTGACTCAGAGGAGAGGTGGATGAAGCCCTTTCTGATTTTGTGATAATTAATGTGACTCCCATGGCAAAGTGAAATGCAGTGATTAGTTATAAGTCAGCTGAACTCTCACAGCAGATTTTCAGAGAATTTCTCACTGTTTCAGTCCTGTTAACAGCCAAAGCAGCTGCTCTTGCCCAGGCCTGTCCTATCTGTGGGGTGAAGCTTTGCTGAGGAAATCTGGTTGCAAAGTCCCAGTTAAACCCATGGTAAATTTAAAGTGCAGAATTGTGTATCAACAGTTATGAACAGACACCTAAATGTGTTCATGGCAAACGACACTTCTGACCTGCAAAAGTGCAGATTTAGCCATTCCTTTTAAAAGAAATGTGAAAGATGGTATGAGTGCATTTACAGCAGTGCCCAGCAAGAGGTAAATTGGGCATGTGCTCAGAGATGGTGGGAAAACTGAGCCAGGGACCTTAAAGATTTCTGCTCTCAGTTTCTAATTTATGCCAGTTTGTGATTACTGTGGGAATAGTTTTGGTAACCACTCCCAATCCAGGGGATCACAGCTGCCATAACCCAGAGCTCCTGGGCTCTGGAGTACCAGAGGTGTCCCAGAAGGTCCTGGAAGGTTGAAATTCAGCAGTGAGACCCAGGGAGGCCAAAGGCCCTTGCACACAGCAGAGGAGATTCTGCTGCATTTCTCACGGTGGCTCAGGCAGACAGAACCACGCTGAGAGCCAGTCCAGAAAATGGGATTTGTCCTCCTCCATGGAGAGAGTGGCAAACTCTGGGAGGGAGCAGATCTTCCTTTGGCTGTGCTCTGCACGAGGGACAAAGGCACCAGGGAGAATTTGCAATGGTTATCCAAGGAGGTGCAAGTTGCCTGCTCCTTTCTGGAAAGTGCTGCCACCACCTCCTTCCAGAGCCTGGCTCTTCCTTGCTCAGGATGCTGTGTGAGGAGAAACTCAGGGATTCAAAGGTTCAGGGGTTCAGGTATGACCACCATGCTCCCATGTTGTGGAATTAGAACCCTAAAATCATAAGTTTGGGTTGGAAGGGACCTCATGTCATTTCATGGGCAGGGACACCTTCCACTGTCCTAGCTTGCCCCAAGCCCTGTCCAGCCTGGCCTTGGACACCTCCAGGGATCCAGGGGCAGCCACAGCTGCTCTGGGCACCCTGTGCCAGGGCCTGCCCACCCTCACAGGGAAGAATTCCTTCCTAATATCCAATCTAAGTCTCCCCTCTGTCAATTTGAAGCCATTCCCCCTTGTCCTGTCCCTCCGGGCCCTTGTAAGTAGTTTCTCTCCATCTCAGAGCTCCTTCAGGCACTGGAAGGCCACACTGAGGTCACCCCAAAGCCTTTTCTTGTTCAGGCTGGAATTCCCAACTCTCCCAGCCTTTCCTCCCACCAGAGCTGCTCCATCCTTCTGATTCTCCTGGCGCCTCCCCTGGACTCTCTGTAAAAGTCAGAAGTTTTTTGGCACCCTCAATGACCTTGTGAAGAGAGAAGAGGAGAGTGGGTGAAGGAAAATGTTTATGGTCTCCCCCTCCCAAGAAACCAAAAACTCCTTCCAAGGT
This sequence comes from Melospiza melodia melodia, assembly GCF_035770615.1. Classification (NCBI taxonomy): domain Eukaryota; kingdom Metazoa; phylum Chordata; class Aves; order Passeriformes; family Passerellidae; genus Melospiza; species Melospiza melodia. Next base: position 5,073,054 of record NC_086212.1, on the reverse strand, counting down.
CTGCAGGAGAAATGCACTGGAGGCTTGCTAAACATGCAATTCCTTTCCAAGAGGGGAAGCAATCAATGAGGGCACTGAGGGATCTGGTGGGCAGTGAAGCAGCTGTCCTCCTGTGTCTTTTTTAAAATTTATTTTTCTTAAAATGTAGCAATGCTTTGAGTAGAAAGGCTTTTCAGGCCACAGAAGGAGTCTGTCATATGTGCTGATTCTGAAGTCATTGAGCATTTTTGCATTACATTGGAACTTTCCTTTTGGAAAACACAGAGCAGAAGAAACTGGAATTATTATTTTTCAGAACTTCCAACTCAATCTCTTAGACATCCTCACAGAAAAGGCTGATGCTCCAAAGAATTTGTGCAAAATCTTTCCAAAACAAGCCATTATTTCTGCTTGCAGACAAAGAATATAAATGTTTATGGGCTCTCTATGGAGCAAATGAAGGGGTTTGGTTTATACCCATGCTGCCCTAACAATTCTGTGTTAATATATGCTATGAGATTCCTTATTTTTTATTTTTTATTTTTTATTTTTCCTTCCCTTTCTATTTGCACTTTATAGCACCTCAGGTATTTATTTCAGCTCCCTGACAGGCTCTGAGAGGCACCTCTAGTTATTTGAAACAAATAAATCATGTCTTGTCCATAGGATCACCCCAGGGTGAGGAGCCAGCAAGGCACCATTTCCAAATGCTGCAGTGATGGATTCCTGCAGCCCTGGGGGACAGCATGGTCCCCATGCCATGGGCCAGGGCAAATAACCTGTCAAACCTGATGCACTCACCTGCTGGGCAGGAGAAGGGAAGATTGGGATGCTGGAGTTGGCTGGGAAGGACAAATTTGGGTTTGGATACATTTTCTCTGGGTTTTACCTCTTGGTGGGAAGTTTTCTGCTAAAATTTCCAAAGTTCTCTGAGTGATTTGTTAATCTGGGTCTTGTTTCTGTTGTTTCTTGGTCATGAAATGTGGAATTCAGCTTAAATCAGGGAGCCCAGCAGGAATGATGCAGGATATGCCCCATTTCCCCATTTACAACCTAATTTCCTTGTGAATGTTTTCAAGTAAAAATAGAAAAATAAATAGAGGTTGAAGCGAATCCTAGATACAATCTCTAATTAGATTAGGACCCAGAGTTATGGAATAATAAATTATCTAACTGCCATGGTTCAGCTTCTCAGTGCTTTTAAGACTGATTTTTGCCTAAGGACCTGGGAAAGTGACTGCAACAAAACTTAAAGAGATTAAAACCTGATTATTAAGGGAAGTTAGTTTTTTTTGATGCCCCTTCCAGACACACAAGCAGTGGTCTTGTAATGAACATATTAAAAACCAAAGAGCCCCTGTGCAGCTGCACGGAGCATGGCTTGGTTCCTTTACCTGTGCCCAAAGCTGAAGTTAATAAGTCAAATGCTGACCTGGAGATGTGGCAGTGAGACGATTTTTTACTTTCAGTCCGTCTAAATTAAAACACATGCCCTGGTGTTTCGAGTCTGAGGACTCTATTAATTTCTGTCATTGTGGTACATTTGTGGCTCAGAAGTGATTCCCAGCATCATCCATCTCCAGCCTGCTGGTTTTATCCAGCTGAGCCAGGCAGGGTCCATTGCTAAAAAAGAAACTTTATTTCCTCTCAGCCATTTGCTGTGAGAATCAGCAACGCTTTTTGGCTCAAACTGGTTGATCATCCAGTGCTCCCAGTAACACGCACAGGGACAGCCACAGGAACAGGAAACAGCAGTGCAAGGATTGAAAACGTTGAGTTCAAACCCTCAGGAAATCACACTCACCGTGAGAAAGGTAAGTGCCCACCTGGATTTTAGGCCAAGCCTTAAGCTAACTTCATGAACCCTGGCATGCAAATTTTTAATTTACTTTCATTTTTTTTTTTTTTGCTTTGGGGAATAAAATGAAGTGCTGGGCTCATAGGGCTGTTACTAAGGAGTAATTAGACAGTGGCTCTGAGAGCTGGCAGCTATTATTTCTCACCTGCAGTGGAGTTAGCAATTCACATACTTTGTTTTCCTTGCTCCACCGCACACTGCAAGTTGTATATGGAAAAGAGTTTCTCTCTGCCACACAGGAGCATTTGGAAACCATTATTATTAATCCTTGTGGCTCAACAGTGGCACTGTGCAGGGCACTGGCCTCTTACCTTAGGACATGCAAGAACACTCTGTCCCATAAAAGCACACATTACCCACCATCCATCTTCACTCTCAAGTTCTTGGGTTTGCTCTGTCCAAGGAAATCCTGGCTTGGGAGAGCCAAGGGAATCAGTCAGTAGGTGCCAAGGTGTGTGGAGAATCAGTTCCACAGAGGAGCTTTTAGCAAAGCTCCAGCTATGTGGGAAGGATGTGTGTCACTGCAAGTGACCTCCAGAGTCCTGCCCTGAGCAAATGGCAGCAGAATTCACAGAATTCCCAGAATCACTGGGTTGGGAGAGACCTTCAGGATCATCGAGCCCAACCCAGCCCCAACCCCTCAACTCAACCCTGGCCCCCAGTGCCACATCCAGGCTTTGTTAAACACACCCAGGGATGGGGACTCCACCACCTCCCTGGGCAGCCATCCCAGAACTTTATCACCCTTTCTGTAAAAGCTTTTTCCCAATCTCCAGCCTGTGTTTCCCTTGGTGCAGCCTGAGGCTGTGTGCTCTGGCTGTGTCAGTGCTGCTGCAGACAGAGCCCAGCCCCAGCTGAGCACAGGCACCTTTCAGGAGCTGTGAGAGTGATGGGGGCAGCCCTGAGTCTCCTTTTCTCCAGGCTGAGCACCCCCAGCTCCCTCAGGGCTTCCTCACAGGGTTTGTGTTCCCAGCCCCTCTCCAGCCTCATTTTCTCCTCTGGGTGTGCTCCAGCCCCTCAAGGTCCTTCCCAAGCTGAGGGGCCAGAGCTGCACACAGCACTCAGGTGTGCCCTCACCAGTGCCCAGTACAGGTTCAGAATGACCTCCCTGCTCCTGCTGGCCACACCATTCCTGATCCAGGCCAGGAACCATTGTCCTCCTTGGCCACCAGGGCACACTGCTCAACCCAGCTCATCAATTCCCCGTGTGCCACCAGTGCTCAGAAAAGGTGAGCAGTGAGCTACATTTGGAATTGTTTTTTCATGGAACATCAGCCTTTAGGCAGGGTTCTACACATGCAGCAGGCTACTGGGGGCTGCAGAGGCTGAGGGGCTGCTTCAGTTTTGCTGTCATGGTGCTCCCTGCAGAACTGGAGGGGCACATGCTGGAGCCCCCATCCAGCAGAGGAGATGTGATTCTCCTGATGCTTTCCACCCTGTAATATTTAGGTCAGAGCCCAGAGTGAGTGTAACCTGTGGAAAATGCACCTCTTGGTATCCGTTATTTGATATTGGCAAAATATCAAATTCTATCGTTCCCCTCATTCCCACCTCAGTTTTGAAAATCTTTGGCCTTTTCTGGTCTCTGCCTCATGGTCTCTGCAGAGCATCCTTTGCAGAGAGCTGCCAACAGGACCCTCTGCCTCTGTGCTGCTGCTTCATGCAGAGGGGAGGATGAATTGTTCTCTCCATGAGTACTAAATATTTTATTTTGTGACCTTCCTCTAATCAGATGCTTTATCTCAACCATCTATTAAAAGCAAAGCAATAAAAAAAGGAATTTAATAAAGATAACCTCCTTAAATTGTGTAATTGTCACTTTCCCAGGATATTAGGGAAGCTGTAAGGGGGGAAAAATATGTACAGAGCAGTTTTTGGTGCATTGATAATTTATTATCTAATAATCTCTTCTCCTCCACACTATTCCCAGCTTTCTCATTACTGGTGTGCAGCACAACACCCTGTTGCTGGCAGCAGGCTGCTGTGCTCTGCAGAGCCAGATCTGCTCTGTGTCACTGCTGAACACTCTGGTGGCACGAGGGGCTGTCCAGGCACAGGCAAGGCCTGAGGGTATTTAAGTTGTTGAGTGAGTTATTTCTCTCCTAATGCCTTTAGAAGTGCAGTGAGAGACAACTCTCCTGTCCCAGCAGGCTGTGGCAGGTGTCTCAGAGGGGCAAAACCACAGAATCAAAGAAAGGCATCCCTCAGAATCACAGAATCCCAGATTGCTTTGGGTCGGAAGGACCTCAAAGCCCATCTCATCCCACCCCTGCCATGGCAGGGACACCTTCCACTGTCCCAGGGTGCTCCCAGCCCTGCCCAGCCTGGCCTTGGGCACTGCCAGGGATCCAGGGGCAGCCACAGCTGCTCTGGGCACCCTGTGCCAGGGCCTGCCCACCCTCACAGGGAAGAATTTTTTAACGTCCAACTAAATCTACCTTTAGGAGCCCAGTGTGTTGCACATGTATCCCCAGGTGTTTGCTGGGTGAAGGTGGTTGCCATGATGTTGAGATTTAGATATTAATCAGACCCTCTGGATCCCCTGTTTCTCTCAGGGATCTGTCCAAGCTGATACTTCTGGTCTGACTCAACAACACTGATAATTTTTCTTCACTGTCTTGAACATTGAACAAGCATTGAGAGCACCAAGTACCTCCTAGGAGTGATCACAGGCTGTGTATCTGCTGCAGAGAGTTTGTATTTAGGTCAAAACAGAGGACCTGAGGTAGCTGAGTGTGATGGTGTTCACAGGGGCTTTTGGATAAGGGAAGAGACGAGCATCTGACTCCACGTTTCAGAAGGCTTGATTTATTATTTTATAATATATATTACATTAAAACTGTACTAAAATAATAGAAGAAAATGTTTCATCAGAAGGCTAGCTAAGAATAGAATAGCAAAGAATGATAACAAAGGTTTGTGGCTCAGACTCTCTGTCCAAGCCAGCAGACTGTGATTGGCCATTAATTACAAACAACTCTATGAGACCAATCACAGATGCACCTGTTGCATTCCACAGCAGCAGATAATCATTGTTTACATTTTGTTCCTGAGGCCTGTCAGCTTCTCAGGAGGAAAAATCCTAAGGAAAGGATTTTTCATATAAAGATGACTGCAACATTAGTGTAAATTTGTTTCTCTTCTTCAGAGCTGGATCTGTGTTGTTTTGCATCTGCATTGCCCAGGAAGGGCTCAGTGCACAGGAAACTGAAGCTGGCATGTGCTAAAGGCACAAAAACGTGATGTGGCTGTGACTTATTGAGCAGAACCTCAGCTTTGACTGCTGGGCAGGCAAGTATTGCCTTCAGAGAGCAGAGCCAGGTGGTCTTGCTTATCAAGGAGAAAAATTGCATCATTTGATGCTGGGGCTGGTGGTCATGACTGCAGACACGTGAGCTCACATCTTGTCCCTGAATGTGTTTACACCCTTTGGGATGGGGTCAGTCAGTCTGGGAGTGGAAATTCCTGGGGTTTGTGGGCTTTTAAAAGGATTGCTATGAATTTATATGCAGGGAAAGCTCTGCAAAATCAAGAATCAGGAAAACAGTACACAGTAGGCAAGAAAAGGATTTTAACTGGGATTTCTCTCGTGGTCTGAAGGCACAATGGGGTAGTTGGAAGCTGTGGTGATAACACACCAAGAGAGAGGAGAGTTGTTATCAGAACCTGAGTTCTCTCTATAAGTGGTGAATTTCAAATTCAGACTCAAACTCAGGAGCAGGGTAAAGGGCTTGGACCCTACTGCTGCCCAATCTAGTGATAGAAATTGCTGCCGCTGCCCCTGCCCTGCTCTCCCCTCAGTTCCTGTGATTTTAAAGTGTAATCAGTCTCACTAGTCAGGAAAGTCTGGCATGTGTCTCCCCACCAGCAACAGGGATTCTGATAAAGGAAGTCAACAAGGCTAATGTTGTTTTCAGTCACTAAATCTGACTTCAAGCTAGCCTAAGAAAAAGGGAATACATCTCTGAATACATTGGTTGATGACTGACAGGAAAAATATTACACATGATGTAGTTGATGTGTATTTTCAATCACCTGTACAGCTGGCTGAATATTGGAAAAACGTTTTTGCAAATGTATCACAGTAATTGGCAGAAAAGAAAGAAATTAATATTATGCAACCCACAAATCACTCCATTATGTGCCTACAGCAGCAAGGGCTTCCTACAGCAGAATTGGATTCTACTTTAAAATCCCCATTTTGGGCTCCCCAGGAGCTCTGTGAGGAAGGGAAGTGTTCTGATGGGGGAGAGGTGCTGATGGAACAACCAGGGTGATGTCCCTATAGGACACGAAAGAACACAAGCTCACACCGCTGTTCTCAAGGTGAAGAAAAAGGAAAGTTTATTTTCTGACTCCAACATTTATAGTTTTCCAAGAGTGACAGTGGATTCGAGGGTGACAGTGCCACCTCTCCAATGACACTGGGCAAACCAACAGTCCATCAACTTTCTCCTCCTCCATAAAGGAATGCAAAACAATGAGTTATTTACAGAAAGTGTGTGAGAAAGCTCCCTACAAGAATGTCAACATCAGAAAGCTTAGAAAATCTTAAAAAAACAGGATGACAGGGTTATGTCACCTATGTCCTGTGTCACTGGCACTGGCTGGGCCTTTCCGGCCACCTCTCTGTGACCAACAGCAGTGGCTCTGTGGGCATGCAAGGGAAACCTGCCCCTGGCAAACCCAACCCTTACAGGCTGACAGCAGGGCTGGAACAGGGGGAGAAGGCTGGCAGAATCAATGGGAATGACAGTTAGGAAAGATAATTGATCATATTGGCAGGTGGAAGAGCAACAGTGTGTAAGAGGAGGGATAATCCTTGGGGGAGTTCAGAATGGAGGCAGTGCATCTCCTGAGGGTGCCCAGTGCATGCCCAGCACCAGCTCCTTGCCAGGCAGGCCCTGACTGAGTTTAACATAGGCAAAAAAAGAAGAAAATAAGATTTCATAGACCAGTGGCCCAGTAGGATTCAGAAGAGACTTAGAGTCTTTAGGTCAGATTTCCTTTGGCTCCAGACAGGATTTGATGTGCTGACTCAGTTTTCTGAACAAATGATGCTTCTCCCTCCCTTTGACCTGCCTGCTCTGTGTGCACCTCCCTGGACTATCAAAAGCCTCAAGATTACTCCAAGGAGCCCAAAAGGATCTGAGGCAGACAGGCCAGACTTTGTGCCCTGTCCTATGGAACAAACTCCAATTCCTGGGCTGGCTCCCTGCCTCACAGGTGTTTATTGCAGCTGTGGGACTTCTCCTGTGAGCTGTGTCCCTGGATCTGAAATGAAAGCAGTGTAATTGGGTGCACCACCAGAGTGGCCAATGACAAAGAGCATTTTTCTGCAAGCATTTTTCCCCTTGTTGCTGAGAGATTACATCTGATGTTATAAACCAGCATCTCTCCCTGTTGGTACCACCACCAATCTGCCCTTCTAGAAAAGCTTCTTGTTATTGCAGTGCGTTCACTGCAGCCATCTAGGTGAAATTATTTCTTTCAGGCTAGAAAGATAAAAAAAAAGACAGAATTTTTGTCTTGTGTTGTCCAATATTTGAAAATCCCTGGAGAAAAGTGAGAGAGATCGATCCAGACCAAGATGGGGAGAAAACTCATTATCAATTTTAAGATAAGATAGAAGCAAGGGGAGCAGGATGTTGGTGGGGAACCAGGGGTGCAGACAGCCTGGGGGGATGCTGACCCTGTTCAGGACAGGAACCTTGAATTATGCAGTGCAAAGTGGGATTTGTGTAGGGATTCCCCTGGCCACAGATGGAGATTTTGGAGGGAAGGAATCAAAATTCATCAAAACATCTCAGTGAGCTTGTGAATCTACACTGGGATGTTTTAGGAGAGGGTAGGTGTGATTTAACTACATTTGACTGCCCTTAATGTCACCTTCCTTTATCCAGAAATAAACTTTCCTAATCTTAACCCTAATCCTGGAGATTTCCCCATAGTCCAGGGCATCCTGGCTTGGGGGCTGTTAATCCCACAGGCACCATCCTCAAAACCATTGTTTGTTGGGTTTTGTGAACTTCTTTTCTGGAGAGAACAAGGGCTGTGGGAATGTCAGATGCCTGGAGCCCACCTGTCAGACTGCTCTTGTCAAGCTTTGAAGAATTGGCCAATTTCAATGCAATTTAACTGACAAGAGCTTTGAATGGTAATAGGTTTCTGAAAAGCTCTGCAAAAATAGCTGGCCAGGTAAAAGAGTCCATGGGTTTAGTTGAGGGAAAACTACAGAATGAATTCACATCTTGGGGATGTAAAAATATCTGCTCATGTTTTTTCCATTAGAAAGCAGGACCTGGTAATTCTCCTGCCTACACAGGAACTTGTGTGAGCCTCTGTTTTTGAGGTAAAAGAAAGAAGGGGAGATCAGGGTTTGATGTCCCCCATGTTTGAGGCCTTGGGGACCATTGGAGGGAACCTAAATTCAAGTGGACATTTGTGGGAAGAAGAATCAAGAAGGAACAAGACCATGTTGAGGGAAATAACGGGAGCAACCAGTTCCAGGAGAAAATTACCTACTCCCAGTTCTGTAATTCAAGGGCACTGTGGTACCTTTGGGTGTCTCCATCACTTTATTTACAAGTGCAGAAGTAGGGAGACAAGGGCATGGGAAATCTGTGGTCTCTGAGCCTTCTGGTTCACCTCTCAGCCTCTGTCACCAGACACTTTATTTTCTTGTAGTCAAGGAGTAGCCGGGGGAAAGGAAATGGAAAAGCTGTTTGTAGCTGCCATTTGTAATGGAAAACTTGAGTGGTATTGCCTATTTTTATTCAGTATTTTTAGAAAGTCTGGCAGGATTGACTTTAAAACTGTAGAATTAGAGAATCTTTGACATCTATAAGTCAATTGTTCTAAAGGTTAATAATTTCTATTAAAAACAACTTTTGCTTCTTACAGAGAGTTCCAAGGTGAGCTATGAAGGCACAACTCTGCTTTCCTTGGTGCTTTTTGCTTTGCTGGCTGCTACAGCCAGCCAGAATTTCTTCTGGGGGCTGTGCATGCTGACAGTGTAGCTGCTATATTTAAAGTTGTTCCCAAATGTCTGGGCAGGCAGGTGGCTGACCTTCACACCTGGCTAAATAAATCTGCTCTGCACTCCCTGCACTGCCAGCAGACCAGGTGCAGAAGCCACATGGTGGGGCTGGCAGGAGCCTGCCCTCCTGGGAGAGGGTTTTGCAGGCTAAAAAAAGAAAGTTTAAACCCATTCAGGATGTCTCTCTGAGTGGGGAAGAAAATCTGTCAGAAATTATGATGAGCCTCGCTCCCAATCAGCCCGAGGTGGTGGGAGAATTGTATCCTCCTGTGATTTAATCAAGGCAGACACAGCGTGGTCCAGACATTCCTTGGAGGCTGGGATGAGGCTGGGATGGAGGCTGGGATGGAGGCTGGGATGGAGGCAGGGATGGAGGCAGGGATGAAGCTGGGAGGGAGCTGGGATGGAGCTGGGATGGAGCTGGGATGGAGCTGGGATGGAGGTGGGATGGAGGCAGGGATGGAGCTGGGATGGAGCTGGGATGGAGGCTGAGATGAAGCTGGGATGGAGGCAGGGATGGAGCTGGGATGGAGCTGGGATGGAGGCTGAGATGAAGCTGGGATGGAGGTGGGATGGAGGTGGGATGGAGGCTGGGATGCTGCTCCAGTGCAGGGCATTGTTGGAACCCAGGACATCCCTCTGGCTGTCCTGGACAGCCAAGACCCCTGCCAGGGGGCTCAGAGACCCTGGCACAGAGCCCAGAACACCTGTGGGTTTGATTATGACCAGTGGAGCAAATTACCAACCTTAGATGAGGATCTGCAAGCCACAACAGTTTAGGTAAAATAATAGTGAAGTTATCACAGGGTGAAAAAGTAGATTTTAGGGTTTCTAGAATGGGGGTCCAGGGGGCAAGATGGAGGGAACTGGGTGAGTCCAGCCTTTCTCCTTCTTCTTCTTGGCCTCCATCTTCTGCTGTGATGTTGGCACTTTTGGATTGGTTTAGAGTAGAAGCTCACTGTCTAACATAGGTGATAGGTATTGGGAAGTAATTGTAAACATTGTACATGTAGTTTTTAGTATAAAGACATAACACTGCCCTGGGGACAGGCAGAGTGCCTGGAACTGTCCTGCTGGAAGGACCTCAGCAGGGCAGGAGAAAGAATTTTATAGATAAGATACAATAAACAACCTTGAGACCGAGAATAGAAGAGCCCCAACTGCTTCTTCAAGCACCAGGCTGGGAAAAAGAGACTTTTAACATTTCTCGGGGTCACGGTGACCAGCAAAAGATCCTGAGAGGGAATGGCAGCAGGAGCAGGGCTAGCACGTCCCCTGAAGGCAGCAGAGCGGGGCCTGGGTAGATAAACTCCCTGAAAAATGGTCACACTCCACTCCCTGCTCAGCCTCCCCATCCGTGGCAGGGCTGGCTAATAACAGACAGATCCTCAAATGGCCATTGAAGCTGCTGTGAGGGAGCTGCTGCACTCTGCTGACTTTCAATAATCGCTGAAGCAATGGCAATAGAGTTTGTGCACTGCGGTGGAAGAGATCTATTAAAAGTCCCTTCCAAGCCTCTGCTGCTGAGAAGAACAGTTAATTGAAACCATGGTGCTTGTTTTAATTGTGTCTGTGTGTAAGGCTTTGCTGGAATTGCTCTGTCAAGGCTGCTTCCCCTCTGCCAGCCCTCTCCTCAGCCGGGTGATGCTACAGCATCACTGCCTCTCACAACAGGCTTGGGTTTACTGCTGGGAAGGGCAGCAGGACTGCAGGGCTGCACAGCCCCTCAGCCCCCCTCCTGCAGAGAGACAGGATCCATCCCTGGCAGTGCTCAAGGCCAGGCTGGATGGGGCTCTGAGCAACTTGGCCTGGTGGAAGGTGTCCCTACCCCTGGCAGGGGTGGGAGGGAAGGAGATGCATTGGTTTTGGAGTCACTGAGCCAGATTTGAAGCTTTACTGGGGACATTCTGTCACTGTTTGAGTCAGGAATGGGAGTGAGGTGACACACAACTCTAGGTCTCTTCAGGAGGTTACTAATTTGAGTTTATTAGAAATTTATTCTTTTATATCACAGTCTTGTTGTGCAAATTCAAGTCAGTACTCTTGCACATCTGTTCAGCAGTTTCACTTCCATGTGCTGTGTTCAGACATTTGAGGTACCCTTTTCAATAGAGGAGTATAGATAATATTTAGGGAGGGAATACAGACTTTCATGGACAGATAGTTTTAGCTATTGGTACTTGAGACACAACAGTGATGCCAATTTTTGAGAAAAAAGAAAATTTAGCAACAAATGGGAATCCACCTGTTCTGATACAGGTGGAGTTGGTTGGTCATTTAATCAACACACTGTCACACTATAAGTTAATTAAAAAGACACTCTTTGGTAAACATGAGAAAACAACTGTTCAAAACACTAGTTGTAAGATTGTTTTAATTCTTTTTCTCAGCTTTCCCAAAACTCTCCAGAACAATTCTTGGGAAAGTTTATCTGGCTTTCTCTCTGTGACCAGACTGTCACATCCACACCATTCATCCCCGAGTGCAGAGGTGGCATTTCACCACGACAGGATGATGAAAATCACAAAGGCAGATATGCAGTCCCAAGTCAGGAGAATACAGAAACACACAATCAGCAGCAAGACGCTGCAGCTCAGAGCCAGTCTAGGACAGGCACAGGGTGCTGTGTGGCAGGTCTGGGCTCAGCTCATGGCAGTGGTGTGTGATGGATGATGGAAGAGAGTGGTGTGGTGACAGCTCCAGTGCTCCCAGTAACTGCTGGGAGTGCTGTCACTGCTGGCACCCACCAGCCCAAGCAGAGGAGACCAGGAAAAATGGGATATTCCTGATGGAAGCGACCCCAGCAGAGCAGGGTGGTGAGCAGCAGTGCCAGGAGAGATACCCGAGCCCAAGGTCAGCTGTGGCAGTGCTGGGGAAGGGATAATCCTGCTGCTGGGAGGCAGCCAGGGCTCAGCACCACAGGCTTAACCCAGCCTCGTGCCAGAGCTGTGCTGCTTGCCAGGCTGCTGTAAAATCACAGAGAGCCCAAAGGGCAGTTTCTGTGGTGCATTTGTGCCAGGGAGGTCAGAACCCAGCAGCGCTGGGCTCACTCGATGGGTGCTGCTTTCCCAGGGCTGAGATAAATGCTGAAATTTAATAACTGCAGAGGCAAAGCTAATCAGTGAATTTATCTGTGTTGTCCAGCATCCCAGAATTCCCACTTCTTCCTGGTCAAACCACCACACTGTGTCAGCCTAAATCCTCTTGTTTGGCCATTCCTCCTTCAGCCAAACTGTCGGAACTCAGTGCATCCCTCTGGGTGTCCAGAGTTGCTGAGACCCCGTCAGGGGGGCTCAGAGACCCTGGCACACAGCCCAGAGCACCTGGGGATTTGATTTTGACCCCTGGGGCAAGTTACCAGCTTTGTATGAGGACCTGAAAGTCACAGGTTTGAATGGTGTAATAAAAAAGTGATCACAGGGTGAAAATGTAGATTTTAGGATTTTTGGTATGGGGGTTATGGGGACAGGATGGAGGAACCTGGGCATGTCCAGCCTTTCTCCTTCTTCTTCTTCTTCTTCTTCTTCTTCTTCTTCTTCTTCTTCTTCTTCTTCTTCTCCATTTTCTGCAGTGATGTTAGCATTTTGGGATTGGTTTGGAATAGAAGTGCACTGTCTAACATAGGTGATAGGTATTGGGAATTAAGTGTAAATATGTTATACGTAGTTTGTAGTATAAAAGGACAACACAGAGTGCCTGTGGCTGCCCTGCTGAGCAGATCCCAGCTGGGCAGAAGGAAAATTTTATAGACAAGAATTAATAAACAACCTCAAGACCAAAAAGTGAAGAGTCCAGACTCGTTCTTCAGTTGTGTGGACCGAAACAGAGACATCCTGCACATCTCGGGGCAGCAATTATCAACAGCGACCCAAGACCAAACCATTATTTTGCCTTTGGGGAGGGCCTGGCTGCTGGTGTGCTGAGCAGGGCTGGCTCTGCAGGGCACATCACCTCTGCCCTGCTAATAGCACCAGGGGAAGGTGATGGCACAGGGAGGGCTTTGAGAGGGCAAATCCAAAGTGAGAGTGGCTATTGCACGGCTGGGAGAGAGATGGTGAAGCCAAGGGAGGATCCAGCCTGGTGGGGTGAAGAATTATCTCCCCTGGGGAAACCACTCTGGATTTGGGTCTTGGCTTGTTCCTGGTTTGGAGCCATCCCTCCCCTCAAAATGAGCATTCAGCACAATAACTCCCTGACAAAGGCCAGCCCCAGCCGTGTTTGTGCTGTGCTGGCACGAGAAGGGGACTTAGTGTAAATTAAATTGAGTGTAAATTACCCTCATTTCAAAACCACTTTGCAGTGCCAAGAAAGTATAAACTGGATTTTGAGGCTACAGGGGAACCAAGCTTGTTGTTTTACAAATCTGATCACCTTGAGCTTGGGACCCCCTGGGAGGTTTCAGAAGTCTCCAGCAGAGCCTTGCTTTGTTTGCATGGATTAAAACTGTAAATATATTTAGGCTATGAGCACAGAATGGGAAGAAAGGAGAAGATTAAAAAATATTATGTATTTCTGATTTTTAGATTTATGTTCTTCCACATGAAAGTGTGAATGACATTTATTTGGCTGGCTGCATAATCCATGTTAACAAGACAATTAGTATGTGCTGAAAGTTATTATTTTCCTCGGCACGTCAAAGTCAGGACTGCTGCTAGATTTGGAATGGAGCCTTGATTAATTTCTTCTTTGCAGTAAAAGATAATATTGAATTTTTCTCCAAAGATCTTGGCAGCATGTAATTAATATTTTTTTCCTGCCTTAAATAAAATGGAACGAAACACAACAACCTAACTGAGGCAAAATTCAGTAAAAAATGGATGTTTCCTCTTTGATATTGTGCATTGAGTGAATTCTGTATTTCTGGAAGGCACAGACAGAGCCAGGGACAGCTGCAGCTCTCTCCTCATCACAGATCAGGTACAGGACTAACAGAGGCTCTGTGTTTTTTCCAGGCACTGTGAGGTGTCCCCAAAGAGGAACTTTGCTGGAGTTTCTCACCTCTGTTGGAACAGACTCAGAAGCCTTTGGATGGCACAATCTGGTTTGAAAAAAACCCTAATGCTGCTGCATAAAGTGACTGTGTGTGACTTCAACCAGAGCCTAAATCCTGTGCTCAGCTCTGTTCAGGTGCAGCAGGGCCAGGGCTTCATGTCAGGTGCTGCAGATTTTTCCTGCAGCAAGGTTCCAGGTATTCTTTATCAAGGTGGTTTATCAATGTCCTTATAAAAGCAGATTTCATAGCAGCCTTTTCCACTTTTCTGTTAACTTTTCCTGCCCTTCTCCCTGTTCCCACCCTGTGGCTGTGTGAGCTGCACTGTGCTGAGCAGGGCTGCTGCTTCCCTTGCCCTGGCAGGATCTCCTCAGATTCAGGAAGTTTTGCAGCCATGGCTGAATCTGAATCATCACAAAGTCCCAAAATATTGAATTTCAGATGTCTTCTGGTGTCTGTACCCAGCCTGGAGGAGAACAGCCCCTCTCTTCCATGGCTGGGAGGGATCAGGGGTGCAGGAAGGGGCAATTATTTGAGAGGTGCTGAGAGCAGCAATTATTTGAGAGGTGCTGAGAGCAGAAAGATGTGGGGTTGTTGTGAGCATGTGGGTGACTCAATGTCTCAGATTTCACATTCATTTCTGGTTCCAAAGGGGAAATGAAGCCTGTCTTGGCTGGGGAGTGGGAGCAGCTGAGTCTGGGAGGAGGCAAACACAGGAAACCCAGAAATGCTCCATTTCAGCATGTCCATTTCATCCTGTAGTCCCTGACTCTGCACTCACCCTTCCCATGACACCAGCCCAGTAAGGGCAGGGTGATGCCAAGGAAGGGAATAAAGACTGAACAGCAAAGGAGCTGCTTTATGAGCAGTTTATATCAAAGGGGAGACAGAGGACAGAAAAATAGGTTAAATGCTGCTGGTCCAGAGCTGTATGCCCCTCTCTGGTACCCAAAGTGGTGATCACCCCCTGGGGAATGAGGCTGCCATGGCTGGGGTGCACCAAGGAGTTGGCAGCATCCTCATGTCACAACCAACTTTTATGGAAAATCCTTTCCTTAGGATTTTTCCTCCTGAGAAGCTGGGAGGCCTCAGGAACAAAATGTAAACAATGATTATCTGCTGCTGTGGAATGCAACAGGTGCATCTGGGATTGGCCCATGTTGGATGTTATAATTAATGACCAATCATTTAGCTGGCTCGGGCAGAGACCCAAGACACAAACCTTTGTTATCATTCTTTCCTATTCTATTCTTAGCCAGCCTTCTGATGAAATCCTTTCTTCTATTCCTTTAGTACAGTTGTAATGTAATATATATCATAAAATAATAAATCAGCCTTCTGAAACATGGAGTCAGATCCTCATCTCTTCCCTCATCCTCGGACCCCTGTGAACACGGTCACATCCTCATGGGTTTGATTTCCTGCTGGTCTCCTCCTGGCATGGTGGGTGTCCCTCTGCCCTGGCTTCCCCACAGGCCACAAGGGCATGAAGAGTTTTCTGCAGAGACCAAGGGGTTAATGCTTGAGGCAGAATGATGAACAGCCCTGGAAAGGTGAGGAATAATCCAGCACCAGGGCTGGAGGGTGCAGTAAATAAGGCAGAGGTTCCCCATAGAATGAGAATGAATTTAAACACTCAGTAATTCTCCTGTTCCCCAAGCAGTGTCTGAGCTGCCAAAGATGTGGATGGAAAAGTGTGGCTAAATCCCAAAATTCCCTTCACATCCAGGGGGACAGGAGGAAGTGCCTCCTCCCTGGCAGGAGGAGTGGAGAGGGCAGGTCTGCACACCCTGAGCTGATCCCAGCAGCCCAGGAAATGCCACTGCCCCCAGGGTGTGATGGGTGAGCTGGGGCCAACTGGCTTTGACAAAGAGCAAATATGGCAGGGAAATTGATGACAAACTTCAGAGAGCTGAAAAGTGTTAGGGTTAAGTATGAAAAATGTAAGTGTTCCTGGCAGCATGACAATCTTCAGAGTCATATTTTGATTTCCTAGATGAGAATGTTTTATTCAGGAAGGTCAGAGGTTTCCTGGCTGGCCACCATGGATACATGGCCAGGTTTGCCCCTCTTGAAACATGGAAGTATAAGGAGAATTGCTGCATGTGTTTTCTCTTTATTCACAACCAATTTCTTTATCAGTTTTCCCCCATCTCCCTGCAAATTGTTTGTTGATGAGGGACTTTAATTGCTCCAGAGCTGGTCCTGTGGGTACATCTTAATTCCTCTTATCTGACACCCTGGTGGCTCCAAGCTCTGCTGCTCCAGACCACAGTGAACTCATTTAAACCATTAACTGTGATGGGAGCAACATGAGCCTTTTGAGAAATGCTATTGGGTGATATGTGCCCAACACCAGCCCCAAATAAAGGTTAATTTCATTCATCAGGAGATGCAATTAAACCCCTCTGGCTGGGAGCTGTTTTTCTGGGCCATACCACCCGTTATGAGCATTTCAGGGGTCGTGATTTCTGCATTTCCTCTTGCTATCCAACACCAGAATAAATTAGGCTTCAACAACTCTAAATGTAAATAATTCCTACAACATAGGTTTTTTGGTTGTAACTCGGCCAATCACTGTTATTATTTTCATAATTATGCCATTCTCCATCTGCTTGATGGAGTTAATGCCTCACTTTGTCAATCACTGGCCCGTCTTCCTTCCATGTGTCAGCAACAGCCAGCCAGAGTATGCAGGAATTCAGCTGTTTCCCAGGCATTGAAATGACAGTTTTGGTGCTTGTTTAGTCTTTGTGTGTGTTCATTGACTGGCTCCTCAATTCTGCCTCACCAGGGAAGAGGAGGATGGGCTGAAGCCTTTGTGTTTTGTGGTGGTTTTGGGCAGAGCTGGGATGCAGCAGAGTGGGACTGGTCACTCTGGCTCCTCTTCTCCCCCCAGAAAAGACACCCCTGTCCAAAAATGCAAACCAAGGAAAGCCCTGCATGGTTACAGGCAGACAGGAGGGTGTGAGAGAGAGAAAGCATCTCTGTGCACAGCCACATGGGCTGTAGCTTGCAGAAACCAAGCCCCTGTTTTCCCATCTATGTGATAACATTGATAATTATCAATAATCATCGATACCAGCCTGTGGCTGTTGGTAATTCCAGCAAGAAATGGCATTGGTGTAAAGCGTGGTTAAATGTGGTTAAATGTTGGTTAAATGTTAAATGTGGTTAAATGTTGCTCCCAGAAAGGCCCAGTTCTTGCTGCCCCACCTTATTTTAGGTGGAGAACTTTGTGTTTTAAGTGGCCCTTTGTGTTCTTCTTCTCCTCCATTTTATATGGTCCAGCCTTGCCAAAAAGGAACGAGACAAAAGTGAAGGTCAGGGCACCACCACTGTGGGCTGGGTGAGTGAGCAGGATTTAATGTGCTGCTAATCCCAGAGCAGCTCAGCTCAGCACAGGCTGGAAAACCTCCTGGAAATCTGGGAAGAACCCACCAGGCAGCCCACCCTGACCTGGCACCAGTGGGGTGGGACAGGCAGGAGATGCTTCTCTGCCCCATAGCAGGTTTGAGGGGACATTAAAAACATCTCTCCATTTACCCCACCCATGTGGGGTAAACTGAGCACAAGGGGGTTCAGATGGACATAAAACTGGTTTAGATACTAGGAAAAATTTCTGCACTGGAAGGGTGATTTGATGCTAGAACAGCTGCCCAGAGAGGTGATGGATTCACCATCCCTGGAAGTGTTCAAAAAACTTGGGGACATGGTTTAGTGGTGAACACAGTGCTGCTGGGTTATTGGTTGGATTCGATGATCTCACAGGGCTTTTCCAGCCAAAAATAATTCCATTCCAGCCAGAATTATTCCATGAATAATTCTGTGAATAAAACCAAGGGAATGGTTTGTGGTTCAGGCTGCTTGTGCCAGCACAGCTCAGAGTGGGGCTGTACGAGATCCCAGGATATTTTTTGTCTCCCCAAAGCTCATTATCATGGCTGAAATACAGAACCAGTGCAGCACCCAAGCTGGCTCAATTACAGCCAGTTTGAGCAGCTCTGCTCAGCCATTCCCTAAGGAAGGAAGCTGTGATTATTTGTGCTGCACAGCAGTTTGGATACCTGTAAGCAGGCATGCATCCTACTAAATGCATCCCTGGTAACAAGCTGAGGCTGTTCCCTAATTAATATTTCAAATATTCCCAGGCTAGATTGATATACTGTAAATGAACAGTGTCAGATGACAACAGAAATTAGATAAGGAGCAGCTGGAAGTGATCTGCTTGTATTTAAGATCTAGCACTACGAAACTGTTTTTATTACCAGAAGCTAAAAAAAATCTGCAGGAATTTTCAGAGAGATGCTGCTGATGGTGAGTGAGAAGGGGGAGCTCAGTTCAGGCTCCCCAGCACCCACAGTGAGGAGCAGATCCTTCATTAGCTCCAGCCAGCATCCCTGTACTGTGTGATGCCAACCATGTTCATTAGCTGCCTGTAATTAGCCAGGGGTCTGGAAATGGCATGGAGGGTTAAGGGTCAAAGGAATTCCTTCTGAAATTCTTTATAAAATGAGGAGCTGGGTAGCTGAGCGCAGAGATTTGAATTTCAAGTGAGGATGCTCTCCTTAATGGAATGTAGGATTTCTGCAGTGATTGCTAAGGGCTACAGTCTGTAGGTTCCCCAAGTAAAAAATACAGCTGCACCACCTACATCCTGGGGACAAATCTGCCTATTTCTCTTAGTTATTATCTGTCTTGGGGCAGGGTTTGCAGTTCATTTTTTGGCATGTTTTTGTAGAGTGTGGATTTGGTACCAGATCTCCGATTGCTAATAGATTATCCAGTTTAACACCATGGTCGTTGTTACACTTGCCTGGACTCAGAATCATGTTATTAACTTCAGGAGAGATGCTACATCCCCTTCACCCTGAGTGGTTAACAAAACTTTGAAGGCTGGCTGGTTTGTTTCTGTCACAATGAGAGAGCAGTGATATGTGGCAGCTACATTTTCTGTGTAGCCCTTTTTTAATCATTCACACACACACAAAAGGGAAAATGCACATCTGTCTGGTATCCTTAAACACAATAGAGAGAATTCAAACAGATTCTTAAACCAGAAATTAACACATCTGTTGCACTAGTGAGTGCTGTGACCAGAAAACTACAGGAGAACTGAATCTCTCAGGTTCCATGGATGTGATTTCTCCTGGTTTCCACCCCTGGCCTGCACAGCAATGAGCAGGACGGCAATGCTCTGCCCTTTCCTGCCTCCTGCTGTCTCTCACCCTTGCTGATGAAGGTCCTGACTGGCAGAAGAGCTCCCTGACAGACTGGCCAGGCACTCCAGATCGCCTGGCAGAGAGAGTCTCAGTCTCCAGGTCTTGGAGAGCTCCTTCAGGATGCTCATTGTGTACCAGAGCTTGGAAAAGGCAGCTGGGAGAGGTCATTGTCCCACTGACCCCATCTCGAGGGCAAAATTCAATGTCTCTCTTAACGTCTCCTTCATTTCCAGCCCTAAAATACACTGGATATCATTTTAAGATACTGAAGACTTATCTTCTTCTGGTAAAATATATTCTGTCCAATAGAGAACATCTATCAACTTTATTCATGAATTTAAGGGTCTGTGACTGTTCCTGGTACCAGCCATGTGGATTAGAAGTCCTGTTGGGAAACAAAACAATTCTGGTCATTTACAAGGCATGGCATCAAAAAGATAAAATGTGTTTTTGGTTTGGGTGAAGAACACTTGAAAAGGGAACCTCTGTGATAGCAAAAGTAATTGCAAAAAAGGAAGAAGAAAATATTCCTTTTATGAAATGCAAACTCCCTGCTGTGGAAAACTATTGAGGCAAGTAGATGAGTAAGATTATAAAAAGGATTAGATACGGATTATCCAGGATTAAGGTAATGAACTCTCTTGGATAAAATTCACAAGTGGTTTTCATCCTGGTGTGTTTGGGGTCCTAGATAAAACTGTTATTTCTAGGTAGATAAAAACTGCCCTCTCCTGCATTGCAAGGACCAAGTTGTTTGTGTTTGCTTCATTTCATTCTTAAAGAAACCCTCCCAGCTCCCAAAGTGAACAAGGGCTGAGTGTGAAGACCTCATTATAGTGAGTGGTGACATAGCATAGGTGAGGTGGGATACGGCTGGATATAAACTATGCACATGTGGGGACAAACCACAGTGTTACACATACATATAAATGTCCTTTATATCCTGTATGTACACACCTATTTATGTGTGTAGATACACTCTGATGGTCCTTGACCTCAGCACAGACCTGAGGAATGAGATGTTGGACTTAAACCAGAGAGTCCCGGCCAAAGTGTGAGCTTGCTGAATCAAAAAGGTCCTTAAAGTGTGAGGCTTTAGCAAGAAATAGACAGAGAACAAAGCAGATGTTGTTGCAGCACTGTGCAAACACTGCTGGCCTCTGAGCCCAGCTGCCAGGATGTCCTGCAGGGCTGGACAAGGGGCACAGAGCAGCTCTTCCCTCAGGACCAACAGCAAAGGGGCCAAGGAGTGCAACCTGGAAAAGAAAAACTGGAGGGGAAGGTGTGACATGGCTTGAGAAAATGTGACGGCGTTCACAGGTTGAGGGAAGAGACGAGGATCTGACTCCATGTTTCAGAAGGCTGATTTATTATTTTATGACATATATTACATTAAAACTATACTAAAAGAATAGAAGAAAGGATTTCAACAGAAGGCTAGCTAAGAATAGAAAGAATGACAACAAAGGTCTGTCAGCCAGCTGGGCTGTGATTGGCCATTCATTAGAAACAACCACATGAGACCAATCACAGATGCACCTGTTGCATTCCACAGCAGCAGATAATCAATGTTTACATTTTGTTCCTGAGGCCTGTCAGCTTCTCATGAGGAAAAATCCTAAGGAAAGGATTTTCTATATTTTCTTGTCTGCGACAAGAAAACCAGGAGTGGCTTGGACTGGAAGAGAGGCTCACTGCAGCTTGTAAGCATGTGCAGATCCAGAGCTTTGATGAACAGCAATATCTTCCACAAGGGCTTGGCCTTGAAGGCAGTTTGGAGCTGCAACAGTCAGGGCTATCAGCTCCACCCCTGTTTCTAATAAAAGAGCTTTTGCTTGGTTGTAGACAGTGAAAAATAATTTTCAGATGTTGCCGCTACTCACAGCGGGGTGTAATAGAGACTCATTATCATTCACAAGTCTAACTTAATTACATTTTTCTTGAAGGATTTTATGCTGTCTCAGTGGGAAAGGGGAGCTCATCTGCATACATTCAGGGCCTGTCTTTTCAAACCTTGGTAATATCGATGGTAAATGCAGAAGAAAGTTGGGGAATTACTTTAGGACCTTCATTTGATCAATGCAAGCTGCAGCATAGATTCACCAGACCCACAGGAAATATCATCGTGCCCAAAACCTGAATTGTAAGACAACAAGATATTACCTTGCTCCTTCTGTGTGCGTGGCTTTCATCACATGGTCTGAAAATGAGTAATTTCTTCATTGGTCAAATCTTAAAGGCTTTTCTGCCTTTATTCTTGTATTTCTTTTGCAGAAAGAAATTGTCCTCCACAGAAGCCTCAAGGCATTACTGAAAATTGAAAAGGCAAAATAAAAGAGACTGGAATTCAGTCTGGGATGATCAAAGCATTCCTTGTTTAGGCACAGATGATGTCTGTGGGCTGTCTGGGTGGGGTGTGGGTCCTTCTCTGTGTTGGGTGGTCACCCAAGGGCTGCAGCTCTGCAGCTCACCCAGCAGCTGGGTGCGGGGAGCCCTTCTCTGAGCCCAGCTCCTCCAGAGGCTGCTCTGCATCCCTGCCATTGTATTATCTAACACTCTGTGATCCACAGGGTCCCTCAGGGAACCAAAAATGCCCAAACACAAAATGCCTTTGGGCGTTTCATTCGCGGCTCAGCTGCCACGGGGGTCAGCAGAGCTTCACAGAGCCTGGGAGGGCTCTGCAGCCTGACCCCAGCCCAGCAATTACTGCTGCAGGGGCAGCCCTGGGGTGGGTGGTCTTAACCTGCACAGCAGCGGGTCAGGGAGGGTGACCTTTGCAGGCAGGAACAAAAAGGAGGTGAAAAGAGGTGAAATCGGCTGTATAATTAGCTGTGTAATTAAACTTTCTGCAGGGCAAGGAACTCGAGGCCAGTTCTGCCTCCCTGTGAAGTGCAGCAACACCTCCAAGCCCTCTGAGTACAGAGGGATAAAAGCAGTGCCAGGGAGCGCTTCACTGATCCAAAAGCAGCTCTGGTTGCAGGTTTAGCACATGTCTTTGGGGTTAAAATGGAAGGATTTAGCCATTGTTATTGCCTGGTAATGCAGAAAGCCCCAGTGGGACAGAGAAAGGCTGAAACAAAGCAAAAGTAATTAAACAGAAGCAAAGCAGGCAGCACTTCTCTGCTGATAATCTATGCAAACGACAAGGTTTCTTGTTTGGACAATCAATAAACGAGCGCATTTCATTTTATTTTTGTGTGGTTGCATGTAGTGGCTGTATTGTGATAGAAACATTGCGAAGCATTGATTCACAGATAGAAATATATCTGGGTTGCTTGTGGTTTATTAAGAAGATCAAGATAACAAGTGCTGCATTATTGATCTAACCCAGAGGGACACTTCCTTTTCTTCCACCTGTCAATGAAATCCCATTGTAATTATTTTTTCCCTTTTCTCACTCTTCCTTTCCTCTCACCTCTCCCTGTTTCTCTGGGGATGCAGTAATGAAGGAAGCACAAAAAGTGTCAGTCAGGACTGGCAGTGGGGAGGGGAAGGGTGGAAGGGACACAAGCAGAGGGACTGCAAGGAAAGAGCATCTGCCAGCTGGTATGGGAATGCATAATTCTCTTCATCAAGGCTTAACAGGGTCAGAAACGTAACAGGAGCTGAAGTGGCCTCTTTTGTTTGCACTTTAGAAATCTTTAACTGGGAGTTTAAATCTCTATTTATTTATATATGTTTATCTATCAGGTCTGCCTACAGGCTCCCATGCAGAGCTGGATTTACCAAGCCCTGGTATTGCAGTGGGAAGGGGAAGGGGAGAGCTGGTGATTTATGAGCACAAGTCCTGCAATAGACAGGTTGAAATGTATATATCAGTTATGACCATAGTGCAAATGTTTTTGGGGCAAGCACAGAAAAAATACATTTCTTGGTTCTTGGATGGAGAGAGTCTTTGGAACAAGACCAACATTTAGTGGGCAGGGCTTGGTGGCTTGTCCACTCAGAGTATCTAGGACATATTCCTGTCCTTTATAATTTTTCTATTTTTGTAGCTTTGTATTTTTATACTTTTTTACATCTTTGTATTTTAAAATTTTAATATTCATTTGTATATTTTTAACACTGGGACTCACCGATCTTAAAGGCCTTTTCCAACCTAAACAATTCTATGGCTCTGTAGTTCTACACTCACCATTAGATGTTGTGTACTCAGCACATTGTTTCCTCTTCACAATTCAAATGGCTTGTCCACTCAGATGATCTGGGACATATTCCTGTCCTTTATAATTTGGCTATTTTTGTAGCTTTGTATTTTTATATTTTTTATACATTTTACATCTTTGTATTTTAAAATTTTAATATTTATTCTATATTTTTAACTGCAACCCGCTGATCTTTTCCAACCTAAACAATTCTATGGCTCTGTAGTTCTACACTCACCATTAGATGTTGTGTACTCAGCACATTGTTTCTCCTCACCCCCCTGGGGCTGCAGCTTGGGGCTGTACAATTCTATGGCTCTGTAGTTCTACATTCACCATAAGATCTTGTGTACTCATATTCCTGAGCTTTATAATTTATCTATTTTTGTAGCTTTGCATTTTTATATTTTTTATACATTTTACGTCTTTGTATTTTAAAATTTTAATATTTATTTCTATATTTTTAACACTGCGACTCACCGATCTTAAAGGCCTTTTCCAACCTAAACAGTTCTATGGCTCTGTAGTTCTACACTCACCATTAGATGTTGTGTACTCAGCACATTGTTTCCTCTTCACAATTCAAATGGCTTGTCCACTCAGAGGATCTGGGACATATTCCTGTCCTTTATAATTTGGCTGTTTTTGTAGCTTTGTATTTTTATATTTTTTATACATTTTACATCTTTGTATTTTAAAATTTTAATATTTATTCTATATTTTTAACACTGCGACTCCCCGATCTTAAAGGCCTTTTCCAACCTAAACAATTCTATGGCTCTGTAGTTCTACATTCACCATTAGATGTTGTGTACTCAGCACATTGTTTCTCCTCACACCCCTGGGGCTCAGTGAGACCCCCGTGCTCCCAATGCAGCCCTGCCAGGAGCTGCCTCTCCCCAGCACTTGCTGCTGTTCCCCCTGCTGCCTCTATTTGCTGCTCAATTTGTACAGGCTGAGTTTTCCCACTCCATACATCCCACAGCCCTATAAAGCTGAAAATACTTGCCTGGGTGTAATTGGGTTGTGTTTTGTTTATATAACCACAGGACAAACACATTCGAGAGAGCAGCAGAGCAACAAGTTGAGCAGAGTTAGGAAGAGGCCAGAATGAAACTGGTTTGTACTCTTGCCTTGTGCACTCATCACCTGTTCTGCCCATCTTTATTTGCAGGGCCAGATTGAAAAGCTCCCTGTCAGCACTTTGTGTCCTTGCCAGGAAGATGAGGTGCTCTAACACTCCCAGTAAAAGCATCACTCACCGGTTTGGTTTTCCTCTCAACATAGAAATAATTTTGTTTTGTCCTGTTTTCTGAAGCGTTTCTGAAACTCATTTAGGCTGAGCTGTTTCAAACCTATTTAGCCTGATGTAGGCACTCCAGATATAAAATTCTAACCTTGTGGAAAATCTGTCATTATAAAGCTAACCTGATAAGGTCTGATAAGGGTCATTTGCTGGGCAAGGCTTCTGGTCCTGATGGTGATGCATGTGGCTGACAAATACAATTTATTTATAAAAGAAAAGTACAAGGCAATCTGAAGAAACCTGAAGTTCCCTTCTTATTTGAGAAGTGACAGACAAGTGCTGGAGTGAACCAAGGCCCAGAACTCATAACATGACAGAGATGAATGGTGCTGCCTGTGAGCCTTCTCACCGGCCTTGCACTGGGTGCTGAAATTTGAAAGTTTTCTGAGTGTTCTTCAAACCTAATGGTCACTTTGTGTTTGTGTCACTGTCAAGGAAGAATAAGGCAAGTTCCAAAAGCAGTTCAGGCTTTCTGTAATTCATAACCACTCTCCTGGTTTAGGTGGATGTGACAGGCAGGTAAACTCACTTTTTGCCCAGGCAAAATAACAACATTTCCTACAGCAGCACCAGCTTTACTTGGAGAGGTGGGAGAGGCCATGAATCAGAGGAGATAAATTTTACATTCAGAGGCAGTCTGGCAAGTTCTTATGGCACTTAATAGCTGGCATACTCCCACTGCAAGGGAAGGAGAAAGCAAATTCAATCATTTATGTTACAAAAGTCCCACCGCTCTTTATTATGTGCACAGATGGTGTCTCGGGAGCTTTGCTGGCTGGCAGTGCTCTGCATGCCTAATGCCAGGCACGGAGCAGTGCTTTTCCAGCCCAGGTGACAGTGGGAAAACTCTTTTCTTCCTATTTCATAGAACTATGTGGGTTTCCAACCTCTCCCATTTTTACACTTCGTTTAAACCCACCTTCTAGCAAGAAGTCAAAATATTATTGCAGAGGCAAGGGCAGAGAGAACAGGAGGTGCACCAAAGAGAGCAGATGATGCACCTGGAGTGAAAATCTACTGCAAACAGAACAACAAATATAGAGGTATTGCAGGACATCCAATGGGACAGGAAATGGAGTTGCTTAGTCTTAAATCCTTTCACATAATGGAGACTTTTAAAGGGTAAAATGTGAAATCAGCTAAATCTGTGGAAATCTGTCAAAGCAGGGAATGGAATGACCTCACCCAATGGCTTCTTGTTTTTTATGAAGGTTTTTTGAAACAGCAGCACCTCCCATAAGAGCTGCATTTCTGCAGCTATTTACACCCAGCCCTGGACTGGCCTTTTCACATCAGTGCCATCTTTCTTGAGCTCTCTGCTGCAGCAGTGTATCAATCAATTGCTCTTCTTCCCTGTAGCCTGGCTTTGGGAGAGTGCTCTCAGTAAAAGTTACAGGGCTGTGGAAAGGTCAGATGTGCTCAGCCTCTCTTTACAAGTGCTGCTCTAAGACTACCATTTACTTTTAGCAATAAAACACTGTGGGTTTATGTTTTCCCCCTCCAGCCTAAAGGTCTTGCAGCACTTAACAGCTATTGTGTTATGATATACAGCACCACCAGGATACAGCAAAGCACCATCCCACCTTCAGAGGCAGGAGGGAAAAAAAAAAAAAAAAACAACACAGAAGACTTGGCTGGGTTTTGAAAATCACAGATCTTACCTCAAAAATGCTTTGGGCCAGTAGAATTTAATTCCAGGGTCCTAAGGGTTGATTGAATTGGGCATGGAACCATCTGATTTCATGCTGATAGGAGAATTAGCGTCAGCTGAGACATTTGGGAGCTTGAAAAACCCAAAAACCTAACAACCCAGAGGAGATAAATACCATCATGTTGGTGTGGCTGCTGGGTTTTGTCTTTATTTCTGTTTGTTGTGTGCTGTTGGATGGAAGTGAGCTTCCAAGGAGCAGCTGCACGTGGTCAGAATGCCAAAGGTTTGTGGAATAAGAACAAATATTTCACTTTCAATGCATGTCTGGGGTGCCTGTATATTGAATATACTGGAGGTTGTGGATTTAAATGTGTCTGACATCTATCAGGCCAACTCAGATAGTGACTGCAAAGGGTTTCAGGTAGAATTTCTTCTGTTGCGCCCCAACCTAATGAAACCTGAATGATTTCACCAAACCGCAGCCTCTGAGCTGCCTCTGGCTCCTACAGCTGAGAGGTAAAAGTGAGTTCCACAAGAATCCTTGATTCTGGGCTTGTGCCTCCCCTTCCCCTGGACTTCAGCAAGTTTGAACACTCAGGTTGCTCTGATAACCTTGACCTAACCCTCTGAGAGCTGAACACCCACCGATGGAGACAGAGCTTACTGAGAATTATGCCCTGGATTTTTTCATTTTCCCACTTTTTCCTTAAAGGGACTTTGCTACAAAACTTTCCAGATTTCCTTGATGACCTTAATTAATGAGGCAATTGCAGAGCACTTTACAGGCCAACAGGCTCTTTCTCTGTTTAGGCATTGTTGCTATAATCAGTGCTTCCCTCTTGGTCTTCCTTATTGCTTTATTGTTTGGGAATTAAAAGGCCAAAGAAAAAAGCGATATCTGTTGGCCATGCTCAGATTGCCCTGATATCTGGGGAGAACTAGAGGCCATGCTCAGGGCTCTGAGGGGTGGTCATTTGTCTTAGCCAGTAATTCTGCTGATTTCTGGAAGAAATTTCACATTTCCAGCCTTTCACCTTCACCAGTGCTCACAGAGCTGACCCAAGGGGCTGGCCCAAAGGGAGCTAATGAGATAACCTGCACTGGGAAGCTGGAGGAGTTGATAACAATGAATATTTAAGTGGTAAAATTTTCCACTGCCACCACTGAAGGGTTTTTTTTCCCCTACTAATTACTGCCATTAATAAAGTCCTGCCAACACCTGACTAATGAGGACTCAGCACCAACTTTACTTAAACTATGGCCTTTTGTTTTCTTGGTTGTGTAATGTGTGTGACAGTTGCCAGGTTGCTGAGCACGAAGGTTTTAGAGAGGTTAATAGACTATGGAAACAGCCTTACAAGAAATCCGTGCTGATGAAAATAGAAGTTATTATTGAAAATAAGCTGAAAAATTCAGAGAAATGCTTGTTCAGAGATCTGCTTGTTTCCTGTCAGGTGTTCAGAGAAGTGGCTGGTGGTGTGTTCTGCTTTCTAGGTTGGCGCTCTGAAAAACCAAATCTGAAGGTGTTGCAGCTCATCACAATTAAGAGCACTGGAGTAGAAAAGCTTTAAAGATCACTTAACCCTCCAGCTATTCTAGGTTTTGTTTTCTGCTGCTGGAAGCCAGGCTAGAGTCTGAACTCTCGAGTTTCAGTTTGACTTATATACACCAGCTTATGAAAAGAAGTGCTCAGAGGAAGGAAAGTAAAACTCTCCATTTTCTTCATTCAGAGCTCTTTGTTGAAGCTGTGAGCTCACCTCCATCTGGATGACTCCTTTTATAGAGGTGACATTCCCAGAGTGTGTGCAAGAAGTTAACCAGCCCCTCAAGATATCTTGCCACAAGGAGTGCTTTACAGCTTAAAATTAACTTATTTGCAGCTTATCCATAAATCTTTTTGGAGAGGAAGCTTTACCTATTTTTAACTCCTTTTGAGTCAAGTGCCTCAATAGCTGACCCTGATGGGCACAATGGTTTTTCATTTTGAGTTCTTGTGGAGTGGGGATGTGGTGGGAATGCCTCCCATCTGAGCTTTGTGGGCTTCGGGGGAGTCTGTACAGAGCAAGCTGTGATATGGAAGTCAAACCCTTCCCTGAGGAGCAGATCTGAACCCTCTGAGAGTGTGGAATTGCTGCTGAGGATGGTGGCGCGGTGTCACTGCTGAACCAAAAAGTCAGCCTGAGTCCCATGGGGGAGATTTGGGGCTGTGAATGTCAGCTGACACCAATTTCTGGCTTCATTTTAGAGTTGTTTCATGTTTATACAGTGTAATTGCCATTAAATGCAAGCTCTCTGAGCTTTATTAAAAATAGCAGCACATTAACTTAACGAGTTTTTACAGGCAGGATTGATAGCATTTATTAAAGGGTGTATATAATGTGTTTTTCTGCAATAAGAGGTTGACCTGAGAGGTCTTGCTGATCCCAGTTGCTCCTATTCCAGGCAAACCATCCACAAGAGGACAACAGAGCCTCCCGTGCCACTGGTGGGGCTGTGAAAGGAGCATAATTAAAAAATATTTTAATGCATAATGAATCTGTCAGCTCTGGGAAGAATATTTGCTCCTGTTCTCTGCTGTGACAGCCTCGTTTGGCAGTGCCACCTCGTGGAGCTGGTGCTTGTGGAGAAGGTGGTTGGATGCCATGGGATATCAGGAGTTACAGGGGGATCTTTGCAGGAATTGCCTTGGTTTGGAAAGACAGGAGTCTGCTAAGGAAGGCAGGAGCCTCCCATGAAATGGAAAATGTAAACCCTCCCTACCTCTCCGAATTGCTATACATTTTAAATTAAGGGGCTCTCAGGCAAAAAACATGGAAGCAGAAAATAACAGTTCTTTAATATGGAAGGAAAAAAATTAAAAGGATAAAATAAACAGTGTAGTACACTAGAACAACACTGCCAGAGTCAGAACCCAGCCTGACACCCTGTGGGTCAGGGTGTTGGCAGCAGTCCCATTGGAATTGTGGCTCAGCCCTCCTGCAGTGTCAGGGCTGGTTCTGCTGCAGCAGGGATCCTGTAGAAAGGTGCAGTCTCTTCCTCTGAAGATCCAGTGGAAGGAGAGGCAGCTGCTGTTCCTCTGGGGAATCCAGTGGAGAAGCTGTGCTGGTGTTCCAGAACCTCCAGATTATATCCGGGTAGGAATGCTTGGCTCCTCCCTCTGGGCTCACATCTCCCAATGGGATGCTGTAGTTCTTATCAGCCATGCAGGGACATTCAATAGCTGTTATCAGCAGATGTCCCCTCCCGAGGGAGGAGTGACTGTGGTCACTCAAAGAGAGAGATAAGGCAAACTGCTCACTTGATAAAAGGTAATCTGCCATACAGATGGTAATGGAAAACATCTTGCATTGCAATATTCAACAGGAATGTTCCTTTATGAACATTCATAAATTAACATTCCTCCCCACTGCCCTGTCTGCTCCTTCTCTGTGGGTGATCCAAGAGGTGGCAGTCCCCAAGCAGCAGCAAATTCCTCAGTGTGGTCTGTGGGAAGGGCTGGCCCTGTGCTCCTGTCCCACAGCTCAGTCCCTGGACAGGTGATGGTGCCTGCAGTGATTCATGGCCCTCCCTGCCCATCCTCATGGTGCACAGCACAGCTGCTGAGCCATGGCCATAAAACAGGAGAACAATGGGGCTGTGGCTGTGCAGCCTCTGTGATACATTTCAGCCCTGCTTTTCCTTAAAAATAAAAGGCTGAAAAGGAGTTGTAGTTGAGATGAGCCTGGTGAGGGTGGAGAATTTCCCTGGATTAGATGGAGCAGAGGTCAGAACTGGAGTGTGCAGTGTGGTTCTGGTCTGCCTACAACACTGAGGAAGTCAAGCCAGACTCCTCTAAACATCTGTATTCCTATTTTTTTATCTCTGTTTGTGGGGGGGGATAGAATGTAAGAAAATAAAGATGGTGCAGAAGGTAATCTCACCCCTGAGGAGCTGCAGGTGTACTAATCACCAAAGATTAGAAACAGGCCAGCCCTTAATAGGCCACAGCTGTGTCCAATAAAAAGAAGAGCTACAAAAGAGTGGGTTAACTGGGTGAGGAGAGAGTTGGAATTTGTTGGTTGTGCTGAGAAAGAGTCGGTGCTGTGAGGAGCTGTCCATGAGAAATCACTGAGGAGGTATGGGAGCTTTGCAATAAGATTACAACATGTTTGGAGTCCTCAGAGTTTATAGTTAATATTACCCTCTGTGAACTCTGCTGCTAGAAACCGAAATTTCCTTTACTGCTGCATTCAGCTCCTCAGATTGGCTTCTGTGTAACTTCTGGGCTTTCTGGACATGGGGATCATGAAAAGAGGCAACAGAGACCTCCCCTAGGATGACTTCAGCTGTGGGGAATGAATGCAGCTCCCCATCAACAAGGAATGCCCTGGAAAGTGCTGGTGCAGATTTGGCGGTGCCAGCAACCCCCTTGCTATTGCTTCTTCCAGGGAGTGTGCTTAACTGTTGGCATTTATTCTGTTGTTGGGTGGGGGTTTTTTTTGAGCTTAAACCCAAAGTTTAAGTAAATAAAATAAATTACCGAAATTTAGAAAAAATAAATAAAAGTAATGAACAAAAGGTAGTAGAGTGGGAGGTGGAAAAGCTGGTGCTGAATGGCAGAATTGATGCAGGAGATTCTGGAGAGAAACCTTCAGGAAGCCCAGGGAAATAGAAGATCAGGAAAAGGGGTAGAAAAGGAGAAGGAGCAACTGCTGCTCAGAAGAGGGAGAAACAGTAGCTGGAAAAGATGTGGTGGAAAGTTGGAATCACCCGATGGAGAGTTCTCAGCCCTTGGTGGTCCAATCAGGAAGGGAGATATCTGTAAATATTTAACAGGCAGGCTCTTGAGGGGAAATTGCCTGCAGCCTGTTTGTCTGGGGCGAGGTTTCACCTGCTCTCACACGTGGAGGGAATGCAGGCAGAGCCCCGTCAGTCACCCCCAGCCAGCAGGGACAGGACGTGACAGGGATTGGAACAGGGAGAGCCAGCCATGAAAAACTGCTGCTCCCACAGACTTGGAAATAAAAGCTTCAGATGGCATTTTTTATTTCCCTGTGTTGTACCTTTGTTTTTAAAAGGAGGGAAAAGAACAAGGTTATTTGTTGAGGTTTTAAGCAACAGTAAAATCCCTGGGTTTGAGTTGCTGCTGGTTTCTCATTTTTTATATATTTTTTTTTCTGTTATCCTGCATGCATCACTCTGCAGCATCTTCATAGGCTGAGGGATAAAACATGACATAACTAAGATGTACAGTGTGCGTTTTGGCTAAATGGTGGGGCTGGTGAAACATTGCAATCATTTTTCTGCCTTTTATTTGAAATCATAAAGAGTTAAGTGCATCAGATTGCTGGGCTTATTTTTTCTTCCCTTCTGTGAATGAAAAATTGAAGAAGGAGTGTGGTTGTTAATTTAGGAGTTTGTTGGGAGAATATACTGACTATGACACCATTAATTGAAATAAAGAGCAGGAAACATCCTGAGCTGCAGGAAAAAAAAAAAATGCAAGGGAATGTTTGGCAAATGACATAAAAGATGAGATCTCAAGGTTCAAATTTACTGCTAATGCAGTTTCCAGTTAGCACTCAGTGATGAGCATTAAGGAGCAGGGCATAAAGCAACAAGGTGGGCTTTGGGAGGTGTGGAGGTGTTTTCCCAGTGTCTTGCAAATTAATAGTTATTTTTCAGAGTATATTCACTGAATCCCTACAAATGAGCTCCCTTTCAACCTCTCTGTTTTAAGGAGTAGACTGTAATTGTGGAACAAGTTTCCAGATGTAAGGCTTTATTACGGTAGACTCTAAATCCATATGTAGATACCCAATATTTGTTTTTGGCGTTTTGCTGTCAGAAAATGTCAGCAAATAAATGATAAAAGGTGTCTCTGGGTGCCTGGGATGATTATTTAGGTACATTTGTAGATGTCTCAGAGTACCCTAGCTGTAAGAAAGACTGACCAGCATGGGATCATTTATTATAAATAACACCCAACCACCCAACTAATAGCCCTGTAAACCCAATGTGCTGCTGTTGAAAATGTTTTGGTTTTTTTTTGTCTTCAATTCTTTTGATTATCCTTCATGGTTAAATAGGATTAAATACAAAGAGTACGTGAAACCCTAGAAATGCTCTTTTTGCTGAGGAATATTAGTGGATTAGTGGGGGGAGGTTGCCCAGAGAAGCTGTGGCTGCCCCGTCCCTGGAATTGTTCAAGGAATGGGCTTGGAGCAGCCTGGGATAGTGGAAGGTGTCCCTGCCATGGCATGAGGTGGCACTGGATGGGGTTTAAGGTCCTTTCCAACCCAAATCTTTCTGTGGTTCTGTAACATTTTTGATGCCTCTCTTATGGAAGACATCTCTGAGTTCAGAGGAAGGGGAGGAATGTCCTTCATGGTGTGAAGCCTCTCCTTGTGGGGCAGCATCTGTGTCAGCTTTGGCTCTTCTGCCTGTGAGCTCAGTGCTGGGGACGCAGGAGCTGCTTGGTTGAACCAGGTTCCTCTGGGTGTTCCCAACTTCCCTGGCTCCATCCTCCCATTCCAGTGGTTTCTGAGGCTGCTGCACAGCTCAGTGCCTGAGCAGATCTGGAGGAAAGCAGTCCCCTGAAGAAAAACAAATTGATTTGTAAACACTGGCAGAGATAAGGAGGGACTCTGTGGTGGGAATAGGCACGTCAGGAATGCTGCAGTGACAAGATCGATTTGCTTCGATCAGTGCCTCAGACTGCAGCAGCAGCTCTTGTCTGAAGGTACCATGTGCCCAGGGAATGTGTGGGATGGGCTCTTGTGGGCTGCCTCTGCTCCCAGTGGGCACATTAAATGTCCCAGCAGAGCAGGCAGAGACAGAGTCTAGGAAACATAATTGTACACCTGTGTATCTTCTCTCAGAGGATGATCCGCTTTGAAGTTTGAAACTTTAGGGGTGGGATATTAGCACAGAAATTAATTTTTAGACAGCAGTGCTATCTGGTTAGAGTAATTGCTTATTATCTGCTTCCCTGGGGTTTTAAGCTCTTGGAAACGACTATTTACATCTCTGTGTGTGCTTAAAGGCAGGAGAAAATTGCACTCCATTGTTTCAAACTCCGTTCTGGCTCTCTGAAGTGCCAGGAGGGAAAGGGAGTTTAGGGAACACTTTCTCCTGACCTGTCTGCCCCAGGAAGTTCCTGGGTTGGAAAGGACCTTAGAGACATCTCATTCCATGGGCAGGGGCACCTTCCACCATCCCAGGCTGCTCCCAGCCCTGTCCAACCTGGCCTTGGGCACTGCCAGGGATCCAGGGGCAGCCTCAGCTGCTCTGGGCACCCTGTGCTCAGCACCCTCACTGGGAAGAATTCCTTCCTAATATCTAATCTATACCTGCTCTCTGTCAGTTTGGATCCATTTCCCCTTGTCCTGTCACTCCAGGCCCTTGTAAATTGTCCTTCTCCATCTTTCTTGTAGGCTCCCTACAGGAGCTGGAAGGGCTCATATGATATCTCTGATTTTTAATATTATTTAAGCCATGAGTGACTTCAGTGCTGGTGAGTGGCCAATGCTGGGGTGTGGGGGATAGAGAAGTTTTATTCTTTCTCTTTGTCTTTTTTATTTATTTATTTGTTTGTTCCAAAGTCTACAGTAAACACTGCCATAAACTATGCTGATGTAAAACAACTGCAAATTGAGGCATTATTTCATGTTATTTGTACCACAATTTTATTGCATTCACAGTTATTTACAGTATGTAAATAAGCTTCATGGTGTAGAAAAATGTTCTGCTATAACTCAGTTGTTTGAGCATTAAAAAGGAGAGGGAATCAACCAAACCCCATAGATACAGGCAGCAATAAGAGATTATGGATAATACTATGGATATATTTTTTTTGTTATAGGATTAGCTCTGTTTGAAAATAGCACCCATTTCCTGAAACACTGAAATCTCTGTACTTCAGCTACCTGCATTGTGTTATAAATCCATAATGACTATTTTCCATCAAATGTTGTGTTACAATTTGAATTATTAAATGCTAAATTGCTGTGTATGGATTGTAAAGCAATGAGAATTTCCTGCTAGTTGAAAGGGAGTGCTACAGTGGGTAAGAATTCAGCCTTTGATGAGCATTGCAGCGTCTGTAGACAAAAGCAATTATATGCAGATGGAGCCCAGGCAGCACAAAGATAAATGGAAGGTCCTTTTAAATTCTGCTTGCAGCATTCCCTACGTGAACATGGACTGCAGTGTGATTGTCTGGCTTTTTCAGGGCTTAATTTTCATCCCACTGAATGTAAAGGTAAAAAACATCTATTAATTTCAGCAGCAGCAGGGTGGGGTGCTTTGGGAGTAGATTAAAGCAGGATAAAAATTTTTGGAGAGAGAGAGAAAGGTAGCAAACTTTGGCAGAAAAATATTACTTGGGTGCAGGTAGCTTGAAGAGCCTGCTCAGATGGGGAAGAGGTTCTGTTTTTACCTTTATGTTTTGTATTGGTGTGCTGGGTGTATTTCCAGGACCCTGATTGAGGGTAGTGTCACATTTTTCCCTGGAGGAATCAGTTTTTGGCAAATACAGTATGAAAAAAATCCTTTGTAATAAAAGCCAGTAGAAAGGAGGGATCCATTCTGGCACTCCTGGCCAAAGAAAGGGATTTTTGAGAGCCAGGTGAGGTTTGTGTTTGGTGGATCTGATGTGTGTCACCAATGAGGAGACAGGGTACTTGCAGGTAGTGTTTTTTCCAGGATTAGATGAGCTAGTGGCCTCTCTGGCCAGGGATGAATGGACACTGTCAGCTCCACGTGTTTAGAGATCGTGGGAGGATGGGAGAGGTGCTGCACAGTGTTCATAGGTAACCATGAGAATGTGTTTCTAGAAAATGAAGTCCCATGTCCAGCTGTCACAGGTGATGCTGTGTCTCACCCTGCTTGTCTCCTGCTCCCTGTAGTTTCTGACAGCACATTATTGCTGCTGGGTGTGAGCACAAAGCTCTTCATCCTGCTTGGAATTCATACCTGGTTCACACAGAGATGAACTCTCAGCTTCCCTGCAAAATATTTAGAAAACTAGACAAATCCCTTCTGTCAACTTTCATCATGGATTGCGGTGTGGAGATGGCTCTTTCCCTTCTTGTTAGGACAGGCAGTGCCTGTCAGGGCTGCCCCTGCCTGCAGACAGTGTGCTGGAAGCTGTGCTGCCTTGGAGGGACTCTGTTTCAGGGACAATAAATCTCCTTTTTGGGCAGTAGGATTTCCCACTGCTTTTCCCAGCAGCCAGATGAATGCACCTGCATGCAGTGTGCTGTCACGCTGCTGGGTCTAGCTGGGAGCTTGGCACCTGCAGGAAAACAGAAAGTCTTGAAGTTTAAAAGGTAGCAAAGGCAAATGTGGTTAAAATCCAACTTCTGGGTCACACCAGAGTGGGGAGGGTCTGCCCTGCCCGGTGTGGTCTTTTCTTTACTCTGTCCTTCTGCCTTAGCTTCTGCTTTAAAGCCCTCTTAAGGGGCAGGGGAAGGTGCTCCAGTGTCCCAGGACAGAGCAAAAAGTGCTGCCCCTTGTCCAGTGCAGAGCTGCTCTTCCAGCATGTGGAGATGTGTGGCTGTGATGTGTTCACCTGGATGTTCTGAAAGCACATCAACATCAGCTCTTGACAAAGCTCCTTTGGATAAAAGCCATGGCAAACACATTCCCAGCCCCTCTTGGAGCCTGATGGCACTGCAGCGGTGCACAGAGAGTTTGGAGTGGTTTGAAGAGCAGAAAGAAGCACAGCTATTTCTTCATTATTATTTTTTTCAAGCAGCACACACTTGGTTTCTCAACTTTTGAGGCTGGTGTTGTCTGGTAGGCACCTACATTTCCTTTCACCCCCAAGTGCATCCCCCAGAGACTTTTATCATTGCTTCCTTTCCCCTTTTTATAGGATTCAGGGCTGACATCGCTCTCCCAAGCCCAGTGTTCTGGGATTTAACTGGTATCAGAACAAACCCCAACCAGCAGAGCAGGATGAGCTGTGGCCAGGGCTTTTCTCTGGGTGCTCTCAATGGCTGGCATGGTCAGACCCCCAGTAATGTGCTGCAATGAATCAGCCCCTTGCAGACACGGAATAAATTCGTCTTGGGAAAAGAACTTTACCATAGAAGCAGCATAAACTTTGTTGTATTACCCTAAGGTGCCCAGTAATTGCTGTTGATTGGAAGGGAAAAGCCATCCAGAGGAGAAATGCAATTTGTTGCTGTGGCTACTAGCTCCCAGATTTATTATCTCTCCTCATTCTCCCTGAGTGTTGTAAAATACACCACACATTCAGCTTGCTTTCTTTTTTTTTTTTTTTTTTTGCTCTTGTTGTTTGTGTTTTGTGGTTGTTTTGTATTTATTTCAGAGTAAACCCTGTCTGCAGGTTTATAGCACTGCCAGGTGCAGCATCACTGTGGACTTGCACTGTAGCTGCTCAGTGCTGGCATTTGTTCAGAGGCTGCCACTGAAACATAAAACACCTTTTGTCCTCAGTGTCTCATCCTGAGGTGGAGCCAACCTTGGCTGTTGTGGGAAGGGAAATGTGTTAAGGGAAAAGTGGGGAAAACATCTGGGAGATTGGGTGGCCACAGCAAGAGTTTTCACAGTTTCAGGGAAACGTGGTTCTAATGCATGTACACATTTTGTGGATGAAAAATAAATACCTTCATTTCAATGATGAATTGAATGCACAATGTTTTATACTTATAAAATTGGGAAGGCAGTGTGAGGCACAGAGAATAATTCAGAGTGAGAAAGCAGCTGGCAGTCCCAAGGAGGAAGGGAGGACTTTTCCTTAAAGGAAGAGGCAGAGTTGATTCTCTTGTCCCTTTCTAGGATTTTTGGGTGAGCTTGGAAAAGTCCTTCCAGCCCCTGAGTGCAGTAACAGCACCACTCCCCTTAGTGCTGAGAAGTGCCTTTGACTCTCAGGGATGCAATTGCTCCTCTTCACACTGATAAAAGTCACTGCAGTGTGAAACTCATTGCATTTCTCCTCTGCTTTCATTTGCCTCTGCCTTCCACTCATGGGGTTTTGCTTTTCATGGCATGAGTCACAAATTCCGCTAACGTATCTTAAAGATATGTCCTGCAGAACAAAGCCATGTGTTGGACATGGCACAGGAAATTGTTGTGCCAGAAATGCACTGAGAGAGCACAGTGTCTTCTTCAGAGGCTGCTTTTTAGCACAGTAAATGAGGAAAAGATGTTGTCAGCTCTTACATGGTCTGGGAGTTAAGAAATCTTAGAGGTATCTCCTTGACAGGAGCCTGGGAAAGTGGCTCTTGATAGAGGAGTCTCTTGGGCCAGCTGCAGCTTTCTGAGATCTCCTAATTTCCTCTGAAAAGACGCTCAGGGCTTTATTTGGACTGCCAAATTAATATTTTGATTAAACATCCTGATTTACCATTTGGAAAAAAAGAAAAAATAGTATTTTTTCCTCACTCTGGAAGAGGGTTATTTAGTTAGGTTGGCAGTAGGAGAGAAATTCAGTAGGGCACAGGAGACTTGAAGCAAGCACTGTGCTCTCCTGGGTAATATTCCTCACTTTTCCTTTCCTCATGTGATGTGACCGCTGGGATCTTGTCTAAAGGTCCTTCATCTATCCAAACAGAGGCTAAAATCCACCTGCTTACCACCACCTCGTGCTCTTTACCTATTGTTGCCTCATGTTTTCCTGCTGTTTGCTGCCCTGTGGTTCCCAGCCTGGTCATGCCTCTGTTTCCCAGCAGGTCGTGGGTTTCTGCACCCTGCCAGCCACTTTGGGACACTGGTGCTCTAGCTCCCAGCCCTTTCACTCCGTGCAGCTCCTTGCTGGGTCTCAGGCTGTGCCATTTCAAGCTCCACAGGTGATGGAGCTATTTTTTTGCAGCTCCTCTGTGCTGTGGGGTGAGGGCTCATTCTGGAGAGCTGAGATTTATCTCGCTGAACACAGCGCTGTGTTTTCCAAATAACTCAGACTCTGAGCTGCTCAGGCAGCAAAAGAACTCTGGATTTTTGAGCATGCCTCGCCTATTATCTCTCTAATGACAGATTCCCAGCCAAACCTGGGGAGCACAGGACAAGCTCAGGGGTGTTGGTGTTTGTTAATAAAATTAAATTTGCTCTGGGATCTTGACGGCAGCCCGAGCTTTTCAGCAGACATAAACTGCAGCTCCTGGGTGCTGTGCACTTGCAGAAACACAAGTGTTGACATGAGCAGAGAAGAACTGTGCAGCCCAAAGGCAGCATGGCCCATGAGCTCGGGCAGAAGTGTCCACGAGAGCACACTCATCAGCACAGTTCACTAATTACCTCAATTACTGTGGCAGCTTCCTGATCCCACGCCAGCTTTTGAGCTTGTTCCTTGATCCCTGTTTAATGACAGAGTGCTCCCCTTGTTAATTTTTATATTTATGGCCCCTGCCCTCATATTCTTTGGGTCTGTTAAATTTTATGCTCTGTGAAACTGTTCAGGATTCATGGTGACCCCGGTGCTACCCCAGCTGATGTGCACCAGGGCCAGCCAAAGTTCCCAAAAGCTTACAGCAAAAGAACAGGAAACTTGAAAATTCTGATGTAGCAAGTTCAAACTAGGCAAATATGACAAGTGGTCTTGGAATTCTTCAGCCTCTAGAACTGGTTTTGTATCAGGAAACTTTTTTCTCTAATTAAAACAGGCTTTTTCTTTCCACATAAATTAATTGTAGAATATCTATGTGTTGTCTCTGGAATTTGGGGCATTTCAGATTCTTGTTTGGCTCATATTCTCTATCACATAAAAATAGTGGATTTTTAAAATGGTGTTACAGCATTCTACATTTATTTACAGTTGCAATCAAATACTATTTAAACATCAGTGGTTGTATATTCTTATTTAATGTATAAGAGTTTTGTCGTGGATTTTCACCACATTCATAGGCTGAATTTCTGTTACAATTTAAATGAAGGCTTTTTTCCTATTCCAAATGAAGTTATCAGTTCAGCCATAGGTTTTTAAGAGAAGCAGGGAGATTAATGTAATAACCCAGGCTAACTTCTTGACTAACACAAGTCATAGGATTTCAGTCACTGACGTGTCCACCCCAAAAACTTCTGGTTGACCTGGAATGAAAATGTGTGTATGTTTGTATAAAATTCAATCTTTTTTGAAAGATAGGAAATGATGGAAAAGCTACTGCATCCCTTGGCAATCTGTTCCAATTTGTTAGAATAAGCTCTCCTAACTCTTCCTCAGACCTTCATTCAGATAAGGTTGGAATCATTTAAACTGCCTGGCTCATCACTCCTGTGCCTGCAAATGTTTTCTGTTGTCAGTGCTTCCAGCTGCTGTTCAGGTCATTCCCACACTTAATTTCAAGAGTTCTTTGGACCTTTCCTTCTCTGTACAGCCCCTGGTGTCTTGTATTTGAAAAATCAAAAGTGTTTGATTGGCTTCCATAACAAAATGAAACAGGAACACCTCACACAAAGAAACAGGAGTGTGACCGTGTTCACAGGGGTCTGAGGATGAGGGAAGAGATGAGGATCTGACTCCATGTTTCAGAACGCTTGATTTATTATTTTTACATTAAAACTATACTAAAAGAGTAGAAGAAAGGATTTCATCAGAAGGCCAGCTAAGAATAGAATAGGAAGGAATGATAACAAAGATTTGTGGCTCAGACTTTGTCTGAGCCAGCTGACTGTGCTTGGCCATTAATTACAAACAACCACATGAGACCAATCACAGATGCACCTGTTGCATTCCACAGCAGCAGATAATCATTGTTTACATTTTGTTCCTGAGGCCTGTCAACTTCCCAGGAGGAAAAATCCTAAGGAAAGGATTTTTCATAAAAGATGTCTGTGACATAGGACAAGTGAGCCTGATTGTAGGAAGGTGCCAGCTCACCCCAAATGCTGCTGGGTGGGTAAATGAAGGAAATGCTGCTTGTGGCTCTGATTTTCCATCTGTAAATAACACAGTTGCTTTTGGAGGCCAGTCCTGGCTGAATCCCAAGCTCCCATCAGGCTCTGAATCCCATCCCAGCAGGCTCTCCAGTTCCATCATCAGGAGGGTCACTGCCTTGGAGCCCATGGTGCAGCTGGGGTTCTGAGTGTGCTCTGAGTGCTCCTTGCACTGAGCTTTGCCCTGAAGGCAGCAAGTGAGGCTGCTGGGGTTTAGCTGGGGGTGTTTCTTGAGGAGCATTGCAGTGCTGTTAGAGAATCATGGAGTTATTTAGGATCACCGAGTCCAGCCTGTGAACAATCCCCACCTTGTCAGCTAAACCAGAGCTCTGAGTGCCACATCCAGCTTTTCCTTGGACACTCCAGGGATGGGGTCTCCCCACCTCCCTGGCAGCCTGTCCCAGTGCCTGACCACCCTTTCAGTGAGCAAAGCTGAAGGTGTGTATCCAGGGGAGCTGGTGCCCTGCTAAATCCTGGGTTTGCCCCTCACCATCAGACCCGTGCTTTCAATCTGGGCTCGCCCTGGCTGCTGCAGCTCACCTGGAGCCTGTGGAGAGCACAGCTGGCTCATTTCATCTCTTGCTCTGGACATCCTGCTTTGTTTCATTTCCTTCTGATTCACTGCACTTTCCTACCTCTCTCTGCTCCCAGGCCATTCCCCTGGAGCCCTGCACTGTCCTTCCACTTGGCCTCGTGTTCATGGTCACCGTCCTCTGCCTTGCTCCCCTCACTATTCAGTGTTTCCTTGTAAATCCACCTCAGCTGCTCCATCCCTGCCCTGTGCCTGCAGGCACTTCTGCCAGCACAATTTCTGAACATTTTGTCGATGTTTCCATCCTAGTTACCCACTGGATCTGCTCACTGAATGAATTCCCTGGCTTTTTAGCTGATCACATCTCTGGGCATGAAGGGGAAAGAAATAATTGCTGCAGGGCACAGGGGTCAGGGTGTTTGGCTGCTCCTCTTCTGCTCTTTAACAACCTGAGTGTTGGCCATTAACCATGGTAAAAACAACTGCCTGTTTCCAAGTCTATTGGAGTATATTTATGAGTATATTGTGAGAAGACATGGAAATTTGGGTATTCTGTTTAATAGCTAGAATTTAAAATGCTAGGGTTCTTTTTATTCTGATCAATCAACTTTTTTTTTTTCCTTGAGCTTTGCAATTCTAGAACCAAAATAACCCTCAATTAAAGGAATATTTAAACCTGTAAATTGCAGTGAACAGAAGTGACCAGAATTGGTACCCACTGCTGAGTTGCAGAGCAGGGATACTCATGTCAGCAGCTACAGAACCTACCCAGCAGCACATCTGCCAAATCTCTGGCTGAGCAATGCTTGATTAGCAAACTGGAGCTGCCAAGGGATGCTGTGAGGGTGTGTGCAGGAATTGTGTGGGGTTTGCATCCCCAGAGCAGCCAGGGAAGGCTGATGGTTCCTGGAGGAAGGGCTGCCTGCACCTGCAGTGTGGGGATGCTGGGATCATCCAGGGGTTTGCAAGCAGCTCTGAAGAGGAGCCTGGTGCTGGCTGATGGCATCCCCTGAACTTCAGTGGTTAAGTGACTGCTTAAATATTTTATAGTGCTTTGCATCTTTTAGTAAAATAGACCTGAGACTGTCAGAGTCCCCTGAAGATCCCAGCTTTTGGCCTTCAGGACCACCTGAAGCTCTCTCCTGGTTGTGGAAGTCAACAGCAATGAAGTTAAGGAATTCAGTGGAGATGCAGGTGCTGTGGAGGAATGTAGGGGGGATAGAATATAAGAAAATAAAGATAGTGCAGAAAGTAATTTTACCCCTGAGGAGTTGCAGCTGGGCCAATTATCAAAGATTAGGAGCAGGGCTGACTTTAACAGGCCACAGCTGTAACCAGTGAGAAGAAGATGCTATAAAAGGCTCATGAATGGATGGTGGGACATGGATGGATGGATGGATTGCTGACTGGTTAAGAAGGGCACTGGAGTCAGTTGGCTGCTTTGTGAAGAGGAAAGAGTCAGTGCTCTGAGGAGTTGCCCATGAGGAACACCAAAGAGGTGTGAAACTTTTGTGATAAGGAGACACCAGTATGGAACCTGTGTGATAAGATGCCAACAGAAGAGCAAGGGAAGCCAGTGTGGGATAAAGAGTTAAGGAGAATTTTCTCATTTCAAAAGAAGTGATAGACTGCTGCATCTCTGGGACCCTGCAATCCCAGGGTACAAGAGAGAGAGATGCTGCAGTAGTACCATGATGGATGATAATAAATGCTTCTTTGCATTAGATTTCCATTTTCTACAGGGAAACATTTATTAGTGGTGAGTGATGGTGTGGTCTTTGGGGTGTTTTTTTTTTTTTTTCATCTGCTGTTTCCCAATCCACTGATAAATCTTAACTCTTCACATTCTAGCTGTTGTTACTGATCTGAATGACCCTTTTCAGAGCTGACTGGCATCTGGACAGGCTGGGCAGCCTGGCCCAACAAATCAGCTGGAAATGTGATCCAAGTGGAAAAACAAAAGCAAAAGGAGTGAGAGGCAGAGCTGGCACAGCCTGCCAGCTCTTGGAAAGAATATTCCAGCTTCAGGGGGACTTGGAGAGTTGTTTCCTTTGGATCTTGCCCCAAATGCCACCTTGGCCTTTCTTATCCCAGTCCTCAGTCTGGCTGGGCTGGTCCAGTTTGATTCCCTGAGGATGCAAGGTGGAGCCAGGGCAGATTGCTGGATGGTTGAGGGAGGAAACCTGGCCCTGGCCAAGTCCAAAGACAGATCTTTTCCAAAGGGGTTTTGGTTGCGCCTCCAAAGTTGCAGTGCTGCCAGCTCAGGAAATAAAGTAGGAAACAAACAAAAAAGAAGCCAACCTTGCCCACAACCCACTGAATCCTAATCCTTAAATCCTGAGATTTGGAAAACAAACAAAATGTCATTAAAAATTTTTCTTGTGGTTTCTTTGATTTTTAATCTTCTTATTCTCATGGGTGATATTGTTCTTAATTTAAAATTCCCCATAACCACAGACTCCTCTGATGGAGGCTGAGATTGTCCTTTCTGAGGAGAGTTACCATGCATTAATTGCTTGTCTTGACTATTTTCCTTCCCTTTTTGCCTACTTCCCCCTACCTTTTTGTTATGCAGAGACCTGCACTGGAGCTACAAAATGTGTCTGGGGAAATTGATGGAAAAAATTAATGTAACTACTTCACATATATTATGTCTTCTGAATATTTTTAATAAAAAATTATACTGCTTGCACAAAAGTTATACATGCAAGTGTAATTACATCATCAACTGCTGTCTAATTGCTAGGAAAAATATTAGCCCAGACAGAG
Source organism: Melospiza melodia melodia (assembly GCF_035770615.1). Taxonomy (NCBI): domain Eukaryota; kingdom Metazoa; phylum Chordata; class Aves; order Passeriformes; family Passerellidae; genus Melospiza; species Melospiza melodia. The sequence goes on along the minus strand of NC_086212.1, from coordinate 5,029,685 downwards.
CTTAAGGTAACTTAGTGTTATAATTAAATTTAGAATCTTTCAATGTATCTTACAAAATGCTTCTCAGACATTCCAAGCACTTAAAATAATTTTAAATCATTCTCATTTCTTTATACAGTTTCTGTCACCTCCATGGTGATATAAATTATTCAGTAATTACAGTAAATATAAGCTTAATTAACTGTAATTAACTATCCAAATCACTAGTAGTAATATATATTTTATTTTAATTCTCTTTTGATTTCATGGCTTCCAGAGTAATTGTTTGCTTGGTGGTGGTGAAGAGAGTGAAACATCGGCCTCTGCAGAGCAATCTGAATGAGAGGTGTGAGATAAAACCCACCAGGAAATGGGCATCACCTGTCTGAGCTGCATTCTCACCTGTCTGAGGCAATTCTCAGCCTGCATCACTACCAACCTGTGTTTTTAATAGGAAAAGTTGAGGTCATCAAACATCCCTTGGGAATGTTGGTTATTAATCCTTATTCTTTGGTCTGTGACTGTCGCAGACATCTTTTATGGAAAATCCTTTCCTTAGGATTTTTCCTCCTGAGAAGCTGAGAGGCCTCAGGAACAAAATGGAAGCAATTATTATCTGCTGCTGTGGAATGCAACAGGTGGATTTTTTGATTGGTCCATGTTGGATGTTTGTAATTAATGGCCAATCACAGTCAGCTGGCTTGGACAGAGAGTCCAAGACAGAGCCTTTGTTATAATTCCTTATTTTTCTATTCTTAGCCAACCTTCTGATGAAATCCTTTCTTCTATTCTTTTAGTATAGTTTTAATGTAATATATATCATAAAATAATAAATCAGCCTTCTGAAACATGGACTCAGATCCTCATCTCTTCTGTCAACCTGAGACCCCTGTGAACACTGTCACATGTGACAGTTGGTTTCATTTTTTTATTTTGCAGTGGAAAAAAAAAATCCCATGCACAGAGCTTGGGATTTCTATCCACCCTACAAAGGGTGTGCTCTTGTCAAATCCATCAGAGGCTGCCAAGAGATTGTTGGGTTATTTTGGTTTTTTAATTTGATGGGAGAGGGAAGGAGAGGAAGGGGGGGCTCCTGATACTTTTATTCAACTGACTAAAGAGCTCATGTTAACATTCTCTTCTGAAAATACAGCGTTGGCCTGTGTGTAAAATGAGCTTTGAAGTGCAGAGCTGACAAAGCCCAGGGGGAAGCGTGTCTTTTATTAACAACTGCTGGTACACTGCAGCAACTCCTCTGGAATGTTTAGAGGGAGCGTTTTCTGTGTGAGCAGGAAGGGCTGCTGGGCTGGGACAGGCCCTGGCTGTGGCAGGAGGCTTTGGTGACCCTTTGTCCTCCTCCTCCACCCCTGGGAGTGCCTTCAACCCACAGGTGGGGTGGGAGGACCAGCACGGGACAATAATCAGCAGTGAGGAGAAAAAGTCGCTGTGCAATGGAGGTCTGAATTTTAGATTAGTGACACGGTGGCTGGTTTGAGGTTAGGGTGTTTTTGTCTTTTTTTGTGGAGATTTTTTGGCTTTTTGTTATCGTTGTTTTGGGTTTTGATTTTCTTTTTGGTGTTGAGGTGTCTTAGGGGACGGCATTTCAGTACTTCAGTGGCATGCTGGGTTCTGGTTCTTCAGGATGGGCTCAGGTGCTTTCAGAAACCATTTTAACAAAAATCCACAGTAGTGTTTTATGCATCTATACCTCTGCAGTTGTATTTTAAATATATTTGCATAATACAGCATGTGGACCCATTTTTTCCTTTTTTTTTATTAATCTACCTTGCACAAAAGGAGATTTACCTGGGAGAAACAAGCCTGCAGCTCTCTTCTCGCTCTCCTTCCTGCAGTGATTTCCATCCTTGCTTCTACATCCTTCCTTTGCTTCACAGACCCCCAAAACACATCCTGCCCATTGATGGGACCGTGCTGAGCACAGATTGGTGTCATTAGGAAAAAAATCCTTCCCTGTGAGGGTGGGCAGGCCCTGGATCCCTGGCAGTGTCCCAGGCCAGGCTGGACAGGGCTGGGAGCAACCTGGGACAGTGGAAGGTGTCCCTGCCATGGCAGGGTGGAATTGAATGAGCTTTAAGGTCCCTTCCAACCCAAATGACTCTGGGATTCCATAATCCTATTAGAGATAGTCCTAAAACCAGCTTAAAAGCCTTTCCAAGGCCAGAGGAAAAGCTCAGTACCAATGCTGGGGTGAGACACTCTTAGCTCTTGGCTTTGAGATCTGGGGATCTGAGGCTGGCTGATACAGAATGAAATACGAGCATCCTGAATTTTTCATGTTGCAGTTCAAGTATATTTGGGCTAGATTCATCAAAGGAATAACCGGGAGAGATATTTTTCATTTGTAGAATCCTAATGAATACATGACACCGCTATTCATAATTTATCTGCTTTCGTATTTTAATTAATAGTTCTACTGGCCATTTCTGCATTTTCCCCCCCTTATTTATAGAAAGCCATCACTTAAAATATATTGAGTCGTGCTGCTGTTTGTTACCTTTCATAAGTTTGCCTTAATATTAGGACAGAGTGAACTTTGCTGTAACTTTTAAACACATAAATGAAGGTGAAGAATGCCATCTATTTTGCTGTTCCTTTGAGTCCTGTCAAAATTTGTGGTTTCCCTCTCTCCAAGTGCTCTTACATCATTTTATCCAGGGAAGGTTGTGTTTCTTGTGCAGGAGGGAACCACTAGAGGACACCACCAGATGATACATAAAGCAAACAAACACTGCTGTAAATAGGGAGGGGGCAATTAGTAGGGATGGGAAAATGCTGATTCCTAAGCATGGGGATGAATGAAGCTAATCTGTCATCTCCTTATTGCTAGCCAGAGCCCTTGGGCTGGGAATGACCAAATCCTTGCTTGGATTGGGCTGTGCAGGGCTGGGAGTTGGACTTGCTGATCATTGTGGGTCCTTCCAGCTCAGGAGATTTTATGATTCTGGGACTGGATTCCAAGAGCTTCATTTGTGATGGTTCTAGACCAGGTCTGGAGGCTCTCCCAGGAGCTCTGCAGAGCTGCTGTCAGTGACCTGGAGGAGCTCTGGGACCCTGTAGCAGGGTAGGGATGAGGGTGAGGTGACATTTCTGCCTTGCTGGCCCTCAGTGGTTTCTGCAGGACACTTTTTCCGGGGAGGAAAAACCTCCTGATCTGCTGAAGCAGATGGTGGAAGTATAAAGCAGACCTCTCCCTTCCAGGTTGCCCTTTAAAAAAGTGGCTTCAAACACAAGGGAAGGTTTAAAACTTTCAAATCACAGATTTAATGACAGGATAATGATGTCGACAAAGCAATTAGGGCTGGGAGAGGGCACAAATATCAAGATTATCCCTGTACAAAAGCTGTACCCAAGCCTGGTACAATGGTTTTCACCATTTGTGAAAAAATAGTGCCAAAACCTATCTCTAAATACTCAAGACCAATTAAATGTGAAGTATTTGCAGAAGAATCAGGTTACAATGTCAGGTTCTTGGGCTCTTGCCTCTAAACCAAAAGTCAGAGGCAGAAGGGGACAGGGAGATAAATGTAATTTCACAACACTCAGCAGCCCTAAATGCAAAACCCCCACAAAACCCAGCTGAAAAATTGCCTGTTTTCCATGTGTCTCTCACATCTGTGTGGTGTGGTGGATATCAGAGGAACTGCGAGCCGTGAGGATTTCTTTGAGATCTTTTAATCCCACAAAAAAATCATGTAAATCATGTGAAATCAGCTGTGATGCATCTCCAGTGTGATTTATGTAGATTGAAAGTTGGACTGGCCAAAAAGCACTCATATAATACTTTGTTTTATGGAGAACTGTGGGCTTTACATCTCTCAGAGGATGGTTTTGCTCTCAGGGGAGCATTCCTGCCTTTCCTTTTCCTTAGCTGGGATCAGGAGTGGCACAAAGCTCATCCTTTGGATGTGGAGCAGTGGTGGCTTCCCTTGCGGGCTGCTGGTGGCATTTTCTCTGCAGGACAGACCTCCACAGACAGAATTTATTCTTGTAGGAGCAGAGCATCCCCTGCTTCCTGTGGGGATTTTCAGAGCAGATTCTCTGCCCGTGCTCCCACTGGGGAAGGTGCAGAAGCAGCCCTGGGGTGCTCCCTGCCTAAGGGGTTTGCCATTGAATTGCTTTTTTAACTGACCTTTATTCACTGAGCTCCTTTTCCCTTCCTCTTTGCCTTCCCCTCCCCACTTTCCTTTTTCCTTTTCCCCCTTTTTTTTTTCTGCCTCCTTTCCTCCTCTTTATTCTGCCTCATTTTTCCCCTCTTTTTTTTTTTTGTCATGTTTTGGTTTTTTTTAATATATTTTCACCTTTTTCCCTCTTTAATCTTTTATTTTCCTCTCTTTTGTCTTTTATTTTCCTCTTTTTTGTCTTTTTTCCTCTTTTTTGTCTTTTTTCCTCTTTTTTGTCTTTTTTTCCTCTTTTTTGTCTTTTTTCCTCTTTTTTTGTCTTTTTTCCCCTCTTTTTTTTCTCTTTTTTTGGTCTTTTTTTTTGTCTTTTTTTTCTCTTATTTTTGTCTTTTTAAATCTCTTTCCTCCGTTTTCCTTCTTTTTTTCTGCCTCCTTTTTCCCCCTCTTTTTTCTTTTCTTTTTTCTTTTTTTTTTTGTCCTCTTTTTTGTCTTTTTTTCCCTCCTTTTTTTGTCTTTTTTTTTCCTGTCTTTTTTCCCCTCTTTTTTGTCTTTTAGTTTTTTTTCCTCTTATTTTTGTCCTTTATTTATCTCTTTCCTCCTTTTTTCCTCTTTTTTTTTTTTTTTTTGTCATTTTCTCTTTCTTTTCCTCTTTTTTTGGTCTTTTTTTCTCTTTTTTTTTTCTTTTTTTTTTGTCTTTTTTTTTTTATTTTTTCCTCTTTTTTGTCTTTTTTCCTCTTTTTTGTCTTTTTTCCCCTCTTTTTTTTCTCTTTTTTTGGTCTTTTTTATTTTTTTTCCCTTTTTTTGTCTTTTTTCCTTTTTTTTTGTCTTTTTTCCCCTCTTTTTTTTTCTCTTTTTTTGATCTTTTTTTTTTGTCTTTTTTTCTCTTATTTTTGTCCGTTTTAATCTCTTTCCTCCTTTTTCCTTCTTTTTTTCTGCCTTCTTTTTCCCCCTCTTTTTTTCTTTTCTTTTTTTTTTTTTTTTTTTGTCCTCTTTTTTGTCTTTTTTCCCCTCTTTTTTTGTCTTTTTTCCCCTCTTTTTTTTTCTCTTTTTTTGGTCTTTTTTTTTTTTTTTGTCTTTTTTTCCTCTTATTTTTGTCCTTTTTTTATCTCTTTCCTCCTTTTTTCCTCTTTTTTTTTTTTTTTGGTCCTTTTCTCTTTCTTTTCCTCTTTTTTTGGTCTTTTTTTTTCTCTTTTTTCCCCTCTTTTTTTGTCTTTTTTCCTCTTTTTTGTCTTTTTTCCCTCTTTTTTTGTCTTTTTTCCCCTCTTTTTTTTTCTCTTTTTTTGGTCTTTTTTTTTTTGTTTTTTTTTTCTCTTATTTTTGTCCTTTTTAATCTCTTTCCTCCGTTTTCCTTCTTTTTTTCTGCCTCCTTTTTCCCCCTCTTTTTTTTCTTTTTCTTTTTTAGTCCTCTTTTTTGTCTTTTTTTTCCATCCATTTTTTGTCCTTTTTTTTTTTCCTGTCTTTTTTCCCCTCTTTTTTGTCTTTTTTCCCTCTTTTTGTGTCTTTTTTTTTTTTTTGGTCCTTTATTTGGTCTTTTTTTTCCTCTTATTTTTGTCCTTTATTTTCTCTTTCCTCCTTTTTTCCTCTTTTTTTTTTTTTTTTTTTTTTGTCATTTTCTCTTTCTTTTCCTCTTTTTTGGTCTTTTTTTCCCTCATTTTTTTCCTCTTTTTTTTTTCCCCTCCTTTTTTGTCTTTTTTCCCCTCTTTTTTTTCTCTTTTTTTGATCTTTTTTTTTGTCTTTTTTCTCTTATTTTTGTCCGTTTTAATCTCTTTCCTCCTTTTTCCTTCTTTTTTTCTGCCTTCTTTTTCCCCCCTCTTTTTTTCTTTTCTTTTTTTTTCTTTTTTTTTTTTTTTTTTGTCCTCTTTTATGTCTTTTTTTCCCTCCTTTTTTTGTCTTTTTTTTTCCTGTCTTTTTTCCCTCTTTTTTGTCTTTTTCCCTCTTTTTTTGTGGTTTTTTTTTTTTTTTTGGTCCTTTATTTGGTCTTTTTTTCCTCTTATTTTTGTCCTTTTTTTATCTCTTTCCTCCTTTTTTCCTCTTTTTTTTTTTTTCTTTGTCATTTTCTCTTTCTTTTCCTGTTTTTTTTTGGTCTTTTTTTCTCATTTTTTTCTTTTTTTTCCCCTCTTTTTTTTGTCTTTTTTCCTCTTTTTTTGTCTTTTTTCCCCACTTTTTTCCTCTTTTTTTGGTCTTTTTTTTTTTGTCTTTTTTCCCCTCTTATTTTTGTCCTTTTTAATCTTTCCTCCTTTTTCCTTCTTTTTTTCTGCCTCCTTTTTCCCCTCTTTTTTCTTTTCTTTTTCTTTTTTTTGTCCATTTTTTTGTCTTTTTTTTTGTCTTTTTTTTTCCTGTCTTTTTCCCCTCCTTTTTGTCTTTTCTTCCCTCTTTTTTTGTCTTTTTTTTTTTTTTTTTTGGTCCTTTATTTGGCCATTTTTTTCCTCTTATTTTTGTCCCTTTTTTATCTCTTTCCTCCTTTTTTCCTCTTTTTTTTTTTTTTTTGTCATTTTCTCTTTCTTTTCCTCTTTTTTTTGGTCTTTTTTTCTCATTTTTTTTCTTTTTTTTCCCTCTTTTTTTGTCTTTTTCCCTCTTTTTTGTCTTTTTTCCCTCTTTTTTTGTCTTTTTTTTTTTTGGTCCTTTATTTGGTCATTTTTTTCCTCTTATTTTTGTCCCTTTTTTATGTCTTTCCTCCTTTTTTCCTCTTTTTTTTTTTTGGCATTTTCTCTTTCTTTTCCTCTTTTTTTGATCTTTTTTTTCTCTTTTTTTTTTCTTTTTTTTCCCTTTTTTTTTGTCTTTTTCCCCCTCTTTTTTTGTCTTATTTTTCCTTTTTTTCTCTTATTTTTTTCCTTTTTAATCTCTTTCCTCCCTTTTCCTTCTTTTTTTCTGCCTCCTTTTTCCCCCTCTTTTTTCTTTTTTTTTTTTGTCCTCTTTTTTGTCTTTTTTTCCGCTCCTTTTTTTCTTTTTTTTCCTTTTTTCCCCTCTTTTTTGTCTTTTTCCCTCTTTTTTTGTCTTTTTTTTCATTTTTTTGTTCCTTTATTTGGTCTTTTTTTCCTCTTATTTTTGTCCTTTTTTTATCTCTTTCTTCCTTTTTTCCTTTTTTTTTTTTTTTTTTTTTTTGTCATTTTCTCTTTCTTTCCCTCTTTTTTTGGTCTTTTTCTTTTTTTCCCCTTTTTTTGTCTTTTTTCCTCTTTTTTGCATTTTTCCACTTTTTTGGTCTTTTTTCCCCTCTTTTTTTTCTCTTTTTTTGGTCTTTTTTTTTTTGTCTTTTTTTTCTCTTATTTTTGTCCTTTTTAATCTCTTTCCTCCTTGTTCCTTTGTTCCTTCTTTTTTTCTGCCTCCTTTTTCCCCCTCTTTTTTTCTTTTCTTTTTCTTTTTTTTTTTTTTTTTGTCCTCTTTTTTGTTTTTTTTTTCCCTCCTTTTTTAGTCTTTTTTTTTTTTTTTTTTTTTTTTGGTATTTTTAAAAATCTCTTTCCTATCTTTTGACACCTGTATTTTTTTTTCTCTTCTCTTTTCTCTGCTTTTCCCTTCCCCTTCTCCTTCTCTGCCCTGCCCTGCGGTGGCAGCCCCAGGTCCCCCCGGGCTGGCTCCGCTTTGTCCTTGCGTGTCACGGTCACCAGAGGGGGACAGAGCCCCACGCACGGCACCTGCCGAGGGAACGCCACCCAAAATCCCAAAAATCCCCTGCCAGGACACGTTTTGGGATTTTGGGGTGGCAGCTGCGCCCCTGGGTGCCCCAAGCCCAGCCCTGGGTGCGATGCTGCTGCCACACCACAGGCACCAGCCCTTGCTATCACATGGCACCAGTGTCCCTTTAGCCTGGAAAAGATGCGTGTGCTTAAAAATAAACTCTCCACCAGCCCTTAAACAGCTGTAAATTCCTTGGGGGTTAAGCGGGAGATCGAGCTGTATCCCAAACTCGCCTTTGGAGCTGCTTGGTTTTTCCTGTCTATTATTGTAACAGAAATGCTGTTTAAAAATTACTTTTCCTACTTTTCCTATCTTTTAAAGATACCTGTTCTCCCCAGTTTTGGTCTGGTTCACTGAGAACTGGCACACAGCAAGTATTTAAGTTAGCAGCACCCATCTAGGAGAGAAATTTGCATCTGACAGCATTGGAAATGAGAGGAGAAGCAAATTTGACGAGCATTTGGCTTTTTCGATAGCTGGTTATGCCTGATTGGAACCGTGGGGAAAACAAATGCAATTATTTGTGTGAGATTGAATTTCATTGCCAGCAGAAAATGTAAAATCTGTCACCTGCACGCTCCTGTTGTCTGGTCATGGGCTGGAGGATGCTCCTGCAGCAATGCTGGGGGTACCAGCAGCCAGCCTGAGCCAAGGGGTGTGCTCAGCTCCCTGTGTCCTCCTGTCCCACTGCCATGTGGGTCACCCGTATGCCCTCCCACAATCATGGACATGGCAAAGCTGAGTGCTGTCCCCAGGAGGGTGTCCTGTGGGCTTTGGTTGTGTGGCAGACCAAGGCTGGCAGAGCAGAATCTGTGAGACCTTAAGACACATAAATAATGCTTGGCTTGAGTCCATTTCCCATCTCCAGCCAGCTTGCAGTGTTCCCTTCTTCAGATCTCAGTGTCAGACCCTTGCCCATATCCAGCTGTCCCTGGTAATTGAATTTTAATGCCTCAGGCTGGGAGTTCTTGGTGGTGTTTGAAGTGGAGCCTTTCAGTGTGGTCACCCACGGGCTTTGAAGCTCCCTGTCTGCCACCAAGGATGGTGGGGACAGTCCTCTCTCCGGGGGGACAGCCACTGTGCTTGGTCCCAGCTGAACCCAGGCAGCAGCTGATTTGGGGAATTGAGGAGTTTATTCTCTTCAGATGGGAGCGACTGGACAGCTAATGAGGGTTTATTCTGGTGGATTTGAAAAATGCATTAAATATTCTTGAGAGAGCCACCAAGTGCTGTTTGGACAGCTGGTGGCACCCAGTGATGTGGCCCTGCTGTCACTGATGGGACAGCAGGCTCTGAGCTCTGAGCTCCCCACAGCCCATCCTGGGCTGTGACATCCCACAGACCTGCAGCAGGTCCCCATGGGCACAGCCAGGGGAAGCCACCAGCTGGAGGGCCCCCTTTCTGCAGAGGAAAGAGGAATTTAAGGTGGAAACCCAGCAGAGCTGATATCTGAAACTCTCTTTCTCCTCCTTAAATCATTTCAGTGTAATTACTGTGCAAACAGAAGGCCTGGGTAATTATTACATGGTTTTGTGGGTGTAAATTTAACGTGTGGTTCCCATGCAGTCACACAGTGAGGGACAACGTTTTCCTTTGAGGTTTTCTCTTTAACTCCCTGCTTTCAGTTTCTCCCTGGACTCAGCACAGTCAGTAAATTGTCACCAGAGTGGGAAATAGCTCTGAACCCCCATCAGCAGCAGGGACTGGCACTGCCATCCTGGTTTGCAGCAGATCTGCACACAGACTGTGACCCAAACAGCCCAAAGCACAGGGAGGGGAACGCACAGTGCAGCTGCTGGGTGTCACAAGGCTTCTGAGAGACTCATTGTCCCCAGGGTTTGGTGGAGAATGGCTGGAGCTGTGCCAGGTGAGGGTCAGGCTGGATACCAGGGAAAGGCTCTTCCCCAGAGGGTGCTGGCACTGCCCAGGCTCCCCAGGGAGCCCCGAGGCTGCCAGAGCTCCAGGAGCTGCCAGGGGTGCCCAGGGTGGGGCTGTTGGGGTGTCTGTGCAGGGCTGGGGCTGCCCTGGCTGATCCTGGGGGTCCCTTCCAGCCCAGGATATTCCACGATTCTATGGTGGTTCATGAGCTCTAAGGGGACACTCAAGCTAATAAATGCCATACTGAAGTATTGGGATTTATTTGAAGATCTTGGGGAGCAGCAGCATTGTGTTTCACTTCCCCAGAGCTCTGGAGGCCAGAGCTTGTTGATCTTATGCACCTTTCCCTCTTTCTCAAGTTAGCGTGGAACAATGGTGCAGGTGTGTCTTAGAGGCAATCTTTTGCATTTTTACTTCTGACTTTAACATATTGCACAAAGAGTTGTGAATATCAGGTCATATTGATTTATTTATTGTAAGAAACTTTTCCATTGAATTACTGCCATTTCCCCTTTTTTCTGGTCATGATAACCTGAATTTTGCCACAGCCTGAGTTCGACTCTAAGCACAGGAAGAAATCACCATGAATGTGGCTCATTGGAACATTCCCACAGCCCAGGATGAAAGAGGTGGCTCCAAACAGCTTGGAATATTGGTGTGCTTGTGTGTCAGGGTGAAACACAGCCAGGCAGACCTGCACTGCTGTCTGAGCTGCAGAACAGATGACTCAGAAAAGACTCTCAAGTAAGTTATAAATTGTTTCCTGTCACCCGTGCTGCCGGCTCGCTCTGCTGTTCTGCTCCTTCAATTTCATTTGTTTCCTTCCTCCTTCCCATTCCCTGTGTGAAAACACACCTGAAAGTGCTTGTGCTGAAGGCGCTCGGGCTGATGCCCTGCTTGGAGTATTTTTAGTGGAATCCCCTGGGTTTGGGCTGCCCAGGTCCCACAAATCACCCAGTCATAAAGCCCATTGCTGGCTTTTTCTGCTGAGTGGGTAAAGATGCTGTTGGAATCAGTTTCATTTTTCAGTTTATCTTTTATTTCCCATGTGTGCCTTGCATAGATTGACTCATCCTGCTGAGAGTTAAACCTGTCTGTGCTTTTGGACCCACCTGCACTGCAAGAGCTGAAGTATCTTAGAAATGTTCTGTTCCAAGCCCACAGCACCCAAATTCTCTTGGGTGAGCCCTTTTCATCCAAAACCCCTCCATGTGGAAAGCTGGGGGTCTGTGTTTGTGCCTACAAAATCCAGGTGTCCTCTGGAGCATCCCAGGGGCCTTGGCTTGCTCTTGGCATGTGTCTAAACCCAACGAACTCACTGTGGAAATAATGAGTAGGTTTGGGAGCAGCAAAGGTGGAAGGGGTTATATTTTCCTGTTTTCCTTCTTGAAGACCACTGGATCCATGCTGTCTCTGGGCTATAAAAGAAGATGAGTGGGAAATTGAGATATAGAGGAGAAAGCCCCAGGCCTTCATGTTTCTAACAGGAAAAGCATTTTATTGGGCTGGAGTTTTCCATGATATCCCTGCAGGTTTTGGGGAGGCTCTGTGTACTTTGCCACCACAAGATTCCTTCAGCTGGTGATGCTCTGGCCACAGGGGAAGGAAGTTTTTAAGATGTGGTGATAGCAACAAGGCCCAGATAATTTTTGACTTTCTGTAGGTGCTTTTAGTCAGTCCAGGCTACTTCTCTAAACATATAAATACATTTTTCTCAAAGCTCACAGAAGTACAGGGATACTTTGATACAAAAACCACAGATCTGGAGGGGAGCATCCTGAGGATCTGCCCTGCTGTCCACTTGTGGTCCCCCCCTGGTGTGAGTGGAAAGGGAACATGCCAATTAATTTTGTTTACTTGAACAGAATTAATGTTTTCCTGCATTTCTGAGATACTTCATCTGGCTTTGAGCATTTTTTATTTGAACTTTAAAAATATTTTTCTGACCTTTTTTTTTTTTTCAAAATCAAGAGAACATATGAAAGTGAATCTTTCTTCTGATCAGCTTCCACTTAATAAATGTGTATTTTTTTTCAAAGGGCTGATTATATCAAAGTTTTCTAATGAGCCCCATGGACTGGACATGGTCAAGAAAAATGTCTGGCTTAAGGTACAGCTGGTTTTGGTTTCTCTCATCTGTGGAATAAATGGAAAAGCAATTTCATAGGTGGTAGGATGGGATGGTGAAGAGAACATGACGAGGAAAAAAAGTCCCTTATACCAAATATTTTCTGACAAAGATCTGAAAACACCTCTCAGTCCTCTACAGCAGGGTTACATCCTGCTAGTGTGACCAGTCCTGGATTTTGATCTTCCCTAATAAGTCTGAAAAACTACTATTAATCTTTAGATGCTGCCGTTATTTCTGAAGTTTTGGAATTTCATTGTGGCTTGTTCTGGATTTGAGCTTCCCCAAGGTTGTTGGGAGTCTGGGCTGGGCTAATTCCTGGGGAAGGAAGCAGAAGAGCTCTCTTATTTCTGTGTTTTTTAAATGTAAGTTCAGAGCTCACTTGTACATTGCCTTGGAAGGTAACTGATAACAAAAGAGATTTGGAGTTTGGGTAAGATAAGAATCAAATTGAATATTTGTCCTGACCCAACAATGCTCTCTATCTGTTCAGGAGATCCAAAGAGTTGCACTTGTTTTAAAATAGTTTTTCTGTTTTCTCTATCTCCTAAACTTCTCTGTGCTGATGTTGGGCTCGAGCACTAAATCTAACAACAGTCACAAACCCCAAGGGATGACAGCAAGTTTGTCTCTAAAATGTGGTGATAGTGAACTTTCCTATCCCTCCTTTATCATGGCTAAGTGCCTCAGGAGTTACAAACACCCTGGGACACTCAGAGCCTCTGGGGATGCTTTTATAACTTGTCAGGAAAGGGATGATTCCCCAGAGCTGCTGATTTCAGAGGTGGCCCTGAGCTGAAACCTCAGTGTTGTCCCAGCTCCTGAACTTGCTGCAGCTGAGCCTGGAGCATTTCCCAGCTTGGGCAGGAGGCTGAAGTCAATGCAACCACCAGAAATTACACAAATGCAACCACCAGAAATTACACACTGAGTTCCCAGTGGATACCCCTGATTATCCTGGATTGCTGAAGTCCGTGCCATCACCAGGATTTGCACACTGAGTTCCCAGTGGATATCCCTGAGCCTCCTGGATTGCTGAAGTCAATGCAACCACCAGAAATTACACACTGAGTTCCCAGTGAGAACCCCTGATTATCCTGGATTGCTGGAGTCAGTGCAACCACCAGAAATTACACACTGAGTTTCCAATGGGAACCCCTGAGCCTCCTGGATTGCTGAAGTCCGTGCAATCACCAGGAATTACACACTGAGTTCCCAATGGGAACCCCTGAGCCTCCTGGATTGCTGGAGTCAGTGCTATCACCAGGAATTGCACACTGAGTTCCCAATGGGATACCCCTGAGGAGCCTCCTGGCTTTGGGGATTTGCAATTTATTCCCCTTGGACGGAGGTCTGGTGCTTTCCTCCTTGAGAGGAGTTCTGTAATTCCTGTGTAATTCCATTAGCTCCAACTAGACCTACCTGCAGCACACAGAAAATGGTTTTCTAACCTCCAGATCCTACTGAAAATGATGCCCAGGTCCTTCCCATCAAGGGAACTTGTGCTCAGCAGAGACACAGTGACAGAAACAAGGCTTTTAAAAATGATTTATACAGCACTAGCAGCAGGACTGGTGAAACTTAAGAAGTGCTAACTGACAAGGGGTCTCTGGTTTTGCTTTTATTGTCTGAATCTTGTAAACTGGAGTCCAGGAACCTGGAAATATACCAGGAGGTTGGTGTAGACACTGAAATGGCTGGTTCTTCCCTGCCCCTTGATATTTATTTAGAAAGAACTAGGAAAAATATTGCTTTTTCTGACAAACCTGCCAATAAATTTACTCAGTAGGCATAAATAATTAGTAGCATGGGGACATGGCTGGCAGATGATAGTCTTGACATGTTTGTAAGCAGCTCAAAATCCATTACCATGGGATCAAAATTGCATAAGAGTCTAAAAAAAACCCCACTGAATCAGGGCCTAAAATCTAATATATCAACTTTGATAAGCTACCTAGTAATCAGCTACAAGAAAACTTATCTTGCTCAGGTTGTATTTCTAGCTGGCATATAGACTGAAAATTAAAGAATTAGCATATTTGTGGCAAATAAAATATTATGCTTCTGAACAAGTGACTGTCCTTATTTAATGCCCTGCTTTGTATTTAGAGTAGCTGCAGAGGCACATCCTATATGTGCTCAGTACAGCAGCTGGATGATGTGTTTAGAATAATTCATCAGATAAATTCATGTCCACGAATAATCTGCATTCAGATCATGACCTTTACCAAGCTGTGCTTTTTCCAGGGCTCAGAACCTCCAGCTAATGCTGGGGAGAAGCAAGAGGAACACAGAGGAAGTTTCCTCCCATCTCCTCCATCCCAGTGGGATTTGGGAGCAGGGCAGGAAATCCTCAGCCCAGGGCATTTTCTGAGTGTTTTGCTGGAGCTGGGGAAATTGTTTTAATTACAGACAAGGGGTTTGGGGCACAGCTGAGCTGTGAGAGCTGTGTGGCTTTGCCAGCATGGGCTCTCCTGAGTGCCCTGGCTGTCCCTAAGAGCAGAAGTGCATTGCTGAAAGCTGAGCTGGTGTGTGATACCTTTTCAAGGCACAGTCCCTGGCTCAGGTCAGACAGTGAAAGCAGCTCCCACCACCCGTGGTAGCTCTCACCCCTAAGGCTGGGCTGCAGAGTGAGTCCCTGCAGGCACTGGGCAGTGCTGGAGGTGTCTCACCATTGCTGGATTCTAGGAAATGAGGCAGGGCAGCCTGTCCAGCTGGTGAAAGCTACATTTGTGTATCCACTGAAACAGCTGGCTGCTTATCCCAGCACCCACCTGGTGGGAAAACCACTGATGAAGCAGCTCTGGGTGAGTGAGCTCTGCACACCGACTGCAGGGCACTGGAGAGGACCGAGCCAGAACAGCGTCAGGACCATGGACAGGGGCTCAGAGAACCTCGGCGACTTGGAAACCTTGGTAGGTTTTGCTCACTGTGCCAAAAACTAATAGGAAATAAAATAGCCAGAAAACAACAGGGCTGTAAAGTGTCAGGAGCAAAATCTGAGCCAGAAATTCCCATTTAGCCAATATTATATCTTGATACTGGATCACTCTGCTGTTGGTAATTTTAGGAGTGAACTTTAGCATTTTTTGTATGAAAGATTTGCATACTCCCTCATTTGCTTTCAGCAGTTTCACAGAGCTTTGTACTATGCTCACACAGAAATTCTGCAATGTTTTTATTTGCTTCTTGTGTTTAAGATGGTAAAAAATATTTTGTATACCCTTTTGCTGTGGGAGTAAGGTTCCCCTGGGTATGTTCCTCATATCCTCTGTATCATCTGGGTGAAAGAAGGGTTTTTCCAGTCCTGTTTTGTGGCTGGGGACACTGTGTTTAGCTCAGGAGGCTTTTGTGGTTTGATTCACCAGGTCACCCAAGGAGCTGGTGCTCCTGCAAAATGAGCAGGGAAACTTGAGACTGGATTTGCTAGGCTGTAGTCCTGACTTTGATGCTCCCGCTCTGGATGAAAGCAATAACTCAGTTTCCTTGTCTGTAAAATGGAAGACCAGGATTGTTCTCCCACTGTAAGAGCTTGAAGAGTGGATAAGGAGCTCAAAGCAGATGTTTTTCTGTAGGACACGTGTGTGAAGGAAGCTTGAAAGGGATCTGCGTTCAGCACTGTGAGGTTTATTTGCTGCTTCAGCTTGTTTGTTCTTTCATCAGGCCATTGAACAATAGCTAATGAAAGGGGATGACCTTATTTTTTTTTTCCCAGGATATTGCTGCTCTTGTGTCTTTGAAGCAATTAAGGCAGCAGCTTTGTGTGTGGAATGCAGCAGTGTAGGTCCTCCCTGTTAGGACTTTGATGACTGCTGCAAAAGCAAAAATGTGGCTGAATGGGGCTTTCATTATTTCATTATTCTCTAAATTTATTTTAGGCTGCTAAAGAATTAATGTGAATAATTTTCCCATTTCGCCATCTGCTTTAGACTCCATCTCAAAGGGTTCCCAATGAGCATTGCAGGCAAAACCCTTTAAAAATGATCCTCTCCATATTTCCTGCACTCAGCAGTCTGCTAATGTGGCCAATAGATCTAGGTGATGGGCCTGCATGATTTAGGGAGCATCATTAGGGTTATGATGAGCTGTGCAACTGTCTTGTTTATTCACACTTAGCAATTCCCTCGCAGCGCCTTTTGTCTCAGGAAGTCTTTTTGCATTTAAGCTTCTGCAGAGGGAGCAGTGCCAGAGACACTCAGTGGGTGACACATCCACCTTGGGCTCCTCAGGAGCACGAGCTGCTCCTCTGCCTTGCACCTTATTTCCCTGGTGGGTCAGGCTGGACACGCTGAGGAGCTCTGGGGAGCTCTCCACACCTGACCCAGGGGGAAGTGCTCATCTCCTGCTGACGTTAGAGGGTTACTCACAAAGAGTTTACATGTCTTGACTGTCAGTTCTCTGTGTATTTCCCACTCCAATCTCTTGGATCCAAGCAGTTTTTTTATTGCCTACCAAGTTTGCACTCCACTGAAGCCTCTATTAAACATCCTTGCCACCATGGCTCTCAGGGCAGCCCAGCACTGCCCTCCTTCCTTGTGAGGAGGGGGAGAAGGATGATCAGGAAGCTGAAGTATTTAACCTGCCTGTCAAACAAAATTATTCATGGCAGGTGAGTGGCTGAGCAGCATTTTGCAAGGTTGCTGTGAATAATACATAACATGGTCAGTCCTGGCATGGGAGTGATGCTCTAACTTTTGAATAATTCCCACACCTGGAATAAAAGCAGTGCACACCTCCCCATCTCTCATTTCCTGTGAGAGGTGTGAAGGGATGCTTTGATGCTCAGGTGTGAGCAGCTGCAGCTCTGCCCCTTTGGGTGTGAGCAGGGCAGGCAGAGGAGCAGAGCCTGAGTGGTGCTGGCAGGCTCTGAGTCAGCCCGTGCCCTTGGGATGAGCACACAGAGATTTATCATCAGTGAGGGGTTGTAACGAGGTTACCCAGCTCTGGGATGGCACCTCACTCATCTCCTGCCAGCCTGGGACCAGGGGCAGAGAAATGTGCAGCCAGCCCCTGCTCTCCCCTGTGGGTTTTGTTGGCAGAGCAGGAGACAGATGGATGGCCAGGCACGCAAATGTGCTCAGAGTTCTCCCCTAAGTATGATGTCATTCTGGTACTTTATATTCAGAGTAAAATTTTATAACGGCACTATTTCCTTCCTTCAAGCAAAAAATTAGTTGAGCCGATCCTCTATTCTTATGGAAAGTCTGTGAGTCTATTACTTTGCTGGGAATTGGATTTTTTTTTTTTATAATTCTTGAAAGGGGCTACTTTCTCACACAAAATTTTGGCTGAATTAGAGCTTTACCATGTTTTGCAATAGAATACATAAAGGTCTCTGACTTTTGATTATACACAGAAAGTCTTAGCTTTAAATTTTGAATTACTGGCCTTATATAAATTAAAACAAACAAGAAACCTTCCAACTTCTTTATTTTTATAAACTTTTCTTTTTACTTGCTCTTTCCTCAGTTACCTGAATTAGCTTTTAGCTCTCCCTGGAAATCCACGTGGTAATAAAAGGCAATACAAGTGTGCTTAAATCCCACCAAATCCATCACTTCATAAACACCCACACACCTCTCATGGTTTGAAAGGTGCATTTTGATCTCTGTTTTGTTGATGCTGACATAAATGAGTCACAATAATCTTGGTGCAAACTCTGTAAGTCAAAGAGAGTCTGTCCATTGACTTAGAGGCTTTGGCCCAAGCATTTTGATGTACAGGAAAAAAAAGAGATTGAGAGCCCTGGCTGACCTGAAAGATGCCATTTCCAGGAGCAGTCCATGAGAGGTATCAGGAGAGGATGGTTGTGATGGACAGAAGGGTAAATAGAGTGGGTGTTACAGCTTTAACATGTGGCTGCAAGGGCACTGGAGTGAGGCCTTTAATTTCACATTAGGATTCTTCTCATATTTGTTAGATAGAACAATATTAACCTTTTGAATTTATTTAGAAACTCATTAGTGCTTTTTTCTATAGTCCATTCTTTTCCTGATTAGCTCTTCTCATTACAATTCAAATTTCTTTCTGCTACATTTACCACATTGTCCTGCTTTCTCTCATCTCTATTGTTACTCAGCTTAATTTATTAAAGCAATGAAAAAGGAAGGGGGGATCGGTTGACACAGCAACCTTCCAAGCCTTTGGTGTTTGAGGAGGAAGAGAGAAGAAGGGAAACACCCCCAGGTTTGCCTTTTCCTCCAGGAAAAGGGTTGGGAGGATGTGGCAGCAGTTTCTATACAAGTGTGGGATGTAAGCATGGTTCAGAGTGGAGCAGCAGATGAAAACCTTCTGTGGGCCTTAGTCCATGCCCAAAGGTGCCACAGTGACATACCTGCACTGACCCTACAGCCTTGCAGGGCTTTCCTGCTTTCCCACTTCAGCCATTGCTCAACCCCAGAGTTTTTAAATGAAATTCACTCTGAGGGTTCACCATCCTCATCCTGTCCTGGCAATGTGCAGCGAATGCTCCTCTGGCATCCTGTACCTAAGGTTGCTTTAAAACTGTGGGTAAGCCTTTAGCAGCATTTCTATTGCGTACTTTTCCTTAGGACCAGGATAGAAGTTGGGAGCTGCTGTAATTCCTCTGGACTCCCCTCAGCTCCAGTGGAATGTGAATTGATGCTCTGATAGGTTTTTTCAGTGAGAAACTTGAGCCTGTCCCTGTTTTGGGGGAACTGGAATGGGGAGATGCTTAAATTAATTTATCTATTTGCTGTCCTGATTTGCAAACTATTTTTTGTTAGGAACATAATTTTTGGTCCTGTTTTTCTTTGCTTTCGTGCGGCGCTCATTTCTCAGCAGCAGCGCTGCCACATCCCATGTGCCTGTGATTAAAGCTGCATTCACTCCTGACAAGAGATGATTAAATACAGCCAGATGATTCCAGCCATCCCAGCCGTGGTGGTTCTCTGATTATTGGTGTGTTTGAACATCTCACAAATGTGAATGAATGTGTTTACGCAGCAGCTCTCGTAAAGCAGGGAAGTGCCAGAGTGTTTTATCTGAGGAACAGAGGGATTAACTCAGCAAAGGTTATATAAAGAGGTTTTGGCAGGGCCACAAAAAGAATCTAAATTTCTGAGTTTCTACTCCAATGCCTTAATCATAAAATCATCTTTTTCTCTGAATTCTTTTCCGTCTGTGGTAATTATAGTTTTGGCTGGGTTTATGTCCTTTATAAAAACCTGTCTTTCACACATCTTGTGAAATTGAAGAAGAGGAAAAAAAGAGAAGATAAAACAATCATAATTTTCCAAGTGTGTAATTCTGGATTCCAGCAGAGACCTAAAACAAGTAAGGTAATTATTCCACTCAGTTCAGCACCATTTGGAGAATTAGGCTATTTTGTGAATTGTAGTTTTAGAATAAGACACATGGACTGGAAAAAGTTCAATGAGCAACATGTAAAATAAAACAAATGCTTGCAAAAATCAGCTGAAAGAAAAGGAACTGGATGTAAGTGAAGGTGGCTGGAATAAGATGGGAAAGGTCAATGATGCTGAGGGAAGGTTTAAAAAGAAAGGAAATAAAAAGCAAGATTTTATTATTTCCTTTAGTTTGTGAGGAAAATGCCAGGGCATATTTTCAGGGCGAAATTAATTCTCGGTGCAAACTAAAGGTAAAAAGACTTTCCCCAAGGATGAATTTGGCCCATGGGCAATTACAGGAGGTCAGTCAGGGGAAGCTGCCAGCGAGAGGCAGCTAGTTAAAGGCTAGGCAAGACTATACAAGCACATTTGTTAGTGATGGTTAATTAACTCGTTCCTGGCAATCAGCCACCAGGGCAGGAGGTGGACTTAATTTGCAAGTCCTGATTGCCAAGAAAGTCACCCATAATTGCCTGTGATCTTGCAGCTTTCTAGTTTTCACCTTGGTCTGGTGTTCCCCTATAAATGGTGCTTGTGGAGAGATTTTTTGGGGTTTTTAGGTCTCTCTCCACAGGTTCTTTGCTTCATAAAACACCATTTTCATACTTTTTACTGCTGATGTGATTGGACCTTTGCTGTGGTGTGACTTTGGGTACACATCTTGACATCACTGGATCCATGGTGATGTTGTTGGGTTTGGGGCATTTTGGGAAGGATGTTTCATTTTGATGGGCCCACTGTCTGAGCAGAGAGTGGTACCCATTCTGTGAGACAGGAGCAGTTGTACCTGCAGAAAGAAACTGAGGGGAGTGGGGTTTTTGCTGAACTGGGGAGGAATAAAAGCAAGAGAATGATATTGGCACGTAATTTTTGGTAGTTGATGCAGCGCATAATAACTTCAATTTCAAAGCTTCTCATTCCCCTCACTTTGTGCCTTATTAAGACTCCAACCTATATTTAATGGTGGGAATATCACTTTTTGCTTCCTTAATTCTCTGTCTGCAATTGATCTACATAACCTGCTAAATCTGCACTCAGCTCTCTGAGGCATGTGAGGCTTCTCACTGCACTGAGAGACACAAAATTATAACCTGAGCGTTCTCTTACAGTGTGTGTGTGTGATATTGTGCTTCCCTGCTTCCTTGTGCTACAAGCAGAATTACAGAGGAGTATAAAATCTTATTTTCAAATATTTATGTCATGTTCTCAAGGGTTTTCCCAGCATGCCAGGCAGGTTTCTGCTCAAACTGCTCAATTTCTTTTCCTTCACATGGGATGATCTGTGTCCAGACAAAGAAAGAAAGAAATATGTATTTTATTATTTAAAAAGGCACTCCAATCCAATTGATTGTTTTATGAAACAAGTTTTCATAAATATTAGACTTGGGAAAAGGCCTCCTTTGGCAAATCTAGCCTGGATACGTTGTTTAGTGCCGACTTTCATTTTTCTGTCTGTAATTGTGCTGTAGACCTTTCCCAGAATATTTCTTCATGATGTGACTCATCCAGCTTCCAAAGTGCAACTTACTCAAACTATTCTAAGTCTATTTATCCAGGCAAATATTTGGACATGTAAAACAGCAGTAAAGTGCTACGATGTCTATCAGGGCAGGAGAGCACACAAAATCTCCGATATTGTCTCTCCCCCGTGTGTTTTATCTGGAGTTATTAATTGGCTGAGAGCAGTGTAGAAGTTTGATTCACACCCATACCCATGCACAGGCAGAGAATGAAAGATTTGCACAGGTTTGAGGTTCATTTTCATGCCACTAATTCTCGTTTGCACAGGTTTGAGTCCATTTTCTTTGCACTAATTCTGCTTTGCACAGGTTTGGGGTCCATTTTCTCATCACTAATTCTGGTTTGCATAGGTTTGAGGTCCATTTTCTCTGCACTAATTCTGGTTTGCACAGGTCTGAGGTCCATTTTCTCTGCACCAGTTCTGGTTTGCACAGGATTGAGGTCCATTTTCTGTGCACTAATTCTGGTTTGCACAGGTTTGAGGTCCATGTTCTCAGCACTAATTCTGGTTTGCACAGGTTTGGGGTCCATTTTCTCATCACTAATTCTGGTTTGCATAGGTTTGAGGTCCATTTTCTCTGCACTAATTCTGGTTTGCACAGGTCTGAGGTCCATTTTCTCTGCACCAGTTCTGGTTTGCACAGGATTGAGGTCCATTTTCTGTGCACTAATTCTGGTTTGCACAGGTTTGAGGTCCATGTTCTCAGCACTAATTCTGGTTTGCACAGGTTTGGGGTCCATTTTCTCATCACTAATTCTGGTTTGCATAGGTTTGAGGTCCATTTTCTCTGCACTAATTCTGGTTTGCACAGGTCTGAGGTCCATTTTCTCTGCACCAGTTCTGGTTTGCACAGGATTGAGGTCCATTTTCTGTGCACTAATTCTGGTTTGCACAGGTTTGAGGTCCATTTTCTCAGCACTGATTCTGGTTTGTACAGGTTTGGGGTCCATTTTCTCTGCATTGAGTTTGGTTTGCACAGGTTTGGGGTCCATTTTCTCAGCACTAATTCTGGTTTGCACAGGCTCACAGCTTCATCAGAGCTGCTTCCCCACCAAGGGGCCCTGAGGTTCAGCAGCTGCACAAAGTTCTCTCTCCTCTGTGTCACTGGTTCAGCCTTGAAAAGCCAAGAGTTGTCATGAGCTGATGGCTGTGTAATGGATTCCTCAAAAGCAGCTGGTATCCCTGTTGAATTTATCTTACATTTTATCTGGAATAGTTTGGGGTCTGGATTTTACCCTTGGGGGTCTCTCAAGCAGCTGCTGATCATTTTTGCTCCTTAGTGTGACTGAAAAGCCTGAGAACAGGAGCTGTCCCTGAGCTGGAGCTCTCCTTGCAGCAGGACAGGCATTTTGCCAGCTGGCAACACACGGTGGAGATTTCTGCTCTGGCCAAAAGTCTGGTTAAAATTTTGTGCAAGTTCAATTCGATGGGGCTTGGCAATTTCACACTCATCACAGAAGAGATTTCAAGAGAGGCTCCTCCTGTCTCTGGGTGAAACTGGCCTTTTTTTGCCTGGAGAATTGTTCTCTGAACTGTTGCCACAGGCTACTAGAGCCCACCTGGTGTAAGTTGCCATATGTGTGGTTAGGAATTTGTAAGAATTTGGCAACATTTCTTTGCTGCCAAAGCTATATATAGGACAGAGTTGTGTTTATCCCCCTTATTTTTTTACTTTTGGCTGCCTGAATTAATGCATTTTGCATTGATTCTCTAATGAAGACAGAGGCCTGAATTCATACATTGCTTTTTATTTGCATTTTTACTACAGTTAGTTTCATTTCATCGTTGCTGAAGGCCATTAGTGGTGCTGGGAAACTTGTCTATGCTTCTGCTTTTTGTAGTTTTCCAAAGCTCTATACATAATAAATCAGGCATCCTTTTTTGCTTCTGCAATTAACTAATCCACAATGTAACAGGAGAAATAGAATTGATTGGATATGTCAAGCTTTGAGCCTTATTAAAAAAATGCAACAAAATAATGAAACAGTTTTGTGATGATGCCTTTCAGAATCATGGTCCTCGCTCTTACACAGATGTAGCCATGAAATTAGGATGGATAAAAGATTTTGCCACTGTGTCCCCCTCCAGTCAATCCTGACCTGTGTTTGAAATGAACTTTTGATGTGGCACATCCATGTCTGCAGCAGACAGGGCTTGAGGTCTCTGCTCATCCCAGCTGCAGACAGCAGCTCCCTCTGCTTCCCTCAAGGCAGTTCGTGGTCCAGCAGACATCAGCTGCTGGATGTGGCTACTCCACAGCAAAAACCTGTGATTTTTTACCTTGATGGAGACCTCTCAGTCTCGTTGCTTTGCCCTCCTTCTCTGAAGAAGGAAGACTGAAGCAAAAGGATGTTGAAGGACGTTTCTCAGCAACATCTCTGAAGTTGCTGCCTGGCGCTGAGCCACGGTAGTCACTCAAATCCACATTAAACTGTATTTTTACAAGGAAGTGTTTGAGCTCAGTCTGACCTATTTTCTGGATTTAAAAGTCCTCTCTTGCATAATAGGCTGTGTTGGCACAGCATCATGAAAGCAAAGTTGGATCATGAGTTCCCTCTGTACCAGCAAAGTACTCCTGGCTCAAACTACTTCTGCTTAGCCAAACCCCATTTTCTTTAAAATATGCTTGTCATTTATTTGGTTTAAATAGTTTTCTTCCTTGTGATATTTTGCCCTGTGAACTTTCCTTTTATTTTTTAGTACAGGAACCCATGGGCCATTTATTGTGCAGCTCATGCTCTCAGGTACTACTTGCTGACATGAATTCCTTGTGCAGTTCCAACTCAGTGAGCTTTTGCAGTGCTGCTTTGCAAAGTTCCACTACAGAGACGCTCTGCTCACACCCTCGAGCATGCAGAGCTCCTTGAATCAAGCCTTGCAGAAGGGAAAAGAAGCCTGGAAAACCGAGGTTCGCACAAACTTCCTTAATTTTTGTTTCACGAGCCCTTCAGTGGGTGCTGCCTGTCACATCAGCTTCTCCAAGGGGGAAATGATCCTCTAGGATTAGGTACTGGAGGCACTTGTCCCTTTACTGCTCCTGTGCACTGGATGGGACACGGGATTTGATATTTCTATAAAAAGGAAAAGCAGTTTTTTACGGGCAAAATGCACAATTCTTGTGCAACATGCCTCTTCCTAAAGACAAGGCACTAAAATGCTGGAATTTCCTCCAAATTGAGAAAGAATGTTGGCAGTTCCAGCTCTGCAATTGTTACCCAACTTCCAAGTACACCTACAAAATATTGCCTGCAGCACAACAGTGGAGATGATTAAAAGGATTTTTTTTTTTTTTTTTTGTGAAGATGAAAGACTTTATTACCTCTCTGGTAAATGTAAAAATATTAATTGAATGAAGTATTAATTGTCAGTAGAAGAAGAAATGTAGCTTAAAATACATGTAAAGATGTCAGAATTTACAAATGACCTGATAATGTAGGAACTATAAAACACAAAAAATACTTAATTAAAACATACATATTTGAGAAGGAAAATAATTGTAATTTGAAGTATTTTTCATTTTAGTAGATATTTCTTCAACTTCATTGAGCCTTGGCGCTTTTTTGTTGTAAATAACTCACATGTCCTGTATTTTCCATTTATGAAGCAAGGCCATTTTTGCTACTTTCAGAACCTTCTTTGTAGGCTCAAGTAAGAAGCAGCATCTCCTGAAGGTGTTTGTAGGATTTGGCAGCTGTTCCACACCTCTGAATTTGATGAATGTTGCAGTAAGGACTTTGCAGGTGAACCCCAAAGTAGGGAACAACTACCTGGGGAAAGTGAAGGTGAGTTTTGCCCGGAGTGGCAATGAAAACTGAGCAATTACTTCAGCATTTACCACCCAAAGAGGTGACGAGGGTCACACCAGCTTTTTCCTCCGGGTCAATCCCTGCAGTGCCTTGAGCAGGTCCTTGGTGTGCTCACTGCTGGCCCTGAAGATGTAAATCAGGAGGAGAACTGCCCTCAGAGATCTCAGATGAGGAAAGGGTTTATTTTTACTGGAAGGAGCAAGCTTTCTCTTCAGCTGTCACAGCCTGGGTCAGGAAAGCAGGAGGCTCTGTTCCCTGGGGAGCTGCTTTGTCTCTCTGATGGGATTTAGCCAGGCATTAGTCATGGCTTTGCTGGGACGCCTCTTTGCCCTTTCCAAATAAATGGCTTTGGAAGAGGAGGGCAGGGCTGTGAGTCTTGGAAGGGATGAGGCCAAGCTTTGCTTGGGATGATTTATTTACAGAGCTGGAAGGAAGCTCTGGGGAACCCATCTCCCATGGCTGAGCATGAGTTCAGCTGATCTCATTTCCCCTGGGATTGCTGGTGGGGATGAGGCTTGGTGCTGGGCACCAGGAGGTTGTGCCAGAGGGGAGTGCAGGCACATGCTCGTGCAGAGAAGAGGGAGGAATTTTGTCCTGGTTTAGGGCAAATCTGGGAGAAAACCTCCAAAGGGGCCCCTCCAGAGAGCAAAACCACACAGCCCCTGCCTCCAACCAGTTTGGGAAGGATTCCTTGGAGAGAAGTGGAAAGAACCTGTTTATTGAACAGGCACAGTACCCCCAGCACACAAAATGAACAATACCGGGTGACACCACTCTGTCACTGCTCTGAAAAAGATGACAAATTCAGAAAGTCTCTCTTGGGGGTGATTGCTCTGTTCTCAGTCCCTCTGGTGCTGGGGATAGATGCTGCCCAGAGCAGGCCCCACTAGGCCACACGGTGCAAACTCTCCGTGTTCCCAGGTCCCAGTCCGGAGCAGGCTTGAGTGGTTCCAAAAAAGGGAAAGGAGAAACAGTCCAGGGAAAAATTTGGACTGTTTAGCTAAACTAACTAATGAGCAGAAGTAAAAAGCAAGAGCAAAGTGAAAAGCATTCCATGTGCTCTCCATGCCATCTCATCCACCTGTTGGGAAGCATTCATCAAAATCCATCATGTTTGTGAGGCAGTTGTGATGCTCCACTCCTCACTCTGAGACAAATACCAGAAATCCTGCCCGAGCAGGAGAGGGAAAGGCCCTATTCCCTATCCTAGAGCCAGTGGAGGTCAAGAGGCTGTAGCTACCTCCACATGAGAGCAATGCTGCTGGCAGGATGGGGCACCTTGCCTGATCTCTTACCACCATGATGGACAATGGGAACAAAATCCTTCATGACACATCCTTCCATGCCAGCCTGGATGTTCTACTAATGAAAGAATCCACAGGGATCTATGGAAACCAGTGGGAATGCTTTGCTGCTCCCTTAGGACAGGGTTCTACCCTGTGCTTCTTCAGTCTCTTTTCTGTTTGTCACTGTTGTTCTCACCTGTTTTCACTGACTCCACACACTATTTTCACTTAGGATTGGAGATATTTGCTGCTGTCAGGCCCAGAACAGCCAGGGACTCCTCTGAGGAGCTCTGCTCATTGCAGAGATGGGAACTGCCTACATACTTGAATAACGGGAATTCTCAAAGTATTTCTCCCCCTGCCAATTCTACACCAGATTCCCAACAAATACCCTGGGTTCCTGGGTTAGTTGTGAGGAGTGGGCAATGTTCAGCTTTTATTCTTGTGCTTTTAAAAACTGCATTGGAACAGACCCTACAAAAGGGTTTGGACAGGCTCCATTTCATTCCCAGAGTAATAGAGGCTCCAATGCCAAGCTCAGAGCCAGGGCTGGGCTGAACTCTGCTTAAGGAGTGGGGATCAGGCTTCCACTGCCAGTCCATCTCCCATTTGCCCCTACACCCCTGGAAAAGGGGAGGAAGCATCTTGAAAAGAAACAACACAATAACATCTTCCCACTGATCTGCCGTTAACCTCTGTGTGGGCTTAAAGCAATATTGCACAAGAACAAAAATCAGCAATATTCTTCCAAAGGCAGAGAAAAACTGTTCTTTATCTGCTCAGATCTTTGCTGCCTGGGGCTATCTGAGTCATTCTTCTCACTAAAGTCTGAGGATGAATTCCTTTCTCTTACTGTGAAAAGTTTACACTTAGAAGACTCATGCATGAAGGACCAAAAGACATTTGGTTTGGCTGCGCAGTAAAAGAGTTTAGTGTCTTCATTGCTTCATTACTTTATCCTGGTTGCCACAGATCAGCTTCCTCCCAGCTGCTGCTGCTAAAATCTGTGCTGGGGCTCTGTGCACTGACACATGCTGCAAAATGTGCAGTTTGCACCAATTGTTTCCTGTGCTGCATGGAAAAACAAAAAAAAAAATCTTTTTTTTCAATTCATGTTACTCAGTTTGTACCTGATGGGTGTTTGCCTGTATTTTCCTATTTTAGAGACTTTGAAAACTTTTCACAGGGCAAGAGGAAGCAGCAGGGATGCAAGAAAGAGAGATGAGGGGTGGGGTGCTTGGGGAGCACAGTTAGAGGCACGACAAAATAAAGCTCCAAGAGGAGAGGGATGGAGCAATGGGTCCCTTTCCTGAGCCAGCTGAGGTGCATCTCTGCCAGCCTGGTGCACTGGCTCTGCATGGCACAGGCTCCTCTCCTGCTCTGAAACAGGCTTAGCTGTTTCAAATATGTGTGGTTAGTGGGGGTTAAGTGTTACATTAAGACAGGGTTTGTAGAGAGAGATAAAACCTTTAACAGATAAAGAGAGATGGTCAGGGAAATAAAATTGCATTTAAAACTTTCTGTAGATTTACTTCCCATAGTATCTAGCTTGCCTTCCTTGAGAATGTTTGTTTTTCCTTAAATCTTTTTTTTTCTTTTCTATTTTCAAACCTAAAAATGGTTGATTTTAGATTTTATTGATGGGAGAATTTAGATTTTATTGATAGGAGGTTTAGATTTTATTGATGGGAGAATTGTACAGAGGCTTTTGCTTTCACTTATGTTTGCAATGGAAATAAGTGTATTGCGACTTCTTTGCTGACAGTGCTAGCACTTTTTTGGATTGGTTTACTTAGTGAAAACTGAAAAATAATAACAATTCCATTAAAACTGGGAGTGTCCCTGAATATGTCCATTTGTAGAATAGACCCCTTGTCTTGGGGGAGTGAAACTTCTCACTGGAAAACTTTCAGTCTGTCTTGATTTGATTTTTGCCTTTTCTACATTTTAATTCCATTTCCCCATCAAATCACTTGCCTTTGCCTGTGCCCCCTTGTTCCCCATCTGGGAAATAAATGGAAAATAAATCTCCCAGCTCTGTTCTATTCCTTACCATCCCATAGTGTTCTGCTCTCACTGAATCACTGGGATGATACAGCTCCATTTATAAAACACTAAAAGTATCATTCATATTTTTCCCACAATCCCTTTTGACTGGTGCCAGATACAGAAACAGTAAGAAAATAAACCTCAAGGATCAAAAGGAAAATCCCTGTGGCTCTATGTGCAGTAAGGATGAGATCCTTTTCCAGTAAAGAGGGATGATCTGGCTTCTCTCCCCTCTGCAGCCATTTCTCTCTGGGCAAGCCAGCCTTGGGTGTGCAGGATGGGACAGAGGATGTTTCTTCTGTGGGCAAAGGCTGAGAGAGGTTGGATTGTTCAGCCTGAAGAAGAAAAGGCTCTGGGGTGACCTTATTGTGGCCCTTTGTTACCTGAAGGGGCTCCAAGAGAGCTGGGGGAGGGCTTCTGTCCAGGGCATGGGGTGACAGGACAAGGGAGAGTAGCTTCAAACTGGAAGAGAGTAGGTTTAGATGGGATATTGGGAAGGAATTGTTCCCTGTGAGGGTGGGCAGGCCCTGGCACAGGGTGCCCAGAGCAGCTGTGGCTGCCCCTGGATCCCTGGCAGTGCCCAAGGCCAGGTTGGACAGGGCTTGGAGGAACCTGGGACAGTGGAAGGCGTCCCTGTCTATGTCAGGGGTGGAACAAGATGCTCTTGAGGTCCTTCCAATCCAAAGCACTCTGTGATTCTCAGAGCCAGACCTCATTTCAGTGCTCAGCACAGCCTTGGGGAGTCAGGGCACCATCAGCACCCAAAGGTTGGTGAGGGATCCTCTCTCTAACTCCAGAAGTTGCGATATTTTTCCTTAGCTCTCAGCAGCATCAACTCCCACAGCCTCACAGAGGGTTTGGTTCATTTTCATCTGCCCTGAGCACATTTGCCTGCTCCCAGAGGCACCAAGCCACACTGGCAGCATGGGGAACAAAATGCAAAGGAAAAGGGGAAAAGCATTCAATTCCTGTCAGGCAGAGGGAAATTTGGGTTTCCTCCTGCTCTCTCCTGGCTCCAGGAGAACACACTGTACATGGAAGGTGACCTTCTGTCTCCTTCCTGCCCATCAGAGCTGGGAGTGACTGTGTGACACATGTGATGACAGACAGACAGACACCAGTGTGAGCAAACTGGGCTTGAACTTGCTCCAGAGGAAATGGTTGCAAGGTGTGCACAGGCTGGGCTGCACTAGGGAGAGCACAGAGCAGAGGCAAATGTTTGTGTCATTTACAAACACCACTGCAAGGGGACACAGGGACAGATGAGCATTCTGAACTCTAAAGGTTAATGCAGAGAACATAAAATAATGCTCTGTATTCAACTTTTGAAGACTGCTCTCATTTGGGGGGAATTTGGATGAAATCAGATTAATCACTACAACCTGTATTTTTCTTTTCCTTCTTTTACTTTTCTTTCATCTTCTCATTTTATTTTATTTTAAAGTTGATTTCTTGCTTGCTATTTTTTTTCCTCACAAGAAGTTCCTGAATTTTTGATATTCACCAGAATTTTAGTTAGTGTATATGCTGAGACTTCATGGTATGACTGGAAATTAGTGAGCATGGATATGGAAGCATCTTAATGCTTCTATAAAAAACTTTATAAGAATAAAATTCTAATCAAAAATCCCAGAGGTAAAAAAAAAAAAAAAAGAAAAAAATAATTGTAAATGCAAGAAGTTTGAGAGCATATCCTTGCCTGTCCAAATAGCACTTTCAGGTTGATCTGCAGGAAAGGCCATAATAACTCATTAGCTCATCACTATTTAATGAAGAACTGTGTGTTCTGGCCACATCCATCACTGCCACCCTGCTCTGAACAAACTCCCTGAAGATGCCCAGCCCTGAACCCTGCTGAGCTCTGCCTTCAGGCCACTGGGAACTTCCTTTCCAGCTCCTTATTTTAAGGTATGAAGAATATTTTCGAATTAAAAGAGTACCATACCCATGGCCTCTCTCCCAGCCACAGCACCACCACACCTCTGCATCCTTTGATGCTAGACACACACTCAGAGTCCAGATGCCATCTCTGTCCTTGGGGTTTTGGGGCAGAAAACTGGAAATCCACCACTCATCTGCAGCAAGTTTGGCAAACAAGGTAATGGCCTGCCGGTGCTGGGGGTTTCATTGGTCTGTCTGTGATCCTGCCTGTCTCCCTGGAAGTGGCTGTGTGCCAGCACCATCCATCTCTCTCTGGCCTCTGGGCTGCAGAGTCCAGGTTTTTAATGGACACAGCCTGAGCAGGTTCAGTGGGTGCCTGTGGAAGGGGCAAAGCTGCACCTCTGAACATGCTGAAGGATGGATGAGCATTAGGCAGCCTCACAAATTATTGTCTTTCTAAGGTCAGAGGATGTAAGGGTGTGCTGTCACCGTGACAGATTGAGAGATCATGTGCTCTGTGTTTAATCTCAAAGTATTCCTTACATCTTAAAATAAGCCTGGAAGGCTCCCCACCAGCTCCATTTTGACATATTCCAGTAGAGCTTTGCTGTTTGAGCTGGGGGGTCATGTATGATAATTGTGTCATCATTTTGCTACCAAAACTGCTGCCATATGTTTATAACATTTTTGTCTGATTGTGAACATGGTTGATGAGTTAAATTTGTAATTAATTGTTTGCCTGTTAGCCTGTGCTGGTCTTCCCTTCCTGTTTTGTCTTTTATGGCAAGGGGATTAATTTTCTAGCATGCAGCATCTCTTATTAATTTGGGTTTCTGCTTCTAGACATTTACCTTGCTTACCTCTAAGCTGATACAGCCCAACCTGGCTGGGTTAAATTGTGCCACATCAGCAGAGCTGTTGGGCTACTGAAGCAAGACTTTGTTTGCCATCATTTGTCCTTTTCTGGAGCCAGGTTCTTGCCTGAGGTTGTGCATTTGATGCCCTGTGGGGTCTGGGCTAGGACAGAGGAATGGTTTTAAATGGTTTGTGATTTCTGCGGCAGCTGGAAATAGCCTGTGGACAATGGCAGCAGGACAATATCCTGTAGTTTAATTAACTTCTGCCTTCTCAAACTCCGAACTGCATTTAAACCCAAACTAACAGCTCATCCAAGCAGTAGCCAGCCTTTTATGCCTCTTCCTTCCACCCCTTCCTCTCCCAACTTCATCTCACTTCATCCTCTCTCCCACCTGCTTTCCCTGCATTTGGCTTTCAGCTGTTCCAGGCCATGATGAGCCGCCTCACATTCCTGTCAGCAGTTTCAAAGGATTTATTGAATGTCAGTAGGACTTTGGGACATTTTTTCCCCTGAAAATATCTTTGTTTGAGTAGGAGTCCTGTTGTGACATTTTCAAAAGGATCTGTGTGGTGCAGGAGCTCAGATCCCAAGGAACAGCTGTACAGAGGGGCACCTTCATCCCTTGTGTGTTATTTTAAAATCCCTGCCTGTTGTTCTGGTGCAATCCACTCAGAGGATGAAACCCCTGTATACAAGGATTTGCATTTCTCTTCTGTAGTCCAAACCAGAAAATGATCTGTTTATGGGGACAGGGAGTTTGCTATGCTTGTGGTTGTTGGATGAGTTTTCTGTAGGATTGGATTTGTAGTTAGATGAGAAATATTCAGAGGACAGAGTTTTGTAGTGTAATAAAACTGTGCTTTTCCATCTGAGCAGGAGATCTACATGGCTGCTTTCAGGTTGTACCTTTCCTCCCCAGAAGAAACAAAACTTTGAAGCAGATTCTAAAAGCCATGGGTTCCTCTCCAGAGCTGCCACAGACCAAGCTGTAGACTGTGGGGTTTGTGAAGCTTCTCTGGAGCTGCTGCATGGGCCCCTCCTGCACTGAGGAGCCAGGGAGAGAGAGGGTTGCTGTGATGTCTGAACAGGTGGAGCAGAGGATGGTTAAAAACCAGCCAGTGATGGGAAATCTGAGTCATGAAAACCATTGGATAAATTTAAATACATTATTCTAGCTTGGAGGAGGAGACCATCTGGGTAAGTTGAAGGATGTGTGTCTTGCTGAGGGAAGAGTTATTTCAAATGACAAAAGAACTGTCCTGAGCTGGAAAAATCTGCCAGGCCCAAGATTAAAAACCAGCTTAGAGTGACACTGATTTAATGTTTGCATGTCAAGAATCTTGCTAAGGGCCATCATATTAAAATATTTTTTAAATACTTTTGCTGGTATTTCCCAGTTATATAAAGAAGGAAGGCCTGGAAATTTCATCAGAACTTCATATTATAATGTTCCTTTTAGAGATTTGAACTGCAAATTCCATGATGGCTCTGCTTTAAACAAAGCTGGGACCAAAATGGGAGGATCTCCCTGCAGCCAGGTTGCAATGGGCTCATGTCGCAGACATCTTTTTATGGAAAATCCTTTCTTTAGGATTTTTCCTCCTGAGAAGCTGAGAGGCCTCAGGAACAAAATGTAAACAATGGTTATCTGCTGCTGTGGGATGCAACAGGTGCATCTGTGATTGGTCTCATAGAGTTGTTTGTAATTAATGGCCAATCACAGTCAGCTGGCTCAGGCTCTCTGTCTGAGACACAAACCTTTGTTAGCATTCCTTTCTATTCTTAGCTTAGCCAGCCTTCTGATGAAACCTTTTCTTCTATTCTTTTAGTATAGTTTTAATGTAATATATATCATAAAATAATAAATCAAGCCTTCTGAAACATGGAGTCCGATCCTTTGTCTCTTCCCTCATCCAAGAACCCCTGTGAACACGGTCACAGGCTCAGGCAGGCTTTTAACTAGTTTTTGAGAGTTCAGGCTCTGGTTTGCCACCTGGCTCATGCCTGAAGGTCAGGGTGAATGGCTGGGCAGCCAGGTGTCTCCTGATGGACGTCCCCCATCTGCCACAGGACACAGAGCTCCCAGCCCGGGGTTCTGGCTCTCCCTCCTGGCACTGGCCTCAATATCATAAACCTGCTGTGCCAGCACTAATATCAGGTAGACTCCAATCCAGTTCTATTAATTTCCCCAAAGAGCAGGTCCTTATGGCAGGATCCCTCCTGGACGGCAGCTGAGGAGAAGGAGAAGGAGAAGGAGGAGGAGAAGGAGAAGGAGAAGGAGAAGGAGAAGGAGAAGGAGAAGGAGAAGGAGAAGGAGAAGGAGAAGGAGAAGGAGAAGGAGAAGGAGAAGGAGAAGGAGAAGGAGGAAGAGGAGATGTGCTGGTTGTCCCAGGCTGGACTGGGAAGTGAGCTGAGTGTGAGAACTGAGCTATCATTGAAATTGAGGAAATGACAATGGTGTGAGGCAAACAAGCTGAAATCAATGACTGAATGCCTGTGGCTGTGTTGATGGACTGATCAGCCATAAAGTTGCAATAAAAGCACCCTCTGTCATGCTCTCCTGTCATCATCCTGGGGAGTGGCCTGCACAGCTCGCTGGTGCCACCACTCCTGGGGACCCAGGCACAGCTGCAGCCCTGCAGAGACTGCCGAGGACAGCAGAGTTTATCCAGGCCTGGTGCCATGGCAGAACAGGATTTGCAAAAAAAACCCATGCAGGTACTGCTGCAAAGGCCGAGGGGCTTCCTCTTCACCCTTGCTTTAGGCAGACATGGTAATTCTGAGTTTTACTGTATTTTCTACAAGCATAGATCTCAAAACCCTATGGTACAGACTCATCATTACCACCTTACAGATGGGGTTGCTGAAGCAGAAAGATGGGAAATGACTTCCCTGGAACCATTAACTGGGTAAATGACAGGGCTAAAAATAGAGACCAGATCCTCAACCTTTCATACAACCTACTGCCATTCCTGTCTCAGAGGAAAGATGCCAAGGCAGTTGGTTAAAGTAGGTAACAGCTCTTTAACTAATACAGGACCTGACTGTCCTGGGTAAGATGCTTTTATGAGATGCTGCACCAAGATCAGTTAGCCAGCACATTTTTGGAGAAAAAATGGTTGACAGAAAGGCCAGTGAGCCACATATGGCTGCAGTGCATGTCAATCACACCAAGCTAATGCATTCAGAAGTTCCAAATGCCTTTTAAAGCTAATGGTCTGTGCACTAATAGCTCCTGGCCCTGGCATCCAGGCTAGCAGCTGGTGCCCCTAATTGGTAGCCCCGAGGTTGAGCACGTGGGCAGAGGACTGGATTGCAGGAGCAGGGAATGGATTAGGAACCCTGCCTTGCTAATTCCATCCTTCAGCATGGTCTTTAATCAAGATGAAAAGTCAAGAGACCGCGAGGGGGTAACAAACAACAGCTCTGCCCCATTAGCAGTGTCCAGCTCACCCAGGGCTGACAGGCTCTGCCTGGAACAGCCCTGCCAGCAGCAGCTCGTGCAACTGCCTGAGCTGCAGCTGTTCTCCTTCCCCGTGCTGTGTGCTGGACAAAGCTGCAAATAGCACCAGGAGCAATACTGGCCTGTCTCTGGCCTTTTTGGGGGTGCAGCTTATCTGAGGGGTGAATGTCGAGTTGTGTAGAAGCATCCAAGCACCTCCAGCCAAGCCCAGTAGAAACAAACAGCCTGTCTGATATGGGCTGGTAGCACCAACCAGTGGCAGCACCGGTATCTCTCCTTTTTCCTGCCGGGCTCGGCCCTGGGGGTGTGGAGGAGCCTTGCTGTGACCGTGGTCACAGGGGTTTTCAGGTGTAGGAAGAGACGAGAATGTTGACTCCATGTTCAGAAGGCTTGATTTATTATTTTATGATATATATATATATATTGCATTATAACTACACTAAAAAGAAATAGAAAGGAAAGGTTTCCTCAGAAGCTAGCTAAGCTAAGAATAGAATAGAAAAGAATGATAACAAAGGCCATCTCTCTCAGACTCTGTCCGAGACAGCTTGGTCCTTGATTGGCCATTAATTATAAACATTCAAGGTGGCCCAATCAAAAATGCACCTGTTGCATTCCACAGCAGCAGATAACCATTGTTTACATTCTTTTTCTGGGCCTCAGCTTCCCAGAAGGGAAAAATCCTAAAGAAAGGAATTTTAGTGAAAAAGATGTCTGCGACACCTTGCCCTGTAAGGCAGGGCCACGGCAGAAGGAGCAAGAGCACTGGAATGGCCAAGGAAGGTTGCCAGGGAGCTGAAGCCCTTCAAGGAGATTCCAGGCATTGCTGAAGGGAGGGTGGAGTGATCCAGACCACAGCAGGAGGATGGTTTGGATGGTGATGTGCTATTTGAGCTGTGCAGAGCTGTGGGTGCCACCTGTTTCCTCCATGGCATGAGGGTACAAGCCACCCTCTGATGGCCATTTTTAACCCAGTAATTAAAGTTTTGATGTTCCCTCTGAAGCTTAACCTGGAATTCACCCATTTGAACACCCTCCATCTCTGTCCCTTTCAGAGCTGGGGTGGCTCAGACACAAAGTCTCTACAGCAGCTGAGGATCTCCTGCTGATGCTCTGCAGATGATCTAGGACCCACTCCAGTCTCCTGGATGAATTGGGATAATTTGAGATGGATAATCATCTGGGGAGACTCTCCCTGCCTTGCTGACTGAGCTCCCAGATTTTGTCAGATCTCAGAACTCTTATTATCTTCCCAGTAAGTTCCACTGAGTGGTTCCAGATGATGCAGTGGAGACCAGAATGTCACAGTGAGACACAGAAAGAGATCACCAGCTCGAAGCACACTCATCGTTAACCTTCCCACTGTTCTCCAGAAATATCCTTTCCCTCCATGCTTGTGACTGAGTCTGAACCTTGCTCCAGATGGCAGTGGGCTGAGGAGATGAAATTTTCCTGCAGTCAGAGCTCAGAGATGCACAAAAGAGGGAAATTGTGAAATTGCAATGACAGGGCTGTTTGGGTAGCTTGTGATGTTCTGGCTTTAGAGAAATCCATGCCTAATGTGCCTGCATGGCAAGGTAAACTAAAGACCATATAATTCTATTTCAGCTTAACATAACAGGAAGAAACCAATGTCTCCTGGACTCCTGGCTTGTCTGCAAGCATTAGGGCTGGTTTCTACACGTGCAGCTCAGGCACTCCATGTTAAAGAGCTTAGGATAAAGTATTCCTGGGATTTGGTGGCTACAGAGCTTAAAGGCTTGGCTCTGCCAGACTCACACTTCTTTAGAGGATGAGGCACAATGGGACCATTCAGGGTTCATGGAGGGGAAGGGGCCTGGCACACCCCATCTTCTCTCCCCACTCCCCTGCTGCTGTAGAGATTTTGCTGCTTGT
Organism: Melospiza melodia melodia; assembly: GCF_035770615.1. Taxonomy (NCBI): domain Eukaryota; kingdom Metazoa; phylum Chordata; class Aves; order Passeriformes; family Passerellidae; genus Melospiza; species Melospiza melodia. The sequence continues at coordinate 4,993,757 of NC_086212.1, read as the reverse complement.
TTTTTTCTGGTTGTTTGTCGCAGACATCTTTTATGAAAAATCCTTTCCTTAGGATTTTTCCTCCTGAGAAGCTGACAGGCCTCAGGAACAAAATGGAAACAATGATTATCTGCTGCTGTGGAATGCAATAGATAGATCTGTGATTGGTCTCATGTTGGTTGTTTCTAATTAATGGCCAGTTACAGTCATGTGGCTCGGACTCTCTTTCTGAGACGGAAGCTTTTGTTACTCATTCTTTGCTATTCTATTCTTAGCCAGCCTTCTGATGAAACCTTTTCTTCTATTCCTTTAGTATAGTTTTAATGTAATATATATCATAAAATAATAAATCAAGCCTTCTGAAACATGGAGTCAGATCCTCATCTGGGATCTGGGCATATCTTGAACTCTGGGCAGATCTTGAACATATCTCCACTTTTCCTCTCTTTGTTTCCCTTTCTACTTCACTTCTGTTGCCATTTATCACTGAATTTTCTCTCCCCACCTTCCTGTTTTGTTCTCCTGATCTTAACAGTTCTACTTCCAAGCCTGGAACATTAAGGAGTGTTTGAACTTGGCAAATACTTTCTCTTCTTTTCATGGGACTTAAAATGTTAGCTGAGTATTAATCCAGCACCATGAATGGCAGTGTGTTGAGGTTAGATCATTGTATATTAAACATGCAAAGAGATACTTTTCACAAAAGCTGCCTCATCTTTCACTGTGTATTAATAATGCAGGGAGTTCTAGATCATCTGTCCCTGTCACTGCTGCTGCATTTTGATACACTCACATGGAATAGCTGTTGGAGAGCAAAATACAAACAAAGGATGTTTCCTGACCTTTTCCCTTCTCCCCCAGCAGTAAATTTTAGAGATTCTGTACAGGCAAATAAGACTGACATATTTTGGTATTGTCCAAGTGTGGGATCTGGGCACGACTTGGCATGGGGTGAGTGGTGCTCTGAAAGGTTATGTGGGTGCAGACCTCGATGCTCCCCTGAATCTCTTACAGGATCCTTTCCCCTGCCAAACAGTGAAACCTAATTCCCACTGACACCTCTGATCTCTCTCACACCTCTGCAGGGTTTGAGCATCCATCACTGAGCTCAGTCCTGCCTGGAGAACTGCAGGGCTCTGGAAAGGAGCCTGCAGGGAGCCGGGCAGTTTATTTAGTTCACCTCTGACCCTGAGGCTGCACTGGGCTTCCACAGGACGGTGCAGATTTTTGAACACTGGCTTTGTGAAGTGGTGTGTGTCTCTCATAACAACAATTTTTGTTGAAAGGTGGGAGGGAGCTGCACTGCTGAGCCCCCAAAGCGGGCAGAGGCTGCTCAGATGGAGTGGGTTGCCAGCCCACATCTCCCAACCACTGCTGGTTCCTCCCCAGGGAGGGTCTCTGCTGTCTGCACAGCAGTGACAGGAGGAACCTGGGCTCTCTCCCCATGCACTGCAAGGTATTTTTCTTCAGGGAATTCAGCTTCCCTCATCTGGATACCTGCAGGAGGCAGGGCTGAAGTGAGAAGGACCCCTTTGCACCATCATCTGTACCAACAGGGCTGGCCTTGGCGTGGAAATGCAGGGTCCCAGGTCTGCCCTGCCTGGATGGGCAAACACTGAAGTGCTGCAGCTCCCTGTGCTCCAAAAGCCACAGTGCAGCACTGCTGTTATCCCAAACCCTGCAGTGATCCACGCTCTCCTTTAGCCTCTGGTGCATTCCCAGAGGTGACAGTGGTGGCAGGATCGCAGCTCAGGGATGGGTTTTCCCTGGCTGGATACCCAGCTGGACCTGTGCCCTGCTTGGGATGAGCATGATGAGATTTGGGGCAGCTCCTGGGAGAGATGGCATTGCTGGGGAAAGGCTCAGCACACCCAGGCACAGTCACTGTCAGAACCCAGGACATTCCTCTGGCTGCCCTGGGTGATTCGAGACCTTGGCATGGAGTCACAAACACCTGTGCCTTGGATTTTAGTCCATGGAAACAATTACCAACTTTGTGTGAGGATTTACAAGCCACAAGAGTTTGAGTAGAATGATAGTGAATTTGTCACAGGGTGAAAATGTAGAATTTTGGGGATTTAGAATGGGGGTTCAAGAGGCAAGATGGAGGAATCTGGGCATTTCTTGTCCTTCTTCTTCTTGTCCTTCTTCTCCTTCTTCTTCTCCTTCTTCTTGTCCTTCATCTTCTTAGTCGTCTTCTTCTTCTTCTTCTTCTTCTTCTTCTTCTTCTTCTTCTTCTCTTCCTCCTCCATCTGCTGTGATGGTGGCACTTCTGGATTGGTTTAGAGCAGACTGTCTGACATAGGTGACAGGTATTGGAAAATTATTGTAAATAAAGTACACGTAGCTCTTAGTATAAAAAGCCAACACCACCCCAAGGGCAGGGACTGTGCCACAACCCGACCTGCTGGACAGATCTCAGCAGGTCAGAGAAAGAATAGAATAGATAAGAGAAAATAAACAACCTTGAAAAACAGAGCTGAGGTATCTCAACTTCTTCTTTGGATGCAGGACTGGGAAAAAAGAGATTTTGCAATACCTCAGGAGCCATTTCAGCAACACAAACTCTGAGAAGCCACAGCCAGACCCCAGGTTCAGCGTGGCTGAACCTGAGGGTGACTTTTGCAGGGAAGCACTGTGGGGCTCTCTGGAGCAATGAGGACAAGGACTGAGCCTCGCAGAGCTCTCCCAGGCACTGGAACATTGCAGCCCCAGAGTGATGTCATTAATGAGACATCCTGCTCTATGTAATAATGTGTTTTGTGTGAGACACCCTAATGAACAGAAAACAATCTGATGGGCTTCCTAATGGAGCTCCTGGTCTTTATGTCCCAGAGCTTGCTATGAATTATTTAAGACATCTGGAGGGATTTGTGAGTAATGAAATCTTTGCTGATTCTGTCTCACCTCAGATGGCCTCAAAGGTCTGGTGAGCAGCTTTGGTTCTGTTTCAGTCTCACCCATCACCTGCAGAGCTGCCAGCTTGAAAATGTCTCTGTGTTCTTGTCCTCTGCTTTCACTTAGCTCTTGGCTATGTTTCCTTTGCCCTCCCCCAGCTTAAAAAATAAGATTTGCCTTTCAATGTCACAGGTCTGCCTTGGGTGGGCTGAACCTGGGTCTGTCAGAAAGGAAGAGGAGCTTATCCAGGGGAACGTGTGTAAGGTGTGCTAAAACACTGTTCAGTGTTCAAACTCTTGGGTTTCACAGCCCCTCTCCTTTGCAGGTGAGGTCCTGATAAAATCTGCAATGGATGAGCCAGTGTGTGGGTCAGTCCTACCCATCAGCAAGCTCAAGGTGGGAAAGTAAAAACAGATTTTATGACCAATTGCAAACCAGGATTTGGTTTTGGTGTTTATGCTACAAAATAAAAATGTTTTGAAGGAAAGAAAGGGATGAATAGAGGAGGAGGCACAGAACTTTATGGCTTTGATATTCAAATAAATGAGCAGATTAAGCATCTTCATGAGGGAGGAAGCTGGCCACCACAGTAATGGTAAGGGGTTTTGTTTAATTTTTTTCTTTTTTAAATTTTTTTTTATTATTATTAAAAAGAGAACCAACCAAAAAAAAAAAAAAAAAGAAAATTACATTCACATTTTCACCCTTTGCCTTGAGGTTACATTGCCCTTCTGGAATCTGAGGCTGTGTGAAGGCATTCTGCGGCCTTGGAACAAAAAGCCTTAAGGGAACGTTGGGAAGATTAAAGATTGCTTCCAGAGCATGGGTGTGAGCAGACAGCCAGGATTTCCAGAGTTGGGAGCTGGTGCAGAGCTTTGGTGCTTTGCAGCAGCTCAGAATGTGCCACTGCCAGTGGCCAAAGGGAGTAAAACCAAACATCTGCCATCTGTGGCTTTGGAGCAGAGAGGGGAAATCCTCCTTATTCCAGAGATGAGAAGCTGATTAAAAGCACTTCGTGCCCTGCTTTCACTGACATGAGAAAGGCACAGATGTCAGGGTAGAGTTTCTATTTTTAGGAGCCTGCCCAAGATTACACCAGAGCAAAGGAGAGGGAAGCAGCCTCTGATGCAGGAAATGAGTTTAGAGGGGTTTTTGGGGGCCAGAGTGAAGGGAGGGTGTTATAGTGCTGCCATGGGTGGGATGCTCCCACAAACCCCTTGGGGTTCTTGGCCTTTTCTCTCTATTGGTGCACATTGCCCAAATCCCTAAACCTGTCAAATGCTCAAAAAAAGCAGTTCAGGGGAAAACTTTGAAACACCTGTTCTTACACAGCAGTGGCTCTTGCAAGTGGGCAAGTTAAGCAGGTGTGGTGGGATATTTTTATCCTTTTTTCCCTGAGTAGGAGGATTTAAGAACACTTTAAAAACAGACCTAATGTTAGTTTTAAGCTCAAAAATTCAAATAGCTCAGAAATTTTCAAAGCCATCAGAGGCCAGATCTGTAAGGGCCAAGCCTTTGTCTCACATTTAATGCCACAGAGGAGATTTTAAAACAGGAGCCAAGGGGGTGGGAATTGTCAGAGTGGGTGGTGGGGGCACATCGTGGATGATGGTGTGGCCTTTGGCAGTGGTTATGTCTCACTATTAGGTAAAGCCTGAAGTATTTTTAATTCCAGCAGATGTCAAATCAGGAAGGGTGGTAAAAGCTGCTATTGCATCTCAGCTTTCCTGGTGCTCCTGAGTCAGGGCTGGCAAGGCTTGAAGGAATGACTCCTGCAAATACCAGGCCTTAGTGGATTTAATCAGACATCCTGCCATGAACACCTTCTCACTCCTCCTCTTGTTAAAAAAAAAAGAAAGCCCTTAAGAACATTATTCTATCTTTGCATGCGCCATTAGAAAGAACACAAATAATCATGTTAACAAGATTTATATTTATTCCTGGTATAAATTTCCTCACTAGAGAAGTTTGTCCTAATCTCTTCAACACACTGCAAATGCTTTGTCCAGCAGATTGATGTGCTTTGTGAATTAGCAGGTCTTAGTCAGAGGACGACTTGGCTCTGTTTCCCTGAGAGCAATAGAAACATATGGGATATGATGGGAAGGAAATTTTATAAAGGAACCTGAAGTCTCTAAGAACACTATGATTGCTAATTATTCCCAAGATGCAAAGTTTAAAAAACAATTAGATGGAGGCACAAACTGTGCTGGCAAATCCAATTCCGTGCGCACAGTTTTGTCTCAGCAACTGCAAATTGGACGGTGAGTTGAATTCTCCCCTGTGGGAAAGGAGAAAGCACAAAGGCTTCTGCCCCTCCACAATCCTGCTTGTCTCATGGTGCTCACAGAGGCCTCGTTAATGAGGTATTTAAGCGTGTTGCAATCATCCTGCAGCCCAGGAGAGCGGGCTCATTTTGCAGCACAAACTGGAGCACAGGAGCTGTGTTAACACTTCCCTGGGCTTGGCTGGCCTGGGAGTGCAGCCTGCAGCATCCCAAACCTCAGCCCTTATGGGCAGGCTGTGCTGCAAACCCCATCTGCTGCCTGCAAGGCAACCAGGGCCCCTTGGAAGGATCCTCTGAGAGCCTCGGGCGGTTTTATCTCACCTTCCCTGTCGCAGACATCTTGCCATGAAAAATCCTTTCCTTAGGATTTTTTCCTCCTGTGAAGCTGGGAGGCCTCAGGAACAAAATGTAAACAATGGTTATCTGCTGCTGTGGAATGCAACAGGTGCATCTGGGATTGGTCCATGTTGGATGTTTCTAATTAATGGCCAATCACAGTCAGCTGGCTCAGAGAGAGAGCTGAGACAGCTGCCTTTGTTATCATTCTTTTCTATTCTTAGCTAGCTTTCTGATGAGAACCTTTTCTTCTGTACTATTAGTATAGTTTTAATGTAATATATATCATAAAATAATAAATCAGCCTTCAGAAACATGGAGTCAGATCATCATCTGTTCCTTCAATATAAGACTCCTGTGAACACTGTCACGCTTCCCCATCACCAGGTGACTCTTGCAGAACTGGCAGGTGGGGAAAGGCTCAGACCCCGTGCTTTCACCCAGACAGAGAGAAATGTGTTCTGGCTGCAGGCTCTCACTCTTTCTCCATAACTATTTTTATCCACATTTTATGGCTCTAGGTAGCAGCGAGTAACAGGATGTAAAATAATTTTACCATAACTGAGAATAAGGTTGCAGAGATCTCAAGAAGCCTGTTAGCAAACTCACTGATGTGTGGTAATTAGAGGTGCTTAAGTGTTTGTGTATGTGGATAATGCAGTTTCTGTAAAAATATAATCTTCCATGAAATATAAAATATTTTAAATCAAATCAATGCATAGACTTTTCTCTTTCATCCAGAAGATTTAAATGAAACATATCATTCCAGTCTAGTGAATCCAGATCAAACTATCTTGGCATGTTAAGCCAAATCAAAACATGTCATTTTCAGTGAATTCAATATCTCTTTGTGTTTGCCAGAGCTGGTTCAGTTCCTGCAGGAGGGGTAGGTTGGGTGTTCTGTGATGTCCCACTGCTGCCTGAGAGTGTGGTGGCTCCTGTCCCTCCCTGGGCTTGGTCCTGCCAGGCAGGACAGGGGGACAGGCAGGGGAGCTGGGACACGGTGTGTGAGTGAGGCCTCAGGAGGAGCCCAGCTGCTCAGCAAAGCTAAACTTCTTGATTGATGCAGGTAGAAATGGTTCTAAACAAAATACATTCAGGTAATCAGGTTTTCTGATGGATGGGAGCTCTGCTTTGCAATATTCTCTAACCACTCTTGCCTATGACTCACACTTGATTTGCTTTTTCTTTAGGCAGAATTCCCCCTGTGCTACACCTTGGTGAACCAGACCAGGAGAGACCTCTTAGAAATCTCCCTTTTCTTTTTTCTTTTTTTGCAAATCCTGAGACATTTTCAGATTCAGCCATATCTGAACTCCTTTCTTCCCTTCATCTCCTAATTTTCAAAGCTTCTCAGGTGCCTCTGTAGCTGGAGTCTTGCACAGGTACTTGAAACCACACCATTTACACCCCCACTGATAATAGGGGTGTAACAGACCCAGAATGGACAGTCTGTGTGCATCCTATAGGCAGATCTACCTTTAAGCCACCTTCTTTAAGCGAGCCAAGGCCTCTGGATCTCCAGGAATTTACATAAATATAAACTTGAAGCTTGCTGCAAATCAATTAAGTTGACTGAGTCCACCTAATTAAGGCTTTTCCTACAGACATTTGTAAACACTGGTTGTGCTCAAGTGAAATGTCAATAGACTCTAACCCAGCCTTGCCCCCAGTGAGCAGCAAAGCTCCAAGGGCTGCCCACAGCTCCTGGTTTTGTGCCCCAAACTGCAGCATTAAAGCTGTGAAGGATTGGGGTGGTTGACAAACACTCAGAGTTTGCCTGAGTAAATGAGTAATGCTGATTTTCTCTCCCAGGCCCACTGGGGTGCTGAGTGTGATTAAAGGCAAGTCAGGAAGGACTGCATGCTATTAATTCTATCGAGGAAATCTCCTGCTTTATTCATTGGATGTATATGGCTTTTTCTAGGGGGAGAGGAAATAGAAAAGCACCTTTGGTTGTGCTGTAACATCTGTGAGTGCAGCTGGCTGTTTTTCTCTCTGTTCCACTTATTATGTGCAATTTGGATGTTTTCTTCTCCAAACTGAGATTAAAAAAGGAGAAGAAACTTGCAATGCTTGTTATTACCAGGGCAAATCCCTCTCTCCTCTGGCAGAGAGAGGAATGGCCACGCTCCTGTTCTGCAATGTCTGCTGTTATTTGTCAACCTGCACATAATCAGGTAATTTCATGTAATTCCTACACTTTCAATCAAGTCTGGTGAGCAGATGGCAGGATTCGAGCCCATAGATTTTGTGTATTGACACAGCCTGACTCCAGACCCAGAGGCAGCACAGTTGCTGTGCTCAGGGCAGAGCTCAGCTCCCCTTCTGCCTCTGCAGGGTGGGCTTGGGGCATGAGAGGCTCCAGGCTGGGGTAGGGTCACCCACCAGCAGCCTCACCTGGGTGCAAATGAGATTAAACACCTTCCCTGCTTGTAAATGGCTGAAACCATCTCTTGCTTTGAGACCAAATACATGGGGATGGGAGCAGAGATGTCCAGGGTTTGTAAGAGCTTTGCTCTGCCTTGATTCATAAGTTTGACTGTGGCCATGTTCACAGGGGTTCTTGGATGAGGGAAGAGATGAGGATCTGACTCCATGTTTCAGAAGGTTTGATTTATTATTTTATGGTATATATTACATTAAAACTATACTAAAAGAATAGAAGAAAAGGTTTCATCAGAAGGCTGGCTAAGAATAGAATAGCAAAGAATGATAACAAAGGCTCTGTCTTGGACTCTCTGTCCAAGCCAGCTGACTGTGATATGCCATTAGTTATAAACATCCAATAAGGGTGAATGAAAAATCCACCTCTTGCATTCCACAGCAGCAGATAATCATTGTTTCCATTTTGTTCCTGAGGCCTGTCAGCTTCTCAGGAGGAAAAATCCTAAGGAAAGGATTTTTCATAAGAAGATGTCTGCGACATTTGACCATGAAATGTGATGGTCCATGTTTTATTTCTCTTACTTCTCCTGACTTTAGAGAGCAGCAACACTCCCTTTCCACACTGAAGGGGGTGCAAAGCTTAACCCAAAAATGACCATGAATGGTTTCACAAAGAGCAGAGAGGAAATGTGAAATGTGTGGTTTTGACCAAGACTTGAGCATGTCTTTCCAGACAGCTGGAAAGAGATGCTCAAAATAACATTTTGGTCCAAAATAACATTTTGCTGTTACAACAGAGGAGGCCTTGTGTGTGCTGAAGGAAGGCAGAGCAGCTCCTCCTGGGAAGTGCAGCTCCACCAGCCTCCTTTGGGAAGCACAGCCTGGCATGTTTGCTGCTCCAGAGCTGGGCTTTAATAGCTCAGAACACAGAATGATTCCTTTCAGCCTCACCTGGCTGCTGCCTGAGCCTTCCCATTTTGCCCCTGGGTTCTCCCAAAGAAACAATCTGAGATTTACCTGGAAGAAAGAAAACCTGAATATATCAGTGTTGCACAAACATTAGTGACACCCCAGGAGAATTTCACCATGCATGAGCTTAATGCAGAGTATGTGGAAATTTTCATTCCCTCTTCCCATTTGCTTGAGAATTTCTGTTTTTGATGCTGTGGCAGCTGGGGAAATGCAGCCACGGCTGTTTCTGGGGAGTGGGACAGCAGCACCAGGGGCCTCTGAGCATTGCAGGGCTGCCATGGAGGCAGTAGAATTTTTGAGGGAATCCCTTGGGGTGTGGTGAGACTCAACCTCCTCCCCAAGCTGAGCTGCTCATTGCTCTGGGGGAGCTGTGCTGAGGCACTTTGACCCAAGCATGGATGGGTCAATGATTGGTGCTTTCCGCTCAGTTAGGACCATAGAAGGTCTCCGGGAGAAATCTTAGCTCCTGCACAGGTGTGCATTGTTCTGGCATGAGCAGAGCTGATAAATGAGAGGACACAGATGTACTCAGGTGTATCTGAGGTGCTTGGGTGCTGTGGTGCCTTTTGTATGGACACTTTGCTGTTGTCTGCACTCATGGCCTCTAAGCTTGGGAGCTTGGTGGGCAAAAGTTAACCCAACTGTTGGAAACACTGCCCAGGGAGAGTGTCTTGGTTTGGAAAGACAGGTGCTTGCTAAGGAAGGCAGGAGCCTCCCATGAAATGGAGAATGTAAACCCTCCCCACCCCTCCCAATTGCTATAAATTTTAAATTAAGAGGCTCTCAGGCAAAAAAATATGGGAGCAGGAAATAACAGTTCTTTAATAGGGAAGAAAAAAAAAAGGATAAAATAAACAGTGCAGTACACTAGAACAACACTGCCAGAGTCAGAACCCAACCTGACACCCTGTGGGTCAGGCTGTTGGCAGCAGTCCCATTGGAATTGTGGCTCAGCCCTCCTGCAGTGTCAGGGCTGGTTCTGCTGGAGCAGGGATCCTGGAGAAAGGTGCAGTCTCTTCCTCTGAAGATCCAGTGGAAAGAGAGGCAGCTGCTGTTCCTCTGGGGAATCCAGTGGAGAAGCTGTGCTGGTGTTCCAGAACGTCCAGATTATATCCAGGTAGGAATGCTTGGCTCCTCCCTCTGGGCTCACATCTCCCAATGGGATGCTGTAGTTCTTATCACCATGCAGGGACATTCAATAGCTGTTATCAGCAATGTCCCCTCGAGGGAGGAGTGATTGTGGTCACTCATAGAGAGAGTAAGGCAAACTGCCCACTTGACAAAGGTAATCTGCCATACAGATGGTAATAGAAAACATCTTGCATTGAAATCTTCAACAGAGAGGGAGACTTATGTCTGGTGGGGAAAATGGCAGAACCCAGGAGGGAGACAAGCATGTTTCTCTGCATCTTTTGTGCTCACATTGGTGCAGGTGATCCTCCTGCTCCCTGCTGCCTGTGGCTGCTACCCTCACACGTGTGGTGGAGGACTGGCAGTGACAAGAGTGCTCCATCAACCCCTTGCTTCTCCCTCCCTCCTGCAGCTGTGCAGATGGGAGATCCAGCTGTGATAGGCATTGTCTCCCTGCGCAGATTCCTCAGGTGCAGCACGGACTCAAGCTTGTCTGAGCCTTGATGATAAGCCCTCCTTGTTAAAAGCCATTATATTTGCTGCTAGCTGAGGATAATTCTGACTGACTACAGCAGTTCTCCTCTGCATGTAATTGAATTCATATTCATCATAAAGCAATGAAAAATAAATTGTGTGTGTGGTTTTTTTCCCCCTCATAAAGCAAGGCATGCCGCTGGCTCTGCCTTTCCCTCTAATCTTCCCCTCTGCAACCTATTGTAATAGAATTCATGGGAACAGAGCAGCCAAAATAGATTGTGAGGTTTTGACCCACCTAGCAGAAAGTGAGTTTATTTCAATGCCAAGGAGGACTTGATTAATTCAGTTGGCTTCAAGGGAAGGCTAAAATCTTAGCTTAAGATTCCTCAATACCAAAGGAAGGTGCTGGCTTGGTTGCAGGCTGACTTAGGTGGTGTGGCAGAGGATCTGTGCCTCAGGTTGTGGTGGGAGTTACCAAATGCACTACAAATCCAATCAGTCTGAGCCTAAACTCTTAAAGAATCAGTGTTTCTGTGAAAGCTTATTTGTTATTCTGTGTCTATCTGCTGTCCCTGGGGCAGCGACATGAGGCTGGTGCAGCAGAGGGGAACTGGTGTGGGGCTACAGGGATTAAAATTGGAGGGCACTGCTGTGCCAGCTGCTCACTCCTGTGCCTCATCCTGCCCTGCAGCTGCTGGCTGCCATCATGTTGGACTACTGCAGAGAACTCCTCAAGGCAGATATCAAAATATCCTCTCTAAACTCTTTCAGAAACCTTTCAGTCTGGGCATCTGACAAATGGCAGGTTTGTGGTGGGAAGCTGGTCAGCTGAGCCCATAATCTCCCCCCCATCCATGTTTACCTTTTCCTTTGATTTTCCTGTCTTTGATAGGATCCAGAAGCTGGGAGCTGATGGTGCCTGTGAGCAGAGCTGCTGCTGAGGCCTGTCAGAAATGCTCTGACAGGAAAAAAGCACAAGGTTTTCTGCAGCCCCTGGCTTGCTGCCAGCTGTGGGATCGCTGCCTCCCAGGCAGAGCAGACCAGACAGTCCTAATGCACCAGAAAATTAGCGAGTTTTGTTCAACAAAGGGTCTAAATGTCTCCCTGGTTAATTAATAATTTCATTATGGTGAAATCATTTATTACATTTTAATACTGAAAAGTGTTGCATCTGCAGCTCATGGAGTGAACATTAGGAGTAGAAATAAGGGGGAACTTGTTGCTGATGGGTTCTGGGAGTTGTGTGAGTGAGCAGCAGAGCAAGAGAGGTTGGGGCCATGGCGATTCCTCTCTGATCAGCCCAAATGATGGAACCTGACCAAGAAATGGGATGAGGAGGGTTGGTACACAACTGTGCTCCAAGACTATACAAGCAACACCCTCCTGTGGGGACCTTTGCACTGGGTAGTTTGCTCTGGTAGCTGTGTCATATCTGAGGGAAGAGATGAGGCTGTGAGGAAATAACAACTGTCTGCAACTGTTAAAATAATTCCTCTGTCTTCTGCCTTGTGAGGGAAATGAAGAATTAAATCCTGGAAAAGGGAAATTTGGTGCATGATGCAGTAACTCTGCTGGGCATTTGACAATCTTTAGAAACTAGAAGCCTATTTTTGATGGCTGTTCCTTGGAGTATCATATTAGGCATAAATACTCTGTGTTTCCACCCTTACAGTTCTGATATTTTTTGTAGCTCAGTAAACATTTGCTGCTGGAGATAGGAGTTGTCACATGAGATCAGAAAAGTAGTTTCCTTAGGTCAGAACATTTTCCAGGCCAATAGAGACAGTTCAGATGCCACCAGGTATAACCCAGAGAATCAAATTAAATTAAGTATATTTGTGATATGAGCATGATCCCCTGGATCCCACTGTGAGCATCTTTTAATTTTCTGACAATATCCCTCTTTTCTCCTTAGAAATTGGGTACTTCCAGCACTGCCAGGACCCAAAGTGTGACCAAGTAGAAAATCCAAGTTGTATTGATGACTGAGCTGGAAAAAAGAAGCAGGAATTCAGCTGGTCCAGAGCATTGCAGGAGAGGGAATTACCACAAAATCCTGTTTGGACTGTGTCTTTCCGAAGTTTATTGTTCAGGACACAGAGTGTTCACACCTGGATCTTCCTCTGAAGGCACCAGAGGCAGGAAGAAAAAGAAAGGTGAAATATTCAAACTCCTGCTCCCATCCCTCCTGCAGGGGGTGTGTGAAATAAACAGGGCAGGAGACTTTTTCTCCTTTTAATGCCTTTATTACAAGTGATCAACTCAAGGTTGGGAAGCTCGACAGGTCCGCAGCTTCTCCATCGACACTCCCAGGGTGACTCGGAGGAGGAATGTGCAGCTTTGTCCTCTGAAGGGCAGAGCTGGGGGTCCTGTCCTCACCAGAGTAGTAGGCAAAGCCCCATGCTTTTCTCAATTTTCAAGTTTTCCAGGTTCGGGTCTTGGTTCCAGCTGAGGTCTTTGCTCAGGGCAAGGAACAGCAAAGGGTCTCAGCATCTCTGCTGGCTTGGTACTTTGTTCCTCACGTCCAGACATCACTCTAATCTCTCAATTCTGTATTGGCTCGTATTTTTGGGAGTCTTTTCGGTAAATCTGGTGGGATTGCTTCCCATGGCGTGCTGGTCTCAAGGCTGATTTGCATTCTCTCTGATTCCCCCCATCCCCATGTCCCCTGCTCTCGCCTTCTGGGGAGAAGGACAACTTAGCCCCAGGCAGGGCCACACCGATACAAAAGCAGCAATTAACGAGAACGACCGGTGATTACAATGACAAACAGGTAGAACTGCACCTTGGCAGCAACTGGTTTAACTGGTTCTGCAACCCTTTTTTCCCCAAAAAAATAATTGGCAGATTTTTACTTATCACAGTGCGTCTCCTCACCTGGTGGGTGACTGCCATCCATCCATCCATCCATCCATCCATCCATCCATCCATCCATCCATCCATCCATCCATCCATCCATCCATCCATCCATCCATCCATCCATCCATCCATCCATCCATCCATCCATCCATCCATCCATCCATCCTCCCTCTGAACCACAGAGCTGCTCCAGAGGAAAACCAGCGCTGCTGGAGCTGATTGCATCCCTGCCCTGCCTGGTCAGCCCGTGAACACGCATCCCTGCCCTCCCCAGTTAATCACCGCTGCCAATCAGCGCTATTGAGGAGAGCAACAATACATTTCGAAGCTCAATCACCTTCACAATCCTCTCACTGTCAGCACACGCATCTCCCCGGAGGGTGGAATTACTGACAGATGAGGTGCAGGGTGGATTTGCAATGGAAATGTTCCCTCCCGGGTGTGTGGGACTCGTGAGCACACACACGACTGACACAGGAGCGTGTTTGGCTCTTAAAGGTGGGCTGAGTGTTGGGCTCGGCAGGTGTGCACTCAGCAAGCTCTGCATTTGAAAAGAAATGTGAGAAATATGCTAAAAACCCCAGTGGTGTCCCTGTGCCACTGGTCAGTGTTTAAATGCACTCAGTGGATGGAGAGGGCTCATGTGGGGATGAGCTCCTGGTGGTCCCTACTGTCATCAACTTGTGCTAACTATTTCCTTTATTTTTATTTTTGTTTTGTTTTGTTTTGTTTTGTTTTTTAATTAGCAGTGACTTGACAAAATCTGAAGAATTCAAAGAATCTGCCTGGATGTGTGGGGATGGTCGGTCATGGGATAATCTATTCAACTTCAGGAAGATGCCCTTGTCAGAAAAACTAAACCACAAATTAATGTCCAAACAGGAGACAGAGGAGTCCTTTTAATTTATTCCAATAAAGGGAGAGGCCATGGGGCATTCCCCTGGGGTCTCTCGAATTTTTAGAGAACTCAACCTCCTCTTGATCCCAATTTCCCAACAGCATTTCCCATCTCTCTTTCCCCATGACTGAGGTACTTCAGAGATACAGACTTCCCAAAATGCCTGATACCCAAGATTCCCCTCTAAAGTATTCTCCCTTCTAATTTTTAATTCTTATGGAATTTATCATTTTCCCCCATTGTTTCTTCAAATGGTTTTTATTTCTTTTATTTTTCATTTTTAATTAATTTATGGTTTTTCCCTATTGTTTCTTCATATTTCAATATCCAATTTCATTTATCAGCAAACCTACAGTTTGTTTGTAAAGGCAATTTTTTTCCCCCCCATTCATCAATCAGTGGAATCCTTCCCATTGTTTCTTTTATCTCTCAGTGCTGGTTTTATCTACCAGCAGACCCACAGCTTGTTTGGAAAGACAAATCCCTCATTCCTCTCACTCTGGCAAGGTGAGGACGTCCCACTGCACACCCTCCATCTCCTCACCTTATCCCACCAAAAAAGTTCTCTGAAGGTTCACATGCACTTCCCCATAGAAATTTCCAGTTTTAAGAGATGGGAATTTTCCTGCAAAAAACCTGAAAAGTTTCCAGCTCTACTTATCTGTCCACTCATTCTCTCCCAGTTTTCTCTCTCCTTCATCCCTGATGATGTGCAGCAACCAGAGATAAACCCTCTCAGTGTCTGGAGGGTCCATCTGGCACCTGTCACAATCCTGCCCTCAGTTTTGGGGACAGCACAAGGAGGAATGTCACCCCACAGCCCTGAGATGGCATCCCTTGGATCATTAACTCCTGACCAGCACCACGGTGCAGGACTGATGGTAAACAGTGCTCTGCTGTGATTCATCACCCCAGAGTTTGGATACTCATTACAATCTGCCTCTTATCTAGGCCGCTAGCCTGTAATTTTAATCCCAGACATTTGGGTGTGTAATGAAGCAATGCTTTTCTGTCTTACATCCTGGTGTAACCTGTAATTTATAACGTGCTGGAAATGCAGAATCAAATAAGAGGGAATAAAAATGAAACAACGGCAGAGTTTTGCCCTTTGACATGTGAAAAGTGTTGTGATGACTTTAAGGTTTGCAAGAAAACCAACTGAATGTCTGCATCTGTGTATTTCAGGTTTTCTATATCTGTGTAAAGGTAATTTTCAAGGTTTTCTTGCCTGATGTTTCACAAAGCAAATCCGAATATGCACTGACCCAGAGGGAATGCTGTGAGCAGGACCAAATCCCAGTAATTTCTGCCTTTACTCACACAGACAGACTGTAACTACAATTCCCTGCATTGCCATGGGCCAGATGCTGCTCCTGGAGGCTCTGGGCAAAGCTTTCACTGTCCCTGTCAGTGACTTCTGGGCAGAGACACTGTGCTGGGCTCAGACTGGGGGTTGTGGAGCCCAGTACTGAACCAGGGGGTGTTTGATTTGCTGCACACATCATTGCAGGGTAGAGATGCTGCTGCTGCTCTGGTGTCACCCCTTGAACAACATGATTGCCACAGCACACACCTCAGGGCCCCGTGGCTGTGCAAGCTGATGGACTGTGGGGTGTGTCACAGGATCCCAGGATGGTTTGGGTTGGAAAGGACCTTAAAGATCATCTCATTCCACCCCCTGCCATGGGGAGGGACACCTTCCACTATCCCATGGGGCTTCAAACCCCATCCAGCCTGGCCTTGGACATTCAGGGATCCAGGGACAGCCACAGCTGCTCTGGACTACATTCTCAAGCACCTCCCCACCCTCACTGGGAAGAATTTCTTCCTAATATCCAGTCTAAACCCATGTCTGAAGCCATTCCCCCTCATTCTGTCACTAATGCTCTTGTAAATAATCTCTCTTCCTTTTGCACCTCCCTTCAAGGCTGAGGAGGAGTGAAGGAGTGTGAACTGCTGGAAGATGTGGTTGTAAAATCTGCACCAAATCAGGAAAGTGCCCCACAGGGAGGAAGATCATTAGGAAGAATGTGGAGATTCTGGGCACCTTTCCAACAAGGAACAGGAGAGCATCTGGGCCAGGCAGTGTGGCCAAGAGAGGAGAAAGGCAGGCAGGATCAGCACCAGCAGTGAGTTCACAGGCAAACATGGCCCTGTAAAATGCATCCTAAAATTCCTTGTGCCATAAGGCACATGCCACACACCTGAAAGAGCTGCAGGGCCCCAAGAGAGCTGCTGAGGTCTGACAGAATCAGCTCTGGGGCCACCAGGGCTCATGGACCAACCCTTGAGGGTTTGCAGTGGGGATCCAGGAGTTTGAAGGGCCACCCATGCTGCTCTGATGTCTTCAATAAATTTGGGGGAAATATTCATGTTTGCCATGGACACCTCCTGGTTTAGCAGGTGTGTGAATGAGGTAAATGTGTGGGCAGGAAGAGGTGTAATTTTATTGCTTATTTTTCCTAAAGAATATATATTAATTCCTAAAGAATATATATTCCTAAGAATATATATTAATTACAATTAAAGTTGAGATGACATGAGACAGTGAGCAGACAGCAAAACCACAAAACTTTGGGATTTGAGCACTGGGAGAAGAAGCCAGATTTCCTTTGAGAATGACAATGAGGAGGAAAAGTTAAAGTACCAAGATGGAAACAATCAATGTTACGGATTTCAAACTAGCAGCAAAAGCAATAAACTCCTTCCTTTTGGCTGCTTGTCCAAGCAAGCCACTTTGGATGGAGGGTTTCCCCTGTAATGAAAATTATATGATCTCATCTTGGAGGCTGGAGTGATGTAATAACCATGTAGGGACTGTTTTAATGTCTTTCATGGGTCATTGAAAACTGCCTGGCAAATTGGATCATGGACTACAGGGAACACTTCTGCTACAGCAGGAAAATGGTCTGGATATAACAAGTGACCGAAGGGTTTGAAAAATCCTACCATATGTAATAGTTCCTGGTTTCAGCCATAAAAACATACCTTTTATTTTCCCTCTCTTATTTTTTTGTTGTCTTTTAATATAGTCTTTCCTTCTCATTCAATAACCCTTCTTATACCTTCATTCTCCCTCTATATTAAGACCTGACAATCCATTAAGGCAAATCCTATATTTTGAATTGCATCTAAATTGATAGTGGAACATGGACTGCCTGCCTCAAAACCACTTCCATTCTCTTCTGCTGGAGATTAGACGGATTTTCTTGCTGAAAACAAATGAAAATTTTGATTATATGTGTCATTCAAACTGCAATTCCATCTTATTAAATGGTTCCAGGCAGTTGGGGCTGGGAACATTGTAATAAGGACTCCAACATCTGAGACTGTTTGGCTGAATCAGTTGGCCAATTTCATTCTCTTTGTCAGGAAATTCTGGCTGTGGCAAAGTGTGCAAACTGAAAACCACATGAAAACACAGTGAAAATAAGTGGTTAATGATGTGACTAATATTTAAAGTGGTTTAGGATGGCAGCTGCTCCTTCCTGCAAATTTCAATGCCTTAAGGAAAAACATTCTTGGGCTTCTTTTTTTTTAGTGTACACCTTGGTGTTACAGCATCATTCATCTTCCCTCTCTGACATCCCAGATATCCCTGAAGTCATTGACAAAGGAAACCAGACATGAAATAAATGCTGGCTTAGACTAAAAGATTTCATTTCAATTGTGCACTAATCTCTTTCTATTTTCCCCAAACAGGTGCCATTTGTCAGTCATATCCAAGGAAGGATGTGGGCTTTGCAGTCTTCATTTCTAAGCATGGAGGCCTTGAGAGGCACCCAGGATCCTGGGGAAGTCCTGGCTCTGCACAGCACCCAAGGAAGGCTCCCTCTGATCCCAGGTGGACTTCTCTTAGACCTGCTTTTCCCCATGCAAGGTCCACAGCCTGGAACACTTTCCTGAGGAAATACTTCCATCTCCATATTTAAAACAGCACCACTCAGAGCTTGTTTTAATTCATTAATCTCTTATTTTCTTTTCAGTCAATCCCCAAAT
This sequence comes from Melospiza melodia melodia, assembly GCF_035770615.1. Lineage (NCBI taxonomy): Eukaryota > Metazoa > Chordata > Aves > Passeriformes > Passerellidae > Melospiza > Melospiza melodia. The sequence continues at coordinate 4,975,533 of NC_086212.1, read as the reverse complement.
CATGAGGAGCTGTCTGGGGTGTGCATTATAGAGCCCCTGCTATATGAAAGTGTGGAAAAGAGCAGGATTCATGGAGGGAGAGCAAACAGGCAGCACAGAAATACTGTAGGTTTGTGGAAGTCAGATTAAAATAAAATAACACTGATTATGTTAGTTTGCATGGGCCAGCCCTGCCTTTTAGTTGGTTCACTGAGCTGAAAGGGAGGCAGGACTTTTTCTTGTTGTGTTTCTTTTTTGTCCCAGTCTGATCATTAATGAATGTGAAATTCAACCTCTGCTCCTGAAAGCTGCAAACAGCTGAGTACAAAGGGGGTGTGCAACACCCCAGCCTGGGGCAGTGGTTGAGTTGAGGGGTCTGGAGACACCAACAGCACAAAATCCATTATACAATCACAGAATCACAGAATTTCTAGGTTGGAAGAGACCTTTAAGATCATTGACTCCAACCCATGTTCTAACACCGCAACTAGATCATGGCACCAAGTGCCTCATCCATTCTTTTTTTTAAGATTTGGTTTAATTACATGGTCTCGTGGAAGGCGTCCTTGCACACATCAGGGAGCTTGGAACCAGATGATCTTTGGGGTCCCTTCAAACCCAAGCGGTTTTGTTATTCTATGATTCTACAGTGTCACTTTTTTTATTTTTTATTTTCCAAAATCCAGTTGAAACATTTAGTCTTCATTTCCAGATCCCAAAACATTCTAAGTTGGAAGGAATCACCAGATCCAGCCCTCAACATTGGCGTTTTTAGCACCACTTTTTAACCAGCTGAGCTGATTTCAGCTAGCTCCTGCCTGGAACCTGCACAACACCTTCCAGGTTAACCCAAAGGGTTGTGGGTTTTTTTTCCCCCTTCCCCCTGTTTTTTTGGGGGTTTTTTTTGTTGTTGTTGGTTTTTTTTTTTTTTTTTTTTGTTTTTTTTTTTTTTTTCCCAGCTCTGCCTCCCCCAAATCCCCTCCAGAAAAGCAGTGCCAGAACAGCTGCACAGCATCAGCTGGCGGTGACACCAAGATGCAGAAAGCAGCTTAGAAACACCTGCCTTGCTGCTCACTCCTCTCTGCTCCAGGCAAAGGAGGATTTTTGGGAGCATTTCCCGTGGTTTCAGTAAAATCCCGTTCGGAAGCCACCAGAGGGGGCAGCTGCCGCTGCAGCACAGCCCTGGCGAGCGGTGCCAGCCCGGCACACATTGCTGCTGGTATTTATAGCGCTCTACCTATACTTATGTGAGCGGGGCTAATTAGGAGATGGAATTAGCCTTCTGCTCTCGGCAGCGTAATTGTAAACAATTTCCCAACGTTTCACTCCCCGAGTAATGAGTTTCTCCTGGAAATACAAAAGATGAGCTAATGATAATCTGGCGGTTTACAGCAGGAGGACAAACATTAATTATATGGGATTACGATGTGATCCTCCAATTTAAGTGAGTTTGGCATTTCTAAGCAGAGTTGGATCTTAAGAGTGCTGTGGACACTTGTCTGAAGCATTTTATCTTCTTTTTTTTTTTTTATTTTTTCCCCCCTGGTTTCAAGCTTTATCTTTTAGCTTTATCTTGTATCCACAGATCTAACCACCATCAGCTACTTTGAGGCAGAGCTGCTAGGCCAGATTTTTTTTCATAAGACAGAGGTATAATTATGCATAAAAAATATGTACAGTATCAAGCTTATTTTTCATTTAAAGATGACCATACCAGGAGATCAGATCGCTGCACGTCCGGGGATGTAGCTCAGCTTTGATTGCATTTATCATGGAATCATTTAGGTTGCAAAAGACCTTTAAGATGATTGATAAGCTGTAGGCTTAAATATGGGATGTGGGATTTATTAAGGTCAGAGCCAGAAGACTGGTGCAAATAATGCTGGGATTATAAAATATTCACTGAATAAGGTCACGTCAGCAAACTGGGCCATATATCTGTGTTTGTCATGGGACTCCACTGACTGCTGATGGTCCCCAAGAGATTCCCTTGAGCTCAGGTGCAAATACAGGATTTTTCAAATTTCAGTCCTGCTCCATCCCCTGCCATGGGCAGGGACACCTTCCACCATCCCAGGTTGCTCCAAACCTCATCCAGCCTGGCCTTGGGCACTGCCAGGGATGCAGGGGCAGCCACAGCTGCTCTGGGCACCCTGTGCCAGGGCCTGCCCACCCTCACAGGGAAGAATTTCTTTGTAAGGTTTAATGTGATTTTTTAAACATTTACGTTCACAGCTGCTCCCTAAAAATATTCTGACCTTTATCTTTCCCCTTTGTAGCAGGTGAACCCAACAGCTCTGGGTGTGTCACAGCACTCAGGGCATCTGCCAGCTGTGAATTGCCGTGGAATGAGAGCTTGAAGGGGCTGTGGCTCCCTTTGGAGCCACACCAATCCACACCCAGTACCTGCCATGTCTTGCCTTCTTCCCTCTCCATAGAAGAACAATGGTATTATCTTCCCTTTCCTGTGCCTTCTTTTTCCTAAATTCACCCAATTAAGTGTCAGGAGTTGATCTTTGGGCTGAAATTCATACCTGAATGTGGGAACAAGTTTTACAAAGAGATTTTTGTTATTTATTGGCAAGTCAAATACAAACAGCCAGGGTCTGGCTCAGCTGAAGGTTATGTCATCTGTAGTTTCTTTAGTTTTTGGTTTTTTTTTTTTAATGTAATAACTAAATATTGAATTAATTTGTTTACCACTCTGGACTCAACCACATCCCTCCTTTTAGATAAAATGTTTCATACCCCTTAAAATTCCTGATAAAATCGATCTTTAATTTTATTTCATTCTGTATCCATCCACTCTTTCTCACACTGGGTTGTTGCTTAGCCCCAAACACATTTCACTGCAAATTTCTTGTGATTCTGCCACATTTCACTGCAAATTCCTTGTGATTCTGCCACATTTAAAGTATTTGGGATGCAATTTTTCACAGCAGGTCCCTGCCCCCACTGACTTGGTTAGGAAAGAGTCCAGGCAAAAGGATTTTGATTTTCCAAGAAGGAGGATAAAGAAAAATGTTGTTTTGCTCACCCAAACAGAAAAAACCCCTCCATCAGTCTCTCCTTTTAGAAGGTGCTCCTGGCTTTTGAGCTGGGATTTGAAATCCGTGTTGGGGATTTTCCTTTCTTGAAACTACACAAATCATGTCCCTCCGTGCATTTGGAAAAATGCAGTGGGTGGAAAATGAAGATTTGTGAGGTCTTTGTTGCTGAAAATGCTGAGGTCTGTCTGTCCCAGCATTCAGGGCCTCTTTGTGATGCTCAGGCAGGGGGACAGGGGGAATTGAGAGTTCTCTTTGGGATCAGGCAGTGCCTGGGCTTGAGGAATGGTCATGGCCAGGATGGATGGATAAGTGCAGTGGGAATATGACCAAGTTTAGAATAAAACACACACAAACCCCCTGGAACCTGCATTTTCTGTTATCTCCTACCTTCTTCCCTTTGCACTGCCTTTAATCCTGAGAGCACCACAAGGAATCCTTAACAGCCAAATGGATTCACTCTAACCTGTGTTTAAATGAGGGCAGCCCAATCTCAGAAGCTGAGCTGTCAGTTTGTTATTTTGTTATATTACTTTAATTGTGTTTATTTGGAATTAGAGAGCCAAATTCTCTCCTGGCAGAAGCTATTGTCGCTAGAAGGGATTTCAGCTATCAAAATCATGTTTGCTTTAGTGTTTATTATTTATTAGCTTATAAAGCACCATTAGCAAATGCCGCTGCACAGTGATGGATCCCCATTAATTTTGCATTAATGCACATCCCATTGAATATATTCTAGAGTGTGGCACTGGGGTTTCTGGGCTGTTTTGTCTCACTGGTCCTGTCCTTTGGTGCGTCAGGTGAAGTGGGGTTAATGAAACATCCCTGAAATGATGCTGTGAGCACAGGTCCTTTCACACCTCTACAGCAGCACTCAGGGATCTTTCAGAGGAAACAGAGTGTAAGAAAAGTTTTTAAATCTGGATGGATTTGAGTGATAGCTCTTGGTATTCTGGATTTGTAATGTTGGAGTGTTGGGGGGGTGGGACGGTCAGGACAGACGGACAGGAGAGATCTCTGCAGCCAGGGCTGGAACTTGGGGTTTATTGCAAAGGGCCTGGGGGCAGGGCCCTGCTGGGAGCTGCCAGACACAGCTCAGAGCAGGCTGAGAGAGGAGAGGGGGAGAGAGAGAGAAGGCAAGAGCGTGGTACAGAGGATGAGAGAGTGAAAGAGAAGATGACAGTGCGAGGTTCCCGTTACAATACAATAAATCTTCTGTGCTGAATATTCTAATTCCCATTAACCAATCTAGTACAAGATACAAATCCTATAGCATTTACATACACCCTATAAGAATCATTAAATTACCATACTGTGTTACATTTTAAACCCTAAAAACTCCTCTTTGGGCCCCTTCTGCCAAGCTGGCAGGGTCTGCTCTGACCCTTGGGCCTGTCTGCAAGCAGAGGGTGTTGTTCCATCAAAAGGGGATCACCTTCAGCTGGCCACGCCATTGTTTTCCAGTTGTTCAGTAACTGAGGGATCTCAAAGCTTGCTTTCATTTCAATCTCACTTATAGTTTCCATATTCTCAAAATCTTTTGCCAGACAACCATATTTATAAGGCTTTCTTGTTTCATCTTCCCCAACAGCAAGAGGGCAGAACAATCTACAGGTATTTATTTATGCTAAATATCAAAACGGAGCTGACAGAGGTAGAGCACATGCTGGTTGGGAAGGAGGTTTGGATAACCTGGAGAGGGATCCCAGATCAGGGCAAAGCTTGTGTTGAACGATGGATGTGCCATCCTGCCTCTCTCAGGTCTGAACCCTTTCTTCAGATGTCTGGGCAGTGCAGGGTTTCTTTCCAGAAGAAAATAACATTAAAACTCTGAACAGATAGGAATTAAAAGTTTCTTTCATTTGTATCTAGCCAAGAGAGCAGGAGTCAGAGTCCCAGCTGGGTGAGTGCCCTGGAGCACCATGGAAGTGAAGCAGGGCTGGGGGACTGCAGTGGTCAGTGAGAGCAGAGGAAATTCACAGCAAAGGGCAGTGATGGAGTAACAAATGGGCATGGTGTGTTCACTGACATTTGTGAGCCAGTGGAGTCTCAGCTGGCTGAATGCTCATGGCTTGTCTGCATGCCTAAAGGAAAATAAGTATTTATTTCGCTTTTCCTTATGGTCAGTATCCACTAAGAACCATTTTCTGGCTGCTGTTAGCTGTGTGCTGTGGTGTTTGTATCAGGAAAATAATGAGACACTATTTCACACCCTGGAAAGGTAGCATGAAATCCTGGCCCTCTGGAGCACTGTGCAAAAATTCCATTAACCCTTGAGGCACCAGGATTTCATCCTCAATCCCTTTACCAATGCCCCATCTTTACTGACCCTGGAAAGCTTTCTAAAAATGATATGTTTCTGAGCCAGTCATCAGGTAGTCAAAATGAACTTTTCACTCCTATTTGGAGGAGAGGAGCCAGGTTTTGTTCCAGTAATTTCCAAGCTGGAGCACGTGGGACATTGGGCACTAACAGCCTTAGGGGATGGTGCATGGCCCCAGAGTTCAGTCCCAGTTCTCTCTCACTGGGGCTGCAATGGGCTGGTCCCTTTCACTGCTGGGAATGTCAGAGCCTTAAGCTGGGCTCTGCAATCCCCCACTGTTCCCTTTTGGTTTTGTCTCTCCTGGTTCAGTAAATGCCCTTAATGGTGCCCTCCCCACTTGGAGTGAGGTGCTGCCTATGCACAGACCAAGGGGCTGTGGCCACGATGGCCTGTGGAGGGCCAGGGACAGTATTTTAAAATAATCTGGCTGCTGGGGAACCAGGCATGCTTTCTGGAGAGGGCTTGTGTGCCCCCAGCTCAGTCCAGGCAGAGCTCAGGGCTCCTGGCAAGCTTCACTTGAGTTACTCACTGTTCCCTCTTGCTGTGTGCTGCTGGTGCATCCACAACTCCAGACATCCCCCAGGTGTTTTTTCCACCTCTCCCTTTCTCCATTTCCACAGAACATCTCACTTCAAACAGTGAAATGGATCTCCACAGGTGTGCAGGGACCTCCTCCCATGTGTGCCCCATTGCTTGGAACCAGCCCGGGCCTCCAGGGCTGCCCCACTCTCACCCTGTGCCCCTTTGCCACCTGCCCTGTGCCAGTGCCAGGAGCACTGTGTGCCCTGTGGCACCACCGGTGGGTGGCTGCACATCAGAGCAAGTGTCCCATGAAGCCACAGAGCATCCTGGCAGGTCACAGCCCATCTCCTCTCCTCCTGCTGCTGTCTTGCACTCACTTTGCACCTCTCTGGCTGCCGCTGCTCTGCATCTCTCAGCTCCTGGGGTGTTCCCGTTCCCTCTTGTTTTTGTGGGCTGTCACATCCACCAGCATGGAGCACTGGTGTCTCAGCAAAGGGGACATTTTGGGAAGTCACTTTTTATCAAAGCACAGCTGCTGAGCCGAATCTGTTATTTATTTCTGTGGCCTCCTTGAACCCACCTCGTCCTCACTCTTTGCTCTACCTCTCACTGTCTTCCTAAAGTATCATTGACTTTTCAGCTCCTCACTTTGTTGTGTTAGTCCCACCAAGGCATATTTGTAGAGGGAGAGGGAATGGAGGAGGAAGAAATATGGGAAGGAGACAAACCTATTGTGTAAAACCTACCCCAGATCTGGTTTGTTCACGATGCCCCAGCTCTGGTTTGTTCTGGTTTGTCCAATGGCCGAGGAAGGAGATTTTTCTTGCATCAGCTCCAGGCTGCTCTGAGATGTACAGAGCAGTTCATTTTTGAGCCATGTCTGCAGGTAGAATGAGATGTGATGGGCCCTGATTGTGCAGATATCCACCCAGCCTCTGTGCTGCTGTGCACGAGCAAAGAACCAGCTCGGGATGGATGAGCCGAGCCTGGAGTAGATTTGCAGTCAGATCCACTGCAGGCACAGATTTATACCAACTAAGGATCCAGCCTGTGCAATCTGGTTGAACCTTAATTTCTGCTCAGATTCCACTCTCCATTAGCACTCTGTGAGCATTTGGTTGACAGCAGAGATTTTTCACTCTCTCAGGAAAGGCAGTCACGTTCCAGGGAAGGCTCCTGCCTTCTCCTCTTCTCCACACCCGCCTGCACTCCCAGCCAGGCACAGAGCTCTGCTTTGCATAATCACATTGGTTCTTAACCATGGCAATATATTCACATCTTCAGACACCTGGCAGCCAGAGCCAGCTCTCTCCAGCAGGCTCCCTGCTGGAAAAGCAATTATATTTGTGCAATTGGTGGAGGGTTTGTAGGAAACTGCTGGCCTAAAGGGAGCTGAGAGTTTTTTGGGGGGGCCATTGTAAGGGGAGCATTGCACCCAAACTTGTTGTCAGGTGATTAAGAATAATTGTAAAATGCATCTAGCAAAGCAAAATAAACTTTAATTCATGAATGGGTGTGTTGATGGGCTTGGCTTCCATTTTGTGGTTGAGATATGTCAACCTCTAGGGATGACATTCTTTGGCAAAAGGAGGCAGAACCCTTTTTTCTGAGTCAAAGCAGAAAAAAACTAAAACCCACAAAAACAGCTAGTTCCTACCTCTCCTATGTTCACTGTGTTCACAGGGGTCTCAGGATGAGGGAAGAGACGAGGATCTGACTCCATGTTTCAGAAGGCTTGATTTATTATTTTATGATATATATTACATTAAAACTATACTAAAAGAATAGAAGAAAGGATTTCATCAGAAGGCTGGCTAAGAACAGAAAAAGAAGGAATGAATAACAAAGGTTTGTGGCTTGGACAGAGAGTCTGAGCTGAACTGTGATTGGCCATTAATTAGAAACACCCAGATGAGACCAATCACAGATGCACCTGTTGCATTTCACAGCAGCAGATAATCATTGTTTACATTTTGTTCCTGAGGCCTCTCAGCATCTCAAAAGAAATAATCCTAAGGAAAGGATTTTTCATAAAACATGTCTGTGACACCTATCCATTTTTTTTCTGCACAAACCAGGCTGCAGTAACAATCCCAGTCTCTCCCCACTTCTGCTCACTTGGGCCGAGCTGCTGCTAATTGCATCTCCTGCCCATGGCATCTCTATTAAAAAAGTCCATCTCTAATGAAACAGTCTCAAGCAACAGTAATTGCATGTTAAAATTCATAGTCCTTGCTGCTGGATCCTGGGCTACCTGATTGAGTTTCAGCACCATTCCCTGTGGCTGGCACCTGGCAGGGAGGGCTGATCGCGCCCTGGCTGAGGAGATAAACCAGCCCCAGACCTCCTGGGGCTCCCCACGCCCTGAGACCCTCCTGGGCAGGAGCCACACGCCTGCTTTGCCTCCCTCTGCATTATTAGTTAGATAAAAGAAAAAGCCCTGCCACATGACAGAGATGGGGCTGCCTCAAAGAGGAGAAAATTCAACTGTCTCCAGTTCAAAGTCTTTGTGGACAGTGGAAGGCAGTTTCACTTTCATCCAGTGCTCCAAGACCTTAAGTGACTTTCATGAGAAACTTAAGTTAAAAAACAAGAATATTTTTTCCTATTTTTTGTGGTCTTTTTTTTTCCTTGGTATTTTTTTTACTTTTTGATCATAAATGTCATTTGGATACAATGCATATGAAGAGCTGTAGTGTTGTCTTTCCCTCTCATCTGCATTGAAAAAAAGGAAAATGTAGGGATGGAGCCAAAGTATGATCTTACTTGGTGTATCCAGATGTAAAGCTGAAGTGAATCTCATACTATAAATCCAAGTGTTTCAGGTTCCCACTTGTGTAACAGAGATAAAAGTCTAACACAGAGGTTCTAAAAATCCTCCCAAACCTTCCAAGGCTCAGTCAGACCCACATGCATAGTCCAAAATAAATTGAATTTACTGGAATAGATCCAAGATTATGTCTAGAGTGATTCCAAGACTTTTCTCCAATTCAAATGAGCCCTATTACACATTGGGAATGTCTGCAGGGGAAACACAGCCTATTTCATAAAGCCTTATTATATATTTTAATGCACACAAGGTAAACATGAAAATGTCCCTTAGACATTTTTTAATTCCAGCTTTTTTAATTTCATTGTGCTCTTTGGTTACTTACGAAATGTCTTCAGGAAAACAAAACAAAACAAAATTTTGTGATGCTTATTTTAGCTCCACAAGGGCTCTGTGTCAGACTCTGAGCTGCACAGGGGTGTCTAAGTGACTTGGGTGAGTCTGATTAATTGCTGGAAGTGAAACAAGCCCCCAAGAGTCAAGTAACACTGACTGGGAAAACAGCTCCCTACTGCAGCAGCTGCTCATCCACCCCAAAACTGAAGTTGGTTCTACTCTTTCCTGGCTTTGTATGAGCTCCAGCATCAGATGGAGGCTTCACTTCTATGCCTCAATGGATATCACAAAGCTAGGTGTGCCTTAACATCATCAGACATCCCAGATCCCATCACCAGACTCCCCACATTCCATCACCAGACTCCCCCAGATCCCCCTAAGAGATCCCACAGCAGAGCTTCGTGTCTCAGGGACCCACATTTTCCTTCACACAATGCAGAGAAAATTTCTGATCCTCCAGAGAGATGCAGAAACAAAATGTAAATTCCTCTAGCAGTGGAACTGGAATATTAGAGCCAGGCAAATGTGTTAGGGTTGCTATTGTCAGGGCCCTAACAGGCTCTAATTGTCCTGCTGAACTCCTCCTGGGCCTCCTGCCCTTGCCTGGGGGCTGCATTTAAACTTAGGCTGTTAATATCTCCCCTTCTCTGGGCATGGCTCAGTATGTTAAGCCTGGCCTTGCTCCTTGCTTTCTTTGCCCAGCCTTGACTCTTCCTCCCCTCTTGTGGGCTCTCCTGGGCTGTCTGCTGGACCTGCTTGTCTCTCCCTGGTGCTGTGCCTCCCTTCAGCCTCTTGTGCAGAGCAGCCTGTCCTTCCTGCACCCCCAGGTATCTCCTGGGCTGTTCCCTGCTCCTCCTTTTGAGCCCCAGAATGGTTTGGGGTGCAGGTACCTTAAAGATGTTCCTGTTCCAAATCCCCTGACGTGTCAGGGACACCTCCCACTGTCCCAGAGTGTTCCAAACCCCATCCAGCCTGGCCTTGGGCACTGCCAGGGATCCCGGGGCAGCCACAGCTGCTCTGGGTGCCCTGTGCCAGTGCTTTCAGGATAGAAAGCTGTGGAGCTGTTACAGGAGCAGATGTGCAGAGCTGTGGAGGTTCAAATGCCAGGTATGAAAACAGCCCCAGACTCTGTTCCCTGACCACACACAGGGCAGGATGAGCCTCTGGGTGAGGATGTCCTCAAAGATCTGCACATGGAGAGCAGGAATGAGCTGTAACTGCTCTCCAAACTCCAGCTGAGATAGTGGCATTTCAGCTGAGATCTGACTGGGATGTTAACACATTTCTGGCACTGAGCTGAGCACTGGGTGACACTTCTGTGTCTCAGCACTGCTGAAGGCTGGTGACCTTTTAGCAATTTCCCTATTTAGCATTGCATAGACAGGTCTTAAATGCAAACTCTTACCTTTCCCTTGGAGGTGCAGAGAGTTACAGTTCCAGGGCTCTGACAAACATCTGTTTCACTTTGCATTTTCAATTCTGGCTCAGATGATGGGAACTCTTGCACAAGAAAGAGAAAAACAGCAAGAGTCCCCATTATTTACCAGTGGAGAGGTATAAATCGCAGAGCCAGAGCCCTGCTCCTGTGATTTCACTTTTATGGGTCATTATTGTAACTGGCTTGTGCTGCTCTTCTTTTAGCATACAAATGGCACCACTTTATTTCCTGGGGGTGGGATTGATTCCCCTCCCAAGGGGTCCCCATTGAACCCAGCATTATTTACACTGAGCGTGGAAAGAGGTGTTATTTCTTCAGTCATGGAAACCCTTTTTATTAAAGATCAGTTCTGTTTTCTCTGTTGCTGAGCCCCCTCACAGGCTGATAACCATTGTGGCACTCTAAGTTCCAGCAGGAGCTTAAAGGTTTGTGGAGGTAAGGGAGTTAAAGATCACTGTGCGTATGTCTGCTTATTTACATCAAAGTGGTACTGAGAGTTTTGTAAGAGTGTTTCAAAGTATGTTGGCAATATAAAGAACTGTTATAAAAAGCAAGATATCTTTTAGCCACTGTAAAAAAAACTGAGCAAGTTCAAGTCCTGCAAATTGAACTCTTTGTCTTTGCCAGAGATTGGGAATCTCTGAGTCTGCTTCTGTCTCTTTGTTTGGAAAGACAGGAGTCTGCTAAGGAACACGGGAGCCTCCCCTGAAATGGAGAATGTAAACCCTCCCCACCCCTCCAAATGGCTATAAATTTTAAATTAAGGGGCTCTCAGGCTAAAATATGGGAGCAGGAAATAACAGTTCTATAACAGGGAAAGGAAAATAAAAGGATAAAATAAACAATGCAGTACAGTAGAACAACACTGCCAGAGTCAGAACCCAAGCTGACCCCCTGTGGGTCAGGGTGGTGGCAGCAGTCCCATTGGAATTGTGGCTCAGCCCTCCTGCAGTGTCAGGGCTGGTTCTGCTGCAGCAGGGATCCTGGAGAAAGGTGCAGTCTCTTCCTCTGAAGATCCAGGGGCAGAGGCAGCTGCTGCTCCTCTGGGGAATCCAGTGGAGAAGCTGTGCTGGTGTTCCAGAACCTCCAGATTATATCCAGGTAGGAATGCTTGGCTCCTCCCTCTGGGCTCACATCTCCCAATGGGATGCTGTAGTTCTTATCAGCCATGCAGGGACACTCAATAACTGTTATCAGCAGATGTCCCCTCCTGAGGGAGGTGAATGTGGTCACTCATAGAGAGAGATAAGGCAAACTGCCCACTTGACAAAAGATAATCTGCCATACAGATGGTAACATCTTGCATTGAAATCTTCAACATTCTGCTGCCAGGGAGAGGCTGTACCGTGGCATTTTGGGGATGGAGCTTCCCTGATCAGCAGGTCCTGGGGTGTTTTCAGATGCAGCTCAGGGTTTTGTGTGCTCCTGCTGGGACTACACCTGGATGTGCCCACTCAGATGTTCAGGGGGAAGGTGCTGTGACAGCTTTGCAGAGACCTCTGCTTGGTATTTTTAAAGTTTTGCTCCTTCAGCTTGGCACAGATGATGTTCTTGAGTTTACTGGGAAAATGCACTCACCTCCAGCTACCTGAAACCATCTATGCATGGCATCAGATTCCTAAAGTGATTGGTTTTTTAACAGCTCTGTGCAGGTCTTCAGCACATGGAGCTCTCCTCCCTGTCTCCAGAAAGAGTTGATTGAGTAGTTTCTAAAGTCCTTTACTGCAAATTTTGTGTCTCACTTTCACAAGTCTGATCTAAAGAGCAGAAATTTGTTGGTAGTGCCTTGCACAGTAGAGCCCAGCTGAAGATGGCTTAAAGTCTTCCCAGATTATGTTTTTTTTTCCTACATGAAACAGTGGCAGATAATATTAATAGGAAGATAAGTTGCAGGAGGAATGAGAAGGGCAGGAGGGAGGCTGCAGGAGAGGAAAGAGGGATGGCTTGGTGCAGCTGCATCAGTTCTGATGCAACTTTTATTCTTTTTCACCACCTCACAAGTGGCATGCCAAGTGCTGCAAATACAAATATTCATTTTTCTTCCTGTAATAAAACTGTCACTGAAGAAAACAAAACAAAACATCAGGCAAAAGCTCTGCTGCTTTCCAGATGGAGCAGCAGCTCCATGGTGTGAGCCTTGTCCTGAGAATGGAGTGCTAAAAATGGGGTTTGGAGTTTTGCTCTGTGGGGTTTTTTTGGTTTGTTTTTGCTCTGGAGGCAGCAATACCCTGCCCATACACAGAGGGGAAGAACAGCAATGTGATGTTGACTGAAAGTGAGTGAAGCTGTAGAAGCTGGTGCTCCAGCCAGCAGACAGCAAAACAAACTGAGGGCATTGGGGGCATAAAGTTGTCAAATAATTGCCACGTTGGAATGTTGCATAGCAACAATAAAGATTCTCTGTGTTTTTATAGTCAGAGTGGGCAAAATATACCAGCCTGGTCTGCTGCCCCATCAGGAAAGAATTGAATCCAAACCCCTGAAGCCAGTGGGCACAATGGAGCCAAACATTTAATGTTGTTTACTTGCTGTGGTCTTCTGTGTTTGCTGTCAATGATTCCAATTGATCCTGCTTAAAAGCCTAACCTTGATAAAGGTGTTTAATTAAAACAGTTCTCTATAACTGATGGATCCTTTTAACCTTCTTTGGCAAGGAGCTGAGTCTTCCTCCACGTGTCTCCCTGGCTGAGAACAGCACTTTATTAATTAATATATTTTATTTCTGGGTGCAGGTTCACGTGGCAATGGCAGCACCTTCTTCACCCCCACCTTTCATTTGGATTTCCCCCTTCCTTTGCCTCTGATTCTATGGGGAAATCTCTCTTCCTTCTGCATGGTCAGGTCTACAAGAGCAGTGATTAGCAATAATGTTATTTGCTAAACTGCTTAAATCAAAAGCAGCAGTGGAACAGGTCCCTCACTGTTCTCCCCCTCCTGCATCAAAAGCTCCCTGCCCCATGTTTGTCACAGCAAATACTGACTATTTTGATTGCTATTTAACCACATGGCTGTGCTTTGGCATGAGGTGTCTTGCATCCTGCTGGGTACCTGCAAACTGCATGGGCTCAAAGGCATTTTCTGTGGCCTTTTCTCCACTGCAATTAGAGGGTCAAGGTCAAACAATCACACAACAGAATTGCTCTCTGCTTCTTTGCTGTGATCTTTTTCTGCCTCAGCTGGAGATGGCTTTTATGTGACCTGGAGCTACTCCAGAGCTCAAAAAAGAAAAAAAAAAATAAACCACAAAAAAATCCAACCTACAATCAACACACACACAGAGCTTTAAAGGTATTGCACATTATTTTGTTGGACATGGACTTCTGCCCCCTGTTGTGAAGGTCAAAACCAAAAGCTGTTTTTTTCTCTCCAAGTGTCACTCTCTCAAAAGTGAATGCTGGCAGCCTTGGAGATGACAGCTCAGCTTATCTGGCCCAGGTAATGTCAGTTTGGGCTTTCTCAGGTGTCTTGGTTTGGAAAGACAGGTGTCTGCTAAGGAAGGCAGGAGCCTCCCCTGAAATGGAGAATGTAAACCCTCCCCACCCCTCCAAATTGCTATAAATTTTAAATTAAGGGGCTCTCAGGCTAAAATATGGGAGCAGGAAATAACAGTTCTATAAAAGGGAAAGGAAAATAAAAGGATAAAATAAACAATGCAGTACACTAGAACAACACTGCCAGAGTCAGAACACAACCTGACACCCTGTGGGTCAGGGTATTGGCAGCAGTCCCATTGGAATTGTGGCTCAGCCCTCCTGCAGTGTCAGGGCTGGTTCTGCTGGAGCAGGGATCCTGGAGAAAGGTGCAGTCTCTTCCTCTGAAGATCCAGTGGAAGGAGAGGCAGCTGCTGTTCCTCTGGGGAATCCAGTGGAGAAGCTGTGCTGGTGTTCCAGAACCTCCAGATTATATCCAGGTAGGAATGCTTGGCTCCTCCCTCTGGGCTCCCATCTCCCAATGGGATGCTGTAGCTCTTATCAGCCATTCAGGGACATTCAATAGATGTTATCAGCAATGTCCCCTCCTGAGGGAGGAGTGATTGTGGTCACTCAAAGAGAGAGATAAGGCAAACTGCCCACTTGACAAAAGATAATCTGCCATATAGATGGTAATGGAAAATATCTTGCATTGCAATCTTCAACACCAGGTGTGCACACCTTGGCTGAGAGCCCTGCCTGTGCTTCCCCTGGCCATCAGCAATCCCACTGGGGCACATCCCTTGTTCCTGCTGCAGTAGCCCCAGCCCATGCCAGGCTTCGAGCTCTGCACACACCTGCCCTCCAAGGGCTCTTTGGAGACCTCCCTCAGCTGCTTTTATGACCCCACACATTGATTTGGATTCACAAGCAGTTCAGGACTCATGGTTTTCGGTCCAAAAGCTTGAATTTCTACAGCCTGCAAATCTTTTTTTGTGTTGGATCAGGTGGAGTTAATGACACACTAGACAAAACCATCTAGGCTTTTTTATTCTTCCTACCCCAAGCTGAAGGATGCTCAAATACTTCATTCCTTTTACTGCTGGAATCCTTCTAATTTCCAGCCTAAACTTACTCTCCCCCAAGGCATCATTTCTCATTTGTTCTTGTGTCATGGTTATATTTTATATATGCAGCAAGGACAAATTGCAGATTTAAATAGCAGGGATGCTGCAAAGTTTTGCCTGAGTACAGATGGAACAACTTTCTTGCAATAATTACATTGTAGTTACTGTTCTCATCTGATTAGCTGGAAATATACTGATTTTTCTCCTCCTGTACTTCCCATAAAAGTTCCTTTTCATCAACAGTTTATACAAATGTTACTCTGTAGGGGATTGTTGCAGTTGCTGTAGATTTAAAAACCCATAATATCTTGTTTTAAATAGGTCTGATAATTTGTACTACTATTACTCCCTTCATGACATGCTGGAAAGGAAACAGCAGAGGAGGACGTGGAGATCCATAAACCTATAGGAGGGAGGGTAGATTGACATTGGTTTTTTACTATTTCCCCCAATTTCATGAGTGCCTGGAAATTAATATGAGGGTTTCTAAATATACAGAATCTGTCTCCAATTCAGCTGGAGGCAGTTTGGAGGTGTCACACAAGTTTTCCCAGTTGTCACTGCCCTGGGCACACCCCAGGTGCGTTATGTCACCTCTGGGGAGCTTGGGCAGAAGCACAGCAGGTCTGCAGTGGACTTTGTGAGCCTGGTCCACAAGACCCTCAATAAAACTGACACAGTTCATTCCCCCTCCAAATGTTCAATGAGCATCTGTGCTTTATTGCATGGATATATCTTAGCCCTCACTTATTCCTTGCCTGAAAGGCAGGCAAACCCCTGATTTTAAAGAATGTTGTAAAACCAGAAGACTTACAGAGGCAGATGGGGAAATGTTGAAATGCACCAAAGCATCTCCATTGATTTCAGTAGCAGTCAGCTTTGTAAAAGTACCCAATTTAAAGGTGTAAATAAATAATTTCCACAGTGTGAGTCACTGCAGTTATATGTATTGAAATTCCACCTAGAGTAACTTCTTCTCTCTAACCACTTAATGGCATTTAAAAGGACCAGAGAGCTATTGTTTGTGCCATTATAGGGAAAAACCTGAGGAAAATGGAGTTTGCTGAACCCACTCCAAGGTTAAATCTTCCCAGCAGCGTGCAATTATTCCAACCTTGTTTCCGAATCCTCTTGATTTGAAAATGTCAGGAAATCACTTTTCTTCCCAGTACAAGTCTGTTCCAGGTATCTGCTGTCAAGCAGAGCCCTGTGAAAATGCCATCCCTCCCATCCCACCTCTGATGTCAGCTGGATGTGTCTCCTCACTGCCTGATGTTGCCTTGGATTTCAGCAGAAAGCCACAAGAATAAAAGGAGAAAAGTGTTAATGCTCAGCCAAACATATGGAGGCACATGGAAGTGACTCTCCTAGGTGCATCTGTTCATTTTGGTGCTCAAGAAAGGAAAAAGGATGGTGAAGGAAGGGTTTGTGTATTGAAGGGTTTTGTTTTTGGGCTTCTTTAGCCAAGTCTTCCTCTCTGAAGCAGTGAGAAAGGAAGGTGACTCAGCCTTCTCTGGGTAAAGAAGATAAAATAATGTACTCTCTGTGAAGGCAGCTGTGTTCCAGGAGAGTCTTGCTGGTTTCTAGAAGCTCCTTGCTTGTGCTGATGAAAATGAGCTCAGTCCCAGGTCTAGGTCTGTAAATGGGAAAGTCCAGCTTTGATACAGGTGGGGTAGGAAAGTCTGTGCTTGTGACACTCTCTGCTGCTTCAGAAACACCTGGGAATATCTGAGGAGTGGTTCAAGGCACAGTATTGAACAACTGGGAGCTGTGTGAGTAAAGGCCACCAGTAGAAAATATGTTGGGGGGGCTTTTAATAAAGAATTTCCAGACTGGGGCAAAGGATGGAGCAGTGTAATTAACACATAAATGCTGCTGAGTCAGTATAAAAAGGCTGAGGGGGCTCAGGTGAGTGACAAAATGGACTTGTCCACAATGCACTGGCCTGTCTCTGACCAGGTAATGTCAATAAATAGAAAATTAAGAGTCTAGCTCTGGAAGCTGTTGCACAGGTTCCTTTCTCATTGAAAGAATGGAGAATAATTTCAGAAAAATGCTTTGGGGATCTAGAGCTGGTATTTTGGGGTCATTTTGACTTTTCAGCCAGTATCCATGGCAGATTTGTGATACAGCAAAAAAAAAAAAAAAAAAAAAAAAGTATAAAGTGATAGTGTGGTGTAGGAGGAGGGGTTTTCTCTGGGAAGTTTATGGATTCAGTTTAGAGGTATTGATCTGCTCAGTAAATGCTGAAATATCCGAGTTTCTTCCTGCAGTCAGGAGATCTGGTATCTAAAATAGCACTTTCTCCCCTGATATTTGCAGTATATTTTTTGGCTCACAGAACCATTTGCATGTTAAGGAGTTCTTCCCTGAGCCCAGATATCAGCCAGCTCCAGAGCCACAATGCACAATTTTGCTGGCCCAGCACTCCCCATTAAAAGATTCTTTTGTCCTCTTTTAAACAAACAGCTTAAGCTGAATTTTTTTTGTGCTGGGTACCTGTCTTAGTCTGTCTCTTTTCTGGAGGACTCAGCAAAAGTGTCTGAGTTGTTTCTGTGAATAGGGCTAGGGAAAAAGGATTATTTTAGGAGTGCTAAGGATGTCTTCTGTTGCTGGAAGAAGGGTGAGAGCTGGTAAACTGGAAAAAGGTCCTGAAAAAGGTTTTCCACAGCACACACCTGGCAAGATGCACTGGGAATGGGGCACATGGTAAGGGGACACCTCAGCCAGAACTCCACAGTGATGGAAGTTTTAATGTGGGCAAAAGGACAGTGGGAACAAGGTTTATTTTTAGCACTTCTGTTGGGCTGAATCCAGCAAGCCAGATGTTGCTCCTTGTGATAAGCAAACGTGTTTGAACTGGCTTCAGCAAACCCATATGTACAGCTGAGGAGTTACATTCCCCTGAAGTAAATTCTCCTGATGTGAACTTCCAGTCTGAAAAAATGGTTTAGCTGAAGGACCTTCTCACTGAGCACATCTGCTCAGCAATTTTGGGCAGCAGCACATCTGCCACGGAATTTAGCACAACCTGCAGAGCTCTGGGACACAGGAAGAAAGAGGATGGGTCAATTTCTGGCTTGGAGAACAAACTCAGGACAAGTTGTGACTTGAAGCTCCCTAAAAGACCAGCACTTTTGACATCATGCAGCTGGCAGGGTTGGCTGAGCAGTGCTTTGCAGGGGGAGAGCTGAGCCAGGATCTGAGCCTTGGGGACACTGCTGGAGGCAGATCCTGCAGCTTTGGAGCAAAGGAGCAGCCTGCTTTGATCTGGCCCCATTTCTCATGTGCTGCTGTTGGCTTTCTGCAAGAAATTTTTAAAGAAATAAAACCAACAAATCTCAATTAAGAAAACTCCTTGTGTTGCTGCCACAACTAGTACCAGCTTTCAAATTCTGCCTCTTCTTGTCAACTCCTTGCTCATTTCTTGCTTCTAACCTCAGTCCTACTCTGGGTTGTTAACATGTTTGCTTTCAATATTCTTCATTATTTTGTTTCTTGTGGTAGCAGTTGCTGCTCTGCCAAGGCCAGAGCATTACTGGGACATAGTGAGATTGTGCCTGGCATCAGGCCCTCACCTTGAGCAGGTCACGGACATCCCAAACTCACAACAATGCTCGTCCATGGCACCTCATGCTAGTTTTTATTTGTGTTTTTGCTCTTTCTAGTCTGTAGATCCCCCAGTTCCATGGTTAGTCACTTTCTGCTTCATTCCTACACCTTCCATTGTCCCTTCTGGCCAGTTGTTGGTTGGACCACCTTCTCAATCCCCCTTATCCCAGCTTGGCTGCCCCATTGCCCCTCTCCATTTCTCTGTGGTGTCACCCCCCTGTGTGACCGTGTTCACAGGGGTCCAAGGATGAGGGAAGAGATGAGGATCTGACTCCATGTTTCAGAAGGCTGATTTATTATTTTATTATATATATTATATTAAAACTATACTAAAGGAATAGAAGAAAGGATTTCATCAGAAGGCTGGCTAATAATGGAATAGCAAAGAATGATAACAAAGGTTTGTGGCTCGGACAGAGAGTCTGAGACAGCTGACTGTGATTGGCCATTAATTAGAAACAAGCACACGAGACCAATCCCAGATGCACCTGTTGCATTCCACAGCAGCAGATAACCATTGTTTACATTTTGTTCCTGAGGCCTGTCAGCTTCTTAGGAGGAAAAATCCTAAGGCAAGGATTTTTCATAAAAGATGTCTGTGACGTCCCTGTGCCAGTGTCCTGTGCTGTCACACTGCAATGCGAGCCCGTGCTACAGCTTTATGGCCATGCCCTCAACTTCCTTCTGCCATGGTTTCTGGTCCCACAGCCTGGGGCAGCACACACCTGGAGGTGAAGTGCTCCAAGTTTGTGTACAGTGTTCTGTGTGCTCAGAAAGTGCAGGAAGTACCTGTAGTAGTTACTCCTGTTTGTTTGGCCAGCTTGTGACTGTTCTCCACCATTCTGAGATGCTGCAGTACGTGCTCCTTCACTGGACCACAGCAGATCTAAGTGTGAGGCCCTGTTTTGTGTGTCCAGCTCTCTCCAGTGTCCCTGGGCTGTTCCCTACATTCCCCTTACTCTCTAACCTCTTCTACAGCACTTGTTGGAATTTTGGAATTAGGCACAGGAAGAGGGAGCTGGAAGGTGCCATTAGATACAGGAGGAGGAAGATGAGAGCTGCAGGAAGATGAGAGCTGCAGGGTGTCACCCTGATTTTTTAAGATTTTCTAAGCCTTCTGATGTTGACATTCTTGTAGTGAACTTTCTCACACACTTTCTGTAAATAAGTCATTGTTTTGCATTCCTTTATGGAGGAGGAGAAATTTGATGGACTGTTGGTTTGTCCAGTGTCATTGGACAGGTGGCACCATCACCCTCCAATCCAGTGTCACTCTTGGAAAACTGTAAGTGTTGGAGTCAGAAAATAAACTTCCCTTTTCCTTCACCTTGAGAACAGCAGTGTGAGCACTGGGGCCAGCAGTGGGCTCTGTTTGTGCAGAGATCTCGGCAGGTTTCTTGTCAGCCCTCTGCTGAGCACACACCTCCTTGCAAGTGCTCCCCTGTCATTGTTTACTGCTTAGCCAGTGATCAGGAGTATTTCTCTCCTCCTTGGCTAGAGTCAGCCCTCAGTGGCATAATGACCAGCCAGTGTGAAACTGTTAAAATTACCTCATAAATAACTCCTAATGCCCAGAGAACCAGGAGCTGCTGTTGCTCATAGATAAATTATTCACTGCCATTATGGAACATTAAACCATGGCTAATATGGAGGTCTCCATAGGGGTTTCTTTTAACACCAGAGGTTTCCTATAGATTTAACCATCAGGGAGCTGCTCATCTCTTGCTGCTTGTCAGCCCTCCCGTGTCAGAGGTAATGCACTTCTGCACAGGAGTATGGGGATGTTAATGGCCAGGAAAATATCTCCTAATGGGAGGGGGAAAAAATTAAATTCTCACTGTTGTTAACACAAAGTGGTGGAATGCTCTTTGTAGCAAGGTTTTTGATCTTTACACTTTGGGAGTTGGGGTTTTTTTCACATGAAGACATTAAGTGTAAGTGGAAATTGTCCTCTCCCAGTCAGGAGCCAGCCAAAGGACAACACTCCAGGCTTGCCTGGAATGAATCTTTCCAAATCTCTGCAGTTAGCTTGGCTGGGACAGAGGTGCTGCAGCATGTTGTGGTGGTTAATGGTTGGACTCAATGATCGTGGAGGTGTTTTCCAACCTCAGTGCTTCCATAATGGAATGGCTGTGTGCTCCTGTGATGGAGGCACCATAGGTTTGCCTGCCTGTGCTACTCCCACAGCCCCACACTTGTCGCAGACATCTTTTATGGAAAATCCTTTCCTTAGGATTTTTCCTTCTGAGAAGCTGACAGGCCTCAGGAACAAAAAGTTAACATTGATTATCTGCTGCTGTGGAATGCAACAGGTGCATCTGTGATTGGCCCATGTTGGATGTTTGTAATTAATGGCCAATCACAGCCCAGCTGGCTCCGACACAGACCCGAGCCACAAACCTTTGTTATCATTCTTTTCTATTCTATTCTATTCTATTCTATTCTATTCTATTCTATTCTATTCTATTCTATTCTATTCTATTCTATTCTATTCTATTCTATTCTATTCTAGCCTTTAGCCTATTAGCTAGCCTTCTGATGAAATCCTTTCTTCTATTCTTTTAGTATAGTTTTAATGTAATATATATAATTAAATAATAAATCAAACTTTCTGAAACATGGAGTCAGATCCTCGTCTCTTCCCTCATCCTTGAACCCCTGTGAACATTGTCACACACACTGCCTGGACAGGTACCCTTTGACAAGAGTCATCCTCATCCTTATCCTCATCCTCATCTTCATCCTCATCCCCATTGCTGTGTGGCTCCTCTGACCACAGCCATCACCACAACTCCCCAAGATGACCTGGCTGAGCCCACGCATGGTTTAAATCAACCTTTGCAGACTCTCCATCCATTGTGGGCTCCATGAAACAGTGGGGTTGGGATGGTAGGAAAGGAAACCCAACAGGAAGCATTGCTGGGTGTGATTTCCTATTCACACCTCTAATTTATGCCCCATGGCAAGGATGGTCTTTGCACCCTCAGGTCCCCAGGCTGTGGCAGAGTCTGGCAGCTTCCACCATGAGTGGTTCATGTGCTTTTGTTCTCCCAAGACTCTCTTGCAGCCAAGGCCAGAAGAGCAGGTGGTGCCTTCCCAAGGTTTTGGAAGGCCTAATGACCACCATGGAAATATTTATAGCTTCTTCTTCTTCCAGGAAACTGTTGGTAAGTAATTACCACAAGCATTGCACTAATTGTTCCTCTGTTTCCCCATTTTTGGGGGTAATCTTGTCTATTGCTACTGCAATATAATCTATTTTAATATTGAAATATTTTAAATCACAATTTATTTCTTAATACATTCAGCTGTGTGTTATGTCCAAGACCTTTCCTTTCTGGCAGTCTGGTGAAATTGTACTTGTTCTCAAAGCCGTTTCAGCTGTCATTCACATGTAATTAATGTAACTACACCACTGATGGCTCCGCTGACATTAATTAGAGCTGTGAATAGGAAATCACACCCAGCAATGCTGCCTGTTGGGTTTCCTGTTCCACCATCCCAGCCCCACCGTTTCAGCTGGGCAGTGGGTGGACAGCTGCAAAGTGAACTCAATGTGGCTCAGGGAACGCTAAAACTCTGGGTTCTCTTCTGTGCAGTGGGATTTGCACTGGCTTTTAGACCAAACCAGTGGTCTGATGGCTCTTCAGGGCTTCTCCAGCCACTGCTCACCCCAAATGAGCTGGAAGGACCCACGTGTCAGGGTGGGAGTGCTCAGTGATGGACTCATCCCTGTCTGCTGCCTGGCCCGAGCAGCGTCTGCCTCTAATGTGCCCCAGCTCCCTTTTGGACAGCAGAAAAGGAAATGAACCAAAGGAAAAAGAAACAAAAATTTGAACAGGACAAGGATGGGCAGCGCTTATAGGTTTTGTGTATGAAGCACAGCTTGAGTCTCCCTCTGGAATCATCACTTAGTTTCACTGATTATACAGAGAAATGCAGCCTCTGACATTAGCAGACTAAATTAGGTGAGGTGATTACTCCTTTAAACTCAAATCAGGTACTAATCCTTCAGGCACCCTGATCTTTCTGGCTTCTCTTCCATTCCATCCTCAAAGTACAAATTAAAAAGGTGAACTATTACAACTTAAATGTTTTTCAGAACTCTGATTATTTTTCTGACCCCCATTTCTCCCTCAGCAGGATAGAAATGATGCTCACGGAGGCTGCAGCAAACCCAACCCTTTACCATGATAAAAAAGAAAAAAATAGAGATCTGAAGGGAGAAGATAGAGGGGTAAATAATTAACTGTGCCACTGAACGATCAAGAATTTTAATCCTTTACCTGCAGCTGGGCTGTGTTTTGCTGATATGGGGAAGAGAACAAGATTCAGTTTAGGCAGTACCTGAGCCTCCCAAATGTCATGCCAAGTCCTGCCTGAGTTTTGTCCTAGGTCCTAGGACAGGGTTTGGCCTGCTCAGATCCTTCTAGGATGAAAAAATGACCCTTCTACATATTTTTTTTCCTGGTGTGACATACTCATGTATGAAACAGAGAATATTTGGAAATATTGAAAATCTTCAAAAATATTTTATTCTGGTATCTGCATAACTCCAAGTCTGTGTGGTAAGGTTATTGCTGTGAGTATCTGATGAAACACCATTCAGTGGCCAGGTATTTTAAAGTGGGCCTGATCTTGTTTGGTTGTGATAAAGGGGATAAATAGATATATGCACATATTCACATTCACATAAAAGCCAAAATCACATGTGACAGAGATAGAAACAATAAAACCTGAGACTGAAAGGGAAGGATAAAGCCTTGTGGTTTAATAGAAAAGGAAATATATGAGAGAATCTTTCATCTCTGCCCGTGTTTGCTGCAAAGTAATAACATACATTGGCTCTGAATGGAGAAGATAAGACACTGGGATAAAAATCCAGTTTTGGTACAACAACCATGGGAGGTAAATTATTGCCTTGTTTTTATTGCTACAGGCACAGATATATAGTGGAAAGATGTAGCTACAGGGGAAAATTCAACAAACCCACAGGATGGGCTGCAAATGCTTGGGGTTTGCTTTAAAGGGGTGAATGCCTGAGACACTTTCCTTTTGTGAAAGTATCAGAATAACAGTGCTTGAATGCCTTCAAACTGTGGTTACAGCTCCCAGAACTGAAGCTGTTGGGAGGCAGAGCAGCAGCACCAGGCAATTTGTGACAGATCTGAAGTGGTGTAAAATCACAGACTGAAGTGGGCTCACAAGGTGACCTCCTCCTCTGCCACCACAGAGCCCCAGCGCCCCACCCTCCCCACTCAGACCAATATTGGGAATTTCATGGTTTCTTTATCCCCATTTTACAGCTATCAAAATAGAAATCAACCCAGAGTGGCTTTTTTTTTTTTTTTTTTTTTTTTCAGAGTGTATTGCTGAGTTTCTAAATTTCCATGAGGTTTCTTAAACAAGCAGGCTGATTTTACAGCATGCTGAGCAGCTGCTGAAGCCAAGAACAAGTTCATCTAGAGACACAGCTGGGTCACTGCTGTGGAAAGGGCTTGGGATGAAAAGCTCTGTGTGAAACACTCTGTTGTGAAGTTGCCTTGACTCCACAGACTCCCAGAGGCTTAAGCAAGTCTAAAGATGCAGGTATTAGGCAGCACAAGTGGGCTTTTTGGAGATCATACACTGCAAATCTGAGCTCCGAAAGAAGACCAGACTTCCTCATGTTTTTTTTTTTTTGTTTTTTTTTTTTTTTTTGTTTTTTTTTTTTTGTTTTTTTTTTGTTTTTTTTTTGTTTTTTTTTTTTTTTTTTTTTTTTTTGTTTTTTGTTTTTTTTTCTAGATGACCTTTTCTCCCTGGGCATGAGTTTCTATTTGTCTGTGTTTCTTATTTGGCTTCTGGAAGAAGAGGTGGGGACATGCAGCTGATGTTCTGTCTCCTGGCCACCCTCTGCGCTGCTTTTTGCTCTCTGTGACTGAGGGGACATCACACAGGAACGCCCAATCCAGCTCTTGAAGCACCAGGAAGGTTCAGACTTGCAGCTGAACATTTTGGCTTTGATCCTTTTTTTGGTAGCAGGTCAGACCAAACTTGGGTCGAGATTTCCATGCTCACTGCAGCCTGGTTTTGGGGATGTCTGGATGCTGGGGCAATGTCCATCTATGCTGTTAATTCAAGTGGGCAGAGAACAGGTTTAGATTGGATGTTAGGATGGAATTGTTCCCTGTGAGGGTGGGCAGGCCCTGGCACAGGGCGCCCAGAGCAGCTGTGGCTGCCCCTGGATCCCTGGCAGTGCCCAAGGCCAGGCTGGACAGGGCTGGGAGCAGCCTGGGACAGTGGAAGGTGTCCCTGCCATGGCAAGGGTGGCACTGGATGAGTTTAAGGTCCCTTCCAGCCCAAGCCATGATCCTGTGATTAATTCCCACTCCACATTGCCAGGTGCCTCACCTGTGCTGCCCACCACACACAGTGCTCAGAGGTACCTGGATGCAGTTTTCTGTTTATCTCCCTGGACAGTGGCTCTTTGCAGCCCAAAGCAGATGTGTTTGGGATGCAGATTGTACTGCATTCCCATAGTGAAATATGATGCTGTATTTCTTTCTTTATATTATACCTAAGACCATAATGCTTTATGTAGCAGTGACAGCAATTTCACAGGTTTTTTATTAGAGGAGGAATCCCAGTGTTATGGGGAAAATACAGCACATTTTGTCAAAAATAGTGGGTTTTCCTAAATAGAAAATCTCTCTAGAGCCTGTTTCACCCAATTTTCACTGGAGATTTTAATGATTTGGCCTCTCCATCTGCCCTGAGTAGGACTGTCCACTTGCCTGTAAGTACTCTTAATTTGGACCATATTAAAACCATAAAATCAGAATGACAGAATGGTTTGGGTTGGAAGGGGTCTTAGAGATCACCTCATTCCAACCCCCTGCCATGGCCAGGGACACCTTCCACTAGACCAAGCTGCTCAAAGTTCCATCCAAACTGGCCTTGAAAATCAATAATATGGATTGAAACAGCATTTCTGCTGTAGTTTGAGGAAAAGCTTTCAAAGCTTTTCAAAGCTGCTGACATAAAAACAGACTTTCTGGGCTTGAATGCAGTGATAATTCCTAGAAATTACCCTGACAGGACCTAGGTATTATTCTGTGATAGGAAAGGTAGGTGGGACTCTGGTAGAAGATGTCAGGAGGTTTCAGCTGACAAATGTCCATACCACCCATCCCCTCACCACTGCTAACCCTGGGTCTGGTGGTCTGGGAAGGGACTTGGAGAAAGATGAGGCAGCTGTGACCTGCACAAGGGATGGAAAAGCAAGGGCTGTTAGTTTAGAAGTTGAGTTAAAATTTTGGACATGTTAAAAAGTGGGTCTGCATCACATTGACTTCAGGGTGGTGAGGAATTGCCAATGTCCTGTTGAGGTGCAGGACCGGGAAGTCAACAAACAACAACAGATTTCCTCATTTATTCAGTGTCAAAATTTCCAGCATTTCAATTCCAAAGCACTAAAGCTGGAGGTGGTTTTTTTTTTTTTTTTCATGTGAAGTGATTGTTTCCATGGCATCAAAATATTTCATTCTAATTTCTGGGGTTTTTTCAAAACCTTTTATTTCAAAAGTTGGTTCTTTTGAAGTTGCAGTTAAAAAAAAAACAAACTCTGCCTACCACTCCAATCTTATCAGATTGCTGCTTTTGTAAAACAAAGTTTTGTGGGGTTGACAAACATGTTTGAATTTAACAGCTTCTTTTGGTTTGAGATTTCTTCAGTGAAAAATATTCCCATGGATTCTATTTGAGACCTGCTGTTATATGACTCAAAAAATAAAAAAATCCAACAAAAAATGTCATGAAGCAGAATGTGTTTTATTCACCCTGAGATAAATTGCAAGTGTAACAATGCCTGTGAGAAACAGGGAACTGGAGGGAAATTTTCAAGCACTTCAGTGTGCCAAGAAAGCCATACACTCATCAGATATTTCTGCTACAGCTCGAGCTTTTATGAAGTTGAGATATTTCAAGAGTTCTCAATAAAATCTGGAACCAAAAGAAATCACGTTTTCATTCTGGATATGAGGTGAAGACCAGGTTTATAGAGAGTTTAACAGAAATTTCTGATCTGGGGCTGCCTTGGGGAGTATAACTGATCCAGCCAAGCTTTCTTGTGATTTTTGTACTGAAGGCCTCAAAAAGGATTTTAAACCCTTAAAATACTATTTCTTGCTGATGTATTTAGAGAGCTAAGAAATAAAAAAAATTAATTTTTTAAAATGGTCAAGTGAAAGATCCCAGCTCATGGCTGGGGGTTGGAACAAGATGATTTTAAGGTCCTTTCTGACCCAAAGCATTCCCTGATTCTGTGATTAAGGAGGTAGAACTGGTGCTTTTACAGCTGGCACTCAAGAGTCAGAGCAGGGGGACACAAGTTATGGAAATACTGCATGGTACATCATCAGGGGATACTGGAGATCCTGGTTTTCAGTGGGAAATTATTAAATGTGTGAGGATTTGCCTGCCAGCAAACTTGGATTGGGAGCATCAATGTTATACACATGCTCACACAATCATAAATCAGATATTCTCCTTCCTTCAAAGATTTGGCACTGGGTATCTTGGCAGTACACAAAAAATCCAAATTGTGTGGAAATGCACATCTGTATTACATACACTGAAATGTATGCTTTTGGATAGCATGAAAAGCTGATAGTTTTGTAAAAATTTAAATATATGTCCATTTAATGGTTTTGCAAGAGAATTTTGTGAAGTTGGGAAGCATCTTTTTCACATGAGGAAAATTGGATACCATCTTAACCCGGCTGGAGATTCTACAGTGTCCTGTCTCACCGGTAAGCAGAAATAAATACCTGGCTTCTCATTCCTTCCCACACTCTCTTTGTCTTCAAAAAAGACTTTTTATTTTTACAAATAACTCTGCCAAAAGTTTCATCAGGGAGTGCAGCTGTTTGGGGTTTTGTTTGCATGGAGGATTGCAGAGGGAAGGGGGAATGGAGTTGAGGAGGAGGCACCAGGAGATGCATCACTGAAGAGAGTTCTGGCTGGGTCTGCAGTGAATTTAATGCCAGCTCAGGATGCAGGGAGCTGGTATTTGCTGCTGTTGATTCGAGTTGATTGGTTTTCATATCTAAACAGGTTTCTAAGTGAGGCTCACCTGGGCTACAGCTACTCCCAGAGGAATGGGTGAACATCAGTGGTAAATTGAGATTATTTTTAGCCAAATTCTGGAGTCCTGATATACCTCAGTTTTCACTTTCTCAGCACATTTTATTCAATTTTATTAGGTCATTTAGCAAATAATTTTAATTTTCTGCTTAGATCTGAATTTCTGAAAGTAATGTACTGTTGTACAGTTAATGAGTCTGCTAATAAGCTCCAAGAAAATGTGATTTGCGAATCATTCCAGGACATAACTGTCACTCAGACCCTATGCCAATTAGCATAACCATTAGCAACTATCCCTAAGAGGTCCTTGAAATTTAAATTAGCTTTCCTAAGATCCTTTTTACCAGGGAGGTTGCAGCCTCTGCCTCACTTGGAAAATGCAGCCTGGTGAAAAGCAATAATTCATTAAAGGCAAAGCAGATCTTTAGAGGCAAATGGCCACCTGGGTTCTGAGCAGCAGCAGTGTCTCTGCAAGGGCCTCATGGTGATGCTGAGAGGTGCCATGGCTGAGTGACCACTTGAGCAGCCAAGAGAGGACACAGCAGCAAAATGGGCAGATTTCTACTGCAAAAACACATCAGCATGAAGGGGTGTTTAGGGAGCAATATTTCACCAACAAGGTCTTGACAAAATCCTTCTGAGTTTACTGACTTGGTGTGTCGGAACTCAGCACATCCCTCTGGGTGTCCAGAGTTGCCAAGGACCCCGCCGGGGGCTCAGAGACCCTGGCACACAGCCCAGAGCACCTGGGGATTTGATTGTGACCCCTGGAGCAAGTTACCAGCTTTGTATGAGGACATGAAAGTCACACAGGTTTGAATGGTGTAATAACAAAATGATCACAGGGTGAAAATGTAGATTTTAGGATTTTTGGTATGGGGATTGTGGGGACAAGATGGAGGAATCAGGGCGTGTCCAGCCTTTCTTCTTCTTGTTCTCCATTTTCTGCAGTGATGTTGGCACTTTGGGATTGGTTTAGAGTAGAAGTGCACTGTATAACATTGGTGATAGGTATTGGGAATTAAGTGTAAATATGATATACATAGTTTGTAGTATAAAAGGACAACACCGCCTCGGGGGTGGTCAGAGTGCCTGTGGCTGCCTTGCAGAGCGGATCTCAGCTGGGCAGAAAGAAAATTTTATAGATAAGAATTGATAAACAACCTCAAGACGGAAAGGTGAAGAGTCCAGACTCGTTCTTCGGCTGCGCGGGCTGAAGCAGAGACATCCTGCACATCTCGGGGCAGCAAATATCAACTGCAACCCGAGATTGGTGGATTTAGCTTTGTTAGGGAAAATCAAAATGCTGCATGGAGGCTGTGGATGTTGTGGGCAGTCTTGCAAAGCTCTCAGGTGCTGCAGGGACCAGGGCTCCTCTGATGAGGCAAATTTCATCTGGCTGCAATTCCCACTGGAAGTTGTCCTGAATGCTTCCCTTCACAGGCCTCCCAACTCAAAAGAAAGCACTTTCCTCAACACTTGGCTTTTATTTTACTCTTTCCCTCTCTCAGCTCGTTCTTCTTTTTGATTCCATCATGTGGTTTAGGAAGACCTAAATCTTCAAGGATTTGTTAGGGATAAGAACCTCACAGAGATCTTGCCGTGCCATTAGAGAGTTGTCATCCCACAGGTGAAGGTTTATTTAGGATATCCACCAGGCAGACACAGCACTTCAGTTCAAATGCAGGAGCTTCAGACTCAGGAGGAGCCTGCTGTGGCTTGGGGCTATAAAACAACCTAAAAGCAGGTTGTATTGGGCAACTTCAAATACTTAGCAGAGGTTTTGGCTTAATCTCTCTCATTTTAATCCTGTTTTATCTCATTTTAAAAAGGAGAAATCCCTACACTTGCAGCTGATTTCTGCCAGTTACAGTGGGCTGGTCCATCAGGGCCCTCCATAGCCAGACACAGCTCATGGGGTGATGTCCTTGTCCCTTTCCTCCCTGCAGCTTTCCACAGTGCAGGGAACAGCTTTTGGTGCAGGATGTGGTGCCCAAAGCTGCACATTTCCCCCTGTGCTTGCATGCAGATCTGTGAATCACTGCTGCATCCACGTGAAAATGCTTTGACAAATTTTGATTTGGAGCCTCAGGAGAACAGCACAGGAAGGTGCTGGAGGCTGGAGGACAGAGCCTGGCAATGAGGTGGAAGGAGTTCTGACTCTATCCCTCTTTTAACTGAGCTAGTGAACATGAAACACAGGATTAAATAAAGCAATAAAGTTGTTAAAGATCTGAAGCTGATGTGAGTCATCCAGGAGAGATTAAGGCAGTCACACAAATGAACAAAGCAGGTAACACGCTAAGGTAAAAGAGGGGATCAAGTTTGTCAAGATCAAGGAGCTGTCTCAGACAGCGGTGCAATGAATTAATGGCAGAGTAAAAGTGAGAGCTGGGCTGAGCAGACTCCTTGGGCAGCCTGTGAAGGGCTGTTTTCTCCAGAGAAATTCCCCAGCCTCACTCCAGCTGGAGCAGTGTTTGCCCATCACCACCCTGCAGCAGCCAGGGGCTCATTTCCCCAAACCCCACCAATGACTTGCACTTATTTTCCTATTTTCTCTGTTTTAATGCAACTTTGGGGACTGCAAGGACTGAGAGAAGGAGGAATGCAGAGGCAATGTCATGCAAAACCAGCTGATTAGGATGATTATTAATAGCAGCACCAAGCAGCAGCTGGGACCTGACTGATTGGAGGTGACTGTGAGGTCCTGAGGGCCCCAGAGCACTTTCCAGGGTCTGTTTTGCCTTTCTGATGGAGCCTGACCAGGTTTGCACAGCTGGGTCCTGTGAGCCCATGCCATGTCCAGCCAAGGCTCTGCTGGGCAGGATCCTTTCTGAGCCCTCAGGAAGCAGATGTGTCTCAAAGAATGTGACAGCTCAGGCTTGGCTAAACTCATTAAAAACTCCTTATTTAATATGGAGACACACAGAAATTCTTGTTTTCACTGGCAAGCCTAGGATGGGTTGGGTCTCAAGCCACTCCCAGCTCAGGTTTAATACAAAATTGGAGTTTCCTTGGCTGTGTTGGCTGTTGATGGATGATCATTTCCCATATTTTTTCTCCTGATAGGAAAATCCAGGGGTGTATAAATCATATTTCCATGCAAGAGACCAGGTACAGATTTTTTGGTATTTGCCCTTAATTGCCTCCTCGGTTTTTGTTAGACAAGAAAGGATATTAACAGGATTGCACAATGGCCAATTAGTCTTAAAGGTCTTTAGTTTCATTACTTATCTGGAATAATTTGTAATCTTCCTTTGACAAAGGCAGGAGCTCTTTTTGATAATAACACTAAATCAGGCTGCTGGAGCACATAGCGATTAACATATACAAGGGATGTTAGACCAAACAGAAATTCAATTTAACAGATCTCACAGCTAAAACCAAATCCCAATTACATTCATATCCTTCTGCTTCTCTGTCTTACCCTCTTATCCCCATCTTCAGATGTCTCAGCATGAATTTATCATGTTTCCTCATGTTCTTGCTCCTATTCAGCCTGCTCAGTACCCACCATTTATTTTCCCTCGATGTTCTTTGATCTCTTATTTCTTTGCTGATCCCTCATGATTCTGCTGGTTACAGGGACAGGGCATTGGGAGGGTTGGTGGCTTTTCTGCCACCTGAGCAGAAGAGAAAACACTTAAGTGGAGACACTTAGGGCACCAACTCAAGCCCTTCCCTTCCCTGTGCTATGACTGATCAGATATTGGGCATTTGCCACCTGCCAGCTTCTTGCTCTGTTTCAAACCATTAGAAAGGCAGATGGAAAGGGTCTTTTGAAAGATAAAATCACTGCCTTCCTTATAATGAAAATAGATTTTTTTTTTGCCTTTGACCACTGGCAAAGATTTGAGAGAGAAAAGCATTAAGTAGGACAAAGAAAGCAAGCAGGGGTTGAATGCTCCCTAAATAAAGCCAGTTGTATTCCCTAACAGAAAGTAAGATCCTCATTAATGAGTTATTAATGTTATTGTTAATTATGTTGTTGTTATCACTTTAAAAAGTAGAGGTTGAAATCAGCTCCTAAGGAGCTGAGCTGCTTAAGTGAACCTGCAGAGAAAGCAGATTTTTATAATAATACCTTCCTCTCTGTGCTATCTCTGTTTCATCCCAGCTTTCTCCAGGTTTATCAAGGTAAATCTTTGCTGTTATCTGAGGACAGTGTTTTAAGTGGAGCTTTTTCCTCTGTACAGTGTGAAGATTATATCAGTTTTTAATATAGTTGGACTTTTTTTATATGGGACAACCCAAATGTTGTCCTGACCCTACTCAGTGCAGAGACAGCCACAGCAGCATCATGGAGCAAAGGATGAGGCAGCTCAGCAGCCAGAGGAGCAGGAGGCATTTCAGTCCAAGTCCTGATCTCCCTGTCACTCCCATAAATCTGTAATGGACAGAGCAGTGATATCACTTCTGGCTTGCTATTTTCTTTCCTTCTGTGGGATTAAAAAAAAAAAAATTGTTCACAAACCAGGAAGATTTCTTAACAGCACTTACAATCATAGAAATATAGAACATCCTGAGCTGGAAGGAACTCACGAGGATCACTCAGCCCAACTCCTGGCCCTGCACAGACACCCCAACAGCCCCACTCTGAGCATCCCTGGGAATGGTGTTCAAACTCTCCTGGACCGTGCCCATTCCCTGGGGAGCCTGGGCAGTGCCAGCACCCTCTGGGGAAGAGCCTTTCCCTGGTATCCAGCCTGAGCCTCCCTGGCACAGCTCCAGCTCTTCCCTCAGGTCCTGTAGCTGCTCACAGAGACCAGAGATCAGTGCCTGCCCCACCTCTCATGAGAGTGTCCCTGCTTAAAATTCAGTGCCACGCTGACTGAAATCACCTTTCAAATGCCTCTGCAGTGCTGGAAGTGTCAAACAAGTTTGTCAAAAAGTGGCCAGCTGCCTGCACACAAAGCATTCACCTGGGTCTGGGTTCTGGTACCTTTTTACATGCTAAGAACTGTCTCTTTCTGTAGGCAATACAGGCAATAAAACCTGCTACTTTCACATAATCAAACAGGCAGAGGAATGTGGAGCCAAAGAATCTCTGTAACATAGCAGGTTGTGCTGTTTGTTGGTTATTGTACAGCTGTAAAAACTAAAACCAATTGAAACATATCTGAGTGCCAGAGAGCTGGCAGAGCTCCTCTAGCTGCAGGGAAATGGGGATTTGCTCTGATTCTGTGTGGATTGGGCTGAGCTTTTTGTCTGTATCAGCTGCTCACCTGTAGCAACACAGCAGCATTTCCTCCCTTTGCCAACCTCTCTTAGGCTTCTCCAGCCCAGCTGTGGATTTTCTGTGGCAGAGACACCACTGCTAATGCAGAGCTTTAGTGATGGGGGCAGATGCCTGCTTTGGGTCCTTCATCTCACAGGCTGCTCAGAACAGCCCAAGATGTGTAGGTGAGCCAGACCAGCCTGTCCAGGTGGGAATATCCTTGGATATATTCTTCCAAGGCTCCTCTCCCTGTGTGTCCCTGCTGTGTGTCCCCATCTGCAGCAAATTCCATCCTTGTGTCTGGTGCAGGTTTCTGGTGAAAATAAAAGAAAGGCTCCATGAAAGTGCTCCCAGCAAGGAGCTGATCAATGAGTTTAACCCTCAAGAAACACTAAAAGGCACGAGGCTGCACATATTGACTGCAGGGAAAGCTCTGGTCAATAGTCACACAGACACTCCACACACAACACACAGAACTGGAGGAATCAGGTTTCATCAGTGCCACACAAAAATCACAAAACTGTTCATTATATACTGTGCCTCATAGGATTTATTGCCACCTGGTCCACGTCCTGTGCTGAGGGTTGACCTGGGAGTCATGAATCCACAACTTCCATTTCTACCTTTTCCACAGTGACAAGGTGGACTGATTTCCATCCAAGTGATTTAAATGAGCCACTGGGGAGCCGTGATTTAAATCATTGATGTTTGCTTTTTACATTGGCAGGAGAGGCAGCTTTAATGATGTATGGTCCTCCTGCTGCAGCTAAAATCTAAATTCCTGGAATATTCCCTCCAGATAATCTCTAAAGTTCCTGCTTTTGCCTCTGGCTGGCGAGCTGCACACAAGGGAGAGAATTCTTGGCTCGGCTGGGCAGTTTGGAGCTGCTGTGCTTGTATTGGCAGCCTGGAATAGGCAGCTCAGAGGGAAGGTGCCAAATGGGGTTGTATTAAGCACCTCTCGGCTGCTGCTGAGCACAGGATTAGGAGAGAGAGTGCTCTGGAGAGTAGGGAAGTGTGGGAAGGAGTTTGGCAGCACTGCTGGAGCAGACAGGTGTGTGTGGCTGAGCTGTGGCTGCCCTGCAGCAAGATTGGAATGGGGCAGGAATTGGTTGGAATGCTCACACAGGCAGGACAGGGCAGTGTGAGCCATCAGCAGCATAGGAATTTAAGTTTACAATGTGGATATGAAGGTATTAAAAATGAAATTCAAGTCTGGATGGATGGATGGATGGATGGATGGATGGATGGATGGATGGATGGATGGATGGATGGATGGATGGATGGATGGTGAATTCCTAGCTGCAGTTTTACTCTGCACCCCCAGGGACTCTGAGCAATCTGGGCTCATGGAAGCTGTCCCTGTCCTTTGCTGGGGGTTGGAGTGGATGGACTTTAAATGTCCCTTCCAACAAAGTCATTCTCTGATTGTATGATTCTGTACTATTAATTAAAAGATTTTTGTATTATTATTTAAAATAATAGCTTTTCTGGAAAATCTGGGAACTTTTGGATACGTAATTAGTGAACAGATGGTTTCTATTCAAGATGGACTTTCCTTTTTTCTCCTAGATAAAATAATGTTCTATAACTAGACAAAGTGATTTAAGTATTTTGTTTAACCTTACATTAACCAGTCCTTCATTTTCACATTTTGCAACTAAAAAAGGGGGAATGCCATACTTCTTAACCAGTGGGGAATCACATGGATGGGAAGGGGGACTTCAGGATGTGAAAAGGCAGAGTTTTACTTATGAGTCTTATTCATTAAACAAGAGTCCATCAAAGCACTGGGTGTAAAAGATAATGGATGAAGACAATATTTCTAGTCACCTTTTAGTGTATTTTTAAAGAGGGATCTTTTTCTCTCACCCTTAATTTATACTCTTGGATTTAACAGACATAACTTTTTGACTTTCTGCATTGCCCTGTCATTGCTACAATGGCTGAAGAAGCTGAAATCACAAAAACAAGTCCTTTAGTTCCTACAAAACTGACCATGAGCTTATGTATCTCTGTGAACATCAGCTCTGGGTGAGCCAGATTAGTTGGTTTGACCTTCTCTTATCTGAAGTCACCAGCATGTGACATCCAGATAGAGCACTTTTAGTTTTAGGTGCGTAATATGTTATAATAAATTTATGCAGTGAACATTGAATCTTGAAATCTAAATAGACTGTTTATAGAGCAAAAAGTATCTGTGGTTTGCTTTATAGACATTTATTTATTTATTTATATTAATATAAATATTTATTTATATGATTGTGCTTTCAAAAAGTTCCTTTTTTCCTGTTGTTTTTATCCATGCTGGTGTGTGCTTGCTGGCATCTCTTCCTCTTTCTTGTTTTCTTTTCTCCACGCACAAAGTGGGGAAAGGGCTTACCATGTGTGTATAACCCAGTGGGATCCCCTAGCTCTAAACCTGCAATTAACCCCAAGCACTGTTATTTCTTTGTTGCAGAAGGCACTTTTCACACCTTGCATGGTGGAAGCAGCACGACATTCTCACCATCCCCTTTCCATTGTGTGCATCTTGCCCTGCCCTTCCAGAGCATGCAGAGATGATTAACACCACCTGACACAGCAGCAGTTCCCTGCCATGGCTTCCTGAGGTATTTTGTGAGTGCAGCAAGCTTCAGAAAAGGCAGGAGATCCTCCTCTCTAAGGCAGGAGAGCTCCAAGCCTGCTTCACCTGTGTGGTGGATGGAGCGTGGAGGGTGCGTGGTGCTGTGTGTTTCAAGGCCAAGAATCAAGATGATGGTGCCTCAGGTTCTAAATTTTATATTTTTCAGATTCTATTCTGCTTTACTGTGTCTAGGCTTTATATGAGGGATGCTGAGCTCTCTTCACAGAGTAGGGAGACAAAACAATTCCTTCTGTAGTTGGGGACCAAGGACAAATGATCCAAATCTCAAGCCCAAGAGTATCAACAACATGGACCAAAGAGAGAAAAACAAGAAGGATGGGACTTCATAACCTAAAAGTGTGACTGGACAATTAAGTCCAAGATGCGAATGGAGCAGAACTTAGAAAAGTGACAGACCCCGTGCCTGGTCGTGCATTTTGGGACCATTTTGGTTCATCTTGGGTGCTGCCCTGGCTGGGCTCTTGTGCTGCTCAAGGTGGATCCATTGAGGCCTTTAAATAAATCCCTACTTTATTGTTAACTCTGTTTAGTCTCTGTTCTACGTCAGCCTTCACAAGGCATCCCTGAGGAGAGCTCTGTCCTTCTCCATCTCCTGGCTGCTGTGCCCATGGCCATGGTGTGTCCTGTGACAGATGTGGGTTACAGCACATTCCTCTTGTCACCTGCAGCAGGGGCCTGAGCACCAGGAGCTCTTTTCCCACCCTATCTGGGGTGATGCAGACAGTGCTGCAACCACCAGAGCTGATGCTCCTGCACAGGTGACCTCTCCTCCCCAGCTGCCCGCCCTCCTCCTGCTCTCTCCTTCATACACACACTCATCTAAGGGAGGAGAAACCAGGAAAATATTAATAATTGCGTTATGAGTTCCAAAGCCAGGCAGCTTGGCTGGTCTTTTTATCACTGATATGATAAGGTGGTGAGCAGAGAAGATACCATCAGAGGTTGCTTTCATCTGTGCAGATAGTGAATCTGAATCTAGCGAGCTAGATATGTATCTTAGACATGAAAAGGATCCTTCTCTTCTGAAAATCCTAATCTCTCTGGTTCATATGTATATTTTAAAAGTTGCTAACACCCCCTGTCCCTCCCCTGCACAGGGCTGTGAGTGTGGAGGAGCTTCAAAGAGCTCTGCTCCTGCCTCCTTGTGTGTCTGAGGGAGCTTGGGCAGGCACCAGGGCTCATTTACCCACCTACCTGTGAGGGGAAAACAGAGCTATTAAAGGACACCTATTTCAACCACTGTGACCAAAGGCAACAGGGACACTTTGGCCTCTGTGGATTTTTTCCACTCATGTGGGAGTCTGAAAGTGCTTTGGCATCACTAATTTGAAGCAGAAACCTCAGTAATTAACATTTATGTCTGGGATGGAGGGATGTGTTCTGCAAGTCAGCGATGATATGAGCAGTGCTGATTTACCACCAGATGAGGGATAATCACAGCAGAGTAGGCTGTGATAATTTGCTTCTAAAATCTCTTTTGGATTTGGTGATAATTTGTTTTTAAAATCTCTTTTTGATTCTCTTTGACAGAGAGGGATCTGCAGCAGAGCTTTACACCACAGGGTTTTTTACTCAGAAGGGAATCTCAAGCATAGTCCTGAAATATTTGTGCCCAATTCCTTTCTCTTCCTAAAGTTACAGGGATGTGGAGGAAAGCATTGATGTCTAAGTGGAGATTGGAATTTTTCCCCTGTGTAATCTGTAGTGTCATCAGTGCTTGGCTGAACTCAGAGAAGTGTGATGCCAGACCTAAGAACCATGGAGAGATTTATGGGCTCTGCATAGGAAAACAGGATTTCACAGAAGCCACTGACTCAAAAACATTTCTGGGGAGGAAAGGCAGGGCTGATGCACTGTTCATGGTGGCCAGTGCTCTCTTGTCTTGGTTTGGAAAGCCAGGAGTCTGCTAAGGAAGGCAGGAGCCTCCCCTGAAATGGAGAATGTAAACCCTCCCCACCTCTCTGAATTGCCATAAATTTTAAATTAAGGGGCTCTCAGGAAAAAAATATGGGAGCAGGAAATAACAGTTCTTTAATAGGGAAGAGAAAAATAAAAGGATAAAATAAACAGTGCAGTGCACTAGAACAACACTGCCAGAGTCAGAACCCAACCTGACACCCTGTGGGTCAGGGTGTTGGCAGCAGTCCCATTGGAATTGTGGCTCAGCCCTCCTGCAGTGTCAGGGCTGGTTCTGCTGGAGCAGGGATCCTGGAGAAAGGTGCAGTCTCTTCCTCTGAAGATCCAGTGGCAGAGGCAGCTGCTGTTCCTCTGGGGAATCCAGTGGAGAAGCTGTGCTGGTGCTCCAGAACCTCTGGATTATATCTGGGTAGGAATGCTTGGCTCCTCCCTCTGGGCTCACATCTCCCAATGGGATGCTGTAGTTCTTATCAGCCATGCAGGGACATTCAATAGCTGTTATCAGCAGATGTCCTTTCCTGAGGGAGGTGTGATTGTGGTCACTCAGAGAGAGAGATAAGGCAAACTGCCCACTTGACAAAGGTAATCTGCCATACAGATGGTAATGGAAAACATCTTGCATTGCGATCTTCAACACCTCTGGGTAGCACTGCCCTCAGCAGGAGCTGGTGATGATGGGTTTCATGGCACTGGCAGCAGGGTCTGCAGTGCCCTGGGTGCTCCTTCCCACTGCAGTCTCAGCAGGAGGAGATTGGGAACCAGATACTTCTTCACCTGCAAAAATATTTTTTAATTTCAACTCATTTGCCATATCCTTTGTTGTCAGCACCCAAAAAATGAGCTGAACAGAGCCAAGGTGGTCTGAGCTGGGAGAGGAGAAACCTCTAGACCAGGAGGGCTGGATGGTGCTCCGAGGTGTCCTCAGAGCTGTCCCTTGGAGAACCAGAGCTGAGTGAGGAGTGCAGTTGTGCAGACTCAGCTGGCAGAGCCCTGCCTATGCTGCTCCTCATCCCAATCCTCTGTTTTCATTGCTACACCCAGCAGAGCCTGACAAGTCCCCAAAATGCAGCAGGACAATAATGAAGAATGCTGTGCAGCAGAAAAGCACCCGTAATGAGGGACTTAATTTGGAACATATCATTTGTCTGATAATTTGGATGCACATCTCAAAACAGTGCATAAGAATGGAGTTTGCTGCACCAGCTGAAGTCACCCCAAATGTGCTTTATTTGTCACAAATCCCTTTTTAAATCTAAGCCTTCAGAACCTGGAACCCATAAATGTCATAAAAAGAATGAATGTTCACAACATGTATTTTGGATATGGTTCAAGCACAATATTAGAAAGCCGAATTAATTGTGTTTGTATCAAACCCAAATATATTTTATAAAACAATGAAGCCTCTTAAATGGCTAACTGCTGCCCAGAATGTATTTTCCCTGAACCAAACTAGATAACAGCATATCCCTCTTAAATTGGTCAGGAGAACTGGCTGCCAAATGACAATTCTCTGCCCCATATTTATTCACCATCTGTGACTTCCACATCAATTTTCTCATTTTAAAAATCAAAACTTGAGGGTTTTTCTCCCCCTTCTCTCTCTTTTCCCCTCTCTGCCAGAGTTGCAGGGTAAATCCAATGGCTGAAAATGAGGTCATGTTTTAGCTCCTGCTGCAGTAATGGTTTCTGCATGATGGAGTGTGGCTCTTCCTCTGCAGCTCTGTTGTCTTTGGTGTGTGCAGAAGTTTATACCAGCTGGTTATGGATGGGCAACACCTGGGAGGAATTCCCTTGAGACCTGTTTTTCTTCAAGGAAATGGTGGAGAATGTGAGAGGGAAAGGGGAGAATCAGAATCAAGCTTGCTCATTTGTGGCAAATTTATCAGCCTAAAAATTTACATTTTCTTGAGAAATGCTGGCTTATGGAGGAAGCCATCTTCTAAAAAGGAGAATTAGGGGAATTAGTCTGGAATTCTACTGAATCAACATCACTATGTTTTTTCTACTTCTGTTCTTAAAAAAGCATCATATTTTATGAGTAAAGAGCATTCATGGTGCCATGTAAAAATCTTAGTACATCTCCATGCTTCTCATCCTCCTGCCCCAAGCAGGGAGCTGTCACAGGCATCTTTTATGAAAAATCCTTTCCTTAGGACTTTTCCTCCTGAGAAGGTAACAGGCCTCAGGAACAAAATGTAAACAATGGTTATCTGCTGCTGTGGAATGCAACAGGTGCATCTGTGATTGGCCCATGTTGGTTGTTTCTAATTAATGGCCAATCACAGTCAGCTGGCTCAGAGTGAGAGCCCAAGCCACAAACCTTTGTTCTCATTCTATCTTTTTCTATTCTTAGCTAGCCTTCTGATGAAATCCTTTCTTCTATTCTTTTAGTATAGATCTAATGTAATATATATCAGAAAATAATAAATCAGCCTTCTGATACATGGAGTCAGATCCTCGTCTCTTCCCTCATCCTGGGACCCCTGTGAACACCGTCACAGGGAGCAGGCAGGACCTCTCTGGGGCAAGGATTATGTCTGAGGAGTGTGGCACTGACTGAATAAAGCTCTTTCTGAGTATCTCATAACCCAAGAAACATGGGCTCAGTCCAGAGTGTTAGTAGTAGCTGAGTTTATGGCAAGATTTGCAGCTTCCTGCAGAGTGGGATCAGCCAGTGGCACCCCACACCACTGCTGAGAATCAAGGAGTCAAACATGGTGCTGAATTTTTGGGGTGATTCTTGCTCTGCATCTTACCTATGTAGCCAACAGAGTACACAAAGCTCAGGGTATGAAGGAGTATAAAAACAATAAAATTTTCAAAAGGAGTTTGTCCTGTTCTTCCACCTGCAGTTTTTGCATCCCTCCCTTTGTAGCACCACACACCTGTTACTATAGTAACATTGGGGCATTTTAACCCTGAGCTGGTGCTGGCCACTCTCAGAGAGAAATCAATCCACTACAACAAAGCCAGGGCTCCTGCAGCTGACAGAAGACAGCTGCTATCATGCTTGGCTTAGAGGTCTGGAATTTTAAATAACACCCAGGTACATTGAGATTCCAGGGAGAATTTATGATCGAGCTGTGGATAAATACCTTCTCACACAATTACACATTACTGGAGGCTGATGCCTTGCAGTTCCAGAGGGTGGATCAGTTAAACACTCCTTACATTTGTTTGTCTGAGCTGGAAAGCAGGGTTGCTTAGCACAGGTTTTCCCTGAGTAGCATGACATGATCCTGAGCTGCATCCCGGGTTTAGTTGGGCACAGACTGGTTTTGAGGTGAGCAGATAACTGTCTGTATCCCTCTGAACAGCTTACATGCAATGCAGCCCTGAAACTTAGGCTCAGGTTTTATGAATCTTTCTTTATTGCTCCATGAGACTGATGTAAATGTAAGCATTTTTGCACAAACTCCAAGAACTGATGTGTTTTGCTTTGGGTTTGTGTATACTTCTGATAGCTCTAAATCAGAAACTTACCTGAGTGTTTTTTGCTACAGACATGACATGGAAATTCCACAAGAAAAAGCTGCATTTTGCCATTTCTGGTACTTTTTGTGAAAAATCAGCCGAACCATTTTCCCTTAGAGGTATTTGGATACTCCCACTCCTTCCCCTGCTATGGCTATTTTAGCTGTGGATACAAAGAGTTTATCTTTTGGATTAAAGGCTCATTGAGTCGTCCTATTCTCTTCACCCCATTTTACACAGCTATTCTGCAGATGGCAAGAGAAAGATGTCATCTGGAGGCAGCAGCTGGAGGGATGGAGATGGGGGAAGGTGGGTGTGGGGTGCTGCTTTCCTGCCTGAGCAGGGATCCAGGCAAATGAAAGGAGATGCAGGAAAAAGGAAACACTCTCCCAGGTAATTTACTTGAAAGAATAAAATTACATGAGGAATGATTGACAAATTAGCAGCACTTTGCACCTTGTTTTAATGGGATCCAGTCTTAGGGAGGAGAAATATGTTAAGTTTCAAATTGCCCACTTCACCAGTTGTTGCTTTCTCTAGAATCCAAATCAAGGTAGGCATTTGGTACTAAATCTTAAGGAAACAAATTGCTTTCTATGCTACACTGCATTCCTAAAACAGCTTTATTTGAAAGTCCAGCTGAGCAAGTTAATTTAAGCAGTGAGCTGGGCCATGACAGTTCAGCACTTGTTATTGAGGCCAGTTACTTCCATGAGTACAAATCACACTGCCAGGTGAACTTAAGCTAAACCTGACCTTGGGCTCTAACTCAAAGCCATCTGATATCCATGAGAGACTTTCAATTGACTTAATGGCTCCTGGAGTAGATCCTGGGTGACATCAGCAATCAGCAATGGCCTCGCTTGATTTACTGGCCCCAGTGACCCACGTTCATGGGGAAGGAGAAGCAATTTCCCAAATCTCTCCTTCCCCCTGCTCACCCTGACAAGAGCTGGCTTGTGCCAGCTCCAGCTCCATCCTACAGCTGGGTTTCTGCCTCTGCCCCAGGGGAACCTCCTGGAGAAAATGTGACGTCCCTGCCAGCTGCATCCTCATTATATATTTATATATATATAGATATAAATGTGTTGGTCGCAGTGCCAGAGCTTGTGAGGCAGAGGGAAGATCTAAAGCCAGGCTTTAAACCACTCCTCAAGCTGGGCTGCTCCTCAGTCTGTCTTTGAAGCCCTCTCCCATGGCCTCGGCCCTTGCAGGCCTGCTGGCAATACCATGTGTCCATTTTATTGGATGTAAGTGATCTGAAACTGCCAGTGCAACATCCCAATTTAGTAATGAGACTTATTGAAGCTTTATTGAGCTGCCTTGGCTTGCAACACAATTAAATTTTAGGAAATAGAAAATATTCCAGTGAGGCTGGTGGGTTTGTAATGCTATTTGAGGCTTAATGCATAATAAAACTGTGCCATTTAAGGTTTAATATCATACACAGCAGCCCTAAATGACCAGTAAAAGCATTATGCAAATTTTTAAGGAAATTATTGCCTCCTGTAAATGACAATTTATCAATGGCTTGTAAAGCAAGGGCTTTTCTTCTGGTTATGAACCAAAGAAAATACAGAAATGAGCAG
This sequence comes from Melospiza melodia melodia, assembly GCF_035770615.1. Classification (NCBI taxonomy): domain Eukaryota; kingdom Metazoa; phylum Chordata; class Aves; order Passeriformes; family Passerellidae; genus Melospiza; species Melospiza melodia. Next base: position 4,932,941 of record NC_086212.1, on the reverse strand, counting down.
GCATAAATGGGTGATAGGAACAGGAGGTCAACAGAAAGATATGCAGTAAGAATTGTGTCTTCCTGTCAGCCAGGGCAGGAATGTAATGCATTATTAATTCTCTGTACTAACACACCACATTCAGCCTCCACCACCAAAAGAAAGCAAAACTTACATTGGATTAAAAAGAATTAGATTTTGTGTGGGCACAATGCCTGCAATTCACTTTTTGTTTTCTTCTTCTCTTTTCCACTTCTCATGTTTGTTAAACATTTCTAGACTTCTATTTGTTAAACATAAGGCTAAACCCCACCACATTTTTAATGTCAGAACACCTCTTGCATTAGCAAGACTGAATCATGAGGAGGAAAAATGCAAGATTCTCTAAATGGCCAGGATTCCTTGGGTTTGCATTGCCCACTGCAGCCTGCCCCAGGAGCCCTGGGATCAGGGATAAAACCATCCCACAGAGCCACACAATGATTCCCAGCCTCCCTTTATCTGGGCAGTGTGGGTAGAGAGACAATCCCATCACATGCAAGTGCTTCACATTATAATGGGTTTTGAAAAATGTTTTGACTGTTATGGAGCCCTTTTCACAGTCATACCATCAATTCAGTGTGAGGAGATATTTTATTTTAAATGTGCTACCAAGACACAGAGGCATTTGCATTGTTAATTTCTCAGATGTCAAACAAATACCATTATTGCAAAATGAATGCAGCCACCCAGCTGAGAAACAGATCCATTCACAGCAACTAAGTGAAACTTAAAAAATGAATGAGTTCTGCTGATTGCAAGTATCATCAGAAATTAATAATGCTCTAGGAATTTTTCACACAAAAGAGAATGGAAGCACTGTGACTGTTTGTTTCCACTTGTCTAGCTTCCCCCCTCTCTGAGGTGCGAGGGCTCAGCCTTGGCTTCAGCTTTAAAGGTGCTGGACAGCAGCAGTGGTTTTGTTGCCAGTCTGGGGAATTGATCTTTGCAGTGACATATGATGTGACCCTCAAGTCTTGGCAGTTGAGGCACCTTTGTGTCCCCTGCCCAGCTGGACTCCAGAGCAAAGCCTTTGTCTGCTGTCATTTTCTCCTTTATGCCAGACCCTTCCCATTTTCCCAGCTGAGAAAATCCCGATCCCTCTCCTTCAGGATGATTCTTCCTTTTTATTTCCTCTCCCACTGTACTCCTCCTTCAGCAGGTGATGCAGAACCTGCTGTTTCCTGCCCTCCTCTTCCCATTCCTGGCTTTTCCTTCCCTGTCAGCTCCATGGCCTTGGCATTCTTTATGTCTTTGTGCTGGTAATAACAACTTCAGCTCTTGGAAAATTAGTGGAGATGAACTTGTTGTGTGACAAATTACACATAAACAGCTCCAAAAAGCCATCTGAAGTATTTGTCTGTGCCTGTACATTCATCTGTTGGATGAATCACTTGAGTTATAAAAACTGTGGAAGAGAAAAATCTAATGGAAATGATAATATGATTACTGCCCATAATTCTCACCAATCAAGCATATCAGTTACACACAAGTAGGTTGTCTGGATGTTTGTGGGTTTTTTTATTTTATTATTTAAATCTGATTAAGCAGCTGATTGCGGGCCCTTATGTACCTTTTCACACAATTTATCCTTGAAGCGAGAAGCAACAGCTACATGTTTACTTTATTCTATTTTATGGTTGTGCAGCAGTCAAGCCTCACAGGGCTGAAGGCTCTGTGCCCTTCTCTGCATCATCTTGTTTCAAATATTGAGAGAACACAAGAGACATATTTATTTACAGATGCACTTACTGAGGAGCTAATAATGGTCTCCATGTCAACCTGTATTTTACTTATTTATTTGGCCTTTGTTTGAAAACCTTTCCTTTGTGTGCTGAACAGACACAGCTGAAGAATTTGCATCTCTTTTGTACATTAGCAGGAATATCAAAGCACGGGGCTGAAACACAGTGATCACCTTGCAGAAAGAGTGACAAGATTCAGGCTCAATGTCTTCTATCAGGAAATCATAGAACACCCGGCAAATGGTATTTAAAAAACCTTCAGGTCTGAAGACAAAAGGCAACTATAATGAGAAGCTACTGCAAGGAGATTGGATATTAATTGTTAAGAAGGTTATAAATCCTGAAGTTGATGGGTTGCACACAAAGGAGAAGTGCATAAGGAGGTATTTACTCTGGGTATTAATTTTTAAGCTGAAAGAATTTATTGCAAAACAACTCAGCTACTCTTACAAACTGCAATGCTCTGAATAAGATGAGTTCCAGCTTTGGCCTCCCTGCTCCCCAGAAGTGCTGTGCTACCTGCAGCAGGCTCTAGCAAACCAGGAAAGAAACAACAGGGTTTGTTTGTCTTTGAATCATTGAATCATTTAGGTTGGAAAAGGGCTTTGAGAACATCAAGTCCAAAATTCCCTGTACTGCCAAGGCCAGCACAAAACCATGTCCCCAAGTGCCACATCTACATGTTTTTATATCCCTCCAGGGATGAACTGAGAGCAGTCATTACCTTTCTCAGGACAGGGTTTTGGCTTGCTGAGAAGCAGACTTGATATTTAAAATTAAGTTAAAAAATACATTCCCTGACAATAGAGCTTTGGGATCCTCAGAGGAAAAGCAAAATATTCTCATTAAATACAGAGTAATTCATATCAGCTCAACTACCAATACACTACTCCAGTTGTGTGATTCAGTAAATATATTTAGCCAAGACAATCAGGTGTAGCTGATAAATACACTATTTATCCACCTGCTTTTCAGAACAGCTTATTGGAGAAGAAATGGAGCCAAGAGAGCAATGGATCCAACCATGCACATCCCAGCCAGGACATCTGCTCAGTGCTCATCCTCTCTTGATTTCAGTAGGGTCAGCTTGGGAGCTCCTGGGACTCCTCCAGGTTTGTTATTTCAAAACCAACATCTTTTCATTTGGTTATTGTGCCATAAAGTTGCTGGTTTCACCCTGCCAAGAGCTGCTGGTAATGGGGTGGAGGCTGTACCAGCACACACTCATTAAATGTGGAGTGGTGCCTTCCTGACCTGGCCACCAGAGCCTGGGTACTGCACACCTTGTTCGTGTGCCATGGCACTAACAGAGCATTTTGGAACCGCTCCATTTGGGAGTGAAATCCAGATTTTAAAGCCAGTCTCCAAAAGGTATCTGCTCATTTAATTCATTTGTGGTAATAGCCTCGAATGAGAGGCATTCATTTCCTCTTAATGTAACTATATTATGAATTCTATTGTGAATGAGGCACTTGTAGGAAATCTTAATTATTTTTTAAAGCTTTACTTCCTTTCAGACAGGCAGATTTAGAAGATACATTTGGTCTTGTACAAATGAGCCCTTACTGCAGCTCTGAGCAGACTTTCCCAAGAGGTGTTAGATTCAAAAAATTCCACAGACTTTCTGGGAAAATAACAACAACTAAAGACAAAACTTCCACTCAGTTTTGTGCATCCCACTGATCTTTAATAGCTGAAAAAATGGATAGAATATATTTTATTCACATAATATTATTTTTTTTTAATTAAAAACCCAGCATTTTTTCCCTCCAGCTGTAACAGCTGCAATTCAATGTTTGCTAATGCCCAGCACCCCTCAAGTGACAACAGAGCTTGACAGCAACTGGGAACCACAATGGCATTGCTGTTCCATAGAGGGGACTAGAGAAGTTCCCAAATAATTTTTGGGGAGAGAAGACCACAAATAGTCTGTACCACTGTTGTTGTACAGGCATTATTTTGGTGGATGAAAGCATCAGACATTTGCTCCCAGGCCAGATCCATTCATGCTTTGCTCAGCAGGCCAGGTTTGTATGTGTAAGTTGAATATTTGCATTGCAATTCAAGACAGAGATTCCTGCTGCTCACTTTTAGACAGAAACAGGGAGGAAAAGCAGGATCCTGGTTTTGGACTTGTGACCAAAGTGGTGCTGGGGACCCCTCAGAGAGCAGAGTCTTCCTCACCCATGCTCTGGGACATGCATTAGCTGCTTTTTGCAGACACTGGGGGTGAGTGCTGCACCTCTCTCAGCACTGTTCCCAGTGGAAAGTGGTTTTCCTTCATCTTCTCCAGCTGCCCATCAGGTGCCATTAGCACTGAAGGCACTGTCAGTCCTGCACAGCACCCAGGGCTGGAGCAAGGTCAGTCCAGGAGTGTGTCTGCTTTCATCTTTCTGCCTCTTTTTTGTCTTTCTGTCTCTCTTTGCCTTCCTGCCCCTTTGGAGGTCCTTGCTGCCAGAGGGTTTGCTGTGTTTGTTTGATGGATGCAGGTACACCTAGCAAAGGGAAAGGGGAGGGAGAGGGGCTGGGAAGGAGACAGGGCATTTTCAGCTTGGATTTCAGTGGTACAAAGGCACAGACACGTGTTGATAATCCAGAGGATTTTTTTTGTTTATTTATTTTAAAAGTGCTTGCAAGATTAATCGTAGCCCAGAAAAATCAATAGTAACTCATCACAGGCAAAATCTTCTGGAACACAAAATCCCACTGAAGGGGACAAAGCAAAATTATGGCAGTCTGCAGCAGGGCTAATGAGCCTGTGATTAAAACTGAAGACTAGCTGTGACACTGCACCTCTCCTAGAAGCCTCCCAAGAAAAATGGCCCACTGGAGCCCTAGATATTGAAAATAATTTAGTCACCTTCAAAAAAGAAATAATTTTGATGCACCAAAACAAATAATTAGGCAGTTCAGAATTCTAAACACAATTTGAGAATCAAAGCCCTTAATCTCTCCCTGCCTCAGTTTCTCTGCTCTAAACTGCTCTAAAGCTGTGACATTTCCTTTCTCTCCTGTTGGATTTCTTTGTTTTCTCAGATTATGACCCGGGGAAGGGCAGCTTTGGCTGTCTGAACACACAGGAGACTCCCACTCCTGCCAAGAACCTCAAGCTCTTAAACAGAAATACCTCATGAAGAAGTTTGGGCTGAAATATGCTTGAGAAGCAAAAAAGAAAGCAAAGCAAGAAACAGATTTCCAGGAGGGAATTTGTCAAACGAGTACCTTAAATCTCATCAGGAAAAGCACACTGTGAAGGATGGCCTTGAACTGTTGGGGGATGAAGTCATTTTACAACATATTTTGAGCAGCACTCCTTAGGTGTTCAGAGTGCTGGTAGGTTATACGAACTGGTGAGATGATCTCTATTCCAGGAAGTCAGCTGAAAAGAAACAGCACAATTTATTCCCACTGGATAGCCTCATAATTTCTGTGAATGCAAAACGAAGGCAGAAACAAGGCTGCAGAGCATTTCTGGCACAATACATTGGCAGGGTCTGATTTGGAAGGAATGAAAACTGCATGTGTTGAAAGTTATTCTAATAATATTTATCAGAAGGAAAGGCCTCACAGAGGCAGCTGCCAGGGCTGAATCAGAATGTGAAAACATTCCCCTGCCTCTGATCTACATCAGATCTCAAAGATTTGGCAAGAAATTTCAACCAGGGCAATTACCTATATGGCTATTTGTTAAGAGTTGTCTCAAGCACAGCACTCAGAGAAATTGAACTGTCAGAAGCTAATACAGGAATAATAAGAGGACATTTCATCTCCATTGGACACTAGAGATGAATAGCATGTAAGTCTGAATGGGGAAAAATAAATTGAATATGTATTTGGCTTTAGTTTTTTTAAAGGACTATAACATGAATAATGAATATTTTAAGGAGAGAAGACTGGGCCTTCAATTTCTTTCAATAATGTTAGTGTTGTATATACTGGTTTGAATAAAATACATTTCATAAAACACCTACACACAGCTCTGCAATACATTATGGATGGCTCCTCTTGAGAAATCTTACACCGCTTTCAATTTTGACACAGTGATACAGTAATAATGGGAAATTCAGGCATAATATTCAGGCTGCATCTTTTCTCCCCTCTCTATTATTTTGTGCCACACTGGGTGAGCACAGATATGCTTTCCCTGTGCTTCCCAAGGCAGCTCATGTGATGCTGTGGTGCTGCTAGGAGAAGGGATCTGCTGCACTGGAAGGTTGTGTCCTGTGTTTCTGGGCTGAGCATGGAGGCTGGAGCAGGGTTTGCCACCCAAAGGATCCCAGAGAAATTGAGGAGCTGCACAGAAAAGAGCTGCCAAGGTTGGAGGAGCTGCCACTGCTGGGGAAGATGAAACAGGAATGCCTTATCAATATGAATGCCTGCCAAAGATTTTGAGAATATTGAAACTATAAGCGAGATTGAAATGAAAGCAAGCTTTGAGATACCTCAGTTACTGAACAACTGGGAAACAATGGTGTGGCCAGCTGAAGGTGATCCCCTTTTGATGGAACAACACCCTCTGCTTGCAGACAGGCCCAAGGGTCAGAGCAGACCCTACAGCTTGGCAGAAGGGGCCCAAAGAGGAGTTTTTAGGGTTTAAAATGTAACACAGTATGGTAATTTAATGATTCTTATAGGGTGTATGTAAATGCTGTAGGATTTGTATCTTGTACTAGATTGGTTAGTGAGAATCAGAATATTCAGCACAGAAGAAGATTTATTGTATTGGAACGAGAACTTCGCTCACTTACTTTCTATGCTCTTACCTCTTGTCTCTTAGCTCTTGCCTTTTACAGTCTTACCCTTTTATTCTCTTATATTTTTATGCTCTTTCCCTCTCACCCTCTCTCCCCCTCTCTTCTCTCAGCCTGCTCTGAGCTGTGTCTGGCAGCTTCCAGCAGGGCCCTGCCCCCAGGCCCTTTGCAATAAACTGCAAATTCCATGACCTGGCTTCAAAGATCTCTTGTGTCCATCTGTCCCAACCGTACAACCCCTGTCAATCCTACATGCCACCAACACACAGACACAGGCTGTGCTTGATTAGGATCAAACAATGCAGGCCAAGAGGTGTCCCTGGGAAGTGATGGAGGAACCTGAGGGCCTGGACAAGGCCTGAAGGAGCTCTGCACCTGTGGGGAAAAGCAGCACAAAGACATCAAGGAGCTCCACACAGTGTTTGAAGGAGGTTTCCTGTGGTGTTACTGCTGGTGCAAGATTGTCTGGAGATCATGTGGGCCAAGAAAACTCCTCCTTGTTTTCTATCATGAATAAAAACCAGTAGGAAACTTCCTAGTGTCCCTGCCTGGTCTGCCACTGCTGCCAGCCTCACAGAACCTTTACAGAGACCCAGGCTGCAGGATGGAGTCAGGGACATGGTCAGGAGCTGGTTATCTGGCCACACACAGGTTCCCTGCCCAGCTGGGGTGAGTGCTGAGGCTCCCAGTGAGGCTACAGAGGGCACCTGTGAGAACCCAGGACATTCCTCTGGCTGCCCGGCAGGACTCGAGACCCTGGCATGGGGTCAGAGACCTTGGCACGGAGTCAAAGACACCTCTGCCTTTGATTTTAACCCATGGAAACAATTACCAACTTTGTGTGAGGATTTACAGGCCACAGGAATTTGAGTAGAATGCTAGTGAATTTGTCACAGGGTGAAAATGTAGAATTTTGGGGTTTTAGAATGGGGCAAGAGGAGGAAGAGGCAAGATGGAGGAATCTGGGCATGTCCTGCCCATCATCTTCTCCTTCTCCTTCTCCTTCTCCTTCTCCTTCTCCTTCTCCTTCTCCTTCTCCTTCTCCTTCTCCTTCTCCTTCTCCTTCTCCTTCTCCTTCTCCTCCATCTTCTGCTGTGATGGTGGCACTTCTGGATTGGTTTAGAGTAGAGACAGACTGTCTAACATAGGTGATAGATATTGGAAAATTATTGTAAATAAAGTACACGTAGCTCTTAGTATAAAAAGCCAACACCACCCCAAGGGCAGGGACTGTGCCACAACCCGACCTGCTGGACAGATCTCAGCAGGTCAGAGAAAGAATGGAATAGATCAGAGAAAATAAACAACCTTGAAAAGCAGAACCGAGGAATCTCGACTTCTTCTTTGGTTGCAGGGCTGGGAAAAAAGAGACTTTAATACCTTGGGGGCCATTTCAGCAACACAAAATCTGAGAGTCACCCTTCCCTGCGACCCCTGCACAGCCTGCTGCATCCTGCCAAAATGCTGGGAAAGCAAAATAAACCCAGGGCGCGAGTGAGGTGTTCACCTGCTTGGCCAAAAGGACTCTCAGAGCCTCTCCTTTCCAGGGACTTTGCCTCGAGCCCTCTCCCTGTGCAGCCCTCTGGATAAATCTTCTGGATTTATTTCCTGTTGGAGCTCTTATGTGCTGTGGGGGTAGGCTCTTGTGTTAACAGCAGGGCAGATGCTTTTGGCTTCCTGCACAGCCTAATTTCTAGGCAAATTATGAGGGGAATTGGGAAATGCTGTGGTAAACAATCAGGCTTTTGAACTAAAAAAGGGATCTTTTATTGATGAACAAATGGTATCAGGTAGTGCTGTCCCCAGCTGGATTCAAGGAGCAGGAGAGCAGTGAGGAGCACAGAGAAGGCACCACAAAGGTGGTAAGGACAGCACTACAGACCATGCAGGTCTAGGGATCACCATGAGCCACCAGCACTTGAAGCTTTTAGCTGATCTTCCTGGGGCTGTGATGGCTACAGGTGCTGGGAAAGGCCAGGGGCACACATTCACTCCTCACTGTTCTGAAATTTCAGAGAGAGAACCTCCAGCTTCTCCCACAAAAATTTAGACATTATTTCTTTCTTTTCCAAGTTGCAAAAGGCACATGGATAATCTTCAAGCATATAGTGGATCATAAGTACTCCAAAGTAAAAAGGCTACAGAGGCTGTCTGGCAGATAAAACCAGCAAAAAATAGCCAACAAATCCAGCTCTGCTTTGGAAATGCTGCACAGGGAGTGAAACCCCAAATGGTCACAGACCCTGTGAGCCACAGCTCTGAAATCAGGATAAAAACCTACCCACGGATGCACTTCCAAAGGTAAAGCACAACATTCCCCAGAACAATTAGCAATCACAACACTGTGTTCCTTCCAATTACTGCCAGCCATGCCTGAGCCTCCCAGCAGGTAAAATGAGAGGGTTCAGCCTCCAAGTGTATAACACTGATTAGCTGAGAGCTCCCCAAGGGCTGTTGTGCACAGCAGGATGGGCACAGAGCAGAGAGCACAGCACCCTTTGGGTCACACCTGCACACACACACTCACAGACACACACAGAGCTCTAAAAACACAGCAGAACTGAAAGAATTAGGCAGGAACCCACTCTATTAGGATGGTGGGGGAAGAACTAGTGAAAGTGGGAAAATGAAGCTGCTTTGAAATAGGTAAATGAAAGGAGGATGGGGGTGAGGGGTCTCTGGTTTGCCTTTGCCAGGTGCAGAAGATCAGATTTTAAAGCATGGAGGGCTTGTTTGGGACCTACAGGCGTCTCCAAGGGACTCAGCTCCTCTTTGAATTTCATAGAATCCTAGAATTATGGAGTGGTTGGGCTTAGAAGGGACTTTCAGAGTGATCTTGTTCCTGTCCCTGCCGTGGGGTTCCCCCTGGAAGGGCACCTCACCATTCTGGTGCCATGAACAATATGTGAGACATCCTCTCAAGCAGTGCTGGATAGTGTTAAAGCACAATAATACTCAACTCTTCAGGAGCAGGAGGATGAGATGGGAGCTGGTGTTGGTGGCTTTGTTCAGCCTGTCACCTCTGGTGTCCCTGCTCCAAGCTTGGACGCCTAACCAGCCAGGTAAGGAGCAGAAAGCTCCTGGGTGCTGGAAGCAGTGTCAGTGGTCTGGGGCAGAACAGTTTAATAAAATGAAATAGAGCTCCTTTATGTCCTCTCCATATATAGGACAGGATAAGTTTTTCCAAGGAAATGGAACAGTTCAGTATTATTTGTGACAAATTATCTGTGGGGAAAAAATATAATTTCCCAGTCAGCTTTCTTGCTGAGTGCCTCTGCCTGGTAGCCAGCTGTCTGCCAGCTTTTGCTAACATCACCAGATCTAAAATTATAGTTGTGGGACAGTTTTTCTGCCTGCCTGCAGTTCTTAGGACTTGTCCAACTAGATTTGTACAGTGGCTTATCCTGTGTAATGTCCTGTCTCAATGGTCACCCAAGCAAAGTGCTTTGGAGGGTTGGCTCTGGCCTCTATTTCCTTATTTCTTTCTACCCAGTCCTTCCTCTTTTTTCTCACCCATGTCTTTCATTGCCTCAAACCTCTCTCATTTGCCATCTTCTTTTTTCTGTCACAATTTCTACTGCTAAATCATTCTGTCTCTTCCATCTCACAGATTTCCTGCTACCAATAACCACATTCATTTCTGCACTGATATTATGGGATGATCCATAGGATTCAAATGGGAACAGACCCCCTTCTCCAACCCCCTCATGTAGGATGAGATCCTGGGAACAGGAATGGGCAGGAGACATTTGAAAATGGGGAATGAGTTTCATTTCAGGTCTGCACAAGGACATTCAGAGCCACTGTGGCTTGGCATAATTGTTGGAGGTCCCTGCAGAAAAAGCCCAGGGACAGACTGGGCCGGGGGGGTTTCATGGCACCGTGGCTCGTTACAATGATAGATGTCTTGCTTGCAATGTGAAAAATGCAATCCTTGAGATATCTTAGCTCTAACTTTCTCCAGGGCTATAACAGACCTGTGGCTGCAAGCGGTTTATTTTGTAAAGAGCAGAGACTAAATACACAGAGAGTCTTTCGATTTGTTGTTTTCCAGATACTACTGAAGCTCAATGAATAAATAAGTACAAAATTAAAGGCTCATTACCCGCCCCAAAAAGTCCCTGCCATTTGTTAAACCTTTCAGAGGAAGCCAGGAATATGGAGAAGTGCCCATTAGGAGGATAAACATATCACAGATCTGAATGTCAAATCAAATTGAGCAAAAATTAATTAACTGGGTGAGCATTAGAAGGGAGAGTCTGGTGTCTGCAGACACTGTTTACCTGTCTGCCCTTTCTGAGCTGGCTCAGGCAGCTCTGGGGGAATCGATGTGTGCCAGCTGCAAACCTCACAGATCACTTCCACGGAAGGAACCTGTTCCTCATTTCAGAAATCACTTTTCTTCCATCTTGGGAGAAATTGTCTGTAAATGGGCTTCTCCCTGGTGCCAGATGCTCTGAGATCTGAGACTCCTCTCAAGATGGGGACTTATTAACCCAAAGGTGGCTCTGAAATTGCTGTCCAAATCGTTTGAGGGAGTTTTGGACCAGGCCCCCAGTGCCAGCTGGTGTGTGGCTACAGCTCAGCTTACAAATGATGCCCTGAAACTGAGCTATCTGTAGCTGAGAGTTAATCCCCTCAAAATCAATAATTCCTGCTCCCTGAAGCTGTTGTTTTGGTGATGGACGGCTGGCAAGCAAGACCCAACTTTCTGAAATCATCCTTTTTTCTCCCCTCTCTGAAAGAAGATTTTCTATTATTATACCAGCTGATAAAACAACTGTAATCAACTCTTTTCTGCTCCATAAAATAGTTACTGCTAATTGCTAATTATTGGGAATCAGCTTCCTAGCATATCTGGAAGCATTACAGTGCCTGGGTGTTAACAACAATCACTGCTTTCACAAGAGCCACCATTCACTTGCAGGGGTTACAAGTGGCCCAGCCAAGACACAAAAAAGCCAAAAAAACTCTTGGAGAGGGAGTTTGGTGATTGGTCAGATATTAATACACAAACACATTTTTATTTGTGTTTGCATATAAGACTCTTCACAGCAAATTAAAATTCAAGCCACTGTTTGCTGGCCATTTGCACACAAACCCACTTGATTTGGGCACACAATCACAGTAATTGCATGGGCAAAGGGCTGCTGCCTTGTGCTTGCATCATGCAAAAGGAGTTTCTGGGCATTAGGAAGTGCCAGCAAGAAGAATAAATGCAAACTCTTTGGAAAGTTTTGCCTGTGAGACGTTTCCAAGCTTTCTTTGATAGGATGTCTCTGCTTCTGGGGAGAGGAATTAATAAGGATCAAACAAAAGTGCCCCAACTAGAGAACAATGTCATTTTTTCTTACTGGGAAAACTCACTTTGTAATCTTTGTATAACAACTGCTGTCAGTGCAGAGGGGACAATCAGCCACAAGGACAATGACCTCACAGAACTGGCAGTGAAGGCTGTGCTTCATAGAAAAACAGAATAGTTTGGGTCAGAAGGGACCTGTAAAAGCCAGGTAGTTCCAGCCTCCCTGCAGTGAGCAGGGACATCCTCAGCTGCCCCAGAGCACCAGTCTCATGACAGGAGGCAGCACAAGCTGGTGCCACCTGGGCATGCAGGTAACAGCAGCAGCAGCAGGGGTGACACAGCAGGTGTGCAGGACCCCAAGCACACAGATCCCACCCTTTCTATCCCAGGCTGTTCTCAGGAATAGTGGGAAATGGGAAAGATTGGGTAAGAACTGACCAGAGCATTGACCCAAAATTTATTGGGCTGAGAGCAAACTTCAAACAGGGATTTTTTTTTTCTTTTTGTGCTCCTTCACCTCCCTTTCATTGGTATTTCCTAAGGTAGCCAAATATCTGGAAGTCCTAGAACTCATTTATAATACCAAGCCTACTTCTGTATTCCTCAGAAAGACTGGAATTACCAGACTCAGCTGGAATTATCAGGCGCTCACCCAGACCTAGAAAAAGCCTCATTTAAAGATTTGTTTCCAGGAGCAGCAGGGCAGTCAGTGAGCCTGCTTTACCCATCTCTGGATCAGGACTGGTTTGTGGGATGTTAGAGTGGCTGGATGCTTTTCCAAACCTAATTCAGAGGTGAATTCTTGGTTTGTAATTGAGAACACACTGCTGCCAGTTGGTTTGCCCGTGCTTCACTTCTATAAATAATGCTTAGGTGGCTTTTCAGTTCATTTCCTTCTTAGCCACTCCTATTTCCACATTCAGCTATTCAACCTTCCCTTTTCTGGCCAAACTTTGCTTCCACTCTTCATATAAACCCCATTAAAAGAAAGACCTTTCCTTTCCACACCTGTACTATGTAGTATATAATGCTGTTCCTTTTTATTTTTCATTATTTTGCAAATATCTTCAGTAAAACAGCACCTTAAACAAGTCTCAACAATAGCCTAAAGGTTCTCTGAGCATTGGCTTGGATTTTTTTTCTCCCTTTATTACACCTATAAAATAATATGTGGTAATAACCAAGGTGCAAGTAACCCACTTCCAAAATGTACTCTGCTTTATGGCCTAAAAGCTCCATTAATTCTGCTCCATAATTCCCCCAAAGGAGAAACAGAAAATGTTCATTACAAGCAGAACAAAGGAAAATCCATCCCTTTTCATTTAAAAGGAATTAATACAAACTACAGAGAAGTCTTAACTCTGGGAAGTGAATTGTGGAAGATCTCTTCATCAGTAGGATTGGGCATTTAATCCCACTCAATCATGAATTACATGGGAAAATAAACTTGTAACTCTTTTGTTCTGATCTGCCATGAATAGCAATGGGTGCAAAGAAGCAACAGCACAAAGTTAAGTTGGACTGAATCTCCCTTTATAAGCAAAGGCTTTTTGCAATAATTGGGTTAATTTACCAAAGCAGAAATGGTGGAAAAATAGATCTCCAGGAGGAAGTTATTAATGTGATGCTTTTTTGTCTCTTCTAGTCTGGCAAACATGTTTGATGTAGAAATAGAAATATATTTTAAAAAATTATTTCTTTAAAAAGGGTTATTTTTTTCTCTTGGACTCCTAAAAATAAATCTGGCACAGATTCTTCAAAGTTTAAAAAAGGCTTCAATAATGGAGAAAAGAAAAACACCACAGTTGGTTTTTAACTTGAAGGGCTCTCAGCTGATCTGAAACCTTTGCAATTTAGGGTTTATTTTCTGGTTTTTCACAAAAAAGATGATGGTTATTTCATTAACTCTTTCTCTCCCTATCCCTGCCCAAAAAATTTACCTAGAATTTCCAACTGTATTTACTTCAGTTTGGCCTGAAATAAATTTTATTTCAACAATTTTTTGTTTTTTGTTGTTTTTTTTTTTTTTAGTGTGGACACTCTCTTGTCCTGTCTCCAGAGCAGCTCGTGCCAAATTCCACAGCTTATGAAGACCTTTCAAAACTGAAGATGAACTCCACCTCCCTTGAAGAGTGAGCCCAGGATCACTGGGGGCCAGGGTCCAATTTCCAGAGCCCAATTTCCATCCAGATATGAAATCCTGTTGTGAATCACCCACATCTCAAATTGGACTGAGCCCAAACTTCAGCTGGAAATTTAATGAAATCCGAGAACTGCCTACAGCTGTAAACACAAGTCAGCCATTGATCTGTGTTGTCTTCTTTATTTTCTATTTGTTCTGGCCTGAGAGAGCCTGTGTAACTCGTGGGGCTGAGTCCAATCAGCAGAGATAGTCCCTGAATCTGCTCCTGTGGGCTCCACAGCCTCTGCCAGAGTTTAATTTCCTCCTGACAACTGAGAGAGGTGTCAGCAGACAAAAGCTCCCCTTGGCATGGGATGGGCTAAGAGATTTCTGTGCTGTGTGAAACACCTCAGATAAGTGAGGAAATACACCCCGAGCTGATTGCTCTGCCCAGCTACTCCAGGTGATGGCTCAGGAGGTCTTGGCTGGCAAATCCAACCTGCCCTGATCTCTTTGTGGTGCCCCTCATGCCAGCTGCCTCCAGCAAGTTCAAATGATGAGATAGCTCCAATCAAAACAATCTCTCTGAAATCCCTTTCTTTAAAACTTTTAACAAGTTCAGCCTCCCAAACTGCCAAAGGGTGATTAATCAAACTCTTGGTAGTGCTACATCTGAGCTTCTGAGCGTTGTACACATGCACAGGAATCACTGGCTAGACAGTACTTATAACTGATCCTGGGGCTCATAAATCACCGCACAATAAATCCTGAGTTAAGAGCACCACAAAAATGTCCAGGAGCTAAGCAACCAAATAATCATCATAATAATTAATACTGATCTTGTATAAAATGCTCTTTTTCACTAATAGATTTCAAAGCACTTGACAAAGTATGTGATTACAGACCTGGTCAGCATAATTTCATCTAAACTGTGTTCCAGTGGGAAATGATGCCTCAATAAACCTGAGATGTCTCATTATTGTTGCCCCTTCTTTCAGTATGTGAAATGCCCTACAAAACTCAAATGATTTAAAAACACCTTTGTTTTTTATCTGAGCCATAAGCTCTGTTTGAAATAGAATTTCCAGAAACATTGAGGGGGAAAGGAGAGCGGGCAGGGAGGAATTGATAGCTTACAGAAAATCTTGCAAATAGCTGAGTGTAGTTCCGAACCAAAGCAGTCCTTAAACATTCACCACCAAAGTATCAGGCAATCGTTTCAGCATCTCTCAATGAAACAGGGGCAGATCAGGAGCAAAGTCCATGTCCTGCCTGTCCTTGACCTCCAAAGCACCTCGACACATTAGAGCTCACTCTTCCCTCACATGATGCCCTCACTGCACGTTGGCATCTGAGGGTGCTTGGTGGAGGGGCTGTCCTTTGGCAAATCCCTCCCAATTATATTCCACAAAAGCTTAAGAGATATTGGTGCCTGTTAATGAAATCAAAGGCTCCCACAAGCCCTTTGTGCCCTGGGGTTATGCATTTATAAATTACAGAGGTTTTGCTGCACATTCCATCTCACCCTGCAGGAACCAGCCCTGTGTGCTAAACATTGCTGTGCAGAGCACAGATAGCTGTTATTTATTGCCTAAAAGACACTTGTTAATCAGTTAGAGAAACCAGTTGCAAAATACTTTGAGCCAACTGGATTAAAGTGATTATGGGATTATTAAATGGATTAAGTTCTATCGATAACTGGTTGTCAGCCAGAAGAGTTAAAGTCCTAATCAGTTAGAGAGAAAAAACATGCCAGTCACTTTACATTTGTGGTTCACCTTGAACTTATCTGTAACTTCCACTTGTTTCAGTCAGGTTTCTATGGCAACCAGAGTAATTGACATTAATTACCATATTTTGTCTGTGGTTATTTCGTGCTAAATTTAATTTTTTAATTGCTTCAAATAATGTGAGACCAGAGCAACAGCTTTGCATTCTGCTTCTTGTTAGGTTTTGAGGACATCAGGATGCATTTTCCTTCTCCCCAACATAACACTCGTGGGGTGCATGTGCATATAAAGGGGTCCCAGTGCCCAGGGTTGGTTTAACTGGGAAAGGATGAGGTTTCAGGGGTTTAGGTCACAGCAGCAAAAGGGAGGGAGGCCAAGAGACACAAGGGGTGTAAATTAAACCAGTAGCTCACTCTGGATATAAGGAAGAGAGATTGCCTCCATGAGGGCAGTCAAACATTGGAGCAAGGGAAGTTGAGTCTCAGGCCCTGGGAATTTTCAAGAATAAACAGGTCAAGTCCTGCACTTCCTGCCCTGGCCTTACAGATGACCTTGCTTTGAGTGAGAGGTTGAGCTGGACAATTCTGTGCTCCCTTCCCACCTCATCTTTCCTATGACCCCGCGTTCCTGTGCTGCTGCCATTATTTATTTCTTTCGTTATTTTGGGGTAATAATAAAAATGATGAATACACAGCATCTCATAAGGTGTAGCAAGATTTATACTCTGCCTGAGGAGCTTCTCTTCTGTTTTTCCTCATTCACTGCAGGCATTTCAGTGCTATCCCTATCAAAATTCATGGCTCCATTGTGTATGTCCTCCCATCTGAGATTTTGACTCCAAATCCCTAAAGGTGTTTAACACACTAACCCCCACTGAAAACAACGCTCAGCCATGTTAGGAAATGTCACCCTAGAGGGAGCACACAACTGTAAAATATTTCTTTTTTTTCCCTGAGATAGTTAATATAGGCCATAAAACAAGGTTACTGGATGACATAGCTGCTGTCAAGCTGGGGGGAAAAAATAATGAATTAATTCTCACTGCAAACATTGAATTTTTGCATAAGCATGAAAATGTTGAAGCTCCTCTAACAGCAATGAATGGGGTTGCATTAAACTCACTGGGAAAAAAAAGATACTAAAAATCCTGCCAGGGCATTGCAGTCCAACAAGTTGAAGGCTCAAAATATAGCTAAAAATCCTTGTTGTGAAATATCAACTAAGAATAGAAATTATTCTAAGGTTGGAAAGAGACTTTCTACTGTGTTATAAGTGAATTAGGCCAAAGGAGTTGTATTGGCCAGGAATAGGATGTGACAGAAATATGTAGAGAAATGTAGCAGTTCACCAAATGCATCAAAAGGCCATAATGTTTGCAAAACTAAACAACAAACCAAATAATAATGAATTTGGAAAGCATGTGAAGGTATTGCACATTTACTTCTGTTGCCCCATCTAAGATGTGTTGAGGTTCATGCAAATGGTTTTTGGGATAGGCTGAGAGAGTTGGGATTGTTCAGCCTGGAGAAGAGCAGCTTTGGGATGACCTAATTGTGGCCTTCCAGTGCCTGAAGGGAGCTGAGAAGAAAGATGGAGAGAGACAATTTTAGCTCTGAAAACCAGATTTATGCAACTGGAGCCCCCATGGAGATCACAGCAACCAGAAACATTGGACAAGAACAGACCTTGCATGGAGGACAAATAGTCCAGCCTTTCCTTTGCTTAGTGCTTCTGATAAAATGTCCCTGCAATTCTAAACCAGTGCAGATCATAAATCCTGAGTTTAGGAAGGAAGGCAGCTGGGGAAGGCAGAGTGGAAACTGCTCAGGGTATGATACAAGCTTCATAAGGGATAGCAAGAGGGGCCAATGTGTTAAAAAAACCCCAAGATTTAAATGATGCTATTTTGTGCATTCTTGGCAAGTTTTCAGGGTATTCAGATGAGCTGTATTTGGATTTGGTACTCATTTAGACTATTTTTAAGAAGCAACAATTTTCCAAGGCTGAGTTTGTGCAGCCATTCACAAGAGAACTGAAACCCCAGGAGGAGAAACATTGAAAGGTGGTTTTGGATCTCAGGCCTTCCACTGCTATGCTTTCACAGAGAGTTTTAGATTTGTTTGTTGAGTCTTCACCAGCATTTTCAGAGAGTGAGTTGTGTGGTTGCCTGGACAGCTATAGAGACCTGTGGGTCTTCTTGAAGTGGTGCCCCTGAATTGCAAAAATAATGTGGGAAGAAGGAGAGGAAGGCAGAGGAAAGAAGTGTCACAGACATGTTTTATGAAAAAACCTTTTCCTTTGGATTTTTTCTCCTGAGAAGCTGAGAGGCGTCAGGAACAAAATGTAAACAATGATTATCTGCTGCTGTGGAATGCAACAGGTGGATCTGTGATTGGTCTCATGTGGTTGTTTCTAATTAATGGCCAATCACAGCCCAGCTGTCTGGACTGTCTCGGTCAGTCACAAGCCTTTGTTATAATTCCTTTTCTATTCTTAGCTAGCCTTCTGATAAAATCCTTTCTTCTATTCTTTTAGCATAGTTTTAATATAATATATATGATAAAATAATAAATCAAGCAGTCTGAAACATAGAGTCAACAGTCTAGTCTCTTCCCTCATCCTGGGACCCCTGCAAACACCACCACAAAGAGTCTAACTGAGCCTGTTTTCAGACAGTGACCTGGAGTTGTTTCCTTGCTTGCAGCCTCCTCTTTGCTGTTTTATTCCTCTGCTTGGAGAGAGCCTTCCTGATCCTCTCTGTGAAGGGGGCAACAAACCCCTGAATGCCCCCCCAGCAGGGTGTGTTCCCCATCTGTGTGTGTGAGAGCAGGCAGGGATGAGGGCAGCAGAGCTGGCTGATGGCTACCAGGAGAGATGAACATGACAGGCATAATGTACTGCCCAGAACCTCTGAACATCTTCCCCTAACGAACAAATATGGCTATTAAAAAAATACATTTCATAATAACAATTCAGCTCTGCAGTCAGGTTCTGCAGTGGCTGAGTGATGCTTTATTAGCTCAGACATTGCTGCGTGGAGAGCACTTGCAGTCTTTGCCCTTACACTTAATAACTCACTAAGCATGAATGGCTTCAGTAATTCATTCCTTGTCTTGTGTGACTGCTCAGAAACCTCATCGGGTTGGAATTTATGGCTTGCTCCTGCAAGGCTGTGAGCACCTCCTGCAGGTGTGTGACAGCCCCCTGCTCCTGCCAGCCTGAGCCCAGAGCTGAGGGGAGCTGTGCACCACCAGGGCCAGCAGGCTTTTGTAAGAATTTGGGTTTGGCTGCTCCCTGATCTCGCACTTTGGTCCTCTGTGACTTCTGGGCAATCATTTTTTTTGTGTCATGTATCATACAATTGTTTTGTGATGCTGGAGAATAAGTCCATTATGACCTTACAAAGACAAGAAAGGAAATCATAGTCATCTAAAGGAAATAGAGGATGCACTTGGAGGTAATTATTAAAATTTGCTTCCTGAAGAATCCTTTGATGGACTCCTGGACTCACAGAGAGTAGAACTGCCTGAGCTGGGGTTTAGCAGTGCTTCCTCTGTATTTTGAGGCCATTTTGTCCAGCAAAGTGGGGCCAGATTGACCATTTCTGATGGCTGTAAGGCAGAATCATGGAGGGAGGGAAACAAAAACTATAAAACCCCTCTATGGCTTAATGAATGTGTAGTGTAACACAACCCAACAGCACAACTGAGGGCATGACAGGAGCAATAAACAGGTCCATAAACCAGAGTGTGTCTGAAGTTTCGCCCTCCATGGTGGGACAGCAGTGCTGTACAGAGGAGGATCAACTCCTCAGCACTGTCAGCTAAAGCACAGACTTTTAATGGCAAAACCCTCAATTACTGGCAAATATTGCCCTTGAAAAGCTGCCTGAGACAAGCAAGAGACACAACAGTAAGCAGCCAGCAGGTTCTGCCAGAGCTGCTGATGCATCCCGTGCTCAGAGTTGTCACTGAGCACTGGGAGACCCCAGCCCTGGCTAGGAACAGATGTGGGCAAATGAGCAGCCTTGAAGGGAAACTCCAGATCCTCCCATATAAACATAAGGCTATTAGCATTTCCTGTGGGTTTTTTTGTGCTGTCCTCTTTACTGTTTTTGAAGATGGAAACACGGAGTTGAATGACAGATTCTTCCTTCCTCTCCCGGATCTTGCTGCTGTTTCCTTGCAGAAATCTCCAATATTGGCATTTTCAAAGAGACTGAGGAAGTGAGAGTCCCAAAAGGGACATAAACATGCAGTGCCCTTGGGAAAGCCTAGACTAGACTATCTAAGAACATGAAAGCAGAGCCCCAAACCTGTGAGGCAGAGACATGCTGGGTGGAAGCAAACAGAGATGGAGAGACGTGATTTATTCAAGGTCGTTCACAATGTCAGATGCAGAGCTGGGAAACAGCCCTTGTATTACCAACCTCCCTGTTAGGATTTCAAACACTGAGTGATCCTTCTTTTCCCTCAAAACACAGAGATTCTGTTTTTTCCCTCACACAAGCTCAGTGTAAATCAGGAGCAAACACCTCACAAGTCCCCAGAGTTATTTCATGGGCGAGTGGGGAGTTGGGCTGTGCCTAATGCTCAGATTCTCCAGGGATTTCAGCAGGAGTCAGATGCCTAAGTACCTTTGTGAATTAAGTCTTGAGTGTCTTCATTCATTAATGAAGAAAAAGCAGGGAAAAGCACAGCTGTAATTAGAGCAAAAGGAATGCCAGGGAGTAGCTGCATGAATAGTCTCTGATATTAAAAAGGATTGGCTCCAAGCTCACTGGTGCTCATTGGCATGAAAGAGAGTTCTGCTCACTGGAGTGTGCAGCAGTGCTCTGTAAATATGAGAACCAACATATTCAGTCCTGCAGCCATTTGGAGGGTGAGCATTTCAAACTGGAAAGCGTGAAAGGAAAGCCAAGTGTCCGTGCTCTGGGAGAACATGTGCTGTGGCAGTGTCCACTTCAAGGGTCACCCTCCCATGGCAAGGAACAGGCAACTCCATCCACCACGTGTGAACAACCCCAGGGTTTTAAATTCTAAATGTTTAGGACTCATGTGATGCTTAGGGCTCACATTCTGCCCACATGCAAGGGAAGAGTCTGCATAAATCTGAGACAGGAAAGAGGTGAGAAGTTTATGGGTAGGAGGGAAGGATAGTTGCTGAAAATTGCTCATGGTGAGAGTGCAAACAAGGCCTGCAGCTCCCCTCGTCCATATCTGGAGCCAAAGAACTTGCAAGCCAAAGAACTCCAAGAGACCAGACCTTGTCTGAAAATTTTTTGCACACCCTCTTCCTTGGCCATGGTTCTTGTAACAGACAAGCCTTGGAGTTCCTGGGCAATGGTCTCCAACATGATGATTGTGTGCAGCACAATCCTCACCACCTGAAAGCTGTTGGGGAATCACATCCTGCCAGCTCACATCTAACCAGTTCTGCCTGTTTGGGCAACCATAATGAAACACATTTTGGGTCAAAAACACCTCTGTGGCTGTGGGCACAGTTGTGGCTGATGCCTTCTGTTTGCTCTCAGAGCCAGCTTTGTGCACACACACCAGTGCTGATAAACTGAAGTGCTCTGGCAATTTTGGGGAGATAAGGAGGAAGAAATTAGGCACCCAAGGGGCTTCATCAGGCAAGAGCTTTGCTAAGTGTAAAGGATGTGGGAGCAGTGTGAAAGTGTTCACAGGGGTCCGAGTATGAGGAAAGGGACGAGCATCTGACTCCATGTTTCAGAAGGCTTGATTTATTATTTTATGATATATATTACATTAAAACTGTACTAAAAAAATGGAAGAAAAGGTTTCATCAGAAGCCTAGCTAAACTAAGAATAGAAAGGAATGATAACAAAGGTTTGTGGCTCGGCCCTCTGCCTGAGCCAGCTGGGCTTTGATTGGCCATTAATTATAAACATCCAACATGGGCCAGTCACAGATGCACCTGTTGCATTCCACAGCAGCAGATAACCATTGTTTACATTTTGTTTCTGAGGCCTCTCAGCTTCTCAGGAGGAAAAATCCTAAGGAAAGGATTTTTCATGAAAAGATGTCTGCGACAGAGCAGGATGATTTATCCTGGACTCAGAAGCCACCAGTTTATTTTTATCTGTGTATATTTAGTTGTGAGATGGGCTGAGACTAAATGTTAAGATTATTTTGAGTAATGTCTCCAATGCCTTGACCCTGGCAATGGAGATAAATTATTTGTAAAATTACTGTGATCTTAGTTGGATAATCTGATTGTCATTTCACCAATACAACAAACATCTCAAAACACACGGCACAGCTTTATATATAAATCAGATGGCTTCAGTAAAACTTGTTCAGGAATGTTTTTTTCAGCTATCCCAGGAGAGCACCAGCCTTGCTGGAGCTGGTGTGGGTGCCAAAGGGTCACCCCTGCCAGCAGGACCAGGACTTTGGGCACAGCTGGGATGAGGAACAGCTTTCCTCTGAACCTCTGACACAGTGGAATAGCCAACTGAACCTTTGAAATCCCAGTCCTTGTTTGAATATGAAATAGCATTAGCAGTGCACAATGGTAAAAGATGTGTAGGAGCAAATTCTCTAAATTTAGTGTAATTACTTAATTTGATCTTTGAAACTAATAATAAGCAATGCTAATGTAGCTTCCTGTTATCTTCTGAATAGAAACTGTGAATTTCTGAGGGAATTGGAATCTGCCTGGTGAGATCTAAATTTAGCTCAAGTAACAAGTGGCAGCCCCTATCTAATCCAACTTTAATCTGACACCTAATCCTTGCATTTGTGCAAAAATTAACACCTTCTGCTGAATTCCCTCCTGCCAATGTGTGTGGGATTGTTTGGGCACTTAAGGCTCTCAGGTACAAGCCTAATTTGTAGATGAAATAGATAATGTTATAAATATTCTGGGTGAGAGCATCTGTTTTATAAACCTGTCACCAGGAAAACTTTTACAGCTTTTCAACCCATGGTTTGAGAGATCCAAGCAGCCTCTCTATAAACCTCACTCTAGTGTTTGCACAGAAACACAAAGCAGCCAGCCCTGCTTACAGACAAAAAGGATAACTCCCCCAACCCCCAAAAAATTATAAAAAATATAATAGAGTATAAATACATAGAGTGTTTTTTTTTTTTTAATCCTCTTGCCTATGCAGTAGATTATAGTTAATTAAACCTCTGCTCACATAAACAGAACAAGAAAGGATGTAAAAGTAATGAGCTGACAACACGGTCTGTGTTATGTTGGGCTACTAAGAGAATTTAATTTGGAGAAGAATTATGCACAGGCTGAAAGACAGTCCATTAAACTGAGCCAACTGTCTGGAAAGAGATAGAACAGAAAATAGAAGCGTTCTGCTTCTTGTGAAACAAATACCAGACTGCACATTTCTCGTGCATTGAGGGTGGCAGGGCTACACAGGCAGGAACAAGGAGCCAGGTGACCACGAGTCCCTCCATGGGGTCAGAGACAAATTCTGCACAAACATTGATAATACTGACTCTGGTAAAGCCCATTTTACTTAAGCCTCTGGGGGATGATGTTGATGAGAGCTGAGAAATTAAAGGATTTGTTACCTTCAATCTTGACAAAAATAATTTTGAATAGAATGAAACTTTTAATTGTATAAGCAATTTTAAGAAAAAAAAAATCTACAACTACTGTTAATTTAGGATTTAATAAAGCTTTACATATAACCTCTTCTCCAGCCACTCCTAAGGGGAAGAATTATTTATAAATTAAAGATATTTAAATTATTTATAAGATGGCCCACCTCAGTTTAGCTCCTATGTACAATGCTCATTTGTTGACTGTTTATCTTCGTGATTAAAATAAACATTAGGTAATGTCAGAAGCAAAAAATAAAAGCACAATACAAACAGGGTTATTTTCTCTTCAGTAGCCTTGAAGACATTCACCTTAAAGAGCTTTTCATCATTTATTCCAGCATTGGCTCTGAACAGGTTCATTGATTTCAGGGCAGGCACTCTAGGTGCACTGAAGTAAGTGAAAAAATTGAGTTATTTTCGTTTGTCCCTATTGCTTTGTTCAGCACTTTTGCCTCTCCTGTGTTTGTAGCAAACTTCAGGAGGTGCAGGCTGCAGCTTTGTATCAGCACTTAGAAAGGAAGGGAGACTCTGAAAAGGAAATGTGAGGGAACATTTCAATTTGCCTCGTTTTTGCCAGCTGGCCAGGTGCCGAAGGAAAGCATCAGGGGAGAGCACAGCACTGGGCTGGTGAATGGAGAACTTCTATCTGCTCCCCTGCACATCCCTCAGCCTTTGTTTGCGGCGCCTTTGGGTGGGCAGCAGTGATTACCACTGCAGGAGCATTGTCTCCCTGCTTCCAAAGGGGTGAAATCTGGCACAGTCCATTTGGTTTCTTTTCCATGAACCACAAAGGCCCTTAAAATAAATACCAGAGCGGAGCAAAACAAAACTGTCGACATTTCGACTGAGATGCTCAGAGAAGTTGGGCTCTCACTCAGCAAAACATTTACAGCACAGGCAGAAAGGGCTGCTGGAAATGCTGCCCCAGCAGCTCACAGAGGTTTTCTGTCAGCAGCACTGGCTCCAGACAGATCTCCCAGTTTCTCAAATAAATAAAAATAAACCACAGTGGTTTCTGGGCATTTGGGACTGGTCCCTGTAGGACAGCAGGTGCCTGGTTGTTGGAGGGGTGTGTAGTAATTACATATCCTCTGAACAGAGAGAGACATGGTTCTCCCAGGAAAATCCTGGGAAGCTGTGCAGAAGCTGGGAGAAACTTAGAGGAAAGAATTCAAACAATTATTAACTCTCTTTCTGTAACCATTGTCCACAGATGTGGTTCTCCAGAGTCTGCTATTCATAGGTAACCAATAGTGTGAAGGAACATTCCTAAAGGTCTTAGGTCCACCATTGTTTCTGTAAGAACTGTAGATTTCTGATAATAAAGTGCCTTTTCATGCCTTCTGATGATGGAGTCTCTGTATAACCTCTCTCTGTCCCCAACACCCCTTTGCTGATAGGAGTGTGCCCTTCACCATGTGGGCTCTGAGGAAGGATATGGAGCTGCAGCAAAGGAGGGGATGTTGCTGAGTGTGGCTGTGTGTGTCCAAGGCACAGTTGGCAGATCTCCTTCTCTCCTTTTTCTCTCCTTCTGGGCATACTCTGCCCCTCAGAAAGGTTGGGTGCTGCTCCAGTGAGCTGCACTCCTCTGCCCACCACATCCAGAGCCAAGGGAACAAAGCTGAGAGATGTAAATTATTTTCTTGTGGGATTGAACCCTACTTCAGGCTCCAGAGTTTGCAAATCAGCTATTCTCAGTGAGATGGAGACCAGCTGTATGAAAGGAATTTGTTAAGCCACATCCATGAGCATGTTCACACACTCACAGACTTTCTGGGATTGGTCAGCTCTTTGACATGTCCTGGCAAATCTACTCTACTCTATATTAAAGGTGCTATAGGAAAAAGCTGACTTAGCTTCCCAGCTCTGGAAGCATTCCCTCAAAGCCAGATGTCTCCTTTCCATTTCTTTAGACACTCCTTAGCCCCCTTTCCCATCCATCTCAGAAGTGCATTGCCATTAATGCTTTCCTGTGTTTTGTTTCCATTCAGGGTGCATGGCCAGGACTTGGTTCCTTCCAACATCCCTTTTTTACAGTCCTACCTTAAAATAAACTCAGGCTTTCTTTACAGCTGGGTGTGCTGAACTACAAAGTGATGATGTTTGAATGGAGCTGCAGCCCTTGAGCTGCTGGGGCCCACAGTGTTGCCCATCTCTGCCTAAGGGAGATTGAAAACAAAAAAAAAAAATTCTGTGGTTATTTTAACAAAATCCATGCTCATAGAGATCCTGCAAAAATGACATGTCCCAAGCTACTGGTGCTAACTGGAAACCAGCTGGAAATTCGGAAATTCTTGCCAACAAACATTGATTTACAGATGACCTCTGAGCATGATCTGAGTCTTTCTGGGAGTTTTGTTCCCACTCTGTGTCCGGGCTCCCATGATTGCTCCCAGGTGCTGGCACCCTCTCCATCTCTGGGATGTTGGACATCCATTAGATCCTGAGCTTGCCTGGCATTGTCTTGTTGTTATTAGTGAGGGATTAGAAGTTTAAGGCCTCGGAGCTTAATGGCCTCAACGGGTGGAGAGCGTGGCACTGGCTGTGAAAATGACAAAAATCAATAGCTAATCCAGTGCAGTCAGTCAACCTTTTCAAAGCCTCATCCCTATTGATTTCCAGGAGCTGCTCTTCCTGTCCCTTGACGTAATCAGTCTGTTTGCTCAGCAGACAGACTCGCTCTCTTCCCTTCTCCCCCTCACTTTTTGAGGCTTTTTACACTTAGAAATGGATTACTTAGATCCCCCCAGCTTTTCATCTCTGTAGCTGTTGTCAGAGGGATGATTAAAGGGGAGGCAGACTGGGCAACCATCTCTGACAAATCAAGGGAGAGTTGACCCACGGTGTGATGGATGTTTCAGGGAAGGAGCAGGCAGGCTTTGACGTGGGAGAAATGGAGAACATCTGGTCAGGTTAGATAGTTACAATTCAGGTGGTGAACACAGGAAAAAAAGATCCCTTCCATCTCCTTCCCCATCACTTTGAAGATGCATCAGAGTCACCACACTGACAGAAAAGTCCCTGTGGCTCTGTGTGAAATTAGGGATTGAGTTGCAATACCTTGGAGGAACATTTCCTCTTGCTGAGAGGATAACAGGGTTTTTACTTCACCCACACTGTTTGAAACACAAATTTTAGGGCCATCTAGACATCTTTTAAAAAAACACCAATATAAGGAGAGCTGCTGCTAGAACCCAGTGCAGTGGTGCTGAGCTGGGTCACCCCTGGGCAGAATGCTGGAGTCTCTTCTGGATATGTGACTTTCCCAGTGCTGTGCATCCACACCTCAACATCCCCACAACACAAAGCCACCAGGAAAGCAGCAAGGCAGACAGGAAACTTTGGCCACAGGCTCAGCAAAGGATAGTTCAGTCTTTCCAGATTGACTCATGGACATCCACTGCTCTTGAATACGACTCAGTTCATAACAAACTGAGTGTGTTTGAGATAAAAAACAACAGTTAACAGGCGTGCTTAATGATGCTTTAAACCAGCTCTAAGAGCTGAACTGACCTAAAAGGTAATAGGAGAATAAACATATTTTGTATTGGCAAATTAAAAAAAAAAAACACAACTGTGATTGCCATGCAGATGCTGAGATGTGGGTGTCTGCACAGGATGGATTAGCAGTGTGAGAGCATTCCAAAAAGACTGAAAAATGCTACAAAATATATGGGGGAGCCTTTTCCTGCCCTGGCAGAGAGGGACAGTGCAGTCACAGGGGGCTGCAGCAGCCAGCACCAGCCACACCTCAGAACAAGACCCCTATCCCTTGCCCCAAACTTGCAAACCAAGCACAGAAGGGAGACCAGAAAGGGAAAACAGATTGCCTGGGACTTCCCGGCAGCTTCCCCAGGCCTAGAGTCAGAGCAGAGCAGGGCTGCTGTTTGAGCTGGGTGGGTGCTGTCCTTTCAAAACCTTGTTCACTGCTCCGAGCTGACCTGGCACTGTTAGCATAGGGAGATAAGGAAGCATAATTTGCTGTAATGTTTTTCTCCCCAGGCTGTTTTGTCGTGCCTCAAACACAGCAGATTAATTTTGCCTGTCAAATCCAGTTACATTTTATTCCATCTCCTGTAGCTGGGATCAGAGGGCAGACATTTATCAGGCGAGCAATTGAATTACCAAATTGCATTCCTAAACCGACTGAACAAAAAAGCCTCTTTGTGACTCTTTTCTTGGGGGGAAACCCAAACACCCAGTATTTTTCCTTGGGACTTGTACTGAAACATCTGCTGTCATTAGACCCACCAGAATGACTCCAGAAAACAGCAGCTATGGAAGAGCAAGATCTGCTCAGCACAGGCCCACTTCTGAACAACACTCTGTCTTGGTTTGGAAAGACAGGAGTCTGCTAAGGAAGGCAGGAGCCTCCCCTGAAATGGAGAATGTAAACCCTCCCCACCCCTCTCAATTGCTATAAATTTTAAATTAAGGGGCTCTCAGGCTAAAATATGGGAGCAGGAAATAACAGTTCTTTAATACAGAAAAGAAAAAAAATAAAGGATAAAATAAACAATGCAGTACACTAGAACAACACTGCCAGAGTCAGAACCCAACCTGACACCCTGTGGGTCAGGCTGTTGGCAGCAGTCCCATTGGAATTGTGGCTCAGCCCTCCTGCAGTGTCAGGGGTGGCTCTGCTGGAGCAGGGATCCTGGAGAAAGGTGCAGTCTCTTCCTCTGAAGATCCAGGGGCAGAGGCAGCTGCTGTTCCTCTGGGGAATCCAGTGCAGAAGCTGTGCTGGTGTTCCAGAACCTCCAGATTATATCCAGGTAGGAATGCTTGGCTGGTGTTCCAGAGTCTCCAGATTATATCCGGGTAGGAATGCTTGGCTCCTCCCTCTGGGCTCACATCTCCCAGTGGGATGCTGTAGTTCTTATCAGCCATGCAGGGACATTCAATAGCTGTTATCAGCAGATGTCCCCTCCCGAGGGAGGAGTGATTGTGGTCACTCAAAGAGAGAGATAAGGCAAACTGCCCACTTGACAAAGGTAATCTGCCATACAGATGGTAATGGAAAACATCTTGCTTTGCAATCTTCAACACACCCTTAATGCTGTTTCCTCTGACAGAAATTCTGCCATCCACACAAACAAATCCCTTCCTGAGCTACAGCTTTCAGCAGCAAAAGCTCCTTTGAGCCTGTTGGTTCCTTTTCCCCCAGGCTAGCACCCTTTCCAGCATGACAGGCTGTGGGGTTTATGCAGTTTTATTTCCAAATTATCACCTTGCTGCACTCCAGGCAGGCCCAGGCTCCTGCTCCCTGAGGATGTCACTCCTCCTGGATCAGGAATGACATCCTGCTCCCTGGGGATGTCCTGGTGAGTGTTTCAGGCTGGTGGCTGCATGTGGGATCTGCCCCACTGGTGCTCCCAAGGTTGCTCTGTCCCTTCTGTTGATGTGACACAGAGCTGTGTTTTCTGGTGACAAAGAGACAATTCCTTCAATACAAAGGGTGCTGTGTTTGCCAAGAAGAGCAGAAGGATGGCTGCAAGGCACAGGGAGATGTAGCTGGCTCTGTTCTGCTCCTGCAGGCTGGTAGCTCCCTCAGGTGCTGGCCATGGTCTCATTGTCCATGGAGTCCTGCATTGCCTGAGGAACCCAAGGGTTTCCAACTCTCCATCTGCCAGCCTGCCCCATCTGACAGCCTCCCTGCCCACATTCTGTCATCTGCAAGGGTTTCTATCCCACTCTGTCCCTTAGCTTAGCTTTGTAAGGCCCTACTTTACCAGCAAGGAGGGAGAAACAGAAGAATTTCCCTACTTTGTCCTTGTAGGTATCTACCTGCTGGTTTGACTTTGCTTTTGAACAGCCCTTTTAATCTCCCTGCCACTCTAACAACTCATCTGGGAGGGAAGGGAGATGTGTGAACAGCACCCATGGGAAATAAAACTGTTTCCTTTAGCTGTGAGGCAAAGACAGAGGTGCCTTTTCCTTGGGACACACCTGTTCTGACATGGGCACTGCTCCTCCTCCCTGTCACAGACATCTTTTATGAAAAATCCTTTCCTTAGGACTTTTCCTCCTGAGAAGCTGACAGGCCTCAGGAACAAAATGTAAACAATGATTATCTGCTGCTGTGGGATGCAACAGGTGCATCTGTGATTGGTCTCATGTGGTTGTTTGTAATTAATGGCCAATCACAGTCAGCTGGCTCGGACCTTTGTTATGATTCTTAGCTATTCTATTCTTAGCTAGCCTTCTGATGGAATCCTTTCTTCTATTCTTTTAGTATAGTTTTAATGTAATATATATAATAAAATAATAAATCAGCCTTCTGAAACATGGAGTCAAATCCTCATCTCTTCCCTCATCCTGGGACCCCTGCGAACACCATTACACCTCCCACCTCACCCACCCAGCACAGGTTTCTGTTCCAAAGGCTCTCAGAGCCCCTCTGGCACCACCAGAGCCTGTTTGGGAGCCCTCCTGAGCTCTCCAAGGACCAGGCAAAGAGAACAGGTCATCAGCAAAGGCAGCAGAGATTGATAAGTGAGGCAGGCAATGTGATCTCTGCAGTGTTCCTAAAGGTGCCATTTTTCAGCTCAGATGCCAAAGCAAAGTCTTCACTGCTTGTAATAAATAAAAATCCTGGTTTTAATATTCTGCAAGGGGAAAGTTCTTATCCCAAGGGCAATGACTACATTTTCCTGTGAGTGGAGGTGTTAACCTTGTTGTACTGACTACATTTTAACCTAAGTTATTGTTAAAAAGAATGAATTTTCTGTGTGATGACGACCTTTTCCAGGAAAGCTCAAGGCTTTGTAGATGCTGCACAACACTTAAATTCTTTAGTAAGGAACTACAGTCTTGACTAGACCACACTAAAAATAACTTCACAGCTTAACAGGACAAAATACTCCTGCTGAAATGCTGAAAATTAGATTCCCAAATCTATATTTAGGCACTACATATAAATGCACCTGATTAATGAATGATTCATTTCAGACCTCATATTAGCCACTCAGTTTTGCAAATTCAGTGTTAATTTTCCAGTGGCCATAACTAACAGTGATGGGATTAGCCTGCTGCTACATAAACAGTAAACAGGTAATTACTTTCTCATGCATTCATTAAACATTTAACCAGCATTTATACATGTAAGTGACATATAACAAGGTAGCTTTAACAAGTTCATTTGGGATTCAGATTGCAAAGATGTTAATTGACATTTAATAGGTTTGTAATTGATCTCTGTCATCTTACATTGTGGGAAAATGCTAACACATAATTCAGCACAATGGAAAATAGTACAATGTAATGCAATATTCAACATTTCACCAAGATACACTATTATTGCAGCTACATAAAACTAAACTAAGCTACACAAGAAGTAATTTACTACTTTAAAACTGTATTAATCTTCAATATTTTGCTTCACACCACCCACAGAATTTTTGGAGGCAGCAGTTTCACGTGGTAATTAAGAAAATGTGCTTATATGTAGTAATGGGGGGCTATACAGTTATATCCTGTGCATGCATACCCAGCCCATTGCCGCTTTTAATAATTAGGTATGGATCAGAATATTTGCAGAAGCCCAGACACTGACTTTTGCAAGTGGCGATGTTCCCAAAATGGTTCTGTTTAATTATTATAATTGCCTGGTGCTTGTACATTTATAGCTCTTTCCAGTGACCCAGAATTACACCAGCCTATAAACTAAAACCCTGCATCTTGCTTGTGTGGCTGTTTCTGAACAAATATATATGGATTTTGTCCAGGTAAAACATTTCTGGTACCTTGGAGCAGGACACTGAGATTTATCATGGGTCAGCTTTTATAGCAAGGATCCATCATTTGCTGTTTTATGACAATTGAGCACAGTCCAGGCCACGAGGGGCACAGAGACCTAGGGGAGATGGAGAGCTCATTCCACTCTACTATAAAAATAGGGGGAAAAGGAGAATTAAGAGGGCTTGGCTGTATTAATTATTCCAAAGAGCTCTGCTTGCATCAGAGGGTGCTGGCACTGCCCAGGCTCCCCAGGGAATGGGCACACCCTGAGGCTCCAGGAGAGTTTGAGCACCATTCCCAGAGATACCCAGGGTGGGGTTTTTCGGGTGTTTGTGCAGGGCTGGGGCTGCCCTGGCTGATCCCTGTGCCCTCCCAGGATTTCTGTGACTCTGTGACATGGTGAGCTAAGCAGGCAGAATGGCCATTCCTAATCCAGGTACAGTGTACAGGTACATTTGCAACCTTGTCCCAAATGATTCAAAATTTTAGAAATTACTAATAGCAAACTTGTAACCTCTGTTGCTTCTGTTTTCTATAAGTAATACTAATAAATAGCAACTACTTTAATATTACATAAATATTACAAAAATGTTGTCTTAACCCCTTCAAACACTTAATGTATTAATTGTATCACTGATTTAACAATTAATTGCTGATTTTACAATTAATACATTAATTGTAAAATCAGTGATTAATTGCATTGTATACAATACAATATATATATTGTATTAATTGTAAATAAAACAAATTATATAAATATATCATTATATAATATATAAATATATAATTAATTGTGTCACTGTATTAATTGCTTATCACTGATTTTGTGATAAGCATTATTTATGAAGTATTGTTATAGTATTTACCACCAACTTTCACATGTTTTACCATCTGTTTGTGTGATCACCTACACCCTGGAGCCAAGGACTGGATGTGAGGAGTTACCTGCAGGAGGGCAAGGAACTGCAATGGCTCTGCAGGAAGAGTTTGCAATAACTTGGCTGCTTTGGCATCCTCTGGAGCTTTCTCACCCGTGGAGACAGGGCCTGATTTACCCAGAGGGGTGTAGCTGCATCTGGATGGCTGCTCTGTACCTCCTGTCAGCCTCACGGCTTATTCCACCTCACAGCATCAGGTGCACCCAGCTGTCAGGGGCATCTCTGCCCACATCAAACCATCTGCAGAGGCTTCTTGTAACTTCACTCCCTGGATGGAGCTGCAGGCTGGTTATATAAACTTTTCTTCCCAGTAGCAGTAATCTGTTTCTGATGACTTTGATGTGGATTTTTCCCTCACTGACTTTGGGTCCTGAAAGATGAGTAGCCAGTGCTGATCACGTAGAGTTTTAATCTGAAAAGCCACAGGACAAGGGTGCCACTCAGAACACAGAATATTCTTTTTCGGGGATTTATAAGGGATACTGTCAAGCTGAATCTGTACCCACTGAACTTGATTCCTTTAGCACGTGTTCTGAAATTCCCATTATCTGCCAAAGGAAATACTAGCAGAAAAGATTGTTAAAGGTCAGTAGAAGGCAGGGAGACTGATTTGTCTGAGTCCTGGGTTTCCATCTGCCCTATGTGGGTGATTTGCTGATTATTTGGTAGAGAAAGCACCTCACGTAATCTGAGCTCGGACTTGGTACAAACACGTTTGAGATTTCAGCATTTCCACATGCCTAAGCCTGGTTTTGGAGCCTCTGAAGCAAATGTATTCAGCCTGTCACACACATGCAACCTACCTGAGCAAGCAATTCTGCAAAACAAACACAGAAGTGCTTACACACCAGTGGCCATTTGTTTACTTTCAAGAGCTGCTGAACATGTGAAAATATTGACAAGGCTGGAAAGCCCCAGGAGTGGCTTGGGAATGCTGGAAGACTTGAAACTTAATTATCATTTGTGCTTGTTTGTTCTGGAGTCGTTTAATTTTTATGAGTTATGAAACTCGTGTGTTTAGATCTAGGCACAGAGAACAGTTTTTATGCAAACAAATTATTGTTATTAACTGTTCCCATAATACCACTGTAAATGAACAGTTACCCAGGGCAGTACAAATACACAGACATCCAGCCAGGATACCTGTTCTCTCAGCAATGTTCTTTGTAGAAACTTCTGAAGATGAGCAAACACAGACTGTTTGCAGCTCCAGAATGGTCCCACACCTTGTCTTGGACTGCAGGCTGGACAAACTGGAAAAAGGCAGAAGGCACCAATCCCCTCATTGTCCTTCTCCTGTTCTAGTTCATACCATTTCCATGCCAGAACTGGAATACAGCTCATCTTAGGGCTATATTGATAATTGAAGATGAAAAGGAGGAATAAAATCCAAAATTAGTACTGTGGATATAAGGAGCCAGCTAGAGCATCCCTGTGTTCCAGGATGAACAAGAATCAGGCAAAGTCATTGAGGAAGAGATGGTGGCACTGATAGTTTAAGGTGTAAGCTGAGCCTGTGCAGGGCTCTCCTTCCCTTTATTTATGTTTTCCAGGTAGGGACTGAAGGAACTAACGAGAAGAAGCTAATTAAGCTGTGGGAGCACAGGAATGGGCTCTGATGCTGCCTGCCAGCCCCCTGGAAGGCAGGAGGAGGCCAGGGAGGAAAAGACCAGGAGCGGCTTTCTGTTCTGACACCTTTTGGGTGGGAGCAATCACTGGATGTTTTCAGTTTTGGAGCTGGCCTCTGATACTTGGAAATAGTCTCTTTCCTTGGTAAGGAAAGCACCTAGCCCCAGTGTTGGTGGTGCAGAGGATGGGCTTCCAGGAGAAGTCAAGGCCAGCAACAGCTTTCTGTCCTGGGGGAGCAATTTCTGGACATTTTCAGTTTTGGTGCTGTGGACACTGAAGTCATTCAGGCTCCTGTGAGCTCCCAAGGCTTGGGAGCAGGAACTTTTGTGCTATAAATGTGTGAGCTCATCACCAAAATGTGCACAGGCTGTGCACAGCGTCCCTGAAGTCATGTATTTAATTCATTTTGGCAAGGTCTTGCTAAAGGGTCATGAGAAGTCCTACACATTGGTGGGTGTTTGTAGGAAACAATGAAGTGATCCTTTAAGCTACAAATTTACAAAAATGGGAGCCCAATCCTCCAGCCAACCTGGCAGTGAAGTTCTTCCTGCAGAGATCTGGACTTAGAGCTATGCATGGCTGTGTTTTACACATATTTATACCTACATATAGAGGGAAGCACCTCTACCAACATGCACACAGTCAGAGTGGAGCAGTGTCCTGGCAGTGATGTGCTTTTGGGGTGTAAATAATGCCATCTCTGCCACTGACCAGGCTGTGTTGGGCATGCAGCACACACTACACTGACCATCCCCTGCCTGTCCTGGGGAGCAGAATGGTTTTGCAGATCAGAGGAAATGCTTATCCTGCTGCAAAACTGTGCAATGATATTTGTGCTAATGCACTGTGTACCTGCAAGAGCTTACTCTGAACCAGACTATTTTGTTGACTTAACTGAGATGAAAGATGCAGAGCCTGGGCAAGCCAGTAACAGGCTCATGGCTGAGACAAAGAATTACACAGCTCTACAGGCTCCAGGAATAAAGTCAGACAGTCATTTACTCCCACAGATGGAGACTGGTTCATTCTCATGGGCAAACCATTTGCTCATGATATTTATTCCTTGTGCTGATCGGTGAGATTTTCGTTACTGCTGTGACATTTCACAGCAGTGTTTACTACTCCATGGGCTGTGTGGGCTTGAGTTTCTGCCAGTCAGGTGGGAGAGGAGAGACTCATTGTAACAGGAGTGATCTGCACTGGAGGTGGGGAACAGAACCATGCACTGCTGTTCCTGTCACCAGAACAACAGAAAGAATCACTCCTGTGCATGCTCCTGGTAAACGAATAGGAAAGGTCATTGCTGGCAGAGGTAAAAATTTGAGCTTTTGGATTAAAATTTTCCGCTTTGGATTCATTCCTCAAAATTTCTGCACAGAACACACTGCCTATCAAAAGGAAAATAAGCAGGAAAAAAAATATTATCTGCTGGTCAGGTTATGGGGGTGTCATTTTCTTACACATTGTCCTGGGCTGGCCTCCAGTGCCCCACATCCTTCTCAAGCAGCCATCCCAGGATGTCACTGCACAAGAGCACTTTCCTTGGGAGGAGACCCAGATCCCAGTGAGCTGAGCCCATTTTCAGAGTGTTATGCAGCAAATCAAGCAGCAGGACCGCCAGGAATGATCTGCTGCCCACTGCTTTGGTGCTTCTGCTTGTGAATATTTACTTCTTGCTGTTTGAGGCCAACCTCCCAGTAACTCATCTTGCGTCCCTGAAGCCCAAACCCGAGGATTTAGCAGAGCTCTACCCAAAGAAGGATCATTCAGCAGCACACAACTGTAGCAGCAGGAGATCATTAAATACTTGGCTTAAATGAAAACTTATGAAAGTTGCTTTGAATACCAAATTTCTCCTTGCTGCCTCACCAAGTGCCTGTGGTGTTACCTCCTGGTGCAGAACAGGTTCATTCCTCTGATTTTTGCTACCTCTGTATTTCAACTGTGACCAAAATGACTGTAGATGGATGTGACACAGCAAGTAATATTTTTATTCTGACATGATTTGAAATGTAGACAAGTAGTCTGGCAGAATTTAAATATTCACTGTGACTTTGTCCTTAATAAACACCCCTGTGAAATGCTCCAGTGCTGCCTTCTAAAGGACACACCACAAGTTTTACAAGGTGCACAGGCTAAATGTAAATAATTATCAGTTCTCAGAGTCTCATCCAGGCAGGAGAGATGCCAAGAGCTTGTGTGTTTATCCTCAGATCTATTGGGAAATTTCCCAGGAGCACGAGCTCCCAGACATTTAGTCAAAACATCTAGTGGTAACTGTCTCCAGAACATTCAGCAGCTCCTTGATTGACATATTTCTCATCAACAAGTTGGCTTTGTTTACATAGCTCTGAGAAGTACATAGGCAATGATGGAAAAAAAAAAATACAACCAGACTTTTCTGTTCTTAGACTTTCTTCTTCTGGCAAGATGGGTTTTATTTCAGGAGCTGTTACCAGCCCAGATTTGCTCTCATTAACCAGCTGGGCTGTGCTGAAATGGCCATGCAGAGCAGCTTGCAAATACTCCTTGAGGAGCTTTCCAGCAGCTCAGACCTGAAGCAGCATCAGCAGAAGGCAAAGAAAGTTGGTTTGTTTTGTTGTTTTCCTTCAGCACACCTCTGCTTTCTGGGCTGAGCAGGTTTTTGTCACTTCTGTCAGTCACACTTTTGGGAAGTAGATCCTGTGTCTCTGCAAAATAAAGGTACAAATCTTGGAACCACAGAATGGCTTGGAAGGAGCCCTAAAGATCATCTCATTCCAACTCCCTGCCGTGGGCAGGGACACCTTCCCCTGGACCAGGTTCCTCCAAGCCTCCTCACGCACCTCCAGAGCTGTCAGATCTCATTTTAATTGGCTTAATTACATAGAATTGTTTCTTATCAAACTGACCAACTCTAACAAATCCTCTTGTTCCTCAGCAGCCTTGACACTTGTAAAATCCCAGCAGGGCTTGTCCAGGTTCTGCTTCTGACATGGTGCTGAGACAACTCATCACCACCTGTATCTCCAGTAATCTTCTAGTTTATCCACCTCAAAAATATCTGTAATACTGACTTACCTCCTGGGGTTGCTGCAGAATTTAATTTCTTTATGGACACACAGAATTATTCTAATGGATCACCTCACAGGCCCTCATCTATCTGTGTTTTCTTGTAACACCTCTCATTATGAGACCTAAATATGCACACACCAAGCTGCAAGAGGGGAGAATTTGGTGCTTCTTTTCCTGCCACATTAATTCATGCAGCGGGACCCACACCAGCCTACGGAGAATAGAAGGAGGAGGTGAGGTAACTTAATCACTTACCTGCTCCTCAGTCTGGGAGCACACTGTGGCATTTTTTTGCCCCACACCATATGGGTTTCCAGCTGCTGCCACTCTCTCAGGTGAGGAGCCTTGGACTGGAGCTGGTGGCTGCTATCCCACAGGAAAGGCAGCACTTCTTGTTCAACC
This sequence comes from Melospiza melodia melodia, assembly GCF_035770615.1. Taxonomy (NCBI): domain Eukaryota; kingdom Metazoa; phylum Chordata; class Aves; order Passeriformes; family Passerellidae; genus Melospiza; species Melospiza melodia. The sequence goes on along the minus strand of NC_086212.1, from coordinate 4,895,917 downwards.
CACACTCCTGAGAGCTGCGCTCCATCTAGCAATGAGAGCACCAGAAACTTCTTCATCAATTATTCCAATTGCCCTTGGCCACCTCTGGGAGCACCTCACCTGCAGCCTGAGCAAGTGCTCAAGCCAAGGTGCAAATCAATAACACCTCAGAGTTAATAACTGTGAAACACTGGAGCAAAGTCTGCCATATTATCCAGCAATTAGGAAGATTTCTGTTTTTAAACCCACAGCTACTGAGAGTTCTCAAAAAAAAAGCAAAAAATAGCGGTTTTGGAACAGAAAGAAGGACAAGCTGTTTCAGTCATCATTTTATTACTGGCTCACAAGGGAAATCAGTGAATCTACCAGTGGTTCATGCAATTCTGTTGCCAGCTTCCCAGAAAGGAAATGTCATGTATAGCAACTTGTTTTTCTATTGCAGCAATTAAAGTACATAGGAGGCCACAACAAAATCAATACAAAACTGGTAAATCCGTAATGAATGACAGAAAAATACTGATCCTCTTGCCTAAAGAAACATCTGTCTAAATGTCACCAAAGGGTGAGGCAGTAGAAGGCTTTGATGGGTTATTTTTGTAGGGTCTGCCATTTTTTATCCCTTTCTTTATGTGAGCATCACAAATGGCCTCCTGCTTCCCGTGTTTGAGTTTCCTCTGAGGACTGCGCATGCCAGTGCAAATTTTCAAGGCTTGAGATATCCCTGAGGAGAGTGCAATTTGTGCTCCACAGGACACGTGCTGCTGGTGAAACCCCTCATGGGGCCCATGGGTCGGAATTCTGAGAGCCATGGGGCTGCCTGTGCAGGGAGAATTCATCCTTTTGGGATCCCACCATCCACAGCCCCTGCCAGGCTGACTCCCATTCCCATCCATTCATCCACATGAGATGATCGGCAAGAGGGGCCTGGTCAGTGGTCCAGAGGTGAATATCAACTACTGACCTCACTGCTAGAATATGGCATTTTTTAATACAATAATGCCTTTTCAGCCTGTTTTTTTCACTGTTTCAATACATGATTTTTCTGTGTCTTGCCACCATATTGATGGTTTAGAAGGGCTGACTGCTGCAGCCTTCTGCATGGGGGCTGTCTCCATGGTGTCCTGTCCTTTCTGAGCCAGACCTGGTCCTGTTTTTGCCCTCTGCTGTGGCAGACATCTTTTATTAAAAATCCTTTCTTGGGATTTTTCCTTCTGAGAAGCTGCAGTTTCAGCAACAAAGTGTAAACAATGATTATCTGCTGCTGTGGAATGCAACAGGTCCACCTGTGATTGGCCCATCTTGAATGTTTATAATTAATGGCCAATCAAGGATCGAGCTATCTCGGACAGAGTCTGAGAGAGCTGCCTTTGTTATCATTCTTTTCTACTCTATTCTTAGCTTAGCTAGCTTCTGAGGAAACCTTTCCTTCTAACTCTTTTAATATAGTTATAATGTAATATATAAATATATATATATATATATATAAAATGAAATAATAAATCAAGCCTTCTGAACATGGAGTCAACATTCTCGTCTCTTGCCTCATCCAAGAACCCTTGTGAACATTGTCACACTCTGCAGTTACTTTCAAATCACTTTTTTGCTTCTTCTTAAAAAAAAGAAACCCAGGCTGAATCTCTTTTCTATTTCTTGTTCCTCAGAGGAATCATCACAATTAATTGTGCACATGTAATTTTTCCCTTCCCCGTGGCATCTTTAGGTAATTTACTGAGGTAGAGGGCATCCAGTGCCCCTGGAAGCTCCCTCACTGCCCAGCAAGGCAACACCCAGGGAGAGGTGCAGAGAGCATCATCTCAGTACCCAGGTCACACACAGTGCTCATAAATAATTGCAGATCAGCCCTATAACCTTCACAGATGTAACCTCATCTGTTGCTGGGGTGTTTGTTTTCTTTTTATTTTATTTTTTTTCTTTTTAATTTCCACCTTCCCCTTCCAGCAAAACTGTGTCCAAATGCTTTTCTAAGCAGAACCAGATAATGCTTTTGATTGTAGCCAGGATGTTTGGTTATTCATGATATTGCTTTTGCGTCTGCTGGGGGGAGAGGGGTTTGCTTATAATTTTTATCAAGCAAGTTGTTTTCTAGTGCTGGAATGGCTCTCTCTGCTGTGCTAAACACTCATTGTGTCTGTCACATGCTTATCCTATTTCAGCAGGGAGAAATCAATGGGAATTGATTTGAGAACGTCCAATCTTATCAAGTATCGAGCAGGGTGCAGGGACAAAGGCTGAGCTGGTGGTGTAACATCTAACAAGGCACGGAGCCCGAGTATGACAACCTTGTTTAGGAGGATGGTTGGGCTCCAAGGTGTTAAGTGCTTTTGTTCCTCCCCTTGCCCTCGGCTTTCAGATGGAGCCAATTTCCACAGCAGCTCCCTCCCAGCTAAAAGCAGAGTAAGCACAGTTTCTAGTCCTAGCAGAAGATTACGTTCTAGGGAGAGAAAGTGTTGCATTTAGAAACAGAAACGCTGCCAGCAAATGCTATTTCAGCAATTACCTATGTTTAGTAATTATGCTAATGTTGATTCTCAAAAGGCTGTTATTTGCTCAGCATGTTCTTCATACCTTATCTCTCTACCTGCCTAACCCTTTATTTTCACTCTAGCTATTACTGGTTGTTTGTCAAGTTAAGTGATGTTTGCAGTGCCAAGTGTTGTCAAGGTACTGTTGCTTTAGCTGAATTCCTATTTTTCCAATACAGGCTGCTATGATTTTCTGCACATCACCACTACAAGGCTTTGGGGATTGGATTTCACTGCTTACAAGGAACCTTGGGTGCGGCAGGTGTTATTGGGCTGTGGGATGAATGAGCAGCTCCTGGGGCCTGTAAAAACATGGTTTGATGAAGTGTGATGGGCATCAATTTGTAAGTGTTGAACTGACACAAGCGGGGGACCTGTGTGTGCTCCTGTCCTGCTGCAGCTCCAGCCAGAGTGCTGGCAAATGAAAACACCCCTGTGGACAGAAACACCACACCTGGAGCACCCTGCCGGGTGAGGTTTAAGAAGAATTCTATGGAAATGACAACACATAACTGACAGACAGCCTGCACAGGGGGATGTGTGTGTAAGGGTATGTGGGGGTGTGATGTCTTGTATGTGCAGAGCAAGAGGAAAGTGCTCAGTTGCTTGGAGCAAAGCAAAATTGCCCCAAAACCTGCACAATTCCAAGAGGATGAGGCCAATGGATCATTTCAGCCAGCACCAAAGCCGTGCCCTCAGGAATGTGCACAGTGGTGTGACAGTGTTCACTGGGGTCTTATGTTGAAGGAAGAGACAGAGATATGACTCCATGTTTCAGAAGGCTTGATTTATTATTTTATGATATATATTACATTAAAACTATACTAAAAGAATAGAAGAAAAGGTTCTCAGAAGGCTAGCTAAGAATAGAATAGAATAGAATAGAATAGAATAGAATAGAATAGAATAGAATAGAATAGAATAGAATAGAATAGAATAGAATAGAATAGAATAACAAGGGTTTGTGGCTCAGACTGAGAGCCAAGGTAGCTGGGCTGTGATTGGCCATTTATTAGAGACAACCAACATGGGCCAATCACAGATGCACCTGTTGCATTCCACAGCAGCAGATAATCATTGTTTGCATTTTGTTCCTGAGGCCTTTCAGCTTCTCAGGAGGAAAAAATCCTAAGGAAAGGATTTTCATGAAAAGATATCTGCGACACAGTGGCCTCAGCACTGCTCCCCAGGAACATCCCCTGACAGGAGAGAAACAGGGGGTGTTGTAGATGGAACAGGGAAAGAGAAACTGATCTGGGGCAGGAAAAGGGAAAAGCCTACTCCAGAAAGGAATTCTGCATGCACAAGGCTGGCACTTGGCTCTTCAGAAAGAGACAGCTTTGGAGGCAGGTCAGAACAGTGTGACACAGCATGTCTGAGCCTGGAGACACTGGGAATTTATCAGGGCTCAGTGCTCCCAAACATGCTGCTTCCAGGTCCCAGCCCTCCAGCATGGTCCAGGTCCCAGCCAACCTTCCAGGATGATCCAGGATAGTCCAGGATGGTCCAGACCCCAGCCAGCCTCCCAGGATGATCCAAGATAGTCCAGGATGGTCCAGACCCCAGCCAGCCTCCCAGGATGGTCCAGACCCCAGCCAGCTCTTAGGATGCTCCAAGTCCCAGCCAGCTCCCAGGATGCTCCAAGTCCCAGCCAGCCTTCCAGCACAGCTCAGCCCAGGGTCACTTCTGTCCCCTCTCCCCCCTCCCCAGGCACTCATGGCAGATATCCCTGCTAGTTAAAATTTTTTGCAACACTCCCCAAATTTGACCCAGGGTAACAAACCTGTTTCTAGACAATTCCCAAGGAAGATTGCTGTTTTAACATGCTAGAGCTATTTCAGCACCCTGCAAACAGCAGCCTGCACTGCAGGAGGAGGGAGTAGAGATGAGCCTGCCAGCCCCAGTGTCAGACAGTCATACTGGGAATATTTAATTTACCAGCACAGGCACAGCTTGGAGAGCTTGACTCCTCATTGCAGCTCCTCCCTAACATGCAACAGCCCCAAACACACGGTGCAGCATCACACATTGACAAATTAATTTGCTCTGCATTTGCTGTCCAGTGACGTTTGCACCTTTCTTTAACTTTTTGGGCTCCATCGATTTTATTTTACCTTACAATTCTCCACCCTGTTCCTGCGGTTCAGGGAACACATCACAAGCCCTCCCGCGGTTAATTTAGCATCCATTAGCTTTTTATCAACTAATTTGTAAATTAATTGCTAGGATTTATTTAGGAGGAGGAAATTCCATGCGATGCTGTGCAGAGCGAACCCTCCATCCCTGCTCCCACTCAGGGATGCGCGGTCCAGGAACAGCAGCGTTGGCAAAGAGCCGTTTAATGGCCAAGGTGAGCCAGGTACAATCGGGCTGACTCGGCACACGTGTTTATGAGCTGCCATGGGGGAGCTGCGAGCTGCAGAAAGCGGCAATTAAGCGCTAATTGCATCTTCTTTAAGGGGGCATTTTGAACAGCTCGCCCCTTTGTTAGGCGGATCTTCTCACACACATCACGTCTCCCCATGGATAAACAGCCCTTTATCTCACTTGACTCGTCTGTTTTCCTTTTCCCTGTGAAATGCTGCATCTGATTTGAGACTCAAAAATTCAATAGATCTTCCTTGTTACCTCTTTCCTTTCGGAAAGTCTTCATCAAGGAAACCCTTGAAGATGATTTAAATGACCAACAGGTAGTAGCGCTCTTTAACAGCGCAATCAGAGATGATTTACCGAATGCATTTCGGGATGATTGTAGCCCTGTTAAGGGATTGCTCAGGAGAAAGAGGGGAAGAGGCTGAGGTGCTCTGCCTCCCCTCAAAGGGCGATGCTCAGCGGCAGGAGCACGGGCTGCATATGTCACTGTTATTATGGAGCATGGAGCATCCATTAGAAGGCAGAAAAGCCAATATGTCACGAATTTGGAAACCTTCCACTCGCTGCAGAACCATCGCAGAGCACAGGCCACTGAGATTGATAATGCTGACCTATTTCCTAGACTGCAAACTGAACCTCGTGTGCTGTTTGCACGCTCATTATTTTCACCAGAGGCAGCTGCAGACGCAGTTATCCCTGATATCCTCCTTGCACCTTCCCTGGAAGCTCAGTTTAAGTGCTGAAGCGTGCATCCATCTCACATTAAACACGAGTTCTTCCTCCAACTTTGGTTATTCTTTTGTCTCAGGACCACACACCGAATGCATTCAGGATAACAAAAAGGAACAACAAAACATAAAGATCAGTGGCAGATCTCACTGGTGCGCTGCAGATTTACCCCGCCTGCCTTTGCTCAGCACAGTTGTGCCAGTTTAAACAAACTGTGTAAGTTTAAATTTTCCTTTTTCCCAGCCTGTAAGGGCCCCTCAGAGCAGGATCTCACATCTCAGACCAAGAGATTGCTGTGTTCACTTTCTCTTTGCTGTTGACTTCGTGTATCTCAATCAGCCCCAGAACATTATACACTTGAACCTCCCTCCAGCTTAATCAGTTTCAAATATTTATTTGTCTTTCTGAGCTCAAAGTCTTTCTCTGCCTACTGATCAGCTGAACTGAAGCCAAGATCAGGCTCTCAGCAGTCTGCAGCTCACAAATGACCTCGTGTAAACAAAAATAAAAGAATTTCAGTGGTCTGTGTGAGGGTTTGAGATTACTATAATGACATGGAATTTACAGGAGCTTGAAAACGTAGGGAAGGTCTGTTTCAGAGAAGAAATACGGTAATTTGTGGCCAGAGGGAATAAGGGAGAGTTTAGCCAAAATGGAAATTACCTTTTGGTGCTCCTTTACTATAACTCCAATTATAGCAATACACTGGGTTGTTTTACTCTTGTCCTGTAACTCCAGCCCTTATGCATGATTTAATCCATACAGCACCTCCTAATGAACTCATTACTCTCCTGATGCTGAATTATTAAGGAGACTTTGCTCTTGTTTAAAGGGAAATGTTGGACAAACGTATATTTAGGAAGAAAAGGAAGATATCATGGATATCAAACTATTCAAACCCTTTTGGCGATCCTGTGTGGGAACACCCAAGTCAAGAAAATTTGAAACAGGGGTTGGAAACTGATTTGGGGATTCTGGGTGTGAGGCAAAACTGCTGGGCTGATCTAGAAGTCCTCAGGGTACCCTCCAACACAGAGCTCACACACAGCATATTAAACTCTCTGGGACTTTTAAATATTTTTCTGAGCTTGAGACAATGAGGCAATAAAGCAGTTTGTAAAAGTTTGGGTTTTTTTCCTGTCACACCATTTTTATTTAATTTTTGTTGGATTTGTGAAGGCAGTTCTGGTCCTGCAGGAGCACTGGCCTGTGTGCATGGGTGTTGAATTAAATTCTGAGGTGAGGTTTATTTTTTCAATAAAACAGAGAGTTTCTACATAAGTCTGATTCTTTTATCAAAGCTTTTACTAAAATAACAAAATTCTCTTCTGGTGAATGACCCACACAACCCACCTTGGTCTCCAAGAATTAGAAGGTGGCTATGGGACTTCGACTCTGGTTTTCCCTTTCCTTTAGTATGACCTGTGGGTTTTCTTCTTTATACACAGAATCCACATTAGACCCTTCCATAAATGCACTTTCTCACTTATTTTTTGTTTCCCCAGCAAAAGGATTTCTGCAGCTCTAAAGTTACGTCTCTGAGCCTCCCCATCTCATCTCCTGGGAGGTTTTCTCACACTCTCCTCCCCATCAGCACTGTTAGGTTTCCAAAGCAGTTCAAAACAGTAAAAACCTCTCCTTTGGTCTACATTTTCAATGTTTTCTTTCAGATCCTTCCCAGCCTCAGCAGTCAGCCAGGACAGCTCCACCTCACCCTCACACTCTGCTTTGCTTGCAGCCATCTCAGCTTTTGTTTTATTTTTATTTTTAAAATTTTTTTAAAGCCTCTTTGTCTGCTGCTGGATGGCAGCAGAACAGATGCTACAGGATTATGTTTCATTTCTATCTTTACTCGCAGGCAAAATTCAATGTTCAGGGGCATGGTCAAAATTATTTCTTGATGGCCTTTGGATATTTGTTAAATACACACAGCTCTGGTGTGTGATGTCTTTTCAGTGATGTTATATTGCTTTCAGTAATAGCTACAATTTAGCAATTGCACATATACCAAGGCAAAAAATACACTACAAAAGCCTAAAGCTAACCTGTAAATCCATGAATTCAAGGGCTAGAGAAGGCACAGAATTTATGGTGATATTAAACTACTTGGTAGCTGGAAGTTCCAGCACACAGGTCCTAATTCTGAAATTATTCAGCCTGTGGAAGTTCACAATCCAATGGGGATTTTTTATTTTTAAACTGAAATTTTTTTTTTCTTGTTGAAGCCTATTAAATTCCATGTGTTAAACTCATACTTAAGCATTTTCAGGATGCTTAGGATATAATTAAAAACCCATTTGAAATGACCAAAGTGCCTAGCTTTGAACACAGGTACAAAACCCAGACAGGTGAAGTCATTAAAACACCCAAAGCATTCCCTCTCTTCTTTGAGTAAAATCAATATCCCTTAAAAGCTGTGAAATCTGATGTAAAATCTTGCAGTGAACTTCTGAATTTCCCATTCTGGAGTGGGTGTCCAGACAGCCCAGTGATGAATGTCTGCATGACTGCCCAGCCAGATGGAAGCCTGACAAAAGACAGAAACATAATGGCCATGTAAATAAAAATGTCTTTACTAAAGGCTCTGCCAAAGCACTGAAATCTCTGGGCCTGAAAGAAAGCAGCAAAGCTGGGGATGATGCAGTAATTGTCATGTGGGTGCTCCCACAGAGGGAGCTCAGTGCCAACACTGAACAGGCAGGAGGAGGTGGGAGGCTTTGTTGTGCAGCTGATATATTGTTGTTTCATATTAATTGAAAATGGGACTTTTTATATGGAGCTGCTGGAAAAGCACCTGTGAGACAAATAAGCTGATCACCTGGGCAGAGCTAATGAGGCTCCAGAGAAGCTACTCCTTAATATTACTTACATGAAGTTGGTCAGTTTACTGTAATTCTCCTTTAACTTTTGTAAGTTCAGAGTCTGATTCCCCAAATTTCCTGACATTGTAATTTTTATTATTTTAATTAATTAATTAAATTAACTTTTTCATGTAATTTTTATTATTTTGGGGTCTGTTTCAGCCCCTGGCCTGGGCTCAGTTACTCCTATGGCCACATACTAATCTTCCAGGGACAAACGGGGCCTTTCTTTTTTTCACAACTCAACAAAGCTGAGTTATGTTCATTGAATTGAGAGTGCTCCCAATAAGGATCCTGCCTGTCATCTTCAAAAGTTCACTCCATTAATTCCAGCAGAGCTGTGAAGCTCAGTGCTGGCTGAGTTATTCATAAGCAGGCAGGACAGGACTGAGTGTGCAACCCAGGGAACAGCAGAGCTGCAATCCTCCCCCAAGGGTTGAACAACCAACTGTTCATATGCATAAGTGTGATTTTGCAAGTCAGGCCGTGGGCTAAAATGTGTGTGAGAGAGCACAGATGGACTTGAGAATTGCCAGGCAGTCATGAGAGATGAGCACTTGAACAGCCCCAAAGAAAACCTGCATGCAGACAGGTAAAATCCACCAAGCCCACGTCCTGCTCTGATAACAACACCAGCTTTTATTGCTTATCAATTACATTCCCTAACAGGTTTTTTTTTTTTTTTCTTCTTTTTTAGATATTACCATGCAGACCATGGGAGGAATGAAAATGTTGTCCACCTCCAAATATCTCATTAAGATTTACCTGTGACAGACGCCTACAAAACATTTGCAGAGCAGGTTGCACTGTGACAGTCACTCACTACACCAAACATGATTATTCCCCTGCCTGTCTGCCCCACACCTGCCTGTTTTATATCCTTAACTAAACATTGTTTTAGTGCTGTTGTGTGCAAAGCTTAACCCTGTGGAGCTGGAAGGACCCATTAGGGGCTACAGCAACATAAACAATAGATAAATAGATAAGTAGATAAATAATCAATGGATAAATAGATGAATAGATAAATAGATGAATAGATAAATAGATGAATAGATAAAATAATCAGTAGATAAATCATTTATAACAATCCATAGCTGTACTCCTCATATGCTTGGTTTCCAAGGAATAATCCCATCAGTCCAAGTTGTCAGGCATGGCAGCAGGTAAAAAAGCTACAAGCAGCTCTGAAAAATTCCCAAATTATGGTTTCCTGCTGCCCTTTTGAAGGGCTTTAAAAGGTGGGTGGAGGATGCAGGGAAGCCACAGGCAGAGTGATTTGGGTGTGGTGCTGACAGCCCAGGCTGCAGTCAGGACTGGCATAAATCATGGGGAAAAGGAGTTGGCAAAGATTAAAGGATTTCCCCAAAACTGAAGAGGAGATAGAAACAGATAAGGGTGGATTAGAGGGGAGTGACACAGCCAGTATAAACCTAGAATCACTGAATGGTTTGGGGGTGGAAGGGACCTTAAAAATCATCTCATGCCACCCCCTGACATCCTCCACCATCCCAGGCTGCTGCTCCAGCAGTACAAGGACCCAAGGGTGGCACTCAAGCACAAAATGAAGCTCAGCCCAAGGTCACAGCATGATGCAAAGACCCTGCTGCACCCAGCAAAAGCACCTGCCTTCCACTTACCTTTTTCAACCACTTATCCACAATTTCTGTGTAATTGCACCTGCCTAATAGCCTTCTGTCAGGTTCCTGCCATTCATCCATCACACATTAACAGTCTATTCTGATTTCTGAGGTGTATTTCATCTCCTCTGACACCCATAATTTTCATGTAACCCCTTTATTGAGGCAATTAAACCTTCTTTCCATCCATTCTTTTCGGTTTCAAATTTACATTTTTAGTACTACTTTTGCAACAGCCCTTGCTCCTTCACAGTTGCAGGGTTTAATTCATGTTTATGTTCAGTTCATGTGGCACCCTCACCACATGGTTTATTTCTGTCAACTATGAAATTTAGATTGCAGCCCAGGCTCACTTTGCATTTTCACATTTCCACCACAAGAGACATGAAAACACAAAATTCAAAATTGGATGTTTCCTTCTTATTTTGACCATTTGCTTATGTCCAATAATATTTTTTTGGGTGAAAATTTACAGAAAAATAAATTCTATCATTATTGTAGCTATTCTCCTTATAATGCATTCAAATGCATAGTCCTGTGTGTGTGGAAAACAGAGATGGGAGAAAAATTCTAATGAAAAACTCAACAGAGCATGCAGTGCTTCTCTCTAGCATTTCTAACAACTTGTCCAGCTTTATGGTCTTCAGGACCATTTAATTTTTTTGGAACAGGTCAGTGAATGCTTCTCCTTGCATGATTTTGTGAACACAAGAAGTTAATAGCAAAGTTTATTGCTGTTTGCTGAAGAGGATAAATGCAAGGATGTCTGGATGTCAGCAGGAAAGGCAGCCTCACCTGGCTGCTTCTCTGCCCACAGCAGCCCTGGGAATGCTGTATATGCTGTCAAAAACCCTGAATGGAACAAGGAACTTCCATAAAACTCTTTTATTTCCCACCAGATTCCACAAATAGGTGCTAAACCTGACTTTTGGAAGGGCTTTGCTGCCCACCCTGCCCTGCTGGGAGCAGCAGCTGCCTGGCCTTGGCCATCCCTCAGCCACTGCAAACACCAAATCTGGAACAGCCAGGGGCTTCCACGAGCAGGGAAGGGTTTGTGATGGGTTTGTCTTCATTGGGAAACAAAGGTCAGACTTTCCAGAATTAGACTGGAGCAGTGTCAGAGTCCTGTGTGTGCTCCCACAGTTATTTTATATACACACATATACACAATATATAATATATATAATATATAAAATACATATTATACTGTATATTATAAATTATAAATTATATATTATATATGTTATATATAATATATTTATTATGTATTATAATATATTTATATTATATATATAATTCAACAAAGTTGAATTATATATAATATAAATATATTATATATATAATATATAGTTATTTTTATATATTATATATAAAATATATATTTATATATATTATATATAAAGATATATATTTTATATATTATATATAATATATATAATATATATAATATATAATTTTTATATATATTAAAAAATATATATATATATATAATTTTTATATATATATAATATATAATATATATCTAATATAAAGTTATTTTCCCTTCTGTAGGACAGTGACCAAAACCCTCAGGGAATAATTCTGAAGTCACTTTCACACCTGGGTAAAAGGAACATTTATAAAAATGACTTTGACATTTAGGCACTGCTGGATCCCAAAGCTGTGTAAGAATTTGCACAAGCCACAGTAAGGAGTGGGACCAGCCAAGCTGAAGCACCTCACTCCCAAATCCATCCCAGATCCCAACACAACCCACAGGGTCCTGGAAACAAAGAGGAAAACTTGGAAACCTTGCTTGTGTCAGAGCACATTTCTCCTGATAAGATGCAGCACTGTCTATTCACAGAACAAATAAAAACCAAACAGAAAATAAATCAAGAAAAAGAGCAGAATTAATTCTTCTTCAACCTAATTGTCTCAGTCTTTCAAAGGCATCACCCTTGTGAGATGGATCTTTGTTACAAAGTGATGTTGGGGCTGCTCCGCTGAGCCAGGTGTGGATTTCCAGCAAGGAGCTCCCACAGGAGCACAGTGAGGAGGAGCCTGCTGTACAGTATTACAGGACCCCTGATGCCTGGGAATGACTGGCATCTGACTCCAAGGCTTTGGAATGCCGAACACTTGCTTTATTAAAACTATATTATATTACATTACAACTATATTGAGAGATACTACACTATATCATACTTACTACTAACTAATTAGCAAACCCTTGACTCTCTGCCCCAGAGTCCTGATACACACACATGGATCCAATTGGTCAGTGAATCCAAAACACCTTGTGAAAAATGCCAGTCACTTGTTTTTAACATTTTAAAAGTTTCATAGTAATAAAATGGTTATAAAAATAGCAATATAATTAGAGTCATAATAATTTGGACAATTTGGATTAGGACACTGTGAGACAATAAAAACAAAGAGTTACAGACAGTCTGGGTACCTCTTTCTGGGCAACGTAAGCCTGAAAAAGGACCCACATTAACAGAGGATTAACCCTTAAAGCAACAGCCTGTTGCATATTCATACACCTCATACATGATGCATGAATTCCGTTCATACACAGGAGGTCTGCTCAGCAGGACAGCCAGTGGCACTCTGACTGCCCCTGGGGCAGTGTTGTCTTTTTATACTACAAACTACGTATAACATATTTACAATTACTTTCCAGTACCCATCACCTATGTTAGACAGTGCACTTCTACTCTAAACCAATCCCAAAGTGCCACCATCACAGCAGAAGATGGAGGTAGAGAAGAAGAAGAAGAAGAAAGGCTGGACACACCCAAGTCCCTCCATCTTGTCCCCAAAACCCCCATTCTAAAAACCCCAAAATCTACCTTTTCACTTGGTGATAATTTTATTATTACATTATTTAAACTTCTGTGGCTTTCAGGTCTTCATACAAAGCTGGTAATTTGCTCCACAGGTCATAATCAAACCACAGGTGCTCTGGGCTGTGTGCCAGGGTCTCTGAGCTCCCTGGCAGGGTCCCAGCAACTCTGGACACCCAGAGGGATGCACTGGGCTCTGACAGCCTGGCACAGGGCAGGAGGGATGTGGAAGCCAGAGAGCAGCACAGGCAGCTCTGGCCCCCTCAGGACTCTGTGCCAGGCTCAGGGAGTCCCCAGGGGAGCCTGACCAAAGCTGCTCTGGGTGAGGAGAGCGTGGCTGTGGCTCCAGCTGTGCCCCAGGCAGAGCCAGCTGGGCAAGCAGGGCACTGCCAGGGCAGCAGCAATGGGCTGGTGTGCTGCCCACAGCGCCTGGGCCAGAGCCCACAACAGCCTGGCTGGCTCCTGCTGCTCACTGGCATGCTCAGGATGGTGTTTGCTAGGGAATATCCCCTGTGGGATGGGGAGCAGCAGCTCTGCTCCCTGCCACATCCCTCCCTGCCTGGCAGCAGGAGCTGCAAATCTCACCCTATCAAGCTGTGCCCTCCTGGCTCTGCCCTGTGCACATCTCACACCCAGACAAAAGCCCAAGTGCACCTTTTAATCATTTTCCTCAATTAGTGAGAGCAGTTTTCAGGTGCTAGAATATTGACACTGCCTTTCAAAAATTGGATTGGTGCTATTTAGGAGCCTGTTGTTACTTAGGAGCACAGGCTGTTGTGCTGGTATTGTCGTCTTGTCATCAATTAGCTTTTAATAACGTGAATTTTATCTTTACTAAGTGGGGAAGAGGAGAGCAATGGGCAGGATAGGAGTAGGCAAAGCAGCTTCAGCAGCAATTTCACTGAGCAAACCACGAGCCACTAAACACTGACAACATTTCCTAATGGGCACTGCAGCCATTGTCAGCACAATGAGTGACAATCATTTCTAGTGCCCCTCTACATTTTTGACAAGAGCCACTACTTGAAGCCAGGATTCATTGTGCCACCAGCACGGAGACCCCAGGCAGTGCTGTCACTGCAGTGACATTCTCAGCCTGGAAAACCAGGTGGTCACACATTTGGTTGGGTTGGGTTTTTCTTGTTTTTGTAGTAGACAATCCAGAAATAGGGAAATATCTTCCAAACATTGGAAGAGAATAAGGTAAATCTTCTCTCACCCTCTCTCTCATTCCTGATTTATCTATTGCTCCGCCTTGTTGTATTTCCAGTGCCTAAATGGGCTGCAGGAGAGTTGGAGAGGGCATGGAGTGACAGGACAAGAGGGAATTGCTTTAAGCTGACAGAAGAAAGGGTTCAAATTGGATAATAAGAAGAAATTCTTCTCTCTGAGGAGGCCCTGACATAGCTTGCCCAGAGAAGCTGTAGTTGCCCCATGCCTAGGAGTGCCCAAAGCCAGGCTGGACAGGGCTTGGAACACCCTGGGACAGTGGAAGATGTCCCAGCCCATGGCAGGGATGGGGAAAGAGGGGATTTTTAACATTCCTTCCAATGCCAGCCATTCTGGATTCTCTGATGTTATGCTCATCATGGCTGAAGATCTCTCCATTACTCAGCTGCCCGACGTGACCCAGCTCTCCTATCAAATCTTTGCCACAGATTCCTGTTTATGCAGTGTCAGAAAAACAGCACAACACAGAATTTTGTGTCTGTTTGTGGAGGGAAAGCCCCAGTGAGAAGGAGAGCAAAAGTAAAAAGCCCCATTGAGGAGGAGAGGAGTGTTTGTGCCAGTCCCAGCTCCCTGCCTGACAGATGCTGGTTCCAGTGGGTGAGGGATGGCTGGGGAGGTGTGAGAACAGCCCAGAGGGCCTGGATTGCACTTCTGAGAGAGGTTTAAATCCATTAGAGGGAGCACAGTAGATGTAGAGCCATTTGTTTCTTCCAAGTGAAGCAGTGGATTTGCTTCTGTCCTTAAGCACTATTTCAGGGTGAAGGAGAGAGACAAAGCCTGAATTTGTGGGAGGAACAAAACCATTCTTAACCCTCTCAGTTTAAAGGTTTATGGCCTTTGCAGCCTTTATTAAAAATGGCTGGAAAAGATCCCCAGTCCCTCTACAGTTATAGACAAAAATCAGTGTACTATTCATCTTTTGTTACATGGCTGGACTTACCAAAGCCTTTATCTTGAAGCTAATACTGATTATACCTCTGCTGAATTGGGTTTTTTTTGGTCCTTCTAATTTCCTTCCAGGACTGGCCCACAATTCCTTGACCATCCAGGCAAATCCATCATCTCCCCATAGAGCACCTCCATCAGCCTGTTTTTGATGCAAGCCCTGATAAAGGGCAGGATTTAAGCCATCCACAGTCAGAATTAAATAAAAAAATGGGGTTCTACCCACCTCTTTTTTTTTTTTTTTTTTTTTTTTTTTTTTTTTTTTTTGTCTCTTGAAATTACTTTCCAGCTCAGTCCCAGACTGAGTAATTCAAAGCTGATGGGAAATGAAAGTCATGGTCTGTGGAGAGCTAATGGATATCTAAAAGCAGCAAAAAAGGGGAAAATTTATCCTCCCCTTGCCCCTAAATCCACCTGAGTTGAGAAGTGCAATACATCAACAGCTCTGCTGATGGGTTGTCTTCTCGCACAAGCTCATCATCCCATTTTATCTGCCTCATCATCTTGTGGACCTACACAGTGGCAGCAGACAGATAGCTCCAGAAGGAGTCAAGGTAACATTAAAGAGACAAATGCCTCCCATCTCCCTGGGTTTTTATGCACGCTGACTCCGCTCCAGAGTCGCCTGCACAGCAGTCTCCTCTTGCCACCAGTCTAAAATAAAACAAAACCAAGCCCTGAATAAATGGCAGCGGTGAGGTGAGGCTCAGCAGTGAGAGCAGTGACAGTGGCTCAGGGCAGGTGGCCCAAGAGCTGCCCAGAGATGTTCCTGCATCCCCTGCAGCCCTCCCTGCTCACACACGGCTGTGCACATGCCCTGCCTTTCCCCCAGGACGTGCTGGTGGAGAAGATGAGACATGAGGACACAGCGATGGCACTTCCACTCTGGCCTCTTGTTTTGTCTCTCTGGCCTTGATTTGTGTCACGTCTGCTCTCAGACTTGTCTTTGTCAGGGGTGCAGGGAGAGTCAGGGAGGGTGAGACCAAGTGTGCACCCAGCCCTGTGCGCTGGCCCTGGTGCCACTCCAGTCTCACCCTCCTTTATCTCAGGGGCTTTTCTGAGACTGGTATTGCCTGTGAATTTAGCAGCCACTCGTGAATCCCCTGCACTATTCACTCCACAGTTAAAACTTAATTCTGCCCAAGTCAACATCTGTTAGAAACACTAAAGTCCTCAAGCTGGAGTCTGCAAAATCTCACTTTAACACTTACCTTGCCATATCCTATTCAGGGAAAAAAGAATCTATACTCATCACCCAGCAATTTCCTTAGAAATAAATATTCATCTATTACATTATCTTTTCATGTTGGGATATTCCTGGGAGGAGCCTGTTTGGGTAGCAATTCACCACTCAGAGTCTGAGGAATATCACTGGCTGGCTGTCTCTGTACAAACCACAAACAGGACAGGACTGCTGGAACGTGCCTTGAGCTGTTTGATTTTCCAGCATCAGCCTCATTCCATGGTTATGACAATGGGAAGATGCCACCAGCTCAAATCCCAGGCAGCAGACAAAGAACTGAATGTTACAACTCACTTTATAAGTTTTTTGACCAATCACACAAAGCAAAAGCACATTGACAGTAGTTCCATCCAACCACTATAAGCACAGGTACCTTTGGTTAAACAATGCTTGCTTATTTCAAATACAATATTTACTTGTAAGCCTTAAAGCACAATGCACAGAGCTCCATTATTAAGCTTCAAACTTCCTAATATCTCACTAGATAAACTTTTCTGTAGCTTAGGGAGTTATTCTAGACAAATGTTAATACACAGACCATTGTTCTATTTGTCCTTGCTTTTCTACTTTTTACATAATTTTTCTGCTGACCAATCTCATGGCTACTGCTTAGCTCTAATCACAGTTCTGCTGTCTCTGAGGCCTTTTGCAGCTTTCCCAAAACCCTCTGATTTTGTGGATTCCCACAAGGAACAGCTTCTGTTCAATGGATGAGGTGGGTGGTGCATGAGCAGGTGTTGGAAACCATGGGAAGCCACTACAAATCCTGACTTTCCTTTGCTGAGACAGTCAGAAAAGGAGCAGGACAGTGCAGGGCTAAATAACTGGAGTCTTATTCTGGCTAATTAGCTGCTGCTCTCCAGGTGTAGAACAAGCATCACTCACATATGCAGGGGGAGGCACACCTGGGACATCACCCTGCAGAGAAAGGGCAGGGGATGTCACCAAGATGAGCAGGGGATGGGACAATTCTCCTCTGAGGAAAAGCTGGGAGGATTGACATTGGTCAGCCTGGAGAAGTGAAGGTTTCACAGTGACTTAATTGTGACACGACAGCACCTGAAGGGAGCCTGCAGGAAAGATGGAAAGAGACAACTTGCAAGGGTCTGGAGCTACAGGAGAAGGGGGAATGGCTTTAAACTGAAAGAGAATAGGTTTAAATTGGATATTAGGAAAAAAATCTTCCCTGTGAGGGTGGGCAGGCCCTGGCACAGGTGCCCAGAGCAGCTGTGGCTGCCCCTGGATCCCTGGCAGTGCCCAAGGCCAGGCTGGACAGGGCTGGGAGCAGCCTGGGATGGTGAAAGGTGTCCTTGCCCATTGCAGGGATTTTGGAATGAGATGATCTTTAAGGTCCCTTCCAACCAAAATAACTGTGTGAGTTCCATTCTGGAGCTCCTTTGAGTGCCTCTCCCACTCCCAAAAATTATAAGCACATCCCAAAGACTGAAGCCATCAGTGGTTACATGCAGTGCATGGCCTGGGGGAGCTGGAAAAGGGAAGAAACAGCAGCACCTCATATCCAGGGACAAGACCTTTGATCCCAGGCTGTTTCTAAGAGCATTGCCACTGTGAGGACAGCAGAGCTCATTTGATGTCTGGTGTGTGGAATGCTGGAAGCACACTCACTCCAGAAGGGAAGCATGCCTTGGGAAAAGGCACAGTGCGAAACCAAACAGCCCAGAGTGCTCGTGGTGGATGCACAAGCCTTTCCCATCAGTGGGTCTGGATTTGAACTTGCATCCCTTAGATAGAATGGCACATTTGTCTCTGAGATCAATGGGGCAGGTGCAGCCCTAGACGTGAAAAGCAGGGCAGGAGGCATTTGAGAAGTAAGAAACTAAAAATATGGCAGCCCTTCTGAGGGTCAAGATGAAGGTAACATAAGCAGACATGAGAAGAAGAGGAGGAAAAGGAATAAAACTTAAAACCATTTCCTACTGCTGCCTTCCAAAACGTGTGAGAGGTTTTAGTCTCCAGGAGCCTGTTGGAAAGAAGTTCTCAGCTCCGTCTCTGCTTCTACAAATAACTTTCTAAAAATACCAGAACTCAGAAATTATCACAGGAATTATTTGATATTTATCGTCACTCAAATGCCTATGTAGACAAAATTAAAATATAGATATCAGCCAAACCCTGGGCCTCTTCTTTCCTCTTTCTGTGCTCTGGATGAGTTGAGCAAATGGAAATTCCTATCCCTGGCTGTGTCCCTCCTACCAATTAGGCTTGGGAAGTATCAGACAAAGTCCACAGCACACTTGCTCCAAATTTTACTTTTCCCTGATGAGTCCCTTCTGACAACTTGGAAACTCACAGAACAGTTTTGTTCCCAGACACACAGCACCATTACAAGCTAGGAAAAACAGATCCACTTCTTTCCTAACTGGCTTTTACATGATAAGTGCTGTCCACAGAGTCAAAGCTATGGTAGGAGCAAGCCTTGCAGCACTGAGGCTTTGCTCTTAAATCTCAGATCCACTTTCCTAACTGGGTTTTACATGTTAAGTGCCATACACAGAGTCAAAGCTGTGGTAGGAACAAGCCTTGCAGCATTGGGGCTCTGCTCTTAAATCTCAGACTCTTGTGGCCCTCTGCACAGCCACGGCATGCCAAATGACCTCTGAGAGCTCACCAACGTGAGACCCAATGGACAGCAGAGAGAACAAGGCCATAAATCCAGGCTGGAGCCTCCAGAGCCCAGTGAAGAGGAAAGAGTGAGTCAGAAAATCCTGCTCCTTCCTTGCGACATTTCCTGAGGTCCAGAGGGAGCTCAGAGGTGCCACCTCACTTCTGTCCCTTTGCAGAACACAAATGGGAAAGAAAGCAGAGCTCAGACAGGACTGACTCTTCTTCACTGAGATTTATTGCACACAGGGGCTGGTGATGGGCATGAGCCAGGGAGTGCTGAAAAGAGAGAGAAAGAGAGAGATAATCGGGCTGTTCCCAGCCAGGCTGGCCTTTCACAGTCCAAAGGAAAAGCAAATTGCACTCATGTTCACCTTCTACGTTGGACCCTCCACAGATTCACACCCGGCAGTGTTTCCCACCTGCCTTCCCACTGCCCCGAGGTGAATGGAAACGTGGTGGATACACACCGGACTGCTCCCTGAGAAGCAAAATAACAGCTTGAGAACTATTTTTCTCAGGTTTAACGGAGTGGGGAAATGATTTTCGCCTAGCTGGCAGTGAGTTCACAGGACCATCAGTCAGTGCCTGCTGCTC
Organism: Melospiza melodia melodia; assembly: GCF_035770615.1. Lineage (NCBI taxonomy): Eukaryota > Metazoa > Chordata > Aves > Passeriformes > Passerellidae > Melospiza > Melospiza melodia. Next base: position 4,876,327 of record NC_086212.1, on the reverse strand, counting down.
GTTGTGCGAGAGGGATTAACCAGGACATGGCACAAGGCAGAGCACACAAGGCAGAGCAGCAGTGCAGGAGCATGTTGTAACCCCTTTGCATGAGAAACTGAGGCTTCCTGCAGGTTTTTGCAGGGTGCAGATTGCTGCAAAGAGCTCTCTGCTTCCTTTGCAGCTTGAGGCATTCTGAATACACACAGGGAGAGCCGGGAGAGAGGCACTGAATTGCAAAGGGAGGTGGATACCTGTGAAACATGTCATTTTCTCTGGCGAACTGGGTTACTTGCATGGAGTTACTTTATTAAATCACCTTTTTGCCCCTGTGGCTGCTCCCCAACAGAACAAACACACCCCATGGGAAAGCTGCCCCCAGCCCATGCCGTGCACAGATTGCAGGGACATCCAAATGCTCATGCCATACAAACCCTCCTAAGTCAGTATTCTTCAAATCCAGCCACTCTGGTGTCTGAACTCAGCACATCCCTCCGGGTGTCCAGAGCTGCCAAGGACCCCACCGGGGGCTCAGAGACCCTGGCACACAGCCCAGAGCACCTGGGGATTTGATTTTGACCCCTGGGGCAAGTTACCGGCTTTGTATGAGGACCTGAAAGTCACACAGGTTTGAATGGTGAGGTAACAAAATGATCACAGGGTGAAAATGTAGATTTTAGGATTCTTGGTATGGGGGTTATGGGGACAAGATGGAGGAATCTGGGTGTGTCCAGCCTTTCTTCTTCTTCTTCTTGTTCCCCATTTTCTGCAGTGATGTTGGCACTTTGGGATTGGTTTAGGGTAGAAGTGCACTGTCTAACATGGGTGATGGGTATTGGGAATTAAGTGTAAGTATGTTATACGTAGTTTGTAGTATAAAAGGACAACACAGAGTGCCTGTGGCTGCCCTGCTGAGCAATCTTGGCTGGGCAGAAAGAAAATTTTATAGATTAGAATTAATAAACAACCTCAAGATTGAAAAGTGAAGAGTTCAGACTCGTTCTTCAGTTGTGCGGGCTGAAGCAGAGACATCCTGCACATCTCAGGGCAGCAATTATCAACAGCAACTCCAGACTCTGGAAGCACTCAGTCTTTTCATAATCTTCAGTTCCTAACAAATCCATCTCTCCAAGTTCATGAAAGAAAACCCCCAAGTGTCCCAGCATGAAAGCCCAGTCCCTCCATTGTGTCCTGGTGGGGTTTACAGCCAGCCATGCCAGGGCACAGCTTGGTGATCCACGGGGAGCTGGAGCACAGCCAAGAGCAGGGACTGAAGAGCAGACAGAGCTGGGAACAGAAATTCCCTGGGGATTCACCTGGGTTAGTTGTTTTTACCATGACCTGCAGTAACAGGGGGAGCCACAACCCTTCAAATGTTATTTTACACTAAAAAATGAGGGTCAAATTCCTGAGCTTCACTTGAACCCTGCCTAGAGATAAGGATCAGAGTATGGTGGGATCCAAAGGGAGGTTCAGGCTTGAGAGATGTGGCTCACTTCCCTCTCTGCAAGTGCAAGGAACACATAAGAAAAGGTATGGTTCAATGTGTCTTCTGTCTTGTGTTTTGCTGACAGCTCCATGGGGGACCTCAGGAGCAGAGTAGCCGAGATATTGCAGGTGCAGCTGTGAGTGTAATGGGTTTTTCAGTTCATTTAGAAAACAAAACAAGAGCTGTTCAGCGTTGACCTGAAGTATTTTTCCACCATAATGAGAGAAAAGCAGCAAATACTCACCTTCAATCAACCGAAACATTCTGTTTGACCCAAAATGAAAGCTGTCATTTTGTTTCCACAGTACTCAACCATTTATTAATTCATGCTAAATTCAAAACAAGAAATACCAATCAAGCAAAATGCTTTGTGTCGAGCTGAATAGTTTCTCTAACCTTCCTGCCCTCACCTGGGGAACTCTGCTCTAATGCAAGGCGGGTTTGCAAATTATTTTGTGTTGTTTTTGAATTACATGGAAGAGCGAAGGGGAACCTTTCTGCAGGTTGAGCCCTCCTGCCCTGGTGCGTGGCCAGGCTGGTGGAGCATTAGCAGCACTGCAGGAATTCACTCCTGCCTCCCTGGGCACGGCTGTAATAACAGCACCAGCTCCCTCAAATTAGCAGCTTGGAGCTCCTTTCTGCCCCATCCAAATGTGTGTAATAAAGGCAATTCCCGGCTCGGGAAAGGCGTGCCCTGCCTCCCCCCTGGTGGCTACGTGCTAATCGATGCCAGCCATCCCTCCTCCATCCTAAAAGGTGCCATTAAGGGGTCGGCATCCCCCGGAGAACAGCGGGGGAACCGAAAGTAAACCATCAGGTTATGTCAGGATTTGAGTCACAGAGCAGCTCTAATTGAAACCTCTCTGTCATTTACTCATCAGGAATGCAGAGCTCCTCCTTTGAATGAAACATTAGACACCGGCCTGACAGCTCCAGGTGGAAGATTATCCGGCAGCTTAATCGCTCCCTGACAGCCCTGGTTACTCCCACATCAGCATCTATTAACCTTCCTTTTATTCAGACCCTTTTATGCCTTTTTAATCAGTGGCTCTGGGTGTTTTGGATCAAAAGCCAGTCAGATCTCAGGCGGGATGTGAGAGCTGCATCTCACAATCCAAGTTTTGCTGTTTGAGGGTGCCAGGGCTGCCTGCCAGGTCGCCTCCTCTTGGGTGGAAATCTTCAGAAAAGGGGTAGCCTTCTGAAACCACTAATCCAGTTTATCTCTGGGAAGGGGTGTTTTGTCTGAAGTTGAGCTCTTATCAGAAGCTTCAAAATTTGGGGTATACTGTTTAAAGCCCCAAGTCACGGATGTGAAAGAAAAAAAGCACTGTGAAAAATTCAGCTTTAATTTAATTTATTTTTTGATAAGTCAGTATCAAGCCTTTAGGTTTTCAGAAAGCTCAAAGCCAGATGTGAGTGCACCCTCAAGGCTCAGGCATTGGAAGACAGATAAAAAGAACCCAAAGTTTATCCTCTCTAAATCAAGACTGGGTGTCTCTTGAAAATTGGTGCTATAACTCAAACAGAAGTTATGGTCTTGATGCAGAAATTATTAGCTGAATCTTCCTGAGCTGTATTATGCAGGAAGTCAGACTAGATGATAATAGTCCCTCCTGGCCCTCAAGTCTATGAATCCTTCTCCTGTGTTGTCCCAAATTGTCCTTTCTTGGGTCCAGATTCTCAATGGCTTTTGGACAGACAGAGCCAGGCGTGCATTTTCAGGGGGAAATAAAGGAATTTTAGCACCTCCATAACATCTTGCACCAGTTCTTTCTGCATGCTCCGAGCCCCCAGAGCAGAGCTGGGGCGACAGAAAGCCTTTGGTGATGAGCAGACAGAGGCACTTGGACATCACATTGTCCCAGGCTGGTGACACAGGGCTGTCCCACAGTGGGGGTGACACCAAGGCTGGGACATTCCCAGCTCAGCACTCTGGCCCAGGCTGCCCTGCTGAGCTCACCTCACCTTTGCTGAGCAGATGGGAGTGGAATGGCCACCTCAAGCTCTGTGCTGGTGAAAAGGCCCTTCCCTTTGTCTGCCACCCTCATGTCAGGTCCCAGGACATCCCTCTGGCTGTCCTGAGCAGCCAAGACCCCTGCCAGGGGGCTCAGAGATCCTGGCACGGAGCCCAAAACACCTGTGGGTTTGATTATGACCCGTGGAGCAAATTACCAACCTTAGATGAAGGTCAGCAAGCCACAACAGTTTAGGCAGAATAATAGTGAAGTTATCATGGGGTGGAAAAGTAGATTTTGGGGTTTTTGAATGGGGGTTCAGGAGGCAAGATGGAGGGAACTGGGTGTGTCCAGCCTTTCTCCTTCTTCTTCTTGGCCTCCATCTTCTGCTGTGATGGTGGCACTTTTGGATTGGTTTAAAGTAGAAGCTCACTGTCTAACATAGGTGATAGGTATTGGGAAGTAATTGTAAACATTGTACAGGTAGTTTTTAGTATAAAGACATAACACTGCCCTGGGGGCAGGCAGAGTGCCTGGAACTGCCCTGCTGGAAGGACCTCAGCAGGGCAGGAGAAAGAGTTTTATAGATAAGAAACAATAAACAACCTCGAGGCTGAGAAATGAAGAGCCCTGACTCCTTCTGCAAGTGCTGGGCTGGGAAAAGAGACTTTCCAACTCTTCTCGAGGTCACTCTGACCAGCTAAAGATCCCAACACCCTCACCCCTTCCAGCTCCATTTGCCCCAGCATGTCCCTGGAGCCCCCCCTGATGATCTGTGTGCTGCTCCACGTGCTGCTCCTCGCTCCGTCCATGGGCCCAGCTGCCCAAGGACTCAATATTCCTTTCCCAAGCCATCCTGGCAGATCTTGCTTCAGCCTTGGGCCAGATTGCCTTTGCTGGCTGCAGTTGGCTTGGCAATACCATGGTGGAGCCATTTCTGGGATAAATAAATAACCCTCACATGAATGGACACTGCTGCTGCTCTAAGGGATGCTCAGGACCAATGAAACACATCCTGAGTTGTCTCACTGGGGAGAAAAAACAACCTTCAAGTGGTGATCCTGTATTTCTGCAACCCCTCGCACCTGGGGTTCCCAACCCCATTAATAATCTGAAATAAGAGTGAGTCTGTGCCCAGAAGAGCTTCCAGCAAAGTGAGACAAGCCAAACTAGTGTGCTGGATAATAACTGAGGGTTGGAGGGAGTGGGGACACCTGGGTGAAGGGCAAGAAAAGGAAAGGACTGGAAGAGTGAAGGGAAAGAAATGGAAAGGACTGGAAAGGTGAAGGGAATGTGGGGAAAGATGGACTTAACAGAGGAGAGGAAAGGCTGTCTGGGGAAAAGGAGAGGAATGTGTCCAAAAATGTGGCAGCGTGGCTGAAGGAATAAAAGTCAGAGAAGAGACTGAGGGAATTGGAGAATAAAAGGGCTGTGAAATGTAAAATCTGGACAAAACTGAGGAGATTTGGAAAGGTGTTTGCTGGAGACCCTGTGGAGCTAACTAGGTAAAAGAAGGAAAAAGTCCAGTGGTTCCTTTCAGAATGGTCCCAGTAAAAGGCAATAAAATAGATTTGATGATCTGGGAGCAGAGACAGAGGTGTAAAATGTCAAAAGACAGAAAAGGCCAATTCTTATTTAATGAGGAACAGAGTTAACTTTGTGGCTTATGAACTTTTTCATACCGTGAATAGGGTCAAAGGGGGATTAACTGAGTTAATGAGTGAGAAGTCTCAGTTTAAGTAAGCATGTATACATTGACAGACATTCCACCATCAAAACAAAAGGATGAAAACACCCCAGGGAGAAGTTGGGTTCCTTGTGTGACAAGGAACCATAACCATCCACACAGACACTGGGAGAGCTGAGCTGTTTGATGTGTCAAGGTCAGGAGAACAGGAGAGGGGCTGACCCTCAATCCAACTCACTACCAAAACAAAAAACCACACCAAACCAAAAAAAAGACAACAAACAAACAAACATCATTAAAGAAAACCCAAACCTTTGGAGAGAAACTCCTAGACAAGAGAAGTGCAACCATATGCCTTCCTCCCCTGAGCTTGGCCACTTCTTTTGTTTTTCTTAAGTACCCCAGTTAGTGTTTCCTAGCACCTTATGGGAAAAAAAAATCCCTAGTAAAAAGGAAAAAAAAATCCCTAGTAAAAAGGAAAAAAAAAGAAAGAAAACTAACCCCAAACAAGAAAAAAATGTGTTAAACGATCCCTTCTTTGTCACCATGACATCATATATTTGCATCAGCTGATTCATGGGAATATTCAGATTTTACACTGTTAATGTCTCAGCAAGTTCATGCAAGGTACCCAGAGACATTTAATCGTTGGGTTTGTCTTTATTTAATAGAGGTTGTTTAATGGAGTCTGCAAAGCTGTTCAAACCACAGTGGATCAGCACATAATAAACCACAAGGGCACTTGGTGGTTTCCATGCCAATTAAGCATCGATGGCCCTGGATTTGGAGGGCTTTCACCTCAGAGTTTGATTTTGGCTCTGCTAGTGAGCAAAAGCATTAACAAACACACACCCGTCTGCTCCAGCACTAAATCAAATGAGGCCTGAGCCATCACAGGCTGGTAGGGATCCAAACCTTTCAGTGGTGCTTCTATGCTCAAATTTAATTCAAACTTACTCCTAACAAGAACAGAGAGGGTATTAGAGCAATGCTCCTGGATTTGGGCATGACAGCAGCTGGAAAAGGATGGAGACCTTCCTGAGAACAATGAAAGAAGGTCAAGTGCCGCAGACAAATTTTATGGAAAATCCTTTCCTTAGGATTTTTCCTCCTGAGAAGCCGAGAGGCCTCAGGAACAAAATGTAAACATTGATTATCTGCTGCTGTGGAATGCAACAGGTGCATCTGGGATTGGTCTCATGTGGATGTTTCTAATTAATGGCCAGTTACAGTCAGCTGGCTCAGACAGAGAGCCCGAGCCACAAGCCTTTGTTATCATTCTTTGCTATTCTATTCTTAGCCAGCCTTCTAATGAAATCCTTTCTTCTATTCTTTTAGCATAGTTTTAATATCATAAAATAATAAATCAAGCTTTCTGAAACATGGAGTCAGATCCTCATCTCTTCCCTCATCCTGAGACCCCTGTGAACACCGTCACAGTCAAGCCCACATATGAAGCATGTGCTGATAGCAGAGGATAATTTACTTACCCAGAGTGCTGGTGATCCCAGCTCTACCCCTGCATATGGTTTGAGAAAGGAAGAATACATTTGCTGGCAATGGATGTGGAGATCTGAATTTTGGGAGTTTGACAGGCTGGGAACCCCTGCTGAACAGCAAACCTGGGAACAGGGTCAGGCCTGTGGCCTCTGAGGTGACTTTAGCACAGCCAACTCCATCTGCATAATAATTGTTCTGATTCTAATCATTATTTATAACCCCCACCTGAGCAGCAAAAGGGAAAAAAAAAAAAGCTTTAAAAGATGGTTGCAGCTTATTTACAACAGCTCCACTGGCTTGTAGCACTCTCCAGATGCATGTTAAAGTAGCAATAAGGGAAGCAAAAGCATTTTTAAAATCTGCTTTTAGAGCTGTGCATTGGTGACATGTATTTAAATCATCTGCACACCATCAAGCACGGGCTCAAATTTAAATGTCACTGTGAATCTCCTTCTCTTATTCCTTCACAGGGTTATTTGTCATCTTCCAATTCATGCAATGAAAGGAAGTGAACAGAAAATTAGACAAACAAATAAAAATCTATGTTTTTAATGCAAAATGCAACCCCGGAAACCTCTTACTGTAAGTTTTTTTTTTTTAGTACCTTTCAAGAAGAAGAGAGAAAACAAAGCAAAACTGCTGCTAAAAGAAACAATAGACAAAGCAAAAGTCTTTCTTTTTGCTTAAATGCTAGAAGTAATAATGAAATGAAATAATCATTATTGTTGATCATCTGGCTGCCAAAGTGGATGTTTACCTTCCTGTTTATTACCCACCTTGTTGTGATAAATTTGAATAAGCACTGGGGGGACAGGAATTAAGTGGTAGGGATTTTATCCCAGTCTTTAATTCTAAACTCATGTGAGGAGCTTTATTTACCAGATCACTGACATGTCTTTTTTTTCTGTCAATCTGACAAAGTGACTTACTTATATATTCTGATATATATATATATATATATATAATATATATTATATTCAAATTACTTTTTCAAGAATTCCCAGTTTATGCTTCCTTAAATTATAGCATTGCTCTGAATATGAAAAGCTCTGTCTCTCTAATGCTTCTTTTGACCAGTAATCTCACTTTTTGCTTAGACAAAATATTAAGAGGAGAATCCATAAGTAATATAACATGGATTCCATAGCTATTAACACTATTAAAGCATTATTTCAGTTTTCCATTGCAATGGAATCTATTGAACAGAAACAGATTATATGATATCAGTGATAAAATAATGATTGTCTGCAGTCCTAGGGCCAAATGTTTGACTTCTAAAGCACAAAACACTGGTGCTGATGGCAGAATGCAATTTGCCTTTTCATCTTCAGGCAAAAGTATTTCCCTTCAATTTTAATGTTGGTTGATGGTAAGCAAGAGATTTCTGATTATAGTCCTTTATTATTGAATATTTGCTGTGTCTTATCAGAGTGAAAATTTGAATTTTTCCCCAAAAAGTGAAGCTTCTGTGGTCTTGGGGTTGAGATGAGGATAACTATTTTTCTATACAAAGAATCAAGGCTCCAAGTTAGACTCAAAAGTAAACAAAAACTCCAACATTTTAAAAATATACATCTCAGGTTATAATAACAACAGAAGCATGAAAAAGACTCAGAGTGTTCTTTCCAGAGGTCTCATCATTAAATTTGCTCAGGCTTTGAGGAAACCTTGAGTAGTAGATGTACACATAAAATCCATAAGCTTCAGTCAAATTAGTATGAGATTGAATCCCTCTCAAACTGGGATATTTGGGTTTTTTCTGTGGGCTTTCAATCAGCATTTATTTGTACCCAAAATAAAATATCATCACCAGAATAAGTCCCAAAGTCAACACCAGTACTGGAAAAGGGAAAATCCCACCCACTGCCCAAATCCTGCCTCTGGCACAGAGGTAGAGGTAGGACCAGGAGAGCTGTGAGGACAAAGGGAAGTTATTTCAGAATGAAAAGAAGTAGGTTTAGATTGGATTTTGGGGATAAATTCTTCCCTGTGGGGTGGTGAGGCTCTGGCACAGCCAGAGCTGTGGCTGCCCCATCCCTGGAAGTGTTCATGACCAACAGAATAGCAAATAAAACTGCATAGCAAAAGTAAGAAAATGTTTTTCCAGGGTTCATGAATGAAAAAGCCTCAGAAGGAGCCTGAATGGGTGTGTAAACACATTGGTTAACTAAAGAACACAGGTTTATGTGCCTGTAATCAGCTGAGGTGCTCAGGAGTTAATTCAGCATTCAGGGCAGTAGAAGATTATTTGGTCTAGGAAAAAGAATAGTATGAACAGCTCCATTCAGCATTCCTAACAGAGCTGGAGAAATAATCTGCTCTGTGAATTTGGCCTCTGGTTCTGTTTTCCAATTATCCTCAGGCAGATGGTGATTTTGTTTTATTTATTCACTATTGGAATTATTTGCTGGATAGCCTCAGTAAACAATTCTCACTTGATACATTGCCAGTGAGCAGCTTCCTTGGGATCTTCAGTGCTTGCTCTGCTTCAGTAAGATGCAAAGAGTACCTGGAATCACTGTGGTCTCTTCTGGGATGGGCAGATGCCTTAGAATCAGGTTTCCAAACTAAAAAAGGGCGTGTGATTTTCGTTTCAACATTCCCTTTCTAGGAATATTTCTGTAAACTGAGCTGTTTCACATGTCTAATATTCCAATGCCCAGAATTAGCCCAGGTACACAAAACAGCACCTGAGCCCCCAGCCACGCCACACACCCGGTCCCTCAGGTCTCTGCCTCCATTTCCCTGCTCAGAGCTGCAGCTTTTGGCTCTTCCTTCATGTGACAGACACTCACCAGCGCGATGGCCAACGTGGGGGAAGTTTTAAGCAGCCTTTGACTGCACACTCAGTCTTTTCAAATATTTTACCGTCCATTAAAATAAAAGCTTGTCAGAGAGAAGTGACATTAAAAGTAATAAGCTGCTGAATACAAGGCTGCTTCTCCCCTCTGCCTGGGTCCTTCAGGCTGCTCCCAGCCTCTGTGGTGACCCATCATTTATCCACATTATCCCTCCTGCTCCCCCACCTCTTCCTTATGCTGGGAGAAGCTTTTGGAGGCTGAATTCCTTTGAGGTTCCCTGCTTTGGAATACCCACACTTGCCCCCCACCACTTAGCAGAGCTAAAAGGCATCCTTGAATGGGGAGGGTTGTCCTCTGTCTGTCAGGGAGATGGATAAATAGGTAATATTGAAGAAGCTGTTTAGCTTCATGTTTGGGTTCCACTGCATGTGGGCAGCACTGAGATATTAGAAATACACCAAAATAATCCAAATCAATAAAGCATAGGGAAATTCCCCTCAAATATCACATCTCGTACAACAACTGCATCTTTCTGAGCAGGCAACTTAAAATATCCACATTCCAGTTCTGGTTTGAGAGATTATTTACCTAACCTAGCTGTCTACAGATCACATGGATTCTTTAAAGAAGTGTCCACTTATTTATGAAAAATAATTTGCAGTTTGAGTTCATCCTATATAAGTTGCCAATGAATTGTGAGCCTGCTCCACTTTTCCAGATACAGATTTCCACCAGGCAGAAATAAAGTACAAAATTACTTTTCTTATTTTATGGGCCATGAGAAAAATCACTGATCTCAGGACTAAAAAGCTGGCCAGCAAAGCAAATGACCATTCAAAGGAGAATTATAGAAGCATAAAGAATTGCTAATAAATAACACACCAATACTGAAAGCAGGGGCTGAGCTATTAAGCACATCAGAGGAAAAACCAATGTTCTTAATGCTGAGATACTAAACAACCCTGGCAGCAGCTCCCAAGAGGACAAACCTATATATTCCAGTGACTCTGAAAAGGTCATTGGGTTTTCTTAATGAACAGCCTGGGAATCAGCATCTGTACGTAGATGCAGAAATATATAAAGCCAGGAGCTGAGGCTTGTGACAAGCGTGTTGGGCTTTGAAGTAACTTTGAACTGGCATTTTCCAGTGTGGAACAGGGCAGGAACTGAAGTTGTTATATCACTGAAAAGTCAGGGGGTTGTAACTCAGTGTTCACAGAATCCCAGAATGGCTTGGGTTGAAAGAGACCTTGAAGCTCATCCTGTTCCACCCCCTGCCATGGGCAGGGACACCTTCCACCATCCCAGGGTGCTCAAAGTCCCATCCAGCTTGGCCTTATGTTGCCTAAATGTGGATGTTAAAACTGAGAAGGACAAAGTTATTTATCTTGGGAGGCTGGGATGGGAGCTGTGAAGGCCTGGACATCTGTGGAGAGTCACCAGCACATTGTCCTGCCCAGGCTGAGCAATGGCTTTTTGAGAATAACTTCATTGTTAAACAGGGGCTTCTCACAGCATCACACTCTCCCTCTTTTACCTGATGGAGCAGGTAACAGCAATCTGGAGTGTGTTTATGGAAGGACTGCAGAATTGAGATCTCTCATTTGGATGCTGCAGGTAAGTGTGGAAAGGCAGGAATTCACAGCAGCCACTCTGAGATGATGAGCTGGGCTAATTTGACTCTCTCTGAAATTAAAGGAGAAGCAGCCTGAATGCTGTGAAGCAGCATTTCAACCAGGAACCTAATTTAGCTGCTCCAAGTCTCACTCTGGGGGCTCTCCCTGCTCCCCATTGATTACAGAGGGAAGTAAAGGAGATCAGGTAGCAAAGGGAATTGATGAAATTACCTGTCTGAAATTGCTGGTACAAATATCCTGCAAAGTGCCCTAGAACTGAAAGATTAGCACAGTTTCCAGGCAGGTGTAAAAGACCTTGAGCTGCACCCAACAAGAATTGTACAATCTTTCCAGCTGCTGCTGGTTTTTGGTAGCTGCTGCTGCTAAAAGTTCTCTGCACAAAATGTTGTTTAAATGCTGTAGAATGGCATTTAAAATAAAGCAAAATGAAAGGTGACAATTAACACCAAAATCCTGGATAGATCTATTTTTCCTAGAATTCAAATCAGAGCACAGGTATGACAGGGTAGCACAGCAGAGGTGCTGAAAGGCAGAACTTCTCGTGGCAGGTGTAGGTGTTTGCAATAGAAAATTTGGACTTTAGAAAATAATTTTACAACAATGTTGGAGGATGACGTCCCCCTTATGAGATAAAATATAAAAACCTTGTGAAACAAAGATTGAATAAATACCATTCAAAATAAGAAGCATAATGATTAAGTTTTCAACTTCTTCCACAGCCTGACAACAGATCTGACAAGTTCTGAAAACAAAGGCTGAAAACAAACAAAATAATACTTTTTTTTTTTTTTTTCAATAAAAGAAATAGGAAAAAAAATTTAAATTACTGAAATGTTTTCTCTCAACTTCAGTGGTACTGACTCATGAATAACCTTTGGCTAAGAAATTTTAGGCATAACTTCATGACTATAAACTTTATCAGTCCTTCAGATGATATAAAATGGAAATATATTTTCTTCCATAAGCCATAGAGCAGTTTGACTCTTTCTTCTACAGCCCTTTGGTGTAAATTCTGCTTGGAAAACGGATCTGTCTTAAGTCTGACTTGAGGTATGAGAAAAATCCTGAATTCACATGTATTTAAGGACGCACCTTGCCTGTATTAGCAGATATTATTTAAATAATATATTCTTTAAACCAAATATTTTCCCTTTTTGGGCTAATAGAGCTCCCGTGACACTGCAGACACTGCCCCAGAAAAACTCTCCCAAGATGGATTTGCTTTCATGGCTCTTCTCCTCTTCTTGTTTCATCCCCGCAGAGCTGTAGCTGGCAGAGGCTTATTTTACAAAATCTCTCTCTGTTGACTTCTGTGCCCACCATGTGGTCCCTGCTCACTGGAGCAAAAGCATTTTCCTGCCATCTCCCAGTCCTCCAAGCCCTGTTACTGGAAATGAAGTTTCGATGTCTCGGGCACTGGCGCGGTCGCTCCTGCCCATGGAAGATGGAAGCACTAAACTGTTAAATTAACAGCTGCAAACAGCTCACAGAATTGGGATGAAAGCAAATGATCGTGGCTCCAAATCATTCCTCCTGAGCAGAGCAGGCCCCTGGTGCTGAGGGCACAAAGCAATCAGCCTGGCCAGGCTGGAATTCCACACCAAGCCAGATTCCACTTCCAAGACCAATCAGTTTAGATGAAACACTTGGAGAGAGAAAAATAATCTTGCAACTGATGGAGAAACCTTAAAAAAACATTCTGAAGTGGAGGGTTATTTTAAGCCCCACATTTCTGCTCAGATGGCAGTGGTTTTTTCTGGACTGTTTCACCCATCCCTACACAATGATATAAAAGTCAGCGCTTCATTGAACTTCCTAATAGCCAGGACATATTTCCTTCACAAGCCCAGCGCTGCCTCTCGCTATGAGCTTTCTCCTAAGCAGCATGACACAACATATTGTAAAGGGAAAATGATAATTAGAAGGAACATTCGCGCAGAGGAAGTTGTCTGGAAAAATGCTTTAGTTAAATGAAGCGGTGAAGATTGTTTTTAACTTAATCTGTTAAACACACTCGCCCGCACGCGGATCCAGCCCAGCTCAGGAATGCCTGAGCTCCTGAGGCAGAGCTGCTGCCCATGGATCGAGCATGAACCTGGGCAAGGAGGAGAGGAGGATTCCTGGTTTGATTTTACAGAGGTTAAATGGGAATGCAGAGGGATTAAAGGCACATCTGTCAGAACTCAGCGCATCCCTCTGCGTGTCCAGAGTTGTTGAGGACCCTGTCAGGGGGCTCAGAGACCCTGGCACGCTGCCCAGAACACCTGGGGATTTGATTTTGACCCTTGGAGCAAGTTACCAGCTTTGTACAAGGACCTGAAAGTCACACAGGTTTGAGTAGTGTAATAACAAAATGATCACAGGGTGAAAATGTAGATTTTAGGATTCTTGGTATGGGGGTTATGGGGACAAGATGGAGGAACTTGGGTGTGTCCAGCCTTTCTCCTTCTTCTTCTTGTTCTCCATTTTCTGCAGTGATGTTGGCACTTTGGGATTGGTTTGGAGTAGAAGTGCACTGTCTAACATAGGTGATGGGCATTGGGAATTAAGTGTAAATATGTTATACGTAGTTTGTAGTATAAAAGGACAACACAGAGTTCCTGTGGCTGCCCTGCTGAGCAGATCTCGGCTGGGCAGGAAGAAAATTTTATGGATAAGAATTGATAAACAACCTCAAGACTGAAAAGTGAAGAGCTCAGACTCGTTCTTCAGCTGCACGGGCTGAAACAGAGACACCCTGCGCATCTCGGGGCAGCAATTAACAACCCAAAAACCCAAGACACATCAAACACCCAAATGCAGGAGTGAAGTGCACCAGAGCCGTGGCTGTGACCTTCCACCAGCTCAAGGACATTCCAAGGCTGTGACCCATAACCCCAAGGAAATTCAGCACCACCACTGGGAACACAATCCAGTTTGGTTGCTTGCATCTTGCTTTCAACACAGAACCATTCTTCACATGGACTGGTGTTTAAGCCATTGCTTATTTCAGATAAATGAGTATTAGGGATAGATGATAAAGACATATCTGATACAAATTAAAAATAGTGGAGAGAGAAATAAATAGAAGAGGTTGTCCTAAGGGAAAGGAAAAAAAAGCACACCAGAAAAAAGAAAAGCCTTTTGCCCTGACAGTCAATTTCTGTTTGAGTCTTTGAAATATCTTGTGGGTGGGATGGTGGGAGAAAACGGAAATCTAAAACATCCCATTTATTTAATTACCCAGACATCTGCAACACCAGTATCTCCTCCACTCAAAAATGTTTTGCTTTTGCATAGATGAGGGAACCATCATTTTATTTTAGACCAAATTAATGTGGGCATGGAGGAGACAAGAATAGAATTCCATTTTTTGAACAATCAGGATCAACTTTTCTTTGGAAAAATTCACTCTACCAGCAGTGATGGTCCTACAAAAGCTACAGGGATGCCAGGCTTTCAGAAACAGCCCCAAGTGAAAGAAGATTGGACAGTAGAGGCAAAGGGGCCAAAATTGTTTAATAGAAGTTGTTTTTCCAGGTAAATCATGCTGTAATTGTGAAATGATTGGGATGGTTCTCTGTGTGGAGATCCAGGGATGAATGAGATAATGAAATGCCACACAGGGAATGATCATGGAATAGGGAAGAAAGCAAGTGGTGCTGGAAGTGAAATGGAACTGTGTGGGAGAGGGATTTTCCTCCTGGTCATAGCTCAGCCTCAGCCTGCAGGTGTGGTGCAGAATGAGATCAATGAAGAACACATTTATTCTCCAGAACAGATTTTTTTCTCTTTTCTCTTAATACAGAAAATACTTCTGCTAATACAGTAAGGTTTCTTTTCTGGTAACCTTCTACTTTCCTCTTTCTGCCCTTGGTTTCCTTTTGTCTTCAAGCAGAGAGAGAAGAATCTGAAAGCAGGGCTGGGTTTCAGCTCTTTGCTGGTGGCTCAGGGCAGTGCAGCTCAGCTCATTTGTGCCCAGGCTCCTTTCCACACTGCTGCAGAGTCAGGCTGGGACAGGGCAGCTGTGGGTCACTCTTACAATCATTTTCCTTCACACTGTTTTTCAGAAAGCTTTGAGAGTAACATGACAATTGCCAGCATGGATAAGGATCAGTGAGAGTATAACCGAGTGACTTACCTCAGGAAATGATCAAAAAAGAAACTTCAGAGGAAAATATAAAACCTGCCACCCAAGAAAATAATGTAACAAATCCCTAGTGCAATAGGGAATAAATCTAGAGAAGAGCTCAGAAACTCTTAATACATTTAGAAGCTTCCTGCTTGATTAACTATTACAGTTTTGGGTATTTTAATAGTTCTCTTTGAATCTAGCTAGAAATGATGTACTTCTACACAGGAGATCAAGTGAATCTTGGCACTCCTGGCCAAGCCTCACCCTCTGCATCCTTCCACCCATTGCTCAGATAAATTGCCTTGTCCAGGAAGGTGTTAGAGACTGTTCACTGAGTGCAATGTCTGCCCACAAATCTGCTCTTCACACCTGTGTAAATCTTGACTCCTCTCACCCTGCAAAAGAAGCCAATTCCTTGTGGCCAAATGAGAAGACAAGAGGATAATCCAACACTCTAACGATCAGCCCTGATTAATTAGGTGGTCCTTCTGGGTGGAAATACCAGGAGTGTTCCTGCATGAGGAGAAAGGGAGTCATGGGAGGTAATATTCTCCAGCAGAACCTCTAGAGCAGACTCTCAACACGAATGAAACATTTCTCCTTGTTGGGTTTTATGCTTCCAGTAAATTTTGTGCAGGTAGAAAATGCCACTTTCATTGCCCTGGAGACCCAGACACTGTTGCAGGCTTTATTTCTTTTCCTGACACCGCCTATAAACAAATATGTTTCTTCATTTTTTTTTCTTTTCCCTATCCTTTTAAAACTCTCCCATGGCAATGGAGTCCAAATTCATACTTTATGCAGGCAAAAGATGTCCATACATGACAGGAAGAAATTCTGCAACTACTGAGTGAGGAATCCCAGTGCCTTCAGTCAGGTTGCAGGCTGGTTGACTTTGGCATTGATATGGGCTTCCTTGTTTGTCTTTCCAGTTTAAACATCTGTTCTTAAGGAGAATAGACAATTTTTGGTCTTTAACACTCAGCTCATGGATAATCTATCCCTGAAATGCCTTGCTACTAATCTTGAAGCAAGTGGAAACTTATTTTGCAATGTCTAATGTGAAACAAGATTTTTTTTTTCCCTCTTGTTTGTACCTAAAAATCAGAACAATGATTTACATCCAAGTGAATCCTCCGATATTACAAATACTCAAAATTGGTTCTTTCAGTTGTTTTTTTTTTTTTCATATCTGGACTGTTAAATGGGCTCATGGCCTCATGAGGGTTTGATGTGGCTGGAAAAGCTCCATGAGAATGGCAGCAGTGCCAGCAGCAGAGAGTTCAGGCTCTGGCACCAAACCGTGCTCCTGCCTTTGCAAGTCCCTGCAGCACAGTGAGAACTTTGCAGCAGCCAGGTTTTCTGATTTGTTTTTCTGCTCCTGAACTTTACCCACTGCTCTCAGTATCATTTTGAGAGCTCAGAAGACACAATATTTTAGTTTTTTCCCAGAAGAATCCGTTGCAGGAGGTGCTGTAGCAGCACCCACTGCCCACAGCATCCCTCATTTCAGAGGACAGTGCATCAGCCAGACTGAGTAAAACACAGTTCTGAAAGTGCATCTGGCACTGTGGATACCAGGCATTATCTGAAGGCTGAAAATGTCCATTTTCTGCATCAATGGCAAAAAAATAGGGCAGAGAACAGTGGCTGACTTTAATAGGAGCAGGACAGGCTGCAGCTTAAAAGGAATCTGCTCCAGATGAGCAGTCTGAGCTGGTGATTTATTATTTCTGCTGCTGTAGTAGATGCTGTGTTTGGGTGAAAGTCTATATGGGCTGTCAGAATTGTTGCTTGTGTGCTTTCTCTCCTGTAACAAGACTAAACACTCTGACACGTCCTACCCAGGAATATTTACTGCTACAGCCACCAAGAAGCATCAAATTAAATTTTCCAACCAAGGCAGGCTTCCTCCAGCCCTATTAGAGCATTACAGATTTCCTCAATGACAGTAAAGGAACTTGAGACCATCAGCATTTATAGTTAGCTTTGATTTCTGGGTAAAAAGTAATAAATAAAATCCAAATTCAATAACTGCTCTCCTTGCAAAACATGTGTCACCTACAAAGATCCATCACACATAGGCAGGTGCTACAGCACTCTCATTTGTACTTTGTCTGCAGGTGGCAAACTAAACCCAGGAAATAAATGTACTGTGATGGAAAAGTTAAATGTTCAAGAAAAAATGTAAAAGCTAAACAAGCATTTTCACATCAGAGGAACTTTGGCTTTACTACCAACATCTCCACTGTACAGAAATACTCCAAAAGGACTTCAGCCCATGCCATGAAGATTTTTTCCAGTTGATGTGAGATATTTTCCTCCCCTTCCAGATCTCTTTCCCCTACTTTAAACTCCATGATGGCAGTGTGAGCACCTGCATCATTGTCTTTATTTCCATCAGGGAGTCCTGGATGCTCCTTCTCCTTCCAACTCCTTGAAAGTCAGGAACAGCTGACACAAAACCAATATGTGTTATAGCAAGATGTGCTCTCCTGGAGACATTGCTCATCCTTAAGAGATAGTGACTAATCTCCTCCATTATTTCTCTTTCATTAGAGAAATAATTGTCTGTACCAGACAACTCGTAGCAGAATAATAAAGCAAAGAGTAAGCAGGGATGTGAATAAATAGAATGAGTCAATATTGCTTTTGTTAAGTCAGATTGTGGCCAGAAATCTCATAGAGTTCTTTGAGGGTGTTTATGAGCTTGTAAATGAAAAGAATTGGTCAGCATAGCATAGCGGTATATCCACAAGATTTCCATTAAATTTCCTCACTAGGGGTCTTAAAGAACTGAGTCCTCCATGGGATAAAATAACTTCTCAATTTGTGCATTAACAACTGGTTATAATATAAGAAACAAAAGGTAAGGAGTGTTTTTACTGGTTTCCAACAAGGTTGTAAAAGGTTGTCTGCTTGAACTGTTTTTATTCAGTAGTTCTACATGACCTCAAAATGGAGATGAATATGGCAAATTGCTGAGGATAGAAATGTACACGTTATAACCAGACTTGGAATTTATTTCAAAGAAGTGTATACAATTCCCAGGACATATAAAGATCATAGAAGAAATACATTGAGGGAGGGAATTTTTGACTGGATAAATTATAGGAGTCTGGACTGTGTTAAATAGGCAGTGATGATTCAACTGTGGTGTATGAAGAAGGGTAAAAGATGAGATAAACCTATGAAATTATTGGCTGTGGGGAGAAGATGTGCATGGAGAGATTATTCAGTTTCTTTCAGTATAAAACCAGGGATGTATATAATGAAAAGAGTGGAAAACAGAATTCAAGCAAATAAAAATACATATTTTTAGCACAAAACAAAGAATTGCTTTGAGGAACTCATCGTCCCAGGATATTTCAGTGGCTGAAACTGTGAACAGATTGGAAAAAGATTCATTGAGATTAACTGCTGTTGTTGCACAAAGCTATAACACCTATTACACATTATGAAGCCCAAAAAGCCCTGAACTCCTGAAGCTGGGAAGATCATCAATGTAAAAATTACCTTTCTCCTTGTAGGTTCCATCCGAGAGAACCTGCTATCATTTGTCTCAGACATTTCTCCACAGAAATCCTTTCTTTCGGATTTCTGCGCCTTCGGGAGGCCAGAGGCCTCAGAAGACAAGGTAAACAATTACTGTCAGATGCTGTGGAATGCAACAGGGACACCTTGATTGGCTCATTTTCTATGTTTATAATTAAGGGCCAATCACCAGTTCAAGTTAGGGGGACTGAGTCCTTGAACACAACTTTGTTATAGATTCTTTTCTATCTATTCTAGCCTAGCCTAGCAGCTCTGCAAACCTCTCCCTATATTCTTATTTAGTATAGTAATAAGGTATTATATATAATATCTTAATAAATCAGCCTTCTGATTCAAGAAACAAGATTCACCGTCTCTCTCTCTCACCAGCTGCGACCCACTCAGGCGCAGTAACATATGGTGACCCCGACGTGATTCGAACACGCAGCCTTCTGATAATAATTGTTTACCTTGTCTTCTGAGGCCTCTGGCCTCCAGAAGATGCAGAAATCTGAAAGACAGGATTTCTGTGAAGAACTGTCTGCGACAATCATTCCCATCATGATCAGAACAGGGAGTTAGTCTTTGATCCAGCAGTTCTTCCATTTTTATGGCAGTAATTCCATGGCATGGCCACCACCTGAGCCTGCCTGGCACATGAAGTGCCTGGAGAGGAGCTGGGCCACAGATGGCACTGGATAGGGGTTGGAGGCTACAATAATTCTGATTTTTATGCCCATTTATACCTCAGATTGCTTGCATTATATCTTCAATATACCTTGCTTTATATCAGAGTGGCGTTTTCTCTTTGCAGTGACATGACATAACACCATATAGAAAATGGTCTGTTTAATAAAACATTGCCTATCTGTAGATAAAAACAAGTTTTCCTTGTCTTAATGGTGCCATTGGAGAAAGCTAACTGGTTGTGGAAAGGACAAGATTATGGTGGAATCAAACTCAGTGTGGGAAACCAGGGATGTTTATCAACAGAGACACTTGGGGACTAAAAAGTGATGAAAAAGAGAGTTGATGAACTGTGACCATGAGCCTCAAACCTGCCCTCTCTTCTTTTCCTCATACTTTAAACGGATTAGGGGGGTTTTGGAAGGATCTTGGCTGTGAAAGACATGCAGAAAACATCCTGCTCTTGCCCCTGTTCAAACACCACTGGAGTCAAAGGGGCCCTTTCCTGCAGCATTTTGTGTCCAGGCTTCTGCTCCCAGAGCAGATTATCCATGGCAGATAGCTGGCAGGGAAGCAGGGCTGTGCTGCCTTCCTCTGCCATTAATTGCAGATCCAAATCAGCAGCCCAGATAGCAAAGAAAAGAACGGTGATGGTGTTCACAGGGGTCTCAGGCTGAGGGAAGAGACGAGGATTTGACTCAATGATTTCAGAAGGCTTGATTTATTATTTTATTGTATATATTACATTAAAACTATACTAAAAGAATAGAAGAAAAGGTTCTCATCAGAAGCTAGCCAAGCTAAGAAGAGAATCAGAAAGAAAGATAACAAAGGCTTGTGTCTCAGACTCTGTCCGAGCCAGCTGACTGTGATTGGTCATTAATTAGAAACATCCAAGATGGGCCAATCACAGATGCACCTGTTGCATTCCACAGCAGCAGATAATCAGTGTTTACATTTTGTTCCTGAGGCCTCTCAGCTTCTCAGGAGGAAAAAATCCTAAGGAAAGGATTTTTCATAAAAAGATGTCTGCGACACAGTTCCACTCCCTGAGCCTGGCTTAGGTCAGTCTGTGTCCTGCCCTCCTGTCCATCATCCCTCAGAGCTGCTCATCTGATCCATCCCTTTCTTCTTTCTCTGTGGCTCTGCTGTTGGCTGGAAACCACTCTCACATTATCAATGAACAGAGATCCCATTTTTTTTGAGTTCTGGTTCCCAGCGCCGCCCCATAGGGGCTGCTGTTTCAGAATTGTTTGGGAGTGTGTGGGTTGCCGTGTCACGTTGGTTGGCTAATGAAAGGGTACAGAAAAACAGCCTGAGATCTGCTACTGGAGACATGTATTTATTGCTGATCTCCAGGGAGCTTGTAAATTGGGGTTTCTTTATTATTATTTGTGCTATGACAATGGAATCTGGATCTTCACCTTTCAGCCTAATCCTAGATTTAAAAAGCTAAAAAGATGGATGTATCAGCAGGGCTTCTAAGGGGAAAAGAGTGTGGCAGAGTGTTTAGTGCCCTGAGCCTGCACCTAGACTTCCCTTTAATGAAAATGCCCCATTGTGGGACTAAAATAGTGCACCTGAAAATTGTTGCTGGTTTTGAGCTGCATTCCACCTGCACACTTGCTTATCTGCAGCTGCATGGAGAAAGAGCAAGTTGCAAGGCAAGGAATGGTGTATATAAACTGGAGATGGATTGTGAGGGCACAGTGGGTGTTTGATTTGCAGGAAAATACACCAGAACCAAGATCTGAGCGCTCAGGCTTGGTCCCTGCAAAGCAGAGCATGCTGTGGCCATTGTCCGGTTGGGAGCAAAGGGGAGAGCAGAGAAAAGCAGATTGTGTGACTTAACTCCGGTGAAAATGAGCTGTGATCCATCGGGGGGCAGAGTCTGGCACTTGCCTCACCTTCATCCGCGCCGTTTCCTCTCCTGCTGCTTGGAGATAGCCAAGAGCTTCCTTTTTAATCAAGGACCATTGGAAAGCACCAGCGGGCTCCCACTCACAACGCATTGATTGGCTTCCCACCGCAGTGACAATTGCATCCTGTAATCAAAGCAGCAATCATTAACGCACGATTATCCCCCGTCCGCGCACTCACACGCTCACACACACACGCTCCTGGAGCAGGAGGGATGGCTCAGAAATGCAGAACACAAACAGAGCCCAGCGTTCTCCTGGCTGGGCCTCCTTCCAGCTGGATCCTTTGCCAGAGGCTCCAGGAGGGCAGGTGGTGCTGGTGGAGTCAAGACTGGGAATCAAAGGGCAAATCCAGAGGAATTGAGAGGGAATACAGGGTGATGCAATTGTCATTTTCCCTCAGTGCTCCCCCATCCCATCCCCGCTGTCTGAGCATCCCTCCTCAGGCTCTGCCTGAGCTGTTGGCATGGGCTGGAATCGCCTTCCTGCAGGTTCCCTTCCCAGCGCTTGCAGAGCACTGTGGCCATGGGAGAAGGTGAAATTTTGGGGCTATCTGACTTTCTGAATGCTTGGAACACAGCTGGGACAATTTATTCTGGAGGCACCAAATCCTGCTGCCAGATTCCCTTTCCTTTTTGTGTGCTCACCTGCTTTCAGCTCCCTTTCAAATGTTTCATTTCTGCACAGGCTGTTCCCTCTCCACACCCAGGATATGGACAGGGTCTCCTTCTTCTCTTCTCTTCTCTTCTCTTCTCTTCTCTTCTCTTCTCTTCTCTTCTCTTCTCTTCTCTTCTCTTCTCTTCTCTTCTCTTCTCTTCTCTTCTCTTCTCTTCTCTTCTCTTCTCTTCTCTTCTCTTCTCTTCTCTTCTCTTCTCTTCTCTTCTCTTCTCTTCTCTTCTCTTCTCTTCTCTCTTCTTCTCCCACTCTTCTGTTCTGTCTCCTTTGGACATCCACCTCCACCAGTGGCTCAGAACATTCTTTAGCACATCTGCCTTCTCCTTCCTTCCTTCCTTTCCTTTTTTTTTTTTTTTTTTTTTTTTTTGAGTTTGAAATAAATCTCCACAGAAAACTTATCCAGATGAAAAAGGAATTCTGTCAACCTTTACACTTCCAAATCAGAAGAATAAACTAGGTGTTAAAGAATCAATGACATCTGAACCTCACAGTTTGCTTTAAAGGCAGGAGAAAAAAATATCAGAGTTATGTAAAATCTCTATGTATTTTACTTTGCGTTGTGTTTGATGAAATAAAAATGAAAACTTTTTTTGCACCAGCCAATATCTGGTATTCCTTTAGAAATTTGGCTTCACTTTACTCCCTGATGGTTCAAAAATATTTTCCATGAAGGTTAATTTTTAAAGGTGGGTATTTTAGAACTTAGATTTGTAAAGTGGTGTTCTGAAATGCCAAAAAAAGAAAACCAATGTCAGTCTCAAAATCCACACGTGTATTCTCACCAAAGGTTGCACTGAGTTGAAGCTTATTTTGTGTATAATTTTCATCCCTCTAATTTTCTGTTTGGGGTCTTTTCACATTTGCTCCTTGTAAACAGCCATCCATTCCTCATGGTTGTACTTTTTTACTTTTTCCTTAACTGTCCTTTTAAGAGTTAAAGGAGTCCAGCTTAGAACCACTGACACATTTCTCTGTAATTATAGAGGTGTTTATGGAGCAGCTGCAGCACCTCACCAGCACTAAACTAACTTCACACTTACCTTTGTGGAAAACCAGGTTAAAATGCTGCTTTATTTTCCATTTCTGGGATATTATGAAACATGGCTCAGACCTGGAATGAGATGGAGATAGAGATTTTACAAAATATTATCTGTAAGCAAATTTCTGGACAATGGGAACATGAATTCTCTTTACCGCTCTGGAAATGCTGTGTGGTGTCATCTGCTGATTCCTTCTTTCTCTTCTCACCTGGTTTCCAGGTTTTTAGGGGTGAAGATGATTCTTCCTTAAAATAACCAGTATGAGACAGAAAAAACAAGAACACAAGCCTGTCAATTGGGAAAAGTATTTCCCTGTCAGCCTGCATCAGACTGTCTTATTAGCAAATCATTAGCAATACGCAAATCTCCAGAGTTTGGAATTCCTTTCCACTCATTCCAGATCCACTCATTCCAGATAAATATTTAAATGTGTTTGTCTTTATTACATTTCTCTGGGCTTATTCTAATGTGTTTGGCCTGGAAATCACACTGAGGATTTTGGAGTCTGGAACAGCTTGACAGAGCCCACAAACTGAATGCAGAATAAATTAGCGGTGCCTGGTGGTTGGGTGGCTTGACAAGGGAGGGTGTTTGAAAAAATCCCTTTAGATTTAGGACCTGCTGGGGAAGAAAACAGGAAAGTAGATTCGTAGAATAGAATAGAAATTACATCTCATCTCATTCCTCCCCTGCCATGGCAGGGACACCTTCCACCGTCCCAGGGTGCTCCAAGCTCTGTCCAGCCTGGCCTTGGGCACTGCCAGGGATCCAGGGGCAGCCACAGCTGCTCTGGGCACCCTGTGCCAGGGCCTGCCCACCTTTACAGGGAAGAATTTCTTCCTAATATCCCATCCAACCCTGCCCTTTGTCAATTTTAAACCATTCCCTCTCATCCTGACACTCCATGAACCTGTCCAAAGTCCCTCTCCACCTTTCTTACAAAAGCAGAGTTTGTTTGCTGTGGCACCTGCAGCCCTCCAGATCCTCCTCTGAGCTGCCCTTTCTACAAGTGATGTTTGCTCCTGTTTCAAAGGAAACAAGGGCAGGCAAATCTAACCCCATTTTTCAAGCCCAGTAAATAGTTCAGGCCAGTTTTGAGTGTCTCTTTTGTTACAGCTTGTTCAGCTGCCTCCAGAGCCCTGCAGCAGAAAGGAAGACCTGAAGCTGAAGAGGATAAAAGTCTTTCCCTGGTTTATTCTGTTAATGAGTGGATTTATTCCCAGGCACACACGTTTCTATTTTTCACAGCTGGTTCTGACCTCTATCAGGGACTTGAGCCAAGAATGGCTATCAAGCAGGGCACATCCCAGCCCTCAAAGAGCCAGCAGCTCCCTAAGGCACAATTCCCCAGCAGCTGGATTGTTGGAAAGAGGGCCAAGATCTCCACAAAAGCAAATAATGCCCTGCAGAAGCCTTGCCTTGAGGGGAAACTTGCACTGCTACAAGCCACTTCAGCCCCTGGGTTCAAGGCAATTCCCAGGGGAGGAAAAAAAATAAATAAAAATTGGCTGGCTCTTCTACTACACAAACAGACACAAAAGCACAAACACGTGCAGCACCGCCTTTCCTAAAAGTGCATTATTATTAACTGGAAACAGCAGCCAGATCCATCATGTTCAGCATGCCCCACATCACTGCTTCACTAAACACCACAGATTATTTCCCTGTAATTGCCTTCCTGAGCTGTCTAGCAGCCTCGATTCATTTCCATTAAAGCTTGGGAGGATGAGATCATTTCATATTCTTACATCCCCCTCTTTCACTTTTCCCCGAGTTGTTTGTTTGTTTTGTTTGCTTTGTTTGTTGGGGTTTTTTGTTGTTTGGGGTTTTTTTGTTTTTGTTTTTTTTTTTTTTTTGGTGGTTTGTTTTGTTTTTCATTTGTTTGTTTTTGGGTTTTTTTGGTAGATGTAACAACGATGTGCTCATTGTCACCCTCAGTCACTGCAGTTAAAGTTTAGCACTTGGTATTGCAGGGGAGCAGCTGAAACAATAGTGAAATAACAACAGTAATTTTCACCCATATATGTTCTCTCCTGAACTTAAGAGGGAAATATATTTATGCCCTGCACAATTTGATAGACAACAGCTTTGCCTCTGCCACATCCCTTCACTTTTTCACTTTGCACAGGACAGCTTGGTGGAGCAGGCAAGAGGAGAGGAAAGAAAGCAGAAGAAAGCTCTGTAGCCCGGTATCATCCAAGGGCTGACACCAAACTGGTAAATCATCTGCTGATTGTTTGCCTTTTGTAGCTGCAGAGCGTTAATTAAAACTGTTCTGGATGTAGATTGAGTTTGTGCACTCGGAAGTTATCATCAATGCCTCACCTGCCTTGAATGAGAGCTGCACATCCTGTGATAAATGTGTTTTGCCCGGTCTCACCGAGTGCCTGCAGCTTCCCCTGCAGGATTTATTCCTCACCAAGTCTGTGCCATCTCCTGAGCTGCCACCGAGCACAGAGCGGGGTCATCCTCCAGAGTGAGACAGCCTCCACCTGCTCATAGCAACAGAAACACTCGGGTGGCTCCGGATGAGATTGGATTTGATGCCAGGATCATCTCCTGGTAGAAAAATAGATATTAAGTGAACAATCCTTCCATCAGACATGTACAAATCCTTGAGCTCCTGCCAGTCTGGAAGAGCTGCTAATGTCTCTATTAGAGTTTCAGTGTTCTTTGTCTCACCCATGCTCTGCTTTTGAGAACAGGATCCAAGAAGCCATGTTACCATTTCTGTGCCTTTTCCTCATTTTCTGCACATGAGTTTTTCAGTTCTGATTTTTTTTTCCCCTTTTCTGATAACTGGTAATCTCATAAAGGAGCTATCAGATATTTCAAATCTCTCCTGTTCTGGTAATTACTACACTTTGATACAGCAATCTTTTGATGTTGCTGCAACCTCATTTTTTCATTAGTTCCCCATGTCACTGCTGTCAGAGTGTGACCTGATCTGACCCTGTACTCCCCCAAAATGTTATCTACAAGACAGACAGACAGACCAGAAAGCTTTGGACAGGGCTTTTCATGCTCATTTTGTGCTCAGCTGTGTAAGTGCCAGGTAAAACCTGGAGCCACACAGCCTGTGCTCATCTGAGCTGTGTACCTGATCACATCCAGAAGTAAAAGCTCACTTAAAAGGCTTGCTGAGGCAGCTTGGAGATCTCTGCATAATTGAGAGGATCCCAGTTAGTGTGGAAATGTGTATTCCACACTGACAGCTCCATGGGGACACGAAAAGCAAAAATTCACACTGTTAGCAGATGAAGTGGCACAGAATAGCAAATATGATTAGCAAGGAGGGCAATTCATCAAGCAGAGCAGCCCCGTGCTATCTTTCCAGTCTCGATCTCCTAAAGCAGCTCTAGGGCCTTTTCTTTTTTCCCCCCAGCATTATTGGTTTTTTGCAGCATTTCTGGGTTTTGCAGCATTTTCTGCAGCGTTGCTGGGCTCCTCCTCAGCTCTGCTGGGCCACAGAGGTTGTGAGCATCACCCTGGGCCCTGCCTGCACTAACAGAGGCTCAGCCCCAGCGAGGGAAAAGCAGGAGAAAAATGGGAAATAGGGCAGTTCCTGGGCTCTAGGAAGAATTATGCCTGATTTGCCTAAAAAAATAATTAAATCAAAAATAAAGGGCCTAACACAGACTTATGCAACACTTGGCCAGCTTCTAATTTTGATTTCAGGGGCATGCAATGATTCACATCAGCTGGATGTCTATCTCTATATACATATATTAAGATCTGACACAATTACCAGTTGCCAGTGCTAAAATAGTCTGGGCATGAGGAGGAATTCAGATTATAACAGAACTAAAACATTGAACTGAGCTGCCTCAGGCTGCCTCTCTGAACCCCCAGGATGGGAAGGCACCCTGACACAGAGCTGCACATTAATTGGGGGAGCACCCCTGAGATGTCCTGGAGGTCAGAACACCAACAAAGGGGTGAGGGATTTATCAAATCCTTGTCTTTATCAAGGAGAACAGAGGCTATTTTCTGTACTGAGAGAGAGAAATCATTGTCCCCAACTCAAGGCAGGGAGGGAAGGGAAGAAGGGACATTGTTTCCCGTGCACAGGCATGAAGGAGACAGAGCAGGCATATTAATATTTATTAACACATCCACTAATGAGAGAAAAGCAAGGCCTGCTGTTGCAGACAGGCAGAAATATTATAAAGAAACATTTTATAAAGTATGCTTTAGGTCCTGCTTACAAGCTAGAGTAGCTTGTGAGTTCCACAAAGAAAAATCACAGAATGAAGGCAGTTAACACAACAACTTATTCTAGTAAGGAAAGTAACTTTACACCTGCATAAACAATAGATCTGTCCCATGAGAATCAGATATGTAAACAATCCAAGAATAGAGAGTTTGATGCAAAGGTAAATGCCAGTTACTAACCAATTAATTGCGTGGCAAGAAAACTAGTGGCCAATTGAGGTTGAACATGAGGTCTGTAAAAACTGTATAAAAATTAAGGATTGGTTTTTCTGCATGAAAAAAACGGGAGCCCTGTCTGATTATTAATGCATCAGCCTGCTTTATATGGGGTTAAACACACTCAGAAGATACAGGAGAATAAAAACCTGGAAGTTGTTGCCTATGCCACAGCCCATGGACACAAGGGAAAATTTAAATGTGACCAACATGGCACTGAGACACTGACTCATCTAATGACTGACAAGAAGATGCATTCCCACTGCACAAACTCTTTTATTTACTTTTTTTAAGGCAATCAATAAGCCCCTGATTACAATGTTCCCTTCCTTGTCCTTGCTCAGATCTGTGTAAGCTGGTAACGTCACTGAGTGGAACAGATAAAAGTTTACTGCTCCTTCAGGGCTATTATGCCAATGAGAATTGCTACATATTCACCCACAAACAGCTGCTAATGTTTAATTTTTTTTTTTTTTACATAAAATGCTCTGGAAATAAAGATGCATTGGGCTGAGCAGCTGTAATGCTCAGTTTTGCCTTGCAGTGGCTGCAGTGTGGAGGGCAGTGCTTCTCTCCAGCATCACCTCTGGCTTCACTGGGAGAGAGAAAGAAAGAGAGGAAGAGAGGAAGGAAGGAAGAGAGAAAGAGAAAGAAAGAGAAAGAAAGAGAAGAAGGAAGGAAGGAAGGAAGGAAGGAAGGAAGGAAGGAAGGAAGGAAGGAAGGAAGGAAGGAAGGAAGGAAGGAAGGAAGGAAGGAAGGAAGGAAGGAAGGAAGGAAGGAAGGAAGGAAGGAAGGAAGGAAGGAAGGAAGGAAGGAAGGAAGGAAGGAAGGAAGGAAGGAAGGAAGGAAGGAAGGAAGGAAAGAAAGAAAGAAAGAAAGAAAGAAAGAAAGAAAGAAAGAAAGAAAGAAAGAAAGAAAGAAAGAAAGAAAGAAAGAAAGAAAGAAAGAAAGAAAGAAAGAAAGAAAGAAAGAAAGAAAGAAAGAAAGAAAGAAAGAAAGAAAGAAAGAAAGAAAGAAAGAAAAAGAAAGAAAAAGAAAGAAAAAAAATCAGCAAAGGGTGAGCTCAGCTAAAGCCTTGTTCGTATCAGCTCCAGCTGCTGGGCTTGCACAGGGTCCTGGAACTTGGGCACACATTGCAGAGAACATTCAGACCTAAATCCAGTGTCTGAAAGAAGAAAAAACCTCACTTCTGAGCAGGGAATGCTTTTCACCTTCTTTTGTTTCTGCACATCAAAAAGAGTTGGAATTTGTTGCCCATATCACAGGGACACAAAGTCTTCCCTCTTACCAAACTCTTACATTTTTCTGCTTACCTTCAGGATGTCTGATTTCTCCTGATTTCACTTTTACAGCTTTTTAGATGGGTGCAAGTGGTTGAATGAAGCTGAACCTTGCCCGCAGCCTCCTGGCACAATGGACTTTCACCCATTCCTCCAACAGCACATATTAAATGAAACCTGCAAATAGATGAGGAGCAAACTACTAGAAGGTCTCAGGAGGTGAGAGGAAGTGGAATTAATCACCTGTGAAATATGGAGGCCATAGCAAATGAGAATAGATGAGGTTTGCTGTCAGGAGGAGAAGCTGGCAGTGGGCATCAAACTCTGATAGCTCCTCCTCAGAACATGAATCAGCCTGGCTTTCATCTCCCAAGCTCTGGAACAGCTCTGTGCTTCAAAAAAATCCTTTGAGGGGTCTCTCTGTTGAAAAGGGAAGGAAACTGAGCAAGGCAATCACATCAACAAGTCCAGCAATGCTCAGCCTGTGTAACTGATGCCACCCAAAACTTCCCATGTTCTCTCAGGAAATCTGTGTATTAGACCTGGAATTAGGAAGCTCAGGCTTGAGAAATGGCTGCTGTTGCCCTTTCTAAGAAGTGACTCTTACTGTTCTCTTGACATTATTTGAGCACACCTCATCTCAAAGGACATGGCAAACAGATTAATTAAGCCTCCAGTAAATAAACCTATAGGGAAAGTTTATCAAAGCAAGGCACGGAGCCACAAAGTGATTTATGCAAGGCTGTGGCTAAGGCTGATTCCCCAATCCATTCCCAGCACACCACTAGAGAGTGCTTTTTTTTTTTTTGTTCACTGCCACCAGTGCTTTTGTACCACAAAGCTCAGCCAGCCCATAAAACTGAATAAAACAGGTCACTTAACACACAAGCACTCTGGACAACTTCCTGCTGGGTTCCTTTAACGAGAAGAGCAGAGTTTGGCTTTGAAGCCTCAGGGCAGAAGTGGTGGAGCGTGTGCATGTGAGTGTGCATGACACTGGAGAAATGTGATCAGATGTGGTGTGACAAAACTATCAGGGAGACATTTGCATTGCCATTTCTGCAGCAGGGCTGCCCGTGCAGGGCAGAGAGGGAGCATGTTCAGGGTGTCAGGCATGGTACATGTTATAAATGAGAAGCTTCACTAGGCCAATGTTCAAGCAGCAATCAATTTATTAATTAATATGGTAAAGTCTGAGCAGCACAGTGCTGGGTACAGCGGGGGAAGTTTTCCCTCCACCTGCACACTGATAGTTAAGGCTTACAGGTATTTACAGGGGTACTCATCAGCTTTCTCAGCAGTTTCTATTCCAATTTTCACTCATCAGCAGTTTCTATTCCAAATTTTTATGTCACAATTTTATACCCTATTGTGATTTAGTTTTTCTCAGGATGTATCCCAAAAGGAGTATCCCCAGATGGGGGGGGTCTGGTTTCCAAAAGGAGAAAGACGAATCCCATATGGTGAAGTCCAGCTCCCCAGATGTGGGTCCACCTTTCAATTACAAGGACTATAAATCTCATAACAGTGATGTCCAGCTTCCCTTGGTCGAAACCATAAACCCTTGAGGTGATGTTTATCTTCCTTTCTCAAGCTGCTTTTCTCTGTTTTGTTAAGGCCTGAGATAAGCATGTTTCCTTTATATATATTCCAAAGCTATAGTTTCAAGGATACAAGCAATATTCTAAAATTATACTTCAAAAGGTTATTATTGCAAAACTCTGTAAGGCTTAACTACAAGCAAAGAGCAACATCCTTAATGCTTTAATTCAAATGCTCCTAAATCAACTAAGGTTGATTGCAAACAAAAGACAGGTTCAAAGGCCTTCTTGCATGCTTTAGTTTCCTCAGTTATTATTACAATTTGTAATTGTTACATGGTTTGTCTCCACACACATCACAATCACAAATACACACACTGCCTGTGCATACCTGACACGAAACACAGCTTTGTATTTCACATACAGAGTAAAGGGAGGTGATGTGAGAGCCAGAGAATGGTCACATTC
Organism: Melospiza melodia melodia; assembly: GCF_035770615.1. Lineage (NCBI taxonomy): Eukaryota > Metazoa > Chordata > Aves > Passeriformes > Passerellidae > Melospiza > Melospiza melodia. Next base: position 4,845,590 of record NC_086212.1, on the reverse strand, counting down.
ATTAGCAGAGACATCCCAAACCCACAGGGACAGCCCCTGCTCACCGAGGGCAGCTCCTCTGCATGGAGCTGGGGGCACTGGAACATTGTGGATTTGTCCTGACACCCTCCCTTCCCTGTGCAGTGCCCTCATGACCAGCTCAGCACTCCCAGGCCGAGGCACACCACAGTGCCCCAGGGACAGCCAGAGCCTTTTCCTTCCCTGTGTGTGCTCCAGAGCAGGGCAGCACAGAGGGATCTGCAGCCCATTTATTCCCTGAGCAGCTCCAAATTCACCTGGAAGTCAGAATAACAGGTTTAACCCCACTGTGAGCAAGGGTGATTATTTTAGGGTGTGATCTGCACCTACAGTTCTAGGAAATTTTAGGTGCATTGCCTTTTTCCTTCCACTTTTGCACCCCATTATGTGACTGGGGAGAGTGGTTTATATGACACCCAAGAGACTTTCTGAATGGAGGAAAGCTGGAGAATTAATTCATCCTGCACACCTCTACCTCAGCTAGTTTGTGGTGTAAGAGCTCTCATCAAGGAAAAAAACTGTCAGACACTCAAACCTGAGCATTTTACATGTCTTTAACCAGTTCTTCCTTTTTTATTTATTCCTATAAATACAGTAGGATTTGGCAGGGAGAACTGCACAGGTGGAACTGAGTAATGGCTCTCAGGGTTTCTATAAATTCAGAGCACCCGAGCTGACAATGTACATGTCATCTTTACCAATTCGCTCCCCGAGCCCGTGCCAGGCTCTCTGCTATAAACTTCCCCTCTGTTTCACAGCTAATCATGTGCAGCATAAATCCCACAGCTCACAGCCTGCTCACAGGGCTGAGCAAGGATCAGTCTGGGGGTTTATCCTCAGATCTGATCCAGCTGACACAACTTTTCTCCCCTGCTCACCCTCCACCACGGCACAGGAACCTCAGTGAGGGGAATAATCAGAGTTCAGCTGATTTTTCTAATTCAAATGCAAAGCACCTGGACATCCCCATTGCTATGCTGCCCACCACCTCTCCCCTTTCTGTTTCCCTTGTAAACAAGCTGCAGGTGAATCGTGCTGCTCAGCACTTTTCAGGCTTTAGCCCTCTATTTTTAAATACAGCACAAATGTGATTAGCGCATCAGCCTGATTATCTCCACAAGGATTCAAGTAGAAGAAGACTGCCAGCCTGCTTCAAGTCTTTGGAAATCCTATTAAGGTTAAAGAAAGCATTCTTTAAAGGAGTGAGGAGTGGTGCTGCTGTGGTTCTGGAGAGGTGAGGAAGGGAAAAGCTGCACCCTCACACTCTGCCTCTTTGTGTCACCCCAGTCATGCAGAGAACTGTTCCATCTGCCCTTTCCTTTATCACAAAGGTAAATATTGTACTAGAAGCTCACCAAAATGCCCTCTCTTGGCCTCGTGTACCACATTTCATCCTTTGCTCTCAAATTACATTTTTTCCCATGTTGCTGGCTTCCTTTCTGCTCTTTTGGACACTTGCCCAGCTTCTCAGACACTGACACTCTCAGTGTGGACAAACAGGCACGTGGGTGTCTTGTGAGAGCACACACCAACACTTTCAGAGGTACTTGTGTTTGCAGAGGCCCAAAATTTGCCTTTTTTGGATTCAGTGGGCTGACTCTGGAAACACAGCACAGCATCTGCATTTCCATCTGGGAAATGGGGAGGAAATCTGGACAGACATAGGGGAGTCACTGTTTTTATATTGCCAACACTGATAACAGATAAGCATCTGAATTTTCAACAGCCATCTCCTTAGCTCAGAGTCAACAGAGTTTGCTCCTTGTTGGGTAAAAGAACAAGTATTTCAGACCCAAACTCCACTGATGAGGAGTCAGAGCTCCTGTATGTTGAGAGGAGCTGCACTCCCTCTTGGGAAGCCTGTTCACATCACTGGGTGCCTTGATTCATTCACCACAAAGGCTATGAGTGCTTCAGTCACGCTTGAATCTAAAAAGTCAGCCCCATGTGTTGACAGAGATGTAAAAATATTTATTCTCAAATCAGTTCCTCATTTCAGACCTTAAAAAAAGGTTTTTCCTTTTGCTGTTAGTCAGATGTGGCACTAAACACACATGTATGCACATGCAGGTGTACATATATCCCTATGCAATTTTCCACAACCTTGCAATCTCCTGGAAAATTCCCCAGCAGGCATTAAACCCCAGAAATCTCCAGAAAGGCTAATAAATCATTCTAAGTATGATGTTTGCAGGGGAAGGCATTTTGGAGATGATAAAATGAAGCCCATTTTCCAAATGTCAATGAACCCACAGCAATGGTGAGTGGCTTTTCTGATGTCTGCCCACTTATTAGAGATGTGCGAAGTCAGGTGCCTACAAAATTCAACTAGAAAAAGTGAGAGTATAAATGAGTGTAGCTTTTCCAAGCCTATAAAAAGGGAGGCAGGGATCAGAAATGATTGGGGGGGGGGATAAAATGAATCTCCCACAAGCCTATTTTTCAGAAACCAGAGTTCAGCTTGCTCCTGAGAGCTGCAGGAAGCACAGCATGGAGAGGTAATTGCCCATGAGAAATTCTCTTTGAATACATAGGACAACATTACTGGGCAGAGAGGCAGGAGGAGGAACAAAGCAGAGCTCTGTGTGTGCTGCTCAGGAAGCTGTTTGTACCAATTCCTACATATCCACATATTGCTGATGTATTAATTAATACCTGGGAGGAAAATCACCCAGGCCAGGGGCTCAGTGTGTCTGTTGTGACCTGCAAAATCCCAGCACCTTCCATGGGAGACACAAGAAATGGTAAACATAAACACAGATGTCATCTCCAACTGCAGAAATGAGATGTGAGGGTTACTGTGGTGGGTAATACATTCATTATGCTCCTGCTTTTGAGGTACTGCTTTTGAGGGAATAGGATGCCAAATTCCCTCCACACCATCACAATCACAGAGCATTTTACAATAGGATCCTACCTCTTTATTTTTTTGTCATTGGTAAAGGAACCATTTGGAAGTGAAACTCCTGCAACCTTTCATTAAAGAAGATGGGGAGCCAAGAAAGTGGAGGGGATGGATGGCATTTTAATGAAACATTGAGCACAAAGTGATGGCCACACTATTGTGTGTTAGAAAGCTCTGAAGGATGCTCAGCCAACTTGATAGCTTGATGGAATGAACATTTAAATGCTTCTTGTTGGGAAGGAGGTGTGGGATAATGGAACAGGGCCGTGCTGCTGGCACTGAGGGGTTGATTTTTGCAGCACAGCTATGGCTGATAGTTTAAGTGTCCTACAAATGTGTGTTAGTATTGTAAGACAATTGAAATTAAAATGCCCAGGACCTGATTCTTCTCCCATATGCAGCACCAGTTCCAGGGAATTTGTGCCTCAGTCGTATCAGTACAAATGAAGAGAAATTCCAGCTGGGTATTTCTGTGCATGAGCCTCCTTGCACGAGGTATTTAAGGACAAGTTTAAATCAATCCCTATTCAGCCAAGACTGATGCAGATCTTTGGCTGTCAGTAAAGAAACGTGCTTAAAACCTTTGTCTAACAGGAATGAACTACAAGCCAGGGCTTTAGGTTAGTTCCTGTACCTTTCCTGATGAGCCTTGCTACAGAGGAAAGGCATTATCTGAAAAAGAAGGTATCAGTGGTGTGAAGCCAGATTATCTTCAGCCTGCAGGGAAGTTTATTACTTGGCTGCAGCACCTCAGCAGAAAGATATTTGATATTGATACCCATCTACCAGATGCAAAAGAAAAAGAATAAAAAAGAATAGTAAACTAAACACCAAGAAACTAAACAGCTAAATGGACTAAAAGACTTTTAATATTGCCTTCCAACACAAACTATTTATGATTCTATAATTCTATAAATATTAGATTGCATTTTTAGTGTTTTGCTACTTATATCTGCCAAAACCTGCAAGCCTGCCTGTTCTCTGAGGGGACAGTCCTCACTGCAGGAGGAGTGCACCCATGTGAGCTACAGACCCTCAGGAACCGCCCCCCCAGGAGCATACCCAGCTTTTGCACAGCCAAAATGTGAATTTTATAGACGCAGCTAAAAATAAAATCTGGATTTTTTTTCCCCCTCTGTATTTGCCATTAAGTGCTTGTTGACTGTAATTAAAATAATTTATATTTCACGAGGGCAGCTTCGTCCCGCTCTCCCTTCCACGCGGGGCCACGAACTGCAGCAGCAATTAGTGAGACATGAGTGATGGAAGTCATGGTTTCAAAAGGTCAGCGATGGCTTTCCTTGCTCACAGCAGCTGCACAGAGCACCAAACCTGAAAGGAGATAAAACCTCCACCAAGGGTTCGGGTTTGTAGCAGGCATGTTGGATACAGGAAGATGTAGGTGGTACCAACAGACCCAAAATTCTACACAATACCCAGCCCCTGAGTCCATAAAATACCCTGTCCCTGATTCTGTAAAATACCCAGCCCCTGATTCTATATAATATCCAGCTCCAGATTCCATAAAATACCCTGTCCCTGATTCTGTAAAATACCCAGCTCCTGATTCTATACAATATTCAGTCTCTGATTCTATACAATACCCAGCTCCTGATTCCATACAATACCCAGCTCCTGACTCTATACAGTATTCAGTCCCTGATTCTATAAAATACCCAGCCCCTGATTATATAAAATACCCAGCCCTTGAATCTATAAAATACCAAGCCCCTGGTTCTATACTTTACCCAGCCCCTTATTCCACACAATACCCAGCTCCTGATTCCATACAATATTCAGTCCCTGATTCCATAAGATACCCAGTTCCTGATTCTATACAATACCCAGCCCCTGAATATATAAAATACCCAGCTCCAGATTCCATAAAATACCAGCTCCTGATTCTGTAAAATACCCAGTCCCTGATTCTATAGAATGCCCAGCTCCTGATTCTATACAATATCCAGTCCCTGATTCCATACGATACCCAGCCCCTGATTCTATAAATTACCCAGCTCCTGATTCTATATAATATCCAGCTCCAGATTCCAAAAAATACCCTGTCCCTGATTCTATACAATACCCAGCCCCTGATTCCACACAATACTCAGCTCCTGATTCTATAAAATACCCACCCTCTGAATCTATAAAATACCCAGCCCCTGATTCCATACAATACCCAGCCCCTGAGTTAATACAATATTCAGTCCCTGATTCTTTAAAATAACCAGCCCCATACAAAACCCAGTCCTGGCTCCCTGGGAGCAGCAAATGGAGCCAGGGGAGGATGTGGTCTGGGGAAATTCAGTCTCCAACACAGCACAAGGTGGGAGATTTCCCTTAGCCCGACATTAAAATGGAGTTTTCTCCAATGCAATCTGCCAAAAGTGCACCAGAGAAACAGCTGTAAAAATACACACATAAGGAGTTTTCTAAGAATAATGAAACTTGAAGAATGAAATTTGCTGTGCTGATAGGGGTTAGAAAATCTTACATTATACTCCTCCTTGTTCTGGTGAGAGAAGCAGCAGAGAAAATCAGCACAAGAAGCCCTTGTTTTCTTCTTGTGTTTCCATTTATTTTTATTTGCAGCAAAGTTTTCCCCATCTGGATCTCAATTTCCTCTGCCCTGCTGCAATGGGGTCACCCTGGCAGGGGTGCCTGCCTGCACCCCCAGACACCAGGCCAGCAGAGAGAGCACAGAGCCTCCACCACACCTCTGTGATTGTCAGTGCAGAATGCACCGACCTAAATGGAATTTCACCTTGGGAGCTGGGGCTGAATTGAGTCTGAATAGAGGTGAAATTCCCCAGGCAGATGGCGAGTCCTCTGGCTGGTGCAGTCACAGCCCTGGAGCACTTCATCAGGCCTTGGGAGCCCCCCATTAGCTCCACAGAGAGCTGGGATCAGGGGAGGAGAACAGCTGTAAGTGTCTCTTCATGCCAGTGGGGAGCTGCAGAGTGCTGAACTACTGCCTGTGCAATAAAAAACAAGAATACAGCTCCTCTGAATTAGTTTAGATCACCGAGGTCTCTTTGTTTCAATTATCACTGGTAAAGTCAAGTCTCCTGAAGGATCCCATTAGCTCCCAACTAGTTCTTTTACACACAGGCACCTTTTCTAATACCTTTTGCTTTAATGAAGATGCTTTTTTTAATAGCTCACACTGGAGCAGACACCAAAAAGAGAGCGGGAGCACTTAAAAATAAATGGGTCAAATGTGTCCCTGGTGTAACACAGTGGGGTGCATTGATAGTTTGTTTAGATCTAAGCTGTTGGGCAAGTGAAATGGTGGGAAAAAAAGGGAAAAGAACAAAGAACTGAATCTAAATAAAGACCTCTCTTGTCCCCCTTTTTACTGGATTCCCTTCTACAGGTCAGTAGGTGGTGCTTCCACTTTGCAGTGAGGATTTGTGGATAAGGAGTCACATCCATCATTTTCCACCTGCTAATGCTATTTACAAAGCCCCTTCCAGGGAAATGGTTAAATCCTGGTGCCTCCATTCATGCCTACACTTCTGTAGCTGGAAGAGAAGATGGTCTCCAAAGAGGAGCACAGTTTTCTGTTTCTTCTCCCTGGCTGCTGCAAAAGGAAAAGGTTCAAATTTGTTTAAAATGCCCAGATTGCTGTTCAATAAAAGTTTAAAAAACATCAAATAAAGGCAGGAAGGCAGAGGTCAGATATCCTGGTCCCTTGGTGCCTGTGACAGTTCTCTAGCAGGCTGCTCCTTGCCCTGGGGAAGACAGACTGTGAGTTTAGCCCAGGAGGCAGCAGGGAAGGGATGGTGCTGTGGGAGCGTGCCTCAGAGCTTTGACAGCAGCACGAGCACCCCAGCAATTTGGCTGCTGTCAGCACAAGGAGGAGAGGTTCTCACTGAAATTGGATGGGAATCCTTTTCTTTTAAGATACCAAATCTCATTATACACAATCTGCTTGCAAGCCCACCGCCAGTTCTGCTCGGTGATTTTCTGCTGGGAAATGCTGCTGCATTTCAAGGCTGGCTTTCTCCACACTCATTTTACAGCCCTCTTGTTAGGCTCTATTTTGCAGGGTCAAAAGGCCCTTTACTCTCAAGACTCCTCTCCATGTAGATACTCTTAAAACTAACGATAAAAATCTCCTCTCCATCTTTTAATAAGATAATGAATAGAGTTCGTGGTGCTTCAGGTCATGTAACTCATTTCCCATGCCCTGGATCATTTTCCTGGCCTTCCTCTGAGGTCTGTGTAACTCCTTCCAGTCAGTGTCAGGTGTGGGTGACATCTCAGGACAAGGATGAGGTTACTCCCGTAATTCCACTTGATTCTTTCCATGTGCACAGGGCTGTCCTTGTGCTGCAGAGCTCAGAGCTCCCTTTGGGGCTGCTGTCCTACCATGACCCCAGAGCCATCACCTTCCCAGACAGGATCTCCCATTCTGTGGCTCCATCAGCACTTTTCAGTGTCAGGATCAAAAGGCCTTTTTACTCTCAAGACTCCTGTCTACATAGATACTCTTAAAACTAGCGATAAAAATCTCCTCTCCATCTTTTAATAAGATAATGAATAGAGTTCGTGGTGCTTCAGGTCATGTAACTCATTTCCCATGCCCTGGATCATTTTCCTGGCCTTCCTCTGAGGTCTGTGTAACACCTTCCAGTCAGTGGCAGGAGTGGGTGAGGTCTCAGGACAGAGATGAGGTTACTCCTGTGATTCTATTTGATTCTTTCCATGTGCACAGGGCTGTCCTTGTGCTGCAGAGCTCAGAGCTCCCTTTGGGGCTGCTGTCCTACCATGACCCCAGAGCCATCACCTTCCCAGACAGGATCTCCCATTCTGTGGCTCCATCAGCACTTTTCAGTGTCAGCATCAAAAGGCCTTTTTACTCTCAAGACTCCTGTCTACATAGATACTCTTAAAACTAGCAATAAAAATCTCCTCTCCATCTTTTAATAAGATAATGAATAGAGTTCGTGGTGCTTCAGGTCATGTAACTCATTTCCCATGCCCTGGATCATTTTCCTGGCCTTCCTCTGAGGTCTGTGTAACACCTTCCAGTCAGTGGCAGGAGTGGGTGAGGTCTCAGGACAGAGATGAGGTTACTCCTGTGATTCTATTTGATTCTTTCCATGTGCACAGGGCTGTCCTTGTGCTGCAGAGCTCAGAGCTCCCTTTGGGGCTGCTGCCCCACCATGACCCCAGAGCCATCACCTTCCCAGACAGGATCTCCCATTCTGGGGCTCTGAAATAAACACTGGCAGGAGACCTTTCTCCTTTTTAATGCCTTTATTAGAAGTGATCAGATCGGGTGGGGAGAACTGACACATTGCGTTCATGCCGCCACTGACTCGGAAGAGGAGAAAGAGCGTTTGGTTCCACATTCAAGGTCCTCTGTCTAGCTGACATCTTTTAGGTTAGGGTAAAGGGTAAAAAGGCCTTGGCAGATACTGGATTCTGTTCCTCACATCTAGTCATCACTTTGATTCATCAGTTTTGTGTTGGCTCATTGTTTTAGGGGTTTTTGGCTGGGTTTGGTGAGGGGTCTCTCCCGCTGCATGCTGGATCCGATGCCATTCGCATGCTGACTCGTGTCCCTTCCCCTTCACCGTCTGGGTGCCATCTTCTAGAGAGCAGCAGGGTGTCACTTGATGGTTAAGAATTAAGGGGAATTCTTAACCATCAACGACAGGTAGCAAACGAAAACGACAGGTGATTACAATAACAAACAGTTAGAACTCCACCCTGGCAGCGACTGGCCCAACCTGTGAACTCTGCAACCTTTAAAAAAAATTGGGCAACTTTTCCTACTCATAACAGCTCCATCAACACTTTTCCTTCCCAGGTGCAGCAGCTGACTGTGTTTAATCCAAGTGCTGTGCCTGTCCTGCACACAGCACTGCTGAAACCACACCTCAAATGCTTCCTTTGGTTTTGGGCTCCTCACTGTGAGAAGGTCTAGAGAATGTCCAGAGGAAGGAATGGAGCTTGTCTGGAGCACAAGGTGGATGGGGAGCAGCTGAGGGAGATGGAGGGGCTCAGCCTGGAGAAAAGGAGGCTCAGGGGGGACCTCACAGAGCTTTGGCCCCTGCTGCATGTAACAAGCTACAGAACCAGAAAGAATGGCCTTGAGTTGCACCAGAAATTTAGATTGGATATTAGGGAAAGCTTCTCCATGGAAAGGCTTGTCAAGCACTAGAAAAGTGAGAGAACTCATGGCTATTATTGATCTGTCCTTTTAAACTGAAAGGTGAGGAACCCTCAGTGCCCCAAGGGCTGGAGGAAGGGGAAAGTGCACCACAAACCAATACAAACACACGTACAGCAAGGCTGAAGGGAATTTTAGCAAACATTTAACATTTCCCTTCTTCTGTTTTTTTTTTTTTTTCTTTAAAGAGAAATAAAGAATAATCTTGTCCTTCAGAGGAGATATATTCCACTGGATGGACTATTTTTTACAATAGCTGATGCCCCTGCCAGCCCAGAGGAAAGCAAACTGAGTGATTAGAAGAGTCTAAAACTATTGCTGGAAGTGAAAAAGGACGTGGAGCAAGGACAGTTATTTTTAAGCTGTGCAGCAGCACTGCATGATGATTTAACAGCACAAAAGTTACAATTTCTTGTTGATCACATTTTTTTTTCTCTTTCCAAACTTGCAATCTGTGCCTTATGAATTGCTACAGTGGCTACCAAAGAGAAAGAAGGGACCAGTTTATTGCAAAATTAATTTGTTGGCACTTGAGCTCCTGAGAATTGCACCCGAGTGCAATTTGTATTTACAGATGTTAATGATGAATGAAAGGAAGCCCCAGATGAGGAGAGGAAAGTGCAGATCATTTTGGCTGTACAAGGTATCTGGAGGAGGGCTGAGTGTATTTGTGAGCTGCAGTTAATGGCAGTGCATTCCACGGATGGCAGAGCCAAGACTTTCTCTTTATCACCCCAGATCCTCCAGCCAAGTGCAGTGGCCAGAAACAACCTCGAAACAGGTTTCAGGAGATGATAAAAGTTTAAAAGGAGGGGGAGGCAAGGGAAGATATATCCATTGGTGCTAAATGGAATAAAGAATTATACACAAAGAGAGCGAGCCCGCAGCAGCTGCAGTCAAGAAAACAAATCAACCATTTATTACTTCTCCTTCAGTGTTTTTAAATATTTATGGGATGCCATCCATAACCAAGTTAATTGTGAATGGCTGATGGTGTATTTGCAGAGCCTTCTTTCACCTGCAAGCAGCAGAACTGCTGTGAAAGGGACTTTTCATCAATGACAATAATTATATGGCCCCTTAACAGCTCTCTGTGTGCCTTATGGCATAATCCAGTGCAGCTACTCCCACAGGGAGCCAAGGAATGCCAAGGGGATGGGCAGAACACAGTTCCATGTGTCTGTGCATGCAGGGTGAGGGTCCTGCTGGGGAAAGAAACCAGCCCCACTTTGCCAGGATGAGACCTGTGAACATCCACAGCTGGGAAAATCAAAAAGCTCTGTGCTCCCTGCCATTTACAAGGGAGGAATTCATCCAGAGTGCCCTCATTACTGCTGGTAGCACCTTGCATAACTCAGTGTTTAAATAAAAACAAACAAAGAACGAACCCCAACCTGCTCCTTGTGCAGTGACCTGGTGTCAGAAATGAAGAATTTGTCTCCACACTGATTTAATCATATCAGAAAGATGGATGCCAGGATTCATTAGCGTGACACAATGTTTATTGTTTAATCACATTATCTGGCAGCTCTCGGGGAGGCTGAGGGAGGTTCATGTGACACAGCCCTGCCACAGGGAGCACAGGAGCTGCCCCTCCACACAGGTGGCTCTGGGATGTTCCTGCTGCCCCCAGGTGAGGCTCAGCACCTGAAAGTGGCCCCACACGCCTCCCTTTAGTGCTAATCTGGCTCTGTGTTTGACCTATTCCCTTCCTTTCACCACGTGGACACGGTCTGTTCACCCAGGTGCACAGAAAAAGGGCAGCAGCAAACAGGTACCACATTGAAAGGGGGTTTCTGATTCCTTTCCACACTTTTATGTGAAATCTTATTGCTTGCTGGAGACAAAATCCAAAGAAGTTTTTCTTTTTGCCAATTGACAGCTTTGCCAGGCTAACCCCCGTCAAGGTTTGCCAGACTTCCTTCAGTCAAAATAAGCATAAGAATAAAAAATCTGCTTAAGGTATTTCTGAAGCATTTTCCATTTTGGTGACATCCAACAGATTTTCATGTTCTGCTCAGCTCAGATGAGCAAGACAGTGAACAAAGCCTTGCTGTACGTGTGTTTGTATTGGTTTGTGGTGCACTTTCCCCTTCCTCCAGCCCTTGGGGCACTGAGGGTTCCTCACCTTTCAGTTTAAAAGGACAGATCAATAATAGCCATGAGCTCTCTCACTTTTCTAGTGCTTGACAAGCCTTTCCATGGAGAAGCTTTCCCTAATATCCAATCTAAATTTCTGGTGCAACTCAAGGCCATTCTTTCTGGTTCTGTAGCTTGTTACATGCAGAAGGGGCCAAAGCTCTGTGAGGTCTCCCCTGAGCCTCCTTTTCTCCAGGCTGAGCCCCTCCATCTCTCTCAGCCTCTCCTCACCCACCTTGTGCTCCAGACAAGCTCCATTCCTTCCCCTGGACACTCTCTGCACCTTCCTGCAGTGAGGAAGAGCCCAAAACCAAAGGCAGCTGGCTTTACTGTGGGTAACACAGAACCACAGAAGGGTTGGCTTGGAAGGGACCTCAAAACTCACCCAGTGCCACCCCTGCCATGGCAGGGACACCTTCCACTGTCCCAGGCTGCTCCAAATCCCAATGTCCAGCCTGGCCTTGGGCAATTCCATGAATCCAGGGGCAGCCACAGCTGCTCTGGGCACCCCGTGCCAGGGCCTGCCCATTTGCACAGGGAAGAATCGGCTTAGTTCACTCTTTGTTTCGCTTTTTTAACCATATTATTATTAAGGACAAATGAATAAAACCAAGATATTTTATCCTGCAAAAAAAAAAAGCAATAACCAAAGCCTAGAAATTTACACTTGTATTATTATTAGAAAAAAAAAATCAATAACAGTTTTTTCCCGTGAATAACTCCATTCACTTTTCATGAACTGAGAATCTTGCAGAGAGCAGGAAAAATGTTGGGTCCTGCTCCCAGCTGGCAGCAGAGCTGTGTCCCACCAGGAATTCCTGCAGCTGGGGTGCAGAACAGGGATAACTCTCCTACAAACCCTGCTCAGCAGAGCTGTAAATACACAGCCATGTTCTCCCAGCCCCAAGCTTACAGCTCCTGTTGTTAGCACACATCCTTCACAAAGACAATCAGCCTCCAGCCAAGGGCTTCAAATGATGGAGAATCCACCTTGCTGCTGGGTAATTTATTTCAGTGGTTAATTACTCCCTGCTAAAAATGTGCACCATATTTCTAGTCTGCACTTCTGCAGCAACTGCTTTAAAGCAAGTTTTTAAATGAGTTCAAATACATGCTGGAGCAGGACTTAGGGAGTTAATTAATACTGTTTGGATAGCCAGACAGTGGAGGCATGTTCAATAAAGCTGACATTTATGTATCACTATCAATTCACAAAGATGAAACACTGAATTCACTTGCAAAGCAACAGGCTTGTGGATTTTTAGACATCTTAGTAGAATTTCAATAAAGCTATAAAGAATAATCTACTTAATTTCCACCAAACCCTCTCTCTATGATGTAAGGGTAGAGCAGTTTTATTTTTCGTAATTTAGGGAAAAATATTCACTCTGTAGTCCCTTGCAAGCCTGAGCTGAGAAATATTTATCTTACTATTTTAATTTTTTCCCCATGATTTATAAATGCTGCTGTCTTTCCCCAGAGATGGGCATGAGGCTCAGATTCCTGACATTGATTGATTCAAGGGGGAAAAGTTTGTCACATTTGATCTGACAAGGCCAGCACATGCAATCCTTGGACAGATGTACCAGGGAGAGAATTCATATTTTTATCCTGAACAGGGTTCTGGTCAGATGTTATCTGAGTTCAATAATCCTGCAAGAAATTATTGTGAATATGTAAAGAGAAATAACCTGCTGGGAGAAAAAGTCTTCCCAAGTTTGGCACAGACTGAATAGCTCTGGACAACTCATTTACACCAATTCTCCTTGAGATTCACACCCTGCCTGAAGCGAAGGGACAGAACTTTTTCCATGGTTTCCAAATCAGTCAGATCAACAAATCTGAGGCATTTCCTGGAAAATGCCAAGACATGCAAACATTTCTGCTATCATTGCAAAGAAAAATCTCTTCTTCCCTCACCAACATGCAGCCATCAGAAAAAGCAAGATTTAAAGGGATTTCACGCTTCCATAAAAAATAACCCACAAGTCACTCCTGTGAGCTGCCAAACTGAGCTGACCACTAAGAAAGGCCAAGAACTGATTTTTTTTGTATCCCATGAAGAATGATGGGAGATATTGGCATTAAAATCAATATAAAGCTTATAACTCACATCACTTTTGAAAACTCAAGATTTTTGTCTTTTGTGGTTTGGGTCTTTTCAAATATTTCAGTTCAATTTAATTTGAATCAGCTCAGTTCACTCTGTTCCGCTGGTTTGTTTCGCTTTTTTAGCCATATTATTATTAAGGACAAATGAATAAAACCAAGATATTTTATCCTGGAAGAAAGCAATAACCAAAGCCTAGAAATTTACACTTGGATTATTAAAAAAAAAAAAATCAATAACAATTTTTCCTGTGAATAATTTCATTCACTTTTCACGAACTGAGAATTCCATTCCAAATGAAATGGAATTTTGCTTTAAAAAATTCCCAACCAGCCCCAGCAAATATTTCTTTCTGTTTGTAAATCTTTCCTGCCTCCCTCTACAAGTACCTGTAGTGCTTCGATGAAGACCTCCTATCTCACCCAATAAATTCAATGTACCTGTCTCCAGATGTGGGAAAACTGCAGCATACCAGCATGTATCCAAGTAAAAATGACTTCAGCAAGCATTTCTCCTTTGTTTTACTGAGAACAACCTGGCAAGCCTTCCAGGGAGCTGACCCTGAAGCAAAACAGATGCACAGAGCCTTGCAACACCTACATCTTCATTTCCTATGTTTTGCTTTTTAGAAGAAGTGTAGGTGTCTAATGCAGCTTGGGAAAGCCACATTTTCCTTCAACTACACAGTCAAAGTAAATCAAGAGTGTCGAGTAAAGAGAAACTAATTCTATTTTTCTTGCTTCCAGTAGGAAGGAGAATTGTCTGTCCTCCCCTTCTTGCCCCAAGCAACAGTCTTGGCAGCGAAGAATATTTTTTCATAAAGCATAATGCAGAAGCAGCTCTCATTCACTCCAGCAAATCCTGTTTAATCCTTGGATTTGTATCGTTTGCTGACTAGACTGAGAAATTTGGCTGCATCTAATCCTTTGGCTTCTGAAGAAAAATGGCTTATTTAAATATTTAGCTGCACTTTGTCAATAGCAGCGGGCTGGGGGTGATGGATGACAGCAATTATGCCGGGTGCATCTCCATTAACGTGCCACTTTCCCCAGGTATGGAGTCTGCCTCTTGTATGCTTTGTTTAATGATCACGACTGAGGAGGAATTTTAATGACCCCTCAGCAGCCTGTGCTCTCTTGAGGCTGGATATTATTCAGTGGTGTGGGAGTAGCTGGTGAGCTGGGATGATCAGAGCACTGCATTAGACACATCCTCTGCAAACAAGTTGACTCAGGCTTGGTGACACCCTGGGCTGCAGCAGGTGGAACACACCAGGAGGCAGCCTCAGCTCCAGCCAGGAGAGAAGAAGCAGCTCCCAATGCTCTGCTGTGAACAATGCCTGTTTTATGACTGGCTTTTTGCAAATTTTAAAGTGAATATTATATGTGTCGTGTTAGAAAGTAATGCTGTATTAATTCTCTTAAGTAGTGTGTTAAGTATAGTTTTAGGTTATAATGTTAAAATAGAAACTATGCTATGTAAAATACTTTTTTAAAGAAAGGATTCACACCAAGATAGCAGCCACAGGACACCTAAAACTTTCAGAGAAGGAGAATTTATTGCTCCATTATCAGAAGAAACAAACTTCTTCCTACCTAGCTAAGGATCAGAGGCACCTTAAGAGGAAGAAGTTGATGATGACCAGACAGAATCCTTTGTTTGAATGGAATTTATGCATCATGTATGAGATGCAGTATGAAGATGCAAGAGGCTGTTGCTTTTAAGGGTTAATCCTATGTTAACTTAGGTCCCCTTTTGGGCTTCTGTTGCCCAGGAAAAGGTACCTGGACTGTCTGTAACTCTTTGTTTCTATTGTCTCATATTGTCCTAATCCAAATTGTCCAAATTATTATTACTCTGATCGTATTACAATTTTTATAATCATTTTATTACAATTAAACTTTTAAAATTTTAAAAACAAGTGATTGGCGTTTTTCACATCTGCCATGCAGTTTTCAGTCCATCATGTGATGAGAGCACTCTACACTGCTCGCCACATTTCTGTCAGCCATGTACCTCTCTCATAAGCCATTTTTATCTATTTTTATCTATTTTTTATCTATTTTTTATCTATTTCTATGGATCTATAGGGAGACAGAGACACCAAGAGTGAAGGCAGACTGTAGGAATGTGCTCCCTGTTGACAGAGTGACAGAACTATCCTTTGTCCCCCTCAAAAAGGAAAGAAGCCCAGAAGTTTCTCTCAATTAGGTGAAAAAGCCACCTCATAGGCCTGGGGGACTTCACCTCAAACTTAGGGACAGCCAATTGGACATGAGCCAAAAGGTCCTGCCTGGGCAATTTATTGGAAAAAGAAGAGAACAAATAAACTAACTGCTTTTGTGGTGTGTTTTACCAGGAGCAACAACCTCTGGCACCTGGCTCAGTTTTTCTTGTTTGTTATTTTGCCTTTTATTAAACCTTTTTGTTTCCAAAACTGTAACAGAAGCCATCCTGCTGATTTTACGCCTCCAAGGGTAGCTGAGTTACCCTGGGTGTGTTACAGACCTCCAAGAGCTTGTGAGACCTGGCTCGAGGAGGCTCCTGTAACACCAGACATCCCTCCCTCACCTGTACCAGGAGATGCCTTCAGCACACCAGGGCTGGGCTGGGCAGGACAATGCAAACACTCCTGGCTCCTCTGGCTGCCAGAAAAAGTGAGTCAGGAATAAATCTGAGGCCATTCCACTGCTGCTCACCCTTGGCATGATCATCTGAAACAGAGTGGGTCCAGTTGTACCTCACAGGCCATTGTAAAGGCAGAGACAAAGAGCCTGTGAATCAATGAAAACAGGGGCCAGACCCACCACAGAAATTTGAGTGTAACCTCCAGTTCTTTTCCCCTCTTTTCTCCTGTCTGGGCCAGGGGTCCTGTTCCTGCTGTTATTCTCTATGTACTATACATGTAAAGTGAATTTATTAGACTGCTGCTTTTAATGCTCTTCCTTTGCTTTTCTTGCACACACAGGGCTCACATGAACCATTTCCTTCTGGTCAGAGCAGCACATATGAAAGAAATGTTCTGGTTGATTATTGCATGTTAATATTGCAGTAAAAGATGTGAGGTGAAATGTGACAATCTAGTAAATCCCAGATGCTTTGTGTTTCTTGTGCATGTGGTACAAATCTTGGAAAGTCAACAGGATGCTCAGAGGACAGATAAAAGCAAAACAGATCTTTGGATACAGTGTCATTCTCAGGTAACAGATACCCTTTAAAAACACAACATGCTCTATAAAATTAATTATTAAACTGAAGAATTGAGGGCAATCGTGACCCCTAAAAGGGCATTAACAAAGAATATCTACATTAGTGCTGTTCTGTCCATCCTTGGTGCACGTAGGATTTGGAGTCACAAAAGGCAGCTCAGTGTTCCTGATACATTTTGGAAGTAGAAAAAAAAAACAACATTTGAAATCTGCCTCCTGACAAATACAGGCTGGACCAGCATAATTTTCCTATCTATTTCTCCTTCTACAAGGTATTATTTGCATTGGAAAGAACCCTGTACAGAAGGTGTGATGGGCAGGTTTAATCAGTCAGTCCACAGACCTGACTGCCATCCTCCACCACAGCTTTCACTGCAAAGAAATATGCAGAGGCCACCTTAAAACATAATTAAAGGCAGACCACACAAGGGATCCAAACAGCTCAGCCATCTATTAATGGAAATGATGGATGCTCTGTATTAACCTTGCTGCTGTTGCAGCCCTACATACAGAGAGAGCAGCAGCCCTGTGAGCCATCCAGCGAGGTTACCTCCTGCAAATTGTATTAATAATTCACTTGTCTGTGTGAGCAAATCCCTCCTTCCCAGGCCAAAAGGTTGCACTAATTTAATGGTGCAAGGTTCAGATATCCATATGCTCCTGTAGGCAGAGATGAAGCAGAAAACGTGGAGGCTGGCAGCCACCCTTTCCTGGGCTCTGTGCAGCAGCCAGAGGCTGCCCAACCTTTCCTGTGGGATGTAGTACCAGGACAAGGGGGAATGCCTTCAAACTGACAGAGGGCAGGGTTGGATGGGATATTGGGAAGAAATTCAGGGTGCCCAGAGCAGCTGTGGCTGCCCCTGGATCCCTGGCAGTGCCCCAGGCCAGGCTGGATGGGGCTCGGAGCAGCCTGGGACAGGGGAAGGTGTCCCTGCCATGGCAGGGGTGGCACTGGATGGGCTTTAAGGTCCTTCCCCACCCAAACCCTTCGTGGTTCTGTGGTGGCAGGAATCAAAGCTGGGGATCTGCAGTCTGGCCTTTTCCAGTGCAATAGGATCCCATACACAGCCCTGGGAAAGCCCTAGCAGTCCCAGGGCTATGGGCATTTCTGAGGGAAGAGGCAGGTCTGCTGCAATTCAGCAGGGATCACATGTGCGGCGATCATACCAAAAGTAATTTAAAAGAAAATCAAAGTATCACCTGTGTTCTTAAAAACTACTTTATGTTGGCTTATACCCCATTTCTTAACTGACAGTGTTGACCTCTTCATGTCACTGGGGTGAGATGGGAGAGAGGGGAAAGGAAAGCAGAGGGGGCAGAAGATGAGGAAGCAATCATAGAATATCCTGAGATGGAAGGGACCCACAAAGTACATCCAGGGCAGCTCCTACACCCCAACAGCCCCACCCTGGGCATCCCTGGCAGCTCCTGGAGCTCTGGCAGCCTCGGGGCCGTGCTCATTCCCTGGGGAGCCTGGGCAGTGCCAGCACCCTCTGGGGAAGAGCCTTTCCCTGGTATCCAGCCTAAAGAACGAACAATCATTGAGAAATGCCCTAAATCTAAAGGGAGGAGGAAGAGTGATGGATTTCAAGACTGCCATACATTTTAAGCGTTTGTACTCCCTTGTTGAACGTCACCAATCCTCCATCATGGCCCCCAGTGAAGTGTTACATTGCCTTGCCTTTTGCCTACCTACACAGCCTAATTTGGAGTTCCCTGCTAACAGTCATTTAATCCACTGCAGGGATTTTGTGCCATTTCCACTCCTGGAGCAGTCATTTGACAACATGTCAAGTGGGAGCAGCACAGAGCTGAGGCTGAGAAATCCAGCTGTCCATTGGAAATGTGGGTGGCAGAAGCAGGGAACCTGGAAAGATCCAAGAGAAGGTGGTAATTGCCCAGGAGCAGAGATAATTGAAGCAGACTAGCCTTACATGAACCCCTGCAATGACATTTCCTTGCCACGCACAGTGCAGCTGCCCCACTCCTCGAGAGAGAATCAGGGCGTGTGGTGACTTTAAAGCCCAGATCTGGGGGTTTAACTCTGAAGATAAAAGCACTGTGGCTTTAACTGGGAAGGGTTTAACATGGCTGGAAACCATAAATGTTATGGCTTCCCAGCAGTACAGCAACCATCACTGTGAACACATGGCTGTGATGCCAGCTGTGAGTGCCTGTGCTGGATGTAATTGCTTTTTTTCCTCCTGGTGTTCTTCATCAACCACCCAACCAACATATGAAGCAGAGGAATTTGCCATATGAGAGAGGAAATCTTGCACAAGATTTGCTCCAGTTTCTCTCAGTGTTGATCTGATATGAAGGGAAATAGCAACAAGAGATTACAGGATGTAGAAGCAAGAAAAGACTGTTTGCCTAAAACCCTGGTTGAATCCAAAGTCACAGGGAAAAAGATGTGTGAATTTTTTTCCATTTGCCATTTTCCCTAAGGAGCCCTGACACTGAGCTCTCTGAGGAGTGCTGGAAATACAAAACCAATGTGTGGATGTGGCTCCAAAGCAGTGGGGACAGCCAGGTTTACAGCTGCTGGCTGCCCATGCCGGGTGTAGCCTCTCCCATCTCTGACCCTTCAGATCCTGCTGCAGCTCTTTGAGCTGCTTTGTAGCTTCCCAAAGACCCCCCAGATCTGCTGCCTTCCACTTCCCCCCTCCCTCTTTGTACATTCTTGTCCATGGTGCATCTTTGCTCTCTTCCCTCTCCCCAACCTTGACCAGGATTCAGCTCCAGCTCTGCTCCACACAGCTGTGACTCGAACAGCCCAGAGCCCAGACTTCCTACACGACACAAACAAGAACCAAACCCAGTAAAATCCATCCCCCTTCCACTGCACATAAAGCAGGCAGTGGCAGCCCATGGAATCATGGAATGTCCTGATATGGGAGGGACCCCCAGGATGAGCCAGGGCAGCCCCAGCCCTGCACAGACACCCCAACAGCCCCACCCTGGGCACCCCTGGCAGCTCCTGGAGCTCTGGCAGCCTCGGGGCCGTGCCCATTCCCTGGGGAGCCTGGGCAGTGCCAGCACCCTCTGGGGAAGAGCCTTTCCCTGGTATCCAGCCTGAGCCTCCCCAGCAGATGCCTTTTCCAGCTGTTCCTGAGCCCCCCAGCATGAGGCAGAGGTTTTCCCTTCCCTCCGTGGGTTTGGATGACACAGGGAGTGAAGACAGAAACCTGAATGTTTCTGTTTATGGAGTAAGGCAAATGTCACAGCTGTGGAGGGATATTTCACAGCCTATGGACCCTGAGGACAGAAATGCAGAAAGAAACTGCCAAGTGATGTGTTTCTTGTTTCCAGACACCAGCTTTTCCAGGCACTCTCTGGACCTGCCTGAGGAGTTGTTCTCCCCAGCTCCTGGATGAATCTGTGACAATTGCAGTGGAATTCTGGAATTCTTTGCTTTTTTCCCCTCAATTTTTGTTTACATATCTACTTTGCACCGAAATACGAATATTGTGGGCTTGGGAATCTACTTTCTACAGCTGATTCTTTGATGGAAACAATACTTTCTTTCCCCTCAGCTGAAATGAAAGGTTTTTCTCCAAGGGGTGAAAGTACATTGGCATCCATTCCAGATTTGTTATTCAGCAAACAGTCCGATTCAGGGTGTCAGCTTCCCAGCTGATTTGCAATATAGACTGTGAGATACTGTTACCCTGCTGCCATTTACTCTGCACAGTTTCACTCCAGAGAGCTCCTGACCCTACAGAATTCCGCTCAAGAGTTACCATAGGAGAAAAAAATATAAGGCAGTGCCTTAAAAGGGAACTTGAAAACGGCCAGTTTGTTTTTCATTTGTTTAAATGAAAAGACTAATCATTGTTTTCCCCAGAAAACCCGATGGTTACTCACAGATACATTTAAAAGAGGGAGAAAGATGTTAAAACCAGAAGGTGTTATTACCTCCTTGACACTTGTAGGGAAATAACAACAAGTAAAAATGCCTGAAGCTGCTCAGCCCAAACAGTTTCAGAAACAAATATTAACATTACAAACACTGCATGAGGACAGAAGAAGGATCTCACAGATGTGGTGTTTGTAATTTCAATTGTGGTATGAGCACTGTTTATGAAGCCTTCAACAGATACATGCCAGAGCTCTAATTTGGACCTTTCATTTTCATGTGGAAATAATACTAAAAAAAATTTGTTTGTTCTCTCTCTGGCTGCTCTCAGGTACTTTTCGAGTCAGTCAGTTCTTTTTAACAAGCAAACAGCACTTTTTGTTACAAGAACTTCTGAATGCAGCCCCATTCAGAATGACAAATAAATGTGAACATCATCTTCTGAGATAATTAGCAGGAAACTTCAGCAACAACTCTGACTCCTAGAATTTTAATGGCAAGAGTAACCTTTGCAGCACAGGGTTGAGTTCCTGGAGGCAGCACGAGGTTGAATTCCTCTTAAATTTAGAGCTACTCATAAATAGAAATAAACACCAAAACCAGAAATTATGGGCCTCCATCCCCCTGAGTTTGCAATGAAAACCTCGTCCACCATCACTGCTTTAACCCTCCCAAGTACTGATGAAGGCAAAGCTGTGTCCTCCACTGCCATCTCCATTTCTCCTGTCCTCCACTGCCATCTCCATTTCTCTCTCCCCTCTGGGACATGATGGTGCCTTTCCCAACACTGGGAGAACACAAAGACATGGAGCTGTGGGGAGAGCAAACCTGGAACTGCCCCAAAGGGAAGTGCTCAAAGCCAGACTGGATGGAGCTCTGAGCAACCTGGTCTAGTGGAAGGTGTGGAAGGTGTGGAAGGTGTGGAGGACTGGAACAAGATGATATTTAAGGTCCCATCTAAGCAAAACCAGCCTTTGATTCTATGAAAATCAGAAGAAGAATAACCAAGAAAGAAAAATGTCACAGACATCTTTTATGAAAAACCTCATTTTTCTTTCTTGGTTACTCTTCTGCTTTTCACAGAATCCTTTCCTTAGGATTTTTCCTCCTGAGAAGCTGAGAGGCCTCAGGAACAAAATGTAAACAATGATTATCTGCTGCTGTGGAATGCAACAGGTGCATCTGTGATTGGCCCATGTTGGTTGTTTCTAATTGATGGCCAATCACAGTCAGCTGGCTCGGACAGAGAGTCAGAGCCACAAACCTTTGTTATCAATTCTTTCTTATTCTATTCTTAGCCTAGCTTTGTGATGAAATCCTTTCTTCTATTCTTTTAGTATAGTTTTAATGTAATATATATCATAAAATAATAAATCAGCCTTCTGAAACATGGAGTCAGATCCTCATCTCTTCCCTCCTCCTTGGACCCCTGTGAACACTGTCACAGAAAAAGGCTAATAGTGATGTTCATCATGGGGAAAGGCCAGTGCAGCCTTGAGGGACTCAGCACAACTTGCCTGGGACACAGCCCTTGGGGAGGACCTGTTTGGGGCCTGATTACAGAAAGACACTGCTGAGGAAAAGAAAATTTGGGTTTATATCACATCTTTCAGACCTGAGCCGTGGTAAAATAACTTGGGAGATGAGCTGCAGCGCCCTTTATGTCTGGAGAAGCGAGGCGGCCTTTCCATGCACAGCAGCACCTTGCAGCCTGCCTTTGCCAGCACAAGTGTTCTGCTGAGCAGGAGCAGTCTGGATCTAGAGGCAGGAGTGAGGCAATTTGTTCCACTGCCTCTGCCAAGGATGCTCCTCACAATCTGCCCTGCTCTGCCTCGTCACTAAAGCAGGACCAGCAGCGACAGGGACATGTGCCAGCCCCACCTCAGGGCCAGCACAGCCAAGGGGCTGCAGGAATCCGTGTGCCCATCCATGTGTCCCGCCCAGGGCCTAAGTGTGCCCCTGAGCTCTCGGGTTTCTGTGGTTGAGATGACCTCAAGGTATCAGAAGGTCTCTTTTTTTTCTTGACCAGCAACTGAAGAAGTTGAGATTCTTCAGTTCTGCTTTTCAAGGTTGTTTATTTTCTCTTATCTGTTCCATTCTTTCTCTGACCTGCTGAGATCTGTCCAGCAGGTCGGGTTGTGGCACAGTCCCTGCCCTTGGGGTGGTGTTGGCTTTTTATACTAAAAACTGGGTGTACTTTATTTACAATAAATTTCCAATAACTATCACCCATGTTAGACAGTTTGTCTCTACTCTAAACCAATCCAAAAGTGCCACCATCACAGCAGAAGATGGAGGACAAGAAGAAGAAGGAGAAGGACAGGACATGCTCAGATTCCTCCATCTTGACTCTTGAACCCCCATTCTAAAACCCCAAAATTCTACTTTTTCACCCTGTGACAAATTAATAACCATTCTAATCAAACTCTTGTGGCTTGTAAATCTTCACACAAAGTTGGTAATCGTTTCCATGGGTTAAAATCAAAGGCATGGGTGTGTTTGACTCCGTGCCAAGGTCTCTGAGCCCCTTGCCAAGGTCTTGAATGATCCAGGGCAGCCAGAGGAATGTCCTGGGTTCTGACACTGAGCAAAGAGGTTTAACCCCTGAGAGTGCCCAGCAGCACCCACGGGATCTCAGTGAGCTGCTGCTCTCTCTGGGTGGCCCTGCTTGCAGTGACAGTGACAGTGACAGTGACAGTGACCATGGAATCCCTTCCAGGGCTGCTCCTGCTGCCTGGGATGGCTGCAGGCAGAACCACTTGTCTGCATGTGTAAGGACAAGCTGCACATCCCCACTGGGCATGTTTCCTGGGGTCCCCTCCTCCAGCAGCAGAGCTGCCCGACCTCCAGCTAACCTGCAATCCAAACAACTGTGCTGGAAGGGAATCTGAGACACATGAATAAAGCAAAGCCAATTTGTTATCCCGGATTAAACCCTCGGTGACTTCAGCAGAGCTTCACTTGATGTGGGGGTTTCATCAGCCCCAAAGTTCAGGGCAGACATGGCAGAAATATGTGCAAGGAAGCCCTGCAAGTCAGGATGATTGGCTCTGTCTTGGGTGAGGAGAAATACACAGCCTGTGCTCTGCAGAGGAATGGATGTAAATTATTGTAAGCAAAACCTAGCAGCTTGTTTACAGTGTGTGTTACCTAAATTATGTCAATATTTCTCTCATTTTTTTGTCAAGCCCTCCTTCACATGCAAACAAATCCCTCTCCCACCCCTCAGCTTTCAAAAAAAAATCAAGCAACCACATATCCTCTTCAAGTACCAGTCAATCATAGGTTTCAAGGCATAAGTAGAAGAAGAAAATATCTCTTTTTTTGCTTTTGAAATGAACACAGAATAAAAAAAAAACAAAAAAAACAACCTGTAACATCAGACCATCATTAGTGAGTGTTTAATCAGAAACAACAGATTGGCCTTCAATCATCACTAATGACAACTTCTCTGCTGTGAAGTCTGACTGTGCAGGCAAGCACAGGAGAGCTCTCAGAGCCTGACACACAGGGCTTTAATAATACTCTCTGTGACCTGTAATTCCATTTGTCCTGTAGAATCACTGCACCTGGCATGTCCAGGGCCATTTCTTATGTCCCCTCCTGAAAGGGAACAAAATTACAATGGATCCCTTCTCATGCTTCACTGAGGTAAAGGCAGTAATGAAGGGAGTAGGATTTTGCTGCACAATCAGGAGGAGCAGCAATAACTCTTCCCAGCAGCCAGAAAGTTCTGGAGGTATATTGTTTTCTCCAGCTATCTGAAATAAATCCCAGGGGGTAATTACAGAACAGAGAAATAACACATAAATCCTCTTTAATTGACAACACTGAGGAAAAAAAAGAAACACAGCAGAGTTGCAGAGTTTCATCCCTCCTCCTGCACTCCTTGTGCAGCTCCCAATGTCCCTGGGACATCTGGGAACCAGGGAGGGTCAGACCCAGAAATCTCAACCTGGATGGAGAATCTGCCTTAATGCAAACCTCTTATGGGAAAGCATCCATCTCAATCCCTGGTAATGGGTTACAGGGAAAAAACCAGCAGAGCAGAAAACTGATATCAGCCTGGATTATCTCCCTGCAGGAAAGGATTCACACAGACTCAGAGCTGCAACTCCCCAGCACAGGCACTGAGCAGGGTGTGCTGGTGCCAGTCAGGCACAGGAGGGAGACTGGAATTCTCATTCCTGCCCTGCTACAGCACCACAGCCCAGACCCACAGGGTTTCCAGATGTGTCCTCCACGCAGCAAAGGGCCTGAAAGGAAATGGCAAGGATCTGTGGGGTTTGCTGTCAGGAATCAGCATCTGAAGGCAAACTCCTTGGCAAAACCTGTGTGTAGTCTCTCTACAACCAGCAGTTTATAGGTAATCCAGTGCTGGAAGGGGCAGCACATCCTGGGAGCAGGATATCCAATTTACTCTAGCTTTTGTCACTGACCTCTACATCATCACCTTTAGGGGAAAAAAGAAATAAAAAAAGAGAGAGAATGAAAGGGGCTGGAAATGCTCCCTGAGCTGCCTGAGAGCTCTGGTGTTGGGCTCAGTGTCTCAGAGCTGCCACAGGAGCTGTTCCTGGCACTGACACCTGCAGGGCAGCACTCACTGCTCCTGGTACAGACCCAGGGCAGAGGGAGGCAGAGCAGCTGTGCAGAGCCCCAGTGCCACACTGCCAGCTCTTACAGCAGCACTGCAGGGATGCTCAGCTGTGGTGGAGTTTGTGGTCCCCAGGATGAGGGAAGAGATGAGAATCTTGACTCCATGTTTAAGAAGGCTGATTTATTATTTTATATATTATATTAAAAGAAATATATATAATATATAATATATAATATGTAATATATAATATATAATATACAATATACAATATAATATATAATATATAATATATAATATATAATATATAATATATAATATATAATATATAATATATAATATATAATATATAATATGTAATATATAATATATAATATATAATATATAATATATAATATATAATATATAATATATAATATATAATATATAATGTATAATGCATAATATATAATATATAATATATAATATATAATATATAATGTATAATGCATAATATATAATATATAATATATAATATATATTGTATAATATATTTTATATATAAAATATATTTTATATATTATATATATATAATATAATTAAAAGAAAATTATATATATTATATTAAAAGAAAATGATATACTAAAACTATACTAAAGAAAAGAGAAAGGAGACATCAGAAAGCTAGAAAGGAATGAATAATAAAAACCTGTGACTGACCAGAGTGCCAACACAGCTGGACCTGTGATTGGTCATCAAGTAAAAACAATTCACATGAGACCAATCAAATGTACCTGTTGGGAAACCATCTCCAGACCACATTCCACAGCCATCAGACAATTATTGTTTACATTTATTTTCTGAGGCTTCTCAGCTTCTCAGGAAAAACATCCTAGTGAAAGGATTTTCATAAAATATGTCTGTGACACATAGGGACTTCTGACAAGAGCACAAGGGGGAATGGCTTCAAACTGACATTAGAGGAGACATTACGAAGGAATATAATATTATGTACAGGAGATATTAGGAGGAAAATAATTCAGTACTGTGCCAGTGGTGAGGCCCTGGTAGAGGCTGGCCACAGAAGCTGTGGCTGCCCCTGGATCCCTGGAAATGTCCAAGGCCTGTCCGTGTATCCATCATGATCTAAGGCTGATCCTTTCGTTTCCTGATCCTTTTGTTTCCTGCTCTTTGCTCAGGGATACCTCTGCAAGCTGCTGTTATCACAAACTGTCCTGCCTTGTCCTGCCTGGGTACAGAGCAAGGCCAGGGTGAGGAGCAACCAAGTGCTCCCCACTCCCTCTCTGCCTCCTCCTCCTCCAGGCTGCCCTAAGAAGATGAGTAAGACAGCAGACAGGAACACACATTCCCATTACTCTCATGCAGATGGCTTTCACAGACACACAAAGCCAAAAATATCCTTAAAATAGCCATGGAAGCTGAGAGACAACACAAAAATCTGCTGATCCCAATATTGAACTTTAACCACTGGGACCCCGTCGAGTTCTCTGCTCAGTCTGCAGAGCCCCACAGAAATCACCCAGCTCCAAATGACAGTGTCATTGTCACCAATGTGCTTCATCCCAGCCTGGCCCCACAGAGAGTTCATTACAGAAGAAACTCCACAATGTCATTTGCACTTCCCTGAGTGCCAGGGATCCAGCAGCATGTGCTGCAATCCAACCTTTTCTGCTGTGGGGGAGAATGTCACCCCCACCACGGTGGCACACAGCTTGCGATTGTCTTTGCCTCCCTGCCCCAGCTGGCAGAGACAGCTCTTTCCCTCACAGAGATGTAACTGAGCAGCAGTAAATCAGGATGTCACCACTGATACCCTCCAGACCTGTGAGCAGACTGCTCCCCCCAGGGCTGTGCACAGAGGTGTTGGCAGCAGCTGTCACTCGGTTTTGTTACTTCGCTGGAGAAGATTAACTCCTGGTGCTTGGAAAGAGCAGAAACCAAATGGCAGGGTGCAGAAAACATCTGGAGCAGCAATCAGTGTGCCTCCCTTCTTTCTCTTTCACACACTTCTTCTTCACACTTTTTTTTTTTTAATTTGATCAGCGGATTTGAAACCACAAAGTAAAAGAGAAATTTTGCACCATTTTCACCAAAGTCAGTGGGATGATACACAAGTTTTAGAGCTTCATGGAAGAGGAAAAGAGCCACAGCAAGGCCTGAGGGCACACAGGGCTCCTCTCTCACTGTCTCCTTTACACAGTGATCCTGTGAGACATGAATATTGCTGATAACCAGGGAGGATACCAGGGCTCTCTGCCATTCCTGTGGAAATCCCAGTGCACTTACTGTCAAGCGGATCCATTCTGGATTTCAGGCAGGTCAAGGATGGAGGGAGTCTTGGTTATTTTGCTTCCCATTTTACATTTCAGACTTGGACTAAAGACTAAAAAGTGGGTCAGGTTCCCAGTGCAGCTGCAGTTCATTTGCAGCAGGCCAGGGACAGACCTTCCTGCCTGGGAACACTGAGGATGTCTGTCCATCTCACTCAGATTCACATTTGGAACAGGAGGGGCCTCAGGATTTTCATTGTCAGCTTAAACCCATTCCCTGACATACTCATTTTCCTTTAAATGTATAAATACTGCTGTATCTAGGCTGCACCAGTGTAGTTCTTCTTTTGTGACCAAACCCAAGTTCAATCTTCCGCTGATTCTTGTAGCATCCTATTTCTCTCTGACTTTGCTCTCTCCTCCTCTCCCTTTCATCTCTTCTTTATTCCCATTTCTATTCCTTTTTCACTGTTCTCTATGCACTGAATGCACCTTCCTTTGGTGAGTGTCTGGCTCTGAAAGTGCTGAAAGCCAGCTCCTGGATTCTGGGAAGTTGCACTACCCTGGATTCAATGCTCTCAAAGAGGCAGCGTCCCTTTCATTAAAGCAATTTGTACTGTATTATCCACATTTGCATTCAAACACACTTACCTCCATCCTAAAGCACTTGGGAGCAGATCAACAGTGAGTTTGTAAGTAGTTTAAAATACAGCAATCATAAAAATTCCAGCAGTTTTGGGAGATAGTCCTGCTGAGTTTCTCTGCTCTACACAGTTGTGCACACGGGGAGCCCCACATTGTTTGGGATAATGGCCCAAGCCTTGTAAAAGAGCTGTCACAGTGGTGGATCATATGGTTTCCAGTGAATTAAGCAGAATCACTTAAATTTGATTATCCCTCTTTCAGTTAGTGCATCTAAAAGGGTTGGGGAAAGAATTATCCAGCATCCAAATCCTTCCATTGAACTATTTTGTGAATGCAGCTTTCAAACACAGTTGACAAAATGAAAGCTTTCATTGCTGTCCCTGTGCACCCTTCCTTCATCCCTAGGACATCCAGAATGGAGCTCACAATGCCCATCACCTGTTTTAGGTGTTTATATTTGTGTGCCACAACTACAGTGCTTGAAAAGAACAACAGCAGCAGCAACAAAGCATAGCAAGGCAAATTTTCTAGATATTATCATTCCCCTGATTTTGTACAAGCAAAAAGTGACAACTACATCTGAATTTAAACCTAACCTCAGCACCCCAGTCAAACTGTAATTCTTCTTGAGCATCCTGTGAAAGTCCTGGACATGCAAAGGGGTCTCACATCCTCCCTTTTCACACTGATGTGAGCCATGTCTGCTGTGAACAGACACAAATCCACACTGGAAAGTGCTACGGGACCAGAAAAGCCAAAAAGAGAAAAAGCAAAAGCAGAAAGTTGGAGCACAACCAATTTCAAACCGAGATGGATGGTGCTCTCTGCTCGCTCAAGACACAAGGAAAAAATCTCAGAGATTAATTTGTGAAGGCCCAGCAGGAACTGTGCATGCTGGGGATTGTGGAGGAAATAAAGTATATAAAAATACAGCTTTACTGTGAGGCGAGAAAGCCAATAAATCAAAGTGCATTAGCAAATATCAGCTGTATGAATAAATTGGCAGAGCCATTATGTTCTATCAGTTTCCTGTGGCTGAATGCAGATGGAGCCAACTTCATTTCTGCAAGGGAACTGCTGGTCACAAAGTTTAAGTCACACAGGTTTTCCTGAGGGGAAAAAATCCCAAACAGCTTTCATGCCTTATCCAGCTGATTGACTAAAATGTGATTGTTTATCTGAAACTCTGCAAACCAAAATAATAAATCCTAGTCCAGAGTCACTTTTGCTTTCAAGTTCAGTGCATGAAAATACTCCCAGGATCTTGGTCTGGCCTTTTCCACGTTGTGCCTTCAGGAGAGCACAGAGCCAGCCAGGTTTTATTTGTGAGTACCTTGGTTTGAACAGACAGGTGTCTGCTAGGGTAGGCAGGAGCCTCTCTTGAAATGGAAAATGTAAAATCTCTCCCTACAAATTATTATATTTTGAAATTAAGGAGCTCTCAGGCAAAGATATGGGAGTAGGAATAACAGTTCTTTACTAGGGAAGAAAATAAAAATAAAAGAAACAATACAGTGATACAAAGCACTGCCAGAGTGATCACAGGCCCTGGCCCCTGTGTGCCAGGGGGTGTCCCAGCCCCATCCCATGGGGGCTCAGCCCTCCTGCAGTGCCAGCTGTGGCTCTGCTGCAGCAGGGATCCTGCACAAGGGGGGAGTTTTCCTCTGCAGCTCCA
Source organism: Melospiza melodia melodia (assembly GCF_035770615.1). Taxonomy (NCBI): domain Eukaryota; kingdom Metazoa; phylum Chordata; class Aves; order Passeriformes; family Passerellidae; genus Melospiza; species Melospiza melodia. Next base: position 4,815,982 of record NC_086212.1, on the reverse strand, counting down.
GGGCTGCTGCAGATGGGCCTGGGCTCCCTCTGGCCATGCAGGGCAGCAGAAAGCTGCTCCTCTGGCAATGCAGGGGGCAAAGGCTGCTGTGCTGTGCCAGGCTCAGATTGGATCCAGGCAGGAATGCTTGGCTCCTCCCCTGGGCGGAGCAGCTCCCCATGGGATGCTGGGATTGGATCAGCCCTGCAGGGACACTCAGTGGCCATGGACAGCAGAGATCTCCTGGAGGGAGGGTTGGCTGTGGGAGAGAGAAAGAAAACTGCCCCGTCAGATAGGAACAGAATACACACCCCCATTTCCAACCCAAGACAGTGAGCTTTTGGGATTCAGCAGTGAGTGAGCAGCAGAAGCTGGTGGCAGGCAGGGAGGAAAGGGCTGAAGGTCACCTCCCCTCTGGATCCAGGGAGCAATGCCCAGGGGCTGGAGCTGGGTGAGGCACAGAACACAACTCTTCTTCCCCAGAGCAAGAGGCAGAGGAATCCTTACACAGACTGCCCAGGGAAGGGGAGGAATCCCCATGCCTGGAAGTGTTCAAAAAACATGGATCTGTGGCCCTTAGGGGTATAGCTTATTTGGGGACCTGGCATTGTCAGGTTAAACGTTGGACTCAAGGATCTTAGAGGTCTTTTCTAGCCCTAAATATTCCACAATTCCTTAGGACAGTGCAGAGTTGATGCTCCTATGCATAGCCAAATGAGACAAAACTATGTTTTGTTCCATTTTCTGTTGAATGCTCAACTGTTAAAGCATAGTTTTGTGGCATACAGGTGGAGAAGGATCACTTTACAGAATCTGTTCTTTGTAAATCCTACAGAAATGCTACAGAGTCAACACAAATGAAAGCATTCAGAAGCCTGTGTCTTGCCCTTTCTTATTATTGTTTGCATGAAGTTAATTTTTTTTCCAAGACTGCTGACTCTCTTCTGGGAGTTCTTTTAATTATGCTTATAATATTATTTCAGTAGGAGCATTATCATTCTTATACTACAAAATTACTTGATCAAAAAAATTTGTTTTAAATCTCCCTAGACTGCAGCAATAACAAGGAGATGCTCCAACCACGCCCTCTCCAGCCTGGGCACCAGAGAGAGGGAGTGAAAAACATGTGAACTCCCCAGCTGCTTTCCTGCTAATGACTTTAACCAGGATAATGAACAGGAACTTGTGGAAAATGGAATATTTAGTCCTCTTGGGGGGGAGGAGAAAGAGTTGCTACTTCTTGGATTTGTTTTGTGAACTCCAAGGACCAAAAAGTGGTAGTCACTTCTGAAAATCTTCACTCTGAATTCCAGCCAGAGCCCTTCCAAGGGGAGCACTCTGCAAGCAGGAGAAGAATTGTGAAATATCAGGAGTTGATTAGAACCCTGCACTGATGTCCCAAAATGCCTCAGGAGGGAGGCTCAATGCTTGGGGAACTACACTGGGACTTGAGACTCATTCCCATCTCTCTCCTAATCCTCATACAATTTAAGAGAAGTCCCTCAGGCTCACTGTGCCTCAGTTTCCCTTTGCAGGGGTGTCTCAAAGATAATAAGTTAATGAGCTGTTAAAGGAAATAGGGATATAGACCAGCTAAGAAGTGAATCAGAAGCATCCCCACAGCTCTGGGTGCTGGTGTAATTGCAGAACACCAAGGTATCTCTAAATTAGAAAAAGGAAAAAAACAAGTTTCCTTCTTCTTGTAGCATCACTTGTGGGTATTTCTGGACTTACTCCTACAACATTAACTAGCACCTAGAGACAGACTGAGCTGGTAAATTCAGCTCTGGAGGCAATGTTCCATAACATCCCATTTGCTAAAGCTACACCAGGATTTCAACAACCCACAGTTGTAGGGATAATGGGGAAATGTTTTTTTTTTAGCAATGGAGATGCAGATTTCTACTGTCAGCAAAAAGCAACTGTGAACACATCATCCAGGCTGTTGTCTTCATTGTCTGAGGGCTTGGCCAAAGGCCTGGGAGGGCATCAAGAGCTCCCCAGAGTCACCTCACATTGCATTTGCCATTTAAACATTGTGCTTAAGTCTCCCAAGCTCCTTCAGCAATTTATGGACAACCAGACGTCCCTGGACATGCCCATACTCTGTGAGCATCAGACAACTGCCTGAAGCAGGTGCCACACCAGGGGCTCCCTGGGGTTTGAATGCATTGCTCATGCAGGCTCTGGACATTGAGTCTTCTTTCCATTATGGCTCATTCCTGCAACAAATAAAACCAAAACCAAAAAGCCCCAAACAAAACCAACAAAACAAACAAAACCAACCAAAAAACTGCAAACAAACAAAAAAAAATCCCAAACCAAAACAAAAAACCTCCCCAAAAATAGATAAAAAAATCAGCAAAAGAACAAAAACAAAAAAAAAAAAAAAGTTCTGAGCAAGAATATACCAAATTACTTTTCCCAGCTCTGTGAAATGCATGGGAGGCTGAATTTGCCTGAAGCAAACCAGTTTGGTTTGAAACCCACTGAACACAGGTGCATTTAGGAAAAGCAACAGTTCCACGTATTTATGTCTGACCTTATTTTTTTATGCTAGCCTTCAGGACAGCAAGAGGTCAAACCCTTTATTGTGCCTTGAAAAAAATTTGGCAGAATTTACATGTAATAAATGCCTTCTGAGAGCAAGTATTGTATTTACCACCACCTCTAAGTTGAGTCTGTTTCCAAGGTGCCACTGCAGCCCCTTGTAAGAACCCACCTGGAAACACTGCAAACACTTCGACATAAAACAGTGCAGAGGTGCAGGAGTTACTCAGCCTCTGATTTGTGAAGAAGCATCACATCTCAGGTGTGAACTACTCATTAAAGCCTCTTTCTTCCGCTCATTTTGTTGATTTTGCTGTTTGCCCTATGCCATTAACGAGCTGGCAGTGAAAAATGACCCTTCCCACCTTCCATGGAGCTTTTCTCTGGGGATCAATAAACAGCAAGCAAGGAGATGCAGACTTAGACACAGACCCTGCCAGATCCAAGGCAGCTCCTCTGCCCAGAGGGCTGAATGCAATCACATCTCAGCCAGGAGCTCCCATCCAGCCATCCCAGGGCCATTTTTATTCCAAAGGCTGGTAGCACCAAGCCATAAGGAGTCTGTCACACATCAGTAGGGCTTGTAAATGCTCCTCTGGGAAGGCAACTTGCACAGCAGCCCTGCTTTATTACTGCTTCCTCATCCTGGTTTTATTTCTCTCCAAAGCACCACTTCATTCTTTAGAACAAACAAGTATATTTTTGAAATAGCCAGAGCACTTTGCCCTCACGTGCTGTGCTGTGAACTTCACAGATCGTTCCTCATTTCCTCAGGGAAGATGCTATCTCTACTCTGAAACCTTTTCTGTGTCATTGCTGGACTTGTGGCTGCCTGGACAGAATTGCTTCAGAACCTGGGGCCTCACAAAAAGCGGGGCTGGGCAGAGCCAGGGAAGCTGTGCAGGCACAAAGGCAAAGCCCAACATCCTCCCCTGCATTTCCTTGGGTGGAGCAAGGACATTTCCACAGGACTGAGCCCATGCTTGGCTCACTGCAGTTTCAGGAGATGCCTTAGGTGGTCACCATTCCTCCTCCTTTGTGTCTGCAAACACAAAGTATTTGAACTTCAGTTTCTGGCACCTGAGTGAATCCTCCCACCTGGGCACCAGGGGCCTGTAGTAGAAACAGGGCAACCCCAGCACAGGGAATGATGTGCTCTGGCTCCATGATTCAGAAGGCTGAACAAATGCTTTATTAAGCTATGCTATATCACACTAATACTGTACTAAATTACATACTATAGAGATACTTACTATATTAAAGAATACTATATTAAAGAATACTACATTAAAGAGATGCTAAAGAAAAACCTGTGACTGTCTGGAGCCAGCCACAACACAGCTTTGACCCAACTGGCCAAGAAATCAAACCAACCTTCACCCGTGTCCAATAACCAAATCACTTTGGGTGAACAGTCCCCATAACACATTCCACATGTGCAAAAGAGGAGGAGTGAATAGAGATAAGAATTGTTTTCTCTTCTTCTCTGTGGTTCTTGCTGCTTTCCCCAGGAGGAATCCTTGGAGAAGTTGTGCCTGCTGCTCTCTGTGAGGAATGCTGTGGCCACAGGGGTGGCCTGGGTGCTGTTCTGGCCCTGCCAAACCCCAAACTGGTGCTCCTGGCTGAAGTCACTGCTCTCTCCATGGGGACACACAAGGGGAGCCCAGTTTAGTTCATCACAGCCCAGCTCAGGGGCTGTTGTTTGTACAGTGACTGAAAAACAGCCCTGGTGGCCCTGAGAGCATTAACGTCCTTAATTTCTAAGCAAAAATACGGATTTCTTCAGTCTTTCTCATGAGCTTATGGCTGAATACAACTCTCAAATGTTGCTCAAAAAAAAACTGCACCGCAGAGGGAATGCAGGATCTTCCCATGGGAATGTTATCATCTCAATTTTCCTGAGCAGCTCTGTCCACTATCAATGATTTTTGTCATCCCTCAGCCATCTTCGCCACACTGTCTACATTTCCATCTTTAGAAAACCAAACCACCACGTGGCAGAACTGAGATAATAAGGAGACCAGCTGGAATCCTTGGAAATGGAAAGTGTTTCTAATTAAAATAAAAATATTCCATTTTTAGGAAGGCTGAAAATTCAAACAATATGAAAGAGCAATTAGATTTTCCCCCATGTCCTGGTTTTGGTTGAATGCTATTTGCACTACAACACTTCAAATATCAAGTGGGACCAAAAAAGTCACTTTAAGGGAAAGTTCAAAATAGTAAAACATATTTAAACATCATAGTATTCTGATTTCTCTTCTAATGAATAATTCTTTGTGGATTGAATGGTTTGGCAAAGATTTTTAAAGCATCAGCTTTTGCAAAAATGGAAATCTGCTCTTTTAAAATGTTCTGATAATAAAACTTTCCTTTGCCAGCCAAGGACACTGCTCTCAGAACTGCAATTTGTACTGTCCTCTTTATAGGACATTGATCTCTCTGCTCCATGTATTAGAACACACACACTTCACAGGTTAATGACAAAAATGTAGTATTGGTTTCAAATCCTGTTTCCCAGGGAATTGCCTTTTGATAGAAGGGAATTTGATCAATGCCCAGGCCCCATGGGCACTGCCCAGACAGGGAGGGACAAACTGCAATGAAATCCACGAACAGGAGGTGACAGTGAGCAGCCACAGGCACCAAACTGATGCTCCAGAGCTGTCCCAAAGTCCCCTCCCTCCCTCCATCAAATATGAACTCAAGGATGGCCACTGATGATAAATGTGCTTTGGACAAAATCATTCTGAGCCTCACCTCCCAGCCAAATTCCAGGTGTAGCTTAGAATATTTTGCTTTTCTACAGCACTTTCTTTCCTATTAAGTCAAAATCCCTAATTTTTATTCTCTGTCTTAAATGGCTTTTTATGCTTCTTACATTGCTGTGGCTCCTCTTAGCTCTGGTCCAGAGGGAAGATACCCAATTCTTGGATATTTTTAGTATAAATCAAGAGCAGTCCCCCTAAAGTCAAAAGTGCATAAAAGCAAAGTGAGAAGACAATTAAGTCCTGCTGTTTACAAAGTGCTTTGGAATCTCTGGGAATAGAAAGGTGTTATATAAATCTAAGATATTATTTATTAGTTTATAATAAATCCACGTGGCATAATAATGCACACACAAACTCTAAATACAGACAGAGGTCAGTAGGTTGTGTGGCTCTTTTCCCTCTCTCTGGAGAGCAGTGTCTTCTAAAACAAGAAGTGAGTAGCAAAATTAAAAGAGAAAGTGTAAGGGCCAATAAAAACAAGCTGCTTTTTAGCCCCTATAACTGCACATTGTGTTTCAATGGCATCTTCACTTAATACTTCAATTTTTTTCTCACTTTGCAAGTCCACAGAGTAATGACAGCCTATAACAGAGAGCTTCAGTGCTAATTTCAGAATGCCTGAGTCAGCCACTTATCTTCATTTATCCTCTTCTGCTGGAATCTTGTTAAAAAAAAAAAAACCAAACCAACTCCAATTTCATAACCCTAAAATAAATGGACACACACACTCCCTCTCCTTATGCTTTGCTGAAAATTAACTTTCCTGTGCTATTCTCCTTCAATTTCTTGCTACTGCCTTTATTCCCAGCTACATTTAGTGCCAGCAGTCAGATTGGTCTTAATGTTAAAGCTGTAAGGGTTCCTATTCATTGATTAAATCACACTTTATTTAATGATTACAGAATGTCAAACCCAGCAGACCTTTCCCTTCCCAGTAGTCTGCAGCTTGTTGCCTGTCCCTGTGGTGACAAATCTTCTTTTCCAGGGGTGAGATCTTCATATAAATTGTGTTCTCTTCCAGAATAGCACAAATCCAGCCCAGGATTCCCTAAATGCTCTTTAATTAGCAGCAGACACTCTGGGTGTGTCTGTCTGTGCTGTCTGCAACCCTTTCACTGTGGTAATTAGATGGACAGCACAATTTGGAGAGTGATCTTCCAGCTCCAAGCCACAAACCACAGAATCACAGACTCTTTTAGGTTGGAAAAGGATTCCAAGATCCTCGAGAGCATCCATTGACCCACCCATGGAAAGCCCACCACTGATCCCTCATGGTTTGAGCATTTCCAGGGATGGAACATGTCTGTAGTGTTTGTGAGGCCCCCAGGACAAGGTGAGAGACGAGAAACCTGACTCCATGCTCTCAAAAGGCTGATTATATTATATTATATTATATTATATTATATTATATTATATTATATTATATTATATTATATTATATTATATTATATTATATTATATTATATTATATTATATTATATTATATTATATTATATTATATTATATTATATTATATTATATTATATTATATTATATTATATTATATTATATTATATTATATTATATCATTACATTACATTACATTACATTACACTAAAACTATACTAAAGAAAGAGAAGGACACAGAAGGTTTAACAAGAATGAATAATAAAAACTTGGGACTGCTTCCAGAGTCCTGACACAGCTGGCTGTGATTGGTTATTAATTAAAAACAATTCACATGGAACCAATCAAACATTCACCTGACATTCATCAAACAATGTCCAAGCCACATTCCAAAGCAGCAAAACACAGGAGAAGCAAATCAGATAATTATTGTTTTAATTTCTCTCTGAGGCTTCTCAGCTTCTCAGAAGAAGAATCCAGGGCAAAGAGGATTTTTCAGAAAATATCGCAGTGACACATGTCGATGTTGGGGAGCAGCCACCAAGCCTGAAAGAGCTTTTAAATCAGGAAGCAGACCTCAGTCACTGCCTGGGGATGGGGGTTCCAGCTGCAAACATGGTTTGATGAATTTACAGCTGTGGACAGTGACCAAAGGGTGGATGCTGAGGGTTCTGTGTGCAGTGATGGCTGTCACCTCCCCCTGGGGGTACAGATGGCACCAGCAGGGCACTGATGGCTCCTCTGCTGCTTGAGGACTGAGGGTTCACCTGGCACAGAGGCTCCAACCTCCCGTCTATGGATGCTTTACACATCTGCCAGGTGGTGTGGGAAAAGCAGCACTGGTAACTGATGGTTTAGGGCAGTTCTGTGCTTGGCTGACAGGAGTGTGTAGGGTTAGGATGAGAAAGTAATCCTTCTTTGTCTGGAACAGGCTGCCAGCAGAAACCAGCAGCTTTTCTTGTGTGGGAGCATTTTGTTCAGGACAGTGAGGTGGCAAAAGTTCAGCCACTGCCATGCACTGCTGTTTCCACCACCAGCTGGGCTGGAAGGGACCCAGCTCAGAGCAGGTCCCATCAGAACATGCTGCTCATTGACTTGTTGGGATGTCATGGTCTCCAGAGATGAAGATTTCAAAACTTCCTGGGGTCTCTGGAGTCCTCTGCAGGACCCACATAAGTGCATCAGTGTCAGGGTCTCCAGCTGGTCAGAGTGACCCCGAGAAAAGTTGGAAAGTCTCTTTTCCCAGCCCGGCACTTGAAGGAGTCAGGGCTCTTCATTTCTCAGTCTCAAGGTTGTTTATTGTTTCTTATCTATAAAATTCTTTCTCCTGCCCTGCCGAGGTGCATCCAGCAGGACAGTTCCAGGCACTCTGCCTGCCCTCGGGGCTGTGTTATGTCTTTATAGTAAAAACTGTGTGTACAATGTTTACAATTACTTTCCAATACCCATCACCTATGTTAGACAGTGAGCTTCTACTTTAAACCAATCCAAAACTCCCACCATCACAGCAGAAGATGGAGGCCAAGAAGAAGAAAGATAAAGGCTGGACACACCCAGATCCCTCCATCTTGCCTCCTGAACCCCCATTCAAAAACCCCAAAATCTACTTTTCCACCCCATGATAACTTCACTATTATTCTGCCTAAACTGTTGTGGCTTGCAGATCTTCATTTAAGGTTGGTAACTTGCTCCATGGGTCACAATCAAACCCACAGGTGTTTTGGGCTCCATGTCAGGGCTTCTGAGCCCCCTGGCAGGGGTCCTGGCCATCCTGGACTGCCAGAGGGATGTTCTGGGTTCCCACATATCAGTGATGTTCCCACACTCTAGAAAACAAAAAGATGATTTACACAAATGATCTCTGACATTCATAGCCACAAATGGCCACAATGGCAGTGCCACAGACTGATGCAGGGACACAGCAGTGCAGCTTGCCCAGCTTTGCCCAGGTGTGGGCACGAAACCAGGCAAATGCAGAAGGAACACTGACATATGAAGGCTGCAAGACAGACAAACAACTCACTTGGTACAACTGAAGGTTCAGAATTTGCCTCCTTGTCGGAGCAGTATGAACTTGATGAATATTTCAGCTGCCCCACTATATTCAGGAGAGTCAAATAACTGCTGGGATTTTTTTTTTTCTCCGTGCCCTGCACTTGTGCATGTGTTAATATTTGCTGTGCTTTCTGGAAATTGCTTCCATCCTGCATTCTGTTCAGATAACAGCAGAGCAGAGGAGACATATGCTGTGCTGACAGCAAAGAGATTGTTGGAGCTTTCTTAAAGCTGGCAAAGAACATAGCAGCAGCAGGAGACAAATGTCTTCCCCTACGAGGAGCTGGTCCCCTCAGAGCACAAACAGCTATGTACCAGCCTGGGCTGTGATTTGATCCTCATTTTAAACCAGGCACAGGCTCACAGTCCTGCCCATCACAGTGTCAGCACATTCCCTGTCCCTCTGGGCAGGAGCAGCTTTCCCAGCAGGGTCTCCAGTGGGGCTCTTTCCCACTGGAATCTGTGCAGGCTGAGCCAGATCAGGATGCTTTGTGGGTGAAATAAAATGCTCTCCATGTCTGCCCCATTTCTGACCTCTCCTGTGAGATGAGGGCCATTTTCTGAACAAGAATGATTTTATTCCTTCCTATTCCAAAACCATGTTATCTATTACTGCTTTGAGTTCTGCTCAAAAACAGCAGCTGAAATCTCTGTAACTTTGGCCTAAATGATGATCAAGCTTTATTTTAAACTGAGGCTTAAGTACAACTCTGGCAAATGGTTGTTGTAGCCTTTCTAGCAGGAGCTTGGTGCTCCAGATGCCTTGGCTGTTGTGTTAGAGGAACCTGGAAATAAGACAAAATATTCATCACTCAGGTCTCATAGTTGGATATGGATGAGTATTGAATGGAAGACAATGACACTGTCATTAACAGAAAATACTTCAAAGGGTTTGAATCAGGCCCAAGGTGAACTCTACAATATTTTCAACTTTGAAAGTGACCTCTCAAAGTTTGTTCTTGTTTTGTGTTTGTTTTTATCAGAGCACAAATGCTCCTGGATTTCAACAAGCCTCTGCACCAAATTTGGCTGGCAAGGAGGAAAAGGGGAATTGGAAATTTGAACTGTTTTAAATATAACCTTTTATGATATATGGTCTCCAACAACACATTGTGTTTCTGTAGAGTCTTCTCTGTGTGGTCCTTAAATCCCTTTTCATAAATAAAACCATCTGTCTCCTTTGAACTATAGCAGCCTAATTTAAAAAGTCAGTATTTGCCAATGTCTACAACTCATTAGCTCTGAAGCTGTGAAAAACTTCCCTATCTGGCTTTTCATTCAGCAGGCTTTGGCAATCACTGTGTTTTAAAAATGATGCCTGTTAGTTGTAAACATCCATTTTTATGAAAGATGTGTTTTGCTTTGGATATCAGGTGAACTGAAAGGTAAATGTGAGATTAGGAGCAAAAGCTGAGCAGTCAGCCTCTAATCTGAAAGGAAAATCTCACCTGGGCATCAGCGCTGGGACAGATAAATTCTTCTTTTCCTGTTGTGGTTTTACAGCTGAGCACAGCCCTACCCACATGTCTTGGTTTGGAAAGCCAGGAGTCTGCTAAGGAAGGCAGGAGCCTCCCCTGAAATGGAGAATGTAAACCCTCCCCACCCCTCTGAATTGCTATACATTTTAAATTAAGGGGCTCTCAGGCAAAAATATAGGAGCAGGAAATAACAGTTCTTTAATAGGGAAAGGAAAAAGAAAAAAAAAAAAAAAAGGATAAAATAAACAATGCAGTACACTAGAACAACACTGCCAGAGTCAGAACCCAACCTGACACCTGTGGGTCAGGGTGTTGGCAGCAGTCCCATTGGAATTGTGGCTCAGCCCTCCTGCAGTGTCAGGGCTGGTTCTGCTGCAGCAGGGATCCTGGAGAAAGGTGCAGTCTCTTCCTCTGAAGATCCAGGGGCAGAGGCAGCTGCTGTTCCTCTGGGGAATCCAGTGGAGAAGCTGTGCTGGTGTCTCAAAACCTCTGGATTATATCCAGGTAGGAATGCTTGGCTCCTCCCTCTGGGCTCACATCTCCCAGTGGGATGCTGTAGTTCTTATCAGCCATGCAGGGACATTCAATAGCTGTTATCAGCAGGTGTCCCCTCCTGAGGGAGGAGTGATTGTGGTCACTCAGAGAGAGAGATAAGGCAAACTGCCCACTTGACAAAGGTAATCTGCCATACAGATGGTAATGGAAAACATCTTGCAATCTTCAACACCACACCAGAGCCCTGCAGGCTCCTGCTGGAGCTGGGGAATGTGACCTGCAGAATTTCCCTGGTGCTGCAGCAGGGTTAGAGATGTTGCCTGATGGAATTGCAGCTTGCTGGAATGCTCAAAAACAAAGTGCAGGAAAGAAAAGCAAGGAAACATCCAAGAGAGCCACAGAGGCACTGCCAGAGTGAGAGCTCAAAGGAACCAAGAGCCTGCTGCAGTGTTAACTCTGGTACCTGTCAGGTGCAGTTGTGATCAGTGTGATCATTACAAATAAAAGAACAAGGCTCAGCTTGTTACACACTAACTGTCTGCAAGTTAGAAAAGAGGGAACCTGGTTTGTACAAGAAGAATTTTTGTCTCCCTAGATTTGGTAAAATCTTTCACCTGACACTGCTTTTAGCCAGGGTAAGGATGAGGTGTGGGTGAGCTCAACCCACAGACCAGGACAGGCCAGTGAAGTGCAGCTCATTTATCAGGGGAGCTCAGCAAGGGCAGGCTGGGTTTGTCTTTTCTCTCTGAACAGGGATTTCTATCTCTAGGGCTGTTAATATAGCACCTTTTAGAGACAGTGAATTCTCTTCAGAAATAGGGAGATAATGAGGCCATTTCCACTCAACACTGCATTTAGATAGAAAAACAAAACAAATAATGCTGTCAAGATTTATAGCAAATACATTATAAAGGGCAACAGAACATTTGTATAAAGAACTGAAATGGACCTGCAGTAGAAAACACACTTTACTTTTATGACTTTAACTTTAGGGCATGGAAGGCACCTCATTAATGATTAGAGAGATACAGATGAGCCATAATAGTCCATGTATCCTTATAAATGATGTACAGGGAGAGCTAAAAGACAGCAAATTGCAGTCTTCACTCTTGTGCTTTTTCCTCTTCACCTCTTTCTTTCTCAGTCTTCCAGCTGAAAGAATGAATTCAAATTTTTATTGACCAACTGGGTATTAACTTAGTCAAATAACTGATCACTTCTGGTAGGTGGCATAGATAGCTGGTTTGCACTAAAGCATCTGGAAATGCAGTAACCTCTTGTAAACAGCATAAACTCTGTTTTTAAACCTCTGAGCTGTGTTTCCTGGCAGGAGCCATCTCAGAGCTCCATCAGGTCTTGCTGACAGGCAGGTGACATAATTAACTCATTAAGTCACAGCAGCTCATTCTCTTTGGATCATTTGACCTTATGCTAAAAGGCAACCCATTAATCAAGGGCTTGTCCTCCGTGTGCACAGGTGAGGAAGGAGAGGAAGGAAGGAAGAGGGGAGAAACAAAGAGCAGAAGGAAAATAAAGTGACTTACTGAAGGGCACAAGGAGTCTGCAGGACCCGCATGCCTGAGCTCAGCACTGAACGCCAGCACTGGGACTTTGTGCCAAGAAAATGCCTTCTCCAGTAATCAGGAAATGTGTGTCTGACATCAGGAGGCAAACACACTGTTTTCCCTTCAAGACAGAGAAAAGGGCAGTGGTGACTACTGGGCTTGGCTGCACTGAGAGCTCAGAGTTTGACCAACCTCCCCAGGACAGGGCTAGCAGAAAAGTCTTATTTCTTTGTGGTGGAAATCACTGGAAGAGAAAGCTTTGGCAGTACAGGGGCTTTCTCTGTGGTGGATTGCCCTAGGGTGACGTTATGATGCTTGTATCCCCATTGATGTGTTCTGTTCATGCCGGATATGATGTTCTGTGGCTTCAAGTCTGGCTCTAAGGAATGAAAGTTTTGTTTTGTTTTGTTATCAGCTGCTCCCCCATGGCTGGTGGGACACAGAGACAGGGCAGTACATGGTGCTGCTTTTGCTTTTTGCTTTTCTCTTGCTTCTGCTTGCTTCTGCTCATTAGCTAGTTTAGCTAAACAGTCCAAATTTTTCCCTGGACTGTTTTTCCTTTCCCTTTTTTGGAACCCCTCGAGCCTGCTCTGGACTGGGCCCTGGGAACACCGAGAGTTTGCACCTTGTGGCTGCAGCAGCTGCCCCAGCACAGGAGGGGCTGAGAACAGAGCGACCACCCCCAGAGAGACTTTCTGAATTTGTCATCTTTTTCAGAGCAGTGACAGAGTGGTGCCATCCAGTATTGTTCATTCTGTGTGCTGGGGGTGCTGTGCCTGTTAAATAAACAGGTTCTTTCCATTTCTCTCTGGGGAATCCTTCCCAAACCGGCTGGGGGAAGAGGCTGTGTGGGTTTGCTTTCTGGAGGGGCCCCTTTGGAGGGTTTCTCTCAAATTTGCCCTAAACGGGACATGGAGACACAAGCAATTCCTGCTACAGAGTTGGCCAATCACAGCAAGAAAGTCAGGGTGGATAAATCTCGGAGTATTATTCAGAAAGAAAGAAGAGAGTGACTCTTTCCAGCCATGGCACAGCTGAAAGGGAGGAAGCAGAGCTGTTCCATCCCTGCACTGAGCATCAATCGTCAGCTGTGGCCTTGGGCTGGTCTGGATGTGACTATTAAGGAGGTTAATGGAGTCCTGAGGCTGCTCTGAGGTAGACAGAGACAGTCTGGGCAGCCTGAGCCTTGCATTTCCCTCTGCTGTTCCCTTGGCCTCCAGCAGACAGACAGACAGACAGACAGACAGACAGACGCACACTGAGGTCAGTGCATCCCCAGGGATTCTCAAAATCTGCTCTTGTGGAGGCACCTTGTGATTTCAGAGCTGACTTCTCCTCTCCCTTGCCGTGTAATTCTCTCTTTATGGAGTTCTTACCTTGGGGGAAATGGGTTTTATTGCAAAGTCAAAAGGTAATTTTTACATAGACTCTATTACCTGTTTATAATTAAAACCATAAAATCCCTTTGTAACAGGCTTAATAACTTCCCCCACACCAGAAGAGGTTTTCATAAAGAGTCATTAAAAGTACTCACAGCTAATGCTGGAAAATCAAGAGAAACATAGGAAATTATTGAGACTTATTTCAGCATTTAACAATGGGCACTTTCCCCCATTTATTGGAATAGTTCAAAATAACAAGAAATGGCAAAGAGATCAACCTCAGCCTTTCTGGTCCTTTTCCTCTACTTTTTCCTTCTTCCAGGAGACCTCCAGTCCTGGGATTTTCCAAGGCTGAGAGCATGAGCTGTGATTAGCTGCTGAGATTTCTGACCTTGAGAATTCACTGGGATTTGTGGCCTTGAGGATGCACTGACAAGTTCAACTCCAGATGTTTCTACAAGCTCCTTCACGTCCTGTTTGTTTGTCTTGACTTCCCACCATTCCTGATCATGCTGGCAATGTGAGCAGTGAGCTAAAATTCCTCCACACTTTTCTGTCCTTTAGGACCATAGAGGCTGAAAGATGTTTTTGGCTTATGAAAGCTACTAATATATATATAGTAGAAACACTATAAGCAGGGAAATGTGACCTTTAAAACCAATGGATGTAAAATTACATGTTTTACTTTGCAGTAACAACTGGCTCAGGCTGAACTGGACCTGGGGCACTCCCTGCCTTGGGGGACCTGCACTGGTCCTATCCCAGTTTTTTGAGAATCAAAACAAGCAAGGAAAAATATAACAACAAAACAACAAAACCAAACAAAAACCTCCACCCTCACCAACCTAAAACCTACAGGCAAAAATAAATCCATAACAAATCTCTAGCAATGTTTTTAAAGCAGGCCATAGGTATCATCCAGGCTGTTTGACCTCCATGGATTTATGACCTGCAGGCATCTCAACCAGAGACCAAAGCAGCTCTGCCCTACAACCATCCCTGTGCTGTGTTTCATTGTCAAACAACCTTATCTTCAGCTCAGATTTCCAGCCTGGGTTTTTGCTTTTTTTTTCCCTTGGCCTAAATAATGTCCTCATCATCAGGAGTGCTCGATAATGTCACCTTGGCAGAGAATTATGTGTGCAAATGAGCTAAAATTGGCCAGCTGAAGTGGTAGCAGAGTGGAGGTGAGTCCCTGCTCATGCCAGGTTCATGGGTTAATAGGCAAGTGTCAGCATTCCACCTTCTGCAAAGGAGGGGATCTGGGAGAGTCTGGAAAAGTTCAGCCCCTTTAGAGCCTGGTTAAAGACAGATCTCAGCTTTATTAGGGGCAGAATGAGCAGAGTCTCCTTGAAGTCAGGCAGTTTGGAGCCCTAATTTGGGGAGCAATGACTTCAGAATGCTGCCACACTCACAGCCTAACAACCTGTTAAACTACAAAACTGTTAACAGCATCTTATTTCATCCCCCCTCACTAAGCACTATTTTCCTTAAATTTCCATTCTCCATTCACAATCACATCTCAAACATCTCTTGGGTTTTTCTGTAAATCATTTCCAGCCCAAAATGCTGACTCATGGGGGAACTGAGGTTAAAGAAACTTTATTTATGTCAGAGGAATTGATCGCTTGTAATTTAAAGCCTTCCTGCACCACTATTTATCTTCTGCCTCTTGCTCCATGCCTTTGTCCCACATCTGGGCCATGGCTGGTGCAGAGCCATGTATCTGTCAGAACAGTGGAGCTGCCTCATTGCTCATTTTTGGCCTCCTTGACCTTGCCTGCTCACCTTACTTTATTAGTGCAGTTCTTCAAAACTTCTGAAAAAGCAAAATATTCCCCCTTGATGCCCTTCCCCATCTAATATAGTAGCACTTCTAATGGTTCTTTCAAGCTGTAGCAGCCTCTCAACTCCCTCACCCCTGCCACCTTCTCCCTTCTTTTTTCTTTATCCCTTTTTTTTCCTCCCAGTTGACACAGAGCCCACTCCACTCCTGAGCTCCTGCCCTTTTAGCTTCATCCGTATGTCACTTTGGCATACAAACAGCCATCACCACGATAATCCCATCTGACTGTTTCCTTCACTTGGGGGCTGGGTGACTTCAAACCTCCTTCTAACACATCTTCATCCCTGCAGGAGTGTGGCCAACAGGACTTGTTTAATCACTCAGCCCCCTTTGTTCAGTGTCTCCTACTATGACTGAGGGTTTCTTCATTTTGTGCTTGTTTTGGAAAGCCAGGAGTCTGCCAAGGAAGGCAGGAGCCTCCCCTGAAACGGAGAATGTAAACCCTCCCCACCCCTCTGAATTGCTATAAATTTTAAATTAAGGGGCTCTCAGTCAAAAATATGGGAGCAGGAAATAACAGTTCTTTAATAGGGAAAGGAAAAAAAAAGGATAAAATAAACAATGCAGTACACTAGAACAACACTGCCAGAGTCAGAACCCAACCTGACACCCTGTGGGTCAGGGTGTTGGCAGCAGTGCCATTGGAATTGTGGCTCAGCCCTCCTGCAGTGTCAGGGCTGGTTCTGCTGCAGCAGGGATCCTGGAGAAAGGTGCAGTCTCTTCCTCTGAAGATCCAGGGGAAGAAGAGGCAGCTGCTGTTCCTCTGGGGAATCCAGTGGAGAAGCTGTGCTGGTGTTCCAGAATCTCCAGATTATATCCAGGTAGGAATGCTTGGCTCCTCCCTCTGGGCTCACATCTCCCAATGGGATGCTGTAGTTCTTATCAGTCATGCAGGAACATTTAATAGCTGTTATCAGCAATGTCCCCTCCTGAGGGAGGTGTGACTGTGGTCCCTCAAAGAGAGAGATAAGGCAAACTGCTCACTTGACAAAGGTAATCTGCCATACAGATGGTAATGGAAAACATCTTGCCTTGCAATCTGGAACAGAGCTGATCTCTGCAGCCTTGAGAACCTTCTGCTCGTGGGATAGAAACCTTTGTGACACTTTTGACAGCAATCCCACCCCCTCAGACTCCAAGGGCAAGTCAGCTAACAGCTGCTGGCTGTTTAGCACCATCCATTCTCCCCCTTTGCTCAGGAATGGCATAAACCTGATGGGGAGCAGACAGCCCAATAAAGGGAGAAGCCTTGGGGCTGTACCTGTGTCTCCAAAAGCAACAAACCTGCCCAGTGTGCTTAGATGCACTGAGGCAGCTACTCCAACAGCAGCCTGGAGACATTGCAGGGATAGCTGGGGGAAAAAGAAATAAAAAGCAATTCTCTCTCATTTATCTGTCCCTGGTGTTAGGAAAATTAATCCACAAACACCAGATGTTTATGTCCAAAAAGGAGACCGAGGAGTCCTTTCTGGTTTTATTCCAATAAAGGAAGAGGCCATGGGGCATTCCCCTGGGATCTCTCCAAGTTTTGGATGACTCAGCCTCCTTTTTATCCCAATTTCCTGGCCTCATTTCCCTTCTCTCTTTCCCCATTGGCTGAGGTACTTGAGAGGTACAGACTGAAACACCGGATACCCAAGATTTCCCTCTAATGCATAACCCTCACTTATTATTTTTAATTCTTACTGCATTTAGGGGTTTTTCTTCCCCATTGTTTCTTCATCTTTCAACAACTAATTTTGTTTATCAGCAAACCTAAAATTTATTTGTAAAAGCAAATATCTTTTTCCATTCATCAATCAGTGGAATCCCTCCCATTTTATCCCCTTTTATGTCCCAGTGCTGGTTTTACCTACCAGCAGACCCACAGCTGGTTTGGAAAGACAAATCCACTGTTCCTCTCAATGGTACATGAAGGTGGTTGTGCTGCTTTTTCTCATATTATTTGTAACTCACTCTTCTAGAAACATCAAAGTCATTTGCCTCAGTTGATTTCCCATCAATTTATCTTTTCCTGCACCTGAACTCTTGGGGTTGCAGCCTAAGGGACATTGGCAGAGTTGGCAGTGCCCTCTTGTCCCATGCACAGGGTACCCTCAGCAAGGGTCATGAAAAGCCTTCTCACAGAAGGATTCTGAAGAATTCACTGAGAAATCTCTGATATATTACATTGAAAGAATGGAATTTATCAGCTCTATACAACAAAAAACCAATCACTGCGGGAAAGAGACAAAAATTACTTTGGATTAACGAGGCTGCTGGTGGGGGAAGAGTCATTCACAGGCAGATTAAGCAAACCAATCATGTTACAACATTGTTTTGCTGTGTATTACTTGGAGTTAGTAGATTTACGCTTGCTCTGAAAGAAAAAGGACATTTAACTTAATAGAAGACAGTAAAAACTACAGAAAAATCTGAAGCCACTTGAAGCGCTTCACACTGTTATTATGAAGGGGAGAAATTCAGCTCGGTTGGGGGAACTCTGAAACTTTTTGTTCATCTCCTGGCTTCAGCAATCTGCCTCCCACATGGAGGGAGCAGGCAAAGCTCAGCCCAACACGTGCCAGGCTCAGCCACGTGCAGGGAGCCCAGCCTGGGCTCAGCTCAGGGGATGCAGGAGAGAGCTCCGCGTTCAGTAAAGGCTGATGGATCATTTACAGGCTGCTGGGAGATGGAATGTGCAGTAATCACACCAGAGCACAGCAAAACAGAGACAAGACAGGTGTGAAAAATTGCAGACTGATTAGTAATTTGTCACAGGCTTGCAAGGGGTCTGCCAAAGTTGGAGGCAGTGGAACAATGTGCACTTCCTGTGTCTTCAAACCAAGTCAGGCACTGAGTTTTCCATTCCAATTTCGGGAAATAAATAGCAGTGATAATTGATGAACAGCTCTGAGATGTCTTCCCATGCCTTTTCAGAACCTTGATTTTATCATCCTGCTAGGAGAAAATTTCCCCAACAAACAGTTTATTGATTGTCCATTACACATTTTCCCTCTAAAGTTCTCAGAATGCCATCCAGATGTCAGACACATGATAGCACAGCAGAAATTCAGCCAGGGAACAAAGATATCCTTAGCTGCAGCACTGAATCTGACATTCAGGAATCCAGACCCCATGTTTACCCCTAGATCTTAATTAATCCTTGCTGTACCTCCCCATTCATAATGGAAAAGCAAACCCATTTCTAGTCCCAAACTTTCCTGGCCTTTGATATTTGTTATGAGCACACTGAAGAGATGACTGTGCTGATGGAGTGGTTTGGAGAGTGCCTAACAGGAAAGAAAATCTCCAATTTTGGGGGTGCAGAACTTAGAAAGGTAGAATAACCAGAGCTGGAAGAGAGCCACAAAGACCATCAAGTCCAAACCCTGCACAAATCCATGTGGTTTGGGGATTTTTTTTTCCCCAAGATCAAGCACTAACATCCTTTAAGTCATAAATGCAGTAGATTATAATACTCTTAAATTCAGAAATAAATCATGCTGGCTAATAATTTTCCTTAACAATGCAAGTGCCTTCTAAATAAGTTTTCCTGATCAGATCTGTCAAGGCACCTCATGCCTGTCCCTCCTTAGAACTCAGGGAGGGCAATTTCTGCCAACTTAACCATGACCCCTGTGATCAGGAGTAGGCTGAGATGATTGGGGTTGTTCAGCCTGGAGAAGAGAAGGCTTTGAGGTGACCTAATTGCAGCCTCTCCGTCCCTGAAGAGAGCCTGCAGGAAAGATGGAGAGGCTTTTTGCAAGGACATGTAGTGTTAGGATGGGGGGGATGGATTTAAATTGACAGAGGTTGGTTGTTAGGAGGAAATTCTTTCCTGTGAGGGTGCTGAGGCCCTGGCATGGGTTGTCCAGAGAAGCTGTGGCCATCTCTGGAAGTTTTGGATGGGCTTGGAGGAACCTGGTCTAGTAGAAGGTGTCTGTGCCCATGGCAGGGCTTGGAACAAGGTGATCTTTAAGGTCCAACCCAAACCATTCCATGATTCTAAGAATCATGAACAGAAGCAAAAATTGACCCCCGGCTCATCTCAAACTGCATCCAGTGCCCTAAAATCCAGGCCACTCTCTCACCCAAGGCAGCACCTCAGCACACCTGTTCTTTGGAAAGAACATACACCAAGAAATGAGTGGGAAACATCTCATTTTTCCACACAAAGGAGAAAGACAGCCCAGAACAAACAGCTTCCTACAGGAATCCCAGCTGCTTTGGCGTGCAAAGGCCGACATGCATGCAAATGGTGCCTAATTAACTGCTTAAGGAGAGATTAGCTGCCATATGGCGCAGGAGTGATGGGTGTGCTTCCAGTGTGGAATTAATCGATTACAAACACTCTCATGAAATGCACTGTGGGCTGAAGAGCCCTGGGCAGCAAACGGAGGGAGCTGGGTGTGTGTTGGTGTCCCTGGGACAAGGTGAGCAGGGCAGGGCTGCAGGAACACTCGTGCCACAGCCACAGCTTCTCTGGACAACCTGTGCCACCCTCACCACCCTCCCAGGGCAGAATTTCATCCTCATATCCAATCTAAACCTGTTATGGGTGCTCGTGCCTCATGTTGAAGGAGCCATGTGGGTTTGGGTGGCCACAACACAGGGAAAAGGCTTTGCTAAATTGTAAATCTCATTTACCCTGTGCACAAAACAGTAACTGAAGGAAAAAGTCAAGAAGACACCACCAAATGAAGCCTTTGCATGACACCACATATCCCAACAGGCCAAGATGGGTCTCAGAATTTGGGATGAATGACCTGCTTTTTTAGTCAAGCCAAGTGCCTTTTATAAAGAAATTCTGTCTGAACTTTGGGAATGACAGGGAATAGGGGACGACATCCAGGTCTTGATCCTCACAGTTGTGGATGCCCCTGGAAAAACTGTTCATGACCTCCTGGTCATCCCCTGGCCAGGCCTCTGCCCACTCCCATTCAACCCTCAGCTCACCCTGCAGCCCTTTGCTACCTACAGGAAAAATAATTGTGTTCTTCAGCTCAGAAAGCTCAATGGACGTGTCAAGGGTTTAGCAGGGCTGTGGGATCACCAGAAGGGGAAACGGGGTGGGGAAGGATCACACCTTTGAGCAGAGAGCAGCAGCCCAGCTGCCTTTCTCAGCAGTGCTTTACCCCACATGCATTAATCAGGAGAAGTCATTTAATCCTTCTCACCTCTTTTCCTGCAAAGTGGGTTATTGGTACATCCCAGCTTTGCATGGATAAATCCAAAACCAGCATTTTTTTACCACAACTGTGAGACTCTGTGAATGGGCGTGTGTAAGGAAGAAACTCAAACTGTAATTCCTACCTGTCCCCCACGTTCTGAAATCACAGACTTCAAAGGCCTGAAGCAAAGTCCCTGGAAAGCACTGAAAGGCTCCACTGATAGCCTGTTACAGGCTGAGCTCCAGAATTTCCCAAGAGATTTCCCCTCCTGCCAAGACTGACAGGCCTGAAAGCAAGCAGGGCACTGCCCCAAATGTTGGAGCAGCAGATTATACCAAAGGCTTCGCCCCCCTGAAAATGGTATTGAAATGAAGAGTAGGTGACACAGCAGCCACTGTCAGCCTCAGAAAGGTCAAGTGATCCTGTGTCTTCTTAGGAGCAATTTATGCAGTGCTTCAGAGCAGTCTGAAATGGAATAATCTCCAGAAGGCATTTAGAGCTCTCCCTCTGCTGTTTGCTGGACCTCAGGAGGAGGTGGAAAACCAGGGAGATTTGTTGGGTGTTGCACAGAGGCAAAAGAAATAATTCTGCTCTCTCAGAGTGTTTTCAAATTCTGTCATCAGGGTTTAAATACTTGCCTTACATTCAGCCTCAACCTCTGTTACACACACAAAAGTGATATAGCAAGTATTCCACATAAGCACTCATTTGCCTCCAAGTGCCATTTAGCACTTGTAAAATAAGAAGGAAATACCACCAACAACTCTGAATGATGCAGAAAGACAAGATGCTGTCAGATGAAACACCTGATGCTGAAAATGAGATGTGAGCCACTGAGATCTGGGGCTGTGGTTTGACTGTGGAAGTCTGAACTCCAGGAGCCTAAGGGGCTAAGAACTGAGAATTGCTGGGCTATAAGAAAAATCCACTTTAGTGCAGAAAATGTTAAAGCAACTTTTAAACCACAGCCAGGAGGCACCTAAATATTGCATTAGAATGGGTCATTGAGCTTTGCAACAGCACCAACGGAAGGGGAAGTTATCCTGAGCACAGAGAGGAAAATTGAAAGGTGAAGGGAAAATAGGGAAGAGAAAGATATGAAAAAAAAAAGAAATGAGAGATAGGAGCCTCCCTGCAGCAACAGGCTCAGCACATCCTACACACACAGAATGTCTCTTGTCTTGGTTTGGACAGACAGGTGTCTGCTAAGGCAGGCAGGGGCCTCCTTGAAATGGAGAATGTAAACCTCCTTCCTCCAAATTATTATAATTTTTGAAATTAAGGGGTTCTCAGGCAAAGATATGGGAGCAGGAAGAACAGCTCTTTATTAGGGAAGAAAATAAAAATAAAAGAAACAATGCAGTAATACAACCCAACCCTGCCAGAGTGATCACAGGCCCTGTCCCCTGTGTGCCAGGGCGGTGTCCCAGCCCCATCCCATGGGGGCTCAGCCCTCCTGCAGTGCCAGCTGTGGCTCTGCTGCAGCAGGGATCCTGCACAAGGGGGGAGTTTTCCTCTGCAGCTCCAGGGCTGCTGCAGATGGGCCTGGGCTCCCTCTGGCCATGCAGGGCAGCAGAAAGCTGCTCCTCTGGCAGTGCAGGGGGCAAAGGCTGCTGTGCTGTGCCAGGCTCAGATTGGATCCAGGCAGGAATGCTTGGCTCCTCCCCTGGGCGGAGCATCTCCCCATGGGATGCTGGGATTGGATCAGCCCTGCAGGGACACTCAGTGGCCATGGACAGCAGAGATCTCCTGGAGGGAGGGTTGGCTGTGGGAGAGAGAAAGAAAAAACTGCCCCAGGAACAGCAGAGAGCTGCCCCACCTATGACAGATGGCAAATAGAGCACGCAGCCCCAGCCACATCTTGCATTTCCAACCCAAGACACCTCTTTAACAGAAAGTGATGGAGTTTGACTCTAAATTCAGGCCTTCAAAGCCCCTTGCTGTGTGCAGAGGCTGAGCTGTGTGGAGCAGGCTGGGAGCCAGCCCTAGAATGCAGTGTCACCTCCCAGTGCTGCCAGCTTGGCACCCAGGCATCACCCTGTGGACTGAAATAGAAGCATTGATAAACCGAACCCCTCATTAACAAAGGGCTCTCAAATGCCTTCAAAATGATTGAAGCCAGGCATAAGATTAGCTCCAGAAGGCAGGGGGAAATAAAAGGTATTCAAAAACCAGCAAAATCCCACAAAACTCACCACTTTCTACTCAAGTGCAACTCCCTGGAGAAGTGCACCCACACCAGGCTAGGCCATGTACAGCACTTGAAAGAGAAGGAACAAACACACGTTTTAGAAGATAGACCTTTTCTGTCTTCTTTATTATCATTACACCAGTTATTCTGGGAGATTCATTCCTTTTGTGTTCAAGATTCATGGAAAATTCAGAAAGAAAATGCAGTACAGTCTCCTCCCTTTCCATTTGTCTCCCTCGCCCCATTCTTTTTGAGAAAATTGGTAAAGGCTCTCTCTTAGGAGTCTAAAAGGAAGATTAAATACAGACACACAAGAAATCATCACTTACATGCAGTGTTTTTACAAAATCTGGTAATTTATAGAAAAGCAAAGTTCTTCAAAATGACCTTTTAGGTACTAGACAATTTTTTTGAAGTGGGAGAAAGAGGAAAAAAAACCCCAAGAGGACTTTCTCTTGATAGTATGACGTGCACTTAGTAAGAGAAAGCTGTTGAAAACACTTAAACTCTGCTTTAGGTCTTTCTGCTGTTGCTCATCACCATGGTATCAGAACATCAGAAATGTAAAACAGATTAGCAAAATCTGAGTCTCTGTGGGGCTCCTGGTTCTTTGTCATTTTTTAGTGTATGCAGAATCCCATGGGAAGTGAGTCCATGTGTGTTGATTTCCAGGGAGGCTGAAAGCAAATTCCATTTTCTTTCAGTGCTGCCTAAGGGGATGGAGCTGCAGCAATTTCCTGAGTCACTCGGAATTTGGCCTTGAACATTTTCTTCTGAAAGTTTATTCCATAATCAACCCCCTTTCTGGACAAGAAACCTGTACTTCAGGATGTGCAACTGGTATTTTGGATTCTCTGAGGCCTAGATAGGTGTCAAATGTGTGTCGTGCTTCAAACACCTCCTTTCCAGCTCTGAACAGGTTAATTTTCTCACTGGTAATTTTGTGAAATTACTCAAATGGATGTGAATTCCTGCATGCAGGTTTTTTCCAGCTTTTTCTTCCACCAGAATAAAACTCCAGTCCTTGTCACAGTGCTGCCTCTCTCCTGACGCAACAGCCAGGGCCATCACTGTCACCAGTTCGTGATGGAGCTGTTATTACAGAGAACATTACATCTCAAATGATGGGATTTGGTGGTCAGCTGCTTGCTCTGTGCAAAATTATGTTTGAGCAGAGCTAACAATGAAACATTTAGAACCATCACATAAAACATAAAAGGATGGAAGAACAAAATAATGAAGGGGGGAAAAAAATAAAAAGCACTCGGGGACATTCTCTAGTACAGTTTGTACCATCACACAAGAGTTATTATTGTTCCTACAGCTCATGGTTAGGAACACTCTCAAAGTCCAGGAGCTCCATTTGAACATTCCCAGCCTCCAGGTTGCCTAATTTGGGGTCCCAGAGGTGGAGCCTGCCCTTCTGATGACTCTGAATATCCCAGGCAATAACCACAGGGTGCTGTGTAGGCAGAGCTCGAGTCCTCAGTTATATAATCTGATCTGGCTACCCAGCCCTGGAAACCAAAGTTATGTAAATAAATTATCCCAGTGGCTCCAGGGACTGGCAGAATTGGATGTGCTGCTCTGAGGACGTAAAAGCAGCTCAACACCTGCCCAGCAGATCTGCCCTGATGGGAACACCTCTGCCTGCCCCTCTCCCCAACCCTTCTGCAGTTCCAAGGGACTCACCCAGCTCAACTGCTGCCTCAATCTTCCACTCTGAAATCTTGTGGATTATTAATTGTTATTAATTCTGTGAAAATTAATCAGAAAGTCTGATCTCCAGTAATTCCCATGCACTCCTTTGATACCCTGTCCCACCCAGACCATGAATGCTGCCATGAAGAAAGGTTAGGAATGGTCCAGAGAACAAGGGGACAATCAACTATTTGAGTTAATGCATCTAGTGACACTATTACCAAAGCAGAATTTCATAAAACCTTCTGAGGATTTCATAAAACCTTTCATAAAACAATCAACTATTTGAATTGATGCATCTAGTGACACTATTACCAAAGCAGGATTTCATAAAACCTTCTGAGGATTTCATAAAACAATAATTTATTTGAGTTGATGCATCTAGTGACACTATTACCACAGCAGGATTTCATAAAACCTTCTGAGGGTGCAAGGAAAGTTATCATTAGAAGAGTTTAGCCTAAGGTTTTTACCTTTTTTTGGGGGCACTACATATTAAGTGTAGTGTCTATTCAAAATAATTACAGAGCCAGGATAATCCATTCGGAATCACTACAAAAAAAAAGGTGAGGAAAAAGAAGTTTAAAAAATTTTAAAAGGAATGAAATCAATGCCTTGGAGATAAATGTAACTGAAAAAAGTGAAAGGCAAAATCATTACTCAAAGAAGAAAAGTGAATTTATTCCTGCTTTGATGCATATAGAAAAGCATCTTGATAACTACAAGGCAAATCTAAAGAATGTGTTATCAAAAAAGAATGGGGTCCCTGTTTTTTCTGTTGCACTCTCAAATCTTGAATAGTGGTGATTTGATTGGGTTGACCTCAGAGGAGACTGACCAGACCAGAAAAACACAGATGTGATGGATGTACCAGTGGAGGGCTCAGCTCTGGAAGGGCTCCCTGAAGACAGAGCCAGGCAGCTCCACACAACCTCTCTCAGGGAACTCACAGGGATCCAATGGCACCGTCACATTCTCTGGAAAATCCCTTTGCCCAGGATTTTCTCCTGGGAAGCTGGGAAGCCTCAGAGAAAAGGAAAACAATTCTTATCTCATTTGCTTCTCCTGTGTTGTGCTCACATGTGCAATGTGTTTGGAGATTGTTTACCCACAGGTGATTGTTCCATTGCATTCTGCTGGGAGTTGTTTTCACTCTTTGGCCAATCAGGGCCAAGCTGTTTTGGGGCTCTGGAGAGAGTCACCAGTTTTCATTATTATCTTTTTAGCATTCAGTGAGTATCCTTTCTGTATTCTTTAGTATAGTATAGTATTCTTTAATATAACATAGTATCATAAAATAATAAATTAGCCTTCTAAGAATATGGAGTTAGATTCATCATTCCTTCCTGCCACAGGGCATCTTGCAAATACAATAATCCAAGGTCTCAGGGACATAGATATTTTTGCACACCTTTCCCTTTCCCTTTCCCTTTCCCTTTCCCTTTCCCTTTCCCTTTCCCTTTCCCTTTCCCTTTCCCTTTCCCTTTCCCTTTCCCTTTCCCTTTCCCTTCCCCTTCCCCTTCCCCTTTCCCCTTCTCCTTCCCCTTCCGTGTTCCTGCCCCTTCCCATGCAGAAAAAGCCATTTTAAGGCCCCATCCCAGTGCAGGAGGCTGGGCTGGGAGGTCTGTGTGTGCACCATCGATCCCTCACCCACCTGGGACACTCTGGATGCTTTATCAGACCATGATTTGGCCACCTTGGGAGGCTGGTCCAGCTGGAAGCCCCGAGTGTCCTTGCAGCTGACTCCAGGTGAGGGATGTGGTGACAACACCCAGTGGATGTCCTCAGGCTCGTTAAAGAGCTGAGAGGTGCTGTCACACATTGTCACCTGCCTGCCTGCCTGGCACAAAGCTTGCTGCAGGGGCTGGGCAGAGCTGGCAGCAGCAGGAGGCACAGCCATGTGCAGCTCCTCTGGCACTTCTCACCTCCCCTAGTGCTGGTTCCAGCTCCCCGGGCTCCCTCCAGGAAATCTGGGCAGGAACAAGGGAACCTTCATTCATTTGCACAGCCTGGCTTTGGGCTTGGCTGGGACAGGCACAGAGCTGCCTTCAACTCCCCAAGTTTGTTCAGTTTTTGGTTTGGAGCAGACCCCAGTCCGTGCATAGACAGTGCCTTCCTTGCCTCATCTTTCCAGGTTTATGCCATCATGCAACAGCCTCCAGCTGGTCCAGCAGCATGTACTGCTCCTCGGATTGCACGAAGGGATTTGGGGTAAAAAGAAAAGTGGCAGAAAGCCCCTCAGCTAAAGAAAGAACTGTCACCCAGATTTTTTAAGATTTTCTAAGCCTTCTGATGTTGACATTCTTGTAACGAGCTTTCTCACACACTTTCTGTAAATAACTTCTTGTTTTGCATTCTTTTCTGGAGGAGGAGAAATTTGATGGACTGTTGGTTTGCCCAGTGTCGTTGGAGAGGTGACACTTTCACCCTGCAATCCACTGTCACTTTTGGACATCTATAAATGATGGAGTCAGAAAATAAACTTCCCTTTTTTACCTTGAGAGCAGCAGCGTGTGCATGTTGTGTTGTTTTGTGTCCTGCAGTGACAAAGAACAAATTCCTGTGATGGCAGAAAGTGGCACAGGGCCACCTGCACAGGGCCAGGATCCAGCTCTGCACTCACCATCTGGGATTTCTGCTCCTGTGGCTGTTCCATGTGGCAGGAGGGCTCATCCCCTCCCTGTGGCCGCTGTGGCAGTCCTGTGCCAAGCCTTTGTACCTCACTGCCTGCATGGAGGTTGATTTTTTTTCCCCTTTGAAACGTTTTGCTCAAAAGCTGAAGGGGGAGGAGGCACTGAAACAGCGCCCAGAGAGACCACACTGTTTGGATCATGGTGGGGTTTATAATGTGTTTGGGATTGCTCTTCTTCCCAATAAATTTGAGATTGGAGGAAATCCAAATGGAGAGGTCTAGGGTTGTCCTCCTACCTCTTTCTTTGTGAAAGCAATTTCCTTTATTGGCATCCTCCAAGCAGAAGTAATCTTTCAGAGGGAGGTTTGGCAAAAACATGGAAGGGTTTTATAGTGACAGGGCCAAAGGTTGATAAAACTCCATTGAAGCCATTGCAGTGCAAGGTAATAGACAGCTCTAGACTTTCAGGAGAGTTAATAGAAGGAAAACAGTGTGGGTTTTCAGTAAACGGAAAAACAGAAAACTGATTTTTACCAGTATTTTTCCTTCCCAATGCACACACATCAACACCACCAAACAATAGTGCTTTGAATGGGAGACTTGATTTCAGAAACAGGCATTTCAGATTGTCTGCAGTGCTATAAAGCAATGAATTGTGCTGAAAAATCATTCTTGCTTGCCCACCAATCCCATAAAACTGAGTTCCCATCATTATTATGTGGATATAGAGTCTGTTTAGCGTGACAGCCCAATGGGATGTTCTTCCAAGAGCCCTCTTGTATCCAGGACAGTCAGAGCAATGGGGGACAAAAGAAAACCAAGTTTGTGCAGAGTCTTAACAGTGCTAAGCAAGCAGAGTAAATTAATATCAGGAGAAAATGAACAACAGCCTTAGACAAGGCTCAGCAGAATTCTTCTTGTGAGGATGTGGGACCTCACATTCCCTGGCAGAATCAGTTCTTCCCCTGATCATTTATGCTGGAAGTCAGGCTGAGCTGTCATCCAGCAGGTTTTAAAGCCAACAGATGTCCCCATCTCCAACTGTTTTGGAAATGCATTCAGGAAGAGACACAGGCAGACAATAGCAGAAGGATTAAATTTTTGGGGGCATAAGTGCTGTGGGGATCACAAAGCTGGGACAGTAGCTGAACACCATTTGGCAACTGCATCTTGTGCAGGGAGCCAAAATTCTCATTCCTTCTGGGCAAAGGGAAATGGCTGCATTTGTAAAATGCTATTGTTTATGTTCTTTAAAAATAAAAATATATAATTTTCTGCTTTGGTCAGGATTTAATCAATATATTGAGCTGAAAGAGATGAAAACTGAAACTAGCAAAGGTTGGATTGGAAGCAGCATTTTTGTTTTTGTTAACAATGCTCATTAGTTAATTTTTAACACCTCTTCTGCTGATATCTGAGTGCTGTGACAATGGCAGTCATTGGCATTTTCTTCCCCTTTGCTGAACTCAAGGATTCCCCCTCAAGACCAGAAGTAGAAAGTCACTCCTTGTGACACTGATGGGTTTGGTGGCGCCCACAGAGCATCACTGGTGACCAAGGGTGGACTGAGAGACTGGAACCCCAGAGTGGCCTCCTTGGCACCTCCTGCCTAATTATCCATTGCATATTTATGCTTTAAATCATCCACAGATGGATAAACCTCTGTGCTGCTCTCCCCCAAAGAGCTGCCCCAGCTGTGCAGCCCCACTGTGAGCTCCCACACACTGAACCTCTGGCCAGGGCAGCCCAGGGGTCTCCCTTGGTCCTTTCCCCATGGGCTGTGGCCCTTTTTGTAAAAGCAGTTCTAGGTGTGAAAAATGCCAATCACTTGCTTTTAAAATTTTAAAAGTTTCATAGTAATAAAATGGTTATAAAAACAATAATATAATTAGAGTAATAAAAATTTGGACAATTTTGGATTTAGGACAATGTGAGACAATAGAAACAAAGAGTTACAGACATCCGGGTACCTTTTTCTGGGCAGCACAAACCCGAAAAAGGGCCCACGTTAACAGAGGATTAACCCTTAAAAGCAACAGCCTGTTGCATATTCATACACCTCATACATGATGCATAAATTCCATTCAAACACAGGATTCTGTCTGGTCAGTGTCAGCTTCTTCCTCTGAATCCTGATGGTGTCTTCAGAGCTGAGCAAGGCAGGAAAAAGTTAATTTCTTCTGATAATGGGGCAATAAATTCTCTTTCTCTGAAAGATTTAGGTGGCTGCTATCTCAGTGTGAGTCCTTTCTTTAAAAAAAGTATCTTACATAGCATAGTTTCTATTTTAATGTTTTTTATAACCTAAAACTACATTTAACACACTACTTAAGAAAGTTAATCCAGCATAACTTTCTAACACAACACATATAATATTAATTTTAATATTTGCAAAAAGCCAATCATAAAATACGCATTTTTCACATAGGGGAACAGCTTTGTTTGCTACCCTGACTGACAGTCAGGAGGTTGTTTTTACAACCCAGCTGATACAACATGTGTGGCCCACGTTTTTAAAGAAATTGCTCAGTCCCTTCACATTTTCCTCTGATTCTGCCCATGTTACAGCATTTCCAGGTTCTGCCCTGCTCTCTCCACCTTCATACATCTCAGCATTTTGCTTTGAAAACACAGCCAGAGAATAATGCACTTGACCTTATACACACAGTATTTTTCCTATTCCTTTCAAGTCGTTTTTGTAACATCAAAACAGAAAATTCCAGTGCAGGAATTTCTAAAGTAGCACTGCCATACCTGAGTTTCAGACTAAATTAGCACCTCTGCAATCAAAAACTACATTAATACATTTCTTTTTCTTACCTGCAGCATTGCTATAACAAGAGCCAGAGCGTGGCAGAGATTTTAGAGGCAGAACATCAAACACAAGGCAGAGCTTTGCAATTAGCCTGGCTCAGGGAAGGAGGGAAGGAGGCAGATGGAGAGTGGTGTTTGCTGGGAGGTGTTTTGCTGAGTGACACCCAGCACGTCCTTACAAGACAGCAACGCTTGCTTTGTGTGTGTGTTTTAGACCTGAATTTTAAAATATGTTGATGTTCTCCGGGTGGAAATCAGAGTCTCCAAAGTTTTTAAGTGTGTTAGATTACAACATGCTTGTGGAAGAAAAGGAAACAAACTCTGTCCTGAAGGGTGGCAGAACCAGTGCCTGTTGTCACCTGCATGTACCAACCCAAACAAGCCGCTTATTAAAAAAAAAAAAAATCCACTTTCTCCCCTCTTATTGTAAATTTTTATCACCAAGATAAAGGTAAAAGTCATTTAAGGCACAGATTTTAGGCTAATCCTTCCCAGAAGGAAGGAATCCATCAGAGAAGAGTTTATATGGGTTTTTTTTCCCCCTCATTTGAACAACACTAACATCTGTAATATCCTGAGACTAAAATGTATTTGAGGTAAAATAGTGATGACATTTGAGGCAACCAGATTAATTAGATCAGACTTCTTGTGTTTGCTCAGATACCTCACCTCCTTTCCAACCCTTGTTTTTTTTCTTGTTTGTAGCTGAAAACACAGAACACAAATCATCCTTTCAAACTTGCTCCTACCTTGATTAAAAAAAAAAGAAAAAAGCAGAGGGGAAATAGGTGTTTTACAATTCTAATTCTGTAACTGCTGTGCATATGCCAGAAGTTTGTTCTGACTGTGTCAGCTCATACAAGAGCTTGGCCTTATCTGCACAGTGCAGAGATTTGAACAGGTTTAGGAGAGCTTTCAGAAATTCAAATTCCCTGTTTACCACCTGGTAGCCTCCTCTGCTGCTCAGCACACAGCTCCCACCATGCTGATGTACAAACACAGCCCCCTCCTAAAACACAGATATTCCTCCTAAAGGAGGGGTGGAAATTAAAGTCCCAGCTTCCAGCTTGAAGGGAATGCTTGGGAACTGGGAATGCTTGGGAACTGGGAATGGCAGGAAGGGAAAAGAGGTCTTGGCCTCTGTGAGGTTCCACCCTCAACTCAGGTGTGAGATTGTAAGAAAAACTCACCTCAGCAGCCCTGGCACACCTGGGTTAACCCATCCGCCTGATCCTGAACTATTTAAATATATCTGGGAGTTTGAGCCTTGTTTTAATGGTTATTTTTAACACTATAAAAGTGCGCAGGACACTTCAGACCTGAATTTGTGTATTACATTGTGATTATAAGATATTGGCACCTAATGATTCAGCCTTGTGGGTCAGGAGTGTGGATATTTCTAAAGGACACAGAATAAACAGCAAAGTTTGGGAAAATATGGGAGAAAATTCCCAACATATCGCAGTGTAGCTTCTGTCATGGTGAAAAAACCCCACAAACCCCTTTTCCACCAGGTATCACTCCAGTGAGCATTTCCAAGATAACACCCAGCTTGCTGGATAACCCCACAGGAAGCAACATAACAGTATTTACATTTATATATACACACATGTATGTGTGTAAATAGAGCTTCCAAGTTGTCTATAGATATATATGGTGTGCTGTATAACAAGTTGCAGGTTTAGGCTAAGCCACAAGTAACATAAAAACTATTTATACACATCTATATATATACTTATGTACAATATCTATAAGTATATATGTAGTATATAAGTATATATATACTTGTATACTGTAGTATATAAAGTATATAAGTATATAAATATATACTTACATAAGTATATACTTATATACTTATATTCTCTGTTTACCACCTGGTAGCCTCCTCTGCTGCTCAGAGATATATAGTATATAGTATATAGTATATAGTATATAGTATATAGTATATAGTATATAGTATAATATAATATAATATAATATAATATAATATAATATAATATAATATAATATAATATAATATATACTTATATAAGTATATATTTATATACTTATATACTACAAATATATACTTATATACCTACATATATAAGTATTAAGTTATATATATGTATATACACACACATACACACACATACACACACACACACACACACACACATATATATATATATATATGTAGGACATACAACTATAGAGGACATAAAGAAGCACATCCTGACACAAGCCACTATTTACGCAACTTGTAAATAAAATAATAAAATTTAAAAAAAAGTCGGAATTGCCCCAAAGTGGAGGTGCAAAAGGTCAGCAAGATCAAAGCAAGATCAAAGTGATATTTAATCCAAATGCCCAGGAATGTCCCAGGCTGCTGGAACATCCAGTGCTATTGCCTGCCCCACCATCTAGGCAAGCACAAGGACATAATGACCAAAGAAAATTGCTTTCCATTGAGGACCACCAAACCAGGGGAGGGCAAAGCGCCAGAAAGTGATTTCAGTGCTTAGGTTGTTTCAAATTGGATGGAACGTGTTAGGAAAACATTTCATTTCCATCTTTCCACTGCATTTGCCAAAGAGGTTAAATCCATCTGTAATACCCTTTTTTTCAGGTTGTCCCTCAGGTTCAAAGGGTGCAGCGTGTTCTTATCAACACCTCAGAGCTGGCTTTGGGACTGATAACTTCTAAGCCTCTCCTTTTCTCATAAGTCTGTGAAAGAGCGAGAAAATTGCAAATAATTACATCCTGAAGTGATGGAGTTATCTCCCTAAAAATCCAGTACAATTCCCAGGAAGAAATGTCCCTCTCTGATCTCCTCATGGACCCTGCTTTCCAATGCTTGCCACTGCTCCCACACTTTCATGCATGTGCCACAGCAGGAAAATCACTTTAAAAGCTGCAGACGAAAAAAAAGAAAACATAGCAGAATCCAATGAAGGGAATTTTCTTCCCATATCCTGATGCAGGTACATAATTGTGACATTATTCAAAATCCTTTCAGCCCCCAAATTGTTAAAAGAACAGGTACTGACAGAGATCTGTTCTCTTCCAGCCAGCTACTCTCTGCTTTGTATTTCTGCAGTGTTAGTCTTGTCTTTTTAGCCTGGTCCTATGGTTTTCCAGCTGCAATTTGCACAAATTAAATCTCCAGACTTGCAAAGTTGATTCATGTAATCAGCAGCAGCAGCAGGAGTTTGTCAAAGAGAATTATTTGCATGTTTACAGCCCAAATTGAGTTTTGACTTAGTACTTGTCCATGGTACAATGGAAGTTTTTGCAGCTGTTCTGTCCGAAAAAAGGGGTGGGAGGAGGAGGAAGGGGACAATTTGCTTTGGATCCTGCCCACAGTTGAGGGTGGGAGGATGGTGAGAGGCTACACCTTATCTGAGAGGTGTGGAGGCAGCCTTGAGCTCCTTGATTCTCATTTTCCATCCCTGAGCTTGGGCCAAGCCCCAGATTCACATTTCAGTCCTGCAGGGTGATAGGAATTCTAGAATTAGGGGGTATTTTTTTGCAACACCTGGTAGGAAAATGTCATTTTTTGACAGTGAAGCCTGAATTGAGCCATATTCAAACAAAAGGATCATGTACCAGTAACACAGCAAGCAGTGAGCACACATAGCAAGTCTCATTCATTATAAAATACTTTGAGGCTCTAGACTTTGGTGTAGAAATGTTACTAAACCAGAATAGTGGCACTTGGCTCTTTTTTCAGCAGCACAAGAGGAAGCAGCAGCTCTCAGTGTTGTGCTGATGGGTTACAGGGTGTGTGGATGACTGGCGTGACTAGAAGGAATAAATCCCTCCCCAAACATCAAACCAACCTTTCCCCTGTACCACACAAAATTCTTCAGCAAAGTTTCTGTCTGCAGCAATGGAGACAGTGCTACCACTGGTATGGAATAAGCAAAAAACAAATGCATAAAAAGCAACGTAATTTCTACACACAGCTTCTGAAAAAAAAAAAAAAAAAAAAAAAAAGCAATTTCCTTAGGATCCAGAGCAGACACAAAGCAAACCAAGTGCTTATTTGGGATTTTGATATTAATTTTGACTCAGGCCACAGCTAATCCTTCACATCCCAAGTGTCTGAGGAGCCAGTATCACGAGTTGTGATGTTCTCCTGTTAGAGGCTGAGCTGGGAACTGGCTGGGTACAGGGGGTGAATGTGCACCTTCAGCCACGTGGTGCAATTATAATTCAACTGCATGTACACACAGGCACAGAGAACTGGGGTTGCTCATTACCTCCTTTGTCAGAGCCTATTTTTCTTTGCAAGATTGTTCTATAGCACTAGAATAAACAATAATTTTGGATCTTTGCACTTCCACCAGCATTTTCCTAGACAAGCCATTCTTTCATTGTCAGCGCTCTGGGCTGTGCAATCTCTGCTGATAGAGATTTGCAGTCATGCTGGGTTTAGATGCTCAGCTTTTGGGAGGAGGTAACAGAATTATTCAATAGTTTGGGCTGGAAGTGACCTTTAAAAGCCACCTAATCCAATGTCCCTGCATGAAGTGGGGTCCACTAGGCCAGGTTGGTGAGAGGACACAGGTGAGTGCACACACACACACACACACAGACACACACACAATAATTTCCCTGATCCAACAGATTCATCTACAAGACTGATGCACAGAGCTGGGCTGTGTCAATCCTGCATGGAGATTCTTTCTGTCTGTGCTCTTGGCATGCTCAGCTGGGGGGTTAGAAGTCTGTTGGGGAAGATGAAACAGGAAAGCTTTCTAAATATGATTGTCTGGCAAAAGATTTTGAGAATATGGAAACTATAAGCGAGATTGAAATGAAAGCAAGCTTTGAGATCTTTTAGTTACGGAACAACAAGAAAACAGTGTTGTGGCTGGCTGAAGGTGATCCCCTTTTGATGGAACAACACCCTCTGCTTGCAGACAGGCCCAAGGGTCAGAGCAGACCCTACAGCTTGGCAGAAGGGGCCCAAAGAGGAGTTTTTAGGGTTTAAAGTGTAACACAGTGTGGTAATGTAATGATTCTTACAGGCTGTATGGAAATGCTGTAGGATTTGTATCTTGTACTAGATTGGTTAGTGAGAATCAGAATATTCAGCACAGAAGATTTATGGTATTGGAACGGGACCTTCGCTCTCTTACCCATTTACTCTCTTATGCTTTCGCTCTCTTTACCCTTTTACTCTCTCACCCTCCCATCCTCTCTCGCCCTCTCCTCTCTCAGCCTGCTCTGAGCTGTGTCTGGCAGCTCCCAGCAGGGCCCTGCCCCCAGGCCCTTTGCAATGAACCCCAAGTTCCAGCCCTGGCTGCAGAGATCTCTCCTGTCCATCTGTCCTGACCGTCCTACCCCCACAATGCTCCTACAGACATCCTACAAGGACTGGATGGATGGAAAAAGTCTGAGCCAAGTTCAAATTCAGATCGTTACTTGGAAGAAAAATCCATCCAGGTCTCACCTCACAATTGTGATATCCCATGCTCAGGCACTGGACCAGGAAAGGACATTGTAAACTCATCATTTTGTGTGCCACCAACACGACTTCCTCAACAAGCAGTGGGGAATCCACAGTGAATCTGAGAGCTGAACTCAGTGTTTCCAGTGTTACAGACTCAGGAAATAACTGCTGCCTTCTGCCACCTTCTCAGCACACTCAGCCATGACACACAAGGGAAAGGATGCTCCCAGGAACACCTCTGGAAATTTCAAATAAAAGGGTATTTAGTACAAGCTCCTCAGTCTCCTGATCCTACACAGACCAAGGCACACATTCATCCTGCTAAGAAGATAATTGCTGGAAACTTCTGGGTTTATCCATCTCCAGAATCAGGTTCTGTATGTTTCACTGATTTTTCTATGCAAGCCAGGTTATTTCTCACAGTTGTTTTAGAGACAACCATTTATATATGCAATAAAAAAGCTATTTCACCACGTTGCTGAAAATTCCACCAGGTTATATTTTATCTCAACAGTCTATCATTTACAATGCACTAATAAAGGCCTATAAATATTATATTGGTTTTGGCATAAAGAGTACATTATCAGTGTTTATAAACACATCAGTAAATGTTACAGACTTTTAAGTAACCCCATTGACCTGTAATATAAAAGCCCTGTAGCTACTGATTCACAATATATATATATATATATAAACACTTTATGGATAAACCTTTACAAGCCATTTATAAAACTACTCTTAGTGAGAAATATGACACACTCCCAAATAGACAGAGAAATAACTCACAAGGAAACAAGGTCATTATGAGGAAGACTAAAAGTCTTTTAATTTGGTTCAGCTTCTGCAAATTAAAGTTCTACCTCAGTAAAATTAACACAGAGTAGAATTTAAAGTTGATATAATAAAATAAATAGAAAGTAATATAAATGAGATTTTTAATTGTTTTTCAAATATGTGACTCAACAAAAGAAGAAGAGAACGTGAAATGGCCAAGATAGATAGATCAGAAGAATTTCCAAGTACAAACAAGAAGCATTAAATCTGTTCCCTGTTCCTTCTGTCTTTATGCCTTTTAATTTATGGCATAGGTAATTTTCCTGCAGGTATCTATTGATAAGAGAACACCTCACATCTCACATAAAGCAGCCATCTCAAAATTAATTGCCCAAATTGGTGTTTGTCCCTGAGCTAACTCAAACAGTGGAGGAAAATGGCTCATTCAATGGACAACCCAACCCCTGTGCCTCGGGCTGCTTTATTCAAGACAGACTCACCCTTTGGAGAGACCTTTTCTCACCATCAAGGTCATTTTTTTGTGTTCCTTCTCTAGGGCTGGACAACTTGGTGTCTTCTCCTGTGTAACAAGTGATAGGACAAGAGAAAATGGACTCAAGCTTGTGCCAGGGGAGGTTTAGATTGGAAATTAGGAAAAATTGCTTCAGGAAAAGGGTTATTAAATCCTGTAACAGGCTGCCCAGAGCAGTGGTGGAGTCACCATCCCTGGAGGGATTTAAAAGCCATGTGGATGTGGCACCTGGGGACATGGGTTAGTGGTGGCCTTGGCAGTGCTGATTGAGGGTTGGACTCAATGATCTTGGAAGGCTTTTCCAACCTAAACAAATTTATGATCCTGTGATCCCAGTAGAGCAGATTCAAACCAGACCATTCCTTGCGGCGGAGAACAAATATAACCCCAACACTCATGGAAAACTTTTAATTACAGCAAAATGAGTTGGAATGGTTGGACTTGAGGGTCTTAAAGGTCTTTTCCAATCTAAACAATTTTGTGTTTCTAACTAGCATATAAGCAACCAAGCCTGAGTTAAGTCCCAGCTTTGGAGTCAGCTGGAAAACAGCAGCTGCATGCTCAGCTCAGTGTGGGAGCTGGCATTTAAAGGTTCAGCCTGTGAGACAAAGATCTGCAGCTCAGGCAGAGAGTGTTTGTCAAACCTGGCAGACCCTGCAGCAGGTCCTGGCTGCCAAGGGGATGGATGGATGGATGGATGGATGGATGGATGGATGGATGGATGGATGGATGGATGGATGGATGGATGGATGGATGGATGGAGGGATGCATGGATGGGGGATGGAAAAGCAGCTGCTGGCTGCAGGCAGGGGCTGACCTGCATGAAATACCTGTGCATTCACACCTGGGCACACATCAGCACAGCAGCAGGAACAGGGTGTGGAACACTTTGAGGGTTTGGGGCTTTTCCATCTGTCCTGTCCTCCCCAGCAGCTTTATCCCATTGTTTTCCTTGTGCTGGGCAGATGAGGGGACAGAAAGGTGAATCTGGGGCTGTTTCTCAGTGCTGGTTTTTATGAGACCATCTGGAATATGGCAGAGCTGTCTCTGCTGTTTACCTTCCCTAAATGCAACCTGTTGTTAATATCAAGTGTCAGCAAAATATTTTGGACGAAGTGCCAAGTTGAACTGTAATTAATCACTGTGTTTCTGTTACACACAGTTGGGACTCTCAGTAAAAATTCCCCTCAGTCTGACAGTTCAGTGAGGAGATTTTTTTTTGGTATCATTTTCTTTTAACACTCCCCCTGGTATAACAATAACTCTGAAGGGTGTTTCTTATAGTCTGACCTCATTATGATGAACTCTTTAAACAAACAGTTGTATCTGAGTGTTCACCACAATTAAGATGGGGAATTTGCTTCATCAGGCCAATAAAAAAAAGCAAAACACTCATATCTGAGCCAAACACCCCGAGCTTTTTTCATACCAATGAAGAATTAAAATTAAATATTTTCAAAATAAAATAATGATACAGAAAAGAATAATAAATTACACTTCCAAGGTACATGTACAGTGCTTTAATCATATATAAGCTTGAGTTGGAAGGGGCCACAAGGATCATTGACTCCAATTCCTCTAACAAAAACAAGAACTATGTATTCTTGTCAATAAGACTTATTTTAATTTATATTTTATTTTTCAGTAATAGACGATTCCTAAAAGAGCAATTTTTACCACAGGTGGGCTATACAGGTGTGGCATGGCTGGACTACCCTGTTTTGATTCACACCCTAAGCTGTGAATCTCAATGCACTCCTGCTTGTGTTCTTAGAATAAAGAGGTTTTCAGAGCAGGGCAGCCTCATCTAGTCCCTTTCCTACAATCTACTGCTTGGCACTGACTGAAGGGGCCAAGCACTGCCTTGGGTGTCTGTTGATGAACACGTGGGAAATGTGTGCTAGGAAACATGAAAACACTCACTGCTGACACCCATATCCACTGCTTGGGTCTGGCAGCACAAAATCCCTTCCCTGAGTGCCTTGGTTTGTTCAGCCTGCAGAGGAGGAGATGAGGGGAGACCTCGCTGAGATCTTCACCATCCTCACAAGGAGCAGAGCAGGGGCAGCTCTGAGCTCTTCAGTGCTGTCACCAGTGGCAGGACTCAATAAAATGGCACAGAACTGTCTGGGGGAGGCTCAGGCTGGATACCAGGGAAAGGCTCTTCCCCGGAGGTGCTGGCACTGCCCAGGCTGCCCAGGGAATGGGCATGGCCCCGAGGCTACCAGAGCTCCTGGAGCTGCCAGGGGTGCCCAGGGTGGGGCTGTTGGGGTGTCTGTGCAGGGCTGGGGCTGCCCTGGCTGATCCTGGGGGTCCCTCCCAGCCCAGGATATTCCATGATTCTGTGATTTCCATGGTTCTGTGTCATGGTTTAGTCCCAGCAAGGAGGATTAGCCAAGCCCCCCTTGGTCGCTCACTCACCCCACTCCAGCTGGATCGGGGAGGGAATGGGAAGGGTAAAAGCCACAAAGCTTGTGGGTTGGGATAAAAACAGGATAAATCAAAAGCTGTGCAAGCAAGGAGAAAGCAAAACAAGGGGTTCATTCCTCATTCCCATGGCTGGGCAGGTTCAACCATCCTCAGGAGAGCAGGACCCCGTCACACTAATTGGTTGCTTGGGAGGAAAAACACCATTTCTCCAAATATTCCCCTTTTCTTTCTTCCTCCCCCACTTTATGCATGATGTCACATGGTCTGGGACTTGTTTTTGGTCAGTTTGGGTCACCTGTCCTGGCTGAGTCTCCTCCCAGACTCCAGCTGACTGTATGAGGAAAGCCCTGGGCTCTGTGCAATCCCTGCTCAGCAATAACAATAATATCTATATTATCAGCCCTGTGTTCAGCACAAACCCAAACCCCAGCCCCAAACCAGCCACTGGAAAGGAAATTAACTCTACCCTAGCTGAACCAGCACAGTCCATCTATAGAAATATCAGAAAAAATCTCAGGAACCTATCAGCAATTGTCATTCAGCACTGAGTGCCAAGGAAACAATAAAGTAATACTTGTTAGAGAGAAAAAGTTGCAAAAACAAGCTTTGCTCTAACCCATGCTGCTAAGACTGTAATTTTCAAAACTACTTAGCTCACATCCACAGGCTTTCTGAGAGGACTGACACAAAATCTGCAGCTAGGCTGAAGTGCCTGCTGAATTCTCTTTTTTGCTCTTCATCTCCTGAATGACAACCATGATGCAAAGCCCATCACTGTGACAAGATGCTGGTCTTATTTTTTGTCATGCAATCACCCCATCATTTCCAGCAGTGCTGCTCACAATGCCTTGCCTCTTCTAAGTCCAAAGAAAAGGCACAAGTACAAGAGTCTCTTAGTAAAACATTAATCTCAGATCACAGATTTATTTTATGGATTTGCAACACAGCCCATATTACAAACATTGTCTGGGAACATTTACAAGAATAAATAAGATGGACTCGCAGTTGTAAAAAAAAGATTACACTTCACTGTAATGTACAGTCAAAAAATATATCTGATATTCATTGACTTGACATTATTTACCTTCCTTCTTTTAAGCTAGAAAGAAAAGACACTGAATGCACAGTGTTGAGAGTTTTGTATTTATATTTTTTTCCTTTTTTTGTTTTTTTCATACGTGCTTTATCTATCAAACATCCAAACTGTACAAGTGATTTTCACCAGTAATCCATAAAGGCCGAGGGGGAGCAGAGGGGGCGGCGGCGCCGCATCAGCAGAGACTCCTCTCATGCAGCAGCACTCCTCCCTGCCCAAAAACACATCCAGGGGGCTGGGATGGCACACTGCTCAGCCAGAGGCAGCCACTGCCCTCTGAGGAGGTGGCAAGGCTGGCAAGAAGCGATGCTGGCACATCTGGGTGCCCACAGGAGATTAAATCGGGGTGGGAGTGAATTCTGTCACTGCGGTTAGTCGGGGTGGGTTAAGGGGGATGTTAAGGATGCAGCTCAAAGTTTTGGCATAGAAGTACAGTGTTTAAATGCTGGCAATGCAGGAAAGGGCTAGAAGGGCAATGAGGGGGTAATTCCAGTTCTGCTCCAGGTACATGGAAGTCCAGCACATGAAGTTTGGTTTGACTGTCAGCAATGTGAAACACTGAGCAGTGTTTGTCCTGGGGAGTCTCTGAGTACCTAAATTCATGAAAGCTTGTAAAGTGCTGGCCCCACTTCCTCTTCCATCCCCCAAAAGACACTCCTTTCCATTATTTCACACAAAGAAGAGTTCCTGGGGATTCCCTCACTGAAAGATGATGTACTCACACAAGGAAATCCATCCAGTGCAACACACTTGAGGTGTCTCACAGGGTGTCCCAAAGGGTGGCATTGCAGGGTAACAGATTCCCACTGAAACACTTCTGTGACAATTGCCTCCACTAAAGGAACCACTAATATCAGGACCAATCCTGATATTTCATATATAGTTACCTCCTGGGCACCTATATATGAAATACCAGGATTGATCCCTAAGGGACATCAACAGCATCTTCACCCTGTACCTCCAGAGTGCCATGGACTGGCTCATGTTTATACTGCTCAGAAATAGCTCATTGAATTGAATTCCAAGAAAAACCATTTTAGCTTGTTCTTTTCCCTTTTCATCCTTTTAATTCTTTTCCCCCCTACCAGGAAACACTATGGGAACACCAGCATCTGGCATTCAGTCTGCTGCATTAGTTTGTCTTTTAAGGCTCAGGTTGAAAACAGAATAGTGGTGGAAAATCTGCTGCATGAACTGGGATGAGGATGGAAAGACTGATTTAGATCCCTCATGTTTTTACAAACTGGAAAAGCTGCCAGGTTTTCACCTTCTGCTAGTCCAACATTAAACTGTAGGATATTCTGAACATAGTTTATTTTTTTTTTTCACAAGGGAAACTTTTAAAATATTTTAACACAGCAGTTAATGGTTATAGACTAGAGGTCACTGAAAGTCAGCAAGTTTTTGCCTCTTTTTTTTTTCTTTCCATCACACTCTGTACCACCAGGATTTGGTGGTATATGAAAATGTATGATTCTGCTTGACAGTTTGAGCAAATTGTACATTCTTCAAGTATGCATATGAGGCAGATGATTGATACCTTTTCCAAGTCAATGAACAGATAATACATGATGGATTTTCCTTGTGGTCCTTGCCAAAACTGCAGAAATCGGGCTTTGCTCGCTGTGCTGTTGGCTCACCCTCGAGGAAAAAGAGCTGGAGGTATTTTTGGGAACAGGGAAAGAAAGAGCACTTGCATTGAAATTGTATATTATGTATGTATGGCTATCGAAGACTGCAATCTAAATAAGCAGGAGCACAGGAGGGTTAACAGGATCCTCACTGCTCACATCTGTCTCTCTGACTTAGCTGGCTCCTCCTGTTCCTCTGTCTGGGCAGGGCAGCTGCAGTGCTTTGTTCTGCCCTCACACAGCAGGAATATGGAATTTTTGACCCAGTGGCAGTGGTTATACTGAATAAATGTTGCCACTTTTGCCACATGGCCCCCTTTATTTTCCTAAAAAAAAGAAAAAATGGGGTT
Source organism: Melospiza melodia melodia (assembly GCF_035770615.1). Taxonomy (NCBI): domain Eukaryota; kingdom Metazoa; phylum Chordata; class Aves; order Passeriformes; family Passerellidae; genus Melospiza; species Melospiza melodia. The sequence goes on along the minus strand of NC_086212.1, from coordinate 4,773,731 downwards.
GACTGTCTTTTGTACACTTAAGACAAATTAAAGATTCTCAAATGAAAATGCAGCAGTTTCACACCATCTTGAGATGCCCCTTTCACTGGCTGGAGTGATCACAAAAATTAACTGTGCTGCCAACGTCATGGAGTGGATTGCTCACATTTATTACAGGACAATGAAGTTTTCCAAGGGGAACTTTTCCACCACATTGCCCATCCAGGACCATGCCAGGACTGTGCACTGCTCTGTGACTACTAAAAATTCTGCAAGTGTGACAGATAGAAGCACCTCATATTTGAAGATTCCTCTCTTGAGCAAATCTTCTTTTATCTTTGTCCCTCAGGATTTATTCCCTCTGTCACACTCCGAGTGCTCCATCTCCACAGCAGGGAATGTGACATTATGTGTTTTTTATGATCTTGGCAGGAACTCAGGAGAGTGAGATGAGAGCAGCTGTGCAAGAATCAGAGAGAGAGAGCAAGGTGCAAATTTCCTACCTGTTCCAGGATCCATTTCATTTGCTTTTTCCTTCAATATTTGGTTCCTCCCAAAGGAGATTTCTTCTCCTTTCCTTTTCTTCCAGATGAAAACTGGTTTAACTGCCTCCTGAACCACCCTCTGCAGGAGCCTCTCTCCTTCCTCTGACTCTGCAGCACACCAAGAGCAGTGACCAGAAATCCCTGGCTTGAGATTCCCAAGGGAAATCCCACAAACTGCTGCTGCAGGGCCTGTGGAAAGTAAATGGAAAAGCCACTCTAGCACCCACAGGCTTAAATTTACTACTGTGGGATCCATGAGGCTACTGGACTTTTTATTGTTGTTGTTTTCCTAGGGAGTTTACAGCTCCAGAATAGAAGGCTAGAAACTCCTGATAACCAGTGGAGTTCATTGCTGCAGTTACACCAATAATAATTTAAGATGTTTTTTACCCCCTATATGAGATAATGACCCCAAACCACCTGTTTCTACTTCCTTGTATTCCATTCCAAACTTTACACCAACTCTGCTATCACAAACAGTTCCCCTCGCCTCTGAAGGATGTCTCCATGGGAATAAGTTCATCTTCATTATGTCCATTCAAATATTGTCAATGTGATTATTTTTTCCAGCCTAAGATTCAGTCACTGAGGAATTCACCTTTTTTTTTACTGCACATTATCACTTTTCATCCACAGCAGGGGATGCTTAGGCTGAAAAGCTCACACTGACTATTAATCCTTCCAGGAGTGAGAAAACCTCCTTTATCTCATCTCATAATTCCTTTCTTTCCCCATGAAAACAAACCCATCACCCATAATCTTGCTTCAAACACATTACCTACTTCACTATGGGCTGTTCTCTAGGGTTTAAACAACCTCAAGGTAATAAAGTGATTTCAAGTGAGCTTTTCCACACAATTCCCTTCATCATTAATTCACACTTGGCATATATGCACTGTGCAGGGAGGAACAGCATGAAGATCCCTGAGCCAACACAGACTGGAGCTGGGTCAGTCCCCCAAAAGCACTGTAACTGCAGGAATTTATAACAATTTGGCAACACAATCTGCAGTGTCTGCTGAGCATCTTCCCATATGGGTTTTAGGCTGGACATTAGCAAGTTCACACACATGGTTGAGTGGCCACATAATAAGCTGTGACTAACAGTTGGGCTGTGGGAACCAACATTTGCATCGAGCTCCTACCAAATGTAAAATTTAGCTTAAATACCTTTCCCTGCAGTTTGTGCCAACATCACTTGGCTTTTGCAGAGGGCTGAGCACACAGGGAGTTGCTGTGGGCCAGCTGATGCAGGTACCTGACCCTTTAGTAGTTTTCATACCATAAAACACATCCAAACCCACCTCCAGACCCTAAAGCACTGCACTGCCGGTGCTGCTCTGCTCTGCTCATCCCACACATCCTTCCCCTCACTCACACACCCCTCCTGTGGGCCTAACTCTGGCATTTCAATCCACTTTCTCATAAGTTAAGCCTAAATTACCTCCTACACTTCACACCTCAGTGATAGTGGCATTTCTGTACCTCCCTGTTCCCTTAGCCCAGCTGTCACCCTCGGTGCTGGCTGCACTCCCCTAAGTCACCAGGGACAGCTGTCACTGTGCTACCTTCTGTGTAAAATTAACAGAATGCTAATTACTAATTAATATTTCTATATTATCCACAGGGAGTGGTTCCCCTTGGCTTTCTGGAGTCAGCAGAGTCAAAAACACTTTGCTGACTTGTAGTTTCTTCATACCTAGGCAGTTGTTGAAAAATCCCATCCTGGGATTAGAATTCCCTCTTCCCTTTTCTCTCCCAGCATCTGACCTACACTGTTCCACCCAGCCACCTGTAATCAAAACACCAATATTATCCTTGTCCTCTCACTTTTATCTCCTAGTTTCACTTTGCCTTCTACTTATTTTTCCTGCTGAATTGTGTTGTTGCATAAATAAAGACAAGTCACTTGACAGCCCCAACTGGAACTAAAGTTGATTTTTTGCAGGCAGCAGAAAGGACCAACCAGAAACAGCACAGAGGCTCCTGTGAGAAGGTGGTTCATGATCAGTTAAGACCTTCATGGTATTAAAGACAAGAATCCAAAGCTCTTTAGAGAAACCCCAGGTGGTTCAGCATCCTTTGCTTATCAAGAGGGGTATTAATGAAACTCCAAGCATCCTTCCCTGGGCCGGTGCAGGTCCTGGTGGATGGCAATGGTTTGCTTGGGTACTGGTTTGTGGCTGAGTTGAGAGCTGCTTTTGCCAGATTTCATTTCCATCCCTCCTGGTCAAGGTGAGGGTGTGACTATTGAAGAAAGAATGATTGTGAAGCAGAGGCGCCTTTTGAATTCACAGACAGAATTAGCAAAACATTCTGAACTTCTGGCATGCTCTGTGCCAGGACAGAGCTCTCAGCAGCCTCTGAGGATTTACCTGAGGGTGGAAAACTACAGGGTGATAAGAAAATTGAAGTTTCCTTCAACTCTTACCTCCAGTCTATCCTTTAGCAAGTCTGAATTTAGAGAACCTACACCCCAGAATCCATTTTACACACAGAGCAACCTCATATCCCGCACCCTCAAGATAAATAAATGGCTAAATTGAAATACTAATTATTGTAAAGCCTTGCTCGTTCAATTATTTTTTTCCCCAAGATTACCCTGCAGACCTTAGTGATTAACTACTTAAACATACTTTTTCAGAAAAGCAATTTCTTGGCTGCTAAGAAGTCAGAATGAGGTCCACAACCATGGCAAAACACATCTGGTGCTTGTTTCAGAGAAGGAGACTTGCACAGGCATTTTTGCAGAATAAAACAAAAGCTGTTTTGCTTAAGAAGAGAAGTTCTGTTTGCTGTGCTGGGCTAACACTTCACTTTACAGGTTTCTGTGTATGTACATCACCTTTCCTACAGCTCCAATGGGTTACAATTTTGAAGCTTGTAGGTTCCTGGAAATAGTGAGGAAATCTTGCCCAAACTCAATTTTAAGAACTTCAGACTTTGAAACTCTTGAGCAGGAACTTTCTTTGCTGTCTGCCTGCACAGTGCCTGGTTCAGCAGGCTCCTGGCGTGACTAGGGCTCCTAAGTTCTACAGTAATACACATAATAAATAAAAAATAGTCATACATAGTATATGAGCAATAATACCTACTTCATACCCTGTTTGACAGACACACTGCACCCCAGCAATACTTGGGAAATGTGGTGACCAAATCACCAAAGTTGCCAGATGAATGCCATTTGTTGATGCAAATATTTAACTTTCAGGTCCAAGTGGCTGGGAAACTGCTCAGCAGCTTCACCAGCAGTGAAAGGACACAGACCAGAGGGATGGAACTGGGTCATGCGCAGCCCTGAAGTTGAGCAGAAACTGGGAGGAAATATTTCTGTGGAGGCAGTGGATCCATGTACAGCTTCTCATCTCCACCATCTATTTTCATGCTTAAAGGGACTACTACATTTGGGAAGAGAATTCCAGCATAGTCTTTTTGTTTTTTTATATGTGTGTGTTGGCCCTTTCATTAGGAAAAACAAATAAAAGGAAACAGATAAGGTAGACAAATTGTAATGAAACATTTCATGTATCCCCTATGGCTATCTCATTTTTCCCAAATGACTGCTGCATGAAATTAAAAAATTAAAAGGCTGGGATTTGAGAACAAAATTATAAATTAAAAAGGAGACATTTAAAAGAGAATTTCCTAAGGGTTTCATTCCTTCCCCTCTCTGCAGCAAGCAGAACAAAAACACAATCCAAAAGAGGAGAGAAGTCAGAGGGGATTAGAAAGTCCAGTCTTTCAGCCTGTCTCCCACGTTGCTAATTTTTACAGTAAGTTATTTAAGAAGCAGTAGATGTTCCCATAGAAAGCAGGCAGCAGCACACACAGGCATCGCCTCCTCCTTCCAGCGAGGTCTCTGCAACCTCAGTCTCTTGCTGAGAAGGCAGGAGAAGTTTTCCTCCCCACACTTGTCACTGCCTTCCAGTGTGGGACAGGGGAGAAGCATCCACCAGAGTTTGGGGTCTGGCACATCGTGGGGTCCCCTCCCTTGGCTGGGCTAAAAGGAACTCAAGTATTCCAGTGCAACCTCGTATACAAATTTATACTGTTCCTGAAAGAGAGGACACAAAGGAATGGCATTAGTGTCGCAGACATCTTTTATGAAAAATCCTTTCCTTAGGATCTTTCCTCCTGAGAAGCTGAGAAGCCTCAGGAACAAAATGTAAACATTGATTATCTGCTGCTGTGGGATGCAACAGGTGCATCTGTGATTGGTCTCATGTGGTTGTTTGTAATTAATGGCCAATCACAGTGAGCTGGCTTGGACAGAGAGTCCGAGCCACAAACCTTTGTTATCATTCTTTGCTATTCTATTCTTAGCTAGCCTTCTGAGGAAATAATTTCTTCTATTCTTTTAGTATAGTTTTAATGTAATATATATCATAAAATAATAAATTAATCTTTCTGAAACATGGAGTCAGATCCTCGTCTCTTCCCTAAACCTGAGACCCCTGTGAACACTGTCACACATTAGGATATGGGAAAATTCCTCAGAGCCTTGTCCTACAAGAAAAACTACCTCCTCCCTCTCTCTTATACCCTTTGGCAGGAGCAGGCAAACACTGGTTGTGTTTCTGAGTGATCCTGAGCAAGCATGGCTGGGAGATGGTGTCATCAAAGGCAGAGAAAAGCACTCAAAGAGACAGCCCCAGTCTGGACCATTCATTATTTGCCTCCAGCCCTCACTGCACGTGTTGCTTCTGAGGCATGAGCTCAGAGTGATGGATGGAGATGACTGAATTCAGGACAGTTTAATCTCCTGGGCTGCAGGGAGCCAGGCCTGAGGCGGGACTGTTCTCCTTTCCTGGTTTCAAGATGTGTCACAGCACCCAGCACTGGGCTGGGCAGGAGGACAAATCCCTGCATGGACAGGAGGACAAACCCCTGCATGGACAGGAGGACAAATCCCACTCTTCCCACAGCCATGGTGACAGATCTGTGGGGTTTGACCTCCTGAGGTGGCTGGGCATGGGACACAGTGTCCACCTCTCTGCCTGGGCATCCCCTCTTCTCAGAAGGAGAAGCAGGAAGATTCACTGAACATGCTAAAACAGGACCAGTTTTAACTCTGGTGTCTCCATGTTCCCATTCATTTTGATTCATCCTGAACTAATTTTGACATTTTTTACCTATCCTGAAGTCCCTTGCCCACACACTGGGTGGGGAATGAGCAGGAAGAAGCCTTACCAGTGACTCCACCATGTTGGATTTGTTATTCCGTAGCGTTTTCACTATGTGGAACACGTCGATGATGTTCTGCTGCTGGATCATCTCACACACGCTGCAGATGGCACAGAAGGTGCCGCTGCGACCACCACCGTTCCTGGCAGAGGGACAGACAGGGCAAGGAGGGGCTGGTGAGGCTGGGGCAAGGACAGCACACACAGCTCACAGCCCATGGACAGGTCTCTAATGGAGAGATTGCTGACACATGGAAGGTCTCTGATGTTCAAGGGTTTGTGTGCCTCAAGGGGCTCCAAGAGAGCTGGAGGGGGGCTTTGAACAAGGGCATGGAGTGACAGGACAAAGGGGAATGGCTTCCCACTGCCAGAGGGCAGGGATGGATGGGATATTGGGAAGGAATTCTTCCCTGTGAGGGTGGTGAGGCTCTGGCACAGGGTGCCCAGAGCAGCTGTGGCTGCCCCTGGATCCCTGGAATTGTCAAGGCCAGGTTGGACGGGGCTTGGAGCAGCCTGGGACAGTGGAAGGAGTCCACTAGAACTGAGTAGTGTTTGGGGTCCCTTCCAACCCAATCCATTCTGTGAGTCTGTGAAAGTGGAAACCTGTAGAACTGGGGCAGGGATGGAAGGACTAAGGGATAAGGGGAGCTTCCCTGTCCCCCTGGAGTAAGGGACAGGGGAGCTCAGGGACTGCAGTGCTGCAAACCCCTGCTCTGGGCTCACAGCAGCTCTGTGATCAGAGCTGGGTACATGGCAGGGCTGCTTCAGCTCTGTCTGTGCTCCAGACACGAGACCCACAACGTACCAGGGCTCTTGGAGCTATCTCTCACTGCTATCAGCAAAATCCCTGGGCCAGGATACTATAATACAATACAATGTTCAACTTGAGGTTATTATTATAAGTGTAGTTAGTACATGAAGTTGTACATTTAGTACAAGCATGCAGAAGCGTGTGAAGTTAGCAGTACAAATGTACTTTAACTCCCTTTCCCCCACCTGCAGCCTGGGGGATTCCTAGAGCCATAACCCACAACACGTGATGCCGCAGCCATTCCCCAGCCCTTACTCACAGGCAGTGGACCACGGTGCGCCCGTCTCTGCCATCGTACTGCTCCTGCCACTTCTCCAGCCTCCGGACCACCTTGAGCAGGGAGCGCTTGGAGGGAGGGGTGTCCCTGTAGGCCGGCCAGCCGATGTACTGCAGGTGCTGCACGATGCGGTACCCGTCCTGCGGCTGCAACACACAGCTGCTCAGGGCCAGCCACCACCAACACACCATCACTGAATTATTATGGTTCTGTGTTTTTATTAAGAGATCTGGGTGGCAGGGGTGCTGTCGGAACCCAGGAAATTCCTCTCATCTCACAGACATCTTTTATGGAAAAATCCTTTCTTTAGGATTTTTCCTCTTGAGAAGCTCAGAGACTTCAAGGACAAAATGTAAACAATGGTTATCTGCTGCCGTGGAATGCAACAGGTGGATCTGTGACTGGCCTATGTTAGCTGTTTCTAACAAAACTTTCTTCGGACAGAAAGTCCCAGCCACAAGCCTTTGTTATCATTCTTTCCTATTCTATTCTTAGCTGGCCTTCTGATGAAATCCTTTCTTCTATTCTTTTAGTACATGATCAGCAAATACAAGGCCGAACATTTCCCAGGGCCTACCTTTAACATTTTCCCAGGGCCTACTAAGCCTAACTTTCTTTTTAGCTCCCTGAATTTTCTGTGATTTTAAAATCTTTTTCTATCAGGAGCACTGCTTGCAGAGCAGCCTCCCCTCTGCACCTGCACCAGCAGTGCTGGTGCTCTCCATGCTGGGTACAGTGTTGGTTTAGGACACAAAATAAAATGATGTGGACACTGGACTTCCCAAGGTAAAAAAGAGGGGTGTTTAATTTCTGACTCTAACATTTATAGTTTTCTAAAAATGACAGCGGATTGGAGGATGACAGTGCCACCTCTTCAATGACAAACTAACAGTCTATTAAATTTCTCCTTTTCCATAAAATAATGCAAAACAATAAGTTATTTACATGAAGTGCATGAGAAAGTTCATTACAAGAATGTAAACATCAGAAGGCTTAGAAGAACTTTAAAAAACAGGGTGACAGGTAGAGTGCAGAAACAAGGCCTTTTCTCTAACCTGGATAACAATTGTTACAGAGCCAAGCAGACACCAAGTGCATGGGAGCTTTGTTTGGCTTCCAGAATCAAATTTCATCAAACTGCACAAACAAGTCAAATACAATAAATTCTGTGCTGTGCCATAAGAAGTAGAGGCAGCCCTCAGAAATTCTCTGGGGGTTGAGGAGGGAAAGGATCCTCACAAATTTGCTGGCAGTGGCCGCGGTGTTGGACATGGATGAGTGCAGAGAGCTGTGAGTGCACAGCTCCCGCCCTGCAGCCCTGCATCCATGGGCCAGCTCCATCCGAGAGCCACAGAGCCTTGCTCTGACCAGCTTTATCACCCCCCTGGGACACAGGAAGGTGTCTGATATCCAACCAGTTTATCAGTTTCTGTGCTGGAGCACAAGGTTCCCTCTGCAGTGCCACACCTGAACGGCCGCACAGGCTCTGACCATGCAGACACTGATGGGTTACACTGCATGGAAATACAATTTGCAGAGCCTGCTTCCATTTCTGACAAGAAAAAAAATGAAAGAGGAACAACAAAGGAAACATAATCAATCTGGGAAACGACTAATGAGAGAAAAATCCTCTGCTGAAGCCCTTTCCTGCAGCCCTGAAGCTGGATTGCCAAGGCTCAGTGTGCAGATAAACTTTGTTTCTATCATTTCAGCTGTCCTGGGGCTGAGGGACACAGACAAAGAGCTGCTCACAGAAATGGCAGTTGCTTATTTATAGGGAAAGCAGTGGCAGTTGGGAATCCCAGTCTAGCCAGTAAACATTGCATCTGTCTTCAGAGATGCTGCCTGGGAGCTGACAGATGGAGAGCTGCTGACACCATCCCAGTTTATTTCCTGCAATACTGATGGCTTTATATTGGCTACTAAGTGATGAATTGTTCTCAAATACACACAGAAAAATGCTCACCATTTAAATACAGATTTTCAGCTCGTATCATCCACTCACTCGCTGCCTTCAGCCAAGAGTCCTTTAGCAATGCAGGCTGATTAAATGTTAATTAAAGGAAGTAGCTGCAATGGAATTTCATTCCTAGGTGAGATATTCTGCATCTCTAAACCCCAAGTCTTGGCTCTGCCTCTTCCTTGAGCCAAAATGTGTTTTTGAGAATAACTAGGGAATGTAGTATTTCTCCTGTCTTACCCTGGCCATGTTGCAAATCCGGAATATCCTGTTGATGATATCTTCATCAATATCTGCTGAAACAAACTCCACCTGGATTGGGCCATAACAACAGGATGTCTTCTCTGGCCAGTACTGCATGCAGAGCTAGGAAAAAAAAACCACAAAACTAAATAGAAATCTTAATTATTAACATATCCAGTAATTTCTTTTGGATCTATAACCAGCTCAAAATCCATCACCAATTTGTCTATTGTGGCTTTGTTCAGACAAGACCTCATTCTAGCTTAGTAAAACATTTTATATTCTGAATATGAAGGAAAAAAGAAATATATTTTAGGGTCTGGAATTTTCTTCCTCTTTATTTTTGTATGAACAGAGTTTGGAAGTGATTGGATTCTGAGTGTAGAGGTGCAGAAAGGTGGCTTACAAATGAAGCTTCTGTAAAGGCAGAGATTTAACAGGGACATTGAAAGATTAGCATCTGTAGATAAATTTAATAGGAACCATAGAGATCTGGTAAAAAAGAGGAAACAGTACAGGCACCAAGAAAATTAATCTTAATTCAAACAAACTGAAATTCCTTTTTTTTCTGTAAGATGAACTTTTTCATTTTCTGGCTCTACCAGTGAGCAGGAGAAGGAAAGTGAGTTTGTTCTGAGAGCACAAGAGCTGCTCTGGTTTCAGGGTGAACCACAACTGCACCTCTGAAGTTTGTGAAGCAGGCTGGGAGTCTTTTTCTTGTGCTGATATTACTGAGTTGAAAGGACAAAACCCACCCTGTGCACACAAATGACAATCTAAGAATTTAAAATCCAGCTGGAAATAGATCATGGCGCAAAAATATTTTGCATGAGATCTCATTAGCAGTTTCTGCTAAGACTGTATTTCTTTGTGCCTTTTTTTTTTTTTCCTTCCTATTTTCAAGTGTAATTTTGTACAAGTTTTGAAACCCCCAGATGCTCATTTGAACTTGATCTCCAGCTTTTCAAGTTCAATCACTGCCAGCAACAACGTGGAGTGTGTGCATGTGGCTGCATTAATTCTGCACTCCTGTTCTTCCTTTGATCATATAGGATTGAAATTGGGTGGGATATTCACACAATCTTATGCATCTTTGCCCTTGTTAGTTTTTCAAGATTAAACAAGCCAGCCAAGACCACACAAGCAAGTCCTTTGAAGGGTTTCTTTACTCTTCCTTCAGACTTTCAAGCTGCCTAGTGATCTCCTCTCAAAGCATCTGTCCCTCAGGCAGGGAGATGTGAGCCGAGCTGAGCTTTGGCAAACAACCTCAAGGTGCAGTGGAAAGCAGAAAAAAAAATGAAATCTTTCCTTAGGATGGAAAATTTGCTTCTTCCAGAGCAGGTCTGTGAATGGCCACCCCTCCAAACACACAGGTGTATAACTGCTGAACACTGCAGTGTAGTGTGTGTGCTCTGACCTCCACAAAGGTTTATTTGCCTTTTCCCTGTACTCAGGGCACAGCCTGGCATCAGGCACTGATGAACAGACAGGGAATGACAATGTTGTGATGCAAGGACAGTGCCAAGTTCTCTTCTCCTCTCCACAATGGATCTGATGATCTGCTGGAGGGTAGGGAGGACCTGCACAGAGATCTGGATTGATGGGCTTGAAGCCATTCAATCTCACAATGGTTGTGCATGGTCTGAAGGGCAGCAGAGCTGGGGAAGGGTCTGGAGCCCCCAGGAGCAGATGATGGAGGTGGGAAAGGGGCTCAGCCTGGAGAAAAGGAGGATTGGGGGGAAAACCCTCTCACTCTGCACAAATCCCTGAGTGTGGGCTCTGTTCCCAAGGAACAAGGGACAGAGTGAGAGGAAACAGCTTCAAACTGTGCCAGGGGAAGCTTAGAGTGGATATTAGGGAAAACTTCTTCACAGAAAGGATGGTCAAGCAATGGAACAGCTGCCCAGAGCAGTGGTGGAGTGACCATCCCTGGAGGGATTTAAAAGATGTGTAGATGTGGCACTTGGGGGCATGGGTTAGTGGTGGCCTTGGCAGGGCTGAGGTAACAGTTGGATTTAATAATCTAAGAGGTCTTTTCCACCCCAAATGATTCTGTGATGTCAAACTGTCTCACGGTGTCCTGGTAGCTCATAAAACACAAACTTTAAAATCCTCCTTAACTTCCAGTGCCACCTGGGTGTTCTAGCATTGGCTGCACTCCTGAGGGAGGTGACATCGTGCTACAGAAACTGTCAAAGTGAATTCATGCACTGCCAAATCCCCTTTTCTGTGCCTACAGACTACATCAGAGCAGCAAAACTTTGCTAGGAAAAAAAAGAAAATCTAAGCTTTGTGAAAGATAGTCACAAGAATAATGCTGGCTGGGGCTGAAAGGTTTGTGTTTTCCCAGAAGTGAGTGTGAGAAAGTGTGTCATTTCCAGAAAAAGCTGGGTTGTGCTTTGAAGAAAAAAAGGTGAAATTTGTCTCTGTATTTAGTACCAAGATGCAGAATCAAAGAGATGGAAGAGGAAAAGAGAAGATGCTGAGAACCTCTGGTTCCTCACTGAGCGGTGGGACCCTGCAGGGCACAGGAGAGCCCACTGCTGATCAGAGCTGTCACTGGGGCTGGAATGGGATCCCACTAAGCTCCCCCAATGGGACACCCCCTTAAGGGCTGGGGTGATTGGATTCTCCATCACCATCCAAAAAAGAGACCAACAATTCACTGCCTGCAAGTGTGGTAAGACAAATGGAAGAGACAAATGAAAAATGAATCCATGAAGTACCAACTCAACACTCCTCTCCTCTCATTGAACAAGGGCTGTAATGGGTGAATTAGCCATGCCAAATGTAACTCTCCACACAAATTGCATGATTACACCTTTTTGAAAGCTGTTCTCCTCTGCCACCCATCAGCAAGGTGGTTGGAAACACCAGGGCAGGAGGAATGGCAAAAGCTCCTTCCTGGCAAGCTCAAATGCTGAAAATAGTGCTGTGTCCAGTAGCCAAAACCCAGCTTAGACATTAAAAAGGAAAAGAAAAAGAGATAAAAGGACTAGATTATCCTCAAACTGTGCAAAGCACATTTCTCAGTATTACAGAATCATACTGGAAATCTCAGGGGAAAGATCCTTCAAATTATTTCAGCTCTCTTGGTTTTATTCTTCTGGAAATGCCATGTGAAAAAGGCAAACATGAAGCACCCTGGGGCTGTGGTAGGGAGCATTTTCCTGAATCAAACACAGACAAAATATGAAAGGGGAGAAAGTGGGTTTGGGAGGGAAATGTTGGCCTGCAAACACAAAGTAATTCTGTAATATATAAAGTATGCATATAAAACTTGTTGATACTTTTAACTATATTTTCCATATTTTTATATCAAAGTATTTATATAATAAATGGGGAGACTTTATAGCAATTTTCCAGTACATAAAAGGGGCTTACAGGAAAGCTGGAGGGGAACTTCTCAGAAGGTTCCAAAGACTGGATTGTGCTTCTGCAAATGTGCAAAACCACTAAACACACTTTAAAATAACAAGTTTCCTTAGGCATGTTTGCAATGAAAACATCACAATCTTGCTGAAAAAATCTAAAATAAATTCTGTGACCGTTTGACTGAATATCTTAAATGCAACAGTATTGCTCTTTCCCAAAGATTGAAGAATAGACAAAATTAAAAAACAGAGACCCTGCTGCTGCCAGGGAAAAAATGATGGCATTTCACCCTGGATCATATTTACACATACTCCAACTCAGAAGGGTGTGGAGTGATAGGAAAAAGGGGAACAGCATTAAGCTGAAGAAGGGCAGATTAGATGGGATATCAGGAAGAAATTCCTCCCTGTGAGGATGGTGAGGCCCTGGGACAGGTTCAGAGAGAAGCTGTGGCTGTCCTTGGATCCCTGGAAGTGTCCAAGGCCAGGTTGGATCGGGTTTGGAGCAACCTGGGATAGTGGAAGGTGTCCCTGCCATGGCAGGGGGTTGAAGTGTCATGGTCTTTTGGGTCCCTTCCCATCCAAATTCTTCTATGATCCCTATTGATTGCAATAAGAATTAGCTTACAAAGAGCCAGGCATATGGACTTATTCTCCACTGAAACCCCAAAACATCACCTATTACTTTTCAGCTCCCCCTCATTTATATACTCGGGTGGGAAGGCATCCACCCCAATAAAATGGCAGCAGGGACTCTCTGCAAACCCCCTGGACTTGAGAAGGGAGTGAAGGAAGAGCCAGGAATGAGGAGCCACTGACCTGTGCTGCATCCATCTCGTTGAGCATCACCACGGAGGAGCAGTTGTAATCAAACACCAGCCTCCAGAAGTCTGTGATGGTGTTGGGCAAAGGGTGCTGGGTGACAATGAAGGCAGCAGGCTGCTTGTGGCTCTAACAAAAGAGTAAGATTAGTTTAAAAAAAATTAAAAAAAATCAATCAACTTTTATTCAAAGGAATATTATACCCGGGAGGCTGTGGGGAGGCAGTGTGAGCCATTTAACCAGATTATACAAATCACATCTCCTGCTCCTTGTTATCGGCCCGCAATGAATGAACGCCTCGTAATGGGATTCTTTTGCTCCCAATAAAGACATTTCATTAAAGAAGTGTCACAAGAGCAGAGATTACCCAAATCAATTATTTATATTTTGAGACTCAGCAAATAATGCTAATTCTACTATTACTACTACGACTACGACTATCAGTAATATTAATAATTGGAAGGAAAACAGCTGGAAGCAAATGTTCTCCTTTGTGCTGCAGTGGCCTCGGGGAGCTCCAGAAGGGATTAGCCCCGTCTGCTGGGGCTGCCTGGGGGTGCAGTGTGACAGAGGTGGCACGTTTGGATCCCAGCCATCCTTTATGGGGCACATTCAGAGCTTGTGACATTGGCATTTAATTTCTGCTGTTATTCTTTCACCTCAAAAAGGCCCCCTGACCTCAGCCTCCCTAAGCACGAGGGGGTGGAGCTGTGCTCCCAACCTCTGCAGGGCTGAGTTAATGAATGTTTGGGATGAAAGGCAACAAGCTGAAAACTTTATCGCTTCCCAACCACGGCAGGCAGGGCTTAAACGAGCCTGGAAACTGCACAGTCCTTTGTGCTGTACATCTGTGAAGCAGACTTGAATCAAAAGGCATGCTAATTCTGGGGTAAAAAAAAACCAAAAACTCACAAAAAAACCCTCCAGCAGAATAAAGTGTTGGATTTAAAGTGAAGATAATAAATTCAATAATAAATAATAAAATTCTGAAGTGTTAAGCTGCTCTTTGTGGGGTTTGCCTTTTCTCCTCTGTGTGAGGAAGATGTGGGTGGAAGTGCTGGGCCATGCTGGGGAAAAGGGGTTTCTGAGTGTGCACGTGTGAGGAGGGTGATGGGAAGTGATGTACAGAGAAGGAAAACAAAATTATTTATTGGGAAACTTTCATTTAGAACAGATTTTTGTCTTTTTCCCCACTCTGCATTCCGCATCTAGAAACACCAGAATGGGTCAAAAGTTGTGAAATACCAGACCAGTGGCGGCAGCAGAGTGGCAAATAAAATACTGAGGTTTATCTCTTAATTAAACACCAGAATGTTCCTGATGTGGTTTTTAATGGTGTGTCAGTAGCAAATCTAGCTTAACTTGTGGCTGAAGGTCTCATGTGCTTGTGGGGTTTGCCTTTAGGAGAAAAAGAAACCCTGCCCAGCTCCTTGCTACAGGTGAGGAACCAGGTTCACTGTCCTATTTCAGAGAGAATGTGACACAGAGATGTGAATTACTCATGCAAGAGAACATGTGTGGGATTATGGGGAAATTATGATGCTAGGGACACGTAAATTCATGTTTTTTCTCCAAAGCCCATGGGTTAAACACAAATCTATCATCCCTTCTTCATGACTTGACTCATGATGTGACTTAAGTCTCATTTTTAGGGATTATGTTCCATTGTTTTAGGGGAGGGTGAGCGACAGTTTTGCTCCTTTCAGGGCAATATGGGATGGATGGAGGTTGTCCTCTGAAAGTCCCTGCTCAGTACAAGACTTCACACCTCAGCAAGAACAGCCATGAAAATGTAGGATTCTGGCTGTTCCCCTGTGATTATTTTTGTCCCCAAAGGTTCCTGAATCCTTTATGGAAAGATAAAAGAGAGCCAGAGAACATCACAGTGGCTGAATTTCAATGACAGGTGAAAAATTGCTTTGTACTAAAAAAATTAATCCACTGGAATTTTGTGGGGAAGGATCCAAATATTTGCAAAGTGATTTGAGGTAACAAGGGCTGAAATGTATAAACATTCCCACCCCTAAGAAACCAAAGACTGGATTGTGCTTCTGCAAATGTGCAAAACCACTAAACACACTTTAAAATAACAAGTTTCCTTAGGCATGTTTGCAATGAAAACATCACAATCTTGCTGAAAAAATCTAAAATAAATTCTGTGACCGTTTGACTGAATATCTTAAATGCATCAGTATTGCTGTTTCCCAAAGATTGAAGAATAGACAAAATTAAAAAACAGAGACCCTGCTGCTGCCAGGGAAAAAATGATGGCATTTCACCCCGGATCATATTTACACATACTCCAACTGCAATAATTAGTGGCTTTAAAGACATCTGTGTCCAAAGGCAGCACAGCAAAAAGAAGCCATCAACATAATTCATCCTCCACAAATGACCCGTGCTGTGAGATTCCAGGCTATAAACAAAGCGAGGGAAAACGCCTTCGGACAGAGTCACATCAGCTCAACTCACATCCTTTAGCCTGAAAATATTTTGCACATTTGATCCCTGCACTCCCACATTCTTAACTGCACAAGATCATATCAATCACTCGCTCCACACTGCAAATTATCCTTATCAAACAGCTGACCTGGCAAACATTTCTCTTCCCAATGGATACAAAACCAATGTATAGGGAGAGCTGTTCCCCCATGTTTTTGTGCGTCTGCCTTTCTGTGATCCAGCCTCAGACTGCACTCTGAGGAATGCCTTTGCCAAAAAATTTCTATCGATGTGGTGCAGCACTAGGCTGTGTGATCACAGAATAACAGCATGTAACAGAAAATTCTGGGTTGGAATGGACCCTCAAGGATCATGGAGCCCAACTCCTGGCCCTGCACAGCACCATCCCCAAAAGTGCCCAAAAGTTTTGTCTGAAAGCCTCTTGAACTCTGCCAGGCTAGTGCTGTGACCACTTCCCTGGGATAACCATACTCTGGAGGACATATTTTGGTGACAAAGAGAAAATTCATGTGCTTTGCCTGGTTTGGTGATACCAGACTCAGAAATTACAGCTAAATAAGTTTTTTTTTCTTTAGATCCATTCTCCCAGAATGTCAGAATTCAGGACATCCCTCTGGCAGTCCTGGATTGCCCAAACCACTGCCAGGGGGTTCAGAGACCCTGGCACAGAGCCCAAGACAGCTGTGATTTTGATTATGACCCATGGAAAAAATTACCAACCTTATATGAGGATCTGCAAGCCACTAAAGTCAAAGTAGAATAATAGTTAGTCTGTCACGGGGTGAAAAATAGATTTTTTGGGGTTTTTAGAATGGGGGTTCAGGGGTCAAGATGGAGGGACCTGGGCATGTCCAGCCTTTCTCCTTCTTCTTCTTGGCCTCCATCTTCTGCTATGATGGTGGCACTTTTGGATTGGTTTAGAGTAGAAGCTCACTGTCTAACATAGGTGATAGGTATTGGATAGTTATGGTAAATATTGTACACATAGTTTTTAGTATAAAAAGATAACACCACCCCAAGGATGGGCAGAGTGCCTCTGTCTGACCCGCTGGACGGACCTCAGCAGGCCAGAGAGAGAATTTTATAGATAAGAAACAATAAACAACCATGAGAACGAGAACTGAAGAGTTCTGACTCCCTCTTTGACCACCAGGCTGGGAAAAGAGACTTTCTAATGCATCTCAGGGTCACTCTGACCAGCAGAAGCCCCGAGACCAGACAAGCATCATGAGAGGGAATAATCCCATGTCAGGCCGCGCTGGGTGTGCAGAGCAGTGCTTACATCCATGAGTGCAGCATTGATGTAGTTGCTGGACTCGCCGTCCACGGAGATGAGGAAGGGCAGGCAGCGGTCCAGCGGCAGCACGTCCATGCAGCGGTTCTTGTCGTGGTTGCGCGGCAGCAGCCCGATGCTGCAGTCCTCCGGCCGCACCCGCGGCGTCACGATGTTCAGCGTCTGGGAAACAAGGACACAAACAGCCTGAGCGCCTTGCAGGCCACCTCCGAGAGGCACAGAATGACCAGGTTGGAAGAGAGCTCCAAGATCATTGAGTCCCACCCAACCCCTCAATAATACCCTGGCACCCAGTGCCACGTCCTGTTGGAGCCCAGGACATTCCTCTGGCTGCCCTGGAACCCCTGCCCAGGGGGCTCAGACACCTTGGCACAGAGCCCAAAGACCCCTGTGCCCTTGATCTTGACCCATGGAAAAACAATCACCAACGTTTATATGAAGAATTACAAGTCAAAAGAGTTTAAGTAGAATGGTAGTGAATTTATCACAGGGTGAAAAATAGATTTTTTTTGTTTTTTAGAATGGGGGCTTGGGGCAAGATGGAGGAATCTGGGTGTGTCCAGCCTTTCTCCTTCTTCTTCTTGGCCTCCATCTTCTGCTGTGATGTTGGCACTTTTAGATTGGTTTAAGGTAGAAACTCACTGTCTAACATAGGTGATAGCTATTGGGAAGTTATGGTAAATATTGTACGTGTAGTTTTTAGTATAAAAAGATAACACCACCCCAGGAGTGGGCTGAGTGCCTCTGTCTGACCTGCTGAATGGACCTTGGCAGGCCAGAGAAAGAATTAAGAACAAGAACTGAAGAGTTCTCACTCCTTTGACCACCAGGCTGGGAAAAGAGACTTTCTAACACATCTCAGGGTCACTGTGACCAGCTAAAGCCCTGAGAACATCCAGGCTTTGTTAAACACACCCAGGACACCACCTCCCTGGGCAGCCATTCCAGAACTTTTTCACTCATCCCATGAAAAACTTTTTTCCCAATCTCCAACCTGTATTTCCCTTGGTGCAGCCTGAGGCTGTGTGCTCTGGTTGTGCCAGTGCTGCCATATGCACAATATGTTTGTTTTAAAGGGACTCAGAGTAGCAGGGCTTTGGCTGTTGCATATAGGTAAAAACTTATAAAATAAGGGCCTTGTTAGCCTTATAAATTCATGGCTCAGGCCTTCAGCTAAGCAGCAAAGGGCTATGGGAAAGTGACTCAGCTGAATTAGAGGTAGAAAAACAAGTTATAGAACCATCAAGTGCTCACATTGTGGTTTATGAGGGTTGGTTGAATTACATTTGTTGTGCTTAAATAGGATGTAACTGATTATGGGGTAACTGCTTAGAAAGGCCGGGTTTTTGCAATAAAGGCCTGGTTTTTGCAATAAGGCCTGGTTTTTGCTCTCCTTTGCACTTGCCTGGGGATTCTGTGTTACTCAGCTTCAGAACATTTGGCATCCCAGAGATAAAAAGGAAGAAGAACTAAGGAGCTTGTGGCTGTTGTAACACGTTATGTTTTGCAAATTGTCCTGAGGTACTCTCCCAAACACTGTTAGCTCCAGGATAAACTGAAAGCATTATACACGTCCCAAACATTTCCAGCTCTAAACCCACAGAGCAGCTAGATAACATTCCTGCTCTTTCCTAGAGGTTGGAAATGGGTGCCACAGGTATAAGATGCAGCTTTGAGCTGGTGATGGAGTGAAACCTCCTCCTGTTTTTCACCATCCTTAGAGTGGAAGCACAAATCCTTCCCCTCTTAAGTGGATCCTGTGCAGTTGTACCCTGTACACCCAGCAGAGTGTTCAGAGCCTCTGGTGATTCCTCAGACTACTGACTTATCTTATAAAAACCTCAGATAAAATGCCATTTTGAGGGTTTCTTGAACAGAAAAGTCTATTTGTTTTATATATTACTTAGATTGCTACTTTCCTTTTGAAGTGACACATAGGATGCTTCACTTACATAGTCATCCCTAATCTCTGGGGCCTTGCTGTCAGTCTTTGACTGTTATCTGCCTTTTCCACAGCTTGACAAAGTATGTTTCTTTAAATCTATTTTACTTTTGTGTTCCCCATTGTGGAGGCCTCCTGACAAACCAGTCCAGGTTGGTCAGCAAGGATCAAAACTCAGAAATCAAAGTAAATGCATCTTAGCACCAGTGCTTAAGTGGTGGTAGATCAATGGCTATCTGATGTCATTGTATTTCCACTTTTGCATCTGCCCTTCCTGAGCAAAGCCCATGGAGTCCTACAGTGAACTCTCTGCAGCCAGAAGAATACAAAATATTTAGGGGCCAATAAAACAAAAAAAAAAAAAACCAAACTTATGGAGAGCTGGACTTCTGCCACAGAGAGGTTATGAATGAAGAAAAGAGGAAGGTCAAACAATCCAAGATAAAAGAATGTGTCAAAGTATAAAACTTGAAATAATATAGTTGCTCTAAATTATTCAGGTTCTGCATTGCCTGGAGATGGAAAGCAGGGAGTCTGGCTGGGGAAACAACATGAAATCTCAGATCTCTGACAGTGCAGATAATCAGGCAGGTGACTTGCTAGTGATTTACTCCTGCCTGTTTTATGCTGCTCCCCTCCCTCCCTTGTTCCTGTACTGATTCAAATTACAAAAACTCTCCAGAGTGAGCTATGCGTGTCCAGACAACATGTAGAACATGAGAAATACATCCAGCCTTTCCTCAGGGCCAGTGGGACCTAAATACCACAAACTGCAAGCACAGATCTATAGTTATATCAACTGGTTGCTAAAGATTGCAGCAGAGATAGCAGCTTTTGCATTAAATCCAGACAATCAGGGCTGAGGAACGCTCTGAGCCAAAATCCTGTAAAAATAGATCCTACAGCAAGACAGACACTGAACCTCTTATGCAAAGCACAGTGGAGCAGTTCCTTCCCACAGGAGCTGCCAGCCCCTGGCAGCTCAAAAGAACAAGCACAGAGGTGACAAATCCTGTCTCATATCATGACAAAATACACCCAGCAAGCGGTGGCTGAGTTTTTAATAGTGTTTTTTTTAAACAGCATTTGATGAAGTTCGGCTCTGACTCCATGTCAAACCAAAAACACTTTTACAGGCCTGCTATCACTTGATAGAACCAGATCTTTTTTTTAATTGAGCTGCCATCAGTTGGGATCCACATTCTTTATCTCACTGTACCAACCCTGATGATTCCCTGTAAGGCTTCAGATAAAAGACACACGTTCTCCCTGTACATAGAGAGGGAGGAAAAGAGGCCTCTGACTCAGGCTGGGGATCCCAAAAGACATTCTCTTGCTGCAAAAGACACTTTCCTGGGAGAGGAAAAGCAATTAAAGCAATCTCCACCTTTTCACTCTGACTATGAGTAGCCTCAACAAATAGTAGATGTCTCTCTCTTTCCTGTCAAACTCGCCTTGCTGCAATTCCCCACATGTTTTTTCCCTACATTGATGTTGGCTCAAAATCACAGATCCACAGAATGTTTTTGTTTGGGAGAGATTTTAAAGCCCCTCTATTCTATCCCTGCCATGGCAGGGACACCTCCCACTGTCCCAGGCTGCTCCCAGCCCTGTCCAGCCTGGCCTTGGGCACTGCCAGGGATCCAGGGGCAGCCACAGCTGCTCTGGGCACCCTGTGCCAGGGCCTCTCACCCTCACAGTAAAGAATTATAGATTCATAGGGAATAAAACTGGAAAAGTCAGTTCAGTGTTCAGAATTCTGGGTGAATTCTCCACTTTGTGAGAGGAACAACTGCACAGGGCCCATGGCTGGAGTGTCTCCAGCCCATTTACCAGGGTGGGATAAGCAACAGGGACAGGAAACAAAGGAGGGGCCCCTATTTTGTTGCTTGTCCTGGGCAAAGAGCACTAATGGAGCACTTGTGAGTTCTGCTGTCCATTATTTTGGGTCTCATCACCAGGTACCTGGCAAAACATCTGCAGTGAACTGATTCATTCACATTTAATTGAAAATTAGCAATAGCCAAAATAGTGCTCACTGAGCTCCCTCTCTCTCCTGTATGGAAAGTTGTCAACAAGTTGATTGTCAAAGCTTGGAAGCACCATATGAGCCACAAGAATGGATAATAAGGCACCTTGAGGCATAAATGTTTCTGTATAAATTATGGAAGGAAATGAACAACACAATACTCATTAAAATAAGTACAACATTATGTGTGAAAATTAGTACCCTTGCTCTACTGGAGTGATGGGGACAATTTTTTCCTTGCTGAAGGCTGAATAGTCCATGTTAAAAAAACAAATTTCTGCCTGACCCAGTAGTACAACAACAAAAATCAACTGAAATCAGACCTTGGCTCAGTGTCCCCCTTGTTTGCTCTGCTGGAAATCACAAAGAAACACACAGAAATTGATTAAACACCTTCAATGCACCAACTGCAGTGACTGAGACATATGAAATTACCTGAAACTCATCTTTTATCTGGCTGGAATTGGTCTGTGGATCCAGTCTGCTGATGTTGTAATATATGGATCTGAACTCACAGACTGGAATGGCTGTGTTGCCACAGAGACATGCCTCCAAAATGGCATCATGGACAAACACATACTGCTCCTGAAATATTGAAAGCACATTTTTAACACAGATCATGAAATATCACTCTTTGTTTTTTCTTAAGTCATGCCCAATATGCATATTTGGCTCTGTTTCACGTGGAGACAAATTACACAGTGTGCTGTGTGACAGCTTTGTGAGCATATTTCAGCCATCATTGAATGTGAGGTCTCACGTGTTCATTTTGGATTTACAAGGAAAATGGGGAATTGGCACTCTCAGGAATGTTGGGACAAAATGGGGGCGGGCTGAGGAGGAGATCAGGGTGTAAAGCCTCTCTGTCCACAGGCAATGGCCACCTCCAACAACACCAGAGAATCACAGAGTTGTGTAGGCTGGAAAAGACCTCTAAGATCACTGAGTACAGCCCAGAACTGCCAAATTCACCACTGAACATATCCCCAAGTGCCACATCTGCATGTCTGTTAGATCCTTGCAGGGATGGTGACTCCACCACTGCTCTGGGCAGCTGTGCCAGGGCTGGACAACCCTTTAAATGAAGAAACTTTTGATAATATTCAATTTAGCTTCCTCTGGCACAACGGTACAGAACTAACAGGTTTCTTCTGGGTTCTGGGTATTTTGGGTAAAACTCTTTCCCTAAATGAAATATGGGAAGTCCAACAAAGTTAACAGCCCCTGTCTGTTCCAGGGGGGCTGTTGTGTCCCTCAGGAAGGGAAGGGGTTAAGGGACACACATAAAACCTGTGCAACAGGATAACAGTTCCACAGGAGTCTGTGCAGCTGCCAGACACTGTGTGATGGAGCACCTTGCTTAATCAGCACCCAAAGCTTGAGCCAAAGACATCTTGTTTGCTTAGCTTGTAATTGATACACACTAGGTACTACTGGGGCCTGCAGTGTTCCTATGAATGAGTCATGAGAGGCTTCAGGAGCTCTTTTTTTCCTACTATGAGAATAAAATTAATCAGCAATGCACAGACCTCAACTCCAAGGTTTGCCCTCCTGTCTTGGAGGCCCCGAGTAGCCGCCAGTGAATTGATTCAGTGCAAATCTGGGCATGTTTGGCCACCAAAAGCTCTGCATAATCAAGGCACAGAGCGAGCCAGTGTTGGCTTCATGAATTGCTGGGCAGGGAAGCTGACAGGAAAGCATCACTGGAGCAGGGAGAGCTGCTGGCACCCACCTCTGTCTGCACCAAATTGACCCTCTGGGAGCGCAGCTCTCGCACGCAGTTGAATATATCCACCACGCCCTCGTTCTCTGCCATGTCCAGCATGATGTCAATGGCAATAAAGCACCCAGTCCTCCCAGCCCCAGCACTGCAAAAGATAAAAAACAGGAGGATCTGTGTGACCAAGGGGCTGTGGAGAGGCAGGGCTCTGTGGAGGAGAGAATAACAGCAGCACACACTGCTGTCTCCTCCTGGGAGCTGCTCCTGATCCCTGCAGGATTCATTTTTCTGTTGTGGGATTTAAGAGAATGAGGGGAAATAGTACTTCTTGAAAGGGAAGCAGAAACAAAAGCTTTGTGTTATTGAACATCAACAAAATATTGCAAAAATACTCATTAAAATTTCACAGGTCAGGTCACCTGCACACCTCTCATCACACAGGTGAGAGCAGCCTCCAGGTTGCAAACAGACACAATTCCAGAAATTTCCTTCCCTGGGACTCTCTAGAAGGCATGCATACATTTACCCCCGTGGGCATGATGCAAGGAGCTCAGTCCTCTACCTCAAACACTTTTTTTCCCTTTGGAATCCTGAGGAGTTTGGATCCCGAGGAGGGTAATTTGAAGCCATGAAGTTATGGATTGTAAATCTCAGAGAAAGGAGCTGGAGGCTGCTGGAACCCTTCAGCTCAGAGCTCCCCACTGCTTGTGAGAACGGGGCCATCTCCTGCAAAACTCTGTTGTCATCGAGTCCTCCTTCCCCTCTGGGAAATCAGCCAAGCTGCTAAGGTGTGAAGGATGGAGAGAGAAGAAGTCTCTTCACATTACTCTGAAGGAAGCAGAACTCTGCTCAAGCCAAGGAAACTTCAGCTGCACTGAAAACTCCACCAGAGCCGAAAGCAAGGAGATATGAATGACCATAAATTAATGGACCAGATTAATCAACTGCTGAATAGTGAGAAGATATTTTTCATTTGCAGAATTTTAATGAATAAGTGGCATTTCCTCTCCCTTTATCTCTCAGCTTTTCAGAATTTTAACAAATAGTTTTAACAGTTCTATATTTAGAGGATCCTGGCACTTCATAAATATCGAACAGTGATATTATCCAGCCAGGCATCAGTGGGGAGAATTTGGTAATTACCACTTAAAGCAAGTCATTAAAATTCAAAAGCAGATAAATAACGTAGAGGAAATGGCATTTATTCATTAAAATGGGAAGGATGAAAAATCTCTCCTTGCTTTCTTGGTGACAATGAGTCAGGTTCAGACACCTTCCAGGGCCAGCCCCATACCATGGCACCAAAGCAGCAAACTCAGGCCCTCAGCTGTAAATGAAATCTCTTCTGCCAACTCCTCAGGCTTAGCTTTACTTGATTATAAAACTGACTCACTGCTTGCTTAAAAAAAAAAAAAAAAATCCAACAAAACAAAACACCCACCCAATCCAAAACTGCTTAGAAAAGATGAGATTTAATTGATTTTCCTTTTTAAAGTAGTTGTGGGATGTATTTTTTCTCTCTTTCTCAAGACACAGAGTGGGAACTAGAGGCAATTCCTTGTGGATGGAATGGATTAGGGGTGAGATTTTTGGGACAGCCAGCTCTGCTCTCTAGCCTTGTGCTCAAGCCACATCTTTAGCTCACACATGCCCAGAGCCCTGCTGCTAGTACAAACCCAAACTCTGGTTTTGCAGAATTTGAAGTAATTTAACTCCTTTTATTTGCCAGCTGGAAGCCACTGGAATTTTGCTAGCTGGAAGTTTTTAATCTGAGATTCTCACCCAACTCCTGGGCTTTCAGGAAGCCAAGGTGCCCAAGGGCTGTCAGCCAGGCTCAGCCAGACAAATATTTCAGACCATAAAACCATAAAATCATGGAATGGTCTGTGTTGGAATGGACCTTAAAGATGGTGTAGTTTCAACTCCCCTGTTGTGGGCAGGGACACCTTCCACCAGACCAGGTGAGGCCTTCAATGCTGACCTACTCCCATCATCTCCAACTCATGCCATCTTGGCTCCAGATCTGCCACTTTAGGGAAGAAAAATGTTTGTTTCCAGGTGATGAGTCAAGGGGCTGAGCTAGGAATGCAAGTAAAATAGTGAAAACGATATATTTTAATTAAGAGCTTAAATGAATCAAGGGGTTAAGTTAGAAATGTAGTTAGCAAAGATCATACATTGTGATTAGAGCTTAACAAGGAAATTAATTGATACCAGGTGGGGATTGCAAGGGTCAGGAACTCACGTTTTACAAAAGAACCCACTTGCCGTGGCAGTTACGTCCAGATATGGACAACACTGGACAAACCAGACCAGTGAAGAGCTTTTTTTTTTATTTTCAGCACATCAGTCTCAGGACATTGTTAGACAATGGAGACAGGATGTTAATAGCTCGCTGATCCACAGGGAATGTCAGGGAAAGTAGAGTATTACAAGATGACATAAAACCATCTCAGTCTAGATTTCAGCCAGTCATACATAGAACAACACATATTGACAAACATTCTATCCAATCTTATAAAACACACGTAATGGTAGTTAAAACAAAGACTGGTTCATAAGAGACAGAGAACAGAGCTCTATTCATGCTAACCTTCTAAAGATATACATTAAATAACCTTGTTATAAAGATATACATTAAATAACCATAAGCCAATTCTACAGAGGCCTATTGTTATTTGTCACGTACGCTCTACTGCTTGAGAAACATTTCTGCTGCATTTGCAACGCCAACAAAACTTCAGTCTGAAGCCTGTACTTTTTTAAACCATTTCCTAAAAACCCTCTAACTTTATAGATTCCAACAGGGATCACCGAAACAAAGTTAGGCATGACAGGTGATGCACGTTTATTCCGGGCCTACCTGCAGTGCACCACGATGGGTCCTGCCTCGGGGGGGTTGAGGAACTTGACCTGGCGCACGAAGCCCAGCAGCCCCGTGGCGTAGCAGGGCACGCCGTGGTCCGGCCAGCTGGTGAAGTGGAACTGCCGAATCTCCCGGATCTCATGGTAGCCTTTCTGAGGAGACAACACAGCCTCTATTTCTCTCCCATCAGACTCCAGCCGGCACATCCTGCTCCCTGCTGCCTTCCCTCGTGCAGGGGGATAACGAGCACTGAGCTCTCGCTATGCATGGAAATGTGTCCCAAGCTGCTTTTCACTCTAAAGAACATTTCCAGCCAAATTCCAGCTCCCAGTGGGTAACACTCGCCTGAGGGCTGGGAAGGTAGGTGCAGGTTTTCAGTTCCAACCTGTGGTCTCAGAGCTCACACCCACCTCATCAGGGTGACCTCAGCCCTAGCACTCCATGGCTGTGTTTACCCACAGCCATAAACCAGCACAAATTCACTCTTAAATCCTCTTTGAGGCATTGAAGCAAGAGCCTGGGGAATGAACATGCCAAGAGTGGGTATGCCCCAGGTAACAGCAGATTTTTTGTTACCTGCTGCCAAAAATTCTCAGTTTAAGATGCTGCTGGCAGTGAAAAGAGCAGGAGTTGGTACCCAGAACCATCTTTTCTAGAGAAAGCGAGTTGTTGGTATCAACACATCTTTAAAATCATGTTGTTGGAAAATAACACCTTCATCTGCCCTGCAAAGGGTAACCCACAACCCTGGGTCAGCTGTGTTTCATTGCACAGGAAATGTGGGTGGAATCCAGCAGCAGCTCCTCTAGCTTGTCAGATTTTGGCATTAGCATTTCTCACCAAGTTTTTCAATGATTTAATGAAATATGGAGTTGATGTATCAGAAAACTGAAACAATATTCCCAGTGTGACTGAAGTTCATTGAGCAAGAATTCTGGAAAGGCTTTAAAACCACTTACTGAGTGTTTGGAAAGTAATTTGGACAGACCTGGAATACTCTGACACTTAGACTTCCAATTTCTAATTACAAGTAACAAAATCTTCCAAATCCTGCTGGTTTGGGGGTAGTTTTTATACTCTTGCTCTTATTATATTCTCATTTCTGATGAAAGGGGACCCTATCTGGCATCAGCTTAAGTGGTACCTTTTTTCCTCTGCCATTTGCCACTGTGAAACAAGGCAGTTATTATTCCTGGCATACCATCAGCTATCTGCTGCCTTTTGGATGCAGTTAAACTTTATGCACTGTGGATTCTACTTTCGTAGCTGCATCAAGATGTTCCTGTAAAATCATTTGTCCAAAAATGGAATCCCTGTCAAAAATTTGAGTTTGCTGAAGTGAAGCCTGTCCAAATAGCACAGCTCCCACCTCCAAGAGCATTCTGGATGTGCTTCCCAGGGTTCCTGAACACAAATGAAGTGTGTCACAAGCCCAGCTGCCTGAAGACCTCCTTACCTTTTGGACAGTGAAGGTGCGTATGACATACTCTGCCAGTGGCTCTGTCTCAATTAATGTGACTTTAATATCTCCATAGACCTCGGTGTCATCTGGCCAGTACCGAACACACTTCACCTGGGGGCAGAAGGAAAATATTGAGAGGAACTAGTTCAACTTGAGTCACAGCTGACCTACATTTTCCTCCTCTTTCAAGCCGGAGCCAATGAAAATTGGGGTTTTTTCTGGTGTGCAGAGTTGCCAAAATTAACCGTATAAATTAGATCAAAATTCCTTTACCATACATAGAAACCACAGGCAGGACTCTTTTAATGTTCCCTTTGTTGTCCATACAAATGCAAAGGATGCATTTAGATTTATTTTTTTATATCTTCTTTGAATTTCCATACACGTCTGGCCCATATCAGATGTACAGAACACCTGACAGTCACCACCACCATCCCTTTTGAGAAAAATCTTTGCTACTGCTCCTGTAATTCTCACCTCTCTCTGTTTAGCCAAAGAATTTCAGTTCATGGGGATTGTGGGATACATGTTGAGACACTAAATTTGTTTGACTCTGAGCTTTCTTTATCAGATGTGGACACAAACTTGGCATTTTACCAGCTGTGACAGGCTTCAGCTAAAGCTCAAGAGAGAAATCTCCTGAGCAGGTAAACGTATCCCAGCTTGGCCAGTTCTAGGAGCCACGTGCAAAACCACCAAAAAGAAATAAAAGCAAGGCTGTGAAGCTCCAGAAGGGATATTTAGGCTAACAAAGACTATCAGGTTATTAAATGCTCTAGCATGAAGAGTGGAACAATACCTAAACCTGAAGCAATTAGCTGCAGCAAAGCAGGCTTCATGTTCCAGTTCCAGTCATAATTGAAAGGGGTTTTATAAATATTAAATATGATTAATGGAGGTTTGTTGTGGGTTTTTTGTTGTTTGAGTTTTGGTTTTTTTTTCTTTTACACAGAGGCATTTATTCAGAACTGAAGTGTCAGTAGAAGGTAAAATAGAATAAATAGTAATAAATGAACAGAAGCAGCTGGCATTCAACCATGAGATCTAAGGGAAATCAAACACAAAGCAGCTGAATTACTAATGGCTCTGAGTAAATGAGAATTTAAATTTTTCTTAGTACCAAAGCAATGGAAAGTGACAAACATCAGGACAAATTTTTTTAAGAACTCCGGTTTCTGGCTGAGAACATCTCTAAAACAAAAACCATGCTGGGAAAAGCCACCCCAGACATCCTGCCTTCTTATTTCCTGAGGTCCAGCCCACACCTTTTGATTTATCCCTGTTTGGCCCCATGATGGGCTTTGGGCATTGCCTTGTGCTGACACAGGGATGTCTGCTCCAGGTCAGTGCAGGAGAGGGAATTGGTGGCTGTTTAGGAGGCCAACACTGCTGGGTGGTCCCAGGATCCACAGAAACCTCAACCCCCAGGAACAGTGACCTCAGGAACTCCAGGTTTGGACTCTCATGCAAAGAGGTCTTTTGGTAGCTGGAGCACCAGTCACATATCCTCCCTCCTCTGGATTTTTAGAGGTGTATTCAAATCATCAGACAAGGAATAACTATTACAGAAGTACATTTTTCCTTCTGTACTGAGGAAGGAGACAGCCTCTGAGCTAGCACAAATGTGTATAACAGTGCCAAAGCCCAGACTTACAGCAGGAACACCATCCTTATTAGGCTAGAAGGGAAGCAGATAAGTACAACAAAACCCAGAGTGGCTGAATTAATTCCCTTCCTGCAGGAAGCAAAAGGCATTGTGCTGCTGAGCTCTCCTGAGCAGCAGCTCTGTGTTACAGCCAGCCCTGGTCTGGTTTCACACATTGGCAGTGGCACCTTACCCTGCCCACCTCCACCAGGTTGGTGACCATGACAACACTCGCAGAGTTTTCTTGCCAGATCATTCTCCAGAAATCCTTCACTGTCTCCTGCATCGGCCCTGGGGCAGGAGAGAAGACAAAAAGGACATCTCAAGAGAGTGCATGGAATGCCAATAACCCCTTCCAGCTGCTCTCCAGCCATTGTGCTGCTCCCTCAGGATCCTGCTGTCTCTCAGAGCATCCCTGTGCCATTCAGGGTTACAGACGTGTACAGCCTGAGCTCTCTGGGAGGTCAGACCCTTCCTCACAGCAGCTATTTGAGGTTCCACGGTGGCAACAGAAGGATGGCCCCAGTAGGTCACTGTATGTGTGATGGGACAAGGATGTACCCCACACTGAAGCTGTATAAAGGCTGTGCTGTAACTCACACCTGATGCAGCGCACCATTTCACGGTTCAATGCTGATTAATTATGAAGGAGGAAGGAAACATGCAGAAATTAGCTCTTTTCTGAAGCTTCCCCCATAAAAATTTCAGGTTCCAATAGCCAACCAACCAGTGCCCACAAGAGGTTTGTCAGCCTAGAGCTTCTCCCTGACCTTATTTCTTATCAGAAACTCTTCAGGTGACTTACAGAAACTGATATTCAAATGCATTTCTCACTAGCTCCCCTCAAAGGCTCATAAGTTGCTCCTTATTCACACTGCCCTCCTCAAGCAGGGTAAACCCAAGACCCACAGAGTCCCCTGTAGTTGTCCTTTCATATTTCATGCACAAATGACACATTCTAGGCTGTGCTGCCACCTCTAAGTCTGTGGCATTTTCTATTCCTGCAGCTGAGGTTTTAACTCTGAGTGCCATAAAGATCTTGGAAAATTCTATATCCTTCCCTCTTTTGCCCATATGTAGTAATCACATATCCTCTGAGCAGAGAGAGACACAGCTCTCCCAGGATTTTCCTGGGAAGCTGTGAGAAAGCTCAGAGACAGAATTAAAACTATTATTATCTCAATCTCTACACCTGGCAAGCAATCTCTGTTTGTCAAAGATGTTTACAAGAAGGAGCTGTCCCTTCTTGACCAAGAGGTGACAGAAGATTCCTAAAGGCCAATCAGGTCTTAGGTCCACAATTGTTTCTATAAGAACTGTGAAATTCTAATAATAAAGTGTCTTTTCATGCCTTCTGATGATGGAGTCTCTGTATCACCTTTATCTGTCCCTGACACCCCTTCAGTGATACTCATATAACAAATTTTCAGATGTTCCCCAAAACAGATGATGTCACCCCACAAAAAGCTCCTACAACAGTGTAAGCCAGCAGTGGGTTTACAAATATTTAGACATACAAGAGTGAACTTGCCTTGAGTTGCAATGTAATGGCGAGGCCGATGGTACCCCTGGAAAAAAAAAAAAAAAGGAAATAGATGAGTGTCTGTGAAATCACAGCTCAGACAAAGCCCACCAGGGATTTGATACTTTCCACTGCTCCCTGGACAGTGTATAATTATGTAGTATATTATAATTAACTGGTTATGGAATGAATGAATGAATGAATGAATGAATGAATGAATGAATGAATGAATGAATGAATGAATGAATGAATGAAGGGGCTGACCCTAAGAGATTTTTAGTAAGAGCATCTCTTTCAGATGAATAACACAATCTCTTCTTGCCAAAGATAAGACAGGAATGAGGTACTTTTAAACAATTTCCACAAAGAAACACAAATCCTGAGTTACCTGAGGGTAACACTGAAAACAGATAGGCAAAACATGGCATCTTCTTGTTTGAAAAGAAGAAAGGTATGAATTTGTCTCTGTGAAAATTCTAGGGCATATTTTATCTTTTCAAGAAACTATTCTAAACATTTCCTTTTGCTGTGACTTAAGAGCTGTGTTGAAGAAATGCTCATAGATTGGATCACTGTGTGTGAGACAGAGGCTGCTTTTCCAATGTCATTTTAGAACACTTTAAAAAAAGTCAATCTGTTTACATACATGCCTTCTGCACCACAACTTTGTGAGTAGTTGGCAAGTCTCTGATATCAACTAATGCTATTGTGAGGGGCTGATATTGATTTCTGCATCCATCATCTAAGCCCACGTCCCACTTCTGCTGGTGGATCTGTCAAACACGGGAAATCTCCATCTGCCCAGATTGGTCAGACAAAATAAACTGGAGACTGAGAACCTTCTCCCTGTCACAACACAGCGTTTGTACAACGCTCAGCTGTCACTCATCTCACTTCCACAGCCTGTCCCTGTGTCAGAGGCACCAAATTCATAACCAGGCTTGTCACAGGAGGGTTTGGCACAGGGGGATGTCCAGGAGCCTTACGTCGATGTAATTGGCGTTGATGTAGTCGGAGTGAGGGTCCCCATCCAGCAGCTGCAGTCTCACCCTTGAGTGATCATCTGAGGGAAGGAAAGGAAAAGAAGTGACAGTAACGATAAAGAGGAGTTTCTAAGTGCTCTGGTGCGTCTGCTGGCTCCTGCAAGGGTGGTGTGGTGGAATTGTGGAATACCCTGAGCTGAAAGGGACACACAAAGGGCAACTCCTGGCCTCAAGAATCCCACCAGGGTAATTGAATAATTGAATACTTACAATAATCAACAATGGAATAGCATCACATGTATCCCTGTTGCTAAAAGCCCTTTGTTTTGTGTTTAAGATGTGATGTTTAGATCCTTAAGTTAGTCATGCTCTGTATTCTGTCACCATAATCCTTACGGAGATTTGAGACAGGTCACAAATGTCACCTGGTTTGGGACAGATCTTTGCAAGGTGTATCTCCATGAAAAAAACCATTTTCCTGCTTGGAAGCTCCAAATTCCCTTGGCTTCATCTGATCTATGGAAACTGAGGCAAGAGCTAAAACTGACAAGACCAGGACATAATTAAATAGATCACAGATATAAATAGACAGAGATATAAAATTAAATAGACAGAGATATAAAAGATATATCTGCAAATAGGAAATGGAAAAAAACCCAGAAACTGGAAGGAAATACGAATTAAATCAGAGCAACATTCCTTTATGCAACCCACAGCAGCAAAATGGCATCGAGGCAGCGTTGAAAAAAACCAACAAAATCAGAACTGTTCATCATTTTGAGGAGATTCAAAGTTACTTTAGATAAGGCAATAAAATAGCAGAGATCAATCTTTCCATCTCCCAGCATGCTCCACAGCTCAGACGCAGAAAGCAACGACCCCAGCGGGCAGATTATGTCATGATTTTCCACCAGGGGAATATTTTGATCTTTCTGTGGAACAGCTGGTGCTGGGCTCTGTCACAGGAGATACTCCAGAGCCAGGCTGCTGATGTGATTTGCTCTGGCAATCCCAGCCCTGGCATGCAGTTAATTGCAGAACTGCTTCTAAGGGCCAGTTGCTTGGCAGAGGCCACTGGGTTATGGGGGTCACTGCTGGCCATGCTGTGCTCGTTTTAAAATGATTTTTTAAAAGAAGTATAATATCGAGTCCATTAAGTTTATTTCCTCCCTACCAGCTCTATGGAGCATAGCTCTCAGTCAGAGCAGCATTAATGTTCAGCAGCACTTTGCAGAACACAGGCCTGAGCATGATTTACATTCAATTAAAAAGAATCATAGCAATGAAACATAAAAATATGAGGTGTGATTCTGCAGTAACTCAGTCAAAAGGGGTTTAGTCATGTCTTAATTAAATGTAGAATCGGATAATAATTGTGAAGACAGATGTGGGAGCAGTTCTGAAAACCAAGACTTGGACATATATTAAATATTCATTTGGCTGTGTAAAGGAATGATTCCACTCTGTTCAGCCATTGGGTGAGATTTATACACCTAAAAAAAACGCACAACCACATTGCTGCATTTATCAAATCCTATATCTGCATTCAAAGAAGGTTCTGCACATGAATCCATCAAAAGCTCTGTTATATTTGTATTAATAAATATAACCTTTGTGGACACAGGGAAGGGGGGATATTTCTCTAAGTGCTGATGTTCCCAATTACCTGCACTCAAGGCAGCTGCACGAGGAGTGGAAGTAAATCATGTGGTTAGACAGACAACAAAAGAATTTATACTTAGAGCAATTCACAGAGACAGACAGAGAGCTGATTAAACCGGACATGTGGGTGAAATACAGGGAAACTCCCACAGACAATTTCACACTTGCAATTCCAGGCAGCAAACTAAACTTGTTAGGAGCCACATGGAACAACAGCAAAGAAAAAGCAAACCCCGGAGCAAATGCCTGGGAGGGGAACATTTACTGACTCCTCCCAAGAGAACACCACTGTGGAAGTCTCAACTCATTGCAACAACATGAAATGCTGTTTGCAGCAACCAAAAAATGATGAGACCAAAAATGATGGGACCAAAACCATCCCCAATGAGAGAGGAAAAGGATTTCAGGTTCATTTTTTAATGAGGGATACAGACAATGTCTGCAGCTGGAGGGCTCTGAATAACCCTGGAGGAAGCACCTGCCTCTCTTCATTTAATGGAGCCAAACATCAAAATTAAGTTTCAGCACTTTGTGCCACTCTTTGGACAGAAAGTTAAAGTTGTCAGGATGAAATACATCCAGAGGGAGCTGGACGGGGAAGACCTGGGAAGCAGGCTGAGAGCAGCTCCATGATTTCAGACAATTATGGATAATTATGGCTAAGGAAAAGATGCTCTGTAGGTGCAAAAAACTGTTGTTGGTTTGTTTTCCTTTCCCCCCCCTTTTTAAAAGTCAAATATGGTAAAAAAAACATAAAGGATGAAGAAATTTAACTGAAGATTAATGCTATTTTTTTGTTGTTGTTTTTAAAATGAGACACTCAGTTCTAATCATATTTTGGGACCAAATGAAAAATGCTTTAAGCTGAACTTTTCTTTCAGAGGACAGAATTCAAAATATTTCATTGCGTATTTTACTAAAATGAGATTAATTCCTGAGGGAGATTTATTGCTCTTCCAAGTGAGAACAGTGCAGCAGAAAAAAAAAATCTGTGTATATGTGAAGCACAGAAAATATTAATGATGTCTTAATGGTTTCTTTAACCTTGTTCCAAAGTTTAGGAGAACAGTCTGGATAAAAGTTCATAAAATAAGTTCACTTGTAAATCGCTTTTTTCCACAAAAAAAACTTTGGGATTTGACTAAAAAAAAAAAATAAGGCAAATTATTATGCTCTTAGTAGTAAGGATCTTGTACTTAGGGTTTTTTGCCTACAGACTTTAAAGAGCTATTTAAAGAACAGCAAATGCATTTATTATCTCTTCTCCCAGTGGTTAAAACTTATTTCTGATTCTTCTCTTTATCCACTGGACTCCTCTAGCCAAGGACACAGAATTCTTGGCAGACTGAAATGAAAGTGTTGCTCAACTCTTCACTAAATTTATCAGACATTATATCCCTGTGTGTTGAAAATGGACTCTAAAAATATTAAAAATGAAGGGTAAACAGGAAAAAAAAAAAAAAAAAAGGAAAAGTTGCATTCAGGACCACAAAAAATAGAAAAAAACTTAAGAAATGTGTAAATGGTTTTATTTCTCCCTGCTTACTCCATTCCTTCTGCTAGTTAGCAGAACTCTAAATTTATATGAAGAGTAGTTTGACTGAAAATTGGTCTTAAAACAGACTTCAAAAATGACAAGAATTTCACTGAAAAGCTCTGTGCTCCCACTTTAGCACAAAACTGTTACTGTTTTAAACTCCTGTCAAAATTCCCATTAGCGATCGTTTGAAGTATCATTGCAATTTCTCCACGTCTCATTTTGACACCAGCGCTGGATTGATCTCACACAACTTTCGCCACCGAAACATTGCACAGCTCATCTCGAGTGCCTGCCAGGGCTCCCCACTCAGGGGTGGAGAAACACACACAAATCTGCAGATTCACCCCAGTTCTGGGACAGAACCATGACTTATCCTCACTCTGTGCTCCCCTTTCTGCCCCCACGGACCCTGGAGTGTGCCATGAGAGCTGGGCAACATCCAGGCGGGATGAATCACACCCTGCCAGGGCCAAATTCCTTGGATGTCACACAAATTCCTTGGATATCACACAAATTCCATGGATGTCACACACATTTCATAGATATCACAGAAATTCCATAGATATCACACAAATTCAATGGGATGTCACACAAGTTCCATGGATATCACACAAATGCCATGCATATCACACAAACTCCATGGATATAACACAAAATTCCATGGATATCACACAAAATTCCACGGATGTCACACAAATTCCATGGGATGTCACACGAATTCCACGGATGTCACACAAATTCCATGGGATATCACACAAATCCCATGAATATCACACAAATTCAATGGGATATCACACAAATTCTATGGATATCACACAAATTCAATGGGATATCACACAAATTCTATGGATATCACACAAAGTCCATGGATATCACACAAATTCCATGAATATCACACAAATTCAATGGGATGTCACACGAATTCCATGGATATCACACAAATTCCATGGATATCACACAAATTCAATGGGATATCACACGAATCCCATGAATATCACACAAATTCTATGGATATCACACAAATTCAATGGGATATCACACAAATTCCATGAATATCACACAAATTCAATGGGATGTCACACAAATTCCATGGATGTCACACAAATTCAATGGGATATCACACAAATTCAATGGGATGTCACACAAATTCCATGGATATCACACAAATTCCATGGATATCACACAAATTCCATGGGATATCACACAAATTCCATGGATATCACACAGACATGCAAGAGTTTAGGAATTACAGAAGAAATAATGGAATAAAAATGCCTGGAAATTTAAGATTTGTATTCTAAATGTCAAGCACAGGCACCAGCTGTCTCTGGAAGTGCCCAAGGCCAGTTGGACAGGGCTTGGAGCAACCTGGGATAGTGGAAGGTGTCCCTGCCATGGCAGAGGTGGAACTGGATGAGCTTTAAGGTCCCTTCCCACTCAAAGTCTGGAATTCTTTGCAGTTTTTTTTTTTTTTTTTATTTCATTTCTTATCCCTGTCTGTGAGCAAGAGGTTCTCTCCACCTGTGTGCCAGCTGAAAGCTTCATCTCTTCCACCCCAAAATTCTCTGATTAATTGTCAGTTTTCCAACCCAAAGCATATGGCAGTCAGAGAATGAAGGAAACAAAGCAAATTTCTCCACTGTCTTTTTGTCACCAGCTCTGCAGTTTTTAGTGGACCATCATGAGAATTCAAATAGAGGGAAAAAAGAAAGGCACAGAAAGTTCTCTCCATCAGCAGAAGCAAAACATCATCCTATCTCTTCCCATCCTCAGCTCTCATCTGAGAGCTTTTATTCTCCCACAATGTTAATGGCTCTAAATCTTGGCAAGATGGAGAGAAATCAAATAGAACCAAAGGTCCCATATAGCTTCTGGACATTTTCCCTTCTCTTGTAATAGATTCAGCTCAACATCCCTCGCCCAACAATCACTTTCTGATGCTCTTTGAAGCTCTCAATATCTGGGCCCTAAAGCAGAATTAAATCATTTTGCTGCAGCACATAAATGGGTACACTGCCTACGCTTGTCCCCTAAAGAAAATCCTGGCATCTCCACGACTCTCTTTGTTTTTACAGCTTTTATAAAAGTGCAGGAGCAAAGCTCATGGGCTTTGTTCATACAATAAAAGGTTCAAGCAGGGCAGTTTCTTCTAGCATGGTAAGTCTGTCTGCAACTTCCCACCATCCATAGTGGATTTCCGTGGTGGTGCAGACCCCAAATCCACTGCCCAGCTTTTCCTTCCTTGCTCCAAAAACTGTTACAGATGGGAGGGAATGATGGAAAGCTGGGAGAGCTCTTTGAGTTCTCCTGCCCCTCCTCTGCATGAACAGCTCTCAGGCCGGTCTGCAGCTTTGCTTTGCAAATGTAAGAAGAAGAGCAGGTGTTGGGGCTGGCAGTGTGATCCAGGTTTTCAGAGAGAGGCACGGTGTTAATGCAGCTCTGGGAGAGCAGTGAGCCAGTAAAACAGTCCTGTAAGCGTGCTGTTACCCACGAGGCTGTAAAGACAAGATCTAATCTGCTGTGATTCACTGAGCAATGCTACTCACTGCAAGGGCTTACAAACCCACATTCTAACACCAGTCCCTGAAGCTGCTGCTTCAGAAGTCAGATCAAAACCTGACTTTCCAATTCACTCCCCAGAAGGCAGGGGATTTGTTGTACAGGAGGGATAAATGGTTAAATAAATAATGTTAATTGCTACATGCAGCCTTTTACCAAATAAACTGGTAGGGGCAACCAGTGCCTGCTCTGGGTTTCATCAGCCACTGCAACTGAAGTACAACAAAACAGCTCAGGGTATAACTGTGTTCCACCTCCTCTGCCAGGCTTTTGCCCAGTTTGTACCCACAGAGCACAATTTGTTATCGTGACCTGCCTGGAGGGAAGCACTGCCCTGCTATTCTCAGCTCTGCTCTCCATCCTCTGCTCTGGCTCCTGCCCTGACTCTACTCAGGGAGTTTGCCCAACTCACCCACCAGTGAGGTCTGGCTCCAGGCTCAGCTGATAACTCTGAAATAATTTTACAAAATACCAGATGAATTACATGCTCCTTCCCTAGGCATCCTTCTTTTCTTCTCCCTTCCAAGCCTTCTCAATATCACTATTGTATATTTCTAAATTCTCCTTGCCGTCTTTTAAAAGAGCTCTTGTCTCCTCTTCAATAAATATTTGAAGAGAAGAAAGCCCACTCCACCCTCTCAGCCCCATTCCCAAATCTTTCCCAACAGTCCTCAAACTTGAGCTCCTTTACTGACACTTCACACCGTGCAGATTCTTGTTCCTTAGCTCTGATTACATTTTGCATTCCCTTATTCAAGTTCATCACCTCCTATCTGCACGGCTGCTGTATTTATATTTAGAGCTAAAAGCCTCACGTCACTCTTCGTTAGGCAACAATTTGTCTTTGTGAACACCTTCTCTTTAGATAACATCCCATTTATCTTCCTTGATTTTGCTTCTTGAACTCCTCACATTTCACTTGGAGTTCAAGGTTTTCTTCATGACCATCTTCAACAGAAATGAGATGGAGGCTTTTGCACAGTTTTGCCTCTTTTCACCTCCTCTTTTGAATTATGCCAAGTGCTTCCTCAAAATAATACAGAGAAACAAATCCTTTCACATTTCCTTCCTTATATCATACCACAGCACTTCCACTTTCAATCTAGAGGTGGATGATTCATCTGTTTTAGACTCATTTAATGGAGTTGATTGTATGGAGAGGTGAACAGAGGCTCTGTCTGGACATCTCTCTTTGCCACTGGGACACAGAAAGCTCACGGTGAGGTGGAGCTGAAATTGAGGGAGACAACTTCCATGCTAATTGCAACATTCCTGTACTGTCACTTCCATTTCCCCATGGATAAAAAACACTGCTGAACTTGGTGACCTTTTCACAAACCACACAAAGCCAGCAGCAGAACTGGGATCGCATCAGGGCTCACAAACTTCAATCTTCATTTCCAGATTCCTTCATCTTTACCATGGGGCCCCTGAACTGAGATGTTCTAGGTCATTCCCCAAAACTGGCACATGAATCACTTATCTCAAGGCTTCAGAGAGAGGAGTAGTGATGTGTGAGTTGATGTTTCTTTATGAAGAAGTTGGGTTTTTGGGTCAGTTGAGGTGTTGTTTTGGTGCTTTTTTGGTGGTGATTTTTTTTTTTTTTGTGGTTTTAAAAATTTTTTTAGTACATTCTATCTGTTCTACAAGAAATACATTTTTAACCCAAGAACAAAAATATAATATGAAATATATCACTCAGCACAACTTAATTTGGCTCTCAGAGCATTGTATAGATTTTCCCAGTCATGAAAATCTATGGCACATTCATTTATATTCTGATTTCTTATTCTGATGGTTTCAAGCTTGGCTTCTCCAACTTGATTCAGCTCAGCAGCCCTTGAAAAGAATTAATTCTCATACCTCCTCTCCCCAGTCATTATCAGGAATAATGAAACACTGGTTAACTGTCTGGAGAGCTTCTGGAAAGCTCAGTTTTGGAGAGAAACTTTGGAGGAGGCTTCACAAATATCTGACAAAAACGAGGAAGGTGAGTTTAGTCTTGCTTTGAAGAATAAAGGTGTCCTAAATAGTTTTATGGACTCTTTCCTGCCCTGCAGTTCTGCTATGTATTGATATTCCTGTAACACCAACAGGAACTGACGACTGAAAGGAGTAAGCCAAGACATTTTAGTGCATTTTCAGTTGCCTTATTATGATCCTGAGGCAGAAGTTAAGCTTGTCCCACCCTTCAAACCAGCTCTAGGGACCAGCAGTGACTGCTCCACTGGCTGCTGACCACAGGGAAGGAGAAAACCTGGCCTCTGAGCCACGGCTAAAAGTCTGATCCATCTGCAGCTCCTCTCCTTTGTGGCCCTGGAAGCTCTGGGGTTTGCAGTGAAAATAGACAGAAAATGGACATCATCACATAAAAAGTGACAAAAGGATTTAGCCCTTGAGCTACAAACCTAAAGCAGGAAGGAAGGCAGGCAGAAAATGTGTAACATCATGCAAGGATGTTATGCAAACTAAGGATTAAAAAAACGTGAAATAAAATAAACCCCAGGAATAAAGCCTGCAACAAATGGACCGAACACACTCAGTATTGCTAGCCAGCTCCTGGTGAGCTTCTCAAACACACCCTTCTCCACAGCACACAGGTAAGATCCCCCAGGATGCCCAGTCCAATGTGAATTTACACCTACAGGAGATTATGTTTCCATATCTGTTCTTGTTGCGGTTCTCGTCTTCCTTGGCCGTATCCCAGGACGCCGTCTGCCCCTCGGGGAGTGCCTGCAAAATAAACAGTAAGGGAGGGTTCAAAACACCTGGCCAGTGCCTTCAGGTGGGGGAAGAGACCTAAAGAAGAGCAGGGCAAAAATAAAGGAGCTGCATAATACAGTAGCTGACCAAGGAAACACTGCTGGTGAGGAAAGGGCATCTCCACTATTGGGAAAAGCAGAGCTCGCGCAGACCATTTGCATCTCTTGTCTTCTCCTAGCCAAGAATCATTTTCCTCCTGCTACTTCACATCTAAAAAAATCAGGGGAATTTGTTTCTGGCTGCACAGTCACAGGTTAATCTCATTGCCCCTGTAGAACAAGACTTGGGGAGATTTCACTTACCTACACCTCTAAGAAAACTCAGATGGTTGAAACCCAGTGCTCAGCCTTCAATATTTAAGCTGAAAATAGAGTGGTTTCATCTATTTCTGTGTTAATAATGGGTGATGCAACACAAGCCATTTGCTGGATTTCTCTGGGGAAAGATAAAACAGCTCAGGGTTTTAGATCATGTATAAGAAAGGGAGGAAAAACAAGGTAAAGAATGCTCGTGAAGCACAAGAATAAACAGCCATTTTCCTAAAATCTGCTCTTTCAGATGATGAAGGAAGAGGGAACGGAACTGGCAGCACACATTGCCATCCTCCCTGCAGCTCAGCCCTACAACTATTCTGCACACCCTCACAGGGGCCACTTTATCCTAGAGACATGTCCAGGAGGGATTTTCAAGGTAGAGCCTGGAAAGCACCAGTTGGGGATGGTCCTGCCTTTCTTGGAAAAAACATGGGTGAGCAGCCCCTCCTGAACTGCCTCTCCTCCCAGATGTACCCCCTAACACGATTCTACATCACTAAAATCATCATTGGAAGTTTTATTATTTCTTGTCCTTGGGGAATTACAGAGGGTTTATACCACAGTCGTCGTAGAGTCACATCTGCCTCAGCCAGCAGCGGGTAGTTTGACACAGCTGTGTTACAAAATGAATTTATATTCATCTTCACAAGCCACCCAGGTCTATTATGTGCCTGAATGCAATAGCAGAGAGACACAATTAGGATCTACAACACTGGAGTTACAATTAAACTTAATATGAGCAAAGCCCTGGCAGAGCAGATCGCTGTGAATTTCCTGCAAAGGGTTCCAGGACAGAAAATGTCAGGCACTGCAGCACTGCCACGAGCTCTGCTGACAGAGACAGGGACACCGAGTTCCTATTCAAAAGCCCAGGAGAAAGAGTAATAACTCCGTAATTGGTGAGGGCTTTGATCACACATATATTTCCTTTGCAGACTGTTGTTTCCAAAGAGCAGCTCATCTTCTGAGGAAAAACACCCAACCAAGAAACTCACACACAACACAAAAAAAAAAAAAAAACCTCTGAGTGAAAGAAAAGAGGTGAAGAAGGCTCATTTTCATCTTCAAAGAGCAAGGAAAAAGGTGCCTTATTTTTCCACTAATATCGAATTACAGCAGATTGACCAGAGAATGGCAACTGTCATTAGGTGCCTAATCAGAGCTATCTGAAAAGAAAAAGAAATAAAAGAAGATCCTTTCTCATGACTTCCACATGGGAGAAGCTATCTTGGCTAGAGAAAATATATTCAGGCCCAATAAATCCCTTCTCAACAAACCGTATCCTTTCATTTGATTTGAA
Source organism: Melospiza melodia melodia (assembly GCF_035770615.1). Classification (NCBI taxonomy): domain Eukaryota; kingdom Metazoa; phylum Chordata; class Aves; order Passeriformes; family Passerellidae; genus Melospiza; species Melospiza melodia. Next base: position 4,732,473 of record NC_086212.1, on the reverse strand, counting down.
CATGCAATTCTCCACTGAAATTGATGTTTTTATATTTGCTGATGGAGCCTCCGAAGATTTAAGAGGCCAGGATTTTTCATTGCATTCAATCCCACAGAAATCCATGCTTTCCAGAGAACTGACCAGCTCTGAAGGGAGGGAGCACAGCTCTGCTCGGTGGTGAACACAAACCACCTTTGCCCCTTACATCCCCACTTTTATAAACATCAGATGAACAAATTGGAGGAACTCCATGTGCAACCCAAAGAATTTGCCCGTGAGATCCCAAAAAATTGCAGCACCAAGAATTGGAGTTACATTAAAAAAAAAGACAAGAATATGGATTATAAATTGGCTTGCATCCAGAAAATGAGGAGAATGGCTAATGCTTTATTCCTTCAGGTTTTTATGGTGCAATAAGTATCTCTATAATTGTGAAAAGAGTCCTGCTTCTATCTGCATTATCATCAATGTTAAATCAGGACAGATCACTCAGGCACTGGTATTTAATCCATTTTTCCTAGGAAATTCTCCCCCTTCTTTCTCTGACTTGGTAACAGAAGACTTTTAGTGTTCAAAAAAAATGATACTTGATTTTTAAGCTTTTTCTACTTCTAAAACTGCCTAAACTTCTCTTAGAGAAGTTTTGTGAAATCTATATTGAAATATCTTCCCACTAGTGGAATTTAGGTTACAGTGAAGCTTTTTAAGCTAAATTGATCTAAATTTTAGCTGAAATTACAAGCATAGATCTCTCAAAGTCAGCTTCATCTCAATCAAGCTTCCTAAGCACCACAGCCCAGCCATAACTGAAGTGTTTCCATTAAACTGAGGCTCCCTGCAAGCCAATTTGAATTTTGGATGGATGCATTTAGTTAGTTTGCTGTTTGCTTTTAATTTAAATACAAAAAATCTAATCCTTCATTTTCACTGATCCACCTTAATGCTGCACTTTTGCTGCCAAACCCAACAACATCAATTCAAAGCCTTCCTGCTCATCCCAAAGTGTGCCATGGAGCCCTGGCCCTCCTTCTGAAGCCATTCCCTTCTCAACAGTGGTGGACAAACTCTTCCTACAAATCTGATGGGAGCCAGAATTAAAAATTACCTGGGCTAAAAAACATAATCTGAAAAAATAGGTATTTCAGCCATTCATTTTGCAGTGTCCCATCATAGCCCAGACCATCAGATCTATTCTTCAGGCCAAATGAAAATGTGTAGGCAGAAATCAAAGGGTTAAAGTCTGGGGGTGAATTCCACTATCTGAAGGCTCTCAGCACTAAGATGTTTGAGGAAAGGAGCCACAAAATCTAAAATAACTAAACAGTCTCAGTAATGCAGCAGGAGAATGTGCATTAGTGACATCCTAAATCATAATGGAAAATGAGTCTGGATAATTAAGCCTATTATCTCCTTAGCCAGTAATTGGTGCTTGCAATAAGTCTGTGGGACTGGTCCCACAGCTCCCAACAAATCAGAGCTGATATGTTCTGGAAAAGGAACTGGTGACATTTAAATGTGTCCTGTTTAAATGTTTATGGCTATTCCCAACCCCAAACAGTGCCATCTACACCCAGCACCGCGGACAGATTTTTCTCCTCTGTTCCTCTTGTTTTATCACTGAACAGAAGCAGCAGCCAAAAAGGCCCAAAGTCCCACTTTGCCCTCAGGTGCAGTGTGCAGCCCTAAAATAACACAGACAGGGAGTGCTGACAGATTCTCCCACTACTCACACCCGGTTAACACTCGTTTCACACCAGCACTCACACCATCCCCTCCTGCTTCTCAGCTCCTCCTGGAGCTACCAGCAACATTTTTCTAGATGCCTTCAGCAAAACAAGCTGCCTGTGCTCACACGTGTAGGTGCAGGCATCCTTTAAACAAATACAGAATGCAATTTCCAGGTTACTCGGCGGAGATGGGAAGGCACGGAGATAAGAGATTGTCATGTGTGACTGATATGCTCCGTTCAAAGTGATTTTTCATGAGAGTAAAATTATTTGGTAACATGTCACTAAACAGGCTGCAATTTATGCTATCAATTTGCAAAGTAAGTAGAAAATCAGCTCCTTAGAAGAAGAAGAAGAGAAAAAAAAAAGAGCATATTTGGAGGTGACACTGATATTAGTGTCTGAAAACACACTTTAAAAGAGACATCAAATTCTTTCTTGAGATTTTATCAGCTGCTCTGCAAAGCGTGTGCAAAGCCAATTTTGCAGCTCTGTGCTCCTGCAGATGCCAGGCTGAGCCCCCACTCAGAGCCAGCTCAAACCTCCCACCTTCCAGGAGCTCTCCTGCCCCCTGACACCCTCCCAATGCTATTTGGAGCTGAGGTGCTGCCTCCACCCCATCTCCAAACCCAAATCCCACCGTGGAAAATGCCTGGTGGGACGACACAGGGGATCTGTGAGCTTGTGGCATTCTCCAGGCCAGTCCTTGTGAAGAAAGGAATTCTGCAAAGCTGTGTAATGCCATCATCCTTACATAGGTCTGCAGACAGCACTTTGTGGGGAAGGCAGAGCTCGTGGAGCTGAGAGTTGCATTGACATTTTTCATGCTAATGTGCTATTTTGATAATTACCCATGCCAGCACCAGAAAATTACATATATGCCAGCACCTGTTTTTCTCCTTGAACATCAAGAACTGGGTCTTAGGGCATCTGTAATGGAGCTCAATGCAGTTTTGGGTACTCCTCATGGAAATGGAGGCCAAGGGGGGGCTAAGTAAATCTCCTCAGAGACTTATTAACCTTTTTCAATATTAAACAAAGCTCTTTATATAGGTAGCTTAATTAGCATACTTGATTATGGGGCAAGAGTGCCTAGACCTGGTTAACATACAGTTCCAGAAACACGTGCTATGACAGTTTTTGATGCCATATGATTAAAAAAGCACTCCCTGGTGAGGACCAGGAAAAGACAGGCTCCCAATTACAGCAAACCTCAGCACTGAGGACACAAACCCCATGGACTCATACTTGCAGGGTAGAAAAGTGAGCTGTTTTCATTAAGCAACTTATTTTCACAGCTGTTACATTATTTTTAAATAGTTTTAATGCCACTACGCATATTAATTTCTTATTGCCTTCCCACGAGCTTACTACATTCATTATAATTATCACTTGCTAGAGCTGAGTCTCACATATGTTTGATGCTATTTCCCTCTTCTGTTTGCTCTGCTCTAAATGTGTTTTCCTCTTCCAAATCATCCCCAACATCATGTCTTCTGGTCATGTGGATTATATTCCTGGTAATTCCAGGTTGCAGGGGGAAGAGGTGAGGGGAAATAGGGCAGCTTTCATTTTTCCAGCATAGGTTTTACTCATTGTTGATAGAGGATGTCAGTCAAGCCTATTCTGAGCCAGAGGTTTGATCATATTGGAAAATTTCACCTCCATTTAAGCTACACAAATACCTGACAATTGTGCATTGAGGTCATTGCTCTGTGATTTCACGTGATCAATTATGGGAGAGAACTTGGAGCTCCCAAAAAATTCAGGCAAAACCCTTTCCTTTTCTCACAGCCTGGCTCACACTACTCAAGGAAAACATCCATGAGGAAGGGACTGTGGGAGTGCATGTTCAGCACCCGCTGAATGTTCACTGTCTGCTCTTTATGGGACAGAGGCATGGGCACAGTGTCACCCACTTACTGCTGTAGTGAACACCTTCTCTTTGGAACTGAGGGCCTCCAAAGACTGACACTGCAAAACCCTGCCCTCAAAACCAGCATCGGAAAGAAAAGGATTAGGAGGGTGAATTAAGGAAAAGAAACTCTCAAACCCAGCCCCTCTCCTCTCCCAAGCTTCCACCCCTCATGAGTGCAACTTCCCTACTCAGTTGTGAAAAATGCCAATCACTTGTTTTTAAATTTTTAAGTTTCATAGTAACGAAATGGTTATAAAAATTGTAATATAATTAGAGTAATAATAATTTGGACAATTAGGATTAGGACAATATGAGAAAATAAAAACGAAGAGTTATGGACAGTCCAGGTACCTTTTTCTGGGCAACAAAAGCCTGAAAAAGGCCCCACGTTAACAGAGGATTAACCCTTAAAACAATAGCCTGTTGCATAGTCGTACACCTCATATATGATGCATAAATTCCACTCAAACACAAAATGAGTCTGTCTGGTCAGTGTCAGCTTCTTCCTCTGAATCCTGACAGCACCTTCAAACCTGAGCAAGGCAGGAAGAAGTTCATTTCTTCTGCTAAGGGAGCAATAGATTCTCTTTCTCTGAAAGATTCAGGTGTCCTGTGGCTGCTATCTCACTGTGAGTCCTCTCTTTAAAAAAGTATCTTACATAGCATAGTTTCTATTTTAACATTATGATACAACCTAAAACTATATTTAGCACACTAATTAACACACCATAACTTTCTAGCACAACACACATAATGTTAATTTGAATATTTGCGAAAAGCCAATCATAAAACATGCATTTTCTCGCATGAAGAAGAGTTCCTCTCACCTCATACTCCTCCTTGAAGCCATAGCCCTGTCCCCTCTTCATCTGGGTGATGTGCTGTAGCAGGTCTGCCACGCGGATGGCGGGCTGGAACTGCCCCCGGGGGTAGGACATCTCCACGGGCTCGCAGCTGCGGTACGGGTGGGTCTGGATGGTCAGCGTGGGCTGGGCCAGCTCCCCGTGGCTGCTGTCTGTGGGGACACAGCGGGCACAACAAGCTCTCAGCTACCTGATTTCCCCAGTTTCGTCATCTTGCTCTGTTTATTTAACACCACCCCGCAGGGCGGCGCGGGCAAAAGGAAGTAAAGAAATGATTAGAAAGCACAGGTTTATCTAAAATGCCAAGAAGGACTAAATCATGCTTGAATATTTTTTTTTGTGTCAAGCAGGCAAACCCAAATAAGACAAGGAGAGACTGAACGGCCAGTCAGGCTAACAAGGAAATGGCACATCTCCACAGCAACTCCAACAGAGCTACTGTCTTCCCAAACCTGCAAAGAACATGGCTCAGAGATACACAGAGATGATCTCTCAGAGATGAGATCCAGGCAGGATTTGGGGTGTACAGCATGAGATCCAGGCAGGATTTGGGGCGTACAGCATGAGATAACTGAGAGGGACCCCCGTGAACAGCAAGCAAATGATTAGCATTTCAAACAAGTCAGGATGCTCAGGCAAAGTCAACTGTTCTGCTAGTTCGGGCCTAAAATTTTGTATGTCAATGAGAAAGATGGAATATCATCAGGAAAAAAAAAATAAACCGGCATAAAAATATAGTTATCTTGTGTGCAGAAATTTAAATTTCATATATGTAAACTTAATAGAAAAGCGGGTCATTTTGAAAGAAGTGGATTTAAAGAATTCTATCACTATGAAGATGGAATTGCAACTTCATATTCCCAGCAAAACTGTATGTACAACAAAATATTCCCAGTGAACTAAGAGAAAAGAAATAATAACTTCAATAACCAAACAATTGACTGTAACAATCTTTAACAACAGGAACTCAGACTAAATGAGAAATTCAATGACTTATCTAGCAGAGCTGTCCAAATTTAAGTATTTGGCCAAATATAGCAGTGTTTTGTCTAGGACTGCAGGGATCTGAGATGCTCATCTCCTTTCACACATAAAACCTGCATCAATTCCTTCTGGCCTTACCCAGACCAAGGTATTAGCAAACAGAAAATGCATCTCCCAAAGATTGTTCACAAAAGCCCCTTGAGCTTCCACACACAGGGTTTGTTTCTTACAGCAAGTTCACTGACAAAGAGCTGAAACACCACCCCTTGAGAGCAACACTGCGGCCACGTTTTTAAAGGGATAAAGAATAAATCAAATTGCAATTTCAGGGCGATTTCTGTGAGGCAGAAATAATCTTGGAATGCTCTTGTAAACGCTGCTCTGCTTGAGAAACCACTGTGGTGTTTGGGCAGGGGCTGCCCATGTCCCTGCTGCAAAGGTGGGCAGGAGCAGAGAGCTGAGGGCATCCCACCGTGTCCTCAGCACAGACATGGCAAACAGCAATTCAGCTGGCTTATTATTAGATTAGGGCAAGATGGGAAAGCAGGAATATGCTCTGTTTGGTAGCTGCAGGACGGTGAGGAGATGGGAATGCCAGCAGTGGACACTGCTGCAGGGCAAGCTCATCAGCAGTGGGACATCAACACGGCTGGGGGATGAATTATCAGAGATGCTGAACACAGCCTGCTCCTCTGAAATAAATTAGCACAGTGATCATCTGCTTTGAAGATTAGACTCCTGAATTTAAGGATTTCTGAGTCCCAGGTTCTCATAAACACAGTCACATCCCCAGGACGCTCAGATTTACAGAACCATGGCTCAAGCAAAGCAACCCTCAAACACAAAATGTGAATAAATTTGGGATTTAAGGAAGAGTAACATCCAAAGCATTTGTATAATCATCCCTAATGCTCTGACTAATGACAGTGTGAGAACTCTGAACAGAGGGAATTTCAAGGCTTATTAATTCCCCTAGTTGGATTCGCTTTCCCAGTGCATCTTTGCTCCCCTATTCCCTATTAACCTCCTGTAATGAAAAGGAGAAGATTTTTATCGCGGACCATTTCCGACAGACGTACTATGCTTAATTTTCCATCATTAGGTTTAATACAAACCCAATTTCACAATTGGCTTCTCCGAGGAACCTGCAAGTAATGCCACATTTTTATCAGCCCCAATTAAAAAACATTACGAGATCCCAATTCAAGAGGGAGCCTTAAAACTAATGTGTGGTTCTGGTGCTAATTCGGGCAGGGCACACGCAGAGCACAGGCGACTTTTAAAATGGAGCTCAGATCAGCCAGCTGCTTTGCAGGCAATTACTAATTTCTCTCTTCATCAGTTCCTTTAATTCTGGTGTACTTGGCTCTCTTCTCAGAGTAATGTGTCACGGGGAGAGGTGAGAGCCAGGAAAGTGGTGGCTTGTTCTTTCCAGATAGCTTCCCTTAAGGTAGGCACTCATGGTGTGGAGGTGGGACTAAAAGAAGGTGCTCAGCAGCAAAGAGGGGTCTGTCTCTGGCCTTTGAGTCCATAGTGACAGCTGGTCTCTTTGGTCAATGAGATAAAAATTGGTGCAAGTCCCTCTGATTGTAGGAACAGCTCTTGTGGCACAGAAGCTCTGAATGGTTTGGGCTTGGAAGGGACCATCTCATTTCAATATCCCAGGGTGCTCCAAGCCCCATCCTACCTGGTCTTAGACACTTCCAGGGATCCAGGGGCAGCCACAGCTTCTCTGGACACCCTGTGCCAGGGCCTCAGCACCCTCAGAGGGAAGAATGCAAAGTGTGGTCTGTGGCAGCACCGAGCACTGTTTGTGTGCCTCACACAATCAGGTGATTCTGCTTGAAGAAAAGCACCACACAATGTGGGTCACCCCCTCTCCACCCTGGGACACACAGCTGAAACTGCTCAGGCCATCACCTCCTCCAGTCCTCTGTGACAAACACATCATACATGGCACCTGAGCTACCTGCAAAAAAATCCCAACCCCAACAACAACAACAGCGCTGGACTCTCAGTTACTCCCACCAGCATTTTATCTAGGCCAAGCAAAATATAGAGGGGCTTTTCTGGGCACAAATTGCTGTGTGTGAGCTGAGCTTAACGCTTCCATGTTCTGCTAATAAAGGCTGATGCAGGTTACACGTTGTTCCCTCTCCATCTAATCACCCCAGAGTGTGGAGCTAAGCGCGGTAATGAGGCGCTCGGCGAGACCAGCACCTCTCAGGATGTGTTTGCAGCAATTCTGTGAACAATTCAAAATGCAGGTGGGAGGGGAGGTAGCAGCACACTAATCTCTCACTAGGACAGTCAACCAAAAGAGTCTTTGGAGGGCTGGCAAACAGGCTTTGCTTTTCCTTCTGGGCGCAGCTATAAAGCACATCTCATTCCTTTTGGCACCATTATCACTGGGAAAGACAACAAAGGTTCCAGCTAAGTCAGGCTGCTGCTTTAATTGTTGTACTAAAGGCAAGTTAAAGAAGTTAAAGTAATTTTCCACAGTCCCTTTTCTCTGTCTGCTTCTCACAAACATTTCCCCAGTCCCCTGCAAATGAAAATGACTTTGCAGGACAAATTGGCCAAGACTTTGTACTAAATTTTTGGTAGTGCCTATAAAGCATGTGTGCCTTTGGTGAGTTTTCAGTGAGAAAAGCAAAACAGAAAAATAGTTTTTGTTCTTTTTTTTTTTTTTTTTTAAAGTGGGAAAGTTGCAGGAAATAATTCACTCTACTACTCAGAAACTACTAAATGTAGAGGATCACGCATCAGGTGTTTTTTTTTAAATTATATTTCATGGGCACATTTATCCTAGTTATATATCCTTTTGCTTTTGATAGGAACTCACCCCACCACATTTCACTGCACTCCAAAGATGGAATACCATTCCAAGAAATGATTCAAATTAAAACATTTCAGGAGGTGGTGATTCCATTCTGACCCCAAAAATTGTGGCAATGGTTAATTACCCTTGCTGACTAAACATTTCTTAATTGCAATTTGATTTTGCCTAGCTTCGATTGCAGGCACTGAATCTTATTATACCTTCTGTTAGATTAAAGAGTCCTCTGAGCATTTGTAATCCTGACCCGTGCAGGCACTGATCAAATCACTTCTTCAGCCTCTCTTTGATCAAGTAAATCAATTGAGAGCTTCTGAAGTCTCATTAGGGCAGGCTGCTCAGGGCCCCGGTTCCTTCCTAGAACAATCTCCAATTTTCCACAGTTCCATTTGTGCAGCTGTAAATAAGGCAGGTATTCTGCATGTGGCTGGGAACACACTGTTGGTGACAGGATTGCTTCTAAAATCAGCAGCTTGTGACAGCAAAGTGTGTTGCCAGCTTGTTTAACCCTTTTCAGTGCCACTCTTACTCCCCATATTAAGATGTCCTTTGCCAACTCAGATGTTTTGATTCTGGAAGCTGGCATTTTCATGAAGTGTCCCCACCCACTAAGCCTAATTTTCTTTCTAACTCCCTGAATTTTCTACAATTTTAAAGTCTTTTACTATCAGAAGGATATGAGCTTTGAAGTTCCTTCCAACCCAAACCATTCTGTGATCAGCTTGAGAGTTCACCTAACACCCTGAAATTTTGTAGAAGACAGTAAATTAGTGATTCCCTGTCTCTTACACAGTTTGGCCGATTGGGAAACTCTTCAGGTATCTTGGCTCATATGTTTAGTGTGAAACTGCAGATAAGCAAATGTAACAATGCTGACCTCACATATTCTCAAATTCTCCCTGCCTATGAAATGGTGATTTTTGCGAATGCCTTTGCAGGGGAAATAACAATGAACTTGCTGGGATCAACCCTGAGGTCTTGTTGTGCCCAGAAGTAACAGAGTGCAGCACACAGAGAGGAGCTGAAGCAGAGCTCACTTCAGTGGAATCTTCCCCCACCTGATGAGCAGCCCTGACAGTGAGTTATTATTGCTTGCCTGCTGCTGCACCACCTTGCGTTCTGTACTTTTGTGCTTCTCAGACAAGTAAAACAAATATGTTTGCCTCCACAGAAAAACTGATGAACTTCTCCATAAATGTCACAGATAAGATGAAGAGCAGATGAGAAATTAGATTGCCAGTGTGGAAGTGGCTCTGTATGATCAGAGCCCTGTGCAAGATCCCAGTGAGGCTGCTGAGAGGGGTCCTGCTCACCCAGAGCACCTTCAGGGATTAAAGCTTTTAGATGCTTTTATAGAGATCATTTGTTTTGTAAACACAGTTAGGCTGAGAAATTGATATCTGGGCACAGGGTGTGATGTTGTCTCCTGACCAGAAAACTCAGCCATGCCTCTCACAACTAAAAGCAAAGCTGCACTCTTGTGTCATCTTCTACACTTCTCTCAAAACTTTTGCTTTAAGGCCCACAAATTCCTCCTGTGACTAAAGTGACAGGGCTATCATATCTGCTTATATTCTTTATTCTCTTAGCCTTGGCAAGTGATAAGATGCGATACGACATCCTTTGCACAAAATAAATTATGTTTTGAGTGGTGTTTGTGATGGATTTAATTACACACAGAGCCAGTCTCTCCACACTAGAGCAAAGGCTGTCAATTCTTTGACATCTTCCGAGGGTGACTAGAGCATGGCTAATACCTCTTCCCTCTACACCAGGGATATGGTGCAAGATGAAAAATAATTTGTTTTTTTGTGTGTGTCAAGGCTTTATTATATGATAAATACCCAGCTCTAATATTCTATCTACAATACCAACAGTGGTATGGCAAACTGAAGGCAAAACACCATTTATCTAATGATATCAACTGAGCTCTGAAAAGGCACAGTCCTTAACAAAGCCTTCTGACAGCAGGCTTGACAGAGCACAGAGGGTGCACCTTTCATTTCAAAGGCATGAAGAAGCCACATTTTAAAAAGTAGGTAATTTTTTTATAGATTCTAGAACTTTGTAAGGATTGCTTGGTTAACACCAAGAATAAGAGTATTCTAATCTTATAAGAGCATTCTAATAAGAATATTGAAATATTCTAAGTGTATTCTAGCATAAGAGTATTGTGATCTTATAAAAACTACTACATACATTTTCTTCATCAGGTAACATAGAAGAAAATCCTGTTAAAGGTGCAAAGAAGATGCTTTGGTGAGGTGGCCAATTATTTGGGATTATTTGGTGGAAATATAAATGTGAAGCTCTTTGGATGTGTGGAACTCACCAAGCCAATTCTGTCTTTGCCTCCTCAGTGAAAAGAGGCTGCCAGACCAACCCACCTTCCAGAGGCATTCACTTACACCTGGAAAACATCTGCAAACTTCAAAACAGCACATGAAACTACAAGCCACTAAAGACTGGAAGAGAGGGGTTTCCAGTTCTGCAGGCAGGAAGAAATGTAAGAGAAATTCAGCTCAAGGCCCAGCCTGCCAAGATCTGAACCTTTGGTGCTCACTCTGCTCCTGACAAACCCCAGCACAGAAAAATGCTGGGAAAACCTCTCCCACAGCTCCTTATTAGAGGCTAGCTTGGCCTGGAAGGCTTCTGATGCAACTGAGCAGGTCAAACCATGGAATTTTTGAGCATCCATTGCATAAAAATCACTCATCCCACAGTAAAAATTCAGTGGCAGAGGCACCTGCTAAAGCAGCAATACTGGCTTCTTATCATCTTTGAGTTATTCAAACTAGACTAGGGGTGTACACACAGCAGAGTGGTTAGGGGTGGGCAAAAAAGCTACAGAATCTAAAATCCATGGAAAATTTCTATGTCTTTCTAAGCACAGCCAGTTTTTTGTCTCAGTCTTTGCATCAGAGAGCTCTCTCTGCTTGTTCTGCCCATCTGCAGGCACTAAAATCCCTGTTCTGTCTGCAGGGTGGTGACTCTTGTGAGGATCCTCATGAGCAGCTGGAACGAGAACAAGGCTCAATGTCCTTTCCTGCTGCCAGGAGATGCCAAAGGATGCAAGGGAAGGACATCCTGACTAAAATCCTTGTCCTGTCTGGAGGGTGGTGACTCCTGTGAGGATCCTCATGAGCAGCTGGAATGAGAACAAGGCTCAATGTCCTTTCCTGCTGCCAGGAGATGCCAAGGGAAGGACATGCTGGTTCCCCTGATGAGATCTCCTGAACATCTTCAAGAGATGCTGGACATGAATCTTTTCTCCAAGAAATAATCCCTGAGGTTGTGGTACCTCATCTTCAAGTGAAAATCTACCTCATTTATTTTTTAGTGTTAAATAACACTAAAAAATAGTGTTATCTAACACCATTCCCTATCTCTAAGTAAGGGTGTTTGAGCAAAGCATTTAAAATGCAGAGTTGTCCACAACTGGAAGAGAAAATGGTTTCACTAAAAACATTAATAAAAAAGCATTAATAAGGAATTGAGATTGAGGCAAATCCCAAATCTCCTGTATCTTCCATGTCACAGCCAAGCCTAGGGAGACATGCAATACTGCAAATATAGAACATTTATTAGCAGAAAGCATAATAGATGGGAACAAACGGTACTGAATTGCAGGTACAGATATTGGTAGTGGTATGACTAATCTCTTTTCAAGATATGTTTTTCTTCCCAGGGAATTAATATTAATAAACATCAAAAATTAAGCTTCTTTTGCTCATACAGCCACATCTAACATCTGATGGATTTGTCTGAGAAACCAGAATGCCAAGGTTATAATTTGTCTGCAAGTCACAAGATAGAAATTTCTCCAATGTAAGGGGCTGTTTCCCAGGCTGTTAAATTCAGGTGAAACTGGGACAGTGACCAGTCTGTGTAATTTATGTCTTTAAAGTGCTCTGTACTTAACTTCCCATGTGTAAAACAGGGATATCAATCCTTACACAGATATAGTGCTTAGTAGAAAATTGAAATATTTTTGAATACATAAGCACAAGGCTGGTTAGATTCTTATTTCCTCTTTTTCATCTATAAAATTTTGAGTTTTAAAAGTTTTGGGGGCTTTTGCTGTGGCAGGAGAAGCACAGAGGGAACCTGTTCATTGCTCCAAGAGTACCAAGAGTGCAGTTCACATCTTAATTCCAGCAGGGCAGAGGGGGGAAAACAGCTCCCCAAAGAATGACCAGGCTTTTCCAGATGCCAGACAGACAGAGTTTGGTATCTTCCATCAAACTGCACGTCAGGGCCTTGTTTCTAAAGTGCAGCCAAAAGAGAATCCTGCCTTTAGGCTTTTCTGCTGATGACACCGAGCCTCTGGGAAATGAGAGCAAACCTTCTGGGAAATGGCCACCTTTCCTTCCCCACCCCATTCAGAGCATTTTGGCAGGCAGCAGGATGGATGTGTGTGTTGTGGCAGCCCCTCCAAGCCTCTGTGCCAAGTGACAACCCAGGAACAGCCACTGGTTGTCATTTCTTCCAGGTCTAACTGTGGCCCCTCCGCATGTTCTGAGTGATGTTTGAAGCAGTCATGGCACTTTACTGTGTCTGGAAGGAACATTTATTGTGGATAATCCAAAATGATAAATCCCACTGGCTAGATTCTGATCAGCCACACATCAGCTTTCTGCTCCATAGAGTAAGAATTAATAAATCAGAGAATCAGAGAGGTTTGGGTGAGAAGGGAACTGAAAGATCATTCAGTTCCACCCTTTACCAGGGGCAGGGATACCTTCCACTGTCCCAGGGTGCTCCAAGCTCTGTCCAACCTGGCCTGGAACACTTCCAGGTATCCTGGGGCAGCCACAGCTGCTCTGGGCACCCTCACAGGGCAGAATTCCTTTCTGATATCTAATAGAGCCACAGAACAGCCTCTGCCTCTCAGGACCTCTGTTATCCTCTCAAATCCATACCTGACTGCCTGAAAGATTTAGCATTTAACTCTCAGCATACAGAACCAGGTGGATCCACTTCCCAAAACCCAGCCAGGAATTTCTCCAAATAACCTTTATCCATGCAACTTCACCCAAAACTGCAGCTCTCACCTGCTGCACATGTGCAAGTCCTCACTTAAATGTGCAACCCTTGAGGCAGGTCTAGCTGAGCCTCACACACAGCACAGGAGGGTGGTTTTAAATGGAAACAGGGTAATTCAGAGTAGATACAAAGAAGAAACTGTCTACAAAAAGGTACAGGTTGCCCAGAGGGGTGGAAGATGCCTCATGCCTGGAACGTTCCAGGTGAGGTTGGATGGGGCTCTGAGCAATCTGGTCCATAGGAAAGTGCTCCTGCCCATGGCCTAAAGAGCTTTTAAAGATCCCTTCCAACCCAAACCATTCTGTGGTTCTGTGTCAGCTGCACAGGCACAACCAGCTGGGGGAGTGGGAAAGGGGCCCAGAACTCCAAACCTCATGGACAAAAAAACCCAATATATGTCACCATGGTATTTTCTGAAAAATCCCTTCACCAGGATTTCTTCTCCTGGCAAGATGAGAACCCTCAGCTTCTCCATGTTTTGCTGCTCAAGAATGTGGTCTGGAGATTGTTTATCCAAATATGTGAATTGGTTTTAATTAGTGACCAATCGTGGTACAGCTGTGTCAAGGCTCTGAGGAGTCACAGGTTTTTATTATTCATTCTTGTTAAGCCTTCTGATGTATCCTTTCTCTTTCTTTAGTATAGTTTTAGTATAGCATAATATAATGTAATATAATGTAATATAATATAATGTAATATAATATAATATAATATAATATAATATAATATAATATAATATAATATAATATAATATAATATAATATAATATAATATAATATAATATAATATAATATAATATAATATAATATAATATAATATAATATAATATATAATAATCAGCCTTCTGAGAACCATGGAGTAAAATTCTCATCTCTCACCTCATCCTGGGGACCCTCACAAACACCACAAACATATCCTTGCAAAAATGACTAAACCTTAATTTTTGAATTTTTCTTTCCTTCGAAAGCAATTAACAGCAACAACAAAACACAAATGAAAAGTTTTCTGATGAACCCACGAGCAGAGGATTAATTCCGATTTTGGAATGGTTTTTTCATTTCACAGCGAGTGTTTTTGCTCTCCAGCTCAGCCCCAACACACCATACCTGTCCTCTTACCTAACAGCGTGGTCGATGGGACGGTGTCTGATGAAACTTTGAGATGGAATTCCGTTCACCCACACGACAGGGATTCAATGGAAATCAACAGAGGATCAACAGGAAAAGAAAAGTTACAGAAAATGAAAACAAGGTTAGCTGTGCCTCGCACTCGGAAGCCTCGGTCTGTTATGGGTTATATTGGGTAACGTACAAAAGCAAAGAAAATTTAGGAATGAAAGAAAAGTCTGGCACTAGTACCTGAGTAGTAGGAATTCAACATAGATTTGCTCTGAAGGGTTTTGCTTTGGACAGAAAATGAACAAGGAGAGGGTGATGCTAGGTAGGAAAGACATAAGGAAAAGACTTTAGACATATATTAAGAGAGAGAAAGAGAACAGGGAGAATGTTCCTCAAAGAACACAGTAATATGGGATATATAAGGCTTATCAAAATGAATTATATTTTTCATTTCAACATGCATATTACATTTATTACATTGTCATCATGATGGATTTTCTTTAATATAAGCACTCCAGACCCCAAATATAGGATTATAGTTACTGTAAATCAATGTGTTCCTAAATAGGATACACACAGAGCTACATTCATAGGTCTATATTCTAAATGTTCTTTTTTTTTTTTTTTTAAACCAAAAGAACAAACTTAGGGTTTTGTCTCTAAGAGGAAATTCCTCAAAAATGACCCCCAGAATACAAACTACAGAGAATCAGTATTGACAGTAAAATAAACCTACTCAAACACAATGTACCACAAAAGTACAGAGGTAGGGTAGCAATTTTTTGGTTAAAACATTACAACATTACAAGGGACTTGTTCTTCAACCCAGAACTGTTCATAGCAAATCCTATAATCCCTTCCCCTGTGAGCTGGGTTCTGTCAAGCATCCTTGCCTTCCCCCATTACAACATTAACTTTCTCTGGACAAGAATCTACAAATTTCCATATTAATCAAATAGTTTTTTAAAGGAGGAAGGGCTCAACATCTTCGTGGCAGATTCTTGTCTTGATAGTAAATTTATGAGGCTGGTTTACACCTACAGCAGCAAACATGCGCATTCTTATGGTAATCCATCACTTTTGAAGGCATATTCTTTTGTTATCACTCAGCATTCACTCTCAGAGTTACAGGCATTTATATATCTCCTCCTCAGAATGTTGGGAAACAAGCTAATACAAATCTCAGTACATCAGAAAGATGACAACAGATAACACAGGAAAAACTATTCCATAGCCCAACAGAAGTAGATAAAACTCAATGTACATCAAAGTAATTTCAGAAGCAATTTTTTGTAGCTACGGAGCAAACATTGCTTTAAAATTTCAAGTTATTCTATGGGGACAACCAAAGAAGTCACTGGTCTAGGGAAGTCCATAAAATCAGAATTACTCCTGAGCAGTTTATAATCATCTGGTTCATGAACTCACTCTCATTCTGCATTCTCACACCTTATTTTCAGACCTACATGACTTGGAAACACATTAAAACAATCCAATTCCTCCCTGCTGGAGCTCTGCCCCAGCTGCCTTAACTCACAAAGTTCCTCTGCTCTGGGGCCTCTTGCACTTTGCCAGCCTAAATCAGACCCTGCTCTCCCCACACTGAGGGCACGGCCACGTTTCAGGTAACATCAAATAAGATCTAAACACATCAATTGGTTTGCCCAGTGTCACAGGGCAAGGCCACACTCAGGGCTTGGGGCAGGACTCAAGTTTTTCTGGAATTTGGGAGTGTAAAAGAGCTCCTAGAGGCATGCTGCCCTTCCAGAGCTGCTGAGGATGGATTTCCAAATAAACACCTCATGTCAGTGAGTTTGATTAAAGAGGTTATCAAATGAGGTTTATGACATGAATTTGTGTTTGTGACATGGGGCAGTGACTTTTAAATTCAGATTAAAAAGGGGGAAAAAACTCCAAATAAACCCAACAAAACCAAGAAAAAACCCAACCCAAACCCAAAACAAATTAAAAACTAAACAAAAAAAAAAAAAACTAAACCAAAACAAATATCCCCCAAAACCCACCAACACAAAAGAGAAGTTTCTTAAAACTTTGGGGAACTTGTTTCTGAAATCAGTCAGGGTGTATAATGAGATGTATACACAGGGCTGCTTTCTAACTAGCATTTCTCACAGGCACTTGGGTTTGTAATCAAAGGAAACACGTCCAGAGAGGATTTCACATCAGGGTAGAGATTAAGACTTCATTAAAAATTCTCTTTGTGCTCCCTGGAGTGGCACGTGAGGCCACACAGATCCCTCCAGTCATGCAGAGTGGTGAAGGCTCCTTCCTATTCTGAAAATTATTCTTTAATTTTTATAATACTTCCTAAACTAGCAAACCCCACAAGAATCCCATGGAAGCCAGTAAAAGGGAATTTAGTACATTTTCTTTTTATGCCTTTGATAAAATGTGGACTTGTCTTTTATTTTTAAATTATTTTAAGATTTTTTTTACTAAAGGAAGTGTCTCATGTCCACAACCCTACAAGTCCTTAGACAGCATTTAGCAGGTCACCTAATTATGAGTGAAAATTATCCATGGGGCAGGAGTAAGAACTTCACCTTGCTGTGCTTGTCTTCTGTGAAGACCTTTGCATCTCACTGATCATAAAATCATGGAAGATTGTGGAAAGGTGTGAATTTTGATGGTTCTTGGTACAAATAGATCCCTTAATAAACCTTGAGTGCTACTTGCCTACACCTCCCTCTCATCTTCTTGTTCTCATAAGTGAAATCACACTGGCTTGGTAACTTATGGTAGTGGTTCTTACGCAGAACTCAGATCCCCACTTCCAGAATGCTCCGCCTGAAGCATCAAAGCCCCTCCCTCATCTGTGTCCCTCCTGCAGGGTGTCTGCAGAGCTGTCTCCCCCCAAAATGGGATGTCAAACAGGTAAGGCATTAATTAAAGCACCTTATTAATCAGTCTCCAGCAAAACTGGCTGCATTTTAATGGGTGAAATCCTCAGAATCCAACAGCTCCTGCCAAAACTCCTGCAAGGATGCCAGGGTGGGACAGGGAATTCTCCTGGACAAGGCTGGTCCATGGCAGTTCCTTTGCGCTGATCCACTGCTGCCCATCCCATCTCTGCCACACTGCCCATGATTTCTGTGTGCTCACAACCCCCTGCACACCCTTCTGGTCAGTGCAGACACTGGGGGGCAAATTTAGGCCCACTTTGTTTCCCATTTCCCACCTTGCTCCATAATAACCCTGCCCTGAGCCAATGTCCACAGGTGGCTGTGCTGCTTCCCAACATTCCTGCACTCCAGGGAGCTGCTCAGCCACTGCCAGGGCCATCACCTGCCTTTCATGGAGCTGGGATATATTGATAGCTTAAAACAACCCAAGCTATTTGAAAAAATGACCAACTGTGACTGTTCATAATCCCCAGGTAAAAGCAGACAAGCTGAAACAGCCACAGACCAATCTATGTTTCACCAAACACCTTCTCTGGTTCTGTGGAGTGTCAGAGAGAGAGGCTGAGTCAAAAAAAATCTCTAGTTTCAACACCTGTATGTATCAGTGAGAATCCTGCAGGATAACAACTAACACTGCAGAATGGGAAGAGGGATGAGGGGCTTTGCTTCAGGCCAGGGAAGATAAATGCCCAATTCTCTTCCTCTTTTCAGCAGGACCTGGAGTCTTGATGCCTCAACAGAAAACACGGGGCTGATAAGGAGGAGGGCAGCTGTTCATTTTTTATCTCCCTTGTGGTGCAGAGCATCAGGCAGCACCTTGAAAATGGGATTTTTAATTGATTTAGAAATAGTCCTGTGTGGTGGCAGGGCAGGGAAACAGGGTAAAAAACAGCAGGAGGACGGGCAGGACTCACCCAGGAGCAGAGCAGGGGCCAAGTGGAGGGAGATGGGAAAAGAAAAGCTTCTGTAGGCACTCCCTGAGTTTGTTCTGTCTGAAAAGTTATCAGAATTGTTGTGACAGAAAGTAAAAGCCGGAGGCAAGGACACAAGCCCTGCAAGGACATTTCATTCTGCAGGTAAAGTTGCCTGCAAGTCATTCAATAACGGAGGGATCCCACTTAGCAAATTGTCTTGTTCTGTTTGATTGCTTTTGTGAGCTGGCAAGGTGATCCTGGCATTGAAAACACTTTGCTTCTCTTGGTGGGCTCTTCCTGCAAAAGGAGAGGGGCATTTCCTCATCCCTGCTGCAGCCAGCTGAGGGCAGGACAGAGAAGGTGGCTGCCCACCATGGGCTGCTGTAAATGCTGTTTACTGTTGGCAGGCAAAAAAAAAACAATTTAAGAATGAATCCGACTGCTGCTTAATTCTGTTGATTTCAACAGCTCTGGTGGATAAACCCTCTAAAACTCTATTAGTTAGCAGGAAGGTTAAGAAATAATCCTATTATTCAAAAGTAGGCCTGTATAGAACCCACAAGTATTAAACTCCATTAAGGCAATTTATTTTATTTTTCTTTTACAGGAATTCTTTTACTCATAAAATTCCTGTATCAGCATGTGCACACTACTGCACAGAACTTACCTCCAACACCTCAGCATCCTGGACTTGGCAGTAAAAAATTTGGAGAAATCACGAAGGTTTATTGATAAGTCTTTCTCATAGATATGAGAGGGAAAAAAAATAAATATGAGGAAAAAAAAAATAAAAATAATCCACCCATGACAGACTCAGGTTATAGGGGAAATCAGTGATAAAATCTGCAGAGATGTCAGACAAGTAAAGATCTAACTGATTAAAAAAATTGAAAACCTGGAGTGCTGTTTCTTTACAAAATTTGATACATCGCATTTTCTACAGTTGCCATTTCAAGCAAATGAGTCAGCTGACTTAATTAGCCTGTCAAAATAACAAGGATGGGGGGAAAAAGATGAGGTCACATTTCAAGCTCGTCTCTTTTCTAATTTTCTGGTTGGAAAAAGAATCCCCAAACTTTCAGACGCCCAGATTCTGAGGGAAGTGTTCAACACTTGATTTTCCCCACACTCCAGCCAAGCTGCCTCTGCTCTTTGGGGATACAACACTGTCTGCTGCTCTCCTGGCCTTCAGAGATATGAACCCCACAGAACTTTTGCTGCCTCCTTACTAAGACAGAGCTACTCAGCACCAGAGAAAATTAGATCTAGACTGAAGTCAATTTAATATCAGAGAGAAGTGTTCCCTGCCAGCCTTGGCTGCCCCAGACACCTATTTATCCATCTCACAGGTGTGCTACACAGAGTGGCAGTAGCAGCACATGCAGATGGGATTTGACATGACCTGCAGGGAGGGAAAGGAAGAATTCACTCAACCTGTCCCACTCAGGGGAGGTTTCAATGATAAACCACATTTTCTATCATGAGAACTTCCATTTTAGTAATCAGGGGAAAAAAACCCTTCACTAAAGATGCTTAGTAAAGAGTTCTAGTACACACTTGAGTTTCAGAGCTGTCCCTTGTCCAGACTAACAGGCTGAGTGTCAAAAGAAGGAGTGACATGCCCATAGTGTCTAAGTTTAAATTTATTTAATACAAAAAAAGTTTACAAATCCACCATGCAATCCACCATGCACTCAACCTGGATCTAGTGAGGCTAAAGTAGGACTTGGTGCTGCTTTACCCACAAAACTCTTTTAGCTACAGAGGTCTGGGTGGTTCACAAATGTTAACTAAGATCAGTTTTACTGAACCCGTGTGAAGAATAAACCGAGGACACAGACAAAGGAAGAAATGCTGTCTTTCCATTCCAGTTCTCTAGCCAGGAGACCAGGCCTGCTTTCATAACAATCTCATACAGAAAATGTTATTTCATCCCACAAGTCAACTAAGGGACTTGACTCTTCTACTCACAACGGAAAAGTATTTCTAAACAACAAATAAACACGTGCCTCTTATTCTGATGCAGTTATTAGAACAAGCTTTATAAATTATTCTCAGTATATTTGGACCCAGAGGAATGTTCTCCACCTGTCTGACAGTGAAACCAGGGGCAATATCAGAGACATTCCAGATTTCTATGGAGCTTTTGCAACCATCTCTATCACTGCCATTCCTAACTCCTCAACACTGTGCCCAAGGGAATGGGTCCTTTTAAGAACCCAGAGCTCTCCAAGGGGGTCATATCCATTGCAAGCAAGTTAAACTTACTGAATCCATTAACATCTTGGCAGCTGGAAGAAAAAGCTTCTTCATTGTGAACAGCACTGAGTTTGGTGGAGGTCTTGTCAGAAGAAGCCACAGGACCCATCTCCCTCTGCGTGCTGGTCTGAGTCTCCTTCTGCTTCTTGGCTAGCTTCCTTTGGGTGGTTTGGAGAGGGGAGAAAGCAAGGTCAGTTTGCCCTTGTTAAAAACTAAACAATGGCAAAATATCTTGACAAAATTACCCCACCTGGTCAGACAAAATTACCCCACCCCGTCAGATGCAAGGCATGTGACAAACAGCCCGCCAGGAAGCCCCGCGGGTTTTTAACGCAGTTTCTGGAGCGCGAGGAATATCGTGACACCAGCCTGCAGCTCTCCCTCCCCGTCACTCAATGCACAAACCCGCATCACCCCAGCAGTGGGAGTGCTACCTCAGCCTGGGAGAGGGTGCAATGGGTCCAAACCCTGGAGCAGGTGCCTTGGAGAGGGTGGAACAGGGCCAGCCCCAGAGCGGGTGCCGCGCGCTCCAGGAGGAGCAGAGGGCTGGGGATGGGAGCACTGCTCGCTCCAGGGGACCACGACATCTGCATCCATCCCATGGGATGCTCCTCAAGGGAGTGTGAGACGCGGCTCTGTGCCACCTGAGAGCTGGAGCAGAGTTCTGTCCTGTCCCCAAGCACAGCAGTGAGGGCAGCAGCCCTGACACAGCCTGGAACTGCTCTGGGATGCCCAGCCAGCATGCCCAGCCATGGGGCATGCTGAAGGTTGAAGTTGTTTTAGCCATGCCCAAATATGGCCCTGTTCTGGGAAAATGGGTCTTTGCTTGTTTTGAGGAGACAGCAAAAACTTTGTCAAAGGCAACAAGCATGCCTGCTCTGAAAACACTAACAAAGCTGAGAACATAAGAGGCTCCTCTTTTGCAAACACAGAGCATAATAAAATGGAGAGAAGCAGGAAAAGTAAGCTGCTAAGCTTCTACTGACATTTGACTGCCCTGTGCTTCATTTGTATCAGAGAGCAAAACCCTTTAAAAATGAATGTGTGACATTCTACAATCCACACCTTGAAAAAATATCAGACAAATCCCTAGCACCAGCAAAGAACTTTGCTTACACCACTTCCCTAGATAAGAAAATAAAATAAAAGGGAGAAAAACAGATTACTGTAAGAAGGAGCTTTAGTTTTCTTTCTCTTCTCCAACTCAAAGAAGAAAAAAAATTCCTAACAACTAAATCATTTTGCAAAGAGGTTTTCATTCTCTAAAAACAACATGCTTATGGTAAGTACTACCCATCTTTCAAACTTAATTAGATTCCAAAAAAAAAGGTACTCCTTCCAACATAGTCTAACAGGCTCTATTTATGCCCAGAACATGTCAGAGTGGCATTTACAGGCAAGTTCAAGCACACAGCTGAGCCCCAGCCTTCAGGAGATGGGCAGCTTGGCCACTAAGACTTGTTTGGAAAGAAGGGTCAAAGAGAGCTAAATCCTTTGCCTATGTCTGTGGGGAAAGCCTGTTTTAAAGAAAGATAATCCAGATCAGGAGAGCACAGATTTATGGGAAAAAAACTTGGATGTTTGCTGCAAACTTTTGAAGAAACACATGTATCTCATCTGCTCAGCCAGTTGGGGTTCAGCCATGTACAATTGGTGGTTCCAATCCAAGCCCAGAGCTGTTCAAATTGGGTCCATCATCCCAGGGGGCTCACTCAGATCTCCCCAAACCCCTGTGGTGCATCCACTTGTGCAGATGAAGATGCAAAGAGGGGAGCAGTCCTTGAGTGATGAAGCAAAAAGCTGGTGTTTAATGATGTTAAAAGCTTTGCTTCCAGCCTTCAACAGCCAGATTTAGGAGCTGGGAGCTGCAGACATGGGAGCCCCTGCTTTTTTTTGTGCTGTGGTACCTGGGGTAACTAAAATAGCCTTGAAGTGTTTTAACTCTGCCGTGTGGATCTTTTAATCCTGATGGTTTGCTAATCGTACATGCCTGTGTGAATTCCCTGGCAACAAGAATTAAAATCACTCAGTGGGAAACACTAATCCAAAATGCAGAAGTCCTTAATAACAAGCACTCTGGACTGCTGGGGTGAGCCACTACAGACCATGACTCCAATGGTTGAAAATGGTGAATCAAAAGGGGCGACTTCCTCATTCAATATAAGTTAAATTATTTGTGGCAATACTTATCTTTAAGTCCCCATTGCCTGGTATCTTTTCAGAAATGCCAACAGGCTACAAAGAGCAGGAATTGGCAAACTTGTTTTGTCTTTGAGTGAATGAGCAACAACATTTCTGCATGTCCTAGGCAGGAAAAAAATAACCCCAAACCCAAGCCCCTCAGTCCCCAAAGGCCTGCTTACAAAAGCCCTATGCAAAGGAGTTCTACCTGGTCCTGTAGAAGACAGAGAGGCCCCTAAAACATTGGCTTGAATGCCTAAAAAGAAAAGGTGACATGAGTTTAAAGTTCTCAATCTACCTCGCACACACAACCCAGGTCTGCATCTGAAAACGCCACAATTTTCTTTCCACAGCGCCTTATCAGTTTCCACCTTCCTCCCTCTCTGTTCCAAGAATGTAAAAATTCTTCATCTAAATTTAGAGGGAAAAGGAAGACAGATCTCTTTTGAGGATTTCAGAGCTAAGCTTGCCAGACACATCAAGGGGCTCTCAGTTTCTAAACGTGCCTTTGCTGCTGCCGTTCTGTGTCTGGAGAGAGTGGCAGCACAGGACTAAGCCTATTTGGTCCTTACCATCATTATAATTCATAGAAAAGATTAGAAAATCAAATGACTAGCACTTTCCAGAATGTTAGGGATGTGACTTAAAACCCACAGCTAGGTAGAGGTTTATTTCCCAGCACGTCAAAAAAAAAAAAAAAAAAAACCTTTTGGAAATGGAAAAGCATTTATCTAGAAATGCCGTTCCCAAAAATAGGGCGCTCCAAGAGATCTCTGTGAATCACTGACAAGCCACGCTGGTGACATGGCTCCTGCTGCCCCCAGTGCCCTGCACAGAGCCTCTGCAACGCCCCAACAAAGCTGCTCTGGGAGCATCAGTGTCAGTCATGGGCTGGCTGCGTGCCCACAGTGTCCCCAGCACAGCTGACACCCCTCATGGAGCAGACACCTCCCCACTCATGCAATATGCAGCTGAAAAGGGGAGGGAATAAAGGACCAGGCAGATATTGGGGGGAAAAGAGTGTGATACAATCGACACAGAATGTCAGGATGTGCATAAAATGATCTTAATGCTGGTTTACATCCAAGGGTAAAGGGAAATGTGGCAAGAAGGAGGCAGGAGTCCATGGATGGAGTTTACGGGGTTGCTCTTCTCAGTTTGGAAATGAAAAGATGATGTTTGCAAGCAGCACACACACAGAGGAGGGGTGAGACAGAACGATGCTCAAAGCTGAGTGAAAAAATGAAACCAGCTGTATAATCAGGCAGTTGATGCTGACCCCACTAAAGCAAGGAGAAAAGCCATAGGCAGTGAACACAAGTGTGAATTTGAGGGGAAAAAAAAGACAGATATTTGATTTGGTTATTTTTTGAAACTTCTACTCCTATCAGAGACTAGACATAAAATCTGAAGCACTATATTAAAATTGTGGGAGTTCTACTTAAACAGTCAAGGAATGCAAACCTGCTATCAAGCACAAACCATTTACTGCCATGGGCATTAATCAGGAAGCTCCAGCAATATTTTCTGTTAGAACTATCTGCAGGATCAGATTCCTGTTTCATGGAGGTTTGGATGACTGTCAGGGATTATTTTTTAAAAGCAGCTTCAAACTCTTCTCTAACTTTTTCTATCAATTCTACATGCATGAACATTAAATCTGTAACTGCCACTCTTGGAGAACTCTCGTGCACGTACGTTGACAGATTTAATTTTAGATGTTTCCAAGGATGGATTTTGTAC
This sequence comes from Melospiza melodia melodia, assembly GCF_035770615.1. Lineage (NCBI taxonomy): Eukaryota > Metazoa > Chordata > Aves > Passeriformes > Passerellidae > Melospiza > Melospiza melodia. The sequence continues at coordinate 4,707,975 of NC_086212.1, read as the reverse complement.
ACTGTGGTGTAGATTTGCATGCACAGGTAATTTAGACATTAGGTATAGATCATGTAAGTTAAACATGAAATTTCCTCCTACAGACACAAATTGCGTATTGCTCATTTTCAATAAGCAATTTGAGAAAGTTAAAAAATAAATAATAAAATTCCTTTTAGAGAATTGTTCGTAGCAAACTCCTAGGAGTACACCTGTAATTTGTGATGCAATCTGCTCCAATTCAAGGCAGGCAGTGATGAACCATGCAAATCCCAGGGAACACTGATCAAACAGCAGATCTGTTGGAAAGGATCTCCATGCCCTAAACCTGTGGTAGATGACAAATCCAATTTGGAAGAATGGTTTCATGCTGGTTTAAAACTAAGGACATGGCACTGTAACTGGTGATCACTGACTGGGTGATCCTGTTGCTCTGACTGAGGATTGGAGAGGGCTCTGCTGCCAACACTGCTCTTCAAATCAGACACGTGCCACAGGGGCTCACACAAAGGACAGGAAAGGTAAAGCTGGAAATGATCTACAAGCAAAGGCCAAAGGAAATGTGGACCTTTAATCTAGAGAAGAGGAAATCAGGTAGGGCTGATAGGCTTTCGGACATGAAAACACACCAGAGGGGAGTTGTTCTCCTGTCACAGACATGTTTTATAAAAAATCCTTTCCTTAGGATTTTTCCTCCTGAGAAGCTGAGAGGCGTCAGGAACAAAATGTAAACATTGACTATCTGCATGCAACAGGTGCATCTGTGATTGGGCCATGTTGGTTGTTTTTAATTAATGGCCAATCACAGCCCAGCTGTCCTGACTGTCTTGGTCAGTCACAAGCCTTTCTTATCATTCTTTTTCTATTCTTAGCTAGCCTTCTGATGAAGCCCATTCTTCTATTATTTTAGTATAGTTTAATATAATATATATAATAAAATAATAAATCAGCCTTCTGAAACATGGACTCAGATCCTCGTCTCTTCCCTCATCCCGGGACCCCTCTGAACACCATCACATTCTCGCTGCTTGCAGGGGCTGGGGAGTGGGAAGCTCTGGGGAAGCTGCTCATCCTAAACTGGGGAAGAGCTCCATGCAGGAGGAGCTGCCCATCTCTGAAGCCAGGGGGGCAGCAGGCAGGGAAATGCTGGTCACTAGAGGGGTGTGAGCAGAGCCAGAGGAGTGGGAGCTCAGGGCAGTGCTCTGTCACACACCTGCTCCACGCTCTGGATTACATGTGTGCTTCCTCACCTGCCCCTGCTGAACCTGCTTCCAACACCTGCTCTGCTGAAGCCAGGCTGTGGCACGAGCAGAGGGAGGTTGCTGTAGTAGAGCTGTAGTAAAGGTGTAGTGAAGAGCAAAGGCCAATGTCACAGAGCAAACTTCACAGGGCAGGAGAAAGTGGAGATAAGCCAAAAGAATGCCCTGAGTGTTTTGTGCTGTGGGTGTACAAGCACAGGCTCTTGAGAGTATGATCTAAGCTTCACTTGATCAAATTAATCACTACTTGTGGGGGATTTTTTTTTATATTTATTTTTTAGTTTTACTTACAACCAGACTTTAGACAAGCCAGGTGCACGTGGGAGCCATGCAGGATTAGTCTCTGCTGGTACAGACACCCACAAACCCTGCCCTCTGCAAGGCTGAGGCTTGCAATCACCATACAGACACGTTCTAAATACCATCTCATCTACTTTCTGCATTTTGATATATTATTTTTTAATTTGCTTTCATTAGACAAGCATAGTCACTGATTAATGATCCTGTTTTTCCATCATCTGATGAGAAAAGCACCTAATGAGAATGTTTCTTCTTAAAATCCTGATTTAGCAAGCTGACCTGTGCAGGCAGATCCCACCATCCATGGAAATACTTGGAGATATTTATGTGTGAATGTGGCTCTACAGAGGTACACTTCTAAATAAAATAAAGGGATGTTTTTCTTTTCAAATGTCCCACAGATGGTGGCAATAAATTCAGCATAAACTTTGTTATCTCAAAAAAATCCAAGTATAAATTTAGCTTAATAACCTTTGCAATGTCTCCCATGAAAAGAAACTCCCAGCTAAAACCACCCAACAATTAAAACTGGTGTGAAATTCCAAGTGGGAGTTAAAGGGGCTTCCTACATTGCAATCATGTCCCTGGAGCTCTGGGCAGTTCAGGGAAAAGGAAAACATCTAGGCCATTGAGTCCTCTTTTCTAATAAATAACATTAAACTGAGTGCTTGTAACACATACACGAATCTCTGTATTTCCAAAATTCTTCCCTGGTCTCATACTGCTCTTGATTAAATTTCATTCTGCAGCCATTACCCAGCCCAGGAGAAAGAAACAAACCAAAACAAACAACCCACACACAGAAAACATTTCCATTTATTTTCCTGGTGAGCAAATAATAAAATCATGATTTGGATTGCTGCAGTTGAAAATACTGTTGCAAAAGAGGTGTCTGTCACTAGATGCAAACCCTTCTGTAAACTGGATGAATTGCTGTCTGTGCTTTACAGCTTCAGCTGGGAATAAAACCAACATCTTCCAGACCTGGCTGGGCTGATATCTTACACTGCACATTAAACTGAAGCGCAGAGAGAAAGCAGCAATTCTGTCCCCTCAGACACCATTTGTGTTGGTGTAAATACAGAGTAACTCCTCTGGAAAGGTTCAGGCACAGGGATGCTCCAGGACAAGAACCCCTAATTCCATCTCTGTCTCCTCACAGGATCTCAACCCACAAGCAATCACCTTTGCTGGTGGGTAAACTGAGGTACACAAGATGATGCTGACCCTGCACAATGAGTTACAACTCAGGAATCGAAGTCTCCTGGGTTGTACTTCCATTTAAAGCATGTTAAAGATCTTTATGGCCTTCTCTTTCATCCTTTCCTATATGTTGTGGGAAGTTTTTAATCAAGTGTGTCTATACAAGAATCCCACAACAATTTACCTAATAACTATGCATGCCCAAAGCAGCTGCTCCTATAAGTGAATATTTTGGACTGGTCTCACCAGTCAGAGTGCAGGTACTCAACCATCTCACAAAATCAGATTTTCTAGTCCTGAATTGCAGCAGAACACAAGACTGGCTGAGGGCAGAGCTCCAGTCTAGAGATGACCAAAATGTTGTGGCCTGTCTCTGTAAAGACCAGGTACTCCTCAAAAAAGTCTCTGTGACTTTAACAGAATTATCATTTTGAGCTGCTTGGAATTTAATAGAATTATCATTATAGAATTATCATTATAGAACTGTTTGGAAGAGTTAGGATAGGAGATTTTGGTCCCTAACAAGAAGAGAGAAGATGACAAATACTCAGGAGGAGTTATCTGAAAGCAGACAAGAATTGCTCTAAGAAACACAGCTTTGAAGTCCAGAAACTGAAACCAAACATGAAGGGATACAGTCCATATGGTCACATTTAAAGATCTGCCAGCAGATCTATTTGGGAACCAGCTTTTCAATACTGGTAACTCATTCAACTGAATTTTGCTTCAGGACTAAATAATTCATGCAAGGTCATAGCATAGAAACCAATTCTTTTTTAAAAAAATCTGTATATATCCACATTGCTGCTGTTATTTCCACAACATTTCAAATAAACTGAAATCCAACCTCTCTGCTCATAGGAGTCCAGGGCAATTTGAATCAAGTTTGGGTAAGAATTGCACAGTCCTTAGCAATTCCAATTTTACACCCTATTTCATGTGAAACTTGAAACATGAAACTCAGTAGAACTTCACTGTGTGCTCCTTCATGGGCTCTCCTGCTTCCTTCCCTCAGTACTGGAACATCCCTTTTACCTTGATTGTTGCTCAAGGGGGAAAAATTCCAAAGCAGAGCTTGGTTTTCCCAGTGCAGGGAACAGACCAGATGTGAGCCAAGAACGCAGAGCCTGGTGCATGTCACAGACACATTTTATGAAAAATCCTTTCCTTAGGATTTTTTCCTCCTGAGAATCTGAGAGGCCTCAGGAACAAAATGTAAACAATTATCTGCTGCTGTGGAATGCAACAGGTGCATCTGTGATTGGTCTCATGTGGTTGTTTCTAATTAATGGCCAATCACAGTCAGCTGGCCCAGACTCTCTGTCCGAGACAGAAGCTTTTGTTATCATTGTCTTTCTTTTTCTATTCTTAGCCAGCCTTCTGATGAAATCCTTTCTTCTATTCTTTTAGTTTTAATCTAATATATATAATAAAATAATAAATCAGCCTTCTGAAACATGGAGTCAGATCCTCATCTCTTCCCTCATCCTGGGACCCCTGTGAACACGGTCACAGGTGCTGGCAGTGTCTATGGTGAGGTCACTGCTGATGTGGTGCCTCCAGCTTGCAGAGCTGTCCCTGGGACAGCACCAGAGCTAAGGGTGAGCTCCTTGCAGAGCATTTTGGGTGTGGTACTGGGGAGGAAAAGCTCTGTGAATTCTGCAAGCTGAGCCCCAGCCTCCAGTGGCTCCTGTGAACGCTCAGCTTGCCTGATGGCTTTTCCCTGGTGTGATGTGCTGCATGGTGGACATCTGCCTCATTAAACCTTATTAAAGCCCTTCCTTCTGCCTCTGCCGAAGCTCATTGCAACCCCGGGCTGGGGTGACCCTCCTGAGGGTTTTGTCTTCACTTTTCCTGAGTCACTGCGCTGATCCCTGAGGAAAAGGGGTCCAGCAAAGTGACCCACAGCAAACAGACCCTTGTGCTTGTTCTGGCAGAACAATCCTCAGCTGACTGCTTAAAGCAATGTTGTGCAGCTGTAAAATGGGTCACAGAGGGCTCGGAAGTTGGTTCATCTCTTTAAACACACAGATCTCAAAATAAAATAAAGCAGGGAACATGCTGACCACACACTGCCTGCTGGAAAAAGAAAGAATTATAATGGCACTGAATTTCTCAGGCAGTGGTGCTACTGGTTGTAAGGAAACCAAACAGTAAAGCATGAGAAATGTGCAGAAGAGGAAAGGTTCTAGCAATAAATTCAGCTAGCTCCTAGCACCTTTGGGTTAGAACCAGCCCCTACTTTACACTGAGTTAACCTCCTCTTTAATCTGACTACTTGAGGTCAAATTCCATTCTGGGTGAACCAGTGGGAGGTCTAGAGGAAACGGAGTTGCTCTGCATTTACAATTACATCACTGGGCAAAGTCAAGGCTCCTGATGGTGTCCTAAGGCTCCTCACATGCTTGGGAAGTGGGAAAGGTTCCTCCTTCAACAGCTTCCTGACAGGTCGTGGAGAAACAAAACCCCTCCAAGCAGTGGTGACTAGGGATCCTCCTTTGCCCTGTTCTTCGGACATAAAGCAATTTGTATGGAAAGGAAATCAGCTCCAGTTAAAATGGCAGCACATCAACCTCTCATTCTCCTGACTTGCTGAAACCAGAAAAGAAGCACCAAGATGAGCCAAGGAGGAACTGCAGGGAGGGCAAAGGAGGCAGATCCTGGAGCAGCAGACCAGGAGGGGCTGTCAGGGCTGGTGTGGCCCTCTGGACAGCTCGCTGGGTTTCAAGCCCTGACAAGCCTGGCAGGCTCTGGGGAAGGGTTGGTGCCAGGGACAGAGCTCCTGCTGCTGCTGAGAGCTGGAGAGGGCAGAGCTGTTGCTGTCCCCAGCAGCTGCTGCCCTCCCCATCCCTCCCAGCCCTCTGATGGCAGCACAGGCCTCAGCTCGCTTCTCCAGGACTTTTTCCTCACATCATTGATCCAGCTCTCTCCTCCCCCAGATCCTCAGACAACCATTAGCATGGCAGAAACAGCTTGGCCCTGATTGCTTCCCATCCCCTCAATCTTTAGGCAACAGATGGCTCTGGAAGTACTGATGTGTGAAGCATTTTCATGTGCCTTAACAACTGCCTTAATTATGCAGCATTGTCATTAGGACTGGACAGGTGATTTAGATCTGAATATCTGAACCACTTCATCATCCAATGATCGAAACCAACACTCAGAACCTGGCAGCCCCAGGAACAGGGATGTTTGCTGGGATAATGTCAACTCCCAGTTGTCAGAAACCTTAAGGTTTTTAAAAAGCTTACCCCCATGGCTGAGAAATTCCCAACAATCACTTTCAGGTGTCAATTTTCCTGAAGTGTGGCTACAAGCAAAAAGGTGCACTTGGGACGCTCTGTATTTGTTCATTAGCATTTACAGAACCATAGAATCATTTATGTTGGAAAAGATTTCCAAAATCGTCAAGTCCAACTGTTCCTCCAGCACTGCTGTGTCCATCCCCAAACCCTGTCCCCAAGTGCCACAACTTTTAAATAAATGCCTCAGTGGTGACTCCATCACTTCCCCGGGCCACATGTTCTGGTGCTGGACAGCCCTTTTGGTGAAGAAATTTTTCCTGATATCCAATCTAAAGATGAATATCCAGTTTGAAGAGTTATAAACCATAACTGGCGTATGTGTGGACATTCATATGTTTGCAGGCACAGCTACAGGTGCAGTGGGAAAATGGGGAAAACATAACAGCGTGCAACTGGGAAAATAAACCACATTCTGCTGGAAGGACAAGGATAAATGGAGAGGTAAAAAAATTAAAAAAAAAAAAAAAAAAAAGAGAAACAAAAATAAAAAAATAAAGCAAAGCACAAAATTACCACAGGGAGAGCATGCTTAAAAAAACCTCATCCCCAGTCAAGTACTTACAAGTAATAGGAGTAGGAATATGCATTTCTTCTAAATATTGATGGCCAGTCAGATGAACAAAATATCCAAAAGGAGAAAAAGAGAAAAGCACATAATTAGATTTAGGTGAACTCCAGGTTTCTTTTTCAATATATAAAGTGTTTGTACCGTTTTCTGTACTGAGATCCTGTTTGCCTACACTTGTTTCAGGAGCTGTACATTGGTGAGGAATAAATAGAAACTGAACTGGAGACAGGTTGTGTTTCCACTTCTGCCACCATGAATAAATCCCCTCACCTTTAATTCCCTCTCTTTATCATGTCAGTACCATGGGCAAATAGATTTAATTTTGCCTCTCAAGTGCTTTGATATTTTTGAAATGGAAAAAGATGTCAGAGCTATTAATACAAATAACAATAAATAGGGAAGTGACAATGTAAGAACGCCACAATTTTGGAATATTTAGACAATGAGCAAATTGTCTAATGATAAATCAAGCTTCATCAAACTCTAAAATGCAAATAGTTCATTAACAATTCAAGCATCACTCCATATTTATAGCTGAGCACTGGGGGCATGCATTAGCTTTCTGCATCACTGTGATTAAAGCATTTTCTACCACAGTTTTTCAACAATTCATTTCACAACATTTTGAGCAGCACCACAAACTGAGCCTTGGCACTCAATTCTAGCCTAAGAAATTGTGTATTTACCCTTTCATAGCTGGAAAGGGGCTTCTCTGAAAAGACTGCTTCACAACAGACCTAGCCCAGGGTATTAGAGATTTACCACCAGCCACAAGAAGCCACAGAAGCAGCAGCAGTGGTCAAGACAGAGAAAATGAAACACAAATTTCAACTTATTGCACAGCTTTGAAAGCTCATCCTTAAAGATACTAGGATGACCAGGAATCACTTGGAAATACAAATGCAGCTTTCAGGTGTTCACTTTTATGGTTGCTCTGAACACAACTTCCATAAGCACAGGTGGAAACCAGGCTGAGCTCAGTCACTCTGCACAATCACCCTCTGTGTGTGCACACCTGGGGTAAAGAGTTCATGAGAGTTTCACTGAAGTGCCATGGTTTTCCTGCTGATGGCCTTTGCTAGAAACCTGCTCTTTTAGCCAGATTGCTGATGCATGCCACATTCTTGGGTTTCTGCGGTTGAGATGGCCCTGAGGTATCAGAAAGTCTCTTTTTTTCCCAGTCCCACGACTGAAGAAGTTGAAATTCCTCAGCTCTGCTTTTCAAGGTTGTTTATTTTCTCTGATCTATTCCATTCTTTCTCTGACCTGCTGAGATCTGTCCAGCAGGTTGGGTTGTGGCACAGTCCCTGCCCTTGGGCTGGTGTTGGCTTTTTATACTAAAAACTACTTGTATTTACTGACAATAATTTTCCAATACCTATCACCTATGTTAGACAGTCTGTCTCTGCTCTAAACCAATCCAGAAGTGCCACCATCACAGCAGAAGATGGAGGACAAGAAGAAGAAGAAGGACAGAACACGCCCAGATTCCTCCATCTTGCCTCTTGAACTCCCATTCTAATCCCCCAAAATTCTACTTTTTCACCCTGTGACAAATTCACTATCATTCTACTCAAACTCCTGTGGCTTGTAACTCTTACACAAAGTTGGGAATTGTTCCCATGGGCTAAAATCAAAGGCACAGGTGTGTTTGACTCCGTGCCAAGGTCTCTGATTCCCTGCCAGGGTCTCGGATCACCCAGGGCAGCCAGAGGAATATTCTGGATCCTGACACCACATTATAAGAAGGGCACTGATTCCATGGTACACCTGGATGTATTTTAACTAAATAATTTAAATCTCCCAAAGGCAGCAATTCTGCCCTAGCAATGCACCAGTTAAGGTGCAGTGATTGCCACTGATCTTTTCTGTGAAAATCCAAATTCCAGCCTCTAAACAAAGGGAAACATGACCAAGATGTAGAAAATGAGAGCACAGGCAGCTGAACCCATGAAATCCCCCAAATAATTCCATTAAACCAAGCCCTGGGAGAGGTCAGACCCGGGCTCACACAGCTCTATTGACTGGAAGTGTCCCCTTGAACACCCTCCTGTTCTTTCTGCTGCTCTCCTGGCTGGGCCACAGACATCTGGGATCCCACCAGACTCTCAGCCCTCACTAAAAACCTTCACATCCCTCCAGGCTGCAGGGGAAAGCTCACAAAGGTTTGATCCATAAGGACAGAAAATAAAGGAAGACAAACAAAAGGAGGATTGTGTTTTGAAATTGGACATTTTGGCTTAAATTCTTCCAAAACATGCAACCTGAAATAAGGACTTTACTAAAGAATATTTCAAGGATTAACTGTGAGGACTGGTCAGAGTTATGGTTCAGTAAAAACATGACCTGGTCCTAGAAAGTAGAACACAGCCCAAGCCCTGCCTGTCTCCCTGAAACAGGGACACAGGGGGACACAGGTCACTCAATGTGCAAATGTCCCTTTCCCTAATTCTGTCCTACAGCCTGGGTATGTTCTGCCCAAGAGGCTTTGGGGTTTTATTTAATTAGTTTAAGGTAACCACCTAAATCCTAATCCAGAATAAGGAGCTGAATTTTCATAGGAGGAAATAATCCTAGACCCTACATAGCCCCAAATCTCCTTTTTTTGCTACCGACAGCAGTTTAAAGCACTTGTTTACAGTGCATCCATGACAGGCTGTCTGATCCTATTTACTCAGTCTCATATTTAAAGGGGTCAGTGGAGGCTTTGTCTGCTCAAACACACCAGCCTGAGAGGTGTCACATTCTTCACTCCAGGGAAACACAAGGCACGATTACACCAGAATTAAAACTGCCCAGATGAAATCAGAACAGACCCAAATCAAATAATCTGGGGAGGGGCAAAGTCAAAGGGTATTTCCTCTCAAAAAATATCTTTTTTTTTTTTTCTTGTTTCCTTTTGTTTTTACAAAATTATTTTGTATACTCTCTTCCACAAATGTATTTAAATAATATTAAGGAAAAAACAACAAGCTGCTTGGAGGATTAGAAATATTTTCATACAATAAAAATCTCTCAGGATATGTATCTGTTAATGAAAGAACGTGGTTCTGCCTTTTGTGAGCACATACACTCATGTAGGCACGGATGACCACCTCTAAATTAACAGGTTAAATTATCACAGAATCAAAGTGGTTTGGATTGGAATGGACCTTAAAGATTATTCCAATCCCCCTGCCATGGCAGGGGCACCTTCCACTGTCCCAGGTGCTCCCAGCCCTGCCCAGCCTGGCCTTGGGCACTGCCAGGGATCCAGGGGCAGCCACAGCTGCTCTGGGCACCCTGTGCCAGGGCCTCAGCACATTCAGAGTGAAGAATCTCTTCCCGATATCCAATCTAAATTTAATCTCCTTCAGTTTGAAGCCATCTCCCCTTGTCCTGTCCCTACATGTCCTTGTGTGAGGTTTCTCTCCATTATGTTGCAGCAATTTTTATATTTCACGTACATGTAATGATGATACTATGGCTTAACTCCTGGAGTTAGTGGGTTCCCAAAACCAAGAAAACAAACTGTTAATGGTTTTGATTTTAAATACTGTAAGACAGTCATGTTAAAACCAGAAATTTATATGCACACACAATTTTGATATAGATCTATAGATCTATAGATATAGAAACTTTAGCAGATTTTAGACAACCCTAAGTTTCAACTAAAACTTTCAGACAACAAACATAACATCAAAACCAAATTTTCCATTGTATAAATACACTGCTTGTCTTAATTTAGCTTCACATATCTGACTGAACCCTCTAAAACTTTATCAGCCCTCAGAAAGTTTTGAGTTCCTGGAATTTTTTGCAATTTGTTCTGCTGAAACTGTGAGAAACTGGGCACTGCTTGCTCATGCTCTGTGTCTGAAAGGTTCCAAGCACTGTGCTGCCAACCTGGTGAGTGCCACAGAACAAAAAGAGGCTCTTGATGATACCAGCACTTATCTCAAACCAATGTCTTCCTCCTCTTCTAATGCCTCTCATTGCTCTCTGTTAACAAAATGCTTCATCCAGGAAATCCTGTGCCTGTTCCCAAAGAGCTGTGATGCCCTGGACAATGGACAAATGCCACTGGGATATTTTCCAGCTGCATTTGAAGACAGCATCTCAAGTTCAGCTCATTAAATTATTTTTCTGAATTGTTGCCTTGCAAGGCTACACTATTTGCACACCAAGGCCTTGGTGCACTGGGAAGGGAGCTGTTTTTAAAATGAAGCTAACGCAAACATGGAATGCAAGAGCTTAAGCTCCAAATGCCTCTGTTTGCAAAATTAAAAGAGAACTCTGCTGTTAAAGTGCTCTCTCAGAAGAGCTCAAGCTTTCAGCTCTGCTCCTCCAGAAGCTCCAATCCATTTGTGGCACAAATAAGCTTCTCCTTTTATAAAAGCTGGTCCCAACCCACACTGGTTTACAAATGCAATGAGCCTGACAGGCTGAGGCTCATCCTCAGGGCACATTGTCCATATGGAGCTGGACATGGCTAGTGGTGCCCATCCAAGGGAGCCCAGCAGGGATGTGATCAGCAGCTCTGGAGGGGCTGGAGGTGAGCTACAGCCTCCCACACCTCATCCGGCACTCAGAGATTCTAAATGGGAAAAGATTTTAAAGTCAATGAGCCAGTTTATTCCTTATTTCAGTGTTCCTTCCAGCAGGTATCCCTGCAAATTGCAGCAAACAGACACAGACTGCAGGGATTCTGCCTGTCTGCCCTGGGAGGGGCTGTGGAAACAACACAGGGGAAACTGCAATTTTCCAGCTCTAGGGAAAAAAAAAAGGGAGAATTTAGATTTCTAATACTCCCACTCACCTCCTTTCCAATGTTAACTTTGAAGAAAATTGCCCAGGTTTACAGAGCCTATGGCAAAACCAGCCAGAGCAAGGTTCTGTGAGTGGGACATCACCCCCAAATTCAGCAAACATTGCTGCTCCAGGGACCTGCCAAGCTCAGCTGAAGGTCCTGGGCACTGTCTCAGGGGCCAGCTCAGCTCACCAGGAGCTTGGGAACTTTCACACAGAGCAATGGATCCTCAGTGCCCAACCTCTGGGACTCATTCTGCATTAGGAGTAATTTTGCCTGGGGGTTTGTCTGTGTAATCTGGGAGATAATAACTTAGGTTGTAGCAGTCATGACAGCCAAAGCATCAGAAAAGTGTTGGAAAAATGGTTGGGATGAAGCAGCCACAGCTTCTCTGGGCACCCTGTGCCAGGGCCTCACCTCTCTCACAGGGAAGAATTCCTTCCTAATATCCAATCTAACCCTCCTCTCTGTCAGCTTGAAGCCATTCCCCTGTCCTGTCACTGCAGCCCCTTCTGAGCTGTCTCTTTCCATCTTTCTTGTGCTGTCTCTCTCCATCTTTCTGTAGGCTCCCTACAAGTACTGGAAGGCCACAACTGGATCACTCCAAACCTTCTCTTCCCCAGAGTCTCTCAGCCTTTCCTGGTAGGAGAGGTTCTCATTATATCCCCTTTATCCCATGCTACTTTGTGACTTATCCCTTGACATTAATTATCAATTAATTATCATTATCTCTTTGCAGTAACAGCCATTCTTCTGTTGCTGGATGTCCCAAAACTGGAATTTCCTCTGGACCCTTAGTGTCAGTGTTATAACACAGGCATTAATTGCTGCTCTGTGTCACACATAAAGAATGTTTTATCTTTACTTATTCTTCCTTTGGAAACTACAACAAGAGGTCCAAGATGGAAGCCAAGCAGAAACTTACCTTCTTTTGATGGTAAGCATTGCTCCCAAGAGGATAATAACAAACATCAGGAGACCAGCTATAACTCCAGCCATTTTCACCGTGCTGTCAACTTGCTTTTCAGGTTCCACTGCGTTGGAATTCTGGGTGGAAGCTCCTTAAAACATGGAGGGAGAGGAAGGACAAGATAAAAAAAAAAATCATTTCCAGGCAAACTGTGCAATGATCCACTTTAAATATTCATTTGAAAGCCTAACAACATATTTGCAATCAGATTGCAATAGACAATTGTCCATCTAACCAAATCTGCCTTTAATGAGGGCTAATGACAGATAATTCAGAGCAGTAATAGGGTGTAAAATCCCAGTGTAGTGCAAATGACACTAATATTTTACTAAGTTATACTGTAATGGGGCATTTACTCTTCCGAAGCACTCAGCATGTACCCAGAAACAGGATAACAACAGTTCTAATTTTAATCTCAAATAGTTTAAATGGACTTGAAATCCTTACTCCTGGAAACAGTGAGCACAGTAACATGTAATTATAATAATTTTTCTGGCAGAAACTTTTTTCCCTCCAAAATCAGCTCACATTTGTCTTTCTCAGTGTATTGGAGGCCTGGCTTTTCGAAACATCCCATTACAGATATACATGTAACAAGCATTAATCCAACATATAGAGCAGCACCCTCCACACAGAATCATGGAATGATTTGAGTTAGGACCTTAAAGCCCATCTCATTCTAACTGCTGCCATGGGCAGGGACACCTTCCACTAGACCAGGATGAACCTTGGAGCTCCATCCAGCCTGGCCTTGGACACTTCCAGGGATCCAGGGGCAGCCACAGCTTCTCTGGACAACCAATTCCAGTGCCTCAGCACCCTCTATCATCACACACCAGGCATGAGTTCTTCAGCCCAAACCAGAGAGCATAATTTCTGTTTGAAATTTTAGGGGGTTTTGGTTTGTTGGTTTGGTTTTTTAACAAGCAAAGTCTACACACCTGAAAATAAACCATATTTAGGAGCATTATTTGCACGGCATTTCTGCTCTAACTGAGCACCTTGGAGACAGCTGCCCTCTACCCTATTGCTGAGACCTCATTAGTCCTCATTACAGACCTTGGCTGTGCTGACTTCAGTGCTTGCTGCACAGAATATTTCCAGATATAGCTTAAGCCAGTGAGCTTGATTTAGAAAGCCCCACAAGATTTGACTCATGGCTACACTAAAGACTAAATAAGCCTATCTTCATTATATTCCAGTTACACTTAACTACTCCTAAAAATATCACCAGTGCAGCTCACAGAGTTAAATGAATTCATGTTACATGAGATCCACTCTTATCTTGGGCTTCACCTTTGCTGCTGCAGCCAGCCAGGTCTTCCCATGCAGCTTAAACGTGGGCAAAGGGAATCAAAGGTGAACACAGAGGGCTGACATCAGACCACCACAATGTTTTGCTCTTTTAGCAGCTCTGTGCTGCTGATCTTCAGGAAATCTGAATCACTTCTGTTCAAAGTCACTTGTTGGGGGAGATAATATCCAGTCAAGCCCATGTGTTGGTGTGACAGCAGTGTTACTGTCACTGGGGTGGTGTTTTGCCTCTTTGCCACACGTTAAACTGCACATGCTTTAAGAGATGATGCACTGATAAAAGCACGATTTCACTTCTCCTACAGCTAAGCTGTTAATTTAGTTTACTCAGAGCAAAACACAAAAATTACCAAGCAAAAAGGACTGGCTCTTGGAATCACACATATCATTTTCAGCTTTTGCCCCTGACAACTCTGCTATTCTGCTGCATTCACCAATTTGCCCATTCAGTTAAGAGTTCACTGATAACTTCTGTGCTCACAGGTCTGAAATGCATTAATGGGACTCCTGAACATGAAAATAAAATAAGGGATCAGTTGCATATTCCCATCTTCATTTGACAAGCTCTCCCACAACCCTGCAGTAAATGTGTGCAAGAGGTGAGCTCTACACCATCAGACAGGCAATCCCCAATCTGTCACACAACAAAGGCAATGAGAAAGGTACAATTTCTCCCTGAAAATGGCTAAAACTCTATTCATTGAAGTGAAAGTCAGACGTACTCCAAATTATCCTTCAGCTGAGCTGCAGTTACTCTTATGACCCTAAATAATAGGTGTTGGAGAATGGTTTTCTACTATAAACAGCACAGTCAGACGCCCCTCATTTTTGTACCATCTGAATACCCTCACGAAGCGTGAGCTGTGTTAGAAGAAATAAGAATGTGCTGTCAACTCCATCTTCTGATCCCCCAGATTGGTTTGATTTTGCCAGGCTGCTGCTCCTTACCCCAGGCAATGTGTGGTCAGAGTGGTTTTATCTGATATTTCCCACCCCACTGCAAACTCCTGCAGCTCCAGGAGGGGAAGAAAGGTTCATTATCCATCCTGACACCTCCACACAGTGGCGACTGATTCACTCCAATCTTCTGGGCACCTCTATCTCTCTTGGCAAAGGCCAGCAATTCCTTTAGGCTACCAGCCCAACCATTTGTAATTTGTCTCAGCTAATAGTGCCTAGAATGGAGAATGTGACAAGAGTCAGCAAATTCCTGGCTCTGGGATTCTCCAAGCCTTGCAGTGAAACAGGACTGCAAAAGTCCATTGTTTTCCTGCTGTTCTGGCAGATTTTCCATGCAGATTGCTAAATCTCCTCTGGCTGCTCTGGTTTCCCACCTGCCCCAGCACCAGCTGTAGGTGAGAACATTCCTGTCCTGGCAGGAGGAGCTCTGAGAGCTGTTTCTCTCAGGACATGACTTCTGCTGCTTCTGACAGAAACATTGTTTTAGAATTCACTTTTGCTTCTCTCCTGTGACAGTGTCCACAGGGGTTCTTGGATGAGGGAAGAGACTCCATGTTTCAGAAGGCTGATTTATTATTTTATGATATATATTACATGAAAACTATACTAAAAGAATAGAAGAAAGGATTTCCTCAGAAGGCTGGCTAAGAATAGAATAGCAAAGAATGATAACAAAGTTTTGTGGCTCGGCTCTCTGTCTGAGCCAGCTGACTGTGATTGGCCATTAATTACAAACAACCACATGAGACCAATCACAGATGCACCTGTTGCATTCCACAGCAGCAGATAATCAATGTTTACATTTTGTTCCTGAGGCCTTTCAGCTTCTCAGGAGGAAAAATCATAAGGAAAGGATTTTTCATAAAAGATGTCTGCGACACTCTCCCTTATAGAGATGCAGGATCTGAGATGCTCTGAGCACAGCAGCCCATAAAAACTGCTCAGATGGCCATTTCCTACAAATATCTTTAAACAAACTTGCAAATCTCTGCACTACTGTACTTGAGGGGCCACCCTTTTCTTTCTGAAAAACCATGTTTATATATTGCTGGCATTAAAAAGGAATGAAAACAACTATAACTGTATTTTTTAGTGGTTACTTCCACCACATTTCCTGGAATGAATTGTTCCTTGTAACAGGAGCTGGATGCTGGAACAGTAAGGCACAGAGCAGGTCACCACTGTTATTAGTGTGTGATTTCAGTGGCACCCAAAGCCCCCATGGAGGTCAGGACCCCATTACTCTGCACTAACACAAACTAGGACAATTTTGTGCCCTAAGCTTGAGTTCTTAATAAGAAAGGCAAATGATAGCAGGCAGTGCCAGGTGAGTGAAGACTGCAAGCCCCCTAACTCCCTGTCTGTGCCTGATCTGCTCCACCAGGCTAATGCTCTCAGAGATGCTCTGTCACAGACATCTTTTATGAAAAATCCTTTCCTTAGGATTTTTCCTCCTGAGAATCTGAGAGGCCTCAGGAACAAAATGTAAACATTGATTATCTGCTGCTGTGGAATGCAACAGGTGCATTTGGGATTGGTCTCATGTGGTTGTTTCTAATGAATGGCCAGTCACAGTCAGCTGGCTCAGACTTTCTGTCTGAGACAGAGCCTTTGTTATCATTCCTTCTTTTCTATTCTTAGCCAGCCTTCTGATGAAACATTTTCTGCTATTATTTTAGTATAGTTTTAATATAATATATATCATAAAATAATAAATCAAGCCTTCTGAAACATGGAGTCAGATCCTCATCTCTTTCCTCATCCTTGGACCCCTGTGAACACGGTCACAATGCTCCTTTCTGTGCTGCACAAAATTCTCATCCCAGGAGCCAGAGCAGTGCCCTGAGTGACTTCCACAGGCACTGACACTCACCCAGCATCCACTGGTCAGTCAGAGCTATTTTAATTCTTTCCCTAGCAGCCCAATTGACGTTGTTTCTCTTCAATCCCTTCCAAAATTCCCAGACCCAGCACCTTGCAGTGGGCCAGAAGACACTACGGGCAGCACATTGATGGGAGATGCAGTTCTGGTGATGCTGCAGAGATGCAAAGGGAGCAGGGGCACATGGCCAATTTCCCAGAGCTGTCCAGCTCATCAGCCCATGAGAAGTCAGGTTTCTGGATCATCACACACTGATGGTTTAATTAAGGTTTTAATTAAGGTCTAATCTGGCCATGCTGCTGCTGATTTATAGAATCACAGGATATGCTGAGCTGGAAGAGACACATCAGGATCACCCCACCCAGCTCCTGTCCCTGCACAGACACCCCAAGAACCCCACCCTGGGCATCCCTGGGGTGATGCTCAAACCCTCCTGGAGCTCTGGCAGCCTCGGGGCTGTGCCCATTCCCTGGGCAGCCTGGGCAGTGCCCTCTGGGGGAAAACCAGCAGTGGCATCTAAGGGAAAGGTACCATGGCAATCTTTTCTCCCGGCAATTTCTGCACAAGGTATGTTATTTGAAAATAAGCCACAAAATACAAAGCAACCTCCTCTGTGGAGGTGGCACTCTGAAAAACATCCAGGAAAGAGTGATTACTGAGTGCATGTAACTAAGCAGGGCTGATAATACAAGTTTCTTCCATAAAACCTATTTCACAAACTGCAATTTGAAACATTCTTTACTTCAGGCAGCAATTACAATATTGCATTTAAAAAAAAAAAATGACACTGTCAGGAAAAGGAATTCAAGAGAGCCATAAACAGGAGGAAAAGTCAGGTATTTATGGGAGGCTTCCAGCTGGTGAGGCACAAATTCCTGCAGTGGAAGGGGCACCACAATCACCAGTAGCCAAGACTCTGGAGGAGAGAGAAGCATCCCAGGGCTTAACAGGAGAAGAAAAAAAATCAAATAAAATGATTCTAAGGACAGCTGGGTCAAATGTTCAGAGTCCAGGAAAGGGCAATGCAAGTGTAAAGGAGGGAGGGACAAAATGAGAGAAGCAGCACAAGAAATGGGAGGTTCAGCCACCTGCAGGAGACAGGAAAGACTCAGCAAGGGGACAAGTCTGGCAATGATGAGGTTTGGTTTCAAAATTGCAGCACCTAAAAACACAGCTTCTTCAGAAAGAAATCTGCTCTTGGAACAAAAAACAATCAGAAAAATCACTTCAGAGCATTATTTAACCCAGAAAAATTAATGAAAAATATTGGGCTCCCAGTCATTATGTGTTGAAATGATCTGCACAATCAGAGTAATTTCTTTGCAGCACATAATGGCCAGGCAGTGGGCTGAATGTAAAATCTCCTAATAGACCTAGAGGCTTGTATTCAAAAGACAGCTATTCTCAAATCACTTGTAAACACGATTTCCTTTATTTATTTTTTTATGGCGCTTTCTATGTGAGTGGCCTACAAATTATTAAAGCAGCTCTGCATGCAGGAATGTTTTCCCTCATGTTTTCAGCTCCTGATAATATCTATGCCTGTAAAACACAGTCTGGAGTGCAAACACAAGGGCAGACAGGTACCTCCAGGAATGATAACACTGAGATAAAGGTGGAAAGGCACCTTTTTACATCCTGATGAGGAAACCAGCCCAGTGTCATCTGACCACACCCTCCAGCAATTTATCAGCACTAAAAACCAATCTGTGCATGATGCTGGTGCCTCCATGTACCATGAGCCAACAGAGTGGAACAGCTCATCACATCTAAAAGCCAGATTCCTCTTTGTTTCTTTGTTGTAATTCATTAAAAAATAAATATCACGAAGAGGATCACCACACACAACATCACCACACCAAATTTCCACCTCCAGTTGTTGGAGACTGCAAACAGCACAGGCTTAAGCCTGTAATGAGACACACTCATTTCTTTAACAAAGCTCAAAAGGAATTGACAGAATGATGAGAGCCAAAAGCTTTCAACCACATTCTGAGCAGAGAGAGCAGCAAAACAAAGCAGTCCTGGAGAGAAAGACAGAGCAGAATTTGTATGAGGGATTTTCAGGCTTACAGGTGGAATCTGTAGGAGGATGAGGGTAAACACACAGTGAGACACCAAGATCAGCATTGCTAAGCTGAATGAGAATTAAAAAATAGCTCTAAGTGAATAATTGATTCTGGAGATTCCAGGCAAATCCTAGGCTATTCTTTCTTCCTACTCTCTTTTTAAAAGAGGAGCCTTTAATTTGTGCTAGAAGCAGATTTATGGTCCCCAAGAATAACAAAGTTTAGAACATTTCCCTGAAAGAGGAGCTCAGCTAAAGAGAGCTGCTGTGGTGCCAACAAGTGATGTGATGGTTCAGGGGGTGAGAGCACATTTCTGTTTTAACTCTTCACTTTTGCAGAACTGTATTTAAAAACTAGCTCCAAAATTATAGAAATGGAAAACAAGGACAATTACTAAATGAAAAATTCAGATTTAGAGATGTGACAATTTTTGTGAAGTCAGACACAGGGAGATCAACCTTTTGACTGATAAGAGACAAAAAACTCTCAGTTCTCTGAGTGTTATGGGTATATCAACAGATTCACCACAATTACTGACTTTTCCCCCAGTCAGCCCCCTCTGAATAGTTACCCTGCTGTCATCATGATTATCACGAAAAATCCACACCCACAGCAGCTGCAGAAGCTGCCAAACCAGTGTGAACATTGAAATAAAGTCACCTTTGAGCCCAAGGGGATGAAGGTGCCTCAGGTACCAGGGTGACCCACAAAAAGCTGCCCTGAGAGGCTCACCCCGAGCTGAGGGAGCAGCAGGAGAGGAGGAATCTCTGTTCCAGCTAAAGGGATCAGCAGGGCAGGTCAGCAGCCTGTGCACACACACTCTACGTGTGCTGCATGAACGCCAGGACGCTTCCTGTGCTCTGCCAGGCTGAAGCAGCACTTTCAGGCAAGACTGGAATGAAGGTTTCCCTTTTCCTCTACAATAACACTACCTACCTTGTAGTTTTATCACAGATCCTAATGCAACCACCTAGTTTTTAGTGTCCAGCTCCTGGAAGAAGCTCAGAAGCTTGTTAATATCAACGCTGTTTCTTAATACTGGCTTGTCAAAAAAAAAAAAAATATTTAAGGGAACAGGCATCATGTATTTGTAACAGTCCTGGGTGTGTCATGCCTTTGGAAGTGCTGTTAAAGGACACTGATGTCAGGAAAATTAATCCACAAACATCAGAGGTCTATGTCCAAAAAGGAGACATAAAGAGGAGTTCTTTAATTTTATTCCAATAAATGGAGAGCCTATGGGACATTCCCCTGGGGTCTCTCTAATTTTTGGAGGACTCAGCCTCCTTTTTATCCCAATTTCCTGGGCACATTTCTCTTCTCTCTTTCCCCTTTGGCTCAGGTACTTGAGAGGTACAGACTTCCCAGAATGCCTGATACCAGAGATTTCCCTCTTATGTATAACCCTCCCTTTTAATTTTTAATTAAATTCTCACAGAATTTAGGGGTTTTCCCCATTGTTTCTTTCATCTTTCAATATCCCATTTCATTTATCAGCAAACCTACACTTTGTTTGTAAAGGCAAATCTTTGTTTTTTCCATTCATCAATCAGTGGAATCTTTCCCATTGTTTTGTTTATCTCTCAGTGTTGGTTTTATCTACCAGCAGACCCACAGCTTGTTTGTAAAGGCAAATCTGTCATTCCTCTCACTGACAATAATAACCTATTTAGGAGAATAATTTTAAGTACCTGCCCAGTGGCTGACACACCTCAGAAAGGATCTGTATCAGGAAATGGAGACAAAATCCTGGTCACCCAAATGAGTTGGTGTGAGGGTGTGAAGGTCAGGAACATGAAACCCCACTGTCCTCTAAAACATGAGAGTCTCCTCCTGCCTGCCCCCTCCTCAGTCCCTGTGCAGAGGAGGCTCCAAGGGGATCCAAAGAGCTCTTACTGCAAATTTCCAAGCGGAAGAGATGAAAAACAAGTCCCTAAATTTCATAAGTGAAGAGTCATCCAGTGCTCCCTGCATTCAAACTAAGTAAAAGAAAGCCAAAGGAAACTTTTTTTTAATTTGACCTTCACATGTGGCTTTCATGTCCAACTACTGACTTTTCTTTAATTTCCACTCCTTTACCTGGCTACCAATTTATCTGCAAACAAAGGTGAACGTCCACTGGTTCAGCCAAGAGCATCCCTTCCCACCAGGTGGGACTTGAAAAGGGACAAGAACCTCCACACTGTTCCAGGTAAATCCTTGCCTGCTTTGGTTCCTGGAGGGCTTGGCTCACACAGATATATTTTATTTTCCTTTCTCCAAAGACCTTTCCATCTTGAAGCTACTTGTGTCCTGGCAGTGGATGCTCTGAATTACCAAGGTGATGTTTTCAGTCTCCTGTTGCTGAACTATCCTAGATTTCATCTTAAACACTGTGCTTCTTCTCCTCTCACCTCCAGCTGCCTGTTTTAATTGGGGAGCTCAGGATTAGGGTTTGGCAATGCAGCAGAGCTCTGGGGTAGATAATGACCCCTGGACACGAGGCTGGAAATACCAAATTCAGTTCACTCCTGGCCTCATCCCATTCTGCACCAGGTTCTCACTAATTCAAAGCTGTGCTCTGGGATAAGGAATTTATCAATTTATCTGCAATTATCTGCAATTTATTTGCAATTGATCTGCATAAAAAGGTGAATGTCCAATGATTCAGGGCCAGCCACAGCCAAGAGCATCCCTTCCCACCAGGTGGGACTTGAAAAGGGACAAGAACCTCTACACTGTTCCAGGTAAATCCTTGCCTGCTTTGGTTCCTGGAGGGCTTGGCTCACACGGATATAATATATTTTATTTTCCTCTCTCCAAAGACCTTTCCATCCTGAAGCTACTTGTGTCCTGGCAGTGGGTGCTCTGATTTACAAAGGTGATGTTTTCAGTCTCCTGTTGCTGAACTACCCCAGATTTCATCTTAAACACTGTGCTTCTTCTCCTCTTACCTCCAGCTGCCTGTTTTAATTGGGGAGCTCAGGATTAGGGTTTGGCAATGCAGCAGAGCTCTGGGGTAGATAATGACCCCTGGACACGAGGCTGGAAATACCAAATTCAGTTCACTCCTGGCCTCATCCCATTCTGCACTAACTCAAAGCTGTGCCCTGGGATAAGAAAGCCCCTAGAGGGATTGCAATGCACAAAACTTGTGCTAAAAAATAACTTTCAGAAAGCAGAAATTTGTTCAGAGGGAAAAAACCCCAGCCAACCGTTTTCATGCATTCAACTTAAAAATTTCAACTTTATCTGAAATAAATAGCACCAAACAGAATAAACCTGTCAAAGGAATAATATTCCAGTGTATTAGAAGACAAAATGCGGCAACAAACAGATTTGAAGTGGGATTAGATCTGTTTAAAAAACACATTATCTGTCTACAAAACCAGAATGTATTCCAGGAAACAAAAGAAGCCTCTTCAATGGATTTGAGGGAGCAGGAATTATTAAATCAACAGTTTTCATGTGCAGCAGGACTGTGTGGGAACAGCTGGAACTTTTTCCTTCCTCATTTTCCACTGATTTTTTTGCAGAATTCTCCACCAGCCCAAGACTTCCCTGGTCACATTTCAGACCCAGGTTTTTTATTGAGATTTCAACATTCTCCCAGGAAGTTTCCTTCTTCCAGTGCTGATGCACTACCAAAAATCAGGATCATTTGAACTTCCCAGTAATCCCAGCGCCTTCCTGCCCCTGTATCCTCACAGCTGATGTGCAGTTGAAATAATTTTTTATTGTTGGGTGAGGAAGTCATAGAGAGGCAGGAACAGCCATGCAGCACTGGGAGGGGAGTATTCCTAGAGAAATGTAATCCATATAAAAACTGGAAAAGCAACCCTTCTTTCCCATTAATGTCATGTAACACTGCCACATCCCAGCCATTCATTCTGTGCACATCAGGCTGAAGTAAAAGAACCTAATTCCACAAGCTAATGGGCTCTCCCCTCCATATTTAAATTTTCTGGAGTTAATGATGATCCTGGTCCCACTGTTACATATCTTGGGGCAACTTTATGGCACACACACCTCCAAGTTCCTTCTGATGGAAACTGCAAAACCCTTGAGAGGTTCTGAACCTCCCCACTGTGAGTGGCTTGGTGCTGCTGAGGCTCAATTCTGCAGCATCTCTGGCTCCAGCAGAAGTTTCTATAGAAACTACAGTTTCTACAGTTCCTCTACGGAGAGCTTGCAGAATCAAGTTTTCCTTTTCTCTCCACCATTTCTCCCACAGCAGGACTCAGCTATCTATGAATATGCACAACAATCAGCCCCAGAAAATGGCACAGCTCCTTTAAATGGAAATGCAAGCTCCATGCACACTCAGGGGACCCTTGGGGCTCTTCCATCACGCTCAGGAGCTGCTGAGAAGATTTGAGAGCTGTTGAGCCCTCAGCTGACCCTCAGCACAGACAGATCTCCACTGAAGGAGTGCCATGAAAGCACTGCCCTCCTTTATGCTGCAGTTGGAGCAACTGTAAAAGTAATTTCTCATGCAAAACAAGCATTAAACAAGAAGTCACGAAGCTGCTCAGACCTCTGGAAGCTTGACCAGTTTTCCTTTTTCTGAACTGATAATCACCTGTGCTCAAGAGGCTGGGCAGGTTTGGCGTGGTCACCTGGTGTCTACCTATCACTGCTAAGAACAAGCAAAATGGTTCCCAGGCAGCATGCACGAGACAAAAAAAAAAGGAAAAAAAAAATTTACCTCATAATGGTTATTATAGTTCCATTCTTTCATTTGCAAGAACTCACATTTTAAGGAAAGGAGAAATGAGTATGGGGAGATAAGGAACCATTAATGAGCCCTCTGCCTTGGTTTCAATTACACTGTGAAATTAATTTAATGCACTTTAGGAATACAAGAGGTAATCGCTCTCTCTTGGTAAGAGGTTGCAATTTTCTCTAATAAAGTGTCGATATAAATATGTTGCTTTAAGACAGGGAGAACAAGTCAGTTAATTCAGAAAGAATGGGACATATTAAAACAAATGCTGTCAAGGAAACCAAATGGCAAAACCTATAAATAACCCATCTGAATGAAAATTGTATGGCAGAGAGCTGGTAAATTGAGGTTTAATTATAAACATTTTTAAAGACTGTTTTATGTTAATGAGATGCATCCAAGTGCCTAATGCTGTGAAAGATAACATTAGTCCAGTAATTAAAAAAAAAAAAAAGAGAATAGCCCATGTGAGGAGGGATGTGGCAAGAGATCTGAGACCAACAAATCTGAAAATAAAGAACAAACGTAGATACAAAAGGTTCATAATGTTTAACATGCTGGCAAAGTGGGGGATGGCTACACAGAGTGGACAAACACAGGGAGCTTTCTGATGGATCATCCCAGGTCACCCAGCAAGGGCTGGTGGTGATTCCCTGCCTCTGGCCCTTCCCAAGGCAGCACCAGCCTCTCATGGAGCCACTGGATGGAGGGAAATGAGCTCAGGAGATGTGCTGGCCCAGATGGGAACACACTGGTTCTGCTTTGGAGGAGCTGCTGCTCTGAAATGCTGATGCCAAACCCTCCTCCCAGCATTTAATAACCAATACAAAAGGATTTGAGAGCTTTTTCTTGCCACCACAAGGATCAAGTTCATCAAAGGAGGGGCAGCTCACAGAGAACCATGAAGAGAAGACACCACCAGAGAGCTGGGAAGCAGCTCCTGCACAGAGCTGGGCTGAACTGAAAAGGGCGCATCTGAGCAGCCTATTTCTGGCTAAAGAGGAGGGGAAAAAACTGGGAAAGCTCCAGTTTGTTGTTTTTTTTTTTTTTTTTTGGTTTTTTTTTTTTTTTTTGGTTTTTTTTTTTTTTGTTTTTTTTTTTTTGTTTTTTTTTTTTTTTTTTTTTTTTTTTATGGATTAAACCACTTTTAAAGCCACTCTGCTTTGGTTTTCTTGGTGCTGGGGCAGTGGGACACAGAGAGCCAGGTCCCTGCAGCCAGCTGGAGCAGAGGCGGTGCAGCAGCCCCGAGCGTCTCTCGAGCGATTAAAGAGCCTCAGCTCTGAGCAGGTGCCTTGCAGCAACACCCAGGATGTGTTACAATCCCCCAGCAACACATGCCTAACACATTTCACTGCCTAATTACTCCCACACTCACGTTCAGTGCCCTTGTTAATCCAGTGCTTCAAGAGAATTCTTGCCTTGCTTAAACACGCCTGGATCCTAATCTTGCTGTCGCTGGTGTAAATCAGAACTCCTTTCACTGCTGCTAATGGAGTGACAAATGTCTAGGAATGGGAAAATTAGGCTTCTATTCCAAAATGAACATTTAGTCTGGCACTAGTAGTATGTATTTATTTACTTGCATCAAATCAATTTTTTTCTCCTCTGGTACCAACTCAAGTAGAGCTTTTAATGCTGAGATAGAGCCTGACTCCAAAGTAGGGGTTTTTTCCCCCCTGATTTCTATTAAAGACACCACAGTGGCATCCTCACTGGCAGCTCTGATGATTCTGTTCAAGGCAGACTGCAGGTTTGCTCATTCCATCCTCAGAAAAACACCAATGCAAATGAAGGGGAATACAGAGCAATGCCGTTAAGGATAATCAATATAACGAGCAGACAGAAGACAGCACAGACACAGGAGGTTATCTAGAACATTCCAGCTATCAGGACATGGTGTAATCACAGTTTTGTGAGCGTTTCTGTGCATTGCCCTCTCCAGGGGCTAGTCCCTTTATCCATATGGAATTAACGTACCGTGGGAATGCAGCCTCAGGATGTATGGAAACCTGAAACTGTGGGAAAGCTCACAGAACCACCTTGCTCAGCTGTAGCTGTGGCAGCTCCTGTGGCATTACCATCACCCCATCTCCTGTGAGCTGCACCCAGCTCTGCTCCTTTGGAGATCTAAACCTGCCTCAAACCCGGCACAGCTGGGGCATCCCAGCTCCGTGCTGGGGGCCAGGCACTGGGAATTATGGAATTGCAATTCAGAGCCAGGGAAAAGAGGAAGAGAATTTCCACAGAGATTTCTGCACTGCACACAGAGGAATAAGATACCTACCTATAAATCAAAAGTGATATGAAGCAAAAGTGATATAAATCAAAAGTGATATGAATTGAGACAGCAAGAATAAACACTAGAACTACCATCATTTCTTGTCCTTTTCCATTCAAGTCAATAAAGGAAAAAAACTAAAGAATAAGATCACCAAAAAGCAGTGGCTCTAGACATCCTCAGGCTCTACCCATCTCTTTAGTGTCTCTTATTAAATTAATCCTAGCAAGAGATTTTTTTATAAAAAGAGATGACATTCAGAACCAACAGAAGGAGGGGGGTCATTGACTGAGTGGCTCAGTGACTTTTCCTGGTGACCTAACAGGGTTAATGAAATTATCTCAGTTTGCAAAAATCAACTGAAGGTCAAACACTTACAGGACACTTTGCTGAGGTACCCAAATCAGAGTGTGCAAACAAAAGGTCGTGTCAGAATGGGATTTTTCAAGCTGTGTAAGTTATTTTGTTTTGAGTAATCACGGAGCAAATATCCTTGTTGCTAGCACGACAACATTCTTCCACCAGCTCCAGAAAAATGAACAACTGAAATGGAAGGAACAACTGGTTTCCAAAAATTAATTAATCCAGTATCTCTGATCTCATGAAGAGCCTATGCTATTGGAAAAGCTTGTGGGGATTCATTTCACCCAGTGCTGCTCTTGCTCTTTCTACCACCAGAAAGCCAAAATTGGGTATTTGAAATGGTCACGTTACTACCAGCTGAGAGAACTGAGAGGAAGGAGACACATAGACTGAGACACACAGAATGTTTGTAACCCAGAGAATGAATTAAATAAAGATTTTACAAGGAGATTTTCAACAGGAAAGGAACAAGAGGGAACGGGGAGCACCAGAGCCACAGATGGGAAGGAGAAATGGGAGAAACGGCTCCTCCTCCTCCTCAGCTTTCAGTGGTGACACAACTGCTTACAGCCCCACCAGTGTGCATGACAGAGCCTGGGCAGGGAAACACCTGCACAGGTGGGAGCTCCAGTGGCTCCACAGGGAGATGGAATATGCTCTCCAGTGCCTAATGGGGTTTCTTTGAGCCCTCCCAACTCCCCTGCAAGTGCAGATGCAGAAGGGATCAGGACAAAGGACCTTGAGGTCGTTAACTTCTGCCACAAGTCAAAACAGATGGAAAAAAATGGAAAAAATGGGATGGTGCCTCAAAGGATTTCTGGGCTCCTGCCAATTTTGGTGAACTCTCCACAGGCAGCCATGCAGGTATTTGACATTTCAGCACAGCAGCAAGAGCACAAGCTGGCAAAGTTTGGGAATGGAGAGGCACCTGCAGCACAGCCCATGGCAGCATCTCAGCATCTCCTCACAGCTCCTTGGCACACTACAACTTGTGGTGGGGAAATCTTTTACAGCTACTCTGTGCTGCAAATAAACTGGTGTCTGACATATTTTCTGGAAAAGTAGCCCCTGGGGTGATTTTGAAATCTTTAGAAGAGTTGTTAAAAGCAGCTGTAAACTCAGAGAAGGAGCTCAGGCATTGTCACTGTTGGTCCCTCAGGAGATGCACCTTGTGAACCAACCTGGGGCTGTTTTGGGTTTGCTGTGTGTGACCTGTCAGCTCGCTCTGTTCTGAGCTCACCACAATGGAAATCAGGAATGTTTGTTCAATTATACCATGAAAATGGCATGATGTAAGAATTGTGCCCCGCTGTGTACAAGGTTAGGCTTACACGAGATCTCCTCTTATCTACTTTGTACAGTTGTGGAGAGAACAAATTGAATGGGAAGTTAATGTCACTTTTTCAGTGATGTTCTGCCAACAGCAAGAACAGTCCTCAGGACAGAAAAGCTGTCAACAGAATGAGGGGAAGGAGGAACCACAGAGAATTATACCCTGCATTAAAAAAATAACAGAGGCCACAAATATAGTGGAGTGGTCCTAGAAATTGTTGTTCTGCCTTGGCAATCTTCCTTTTTTAAAAAAATAAAATAAAAGAGGAAATAAAGAGGCCGGTTCTTTGGCTAGGAACTGTAATCAAGTTGTGCCACCACTGTAGTTTTTACATTTCTGGTACTGTGTTTTGCAGGAAAGAGAGACCCACATACCTTTTGTTGCCAGCCGGACACAGTTGATTTTTGTTTCCTGAAAAATAAAAAAACACAAGAAAAATATATAGGAAAACATCACAGCGTGTAATTTGCCCATCTACAGTAAACACACATTATTTTAAAAAGCTACTAAAAATACATATATATCTTTTCTTTCACTTCATCTTTGAAAATACCACCAAGAGTTTTTGTTGCATAAAACACTCCACACTACTGGATTTGCTTGCAGTTGGTTCTCTTAAGTGTTGAAAAGTTGGGAGTGACAGCACGTTTCTCCACGCTCCACGTGTGAGTGATGGGTCCCACACAAGTGCCTGATTAGCTAATAGAATTTCCCAGTTAAATGACCTGCTCTGTAATAGACTGACAAGCCTTGGGTCAAAAGTACACGCCACTGTACATCTCATTTTCATGCACCATTACTGCAAATTTTGCAAATTGGGTATTTATTTAAACACATGGCAAACAGACACCGAAGAAGTCATTTGAATGTTTCAGCTCTCTGATGGATGTGGAGCAGACCAACATTCTGTGCTGCTGCCTCTGCCAAACGAGCTGTTCTAACAACCCTCACCACTGCAGCTCCTCATTGCAGAGCTGGGACAAAGCCCAAAGCTCTGTGTTCAATCCACCCTGGAGCCTGCAGAGCCGCAGAAAAAGGATTTGGATCCAAATGTTGGCTTTGGCTTCGCAAACAGCTCAGACTCTGCAGCTTTCTCAGGCCACCTCTGCTGCAAACACAACCTCTGTGGAGCCCCCGGCTCCTCAGTGCTCAGCCCTTCCTGGCAGGGGTTGCTGCTGTCCAGCCTGTGATTGCCATCCAAATGGGAATGTGCTGCCTGCTAAAGAGCTGCCTCTGTCAGGCACTAATCTGCTGCAAGGCTTGCAGAGCACTTTATGCCTCTACACGTCTCAGGTGTAATGAATCCAGCATAAATT
Organism: Melospiza melodia melodia; assembly: GCF_035770615.1. Classification (NCBI taxonomy): domain Eukaryota; kingdom Metazoa; phylum Chordata; class Aves; order Passeriformes; family Passerellidae; genus Melospiza; species Melospiza melodia. The sequence goes on along the minus strand of NC_086212.1, from coordinate 4,679,382 downwards.
ACTGTGCTGACAATGCTCCATTAATATGGATGCTGTCTGTGCCCTGGAAACAACAGCCCAGCAAAGCAAGCACTGCTGAGCACCTCCTTCCATCCTCAAACAACTGGACAAACCTTGTGCAAAATCTGAATTTGCTCTTGGAGAAAATTGCTCCATCTGTGACAAATCCTCCTTGGTTGGAGCAGACACACACTGTGCCTTTCTCCTCGTGCTTTTGTTGCACATAGGAAGGGGATGATTGCAGGATCCATGCTGGGAAATGCTGGGAATCACAGGAGCAATTCCCTCTGATCCCTTCCTGTGATGCCACACAATCTGGATATAAGGCACACTGTGTGCATTCTAAGAACAATGAGATGCCCAGAAGGACAAACCCTCCCTTTGACCTTGCCTTCAAACTCTCTTAAGGAATTCCTGGCTCCTTGAGGACAATCCATGTCTATTTCCCAGTCCAGAGTGGGACTGAAGCCCTATTCATCCCAGCAACCCTGGGATTACCCAAAGGGGTGTAACCAGAGACATCTCTGCTTACACCCCTTTGTCCCCCCAAAATCAGCTCCCCTGCACAACCTGCACCAACACTGGCACTGCAGAGTCACCACAGCTGCACACAGAGCTCCCCACTCCCCTCATTCCAATGAGTTGGAATTCCCAGTTATTCTGCAAATCCAAAGTCCTTGTTGCTGCTTGGGATGTATGGAGCAGGAAAAACACAGCTTTGTTTGCAGAGCTGACTCTGCACATAGTGCTGGGAACCAAAGACAGACAGGTCCTGATGTAGTTTCTGATCTACAACAAGGTGAGCTGGAAAATCAGCAGTGAAGAGTAAAATAAAATATTAAGAGATGGGATTTTTGCAGTCTGCAAGTAGGTGGGCACTTGCTCCCATTTTCTTGTGTATTTGTTGCTTTCTGCTGGCTTCAGAATATAACAGAAAGCTGGAGAAATTAGTCAGTGCTGGAAAAAGAAGAGTCTAGAATGATCTCATTTGGACATGTGTGTATTCCTGCATGAGACCCTCCCACAGGGTGATTGGGAATACAGAATTTGCTCTGTTTGCATCTGCACCCACTGATGGCTGCACTGAGTACAACCACGGCTCTTAGAACTGGCACTGCCAAAAGCAACAGCTACAGGGACAAGATGTGGACTTCAGAACTTCATTTCAAACTGCATCTTCTGGGGAGGAAAGCATAAAAGGACCTGCACAGACACCAGCTCCCAGAGGTGCTAAAGTGTAAAGACTTGAATTTAGTCCATATTCTGGATTAAGGCTGATTATTCCACTGCTCTCCATTGCTCATCTCTTTGGTGTCTCATAAAAATGAGATCCCTTTCAATCTACTCTATTTTTCTTTGGTTGATGCTGAGAATTGTAAGTTTGCATGAATCTTTTTAAGAAGGAACAAAATAAATAAATACATTTCCCCCCCAAAAAATGAACCAAACCCAAAACAACTAAAAAAAAACCCAACTAACCCAATCATCCTCCCAAAAAACACAAAACCCAGTTTCGCACAATCATGTTTGTTTTCTGAAAAATATTACTTTTGCTTCAAGGCTCTTTCCTGTACACAGTAAAGATCATAAAATGTTAATGGGCTGGAATGCACCTTAAAGTGCCACAGGCAGGGGCAATGCTTTTATTTTTATATTTTTCCCCTAAGCTACATTCCCCATCTTTGAATTTGTACACACTAGTTCTTGTCCTATCACTGCAAGGGGCTTCTTTTTAGCCACCAGCAAAGCAGGAATAAACAATGTTGGTAATTATCAATGGTCCATCCAGCTTACCTAAAGCAATGGCAAAAAAATAATTAAATAAAGACACAATAGTAGAAGTTTTAGAAAAAAACCCCAATTATTTCCCCAAAATTCAGTCTCTGTGGTACTTCTGAATATTCTTTCAAATGATGCAATACTTATTTCCCATTTTATGATATCACAGAAGTTTTACAAGGTCTTATATATCTACAACAATCTTAATGATACCCAGAGAGCCAACATATTCTGCATATCTGTTTCATGCTATGGCTGAACTCACAAGAATAAATTAAATTGAGATGCCAGCACTGCTTCAGCTCTGTATCACTGCCAGGTTAAGGCAGACATTTTACAGCCAAACAGTAATGGAACAACGTAGGCACATTTTAACTGAGATAATGGAATAGGAAAACACTCCATGGCTACATCCTGCAGCTCCTGACCCAACCCTCACTTTCCAACATGCTCCACACCCTGAAAGCTCCCTGCAAAATGAGCCCATCCACCTCCTACCTCAACATATTGATGGAAATTTGCTTTCTGGAGCCCATTTACCAGTGAATAAAAGAAGAGTATGGAGTACCCTCACTCAAGGCTGAAGCCTGGCTGTATTTTCCAGTCCACACAGCATGGGCACGTATGAGCAGTGTGTGTCAGGGTGCTGCAGCCTGTTCCTGCAGGGAGGAGCTGCAGCTTCCACCAGCACAGCCCAGGGACCCTCTGTGAGCCCTCTGTGCCCACAGCCTGGGCACTGCACACCATGAGCCTGCTTTAGCATCCCCCTGCATTTCCAGGGCTGCTTCAAACGTTCTTTTAGTATAAGTTTATTCTTTCGTTTTAGAAGTAAAGGAGCTGCTGCTGTCTACTAATTACTGAGGTTCCTAAATGCGCATCTCACTCAAGTGAAATGCACGATAACAAAATGAGTTCTGCCTCTGTCTCTTCAGTGTTTGGATGGGAACAATTTTCTGCAGAAAAGGGCTACGAGGGCAGCAGGACATATGTTTATGTGACAGCTGCATCTTCACAACCTAAAAAGCCACATGATCTTTTTTTTCCCCCCCTTTCTTTGAAACTGACAGCTTGCTGTTTACAGACTACCAACAGCAATGAAAGCAGCAAAGCTTTTTCATCCATCTGTTTTCACACCCACCATTTCTCCCTTTCCTTTACTACGATTATGACTTTGCAGCAGTCAAACAGGGCTTGCCTTGCCTCAAGAGCCCCCTGCCAGCCCCAGCAGGACCTGCTGTCCCCAGGTGTGCCACGGGGGCTGCCCTACAACAGGCAGAGCTTTTTAGGCACCTCAAACTGGGAAATTTTGTCTGCCGATGGTGCATGGACCAGACAAGGAATCACCACTCTCCCCCTGGCCTCAGTTCCACCTTTAGTTCCCCGCATCCCAGAGCTGAACATGGAATTTGTTAACAACCTGCTTCACACAGCATAGAAACCATGGGTTTGCCCAGCCTTAAGGAGTTATTTATTTGGTACTCAACAAATTTTGCCCAATCTAAATTATGTGTTTATTTTCTATGCCATTGCAGCCAGTGGTTTGTAGTCTTAAAATATGTCTGTGCAGGGTCAATGGACTCCCCTATAATTTTTATTGCCAACTCCAGGAAATTGCTATTTCCTTCCAAAGACTATTATTGCTATTCCAATTATCAGCTCTTTTTTTTAGTATCTGTGTCATTTGGAGAAGGGAGGTTTAACAAAGTGGTTAGGGCTTTTATTATTTACAATAGGAAGTCATGTCAATGATCTGTAGTTGATGACTGGATACCCATTCCTCTAAACCTCTCAAAAATGATGTAGGCTGGGGGAGGATTTTATTCATTATGCAGAAAACATTCAGGTCCACATCCTCTGGTCAACCAGATGTGGAAACAGAGGTGTACAAAGAGTGAAAACTTCCCACAGCTGCTTTATGGATGAGATTAAGAAGGAGTGAATGTAAGTGGATAAACTGCACACCCAAAATCCTCCCCAGCACAGAGCTGGTTAGTAGCTCACAGAAGTGATGCAGGCAGCCCTGGTGCCATTTCATCTTTCAGAGCACAGCTCGTGCTGAACTCAGCCTCCCTGTTTTTTTCATGGCCATCTCCAGAGGGATGAATGGCATCTCTCTGCTGGCAGTTCTATCCATACCTCCCAAATGTTCCAGAGGAATAATGCGGTGTGCTGTGAGCAGACCTGTCAGCATCAAGAAATCCAGCCTCAACTCCCCTGATAATAATGAGCTGCCCGATTGTGCATGTAGTACAAGTCATTAGAGAGGCAAAAAATCAATAGGAATCTCGGTAGAGTCTATCATTCCCTCAAAAAAAATAATATTCTCATTGATTCCTGCAGTGCTACTTTTCACAATTCTGGGTTAAAGACATCAGTCACTTGTTGGACCACCAGGCTGGCAGAGCAGCTGGCAGCATCCCCCCATCACTCCCGGCTGTGTTACACAGGCTCCTGCTCATCTCCCACTTCAAGGAAAAATGGCCAAGAGTTATTGATTGCAACTGTGCTGTTAAAAATTTCATTTTAACTCAATGAGGTAAAATGCAGCTCCAGAAAGGATTTGTTTTAAGGAGCTCTGGTTTCTGAGCTGCTCAAAAATTCAGGCAGGTTTCACATAGGAGCCAAAAATTCTCCCCATTGGAGTGTGGTGCTGGATCAGCAACTAGAAAAAGACCTGGGGACAACCAAACCTGCAGCATCAGTTTGATTATTGAGCCAGTGTAAGGATAAGGAGTAACACAGGGTTGTCAACTTGGCCTCATGTTGCAGACATCTTTTCATGAAAAATCCTTTCCTTAGGATTTTTCCTCCTGAGAAGCTGAAAGGCCTCAGGAACAAAATGTAAACATTAATTATCTGCTGCTGTGGAATGCAACAGGTGCATCTGTGATTGGCCCATGTTGGTTTGTTTGTAATTAATGGCCAATCACAGTCAGCTGGCTCAGACTCTCTGTCCAAGACAGAAGCTTTATCATTCTTTGATTTCTATTGTTAGCTAGCCTTCTGATGAAACCTTTTCTTCTATTCTTTTAGTGTAGTTTTAATGTAACATATATCATAAAATAATAAATCAAGCCTTCTGAAACATGAAGTCAACATTCTCGTCTCTTCCCTCATCCAAGAACCCCTGTGAACACCATCACAGCCTCACCTTCCAGAGGGAAAAACACTGGCAGGGCTGGAGTTTGAAAGGGGCTGAGCTCAGGGAGGGTTTCCAGACAAGCAAACCTTCATGCTCTGTCAGGCAGCCATCTGTAGCAGGTGGCACCAGGACAAGCAGCAAACACCAGCTCCCTACCTGGATGGCTGTGACACTGTCTGGAGATCCTGCCAGAGCACAGCCAAGCCAAATGTGCCCTCTGCTTCTGTGCCACCTCTTGTGCTGACTCCTTCTATCACCTGAGTAGTAACTAGTGGTGCTCCTCACTCCCACAGCCACCAAGCCTGCAGTTTCTGTGTGCCCTTCCTCCTTCTCCCCTCTCTCACTCCAAACTCTGCCACATTTCAGCTCAGCATCTGCGTCTCAGCAGTGTCTGGGAGAGAAATTCACATGATTTGGAAGTGTTTTGTGTTACAAATCTGAAAAGAACCCAGTCTCACCATGTTCTGCTCAGACTCCAGTCTGGAGGCAGCACCACAGTGACCAAAGTGCCCAGGAGATGGATCCAGCCAGCCCCAGCTTTTCCATTCACACTCTGAGACAACCACAGCAGTGCACAAGAGAAGGCAGAAGAGCTGGTGATCTGCCTCTGCAGCAATTTGCCACACTTGTTTTGCATCCAGCTGTTAATTATGTTCCTTTCAGTGTAACAATCAGAGCTAATGGCTGCAGAGCAGACGGGAACACCGAATGAGCACAGCCCTCCATGTACAGAGGAGCTCAAACAATGCACAACTCCTACAACACTCCTAACCTCCTCCTCATCAAGCTTTTTGACCAAATCCAGGCTGTTTCTTGAAATCAGGCTCTCCCCAGAGCCCTCTGTTTCCAAAGGAAGATGTTCTGGTTCACTGCATGAAGGCTTCTCATTGCAGCTTCCAGGTGTGGAAAGAAATTTCATCATTCCACAACTGTCAGTGATTAATGAAACTATGGAATATCCTAATTAGAAAATGAGTGGCAATGTTCTGTTAAGTTTTATCATGTGTAAGGGAACATAAGGCTCTACTTTAACCCTGCTAAATTGTTATTGTTGCAGGCTTTTTGCAGATGTGCTTTAACAAAAATCATGGAATGGTTTGGGTTGGAAGTGACCTTAAAGACCATCCAGTTCCAATGCCCTGCCATGGTAGGGACACCTTCCACTATCCCAGATTGCTCCAAATCCCATCCAACCCAGCCTTGGACACTTGCAGGGATGGAAATGCCATTTTGCAGCCATAATTATTTGTAGGATTTTCCAAGACCTGGATTTGGAAATCCTTTCCAAGAATTTTCAAAGCTGCTAAGGTTACAGACAAGTGAAAACTCAGAATTTTACAATACAAATAATACCTGCAAATAATTCTGGGAATGGAACAAAAACCTGCTATTCACAGATGCAAATTGACCCTAATGTTTGAAATGTGGGGCATAATGATTTTACCAAGAAACAGGGATCAGAGCAGAAGCTACACCTCTGAAGATCCACATTCCACTCTTGGGCATTTCCTCTATACTTTTACCCACACCTTACACTTTCAGGATATATAAAGCATATCCTGTAGAAATATAAATAATTAACACAGGAGGAAATTGCTTTCTCAAATAGGAATTTACTGTGTCTGGCTGGATACTTCTCATCCTGTCATGAACTGTGCATTGTTGAATTAAGACTATTTTATTAACTTATGCTTAAAAAGCTCTCCTGTTAGGACAGCCCAAGCAAGTCATCCTTTTTTGAGTCCTTAATACCTGGAATGGTGAGATGCAGGAAAAGCAGGAACACCAGTGCTGCCTGAATCCAGAACACCAAGGGAAGCCTACACTTCCATCCTCACTACCCTTTTATGGAATATTATATTGTACTTAAGCAAATAAAGTTTCTTCTTCCCTGGGGATCCATTCACTAGCAATTAACTATCACACATGGGGGAACTAACTAGAAACAGAGAGACACATACATATATTCACAATTTCTTTATAAAGGCAAATCCAAAACTGAATTAACTGAGCAGTGCTGGAAGGAAACTGTATTGGCTAGAAAGGAAACCAAGGTGAAAACCAGCATAGTGTTGAAGAGAATTTGTACTTGTCAGCCACACAGCTGAAGCTGTGCAGGAAAATGGTGATAAATGAAGGGTGTAAAGCACTCAGATGTGTTGTGAACACTCCTTGGCACTGCCAGCCTGTGAAACCATCCCAGTCCTCTGCAATGTGCAGCTGCATTTCAGGTGTAAAAGCCACTAAAGCCTGCACTGTTCACCTTTGACTGATTTTTGTAATTTTTCTCTCTCAGGGGTGATATCATAGAGAATTTATCTATGTAAAAATTTAATTTCTGAAAGCACTGGCAAACAGGCTAATAATAGCAGACTCTGCTACCCAAAGTTGTGATGCCTTGTTAATGCTCTAAGACTCTTCAGGAGGCCAGAGGGGCAAATTCTCTTGTGTTATGTATGAATGAAACACGCTGGGGAGCCAGAGGGGAGGAAGGTGATCCACTGAGGCTGGGTCTGGCCTGAAACAGGAGAGGTAAAAGGTCACAAATTACCCTCAGCTGGAAGAGGAGAGAGAGGAGAGGCCTCCTGTTTTCCTGTGGTAGGATGGGGTGTGTTGTGGCATTGTTTGTGTCATTGGAGTCTGAGAATAGGGGGGGAGCTACATTCCCTGTGCAGTCTGCATTTTAAACCCAATAACACAGAGTAAAAATATATAAAACTACAGAATTACAGAGGGGTAGGACAGAGATGCAGAAAGTCCCCACTGCAGAACCTGATTTCCACAGGCTGGAACTCCCAGCCACAAGTGCTGCATTAGGATATGGCCAAGTGCAAGCTCCAAGCTAATCCAAATTCATAACAGCTCCTCCAAAATCACAAGCACTGTGAACTATCAAGACACTGCAATTATGGCTCTTAAAAGCACAATAGCCCCTACTCTGACATTCATGCTTATTGAAGGATAGAAAAAAATATCTAAATTCTAAGCAGCTCATTTAGTAAATCACATGGCAACATGTGCCTTTACAGAATCAGGGTCCTCAACAGATTTCTCATTGGATCTGAGCATCAGAGAGAGGAGATTTGAGTGAAGGACAAGTAATGGCATGCTTGATTTTCATCAGATTTCTGTAAGAGGGTAATAAGAAGGAGAAGTTAAACCAGCATCCAATCGAGAAGGAAGGAGAATGATGAGGAGGACAGAGAGAGAGGCAGTCACACCTACAGAGGCAGCTCAATTTTCCCTGCACTTACTCCATTGGCCTTGCTAAGAGCCTGGAAGTATATGCTGTAGCTTTTCAGGGGAGACAGAGGAGCATTCCAGTAGCCATTGTAGGTCTTGTTGTCGCCCACGGTGAAGGGCTGTGTGACAGGAAGGTTGATGGGCTTCAGCTCAGCTGCAAAGTAGTGTGGGGAGTCCAGGCTGGAGGCGTTCTTGTAGCTCACTGGCACGGAGAAGCACTCGATGATGTCTGCAGCTCTCCGGGCTTTCTGCAGCTTCTCCTCCTTGACAACGAGCTGGTACACACTGGGAGAGACACAGAAAGGTGAGATTAGAGACCCCAGAGCCTTCAATGTTGGCAAGGAATAAAAGGACAAGAGCATAGAAAAGTCAGAAACACACAGCTGAGGCAACCCAGTGTGAAAAGTTTTTATTATATATAAAATATATAATATATGGTATATAATATATGGTATATAATATATGGTATATGGTATATGGTATATAATATATAATATATAATATATAATATATAATATATAATATATAATATATAATATATAATATATAATATATACCATATATTATATATCATATACCATATATTATATGGCTCTACGCAGATATTTACCATATGTATTTAGATGTATTGATTAGTAGTGCTGTATTAACATTTTTATAATCTGATAAATGTAGTCTTGTAATTAAAAGGTAATTTCGTAGTTAAAATAAGAACTATGTTAGTGGGATTTCTTTAAGAAAGGAATGAGGACACCGAAATCTTTCAGAGAAAGAGAATTTATTGCCCTCTTATCAGAAGAAAGGAACTTCTTCCCACCTCGAAGGTGCTGTTAGGATTCAGAGGAAGAAGTTGACGATGACCAGACAGAATCCTGTATTTGAATGGAATTTATGCATCATGTAGGAGGTGTATGAATATGCAACAGGCTGTTGTTTTTAAGGGTCCTTTTTTGGGGCTCGTGCTGCCCAGAAAAAGGTACCTGGACATCTGTAACTCTTTGTTCCTATTGTCTCATATTATCCTAATTCAATTTGTCCAAATTATTATTACTCTAATTGTATTACTATTTTTATAACCATTTTATTACTATTAAACTTCTAAAATTTTAAAAACAAGTGATTGGCGTTTTCCACACCAGCAAGCACAGCACATTTTTCGCTCCTGGCACAGCAGTAGCAGGGGCAGTGGCCACTGAAAGTCACTGTGGGGGCAAGATGCTGGCTATGTGCTCTGTTGGTTTAATTGAGTAAATCAGGATCAACCTGGGTGAAAGAACAGATTTCAATCATGTCACTCTTTAGGAAAAGGAGTAACTAATAAAATATCCAGTCTAGAATGAATTTGTAATGTGCTGAATGTTGGCAAGCAGATGGTTTCTCCTTCAGCCATCAAACCGAAACATGAATTCTTTGCTTGGCCCAAATGGTGGCTGCAGTGGAGGAGAGCATGAGCAGGTGGCAATGCTGTCAGGTGCCTGTGGGAACAGTTTTAGGGTCAAAAAGCTATTTAGGCCAAAAAGAATCTTGAACATCACTCTTTTTGGCCCTCCCTCATATCTTGATGTCCTCATAAGGACCCAGTGAGGCCCTGGCACAGGGTGCCCAGAGCAGCTGTGGCTGCCCCTGGATCCCTGGCAGTGCCCAAGGCCAGGCTGGACAGGGCTTGGAGCAGCCTGGGATGGTGGAAGGTGTCCCTGCCCATAGAAGGGGGTTGAAACTAGTTTGACTTCAAGTTTCTTTCCAACCCAAACCATTCTGGTATTCTATGACCTCTTTTTGGCATATCCTGCAATGTAGAATTCTCTAATTCCCAATGGCAAGTTTCCCTCTACCTTCATTCCCTCAAGGACTGTTTATGTACTGAGCAGGTGGCTTTATAGCTCCCTCAATCCACTTTTGTTTCAAGAAACAGCAACAACTCCTCATATTCCCTCTGACTCTATGAAATAGTAATCCTTTTTGATTCCTGCTAAGCTTTTGGCCATTATGATATATAATAGCAATCTTGTTATTTCTAGCTTACTATTGCAGGCTCAGAGCTTGCAAAGCATTCAAATGCACTCTGCTTTATTTTCCTTTCCTCCTCAGGCAGCTACCAAAGCCCTGGAGTTCCATGCTGCTGCAACCCAGGCAGGTTTCACTGTCTGTTTAACACCACTCACACGCTTGACAAAGAGAGATAGGGCTGCAGTCATTTTGCTTGGTGTCAGGCTATTCAGATGTGCTGCCCTCACCTGTCTGTGTCAGGCTGGGCCTTTGTTCAGGCAGACAGGGGAGATCGATGGAGAGATTGGGACCAGCCCCTCGTGTGTCACTGTCCCAGCGTTCACAGGCTCGTTGCTGCACAAAGACTGGGCTGGGGGATTTCCAGCATGGCAATAGCTCATCAATGCTCCCTGAGAAACTGAGTTCTGGCTCCTCCAGCATGCAGGAGGAGTGAAGAAGCCCCAGCTCCTGTGTTGTATTTGTGGGGTACCCCATGGCAGGGAGGAATGATGAATCTGACTCTGTGTTCTCACAAGGCTAATTTACTATTTTATGATACTATACTACATTAAAGAATAGTATACTAAATTATACTAAAGAATAGAGAAAGGATACAGACAGAATGCTAAAAAGATAACAATGAAAACTGGTGACTCTCTCCAGAGCCCTGACACAGCTTGACCCTGATTGGCCAAAGAGTGAAAACAACTCCCAGCAGAATGCAATGGAACAATCACCTGTGGGTAAACAATCTCCAAACACATTGCACATGTGAGCACAACACAGGAGAAGCAAATGAGACAAGAATTGTTTTCCTTTTCTCCGAGGCCTTTCAGCTTCCTAGGAGAAAAGTCCTGGGCAAAGGGATTTTTCCAGAAAATGTGACAGTGACATTCCTGCTTTTGAATTCCCAGGGCCTGGGGCCTGTGGGATCTGGCTCGTGCTCTGCTGACAGCAGGGCAGGCAGGGAAGAACTTGAAAACCATTTGGCTCCCACTGCCAGACACAATCCCAGCTAATCTGTACAAGCATGTGCAATTTGTGAGTTACTCAATAGTAAAGCTGTCCTTACCCTGGTGTTTGCTAATGTGGCTGGGGGTGCTCAGCCTGGAGAAAAGGAGACTCAGGGCTGCCCCCATCACTCTCACAGCTCCTGAAAGGTGCCTGTGCTCAGCTGGGGCTGGGCTCTGTCTGCAGCAGCACTGACACAGCCAGAGCACACAGCCTCAGGCTGCACCCAGGGAAACACAGGCTGGAGATTGGGAAAAAGCTTTTACAGAAAGGGTGATAAAGTTCTGGAATGGCTGCCCAGGGAGGTGGTGGAGTCCCCATCCCTGGGTGTGTTTAACAAAGCCTGGATGTGGCACTGGGTGCCAGGGTTTGGGTGAGGGGTTGGGGCTGCGTTGGACTCGATGGTCTTGGAGGTCTCTTCCAACCTGGTCATTCTGGGAATTCTGTAGCAGGAGCACCAGCTGCACGGACTGCAGCCTTTAATGATGCCCCATCAACATTTTGGAAAGCTGTCCTCCTCCTCCAGTTCCTCAGAACCTTTAATAAATTATTTTAGACCTTCTCTGCTATTTATTTTACAATTTTAAAAGACAAAACCAGGTTTCCAAGCAACACTTTAAGTAATATCATTGAGGATGCAGTGGGAACTGCAAGCCTGTTCAACACAAACCCTCTCCTCAGCTCAGCAGTAGCAAATCATATTGGGGTGGTTTGGCCACTGTTTACTGAGAGTGTACATTCTTATTCTGACCCCTCTCTCTGGCCATAATAATGTACACTACTGGGGAAGTTTGTAATTTTGTTCGTCAGCCCTGTGCAAAATTGTAGCTGACACTTTTATGGAAATTTGCCAGATGCCTTCTAACCTAAAAATATTTGCTTTCTGTTTCATCCAACCCTAAACACTTGCATTTTCTGGTCATAGAAAATGTTTCCTTTAGGTATATAAACAAATACATATGTTTAGACATATATTAATCTGCTTTCAGCCTACACAGAGGCCAAGAACTCCCTCGTCCTCTCTCCCCGACCTGAGGGTGACACTCACTCTCTCAGTTATCCCACTTGCAAGCCATGAACTCATGCACTGTCTGTCTTTGGAGAAGGGGAAGCTCCCAGGGACATGAACTGCCACGTAACTGAACTCTTTCCCAATCATTAGAGCACTACAGACACTTTTCATCATGAGCAAGAGTTTTGATACCTACAGAACCCAGTCACAGGTACTCTTTTTGCCTCTACTCTTTCACATTTTCTCTCTCTCCCACTTAGCTGTTAACATACTTCTTCCCTTCACAGAGATAACTCACTCTTGTAGTGGCCTGAAATTTTACTTTTAATGTTTATGCTTTTGAAATGAATCAAGGTTCCTCTGGAAGCACAATGGTGTGCTCACGAATATTCAGCTGGGGTGTAGCAATTCTCCCCTTTGTGTTCAAGTTAAAATCCTGTTCATCTCCTGCTCAAACTCCTTGTCCATGGAAGAGCCATCTGAGCTAGCACTGCTGTCACTGCTCCCCCTGGCTGAAAACCCTCCTCTGGTGACACTCAGGGTGGGTTTCATGGCATTTTTCTCACATTGACTGACACAGCACCCTCATCTTTGCCTTGACTGCTTGGCTGGGGTCCAGCACCCTCCAGCCTTGCTCTTCTCTGAGCCTGGCCACTCTGAAAGGAAGTGGTTGAGCAGCCAAGAGCATGTTTGAGTTCAAAGCTTGTTTTGGGCTGAAGAGCATCACTCTGAGCTCTGGCTCCCTTTTAGCTGGTTACTCTAGGTCTCACTTTCTGTTTTGATCCCAGTATTTTGATCTGTCTAGACCCTCCAGAAGGGCAGGATTCCAAAATCACCCCAGCACAGACTGGCACAGACTCTATTTTTTTGTTTCTATCATTGTGGAGTTTTTCTGTGGGGTTTTTTGTGTTTTGTTTTTTTTTTTTTTTTTTTTTTTTTTTTTGTTTTTTTTTTTTTTTTTTTTTGTGTGTTTTTTGTTTTTTGGTTTTTTTTGAGTTATTCTCTTCTCCTCCCATTTTGTTTACACCTAGGAGCAGAATTTCCCTGCCTGCCTTTAGGGCATTTTCAGAGATCAACTTCTCTACATTAACCCATGAAGTGCTGCACAGCAATTGCTTCCACACCTGCACTGAGGTGCTCTTGTAACTTGGAGCAAAAACCCCACCAATCCTAAACCCAAATGGGATTGCTGTGGGAATTCTGAGTAGCAAATGTCCTATTTCCACCCTAAGGTTTAGCAAACCATCTGCATTACTACAACATATCTCAGCAGAGTAAAACTAATCCAGCTTTGCTCAGAAGATGGGAACTTGGTGGGATGCACCACAATCCCCAAGACCATGGTTGGGCACTAACTCAGGATAAACTTGGTGGGTAGGATCTGTCCTTGTGGCCTAAAAGAGCCCTTCAGCTGCACTCACATCTCTGGGTGAGGGTCAGGGCTGAGCAGGGTCTCCCCTTTGCCATTTGCTATCCCTGCTGTCACCAGTGTGATTACAGACAAGAGAAAGGAGGAGTGGTTTTCAAAAAAGTGGCACTGGAGGGAAGGATAAAAAAAAAATTCCAATAGGATAAAAACTATTCTAATAGCTCTTATTCCATCTACCAGGTAGGCAGCTCCTGGGGCTCTCCCCATCTCAGGTTTCAGAGCTGCTGCTCCCAGGCAGGATCAGCTGCCCTGGCTTTCCTGGCAGGAATCAAAGCCTTGGCTGCAAACACCCAGCTGGATACGAGAGTCAGTGTCATCCACAGGGATGACATTAAAAGAGACAACAAAAACAGAGCATTCAAACTCCTACACAAGATAACAACTTCAGTGCCACTGGCATGAAAGATGATACAGCCACACTAACTCCTGCATTCCAGTTTTTAACGTCAGGACACATTTGGAAACACTGCAATCAAACACGCACATGGATGTGCTGCAGGGTGGTGCTGGTTAGCAGGGGCTTTGTGCTCCCAGTGCCACCCCAGCCCACTCTGGTGCAGCCAAATAATGCTGCTGTCCCTGTAAAAAACACCAGGGACTGCTTTCCAAACATCCACAGGCTCTGCTCTGCACACAGCTCTCGAGGGATTCTCAGATCTGGGCCACAAAACAAATGCCTGACCTCCGAGAAGGCTGGGGAGCTGAGTGCCCTGTGTGAGCTGCACACTCTGATTAGAAAAGGAGGCCAAAACTGGGCTCCTTTATTTCAAAGGCCTTAGATAGATAAATCCACATCAATTTAATAGAAGCTTTTAAAAGTTTTTGACAGCTTGGCTGTAAATCACTGATAAAAGCACCCACCATAATGGGCCACAGCACAAGTGTTGTCTGCAGAGGAATGAAAGGTGCCCTTATCACCAGCTACAAGGTAATTTTTAAAATGATGAGTTCCCTATTCAGTGTGAAAAAAATCAACATTCCCAGTCACAGCACATTGCTGTGATGGAGATCTCTCTGTTTGCCTCAGGCTTCTCCTTTCCCTGATCTTGAGGTTTTTTTGGGTTTTTGTTTGTTTTTTTTTTTTGAGGATGGACTGAGACAATACTTGTCCACAAATTAAGCATTAAGACCAGTCTCAAAGTAGGATGCACAGGAATATGGGGAGGAAAAGCTGAGTCAGAGCTCTCCATAAAGCATCCAACATCTGGCCCATGCACTTTGGTATCCTGACACATCAACAGGGTGAAACATTCTCTACACTCTTGATAATGAGAGGGTAGGAAAAGGAATATCATTTCTTTGTAACCTTGCAGTGATCCACTTACCTGAATTATTAAAGCTTAAAAGGAACAATGTTTCAGCAGCTGAGTACTCCCTCTGGACCAATCTTGTTATTAAACTTTCCTTCGCATCATATAAAGATTTAATATATTTTCATTTAACACATAAATTTATTATCAGCCATATATTATTTCCAATATTATTTTCTCCCAGGGAGCAAAAATAAGTGGCAATTAGTACAGCTTGATCTTGTAGTGCTTTTTCTTTTTTTTAGCAGACTACTGCGAGCTGGTTTTGTTGTTCATCCTACAGAGAACAGGAACTTCCAACCCCTAGCTCAGAGGAACACATTACGTCCAGGGAAACTATTTGATAGGCTACAGGAAATAAGAGAGTAGTGATTTCCTTGTTACTGTTTCTTTTAATTCAAAGAATGAAGGACAAAAGGGACCAAATGAAGGAAGGATTTGTGCCTCCCCATGTGTGACAGTGTTCATAGGGGTCTGAGGATGACGGAAGAGATGAGGATCTGACTCCATGTTTCAGGAGGCTGATTTATTATTTTATGATGTATTATATTAAAACTATACTAAAAGAATAGAAGTAAGCATTTCATCAGAAGGCTAGCTAAGAATAGCAAAAGAAAGAATGATAACAAAAGGTTCTGTCTGGGACAGAGAGTCCAAGCCAGGTGACTGTGATTGGCCATTAATTAGAAACAACCACATGAGACCAACCACAGATGCACCTGTTGCATTCCACAGCAGCAGATAATCATTGTTTACATTTTCTTCTCAGCTTCCCAGGAGGAAAAATCCTAAGGAAAGGATTTTTCAGAAAATATCATAGCTGATGTGGAGCTGGACATTGAATTTCCACTCCTGCACATATTCTATGGAAAGAACAGATCCAACTATTCCAAAAAGGCCATCAAAACCCACGTAAATAAGCCTCAAATACTGTCTGACCTGCACAGAGGTAAAGAAAAGGCATCAGCAGCACATGAACAGGGACAAAGGTACAATAAACAGAGGGACCAACAACCACTCCAGCTGCTTTCCCCTTGTGTGCCACACAGGACTCCAGCTACAGATACTGAGCACCAGCTTTTTTATCATTTGATTATTCCATTTAACTTGTGATCCTGTTAAATTTGGTTGAGCCAAAGTAAGTATATCTGTATATATCCATGAAGGTTCATCACATTTATTCTGACAGTATGGAGCCATCTCCCAGGATACTGGGATGGGAGAGGGTTTGATGTGCTGCCTGACACCCACATTTAGAATTCAGATTAGCCATTGGAAGTGCAGATGCTTGTTTTATGGCCAAGCTGCCTCCAGTGATGCACACTGAGACACAAGAGTAGCATCAACATCTTTATTTCCCCCCCTTAAAGATATTGAGATCAAAGCCTGAATTCTGCCACAGAGGCAGTAAGAAATAAAATAATGGGAATTTGGAAGAAAGGTACTCCGTATATCAGTACTCTGTATTATTTACCCTAAAAAAATGGTGACAATAAACTGCAAATAAATCCTTCTCACAATGAGTCTCCAGTCCCACTATGAATCTGCATATGGGAGATTTTGTAAAAAATTCAACACAACCCAAGTCTAAAAAAGCTTTATATAATGTACATTCCCTAAAGTTTACAAATCCCAAGGGATAACTGCCAGAAAGGCTGATGCTGATTGCTCTGAGCACCCACTGCAGCACTGCCTCCCTTGGGCTCCAAGGGTGAATTTCCTGACCAGGCACCTCCTGCAGTCAAACATTCAGGCACCCAAGAGTCAATTCCCCAGAGAGCTCCCAAGTTCATAAACTTTTCTGAGTGCCAACAGGTGCCAATATATTCCTGAGAACTGAGTTATTGCCTTCACATATTCTGAAATGTTACCCTCAGTACCTCCAGCAGCATTTTTAATCAGAAGCTCTGAAAGTAATCTACAAACCATAATGAACTGTGTTTCACAGCCACCTAGGACACACTGACAGGACCCAGCGCTGTGTTCTGCAATTTTCTGTCTATTTAAGAACAGATTCGAAACACATTAAAATCAACTAAAGATTGCTGCTGTTTCCATTGCACTCTGGAACAGCTCCATGCAGAATACAATATGCTGAAGTCAAGGTTTGCTTTCAATAAACATGCAGAAAATAGGGGGGGAAAAGGAGATTGTTCTACAGTGTCATATTCTGGCTGTTTCAAAGACTCAAAAAGTGGCCCATGAATATTGGGCTGCACTGCCATCAATCAGCTTGCTCACATCTGCAAGGCATTCACAAAAATAAAGCTGATAATAGTGATGCTGCTTGAGGAAACAGTCTCTCATACTGCAAAGTTATTCACACCAGAGCCTTCATTTTGGAGTTATTTTTGCATGTTCTTTTAACAGACATTTAAATTAAACAACTCTTCTACTACGTTCACTAAAGTTGAAGAATACCCCCCCCAAAAAAAAAAAGATTCAAATTCAGCCAAATTTGTAAAAAATGGCATAGGAAGAAGAGATGGTAATTACTACCATTGCAATGAAAAAAACCTGCTGAGATAGAGCCAACAATAATGAAATCCATTTAATAATCAAGAAGGCTGGGAAGAGAGTCTCTTCACATTCTCTTCCACTCTCATATTCCGCTCAGTGCTCCAGATTTACTACTAGGGCATGTCAGACCCTGAAATCCATGAAACAAAAGGTAACGATTTCACACTTGGATAAAACCATTTGGAGTCACCCTTTTCACACAGGCATTCTTTTACTGCTAAAATTTCAGGCTTTGTTAAGTTTCTCCAGTGATTGGAATGGGCTCTAGAAAAAGTGAGGATGTTTAAAGCCTGCATGGTTCCTCACAGGGGACAGGGATGGGGCTGTGCTGTCCCCAGCCAAAAGCTGGAGCTCTGTTTCAGGAGTGTTTATTTCACTGTGTCAAGCCTGAGGAAACAGCAAACCCAAACAAAATGTTTGTATTTGCAGAAAAGCAACCTGCCAGTGTCACTCTAACAAATGCTGTCTTTTTGGCCAGCATGCTTTGTCTGAAATTCCTTTGCAGTCTCACATACAACCCCCAGAGCTGACTGAAAAAATGAAAACTCTGTTGGAAGGTGTGTGTGTAGGGGGGATTGTTTGGTTTGGGTTGGTTGGGGTTTTTGGGATTTTTGGTGGTGGTTAGGTGGGGTTTTTAGTAAAAAAAGTGACAGTGTAATGTCAAATATTCCATGGCCTTCATAGGTTGCATTTGTTTTATCCTGACAGACCCCTGAGGTACAGCAATCATCCCACTGTTGCAAATATACAAACAGTGACATGGGGAATGTGACTCTGATATCACAGCATCAGTTGTGTGTAAACAAATCCACACTTTTCCTGTCCAATATTCCTCCATCCACCCACCAGCCAATATGTCCTGTCTAATGGAGTCTGGAGTATCCAGGCTGAACACATGCTATTCCTACCAAATCTTTCCAATCAGGGGGAAAAAAGGAAAAATAAATGTGACTTCTGAGCATTGCTAGAGATGTGACCTGCAGTGATAAGGGAGGAGCTGGGAAAGGAGTTTGGAGACTGGCTCTGTCTTAAAATTGCACCACACAAAAGACGCAACAGAACCATAAACACCACAAACAACATTGTGCCAATAATGATTGATTAAATAATGCATCTCTGAGCAACCTGGGATAGGGGAAGTTGGAACCAGGTGAACTTTAATATCCCTTCAACACAAATCATTCTGTGCTTCTATGACTCTATATGTGCACACCTAAACATCCCTGTGTGTACCTACACAGAAATGTGTCTATTAAAATCAATGCTTTCAACCTCATGAAGTTCCACCCACCATGGCTCTTCTCTCACTGAAGGGGCTATGGAAAGGTATCCAAAAATCCAAATATTCCCATATAGCTCTAAGCAAGTCTGGCCATCACCACAGCCCCTGTCCACAGCAAACATCAGTGTGGTGACATGCACAAAACCTAAGGAGCTGTTCAGAACACAGCTGTATTCACTGACCATAAAGAAGGATTTGTGCACTTAAAGGGCCATTTTCCCCAGCTGGATCATTTGCCTTAATAAAAGATGCAATTCAGACTTGCAGAAAGACCATTCCCAGCCCACCAGAACGCTGCTCCTGCCTCTGTTTACTTGTACATGTGTCATTTTACTTGCACTCTCTTAAATGCTTTAAATTCTCTATTTAATCTTCCAGAAAGTAAAAAAGAAAAAAAAATTAAAAATATAAAAAATTTTAAAAAAAAGAATCAGAGGGCATCTCAAAGCTCTGTGTTCCATTATCTCAACCATCTCCATAAGCCTGACCTGGCTTGAACCCAGATTGGCCATAATAGCTGCTGCTCCCAGGTGGAACTGGCCCAGTCTTTGTCTTAATAAAAGATGGAATTCAGACTTGCAGAAACACCATCCCCACCCCACCAGAACACTGCTCCTACATGTGTTTACTTGTACATTTGTACATTACTTGCAATCTCTTAAATGCTTTAAAATTATCTATTAAATCTTCTGGGAAGCAGAAAATCAACCAAAACAAAAAGAAAAACAAAACCAAAAAACCCCAAAACACCAAAAAAAAAAAAAAAAAAAAAAAAAAAAAACCCAAAAAAAAAAAAAATAACCCAAAACAACAACAAAAAAAAAACCACCCAAAAAAACCACCCCCAAAAAAAAAACAACCCACAACTCCATAAACCTGACCTGGCTTGCAACCCAGATTGGCCATAATAGCTGCTGCTCCCTGGTGGAACTGGCCCAGTCCCTCTCTCCAGCTCAATGCTGTTTTCTGCTGGCAGATTAGAGATAATGAGTGCAGACAGATACAGCTTTCACTGCAACAGGAGCTGATGTGACTGGCTTTGGAGGTGTCCCTTCCCTCCTGAGCCACCTGCCATCTGTTTAATCTACAAAAAAAATTAAAAAGCCAAACCCCACCTCTGTTTTGTTAATGTTGCTTTGTATTAGACAGGCATCACTGAGTGAGGTCCTGTCATCCTCAGCAAGTGCTGGTTTAACACCAGGAGGATTTTTTAAGGAGAAGAAGAGCCAAAGTGGTTCCTGAACAATCTGCAGGGCAATGAGAGACCATGGCAAACCCTTACAAGCCCCTTCTGCCATCACTCCATAAAAGCAGCAGCTTGAACAAGAGGATGGGGGTATTTGCATATATTCTCAGTCAGAATTAATTTGGGTTTTTCCAATGGCTTCCATCAAATTAGGTTCGTTTGGATGCAGAAATAATCTAGCTGGGAATTCAAGCTTCCTCTGCCTTTTCCACAGCCACGGCTACCATGCAGGGAAAACCCACACTGAAGAATCTGATGTTTTTCTTAAGACAGAACACTAGAAAACACTAGAAACATAATTGTATTGAGGTCATGTCTGTTTGGATATTTTTTAAATTAAGAGACTAAGAAAAACACTGGGAAAAAAGAGAGAACCTGCTCTGTTTACAACCTTCTGATAAACTTCATTACTCAACTACTCCCACTCCTGTGGTCAATGTGCAGCGATGATGAGCTCTCCTGGGGAAGGCTAGCACAGATTTTCAGCATCTGAAGCTGCAGGAGTATCCACCAGCTCCTTTCCACTTTTTCTGGACATGTTTTGATTTTCAGAAAGTGCAAAATTGCCATGCTTCTGATAACCAGGGAGAAATCTAAAATGGTGCCTTCACTACAAGATCTCCTGCCCCAGAATGAAGAGAAATTGAGGATAGAGGGAGTTGGAAAATCCCAACTTCTCTGCAGAAATTAATCCATAAACACCTCCCACCCTCACCACAGTGGGAATGGGATGGATTTAAATGTTAGGAGATTGTGTCTGACAATCCTGTAGTCCACCAACTCCCTTCTAAACCGAGAGGATTTTTAACAAAAGAGCAAACATTACATAAAGGCTGTGTCCTTTGGCAGAAAAAAGCCCTCAACCTGCATCAACATCAGCTCCTCAGGGACCTGTCAAGGTGGGCCACAAGGCAAATTGGTATTTCCTCCTCTTTTAATGCTTGACTTTCCTACTAGAAATACTGCACATTCTGCCTCTCTCCTTGCACCATGGCTGCTCCGAATGACACCAGCCCTATTTCCCCTTCCTTTTGCACTGCAAGCAAATCCTTCACCCTTCCTGCCTCTGCCTTCTGCTTTCCACAGTGCAAGAAGAGCTGAAATTATGGGGAGGCAGAAGAGCATCATGGCTGCAGAGGTTTATTCCTGAGAATTGTCTGGCTGCATTTATGATAATCCCTTCATTCCATCTGCATCCCACGCACTGGTGCAGCAACCCCATTTTCTAGTTCCAAGAAATTATGCATTCATTATGGAGGAAATTAACACCTCAAAGCAAACTATAATTAGGAATTCTTCAATTCAGTTTATGCTTTTTCAATTAGGCCCTCTATAATTTTAATCACGGGAGCATTACCATGTTTCCTGAATTTATATACCTGGAGTATAATTAAATCCTGCAATGCCTTAGTCTGCAGCAGCAAAGCAGAGCTTGCTCATCTTCCCTTTTATTGTGTTTTTCTGTTGTTATAGACACACCAAGGGACACCTGCCTGTGTGAACATCTCCTGCCATGTGCAGCAGAGAAGGAAGGGCCACTTGTCCTCTGAACTCAGCATCCTCACCCTGGGACAGGCACTGCTCCTGAGGGGGGAAAAACTGCAGGGACTTGTGCTCAGACTCATCCCATTTCATTTTAAGTGCCTTAAGGAGCTGCTTCAATTAAGTAAATCATCCCTGATGGCGATTCTCCAAAAGAGCCAAGGTCCTTCCTGTGGGTTTCCCACCCCTGAGCAGCTGTGGCCAGCTCAGCTCATTCCACCAAAGGGTCTGAGCCAAAAGCTCTCACACGTTTGGCACTGGGACACCTCCTGAAGTCAGAGTTTATGATTTTTGAAGTATTTTGTGTTGTTTGTTATTACCCTTTTGCTCTGTGATAACAAGGAAGGGGCACAGTGGCTCTGAGAGCTGCGGAGCAAAGAAATGTCTTGGGAAAAGGAACCCTCAAACTGGAACCATGGGTGTTTTCTCCTGTTCCCTTATCTAACAGGGTCACAGGAAATGGTCATCAATTTCTGAATATCAGCCTAAAGCTCAGAATTCATTAACCTGTTGGTTGCTAGAATTAAATCTGACAGCTTATGTATTCAGCATAAAAGATTTATGCAAAAAAAACTCTTCCCCTACTCAGTATCCTCAGGTATTCACAACACTAAAAGATGTTAACAAAAGCCTCCCTGTATCACTAATAAAATGCTGCTTGGCAACAAAGAATTTGCTCCACGTGTAATTTGATTGTTAAAATAGTATCATTCAAATAGACACCAATTTTATGGCTTTCCTCTCCCAATTCTGCCCACTGCCAAAGCTCCCTGTGGAATGGTCAAAGACAAAGCAGGTCACCCAGGCTGAGAAAATGGCCATGGTCTGGATGGCTGAAAAATGGTAAAAGGCAGATTTGTCCCTTTTAAGGGGCTGAATTTCAATTGCACATTGTGCTGATCCAGTAGGAAAATGC
Source organism: Melospiza melodia melodia (assembly GCF_035770615.1). NCBI lineage: Eukaryota > Metazoa > Chordata > Aves > Passeriformes > Passerellidae > Melospiza > Melospiza melodia. The sequence goes on along the minus strand of NC_086212.1, from coordinate 4,656,964 downwards.
ATTTCCTGTACCAGATGAGAAAATTGACCCAAAGTGCCCTTTTGCCTCACTTTTTGGGACTCACACCTGAATCTTTAAGCCTCTATTCAATGAATTCTGCCATGTTACACAAAAAACTAAATATTCCTTCCTGATACTTATGGTTGTACCTTACACACCTGTACCTCCATTTTGCTTTTCTCCTGATACAATAAGCAAAGCATCTCTAATATTCATAATAATTTCAAGTACTTAATGCCTTTCACCCAAATTCTCAATTTCCTTCTCTCACACAGTTGAAGAAAATGTACATCTGGTTTGTCTCTAAGAAGAAACTTCTCCATGTACCTCCAAACTCAGCTAAATTGAAGGCAAAGTGTCAGGCAGGAGAAACTCAGCTTGAATCATTTCAGAACAATATCCCTGAGGTATATTACAGGAGATGTTAATTAACACAGATAATTTGGCTTATAAGATCAGAAGCCTAGATTGATAATCTCATTTCTCATTAAATACTACAAAATTAAAAGATGACATTAAACACTACAAAATTAAAAGCGACGACTGCTTGCCCTGTATTGAATCAACTCATGTGATGCAGACATTTCAACAGGAGCCCAGAAAAGGCAGACCAGGAATTTTCCTTTCCAAGTACTGAGAACGTGCCTTTCAAGGGAATCTAACTTTCTGAATTACCCAAGGGCATGATAATTTCACCCTTACCGCCCTTTTTATTGTTTTGCTGGTCCTTCACTCTAGTCTTTATTTTCATATAAAAGGTTCTCTAGGTGGGAGTTTCAAGAACTAGAAACTGCCACCCTTTTGTGGCGTTAGTGAATCAATTTTCAGCACAACTGCCTGAGGCAGGCTCATGTGGTGATGCCACTAAGAAGCTGCAGAGCAGAGATCTGAGCAGCACTGCTCCCTCTGTACCAATGGAGATCCACAAACCAAAGCAAAACAAAAGGACCAGCAGATACTGTGAATTTAGAGTTTCTCCACCACAGAATCAAGGTCACTGGGCTTGCAAACGACTCCTTTGTAAGGCGGGGCAGAGCTACTGTGCAGTAAAGGCAAAATCAGACTAAGGATGCAGGGAGAGGGGTGCAGGAAAGGCAGGCTCAGGATGAACAGATAATGACCAAAATTACAGAAAAGAAATTACCTGGAGTTAAATATCAAGCCTATGGCTCCAAATGTTCTCCATTTTTACTTTGTTGCAGATAGAAGGACAAGTTTTAGCTACTTTCAGTTCTCTGACATAAGATGGAAGCAACAGCATGGCCTTTCCTTCTAGGAAAGTATTCCTACATGCAATAATGAGTAAAACTAAGTACACAGATACATCCAACAGGATTTTTCCTGCGAGAATAGCTTCAGTATAAAACCAGAAAAAACCCAATGTTCCTAGGTGTGTTGTAAATAACACTACAGCTGTCTTCTCTTAAATTTTTTAGCATCATGTATAACAAAGTTTCCCTTTATTTCATGCTTGGAAGATCAATAATCAAATAATAACAGTCAAGTGTAACACAAGGCTTGGTCTATAGAAATTAATTTTTCCTCCTGGCTGGCTGTTGATATGAAAATATTTATTTCACCTTTGCTCATTCCTTCTTAATATATTTTAAATATTTAAACTCTCTTCTCTTATTCAGATTTATGTATTTCCTTTAAGATGTAAATTAATAAACTGACCCATCAGTACCTGTGTGCTGGCAGCATGCTAAAGAATATCACATATTATTTACTGATACACCTCTGAGAACTGCAGGAAGAGAGACCAAATCCATATTTCTCCAACAAAAAAGTTTTCTATTTTCTGAACCCCACCCCAAAATAATTGCAGGCTCTTCTTGAATGTCCTTCTGCAGTGTCCTACAGCTCTACCACACAGAGCAGGGTATTGACAAGGCAATCACACCTAAGGGGAGCATTTATCTAAGCTCTGAAACCCTCAGAACTAACACATGCTCTGGAAATTTGATTTTCTCCATAACAGTAATACAGGTGGATTGACAGAACCAACTGTGTGTTAATAAAGCAGATGGACCTTCAAATATCCAGCACACAAAAACCAGCCTGTGGCCATGTCCTGCAGATAAAACCCCTCAGAGTGTTATTTCCAAGCTGGGAGTGGGATATAAATTCTCAAATTGAGGTCTAAAGATGTCATATGTGAATAATCTATGAAGGACTAACTCAGCCCTCCTGACAATAACAGATTCAAAGGCAGAAATATCCTCAAAATCACATTGGAGGCTTTCAGGAAAGAGTTGAGGAGTAAAGATTGAGAACACTTGCATTCTTCCTTCCTCTTGTGAATGTATTATAGATGAATGTCAGCCTCCAGCAAATCAATCATAGCACCATTCACATGGTTTAGATTGATATAGGAACACCTAAAAGTTATTTTTAAAGGGCAATGTGGAGTCAAGCTCTGCAGGTTATACCATGAAAAATAAAGGCAAAAATGAAACGCCTGTGCCACAAGGGAGAATATTTCTGCTTGGTGAGGCATCACCTTTCTTTTGGCAATAGGACAAAAGAGATCAAAGAATATCTAAGTTTATATTAATCCTATTAGGTTGCATGGAAGAGTTCTCATTGTTATCTATAGATCATTAACAATGCCGAGTTCATGATCGTTACTTTCATAAACAGCCACATTTATATTATTTATCATGAGCACTGGGGAACATCAGAAGTGTCTTAATGCTGAAAGTGACTTTGGATTTGGTGTAGCTCCATTTCAGATGAATGAAAATACAATTATTCTTATTTTAAAGATCCTTCTGTATTATTCTGAAGATGCTCTTGCAGATCATGCTCCATCTCTGTGCTACAGCAGAATGAAATAACTCAAGACAAAGTACAAACACTGCCTTACAGTCACATCCCTACATGCTCTCCAACTCACCATCCCCTGAACAGAAGAGGAAATATTACAATAATTACTGTATATTAATTGTTTTTCATCTTCCTGTCACCCTGATTTTTTAGGATTTTCTAAGCCTTCTGATGTTGACATTCTTGTAGTGAACTTTCTCACACACTTTCTGTAAATAACTCATTGTTTTGCATTCTTTTATGGAGGAGGAGAAATGTGATGGACTGTTGGTTTGTCCAGTGTCACTGGAGAGGTGGCACTGTCACCCTCCAATCCACTGTCACTCTTGGAAAACTATAAATGTTGGAGTCAGAAAATAAACTTCCCTTTTTTCTTCACCTTGAGAACAGCGGTGTGAGCTTGTGTTCTTTAGTGTCCTATAGTGACATCTTCCCAATTTGGAAGGACCATAATTAAAACTGGAGAACTGCAGAGCAAAATCAAAATTCCTTTTTTCTGTCAGGTTGATGGGATAAGGGGTCGACCTATTCCTTTCCAGAGAAAGCTCTGAATGGCAGAGCTTCAAAGGGAGGTGTGAGGGAAATCCACCTCAGACTCCTCCCAGGAGCTGCTCAGCCCCATCTGAGGCAAGGTGGGAGATGAAGGACCCAGGATCCATGGCCACATCCACCAGGAGAAGGCTTCCCACCAGCATTTCCACTGGGCAGGACCCTCTGCACCATCTCACTGCTGGGCAGGTAGGTTGCTCAGCCCTTTGTCTCAAACCTGGGCTTGCCTTAAGCAACTGGGCAGAGCACGGCATCCCACCAAGAGGGGACTCATGAGGGACATAAACCCCACACAACCAAAAGGCAGAACACCTAACCAGACAACAGCAAAGAGTATTTGATCTCAGCTGAATGAATTAAACACACTGAGAAGGAAAAAACACCTTCTTCTTTTGTATTGTGGGTGCCAAAAGCAGTTACACAATAGGTTACTCATGTAATTTCCCTCTGAGGGAATGGGACCCATTTCTGGAAATGGTATTTTGAGGGAATTTCACAAATGGGGCAATGTGCAGAACAGACTGAAAGAAAAGGGAAGAGGATAGGCAAATTGAAGCTTGAAATAACTGGATTTATTAAGGTTAGTCTAAGAACAGTCTGGATGGTTCTATAGGGGAAGAATTGTGAGCTTGTCAGAGTTAATAAAAAGCTAAAATTCTCCCCAAGACTCCCTCCCCCTTACTCCTCCTGCCCTTCTGCTTTTCATACACACATCTGTAAGTCAATGAAATGGACTCATTATAGGAAATAATTTTATCACTTAGATGTGGCATGTAAACATTGCACTTTCTGCAAACATGTGTAATAGGCTACAATGCAATTAAAGAAATCAGAGTGAAAATTTATAAAAAATCTCTACCAATTTTATGTACAGATGCATTTGCTGGAAAAGGCATTATTCACTGAATGCAGTTAAAGTGCAGTAAATCGACTTTGAGAAAAATCACAAGACTTTTCAATAAAAAGACAAAATAGCAACATTGCTAAGACAGCAGGTGGTAAAACGAGATACAGGAATGTTCCCCCATATAAAGAAATAAAACAAAACAAAGCTGTGTGATTTTACTGTTCTTTTCCAGCAGAAAAAAACATCCCTAAAGGACTCAGAAAATAGGCTCCTAAATTTGCTCATATGGAGTACCAGAGATTGAAAGGCAAACTTTGAAATACATTACTCAGAAAAACAAGAGAAGGGATGGTGCTTAGTCTTAAAGAATGGGATTTTTTTTTGTTTGAGCTTGTCAATGCAATTTGGGGCCAAGCCACAACACAGCTGGGGGACCACCAGTGATATAGGATATTTAATTAAATCCAGTAGTTTGCATCTGGAGCAATTTGCTTCTGAATACTTAGTGGGCATCCTTCAAAAGCATTAAGAACTTGTCAGTGAGATACAGAAATCCAAAATGAAAGAAACCCATTATAAAAGGGGGGACTGTGGTGTTTTTAAAATAACACCCATGGGAAAAACTTCAAGAAAAAATAACACCCATGGGAAAAACTTCTCTTGTGAAAACTGGAAGCAAAGGCTTCAAGATCCCGCAGGGAGGTAATGAATACCTGCTGGACCCCTCTGCAAGGCAGGGGGTTTTTCTAAGTGATTCCAATTGCTGCTGTCAGCAGAGGAGCCTGGCAGGATGAGTGGCAGCAACAGGTAAGGCATGTGGGCTCAGAAGGGAAATTTGTGCCTCTGTGCTGGTGCCTTGCAACAAACACAACTTCACTGAGATGGGAAGAGAGCGATGAGTACAGAACTCAAATCAGGGAGTGACCTGCAGGTGAGTGTCCCACATCAGCATGTCACCATGGAGAGCACATCACCGTCAGTATGTCACCACGGAGAGCAGGACCCAGCTCAGACAGGCAGCAAGGTTCCCTGCAAGGTGCCCACTCTATGCCATGGGTGCCTGGGCAGCTCCCTGCCCCTAAACGACCAGGGAAGGGATGGCACTCCTGTACCTGGCACTGGTGAGGTCAGACCTTGAGTCCTCTATCCAGTTCTGGGCTCTTCAATGCAAGAAAGACCTTGAGGGGTTGGAGCATGTCCAGAGAAGGGAATGGAGCTGAGCAAGGGGCTGGAGACTCAGTCATGTGAGGAGCAGCTGGAATTGTTTAACATGGAGAAGAGGAGGCTCAGGGGGAACCTTCTCATTCTCCACAACTCCTGACAGGAGGGTGCAGCCAGGTGGGGTCAGGCTCTGTTCCCACAAGGGACAGGACAAGAGGAAACAGCCTCAAGCTGTGCCAGGGGAGGTTCGGGTTGGACATCAGGAGGAATTTCTTCACAGAAAGGGTGGTCAGGCAATGGAAGGGGCTGCCCAGAGAGGTGGGGCTAGTTGATAAGGTGGTGAGTGGTGAAAGGTTGGACAAGATGGTCTTGGAGGTCTTTTCCAACCTTAATGATTCTGTGATCTGTAAATCCTCTACTCTGCAGCAGGATCTGCTTGCCTGTGCTAGCAAAGCCTCACTAAATCAAAATTCCTTCTTTCTGGACTTCACTGAACAGACAGCCCAGCAGCACAGCTGGATTAGGAATGTGAGAAGTGTGTTAAACCCAGCAACTGAGCAAATACCTCCACAAGCATTAAAGACAAGGCAGGCACTCCTAGAATCATTACCTGCAGGCCTTGTTCACCATGGAAGAGGGGGCAGGATGGAGAGCTGGAGCCTCCTCCACCCTCGTGTGGGGATGTGTTCAGTCTCCAGCTCCACATCCCGCTGTGCTGCAGCACTGCAAAGGCATCTGAAGTGATGCTGAGAGGGTAATAACCCCGACAGTGCCTGCAGCAATCCTTCCTGGAGGTTAACAGCGGGAGGCAAGGAGGCTGAAGCATTCATGAAAGCAGAGTGTGAAAAGCAGAATCAACAGCTGAGTTGGCCTTTTAGTCAGCGCCTGCTTTCTGCAGCTCCGTTATCAGAGGAGAATGAGAGAGGAGTGAGGGAGGAAGGAGAGGAGGGAAGCGTGAAGAAAAAAGACACAACACCCACCTGACAGGTGCTCCCCGGGACTGAGCAGGTTTCAGCATGACAGTGATGGTGGTGTCAGTCTCATTGAGGGGAGAGTCTGTGTCATATTCCGGCATGGACGGAGCTGCAGCAGAACAAAGAACAACCTCATCAGGCACCTGCCCTTGGTAGGGATTGCAATTGAATGGTTAGATATAAACATCATATTAACATTTGCCAAATGAAATATCAATGTACTTCACATTGTTATGACCAGAATGATCAAAACTGCTTCAATATTTGTAAGAGCCAAAATGAGGAATGTGCGACTCTAGGGACTGTCCAAAATGCAGTTTATTGTATACAAAATGCAGTTTATTATATCCAAGATGTTACAGCAGACCAGGGCTGTGGGTGACAGAGCTGTGCCCACAGCTGTCAGCTCCAGCTGCAGGCAGCCCTGGAGACCCTTTGGTTTTGGTTACAATGCATTATAGACTTTTCTTTGCTGAGCATCTTCATACAGCAGAACCAATCTATACCTTAACTATTATCTATAGCCTATCATAACTATTGTAATTACCATATTCATGTTACTGTTCTCCAATCACTAAAAGTCAGTACGTTACAGTTTAAGCTAGAAGTTGTTTTTCAGTTTTCTTGCAGTGGAAAATTCTGAGACCTTTTTTCTCCTTGCCACATTTGCTGCCTTGTTTGCCTGTGCTGTCTTCCTGCTTGGTAAAAACATCTTCTTGTTTGGGGTGGGTTTATCCTTTGCTCTAAGCCATAAAAACTCCTTCTAACTAACACACCCTTTGCCTCCTTGGTTAGCCAGTAAACCTGGCTCAGCAATTCTTTTCTTCTATATCAAAACTTGCTTCTATCTCTATTCCTTTACCAGACAACATTAAAAATCTTTCAGCTAAGCATACATGTCTGTGAGACTTTTGTCAAACTTTCATCCTTCCCAACAAATATTTGTACACTCTTTTTCCATTCCAATGAAACAGGAACTGGACAATCTTCAACCTGGCTTTGAAAATCCCATCTTGAATTTTTAAGACTCAGTATGGCCTTGAGGTGCAGAAAGGAAAGTGTACAGACACTATAAAGAAACCCAAACTATTAGGATGAGTGAATGAGTGGCAGAGCTAAAAGTACCCCTGAATCCTGAATCTTTCCCTGCTCTGGTCAGTGGATTTGCCATCTCACATTTTAAGATTTTAATGCACAGACTTCAGTTGCATCCCCTTGATTAGCTGGAGGCTGTGCTAGGTAACACAAAAGACGAAAAGAGAGGAGCACTAATTAGCCAGGTTATTTTTGCCCCCAAACCCAGGACATTTTACCCCAGTTCTTAAGTGCTGCTGACTCACCAGGCAGCTGCAGAGATCCCAGTGCCACCCTGGGGCAGTGCCCAGCCATCCCCATCCCTGATGAGCTCCCCCCAGCAATACAGAAACCCACTGAATAAAAACCCATTCAGCCAAACTCTAGTTTCTCCTTCTGCTTAGTCATCTTCTCTTAGGACCATTCCATGAAAGTAGGACAGCTTTCCTTAGGAAATATGTTTCACTTATTGCTTCTTCCTTCCCCAGGAGCAGGCATCTGTTTGGGACAAGTTTTACTGCTGAAGACCTGAAGAGACCATGAGGTCAGAGCAGCACCAAATTTGTTCCAAAGATGCATGTTTTGCTAAAATAACGGTAAAGTATAAAGCAAAGAGAAGAATTCACAAAAATTCATGCAAGTTCATCTTGCTCACAAGGGCAAGCTGCATTGTGGGGGATCTCATATTTAATCCTCTCATAGTGATTTCCACTGTAATCCTGTTTACAATCAGGATTTTTATCTAAATGCCTGAAAACTGTCAAGAATGGGGGCTGCTATTATCAGCTCAGCTGCTGGCTCCCCTGTCAATAAGCTGGGGATGTGTTCAGAGTGAATGTCAACTGCTTAAGAAGGATTTCTCTGGAATAAGGTGCTCTCCATCAAGGGGAAGCAGTGACTCCTTGAAAGGAGACACATCCCCAGTGGTCTTGCACACCAAAGGTCATTGGAGATGCTGGAGATCACAGAATGGTTTGGGTTGGAAGGGATGTTAAAGATCATCCATTCCAACCTCTGCCATAGCAGGGACGCCTTCCACTGTCCCAGGCTGCTCCCAGCCCTGTCCAGCCTGGCCTTGGGCACTGCCAGGGATCCAGGGGCAGCCACAGCTGCTCTGGGCACCCTGTGCCAGGGCCTGCCCACCCTCACAGGGAAGGATTTCTTCCTAACATCCAACTTGCCCTCTAACAGGTTAAAACCATTCCCTTTTCCTGTCACTCCAGGCCCTTGTCCAAAGTCTCTCTCCAGCTCTCCTGGAGCCCCTTTGGGTACTACTGTAGAAATCTGCAATGAGGTGACTCCAGAGGCTCCTCCCCTCCAGGGGTGCACCCCCAGCTCTCCCAGGCTGGCTCAGAGCAGAGGGGCTCCAGCTCTCAGAGCATCTCTGTGGCGTCCTCTGTACTCAAGCCAACATCTCCATGTCCTTCTGTTCCAGATTGCAATGCAAGATGATTTCCATTACCATCTGTATGGCAGATTACCTTTGTCAAGTGAGCAGTTTGCCTTATCTCTCTCTATGAGTGACCACAATCACTCCTCCCTTGGAGGGGACATTGCTGATAACAGCTATTGAATGTCCCCGCATGGCTGATAAGAACTACAGCATCCCATTGGGAGATGTGAGCCCAGAGGGAGGAGCCAAGCATTCCTACCTGGATATAATCTGGAGGTTCTGCAACACCAGCACGGCTTCTGCACTGGATTCCCCAGAGGAACAGCAGCTGCCTCTCCTTCCACTGGATCTTCAGAGGAAGAGACTGCACCTTTCTCCAGGATCCCTGCTCCAGCAGAACCAGCCCTGACACTGCAGGAGGGCTGAGCCACAATTCCAATGGGACTGCTGCCAACACCCTGACCCACAGGGTGTCAGGTTGGGTTCTGACTCTGGCAGTGTTGTTCTAGTGTACTGCATTGTTTATTTTATCCTTTTTTTTTTCCTTTCCCTAATAAAGAACTGTTATTTCCTGCTCCCATATTTTTGCCTCAGAGCCCCTTAATTTAAAATTTATAGCAATTCAGAGGGGTGGGGAGGGTTTACATTCTCCATTTCAGGGGAGGCTCCTGCCTTCCTTAGCAGACTCCTGTCTTTCCATACTGAGACACCTTCCTGTGCTGAGCACCCCAGAGCTGGATGCAGAGCTCCAGGTGAAGTCTCACGAGGGCAGAGGAGAGGAGGAAAATCCCCTCCCTTGATCAGCAGGAAGTGCTGAGCCCCTGCTCTGGCCAGAGGAGACGATGCTACAGCACAACTTAGTGCACCCATAGAAACAAATTCACACACACTGCTACAGCACAAGTGGCTTTTCATGAGGAAAAAAAAAATACAGCCTCACAAGGACATTCCTGTCAGAGCAAAAATCCTTCTTCTTCCTAATAACCGCAAAGCTGCCTCTTAGAGCAAATTTAATGGTAATTTTCAAAGTATTTGGAAAATGTACCAGAAACTTGACCATACAATGAGAGAATCTAATGTCAGAGACTACCCCCATGCTCGCATGGAGTTTGTACCCACTTATTGAGAGCCAGATATCTGGGAGATGGGGGGTAAAAAAGTCAATAAACCAAGCTCAGTATGCATATAGTTGGCACTCATGCAGGCTGCTAACACAATTGAAGCACTTATGGGATGATAAAATACGAAGAAACTGAAAAAGAGGACAAAAGGCCCCCAAACCATTGCTGTGTTTTTATTTCTCTGGTCACAAGGGAATAGAGTGCAAGCTGTGCTGTCCCTTCACAGCAGGGCTGCAGAACCCCCAACAGCCCATGGAGCTGTTTGGACACTTAATGGCTTTTACTTCAAGTGGTTCAGGGCTTGAGTGCTAAATGTGAAGGTTCAAACCCTGAGCAGAGGGAGGAGATGTGCTTTGCTTCCTTAAAATTTACCCTGTCACTTACTGCTCACAACTTGCTATTATTAACTGATTTTGAAATAGGGCAGTGGAAAATCTATACTGTAGTGCAATCTTTTCTACAATAACCAGCCATAATTTCAAGCATTACCAGTGTCCTGAATGTTCCAGATGTGTATTTTGACTTTACTTAAAAAAACCCTGTTAAAATAGTCCAAAAAATGACAGCTTTTCTCTCTGTTAGAAAACCTATTTTAAAAATCTATTTTAGTGCTATCAACTAAATGTTAAATTCCACATATATCTGCCCAATATCACCACTACATTCCATTTTTTTATAACTGCCCTGCTTCCCTTTTTTTTCACACCTTTTTGCCATTGCCTCTTTATTTTAGTGCCTTTCATATTCTTATGTGTCTCAAGCCCTCTCTCTGCTCTTACCCATTAAAAAACCCAAGGAAAAACAGCTTTCCTCCCTTATTTTTAGGGAGGAAATTATTAATTCCATTACTTCATTACATCCATTTTGGTACATCCTGAAAATAAAAACCACATTACAGAAGGAGTTCTCCCAGCCAGCCAGATAATGCTAACAATAATTACTATAAGGGTAGTTCATTTGTGCAACTAATGATGGTTCTCATTTCAAATGCTCCACAGATATCCAGGGATACTTAGGACACCCACAAATTAACCCCTGTAATTGTAGCCCAAATAAACAAAGATCTGTGGCTGTTTCAAAACTCTGCCCTATGAAACTTGGAGAGACATTAAGCTGAATATTTTTAAAAAGACATTAAGCTGAGTATTTTTAATATATATATATATTTAATATATAAATATATATTTTAATATGTGTTTAATATTTAATATATATTTAATATATTTATAATTTTATGCATCATCTTTGAGTCTAAAGCACAAAGTTCCAGTTTTTTGGGTTTTTTTTTTTCCTTCTTCTCCAAAGCAGTACCTGAAATCTTGGTTGCAATCCTGGTGGTGATGGGTGGCCCAAAGCCCTTGACTGTGCTGGCTTTGATGGTGAACGAATAGGTGGTGCCTGGGTACAATCCCACAAAGAGGTGATGGGTTTCATTGCGCAGCTTGAAGACTTTCCCTCTCTGGCTGGACAGGTCAGCACTGGGATCCAGAGACCCAACGGCCTTGTATGTGATCTGCAAACAAAGAACAAGGACAGGTGGTGATCAGGGGCCTTCTGCACTGGCCTCTCGCTGCTCCCCTGCTCTGGCACCTCTTGAGGCAGAATGCAAACATAAGGAATTATTTCAGGGTAATTTCCGTAACTCCCATGAGCCATTTTGCATTTGGGTGCTGTCAAACCAACATGAGAACTTTTCCAAGGTTTTACTTAGGGAAAACCTAACTTCCTCTCTCAGCTATAGCCTCAGCATGTGCTGACTTATAACAAAAGATGTAGAGTTACTTTATGTTCCCAAGTGTCACTATACGACATGAAATAACAAAATGTGGACATGCAGTTCTCTCAAGGCAAAAGAGAATTTTTAATTTCTGACTCCAACATTTATAGATTTCCAAAAGTGACAGTGGATTGGTGTCACAGACACATTTTATGGAAAATCCTTTCCTTAGGATTTTTCCTCCTGAGAAGTTGAGAGGCCTCAGAAACAAAATGTAAACAATGATTATCTGCCGCTGTGGAATGCAACAGGTGCATCTGTGATTGGTCTCATGTGGTTGTTTCTAATTAATGGCCAATCACAGTCAGCTGGCTTAGACTGTCTGGTCAGTCACAAGATTTTATTATCATTACATTCTCTCCTTTCCTTGCAAGGCTTCTGATGAAATCCTTTCTCCTATTCTTGTGGTATAGTTTTAATATGATATATATATCATAAAATAATAAATCAGTCCTTCTGAAACATGGAGTCAGATCCTCATCTCTTCCCTCATCCTGGGACCTCATGAACACCACCACAGACTGGAGAGTGACAGTGCCACCTCTCCAATGACACTGGACATGCTAACAGTCCATCAGATTTCTCCTCCTCCACAAAAGAATACAAAACAATAAGTTATTTACATAAAGTGTGTGAAAAAGTTCATTACAAGAATGTAAACACCAGAAGGCTTAGAAAAACTTAAAAACATCAGGGCGACATCCAAGCTCAGAACTTCTGTCCTCAAACCAGAGCACAGAGCATGGCCAGCAGGGTTTTGACATGAGAATCACCCATGCAACCCCCACAGCTCATGAAAACCCTCAGTGCCAACATGGATATGTTTCCTTTTGGCAAATCATCTCCTCAAAAGGCTGCTGAAAACAATGGAAGCCTTTTTCTGGCAACAAAAGCTTTGGAGGCCTTTTCCTGTGCTACAGAGACTATACTGAACTGAAATAAAATGTTTAAATGAAATAAAGATCACCACATCTTTAGATAAAAGTCTTTCTCTCTGTGGAAACCAGCTTCTGCTGTCCTTTCCCTGCCCTCATTCTGAGCCTTAGAGTGTAGATTAACATGTGGTGCAGTCTGGTTTACACCTGGTTGAAGCCAGAAGGGCTCCAGACCTGGAGGTGAAGCAATGTCCTCCCCATTAACAGAATGACAAAACTGTCCTTTGTCTCCTTAAAAAGAAAAAAAAAAAAACCCAGAAGTTTCTCTCCTCAATTAAGTAAAAACACATCTCATAGGATTTGGGGGAAGTCACCTCAAACTGAAGGATAGCCAATTGGACAGGAGCCAAAAAGTCCCACCTGGGCAATTTACTAGAAAAAGTAGAGAACAAAGAAACTAATCGCTTTTGTGGGGTGTTTTACCAGGAGCAAGAACCTCTTGCACCTGGCTCAGTTTTTCTCTGTCAAGAGTTGTGTTATTTTGCCTTTTAATAAAACTTTTTTGTTTCCAACACCGCCACAGAACCATCATGCTGATTTTATGCCTCCTAAGGTAGCTGAGCTATCTCGGGTGTGAAACAGACCTCCAAGAGCTGACGAGACCTGGCTGGAGGAGACCATACACCATGGAGGGATGTCCTGAGTACACCTGGAGCTGGTGCCAGCACACCTTGAAACCTGCCTGAGCTCAGCACGCTCACCCATGGCAGCCCTCCTGATGTACAGACACTTCAAGGCAAACTCATGACTTATTTACCAGCCAATTCCTTGCCTGAGCTCCAAATTCAATCCCAAGGCAGCTCAATTTCAGCAGAGCTGTCAATGTAATGTACCGTGCTCTGCTGCTCTCCTAACCTTTTTTGATATTATGGGATCCTCACTTATTTGTAATGAAACACTATGAATAAATCAATGTATGTTAATACATGAGGTCTTCAATTTTTTATTAAGGTCTCCACCAGAATCTAATTCCCAGCCTTTCTGAAAGAGCCTTTGAAAATCTTTATGTCACTTGGTTTATGACAGGAGGGAAATGTTGCATTTTGAGGAAAAATAAATATCCACTGTTTAAAAAGGGAGGCTTTAATAATAACAGGATAAATAAGAGACCAAGACTGACGTTACTGACATCAGAGAAGGGTGAGAGGATGTGAATCCTGTTATTTGGACAGAGAAGAAAATTCAGACAGAGCTGACATCCAAGATAAGGCAGTGTAACAGAGAAAGGGCATAAATTACACCAGCAACAAGAAAGTACAGAAGCAGAACTCAAAGTAATTCTAATTACAGCTTGTAGGTGATTTCATTGAAAACCAGCTAATTTTTCCAGGAATTACAATCTGGGTTTAAATTTTTATTACATGCCAGACACCTGAGCAAGAGAGACCTTGGAGCATAATGGTTCGTAAAACAAACAAAAAATTAAATACAGGAGGAAAATCTCTACACCCACTGCTTTTCCCTCAGGGAGTCAAGAACCAGCATGGCATGGGACAGTATTCTGAGAGCATATTGCATCAAGGCACTTCAAGGCAAGGGAATTTGTAAGACCACTGGAATTAAATTGGGAAACAAATACTTAAATCAAGAGCCATGACCCTGTCCATGCCATAGCTAAACTCCAGAAAGAAAAATGCATTTAATTTAATGTTATGTAGGAATGAGCCAATGCAATCTTGTATGCTCTGATGGCACATCTAGAGCTAGAATAATAGAAATTCTATAAAACTACATATGGGAATCAGCAAAAGAGGAATTGGGGGAGAAGAAAAGGAACTTCCTATACCTGGGGCACTGAACAGCACATTCACAGGCTGCCCAGGTCAGGCAGTGGCCTATGCAAAATCAGTGGTATTTATTTTCAAGCACATTATACTGAAGGTTATAAATACAGTGAAAGATGCACTTGTCCTTGATCTCCATCCATATAAATAAATGTATTTTGCTACCTTCAGCAGTTCTAAAATCATTACAGAAACAGTTATTTTTCCTTATTAAAAAACCCCTATCCCCTTAAGGCAAAGAGAGCTACAAAAGCTTTCTAAAAGAAAAAAAAAGAAAAAAACCCAAACAATGCAGTGATTTAAAAACAAACAAACAAACCCAGTCTTTATTTTTCTGTTGACTGTAGCAGAGAATGAGTACAAGGGACCTTAAAACAACCTGGGTCAAGTGACAAGTAGCAGAGAAGGAGGCAAGAGCACTTGAGACAATGTCCCCAATTTGATATTGTAGTGTGGGTCAATTTTCAGAGCAACTGCTCACTCAAATCAGACTTCAGGATTTCCCAGTGCTCTTTTCAGGATATATCAACTCCAGCAGAGAGATTTGTGGCACAGCCAAATGCAAGTTTACCTTTTCTGCAGCAGAGCCTCTCCCAGTAGACACAGATCTTGTTAAACCAGGTGGTGTGGGGACATTCAGAGCCACCCTTGTCCCCAAAATTGAACTTTTGACTTGAACACATTAACAGTACCTGGATGCAGCACAGAGAATAGAAGCATAGAGCAAAGCTGTGCATGTGCCCAGGGTCACCTGTAGCAATGATATTTTCTGAAAAATCCCTTTGCCAGGATTTTTCTCCTGAGAAGCTGAGAGGCCTCAGGAACAAAATGTAAACATTGATTATCTGCTGCTGTGGAATGCAACAGGTGCATCTGTGATTGGTCCATGTTGGTTGTTTCTAGTTAATGGCCAGTCACAGTCAGCTGGCTCAGACTCTCTGAGAGTCAGGAACTTTTGTTATCATTCTATTCTTTTTCCTTTACTTGCAAGCCTTCTGATGAAATTCTTTCTTCTATTCTATTAGTATAGTTCTAATATATCATTTTAATATAGTATATATCATAAAATAATAAACCAACCTTCTGAAACAAAGTCAGGTCCTCATCTCTTCCCTCCTCCTGGGACCCCTGTAAACACCACCACAGTCACCCAGTCCAGCAGCAGAAATATTTAGGGGCTGATAAATGCAAATGGTGCAGAAACAGCAACCAATTCTTGCTCTTATCAGGGTTGAGCTCTTCTCTGCTTCCCTCCAGGAGGGCTTTGAGTGACTGGAGTGGGCAGGAAAGGGCACAGAGCCCCTGCCAAGACAGCCCCTGGGCTAAAGGGCACATAGACCCCACAAGGAGGGCCCTTGGGCTAAAGGTAACTGTTCCAGATTGCAGGGCAAGATGTTTTCCATTACCATCTGTATGGCAGATTACCTTTGTCAAGTGGGCAGTTTGCCTTATCTCTCTCTTTGAGTGACCACAATCACACCTTCCTTGGGAGGGGACACCTGCTGATAACAGCTATTGAATGTCCCTGCATGGCTGATAAGAACTACAGCATCCCATTGGGAGATGTGAGCCCAGAGGGAGGAGCCAAGCATTCCTACCTGGATATAATCTGGAGGTTCTGGAACACCAGCACAGCTTCTCCACAGGATTCCCCAGAGGAACAGCAGCTGCCTCTCCTTCCACTGGATCTTCAGAGGAAGAGACTGCACCTTTCTCCAGGATCCCTGCTCCAGCAGAACCAGCCCTGACACTGCAGGAGGGCTGAGCCACAATTCCAATGGGACTGCTGCCAACACCCTGACCCACAGGGTGTCAGGTTGGGTTCTGACTCTCTCAGGGTTGTTTTGGTTTACTGCATTGTTTATTTTATCCTTTTCTTCCCTATTAAAGAACAGTTATTTCCTCCTCCCATATTTTTTATTGCCTGAGAGCTCCTTAATTTAAAATTTATAGCAATCTGGACGGGGAGGGGGTTCATTTTCTCCATTTCAGAGGAGGCTCCTGCCTTCCTTAGCAGACACCTGTCTTTCCAAACCAAGACAGTCACACACAGCCCCTACCAGCAGAGCCCCTAGCTGTGTGCCCACCTCTGGGAGGACTCTCCTCCCCACCACAAGCACCTGATGTTCTCCAAGCTGCCATTTATAAAACCAGAGCTTCTACACAAGCATTTGTATGGCTGAGAAGTGTGTGGATTTCTGAAATTGCTGAGTGCTGCTGCTGCTTAAGCAGCCAAACCCCAGGTGAAGCAGAGGAAGCTGCCCTGGAAACCGAGCTGTCCACTTGGAAAGGAATGCAAACTCTTCCAGCTCAGCAAAAAACAAACAAGCAACCAATCATTTTTTTCTTCCAAGTGAGCTACCTGCTGATTTTCAGCTCTGAGTGCTGCCCTGAGTGTGGATCAACAGCTGAGAGCTCTGTCTCAGACTCATTCCTCTCTGGAGCTGCAGGCACAGCAACAGCAGCTGCCACTCCAGCTGCAGCCACAGCTGGAACTGCCAGCAGCATGTCCTGGGGCTGGCCTGGCACACAGTCCTGCTCTGCCACCTTCCTCCAGCCAGCAGCAGCTCCAAGACACTGGGATTTCCCCTCTGGAATAACCCAGAAGTGCCACACTCCTGGGTTTGTGTGTACCCACGGCCCTGGGTGGGAGGATTTCGCCCACAAAAATCAATTTTTGTATTATTCTCTGTTCATTTCCATGTGTCATCTACCAAATTATAGCTGGGTAAAAGGAAGGAACCAAGAAGTTTCCAGTCTTCTCCACTGATTTAAACTCAATTTTCTTAAGTAAGAGAAATTGCAGGGAATCTGAGTGAAAAACTTTTGAAAAACCATGGAAATTTCCAACTCTGGAGTAATTTATAAAAGCAGAAAAACATGTCTGGAGAAGAAATATGGCACTTCTCTGGAACAAGAAGGATGCTGGAAAAAACACCTGTCTTGTGGTTTGTATGCTGAATATTTATCTTAATTTCTTGTTCCGAGTGTCAAAGCATTTCATTACAAAACAAACAAGAGATTCTAATTTAAAAAAATAAGATGACTCAATCACTTGAAAACAGCTGTTCTAAATTATTTTAAATAATCTATTTTAAAGACAAGCCCAGCCATCTAATACTTCTGTATTCTCAAAAAAAGGAAGAAACATTATTAATTTAAAAGTTTAAAAGCACAGACAGAAAACAAAGAGAAAAATATCCAAAAATATATTTTAAAATATAATTCTGATTGGAAATATTGAAATATTTGTTTTTATTTGTATGCAGAATGAATGAAAGTACAAATAAGAGGAAATTTCTCACAAGACTGAAACTCTATGGTTTTTAACCACCTTCCTGATCTCCCTGCAGGCCAGGTACTGTCCTAAGTGGAAAGTTAAATTTGGCTTGTTCTTTGCTCTGCAAACTGGAATGTCTGTCCAGGGTTTCCATAAAGAATGAAGAGTTTACACATCAGTTCCAGGGGAACTTGATGGTCCCAAGGAAAATTTTAGTGGCCAGCACTGCTATGGATCTAAACACAGCAAAATCAGGCAAAGAAATACACATTAAAAAATGCTAAATCTCCTTGGAACCTCCTTCACTGAGTTAATTAAATGCTTCTCATACTGAAGCAATAAAAGCAATAAATTTGAAAAAAAATCAAAAAGGCAAGTGGTGAAGGAACTCTGAAGAATAAAGAACAGCAATTTTCCCAACAGCACACGAGGGGCAGAGCATTGAACCTGGGGTTCTCCCAGCTGGGCAGGAGGGATGGATTTCAGGAGGATGCTCAGATGTTGAAATCTCCAACAAAGTTTGGTTACATGAGTCCAAATTCTTTGTGCAAGGTAAAACAGGCCAACAGTACAAGTTTGAGTCTACTGGAAACGATCAAAAAAGGCTTTCTAGTTTAATGGCCAGGTGTTCAGTGGTGCATAATTGCTGTGATAGATTGGAGAATAAAATAAGAAAAGATCAGCATAAAGGAGTAGGCTGGTGAACAAATTCACTCCTGGTTGTTTTTTAAGCAACCAGTGCACTCTAGTCCCCATTAACCAGGGGCACCCCCTCTTATTCCATCTTTCTCTCTGTTTTTATCCACTTTAAAGCTCTGAATATTAACTTTTTTAAATCACTGAGCTATGGTAACAACCCTGGAGATGTAGATGTAATATTGAGAGCACAAGAACAGCTCTTCTCTCCTTCCCAGAGCCCAATTTAACACAATTTTCTGGGGAGATGTGAACACTTTGCTAACTGTCATCATCTGTGACTGCAGAACTTCTCTTACAAGGACATAAAACTTTCATGAGGAAGGGAGAAATGATAGCAGAGGTATTAACTAAACTAGGAAGCACAAGTTTATTTCCCACTGCAAGAGAGAAAACACATATTTTAAAAAATAACAAAAATAACCTGCTTGGATTTTTCAAAACTCCAGTGGTGAACAAGCAAATGCACAAGTCTGGAAAACTTTACTCCTCCTTTGAATGGTGGAGGAAGAAATTGCTTTGTCCTCTGCTTTCTAAATTAGAAATGACAGCAAGAGTTGAAAATTAGAAGCTAAAAAAATCCCTATAGAAAAAAAAAAGGGTACCTATTGTTCAAAATGTGGTAATTAAACAGGGAAATAGACCATCAAGAGATGTGATGAATTAACTTTGGGTTTAGAAGTTCCTTTGGAAGAACCTATAATGGCACAAGCACGAGGCCCTAAGCTTGGTACAAGAACAAATTGTGACCAAGATCTCATCACTCCACTGTAATGGCCCTTTTTGCCCCATACTACTGAAATCCTCAGGGAACCCAGGATGGCTATTCAGACTCTCTTTAATCCTGTTAAATAAATAAATTAACAAGGCAGAATATTCTGCTCAAATCACAGCTGATAGATCCATTTAGCCTGCCCATACATTTGGTACATATGAGTAAGATTTCACCCTGATGAATAACAGAGTTGTCAGGATTTTGTGTGTTCATAACCTTAAAACTGAGGGCAGAACACTCCAATGTCTCAGGATTGAGAGCTTGCCTGTCAAGGGGAAAAAAAAAATATGTTCATATATTTCTTCCACAGCAATTGATCCTGGTATGCAGACCACTTTATCTTATATCTTTTGCCATACAGAATTAATCAGCCCCAGTGAGCAGAATTTTGCTCTCTACAGCCATATCCACCATTAAACATTAGGACTTCAAGCTTCCCCTCTGATTTTAGCAATTGCAGCCTGTTTCAATGCAAATGGTAAGTGCTGCTGTTAAATCACACACTACTTTGTGGGCACATTATACAACCTTATATCTATTTTCCATTTTAGTGACAGCCTGCATAGCAGTTTGGGGAAGGCATTTGAAGCCTATAAATCCATTGCATTATTCCCCTACATTCCCAGTGATGTTTGATGTGCCTGTCCTTATAAAACATCCCTTTCTGCAACCTCTCCCATCTGGGGATGATTTGGAGCTGACAGGTAGCTGCACTAGCTCTCTCTATAGATAAAATAGGTTTTTTCCTCCCCTTTTTCACTCAGCAACGCCTCAAGACTAAAACAATCTCTTGCTATGGACAAGAGGGGAGGCAGGACAAGGAAGATGACACAGCCACTCCATGCATGAGTGTGCCAAAGTCAGGAGCAGGGTCTGCAGGGACACCCTCACTGCTCTCTGTCCCTTTACTGAGCTAGAAAAAAAGGCAGATTTTCCTGACTTCTTGCTGCTTTTTGAACTCACTCCTGCCTTGTGAAGCAAGACCTGGCATCAAGACCACTTTTATCCCTCAGTTCTTATCATACTGAGCAGCACACAGGGCACAAGGAGGTGGACTGCCCTGGGAATAAAGATCCCAGAGACTGTCACAGATGTCAGCTCCTCCAGCACTGCTCAGCAAGCAGGAGGCAGCCCGTCCATCCAGCCAGAAAATCCCATTGTCTGCAGCTCCTTCCCACAGGGCTGGGCTCAGCTTCCCCTGCCCTGTGGGACTGTGTCCTGTCCCAGTGCTGACTGCCCTGCTCAGCTGATGGAAAAGCCTGGGACCAAACCCACGGAAACAGCAAAGCTGCTGCCATCCCAGAACATTAAAGCTGCAAAACCAGCCCCAGCTTTAATTCCTTTCTGATATTAAAGTGGAGAGGGACTTTTCATAGGGGCATGCAGTGATAGGATAGGGGGAATGATTTAGGTTTGATATTGTGAAGAAATCCTTCACTATTAGAATGGAGAGGCACTGCACAGGTTGCCCAGAGAGTTTGTGGATACACCATCCCTGGATGTGCATAAATCCAAAGTTGGACAGAGCTTGGAGCAACCTGGGCTAGTGGAAGGTGTCCTGCCTATGGCAGAGGGTAGAATGAGATGAGCTTTAAGGTCTCTTCCAACCCAAACCTTTCTGGGGTTCTTTAATTCTCATTTTGAGAATTTCTTAGGTCCCAATTGCAAAATCCTCTCTGGAGCTGGAGTCACTTCTGTTTACCCAGATGACACCCAGGCAGGCAGGCTCAGCTGTGAACGAGCCTGGCTTAGTGGTGTTCAAATCCTCCTTAGAGCAGCTTTAGGAATGCTCAGTGTTCAGCTGCCAGAGCCAGCACCAGTGCACTCCCAGCCCACACAGAGCAGCTCTGCCAGTGCCAGGCTGTGCCCCTGCAGCCACCAGGAGCTCTCCCCTGTGCCACTTGCTTCAAATTCATAACAGGGCTGGCACAACACTTCACAAATATGATGGAGAATTTTGTCACGGGCAAAGTGTGATTTTTCCAGGGCTGGAAAACATTCTGCAATTCATAAGCGTGCAGAGATAAGGGAGTCAGGTATCAGCGGAGAGCTGGATGTGTTTCACAGGGTTCAGCACTGCAGATGGAGGGGAGGGGAAACCAACTGCAAGGCTTCATGATTGAAAACACCTCAGGAAACAATAGGCTATTTAGTTTTAAATCTTGCCTTACATATTCCACTCCATGCTCTAATAAAGCCTACAGGAAAACTTCATTTCTCCCCGTATCCCAAAAATAAACACAAATCAACTGATGCATTCAAGTCTGACAGAAATATCCTTGAACTCAAAGTTACACAAACATAACCATTCATTTCCCTAGTTGCTGCCTCAGGGAAGCAGTGTTCCTCCAGCCAGGTGTTAAGATGCCACGTGCAATGTGAGTTAACCACAAAAAGGAATTTATTCACAGTGTGGTTTGGCTTGGAAGGGACTTGAAACATCATCTTATTCCAAATCCACTGCAATGGGAAGGGGCATCTTCCACTAGACCAGGTTTTTGGGATGGAAGAAAACCAGCTGCAGTTCAGGGTGTCTGCTGGAAATGTTTTATTTTTGAATTCAGCATGTGCAGAGGATGAAGTGAAAGACCTGAAGTCATCCTACAGAACATCTCACTCACCATCATTTCGAGCACAACAGAGACCTTCCAGAAATTTCATAAGGCTTCTCCACAGTTCTTAATAATCCACAGGGGGATTTATTCTCATGTGGTCAGCACTGAGTTTCCAAACCACATCTTTCTGAACCTGAGTTTGTATCATTCACAAGATACCCAACATCAAAAACAGCTCCAGATTTCAATGGGAAGAACAGCAAGAAACAGCCATTCCCAACCACAGCCTTCTCTTCCTGCTCATTTGACACCTGACAAGACCCATAAGATGCTTTTAAAATTATATATTTGTAACACAGATCATCCCAGCCCCACCAGTGGCTCCTCCCCAGTCCCTGCTCACCAGGCTGAGCCACAAAGATTTAATTGTCCCCTCCCCTGCAGTGACAGCTCTGAGCAGCAGGGCTCAAGCTGGGTAAGGACAATTAGCCCTTCTGAATTCAAACCTGGCAAGCCAACACCTTCCCCAGCCTGAAACTCATGGAGAATGAAAATCAGCTCTTTTCTCCCCCTTGCTTGGGGTCACTCTCAGAGCCACACTGCCCCAGTAAAACACCACTGCATGGGCACCTGATGCAATAGAACAGTGAATTACAGAATCACAGAATAATGAGGTTGGAAGAGACCTCTAAGTTCATCAAGTCCAACCTGTGCCCTAACACCTCAACTAGACCATAGCACCAAGTGCCATGTCCAGTCTTTTTTTAAACACATCCAGAGATGGTGATACCACCTCCCTGGGAAGAGCATTCCAGTACTTTGTTATTCTTACAGACTCCTACAGAGTCATTGCCTGCTGAACCCAAGAGCAAAAAGCAGGTACAGGTCTATGGGACAAGCCCAGGCTTTGGTTATCCTCCTTTTTCTGCAGAAATCCTCACTTTCAGGCATTAATCCTACTTTTAATCTTGGCAAACTGCAATTTCAGCAGACGATTAAAGATCATTTGCTTTCCAGAGGTGAAATATAATTGTGGCTTTTTATCATTTTAAGTAGCTACAGAGATTCTCCTCCTGCAACAGAGATTCCACTCCAGGTTCCCAGCACATGGAGACTGGCACAGTCCCCATCCCTGTTTACAGCATGGCTGGTAGCACTTGCCACTTCCAGCTCTGAGGCTGGTATCAAGCAGAGTGTAAATCACAAACAGCCAGGGCCCAGAATGGGGGCCCTACATTTGATTTCAAGTTCAAAGCTGAGAGTGTCAGAGTTGGAGGACTCAGATCTGTGTTTTGCAGCAAAGCATGCTAATATTTTGTCTAGCTCACCTCCATCTTCACATTCCAGCACAAGCCTCACTTGGGTGCGAAAGATAAGGCATGAAGAACATAAGGAATCCCTTCTTTTCCACATACATTATCAGAGCTGCTTGTTTACATGAAGGGAGCAGGAGAGAAGCATGATTCTTCAACAACACCCCATGGGCTGTTAAATGTAAGGAATGTAATAGCAGAGACTCAATTCAAAGAATCACAAATGGTTTGGGTTGGGAGGGACTTTGAAATTAATCCAGTGCCATCCCTGCCATGGCAGGGACACTTTCCACTGCCCCAGGCTGCTCCCAGCCCTGTCCAGCCTGGCCTTGGGCACTGCCAGGGATCCAGGGGCAGCCACAGATTCTCTCAGTGACCAACTCCAGTGCTGCATCACCCTCTTAGTAAAGAAGCTTTTCCTAATATCTAATCTGAATCTCTGCCCTCATTCAGTTTAAAACAATTTTCCCTCGTCCTGTCTTCACAAAGCCTCTCTCTAACTCTCCTATAGGCCTTTAGGTAAAGGAAAGTGCTCTAAGGTCTCCTCAGAGCCTTTTCTCCTCCAGGCTGAGTCCTGGAGGGCGCTTTAGGGTCCTTTCCAACCCAAACCATTCCAGGATTCTCTGAACATTCCTGCCCCTGTCACAGACTGATGAACACAGGAGCAAAAGCAGCACAGAGGGGAAGTCACAGCTTTAACCCCAAACCTTGTGGGAAGCCTTACAAAAGTCTCAATATTCCTAAGACACAAGAAGCATAAGAAGCCTGGCTGCACACCTGGACACATCTGCAGGGGATGAAGGGCAGGAGGAGCACTCAGCACAGGAACACCACACCAAGGCAATATTCTGAGCCCTCAAACACACATTTAACCTCCTCTCCTGCCAATGGGATCTGAAGTGCATCCCTACCTTCTCATCTCAAAAGCAGAGGATCAGTGAATCAAGCCCAGAGCTCTGTTCTTATCCCAACATCAACCTGGGATCACTCACACAAAAAAATTAAAAATTCTTCTGCAATGAAGGAATCACAGAGCACTAAAGATGAGGACTCACTTGTAAATCAGTTCTGAAACCTATTAAAAGAGAATTTACTTTTCTGTGTTGATTTTTTCCCCTTTCTTTCTGGCTTCTATCTTAAAATTTTCAGACTTAGAGCAGAAATGAAAGCAACTCAAACCCCAAAAATCCATGAATAATAAATAAGAATGGTCATACTTTGCTAACCACAAAATGCCTGTACCTCACCATGCTTTTTACACACCTAGTTTGCCATACTAGAAGCAAAAAGCATCACAAGAGCAGGTACAACCATTTTTTGACATCATGTGTTAAAACAATGACTCTGACATCACTTTTTACAGTTGTCTCTCAAGCTACACCATCAAGTTTTCTCAACTTTTGATTGTTTTTTTTCACCAGAAAGAAAAAAACCCCACCAACTTCTATGGAGAAAGTGTGGGATGAAAACAGGCTATGCAATTTTCCAACCCATTTTCCAAATTTTTAATATCTTCACCCTTCCTGTCTAGCATAATTGCCAAAAAATAGTTTGGCCACTTACAAGATTTTGGAAACTGCTTCAAGACTAAATGAGCCCTGCAGAACAGAATGGAAGCCAAACCAGCTCCCCCATTAATACACACCTGCCATAAGTAAGAGGGCAAGAAATTCCTCCTGAAGCCAATGTAAAAACCTTGTTTTAATGCCCTAAGTAATAGCAAATAATCCACCTGAACTGCTTCATCCAGCAGGAAAAAAAAAAAAGCCAAGCTGCTTCTGAAACACTCTAGCAGAAAAATGGTCAGCTTTGAGCTAGATAACAGTGAAGAAAATAAATGTTTATATGCAAAACATTCACTAGGAATTTAGTGCTTAAGAAGTTATCTTGTATTAGTATTTATAGCAAGATGGAACACATTTTCCTGAGCAGCTCTGCAAAGGTGGCCAAGGTTGAGGTTCTCACGAATATTGCTCAGGCTGTGATGGAGCTGGGCTTTGCAGAGCTCTCTGCTGGGACCATCTTGCTGTGCCAGTGGGATAAAAGGGGCAGGATCCAGGCACAGCCATAGGGTGGGTCTGGGGAAATGGAGAAGGGGGATAGAGCTCCCCAAACCCCATCTCAGAGCAGCACAGAGGCCGAGCCTGAGGCGTAAAAAACCAACTGCCCCAATCCCAAAAATCTCTTCTGAACCTTCTATTGAAGAAAAAGGTGAACCTTGGATGGGGAACAATGCGCTCTGACTCCACGATTCAGCAGGCTGAACAATTGCTTTATTAAAACTATACTATATTACAGTAAGGCTGTATCATAACCATACTAAAGAAAAACCTGTGACTGTCTGAGACAGCCAGGACACAGCTTTGACCCAACTGGCCAAGGAAACCAAACAACCCTCTGCAGAATCCAACTGACAAATCACCTCAGGTAAACAGTCTCCATAACACATTCCACATGTGCCAAGCAACAGGAGCAGCAAGTAGAGATAAGAATTGTTTTCTCTTCTTCTCTATGTGCTGCTCCAGGAAAAATGCTGGGAGAGAGAATTATGCCTCTCTCTGTTGAGAGAATGTGAATGCCACACCTTCTACATCTCAACATCCTGTACCAGCTAAAACTTAAAGAACTCATTCTACATTTTTGCTGTCATCCTATCAAAGGGGTTCCATACTGCTGTCTTGTTGCCACAAAAGTTTCATACCTGCTTGGTGTTCCTCATGGGCATCTCCTCTAAGCACTGACTCTTTCTTCTTCACAAAGCAGCCAACTGACTCCAGTTCCCCCCTCACCCAGCCACCCCACTCTTTTATAGCATCTTCGCCTCATTGGGTACAGCTGTGGCCTGTTAAAGTCAGGCCTGCTCCTAATCTTTGATAATAGACCCTGCTGCAACTCCTTAGGGGTAAGATTACTTTCTACACTATCTTTGTTTTCTTATATATTATCCCCCTAAACATTTCCATTCAAAAAAGCCATTTAACCCTCCTAAACTCCTGAATTCCTCCCATAACATCCTCCCTTCTTCCCATCCTTGCTGGAAAGTTCCTGGTCCCTCCCTCTCCCAAGGGCACATGGCTTGACACTGACATTTTGCTTCCCCCTCTAATAAAAAAAAAAAACACATCATCAGAAAGAACAAATCCTGTGCCCAACATTACAGAGCCTTTAAAAGACTTCCCAGTGCTCACATCCAGAGGCTTTTCATTTGTGCACTGACTGTTTGCAACTTCTGCAGAATAAACTCACTGCTGCTCATTCCCTCTTGAATAAATCCTGGACCTGATTTTCTAATATCCTGGGGATAATCCAAAGCCAGAAGACATCTGGAAATCCTCCATCACCTTGGAAAAACAACATCCTTTGCTCCTCAGGACAGAACTGCTTTGGAGCAAATACATGGGATATAGCTTTTGCAGACACATTAGGTACTACATGAATAAAATCCCATTACTATTGTGGAAGAGGTTGTCTCCAATCAGGTTTGCTGCAGTAAGTTTCCTGCTTTATTTACCTGAACTATATTTTCCTAGAAGCCAGAGGCTGTAAAATCCACAGTTTATAAAGCAAGTTAAAAAGTTCCAACCAAAACAAATGTTTCTTTTTTTTTTTAAGTGACTTCCCACACAAAGGTTTCTCTGAGCTATCCATTAGCTCCAAGTGAGCTGTGTCTCACTGAACAGCTAAATACTCTTTCTAGAGGGAGAAAACACACAGCAAGTGCAGAAAATGTGTTCCAAAATCAGAAGTTGAGACAATGCTCCTCCCCAAGTCATCACAGTGCTCCAGGATCACTGAGGGCATCTGACCTGGGCACAGGACTGACCACACAGGGTTGCTCAAAGGATAAGACTTAAAAATCCAGTGCCTACCAACCTCTTGCCTACTAAAAAAAAACTGGAGAAGGAAAAAAATACTAAATATACCAAAATATACCAATATAAACCAGCTCTTTGTGTGCCTCTCTGCATAAATATCTCCTCATTTCCTAAAATCCAGCTGTCTTCAAATAAAACTGCTGGTCCACAGGGTGTCCAAATGAGCAATCCCAGGACCCACATCAGAGAAGCCTCACACAGAACTCAGGGCAGAGGCTGATTCATTTTGTTCACACAAGGACAAACTAAAGCCAGTTCCAGACCTTTCTCCCCATGCTACATTGATTTTTGTGTTTTGCTCAATTTTAAAAACATGGGCATTCACTCAAACACTGACTAGCACAAAAATAACTGTATTATGTGCATTATGGCCCATTTTACATGGTAAGGTTTATTTCAGCTGTGTTATTTTGTTTTCTGAAGGCACAGTGTGGAGACATTGTGAATGAAAAGTGAACTGTTAAGATCTTTAGATACCTCTCAGCTCCAGGTCTGGTTTTGTGGTGCTGTAATCAACTTCCAATCCACACAAAAACATTCCAATCACACCTTAAAAATGTTTTGCAAAACTCTTGGCATAAGGCACTTGCTGGACTTCATTACATTTGCCTGCTCTCGGGTTCCAAACAGAAGTGAAAAAAGATACTTTTCTGTTCCCTTTTTTAATAGTCTATTGAATTTTCTTACTACTTCATCTGTAGGAATATTGTCAGCCATTAATTTTGTTTATTGGCTAATCCATTAGATTGGTTCAACTCCCTTTGTTTTCCCCACATTAACAGCAATACTCTGAGCACTCTTCACTCCACCCTAGGGACACTCCAAAGATATTTTCAATTGTTTTAGGTGGCATTGAAAGTCTTCCCAGCTCTGAGTCTCAAAGAACAAATTTTAATCCAATTTATTTTTCCAACTCCCCTTTTAGGGTGATCTCCCTCTGCTGCTTCTTCCCTTTTGCTAATAGGATGAAAAATCAGAGGAGCCTGGCTAGTTCCACCTCTCCCTCTCTTTTATAAATAAGGAGAACAACCTCCACAAAGAATGCACTTCAACTCTTTAGAGACTCTTTTGGGGTCCTACCCTGGTGTCTCCTTATCACAAAAGTTCCATACCTTCTTAGTGTTTCTTGTGGTCATCTCCTCAGAGCACTGACTCTTTCTTCTTCACAAAGCAGCCAACTGACTCCACGTTCCCTCTCACCCAGCCACCCCACTCTGTTATAGCATCTTCTTCTCATTGCTTACAGCTGTGGCCTGTTAAAGTCAGGCCTGCTCCTAATCTTTGATAATTGGCCCAGCTGCAATTCCTTAGGGGTAAGATTGCTTTCTACACTAGCTTTGTTTTCTTATATTCTATCCCCCTACACTTCTCCTTGGCAAGGGAGTCCCCAGGAGCACACATGGAATTTGCTCTGGGTCTGTCCTGCTTGGTGCAGTGTTGTCAAGTTTTATCTTCATTTTTTTTCTTTCTTCCCCAGGGGTTTTTCCAGCTTCTAGCTGCTTCCATTATCTCTCTTTCTTCAGGGAGGTCCCCACCCTGATAGGTGTCCTCCTCACACAGGATCACCACTTAACAGAGTCTTGGCTTCCTTTTTGCCAAGGTCAGGATTAAATCATGAGTCAGTATTTCTTGTTCAGACTCAGATTTAAGTGCTGTAGAGCTCACAGTTTGTGAGACTGTAGCATAGACAAGAACTAATAAATATATCTAACAAGCTAAAAATGGAGCCCTATCTCTCTTCCTACAAGGCCTTTTAACAATAAACAGTCCAATAAAGAAATGGCACCTAAATTATTTTTACTTTTAAGCCAATAACCAACCACCTCGTGACCCACAAAGGGGGCTTTTTTATCCAATTACACAAAACCACCCAAACCCATGGAGAAGAAGGTGGATAAGAAGGTGAAGAAGAAGATAAAGAAGAAGGACCAGCCTCTGTCCTAAAACCGCCATCTTGCTTTATATTCTAAACCCTTAAACCTTAAAATTTTCACCATGTGATATCGCACACTTCTATTCAAACTCCACACCCATAATATCACAATATCAAAGCTAAATCTGTCATTCCATTTTGGAAGCTTCTCCATGGCCGCAGGTCAAATGCAGTGTTCTCTTGGGGACCAGAGCCTGTCAGCACAGAGCCAGAAATTCTCAGTAACCGGGGTTCCAACAAAGTGTTCTGCATTCCTTGATTTCCCCAGAACTCCAGAAGGGTTTGGGGAGGGCAGAAGGGGAAGGAAGCAGCTTGGCTCCTCAGTGCCACTGTCACCCTGTGTCAGGGATGCCACAGTGCCAACACTGGGCACAGAGCTGGGGCAGGGGCAGAGCTGCAGTGCCTTGATGAGCAGCCAGAGGAAATCCTGAGTTTTTAATGTGTCCTGGTGAGGAGGTGACCAAGGTTAATTGCTGCAGATGCAGACTTGGGCTTCCCATACTGGGATAAAACTCAGCCTGAATGGCTCGGGCACTTTTCAAAGTGTACTTCATCAGGTTTCCATTATAAAGCACAATTAGAGGAGCACAGAACAAGAAATGGTGGATGTTTCTTCCTCTTTAAGGCATTTCTTCCTCTGCCACACTGTCCCACATAGCCAGTCACCGTGACCCTGGGCTGTGCTTCCCACACTGCAGGATGAGTGCAGCAGGGCCAGGGGAGGAAAAGCAGGAACCCCCTCAGGCTCTGACTCCAGGCTTTTACAACCCCAGGCAAGTATGTAAAGGACACTTAGTCACAGTGATTCATGCAGCAAATCATCCTGATGCCACATTCTCCTCCATCCACCCAGATCACACTTTTCAAATCCTAACAGAGTTTCTGTAATTTTTTTTTTTTCTGGATGTCTGACACGCTGCAGACTGTTTTAAAGATGACTGAAAAACAAGCTAGCCAGGATAATTAAATTTGCTGTACAGTACTCTGCACCTTCAGAAAAAATGTTCCAGGGGAAGGAAAGTAGTCCAGGGTCTTCCACAAGTCAAAATGGGTAGAGGATTTACTAATTCCTGCAGGACTCACATTACAGACTTCAAAACTCTAAATTCCACCACTAGAAAAAGGATGTCTATTTGTGGTCAAGCTTGAGTTGTAATTTCAGCAATAAAAGCCCTTGATCAGCGCAAGCCTTTATTTTCTGATTGTCTCAAGTGATCCATGATCTCAACCTCAAAGCCTTATAGTGGTTCAGCCTCAAAGAACATAAAAATAATTGCATGTTATTGGACATATCAAAGCTGTGAATAAAGTATTTTTCACCAGCTTCTTTTAGCCCGATTTCAGGGTTTTACAGACCCTTGAAATGAATTTTCCAAATCTGGTAAGTCAGTTGAAGATGGCAATAGGCTTCAAATAAAAAGTGTAGAAACATTATGCTTACCCATACCTGAAAGGCAAAATAACTTCAGATAGTTGTTGCCTAAACTTACCCTGAAAAAAAAAAAATCAGGGCATTTTATAGAAGGAAAAAGGTCCTTTATTGACAACTTGAGCTTGGTACAAAGTATAATTTAAATAGACTGAAGCAGACTTAGCAGCTGCTCCTGGACTTACTGGAGTATTAGAGCCTTTCACCAGCCAGTATTCAGAATCTGAATAGGAATAACAAGAACAGGAATTTGAATGAGACTCAGCTTCAGCTCCCACATCTAAAACGCAAGGAGGGTGGCATCAAAATGTGGCAAATTAGAGTGCAGGCACCTGGTCCTGAAAAGTCACGCAGAAAACTTAGTTTATACTGCTTCGCCTTATTTCTCATCAAAATAATTTGGAGGCTTGAACATGAAACAGATTTGTGAATTCACTAGGGAGCCAGAGAGAGTCATCACACAGTAATGGAAAGGCAGATTTTTTTATTGATTCAAATTAAGGGTAATTTATTGAAAAAAAAGCCACAATTTGCATGAAAGCCGTTGCTGAAAGACGCAGCAGTGTAAGTGTGTTTTGATCCATTTGACTCAAACACACACACAGAGCCTGCTGGGTGCAGAGAGCAGAAGCTCTGCAGTCACTGCAAGAGAAAACCAATTGGTGCTGAACCTTTGCTCTGACACAGCTCAGTCCTTTGGCACTTCAAGTTTCTCCCCTCTTTTACTCTATCATGAGCACTCTGGTCATTCTTATCCTCTCTGACCCTTCCAAGCAATGAAATCTAATTGTCCTCAGCTTCAGAAAGTCCCAGGATCCCCAGTCAGTGGATTTTTGTCCTTAAAGTGTGAGGAGCCTTTGTTGCACAGCTCTTGGAAACAGAACAAACCTGAACTATTCCAGGGAGATCAAGCAACCACAGGGGACATCTGAGTGCAGGTCTCAGACCTAAAAACATTGGTGTTGTCTACATCACAACCATTTGCCAAGAGAAGCCATTGCTCCACGGGGAAGCTGCTCAATTCTTCCAGATTTGACATTTCTCAAACATAGATGAAATCTTGATGATAAAACTGGACAAACTGACATATTAGAGAAATTGCAGCAGTCATGGAGCAACTCTGGCTCCAAATGTAAACACTTCCAAAACGAAATGCTTCATCTTATTTTAATTGCTGGATCCCCTACAGCCAGAGTTCCAGGGATAGGCTACTAATCCCAGAGTTTAACTGGAGTGTGGATGGGACCAAATGGGCACTGCCCAGGCTGCCCAGGGAATGGGCACGGCCCCGAGGCTGCCAGAGCTCCAGGAGCTGCCAGGGGTGCCCAGGGTGGGGCTGTTGGGGTGTCTGGGCAGGGCTGGGGCTGCCCTGGCTGATCCTGGGGGTCTCTCCTGATGCCTCAGATTTCAGCTTTTATATTTTTCAGATTCTATTCTGCTTTAGTGTGTAAGTCTAGGATTCATATTAAGGAATAGTAAGCTCTCTTCACAGAGTAGGGGGACAAAACAATTCCTGCTCTAGCTGGGGACCAAGGACAAATGATCCAAATCTCAGGCCCAAGAGCAGAAACAATGGTGGACTGAAGAGAGAAAAACATGGATGAGACTTCATGGGCTAAAGCTGTAACTGGATAATCAACTCCAATATGCAAATGAACCAAAACTTATAAAAGCGTGAGACTCTGTGACCACTCATCCATTTTTGTGACCATTTTGGGTTGTGCTGCCCAAGGTGGATCCATTGAGGCATCTTAATAAATCCCTACTTTATTCTTTAGCTCCGTCTAGTCTGTTCCGGGTCAGCCTTCACAAGGCATCACTCCCAGCTCAGGATATTCTCATCTGATTGTTTCCTCCTCCTCCTGAGCTGTGGCAAGGAATGAGGCTCCTGTGTGATCCTAACCCCATCAACCCCACCTGGAGCACTGGATTCCCTTCCCCAGCTCTTGAGACAACCAGGCTGTTTCTCCTGGAGCTCCTCACTACAAAGCTCACATGTTTATGAGGAAATAATGTAAAACACCAACAGTCCCTGCCTTCAGCACATCCCTGGCTGCTGTCCCTGTGTCACACCACAGCCAGGTTATCAGTGATGGCATTCCTCCCTGTGAACAGGTTCTTTGTGCCACCTTCACACATTATTGATCTCTGCAGCTAAATTTTCCCAAGGGATTTAAGCCAGGTTTCATCTGCTTGGAAGGCTTGGAGATTTGAGAGAAGTGATTTCTCTCCCCCAGCCACAGAGTGGCTCCTTTAACACATTCCCACATTTGCATTTTGCCATTTGCATATGCACAGTTTAATGCCAGAGCAGCACTGTAAACAGGACTGTTAGTTTTATGAAAATCTGACTTTTGGGGGGAATTGCTTTGTGCCAAACAATAGTAAAAAGCAGGATCCAAAGTAAATCTTACAGTGAAGGGAGAAAAACCCACTTATTACAAGACTAGGAAAACTGCATGAAATGCTGAGGAGCCTCTTACAAAGGCAAATTATCCCACAGCGTAGATGGCAAAGGGATCATTTACATTCCCAGTCCGTAAAAAGCAGTGATTAATACAGCTAGAGAAAATGTAAAATTTAATGAGTAACTGAAGTGTTCAAACAAACTGCTAGTTTAATAAAGCAGAATAACAGGGCCAAAGTGTTGGGAATAAAATCCCAAGGTTCTGTTAGCAGAGAGAAAATTCATGGATGGAGTGAGCAAAAGAAAAGGTGATTTAACATCAAAGGAAATAATTACTCTTCATCTAAATAAGAATTAGAATGAACATTTATATTGTCTTTTCTTCCCCTCCGAATGTCTGCAAAACTCTTATTTATTTTAGTTTACATACTTAGCTAATTAAAGCTCTAAAATAATATAAATTTTTATGGGCCATTTTTGGAGAAAACCAGCTTAACTAAAAAAAATCTCAGGCACTTTGAATACTGCATCAAGGTTCTATTAGCTTTCATGGTGCAATATTTATTTTTTTTTTTTTAAACTGCCTCCTGCTGAATAATTACAATCTTATTTTTAAGCAATTTTTAAAAATTACTCATGGATCGCAGACTTTCATTCTTAATGGCTTGAATTTAGCAATAACCTGCACTGGAGTTGGCAAAGAAAATATTGAACCAGGGTCTCAGCTGATGCAGAGGGAAAACCTTGCTGATGTTGGGCTGTTTTTCTGAGCTGTGTCTGAAGGGTGCTTGACTCTGCAGCTCCAGCCCTGTGTCACCCTGGTTTTTTAAGATTTTCTAAGCCTTCTGATGTTGACATTCACTTTCTTACACATTTTCTGTAAATAACTCATTGTTTTGCATTCCTTTATGGAGGAGGAGAAATTTGATGGACTGTTGGTTTGTCCAGTGTCACTGGAGAGGTGGCACTGTCACCCTCCAATCCACTGTCACTCTTGGAAAACTATAAATGTTGGAGTCAGAAAATAAACTTCTCTTTTCCTTCACCTTGAGAAGAGTGGTGTGAGCTTGTGTTCTTTCACGTCCTATAGTGACAGCCCTGCAAATCCATTTCCTCCTCCAAGTGCTGAGTGGGGTCCAGCTCATCTCCTGTCTCTCCAGTGTTAGCTCTACAGGCCAAATGTGCCTGTTATTTTTATTGTTATTTTTTTTACCCCATTTCTCTGAACTGAGCCACACAAACCCAACATGATAAAGGGTCAGGGAAGCCCAGGATGCTGCTAGGCAAGGCTGACAACTCTTCACTGAGAGCTTTTCACTCCTCACAATGTGCAGCTAAAATGTCTGTGAAAAAGACAGTCCAACTCCCTCCAGAAGTAATACAGATATTTTTCACAACTGCATCTTCCTCTCCCAACAACAACCACCTACCACTGTGCAATGTAGTCACAAATAGATCCATGGAGAGCTGCTACTAATAACTTGCATTTTGCGGCTCCAAATATTCAGCTATTAGAGTGAGAGTGGTGAGATAGATCTACCCAGAGCATTGTAAAAGTCAAGATGCCCTCTGAAAACATGGGAACATCTTGACCCCAAAGTGCCAAGGTGGACATTGAAAAGACAAGGCAGAAATAAGGGTTCTCCAGGAGCCCTTTTGGAAAGAACCACTTTGCATTCATGCAGCATTGTCATCATAACCTCAGGACCTCTCCTATAATTAGGAGCTCCTGTATGAGGATTTTAGCCAGGCATTTTCATCCCAGGTATGTTTGTCATGTTGGAAGTATGGTACAATGAATACCCTGAGTGGGAAGAGAGTAATGGCAGTACAAGAGCACAAGCCACACTCCAACACAAAGTCATTATTTCATAGTCACCGATGTCTGCATGGCTTGCTGCTCACAGAACTCATCTGCAGAGAGAGGACTCTTCCCACTCTCACAGCAAGTTCTGGCTTAATTTCAGACACTGGGAGGTTTGTGGGCTTTTTGTTCACCCTCTTTCACTCCCTCGTACAGTTACTTTTATTTTTACTGTCACATTGGCAAAAATCAATGCACTGAGAACACAGCTGCTAGAAACACTTGTTAGGGACAGTAGGATACAGCTCAAGGTCCCTCACACACACCCTCTCTTTGCACTGTCTGTAACACCCATAAGAGGCTGGAAATGGCAGCATTTCCAGGGAAAAACCAGGAAAAAATAAAGGAAGAAAAGCCAGTTTTAGTGAAGAGACACTGAGATTAGCTCAGCTGGTCAGAGCCAGGTGCTAAAAACACAGCAGCTGGTGGTTCAGCCCCTGTAAGGGCCATTCATTTAAGAGCTGGATTTGCTAATCCTTGTGAGTCCCTTGCAACTCAGATTATTCTGTAAAATTGATGATCAAACCCCAAGTCCGCTGTTATTAGATTAGTCTAGAATAGTAATATTTAGAACTTGGGTGTAAGTGCACCCAAAAATTCATCAGCCCAGGCAGTTCTTGCAGTGTGTGTGTCCTGAATGAAAGGAATGACCTCAGACATCTCTCTAGAAGTCAAACTCAAGTCAGATTTACACAGATATCTGCTAAGAGATTTGGCTTCTTGAGCTACAAAACTTACCTAGCCATCCCTTCAGCTTCCAAAGTTTGCAAAGAAGGCAGGAACCCATCATCTCTTCCATGGCCATCTCTTGTCCCTGCCTCAAACGTGTGACATTGGCTCCTGAACACTGCAGGCTCAGCATTGACATTAAATTTAATTTAATATCATAAAACTGCATTGATGCTTAGCAAGAGCCCCAATCCACTAAAGCATATTTCCCTCTAGGGACTTGGGCATGAAAAGGAAAAGCTGCTGAACAGAAGGCAACATATCTTCCTCTACATTTATATCCAGAGACATATCTGCCTGCAATGGCAAGTAGGAAAAACAAGTGTCACCTCAGAGAAGAGCTCTGTCACCTCATCTGTTACCTTCCTCAGCAAAACAATGGCTCTCTGAGGGGCAGAAAAGGCTGAATGGGTTGTACCAGATTGTTTTCAGCTGCAGGCAATATTTATAATCACTAATTTATATGCAGAAGTATTTATAAACAGTAAATTTAGAGACTGTCATCTTGGCAAAGTCTGCACAAGCCATGCTACAGAGCGTTCTGCCCAAATCCTGCAGCCCTTTAAGTGAGAACAGGCTGCAGAGGAAAGAGGTCCTCCCATAAATAATTAGTTATCCTTTATCAGGATGAACACTTGAAATATCATCAGTAGGAGCCACCACATCTTCTGAATGGAACTAAATGAAAAATAAAATTCACCTCTATCTTCTGAAGCACCACCTCTTCCAACAGTTACTATGGAGCATGGAAACTAACTCAAAGCTTGTTGAAGACTGCAGTGCAAGATGTTTTCAATTACCATCTGTATGGCAGATTACCTTTGTCAAGTGGGCTGTTTGCCTTATCTCTCTCTTTGAGTGACCACATTCACACCTCCCTTGGGAGGGGACATCTGCTGATAACAGCTATTGAATGTCCCTGCATGGCTGATAAGAACTACAGCATCCCATTGGGAGATGTGAGCCCAGAGGGAGGAGCCAAGCATTCCTACCTGGATATAATCTGGAGGTTCTGGAACACCAGCACAGCTTCTCCACTGGATTCCCCAGAGGAACAGCAGCTGCCTCTCCTTCCACTGGATCTTCAGAGGAAGAGACTGCACCTTTCTCCAGGATCCCTGCTCCAGCAGAACCAGCCCTGACACTGCAGGAGGGCTGAGCCACAATTCCAATGGGACTGCTGCCAACACCCTGACCCACAGGGTGTCAGGCTGGGTTCTGACTCTGGCAGTGTTGTTCTAGTGTACTGCATTGTTTATTTTATCCTTTTATTTTCTCTTTTCCCTATTAAAGAACTGTTATTTCCTGCTCCCATATTTTTGCCTGAGAGCCCCTTAATTTAAAATTTATAGCAATTCAGAGGTGTGGGGAGGGTTTACATTCTCCATTTCAGGGGAGGCTCCTGCCTTCCTTAGCAGACTCCTGGCTTTCCAAACCAAGACAAAGCTGTCCACTGCTTTTGCTGTTATTGATTTCCCTCTGTTCACTTGGGGAGAGGGTAAGAAACATGCACTGCACAAAGAGATGCACTGCACATGGTGCCAGCACTTGGGTGCTCAGGGCAGCACGGCTGCATTTTGCTGGGAAGGCTCACAGCAAGCAGGGATCCTAAAGGGATCAGTGCCATCCAGCAGGAACACTTCACTCCCTAAGAGCTGCTGTCAGTTTTCTCATCTACACCTGACACAGTTCAGTAATAGACTGGTGAGGACTCTGAGATCTCCTGAGCAGATGGCAGTTCTGCCAATCTCATCCAGGACCCAGCCTGTTCAGCACAGCAACACAGGGAGCAGAAACTCAAACCACAATCTCTTACCCACCTGCCACAGACTGGCAGGAATGGCAAATCACTGCTGTCCAGGTCTGTACAATAAATGCTACTATTGGTACAAAAAGGTGGCTTTCTCCAAAAAGCAGATGCTACCACTCCTGACACACCCACCACTGTGCACAGCAACAACTGGAGAGTTGTTTTCTTTCTGTGCTTATCTAATTTCAGACAACACTGAAACACCAATGTGGAACTGCACACAGATGCACACTCAGCCTCAGCAGGTTTAGAACCACCTACCAAAACTCTGCTGGGTTTATCTTATGCTGAACTGATTAATCACAGGCAAGTCTTCCAGGAGCAGTGTGTGCCCCCAGCACATCATTAAGGATTATGTTCACACATCCTCTGTTTAGACAGCACTATGTTAAATCCCAGCAAATAACTTGGTCACTGAGATGTGTGTGGAGCCCGTCAGGAGGGAAGCTGCTAAAACAATTATGTAATCACATGAAAAAGCAGTGGGTAAACTGCACATCTTGGTTCTTCCTGGGCATGAATGCTTCACTAGGGCTTCCTCTTCATCAGATTTGCTGGGGAAGAAAAGAGCCACTGCTACCATGTTTCCCTGTTAGAAATGTCAGGTACACTGACATAGTTTTTGTCTCACACCACTGAGGAGCTCAGGGTAAAGGAAAACACCAAGATTTCTGTCGCAGACATCTTTTATGAAAAATCCTTTCCTTAGGATTTTTCCTCCTGAGAAGCTGGGAGGTCTCAGGAACAAAATGTAAACAATGATTATCTGCTGCTGTGGAATGCAACAGGTGCATCTGTGATTGGCCCATGTTGGTTGTTTGTAATTAATGGCCAATCACAGTCAGCTGGCTCAGACAGAGAGCTGAGACACAAACCTTTGTTATAATTCTTTGCTATTCTATTCTTAGCTTGCCTTCTGATTAAATTATTTCTTCTATTCTTTTAGTATAGTTTTAATGAAATATATATAATAAAATAATAAATCAGCCTTCTGAAACATGGAGTCAGATCCACATCTCTTCTCTCATCCAAGAACCCCTGTGAACACGGTCACAGATTTCCATGCAGCAGGCAGAACTGCAGCTCATCGATTGTCACCCTTCCCTTGACAACTCCTAGCAAACCACTGTAGCTGCAGGGAATTTCTCATGGTCCAGAAAGGCTGTTCCAAAGTCCTGCAAAGTCCACAGTCTTTATTTAAACCTGTCAGCAAAGCAGCCAGAAATAGGTGTCCCTCTGCTGCAGGATTACACAACTTAAACTAGTAGCAGGTAACAAGGGATTTCCTAAAAGTCTTTCCCAAGCAGCTTTCTTGGCACTTATTACCATGACAGAGGAAAAGGAGAGCCTAAGGAACTCAGCTGGCAGCATGGCAGACCTTAGCCTCAGGCAAAGCAGAATGAATTCCCCTGTTCCCAAGTCACTGCAATTCATAGCCCAGGGCTGTGTCTCATTACTCCTGCCCAAGCCAAGGCTGCCACAACCTCAGTGTCACTCCAGCACAGACTGGTCTCCTGCTGGCAACTCCTCTGAAAGATGAAGCCATGGGTTTATCTAGCTGGAAACCTGTTGTCTGCTAGAAAAAGAGGTTTGGAAAGAAGAAAGAATGCTTCTGGAGTGAGGGCTGTTGCAAGACAGATTTTATAAAATATAATGAGAGAGAAAGATTAGAGTGTGAGGGAAAGGATTGAGTTGCATCCACCCAGCAGCAGTGATTGCTCAGCAGCAACATGGATGAGTTCACAAAGTTCACTTGTAATAAGGATGTTGGATTGGTGAGGATGTAGCTTTTGTCTGGATAACCTGAATAATTTCTAATTTGTCTGTGGCCTAAATAAGAAAAAGGCAAGTTAGTAATGCTGTATATGCATTTTTTCTCTTTAAATTTAGTGCAAGTTCAACACTCTCACAGAGACAAAGTCAAACAGCTCAGAAAAATCTTTTGGCTCAATAGAAAAAAACTTATCAAGCACTAAAAGGAAAAATATTCTAGACAGTAACATGCAAGAGTCCTGTATGCATGACTTGTGTTTGGATTTCTCATCTCCAGCAGACAAACTAATAATGATTGGGCAGCCACAAGGCCCTTGTGCTCTGTGTAAAAGAAAATAAACAAATAAACCCCATCACTTCCCATTGCTCTGCTGCCATGGGAAGAGCTGGACCACCACCCTCACTTGGGACCTGCTCTGGGCAGGGGCTCATGGAGCAGGAAAACCTTGAGCTTGCCCTGCACTTTGGGGAACAACATTCCTGACCCTTGAAAGCATCAAGGTGTGAGCCTTAGGTAAAATCACTCATTCTAAAAGACAACTCTGGATAGAAGCATGTTTTGCTATTTCAGCAGGGGGAATTTGTTTTGTTATATTTGATTAATAGATATTTTTAGCTTGTGTCCTCTCTCCCAGATATGGGCCTTGTGGAAACATTTTAAGGATGACAGCAATAGCCTTGTTTTCTTGATTCCTTCCTGTGAACTGTAGAGTTGGCCTATGAAAGCTCAGGGCTTAATGAATCATTTCCATCAGCAGAAGGGTTTGAGAGCTGAAATTCAGAGTGATCCCAAACTGGGAACATTTCAACACAAAGTATAAAACTGCCAGATATGTTAAATCTTACAGGGACAAGACTCAAGTGTAAGAGACGGTTCCTGGAATTTTCACTGGTGAGCTGATTTTGCATTTGTTTTGAAGGAAGTTTCACTAATGTTGAAAGGCCAAAATATTCCTGAAATGTGGGAGTTTGAAATGGGAATTAAATTCTGTCGAGACATGATCAGACCTTCTTGCAAGGATCTGAAAAAGAACATCCTTCACTGCCTCAGGACTGTGTCCTCACCGCATCATCTTTTTTCCAGCTCCAGGAGAGAGGGGAGAGGATCTCCATCCAAGAGGACACCACAATTACAAAACACTGGCTGGGTTCTCTGTCCTGTCAGCCTGCAGCTCCTGCAGCTCTTTGATCACCCTGGGGTTGTCACCACTGCTGGCTCTGTCATTCATCCAAGCCCCCTGCACACAGCCTGGGCACCTTCCTCCCAAAGCGCCACTCACTGGATGGCTGGGAAAACAAAACAGGGTTGGCTGATGCTGCTATGCTCTCAAATTCTGATTTCAAGGTGATTTGTGCTCCTCTCCTCCTTGGTTAGAAGGGTTGGGAGGAGAAGCCAGAAGCTCTTTTTGTGCTTGGAGCCAAACAAGGAATTGAGTGGCCCAGCAGAGTGTTGGCTCTGGAGCGCAGGAATGTCAGGGGGACAATCCATTTCATGGTTCCATGGAGCTGATTGAAACATGATTACACAGCAAGCCAGGGGCTCTTCTCTGAGATTCCCCAGTGCCTGGGCTTCCCAGGAACAATTATTACTGCAGGTGACTTCAGATTGCAGCTGGGATGGACTTAGGTTCAATCTTATCAGGGAGTTTCAGACATTTTGGGCTGGGGGACTAAAGTTAATTGCACCAAGTATGGCACAAAGGGAGTAATTTGAAGGAAGTTATCTTCCAATGACAGGGAAAAGCTGGTGAACAGGTTAGTGAACAATCCTCATCCTTCTTCAGTGCTGGAAAAGCAAAGAGCTGAAGAATGTATTTCATGACCAGATGAATGGGGACGTTTTCCACCTTAAAACTCACTTTAAGACAGGCAATTATTGCACTTACATCCTTCCCCAGCCCACTGATTTTTCACCCAGGAAATGGGAAGAACCAAAGGCCTTTCTTTTTCCATTCTTGTGCTACTTCTTTTGGGATAAGGTTAAGGCAGAGTTAATCAGCATTTGCAAGTAATATTTAAGGCTGGCAACACGTGAAAGACTAAAAGCCCTGCAGAATAAAATCTTTTAATTGAGTCACAGCACAAGCACAGCATGGCTGGTAGGAGTATAAAAAGCCAGAGCACAGCTATTCATTAGGAATGAATATGGAAGTTAACCCAGGGAGACCCTGGGAATAAAAGAGGCCCATTGGCTCCCTGGCCTATATACTGAGAGCCACGTAAACAGGGGGCAATTAAACCTGAATACAAACACAGGCAGCTCAGCCAAGGCAGGACAGAACATGGTCCTGCAACACAACCAGGGACAGGGAGAGCAGGGCTGAGAATTATTCTCTACTCTCCTTTTGCACAGACTCTTTCTTACTCTTCATATTTCCTTGGGAAATATTTCCTTATGGCATTTTTTTTAATAAACAAAGCCAAGTTTAATGTCTGTGAGAAAAGGAGGAAGAATGGACTAGGTAGCAAAGCAATTGGGAGTGCCTCAGTAATGTATTCAGGCCGTTAAGGATTTCATTAGGTTTACTAAAAGGTCATTAACGATAAAATATCTTCTTTTATTTTACCTACTTTCTAAACATTATAGTCTATTCTGCCATTCAAGCTTGCACCCCACTGACATTAATTAGCATGCTATATATTAAGGAGAGCTTTTAATGAGCTGTTATTTCATATGATTTTATTGGAGAGCCTCATTGTTCAGCTTAATAGCAGAAAATGACAACTATAGAAATTGCTTTGATAGGACTGCAGCATTGAGGCGGTTATTCAATCTCTATACTCGTTCCTCAGTTATTCCTTGATGCTGAAAGCTCTGCCTAAAACCCCTCATTGTGGTTGGCCATGATGCACTGGGTGTAGGGAAAGCTGTGGCAAAGGAACAGCCCCCAAAATGCAGAGTGGGGTGTGAGCAGCATCACACACAGCTGCTGTGTCTGCTGCACTGCAGAAAGCAGCAGCAGCAAGGCCCAGGTGTGTACAGAATGGTTTGGCCACATTTATAGGTCAAATATCACTCTTAGCTCTTATTGTAGCTGACAGTTGTGAGTTGGTGTTGTTTCAGTCACTTGACTCTTAAAATATGTATTTGTATTATTCTCCAAGTCAAGCATCTCATGAATGGTTTGGGTTGGAAGGGACCTTAAAGATCATCCCAGTTCAACCCCCTGCCACCTTCCACTAGACCAGCCTGCTCCAAGACCCATCCAAGCTCATCCTAAGCCACTTTTTCCCAGATTCAGAGCAAAGCAAGTGCACTGAGAACAAAAGGAAAAATTGTCCCTGTGCTAAAGCCTTCATTCTTCAGAAAGCCACCTCAGCCTCACTGCCAGCAACACCACCAGGACAGCAGGGAGAGCAGGATCAGGGAAAAGTGGAACCAACAGGGAAGGGGAAAAGGGGAAGGAGAAAGGAGGCAGGGGACTCCAAGAGACAGAAATTGGTAAATGAGCAGGGCACAGAAAGCTAAACCCAAACCCATCCTGTCCACTGGATGGCAGATCATTAAGACTGGCTCCAAGACACAAACACAAAGGACAGCAACAAGGTGCATTTCCCAACAGGAGCCATGCATCCACACATCCATACTGCTGAAGGTGATGCAAAGGTCACCTTGGCTGGCTTCTCCCCCTTCACAAAGTTCCTCAGTGGCATCCATTAACAGGATGAAACCAACACCACACCTGAATTATCCAGCTGTATGTACTTTCTAAATTAAACACTAAAGATGAAACAGAGGGGGAAAAAATAATCTAGGAAGGAAGTGCAAACATGCATCTGCAGTTTGCTTTCAACTTAGCTAACTGCTACATTTTGGTAAACAAAATACTGCAAGATGTGAAAATGGAGTTGTTAAAGAGCTTTGGAGTACCCTAACTGCACAGGTACACTGCCACCTGAAAAGATGAAATGGAGGAAATGGGATTAAGGATCAGCTGTTCTCCAGAATGAGCAATATAGAGAAGAAAAAATAATAGACTGAAATGTTTGTTTTTTTTGTTTTTTTTTGGGGGGGAAAAAAAAGGCATTGGAAGGCAGAAAGACAAGATGCTGATGTATCTACAAAAGGATGTTTTAAAATTGAACTTCATTACAAGAAAGAATAAGTTGGAGTTTTTTTTCAGTTCTTATCATTTAGTTTGGCTTAGAAAAAGCACAATGTGCACACTAAAATAATTCAGCTCCTAAAAAAAAAAAAAAGCATTGTAACCAAACATCTTCTCATTTGCATGGGATTTATATCACTGCATGTCTATTGGCTTCAAAAGAACAATAAAAGGGTAATCAAAGAAATTGTTGTGCTCAAGGGACCACATTATGCTTTTACTTCTGAAAAGCTTGATCAAGCAATTTTTTTTAAACAGTTGATTCATTCCATTTTTAACACAAGTATGCTACTTACCTGGAGGTTGTCATACATTTGAAAAACCCTGACATCTGAGTTTCTCAGAAAAACCCTCTCATTTTCTTCCTAAGATGTTACTGGAAACCAGAGGATTTTAAAAAGCATCATTAACAAATGCTCCCAAGTTAAGCACATCTTGCAAGTAACAGCAAATGAGTAACACACAATTAAGAATCC
Source organism: Melospiza melodia melodia (assembly GCF_035770615.1). NCBI lineage: Eukaryota > Metazoa > Chordata > Aves > Passeriformes > Passerellidae > Melospiza > Melospiza melodia. Next base: position 4,613,499 of record NC_086212.1, on the reverse strand, counting down.
TATATAATTTGAAGAAGTTTGTTCAAAAGCTCTTTGAGGTGCTTATTCAGAAAAAAATCCCTAATTAGGGAAACATTTAAACATTCCCAAAGTCTAAGGCTGTGCTAAAGTAACTGGGACAGGGTGGAGAGGAATAGGAGAAATAAAAAACTGGGGTTTTGTTTGGACTACCTAAAATCAGAGGCCAGACAAAATTAGGGAATAAAAAGCAGTTACATTTATTGAAGGGCCTTCAGGCACATTTTGGGCAGATGAAGCTCACCCAGGGGCTACACCCAAACAATGGACTACAGGGTTTTCACACATTTATAAGTTTGGTCCATTTGCATATTGGGGGTTAATCTTCCAATTTCAGCTCCAGGTAATGAAGTCATTTACCCCAGGTTTGCTCCCCCAACTCCCTTTTGTTTCCATCTCTGGGCCCTGAGGCAGTGAGGTGTCCTTGATTGCCAGGCCTGGAGAGGAATTGTTGTGTCTGCCCAAGCTGGGAAAGCAGCAGCTCACACTGAGTGTGGGGTTTGGAGTTCTACACTAAAGAACTGCAGGGTTACAAATATATGGAAAATATACCAGCTAAAGTCCTAAAGCATCAATACAGCAAGCTCTTTCCAACAAGGAGTAATCCCTGAGTAACCCCAGCCTGCACCTGGATCATCCTCCCTGCTGCTGTCCTTAGCTGGAGAGGCAGGAGCAGCCAAGCAGAGCCAGCACCCCAGGCTGTGCCAGGCAGACAGAGCCCAGCCTAACTCCTGATAGCTCCCCACAGCACCTTAAATCAACACAGCTGAGACTAACCCCAGTCCTGCCACGATATCTGATGTTTCCAAATGTGATGGAGAAGTAAAACCATCATGTTCCACCAGAACAACAGCTGCATTTTGTACTCTCTGTATTATTGCACACGGGCAAATTGTGCTTTCCTTGCAGGGTCAGAGAAGCCACCTTGACTGAACACCCTGGGTGTGGCAGGAGGGTCACCCAAGCACATACTCATATTCTACACTGACAGGGGAGCTTATAATTTACCCTCTTTACCTTAAATTCACCCTATTAATTTATTAAAATAGAATAAACAGCATGGGAGGGGGAGAGGAGGAGCTCTCTGTGGGGTACCACTGGTTGTGGGGTGGGGGGAAAGATATTTCCTGTGACTTTGTGATGCTCAAGTTTCACTGGAATGCTGTCTGACTGAGCTCTGCCTGGTTCTAGGAACAGAGCCACAGGATCTGTGACTAACACAGCATCCCAAGCTCCTGAGAGAGCGAGCAGCGCTCAGATTTATCACCCTTCTCAGTTGCCAAGAAATGATAATAAATCAGTGCAATCAGCACCGTTCATTTCCCATATTCTGGCCTGAATCTTTATTAAGTGGAGCCCAGAACACTGGCAGCATTTAACCAACCTGCTCACCAAGTGCTCAGTAAATACTACAGTCAGCAGGCATAAAAGAAACAATTTCTCTTCAGCCAGCCCAGCCCTGTTGCAGGGCCCTTCTGTGCTCAGAGCCATAAACTCCAGACCTAATTGAGCTGGGTAGATGTGAACAGCTTTCCTTACATGTCACTGAGAAGGTGACACAGCCTCTGTAGGGCTGACAGAGCTTCAAACTTGAACAGATGACACATGGCCACACACTTCCATCGCTAGCTTAGATTATTAAAGAAGTCTAATTCAATATGGCACAGATGCAGCAAACCCCTTATTCTTGAGGTAATCAACTTTCATGGACCCTGGACAAACAAGAGACTACATCTTATAAATGCAGTGTCAGAGGCAAACAGCATTAGTGCTGCAGATGAACAGGGAATAATTCACAACAATGTTCCTGCAGGTGAGTGATAAAGCCAGGACCCAATACCCCATCTTTAATTGCTCACTGCCTGTGTTTTGAACCCTTGACAGGGTCTTGTCCCATGTTACAGTATAAAATGTATTCTATTCCCATCCTCAAGAGCTGCTGAAACCAGGAGGGGCATTGTTTTATTCCTTATCTCCTGCTAACGGGCCCAGCAAGGCCTTGCCAATGACTCAGAGATAACAATGATTCAGAGATAACTCCCTAGGGAGCCATTTCTGTTTAATGGACCAACTGCATGGCTCACAGAATGATATCAGCCCATTGTGAGACGCTTCACTCAGGGGGGAGGAGGGAAGCATCCCCACCTGGATATAATCTGGGGTTTGGGACAGAGCAGACAGTCATTCCACTGGATTCCCAGCTGTCTTTTCCACTGGATTTTCAGAGGAAGACTCCACCTTTTTCTATAGGATTACTGCTCCAACAGAACCACATCTGCCACTCGAGGAGGACTGCAGCCACCAATCCAACTGGACTGCTACCAACACCCAGACCAACAGGGTGGCAGGCTCTATTCTGACTCTGTCAGTGCTTTTTATTTTGTGTTATTACATGCATTTTGGTTTTCTTTTCCCTTTTCCTTATAAATTGCATTTCTGACTTGGAGTCTCTCACTGGTTTTGCTTTCAAACCAGAACAGGTCTCTGGGATGTTCTGCTGGTGCTCAGCTAAATGCAGCCCCACTGAGTTCAAGTGAGAAAGCTCCATCCCAGGAGCTCTGCCTCCATGGAATGCAATTGAGAGGCTGTAACATGATTGATTTTCATGGGAACATTCAAAGCCACTTCTCACTGAAGGCAATTTCCCACAATTGTCATCTTTCCACTATTTCAACGGTAGAGCTTTATATAAATCGGTTGCAAGATTTTGTGGTTGTTGCTTTCCTTCTTGTGGGAGCCATTTTCCACCCTTCACAACCAAAAAAAAATGCCCCCAAACCGTTTAAATAAACAAACAAATGACTAAGCCAAGCTGAGTTTTCAACCCTTGCAGCTTTTTCTGGGGAAACCTTTTTTCTTGCAACATCTTTTAGCAGGAAAGAATTTATCTAAAAAAAAATCAGGTTTCCTGAACAGCTTAGAGAAGGGCTATGAATAGAAATGGATGCATATCCCTTCATAGCTATCACACCAGATAATCCTGCTTTTTGGTATAATAAGCATGCACTTTCAGGGGTCAAGGGTGGAAGAAATTTGTTTCCACCCTTTTATAAATACAGGCAATGCATCCCACAAATATTGACCTCATGCAAGACTCTCTAAAGAGGCAGTTTGCGTGTAACAACCTCTCCTGCATTGCAAAAGGGAGTGAGGTGATGGAGAAGAAATGGCATATTGGCAACTGGAGAGATGAAGAAGGGCAGACTGCAATTTTACATGGTAACTAAGAGGATCTGTAGCCTCTGAAGTGCAATTTAAACTCAAATCCACTGGGATTAGATGTACTAGGCTCCAAGCATCCCATTAAAGAGCTGAAATTGTGTATGAAAGTCCCTTGTATTATTATTCCTGGCATCAAAATAGAGATTTACAGCGTTTCAGAAACAGTGACTGACAAAACTATCTAGTTAGAAGCTGCAAATACATCCTTATTTTTCCCCAAAACCACCAGGGATTTAACAATCCTAAAGATGAGGACATAAGTGATTACAGGACTGCATCTTACAATGTTTAAAAAGACAATTTGCTGTTTCAACACTGCCCTTAGGCATGGCTCACTGAAAGGACTTCAGCAGTCTGGGAGCCATTTTTCCAGCCAAGAAGGTGAATATTTGGGATCCACCCTTTAAATGCTGTTAGGATTGCAATATCCCTAAAATTGCCTTCCCCCAAGCAAGGGGACAAGTATTTCAGGCAGCAATGATAGGTGGGTTTCCCATTTTTTTCTTCCTGATTAAGGGTGAAATATTCTAAAAACTGACAATTCTGAGCAATAGAACACATACAAAAAATGTATTTACAAAGGCAAAAGCCAGCATCACTCACAGAGTGCACCTGAAAGCTCTCAGCTGCCCAAACAGCAAAATGAAGAGATAAATAAGTTTTGTTTACTAAAATTTTCTAGATGCAAGTTTGCACTAAACATATATCTTAGACAACCTCATTTCATCTAAAAGCAGAAGAATTTTAGTGCCAAAGGTGGTTCATGACCTTAAATTAGATTGCTTGCCCTTGCAGCCCAATGACAGTGTCTGTTTGATGGTAGTTTGACTTTACACACACTTAGGAAAAAATAAATTAAAAGGAATAAATCTTTGTTGCATGCCTTTGTACACAAAGGCTTTGAAGCTTAACTCCCACATGGTGTGAGGACAATGAGCAGAATTTGATTATTAGGGACTTTAAAGCAGAACAGCTTTTCAGGACTGGTTAAAAAAATGTAAAATAGAAATTTCAACAAGTCGTGGTGCTTTCAGTGTGCCAGGAGACTGATGGTGGGGCAGGATTACTGAGATGTTACTGAATTGTGCCTCTCCCAGGCTGCTCCCAGGGATAGTAAGGACAATATCAGTGGAAGAGTGCCTCTTCCATGAGTGTCACATGCAGAACCATCTGCATGGAGCCTTTTACCCAAACCAAGGAATTGGCAAAGCCCAGCTCTGCTCTCAGCTGGGTTTCTGAGCACAGATAGGTCTGCCTGCATCCTGTAGGTACCTACACACCTTGAGGCCACCTGGGGACCTGTTAGAGGCTTTAAGCTTTCCCTCTGTTTCTTCCAATAGCAGCTGTGCATCTCCCTAGCTTCCCTGAGCGACAGACAGACTGACACCTCCTGTCTCACCACACACCTGTGAGCTTTGCTGGGCTCCCCTGGTGCCTCAGGTTTTAGCTTTTATATTTTTCAGATTCTGTGCTGCCTTAGTGTACAATTCTGAGCTTCATATGAGGGGATAGTGAGCTCTGTGCACAGAGCAGGGAGACAAAACAATTCCTGCTCCAGCTGGGCACCAAGGACAAATGATCCAAATCTCAGCCCAAGAGCACAAACACCGTGGGCTGGAGAGAGAAAAACAAGCAGGGTGAGACTGCCTGGGCTAAAGCTGGAATGGGACAATGAACTGCAAGGTGCAAATGGAGCAGAACTGATCACAGTGACAGACCCCGTGCCCGGCCGTGCATTTTGGGACCATTTTGGTTCATCCTGGGTGCATCCCTGGCTGGGCTCTTGTGCTGCCCAAGGTGGATCCATCGAGGCCTTTTAATAAATCCCTGCTTTATTCTTTAGCTCTGTCCAGCCTCTGTTCTAGGGCAGCCTTCACAAGGCATCACCCCAGCACCCAGAATGATCCCAGCTCATATCCTCATCTTCCCAGCACACTGATTAACTGATTTGTAATTCCCAGAGCTTTCCAAGTTGTCTTGAACAAGAGGTTTCTGCTCCCCAGAAAGAGACTGCAATTAGAGAAGGATCTAGAACTGCAATTACAAGGGATCTGAAAGGTCCTTCTTTTTAAAAATCCAGCTGTTTCTGTACCCAGTGAAACAATTAATTCTGCAACTGAACACAGAGGGGGTTAAACCACTTTTAAATGCAACACTCTTACTTTGTTAAAAGGCAGCAATAGCATTTGGAAGGAAAATACCCATCAGAAGAGACTTGTAGAAGTCAAAAATCTTCATTAAGGTCCTTCCATTCTGTTTAGGCTCTTTAGAAGCATGCAGTCATTATGAAATTAGTGCTTCTGGCTGCCAAAAGACTTGCTGAAGGTTGTGCTGCTGAATCCCAGCCCAGTTGGCACCCAAGCAGTGGATATGAAAAGTGCAACAGCAATTTGGGTTATGGGGACATCTGGCAGGGAGCTGCAGGAATGATTAGGGACCTGAGAAGAAAATCAGTCCCAAAGGGAAACAAGTGGGATGTAAGTAGAATAGACAGCATGATTATTTTGAAGCATTTTAGAAGCTGATAACATTTTTTTAAAGAGAATTAGAGGGAAAATACAATATCCAGATACAATGAATCAGATTGTGATGGTGATGGCGAGGAGGGAACTATTACTTAGGAGGAGAAGGTGAGGTTTTATTTGTTTTTATTAGGAGGGTTTGTACCCAGCGGGGTATGAGAGACTCTCAGTAGCAGAATTCTAATGTGTGAATTTAGCCAGCTACCTCCAGGTGTAATGCAGGACCTGACACCACTAACTCAAGTTCATAAAGTGATAATACTTAATAAATACTTTGCAGGCTTTTTTTTTTTTTTTTCTTTAATAAATGCTCACAGACCTTTGTGGCTTTTTCCCCCTAATAACAGCAACACAACTGCAGAGCTTCCAGAGAGCTTCAAATTCACTGGAAGATCATTGAATCTACCAGGATGGAGCAGAATTCCCAGTGACACCAGTGTACAGAAATTGTGTGGGTTCCATCTGCATGAAACCCCATGTTCCAAACAGAGCAAATCATCCTGAGAGTGCCCTGGCTTGTGCAACTGCTCTCCTGTATTTTTATCTCCAGCTGATGTGTCACAGACATCTTTTATGAAAAATCCTTTCCTTAGGATTTTTCCTCCTGAGAAGCCGAGAGGCTTTGGGAACAAAATGTAAACAATGATTATCTGCTGCTGTGGAATCTGTGATTGGTCTCATGTGGTTGTTTGTAATTAATGGCCAATCACAGTCAGCTGGCTCGGACTCTCGGTCCAAGACACAAGCCTTTGTTATCATTCTTTCTTTTTCTATTCTGAGCTAGCCTTCTGATGAAATCCTTTCTTCTATGCTTTTAGTATAGTTTTAATATAATATATATCATAAAATAATAAATCAAGCCTTCTGAAACATGGAGTCAGATCCTCATCTCTTCCCTCAACCTGAGACCCCTGTGAACATGGTCACACTGATGGACTTGTCTCAGGCTTCCATGGACAGTGGAAAGCTTCTGTAGGAGTTTTCGTATGGAAGAAGGGACAGGAATGGACAACATTTTCATTGTGATAACCTCCAGGCACTGGTTCTCATGGTGTTTCTAGCAGTCAGATGTTCATCCTTTTGGAGGTGAGGGGGAGTAGGGAAAGGAGGAAGAGGGAAGAGTTTGAGTTCACCTTGACTTCTCTTTGTCTCCAGCTGCCAAATATGCAGAGAGTCATTATCAGAAAAGAGAAATTTGTTTGTGCCTCCGCTGAGACTGGAGCAATGCTGTGACTTCAGGGGCAAAGGCACTGTCATGATGCATCACAACCCTGCAGGCATTAAAGTGTCTCAGGCAGCTGCTCTGCCAGAAAAGCTACTCAGATTGCTGAAGTCCTTTCAACAAGCTGAGCCCAAGGCAATATTTTAGTAAGAAACTGCTTCTTTAAAAATTAAAAGGAGTCATTTTTGCATCATTTGCATCATTTGACTTGGGTAATTTAAAATGTGTTCTGTTATAGGTCACCTGTGTTGCCAGAAAAAAATGAGCTTATAACATTCTATTCAGATTAATTCCTTTAAAACACAGGTTTACTGCCTAATTCTTTACACAGAAACCCTCAAAGACCATGAAATGATGAGGGCCTGTTCTATTTCAGCACTGACAGATGATTTGCACCCCACAGACATTTCCACAAGTGTTTCAACAGTGATCAACAATGACTCCAGACTTAGTCAAGGATTTCAGCCTGGCTGAAATGACACTAAATTAGCAAGAAGAAATTCTGTTCATCTGTTTAGTGTTGCTGTGTCAAACTGGCTGGCCTTTGTGAGCCAAATGATGATCTAAAAGTGAAGTTACCGAGAAAGTTTCATCCTTTGCTCATGATGGAGTGTAAGATCTCAGTGATGTTAAACCTGCTTCTTTTTCCCCATGTGACTGTGACAGGGAGCCAGTGCTAGTAAGGACATCTGGGAGTGACATATCACAGGACACCCTGTCCCAAATGAGAGGCTGGATGGGAGGAGGAAAGAGGCAGTGTCAGAGCTGCTTCTTGCACCTGTGGCTTTTCTAAAGTGAGTTTGTCCAAAAAGCACAAAAGAGAGAGTGAAATATTGGTTCGTGGCCCTCTGTGTCAGAAAATGCTGCACAAGCTACAGTGAGGGGTTTTATGTCACCATAAAAACAAAATTACTTTTACTTTCTCTAATCTTACAGAGGTGAATACTGAACCCATAAACTGGGCTCAGCCAGTACTGGTGCACCACTTTCTGCTATTTAATCCAAGTGCCTTCACCTTCTCCTGTAGGACTGTATTTCATTGCACGTGATCCCCTAAAGTGTCCCTCCTCTTACATTCCTGTTCTGCACATTTGGGTGTACATGGCATCATGGAGAGTTTCACCAGGAGCACATGGCAGCAGTAACATTTCACAAGAAACACCATCTCTGATAAACTCTATAATCACATTTAATTGTTTATTTCTCATCCAGGATGGCCAGTGATCATCCCATAACCCGCTCTACTTTGTCATCAGATAAATTGTTGGGATGGATAAATATTATCACTGAAACATTCAAAAAGAGATAAGAGTTGATGGTTGCATCCTGCTGATATTGCCAGGAAATGCTGTGACAGGTGGAAGGCAAAGAGGAATCAGTTACAGTGTGTAGGTACAAAACCTAGCAGTGTTTTACCTCAAGATGAAAAAAACAAAGGAAAGCAAACAGACCTTGGAGCTACTGCAGAAGGAAACAGGGCACCCGAGACATGGGGAAATGTGTGGCTCTCAATTTGCCACAAACATTGGAAAGAAATCTTTCTCTTTTTTGAACTGGGAAACTTTTTCAGTGGTAGCAACAGACTATCTTGAAGATTCTTATCTATTTTAATCAGGCTTCTTTTAGCACCTGCTGAGATGTCTGAGAGCTCAGGATTGGCTTAAACACACATGAAAAGGGCCCTGTGGCACGTATTCCTTGACAACAATCTGTTCTTCTCACCTCATAGAGTGTAATGATGCCATTTGTCTCATTTGGAGGCTTCCACTGCACGTAGATCTTCTCTTCAAAAGGTCCTCCTTGGATAGATTCCAAGGGAACAGGTCCAGGAACTGCAGGGGGAAAAGAACCCAGACAAACTGTGTTAAAAACTCCACCAGCTCCAGCTGCACACACATGAGACACCAAAAGGCCATCAGACAGGAAGCAAAGTGTTTAAAATAAATAAATAAAATTAAAAATTAAAATCCCTCAAGGCACTACCATTACCAAGCTACTATCAAAGTGAAAGGCTTATTATTCAACTTTTGGTTCAAATAACAATACCCTAATGTAACCACTATGTGACAAATAAAATCAGAATCCATGAAAATATGATGCTAATTTCAGTATGATTTTATTCCAGGACAGCAGAGCAGCAGCAGGGAATTTAATTTGTCCTTCTCCACCCACACAACAGCAGAACTCTCCACCTAAACAGCCAGACTGCACCTTGGCATGGAGATGCTAAGGGGCTGCACACCTTTACCCATAGGAAAGATTGATTTGCTTAGTGAAGTAACAATGCCAGATTTATATTTCATTACAGCTACAAGGCCAGCTCAAAAAAATCCACCTACTCCAGCAAAATGTTAATGCCATGGGAGATAACCAACTAAACGCACTCCCAAGCCTGTCTGATAAAAACCCTGCTCATTTTTCTGAAGTATCTGCCATCCTTTTGTGTCTCCCCATGTGATATATGGGGCTGAAGGAGCCACTTTCAGCTGAGAGAAACTCAGGACAGCACCTTGTACAGCCCAGGCAGAGGAATTTAGTCCTTGGTCTGAAATAGCTCCGGTGGGATAATAACACTTTGAAACTTTCCATCAATTCCTCTAGAAAACTGTTCTTTTATATCCACAACCCTTCTTTTATACCCACAATTAATTTTGCTTCTGAGATCTCTATAAAATGTGATGCCCAGAAGATCACCTTTAAGAAAAGCTATACTCTGAAAAAGAAGAAACTATACATTTTTTGGGATGCCTTATTTTTAGTGAAGGCACAGGAAAAATCAATAAATACCAGGACTGCATTTGCCCATATGACAAAGGAAGCTGCTGGGTGGTTCAGAACACCAAGAATTAAACCTACAGCTCTTTAACAGCCTCTCAGACTGGTGTCTGTCATGCCCAAGCATTTTAGGGACCTTCACCCTTTCAAGAACACAGCTGTGAAATGGAAATCATTTAAGCCTACAAGTTTTACACACAAAACAAACACACTGTCCAGAGAAGCTGCACCAGTCTTGTGGGACAGAGGGCTATGCTGTTATTTACAACTTAAAGACGAGTCTCCCCGCCAAACCCAACCAACCAACCCCACTGTCACAGACATATTTTATGAAAATTCCTTTTGCCAGGATTTTTTTCTCCTGAGAAGCTGGGAAGCTTCAGCTTCTCCACGTTTTGCTGCTTTGGAATGTGATTTGGAGAATTTTTTACCCAGGATGTGAAATTGTTTTTACTTGATAACCAATGACAGCCAGATGTGTCGTGGCTGTGAGCAGCCGCAAGATTTTGTTATCATTCCTTTCCTTTCCTTGCTAGATTTCTGATGAAATCCTTTCTTCTATTCTTTTAGTATAGTTTTAATACATCATTGTAATGCTTCTGGCAGGAGGTGGCCTAGTGAGGCTCTATGTGTATGTTGTAAATGATATAATTTACATTATACATATATATATGTATATTGTAAATTATATAATATAATTTATAATATATGTATATATACATATATATATGTATATTGTAAATGATATAATATAATTTACAATATACATATATATACATATATATATATATATGTGTCGCAGACATTTTTCCACAGAAATCCTTTCTTTCAGATTTCTGTGTCTTCTGGAAGGCAGAGGCCTCAGAAGGGAAGGTAAACAATTGTTATCAGCTGTTGTGGAATGCAATAGGATTCACCTTGATTGGCTCATTTTCTATGTTTATAATTAAGGGCCAATCACCAGTGCAAGCCAGGGGACTGAGTCCCTGGACACAACTTTGTTGTGGATTCTTTCTTTCTATTCTTAGCTTAGCTAGCAGCTCTGCAAACCTCTCTCTATATTCTATTTAGTATAGTCAAAATGTATTATCTATAATATCTTAATAAATCAAGTCTTCTGATCAAGATACAAGATTCACCGTCTCTCTATCACCAGCTGCGACCCACTCAGGTGCGGTAATATATATGTATATTGTAAATGATATATCATTTTAATATAATATTTATCATAAAATAATAAACCAGCCTTCTGAAACATGGAGTCAAGATTCTCATCTCTTCCCTCATCCTGGGACCCCTGTGAACACCACCACACCTGGTGACCTCAAGTGAGTCACACTGTATGCCCCACCACAACTCACCATCCTCCTCAGTCTGCACCACCAGCTCCTCGCTTTCCATTCTGCCCTCGGGGTTGGAGAGGGCCAGCCTCAGCCTGATGGTCATGAAGGGCCGGAGCCCCCGCAGGGTGTAGTGGGAGGAGGTCTGGATGAGCTCCTCTGCCTCGAATTTCTGCTGGTTGAAGACGTACTGGTAGTGCACGGTGAGGTTGTAGCTGTGGCAGCGCGTCACGGCGTAGCCGAAGGGCTCCCACTGCAGCGTCAGCTGCCGCGAGCGGATGTCCACCACCTCCACGTTCTGCGGCCCGTGCACGGGGTCTGGGGAGCAGCACGGGAAACACAAAGGTTAGAAAGAAGAAGCTTCACTAGGCCAATGTTCAAGCAGCAATCAATTTGTTAATTGATATGGTAAAGTACGAGCAATACAGCTGGGTACAGTGGGGAAGTTTCCCCTCCAACTGCACACCGATAGTGGATGTTCTGGCAATGAGATCCTGCCACTCCTGAGTATGTCTTCTGAGTCATCTCAAGCTGGTGCCAATAAAACTTTAATTTCTGATCGTCTCCATGCCTTGGTCCCATCAAAGTTTCTTTGCTCTTTATTATTCTTTCTACAGTATCTGGCTGAGGTAAACTTTGAATATTCATGTGGAGGAATCATTTTCACCTGCTGTTCCTTAATTTATTTTTAACAGCCTAACTCAAATGCTCTGACTAGACTCTGCCCTTTATATAAAATATAAATGCATGTGCCACTAGACATGTAGATATAAAGAATGAAGGATGACTGAGTAAAATCAGTGTTTGAGATAAGTCAGACCATAAAAATTCTACAGATGTCAGGGTTTGTTTATCTGACATTTCTCCAACTAGTATTTGCTCTTTTGCTCAATATATATCTGAACAAGGTAATCAGAAAATACATAATTTCACATAAAGTTTCTTAATTTATAGCACAATTCAGGGTTCTTCCCTCTCCTCATAGTCTCTCACGACTTCAGCCTACAAAAAAATGTTTTCATGGGAACAAAAAAGTTGGAAGGATTCCTGAATACCAGTCACACCTCTTTGAGAGATAATTAAAGTGTAAAAAACCCTTCTAGTAATTCTTGAAAGTAAAGCACGCACCAGCCACCCTGACTTCAATCTACTCATGCATAAGCAGAAAATACATTTTAACAACCTGCACATTCTGTATTACTGCTAAAAATCCCCTAAGGACTGGCAGTGGGAAAGTATTTGCATCCTTTTATAGATATTCACATGTGCAGACACTTTGGAAATGGGATGGATATTAAAAGACCAGGGGTCTAAAGCTAGCAAATGCTTTAGGTTTCCTTATAAATCATGTCAATCCCTCAGCATCCAGAAAACACCTCTTAAAAGTGAGTCCTTAACTCTGTGTGTCAAACAAAAAAAGATTAATTTAGAAATTAGGAAATTTCTATGCATGAACATACACATATATACTTAGCATGAGGTGCTGAACATTCATTTTCTATAAATCCCTGAAATTTATGTTTCTGCAGATGAATTGTACAGATAAATTAGGTCAACAAAAGAATGGTTCTCTGAACATATTCAGCTTCTGAAACAGTAAAGGTAATAATTCCAAGATGGATCTAAAGGAAAGAAAAGTAAAAGCAAATGCAGATATTTGCCCTCCTGAAGTCTGCATTACACCAAGCACTCAAACTGCAGAGCCCAGCTCAGAACGTGGCTGAGATGAGGCAAAAACATTTCACAAAAATGCAGTAAGGCAGCTGAAAATGACAATTCAACAGCATGGTAATGTTATACTGACTGTATTTTTTTTTTTAATTACAAATATTGCCCTTAAATCAGTCATGTTATGGAGTGAATCAGCAATTAGGGGGTGTTTGGTAAATGGATGTCAGATGTGCTGACTCTATCTGTGAGTAAGGAACAACCTGATCATCGCCTCACCAAGTCATCTGCCCAAAGCTGGGAAGGGAAGCTTTCCTGCAGTTTTTAGCTTCCTTTCTCATCCTGTCCACATTTGCCCTTTCCTTTCCTACCCCAAACCCTAAGTGCTAGAAGATTCTTGCAACCAGCTTCTAATTCTGCTCAAAACTTTGCTGTAAATGCTGCAAGCTCCATGACACACGCAGAGTTTGAAACAGCCTCAGATTGAGTAACCAGCCTGTGAACCACAGATGAGTTTGGTTACAAAGCAAGAAGGCAAAACCCATAGTGCAGACCCCACTACACCACATTTTCCCCAAGAACCGTCTGTTCTCAGGCTGACAGTCCTAAACCAGGGCTCAAACACCCATGCCCTGAGGCGTCCCTGCAAGTGTAGAGATACAAGTCTGGTGGCTCTCTAGATGTTTAAGTAGAGGGAGACTAAGTAAAAACTACTTAAATTTTAGTTTCAGAAAGGGAGAAACCAAATTGGGATTAAATCAACAAACAGAAGCTGGCCCTGGAAAGCTTTCTACTCTCTCCAGTTTCAATCTCCTTTTTTTCTGAATACTGAGACTATATAATTTTGAAAATGTTTTCTTGTTGCCTCACTGATTTCCTCCACAGCAGAAGCCACTGAAACCTCCTTTCCCAGGATGAGATTTTGTATTGTTGTTTTTAAAGGGCAGTGGTCCTACTGTCCTCTCTGTATAATTCTTTCTGCCTACTAGCTCTGTGAGTATTCAGTCTCAAAAGGTCTGTAGCTATTCCTGGGACCTGCCTAACATCACCCTTTTCATAATGTTTCCTTCCAAAAGATAAGGGAAATTTATAATTCATGTACAATTCTCTGGGAATGCTGGTATATGAAACTGGACAAATGTCTCCATTTTTGTATTCCTGAGATGATAGATTCCAAATAATGCAAGAAAATATCTGAAAAGTAGTAACTTTGCACTTGACTAGTGTAATAAAAGCTGCTAATACATATATCAGCTTCAACTATACAAAGATACCTACCAAAGCAAGATAGAAACAGTCCAGCAATTTGAATACTTAGGAGATCAGATACTGGTGTAAACTATGTACCCTGAAGTAAAATTTTCTATATGTCCCAAGAGCTTGGGGAAAAAAAAAAGACATTTTTAAGAAGCTTAAACAATGAAACAGCTGCCACAGATCTGAAACGAGTCTTGAACCCACGCAAGGAAAATTGCAGTCTCTGGGATTTCACTGTGCAAATGCTGTATTTCTATTTCAGCCTGGTTGAACCATTAATTACGTTTGCAATGTTCACATCAAAGTCAGGGACTGAACAGTGTTTTTTAATACCTCATCACCCACTGAGGCTTTGCTACCTTTCATTACTCTGGTGGGCTGCAGCAAACACTCAGCAGCCAGGAGCCTTTCTGAATCCTTGGGGTGTGCAAGTCTGGAGGGGTCTGGAGCTCAAGTCCTATGAGGGGTCACTGAGAGAGCTGGGAAAGGGGCTCAGCCTGGAGAAAAGGAGGCTCAGAGGGGATCTTGTAGCTCTGCACAACTCCTGACAGGAGGGGACAGCCAGGGGAGTCGGGCTGTGCTCCAGGGAATGGGACAGGAGCAGAGAGAACGGCCAGGGGATGTTCAGATTAGATATGAGTAAAAGTTGTTCACAGAAAGGATGGTCAGGTGTTGGAACAGGCTGCCCCAGGAGCTTTCAGAGTCACAGCCACTGGAGGGATTTAAACCACATGTAGGTGTAGAGCACTTGGGGACATGGTTTAAGAGGGGGCTTGGCAGTGCTGGGCCAACACTTGCACTCGATCTTAAAGGGCTTCCCTGGTACAGACATCTTTCATGAAAAATCCTTTCCTTAGGATTTTTCCTCCTGAGAAGCTGACAGGCCTCAGGAACAAAATGTAAACAATGATTATCTGCTGCTGTGGAATGCAACAGGTGCATCTGTGATTGGTCTCATGTGGTTGTTTCTAATTAATGGCCAATCACAGTAAGCTGGCTCGGACTCTCTGTCCGTGACACAAGCTTTTGTTATCATTCTTTGCTATTCTATTCTTAGCTAGCCTTCTGATGAAATCCTTTCTTCTATTCTTTTAGTATAGTTTTAATATAATATATATAATAAAGTAATAAATCAGCCTTCTGAAACATGGAGTCAGATCTCGTCTCTTCCCTCATCCTCAGAAACCTGTGAACACGGTCACAGGTTTTCCAGCCTAAATGATTTGATGATTCTGCTGGCCTGAGTGAAACAAACTCTCCAGTGATCCTTCAGTGTGTTCTCAGTCCGTTGTTGAGCAAACAATGTCCAGAGACTGCCTTTCCTGCATCAGAATTTCACAGAAAAGCTGACTTTTAAGGCCAGTTTTGCTCATTCCTTATTGAGTGTCACAGAGCTCATTTTGTTCTCAGCCCTCCTCCCTCTCAAGGTGAGGCACAGAAGAGAAAAGGATGATTTAGATTATCAATAACAATTGCCAGAGCTCTGTAACCCTCCACCAGGGGAAGAATAGAGAGGAAAGGAAGCCGTGGGGGGACACTGGGGTTTGAACACAGAGCTCAAATCGAGCAGGGAAGTTAAACACAGACAATCAGCTGCTGCCCCAGGGTTAAGTACCTGCTGCAGGAGCCTAATTGCAAGAAATTGCTGCTGTCAGTAAAGACAGGACAGCGAGTGGAGACGTCCCTCCTCATCTGGGGCCCTGTGCCCGTGTCCCCTGACCCTGTGGAGAGCAGCAGGCAGAGTTTATTAGCAGAGCACTGATTAAATTCTGTTTCCCAGCAGCAGGTTACAGAGACTGAGAATGCACAAAGGGAAGAAAAAGGAGTGTGCCATGAGCAGCAGTTTTGTGTGAGTCCTGAACTGATACTTTCACATACAGAAATAGAGAAAACAGGTTTAACTATGAATTCTGTCTTCCTCTCATCACCCCAACCAGCACAGACAATCCAGAATCTGGGCACCCCAGTAAAGTCCCCAGCCCTTCCTCTAGGTAGAGTGGGAGGAGATAAGGAGAAAATTGAGTGCACTGGGAGCTGGTAATGCCACCAAAACCTATGTTCTCCCAACTACCAGAACGGTACAGCCTCTGTCTGTAGCCCAGGAAAAATTTAAATTCATTTTTATTTACAAAATATAAATTTGGCATCATCACAGAGTGAAGTGCACAGAATATTTCACTCCCACAATAAATTGAAAGAGTGGCCATTTTTCAAGCAACAGCAACAAAACTCATCATCACAGAATGTCTAAAAGGCTTGGGTTGGCAGGGACCTTGAGGATAATCTCATTCCAACACCCCTGCCATGAGCAGGGACACCTTCCTCTGGAGCAGAGTGCTGCAAGCCCCACCCAGCCAGGTGTGCAATCAGCAGTCAGAAGGTTTCCTTTGTGTTTTTCAAATACAGCGTTCTTGGTCTATGGATGGAAAACCACACTGAAATGTGTGGTTTTATTCAGGATGTTAGATAAAAGCTGAAGCCTTCTCTCTCCCCTTTATTCTTCATCCCTCATCTTCCTCCCTTAATTTCCACAGGATGAAACAAGTCTAGGGAAACGCGTTTACTATCAAAAAATGCAGCAAAGCAAACAGAGCAAAAATAATCCAGAGGTTTAACTTAAATGCAAAATTCACAGGTGTGTGGTGGCTCAGGGTAAGCCCAGCCCCTCCACAGTGTGTGCTGATCATCTCATCAAAGAGATCCTGCCAGAGGAATTGTCCCACAAACACCTTCCCCAGCCTTGTCCCAGCACAGCCATCTCTGAGTGATGGACAACCCTGTCCATGCCTCGAGTGCTATTACAGCGTCTTGACTGGGTCACTGCTGGTGAGAGAGAGATGGTGAATCTTGTTTTTAGATTAGAAGGCTGGATTTATTGATATATAATATATAGTACATTATGACTATACTAAATAGAATAAGAGAGAGGCTGCAGAGCTGCTGCTAGGCTAAGAATAGCAAGAAAGAAAGAATCTTTAACAAAGTTGTGTTTAAGGACTCTGTCCCTAGCTTGCACTTTGTGATTGGCTTTTAATTATAAACATAGGAACACGAGCTAATCAAGGTGCTCCTGTTGCATTCTACAGCAGCTGATAATAATTGTTTATGTTCTCTTCTGAGGCCTCTGCCTTCCAGAAGACACAGAAATCTGAAAGAAAGGATTTCTGTGAAGAAATGTCTGCAACAGAGTGCAATGTGTCCCTCTGTGACAGCTCCTCTGCTGAGCCCTCAGCTGCTGCTGCCCAGCACATTTCAATGCCTCTGAGCCAAAATGTGGGATAAATACCTCTGCAGACATGACAGATGAAAGCGCTGATTAAACAGAGATCACCAGTCTTGCAGCGCTGTGAAAGTGTTTGGCTTTGCCTGTCTCTGAGGAAAGAACATCTCCCTAATATCTGGATCTAAATTTGCTTTCTTTTAGACCATTTCACATATCATCACTGGTCCAATGGCAGTGAAGACAGAGCTGAAAGTAGGCAATTATACAGAAAGGGGTGTTCTGAAAGACTTGCAACAGAGAAAAGAGAAGAAAGGGGTGAGACTGACACAATAAAATCACCAGAGAACAAACAATCTGTTTGTGAGGCCTTCAATCACTGCAGCCCAAATCATGTACAAAGAAATAGGTGTCATTACAGCTGATAAACTAAATCAGGCTATTTTAGGGCATTCTCTGAGCAATAAAGAAAAAGGAATGCTGCCACACTATTATAAAAGAAATAGGAAATAAGTTAGATAATGGAGTATGTGGTGAGGCAAACCAGGGACTGAGCTCTCTCCACAACTAACATTATCATTTCAATTCAGTTCACTGCAAATACTCTTCATTTTTTTATTGATCTGGTTTTGTTTCAGTTGCAAATTTGAGTTGAAAGACACCCAAGATTCGAAAATATCTATAAAAAAAGGGAAATATTTGATACATTAGAAATCCCATAAAACATCCTTTAATCTCAGACTTCTACTTTGCTAAACAGAACCAAACAAAACAAATTTAAAACAACCCCAATGCCCTGAAATAGATCCCAGATCTATCTGGACCCCTCTATTTGTTACAAAATGTGCCTGTACACTCCCAGACCAAGTCCAGGGACTGGCCAAGGGCACAGGGAAAGCAGAGGCTGTGCAGAGCAGGACCTGAGCTGGCAGCACAGCCTTCCCAGCGCTGCTACAGCCAGAGCTGAGCTGCCAAAGCTCCACTTGTAAACAACTTCAAGATAATTAAGCACTGCTTTTTAAAAAAAGGTTTATTAGCATCTATTTAAAGGAATTTTTTTCTCATTATATTATGAAACGGCAAAATGAGAGCTTGCTTTCTTTTATACCCCAAACCTGTTGTGCCCTAACACACTTAAAAAATAACAATTTAAAAGAACAATAAAGGGTAATTACTGATTTTATTAAAAATATCTATCATGGATACACATAGCGGTGGCATTCCATGGCTGGGAACAAAATGTACATTACTGAGCATTTTGATGATTAAATACAACAGCTTAATTAAATATGCTAATGAAAGTGAGATTAGAAAGCAGGTAAGCCACTGTTTTTTTGCCAACCAAAAGTAAAAAAGCATATTTTACAAATTTATTTCATTATGCATCAATAAAATATTTATTTTAACTGTTTGTTATACCAACACATACATGCATTTATTTTTATTATCTCTTCCTCTGTGTGCTTTGCTGTTATCCTCAAATGGACTAAGTGGAGGAGACTCAGAGTAACACAGAAGCTAGATCCTAACAAAACATAAATTATCTCTATAAAATAAATAAGGTAATCAAAATAGTGAGTAAAAGAGAGGCTTCCTCTACACAGGCTGTTCAATTATTCTGAGCAGCAGAAAAAGTAATTATTTTTTAAGACATGTTTTCTCTTATTTGTAACTGTGGGTTCTTTTAATGTCTGTGCAACCTGCAAGAGAAGTTCTCAGTATTCCCTCGGAATCATGTTCTTCAACAACAGAAATATATAAAAAAACTAAAATATTCCTGGTTCTGCTTGTTGATCTGGCAGAAGGAGCTTCTAAATTTGATGAAACAGTGGCTTTGAGAGCACTACTGGAACAGCCAAATTGTCCTAAACCTCTTGAGCTCTTGACAGCACATCCAGGGAGGTGATCCAGCCCTGGGGGCACCTCTGGGTGCTATGCCCAGTTCTGGGGGCACCTCTGGGTGCTGTGCCCAGCCCTGGGATCACCTCTGGGTGCTATGCCCAGCCCTGGGGGCACCTCTGGGTGCTGTGCCCAGCTCTGGGGACACCTCTGGGTGCTGTGCCCAGCCCTGGGGGCACCTCTGGGTGCTGTGCCCAGCTCTGGGATCACCTCTGGGTGCTGTGCCCAGCTCTGGGATCACCTCTGGGTGCCGTGCCCAGCTCTGGGGACACCTCTGGGTGCTGTGCCCAGCTCTGGGGGCACCTCTGGGTGCTGTGCCCAGCTCTGGGGACACCTCTGGGTGCTGTGCCCAGCCCTGGGGGCACCTCTGGGTGCTGTGTCCAGCCCTGGGGGCACCTCTGGGTGCTGTGCCCAGCTCTGGCCCCTCAGCACAGCAGGGCCAGGAGCTCCTGGAGCTGGGGCAGGGCCTGGAGCAGCTCCATGCCCAGGAAAGGCTGAGGGAGCTGGGGCTGCTTGGCTGGAGAGGAGCCCAGGGAGAGAGAGGGGCCTCAGCCCTGGCTGGCCCTTGGTGGCCCTGGGTGTCCCTGTCTGTCCCTGTCCATCCCTGTCTGTCTGTCCCTGTCTGTCCCAGTCTGTCCCTGTCTGTCCCTGTGTGCAGAGTTCAGAGCAGGCCCAGGCCCTACCCCAGGCCCAGCCATGGCCCCAGAGCCCCAGGCAGGGCTGAGCCCAGCCCAGTCTGTCCCTGTCTGTCTGTCCCAGTCTGTCTCTGTCCATCCCTGTCTGTCCATCCTTGTCTGTCCATCCCTGTCCATCCCTGTCTGTCCGTTTGTCTGTCCCTGCCCATCCCCGTATGCTCCAGACCCAGCCATGGTCCCAGAGCCCCGGGCAGGGCCTGATCCCAGCCCAGTCTGTCCCTGTCTGTCTGTCTCTGTGCATCCCTGTCTGTCTGTCTCTGTGCATCCCTGTCTGTCTGTCCCTGTCCATCCCTGCGTTCCCCAGGCCCAGCCATGGCCCCAGAGCCCCGGACAGGGCTGATCCCAACCCTGTCTGTCCCTGTGTGTCCCTGTCTGTCTGTCCCTGTCCATCCCCATGTACCCCAGCCCCAGCCATATCCCCATGGCCCCGAGCAGGGCTGAGCCCAGCCCAGTCTGTCTGTCCCTGTCTGTCTGTCCCTGTCTGTCCCTGTGTGCCCCAGGCCCAGCCATGGTCCCAGAGCCCCAGGCAGGGCCTGAGCCCAGCCCAGTCTGTCCCTGTCTGTCTGTCCCTGTCCATCCCTGTCTGTCTGTCCCTGTCCATCCCTGTGTTCCCCAGGCCCAGCCATGGCCCCACAGCCCCGGGCAGGGCTGAGCCCAGCCCAGTCTGTCCCTGTCTGTCCCTGTCTGTCCCTGTCTGTCCCTGTCTGTCTGTCCCTGTCTGTGTGTCCCTGTCTATCCCTGTGTCCCCAACCCCAGCCATGTCCCCAGAGCCCCGGGCAGGGCTGATCTCAGCCATTCCCCTGCCCTGAGGCAGAGCTGCTGCCCTGGGCAAAGCCAGCCCTGAGCAGAGCCCAGAGAGGCTCTGGGGGCTCCTCCCTGGGATACACCAGAGCCACACGGACACTGCTGTGCCCTGGGCTCTGGGATGGCCCTGCCTGAGCAGGGAGTGCCACCAGATGAGCCCACCATGGTCCTTTCCAACCTTACCCATCCTGGGATTTATTAAAGAATGCATATAAAAAGTTCAGAAGAATAAATCATAATAGATTTTTAAAAATCCAAAATTACTGGAAAGCACTGCAGAGTAAAGGAATACAAAGGATGAAAAATTCCTCTGTACATCACAGACAAGGTAGGAAAACACTCTTGCCTAACAGCAGCCTGCATTCTCACTATGTCTAATGGAAGCACTAGCCCTTGGCTTTCATTGTGCTTCCCAAAAGAGCTCAAAAATAAAAATACAGTGCCAAGCTTTCAATACTCAATTAAGATTTAGGATGTCACTCAAAGGAGGCAGAAAGCTGTTTTTAGTCTGGTGATACTCAGTGAGTAGATCTGCCTCATTCATTGTTTATGTTCCCAATCAGGGCACACACTATCTGTATTAAAGAGAACAAGGCACTGAATGGAAACCTCACAGCCTGGGGAAGTGTGAGGTACCAGTGTGCTCATCAAAATAAATTCTCCTGTGAGAGCAGTTTATTGATTTGTGTATTTGACTCTCTTTGGGATTATTGTTCAATTACTTTTATCCTCTGAGATGAAAGCAGCTGAATGTAACATCAAAAGCAGATAAAAAGTCGCATGTTTCAAATTTTCTTTCAAATCTCCATAACATCCATTACAGATACGATTTTCAAGAGGGTCCTCTGAGAGGGTAACTCCATCAGACATACAGCTCTCATCTGTATTTCCCCTAATTATTCTGGCTGAAATATATTCCCTGTAAAACACATTATTTATCCTTGAGGAGTGACAGTCTGCAGAAACTGTCTCCTCTTTATCAGGTGAGCTGCTTGCTAATTTTTGATATGATTAGTGATTTATCAGCACTTCAAATTGCAAACACACAATTTCCACCTCTAGCCCTGTTGAGGTTAAAACATGGTGGTGGTAGGGGTGGTGAAGAGATGGTGAAAGTCTCATTTTGCCGGTTTGAATTCATTCCTCACTACAGGCTTTTCATGCTCTGCTTGCAAGAAAAAAACCCAAAAAACGAACAAACAGAAAAACAAAACAAAACAAAATAAATTTAAAACCACCAAAAAACAACAACAAAAAACCCCAAAATAAAAAAAAAAACACAAAAATTAAAAAAAAGAAGATATTTTTGACAGTCAACCATCTGTTTTCACTTTGGGAAACAGATTCACATCATTTTAGTCTACTGCACATCACAAGTAATGCAGCACCTGGAACGAGGCTCTTGCTCCCCTTTTGAGAGGCAGGTGTAGCCAGCAGTTGCCTGGTGCTCCTCTCATTCACAAGGTGAGCTTTGCTGCGCAGTCACCAGGCAGAACTGGCCTCAGTTCCTCAAACATGAAAAGGCACACTACTGCAAGCTTAGAATGCCAGCAGGGTAGTTTTATAATGTATAAATGACAAAATTTATAAATTATATAAATGTGTAAATGATAAACTGGGATCATTTCCTGTGCTTTGTGTGGCAGGGACATTCAGACCAGACTTCAGCACAGTCCTCAGTCTAAAAACACATCAGAATAGACCTCAGTCAGCCCCAGCCCCACTACCAGCATGAACATGAGCTTTGTTGAAGCTCAACATGAAGTAAAACAATGAATTTAAATACATAATTGCACTCCCAGTTTGCATTTCTGACCAGCTGCTGTTTGCTGAGCTCTAAGAGGAACTATCCTGACATGAACAGGTCAGGGGGGAAATCCAGCTTCACTCTGAGGGCAGCCCTGCACTCTTCCTGCACAGATATGAGCAAGGCTGGGCTTTGAACTTCCAGGGACATCAGGGTCAGCCAGAAAGGGGACCAGAAAGCCACTCTGATATAGGATCAGAAAGTCACTCTGAGATGGACCAGGAAGCCACTCTGAGATAGGACCAGAAACTCTGAGATGGGACCAGAAAGGCACTCTGAGATGGACCAGAAAGCCACCCTGAGGTGGGACCAGAAAGCCACTCTGATATAGGACCAAAAACTCTGAGTTGGGACCAGAAAGTCAGATTCATCTGCTCTGGAACTACTTTTGTCTTTTCGTCACAGAGTGTTGTAAAAATCTTTGCAAAGCGGTTTCCAACCAGCCTGTAAAGCACATTGGTTTTCTTTCAGTGATGCAATTACAAGGGGAAGGCAGTCATGAATATTAGTGAACTTTGAAATATTGTTCCTAGGGGCAATAGATTTTACCCAAAGGGATATTAGTGCTCCACCTCAACATTACAAAAAATCACTTTAAAACTTACAGCAACACATTTCAAGTCCATTACCATGCGTTTTCAAATGTCAGGCCTCGAATGTGACAGCCAAATTCCTGAATCAATCAGCCAAATGGAATTATTTCACTCAGAAATTATGTGAAGAGAAAGTAGCAAAAAGCAGTAAAAATGTAGAATAACTTTATGCTGTAACTTAAGGAACTGAACAGGATTCTTGATGAAATAAGGAGCAGCACACTCTTTGTGTCTGCTTTACAGGATGATTAACTGCAGAACACACTGGATTTGTTTCTGTAGTAGAACAAGATTTGGGGTTTTAATTTGTGATCTGTCCCATGAGTAGTGCCTGGTATATTTGCAGGGAACAGCACAGCTCACTAACTGGGAACCACCACCCACCATGGGCAAATCCAGATGTGTCAGCTGCTGTGTGTCTGCAGGCTTAGCCTGCATCTCCATTTGTGCTGCTGTATTCTTCCTCAGCTAAATTTTCCAATTTATGCATGAATCCATATGGAAAACAGGCCAAGCCCTGCTACTCCAGTCATAAATCCTGCTCTGGAGCATCCTTGTAATCCAGTTTCATTCACATCAATGGCATGGCGTATTCTGCCCTCTACACTGAAAAAAATTAAAATTTTGGAAGCCTTTTTGTCCTGCTGACATCCCATTATCCCAACAAGGCATATTCAACATAGTCACAAGATGTATGGCACTGGTGGCTTTCAGGCACAAGAGTGACTGATTTCAGCAAATCTCACTGCCTTTCATCTCTGCTCAGGTGTTCATGTTCATGCCTTCTGTTTGTTTTACCTCCAGCACTTCCAGAAGACAGGAAAGATTTTTTTCCTGGAGCCACAGAGTAGTAGTGGTACTTTCCATGTGGAAGACAGGCAATAAGATCAATCAAAAATCATAAATTTCATTTCTTCCCCCAATGGTCTCACAA
The DNA here is from genome assembly GCF_035770615.1 of Melospiza melodia melodia. Taxonomy (NCBI): domain Eukaryota; kingdom Metazoa; phylum Chordata; class Aves; order Passeriformes; family Passerellidae; genus Melospiza; species Melospiza melodia. The sequence goes on along the minus strand of NC_086212.1, from coordinate 4,589,523 downwards.
TTTCAGCTGGGTGAGAGGTAATTAATCCACATCAGCCAGTGCTGGTGAAGCACCTTGTCCAAAAGCAAACATGATATAATCCAGTGATCAGATCCTGGGGGAAAAGGGCTGATGGATGGAGAAAGAACTATCTACCTTTATTTTCTTATTTCCATTGGAAAATGAAGGCCAAATAACATCCAGTAAGGCATAAAAATACACTCTTGTATTTCCAAATGCCTGCAAAAAATAATCTTCTAAGTGTAGCTAAAAAAAAAAGTCTTTTTAGTTTTCAAAGTCAACCTAAGTAGTTGTATGAAAGGAAGATTTTATGAAATAATGGGTAGCAATATGAGGCAATGAGACTTGATAATGTCAGAAAGTTTCCAATTGCATGAATTGACATGCAAATGTTAACAAAACCCCTGAGAAAACAGCTTGAAGTAAGTTCCAATTCATAGCAGGTGCATCAGGCACAGCTCAGACATTCTAAGTTCTGGTGAACTTTTTTCTGGTTTCTTGCTCCATATTAGAACCCTCCATTTTTCCTGTTTGCAGTGATTTGTGATGCTGCAGGAGGAAAGCCAGAGGCTCCCATCCCCAAATATACCAGACAGGAAACCATGGGGCCCAAGACACTCTTTTAAAATAAGAACCGAAATTTATATATTTGGCTCAAAATATGACCTTTGCCATTTCACTGACACAGAGGAGACTCATGATAAATACCCATGCTGAGCATCAACTATTTGGAAATTAAAACAAAACAGAGTGGTTCTTTCCCACACTGGGACTATGATGGGATGTCAGAGTTTGATTTTCACGCTATGTACTCATGACTGTGCTGCCTGAGCATGATAAAGTTGATTCCAGGAATGTGTATTTAATAGGAAGCCAACTGGACACATTAATTAAGGAGTTAAAAATCCTGAGAACAGTCCTAAGTTATAGATTACCCACAGAGCACAAATCTCTTTATATAATCCCATAGCAACTCCTGCCCAAGTTAATGTTATTATACAGGGAGCAGCATAAGGAGATTTCTGTACCAACTCAGAGCACTTTAACTTCAATTTTTCTCAAAGGTATTACTGCAACAAGACTTGCAGTTGGCTGAGATAAATTCATCAGAGTCAGTTTGAATAAGCCACGCCCTCACAGGCTGCCTCATCAGAGGAATGTGACCAAGCTCCAGAGAGCAAAGCAACAACCCTGGCACCATGCAGGGTCTCCCATCTGACTGAATTCCTTCAAACCATCGATGTTAGAGGCTACAGATCAATAAATAACTCAATAACACTGGAGCACCCTAGTGCTGACCTCACAAACAAAGGGGACCCTGTGTCAGTTGTGGTACACAAAATGTTGTGGTAGAATCTTAGAATCACAGAATCACTAAGGTTGGAAAAGCCCTCTAAGATCATTGAGCCCAAGTGTTGACCCAGCACAGCCAAGCCCACCACTAAAACATGCCCCAGGTGCCACATCTAAGATAAGGTTCATGCAGAATTCCAAGCTTTACATGGCCTGACATTCCAGCAGTTTAGTCTCAGAATGGGTGAAATCCTGTTTTACAAGCCCATGCATAAATATATCAATTAACATTACTGTTTAATCCATTTATATCTTAAGAAAAGTGGCATGGAAATGTAGCACTGGAACCACAACAGACTTTGGGGCTAATTTGGTGAAACTACAAAGCCAGGAAGAGTTTCCCCACTGTCAAAGCAAACACACACCTGAACACTTACTAAAAGGGGTTCCTTCCTTTCTGTTCCTTCTTAAAGGAAGATTTTAATCTCCAGGAATGAGGTTGCAAAGCAATGTGCTTGTTATCTCTCCAGTCTGCTTTATTCTAATCCCAGCCTAGCTCTCAAATGCAGGGGCTGTTCATCCTTAGCAGTGCAGCCACTGAAACTCCATAAATGCTGCAAATGGCACTGAATAAATTCATTAAATACAAGGATGTTTTTCTTCCTGTTGGATCCTATTCTCCTCTGGGATATGCTTCCAACAGGCAGTTTAAAGCTAGCTTGAGCATGTCTTCACAAACAGGAGGCAAGAACATCAAACAGCTAAAAACCAGAGCGTACTCTGTGTGTGCAGTCCATCATCCAGAAAATAAGGAAGGTAAGAAGAAAGAAGAAACAGAAATTAAGAACTAGAAATTTTCAGCTACAGGGGTAATACTCTTGTGAGGATAATCCTCCTGTCCAGGATGTGACAAATCCAACTTGCTAGGAGATGGCTTTGAGACATAAAATAAAGCTGCATTCAGCTGCACTGGGCAGCACATGTCTGGTGCTTCTATTATAAGCACAAATTAATACCCAGGTAGAAATAACCCTAAATCAGACTTATTTAGTTCATCAGCTGAAATGCCACCCTTCACATAAGAATGCAGTTTTGGCATTTCCAATCTTACACTTCTTTGTGATAAAAAGCCAGACTTGTCACTAATCCTGGACTGCTGAGAGTGGAGCTTGCATCCGACTGCTCAGTGTCTCCTCTGCCAGCACAAAGGGGGATGTTCTGCCCAGCACAGGGATATTCCTGGCCAGCTCAGGTGCTGAGAAGGAGAAGGAGCACTCTGTGAGCGCTGCATGCAGCTCAGAGCATCCCAGCACAAGGAGGAGCTGGGCCTCTTGTAACAAGTCCAGAGGAGGCCACAGAGGTGCCCCAAGGACTGGAGCCAGGCTGGGAGACCTGGAAGTGTTCACCTGGAGAAGAGAAGGCTCCAGGGACCTCAGGGCCCCTGCCAGTGCCTAAAGAAATGAGGATAAGGGTGCTCAGGCCCTGGCACAGGGTGGCCAGAGAAGTTGGGACTGCGCCTGGACCCCTGAAAGTGTCCAAGGCCAGGCTGGATGGGGCTTGGAGCACCCTGGGATAGTGAAACGTGACCTTGCCCATGGCACTGGATGAGTTTGAAGGTCCCTTCCAACCCAAACCATTCCATGAATCTATGTCTGATGATAGAAACCTGTGGATGTGCAGTGAGATTCAGCAGGGAGATTATTAAGAACAATTTAGTATTAAGAACAATTTTGTTGTAGGCATCTTTTTGTGGAAATCCTTTCTTAGGATTTTTTCCCTTCTGAGAAGCTGAGATGCCTCAGGAACAAAATGTAAACATTGATTATCTGCTGCTGTGGAATGCAACAGGTGCATCTGTGATTGGTCTCATGTGGATGTTTGGAATTAGTGACCACTCATGGCAGAGCTGGCTCTCTCTCTGTCTGAGCCACAGACCTTTGTTTTCATCCCTTTCTATTCTTAGCTTAGCTAGCCTTCTGAGAGGAAACTTTTCCTTCTATTCTTTTTAGTATAGTTATAATGTAATATATATATATATCATAAAATAATAAATCAAGCCTTCTGAACATAGAGTCAACATTTTCGTCTCTTCCCTCACCTGAAAACCCCTGTGAACACTATCACACAATTTGGTATTGGTTTGTGTCGAGTCATTTTCTGAGCAGACGATCCAGCTATATTTAAACAATAATAATTAAAAAAAAAAAAAAAAAAAAAAAAAGACTGCTGCATTTAAAGATTTATTCATGGGCTGAGAAAAGAGCTTGGATTTCAGTAAGACTTTAAAAAACGTCTGCTGGGGGGTATTAACCAGACTGCTGTAATCCTGACACTGCTGTATGTTCAGATTACACTGAGAGCCCTGGCTGGGTTAGCAGCTACACTTTTTATAGGCTTGACAATGTGTCTAAAGAGCTGTTTTATTTGTATTTTCTCCCACATAATGCCTCTATTAAAATCCTTTAAGGGTCTTTTCTTAGTGTCAGGCTGATCAGATAAAAATGATCTTAAAGAAGTGCTGACCCTGCCCCTCCCACTGTGCTCTGCTGGTACTTCCCTCAGGCATAAAATTGTTTTGCTTTATTTAGTTTGAGCTAAAATGCAAGCACATCCTGGAAAAGGGCAATTACTGGGCTAAATGCAAGGCATTGATTTTGTTCAGAGCAAACTCTTATCTGTCCTCCACTACCCCAACAAGTGTCTCTAGCATTTGGAAATGCACATTTGTTCAAATATGTACATTCCCATAAGAGCTAACCATCCATGGCCTTAATGGCACTGCACTGCTGACTTCAACACCCTGGTGGAGGGAGGACATGAGCATGAAATTAGAATTAAACAGCTGGTCATAAATTCTATCCAGACCCTTCATAAACACGTGTTGCTGGAGTGCATTGCAGCCATAGTTCAGCTGCAGGAATTTCAATATCTCTTCATCTGGTTAAGGGAATAATTGGGGAAAGGAACCAGTTGGCATCTCGGTCCTCTTTTCCCCCAGCTCAATTTCCAACCACATTCCTGAGGACTCCCCATTTGCTTATCCTTATCATTATTATGGTTGTGGCATATTCTACATTGCTCTAAGTAATTTTCCAGCCTTAGAAATCAGAGATTCTGGGATTGTTGTTACTGGATTTTCATTATTATTGTTGTTTCTCCTGTGATTATTGTTATTGTTTTCTGTCACTTTGAAATGTTGTAGAGAGCAAATCCCTCCAGATGGCCGGGGAATCAGATCATCCCCATCATACTGAGATTCCTTGTGAGCATCCACAGCTGGTGACAAAAGGAGTGGCTGCTACTCCTGAATCCTGAGAAAAATGGACAATCCTCACAGAATGGTTCTGAAGACATTCAGACATTCACTCTAACCAGACCCATTGCACTTTGCAGCTGTGATGCTCTTGAATTTTAAATTTCACAGGAAAATTTCTGAAGTTGAGGAGGGAAGAGAAAGTGCTTATATCTGTAAATCTTGAGTGGAACTGAATGGATACCACTTGGAGATCCAGGATATTTCTAATCTTCTTCTCAGGATAAGTTATAACCACCTAGGGAGCAAATGCTAACACATCTCCAGTAGGAATATTGTTATTTTAATAGTCAAGCAGTAATTATTTTTTCTCTGCCCTTCTTTCTTGCCCTTTACTCTGAACAGGAGGAAATCATTAACAGCTGGAAAACAACCAACCATCCAACTGACTTTTTCAGCACTGGTTGTACGTAGGAATATTAGAGGAAAATGAGGTTAGGAATAAGGTATGCTCTTTATATAAATTCAGTAGCATGGTAAATGAAAAAAAAAAAAATGCATCTCACCACAAATGCTGTTACAACTTGCAGACCTGTGGTGCCAAGCTATTTCAGTAGTTATTGGAATGTTTCAGCAACCTATTAACAGACCTTTTCTTAAAACCCTTAGCTTTCTTTAACACACTTCCAGCAAATGGATTTCCAATAAGCATCTAGCTCCTTTCTCTTCTTTCCATTTCCAAATAAACTCTTTCAGGGCACAGTGGTGTGTTTGCGTGGAAATGGCTTTGCTGAGAAATTGAAAGGTAGGATCTGGATCAGTTCCCTGCATGAGCTTTGCAATATCCCTGAAAAGCGTCATGATCTGTATTTGGTGCCCAGAGCATTGCTTAAGCTACTGAGGAGAAAACTAATCTCTTGCACTTTCATTGGCAGCACTGTCTCATAGAGTGATCCTAATGGGGTGGAAATGAGCTCAGCTGCCTAATTCTGTTAAAAACATAGGCTTTTTCTCACACATGAATGCCCATCTACTTCCTTCTAGCCTTGCTGAAGCCATGGCAGCAAAGAATCAAGTCATAGCTGCCGAAAACAGAACACGCTGCTTTTTTTTCCACTTCAGCTCTTTTCAGTTATTTATTTATTTATACACAGTAAGAAACAGCCAGTGGAAGAAACTCTATTCATGCAGAAAAAAATCCCCATTCTAAAGTAAAAAAGATCTTGATGTGGACAAATGAGCTTTTCCCTAACTTTTAGGGCATGACTAACTGCCTCATTAGCAGTGTAATTTTAAGTAGTGCTGTAAACCTTGTTTTTATCATCTCTGTTTCACAAGCCACAGGTGAGGGCAGTGCAGAGGTGCTTCCTGTCAATCCAGGTTCATCCAGCTGTGCTCCATGTGCATGTAGACAATCCAAGCCCTTCCATGGGCTACTGTGGTCCGTGTGTTGGAGTTGTTGGCTGCAGTAACACAGAGCTCTGCGCCTGTGGTGACCCAAATTTCCAGATCCAAATCCAAATTTCCAGATTGCAGATCCAAATTTCCCAGCTGGTGGACAACCACTTTCCTGCTCTTGCCTATGGGATATGATGGAAGCAGGCAGGGCTGTAAATAAAACTCAGCATTCCTGTAAATGAGGACATCAGCAGTCACGGGGCTCCCTGATGGGATTTAGTGGACATGGTGGCGTTCAATCAAAGGTTGGACTTCAGGATCTTAGAGGGCTTTTCTAACCACAAAGATTCGATGACTGTTTTCTGCTATATAAACAATCCTCTGGGTGTACTTTTAGGTCAATTAGGCTTGACCTTCCTGTCTGTGCTTATTAAAACCAAGACCCAATTTGTTAAGGGCTCTGGATAAGAGGAGACTGAGGTCAGACCTCACTGCAGCTCTTCTGAGGGGCAGGTTGGAACCCAGAAGTTTCTCAAAGTTTAAGAAGCAAGTGGTTTCAAGTTGTCCTGGAGAAATTTTGTAGATAAAATCCATTCTGCTCTCTGCACTGGGAATGTTCAGCAGCTCCTCTGCCTTCCTAGTGAGACAGTGTCTTGACCTTTGCAGAGTCTTTCCTTCTGCAGTGTGGGGCATGAACCAAGAAACAAACCCCATCTTTGAAACAAAAAGATCAGGGATTTAAGTTGGATATTGGGAAGAAATCCTTCCTTGTGAGGGTGGGCAGGCCCTGGCACAGGGTGCCCAGAGCAGCTGTGGCTGCCCCTGGATCCCTGGCAGTGCCCAAGGCCAGGCTGGACAGGGCTGGGAGCAGCCTGGGACAGTGGAAGGTGTCCCTGCCATGGCAGGATGTGGGATGGGATGAGCTTTAAGGTTCCTTCCAACCCAAAACATTCTGTTATTCCACATCCTGAATTAAACTGCAAAGTGCCCAGCTCCTGAGATGCCAGCTCCAAAATCAAATATATCAACAGTGAGGAACTTGATGGTGAAGCAGATCAAATGCAGCACTCAGCAGCTGAAGCCTGATTCAGGAATGCTATGGATTTTCTTATGCAAGTAATCATTACATGTGCATAAAGATCCACAGGATTCAGATAGAAAACAGATCAGAACTACTTCAATAGGTTAATATGATAAGAGCCTCCCATGGAAGGTAACTGCTGCAATTATAACTGTACTTTTCTTACAAAACACTGTTAAAAAAGGAACTAAGAAAATTGAAGTCAGTGCTTTGAATAGAGGCACAAATCTAAACATATTAGATAAAATGTCTGTAACTGTAACTGAAAGTCTTTCTTCCACATTTTGTGTCTAATGCTTCAAAAGAATAAAAAAACACACCAAATAAGTTGTACAGAGTAAAGAGACAGAGATGAAGGCTGAACACTCAGAAGCTGATGCTCTGGAGAACAAATTTTTTTCCTCAGAACAGACAGCAAAGAAAATCCTCATCCTGTTGGTTTCTTTGTTTTGTTTGGGTTTTGTTTGTTTGTTTTGTGGGGGTTTTGTTTGTTTTTGTTTGTTTGTGTGGTTTGGGTTTTTTTGGGGGAGGGGAATGTTCTGATTTTTCTCTTAGAACTTTAAACAGAGTACTGCTAAATACTAAAATCTTACATCTGCTGTCCATCAATAGCACCAAATAAATAAGCTTGACATGTGACATGGGAACACCTAAATGGCCTCAGATTTCAATTCCCACCTGTATCCAGCAGGAAAAATGCTCCTCAGGTTGAACAGGACAAAAGGGTTGCCTTTGATACAATAAATATTGTAATCATTGCATTAGAGACAGCCACCCTGCTTCATGCTTGGAAGCTTCCAACTTACACCACAAGTGCTGTAACTTCATGTATTTCACCTACAATTATGTAAACTTCATGTATTTCATCTTACACCACAAGAGCTGTAACTTTCATCTACAATTCCTGTGAAAGGTCAGGGAATTGGCAAATTCCTGCTGCTGTGTAAAAAGCAGTAGGAGTACACACTGGTTTTCTGGGGGGATCTGCTCCCCTTCCAGGCCCTGAACCATGCCAGAGATGATTCAGGGGCTGGAATTATCCAACTTTACCAAAAGCTCTGGGATCAGCCCATGGATGTTACTACAATTGTTACACAGCAATAGCAGGAATGAAGTGGTCCCCAAGAACTCGTGCCTCAAAAAGCTGCATTAGGAGCATGAAGTGACACAACAAGTCTGGCCCAAAGATTGAATCTGTCATCAGTGCTCACAGAGATCTGTCTCCAGCTAGCCAGAAATAGAGGGAAACAACTCTCAGTCACTGCTGACAGTCTGCTTTTATCTCTGTACTTGCTTTTCCTAGTCCAAAACTGTAACAGTAATCAAATGGGAATAAAAGAAGTTGTCTTTGATGAGCATGTCATGCTGATGAAAGGCAGCAGAAGTTCTCTGTGTAGACAAGAGCCACAAACATTAACAGACACTGGCATTTGGAGCTTTTCTCTCTGTCAGTCCTCAAAGGGGTGTTCTTATGAATGGAATCCTGCATAGGGAGGGAAGTTGCTTCTTAATTTCTGCCAGAGCTCCCAGCTCATCCACCCTCACGGAGCAGCCCCCCGTTGCAAATCCCTGAATATTTCTGTATTTGCCATTGAATTCTGAGATTAAGGCAAGCCTTTATATTAATAAAACAGTAGTCTTATCATTCAGCACTTCCATATTGCTTTTTGTTGCCTTTGAATTTTCAGCAAATGTTTGTTTAGTTGGCTCCTTTAATAGGAAGGTCTGAACTTCAGATGTTATTTTGTCCAGAGCAGGCAAAACTTTTGTCAGCTGATAATCACAGATGTTGATGTATTTATATTGACCTATTTAAAATCTCAAATGGTTTTTAATAGGATAGGAGGATGTTTAAAAGACTGTTTTCAGAAGCCCTATTCAAAAAGGATAATGGTCCCATTTGTCAAAAACGCAAGCATGCCCTTTAGCAGAGACCTAGGCAGACTTCAGATAAAATCCTTCCAAAATAGCTGCTCTCCAATTTTTCAATAGCCGACTGTAAAAACAAATTTTAAAACCCCCAGCTCAGAGGACAACCATTCTGTTCCAGCCTGCTCAAGAAGAAATTTTAGTTATCTTCAGCCCTTCAGATTTGAATATGCCCATTGTAAGGTGTCTTCAATCTTTATGGATTTTCATATGGTTTTGGTTTTGTGCTCCACTCTGTGTTCCAAAGGGAGAGCCACTGCCAGCTTTCTGAGGTTTTCACACCATTTACAAAATATTTCAGCCTTTAGTGTTTGATTCCACCTGTGGCACAGGGTGGGTAACCTTGGAGATAAATTCTTCATGAGTCAGGAAATACCTGCACGTGTTGTTAAGATTTTCTGAAGTGTGATATTTACATCCTTCTACAGTCCTGAGAGGAAACAGGTGGCAGTTCAGAGTATCTGTGGCTGCTCAATTACATGCTCAGGCTCCTGGAACAGGGCTCAGGGCTGGGTGGCTGCTGTGCAATTGCCATGCTACAAAAGCACTGGAATCTCCCTTTCCAACTGGATTGCTTGTGTGCAATCTGCAGCATGGAGTTTGTCTTGAATGCTTTCCCCTCTGCATGTGAATGCAAACTGAAGACATTTTTTCTCTCTGCTTTCACAGGTTGCTTTACATTCAAGTTATAGGAACTTGTAGGTGCATTATGCTACAGACTGAACAATATAAACAGGTGCATGTTGGAATAGACAGAGCAAACTAAAGCAAGGATTGCATCTAAAGGTCTCACTTTTCTCCCAAGGCAATGGAAAACTGTTTAGCCCAGATGTGCACTCTGAGGAGAGTACCACAGTGAAGAACAAAAAACCTCAGAGAGGAAACAACACATTCAAAATTGCTTTTTTAAAGGGCCCTGCAGAGTCCATGCAAGGAATTACACGCTGAAGTTTGCTGGCACTGATGTGATTGTTTTCCAATGGTCCCAGGGCAATGCCTTGGATATTTGTCACTGCAGTCACTAATGACACTCCAGTTTCTCATTAGTGTGGCAGCAGTTCTGGAGGCTGAAAGCACATCTGTAAATTAGCAGCTACTGATCTGGGATCGACCTTTACTGTGCGATCAATAGCACAGATAGCACCACAAAGGATAAGACTAAAGATGGAAATTCCTGGAAAAGGTATCAACCACATCAAGCTCTAAAAGTCCTCAAACCACAGGTTACAACATATCTACCTTTAAATACAGCTTTTGCTGAGAATTTTTGTTGGCCACCAGTTAACCAAAGAGTTTTAACTCAAAAATTGCTCTGACCTAAAGCAGCTCAAGTGGACGGTACAGCTACTCAATGAACAAAGGCAGGCGTCACCACACACAGCTCGAATCATGTGTCCCATCCATTACCCCTCTATGCAAGAGGTTCAGAAGCACAATTCCTAAAGGAACACCTTTGGTGTCACAATCTGATGGGATCCTATCCAACACAGATACTCATATTGCTATGGGGCCTTGAACAGCAGCAAAGGAGATGGAAAAATGTTATCATTCAATTTCTCCCAAGCATTATGTTTACATGAACCAAGAAGCTGAGCTCAGAAATGCCTCAGGCCCACAGATCATTAGGATAATCCTGCAGGAAATGATCTGGCACTGCAATTTCCATGCTAGGCTAGAACGCCCCAGGCAAAGAGGAGACTCATTCTAATACATTGCCCAGGACTGAGCTTTAATAGAATTAGTTCACTTTTTTCCTTTTATAATTCCCATTCAGCTATTCATAGTTATATTTGCTATCAGCCTGCATTCTTCCCCCTAAGTGTTTACAAGTGCCTGTATTACAATCCTTATTTTGTGCTCTCTGCCCAGATGCTGCCCAGTAGAGGCACAATATGTATGTCTCATTATCTCTTTATGCCCACAACATCTCCTTTTTTTTCCCTGAGCATTTTGAGTGCTATTATTTCAAAGCCTTCCAGTTTTTCACCATCTCAAAGATAATCACTGATGATGATGATGATTATCATTATATGCTCAGGAGCGTTTCTCCTTCTCCCCTTCTCCATGCTTTGAACCAGAGCATTAAATAATCCTCCTAACTTATAAGATGGGTAGGTCCTGAAGTTGTATTTGTAATATTATGTAAGCAAATATAAAAAAAAATTCTAAAAGTAGCACAAGAAAAATATCATCTGGCAAAAAATGCATTGTTCCTGATTACCAGCATTGTATTTAGGTCTGTAGCATTCCCTAAATCCTACAGTACAACAATCCTACATAAAATTATCTTACTAAGTTATAAAACAACTTAAGTCAGATTATGTAAATTATAGAAAAAACTCAATTCCTATCAAGCAGAGTTTTTGCTGTCTTTTGGGAAATTTTTACACATAGTAGATGAGTGTGTGAGAAATATTGTGGATATTCCAAAGGAAGGTAGCAGGTACTCCATTGTATTGAGAAACAAACATTTGCCCTCGTTTTCAACTCAGTATCACAAAATTCTCTGAAAAAAAGTACTTGAAGATGAATTTTAGTGCACAAGTTTAGGCATCACATCATAGGAATATGAGTAAGCATAGAAAAATGTCACAAATAAATCATTAGGAAATAAATTTAGAAATCCAACACAGAGGGAGATGAGATGAGTGCCAGGCAGAACATTTGCAGAGCCACAAGAGAAAGGGGAATGTTTCAGACACTGCAGAAGTACAGAGAGCCTGGAATATATTCCTTTTTTTCAAATGGGAAGGAAAGTCTAATCTCTCCCTTTCAATCACTTCCCCCCAAGCCCTTCCAAAGTTTGTTTATTCAAATGAAACAGAACTTGGGCCAAAATGTAACCAAAGACATTTAGTGCATCCCAAATCTCAGTTCTAATTCTGGAACTGCAAACACATCTCTGCTGAGATATGTCAGTTTTGCATTTTAAAAAAAAAGTATAACAGAGATTTCTGAATAAATTTTACTCAATTCAAAAGTTCCTGTGGTGTTGTACATAATATCTTAGTTTCAGTTTTTAAAATAATATTTAGAATTTAAAAATAAGCACATGTCCTATCCTGAGAGCATGAATTGAGAGAGAATTAATAGTTTCTTGTTGATGTTACTTCACTAAATGCCAAGGAGCATGAGATCCTTATTTACTCCATTTTATAGGGTCTAATTCTCACATCATTGCAAGAAGCTAATACTCTCCTTTCTCCTGATATTTGTTTCATAGTCAAAAATCAGCACATGATACATGTCACTCATTGAAGCAATCAGAAGAATACACTCCAGTCAACACCATTTATTAATGTCAACCAGAAGAGCAATTATATCTCATCCAACCAAAAATAAACAGACAGGCATCACATCTTTGATGACAGCTAAAACTATCATCTCTACACTTCTCATCAAGTCCCCACTGACATAAAATTGTACAGGGGTATGTGTGCTAGTTCTAGGAATCCATTGCCTTGCAGTAATCAGAAAACAAAATTTTAGAGAGGTATTCTGGGCATGTGCATGGAAACAGAGGGAAATGAACAATATAAATCTTGAATGAATCAAAGGGGAAAGAAAAAAACAAAGCACCAAAATGTATAATGGTTTCATCTGTCAAAATATACTCCAATGGCTTGATTTTTTTTAGATTCCCTACATGCCTGTAAATCCAGTGTAAATCCATTACCATCGGAGCTCTGGTGAAAGCTGGATGCCAGAGAAAAGACTCTGAGTTGTTTTTTTGATGAAGTGAACCCAGAGAATCACAAAAGCATTAATTAAACACTCAGCACTCTCCTCTGCTCAGTGCCAGCCCAGGATGCTGCACTGCCCAAAGCTTCTCTCCTGGTGAGCACCAGTGTGTGCACAGAGCTGGGGGATGCCCCAGGGATAAATCACTCCCTTGGGGTATATTCAGAGAAGTTTTATAGAGTTAGAGATAAAAACTGGAATAAGATACATGTGCATTCACCTAGATTTTGCTGCTATATATGAGAAGCATATTATTGGGTGAAATATACACATAATTCTTTGGGTTTTGGAAAAAAAAGTGAAGGGGAATACAAGAATGGAACAAGGTGAAGTGGAGAAATATTACTGTGGTCAGTATTGTTCCCATGCCCTTAAAAACAGCACTGTCCCTTTAGATTATCAACCTAAATTAGTACACCAAAGCCTGAAATTATTCTCTGATAGCACTTGATATAGCCACTGTTGAAGAATCCTAAAGCTTTCAGCCCCATTGTGTGAAATTCCCAGTAACACCATCCATTTTCCTCCCTTTTATGTACAAGTCTGGATCCCAGTGGCAACAAAACACTGCAGGCAGCAAATTTCTAGGAATTAATGAATTTCTCAGGTGGTTTAAGCCACTTAATCCTTGGCCTCATGCCTTATAGCATCACCCAAGTCAGGTTATAAGCACCCAGAAATGCATTCTGATGTGCCTTTATTGCTTAATGATCAAGGTGAGATGCTCATATTAAATTGGGCATTTAATTACAGGCACACACATCTCCGAGCATTACCACCAAAAGATCTCCCTAGGTAAAGAATATAATTTATCTTTTTTCCCCCACCGATGTTATTTAATTCTTGCATGACAGTAAATTATATTTCAGAGCATAGTTTTAAATTTGCCAAATGGGCGTTACAGCAGAAATTACAGACGAAGCCTTGCCTTTCCTGTGTTAATATCAAGCCTAATTGCAGAGCTCTCCTCCATGAGTTTTTTTATGAAGTTAACTCATATCAAAGCAAGGTGATCACAGCCCTGCCCAGTAGGGCTAAATCCAAATCTCTTTGGGTGTGAGAAGGAAATAAACCCCTTCTGTGTGTTGGGCCCCTCAGTTTGGGAAGGACATTGAGATGCTTAAACACATCCAGAGGGGACAGCAAGGCTGGAGAGGGGCTGGGAACACAAACCCTGTGAGGAAGCCCTGAGGGAGCTGGGGGTGCTCAGCCTGGAGAAAAGGAGACTCAGGGCTGCCCCCATCACTCTCACAGCTCCTGAAAGGTGCCTGTGCTCAGCTGGGGCTGGGCTCTGTCTGCAGCAGCACTGACACAGCCAGAGCACACAGCCTCAGGCTGCACCAAGGGAAACACAGGCTGGAGAGTGGGAAAAAGCTTTTACAGACAGGGTGATAAAGTTCTGGAATGGCTGCCCAGGGAGGTGGTGGAGTCCCCATCCCTGGGTGTGTTTAACAAAGCCTGGATGTGGCACTGGGGGCCAGGGTTTGGGTGAGGGGCTGGGGCTGGGTTGGACTCGATGATCTTGGAGGTCTCTTCCAACCTGGTCATTCTGGGAATTCTGTCCTGCACCAGCTGGGCTCTCACTGCTCAAGCTGTGACCTGCACAGGGAAATGTGGGTCTATCCTGCAGCTCCAAGCAGGTGAGAAGTGCCCCCTCAAGCCCTCCCCTCCCAGGATTTATCAGCACCTATAAAATAACCCACTTGGCACAAGTACTGCCACTCCATTAATCAACAGACACCACCTGCCTGTGAGCACAGTGTGAGAAGACACAGAGACAACAGATGGGAACCAGCCCATGTTTGTTCCATGCACTGTAATTATCTGTAGCTGTGTCATTCCTGACAGGTGACTGCCTCAGCTCTCCTTCAGGGATGTGGCACAACCTCCTCACACAATCCAGCTGGGTGCTTCACTACCCTAATGTTAAAAAGCTTCTCCTTAAAGTCTAAACTGAATCTTTCTTGCTGCTATTTAACCCCATTAATTTCTATTCCTGCCCACTACAGACAGAAGGGAGAGATTACTCTCTCCTTTTATGTTCTTGAAGAATTCTATGTTCTTTAAATGGTGTCATCCCAACAAAACTGTTGTAACAACTAAATCTTGCCTTCCATGTTGCTCTTACTGTTTTCCTTCAGGCTTTTTCTGTTGCTTTCCACATGTAGCTCTGCAGTGTCCAAAACTGGATTAGCTTCTTCATTTGAAGCATTATTAAAATCTTATTACAGTCAAGAATAACTGTGTTAAGAAAAACTCTCCTTAACAGCTTCATGTCCCAAAGAAAATGAGAAACAATGTAAAAATCCCTGTCAGAGCACAGGATAACCAAGCATAACCTGGTAGGTCTTCAGCCAGACCTCCTCCAGAACACCAGGAAACACAAATTATTGGGTAAAGAGGGTGATGGCAGAGGCAGTTTCTCTTTCAGCACATTCCAGACAGATTCAACCCAAGGCTCATTGTACTGCAACACTTCCAGAGCCTCTTAAACAGCAATTGGAACATTTCCAGCTTGCCTTGGAGCATGAGCTGACAGCAGCAGTGACAAGGAGAACACCTTGGGAGGACACTTAGTCAATTTTATAGTTTTGTGTTGCTCCCAAAATACCTGCTGGCCAGGTTTGCACAGAGCATTCCAAAGATGGTCTGCAGTGGGCAATGCCACCTCTCCAGGATCTAACTCAGCCATGGATCCAGGCAGGGCAGGGGAAATCTGCTGGAGGAGCTCAAAGAGTTTGCTGTAAGAAATCTGTATCAAGCACACACAGCCAGAAATGTACCCAGTGGGTGTGGAGTTCTTTGCTTTTGGGGCTTTTCACTTTGCTCATTTCCTTCCTGCACTTGCTGAGAGAACCAAAGTCATTTTCTCTTCCAAGTTTACGGCAAGTTGAACTAGAGAGCTGCTGTTACCTTGGAGGCAACAATTTTCACCTCAAACCAGGGGCTGTGACATCCACATATTCCCCTTTTCTGTTTGTGTGTGGGGGTTTTTTTGCCAATTGCACCAAGAGCATTTATATTTGTGGAGGAGAGAAAAAACAATATTATTGTATGAATTGTCTGACCACCTGGATTTTGCATGGAATAACCTCTGAACTTGCACCAGTGATCAAAAATGGTCCTTAAATCCAAATGTATTGCCTGAAATAGTGGCATCACATGTATTTCTGCACTGATATGGCAGAGTAATTGCAAAAGCAGATTACAGAGACTGTGAGGACACAGCAGAAATTCACTGAACTTCAGTGAACTCCACAAGCCCTGGACTTGCTCATGCAGAGGAGTTTTCAAATATTTTCCAGTGCAACAGGCATAAGGTCTTCAAGATCTTTGAGACATGAAATTTAATTGTGGCACCTTTTGAATTGCATATAAAATGTGTTTTGCCTTTACAATAACAGTGCCCTTCTTAATTCCACACTTCTCTCTTCCCAAACACACAGTACACACATTTTTAACACGCAACAGTGAAAAAAATGTAATCTTGGGAGAGACGTTTCCAAAGAGGTTTTTGTTCAAAGCCCTGCAGTCAGCATGGGTGATAAAAAGGAACCCTTTGAACAGCTTAGATGTCTCATTTTGCCATAGAGGACAGTGAGTTTGATCTGCCAGCAATCACACATGTAATCCTTGTACTGCTTTGGGATGTGTGATCCCTTGTTTGTGACCCAGTGGACATTCTTTGAAACAGGCCTTGAACAAACTCTGTGTTCTCCCCAAGAATTTCACTGAGGCTTGTTGGGAGCATTAACAGGGACACTCACATCTCTGCAGATCCATTTGTGAATGCACATTCCACCTCGTGGAAGAAAGAGGAGAACAAAAAGAGGAACCTGGCAATAAACAACCTCTTCCAAGTCAGAGACAAAACACAGGAATGTTCAAAAAAGAGAAAAAACAAAAAGAAGTTCTTACTGGGTCCTGCTGTATTTTGCTCACTTCAAAAGCAGACCAGCTGCTATCAATATAAAGACCTCTCCTATACAGAGACACCACAAGCAATACAAATAAATATTTTTTTTTGCTTTTTTTTCCTTAAATTAAAAATATATTCCCCAATCCTATCAAGCCATGAGGCATAAAATCAGAGTCTGGAAAATTTTTAATTGTCATTTAACAAATATAGAATCTTACATGAACTTTTCCCATTCCCAGGCACAAAAATGTAGAGATACCCTTGAACATGAAACTATGGAAAATCTCAGGATGCCTGAAAAGCCAGGTTAACACAGCATTTATGAGAAGTTTATGGGTGTATGTCATTAAAAAAATGCTTCCTTAGCTATTTAAGATTTTAGTCATGTTCTGGCAGCAGCTTAAGTTAAGCACTGCTGTCTCTGTGAGTGACCCCACTATGACTGAGCCACCAAACCTGATCCCAATTCAGCTCCCAGTGACCCCCCAGCACAGCAAACACAGGTGAAGGGAAAAAAGAGTGAGAAAGCAAAGCACCACTGTTGTAGGACAAAATCAGAGAAATCTTCACTAAATGTGACAAAGCAGAGGGACACAGAGTCCCCAGGCAGGTGCAAAGGAGAGCCCTTTATTGCAAAAACCAGGCCTTTCTAAGCAGTTACTCTGTAATCAGTTACATCTCGCTTAAACACAACAAATGTAACTCAACCAACCACCATAAACCACAAAGTGAGCACAATGAGATGCTCCTATAATTTGTTTTTCTTATTCAGCTGAGTCACTTTCCCATAGCCCATTTTGTGATGGTGTTCACAGGGGTTCTTGGATGAAGGAAGAGATGAGAATGTTGACTCCATGTTTCAGAAGGTTGATTTATTATTTTATGATATATATTATATTAAAACTATACTAAAAGAATAGAAGAAAAGGTTTCATCAGAAGGCTGGCTAAGAATAGAATAGAAAGGAATGCTAACAAAGGTTTGTGGCTCAGACAGAGAGCCTGAGCCAGCAGACTGTGATTGGCCATTAATTACAAACAACTCTATGAGACCAATCCCAGATGCACCTGTTGCATTCCACAGCAGCAGATAACCATTGTTTACATTTTGTTCCTGAGGCCTCCCAGCTTCTCAGCAGGAAAAATCCTAAGGAAAGGATTCTTCATAAAAAGATGTCTGTGACACTTTTCTGCTTAGCCAAAGTAGCAGGCCTGAACCATTAAGGGTAAAAGGCCCTTATTTTATAAGGTTTTACCTATACACAACAACTGAACAACCTCTGATACAATAATAACCTGCTAAACACCCTGAACCCTCCACTGCAGACTCCTGAGAGGCCTGGAGGCAGATTTTGGTTCATTTGGCTCTCTGCACCCATGTGCAAATCCACCCCCATGGTTCAAGGCTCTCTGGCTCTAAGACCTCTCACTTCTCTGTTTTATTTCTTGCACCAGGACAAAAAAGTAGACACTTTTTTTTTTTTCCTAGCAAAGCAACGGTTTTTCCCAAGTGCTGTTCATAAATCTATAATGTGCATGTCCCACTGGCACCAATCAATCAATCAATCAATCAATCAATCAATCAATCAATCAATCCCTGAGTGCCCTGATTCAGAAGTAAGTCTGTGGGAGACAAAGACTGGGATACAGGAGCTGGTGGTGGATCTTTATTTCATTGACAACCACATCCAGCTCAAGGTTGGATATTCCTCTTTCCTTCTCCCCTCTCATCAAAGCCATGCTCACATCTCCTGCACATCAACTGAAATCAGGAGCCCAGAGGACTCAGCACCACTGCTGTGCATTTAATCCTGAACTATTTAATATACACCACACACCCTCTGTGCAAAAATAATGGCATTTAATATTTGATAACAAAATGTTGTAGGACCGAGACCAATAAATATAATTCAACCAACCAAATCAATTTGGTTTTCAAATCATCATCACCCAGTACCAGTTTTGGGATGACACCAACTGTTTTATTCATTTTTCAGCAGGAAGGTTGCTGCCTGTGCCCCCAAACTTTTAAAATGGGCTGTTTAAGAAAAAAAGTTTGACAGTTCAGCAAAACTGTTTTAGAATGGGGATGTAGAATTCTATGGAAAAAGCAGATTTTTAGTACTGCAAATCCTTTTATCTTTGGGTGGCATCAAAATCAACAGTAAGGTGCCCGCTATGGAGGATACATCCAGGAGTTGAAAATTTTCAATTTATGGGCAAGCTGATATACTGAAAGAAATGCTTTGATTTTCCTTGGGCTGATCTTTGAAGTTTATGCCACTGCAGGCTCCATTTGCTGTTCTTACATCTTCAAAGGCATCTAAAAAACATCTTCTCCAGCCACACTTTCCTCTAGCAAGTTATTTGTGGAAGAAAAAGAAAACAAAAAACAGACAATGAAGGTTACATGAACAACCAAGTTACATTCAAAAATATTTTTCCCAGTCTTTGAGGAAGGAGAAAGGAAAACAAAGCAAAAATCTTGGTTTCCAAGCTGTGGCCACCTTCCCACATCTGAGCACCACTAGGCTGATGTGTAATTCCTGCCTGGATTCTCTGCAGCAATACTTTCATTTCAACCTTGCTGTCACATAAGAGATCCAACAATATCAAACAGAATTCATAGACACAAACACTGCTCTTGCCAGCAGCTACAGCCATAAAATACAGATTTTCTGCTTGCTCCTTATTGTTTAATTTTAAATACACAGAGAGCGAAACCAAAGTTTGAGTCCATTCATTCTAACATTATTAGGACAAGAGCAGGAAGCTCAATTAGATTTTGGGCTGAGCAGACAGATATCTAATGTTGTCTGCAGCAGCACAGCATAAAGGTAAAACATAAACAGTCCAAGTCAATAAGGAATATGTCTTTGCTGTGCTCCTGGCCTTTGGTGTTTGAAGGCTCTGTGGCAGCAGAAAGCTCAGATATCTCCTAATTAGTCACAATGGGTAAACTGAATATTTACCTGTTGGCTAGCCTTGGCTTTATAAAATATTTACAGCGACACACACAGCCCAAAGAATAAAATAGTTTCTTTTCTTTTGCCATTTTCTACTTCACAGTACTGACCTTAATGTTAAAAACTTGTGGATTTTGCTCAGAAGTCACTTTAAATCTAAAATAACTGCTTGAAACCATGCTACTGGCTCCTTCTGAAACACTGGCTACTGAATCATTCTGCTTTCGCTTTCCAAGGAAAAAAAAATGTCTTGCAGGTACACAACAATCTCATTTCTGATATGGGAGAGGGACAGGGTGCAGGGAGAAATGATTTATGTGACTTTAATGTGATGTGAGGCAAGCCTGAGATATTATTAAGATATGGTCAATAGCACAAGGACATTTGAGAGCCCTTATGTTTGAACACCTTTGTGGTGTTTCAATGCATCAGCTTCAAAAATTAGTTTTTAAAATAGGATCAAGTGATTTGAAATATCTTGGAGTAAAATACATCTCATCTAACACGTTCCTGATGAAATACAAGCAAAACAGAACACCAAAATATATCAGTATGGATGTGCCACAATGACATGTGCAGATAAGAGGCACCTCTCCAAGTGCCCACTTTCCCATTAAATCATCTGTTTCCTCCCCTTTATTTCTTCCTTTCTTATATATTTATCTCTTTTAAAGCATCAAATCAGCTGTAAGATGCCATTGACATTTCTTTTTATTGTAACTCTAAAGAAACTCGAACATTAGCTGCATTTATGGTAAAGAGAACTGGGAAAGGTCAGATAGCTGAAAATAAAAGTGCTTTTTGTACTAAATGCCCAAAAGAGAGGAGGGTTTTTTTTGGTCATTTCACAAAGCAGCTGAAGAAACCAACCATCTGATGGTGAATATTTCACAGAAAATATCACTGAAAATGCAATTCTTTCCACACAACACGGATCATGAACTTGGATGTTGTTTCTAACACATTTTCTGGGGTTTATGCAATAACAGGTAAAATAATACCCCATGGACTGAGATAACTGAGAACCCAGACAGGCAGAGTTGGTGACCTCCAAAAATAACCAGTGTTCTCCACAAAAAAATAACTAAAATATGTGCTGAAATGGGACCTTCCACGTCTGCAACCAGACCCTGTCTGAGATCTGAACTGTTCCCTGTCCCCAGCCCTGCCTGGCTGCAGTCACCTGGAATTCCTGTCACTGCTCTGCAGCTCAATAAAGAACACAGGTAAAATTACTGAGGCTATTCACAAAAAAAAGAAATGAAGTCACCTCAGCGTGACTCTACAGAGCCTGGAGCCTGCCCTCCCCTCATTTCACATTCTGTGTCCTCGATGGCGTCAGTCCCTCCGTGGGACACAGCAGCACTGTGACAGCAGCTCTTCCCTGGTGTGCAGAGACCATTCAGGGCACATTTCCCCTGTCATTTTCTGCTGCCGAAACATTTCTGCTCTGCTTCAGAACTGCTTATGCTCCCAGGACTGTGATATATTGTGATTTTCTTTTTGCAAGGATGTTGTCACCATTTTTATTCCCTTTTCAAATTGAATTAGGTATTGATTAAAGGTCCAGGCAGACTGTTTAGTTATCCCTTATGAGGAAGTATCCCACAAAATACTTAATTTTCTATTACATTCTATATGTAGTGTTTTCATACCATTGTATAGAACCTAATATTTAATTTTATTCCTGCTATAGAATTTTATAGGGAGGCCTTAAAAATCTTTAGGAGTAGACATAATTCTTTATTAATTTCTGCTGGTTTTTAAAGTAATTCCTGCAGGACCTCTTTGCTTTCATTCTTCATAAATTCTTCAGCTATAGTTCACAGAGGTTGTCTGAGCACGTGCAGAGGATACAGAGCACAGTAACTTTGGCTTTTGTTTCCACTCTGAGGTGGAACAATTTGAGTTCAGCTGCCAGGGGTCACTCAATTATTTCTCTATTTACAAACAGGAGCCAATGCTGCTGTTCAGCTCCAGCTCCTTCACCCACCACAGAAATATGTGAAATGAGCTTTTCTTTTCAGAACAAATATTATCCCTCCAGCAAGGGACTTGAGATGCTGCTCCCCATCAACAAGGGCTGAATAAATATTAATGACTCCACAAAAACAGTGACCAGACACTGGCACAGGGTGCCCAGAGCATCTTTGGAATTGTCCAAGGCCAGGCTGGACAGGGCTGGGAGCACCCTGGGACAGTGGAAGGTGTCCCTGCCATGGCAGGGGTGGCACTGGATGATCTCTAAGGTCCCTTCCAAGCCAAACCATTCTGTGGCTCTGTAACCTTTTCATGCCACCTATTTTACCCCATGCTCAGAAAGAGTTCAGTTGTTCTTGTGCATGATGCATTGAATTATTGAATTGTGTCCTCTTTGAGTCCTCTAAGAAATTGTGTTTGCCACCCTACACCTTGTTTTCAGCAACATCCAAGTTCATGATCTGCACCTTGTGGAAGGAATTGCATTTTCAGTGATCTTGTTTTCATGAATACTGTCATCACAAGCTATCAACTTTCATGCCAAATAGCAGTTTTAAACTAGGATTACTGGGGGCAAAGGAAAACATGGGGTTAGTGAATGGAGCTCATCTTAGCATTTAAAATTTCCAAATCCAATCACCAGATTTCCAAACATTTAAAAAGTATACAAAGTGCTCAGTTTATGTCTAGGAAGCAGAAGACCCTTCAGCCAAAACAACTACTTTTCTATTTATGGCATTTTTTGATTGGCCACAGGGACAGCAAGGAAGGGCCAAAACTGTCCAATAATGAATTTACACCAAATTATTTTCTCACCCAATGCCAATTCCTTTCAAAGCAGCTGATGCGCCCCTTTCTGTTAAATATGGTTGGAAATGCAACTGCCAGAAGAAGCCCAGTACTTGATATGGAAATAGACCACAATGGGTTACATAATTCAATATACAGCACTAGAGATGAAAGGAAACCTGGCTGAAAATCCAGCAATCACTTTAAGGGATGGATGGGGAAGATTAGCAGCAACACTGACCCACAGGGACAATTAAATACCTATTAAATTATATCTATTATTAAATTAAATACCTATTATTAAATTAAATAAATGCTTAATGAAGGATTTTTAAAGAGCAGTGCAGTTGGAGTCCTGCATCCAAACACAGCCAACTTCAGCCACCCACAGAATGAAGGCAAATGCATTGCTAAATTTAATTTCGCTAATGATCTTCAGTTCCAGAGACAGGATGGAGCTGGGAGGGAGCTGAGCACCCACCTCCCACCAGCCACTGCCATCAGCAGCTCCCTGCCAGCACAGACACTCCTCAAGCACCTTTGTCGTGGGGGACAAGTTGATTTTCTGTACAGGGCTGGCCTGGAAGCCAGTGCACAGAAAGAGGAGAGACTGAAAACACAGGAGAGAAGAAGGCAGCCCAGCATTACAGCAGACCCAGAGTGATTTCAAGCACTTCTCCAAAATATTCCTCAAGTACTTCACGCTTCCAGAAGCCTCTGTAAAATGCAGGCAACGCTTTCACTATATTGTTGTGGTCACTGACATAAAATGCGGTCTGGAAACCCCTGAGAGTGTTTTATTGTATGCCCTTAATAGAGAGTAGCCTGAAGGTTCATGGGCTTAATAGTGAAAAAGACCCCTGCTGTTTCCCAGACTTGTTTTTCTGTGGATTCCCATTACCATCAGCCCCATCCCTGCACTACATTAATGCTGCAGAGTTGTACTTTTGCCTGTACTGACACATACATTTTATCCTCCTGCCATTTTTTTCACCCTCTTTTACCTACCCACATATCATCTATCTCTGTATTTGTTTCCCATTTAAATCCCCAGCCTGGATCTCAGAGAGCAGCCATGGATTCAGGGTCACTGATCCAGGATCAATCAGGATTTTCTTTTTAAGAAAGATAATTAGCTGCTATTCTGTGTCTGGTTATGACAAAACAGATGCTGTTTTGTTGTTAAATAATGCTGTTAAAAGGATTTCTATATTCTGCTCTGCATCCTCTGTGGCCTGAGATGCAAATATGGCCTAATTCTTTAAGCTGTGTGCATATGGGGACTTGAAAAAAGGCAAAGTGCTGTTCCTGGAATTATGGGCACCAGTGCTAAAAAGGTTTCTGCAGGTCCATGCAGACAGGCAGGGCATGATGTGGGAGGGAGGAGAGCCAAGAGCACAACTCCTCACCCCCAGAGCTGCCTGGCTCAGCTCTCATCCTGCTTGCCCAGTGACCAAGGTTCCCTAAAAGCTTTGAAAATTCATCCTTTATACACAGAACATACACACACCCACTTCCATCAACAGAGCACCCACAGAAATGAATCAAAATCCAAAATACATGAATGTCAAATTATCTGCACCTTTGTATTACCCAAGTCTCTTCCAGGAACTGAACATTGTCTTCATGCAATTCCTTTTATCACTTTGCTGGCAAAATTCCCTGAGCCAATCCAAGAGTCAGGTTTGCTCTGCCAGGATCACCCACATTTAAAATCTTCCACATTTTAGAACATGGAACACCAGCAGATGACAAAGTTATTTAAAGAGGTTATTTAAAGTATCAGGTCCCATTTACTCCATGCCACTGACTTTCATGTCTATAAACCCAAATTCTAAAGCCACATGGGTGCCCTGTCTGTGCCTGTGTCTGCCCAGTTTCTCTCCCCTGTGATCCATGCTCCACAAGAATCCTGATTCCTTAGGCTGGATGTCTTGTTGTACATGAAATAAATCTTCAGACAACACCCAAGCACCTACATTTTTGTTTGGTTTAAAAGAAAAAAAAAGACAGCAAGTTTGCTCCTGTCATGTTTGCTCTAGGCTGAGCTACAAAAATCAAACCAAGGGTTGTGGTTGCTTCAGATTTTACTTTCTTCTGATCTATGGAAGTGACAGGCCAGGATTCAGTTCTGACTCTTGTGAAAACTGATGTCAGCAAAGCAACAATCCTGGCAAAAACCCTCCTCTGCCCCATGGGCCTCACTGGGATGCTCCAGCTTTCCTTGGATGCAGCTCTGGAGAGCACCTGGGATTTCAGCCTCAGGAACCTGCTCCTCAGGGACCTTCTGCCAGTAAGTTCACACACAATCAGGGGTCTTTGAACAAAAATGCTATCAAGATCACGGAACTTTTCATGTGGGAGGTAATTTTTCTCAGTATCTGCAAATTTGGGCTGTTTCTTGTTTTGTTCTGCGAGGTTGTTTTTGAAATTATTTTTCCTGATTGTTTGGGGTTTATCTTTTAACACTTTGGGGCACTTAGCTTGTTTGGGCTTAGTTTAAATACATGTCCTTGCAGACTGTTTAGTATTTCAAGCAGTAGATATTTGTTACATTTTAAACAAACTCAATTTTATGATCAGGAACTTGTTGGTCTGAAACTTTTGGAAAGAATATCCTGCATCCACTATTGCAGGGGCTGAGATGCTACAGCCACGTCACTTAGCTGGACAGATTACTCCAAGCTATGTACCTAGGTATTGAAAATAGGAGAAAAAAATCTTTTTCATAGTTTTGTGTAACTGCAGAACCAGGCACTGGATAAAACATGCTCTTTCTGAACTGTAGCTTTTCCCAAACTACATAAATATTACTTGCTACAGCCCACAATCCCTCAAAAATCAGCCTTAAATGCAAACCTGGTATTTGTCCTGTAGCCAATTCAGTAATCTTTAACTTCAGACTGAAAATTAACCTCCCCAAATCTAAGTTTTTGATCTAAGTTTCACTTAAAGTACCAGAATCAATCTAAAAAGCACGCTCACATAAATTATAAATTCTAAAAATTAACCTCATAAATTAGAAATGTAACTCTTCTTTTTCTAATTCTTTTCTCAATCTCAGACCATAAAAATTGAAGGAGTTCAACAAAGAAAAATTCACCTTTTCACCATGGCCTGATCCACAGTGTCTTCACTGAACATGGCTCAGGGAAATAATTTATTCTTAGAAACAGGAAATTATTTATTCTTCCCCCAGTCCAGGGAGAGCAGGGTGTGCTGCAGACTCATCCCTACACATGGGACCTGCTGGTCACAGCTCCTTGTGTTCAGCTGCCTTTGACCATGGAACTTCTAAGTCAAAGATGTGCAATTTCACTCTAAGTTGTTGCTGCTACCACCAGAAGGGGGCTGAGAAGTGTCATAGGATGGTCTGGGTTCAAAGGGACTTTAAACATCATTTTGTCCCATGGCAGGGACACCTCCCGCCATCCCAGATTACTCCGAGCAATCCAACCTGGCCTTGGGCACTGCCATGGATGGGGCAGCCACAGCTGGAAGGCTTGGTGATGGTATTTACAGAAGAAGAGAGGCTTAAGGGGAGCATCTTGCAAAATAAATTACCATAAATAGAATTTTAGACTGCTAAGAAATCTCCTGGGTTCTTTAAATTTGTACTTTCTTAATTCTGACTCCTCAACAGAAAATCACAGACTTGCTTTATCATTTAAATCTCCAGCACAGCAAAGATCAAAGTTGGGTGCTGAGGAGTTCATCTGTTTGATGAGCTAATCAGCAAAATTGACTCGAGTTTTGGGGGTTTGCATAATGTAAGAAACAAAGGCAAAAGGCAACTAAAACCACAACTCTACAAGCACCTTGTGAGCACCTCCTTGTTCTGTTAATCTAAACCTGAACAGGGCACAGCTGAGGAGTTCCCTCCACAAGCAGAAAGCACTGTCAGCAGCAGAGCAATCCTTCCAGGAGTTTGCATCTCTGCTTTTTTCAACACCACTCTACCTATAATAACTAATTATTCCAGCCTGCAGGATCTCTCTTTTCTCACATGAGACACAGCAGAGTGCGCTGAAGTCTGGTACAATGAATGAGGTCTCCTGTCACAGACATCTTTTTATGAAAATCCTTTCCTTAAGATTTTTTCCTCCTGAGAAGCTGACAGGCCTCAGGAACAAAATGTAAACAATGGTTATCTGCTGCTGTGGAATGCAACAGGTGCATCTGTGATTGGTCTCATAGAGTTGTTTGTAATTTAATGGCCAATCACAGTCAGCTGGCTCGGGCAGAGAGTCTGGGACAGCTGCCTTTGTTATTCATTCTTTTCTATTCTTAGCCAGCCTTCTGCTGAGGACTTTTTCTTCTATTCTTTTAGTCCAGTTTTAATGTAATATATATCATAAAATAATAAATCAGCCTTCTGAAATACAGAGTCAACATTCTCATCTCTTCCTTCATTCAAAAACCCCTGTGAACACTGTCACAGCCTCCCACATCCCTTGGTCATGTCCAACAGGCTGAGATCTTTCTTCCAGCCAGATTCCTTAATAAAACCTCCCTAATATGCTAATATTAGAAGTGTGGCTACAAGGCATTGTAATTTTGAGAAGGAAGTCCCACTGCCATCCCCCCAGAGCTTTTGGGATGCATCTGCTTAAATACATCTTCACCTGAACCTGGCCAGGTGATTCACCCAGAGGTGTGTGACCACAGCTCACACTGTCCTGTCCAAGCCATCCAGGCAGCAAATTATATTTCAACATTAATAATTTCCTCTATTTCCTCTCCTGTCCACTCTGCAGTGACTGTCAAACTTTGCCATTCATAAATAGGACAAAACTAGGTTTATGATTTCTCTCAAACCAAGAAGCTCCCAGGAAGAAATGTGATTGCAATGGAGATATGAATGCTGTTTGTATGAGGTGATACAAATCCACCTTCTCATCGCTTTTCAGTCATTACTTGAGACAGCAGGAGCCTAAAGCAGAATATCAGGAAAAAATTTCTCCACTGAAAGGGTTTTGAGGCATTGCAACAGGCTGAACAGGGAAGTAGTGAAATCACCAAATCACCATCCCTGAAAGCATTCAGAAAAAATCAGATGTGGTGCTTAAAGACATGGATTAGTGATGGGCTTTGCAGTGTGGGTCAAGGGCTGGACTTGTTCTCTGAGCCCTTTTCCAACCTTACTAATTTTATGATTCTATCCTTATAAGAATTTTAAAGAATAGAAGGTACTGACCAGTAAAAATTACCAACTGACATTGATACGAACTCTGAATAATCAAAGATTCTCCCTGCTGGGGCTTGAATTTTGTTGGGTTTTTATTATTATTATTATTTTAAGCTCCTAAAATCATTATAGGAGATGCCAAAAGCACTGCCTGCACATGAGCTGAGAAAGGTGCATTAAGGCTTTTTTCCTTTCCAAGCTGCAGTGTGAACAGCAACAAAGAGCATGAAGGAGGAAAGAGCTCAGTCTGTAATTTTAATTCACAAATATCTTGTGAGTGCCATTGCAGAATCCCCAAGCAGTTCAGAAGAGTGAGATTACAAAGCAATGCTAATATGTATCAGAACATCATCCATATGGATAAGGACATAAAGACACTGCAGGACAAGGCTGAGGATGGAAAAGCCAATATGCCTTTTTCACACCACGTAAAACAGACTATCAATACAAACTGGTGTTCACTGCTTTGCAAATGTAGCTGTAATATTGGGCCATGGCAGCAAAATGCATTTTTGCCCAGCAGTTTCCACCACAAACAATCTTTATTAAAGATTTCTGTTGAACAAGAAGACAATAACCTGTGATATTCCCCACTTTTTATCAGGCTCCTACTGAACCAATGGGCAGAAAATGTGTCCAGCACAAGTTGGGGTAGCAAACAAGGAACCTCATTGATTGCAAGCACACAAGGACTCTGGCTACTGCAACAATGCACTGAAAATCACTGAGGTTATAAAAAAGTGTCCCAGATTGCAAGGCAAGATGTATTCTCTTACCATCTGTGGGCAGTTTGCCTTATCTCTCTCTTTGAGTGACCACATTCACACCTCCCTCGGGAGGGGACACCTGCTGATAACAGCTATTGAATGTCCCTGCATGGCTGATAAGAACTACAGCATCCCATTGGGAGATGTGAGCCCAGAGGGAGGAGCCAAGCATTCCTACCTGGATATAATCTGGAGGTTCTGGAACACCAGCACAGCTTCTGCACTGGATTCCCCAGAGGAACAGCAGCTGCCTCTCCTTCCACTGGATCTTCAGAGGAAGAGACTGCACCTTTCTCCAGGATCCCTGCTCCAGCAGAACCAGCCCTGACACTGCAGGAGGGCTGAGCCACAATTCCAAAGGGACTGCTGCCAACACCCTGACCCACAGGGTGTCAGGTTGGGTTCTGACTCTGGCAGTGTTGTTCTACTGTACTGCATTGTTATTTTATCCTTTTATTTTCTTCCCTATTAAAGAACTGTTATTACTGCTCCCATATTTTTTGCCTGAGAGCCCCTTAATTTAAAATTTATAACAATTCAGAGGGAGGGGGTTTACATTTTCCATTTTAGGGGATGCTCCTGCCTTCTTTAGCAGACTCCTGTCTTTCCAAACCGAGACACAAAGCCAGAGGAAAAATGGAAAATTGCACTTTAAATTTCCAAAAAGAGCCAGCCCTGCATGTCCAGTGTGCTGGGCAGCAGACAGAGCCTGTCCCTCTGAGAGGCCCCGAGCAGCAGATGGAGCAATTAGCTCCTTGCCCCACAATATTGCCTGGTTTGAGCCCAGGGTGCCAGGGAGGATAATTGCTTTTCCAGCTCTCCCAGAATGTGCGGCATTGTTTCCTGACAAACTCTCTTCTCGCTCAAAACATGAAAGCCCAGGGCAGGGAAGCATTTGTGTGCCTCTGTAAAAGTAGCTAAGCACAAAAATTCATTCCCAGTGGGACACCCAGCATTTTTGAGGTGAGTCCTGAGCCATTCTGGCCAATACAAAACACAGCTATGTGAGATATTCCTAGATGTTGTCTTTCTGTGTGCTAAAATGGAGCCTTAAGAGATGTTTCCACCTCATTTTCACCAAAATTATAATATTCCTGGAGTAAAACACTTGCTAGGTCTTAGTCTCTCAGTGGCCATATTTCAACAGAAGGCAATTTAATTTGTATTTGGCTTTGTGGAATGTAGATCAAATCTTGGCTATAAAATGATAATTAAGTGTTTGGAATTAATTGCTATTATGGCCTTGACATTTAAACTTGTCAGTTTTCCATTAAAGACTGTCATAGCTGCTTCAGCCTCTCTTTCCCTATTTATCTCTTCTCCACCACATGTTTTTTCTAAAATTAAAGTAAAACATTTACAAACACATCACAACCCACACATTCCCTGGGATATCACTGCACACAGTTTGCTGCAACACTGAATTTCTCTGGTTTGAGATCCTTCCACGCTAAGAACAACAGCTTTTAAACCGCCACATCACTCCCAGTGAATCCAGCCGTCTCAAAACAAACCTTTAGGCACCACAAATCCGGGTTAAGAAGTTAGGGACTGCTTGAGGCAGTTTCAGGGTTGTTATCCCTATCCCATGTGAGTCCCAGTGCACAGACTGTGATTCATTGCTCTCAGAGGAGAGCTCAGGAGCTGCAAATCTCTGCTGGCGGGAGCACCTTTAGCTGGTGCTGCTGCTGTCTCCATTGCTCAGCCAGGCTGCTCTCTCAGCACAGAGCAGTGTTTTCCCCTGCCTGCTCTAACAAGCCAGGAATGATTAGTGAGGCACAACAGGGACAGAGTTTATTTCCCCAGTTTTATCCTGGGTAGGCTCAATTTTAGTGCTTTGCAGCATCGTAGTGAGCAGAGAATGCCAGAATGGTTTGGGTTGGAAGGAACTTAATGGATCATCTCATTCCACCCCTGCCATGGACAGGGGCACCTTCCACTGTCCCAGGCTGTTCCCAGCCCTGTCCAGCCTGGCCTTGGGCACTGCCAGGGATCCAGGGGCAGCCACAGCTGCTCTGGGCACCTGTGCCAGGGCCTGCCCACCCTCACAGGGAAGAATTTCCAGTATCTAATCTAAATCTCCCTTCTGTCAGCTCAAGTCCATTCCTCCTTGCCCTGTCACTACCTGCCCATGTAAAACTTGCTCTCCATCTTTTTATAAGCTCCCTTTAGGTCTGGAAGTGGCTCTAAGATGTCTCCAGAGCCTTCTCCAGGCAGAAGAACCCCAAGTCTCTCTGCTTGTTTTTCTAGGAAAGGTGCATTACCTATAATATATTCTGGGATTTGAAATTATTTATGTGATGCTCAGAATTTGTAGATTTTCACCTCCAATTTCAATGGGATCTAATCATATGAACCTGTCCATGGGTTTGGACAGAACCCTGTTCATGCCAAGTTTCTGCTCAGGGAAACCCCTGATACACAGAGAGAAACAGGAATACTTGACATCAAATAACATATTTTCCATATACCATGTTGCATCTGTTGCTATTTCTCCCTAATGAAGCTGCTCCCTTGTACCCCCCCTCATCTGTCCTTTCACCACCAGCTGAATCCCAGCCTCTGTTCAATGTTCATTCCCTGCTCCAGTTCCAAGCTTTTCACTTTTCCAGACCTGCCAAGCACAGTTTGATCACTTGACTCTTGTTTTGGGGTTTTTTAATGGAGCAGGACATAACACAGGAAAAATGGAAGTGAAAACCAGCTGCTCCCACATCTGCAATGCCTAAAACCATGCGCACATCACTGCTACCAGTCTAAACTGTCTGCAGAGAAACAGCTCTGTCAGGCCTATGGGCTGTCAAAAACATCATTTTCTGCAGGATCTGCACAGCTACAGGTAGGAAATAGGGCATTATTTATAGTAAGTGGTGAACCATTACTAATTCATTTACATTGACTGTGAAAACAAAACAAGCGATGACGTTCAGAGCACTGAGCAGCTCGGTTCTGGTGCAGTTTGGCATGAAGTACCCTGGAAATCTTTGACAATTTTACACACTGGGAGAATGGATACAACAGCAGGATGTTAGTGGCAGAGGGACGTGCTGGTACTATTGCTTTACTGCTTTTTCAGATTCTTTTTCATTGCAGGGCCCATGCCTTAAGTAGTGAAACTTGTTGCAATTTTTCCCTATAAAAGATAGAAATACCAGCACTATTTTGAGAGTCAGCCAAAATCCTACTCATCACAGTACTATGTGCCTTCTGCTTCAGAACTGCAGCACTCAGTTTTCCCTGTCAAAGCACAAAGGTGTTTATTTGGAAGAATAACATGGTTATTTACACTTTTTCCCCATACTACCACCTTTTCCTACAGCATTCCTGGGAAGGAAAGGGGGATAATCAACTATTACAAGGTGCTGGTCAAAATTCTGATTTTCTCTGGAAAAACAGAAACTTCCACAGATACTGAAGAGTTTGATTTGGAGCTGTGGAAGGAGCTTGGATTAATGTAAAAGTACAATACACAGACATTAAGCAGAAAAATCATAAACTTACGTTTCTATAGTTGTAAGTAAGAATATGTCTTAAGTGAGAAATTCTACTGATAAAATGGTGAAGGGTTTATAATGTAGAAATGAAATTGTATAAAGTAAGCTAAGAGTTTAGAAGTTATAATAAAACCGTATGTGCACCTGTGAGACACAAGCCTATTGGGCAAAAGTATCCAAAGTGCAGCAAAATTAAGTAAAGGTGATAGGTCAGAAAGGCAAAATAAACTTGTGGCATCAATTCATTGGTTTAGAAAGTTCTATATTGCCTTGTAACAAAGAAACTTGTGACTGCCCTGAGCTATGGCCAAGTTCTTGCTCCTTTAAAATCTCACAGCCCCTGTGACTGATGTTTATCTGAGCAATAAATCATTCTTAGCCCAAAAATAGTCCCATCCCTTCATTGCTAGCAGTGACCATGACATGTCTCCAGTGCCTCAGTCCCTGTGGTCCCGAGGATTTCCATGGCTCAACTCTGCCCAAAATGTGCTCCAGCCGGGACAAGCCCTGACTCAGTCTGCTGCAGCCCACCAGGAGTTTGAGAAGGTCCTGATGACAAGTTTAATGGTTTCTTTATCAGTGTTATAGAATTTCCCTGCAGAGGTATTGGAGGGAGAATTTCATCACTTCCCCTTCCAGTTCGTCACTAAGACTTCTCATTTCTCTTGCCCTTTTTTTTTGGTGTCTTTTTTGTTTTCTTTTGGGTTTTGGTCTTCTCGTTCCTCCCTTTCCTCAATAATTTTTATTGCCATCAGCAACAGAGACACTAAATCTTTCTGCATGGCCCAACGTCCTCTGTGCAGCAATATTACTGAAATCAGGAAGGGAACAAACTCCAAAATTGTGTCCACTGGAAAAACACTGCAAGTGTTGAATACACCCAGGTCTCCGGAAACAGGAACTGCAATTTACCTTGTCAAAGACAACAGGATGGCAAAGTTTCCCAGCAAACCCAACTGGTGTACCCTGTTCTCAGCAGTCACCACTCATTTGAAACACTCCCTCCAGTCCAGGAGCTCAAATTTCCTTAAAAGTGACGAATGCTCTCAATTATAGCAACAGGCAGGTGCCTCCTGCACGGCTGCTCTGTAATGATGACTGGGCTCTGCAGGGCTGCTCAGGGTCAGTGGGCTACTGCTCCCCTGAATATTAGTCATGATGATTCCAGGTGTGAAATGCAAGGCTAATGAATCCTGCTCTAGGTGCTGTGCACCTGCCTGCTCAGCAAAACTGATATTAGCCCATTAGAGATTTTTCTTTTTTAATGGCAACATTAGGAAAGTCTGCAAGGTGACTGAAAAACCGAGTGGCTGGGAATACTTTCCCCCTATTATTATTTTTCACATCACTCTGCAGAGCTTTAAGTACCTGATAAAACTTCACAAATTATACTTTAACTATTCATTCCTATGAATGTTTCCTGCAATGGATACAAACCCTTTTTTTTTTTTTTTTTTTCCTGTGGTAGGGATTCCTTTTTTTTTATTGTAATCTTTTATTAGCTTTCATTCTCAGTTGTCCACTTTGATTTAAGACACATATTTCCTCTCCACTGACAAGGCAGCATGAAGCAAGTATATCAAAGCTAAGGAGTTATTTACTTGAAAAATGCCAGCTTTGAAGCTCTCTTATTTTCCCTTAAACGGATTCTTTCAAAATCCAGTGTATGCAGCTCCCCGTTGAGTAAAAAGGACCTCACTCCTCATACAGCTGCTCCTCAGCTGTGTGTGATCCACCTGGGAGCTCAGGCAGTTCACCAAGGCTGCACAATGGAATTAATAAAAAATGTGTTTCCCCACGAGTTAAAATGGCACAGGGAAGGTTCATGAAGAACAGCCTAGAGAAAAATATTTGCATGAATACCTCTGGAGCAGTTCTTCCTGCAGGATGTTCCTAGGAACAACAATCCCCTGACAGGATGACCATAAAGTCTTGCTTTTTATCCCATTTCTCCTCATCCCCTAAGAATCCTTGATTTATCCTGCATCTCTTTCCCTCATCACTCCCTCTCCAATGCACACCAAAAACATGCTGATACTGCAACATGAAAAGCAAAGATGAAGAAGGAACTCAGACTTCTGGACAGAAGAATGAGGCTTTTGAGGAAGAAGAACAGCAAATTAAAGATTCCTGTTGAACAAGAAGGCAATAACCTGTGATATTCCCCACTAAAGGCCATGACAAATGAGTAAAATCAATCACTGAATAATTCAGGTTGGAGGAGACATTTCCAAGTCATCTGATTCAACTCCCTACCAAAAGCACAGCCAACTTCCAAGTTACATTCAATGCTGAAACTCAAACAGATGCATTTTTTCTCGAGTCCTCTCACTACACATCTCCAAAATGATGTGGCTCTTTCCTCTTTTTCCCAACCATCACCCTCCTCACTTCCCCCAGGACCTCCCATCTCATGGTCCCAGCAGCCAAAGCTGCCTCCAGAGTCCAAAGAGCTCAGGAGCAGCAGCTCCAGCTGAGCATCCCCTTTTTGGCTCATTCAGCACCTGCAATGATTCTTGCTGCACTCCAAAACCTCCTGGAGTGCTTGGATCCTGCCATGCTACCCTACCAGCACTGGTGATTCACTTTCTGCATGGAAATAGATTTTCTAAGAAGCTCCAGTCACCCCCAGGCCTCCAGGAGACCCCAAATGAGCCTTCACACCTGCCAGGCCCAGCCCAGTGTCATCCCCAGCCAGGCACAAACCTTCCTCCTCATCTGTGCTGTGCTAGCACCAAAATGCAACATACACTGTTTTCTTTCACAGGCATGAGGTGGGGAGGAGGGGGGAAGATGGCCTTTTTGTTGTACTCCCCAAGAAACCAAGAGAATCCAAGTTGAACATATGGTGCTCATGATTTTGGAGAGAGGGAATCTCTCAGCACTCTCCTCATTCCTTGATGTCAGTGAGATTGCCAGATTCTCCCTGTTCCCATTCACACCAGTTGTATTTTTTATTTAACTTTTTTTTTTTTAAACCTGAAATTGCCTATATGAAGTTTTGACAGGCTTGACAGCATCATGTGTCTTCCAAAGATTTCCAGCACAAGCAAGAAAAAATATCAAAAAAATGGAAGAAGAGTATTATTTTGTGACTCACTGAAGAGCAATTTGTATGCAACTCTGCACAGTGGTTTGGCCAACTCATCAAACTTTTATGCCAAAGCAAAACTCTCAGGACTCTGACCTTCTGCTCTGTAAAAATGTAGGGAGGGTTCCTGACTCACTTTTTGACAGCCCTCCCTTAGAAATTGAAAGAACTGCCTTGCAAATAGAATTCAATTCCAAAGGATGATAAAACACCATGGGAATTAAGAGAGGTTTTATTTTTTTGTTTAAAATCTAATATAGGCCTGGTTTGGAGCAGAGGGGTTTGCTGTCTGCCTTCATCACACAGAGGGCAGCTGAACACTTTGTCCTCTATGGAAAACAAAGCAAACTCATGGAATTAATCCTGGAACCCTGTAAGTTGTTTTACATGGACAGGTTTTCCATGTTCAATGACCAGCAGGGTGATTGAGAACGTTCCCAACAAGCACAGACCTCAGAAATGTCAAAGTGCCAGGTCCAGCCTATGACCAACATTGAGCTCATGACACCACACTGAGGTGGAATCAGGGAACAGTTTGGGTTGGAAGGAACCTTAAATCTCATCCCATCCCACCCCTGCCATGGCAGGGACACCTTCCACCATCCCAGGCTGCTCCCAGCCCTGTCCAGCCTGGCCTTGGGCACTGCCAGGGATCCAGGGGCGGCCACAGCTGCTCTGGGCACCCTGTGCCAGGGCCTCCCTTCATAGGAAAGAATTTCTTTCCTATGTCTACCATAAATTTCTGCTCTTTCAGTTTGAAATCAAGGTACATCCATTCAATATCAAGTCCTGGAAATGCAAATTATTCTTGTCAGGTGAGTGAAAGCATTAGGAAGGCAGAGATAAGAAGCCTCCCCAGGAAATGTGTAGATTAACTGATACTAAACAGAGAATCAGGCAACTCATGGAGAACTCAAAGCACCCTTCCACTTCATTCCTTTGACTTGAACTTCTCTCTTTAGCAATGCACTCAGTAATTAATAATCTATCACCAAACAACTCACAAAAGCACACACTGTGTATTCCAGATGCCCAATTCTGCTTTTACATAGGGGCCAATAAGACTTTAGTACCCTCGGCCAGAATGTATCTAGGATTTATTCAAAAGAAGTTTAATCTAAATTTTCAGCAAAGGTTACTTTCCAGGTAAGGTCACCTTTTCAGCATCAACACAAATCAACACAAAAGTTGATTTCCTAAAAATAAAAAGCAGAGGGTGAGATGGGAATTGACTGTCAGATTCTCAGGTCCATGCTGCCTGGGATGACAGCAGTGGTGTTGTGTCACGGCTGCTTCTGACCCACACAAAACACAGCAGATCCCTCCCACTCCACAGGCAGCAAAGGCACCATCCCAGCTGCTGCACAATTTTACCCCCCTGGCCATCTGAACTGAGGGGAAACATCCCATACATAGAAATCCAAGCACTCAGCCCTCCCTGATGTGAGCACTCTGGAATATAATAACTGAAAACCTTTTCTCTCTGAAGAAAAGAAAAAGTAATTAATAGCTAGTGAGTCCTTGCAGATATCTATCCTAAATTAATTATTACCTTAACACACTGTAAAAGTGTTTCCACTCCTCAGTGCTAAAGAAAGCAACCATCAAGCAAAGGAGTCTGTAAGTCCCACAAATCTTCCATGACTCGATGTGTTTAATAATGGTACCTCACGTCAATAAATAACACACAATAATGACTACTCTAATATCATAATTAATTTTTTGGTACCCATCTATCTGCCACTACATAAATGTAGAAGTGAGATCTATGCTTTTTTTTTACAATTGCCATTTCTCTTCTTCTATTTAGAAACAAACGTAATTACTTCAACTAGAGAAGACAGAATTACTTCTACAGCAGAGTCAAAACATGCATCAACACTCATTTTCTGTAATTATTTCACAAGCAGCTCTGCCTGGCATCTTTCTCAAATGAAAGGACTTTTCAAAAGGCCTTTGGCTACTTAATGACTAGCACACAATTATGGGCACAATCAAAGAAAAAAAAATAATGAAAAAAGAAGAGATTCTCGCTATTCATTTAACCTTTTCCTTTAGTGTCTGCCTTTAAACACCAAAGAATGTCAGAGAACAACACGAATGTCCTCACACCCTTTTGTGCCTTCCAGAAGAGTCAAAATATAAAAAATAATTCCTCTCTGTATCCATGTTGCCCTCCCCAGCAATTCTATCAGAGCACCTTGGCAAGAGGGTTGTAATTAGCCTCAAGCTAATTATACATCTTTGTAATAAATATAAATATAAATATAAATATAATATATATTATATATAAATATATATATAAATTTTATGAAAAAATTTACATCTTTGAAATTGCCATTTATGAGGGTTATTGCCCAGAACAAGAAGCCCCACACAGCTCCCACATCATCCCAGGTGATGTAACACAGCACTGAGTGCTCACAGCTAACCTGGCCGGGGAGTTAACCACAATTACAGGATCAGGTGTGGTGTGGAGGCAGCAGTGAGGAGAGAGGGCAGTAAAACAGAAGGCAAAAGGCAGGGATGGAGCAGGACCAGTGGCAGCAGAGGAAAAGCCCCACGGATGCTCCTGCTGGGATTAGCTGGAGCTCTGCCTCCCCTGCACGCCAAGGAGCAGCAGAAGCTGAGGATCAGAGCAACAAAAAAGACACACGGAGGAGACAGGCTGTTCTTGACAGCCAGATTTCTCTCTTCTCTCATCAGACTTAAGCCAAAATAAAATGTGACATGAGCATGACAAAAGGTTATTCCCCCTTCCACAAGCTTCCTAAAGAAAGGAAGCGCAGGAAGTCCACACTCCCACACAAATTCATCACCCTCTGTCACCCAAAGCCTGACAACTCTCTTTTTATGAATTAAAAAGAAGAGCTATTTTAAATTCAAATAAGGTGGCACAGTTATTAAGTTATTTTTATCCTCTTGTGCACTTCTAGGACAAACTTTGAGTCCCCCTCACTTCCCAATTAGATGTTTTTTAATGCTTGGAGGAGGAAATAGCGCACTCAGCTCCTCACACCCCTCACCTGAGTGATGCCACAGTGATCAGTGCCACAGGAGAACATATTAAAGAACCAGAGAATGACAACAATCTGTAGATAAGTGGGAAGAAAGGAGCTGAGCAGTGCTGAACTCACACAAGTAAAGAGCAAAGAAGTAACTTCAGGTTTAAACAGTTTTAAACTCTGTTCATAGCAAGATTAGCATCAATTTTGTGGGGAGGGAAAAAATTATTCCTCTAAAGATAAATCTGGAGAATCATGGATGGCTTGTAAAATGGTGTTGAGCAGTTTGCCATAAATTTTAGGGATATTCAGTGCAGTAAGATCTCCAATCCAGATACCTAAGCAGAACAGAAATTTGGATACTTCAAGAACTGAAGATGAATTTTAATGACTGAAGAGAAAATTGAGATGGGAAATTGCCTTTCAAATCTTCTTCCACAGCAGTTAATGCTTCAAATTGCCACCTACTACACAACGAAACCTCATTTTGTCTCATCTTATGATGGCAGAACCAGTAACTGAGAATCCATGTGAGAACCTGCACTGCATCAGAAATGTGATAGTTACTGCTTGGCCCAGGAGTCACACTGAAATCCACATTTGCCTCAGCTTTTATTTATGTCTCTATTTTTAGAAGCTAGGCCAGGTTACTTAATTTCCCTGAAATGACTTTCCCAATCCTGTACAGGGATAGGGAGGAAGCTGCTCTGTTTTCTAACTAGGTTTTAGTGTCTGTTCAGTATTTAGGGTGAATAAATGCCACAACCTGCTGACCCTGCCACGAGTTACAGCCAAAGAGGCAGAAAAAGAACTCTGAATTCAATGAAACACAATGCAAAGGGCTAAAGGTCCTCTGGGCAGCCTCTGGGCCAGAAGAGCCTGATCAATAAATAGAAGCAAAATGGCAATAAAAGCATCACTGCCTGATCCTGGGACTAGAGGATTGGGACAGTCATTTGAGTGCATCTTTGCTTTTGCAGAGACACTGCTGTCCCCTGTCCAGTTGCTCCTCGTGTCCTTCTGGGAGGAACCTCCTCAGACAGGGAATGTTGAGACTGAGTCCTGACCCCATCCAGGTGCCCTGGTTCTGGATCAGCATCCAGCTGGGTCTGCTCTGCTCTATGACCCACACGGCCATCACACATCTACCATGGCCATCAGCTATGGCCACTGTTCACCTGCCATGGCCACCCATCGGCTGTCATGGCCACCTCTCACCTGTCATAGCCATCCCTCGTCAGCCATGGTCATCCCTCACCTGCCATGGCCACCAGCCATTTGCCATGGCCACCTCTCACCTGCCATGGCCATCCATACCCTACCATGCCCATCGTTCACCTGCCATGGCCACCAGCCACTTGCCATGGCCACACCTCACATGCCATGGTCCTCCCTCCCGAGCCACGGCCATTGTTCACCTGCCATGGCCATCCTTCACCTGCCATGGCCACCCCTCACTGTCATGGCCTTCCCTTACTTTCCATGGCCATCCATCCCTTGCCATGTCCACCCCTCACATGCCATGCCTATCCCTCACCTACCATGGCCCTCCGTCCCCTGCCATGACCATCCCTCACCTGTCATGGCCTTCCCTCACTTTCCATGGCCATCCCTCACCTGCCAGGGCCACCACTGACCTGTTATGGCCACCCCTCACCTGCCATGGCCATCGTTCACCTGTCATGGCCATCCCTCCCCTGCCATGGCCACCACTGACCTATCATGGCCACGCCTCACCTGCCATGGCCATCGTTCACCTGTCATGGCCATCCCTTCCTTGCCATGGCCACTCCTTACATGTCACGGCCACCTCTCACCTGCCATGGCCATCGTTCACCTGCCATGGCCATCCCTTCCTTGCCATGGCCACCCCTCACCTGCCATGGCCACCCCTCACTTGCCATGGCCATCCCTCCCCTGCCAGGGCGACCCAGCAATTGCTGATTCACACAGCCACAGCTGCTGCATCTCCCCACGGGCTGTTGCAGTGACAAGCCAGCCCCCTGAGGAAGGTCTGCCAGACTGAAATGCAATATGTCACTGAGCACCTGCAGTGCCCACCAGCGACAAGTGTGTCCCCAAGTGCAGAGCGTCACTTACGTCAACACTGGAGCCCACACGTTCTTCTTCCCCTCTCCATTTCCAAATGTGCCATAATATTTACTGCTACAACATCTTCCCCCCTCAG
Source organism: Melospiza melodia melodia (assembly GCF_035770615.1). NCBI lineage: Eukaryota > Metazoa > Chordata > Aves > Passeriformes > Passerellidae > Melospiza > Melospiza melodia. The sequence goes on along the minus strand of NC_086212.1, from coordinate 4,549,442 downwards.
CCCTTTAACTATCTCCTATGGAGCCTAATTAAAATGAAGTATTGTAACACACAATCAACACTTGCACAGTATTGATGGAGACTTGCAGATGGTATTAGGAAGAAAATAGCTCCTCAGCACTGATTAACTTGAAGGCTTAAAGAAGTTCTGTTTTCCACATTGTATGTCAAGCTGAACATTTTGAAAATAGGAAAGTTTCACTGCTTCTTCTACACTTTAATTACAGTAGCACTTCCCACTTGAACACCAGTGCTTAGAATTAGGCAATAATTAGGTGATTCCTCCTCTTTCATCTGCTACTTCAGCCTCAGCCACACTGAACACAGTAACCATCTTCACACTTCAGTTTTAGGTGGCAATTTCAGTTCAGTATATAAATAAATATTTACAGAATGTCTATATGAATTTGACAGTGATTCTCTGAGGAAGCAGGAGTTAGAAATGCAACTGAAGTGAACTGTGATATGTGGGGCTTGGATCCTCTCTTCCAGATTTTACTGCAATGACAAAACAATGATATTGAAATGTTTAATGCCTCTCTAGAATCATAGAATGGTTTGAGAGCATCTCATTCCAAACCCCCGCCAGGGGCAGGGACACATTCCACTATCCCAGGTTGTGTCCAGCCTGGCCTTGGACACTTCCAGGGAGTAATTTCTTCCTAGCATCTAATCTAAACCTGCCCTCTTTCAGTTTTCTGCAAGGTACTGCAGAGGCAAAATGTCACAAACTTACATTATTATAAAAGATACATTAGGTGGGATAAAATAATGAAGCCCTCCCCAAAGCTGCTTCCAAGAAAGTGACCTGACTTAGGGATTTAATTGCCAGGCATTTTACTCAGAGGTTACTTCCCTCTCCCTACAAACACCTTTTCAAATGTACATCTTCAGGCCATTTCCCCCCCAGTGAAGAAATTGTGTCTAAGCAATGATATAATGACTGAGTTACTGCTTGAAAATGGCTTGTTTGACTCACCATGCAAGTTTCTAAAAACATTAATTAAAAACCAAAAGTCTTACCCAGACAACACAATTTATAGGATGAAAAATATCCTATTCCACCGTGCCTCATCCTCCTAGGACAATTCCTAGAATCTGAAGGCAGCAGGACTCAGCACCCAGCTCACACACCAGTCCAAAGCAAACAGGCACTCCACAGCTGAAAGCTGGGACAGCACTTAAAGGAAACAGAGATCTGAGACTGTGCTTTGAGGGAGGAGAAGCTGAGCTCTTATTCCCACAGGACAGAGCACCAGCTCAGCTCTGAAATTCAAATACTGCTTTTTCACCAGATGAGAGATAATAAAATTTAAAGAAAATACAGGAAACAGAAGTGAGAGGTGATAATGTAAAAGTTGAACAGCACTCAACCCAGCACTGCTATATCCACAGTGATCTTGACAGCATTCCCAACATCCACTGCTGCTCCCTTCTAAATTGAGCTGTTCACATTAAAAACCCCCAAAAAACCACCATACACCAAAAATACTGTCTGCCAAGAGCAGTGCTTGCTGGAAGCCCTGTCAAAGCTCCCTGGTGGATGTCTCCAGCGTGGTGCATCCTCAGCAGTGTAGGACATGTAAAGCTCTGCACATCACACAGACTGGCACAGATCCTGGGGCTCCCACGCATCTCTTCCAGCAGACAACACAGAGCAGGGCTCCCTAGATAGTCTGCAGTGGTATTTTAGTGTAAGCAAAGCTAAAATTACAGCAAGCTGTACAATTTGGTGGGTACCTCTGCAAGAAACTCAGGAAGCTCAGAGGAATTGTTTGAGCTAAGTGTGATCAGAAGGAGCTGTGTGTTTCCTGCAGCAGCAAAGGCATTCCTGGTGCTCCATGGGCACCTCTGGAAGAGGCACCAGAGCTTCTTCCAAGGTGGAAGCAGCACAGCAAAGAGAGTAAATGCAGGCAGTGAGAGCAGCTTCTTTCTCAGCAGCTTTTTGAGGCTGGAGAGACCACTTCCAGCCAGGTTCTCAGCCAACCTCACAGCTCTGGCTCCACATTCCACTCTCTGCTGACTCTCTTGGAGCTGGGCATGAGGGAGAACAAGGAACAGATCCCACAGAGTTGTTTGAGCAACCTGCCCCCACCTTCATGTCCTGGATGCCTGAAGTAGACATGTGTTGGAATTCAGTGCATCCCTCCGGGTGTCCAGAGTTCCCAGGACCCCATCAGGGGGCTCAGAGACCCTGGCACACAGCCCAGAACACCTAGGGATTTGATTTTGACCCCTGAAGCAAGTTACCAGCTTTGTATGAGGACCTGAAAGTCACAGAGGTTTGAATGGTGTAATAACAAAATGATCACAGGGTGAAAATGTAGATTTTAGGATTTTTGGTATAGAGGTTATGGGGACAAGATGGAGGAACTTGGGCATGTCCAGCCTTTCTTCTTCTTGTTCTCCATTTTCTGCAGTGATGTTGGCACTTTGGGATTGGTTTAGAGTAGAAGTGCACTGTCTAACATAGGTGATGGGTATTGGGAATTAAGTGTAAATATGTTATACATAGTTTGTAGTATAAAAGGACAACACAGAGTGCCTGTGGCTGCCCTGCTGAGCAGATCTCGGCTGGGCAGAAAGAAAATTTTATAGACAAGAATTGATAAACAACCTCAAGACCAAAAAGTGAAGAGTCCACACTCGTTCTTCAGTTGTGTGGGCTGAAACAGAGACATCCTGCACATCTTGGGGAGCAATTATCAACTGCAACCTGAGAGACATGGAGCCACCACACAGCTAAAATAAATTCCCATTTTCCTGTGCCAGGGTGTAACAGGGAAAGCTGCCAGCTTTGCCACTCCAGAAAGGTTTTCCATGCTGAGGAGGAGGGATGCAGCAGACAGGAGAACACAGACAGCAGCCTGGAACTGCAGGGGGTCACTGCCTGCAGCTTTGCATGGACAATGAATGAGTGATGTGTGCCTGACACTTCCTCATGAAAGGAAAAGCAAGATGAAGTTTAAAAACACAAAAAACACCAGACTACATTTCATGAGAGTCCATGAATACAGAGTGGGGAGAGGAATAGCTTCTGACTCAGGGTTTTTGAGTTCTCCGGACCAACACTGTTTATCTCATAAATATCACAAAAGCCAAGCAGGAAGGATTTTTAAGGACAGACCTGTCAGCACAGTCTGGGAATCACTCAGCTTTGCTGCTCACAATGTGACCACATCTCTGCTGTCTCTGTGCTCTGAATACTCAGGAAGGAAACCTGCAGTGGCTGAGGGGGCCCAGAGCATCCCCAGCGTCCTCCTGCCCTCAGGGGGGAACAGATGGAGAGCTGCAGGCTGCACTTTGCCACTCCTTTGAGGAAGACAAATTTGAAGGAAATGCTGAAGGTGACACACCATTAGTACCCTGGTCCTTAACCCTGGGGACAACCCGAGGTAGGATTTGTTTCATAAAGTCTTAAAGGCGTTTGAGTTTAAAAGCATTTCTGTCTGTCAACACCTTCAAGTACACGATCAGAGGCAGTGCCACTCCGTGACTCCTGTGCAAATCTCTGCACAGGCTCAAGGGTTTGTCCTCCTGTGCTGAATACAAGGCATTTCTCCAAGTCTGTGACTCAGGCAGTCATTTAATCCCATCCTGCTTTTCTCACCTAACCTCTTCTTAGAGTTATTTACCTCTGGCGGGGTCACACAAACACCTCTGTCTGGGTAGGAATGGCTGGGTTGAGGGAGGCACTGTTAGGACTTGCTGACAGCTGAAAAGACTGCAGCAATCTAGTTGAAAAGGGTTGAAGGGATAAAAATGATTGTGACAAGGAGGATGGTTAACAGGGAATGGGTGCTGCAGTGAGGGAAATACACCCCTGAGGGAGGAAAAGCTGTTTTACAGGCAGCAGAGGTTACAGAGCTGTCACAGGACCCCAGCTTAGGGCTGGAAGGGACCTCAACACTCATCTCACTCCAACCCCCTGCCTTGGGCAGGGACACCTTCTACAAAGAAACTGAATTGTCTGTGAGGTCCTTTTCCATAACATGAATGAGGGAAGTGTGCTGGAAATAAAAACCCCAAACTTCTCTACATGTTTGTCGCAGACATCTTTTTATGAAAAATCCTTTCCTTAGGATTTCTCCTCCTGAGAAGCTGAGAGGCCTCAGGAACAAAATGAAAACATTGATTATCTGCTGCTGTGGAATGCAACAGGTGCATCTGTGATTGGTCTCATGTGGTTGTTTCTAATTAATGGTCAATCACAGTCAGCTGGCTCAGACTCTGTCTGAGCCACAAACCTTTCTTATCATTCCTTCTTTTTCTATTCTTTGCTAGCCTTCTGATGAAATCCTTTCTCCTATTATTTTATTAAAGTTTTAATGCAATATATATAATAAAATAATAAATCAGCCTTCTGAAACATGGAGTCAGATCCTCGTCTCTTCCCTCATCCTCGGACCCCTGTGAACACTGTCACACATGTTCTTCCAGATATTGCTGTTTATGGAGCCTGAGTACTCTGCCAAAATTTAAATAAAGATTCATCCCTTTCCCACCAACCTCATCAAGTGATGACTTCACAGGAAAGAACTTTTGAGCAGAAAGTTCTATTTTTGCACAGAAGCAATGTTCAGCATGGCTGTGTCACAGGCAGGTCAGAGAGCCTTCAGTTATTTTTGGTGGACAAAGAGTACATTGCACAGAACATATATGAATTCTAATAATTATCTTGTCATGGAAAAATTGAGATCCAGGTATACATTCTGAGTTTCTACAACTCCTCCTGCTTCCCCTTAACATCATCAGCTTCTAAGTGGAACAAATTCTAGGGGACAGTTGTGGAGGATGAGCCTCTAGACAGCTGCCATGAAAAACAGAACATTGTAAAGATAAAAAAAAGGATTCTGTGCCAGGCACACTCTAGATTCTTCATGGCAGACACGACCCTGACAAGCTGAATAAATATGAATAAAAGCCACCACAGTTCCAGAACTGTGTAGACAAAGCTCTCAGACACAAACTTACATAGGAATTTTTGGGTCTTTTTGGTGGCTGCCCTATCCCTGGCAGTGTCCAAGGCCAGGCTGGACAGGGCTTGGAGCACCCTGGGATGGTGGAAGGTGTCCCTGCCCATGGCAGGGGGTGGAACAAGATGAGCTTTAAGGCCCCTTCCAACCCAACTGGTAAATAAGGCAAAAGTGGATATTTCAGAGCCCTGTGTTGCACATAAGAGAAGGTGGCCACAGGACCTGATTGCTGCTGGAATATTGTGGTTTAAGGACCAACACGTTTCTTCATTGCTCAAAATTAAGGTAATGCAGTGCAAAAATTTTAGCCCAAATTGTTCTAACAAGAAAAAAAAAAAAAACAACAACACAAAAACCAGACCTTTTTCCCCAAACAAAGAAACTCAACAGCATTAAAGCAATTTAGAACAGAAAACACACACCCCAACAAACAGCACTGCTTGAAAACAATTTGAGATATTTTGCTACAGGATAAAAATATTATTATTTTTTTTTCAATGTTCTGACATTGTACCTTTAATGCTGTTACCTTTGCTTAACACACCTGGAGCACAGACAATGCTCTGCCCTCCCCTCTCTCAGTAACCAGCCCTTGTTTTTAAAATTCCCCAGCATTTCAGTGCCAAGGGACAGACAAAAGGCCAGAATTGTGCATTCAGCTCCTACAGCCTAAAGAGGACTTCAACAAGGCAATGTTCCTTCTAGCACAGGCCACCACAAACAAGTTTGGGAGATTATTTCTTATTATAAGCATCTTTTACACTGGGACAGGCAGAGACAAATAGGGACGCACAAACTATCACTCATACAAATTAATTAACCAAGCCTGAAACCCCAGGAGTGCTAACACCAACCTGTGAGCCCCAATCCCACGAGTGCCAGGGGAAAATTCTCTCTAAAAGCCTGATGGGTTGCAGCAGAACACACCAACAGAATATGAAGCACCTGTTTGCACAGAGCCTGCTTCCAACTCTTTCACACTGAGCTATTTGCTTTCTGCTTGAAAATAAGTAAATATTTGCTCTGCTGTGCCAGCTGGATCAGGGGAAAGCTCTGAATTGCCTCTCCTAGACAGGAGAAGGCTGGCAGAAGGTGCCTGTCTGGAGTTCACATACACAACATTAATTGGAAGCAACAACTATTGAAAACAGCTTCAGAACAGAAATGGGAACAACAAAATAGACACAAAATTCAGTTTCACTCTGCAGATTTTGTGTCAGGTACTGCAAAGTTCATCTTTTAACTCTGTGGTTCCTGGGTTTTTTAGAAGAGTAAGATAAAAAGCACAATCAGAAAAGCTGAGCTTTCACAAAGGCGAGGGAAGTTTTGTACCTGGAACTTGTGCCCTGTCTGATTTTGAAGGAAAAGATGATGCACTCTCTGAGATGTGATGGGAATCAGTGTTTACAAGAAACTTAACTCTTATCACTTGAAACCCCTTCCATCACCACAGAGCAAATTATATAACGAAAATTCAGCACTTCAGATGTGGATTTTAATCTATGGCACCTCTCAGACAACTACTCAAAAGACTTTTATGCAATCTTAGAGCAGCAACTGCTTTGTCTGAGCTGCCAAAAGACAGTTTTAATTCCATATGAAATGAAAAACCATCACAGCTCTAGAGTTGCTTTCAGGCACAGTTTCTCTAATGAAATAGGATTCTTTCTGTCCAGGAAAAAGAATTGTGTGGATCTTTATACAGAGAAATGTGTTATGAATGTAAACATAAACACTATACCAAAGGGACCTATAGAACAACAAGTGGAAAGATTTATTCCTATAACATGTTAAAAACTAATCCATCTGAAGGGGATAAAACCAACTGTGGAAAACTGTTTTTACACAAATACAGAAATTCATACATAGCATTGCCTTGATGCAGCATTCCTTGTCTTAAATTCAGCTTCCCACTCCTCTGCCTCAGTCCCTCCTCTGTTCAAACAGCCAACTCCATGCCAACAGCTTATCTTCCTATTAAAAATGTTCTTAAATACAGTTATCACTTGAAGGCTTTATCTTCCAAGTGGTGGAAGATCATATATCAAGTTCCTTGATATATGATCTAATCTCCCAGGCTCACCAAAGATTTCTGTTAAAATTCATTAATGAACAAATCAATTTCTGGTGCTTTGGATCTATTTATAAGACCTACTTCCCTCCTGGTTGTTTTTTTATTCTCTAGGGAATGCTAGGAAACATCTCCAAGTGCCACAGGGAGGAAATGATGATGTTCAGGCTTTCAGATTTTGTTATCTTGTGAGTTGTGGTCTCGCTTTCAACCCCCTTCTGATAGTCCCTGCACCAAGACTTCAGTTTAATAATTTGAAGGATTATTGGCAGCTGAAATGAGGATTTGTGGATCTTGAGCAAAATACATTATAATCACAACTGTCAGGCTGATTTGGATGCTCAGGCCTCTAAGTCTCCCCAGCAACACTGGAGTACTTTGATGCAGTCACAACTATGGTTTATACTTCAGTATTATTTCTGAAGTCATAAAATATTCCACTGCTTCACATTAAAAAAAAATAAACAGCTAAAGAAAAACAAATTAAATAAATAAAAGTCCAAAGCTTTTAAGCTTTTAGCTTATGAAACTAAAAAACAAAAATAAGTTAAAAGGAGTTGAAAGCATTTCCTTTTCCTCACTACACTCAGTTGAATAACAAATAATTAAAAGGATGGTTAAGTGTAAAAACTGCAATCCAGTCCCAAGGCCATGGCAATCAGCTGGATCACAAATCCACAGCCTGGGCAGGTTTGGGGTCTTTGTTTTTCATCTGTGTAATGGGAGCTGTGAAGGGACCCCAGAACTCCTCAAAGGGAAGGAGAGATCTGCTCTGGGTTTGTCATGTTCAGGAACTGCCTTTAACAGGGAGCAGAAATGCTCATGGACCGAATAAATGGCTAAAAATGACTTTTAAAAGTCCATTTTCCAGCTCAAACAATATGAACATGCAACGTGGTGGTGCAGACAGACAGACACAGCATTGCCAGCCGGGTTTTGCACTCTCATGCTCCATCTGCTGGTTCTGCAGCACGATTTAAGACACCAAGCTGCCTTTTCCTTTTGTCCCCCAGCTGTGCAAAAGCCCTGCTCATCTGGATGAACTACCAAGTGTTAAACGAGAAGTCATGTTCATCTCAACATTTCAGAGTCCACTGGGGAAAAATAAAAGGGTAAAATATTTATGACAAAATGTAAAACAGCTAAACATGTGAGGAAGAGCTCTGTTCCTAAATGTCTTGCAAATGCCTCAGGGTTAAAAGCCTTAGCATGGTAAAAATGTAGTGCTCTCTTCCATTTTGCCTCTGCCTGGCTTTTGTACTCTATGTTAAAGCATCCATGAAAGCCAATTAATGTGCATTTTATTCTTTGAAACGTTTAAAATTGGCCACTTCTAGCGTATAGAGTCTCAGCATCTCTTATTATTTGAGTGCTTTTCAATACTTGTGTGTATTAAAACCACGTTTGAAAATGAAAATCATTTATGTTTCAGCTGCCTTTGGAAACGCAACAACAGAGAAACACAAGCAGGAAGCAACACTTGTCCCAAAGGACAAAGATGGGATCATGACTATGCAAATCCTGAATGGATGCTTTGCAAGGACGGGGCTGCCATTGATTCCCAGGATGAGTTATGGCACAGAGGAGGCAAAGGCACCTCCCTCTGGTCCTCCTGAGCCCCAGCTCAATGGGAGCACATCCACAGCATCCTCCCTGCCCAGCTCCCTCCCCCTGGCTGGGCTTTTCACGCTGGGATAAAGCCACAGCTGGAAGCGATCATCTCGCGCACCCTCGGCAAGCCAACAGAGGCAGTAATAACATGGTAATAAGGGATGAGATTTGATGAAAGATGCCTCTTAACTGAAGACTAAAAGACACCATGCAATTTAAATAAAATTGCTTCTAGCAGGGGACTGAGTGACAATTGAGGAAAAATGCTTGGCCTGTTTTTGCAAGTGGTGGGGCAGATTTTCAGTGGGTATAAAATGCTGACTTGGGCACAGCAGTGCCAGCTTTGCACGAGCCAAGGAGTCACATTTTTAGGCCCACACTGGAGAAACCCTTGAACTGAGAATGCTGAAATGAAGCTGCACAAGCAAGCAGGGAAGAAGTTATTAACACATCAAATATCTGCTTATGTTGCTTCCCTCCCTGCACAATTTTGTTAAGCGAGCTGAAAAGAGGAATCACACAATTACCCAAAAGCACACAAGTAAACTCAACCACCATTGTGTTGTGCACAAAGAACCCAGCTCCCTGCTTATGCCAGGCTGGCTGGGTAACACAGCAGCTCCGGCAATTTTGGTTCCGTGTCTCTGGGCACCACTTGTGTCTGGACTCCAGTTCTGAGGATCTGCAATCATCCACGGGCCTGTGGCATTCACATTCTCTGGAAAATCCCTTCGCCCCGGATTTTCCTCCTGCGAAGCTGAAAGGCCCCAGAGAAAAGGAAAACAATTCTTCTCTCATTTGCTTCTCCTGTGTTGTGCTCACATGTGCAATGTGTTTGGAGATTGTTTACCCACAGGTGATTGTTCCATTGCATTCTGCTGGGAGTTGTTTTCCCTCTTTGGCCAATCAGGGCCAAGCTGTGTCAGGGCTCTGGAGAGAGTCACCAGTTTTCATTGTTATCTTTTTAGCATTCAGTAAGTATCCCTTCTGTATTCTTTACTATAGTATAGTGTTCTTTAATATAATATGGTATCATAAAGTAATAAACGAGCCTTCTGAGAACATGGAGTCAGATTCATCATTCCTGCCTTCATCAGGATGTTCCCTGGACACTCTCAAGCACCTCAAACTGCAGAAATACACCTTTGAAAAACTGCAGCAAAAATCCAGGTGGTTTGTATTCCCTCCAAATTTGATTCATCCCACTTTTCCCTTGGAAGAGCAGATATTCACTGCCTCACCACAAAGTCAAGCTGTGCTTGAGGATTTTTCTGAGTCCAACAAAACAGAATGGAGTTTTGTTTTAGGGCTTTTTGTTTTGTTTTCTTTCCTCTCCTTTTCTATTTTTGCCTCTTCAGATTAAGAATAGCTGTTTGGGAGGAAGCCTGGACAGAACTCAGGAGACAAGAAACATCAAAAAGAACAGTGTCCTAAATTCAGCTGGTGTGAACGCAAGAGCTGGGAAGGTTTCCCTGCTTTTGGGAGAAGTTGTGAAATCCCACTATTAGTGAGAACAGTTCTTGGCATAAGAGCCTTATGTCTTTCTGGAAGTTGTCATCCTCCTGACCAGCCTGCCCACTCTAAAAATAATACTAAATTCAAACCACATTCTGGAAAAATATTAAACAGCAACAGCACCAGACAGAAACAGTGTGATGTGGAAATGAATAACTAGACTTCCTCCTGATAAAAATAAAAATAAAATATTTCTGGATAACAAACTGCCATTGCAGATAAAAAAAGTAAATCCCTAGAATTTAAATCCATCGTGAGCAAAATCCCTCCGCAAAAAAAAAAAAAAAAAAAAAAAAATCCAGACCAAAGCACTATTGTGGCTGGATTTATATTCAGAACTGTATTTATGCAGACTAAGATAAGGGCAATCAATCCCCAGGCCCCAGGACAAAAAGCTGATCTTCTGCAAGGATCAGGATAAAGAAAATTCCTCACCATATGTCCCATGGTTAAAGGCAATGGGGGGCAGGCTTTGGGAGACTCAGGAGTGTTTGGGGATTGGTCAGTGCTGGAAACAAATATCAGATTTATGGCACACTGATGTGCTCCAGCAGTAAATCCCAGCCTTGCCTCTGCATGCTGCTGCTTTCCCACATTTGGAATTTAGAGCCTGAGCTCTGGATGGATCACAGCCTCACTCCAGACCAAGTGTGCAAACCCAGGGCACTGGGAATAATTCTCTGTCTGCTCTGGGGTGCTCTGACTTTCATAGAGAAAGTTTCCTAAACTCCAGAGTAGACTGGAATCCACAAAAGTGTGCAATAGATTATAGAGAGCAGTGTAGGTGTATCACTTGGTGAGAAATTGAGGTTTTGGGATTTTTAGTGTGTTGTGGATGGAAGCAAGATGGAGGGCAGAGGGTGTCATCCTGGGTTTCTTCTTCATGCTGCTTCTTCCTCCTTCTCCATGGATTTGGTGGCATTTTGTAATTGGGCAGAAAAGTCCCCATTGCAGCTCTTTGGGATCAGTTATTGGGTTAAAAGGGAAATAATCCAAGTGTCAGCTCTTAATTGGATAGTTTAGCTTTATAAAACCTTGTACCAAGAGATTGTTGCCATTTTTGTGGTGCTTTTCCAGCGTGCTGAGCCTGGTGTGGACAGCGTGCAAAACTTGAGATAAGATAACAATAAACAAGAACCTGAAGACCAAAAAGATCCAGTGTGTCTCTTTCCTGACACAGAACCACCCCAGGAGGGTCTCCCCCAACAGGGGAGGGCCCAGCCTGAGGCTCAGAGATTGGGGAATCAGCACCAGGCACCCCAACAACCAAGGATGCTGTCAGCTCCATCAGTCTGCCTTTCAGGAGTCCTGCATGCCCTCAGCCACTCCAAATGCTCCAAAGCACTCTGCTCCCCTTTCCCCCTTCCTTCTCCTCCCAGATCCTTCCTGTCCCATACAGGTTGTCACTCTTGTTATATCTCAGCCAAGAGAGCTGCTCCTTCTTTCAGTTCTTTTCCAGGAAATAATTCACAGATCCAATCTATCCCCTATTCTCTAAAAGGTGGCTTTCCAGGGCAACAACGTGGCTAAAAACAACAAGAAAAAAGTCATAACTTTCTCCTTCACTTGCTAAAAAAGCCTCTATTCCCCCCCACCCTCTCCATTTAAAGTTACAGGAAACTGAAGCCAAGAGTTGAAATTTAATATTAATAGGGGAAATGAATGTGTCTTTCAGTACAAGGCTTAGAGTTGCTCAAAGTTAAATAAGTCTGTGAATCAGTGATTTTGATAATACCAAAAAATCAGTTGTACAGAACACTCTTGCAAATCACTTGATATGCTTTTTGTGCAGTGCTTTGATTTAGAGATCTGAGTTTTAATTTTTTTTTATTATAAGCTTGAGAAAAAAAAAATGAAGGCAGCAGTGTAGCAACGTTGAATCATATTTTTCCACATTAACATGTGGAAGTTTCCCATTTAATGGGAGATATCACCTTAAAATTAAAACAGAAATAAATGGTTTTGAACTCATACTCAGTGCACATTCTTGTGGTTGTTCAGTTAATGCATTTCATAACAGTGTGCAAATACTTTCTTTTTTCTAACACCTGTAATCGATCAAAAAAACAAATATTTTTATAAATTTTGAATGATTCTCTTAAACCAACAAAAAATGGCAAAATCTGCTTACTACTGGTAAACTTTACTAGATTTCAAGGCAACAAAGTCACCTGTTAACAACCACCAGAGAAAAATGTTTTCCAGCTTCTTGGTAGCACCACTTCAAACTCAGAATGTTCAGATCATTTACATTTGTATCAGCCACTGTATCTGGGCCATTTTTAAGGGGAGTATCGAATTCAGCCCCATCATTTAAGACTAACTTTCATCTCCCTAGGCCTACACCAAAAACTGAGTATTGATCTTGACAACTGCTCTTTGTGCAGGAGCTAAATCACCCTGTGGTGATTAAGGGAGCCTCCAGCAGCTTGTCTGGAGGGAGGGGCTGCCTGTGAGCCATGGCAATTTCACATGAGGACAAAGTTCCTATGAACACCAGCCTCAAGGAGCCATTGCCACGTGTTTTCTGGTGGGAGATGTTGGGGTTTCTCAGGACTTTTTCTCCCCTCCCATTCCTTCCCAAACAATTCTCCTTTCAGACTGAACAGTTTCCTTCTTCCAAGCCACAAGGTTGTAAAACTTGTGCCCCCATTTTACAAACCATTTTATAACCTGTCATCATCCAAAATTCCAACAACAACATTCAAGTCTCTGCCAAAATGCAAAGAATTATGAACTCACCAAGGCTGGAAAAGTACTCTAAGGTCAGAATCCTGCCATTAACCCAAAGTCACCTGTTGTCACCATCCAAGAAGGCAGAGAATCATAATCACTGAGGTTGGGAAAGCTCCCTTAAGTCAGAGCCCAGCCATTAACCCAGCACCACCATGTTCAAATCCACACACCTTCTGGGGATGGAGAACTGCCCTGCCCTGTTCCAATGCCTGACAACCCTTCCAGTAAGGAAATTTTTCCTAATATCCAATTAAAACCTTCCCTAACACACCCTGAGGCTGTTTCCTCTCCTCCTGCCACTTGTTCCGTGGGAGCAGAGCCTGATCCCCACCTGGCCACAATCTCTTTTCAGACAGTTTTAGAGAGAGACAAAGTCCCCCTGGGGCTCCCTTCCTTTAATCTCAACAGCTAATGAAGATCAGATAAAGTTATAATGAAATCAATGTTCAAGGCAGCTTTTCCAGACAGTATTTTAGCCAGGAGTAAGTATTGATCATAAAGAAAGTATTTAATCTGTCCCCTTTTTAATATTCATTTAAATATTACTCTTTGGCCTTGTTTTTCATGTGAATTTGCCCCACTAGAAGCAAACAGTTTTCAGATGAGATTCCCTGCAGGATAATGACCTCAAAGGCAGACTTTTCCCTTTTTTCCATCCACCAGAGCGAAAAACAACTTTTGCCCTATTCTCCCTTTCTGTGGAAACTGAATAAAGGAAGAAAAAAAAAAAACAAAAAAAAACAAAAAAAAAAAAAAAAAACAAAAAAACAAAAAAAAAAACAAAAAAAAAAAAAACAAAAAAAAAAACAAGGAATAGTCAATAAGCACAGGGAAGAAAATAAGCCTCAAGCTTCCCAAAGCACACGCTTGTGAACAAAGGCCAAGGAACAAGGATTTTAAAAGCTATGTTTATCTACAGAGCATGGCTAAAAAGACCCCACACTTAGAGAACTAGTGCTGAATACAAGGCACTATTGGGAACTGTGTTCAAACACTTTATTCTAATCCTGTTATCTCCTCAACTGATTATTTTGGGGATAAACACTAATGTTTTATATCTGTCTTTGCTTTAACCAACCTTCAACCCCATGTCTGGTGTTAACCTTAGCCAATCTCTTTCTTTTCCCCCTTCCCTGCTGACAACTCTTCCCTCTGACTGACACTTTACTGGGTTATGCCTCGAGGTCATTTCATCTTTTCTTGTCCTAAGTCACAACCCAGAACAGTCCATGGAAAAACAAACTCAAATCCAAAACACAAAACCCGCAAAAAAAACAAAAGAACAAATCATTTGTGCAGGGTTTGCCATATTTTCTGGCAGTTGGCTTTCCTTTGAAGGAGCTAAGCTGGGATTTCAGTACCATTTTCTATAGATCGAATATTAATTAAGTCTGCTGACAAATATTAATTAGTGCTGTCCTGTAGAATACCAAAAGCAATACCAGTGGGGTAACATGCCTGGGCACACACTGCTAAGAGAAATTTAGATATTATCCAGTTTTATTAAACGTCTTTATGCTCATTTAGAGTAGGACCTTCCATAATTACCTTATTGGTTTTACCTAATCTAAAAAAAAAAAAAAACTTTCAAAACTGTCCATATAGACACCTTCCATTCAGTGCGATCAAAATCAGAAACTTATTAATGATTTTGTAAGAGTTGTCCTGATGTTTGAGCTCATGCTGGACCATCCTGGCCATGCTTTTGCTCTGATGCAAAGCTGACAGTCAAGAAACAACACAAGGGCAACTTTGTAAGAGAAGCCTGGTCCTTCCCAAATTCTCCTCATTTTCATCTCTAAATAAGAATCTCATTGCAGCTTGTGCTTGAATTGAAGCCAGCAGTTACTCAGCCTCCCCAGAACAAAAAAAAAAAAATTATAAAAATACAGTCTCTATGTGAAAAGAGCCTAGGCAGAGTATTCAGTCCAAGGGATATTGACTTCCCTCTCTTAGAAGGTTGCAGCCACCTTCTGTTTATTGTTACACTGATTTCTAGAGATTTAAATAAGTAAATGCTTCTCCAGTACAGGTGATATTCTCTACTCTTACTTGTGCAATCAGTTTTGTTACCTTTATTTGTGGCCTTAATAAAGGCAGCACAACAGCAGACAGTGCAGTAAAACTGGGCTGCTGCTCCCATCACCTGCTGGTTGCATACAAATGTGTAGGAGTTTGGTACTTCCCTCTTGCTCAGGAAAAAGTGAAGACAAACAATAAAACAACCAAAAAAATTCACATTAAAAAAAAGCAGCATCACTCATCCCCCAACTATTTTAAAACCCCTCAATTTTCCCCGATGTCATTCATGAGGTACTCTCAGGAAAATCAAGGCAGCAGAGCTGTTTTCTCAGTTCAGCACATTTTTGAAAATCTTCACCGTGAAAGTTTTGTGTAATTACCCTCAAAATGGTGTTTTGAAGGAGTTCCACGACGCATGGAAATTGGAATAAAGTTGCATTTTCTTGTCTATCATTTCAGTTGGCATTTGGTGAAATTGTACATCTTAAGCTATTAAGTTTCTCCCTTCCTCCTGGTCCACGCTTAGACCAAGATCATTACAATTTCTCCTACCCAGTGCCCTAAACAAAACATAAATGCCATCACCATCAATCTCAACAAGGCCTGTATGACAGCTAACATTAACAGAATGACCTTCTCCGGTTAGATTTTCATTAGTAAAATAGGATGGAAAACAGAAAGTGCCTCAGCTTTGCCAATTTGAACAAATTATCCACGTCATCCTTCTCGGAGTCAGTCAATACCTGAACTGGGCAGGAAACTCAGCAATCTGGGACACAGGACAAGACAATATTGAGCACAAAGCCAACTCTTTTTTTTTTTTTTTTTTTTCAATCTTAACTCCTCAATTAAGCCAAACTCAGACTTTTTTACAGGTAAGGAAGAGAGGTTTGCAAGTTTGGCTGCTGCAGAGAGTGCAACTGCAAAGTGACAAGACATCAGCTCCAGAGGAAATCTGAGCACAACACATTTCCATCTGCAAATGCAGTCCCAGGCCAGGCCTACAGTGACTTCTGGTGAGGTCAGAGAATTTAACCAGACTAGGAAAGGAGAAGAAGGCCAGAAGGTGAGCAGCAGAACACGGGCCAGCTTCCCAAACAGGCCAGGACATCATCCATGTACCTGAAGCTTTCCACACAGCTGCTGCAAAGCCTTTAACACCTGTGTTCCATCAAAGAACAGGTGCTGAACCAAGCCAACACCTCCATGACAGGGCCTCGTGATCAGATTTATTTATTTTTATCCAAGCATTCTCAAAGAGGCACTAAACATTCACTAATTTACAATCTTCACAATAAATGTGGCCCCCAAAACACAGCCAGGTTTCCTCTCTTGTAGAAAAAGGGGATTTTGCTGGAAATGTTCCTGCCACTAACATTGCACTGCTCAATCCCATCCTAGGATGGTTTTGGGTGTTCTGGATGCCTTCTTCCCACTTCAGATTTGCTGTTTGATCAGAAAGAGTAACAGGAAACAGAACGTTCTTAAAAGGTTTTCATTTCTTAAATCCACACGTTGTAAACGACTAATTTGTGGGGAGGGAAGGAGGGTTTGCAGGAAAAGGAGAGAAGCCTTTTAATCCCTGTTCTTTGTTCACACCACAGTAAGGACCTTGCAAAAACTACAAAAACGCAAGAAATTGAAGTTGTGTGGTGGAAAAAAAACCTTTGAGGCAGGAAAGTGCTTTGCTCATCCCCTTGCCAGGCACAGGGCTTGATTTCCCTTAATGGCTAATGATTAATGTATGACAACAGGATGAATAGCCAATATATCTGAAACATGAGCAACATCATCCGTCAGTTTTTCACAGGAAGTCCAATATGGCTTAGAAAGAAAGATGGACTACTTCTGCCCCTGGATCAGCACTGATCCATTCCAACATGAACGAGAAAAGAAGGGAGCTGCAAGTGTTTGAACACAGTCCTTTGCCAGAAATGAAGGTGGAAATGGAACACAAAAATGTTTTTATAAAAATTACTATTGCAATTAAATAGATTAAATTAATTTATTTATAAATTATTAAATTAAATAAATGATAATAACTAAAATTATTATTTAAAAAATTTCCTCCTTCACCACAAGGCACTAAAACTGATATCAGCATCAATTTGTTAATATTCACTGCAGATCCACCATCCAAGAACAACATAAATTTTGTTCTCTACTTAGAGATGAAAATGTTATCACAGCCTGGTCTTACGAACAATTTCCTTACTGCAGAACTGGTGGGAAAACAAAGTTCTTTGCCTATTTCAACAGAAAGCAGCCTCACTCTGTGGCAAGAATTTGTCAGCTAAACCACAAGCATAAAACCAAAAGTTCTTAAACACCTGCCGGTGGAACAAAACAAAACATTGCAGGATGTATCCAAATTCCCAGTATCAGAACCCTGCTGAAGCACCTGCACCAGGGCTGTGTGGCAGAGCCCTCTGGCCACAGAGAGCACACACAGGCATTTTCCATGGGGAAGGCTGTGAGAAAGCTCAGAGAAAGAATTTAAACTATTCTTATCTCCACTTGCTGCACCTGTTGCCAGGCACATGTGGAACATGTTATGGAGATTTGTTTACCAAAGTGTGGTGGTGTTTTGGTTGGTTGAGCAATGAGGTCAAAGCTGTGTCAGACAGGCTGGAAGGGGTTATGGGTTTCTTAAGAATATAGTAATAATATAGTATAGAAGAAAAAAGCAATGGTTCATCCTTCTGCATCTTGTAGTCCACAATTCACTCATATGTTTTCCTATTTTCAAAAGACTTTTTACAACAGAGAACTTTTTACAACTTTTCTAATCAGAGAACATGCTCAGGAATTCCTTACCACAACATAGAGCACATTTTCCTCAAACCTCCTTTCCACAGCAAGATGGCAACACCCTTTCTGCATCCTCTGTAAATACTCCCTTAAAGCAATGGTTCAGCCTTCTGCATCTTGGAACCCACAATTCACTCATATGTTTTCCTATTTTCAAAAGACTTTTTACAACAGCTCTTCCTCCAATTCAGAGAACGCACTTGGGAATTCCTACCATGACACAGTGCACATTTTCCTCAAACCTCTTTTCCACAGCAAGATGGCAACACCCTTTCTGCATCCCCTGTAAATACTCTTTATATGTCTACATTGATGAACTTGCAGTGTCAACAATTTGCCATTTGCAGTGTCACCAACGGCAGGTTCAGCCATTGCACCGTCATTTCCCCTATGTGCACAACCACAGGCGTTCCTCCCCATGTCTCCAACAAGAAGAGGCTAATTACACCCTGCATTGACAGACATTGTTGGGGAGTGTCAGCAGCAGAGCCCTCACCTGCACACTTGGTCCTGGTGGTCAGGGGGGGCCCGGGTGGTCCCGTGCCCCCTTCCCCGGGGCGCGTCAGCAGCACGCGGATCTCGTACTCCACGTCGGGGTCCAGGTGCCACAGCTTGTAGTTGGGGGAGTCCACGATGTGTGTCTCTGCCCAGTTGCCCGTGGTGGTCCTGTACTCCACCTCCTTGAGGATGATGGGCCCGTCCCCGATGATGGAGTTGGCGTTGGGTTTGATCCACAGGTACGTGGCCCCCACGGCCAGCAGCTCCGGGGGCGCGATCGGGGTGGGAGGCTCTGGGGACAGATACAAACCACAAGGAGTCAGAAAATGTCCAAATTCCCATCCCAACAACCCCTTGTAACCTCTCATTTACCAAATATTTCATAAGAATTTAATCTGTTACTGGAAAGAATTGGGCTTGTGTCATCGTCGTATTTTCTGAAAAATCCCTTTGCCCAGGATTTTTCTCCTGGGAAGCTGAGAAGTCCCAGAGAAAAAAGAAAACAGTAATTATCTGATTTGCTTCTCCTGTGTTTTGCTGCTTTGGAATGTGCTTGGACATGGTTTCCTTGGTTTCTGCTATGAAATGTTTTGACTTAATGACCAATCATGGCCAAGCTGTGTCAGACTCTGGAAGGAGTCACAAGTTTTCTTCATTATCCTTTAGCCTTCTGTCTGTATCCTTTTTCTATTCTTTAGTATAGTTTAGTATAGTATTTTTAATATAATACAGATCATAAAATAATAAATTAGCCTTCTAAGAACTTGGAGTCAGATTCATCATTTACTCCCTACGACAGAGGTCTCACAAAATACCACAGGCTTTGGTTTTTTTGTGCTTAAATTTCAGCCCCCTTGCACTGGTGGTTGTGTTACCAATTAAGAAACACCTGTGAAAACACAGGAACCACAAAACAGCTTTCTGGTTTAAAAGTGCCTTCATAAACCTCATAAACATTTATAAACCTCATCATGAGGTTTATACTTGCTCCCTCTTTTAAGCATGTGAATAACATCACTCAACATCTTGGAGAGTGAGAGAAAGAAACCCTAAATAAAGACAACTGAGTGCCCTTAGCGCAAACCATAAATCAAAGTGTTCCAGCACAGCCCTTCCTCTGCCCTGTGCCCTGACACAGCAGAATATTCCAGTCACTGATCATGGTGCTGTGGTTCAGCCAAATTCTAATGCTTAACTTGACACAATTAGCAACAAGAGGAAAACTGAAATCACATGTTCATTTTCTGATCTTCATCCCCCAAAAATAGAGAAGAACAAGAGGATGTTGATTTTCTAATCAAAGCGCTGGCTGAGACAACATTAGCAAATTTAAACACCAGTGATCTTCCCATGCCCAGCAGCCAGGACGCTGTTGGATCTGGCTCTGAGTGGGGCTCTTGGTGGCTCAGAATAAAGAAAAAAACTCCAAGGCAACAGTGAATCAACACCTCCTGCGGTGTTTGATTGCAAAGTTTGCTCAACTGCCTGGGCAAAGGTACTCAAGAAGGCCTGCATGACACCTGAAGAGTGCCTGGGTGTTTGAGAAGCAGTATAAGGAGGCAGGGACCAGCTACTGAGTACCCCCTCTGTGAGAAAAAGCAAAGCAAGCTGATAAAAGACATCTCAGCAGCTCCCTTTGATGGAAGCTACCAAGAAAAAAGAAAGAAAAAAAGCTACAGAGCTCTGGCTGCCTGCCTGATTTTTATTATTCTTTTTCCCCTCTCTGTCAGTGTAAATAACACTTTCATTCTGGAAACCACATGAATAGCATACACCTTGTGGCTTTGAAAACCTGAGCTGAACTCTGCAAGATTCTGAGCAACTGCCTGAATCTCACCCAGCCTTCCCTCTGCCACACTCTAATGTGGTCTGCCCTCAGCCCAGAGGACACAAACTCCATTCTCTTGTGAAAATCAGGTGATAAAGAATATTTTTATCAAGAGGGACTTAAAACACGGGCACAGGGTGCCCAGAGCAGCTGTGGCTGCCCCTGGATCCCTGGCAGTGCCCAAGGCCAGGCTGGACAGGGCTGGGAGCAGCCTGGGACAGTGGAAGGTGTCCCTGCCCATGGCAGGGGTGGAATGAGATGAGCTTTAAGGTTTCTTCCAACCCAAACCATCCTGTGATCTCTGTCTCTGAAAAAGAAACACATAAATGTTACAACACAAGAAATTTGGAGTTCAGTGGGAGTCATTCTGAACCCTTCTCTCCTAAAGGTAATTCTTCAAAAACTGGAAGAATTCAGGACCCAAGGAGAAATGGAAGAAAGGACTTTGAGTGCCACATGATGGGAGGAAGATTGGATTTTCCCCTCAGGATAATTCTTGCAGGTTAAGATCTGCTCAGGAAAGAGAAAGAAACTGTTGTACAAAAGGATCAACTGAAATTATGCTTGATTTCCTTTCCTTTAACTGTTTACAACAAATCATTCCATCTCCTTGAGACTGGCTGCAGGAGCTGCGTGTTGTACCTCTGGAGAAAAAGCAATGTGAATTGCAATTACAGCAGGTATCCAACATGAGCAAAAATCAGTGATGCCAGATATGTTTTCTGTGGAATGGCTGTTTCTGCTTTAATTCTGCACTATTCCATAACTCCTGCCAGAATCTTTTTCTGATATGAAATGCCAGGCTGATTATGTTTTGACTTACAAAGTTATTTCTCCAGGAAAATTGTTTTCAAGAAACATGTGTGGATACATTTTCATTAAAAATCAAATTAATATAGATCACAAGCAGTTTATTACTTGTTTCTTGGTGCAAGGCAATTAAAAGAGAGATTTGGTTCTTTTTTATTCCCAATGCAAAAGCTACATCTTACAAGTCACATCATAGCTGAACACAAGACAAATGAAATATTAAACTCCATTCTCCTGGGCTGCAGATTTCAATAGCAACATGATACAGGTTACTTTGGGATTTCATGGCAACTTAGAAGAGATTTATGGGATTGAGCTTAATTAATAGAGCAGTTTATCCTACTAGGCAGACATGAAGATCTCATCTAGTGAGTTTAGTAACCACTGTTGCCAAACTGATTTAAATTATGATGTCACCCAGCACGCCCATCTTCCCTACTTTTGTCCCAATCCAAATCATCCCCACCAAGAAAAAAGAAAAAAAATTATGGTGTCCCTTCTTTCCCCCATTTCTTTTCCCCTTTCTCTACCACTGAAGAAACAGGTGCTGTAAAACATAATAAAAGTAGAAATTTTAACTGTTGCTCCTGCTTTCTGAATTTAAGGAACTAAAATAAGCAGCTGTTCCAGTAGTTTTTAAAGAATCAGTCCCACCTCACTGAAAATAATTAATTATTTCCCACTAGCATCAACTGGAGCAAAAGCTTTTACTTTTCTAATATCACACTGTGCCAAATTACTGCAAGTGATCTAAACAAGTTCCCCATTATTTAGCAAAACTGGCACATAAATGAGACCATTTTTTTCTCTGTGTTACAAAACCCACTTGCCAGTTACAGATGACCAGCCTGATGTTATGAGCTCACTATTTTAATTAAAATCTCTGTTTGACCTTGATTAAACAAACATGCTGACAGATTGGCCTTGTACACATGTAATTGTGAACAACCATATTTTAAGCCCCATTTCATCCCAACACTGTTTTATATCACAAGCTTTGCCTGGCCTGGTGCTGCCTTCCAGCCACTCTCCAGACAGAGAGGAGGAAACCAACAACCAGCACATCTGGAACTGGATTGCTGCTCCTGGGATACCCAACTGAACCCCAGACTTGGGAAGGACATGGAAAAATTTGTTTATGGGTGCTCATTAAAAAAAAACAAACAAAAAACCCCAAACAAACAAAACACGCAAAAAAACCGCAACCAAAAATACAAGCCCACCCCAAAAGCCACTGCAGCTCAGGCTCAAAAAAAAAAGGGGGGAAGTTTTTTGACCATGGGCACATTTTATTGAAACTAAAACCAGGTCCAGTTGTACAGACACAAAAGGAATTGGGGTGTGCCTTTCTCCTCCTGTTAGAACAGAAAATACAGCTCCTGTCTGCAGCTCAGAAGGCTGAACAGTCAGAACTTAAAAATGTCATGAATTCAACTAATGCAAAGAGTGAGAAAGTTAACATGAAGGACCAGAATAAACCAAATAGAATCGCAGAGGATGTCAAGTCCCACAAGGATCAAGTCCAAATCTGTTCCTTGCAGGATCACCTAAAATTGCATCATCCCTAGTGACAGGACAAGGGGTGATGGCCTTAAACTGAGAGAGGACAGGGATATATTGGATATTAGAAATTTTTGGCTGTGAGGGTGGGCAGGCCCTGGCACAGGGTGCCCAGAGCAGCTGTGGCTGCCCCTGGATCCCTGGCAGTGCCCAAGGCCAGGCTGGACAGGACCCTGGGACAGTGGAAGGTGTCCCTGCCATGGCAGGGGGTGGGATGAGATGAATTTTAAGGTCTCTTCCAACCCAAACCATTCAGGGATTCTACAGTGACAAAGAGCATCACTCAGACACCTCCTCAACTCTTACACTCGTAGTTCCATTAACACACTACTTTCCAACTGTTGTGGAAAAAACCTCTATTTTACTCTTTGGCAAATATCCCTGAGTGTTTCTACTCTATTGCTGGAATATTTCTCTACTTGGCTTTCTAAGCAAGGCAATTCTAAGCAATTTTTACATGATGGAAGAATAACTGGCTTCATGAATGCTTAAGATGCCACTGGGAAGACTGAAAAACTAGAGAAAAATTCTCAACAACTGTTAGCACTTTCTCCTGTGAAATAATCCATAAAGAAAGACATTACAGAAAATGCAATCTTAAAACAGCTGGATACAACTCCTAAACTATGAATTTTATATGATTTTTTTTTTATTTCTCCCTTTTTCATAACAAAACCATCTGATAAACTGTACAGATAAGGTGACCATAAACTCTCATTGGCATGGGATGGGCTGTGGCTGTTTTAGACAAAAAGAACTCTTAATGTCACAAAACTCTGCTGTATCAGCAAGTGCAGCAATTCCATGTTTTGCTTTCTCACATGCACAGGACAGAGCACAGGCTCTAAAAACAAGATCAGAAGAGACACAGTGGTTCTTATTCTTTGAGGGTTGAAAAGGTGAGGATGGGAGCTGCTGCTCAAAGACCTTTCCCTGACAAGCAGGATTTGTGTTTTCCAACATGATCCTGATCATGCTCCTACTCATGGGAATTATAAAAGCTTTTCTCACCACATCCTAAACAAGCAGCTGTGGAGTGTGCTCGTCAAAATGATCAGGATGGGACTGAAAGGCAAGGAAACCAAATTTTAAGCTTCTCAAAACTATTTTAAGCAGAAAACAGAATAAAAGGCATCTATATAGTTTTCTACACAACAGCCAGAGTGTCTGAGCAGCATCCACGGGCACCTTTTCTAGTTTCATACAATAACAATGAGTCTTAAGAGCTCTGAGTGTCAATATTTATACTGGCATTGGTTTTTTCCACTCTTCATAAATGCAGCAGGTAAATTTAGTTTTCTAGTGATGGTCCACACTTCCAGTTCCATTTAATACACAAAAGAAAGAAGGCACATGGATTTTACAATACTTAGCCTGAGAAGATTTCACTGTGCTGACACTGCACTAATAGATTGTGTCTAAGAGGGAAATTCAGATGTGTCTCTCAGCACTGTGACAGGCTGACAGCAGTGGCACATGTCAAGTGCTATAGGAGTGTGCCAGCAGCAGCAATAAATGATTCATTAATTCACCTGGACAGGTGAATTAATTGCACCAGGGAATGATGTGGTCAGTCTGAGCCCCAGGAAAAGTGCCCAGAAGTAATTCTGAAATCAACAATTCTGAATATTTAAGTAAAGCCAAAATCCAGAAGAGTGAGAGAAGAGACAGATTTAGGATTTCTACAGCCTATAGACCAAGGGGCAATGGTTTCAGAGGTTTATAAATTTCAGAGGTGCAAAGCATTTACCGTTTGGGTTTGTACTCAAACCACCCAGAGCATTCCCAGCAGGCAGACATCACCTTTGCACCTTCTCCTCTGTGAGCATTCCAGTGGCGTGGGATGGAGCTCTGTTCTTTGGATCCTGTGGCACACTCCATGTCACTGCTCTCCATCTGGTGTTTCCTCCCAACACAGGATTTACTAACACAGCCATAAGTGACTTTAGTGCTCTGTGATATAAAATACTCATTTGCCACAATAATGTGGGGTTTTTTTTCCCTTTTGCTTTTCCCTCAAGAGCTGCTGCTTCTGTCTGCAGGGGACTCAACGCACATTTAACGTACATAAAGCAAAGGAGAAAGTAAAAATGAGCCAGAAAATGTGAGATAACTGAGTAAAGCGGTCAGAGAATCAGCACAACAGCAATGAAAAGATGAGCAGAACCCAGGGGACAGCAATCAATGACACCAAAGAAAGCCAGTGGAGCAAGAAACTCAATATTTGGCAGGATGCTTGTCTTCTATCATCTCCTCAAAACCCCAAACTCAAAAACTACAGGCTATTCCCTCAACATCTCCCAACAGCACAGGTGCAGTACACAGATATGAAGGGAGAACTTGATCCATCAAGTTTCTCTGATGAAACAGAGAAAACATTCCCTCTGTATTGTCCCCTCCAGAAGAAGAGGAAATGCCCCTTGGTGACTTGAACATTAGCTCCAAACTGAGCAACTGGGCTGTCAGGGATTAAAGAGAACACAAAAACCTTTACAGGAGCTGCTGCAAAGCAGGAGAAAACCTCTTAACCCTTTCCTGAATGTCACTATAGCACATAAAACAACACAACATGGACTCACTGCTCTTTCCAAGGTAAAAAAGGGAAGTTTATTTCTGACTCCAACATTTATAGATTTCCAAAGGTGACAGTGGATTGGAGGGTGACAGTGCCACCTCTCCAGTGACACTGGACAAACCAACAGACCATCAAATTTCTCCTCCTCCATAAAAGAACGCAAAACAATAAGTTATTTACAGAAAGTGTGTGAGAAAGTTCATTACAAGAATGTAAACATCACAAGGCTTAGAAAATCTTAAAAAAATTAAGAAAGCACCTGAAAGTACTGCAGTCTGGAACAAACCCTGCTTGAAGAAGGTTCATCAGTATCAGGGTCACCTTATCAAACATTTACAGAGCCACCCTGAGTGCACAAAGAGCTGGTGGAGACCCAGGACCTCCTGCCAGCCCTTCCAATGGTGTGAGAGGCTGAAGGAGAGGGGCACCAGATCCTGAGTGGGAATTACAGCAGCGTGCTAATTCATTAGCATTTCACACTATTTGTGCCTCAGAAGCTTAGCCTGAATCCCACCAGAGCCTCAGAGGATGCTTTCATTGTCTAATAAAGAAAATAGCATCGGATTAGTTGAACAGTATCTCATTTCCCAGTGTAAATTAAGTGAATTAGGTGGAAGAGTCTGTGCTCTAATTGTAAAGCTCATTACAAGGACTCACATAGATTAGACCTGAATGCTTCTCTTTGAATCAACGTTTGCTCTGTAACAGAGTTTAAATGTGCCTATAGACTCACACTGTTGATGTGTAGGAACCTCCAGTGCTGCAGCAAAACATTGCCAAGCCTTGTGCAGGGTGAGGCCAGCAGGCAGCCTTTGGATGGGAGTGCTGCCCTGGAAACAATCTCCAGGAATTGTTGTGGTGTGCTGTAATGTCCCATTTTGGCCTTCCAGGTCATTCCCCCAGGTGTGCCTGTGCCTCTCTCCCTTCCCCCTTGCCCCCATGCTGAGTGAGTCCTGTCAATCAGGCTGAACATTCCAGCAAGGCGTCGTGTGGTTGGTCAAGTTCAAAGGATGCCCCTGTGCCCAGAGATCATTGGCCTGTCTGGGTGTCATCTTCCCCTGAGACCCTGCCCCTCTCACCTGGTTGGTGGCTCACCTGTCCCTCCCCTCCCCCTGTCCCTGAGCTTAAAAAGGTGATCAGACCATGCGGCCCGATTCTGTTGGAGCAGTTGCTCACGTTCAGACCTCTGTAACCATGGAATAAACCTCTGGACATTAAACCCTCCAGCAGAATCCTCTCCTTTTTCTCTTCACCATCGCCTGAAGCCATTCCTCCTGAGGTAAACGGGGTTCCTAACAAGCCTGGACTTGTTCAGTGCCCAGCTGCAATCTCCAGCAAGCCAAGGTATCTCTGGGGTGATACACCACAGTTGCTGCCTTTGGCCCGGCAGCGAGGGTCAGACTGGCCCAGGCACAATCTAACTGGGAATATTGGGAGCCTTTTTCCAGTAAGGAATGACAGGATCCCCAGGGCTGGAATCACGCACATTTCACTCTCAGTTTTAAAGCACATGTAATTTTCTGAGTTTGCCAACTGTAAAACAGCTACAAAAGCACATCATGGAGAAGAGCAGTGCCGTGCTTGTTGGTTCTGGCATGTCACTCTTTACAGGGATCTTCCATGGATCACAAGAGGCCCAACACAAGGACTTCTGGCCATCCAGGAGCTGATTACAATCAGCTTGACTTTCACTACTGTAGCTCCTCCATGTTCCAGCCTGCACTAATTATCTCAGGTTCTCTTAATTATCAATGGAGAGAATGGGCTCACCTTAAGGCATATTATAAGACAGATAAAATTAATTGCTCCCTGCTCCCTCCATCTTTTGAGTGGTATTAAAATAGATGTAAGATGCATTTTACTTCCTTACTCTTTATTTTCTCAGCTTGTGGCCCTCAGTGTGAAACACAGAGAGGTGCTGGATCAGTCTGTTCAGGGGAAAGCCAAGAGATAATAGTGAGCACCTCTAAGCCCCTTGAATCCTCTCTGAGAGCCCTCACTCAGGGCAGAATTCAGGTGCTGCAGTCTAAACCCATCCCATGAAGATAAATGATGATGCCTTTCTCTGGGAAAGGTGAGCACAACTCACTTTCCTTTTCTCCATGAAGCCAAAGCATGTGACAGTGATGACAGCATCACTCTGATTTAATCATTCAGTGCTCAAAGTGCCTGCTGGGGAAAGGATTTCATTCTCTTACTAAGATTGTTCTGAGAATGGAGCATCTTAGTCCCATCTGCTGAGATTGTGTCACACACAGAAAATGGTTCAGGTTTCATTTGACCAAAATGCCAGTAAAAATAAAGAGACCATTACTTTCTCTGTGCAGCATCTGACTGCTCCATTTTGCTCCACAAGGAGCATGTCCAGCATGCTTGAACCAAATCCTGTTCTCCAGACTTATCTTTGATGTATTTTCCTTACACAACAATTAATAATTTTTAATTTTTGCTGCTTCCCTCGTTTCTTGGAGTTGATGACAGCAACATCATCTAAGTGTGGACTAAGGTTTTATATTAATCTGGAAATGACCCATGAAGAAATACAAGCTAGGCTTTAACATATCTGAACATATCTTTACCATATATGAACATATCTGAATACATTAATTACAAAGGTATGAGAATGAAGCATCATCTCTTTTAAAAATAGAGATGAAGTATAGTAACTTTGCGGAAACTCTGGTCAAAACACTGATTCCTCCACTAGAAATTGCTGCAACTGCCCCTGGACCAACAATCTTTCAAGCTGCAGGTTACCCATGAACCTGTGTCTGAGTTCTCTCCCTCCCAGGTGAGAAATTCCAGGGCACTACAATCTCTGCTGATTTCCAGCTCACTCTGCTGCCTTTAGCAGCCACTTCTCCATCACTACAGTATAAAAAACCAGCCTATGAGATGCTGCTCCTCCAATTCCGTACAATTAAATGGAAATCTGCATGCACATCCTACCAGAACCAAGGGTCTCTCCACCAGTCACTGCTCAGGGCCACCTTCAGCTCTCGCTCATGTTTCTAATCCCAGGGTCCATCTGAGCTCATCCATCACATGGCATTAAGTCTGTTTCTGCTTTCTGCATGAACAAGCTTCTAATATCCCACAGGGACTAAAAAATGTAATCTTAACAAGCACCAAAAAAAGTAGAAAGGCGTTAATAAACACGTAAACTGGGAAACATGTAATTTCAGGTCAACTCAAGTTCAAGCAGCTTCAGCAGTTGCTATGCTACCAGCTGATGGTGGTGGGAAAGGACAGAGGCAAAAGGATTTTATAGTTCTGCCTAGAGTGGATATTTAGCAACTTCTGCTTTCTGGCACATCCCTGTGTGCAGAGTGAAGGATCATTAGTCTCTAAGCTGCTGAAATGGCAAGTGATTGGAGGTATTGACCACCAGGAAGCAGCATGGAATGGCTTGCCTGGATTGATTAAGGAGCTTAATCCATAGCAACCTGCTAGGTTTGCAGGAAAAGCCTGAGGCAGGATGCTTCACTTCATCTGAGGCAAAGCAGGGCAGTAAAAATCCCATTGTCCTTTACATCCCTGGGCTGTGCAGGACTGATGGGGAGCAGTCAGAAAACAGAGGAACCAGCCAGGCTGGAGTTAAACAGGAGAGAGTGCGTGGCAGTGAGTCACAGACTCAACCATGTCCCAGGCACTGACACTGATCCCTCCTCTCAGACACAACCTGTACCCAGAGCTGGCTCCACTCAGGGCACTTCCAGGCTCTGCCCGCAGTTAATCCACACAAAACCCTGATGCAACAATAGGAATATAACATTTTGTATCTGGAAACAATGATTAAAGGATGGCTGCAGGGCCAGAGACTGAATGCAGACTTGTGTTCCAGCCTACAGACTTTATGACCTCCTACAAAGGAGAGTGTGCCAGCCTTGACACACAAATTTAGGGTTTTTCAGTCCATAAAGAAAAATGTTCTCACTTAAGCATTTGTTTTCCTGTGACAGATCTGTGAAAAACATGGATCACATTTGACCATGAGGAGGTAAGTCAAATTTAACACAAAGAAAGCTGAGGCTGGAATAGTAGATAGCAAATGTGCCACCAGGGATCTCAGGGGGAACCCCCCAAGGAACTTTGCAGGTTTTTCAGCTCTATACCCTGAAGCAGCAGCTGGAAAACTATCCAGGTGTGGGGGTCTCAGTTGCTGGTTTCTCTGGGTCTGGATTGAAGGCACTTGAGAGTAGTTCATGTTTGGACTCAGTGTTTATTATTTCTTATCAGTAAAACAGTCTCATTACCGTGAGTTCTGCAGCTTTTCATTAGAAGGCACAAAATGGCCAACAATCTCTTGTTCCAAGGTCTTTTAAGGCTAAACTGTCCAATTAAGAACTGACACCTGGATTATTTCCCCGTTTTAACCCAATAACTGATCCCAAAGAGGCCTCAATGGGACTTTTCTGCCCAATTACAAAATGCCACCAAACCCATGGAGAAGAAGGAAGAAGCAGCATGAAGAAGAAACCCAGGATGACACCCTGTGCCCTCCATCTTGCTTCCATCCACAGCATACTAAAAATCCCAAACCCTCAATTTCTCACCAAGTGATACACCTACACTGCTCTCTATAATCTATTGCACACTTTTGTGGATTCCAGTCTATTCTGGAGTTTAGGAAACTTTCTCCATGAGTGAGGGTCAAAGTCAGTGCTGCCCTGGGGGATCAGCGCACCCCAGAGCAGACAGGGAAATATTCCTGTGCTGGGAATTCCACACTTGGGTTTCCACATCTCCCCCTTCTCTTTGAACCCAAACCACTCCTTTGACAGCCTCAACCATCAGATACACTAAAGCAGACATGGCACAAACATGAAAAGGACTGTGACGCCAATCAGTACCTGCACACCTTTATCAATTTCCACATCCAGGCAAGCAAGTGTCAGAGTGGGTGCTCACCTGAGTGCAGGTTTGCTAGGTATGAGTCTGAACAAGAGCACAGCTGTGATCTCAGTGTGGAACTTGGCTGAAGCAGACATGACTCATTTCCAAGGTACTTGGCCGAGTGCTCATTTTGGGCACTCATTGCTCCTGCCTTAACTGACTGAAATTACAGACCTGGGAACATTAACAGCCCAAGGGAAGAGCAGGATTTGCTGTTATCACAGCTATGCTTCATTCAAATTTAAAAGTTTTCTCACTTTACTCCTTTCTCTGGGGTAGAACAGATGGGCACCCCAGGAAACCTGAAGAAACTACTTGAATAACTGGATATCAGGGATATTTAAATGTTCCTCATGCAGGTTCCAAAACATTCCCAGAAATACCACCTACAGAAACTGTCCTATGGTTTACACCTAAAGTAGCACATTTCATCCCAGAAATTCAAGATGAAGGTCAATCATCCTCCCACTTTTATTGACAACAAAGTGTGAAAAAAAGCCAGGTCCATTACCAATAACTGTTCTGCTGCCACAAAAGCCATGCTGCTTACACAGCTGCAGAAGCAACCTATGGATTTATTACAAAGCCTGCATGGCAACAATCTTTGCTTGGGGGGACAAAAACAATCCTTGTCCAGGTAGTTAAACACCAGGAAGAACAACTCCAAGTGCCAGGGCAATTTCCAGAACATAGAGGGATCTCTTCCACCTCTAAGGCACGAAGCAGCATCTCCAGAGTACAGCACACTCAAGAGAAATCCTGTCTGCCACACAGAGATGCGCTCCCAAAAGGAATGTCTGCAGTTAGGCTGATGTATTTCAACTGTTTTATTTCCCCAATGGAAGGAGCAAACATTCTGCTTCAGAATGAAAGTGCAAAGACACCTCAGAGATGATCCTATTAACCCAAAAGACTTAGAGGCCACCAGAGACCCAGGATTCTGGAGGTTCCAGTTTTACTTTTTATAAGACTGACAATATTTCCAAGAATATCTGCAGTTACTTAATGAATTCTTTATTCTTTCTTCTTTGCTGCTGTCTCTGTCCTGGGACAGTTAATAAAAACAAGATCTACCACCAGACAAAGGGCTTGAAAGAGATGCATTATGGCTGATGGAGTTAAAATTACAGAACTGAAGTGATTTTTAATGGGTCTTTATTTCAAAACCAGTGTTAATTCAGCTTTGGGTCCTGCACAGCCTGGATCCTTCTGCATTTAGGGTTATGTAAGAAAAATCTGTCCATCTAGAAGAGAAGTTGTGTTTCATTCCCATAATAACAAATTTTATGCAGGTCCACCAAAGCCTCGTGTCAGGTTCCTCCAAAGAAAACTCCTATTACAAAATATATGTTCTAATAGTAGAAATTATATGTTCAAAGGCTTTTTCAAGGAGCTGTAAGACAAATATTTACTGTGCCACAAATCTTCCTAAAGCAGAGTCTGCAGATGTCCAGGCAATATCTGAATACATGACTAAGGAGTGCTGGTGGTTCTTCACTGGAGCACTTCCCTGTGCAGAGCTTTCTGCTCACAGTACATTATCACTCCCTCAATCAATGCAAATTGAACCTGGGCTTTCCTGAGAAGGTCCAGATTCAATTTGGATTTACTGATTTAATCAGCTGAGAGTTCCTTACATAGTCTGCTCCCCTACAGGCATACATTGACTAAATTCCTGAGATTCTGCATATGCTGCATAAGCTTTAAACGCAGGAGAAAAGAAGATGGAAAATCTACTAGGACACAAGGGAAAGTTTTTTAAAAAATATATTAATCATAGCAGTAGAAAGATCATACTGGCTGGTCACCCTTTCAGGATGATGCACACTGGTATAACAAGACTTGATATACAACCTGCCAATTCCCAGTATCTGTTTTCCCTAAGGATGGCCCCCAAACAAGTCAAGGTTCATCAAGGAACAGCAGCTCAGGTTTTCTGGGTGAAATGAGGACAGCAGATTACCTAAGCATGAGGTCAAACCTTCCGCTGCACTTCACTGAGTGCAGAGTGGGATTTAAGGTCACTTCTGACTGAGAAAAATGGATGAAATGTGTTTATGTACGGACAGACCTGCAGAACTTGCACTTCTGTGATGTTCTGGAGCTAAGCACTCTGCACAGTCCCTGCAGCAGTTGGTAACAGCCCGTGTGGGCAGGCAGGGCAGAGAGGAGTGCGAGCCTGCAGGACAGGCTGCAGCCTCCCTGCATCACCAGCCTGTCACCAGGGACTCTGTAGCCATAACAACAAAACTGAGAGATGCCAATTACCATAACACCGAGCACATAATTAGCAGCAGCCTGAACAACTTGTCATCCTGCAAAACTGAGGAATCAGCAGGAAAAATGCAAAGTGACCAACACAGGAGCAGGTACAAGAAGTTTTCTTCCTGCATTAGAGCTTCAAATCATGATTTAGAAAATTATTTTTCCTCCCTTGTAAGAGATGCCCATCACTTGGTACAAGGACTCACAAGTGTTCACTCAGTATGTTTGGTTATATTACTCTCTAATTTTAAGCACTGATGGAAAAGGAAGATCAGCAAGGAAATGCCACAATTTTGAAATCTTTGTTTACAGTTCTAGAGCTGCAGCTTTCACATTGAATCAAAATATCACAAGAGTATTATGTGTTTTTTACACACATAAAATGAGCTAGAACACATGAGGGTTTATTTTCCCATCACTTTGTACATGTGGAATTCCTGTTGATGCAGATCAAAGCAAATTTTAGGCAGAGGAGTCACTGTATCAGCTGTCACTTCCACCACCAGGAATGCCTGTTAGTGGTTTTATCACCATGTAATTACCAAGCACGGGGTCAAAATTCACCCTTCACATTGTCAGTAATTCCTGTCAGGTACCTGGGGAAACATTCAATCCCTACACATCTCCCTATCAAACAGGATTGCAGATTTTCATTGAATCAAAGCACCCAAGGGAAGAACAGCAGCACAAAAACCTCAGAGGGTCTTGTGCAACTGTATGAAAGGACCTGACCCAAATAAGCACAGTAAAGTGTTCAATTCTTCCATTTTTCTCCTATTTCCCATCTTTACAAGCAGAAACCTCCATTGTCCAAATAAGCTCCAGTTAATACCTGATGAGATCTTGGTTCAATGCCACAGAAAACCATTTGTTGCTCCAACTTGTAAATTTACATTCCCTGCATGGGTCTCAAGTACACAACTCCAGAAGTGAATTGCTAGACATAATCATCACCTTCAGAGGAACAATAAATACCATAGGTCAAATCTTGCCCAAAATATTTGCACCAAAGAGTTTTCCTGCTTGCGAGGCTACTAAAAACAAACTCTTTTTGCTTCAAGCCAAATTCTTCATGCTACACTCAGAGTTCCTCTTTCCAAGGTGTCCTTAAGAAGAGTAGAACATCTCTGGAGTTAAGAGCAGGCAGGCACAGGTGATGGTGCAGTGCTTGGCTTTAATGAATAGCTTGTTAGCCATTCACCAGCTTAGCTCCTTGTAGATTCACTTAATTATTTAAGAAATACAATAATTCTTTGGCTCTGTGCCCAATTTTTCTCTAGTTTATGCTGGTAGATGTCCAAAATAAATGGAGTTACCACTGTGATGCAAATCAGCCAAGTTTCTGCTCTTTTGTTCCTCAGTAATCTGAAATGTTGACGATTCCTTATCCTTCACAGGCAAGCTGATAAGAACCAGCACCACGGGAAACCATTTTCTAACAGAATCTGCTCTGAACCCATTTGTTGCTTATTAGGACCCTGGCACAGCTCCCTAGTCCAATGAACATAATTAAAAATGACTTGATGAATGTAGTTCATTGAACAGGTGGCTGCAGCCAGGCTGGAAGGAAGAGCACTCTATGCAAGGTGGAAACACTTAATGGTTTCTAAAATTGTTTAAACAACAATAGCTCTGTGGATCTGAGCACAGACAAATTCCAAGAGTGCTAATTCCATTAACTGATAGCTGCCAAAAACTCTGCAAGGATCAGGGACAAAGTGTGGGGATGAGGGAAAAGAAACTTCTACATGGCTGCCTGTGCCTTCCACCACAACAGGAATGTTTGATCAGATCCCAGAGTACCAGGAAATAGGAAAAAATGGAAAAGTCAAGAAAGGAACTGCAAGGTGAGAGAGTGAAGCCTTGCCTGCAAGTGTGGCTTAAATCCCTCCCAAACCCAGGGAAGAGCAGAGCCAGGAGCTCACAGACAAAGCAGGCAGTGCCAGCTGGGTACAAAGGGACTGGAGACAAATGGAATTGCTGAGGAGCTCCTCAGTGTGCCAGGCACACCCTGGTGACAGACACCCAGAGCTGGGGCACAGAGGGATTAATGGGGGTTTAAATGGAGCTGTGTGATGATGGTTTGTGATAAGATTACAAAAACCCCTTGTTTTAAGAAGCGTGCAATAATTTCATAAAAGGCAAGAACTGAGTTAAACCTGTCTGCACCTTCTGAGCTGCTGTGGTTGGTTCATGCACAGGTACTCTACTCCCTAAACCCAGCATTACAGGATCTCATTCCAGCAGAGTTAGTGATGGAATAACCAGAAAAGGGTGCACTGGGAATTTAAGTGATGGAATAACCAGAAAAGGGTGCACTGGGAGTAATGGAACAGATACAGAACCAGCCCAAAACTGTAACAAACCCCTCTGAGAGCTGAAACTTGATTACAAGTGCTCTTGATTATTAAAAGTGAGACAAGAAAAACAAACAGGGGAAACAAATCTGCTGCTTTCATCTAAGAAAACACATTTCAACATTTTTTCCAGGAAAAAGCATCAGCTCTTGAATACTTCATATTATACATACGCCTTCAACTCTGCTGCTGATCTTGACAGCTGCACTTTAATTTATTTGCACGACTCTTATTGGAAGTTGAGTAAAATATGGAATACAGTGAGTCCACACAGTGATTTAGAGCTATTACAGCCACATCTGTCACCAGCTGCCAGGTTGAACACGATCTGCCACGCCACTGGCAGGCATTCCCTTCATTGGCAATAAAATCTGGGGCTATATTTCTTTGAGATCTACCAATATTCACTGCATAAAAGCAAGCTGCCCTGAAACATGGGCAGTAAAACTGAGATGAATTCACACAGAAACTCCGAGCTTCAGCTGCAAAGAAAACAGTGCTTCACTTATCCTGATGTTATTGGAAATGCCTGGACTTTATCTAGGAATGTAAATCGCCTCTTTGTATAAATTAAAAGATCTTCCCAATGATACAAAGTCAGGTTATAACCTAGAACACAGAGGATATGTGTCACAGGGAGAAACAAGTGCTTCACATACACCCTTTTTTTCTTTTTATAGGGTTCTTAGGAGCTCATTTGGAATTTACGGCGCATGTAAATGCCAAATGAATTCCAAGTGCTGCATTACTGCCAATCCATTACACCCAGCCCTGCAATTTTAACTTACAGCTCCTAACTGCCTGAGGCACCAGGTCCGGATCCCAGTTCTCACACTCAGATAATCATGTAGATCTGTGGAAATCACTTTGTTAACATTCCATCCCACCTCCCAAATCAGGGGTGCTTGTGCTCGAACACTGCCCAAGGTTTTGTAAAGGAAACACAAACACCAGAGAGGCTGTGAGTGAGCTCTGTCCCACCACAAAGAGTTTCAGCGCTAAAATGACTTTTACAGATAGTTATTAAATTTAACCATGAGTTTAAGGCCCTTATTTATGAGGCATTACCACAGCAGGTAGGAACAGACAAAAAAAAAAAAAAAAGGATATTGCTGCCTATTCCATCTTATTCATTGAAATGACAATTCCAGAGGGTGACCAGGGACAACAGGAAGGTCAGCAGGAAATGTCCCCTGCCACCTCTGCTGCAGACAGAAGTGTTCCTTTAGCTGGGAAATCCAGCACAATGCCTCTGTAAGAGCTATAGGTGAAGCTGGATACCCCCCCAGTAGTTCATGGCCCTGAGACACAACCAGGGAACTGAGCAGGATCACAGACCCAGGCACCAGGAAAGAGGATTTTGGTTTTTTCAAGGTCCTGGACAGAAGAGGGGTCCAGGAGAGCTGTCACAGACATCTTTTCATAAAAAGTCCTTTCTTTAGGATTTTTCCTCCTGAGAAGCCTCAGGAACAAAATGTAAACAATGGTTATCTGCTGCTGTGGAATGCAACAGGTGCATCTGTGATTGGCTCATCTTAGAAGTTTATAATAAATGGCCAATCAGCCCAGCTGCCTTGGAGAGTCCAAGACAAAGCCTTTGTTATCATTCCTTTCTATTCTTAGCTTAGCTACCCTTCTGATGAAACCTTTTCTTCTATTATTTTAGTATCGTTTTAATGTAATAGCTATCAGAAAATAATAAATCAAGCCTTGTGAAAATGGAGTCAGATCCTCATCTCTTCCCTCATCCTAAAACCCCTGTGAACATGGTCACAGAAAACTGCTGGATTTCCAAGGAGCACCTTGTCAAAGCTCAGTGTTCCCTGCTGAGCTGCTCCTTGAGCTCTTCCCACTGAGAACAGAATCGCTGGAACTGGTTCTGGGGCCCTGCAGAGCGCACCCAGCTCACAATGGCACACACAGCTCCAAAGCTCAAGGACATGTACACACCAGCAGCCTGGAAGAGGCTCAGGACTAGGGAAATACTGTCCTTGTAAAGCCAGAGAGGGGTGTAGGGAGTTGTGGCAGCTCCACAGATTGTCAATTTTGTGCTTGCAGCATACTGAAGATTCTCTTCATCAGAAAACCAATATTTTCATAAAGGTTTTGTGTA
This sequence comes from Melospiza melodia melodia, assembly GCF_035770615.1. Lineage (NCBI taxonomy): Eukaryota > Metazoa > Chordata > Aves > Passeriformes > Passerellidae > Melospiza > Melospiza melodia. The sequence goes on along the minus strand of NC_086212.1, from coordinate 4,512,799 downwards.
CGTGTTCATCAGAGCTGCTGCTGTAATTTACACTTACACGTTTAAGCCTATTTTCACTGCAGGCATAAACAAGGGCTTGATTTTTAAAGATCTGGACTTTTAAAGATCTACCTGCCAAAAAGAGCCCTCAACAACTAAGAGCAGGTCCCCAGTTACCTGAAAAAAACCATTAAGATAAAAAACACAAAACAGAAACACGCCAAACAAAAAAAATCTTTGCGTTATTCAACACAAGGAAGCAAAACACATTAAAGAATTAAAAAAACTAGGCTGTGGTGCAGCTTGTCTTATCAGCATAAGGTACACACAGGCTTTTGCTGAGCTTTGATTGTGTGGAGACAGCAGGCAGCACAACAGAAAGCAGCTCACACTCTGCTCCCATGGCACCATCCCACAGGTATCCCCAGCTGTGCCTGCATTCAGTGGCCAGAATAGAATCCACAAATTGCCCTGCACAATTAGCTAACTTGACCCACATGGCCCTTTTCAAGCATCTTTTAAGTGGTTTTTTACTTGAATTGGGCGTTACAAACTCCTTGATTTCTTTGACTCATTAAGCTCAATCTCCTTGCCATGCTCAGCACCAGCAGTATCTGCCTCTCCAATCAGCAGGATCCCTCAGAGACCCAGGGTAACCACCTGAAAGGAGCACAGCCACACCAAAGTGGAGATTTCAGAAGTTTCATCTGACAGGATTAGTTACTCAGCTGCATTTATTTGCCTCAGAATTGCACCCAATTCCTACCACCAAAAATCACAGCACAGATTTAGGTTGTAAGCCTGTGAATCAACATTTTCTAAAGGAGTTGTAGTGTTCAGACAGCAAAAGAGCCAGTGATGACAAACAAGACACACCTCACCCTTTCTTAGGATAACAAACTCCTGCAGGTGAGCTGAGCTAGGACAGCAACACCAATTTGTCTCTGAGCAGCCTGTCTTGTGTTCAGTTCCACTGGAATTAAGAGAGAATAAATTCTTTTGCTTAAGCTGATGTCACATTGGGACATATTTCTTTATGGCTCAGTTGAAGTGCCTGGATGTTAAACTCAATCGTGTTTGCAGACGAGGTTTTTCAATGAGAAGTGATTCATGTGGATCACAGCAGCACATGCATCTCACAATTAGGTGTGAAATAAATCTAAAGGCATTGTATTCTTACACAAAAGCAAACAAAAAATGCTCAGTACCTACTGGGATACACAAGGCAGATGATGGGCTTTCGAGCTGGTTAGCATAAGAGGTTTGATAGACAAAAGGCTTGGCAAGAGCAAACAGAACTTTGAGGGTTAAATCAAGAAGCTTCAATCAGACTGACTTACCAGAAAAAGAAAATTACATCAGACTTCTGCAAGAAAGAGATGTTTAAAATGCAGAAGATTGTTTGTGTGACCATTAACTCAATCATTGTAGTAAAACATTACTAGCCTTCCTAACATACTATATAAGCATTTGTACTTCACAATAAGTTGATATTCTTTGACCATCTCATGAGTCCCTTATCATGGCTGATAAGTATCTGCCCATGAGAAGTCAGTTTGCAGTTACAGGATTCTTGTGTTCCTGGTTAAAAAACATCCCTCAGGATGTCACTGTAACATATTCGTGTAAGAGCCTGAATGAGGGATGTGGGACACCAGGGGCTCTCCAAAATGCAGTTTATTCCATCCAAGGTGTTACAGCAGCCCAGGATTGCGGGTGACAGAGCTGTGCCCACAGCTGTCAGCTCCAGCTGCAGGCAGGCCTGGAGACCCTTTGGTTTTGGTTACAAATTCATTATATACTTTTCTTTGCCAAGCATCTTGATACACCAGAACCAATCTATACCTTAACTATTATCTATAGCCTATCATAACTACTGTAATTACCATATTCATGTTACTGTTCTCCAATCACTAAAAGTCAGTACATTACAGTTTAAGCAAGAAGTTGTTTATCAGTTTTCTTGCAGTGGAAAATTCTGAGATCTTTTTTCTACTTGTAACTTTGCTGACTTGTTTGCCTGTGCTCTCTTTCTGCTTGGTAAAAACATCTTCTTGTTTGGGGTGGGTTTATCCTTTGCTCTAAGCCATAAAAACCCCTTCTAACTAACACACCCTTTGCCTCCTTGGTTATCCAGTAAGACTGGCTCAGCCATTCTTTTCTTCTATATCAAAACTCGCTCCCATCTCTATTCCTTCATCAGACTCTACCTTTAAAATCTTTTTGCCAAGCACACATATCTGTGAGACTTTCTTGTCAAACTTTCATCCTTCCCAACATATTCAGCAGAATTAACTGCAGCCTCATGTAACACAGGGGGCTCAAACACTCAAACCAGAACTTTGATATCTCAGCTCTCCCATACAGGGCCAATTTCATGGCAAACCTCACAGTTCCTCTGCCTGCAGGAGAATCTTGATGAGCAACATGGAAGCACAACTGCTGAATGCAGTCCTACTCCTGTTGTCATTTTATCACATGGGTTCCATACAGGCGTCTCCTTATCTATAAAGTTCCATACCTTCTTAGTGTTTCTTGTGGGCAGCTCCTCAGAGCACTGACTCTTTCCTCTTCACAAAGCAGCCAACTGACTCCAGTTCCCTTCTCACCCAGCCACCCCACTCTTTTATAGCATCTGCTTCTCATTGCTTACAGCTGTGGCCTGTTAAAGTCAGACCTGCTCCTAATCTTGTTAATTGGCCCAGCTGCAACTCCTTAGGAGTAAGATTACTTTCTACACTATCTTTGTTTTCTTACATTCTATCCCCCTACATACTCCTTCCAACGTGGCTCAGGTGTAATCTGACACACAAAAAGCCCTAAAGAGATGCAGCAGGGCTCAGAGTGGGAAAAATATCTTCTCATTACCTCTGTCCCAAGATTATCTGTATTATGGGATTTACTGCTGTTGTTTCATTTGTTGGGAATAGCAGTGGAAAATGGGATCATGGATCATTTCTGGTGGTTCAAATGACAAGCCACCCATGGAACAGGTAAGATCTGCAAACTGAATATGGCAGACACTTAGAAACCCTTCTTTTTCCACCACCAGGACTGAATGATAACACAAACTTGCCTCCAGTGGTGAATTCTGTGATTTGCTTTAGCCTGAAAAGGCACAGTTGGTAGGATCTACATTCTGCTGTTCCTCCTTGCCTGGACTTTAGAGTTTCTCATTAATCCATGTCAGTGTGTCCAATGGATCAAGCCTTGCTAAATGATTCATTCCACCTCTATTAAACACATAATTCCATTTTCTTTTTCCCTACAAGGTTCTCAGAATGGACAGGGACTCATTCCTGGGGCCATAGGAATTGTGCTGCCCCTCTTCCCAAAGGGTTCTGTGCTGCCTTCTGTCCACACTTCACAGCTAGGCACAAATAGCCAGAGCTTAAGATTTACTGCCCACAAACCCAGTCATTCATCCATCTTAAATTATGCTAAATGTGCTCACCACACAAGAGATTCCAAATACAACCAAGGAAGGGCTGGTAGAAACCAGAAGTGCATCAAGAATTAAACAGGCCACCACAAGGACACAAACTCTTTCTTTTTTATTTTTTTCCCACTGTAAGGGATTGAAACAAGATGACCTTTGAGGTCCCTTCCAACCCAAAGCATCCTGTGATTCCACCTGTGGCATTAAGGAGTGGCAGGAGCACCCCAGGATTTATGCCTGCAATATGCACTTTGCAGGGCAGTTTGCTTATCAGGTTATCTGTTCTGGTTGTTTGACAGAGCTCTGTGTCCCTTATGTACAATGTGGTGCCTTAAAGGACTGCTTGTTTTATTCTCTTTAATCAGATAAACAGATACCAGCAGAGGAACTGTGGGGAGCAAGGGCAGAATATCAGAATTTGATGCAACCGCAACAGTTCCCTTCCAGTATCCATAATTCTGCTGGAGCAAAATTTGTCTTTACATAAATACACAATATTCATCAATATTTTCACAGGTGCTGGCCTTGTGAAGGATCAAGGTCCTCAACCTTTAAGGGGGGTTCCAGAATGTGGCAGAATTTGCAGCTGTTGAAAATTGCTCATTTAACAACAAGAAGGAAAAAGTGTTGGAAAAGCTTGTTTTAGACAGACTCCTACATTTAGAGGAGCTCCCAAATGCATTTCCTAAGTGTGCATTCTAAACTATCAGCCCTATTAACTTTTTTTGTTAAAAAAAAAAACAACAAAAAAAACCTAGAAAACCCCCAGAAAGTAGTAAGGCAACTTCTACTCTCTAGAGGTATAAATGGGAAAACAAAGCTTTGAAGGCAAATTTATGAAATTTATGAAAGAAAATAGGACTTGTAATGAGGCAATCTAAATCTGCTCTGAAGAGTGGAAATGAGGAAGAATATAATTTCCCATGATTTGTTATTTCCTTTAAAAGCCCCTTAGAATGAATGGAGAGTTGCCTATATTTGAATTTTACTCCATCTGGTCAAGGAAGAAGATAGAGAAAGAAAGTAAAAAACAATTAAAGGAGAAAACCACTTTTCATAGAGCTGTAATTCAAGTGAAAACTTTGAATGAATCAAGAGCCATGCATCTTACAATGAACTGTTTGTTCACCATATCCCTGCATGAACCCTCCAGTACTGAAAACTTGCTCAAGAAAAGAGAAGCAGATAATTTTTACATTAAGATCTTGTCTTTCCATGAAACATGAATGCTGAGAGCATCTTAATTCCCAGCAGCAGCAGAGTTGGAAATTTTTCAGAATAGATTCAGCAAAGTCCTGAGAGACAGATAATTAAAGAAGCAATACTACCTTGTGGGAAGCAGCACACGCCAGGGTATGAATCAAAATCAGGGTTAGAATCCACTCTGTGTCAGCTGGAATAGATCTGCTTTCAATGGCACATCAATTTTAAATGCTTCTGATTCCCAAACTCTGACAGCAGAACAGTGAGGGAGGAGATGAGATCAATACAGAATACTTGAGGTAAAGAACAAACTGATTCAACTTTGGGAGAGGCAGCTTAGTGCTGAACAAGCTTTGCAGAGGAGAAAATGCTGTCCAAATGCTGCAGAGGATTCCCTCTCATCCCTGCCTGTCAGACACACCCAGGACTGTGTGGAAAAAGGGAATTGCACAGGGAATCCCTCCCTCATCCCCCCCTGATTCCATGATCCTGTTTCTCTATTGTTTCATCCTCTCTCTGTCATCTGAGTGGACAAAAAAGAAAAATCAGAGTGCCAGAGTGTTTGCTGAAGGAAATGAGAGGTAAACTGGTCACTGACGTGTGAGTGTGCCATCCTTTCCACCAGCACTCCATAAATGCCCAGCTCTCAGGGGTTTGTGGGGTCTCTCTGTGCTGTCCTGCCCCACAGCAGAGCAGGTGGTGGCACCCTCAAACACAGATACAACCACCCCTCCTATTTAGGTGATGCTTCTATAGAGGAAGAGAGAGAAACTTTGCTGGAGTTTCTTCTCCAAGGTCTTCTTTGAAGACATTACACCTGTGCACAGGGGGAGCTGCAGTCCCTTGTTGGTGCAGTAAAGTAGAAAAATCATAAAGAAAGGCTTCACAAAATCAAGCCTTTTCTCCTACAATCAGTCCCTGGCCTTGTCAAGGCAGCCCTTTGCAAGTTCCCATGTGAACGCAATCCTGGTATGAGCAGTTCATTAACAGAACAATCTATTCCTGGGTGAAAAACAACCAGTATAAACTGTTTTTACACCTTAGACAGAAAAATGAAAACTGTCTCTCAAGAACAACTTTCCCTGCATGCACACACGGAGAGTTTGAGTGACCAATCAATACAGGAAAACAACTTGTTACTAACCAATAAAATAATGGGCAAGAAAGCTCCTGACCAATTGGAGTCACACGTGATGTCTGTAAAACTGGATAAAAATGAGTTATGTGAATAAAGAAGGGGCATTTTCCTCCATGAAGAAAATGCAGTCTGTGTAATTTATTCCCATACCTTGTAAATACAAACCCACCAGAGTGCTTGGTTTTGGCAGTGTCCCAGTTCCCATTGCCAGCTTGCCCATGTTACAAATATCTCTTTTTGCACCCATTGCAGTGATATTGTGCAGCAGCAATTCCCACCATGAATTACGTTACAGGAGAGAAACTTGTGCCCTGGGTATATTTTATACCTTATCTACCCTTTACTCCCTCTTGCTCCTAAATCCTTCTCAAATCAACCTGAGAGGGGACAAATGGGGGAAAAAAAGAAAAAAATATTCTTTTCACAAAAAAACAGTGTCTATGAAAAGGGATTCCAACTGAAAAAAAACCCACCCATCAAAACACTCGGCTTTCCTCTGCATCTCTTAAAAGAGTCTTGCAAATGCCAGTGAAAATGATGGGGCGTCTGATGTTTTGACAGAAACAAGAACATCATTAAGGTAAGAGCTGTCAGCAGGTATTTTATTTTCTCCCTGAAGAATATGGCTACTCTTCAGGCATTACTTTTTTTATTAATCTTTTTTTTTTCTTTCATTTCCATTCTGTAATTCAATCCTGAAAGATGGCATATTTTATTTGCCTGTGAACTGGATAGATTAGAGAGCAGCAGTGATGGCTTGTGACTATAACCATGTCAGCAAGAGATGCACTAATTGTTCTGCCACTGGGATAAGACAGGAAAACTATTCCAAATCCAGGTGCAGTCCTTATTTATGCAGAAAACAATGCTGAGGTAAAATTAATGTAACAGCAAGAGAGTACCCAGTATTTCATTATTTCTTACATATTAAATAATGGCACATAGAGCTCTTAAAAAGAAAAGAAAAGGTGGTTTTCACTTTCTGAGTGTATTTACAACCTCATCAGACTCCAAGTATGAATTAATATTAAGTTCCCAGTAAAACCACTGGGAATTCAGACCCACAAATCAGCTCTCCATATTACCAAGGGGGATGAGGGTCAAGAGAAGCAGGAACAAAATTCAGGAGGCAACTGGTGACAAGAAACAAATAAAAGAATGGGATCAGGGAGCCAATTCAGATGAAATGCAGAGGGAACAATGCAGAAAACACCTGGCCCAAGGGTTTGGGACAGCTCAGGGGTCAGAGGAACAATGCCTGGAGGGGCACCATTAATATAAATGAGTGCTGAACCCTGCTATAGTTCTCCAGTTCTCCAGCTGGGAGAACTGGGGTCCAAATCTGGTGGCTACAGGAACTGCAGTTCTTGACAAATAAAATACTTAAGGTTCACTCAGAGGAAATTCCTGGAAGGTACTCAGAAACCCAGTGACACTTATTTAATCCACCACAGAGAATGAGAACTCAAATCCTCCCCCAAAGGAGTGTGACATGTCAGTCTGGGAGAGAAGATTAGAGAGGTCAGGCAGATCTGCAAGTGCAGCCTCCTCAGAAGTTATCAATAAAAGAAAAGGTTGAATCAGAGAGGGAAATCACAGCATCTTTTATCAGGATTAATAAAATGGATGTTTATGATCTCTGCTAATTTGCTTGATGGTTGTTATTCAGAAATCCTTGTTTAGTCATTAAAAAGACAAGCCACATGTAAGTGTTGTTAGCAAAGGCATTTTCTACAGAAGAACAGCAGACGTATGGGAGAGTGACTCAGATATTTATGTTCCCTTTAAAAAATAAAATTAGCAAGCTTTTAGAGGAACACACTGTTTCCAGATACATAAAAGCATTCCTGATTATATCTGCAGTTCCCAGCCCATGGAGAAGTTTCACTTGCTCTGGCCTATACACAGCTTTTGTTCCATTCACGTGGCAAATCTTAGTGAGGAATACTTCCTCAGAGAGAAAAATTATGGAATTATGGAATATCCTGAGTTGGAAGGGACCCACAGGATCACCCAGGGCAGCTCCTGGCCCTGCACAGACACCCCAAAATCCCACCCTGGGCACCCCTGGGAGTGGTGTTCAAACTCTCCTGGAGCTCTGGCAGCCTCGGGCTGTGCCCATTCCCTGGGTTAAAAAAAAAAACTTTTTGGAATCAAAGTTCCTTTACTTTCCTGTGAATACACAAGGAAGGGAGCGGACAGATGCACAAATGAGCATTGCACATAGAAAATCGGGCCAAACAAGCTCATCCATCATAGATGATAGAGCAGGTTCACATTCTTCCTCAAGTGCTACAAAAACGGAGAAACTGCAGCTTCAAATCTCCTCTGTGGATATTCTCAGTTCAGTCCAAGAAAGAACAGAGACAATTTCTCCTAGGCTGAGCCTGGGAATCTCAGACAAAATAATTCAAACAATTATTATATCTCTTCCTGTAACCATTGTTTATAGTTGTGGTTCTCCACATTGCGCTATTCGTAGTCACCAATAACGTGAGATATTTCTATTTTGAGATGAATCAGGTCCCACTTAGCAAGTGAGACTATAAAGCTCACAACTTCTTGCTAATAAAGATTCTTTTTGAGCCTTCTGATCCACCTGAAGACTGGAGTCTTTCATTCCACCCCTGACTCAACAGCATCACTCCTCATCATCATCAGCTCCACATTTGCCAGCCATGTATTTTCTCAAAGCATTGTACACATGGATGTGGTGAAGGCTCTTCATGAAAAAAAAACAAACAAAACATCCATCTGGTTCAATGCAATCAAATCAATGAAAAATCAAACAAAAATCCTAAAATTATGCATTTTTAGCTCCTAAAAAGCTTTTCAGCTTTTGCAGGGACGTTCATAGCCCAACATTTCTTCTTTGAAACAGATGGCAGTGGTGTTTACTGTGGGTTCTTTTGCACCACAAATCCACAAAGAAAAAGCTGTTTTCAGGAAGTTTCTTTTTAACCAGTGAATAGTAAAGTGTCTTGCACTAAAATAATCTTTGTTGCCATGCTCCAAATGATCATCTGAAAAATGAACTGGCTTTGACATGTCTGAAACCAGCACTCCCTGGGGTTTAAAGAACATGAAATGCTTTTGTTTACTAATTACATTTGAAATCACTGGGTTTTTTTTTTCAACTGATAAATAAAACACTAATTGGTTCTAACTGACGTGACCTCCAGATATCCCAGGCACTGTGCTAATCATCTGCCTGTCCTTTACTTGGAAAAACAGAATTCAAACCTCCTTTTCAGCCCAGCAGTGGCTTGATGAACACGGACTTCAACAGCAGCAATATTCATCTAAAAAAATGCCTCCTTTTGAGTTACCCACTCCACAGAAACTTTAGGATTCAGGTGGAGATATAATGGCTTATTTTTGCACAAGTTGTGGCAAGGGAGAGGAACTTATTCTTCCCTCACACAGTTAATCATATGACTGCACAAAGCTCCAGACAGAGTAATTCCTCCCTAAGGACATCAAGGACTCTCAGCTCCAAGTCTCATCCTTTTATCCCTGAATTAGAAGCCTATTTCCAGGTCAGAGTAGGGGAACAGCATCAAAATAGTGAAGCAAAACTGGGAAACAAAGGAGAGATTGGGATGGGATGGGATGGGATGGGATGGGATGGGACGGGACGGGACAGGACGGGACAGGACAGGACAGGACAGGACAGGACAGGACAGGACAGGACAGGACAGGACAGGACAGGACAGGATAGGATAGGATAGGATAGGATAGGATAGGATAGGATAGGATAGGATAGGATAGGATAGGATAGGATAGGATAGGATAGGATAGGATAGGATAGGATATGTAGAGTGGAAAGCTTTGTTTTGGTGAATGGGCAGAAAAATACAAGAAAGGGTGGACTTCAGTGCACAGACAGAAATAGGAATGGCCACCACTCCTGCAGATTGTAGAAGTTGACCACTGACAGCTAAAATAGAGAAATTTAGGTCCTCTGACATTCCTTAAGGTCTCATCCCAAAGCAACCCTCAGTGCAAATGAACCAAAGAAAACTAAACAAAAAAGTGAATTTTCCTCTTATCACAGGGGTAGGGGTGTCTGAGCCACATATTAAAACAAATCATCCAGGTGTGTAGTTGCTGCACTGGGTTACCTGCTGGGATCACAGAGCAATGTATTTGATATTTGTATTTGATATAGCAAATATTTGACTAGCACATTTGTGCACATCCCACAGAATTTTGTTTTCTTCCTGAATATTGATTTCAGGTAAGATTTACCACTCTATATCCTTCATGATTTTATTCCTCTAGTTACATTTGTATTTTTGAATTTTCCTGAAAATGGAATCCAGAAGAATTTTGGATTCCATTTTCAGGAAAATTAAAAAATACAAATGTAATTACATGCTAAGAATGCTTTTCTTTTATTCTCTCTCCAAGAGATGCTTCCAAACAGGAACATACCAACCCGTGCAACAGAAAACAGGCTGCATACCTTCCCAAGGTATCAGACAACTCCTTTAACATAAATTGTTTGAGGTACAATTTCAGGTAAGTGATGCTAACACACTGACACATTTTATGCCAGTGGCTTCAATCACAGTCATTTAGTTAAATATCACATTAAGTCCCCTGGGCTCAGTTCCTCACAAAAGATAACAAATACAGGTTTAGAGTGTATGTTTGCTCTCCCACATGACAGAGGGCATGGCAGGATCCCCCTGTGCTTTACTCCTGGGTAACTGCAGCCACTGCCCTAAATGCACCATGATTTAAAGTTTACCCTGCCATAGAGCTACAGCCACTCTAGAAATCATCAGAAATAATCACGTGAAGTGATCTCGAGTACTGCTATTTGAGCATTCATTCAGTAGCCTCAGAGAGCAAGTCCTCAGTCACTTTTACACACAAAGAAAAGCAGAAGTCTGGAGTCTTCCAAGGAAGGTCTGCCCTGCTCAGCTCTGGGTACCCAGCTCTGGCAGGTGGATGCCTCATTTTGCCAACTAACAAGCAAATTTCTGTTTGTTTGGAGAATTGCAATCACTGCCATAATTGCTGCCTTTTACTTTGTCTCCCACCTCCATCTATTTACAGAAGCTCAGCAAATACCCAGTTTGATTCTCTGCTGCGAACACAAAAAGATCTTTTTTCCTTTCAGGAGCCCTGAAGACCCTTTCTGGAGACGTTCAGAGATCCTGGATGTGGCACTCAGTGCTCTGGGGTGGGTGACATGGTGGGGACTGGGCACAGGCTGGGCTTGATGGCCCTGGGGGGCTTTTCCAGCCAGAATGATTCTAACTATGATAAGCCTTGTTTGAACAACCACAGGTTATTCAAAATAAATAAATAATAAATAAATGTATATGTGTATATGTATATATGTGTATATGTGTATATGTGTATGTATATGTGTATATATATAAGTATATATATGTATATATATGTATATATATGTATATATATGTATATATATGTATATATATACATGTTTGTATATATATAAATATATAAATATATAAATATATAAATATATAAATATATAAATATATATTTAAAAATATATATATATAAATTAACAAAAAAAAATATAAGACCTGGCAGAAAACAGAAGGGAGAACTCAGTGCTCTGTTCCTTTACCATCACAAAAAGCTCCAGCAGCCAATCCCTACACACACAGCCCAGCTGTGGCAAGCACAGCTGGCTTTTTCTCCTAAATCGAGCTTCTAGGACAAGCAAAGCCTGGTGGTGTCTGCAGGGGTCAATGGGACAAGAAGAACACAGGGATGTAATCAAAGTTGTGCCACACTGGTGCTTTTTGTGCTTTGTTCTGGTACAGAGCTGGGCTTTGTTTTGGTTTGTGTTACTTAAAGACGTTTTGTGACAAAGCACTTCACAGTTTGATAATAAAAGTTGACCCATTTCTCCCCAAGGATATAAACACAGTATCTCACATATCCAACAACAAGCTGAACTTTTTGTTCTTGGTTTGTTGCACAACTGCCTGGAACATTGGTTTGGTTAACAGACACAAAAGGTAAGAGAAAGCACTCTATCCTAATTGAGAAACAAATTTGAAAATATACATGTTTTACATATAATATTAACATTAAATTCCAATATGCTGCACAGTGTGCTGTTCACCCTGAGAGCTGCAATGATGGGTGATAGGGGCTAGGATTTCACAAAAGGCATTCCAGAGCCTGCCAGAAATTGGGGTGGACTGAAACTACCATTCATTATTCCTAAAAAAAAAGGAAAGGAAAAGGGTGGGAGAGACAGCACCAATATTTTGAAATAAACTGCCTTTCCTCTTCTGCTTTCCACAACAAAACATCTAAATCCACAGGTATCAATAGTGCAGCCTCCACACAAGGACTCACCCTGCTGGAATTGCAAATAAACCTCCACTACTGTGGAATAACCCTATCAATGCAAGTGTCTTACTGGCCAATTATTGGTCATTTCCTCCATTCCCTTCCACCAGAATTACCTGCTGTATTTTCTCCTGTTCAGATTGAAAACAGGATAAATACATGCTGCAGGAGCCAGAGGGCCATTTGTCTGATCTTACTGACAGAAGCTTGATTGATGCAAGGAAAATTATCACCTCACCTGCAGCAAAACATTTTGATGTGGGCAGAGGTGTCTGTGAGTGGATAACGTTATAGCTGTCACTGCAATTGCTGCCCTGGAGAGCAGCTAATGAGAAAGGCAAGCAACAGGTGCCTATAAAAACCTCAGAGCTGACACAAATACCTACAATGGTTTTACCCAAGGCAGAATCTTTGCTTTTTTTACAGCTTTTCAAGCAGGCAGTAGAGTGCATACCACTGAGTGCAGTAAATACAGGAGGCTGCTAATTTACTGTACACAGCCACTCAAAATAGCTTTCATTAGAACACCTCCCCAGATGCACAGTGTGAACTTCAGGAGGCTGTTTCTTCATGATCTCACGTGGTATTCAGGGCATGCTTTGTGTTAGAAAGTTTATTTTCCTGTAGTTCCTGGCAGCATCATTGTGGAAGCCACACTCAGCTAAGCAGCAAGTCCACTGCTGATTATCGTTTATATCATTTATTTTTTCCTGCTCACACCTCAGATAAGTCTGATCCATTCCTGCTTTTGAAGCAGAAATATAACTCTCTGCTAAACCTCTACAACATCCTGCTTTTGAGGCAGAAATATAACTCTCATTCCTGCTTTTGAAGCAGAAATAAAACTCTCTGCTAAACCTCTACAACACCCCCCAGCCCAAAAATGCCAGGAGTAAAATGCAGGTTCCTAAAGCAAGTTCAGCTGCCACAAAGATGGCTCTGAGGCTCCTTAGGCCTCAGAGAGTGAAGCAAATGCTATGAGCACACAGTGTAAAAATATTCTGGGGTGTTTTTCATGTGCTTAGAGGTCACAGACACTCTGTGGTTTACATATGTCTGTTCATATGCCAGCTGGGATGGTGAGCACTAAGTTGTGTTTTCCAAGTAAATACATCTGTTCAGCTCTTCCCCCTCCCAGTTTCACTCCATCTGATTCTCCTCTAGCTGGAACAAGCAGGGAGGCTCTGTCTCAAGCACTGTGAGCCACAGAAAAAGCCCTCACATTTAAGGTCAGGTTGTGGGTTCACTTACCCCAAATGATCAAGGCAAACTTGACAGGAAAGAAAAAAAAAATCAACTCACAGCTAAGGCTGGCAACCTATTGAGACGTATGCAACGAAAATAAAAATTAAATGATAAAAACAGAGCCTTTGCTAAGCATAAGTAAATTCTGGATCTAAAAACCCAAGCAAACCAAACAAAAACCCAAGTTATTAACCAGAAGGGATCACTCTGGCTGGGAGCCTGTGGTAATCACATATCCTCTGAACAGAAACACAGCTCTCCCAGGATTTTCCTGGGAAGCTGTGAGAAAGCTCAGAGAAAGAATTAAAACAATTATTATCTCAATCTCCACACCTGGCAGGCAATCTCTGTTTGTCAAAGATGTTTACAAGAAGGAGCTGTCCCTTCTTGACCAAGAGGTGACAGAAGATTCCTAAATGTTGGGGAAGGTGAAACGGGAAAGCCTTATAAATACGATTGCCTGGCAAAAGATTTTGAGAATATGGAAACTATAAGTGAGATTGAAATGAAAGCAAGCTTTGAGATACCTCAGTTACTGAACAACTGGGAAACAATGGTGTGGCCAGCTGAAGGTGATCCCCTTTTGATGGAACAACACCCTCTGCTTGCAGACAGGCCCAAGGGTCAGAGCAGACCCTACAGCTTGGCAGAAGGGCCCAAAGAGGAGTTTTTAGGGTTTAAAATGTAACACAGTGTGGTAATGTAATGATTCTTCTAGTCTGTATGTAAATGCTGTAGGATTTGTATCTTGTACTAGATTGGATAGCGAGCTAGAATATTCAACACAGAAGATTTATGGTATTGTAATGGGAACCTCGCTCTCTTACCCTCTTTACTCTTTTGCTCTCTCTCATGCTCTTTACCACACTCTTGCCTTCTTTCTCTTTCCCACTCTCTTTACTTCTCTTTTCTGCTCTGAGCTGTGTCTGGCAGCTCCCAGCAGGGCCCTGCCCCCAGGCCCTTTGCAATAAACCCCAAGTTCCAGCCCTGGCTGCAGAGATCTCTCCTGTCTGTCCGTCCCCACTGTCCTGCCCCCAATGCTCCTACACCTAAAGGCCAATCAGGTCTTAGGTCCACCATTGTTTCTATAAGAACTGTGAATTTCTAATAATAAAGTGCCTTTTCATGCCTTTGATGATGGAGTCTCTGTATCACCTTTGTCTGTCCCCTTCAGTGATAACTGGTGACACCTTTGGTGACAGGAGCCCTCCCTCTCCCTGACCACATTAAAAAAAAAACAAGGATGAAGCAAACGTCAGGATTTAGTCCAAAAATCCCCTACACCTCCCATAAAAAGTCAGCAATAGCAGTAGAACCAGCTCTGGTAATCTAATGTCCCAGATACAGCAGGCAGACACACCAGAAGTGCCTGATAATAGTTGAGGTGAATCTTTCTTTACCACTCAATAGTTCTCTTTTTATTTCAGGTTTTTATGATACAGAGAGTTTCACAATACCCTGCAGACCACAACACTCCTTCCAGCTCTCCCTCTCCTGGGCTGTATCTCTGTTTATTTCCAGTTTAAAACTCAGCCTTGGAACATACTTCTTGATTTAGGCTGTTCCCTCAGAGAGACTCCACAGTATTACAGCAAAAGATCAGCTCTTTCTTTTTTCACATAATGCACTTTGAGGCAGTAATAAATGCTAGAAATTCCAATATGCTGCACAGTGTGCTGTTCACCCTGAGAGCTGCAGTGATGGGTGATAGGTGCTGGGATTTCACAAAAAGCATTCCAGAAATTGGGCAGGATTGAAACTACCATTCATTATTCCTGAAAGAAAGAAAAGGAAAAGGGTGGGAGAGACAGCACCAAACAAAATCTGAGACTCATTTACTCCAAAAGAATGTGTATAATGGCCAGAGTAGCAGCTCAGCTCACTGCTGGTGACAGACTGGTTGCCAGATCTCAAAATACTTTCTGTGCTTTATTCCTTTCAGAGTTAAAAGGCATAAGTACAGAGAGCAACAGAAGGAATTCTGCAAAATTTTTTACTGCAAATCTGAGAGTTTCACCTCCTGGATGAATTCTTGGACTCTCAAGGTGACAGGGCTGGAGCTCAGAGCTCTCAGAACAGCAAGGTCACACACAATGTCCCTTCCTTCATCCTTCATTTTTGCTGGACAGTTTGTTGATAAAACAGCACAGGATTCCCAAGGCACTCGTGTACAGATCCAAATGCTTGGCACAGCAGGAGTCCCCATATTCCCTTAAAATACCCAAATTTTAACATGCCAGGGATCACATTTTGGTGCTGGGGTACAAGTTCAGCCCTGGTGTGTGCAGGGTTAGAAACGTGGTGCAGGAGCACACACAAAAATCCTGCATGTCCCAGCTGTGAAAGCTTTTCTGTGGCACAGAAATCCCTTCTGGGGTGGCTCAGGGGGTTTCTTTCTGGGACTGACACCAAAAGGGAGTTAGATTAAAAATAATGTTACATTTAACCACACCTGAACTGAAAACCAGTGCCTTCCATCAAGCCTCCATTAGTTATTTGTGAGGTTCCCAGGATACTTTCTCCATAATTTATGTATTATTTGTTCCTGTTGGATGCAGAAGTTCACCATGTGGGCAATGATCTCCTGCCACATGAAACACTGCTCATGGAACAAGTTCTTTTCCTTGACCATGCAAGACATGTTTATAGTGCCTTTCCTTGTGTTAGAATTGGGAAAAGATATATTAATAAAATCCATGTGCTTAAAGCTTTCCCCATTCCACAACAATAAAGAGAACAAAGCTGGTAAGGAAATATATTCATTGTGGAAACAAAAGAAAATATTTCACAAAAATACCTGAGAGTCCAGATTGATATATTTTCCCCAGAACTGACAGCAGTTCTTCAACAGAACAAGGGACCTTGTGGAGACACTTAAGACACATAAATTAACCAAACAAAGCCAAGATTGTGATCAATACAGGCTCACATTCAATACTTCAAGATTGATTATATTTAGAAGAAAGGCTTAAGATCTGTTAGCTGCAAAAGCTGGAAACATCCCACTCAAATAAGGTATAGATGCTACACAGGGAAGATAATTAAGTATTTAAAGAGCTTATCTAAGGCTGGTGAGATTTTCTATAATTTAAAACCTTTCAATCACAATCTTTTTTGAAGACTCTTCTGCTTTATTTATACAGCAGTGCTCATGATGCAAGAATGACTTGTGAATTCTGTGGCCTGCATTTTACAAAATGTCGAATGAGATTAAACATTTTTTTCTCCCTGTCATGACAGCTGTAATTGAAGTGAGATATATGAAAAATAATAAAACTTCCTTATGAGTGCAGAGCTGCTACACCTGAGGCTGAGCTACACAGACAATTCTCATCCTCTCTGCTGAAAGTAAATCCTGGAAGAGAGAATAGTCTGGTCCCTATTGAAACTATCACAGCTCTAATGAAGGCTATTAAAATTCCCTTTTTGCTCAGGAAACACCAATAATCCCACTCTAAAGACTATAACAGTACTGTGATTCCATAAAGATGAGCTATAAAGACATTATGGTGAATTTGAGGATGATTCAATACCAGAATGATTTTCCTTAGTCTCCTTGACTAAATGCAGTGTCAACTAATGCTGAATCAAATCCCACTGGACAGGCTTTGAGAGGACCATGTATGTGGGGAAAAAGTTCTGTCTTGGAGACAAAAAATGGATTTTTCCTAATTATTCCACTTTAAATCCTGCAAGAAAAATCAATCAAACAGTCTTAAGGAATCCTGGTGGCTATAGATAGATATAGATACAGATATAGATATAGATTATAGATATATATATATATATATATATAGATATAGATATAGATATAGATATAGATATAGATATAGATATAGATATATTATAGATATATATAGATATAGATATAGATATAGATATAGATATAGATATAGATATAGATATAGATATAGATATAGATATAGATATAGATATAGATATAGATATAGATATAGATATAGATATAGATATAGATATAGATATAGATAGATATTGATGATATAGATAGATATAGATATAGATATAGATATAGATATAGATATAGATATAGATATAGATATATTATAGATATAGATATAGATATAGATATAGATATAGATATAGATATAGATATAGATATAGATATAGATATAGATATAGATATAGATAGATATTGATGATATAGATAGATATAGATATAGATATAGATATAGATATAGATATAGATATAGATATAGATATAGATATAGATATAGATATAGATATAGATATAGATATAGATATAGATTAGATATAGATATAGATATAGATATAGATATAGACATAGATATAGACATAGATATAGAATGCTTGTTTATGACAAGACTTCAATTCTCAAGAGCAGTTGGGTTTGTGACTACGACAATGAGCATAAAACCTTCCATGAGCAGACTGATTGCTGCATGCTCTGAATGGCCTCACCAAAAGGCAAAAAAATCAATGTACCAAAATTCTGGGTCATCCTTCCAGCACCATATTCTTGACAGAAGGGAAACCAAATTATCTACAAGGCTTCCCAAGTAGAGCATAGGTAAGATTAAGTAAAAGGGAGGTGGGAGAAAACAATGTAAGAACAAGAACAGAAGTGCTCATATTTAGAATTTCAACCTCAGAATCATGGGAAACACTGATAAATCACTATTTGATGAGCAATCTGGGTCAGAAGACTCAATAATACCCCACTGCTGATCAAAAGGCAGCAGGATATGGTCAGCAGTGTTCACAAGGGTCAGTCAAAATTCATAAACAGCAGCAGCAAAAGAAGATTTTGCTGTAATGTGAAGGAAAGAAAAGAGACAATTGTAGAAGCAAGTAATCCAAACCTCTTCCATTTTAATTTGTGTCTGTACCCTGCTGAGGGAACAAACAGTTTGGAAGTTGTAGTCTGTCATGTAAGTCAGTAGTAGCTGCAGGGTAATAAATAGGACAGTAAAGCATATGCAAAGTCTGATTTATGGGATCCAAACAGAGAGAGCCCAAGTCTTGCAGCTATTTGCATCTTCCTCACATGCAAACAAGCACTGATGGAAAGTTTCCTGCTGAGAAAGAGAGAGAGAGAAAGGCAAGAGATGCACTGGAGAGAAACCTGTTAGGAAAAAATAAGGAGAAAGAGGGCTGGAATAATTTCTTTAGACAGGGGTTTTGTGTATCTTGGCACCAGAGCAGAGCACAAGCACAGAAACACAGAAGGGTTTGGGTTGGAAGGGACCTTAAAATTCACCTCATTTCAACACCCTGCCATGGCAGGGACACCTTCCACTGTCCCAGGCTGCTCCCAGCCCTGTCCAGCCGGGCCTTGGACACTGCCAGGGATCCAGGGGCAGCCACAGCTGCTCTGGGCACCCTGTGCCAGGGCCTCAGCACATTCTGAGTAAAGAATTTCATCCCAGCATCTAATCTAAATCTCTTCCCTCATAGTTTTAAACCATTCCTGCTCACCTTGTGATAGTGCAGCTGTTCAACAGGCAGTGTGGACTTTTGGGAGCTAGAAAACATCATATCATGGGTTTTTCTTCTCAAATTCCTAGGCCAATTCATAAAATGGTTGCAGGGCTTCCTGTAACCATCACTCTGTTGCTCAGCAGGTTTCTGGCCTTAGATCTAAAGCACCTTTAAAAGTCACAAAAAAAACAGGACAGGGGTGATGGGGAGGGTGTGATCTGTAGCAATCTCCCAGTACCAGAGGAAGAATTTGCCATGGCAGAAAATCAGCACATCAGAGCAAAGCTGGAAAGCAGTGCAACAGGTTTGGGGTGGTTCTATGAGACGAACATTTCATCAGCTTGCAGCTAGAATGGATGCTGGGAAATGATTTGCTTTGAAAAAATGAATCATTCTTCAGTTGGGTAGAGATGGAAAAGGAGGGCTGCAACATCTCCACTCCAAACTGCAGTTCTGGCTGTTCCCTGGTCTCACAATTTCAATTAACCAACTTCCAAGTGACCATGCTTTCCTTAACACTGCAACAGGCTCTGCAATCTCTTCATTCAGACAGGACAAATGCAAACATCACCATCAGCTGCTCCCTGGAGCTCAGTTCCACTGGCTCAGAAAGCAAACCAGCTCAGCATTCAGAGCTAAATGCTATGCAAACATTCAAAATCCCATTCACCTGAATTCCTGACACAAACTCCTGCAATGGTCTCAGCACCACTCACAGACTCCAAAAGCCTCTACCAGCTCCCAGACTGGAAGCTAAGAAGATTCTGGAGCTTACCCCATCATCAGTCAAGTCTTTACAGAGCTCCATCATTTATTTCCTCGTGAACTTTCAACCTTTTTCACCTCAGGATTAGAGGCTCAGCTTGTAAATGCCAACTCTAAAACCAGCAGAGGAGTTTAACCTTGCAGAGTCTGTAGTGGTGTGTTGGAAGGAGGGAGAAGAGTGTGGGTGGCACCAGACCTGCAATCTCTAAAGAGATTGTTTAAGGAAGGGTTAAACCTCACCACAATCCAAAGTCCTCCAAGATGCACAAAACAAAAGAAATCTGAGTTCAGTAAGTCAGGGCAATATAAAGAAACAACAAATGATTTTAACTGTTTTATATCTTGCCTTGCAGTACGCTTAAAAGCAATAAAAATAAACTCTGGGCGCATGTTTCACACATCCTAAGGAACCCAACCGTGCACTTTGCAGACTCACAGGATGCTGCCAGCAAAAAATGAAAGCAAATCAAAGCAAGACAGCTGGGAATTCATCAGCACCTGGCTCAGGGCAGAAGTTGTCCCTTCCTCCTTAGTTCAGTGTCCTACAGCAAATGCAGGATTTTGCACAAAGCCTGTTAGCTGCAGGAATTACTGCATGGCTGAAAGAGATCAGTATTTGAGCTTCTTTAGCACCTGGTGCTGCGAAATTTTTAAAAGTTCTAATAACCACATTGGCTTTAGGTATTTGCATCTACAGAGATAGTTTTCTCTTTTCTTTGGAAATTTTTGGTTTCTCCCACACACATGGGATCAACAGGTCTCACTGTATTGCAAATATACCCTTTTTTTTGCAGGTTTATCATTAAAGATTCTCATACTAACAATCATCCATTCTTACTAAGAAAAATATTACTTTTTTAGTGTTTTGTTTTTTGGGATTTTTTCCTGCTGCAAAAGAAATAGATTTTGGTGCAAAAGGAGTATCCTTGCCCTGCTGAGCTAACAGCTCATGCTCAACAATTACACCCCATGAGTGCCCAAATCTGCCTGAACCATCCCAGAATCTTCACCAACATCCACAAATGGTGACAATTCAAGCAAGTTTGCTTGAATGGAAAGCAGTTAACAGCAGTGTAACCACAGGGTGGATAAATTAGGAACAGCTTTAGATCCTTTTTTTCAGGAGAAGCCCATTAATAACTCCCCTATAATACAGCAGGCAGAAGAAGGATGAGCAGAGGAGAGTTAACAATGAATGTGACTCATCTCTCATGGTAAGTCTTAAGTTCAGTCATAAGCAAATAAAAAAAAAGTGTAATTTTGAATTGTAATGTCAGGTGAGGATCATTAACAATCAATTTGCATGAAAATCTGCACTTTAAAAAGGAACAAAGAATGAAAAGCTGCCAGGTTTGTTTGATAATGGACATATCTGGTGGCCATTCCCTGCAAGGACAATTCCAGGTAGCAAAGGCACAGGGCTGTGTTCTTGGTATTTTGTGTTCTTGGTATTTTATATTATTTTCTGAGCATCAACAGTCCTAAGTTAATTTCTGTGCAGTTGCCTTAAACCTCCTTAATAATTCTAACTAGAAACTAAAAGGTTTGCACGTATATAGTGTATTTAGCAGTGTGGTAGGAGAGCAATTATCATTTCCCGGGTTTAGAAACAAGGTCGAGTTTAAACCCTGAGCACTCCCTGCTCATCTTACAGAGGAACACAAAATAAAAGGCTGCTGAGGAGAGAAACAAAAATTTGGGGGAAATATAGATTTAATTGATAATACATTATTAGTTTATGAACTTGTCTTGTACCCCTTGTGGCTTAGTATTCCTCCTGAATATGTTTGTTTACACCCTATTGATTAATATAAACAAGAGAAACCAGGAAACATATTCTGGACCATTACTGCAGGTCTGTGTGACACTGGATGCAAAGCTGACAACTGGATCCTTTCTATAAACTGCACATTTATCACTCCTTAAGGAAATGGCTTCATTTCCCAGCTCTGTTTTAGGAGTCAAATATAAAGAAAGGGAAATATTTCCTTTTGAGAGGACTCATGTTTCATACTACTGAACATCTACAATACAACAGCTTTGTCTTCCATCTCCCTCATTGGCTTCACAGATACTAAGTTGGACGGAAAGAAGAGAAACTGGAGTGCTTGTAATCTCTTTGCCTCCTCCTTTCCTAGCACACACCCACCCCATGATTAAAACTGAGTTAAAGCAACAGCTACTGAGCTGCACTGAATTAAACAGAGCAGTGACAAGTTCAGGTAATTACCAGCCAACACCAACAAAGGGATTGTTACATTCCCTACAGCACTATGACTGCAGAGAAATAAAGGAAGAAGTGGCTTTTTCAGACATTCTATTAATGACAGAGCCACTCTCCTTCATTCAGATATTTCACAGGCAGCACAACCCTCACAAAGAGCCTGGGTGCACCTCCCAGTCTGGGTGTAGTGCTCAGAGCTGCATCATGTCCTGATTAAGGGCAAATTTGGGAGAAAGCCTCCAAAGGGACCCCTCCAGAAAGCAAACCCACACAGCCTCTGCCTCCAACCAGTTTGGGAAGGATTCCTCAGAGAGAAGTGGGCAGAACCTGTTTATTGAACAGGCACAGCACCCCCAGCACACACAATGAACAATACCGGGTGACACCACTCTGTCACTGCTCTGACAAAGATGACAAATTCAGAAAGTCTCTCTGGGGGTGTTCGCTCTGTTCTCAGTCCCTCTGGTGCTGAGGCAGCTGCTGCAGCCACAAGGTGCAAACTCTCGGTGTTCCCAGGGCCCAGTCCAGAGCAGGCTCGAGGGGTTCCAAAAAAGGGAAAGGAGAAACAATCCAGGGAAAAATTTGAACTGCTCAGCTAAACTAATGAGGAGGAGCAAAAAGCAGGAGCAAAGCAGAAGCAAAGCCAAAAGCAAAAGCAGCACCATGTACTGCCCCATCTCTGTGTCCCACCAGCCATGGGGGAGCAGCTGATAACAAAACAAAACAAAACTTTCACTCTTCAGAGCCAGTCTTGAAGGCACAGAACATGATATCCAGCATGAACAGAACACACAACTGGGGATACAAGCATCATAATGTCACCCTAGTGTTGGGGAAGATGAAACAGGAAAGCCTTATAGATATGATTATCTGGCAAAAGATTTTGAGAATATGGAACCTATAAGGGAGATTGAAATGAAAGCAAGCTTTGAGATCTCTCAGTTACTGAACAACTGGAAAACAATGGTGTGGCCAGCTGAAGGTGATCCCCTTTTGATGGAACAACACCCTCTGCTTGCAGACAGGCCCAAGGCTCAGAGCAGACCCTACAGAAGGGGCCCAAAGAGGAGTTTTTAGGGTTTAAAATGTAACACAGTGTGGTAATGTAATGATTCTTATAGGCTGTATGGAAATGCTGTAGGATTTGTATCTTGTACTAGATTGGTTAGTGAGAATCAGAATATTCAACACGGAAGATTTATTGTATTGGAATGGGAACTTTGCTCTCTTGCCTCTTGCCTCTTACCCCTTTTACTCTCTTATGCTTTTACTCTCTCCCCCTCTCACCCTCTCTCCCCCTCTCCTCTCTCAGCCTGCTCTGAGCTGTGTCTGGCAGCTCCCAGCAGGGCCCTGCCCCCAGGCCCTTTGCAATAAACCCCAAGTTCCAGCCCTGGCTGCAGAGACCTCTCCTGTCCGTCTGTCCCCACTGTCTTACCCCCGATGCTCCTACACCCTAGGACAAGCATCAGGTGTTTTAGCAGATCTGTACTCAGCTTCTGACAGCACAGCACTGTGAACACTGGCTGTACTTGTATAAACTGGGAGAAAAGAGGCAAAGAGAGAGCAGCAGCCCAAGGGAACCTCATTATCAGTGTCCTGACACTGCTGGGAGCTCCAGCCAGGGACTGACTCCTGCTCACAAGCTGAGAGCTTTGAGGGCCTTGATTAATGGGCAGAACTCAGGCAGATAAATTTAAAGGTGCCCAGAAACTTCTGTGATCTGGATGAACCTGATAAATTCAGATAGGAATCTTCACACCTGACAGCTGCTTATTAATGCACATGGAAAAAATGCTTTTTTTTTACAGTAAAATCTAAACCAGACATGACAGAGCTGAGCTTGTCTCCCAAAGAGTTCTAAAGGACAGAGGGACGTGGTCTTCCAGCCAGCCTGATGGCAAAAGAGGACAGTTCCAATACAGAACCTGCTTTTCATGTCCACACCTCATCTCCTGGGTGAAGTATGGGGACTTGAGCATCACCAGCAGAGGTTATGTTACCCCATGATAGCAAGGGGGCAATATTTGGCAATATTTTACCCCATTTGTCCATTTTAATGAGCACATTTGGCATTAATATCTCAGGGTACAGAGCTATCTGTGTATCAGGCATGAAAATATAAAAAAAAAACTCCAAAGAAACTAACCAATACAGAAAATATTTAAAGGGTCTTTTCATATTCATCCATAACAGCTGTATAGGAAGTGAAAAACTTTGAAGTTAGTCTCCTCAATGATTACATGGAACTCTCTTTTCATCCCAGGAACACATTCCAGAGTGTGTTACACACAAATGAATCACACACTTCCATGCCCACACTGAACTTTGTGTTTGCAAGGAAATCAGTGGAGAGCCTGATGTGACATTTGTAGAACCAGCTCCAGCCCAGGATCAGCCTCAGCTCAAGAACAAAGATGTTTTAATTTCTTATGATTTTAAAGCTCCAGAAAATTCTTTTTCCTCATAGGACTTCCTGCTGTTGAATATTTAACTGAAACTATTTTGGAGTCAACTCCAGTAATAAATACTGAGACAGCAAAATACCTGTAGAGCTTTTCCTTGATGAGTCTGTCTTAAAACTGTAAATCTGAAAATTTCAAAGTGTATTTCATACTGGAGAAGCTTCCATATATGGATTTATTTAAATATATAATTATTTATCATGTTTTTCACACTTGAATATCTCAACTCCAACAATTTGACAGGTTTTGTTGATTTAGTTCATTTTTTAGTGCTTCTGTCTATGTTGTTTTCCTTAGTTTTGTGGTTTGGGGTTAGTTTTATTTTGTAAATTCTGGTGCCTGCTTTTAGGAAGAGACTCAATCACTGGAGCAGATTTCAGCGTGTACCTGGTGAGTCAATAAACAGATGGTGGAATTGCAGTGATGAGCATCACACCAGGAGAGACCCAGAGAGAGAATGATAAACAACTGTGACAAGGAGCCCACCTCTCCCTCTGGTGTCACTCAAGGCATCAGCTCCTCCTGTGACTGATAAAAGCCTGATAAAAGCACAAGTGAGCTGTCCCAAATACCACAGTGATGACAGAAAGCCTCTCAGGTGAGAGGCAGGTTATTTTTCCAGCCAAACACTTTGAAAATCCACTAAGACAAAACTGAAGAGAGCTAGAAGATCCCCTTGGAGG
Organism: Melospiza melodia melodia; assembly: GCF_035770615.1. Lineage (NCBI taxonomy): Eukaryota > Metazoa > Chordata > Aves > Passeriformes > Passerellidae > Melospiza > Melospiza melodia. Next base: position 4,487,853 of record NC_086212.1, on the reverse strand, counting down.
TCTGTGGAGAGGCTCCTCCTGACCCTGCAGCAGCAGAACAGACCCTACAAAAATGCCAGGAGCCTTAAAAGGATGTTAAGGTAGCAACAGGTACCAAGAAACTAATTTTGAGAGGCTTCTGGAGAGTGAAAACCTCAGAAAAACCAGCTGATAAAAATAGGACATAGATGCTGTAATATTCCCTCTTTATCAGCTCTACTCGGATTCCTATCATATAGTGAATGATTAATTTGGGCATCCAGAGTACCTGAAAGGGATCAAGGAATAAAAAACCAACAGCAAACACTCCTCCATACACCCCCACAGAGTTTAAAATGTTATCCACAGCCTTACCTAATGTGACAAGTGTCCTGGAAGGACACCAGCATTAATACAGACCTTAAATGATAACATTCCAGCCAATTTCCACAGCATTTTAAACAATCTTTGTACAAGCAAGGCCCACATTTTGCTCAGAATACGAGGAACTGCCACGCAGCTTTTACTTTAAAGAAAATTACAGGCAGGAAATGTTCCATTCAGGTGTGAGCAGTGTAGTGAGACACAGAATCTCTGGGCTTTTTTTTAAACTGCCCTGTACAAAATTGTATTAAATTACTATATGTGCACCAGTGAGAGAAAAGAAATAGAGATGAGCTATTTCCACTGGAGCACCAAAGGATGGCAAGGGGGGCAGATGGAAATGATAGGTTTTTCTGGCCTGCCTATTATGATTGGAGAGTGCAAAGAGAAGAATAAATGTATTGTCATTTATTCAAGCCAGAAGACAGAGAAGCATTAGCACATACTGCAAATAGCTGCCTAGAGAACAGCATTTTCACAGGATTACAAATGTATCTCCTGCCACTAAACATACTGGAATAATTTGGAACTAATACTGTTATATTCTTTTGTATAAAATTGCCAGTAATTTCTTTTCAATAATACATTGCTCTTAGTGAAGCTGCCCACAGACAATCAAGGTGGTGTGTTTAATTTCATTGATCATTCCATGTGCTGAAACAGGTATTTACTGCCCAATTTGGGGTTTAGGAGTATCCACATTTCAAAGTAAAACTTCTCTTTTGATATCTACCAAACTTTTTCATTCAAATTGAGAAATGTAAAGTACTTTCTGTTCTATATACTCCAAAAAAGCTTCTTATGAATGGGGAAGCAAACAGATCTTTCAATTAAAATCTTCAATTAAAACAAAATTTTAAATCTTAATCTTTTTTGAAGAAACACCCTGTGATTTTATGTTCCCCTGATCCAGAGAAAGCACGTGAGAAGCAGAGATTTAGCTTGGATTTAGCAGGTTTAGGAGCAGGACTATCAATTGAGCAAAACCTCAATTACAGGCTAATTGAATGTATGCTCAAGTACATTATTACAATTCAATAATCATCTCTTCAGAATTAAACAATTCCAATTTGCTTTCATTTCCGCCTGTGCACATGCATTACAAAATTGCTATTATTCACACTAAAATTAGTCAGGCTGGTTGGAAGCCCAGTGTGTCACAGGGTGGCATCAAACTGACCTCAAATGAGCCACTTAACCTCACCTGCTTCCTAATCAGGGATGAGGAGCAGGATGGGACCTTCCCACAACAATTTGATCCTGTTCAAGTTCCTTCCAGGTGGGTGCATTGCTGAGCAACCCAGCAATGAAGCCATCAGCATCTTTCCTGCTGGACATCAGGTTTTAATTTATTCTTCTTTTTTTTTCCCCTGTTTGTATCAACAAACATGAAGTTCTCAAGCTGCACCAAGGGAAATACAGGTTGGAGATTGGGAAAAAGTTTTTCATGGAAAGAGTGATAAAGTTTTGGAATGTTCTGCCCGGGGAGGTGGTGGAGTCCCCATCCCTGGGTGTGTTTAACAAAGCCTGGATGTGGCACTGGGGGCCAGGGTTGAGTTGAGGGGTTGGGGCTGGGTTGGACTCAATGACATTGGAGGTCTCTTCCAACCTGGTCATTCTGGGAATTCTGTGAATTCCAGGCACCTAACTGAGCCTGGACTGCTCTGACAGCTGCTTGCCCTGGAATCTGCCTTCCCTCTGTTTAGCTGTGGTGCAATCCTAGGTTTGCCACTCCTGGCAGCTCAATCCCCTTTTAATCTTGAATTAATTCCTCCAGATTTGAGCAAGACACAAGATCACCGGGTGGGAATGAAAAGCACTTGGCATCCAGCACAAGCATTCTCCTCCTGATCTGTGTGGTCCAAACATCTGCACCACACAACACTCCAAGGCATAGCAAAGGCAACTGATCACCAAAGGACAGAGCAGCTGGCAGAAAGCAGCACAGTGGACAACCTGATCTCATTTCTACAGCTGCCCTCTGTCCTCATACCCTCCGTTTAGATTAGTAAATTACATCCTGTGAACAGACCCAGACTGAACTCACCACCTAAGAGTCAGTGAGCACTCCAGTGCTGCAAATCAAGGTAGATTTAAAAAATAAATATATAAGAACTCAGCATAGGGGATAACACTTCACCACCTGCCTCAGGAAGGTGAGATTAAGACACCCCTTGCATGTGTCAGGCTCTTGAATCACAGTAATTAACATGGCTAAAATCCAAACACCCTTCAAGAACTACTGATGCTTTTATTCTGGACTTCAGGGTGTCAGCAGAATCAATTCCAGCACTTACTGCCAGCAGCCCTGAACAGTCTCTGCTGACATGCAAGGCTCCACCACAAGATTATTTCTGCCTGATAAAATACTGGAAAGGAAAGCAGCTTGTGAAGCTGACTGACAGCCAAACTATTCAGCTGACTACAGCAAAAGCCTCCATAGCCACCATATTCTACTACAAAACTTCCCAAAGAGGGCTGTGTCCAAAGCTTAAACTCAAATACCAGAGATACCAACTTAAACTCATGTCACTTTCACCCTTTTTCCTTATTTTAACACAAATGAAAAGAGGTCCAACAGAATGCCAGTTTTTATAGACAGTTATCTGTAGTACTTTCTGGGGTCCCCAGGACGAAGGAGGAATTGATGAATCTGATTCCATGTTCTTAGAAGTCTGATATGATATATGATATGATATCATGCTATATTGTATAGTTATATATATATATATTATTGTGATATATTATATAATTATATATACTATATATATTGTATATATATAATATATATAAATATATATATTATTGTGCTATATTACAAAATTATATATATATATATATATAATATATTGTGCTGTAATAAAACTATCCTAAAGAATAGAGAAAAGATACTTACAAAAGGCTTAACAAGATACTAATGAAAAACTTGTGACTCTCTCCAGAGCCTCGACACAGCTGGCTGTGATTGGTCATTAAGTTAAAACAATTCACATGAAAATTATAAAATCACATGCTTTTTATATATATTACTGTGCTATATTGTATAATTATATATATGTGTGTTATTATATATGTGTGTGTTATTATATATATTATATATTGTATATATATTATTGTATATATTATATTATATTATATTATATTATATTATATTATATTATATTATATTATATTATATTATATTATATTATATTATATTATATTATATTATATTATATATTGTGCTATACTAAAAATATACTAAAGAATAGACAAAGGATACTGACTAAAGGCTAAACAAGATACTAATGAAAACTTATGACTCTCTCCAGAGCCTTGACACACCTGGCTGTGATTGGTCATTAAGTTAAAACAATTCACATGAAAATTATAAAATCACATGCTTTTTATATATATTACTGTGCTATATTGTATAATTATATATATGTGTGTTATTATATATATTATATATTGTATATGTATATTATTGTATACATTGTATTATATTATATAAAATAGATATTATATTATATTATATTATATTATATTATATTATATTATATTATATTATATTATATTATATTATATTATATTATATTATATTATATATTGTGATATACTAAAAATATACTAAAGAATAGATAAAGGATACTGACAAAAGGCTTAACAAGATACTAATGAAAACTTGTGACTCTCTCCAGAGCCTCGACACACCTGGCTGTGATTGAAAACAATTCACATGAAACCAATAAAATAATAACCAGCTGGTAAACAATGTCCAAACCACATTCCAAAGAGCAAAACACAGGAGAAGCGAATCAGTAATTACTGTCTTCATTTTTCTTTGATGTTTTTCAGCTTTCCAGGAGAAGAAAACCTGGGCAGAGAGATTTTTTCAGAAAATCTGCCAGTGACAGGGAGGAACCACTCCTTGTGCATGAGGATGGTTTGCTGCTCCTACCTTTGACGATGAGCTCGGCGTAGTTGGAGACGCCGGAGCCGCCGTCGGAGCGGATGACGCAGCGGTACTTGCTGATGCTGCGCTGCGACGTGTCGGCCACGCTCACCGTGGCTGAGAAACGCCTGTGGTTGACCACTCGAGTGACCATCAGGGCTGTGTCCCTCCCGTTCCACTGCTGCAGGGGCAGAGAGAAATAATGCCATCATGGAGACAGGGAGGATAGGTGTTGGCGCATCTGTGTGTGAGTCACTCCTTGGGGTGATTAACGTGGTCAGAGTTCCGCGTTCACGTTGCTGGGAGAGGTTTTGGACAAGCATGGCTTTTCAAGGGCAAAATTCAGCCATTCCCTCAGAAAACCCACAGGGCTGTCTGAGCTGGGCCCTAAATATAAGGGTGATGAGGCCCTGGCACAGGGTGCCCAGAGCAGCTGTGGCTGCCCCTGGATCCCTGGCAGTGCCCAAGGCGAGGCTGGACAGGGCTTGGAGCAGCCTGGGATAGTTGAAGGTCACTGCCCATGACTGGATGAGCTTTAAGGTCCCTTTCAAACCCACAACTGTGATTCTATTATATATTTAAGTTTGCATTTCTATTTAATAGTTGAGATATATCTGGGCTTTTGGTGTGTCCTAAGGATACAAAGAGAATAAAGTTTCCGGAGGGAACCCCTATGAGGGGCAGGACACTGAGGACACTTGGCTTGGTCAGAGTAGGAACTCTGTGACAGGGACAGGACCCAGGGAATGGCTGGAGCTATGTCAGAGGGGTTTAGGTCGGGTATCAAGGAAAGGCTCTTCCCCAGAGGGTGCTGGCACTGCCCAGGCTGCCCAGGGAACGGGCACGGCCCCGAGGCTGCCAGAGCTCCAGGAGCTGCCAGGGGTGCCCAGGGTGGGGCTGTTGGGGTGTCTGTGCAGGGCTGGGGCTGCCCTGGCTGATCCTGGGGGTCCCTCCCAGCTCAGGACATTCTCTGACTCAAAGATTAGTTCCTGCAAAGGCTGCAGAGGAGCAGCTCTCACTGCCACTGTGCACTTCCACCCCGTGTAATTAGAGGCCCGGCTTGGATGAGAAAACACAACAGCTGAAGGCTTTGTGTTCACCTCCAAACACTACAAATGAACAGATTCTGTAAATTTGGCCTTTTCAGATGCAAAACACTGATTCTGGACCAATTTAAATAAATTGGTTGGATGAGCAGACATCCTTGTATGTCTAACATTCCCCAATAAACCTCTCTACCAATGCCAGACCACATTTTTCCAACTGGAAAAGGGACAGACGAAGAATTAGCCAGAAATTGTTCTCTACAGTATAAACACCTCGATTTGCTCATTTGTCCAGTTTATTAGGAATTTCAAAGAAAAGCACATTGCTGTTTTGGCAGTTTTCACTAAACAGTTTTTAGGGGTGTTTCCAAGGCTATTTTCATTAAATGTTGCAGTTTCAGAGAATGGAAAGCAGGTTTTCATTAACAATAGCAATTCTTTCCTTTCCAACTCTGCTTCTCACAGGGAAATGTTCATATTGCTGTAGGTCAGAATTGTTTTTACACACATGTAATTGTAACTGGGGAAATATTTTAATGAAAGAACCAAACAAAGATAAGTCAAAAATATATCTCAGTGGGTGCTAGACGTATGCCACAGGTAAATAAATTAAGGTTAAAAATGTAATTTTTAGAAGAACAGCTGTGATGAGAGTATAGTTACTGAGCATAAAATCATTTTAATATAATGCCAACTACATGTATCACCAACTTAAGCCTTTTTCCCAGTACTATTTTTAATTTTTATGATTAGATAAGCCAATTCCTTGATTTAAGCTAGATTTGAAAATCTTATTTTTAAATTTTATTAAAATGCCTGAAGTCAATTATAAAATTAGATAAAATCTGGTAATTATTTGACTACAAAGGCCCTTCCTGTCTGCCCCAGATGCTACAACTATGGGGTGATCAAACCTCAGTCACATCATTCCAAGCTGAGAATAAAACTTTTGGACTGGCTTTAGTGTTCTCCAAATTATCTTGGCCTTGCGTACATACAACAAGAATCCTCTTGACTTGTTCAGGAGTTGAACATTTAGGAATTCAATGATTTTAAAAGCTTCTGGAATGGTGATGCTGGGAGTGCATACATCAGAAAAATTCAAGGGGAAGGAGAAGTTATTGTGTCCTCGACTGGGACACACACACTCCATGTGCTGATGTTGGGGTGGGTGTCAATTCTAACACTGACAATGAATTCCCAAGGTTTTTGATGCACCCACCAGAAGAGCAGGACCCAGACATGTTTCATCAGTAGACTGCAAATAAAACATCCAGGGAGGGAATGTTTTAGTCTTTCAGTGAGTGACTAAAAGGAACAAGACCAAATCTGTTGTCAATGCAGCCAAGGGAAACTGGGAGCAAGAAGAACTGGCTGCAAACTAGGTTTGCCTATTTTAACCACCCAGATAAGTAATTTCAGACCTTGGAGATTTCCTTCTTAAAAAATATCAATTGACTCCAGGCTGAACAGTTTTAGGGTGAAAGGAAAGCAGATGGCACAATAAAGCAGAAGAGAACTATTCCACTTCCTCTCCCTTCTGCTTTATGGCTGAGTGTTAACAGGTACATGGGCATTTGTTTGAAACCAGAATTTTGCTGTCACTGGCCATTTTTTTCCTTTTTCTGTCTCCTAATTCCATACTTTATAACCTCAAACTCTCACCTATAAGCATTTTATGGCAGCTCTTCAAAGGATCGTGATGAAAACCTTTTGCTTCACCACCAATCTTTCTCCAGCTATTCATTTCACTTGCAAAAGCAAAGAAAGCCCCAAATGAACCACAAAAAGCCATTGCTTTACCTGGAGCCAGAGCTTGTCGTGCTGTGACCACTTTCCCCCGGCGATGCACTGGAAGGTGGCGTTCTGCCCCACGTTCACCTCCACGTTCTGCAGCCGCAGGAAATGCGGGGCTTTTCCTGACAAAAGAGGCACAGGATTGTAGCCATGGTATTTTCTGAAAAAGCCTTTCCTTAAGATTTTTTCCTCCTGAGAAGCTGGGAGGCCTCAGGAACAAAATGTAAACAATGGTTATCTGCTGCTGTGGAATGGAACAGGTGCATCTGTGATTGGTCTCATGTGGTTGTTTTTAATTAATGGCCAATTACAGTCCGCTGGCTCAGACAGAAAGTCCAAGCCACAAACCTTTGTTATCATTCTTTGCTATTCTATTCTTAGCCAGCCTTCTAATGAAATCCTTTCTTCTATTCTTTTAGTATAGTTTTATTATAATATATATCATAAAATAATAAATCAAGCCTTCTGAAACATGGAGTCAGATCCTCGTCTCTTCCCTCATCCTGGGACCCCTGAGAAGACCACCAGAGAGGATGGCAAGGGTAGAGCCAGGCAGGAACCACCCCTGCTGCACCCACCCAAGCACCCAGCAAAGCCTTTGCAAAAGTGGCTTTGCAAAACAAAGCTGCCCTTGGGTGTTGAACTGCTCCCTGTAGGGAGAAGTGGTGACGGAGCTGGGAAAAGGTGGCCTGGCACCTCTGAAAATACAGATTTGGATCAAATCACAAGTTCATGGTCACTGGCACAATTTCTTATTGCCTGCTATAAAGAGTAATTGAGTCATCTCTTTTCTTCACAAAACTATGTTTCTAAAAAGGTCAAAAAAAGTCAAATGCTTTTGTGCTTGTCAAGCATGACTGACCTAAACCCCATTTTCACATGAGTTTTTATTCTTTTTCTTTTCTTGACTATCAAATATGTCCTAGACCTTTAGAATAATGCTTCATCAATATCAAATCAGATATTAAATGAAATATTCATTTAACTGACAGTATTGCATCACTGGCTTAGTTTAAGATCACTGATATCAATGTTTTGCTGACACTAAATTCAGCATTAGTTCAAAATTAAACCAGTGATATTAAAAATGCAGACATTGAGGTTTTATCACAAAGAAACTAGATGAGAGGATTATCTTTTTGATTAAATATCAGACTGAGTTAGGTCTCTATTAAACTAAAAGAATAAACAAGATTACAGCAGCAAATGCAACACCTTTAAGTGAACTATTTTCTTGCAGAAAAAGGTTTGTGCATCATTTGAAAAATTTTAGTATGATACTCTGAAAAAACACCTAAAAAGGTCAGTGTTTTTCAACAATATCTGCACATTTTCTAGTATGATTAGACACTGAAATACATCATTTCAGAGGACAATATAACCTCTCTTTGGTTGGAGCAAACAGCTTTAAAGGGAAGTGGGCATCTGTGGCCGTGCATGGCTGAAACTTGATGTACAAGTGTTTGACACATGAGCAGAGAACACATGTTCATACACCATGTCAAATGTTTTTATGTGCTCCTGTGCCCCATCCAGCACAGCTCACTGACAGCTCCTCAAGGACAGGGACTCTGCACCGTCCTGCTTTCTGGGCAGCAGGGGAGTGCATCAAGCATTACTGGGAAACTCCCTCTGGGTGACATTCAGAACATTCTACAGAATATTTCAGGATAATTCTAATATTTGTGCCTCCAGCCTAAAGTGTGCAGCTGTAAGTCAGCTACAAATACAAAGCTGTGGAGTCCCACCAATGCCAACATTCTGGTCCTTGGGTGTGCCCAGCTTCTGGAGCAAGATGTGCTGCGATGGCAAGGGGTCATTCCCACAGAGCCAAGGAGCTTTTAGCATAAGAAAAATGGATATTCCAGTGTATTGCTTCACAGGACAAAGGAAAACAAGAGGCAGCACCAGCAATACATTTATTTTTCTGTATTGCTGTGTCATTAGGGGCATTTCACTGCTTTTTGCTGACTGGTTTGCCTGCCTTTGTCATGTGTGAAGGCAAAGCCAAAATGAAGAAATAAGACCAATGATTTCAGTAACCTCCAGGGCCACCAGGATCTTCACTGTCCCCCGTGTTTTGATTTCCAACAATTGTAAAAGGAATCTGAGGGGCAAAGGCTGTGCAAGGGAAGGGAACACATGGGTGGTGTTCACCCTGGTGACTGACACTGCAGAGCAGCAAAAGCAGCACTGGGAACCAGACAGGAGCAGCATTTACAGACACTGCAGAGAACTTCAGCTTGCAATGGGCTCTGTATGCTGGGGGTTGTAAACAGATTGAAAAAAAACCCAACCAACCAACTCTGTCTCAAACATTTTGTTGCTGAGTCACCAAGAGTGCATTTAATTTTAACAAGGACCTGTATATACTTGAAGAAATGGATTCAAAATCAGTTTACCTAATTAAGCAGGGATACAACACAGCATCCTGCCTGCCTGCTTTAAATCCCATCATTTTCTTGTTGAGGCTCTGCCCCAGGGTTTGTTTAGTGGCCTCTATCCCAGTGAAGGGACCAGCAATCACCCATCACACTGAGCATTTGGGGATTTGTCTGGATGCTGCCAGATATCAGCAACATCTGGTTAATACAGACTGTAAGTATTCCTTAATGAAGTAAATGCACCCAAAGGCCTGAGCAACGAGCACATGGTAAATACAAATATAATTTACTTAAGCAGCAATTAAGCATACTGCAGTTATCAGAAATGTCCTGTTAAACTTGAGCAGAACCATGTCTGTCACATTGAAAGGCAGATGTTCTTTGACATTCTGATCACAGCAAAAACAGTTTATTTCACTCCATCTATAAGATCCATCATTTTTTGTGAGCAGCTGTCACTGACTCACTGAAACCATGAGCCAGAAAGAGGGGGCTGTTAAAAAAAATCTTTACATGGACCTGTACATTACATCCATAAAATATACAAAGTCCACAAGCCCCACTAGAGGTGGGTAAAGGAACCAAATGAGGTCAGGCTCAAAGACTGAGGCACAATGTTTTTTAAACATAAAAAAGTAAATAAATCTCAGCTTATTGTTGTGTCTGCAAAAGAAGAAATGCAGCACTAACATTTTTGAATAGTGTAATGAACCTGAATTTGTTTCTATTCCTGTATAAATGCAGTGTCTGAATAAGATTAATTTTTAATCTCTGCACAGCTTTCTGAGCAGATCTAATACATTGAAACCAACCAACCTTTGGGACAGGCCTCTTACCAAGGAAACACTGAAACAATTTGTTTGGTTGTTCTTTTCTAAAGGTATTATGAGAAGCATTTTAGATTGTTTTCTACAGCAGTAAGATTAAGAAACAATAAAACCATCAGTTTATTAGCAAGTAAAGAAGAGAGAATTCCACTAGCCATAAACTGAGAGCAGCTTTGCCTTTTGTACAATTTGCAAAAATAGAAAATTAAGCAAGGCTGACTGTCCTTAGGGGTCTTGGAGGGAGACAAGACATTTTAGTGGTGATCCAACTGGGTAAATCTCTCCTTTAGACACAAACTGTGGCCTACATCATGCTGGTACAGTCAGAAAAATAAAGAGTGCTCACTGCAGGGATGGGCGAGGACTCTGACTTCATCCACAGCTATGTACCCAGGGTGTCCTTTCAAAGAGACAGACTCAAATATCACCTGAAATACAAAAGAAAAGAAAATTCTGAGAAAGAACATTTGCATCAGTAATTTCAGCAGTCACCACATTCTTCTGTTATTCCAAGTCTGAGTCATTCAAGGCATTTTATTAACAATGGAGGGATACCAGGGCAATTCAGTGTGTGAATGCAACACCAAATCTGTTGGGGAAGCAAAACAAAGGATTAGAGCAACATTCAATAGGATTAAAGACAGCTCTGTGCATCTCTGATTTGGAAAAGCAATAAGTGTCCTGGGTATATGCACACACCTATATTCTCTTAAGAACCAGTCCAAGAACGTTAAGTGGAAAAAAAAAATTGATATCTTGCATTCAGTATGCCTTGGAAAATTGGACAAAGCACTACACGAGTCAGAATTATCTTCCTGAATCAGTGTCAATGCATTCTAGTCATTTGTAACTTCTAAAATTCACTACTAGAACACTTCAACAGAGTAAAGAATACTTAAACAGAGTTAACTGTTTAAAACTGGTGTTCAACAGCTCTTTTTGTTCTAAATAAGAGCTGGCATTCTCAGCCTGTCACTGTTCAGCCTCTTCTTTATCTCCTTCATCAAAAGATTTAATACAGTAAAAGGTTCAACTGTCCAAATATTGCCGTGGATGAAAAGTGACCAGAATTGCTGATGTTCATTTTGCTTTGCATTTGGGCTTCCAGAACATGGTTTCTTATGTTTTCATGACTTCCTAAGATCTCTTCCCCCAATTTAAAACACAGTCAGATGTGAGATCTCCTGAAATACATCCATAAGGAAAAAAAGGCATAAAAACAGGCAAAGACAAGTTAAGAAAAGCTCAGGTGCTAATAATATGCAGAACCAAAGTTCTCCTCCAGAGGGGACTGGACAACAATTAGGCTGCCCAGGAAATACTAGGAAGAAGCAAGCCACTGGAAGATAAAGTAATCCAAAAACCATTAGCAAGTGTTTTGTGTTATCAAGGTCCTTGATAGAATTTTTAGAGTATAAGAGTATAAAATAGGAGTCTTTAGTATGGACATTATAATTACTTTAGCAATTAAATATCATTCATTATAAAAATTACATTTACTGGGAAGGTCATGCAAGGCTCTACTGCAACTCCCTTCAGACCTGAATTCAAGTGCAACATTTCAGCTACAAAATCTTATTTTGGTTTTACAGTTGTGAAAAGTCATAAGCCACAACAAACTAATTCTCAATTATCTGCAAGTCAAGAACTTGATAAATTCTCCAAGGCACTGGCATCAGGTATAAGTGGATGGCAAAAGTAAGCACCAACACATAGAGAATTGGCTTTGGTTAATTACCAACATGTGCAGGGTCTCTAATACAGCACAGTCTGACTTAATAATAACCAACTCAGCCTCTAAAAAATCCCTGTCCACTGGTGCAGAATCCACTGAGTAGAGCACTCCTCTCAATTCAAGCAATATTGTTTGACTATTTTATTCTGTTCTGCTTTACATTCAGATATTCCCAGTCCTTTCCCAGTTCAAACTTACACATTATTGTCTTTTTGTGTATTTTGAAGTATCTCATCTCTATCAAAGTGAGAAGCATGGAAGCACCTGGGCTTTCCTGAAAACTGGGAATTGAGCCCCAGCATGGGGAAAGGCAGGAATAAATGTTTATGGGGCCCATTTCTGCAAATCTCATGCTCAGGGTCCCTCATGTCCTTTTCAATTCAGTTGGAAATGCAGCATGATGGTTGAGACAGGCAATGCTTTGCAATTAATAATGTTTTGCATTTAAAGGATTCCACAGAAATTAATAAAGCTGACAATACAAAGCATCACTCTTCAAAAAAGCATTCTTAAATGCTCCTGAGGTCTGCAAACACAAAGTCATTTCATGTTTCTCTCCCCCTGAACAAGCCCCCGTTGCAGCTGTGATTTACCAACAATGTCTGTGTTAGCAGCCTAGCCCAGCTCATCTGTTGTGCTACAACACTTTTCTCCAGGCATGGATCAATAACATTCCTTGCTATACATCACAAAAACACCTTCCTGGCAGGCTCTAGTGCTGCCCTTGGTGCATTCTGGGACCGAGTTCATCCTCATGGCAAGCAGTAATTCAAGATTACACGTATTACCTTTCTCCAAGAACCATTAGAGCTTTTTCTCGCTACGCTGGAAAACATTTGCAGGCTGAGAATCCAAGTACAAGTAACTCCAGGGTAGACATGATAAATCTCCCCACGTTTTTCTGTCTCAGCTAAGTGCTTCTGCAGCCAGATGACTCCTATGACCCTTGCACAGACCTCAAACACAACCTCTGGCAGCTGCTTTGGATCCCAGTTTTCCACTAGCCACATCTCCAAAGTTCAAAGTACTTGACAAAGCCTCAGACCAGGGCAGAGAGCTTCAGGTTGTTCTGCCTGGCTGAATTTTTGGTGCACATCCCAGTCCAGGATGGTGTGGTTTCCGTGCATTAGGAGGATAATTGACATTTTGCCTGATGCAGAGTTCAATATTTAGGGAAAATGTTGGTTTTGCATGGTCTTCTCAAAATACAGAAGAGGCTGTCAGGCTTCTTGTGTGCAGAGAGGTCTCCAAGAATGCAACTTTGATTTAAAGCTGACAAAGAAATAGCAAGTGTGAGGGTGCTGAGGCCCTGGCACAGGGTGCCCAGAGCAGCTGTGGCTGCCCCTGGATCCCTGGCAGTGCCCAAGGCCAGGCTGGACAGGGCTGGGAGCACCTGGGACAGTGGAAGCAGTCTCTGCCCATGACAGGGGGTGGAATGTGATGATCTTTGGGGTCCCTTCCAACCCAAGCCCTGCCAGGATTTTATTAAATAACACTGCAATGACACATTCTAGATCATGAGTGTGAAAAACAAGACACTTCTCAGGCAGCAACACACCCAGGTTTTGTCATCCTCCCACCTCTGGACTTATTTAGTCAGAAGTGTTACTTTAGGCTGGCAAATACCAATAATTTTCCTCTTCAATTTTTCAAGCTTCAAGTTCTCTTTTTTTCTTTTTACTTTTTCTTAAACCTTGCTTAATTGTAGAAACTCACTGGACTACCAACAAAGGGATTCATAAAACCAGAGGCTGAAACCAGTCTACTAGACCCCCATAATATCCAGGAAACATCTCAAATTTTAAAAGCTATGCTTAACAAACAAAAATACAAGGATGACCAGAAGGAAACATCACTCTCACTCATCACAAATTTAAAAAGAATCCCCTTGCATTTCTAGGAAGGAACTACTCCTGGGCAGGTACTGCTGCCTTCCAATCCATTCAGTTTTGTGCTTCAGTAGAAAATTCTTGTTTGATTTAAAGGATTCTTTTGCTCAAGAAAAGCAAACTTGACCTGCCAAAGTACTTGTAAAAGACCTAAGTGAGGCTCAGGAAGCCTCCTATTGATATATCTGAGAGCAGGATCCCTCTTAGTGTGAGATCAGACTGCCTTTTGCAAGTTTTTCAAGCACCGATTTTCTGGGTGAAAGATCATTTCTGTTATCTCTGTGGAGCACCAAGGATGAAGCAAATTCTGCTTCATGCCCGGGATCATGTTAATATGAATGGAGTAGGAGCACTCCAGTGTGCCTTCAGAGCAGTCACAAGTTGTGCACTGCCCTTAAAACACCATTTTCCACACATTTGCATCTCTTTATCCTTCCCTCTCGCCCGCCTGGTGCACTCTGTGGATTCTCCTGGTATCCACAACTCTTTCAGAGGCAGAACATTAAAGCATCTTCCTCCAGCTCAGATTTTACAGACCTCCTACCCAGTTATTAGAAGCAAGAAAAAGAGAGGCTTTTCTACCTGCTGGTTTTTATACACAGACTATTTGCTGCCTTTTCATAGTTCATTCTATCCCGGTGCCTGTTTCACTCATGGCTTTTATTAGTATCACATGGACATCAAATCTCCTGCAAGGTTTAGGATGCAATTACCTCCTAGGCTTTTTTTTTTTTTTTTGGTGTGTGTCTTGAATATAAAACAAGACAAAAGTACCCCTTCAACCACTAAAAAGCAGTATGTGAGTCCATTATGTGTGAACAATCTAACTGAAATTAAAACAATGGCTGCAAAGTTGCCACATGAATTTTGAAGCAGACAACTAATAAGTTGGTGTAAAACTAATATAACTAAAAAATAGTGTAGCCATTACATTCCTTGGCTTTGTCGTTGTATAAAAAAAAGTTATCTTCTGACAGAATAAATAAAGATGTGCTAGAAAGAGAAGGAGCTGAGGATCTAGTGAAGAATATCTACATATGATATGGTACAAGAATTTATTAGTACCTCATGTCCTTACACCCCTTGTATGGGCACAAGATGCAAAGTCAAGTCCAAAATTGTTCCTTCTTATGGAACCAAGGTCCAAAATTAATCCAGGGAGATTTATACAAACTATAGATATATATCTAGAAACTGTTTTGTTTGCAGTCACACGGTGCCACAGAAAGTGCCAATACAAGTGGCAATTTCACCACAAGTGGGTCTTGTCAATAATTGCCTCCCATCCATCAGTGTGGCCTGCCAAAAACTAAAGAAAAAAGTGAGGAGGAAAGAAATAGTCAAGCTGCCTATATATCCACTATAGGTGAATTTATTCTGAGAGGAAAATTCATGGAGGGAGGTGTCGATTTTCAAAACTAACGAAGGGGAGAGAGAGGGGAAAAATATCACAAACCCCTACCTGGTAGAAATGTGGCCAGAAGGTGCTGATGGCCAGCTCAGCCTTCACCCAGCCCTCAGTCACCACTCCCGACACGTTCCAGATGGGGTTGCCCTGGGGGCCCCCGTTGACCTTGACGTAGACGTTGAGGGAGCCGGGGCTGGAGCGGTCGCGGCTGGACAGGTAATAGTGGAAATCAATGCAGTGGGTGTCATTCTCCTTCAGAGTGGGCAGCAGCAGGTGAGCTTTCTGCCCTGATGCTCTCCCAGAGCTGTTCACCATCATGAAGGAGCCTGCAGAGCGAAGGAAAAAGAGAACAGAGAGGGTTTGGTTGGATTTTTAGGTGTAAACAGCTATGTTTGAAAATTCAGCCTTTTACCACCCACAAAACAAACCTTCCTCTGAAGGAAGCAGCTGTTTGGAGCTAGTTGTTAGGGAGAGAAAGGACATTAAAATTGCAGGGTATATAGACCAGTAGATTCAGGGCTAGCTAGAACCACTTTAATTAAATAACTTGCAAATCAAAATAGAAATGCTGGCTTGCTTGTATTATTTTATCACCTTGTGATCACACAGTCGCTCTAAACAAAAGCACGTTCCCACTTCAAGCAACAGCCAGGTTCTCCTGCTGCACACTGTGCCCCAAAGGCACATTCAATAACAGGTGAAAAGTGACAGGATGAGAGGAAACAGCCTCAAGTTGCACCAGGGAAAGTTTAGATTGGATATTAGGGGAAAAATCTTCATAGGAAGTGTTGGAAAGCACTGGAATGGACTGAGGAGCAACCATCCCTGGAAGTTTTCAAGAAATGTGTGTATGTGGTGCTTGAGGATGTGGTTTAGTGGTGAGCATGGTGGTTTGGTTGATGGTTGATTTGATTATCTATAAAAGTAATTTCTGACCTTAACAAGTCTATGATTCAACACTAAAACTACAACAGAGCAAGCTCTCAGCTGATATTTGCCTGCATCAACCAATACCCTTAATTCCAGTCCATATTTGTGAACCCTGGCACCTGAATATTTGAAGGTCATGTTAAGAAAACCCCAATTTTCAGAGCCCAACCAAGTGAGGGATGTCGTCAGAACATCAACATCTTTACTTGTAATAATGCAACAGGACAATAATTCATGTGGGAGGGAAGGGTAGGCTGAATTTAGGGAGGGAAATGTATATTGAGGCAATTTATGAGTTTGTTAACCTTGAAGTCAGCATCATATTAACTGTGGCACTCAATGTTGAACTCACATTTGGATTCATCAAGCAGTTATTTTATAGCACATTGTGTCTCCACTCATCTCCTCACAGATGCATCAAGGTGACAAATGTCAGCAATAAGGGAGAACATGATGAGAGTTATTTGATTCAATTCTGGTTACAGGATCTCCTTTATGTGGGTGCAGACACTCACACTCAGAACTAAAGAAAACACTGGGATGGGGAAGGGGGAATCTGTGTGTCAGCAGCCAGGCATGATAATTTTTAATCAAACACAGCCCTCTTGACACTCCTGGCTCTGATGCTGCTGCCAAGCCACACTGCAGATGTGTTTGTGTGCTGGCCTCTTGCAGTTCACAGATTCAGATTGAGTTTGAAAAGCCCTGCCTCACTTCTGACCTATTGACTTTCCCTTTTCCTCACCATAGCACGTGACTCGGAAGAGCCAGGCAAACATTTGGATCAATTCTGTGCTGTGAACAGTCATATATTATGAATTTGTAACAGCTACAAGCAACTTTCTCTTAGAAAATTTTTCCCCCTGTGTTTATATGATATATGTTCATTTTGTAAAGGAACAACAGGAGGAAGTCAATTAAAAAAAAAAAAAATTATTAAAGTCACACACTGTAAAGACCTTGGAAAATTCCAGTGCAATGCAAGCACAGATGAGGAAGAGGAAGAGACTCTAACAAAATTTATAGGCAAGATGGTCTCTGGCAATGCTGCCTTTCAGTGGAAATGAAGGAAAAACAAAAAACAAAATGGTCCCAAGTCAAGAAATTCCAGATTCTCAGAAAGAACTTGGAGAAATGTTAGAGCTGAATCCAAACTTTCTGGTTTTGGTCTAAAAATTAAGATCCTGACAAATGTCCATTGCTGATGTAACTCTGACCCCAGTCAACCATAAAATACTCTTCTTCAGCATGCAATGTATACACAATACTCTTAAAAACCTACTCAAATAAACTTTTGAGGGACAAACTTTTGACACTTGGGTTCAGTTCCTAAGAGCTGAGAACATTTATAATCAGCAAGCAGAGATGCCAGCAGGCCTGGAGAGGCAGCACAGGCTGTCAGCTGAGGGAGCAGCCTGGGAACCTGACCCAGCCAGGCTTGGGCAGGCTGAGTGGGACACACAGATCCACCAGGGCTGGAGCTGTGACACCCAGATCCTCCCTCTGCTCTGCAGCCAGGATGGCAGAGCTGGAGGGTTCACCTGGAGAAGAGAAGGTTCCACAGAGACCTTAGAGCACTGTCCAGTGCCTAAAGGGGCTCCAGGAGAGCTGGAGAGGGACTGGGGACAAGGGATGGAGGGACAGGATAAGAGGGAATGGCTTTAAGGTGAAGGAGGGGAGATTTAGATTGGAAATTGGGCAGGAATTGTTCCCTGTGAGGGAGCTGAGGCCCTGGCACAGGGTGCCCAGAGCAGCTGTGGCTGCCCCTGGATCCCTGGCAGTGCCCAAGGCCAGGCTGGACAGGGCTTGGAGCAGCCTGGGACAGTGGAAGGTGCCCCAGGGACTGAATTGGCTTTAAGGTCCCTCCCAACCCACTGTGGGATTCCAGGATCTCTGCCAGTACAGAGTTGCAAGAACTGCTCTTCTGCAGAGAATTTGGGAGGGAAGACCATGGAAAACCACAGAGTAAGGGTGGCAAGGTCTGCAGGAGTCCAACAGCTGCTGTGAAAGGCTCTGCCTGAGGCTTTTCACTGAAGTACAGTGCAGACAAGTTCTCCATGTGCCAGATCCCACCCCGGGGGAGGCAGGTGCAGCCCAGAATCACTCCAAGGACAGCAGAGCCCCTGAACATTCACAACGGTTTGACCAAGTGCCCCCACACTGGGGAGACACCCAGGAAAAGGGATTTTTACACAGTAATTGATTGCACAGCATTCCACTTCTGGCCATGCCTCTCAACTTTTCTCTTTTTAATTTGGATAGTATGTAGATTATCCTGCCCTAAAGAACTGCTCTCATCTGTGCTGTGTCTAACACAATGCAGCCCTGAACTGCACTGGGGGAGGGAAGTGCTTCAATGACAGCAAAAGTTAGGGAGTATTTCACTTTTACAGATCCGTATATAAAAATAACGAGCTTTCCTCTGGGAGAAAAAACATCAGCTTTTTTATAAAAAAGTTCCATGCAATAATTACAATTTTATTTTTTGCCACCCACAAAATAATGAATCACAAGCTATTCATGGCCTTTTGTGCAAGTGCTGACAGTTCTGGGGAGAGTGGGGAACCTGAATCCAGCAACTGACAACACCAACAAGAAAAATACCTATCCACCTAAAAACACGTATCAAAATAATTCGTCTTAATTACCAAAAAAAAATCTTGCAAACAATTGTCATGGATAAATTATTCCCAGCTTCCTATTTATAACATTTGATTTTGTTTAATACAATATGTGTAGAGATACAGGAGGAAATCCTATAAGAAACACAACTTTATCAAGTCCTGATAAGAGGTATTATTTTATGACAATGGAAAAGATGAAAAATATCCACTTACAGAGCCATCTCTGCCAGAGAAAATAACTCACACCTTGTTTAAAGGGATTTGGGATTTGTTCCCTAGGAACTCTACCACAGTTCCTTTCTTTCTGCAGAGCTTGGAGTGGCAGCTTCCCCACAAACCCTTCCCTGGGATACCCCAGGCACAGCTCACCCCACAGGATCCAGAGAAAAACCTCAAGCCTGGCCATCCTAGGGGCTGAAAACTTGTGATTCTGTCAGGGTAATCACTGACATAAATAATATATGAATATTACAAAAAATTATATCTATGTTTATATATATATATATAAATATATATATGTATATATAAAAATATACATATATATTTTATATATATAAAAATATATAAAAATTATATTTATATCTATAAATATACATATATATAATTTATATATTATAAATCTATAAATATAATATTTAATATAAAAGTCAACTGTGAATAAATTATACCCAATATCCTATAAATTGACTCCAAATAGACTTTTTTTCCTTTTTTTTTTCCTTTTTCTTTTTATAGTGTGAATTTGAACACGTATCCTGTCCTCCAGGACTTTTTCACAAAGTTGCTCTTCATGCTCCAACATCAACAGATGAGATCCACTCTCCTATTTACAAATTTCCAAATTTGTCTATGGAACTTGTGTGGGGAAGATCCATCACTTAGGAGCAGGTGAGAGATCATGAAAACAGCTCCCACCAGGAGAAAATAAATAAAAGACAAGCCAGCCTTTTAAAGACAAATGTGGTTTTCCTCATTATCCTTAATGAAAATTGACATATTGTGATTTAGGGTCTGACAGCCTTCTTTAGGCTGAGCACAGAGCTGAAGCTGATGGGACTTATTCTCAAATTATAGGCCTATGTGTGCAAATAAAAGAGATACCATCTGCTCTGGCACCAACAAATCACTTGTCACAGTTTCCACTCATACAAAGGACTAAGGAATGAGTTAACATGTCACAAATGGAAATTATTGACTAATAGATGACTGAAAGCCTCCTGAATGTCTCCAGGCAAGAGTATGAATAAAACAAAAGGTATCTTGGAGAAACTCTTGTTTAGACTGTTGCATATCCAAATGGGGGAAAAAAGAAACTATAATATTATTGAGTTTCATTGTTTTGTTTACTTCCTTACAAAGTTCAAGTTTCCAATACTACACTAAACTGAAAAAAAATGAAATTTGGAGGAAAAATTATCTATGCTGGATAAAAGTTCTTTTTTATGTTCATTTGACAGAAAAGTATAAGCTCATTCAAGCAAATTGAGCATAAGGTCAATTAAACATGGTGTTCTTGGATCAACAGGTTAAATTAATTAATATCTTGCTGGTTTTATCCTGACTATGTAAAAATGAATGCTTTATGCTCACATCAGTCAGAAGCAAGAAGGACAGGGAGACTGTAAATAAATTCATTTTCAAAAATCCTTTCCAACGGCAGCAACATAAAACGCCACTCTCTCCTAGTTATTAAACATACCACTGAAAATTGGGGAATTAAACCATGAAGTGCTCTCTAGCTGGCCATAAATTTCAATTTTTCCCCTGCTTGGTGGATAATGATGCCTTGATAAGCGTCCTATTATTGATGCATCTGCAGCCCAGCTCCCGTTTGCGGAGCCGAAACGCCGCTCTGCAGCAGATGGTGGCTATTGTGTTTACACATCAGCACTTTATGTTTGCCTTCTCTCACGTCTGCAGTAAAGAGAAGGCTGTAATTGAGTTTTTAATGGCTTTGCACATTGTTCATTAAGTTTACACGAGTGTGCTCTGACAAATGGCAGCTGAAGGAACGCGGAGCCGCCGGCAGCGCCCGGCAGACCTTGGCTGGTGCTGTCTCACTGCTGGCTTTGAAGAGCTGGGCTTGCTTCAAAAGTCAAATTACAGCAACCAGGAAAGACTTGAAAAAGAAGCTGTCAAAATGCTCCGCTGCAAAATGAGGCTTCTAAAAGCCCGAGCGCCAAACCCAGGTGTACGGTGTTGTTCTAAAGAGCAGACTCTTCCTGACATGAAGATGCAGGTTTGCAGCAGGTGCACCAGCCTGTTTTGAGACACAGTTGTGTTTATTGCCAGAGAACAACTCTATCTCCCAGAAAGTGAGTCTGACACCTGTCCTTGTTAAGGCAGAACAAAGCAACGTGGGATAATCTGGGCTGAAGGGGCCTCAGGCCAAGGCCCTGCTCAAAGCAGGATCAGCCCTGAGCTTACCACTGAGCCTTCCACACCTCCCCAGAGCATTGCCCATCCCCAGCCTCCTCCACTGCTTCACTACCCTCTTATTTTTCTCCCTTTTATTCAACCCAAAACCTCTCATTTCCAGTTAGATCCTCTGTCTCTCATCCTCCAGGCACCTGCTGTGGTACAAACTAACTCAGTGCTCCTGATCTCCTCCTGGTAGGAAAGGATTTGTGAGGCGAGGCTTTGCTTTGCAGGAGTGCTCTGACCCTTTCCCAGTATCCCATTCCCAGGGAACAGGACTGGGGTCACTTCCCTACCTCATACACTGAGCCTTTCCCTTCATCCACCTCTTTTTCACAGGCATGTGCAGAAGCTCAGATCAGAACAAGAAGTCTCTCTGAACTACCTTCAAGTCACTCTGAAGGTCACAGAACAGACACTGAACATTCCATATGTTAAGTATGACAAAATATGTTTGTGGTCAGCACAACAAAATTCCATCTACCTCCACAGTAGGTTTCCAGCAGTGGCAAAGCAGCCACTTTAAGCAGAATATAAGAATTCTTCACAGGGTGCTGTGAAGCAGAATTTACCATTCCAATCTTCTGAAAATCAGTAATATAAAGATTTTTTTGAAGTCAAGAGCTGCATTAACCCCATTTATTAATTAGCCACAGAATGATCTTTCTCTCATCATTTTTGTTGAGTCAGGAATAAGACTCTGTCAATGAGCTCTGGAGTTTGATTATACATTGTGCTGGGGAAAATAAATGAATATTTCCAAGCACTTTAAGGTTCTGTAACTTAATTTGTAGCTATTTTACAAAATTTATGATTACCTACCTGCTGCACACTTCCCACATTTTTACATCCAGTTTTCTGTATAACACTGAGAAAAGGCTCAGAAATGTCTTCCCCTCACTGATGTACTACAGACAGCAGCGTTTGTACAAACCCAGGAATTCTAAATCTCATAAGCATATCCCTTTTCCCTGTATTAGGGCAAAATCAAACCCATGGGGTTTAATTCTTAAATGTGAGTCATACTGAATTAATTTAGCTGTGAAATTGTTTGATTCGCTGATAAATATGAATATAAATGGCAATGAGCTCAGTATCATTCATGAGGACAATTCATTCACTTGGGAAATAGTTGGATAATAGGGAAGAATTTTTTAAAGAGACAGCCTGCTGCTTGTAAAAAGCTTTTCTTCTGAAAATGAATGTTATTAAAAGTATTATGATTTGGGGGGATTTTTGTAAGAAAAATCTTCTCAGAATGAGACTGACCTCATATTACCTCAAATATTTGCTGTAGATATTTAAAGTAAAGAGTGTCACATAAACACTTTTCCAGTCCTCCCCGAGAAATGAAGTGTGTGCAAAAGTGGGTCTGCTTTGCCCATTTCCAAAAGGCCTGGGGAGGGGAGAAGCTTGCAACGCCTTTGCTTTATATATAAAACCAAATAATTCTGGGCCTGTGCTCGGAATTACAAAAGCAGGTTTCCCACAGGTCCATAATTGCCAGCTGCAGACTCTTCCACTGATTGCATGGCCTGAGCCATGGAATGACTGAGCCATGCAGGACTGCTGCATTTCAGTGTGCGCCCAGATCCTGCTACCCATAAAACACCAGTGCTTTGTTATCAAGCTCCACTCCTCTTACAAATGCTGCCCAAAGCCTGAATCACGGTGACCCACAGGCACTGAAAGATGTTCACAACCCAGAATTGATGTCTTATGAAGGCTGCACCCAAGATGAACCAAAATGGTCCCAAAATGCACGGCCGGGCACGGGGTCTGTCACTGTGATCAGTTCTGCTCCATTTGCACCTTGCAGTTCATTGTCCCATCCCAGCTTTAGCCCAGGCAGTCCCACCCTGCTTGTTTTTCTCTCTCCAGCCCACGGTGTTTGTGCTCTTGGGCTGAGATTTGGGTCGTTTGTCCTTGGTGCCCAGCTGGAGCAGGAAATGTTTTGTGTCCCTGCTCTGTGCACAGAGCTCACCATCCCCTCATGTGAAGCTCAGAATTACACACTAAAGCAATACAGAAACTGAAAAATACAATAGCTAAAACCTGAGGCATCAGAATTGTCTCCAGCCAAGTGGCAGCTTCCCTTTATCCCCTCCTCAAATTAATGCTGAAGAAAGGAACATTTACAACATTTACTGCAGAGGCTTCACCAACCTGGATGGCGAAGACTAAACTACCCCTGACAGAAGGAGCAAGGCAAAACTACATAATGGATTAAAAAAAAAAAAAAATAAAACACATTTTAATGACTTTCTGTGATTCAGAGTCACCAAACCCTCTTCAACTACAAAATCCATATGGGAGGTGGTCAAGTGACAAAAAAGCCAACAAATGCCTAATTAGCAGAGGGCTTTAAGGGGGATAATGGGATTCCTGCAAGAGGCTGTGAAGCAGGGACTTGGGAAGGACTGCATTTGTTAATGGGATGCTCTTTTAACCTTGCAAGATTATTTAAATCAATAATAAAAATAGCTGCTTCTGTTGTTAAAAGCATTCTTCCAGCAGTTTTGTGCAACTTTTGGTCACAAAAGGCTGGCCTTGACAAGGACAGCCAATGACACAGACTGAGAGATTTGCAATAGAAATATAAAGTTCAGGACTCAGGTTCTGACTTCATCATTTCCTCAGTGACACAGGTTTTTATTCTTTATTGTCCAGAAGAAAATTCAACTGAAACATGAAGACAGGACTCCTAAGAATAGCAATGAAAAGCAGCACTTGGGAGAGTGAGAGTGTCCAACACAGAAGAGACAAGAGGACATTTTTAAGCACAGGAGGGACTTATTGCCTCAGTTTTTCACCAAGGCATGATCTTGAAGTGCAAGAAAACCGACTGTAACACCTCAGAAGTGACAAGGCAGAAAAAAGAAATAATAGCTCTATTGCCTGTTTCTGGCCTCAGCTACAGGCCAGAGTGGTCTCCAGTAGTCTGTACTCAGTATAGAAACCTGTTGGATCCAGTGTGGAAAATCAGCTCAAAAAAATGAATTCTCATTGTTGTGGACACAAGCACAGCAATGATACCTCACTGCACCTCCAGCCATTTGTTCTAAGACATTTGTTGAGTCAGTGAGCTCCTGAAGGCATTGACATCAAACATTTCCTGTCTATAACAAGCACTGCACAGTTTATCACAAAGATTCACGGCAACATTTCTCACTTCAGTGGTGCAAGGTGATCCAGCATGGCTTTCCACCTGCATCTCTGGAGCACAGTCCTTTCCTCCTTAAAAATCACCAGCTGGAATAGCATCAGAACTCCAATCACATTTTTCTCTCCACCAAGAAACATTTTTATTTACAACATAAATCATTGTCCATGAGGATTCAGGAGAACACCTTTGCTCTATAGCTACAGCCTGTGGCAGCTCTTCTGTGTATCAGAGAATCCCAGAATGATTTGGGTTGGAAGGAATGTTAAAAAACATTTAATTCCACATTCTTTCCAAGGGAAGGGACCCATTCCACTGTCCCAGGTTGCTCCAAGCCCTGTCCAACCTGGCCTTGGACACTTCCAGGGATGGGGTGTCCACATGCACAACATATCTCATGCTTCTCTCTAGAGTCCACTACTATTTCTAGAATTTTCCTCCCATATTCTGTAAACTTTTCTTTAATAAAAGCCCAATTGTCACAGCTGAGAGCCTGGGTTCACTGAGAAGCAAAAACTTATGTGTGCTGTAGAATCAGAAACAATTCTATAAATCTCAGCAGTGAAAAACCTTTTTAATAGACTCATTGCCAGCATTCACTATTGCTAAGGTCACTGCAGTAGTTTCCTTCAACAGTGTCCTTATTCTATTATTTACAAGCATGGTATAAATTGTTTGGCAGGGATATTTTAAAAAAGAGTCCATTAACAGTGGAGTTACACCAGTCTATCAGGTAATGGCATTTGTAATAAAAACCCATACAATTTGCTGTAAACAATAGTCAGGAATTCTCTGCAAATTTAATTTTGTAATGTGATTATCTTTCAAAACTGATGAAAATGTACACTAAACCTTGCAAACTGAAGAGGTTTATTTGCTTTTCATTTCCAGTAGCCTGACAACTACTTATCCTACCAATCACTATCTTACCACTCTGGTAAAATATAGGCAGTTTATTTAAACAGCTAATAATGTTTATGTAATTAAATGGGCAAGTAAAAATAGGGGTAATAGCCATTATCCAGTATAATATCTTCATTTAATGACATCAAAATTCCTGTTCTTAACACCCAAGAGCTTTATTGCAGCTGAACCTTGAAAGAAGTCCCAGAGACATTGTGGGGACAGGAGTCCCAGCCTCTGCTCGAAGGCTCTCCCACAGATGTTGCTCAAGAAGGCTCAGGATTCAGCAGAATTCACCATCCCTTCCTCCTCTGATTTAACCTGGGGCATAACCTGCTGCCAAATGCACCTCTCTCTCTCAATACTAACAGGAGAGGAGTTCAGAGGAAATGGTCAGTGCTTTTTGAGCAAGTAATTGCTGCTTATTTTGTGTGCCTCAGCTTTGTATTCAAACACGGTGCTTATTTGAAAAATTAAATTCTGTATCCTGTCAAAACCCTATGGTTAAAAATAAAAATCTCTCCAACCAGGTGGATATAGATGCAAAGAACACATGTTTTAGGTTGGTGACTACAAGCAACTGAATAATTAAATCACTGCATCACAGCCACTGCAACATCAACTCTCCTTGGAGGGGGCAGCAAGCCAAAAAAGTCTGTTGTTTCCCAGTGTAAAACCTCTCTCCAGGAAGAGGATCTGATATGCTTAAATGTACATAGATCTGATATGCTTAAATGTACATGACATGCACAAAATTTGGATTAAAAAGTCATGTTTCCAGTGCTCTCTATCCCATGAAGATCTGACTTATGTAATGGTGAAAAGACACAGAAAAGAACTTCTAATAGCACATGATTATCCTCACAGACTGCTCTGCATCACCCAGATCCAGTGGCTGATCAATTAAGCCATTACAAATTTAACAAGAGTCCTTTGCCAGGGCAGCCTTTGTTCTCGACTTTTATTTTGTGTTCATCTTATTTTCCAACTTAGTTTTTTCTCTGAAAACATACTTTTATTTTTGCCTAATCCTCTCCCCTAACAACACTTTAAAAGATAAAGGACAGACTGTACAAACTCCATTCTGCCCCCTTCTCCCTTCCCAAAGATGCAGCAGCTGTTGGCTGCAGCCTCATGTGTGAGAGGTGCATGGATGAATGTTTCCAGGTTCACAACAAGGAATTACAATTATAACAATAATTCATAATTGAATTTATTTAATTTGGCTACTCCGGAGCCGCTGAGGTTGGATGCTCTCAGGTGGTTACCCTGGTGTTGTTCAAGGTTCTCAGTCTGCTGTGTCTAAAAAAAGCCTCTGTGTCTCCAAAGCCTCACAAGACCATCAGCTGAGACAGCTCTACCCAGAGCCTCCTGCTCGTGGCAAGTTAATAAACTGTGCTTATCTTCGTGCTGCTGTGGTTAATTAAAACTGACATCAAATCTAAATTGCTGGGCCAGTTGGACCCTAAAGGTTGAACCAACAAGGGCTTTGTGGAAACCGCTCCTGAATTGCCTTTGGCATCAGCCAGGCAGCTGCCAGAAGTATTTTGGTGCAAACATCACTTTCCTGGGCAGCACTGAGCTCCACAGCTCAGGCACATATTTATTTTCAATACATTGGGCTCAGTGTTTGCTTAATCATTAAAGACAAATAGCTAAATATATTTTATTACATAATTCTAGAGTATTAGGAGCGGTTTCCATGTCAGCCAGAATTAAATGTCTCATTAGCAGGCATGCAGCTCCATTGCCAGCCAACATTTATGTTCTCTGCAGCTCAGCTAACATTTCCATATGTTTTGTATATGCAACATTTTCTAGGAAACTGCAGAGGGATTATTACCTTTTCTATTTGTGACAGAAAGCACATATTAAATGTAATGCCAAAAGGCAACCAGAGCAAATGATGTCTGAAAAGGAATTGTGTCTTCAGTTTTACATAACTCTGCTCTAACCATATGGTCACTTCTGTGTACATCTAAGAAATCAACACTACAGCTCCAAACTCAGAATATGTTAAAGGTCAAAGGCTGAGCTATTTTTTGCACCAAATTTTCAACTTTGATGAGCTCAGTTTCTGAGCACTGGGTGCTGCTGAAGTCACTGCTGCTATTCTGGGAGCGCTGCAGCACAGCCAAGGATGGAATTTGGCAGAGTGGGCTCAAAAATAATTAAGGCCATCTCACAAGCCACCACAGAGGATGACAGCACAACAATTTCTGCAAAGGAGCAGCTCCAGAGTGCCAGAGCAGAGGCTGGTGCAGCCCCAGAGGGGTGTGCTGGCACGGGGGGAAGGAGCCACGGCCAGCCCACGCCTTTCCCAGCTGTGATCACCCGCATTTGCTCATTCCCATGGGAACCAAATTACACCACATTTTTCTTCTAAATTCACGGTTTGTTTGCCTATCTTAACTCCTGTTAGAACTGCAGCACCTAAACAGGGGGGCTGCTACCAGTACCCTCTTTTCCAGGGGATTGTAGCATTCAGGGGGACAATGTCCGGCTGAATGGTTCTGAGTTATATTTCCAAATAAAAGAGAAAAGGAAATGCCAGCTTGAAGCAGCTCAGTGCCCACAGTGGCTGGTCCTGGTGTTCACAGAAGGTGCCTAAGTCTCTGTGTTAACAGAAAAATTTAATCCAAATAGCAGCGATTTCTGCATCAAATCAATAATTTGGTGACTGGTTCACACCACAACACAGTACTTGTGCTTAAAGAAATCTGAAAACACACAGTTATAATTAAAGATTATTAAACTATATCCATCATTACACCAAAGTCCAATCATTATTTATGGAAACATCTGATAGCACTGAAACTTGACAAGTATTTCTGCTCAAATATCTTGACACTTGTGTTGAGTAACAAAGCATTTTTTGAGTAGCTTGAAACATGCTGCCTTTGAGCCACTGCACACTTGCCCCTGTTTTAATCAAATAGCCTCAGAACACTTAAAGGACACACAATTTGCAATATTTTATCATGTTTCACTTCTTGGTCTTTTTGATATTAGGCAGAAACAGGATTACCAGTATCTACAAAGGCTGTTAGTCCCATGTGCTTTCTGAGCTGGATGCCTGTGTAAACATTTTTTACTAAATTGCCCAAAAGTACAGAGAGATTTATTTCCTGTGGACTGCAGTTCATTTAGAAATAAACAGCGTTATGTGCATGTTGTTAAATTTTTATTAGAAATTAATGGTATCTACTGAATCACATTTTCTGGTCCTGATTTTCCTGCTGAAAACCAACAGGGCAGGATACTACCAGAGCCATTTTGAGCTCTGCAGGCCATGGCAGATGGACTTGATAGCACTGCTTGGATGGGAGCTTCAAATACTGTAACTGCTGAGTTCCTTGGTCCATCTAAATCTACCTTTTTTCCCGTGGTTCCTGCCACAACAAAATAATTGGTTCAGATGGTCAGGAATACACTGAGTTTGTAGAGTAAGCAGAGTTCATAGTATTCACAAAAAAATCAGAAGTTTTTTTATGAGAAACTGCCCCCAGCCTGTCCAAATCTGATGAGCTGCTAGCTTATCTCGATTTCCTCACAGCTCCCCACACCTTTTTCTCTCAGTGCTACTCTAGTTATCCAATTGTCCATATTTTCTCACAGAATGGAATTTAATGCATTATTAGGAAGGACATTTGGGACATCTGTTGTGAACCCTCTGACACTTTTGACTATTTGCTGTCTGCACTCACCTTCAAAACCCACAGGAAGTTTTGTTTCCCCCTGAGGATTACTTTAGATAATAAACTCTGAAAGGTATTTCAAAAGCTCTGAAATAAATCCAGTTTAAATCCATTATTACACTGGCACAGTAATTTCTGCACAATAGAAAGTCAGAGTTTTCCTCTGTAAAGGTTCTGATGGTGAGTCTGCTGTGCTGGACCCACCTTAAATGAATTCATCTTTTTATTATTGTTTTGATTATGTTCTCTCCAAGCTTCCTGAAATTATCCCCATTTTCTCTTCTTCAAAGAAAAAATTCCCACTGCTTTTCTATTTACTGCTCAATTAAACAGCTATGAAAGAAATACATCAGCAAAGCAGCCACTTCACTCCAAAATCCCCTCAGATGATCCAAGACTTTGTTGTTCCTCACCAAAATGATAACCAGCCGTTTGCCCAACACTTCCTCGCTCTGACATCCACCAGAAAGGTCCATAAAAAGACACAGTAATTTCTAGAATTAACACTAGTGCAAAGTAATCATTTGGAGCCTCTGAAGCGTGCATTTTTCTCTAAGTGAAGCAGCTAATTACTGCTGTTCTCACTGACTCACCAGCTCCCATTTCCTGCAACTAAGAGATTTAAATAAACCTAGAATCTCCTATTCTTATTCTGAGCTTCTCTCTTCACCCCAGTTTCAAGTCCCTACACTACAGTTTGGAATTATTCTTAGCAGACTCCTTTTCATTTTGGAGAGCTGAATGCCATTTTTATCCTCAAACTTCACATTTATTTGAAAGGCTGAGAGATTTGGGCCTACTCAGCCTGGAGAAGAGAAGGCCCTGGGTAGAGGTTAGAGCCCCTTCCAGAGCCTAAAGGGGCTCCAGGAGAGCTGGAAAGGAACCTGTGAACAGGGGGAATAGTTTTAACTGTCAGAGGGCAGGGCTAGATGGGATTTTAGGAGAAATTCCTCCCTGTGAGGGTGCAGAGGCCCTGGCACAGGGTGCCCAGAGACCCAGAGAAGCCGTGGCCGTGCCTGGATCCCGGGAAGAGGGAAAACTCAGCAAAGAGAAACCTGTAATGATGAATTTAAGCTGAAAACTCAGCTTAAACTGACAAGTTCAGGGCATGGAGCTTAAACACTCATTCCATGCATGTCAGGATCCACGAGGTCTGCTCTGCTCCATTGGGATTAGGAGCAGAACTGAAAAACTCTGCACATTTGGGACCATCACTTCTGCAGGGAAGTGCTGGGAGAAAAACTTGTTATTACTGGGAGGGCACTTGAGGTGTTCACATGACAAAGCTTCACCTGTCTGTTACTGGTGATGTTCCTCATGGACACCAGGTGTGATCCCTTAAGCAATATTTTGGTTGTAGCAAGGTTCCTGTGCAAGGAACCTCCAACTATTGACTTTATCCCTACATGGGGGATGTGTATGCATGGAAACTGCTCAGAGCTGCTTCAAAACATGTGGGAATAGATAGGTAACACTGAACCTGCAAAGACAGCAAGGTCACAGGGTGTATAATTGGAAAAAGCCTTAGAAAATATATAAATATATGCTGATAATATGAGTGTCTTCCTTAATGGCTTGATAGCACTTGGCATCACAATTCCAGTTTTGAACCAAGGAGAGCTTTTCCAAACTGCATTCAGGATTTTTAAGGATTACATTGATTTAGGGGAAAACCCCAAAACCCTATACATATATATTTTAATTCTAAAGATAAATAATTTTCATTGCTGTTTTTAAAAATAAAGACAATGGTTAGGGGTGGAATGAGATCTCTGTGTTCTCTTCCAACCCAAGCACCATGATTCTGTGTTTGAAACACATCCAGATCTACACTACAGCTGGCAGTAGCTTCCTGTGTACAGGCTCATCTTAATTCTTCCACTGGAAGCAATGACAAGATCTGCATGCACTTCAGTAAAAAAGCAGCTCTCTGACACACTTTCAATTCACTAATTCTATTTATCAAAATTGCTGTAATTTAAGCAGGTGTAAAACATTTGGGGGGATTACACATTTTGCTCATTAACAGACAAAGAATACCAAGAGATGTTCCTGGCATAAATAGGAATAAAAACTAAAATGCTAAATTAAACATCTTGGAACAATATAAAACACTGTGGTTTGATTGGATGCTAGGCAATTACAGATGGCCAAGAGGTAAAGTAGAAACTTCTGTCATGTTTTAGAACCTGAATGCAGCTTCAGTCCTGGCAGGACTTCAAAAGGGAACAGAGATTTTTCCACAGGCAAGGCTTATCCTACAATTCCAACACTTAGCAGTTGAAACAGGTTGTAAACACCTTGAGTAGAAGGAACTCAAATTAAAACACACTTTTAATTCTGATCCTGCTCTAAATGACCCAGACAAATGAACCTCCCCCTGAACTCAGCATGATCAGCATCAGTGCCAAATTATTAACAAGCATTTTCTCAGTAGGATTATCTATCCCTGAAAAATAATTACCCCCTCACAGCCTTGCAAACAAACAAGCCATTTATGTAGGATTTACACTGAGTTAGCTCACAAATTCCTACACACAGCCTGACCTTCTGAGCATGCAGACACAGTTAAGCTTGCAGTTTTTTCATTAATCTCTGCTACACAAATCTAATCCAGGATCATATTCCTACTCCTCCCAGTTTAATATATCAAATTCCACCCTTACTGAAGAGTTGTGTTCTAGACAGTTCCAAGCATTACATTTTTCTGATATGGATTTGGGGATGGAGATTTTCCCAACATCCACATCCTGCTCATTTTTAGAACGTGGTTTAAACAGTTGTAGCAAACAGGATGATTTTCATTCAGCTTTCCACTTGTAAACTCCAACTGAGTTGAAGGAACAGAATTTGGATGCCATCCTCCACATCCAGATACACAAACACACACCCCAGATTCCTATCAGCCTCTGGACATGAGAGTTTTTATTCCACTGACAGTAACAGTGTAATTTGGGATGTACATTAGATTTACCCAAACCATACACAGTGTGACAGATATTCACTGTGCTTCTGCCACTAGAAATGCCACCTGGTGTCACTTATTCCTGTGGTTGCCTTGACAATACCACACCAAGCATTAAAGAGATGCCTGGCTTGTAAGGAAATTCAGCAATATCTCTTGATAAACATGTGTGTCTCTGCATGTCACAGTTACAGGTTGCTGATATTTCCCTGAAGAGATTAAAGCTCTCAGATCTCTTCATGCAAGAAAACTACCCTGGTAACTTTATCTTTTACAGATACATCCCCAAATCTTCAAAGTATTTGTCAAGTAAGTATTCAGAACTCTTTTCTGATCTGTGCAGAACACAGGTACCACGAGAATCAGCAGGATACTTCAACATAAACCATCTTGGCTTAAGAAGGCAACTCCAAAAGAAAACTGAGTGTCCCTGTTGTCTTTCAGATTGCACTCAACCAGACAGATGTGGTGAAAAAAATCACAGGAGAAATAAGAAAACATCTTCAAATGCATAAATGATTAAGATTCCTTCCTCCAATAGTTCAGCATAAAACAGATCATTACAAAATCTTCTTTATTACCATTACTTAAACTTGCAACACAGTCCAAAAAATAGGCAGTTAAAAATGCAGCAGTGTTAACAGCAGAAACGTGGGAGAGATCTTTTACAGCTCCCATTCCAGAGGACCCTTCCACAGACTGGCTGCTACTGGTGTTACACATCCTCCATGCACAGGGCTAGAATGACACTCCCCTCACAGATTAAACTCTAATATAGACTAAATTGGGAAGTTTATACTCCTGAAAAACAACTGCTGAAATTATCTCCATGTTTATCACAGAATCACAGAACAGGTAGGGTTGGACAGGACATTAAGGATCATTTAATCCCAACCTCCTTGGCCAGGGCAGGGCAGGTTTGAAACAGCAGTTTTTGCCTTGGAGGTTCTGCTGAAACACCATCAGAGTGCAGAAGTTGCTCATGACTTTGCCATTCACAGCGATCACTGCCATCATAAATTCTCTGTGAGGAGTAACCTCATGAAATTCTAGAATATTTCCCTTTAAATGGGAGTGCATATACAGATAGCCAACTGTATTGCCAGGATAATTGATTTGTCAGGAGCAATGATTTCAGATCCTGGACAACTTGAGTAGTTCTCAAACTACCAACATTTCTCAACAAAAAAAGCAAGGGCATTTAGCCTGCCTCCTCTTGTTTTTTGATAAATTAATGAGATGCACTGATGCTTCAAGTTTGGCATCTTAATTGTGTCAGTGATCTGTGATAACTCAGAGGATGGTGATGCTGTAACCACACATGAAGGACTCAGTGCTGCTCCACACACAAAACTGTTCCCTTCCCAACTCTAGGAAGCTGCAACATTAAAACAAACTTTGTGAAAATAAGAAAACCAGTAAAAATCTTAAGATAGTCTTCTTAATGCTCTGCTCAAAGCAGTTCTGCACACACCATTTTCAGTGGCTGAGTAAGAAATGTACCTGAGATGAAACACTTCAGAATGGAATGCAAATGTAGAAACTAACTGTGGAAAAACAAAGCTCCTTTCCATTTGTTCAGTGCTCTCTAGCACAGAGCCCCATGATGTGAGCCACCAGAGGAACCCAGATTGAGCAGTCCTGCCACCTGGCAATTGCTTTGCAGATTTGCCTGGTTATGTTAGAAGGAAGAATCCAATTTCCAAATCTCCAGGCAGTCCATTTAAAACACACCTTTCCATTTGGAACACGTACCACTTGCAGCTTTCCTGAGACACAAATACATTTCACTCTTGTAAGGCAAAGGCTCAGCATATTCCACCACAAACTGGTAACATGCCCTAGATTTACTTTTAAAACACAGATATCTTTATGAAATTTTGATTTCATAGCACTGTAGGTAGCACATGCTAAATGCAACCCTTCCTCAAAAAAATAAATCATCTTTAGGAATCTTATCCTTCTTTTCTTTTAAAATATTGGCTCTATTATTGCACCATTTTAAACAGTTCAAGATTTTTTTTAGTCAGTGTATTGTGACAGCACATAAACGAATTAACAAAAATTAAGATAATTTGCCCCATTTGGCTCAGTTTCTATTTTGTACTCATGCAGCCTCTATCAAGGGGACTAATTTGGAAGAACAGTGGAGTGTAATTTCTTCCTGTTTCCAGAGTCAGCCAGACTCAGCATGCAACCATTTCGCTATCAGTTTGTTTAGAGCTGTATTTCTAAAGAGTATATCCTTAACCCCCCTGGAATTCTCTGGCTCTTTAACATACTTATTTTTCTCTGACATATTTTTCTTACACTTCAGAGTAAAAAATTGTTTAACCATTTGTTATTTAGGAAACTACTGAACAAGTAGTTTCATACACAGAAATCAAGCATCAAAAGGCATCTAAAACACCACATACCAACAAATTCTGAAGTATTTTGTTGGGTTTTGGGCTTTTTTTGGAACTAGATGATCCTTAAGGTCCCTTCCAAATCAAACCTTTATATGATTTTAAAATTCCATGCACTCAATCGCACAATTTTACAGCCAAAGTCTTACAGGATGTGTTATAATGTGAAGCACTGCATACCTGTAACTTTGAAATTAGTTTAATTACTCATCAAGCTCTCAGAGATGTTATTACAAGACAGCTTTTACGTCTAAGATGGTCTACAGGTAAGTCAAGCCACAAAGTCTGGGTTTCCCTCCTCAGCCTGGTGCTCCCATGCATCACGACCAATGTGCCAGGGAACTTCCCGACAAGGGTGCTCAGGGCTGCACAGCTGTCTTAGGCTGCCAGATGTGCCTGGGGCTGTGTGTTCTGTCCCCATGTGTCAGAGCTGGGGCAGCTCTCTGCTGTTCCTGGGGCAGTTTTTTCTTTCTCTCTCCCACAGCCAACCCTCCCTGCAGGAGATCTCTGCTGCCCATGGCCACTGAGTGTCCCTGCAGGGCTGATCCAATCCCAGCATCCCATGGGGAGATGCTCCGCCCAGGGGAGGAGCCAAGCATTCCTGCCTGGATCCAATCTGAGCCTGGCACAGCACAGCAGCCTTTGCCCCCTGCACTGCCAGAGGAGCAGCTTTGTGCTGCCCTGCATGGCCAGAGGGAGCCCAGGCCCATCTGCAGCAGCCCTGGAGCTGCAGAGGAAAACTCCCCCCTTGTGCAGGATCCCTGCTGCAGCAGAGCCACAGCTGGCACTGCAGGAGGGCTGAGCCCCCATGGGATGGGGCTGGGACACCCCCTGACACACAGGGGACAGGGCCTGTGATCACTCTGGCAGTGCTATGGTTTTTTTTCTTTTTTTTTTTTTTTTTTTGTACTATTGCATTTGTATTTTTGATTTACCTAGTAAAGAACTGTTATTCCTACTCCCATATCTTTGCCAGAGAGCCCATTAATTTCAAAATTATAACAACTCAGAGGGAGGAGGATTGCATTTTCCATTTCAAGGGAGGCTCCTGCCCTCCTCAGCACACAACCTGTCTGTTCAAACCAAGACAAGAGCCAATTCCAGGGAGCTGTTGGCCAGTTGGAGACCACCTACTCACTCATCTTTCCCATGCCAAACACCTCCCAAAAAACCAAAGCCTTCACAAGCATTCAAACCACACATAGGGAATTCCAAGTATTCTGACCAACACTGAGGCAGCACTGAAAGCTGACAACAAAGCACATCTGAAGAAGGTTTAGGTTTACTATACAGGGACAAATGACAAGAAAAATTAATTTTATTCCACTTTTTCATTGAACTTCTCAGCTGTCCCAGCTTGGACCATGCCCTTGCTAAAGCTCCCAGTGAAACCAGAGCCAAGGCTCCCTCAGCCAAGGCTCCCTGAGCCAGGGCAGGGTTCTTAGCACTCATTCCTCACATTTATCACATTTATCACAGCCAGACAGAAGGTGTGAAATGCCATTTACACAGCCAAGAGGGCCACAGAATAAACCACAACCTGGCTTTGGCCTCGAGCCTCTCAGTGCACACCCAGGAGTGGCTCCAATGGCTGAAACAGGATTTAATCCATAAAATCAGTTCTGCTGCCACTTTCTCCTCCTGCAGATCTCCCAGAGACCCTTTAAAAATCAACACTTTCCTAATAAATGTAAATATTGGGAGAACGGTTCTTCCTTCAAAGCAAAGACAGAGTGAACATTAAGGTCAACCTGAAATTAGTCCAATTGTTTTATATTTCAACAGCATGAAACTGTGGGTTTTACTTCAGATAAAGAATATAAAAATTGACAGATCCCACTTGATAAGCAACTAATTAGTCTGGTATTTTCTCTTTAGATTCAGCTATGCTTTCAAAGAAAATAGTACAAGAAATCTTATCCTGAGCATTTGCAGTACAACACTTTCCAGAGAAAGCCTTCTGAGTCTGGGTAATTAGTGAGCAACCTTGAAACCTTTACAGTGAAGATGTTTTAGGTTTGTTATACAGGGGAAAATCACAAGGAAAGGAAATTCTATTCAGCCACTGAGAATCACAGCAGAGTTGCTGCTGCTGCTCAAAGATGTGCTACCAGAGAATTTGTTGCTAAGACAAATTTTAAATAAGCCAAGGATCTGAAGGGCATCTCCAACACCATAAAATTCAGAGCTGCCTTTCCTTCCTGAATCAATAGACACATTCCTGATGTTTTATTGCCCTGATATCTCTGCTTCATTGGCGAGTTGCCTTTTTCTGCCCTGAAAATGTCTCAAATTTGAGCACAGATACAAAAAGTGAGAAAGGGAAAGAATCTGTCCTTCTCCCCCAAAGAGTCCAAGCAGCACAGCTTCCCTGGATAAAGGCAAACACAAAATGTGCTCCCTAATTAATGGAAACACATGTCCTTGGTGTTCTAAAGTCAGCACTGCTCAGATCTAATACCTCACCACAGAGAGTGGCAGCATAATTCAGTCCCTTGTGATGGGCACAGGGAGGAGTACACACTTACAGCACTTGTGGAGTCTGTGCTGATGCATATGTTTGTGAAGAAACATGGATTTCTCTTGCTCTTTCCATATAGATTTTCTTCTCTTTAATGAATAAGTCATTAGGATAACAATTGCCAAGCCCTACTCCACTCATAACAAGGCCTTTCAAGGCTGATGTTGTCTAATTTCAATATATTAACTCATAAATTTTATTTTTTATTTTCTCTGGGGCTTTTTCCTCTCAAGGCATCCAGGTGCCACAAATAACACCTTGTTAATGCATGCAGCAGACATACATACATTGATTTTCTATGCTGAATAATGAAATAGGAAAGAAAATAAACAGAATAACTTTATCTCTCACTTGAATCTTCATTTGAACTGGCCACCAGTATTATTTACAGCAGCTGTTTGATCTTTTTTATTTGCACTTGGTGGAAGAGCATCCCAGAGATTCCTTCAGAAATTCAGGGATACAGAGTGATCACTGTGCTCCAAATCCTGTGTTTACTTGCTTTTTCCCTATTTACTGGCATATTCCATCAGTTCTACTCACAGAGTTCAAGGAGGGCTTAAAACACACCCGTATCTGTTAAAAATCCAATTACAAGCCTATTCCCCAGTCCTGACATGCCACCAGAGGATTTCAAAACCAAGGGTCAGACTTTGAGCTTCACTTATTAACATGCAAGCCAGTGGTGGGAGCTGGGCAAAATATTTCTGTGAGCAGCCAGTTCAAAAAGCATTTTTTTTTTTTTAAATGAACTCTAATGCAGTAATGAAAAAGGAGGTGATAATACACTGGAAATTATTCAGACATCTCAGGGGTTCAGCTGCTTCTGCCATTCATGTGCCAGCTGCCTTCCTCGCCCTTAAGGCCAGAGTTTTCCTGCTTATTGCTACAACATCAAAACCCAAACAAACATGAAACTGCAACTCCCTGGAAGGTTTCTTCTCAGCAAGGGTGATGTTATGCTCGGCAAAATGAATAAATCACTGATATTCTCACACTTTCCTGCTATGAGCTGTCTCTTAGAGAAGGAAAAAAAAAAAACCCACAGGAAAAATGGAAAAGCATTGCAAACACCCAGCTCTTCACTCCATGTAGGATCAGCTTTCCATGCCATGCTGTTCTACATGGAAGGAATGTGACAGCACATGGTTTGCATTTCTGTTCTGCTCTCTTGTCAGCGGGATCCTGGGGAAGCCATGGAAGTGGCCACCCTGGTGTAAACTGGGAGGTTTTTCAGCCCACCTGGGCTAAACTGGGAGTTTTTTTAGGCCATCTGAAAGAAAAGATCAAGAAAAGAAAAGATGAAGAAAAGGTGATGGAGGTCTGAGGTCCCCGTGAAATTCTGGCAGAATGGTTGGGATACCAGTTGAATTCCTGACCCAGCCATGAAATAAATGAAATAAAAAAGGATTCTTGTGGGGGTGTAGAGAATATTACACAAGCTCATAAGTCACCACCATGAGAAGGGGCTCAGCAAAACCCTGCACAAATGCTTTACCTGGCAACATGGGCAATTCTCTCATTTATGAATTATTCACCAACCCAGCTTGACACCTTGGAAATTGTTTGGGCTCTGTAATAGCCTAAATCCTGGCTGTGGCATTTTTCAGCTGATGGGTTGCTCACTATTCAGTTCTGCTCATCACAACATGTGCCTCCAAGCAACAAAAGCGCTGCTTCTATTCCTGGATTGGATCACTGAGCCTTTTACAAGTGAGGAACAACTGCTCCCACAACAAATAGCAAATATCAGATGCATTTTTCCCAGGCAGACTCTGAAATTGTCAGTAATAGCCATTTGCCCAAATTTCTAAGCTTCCCATCTCCTAAAACCGCAAACCTACTCACGTTGTGATTGATTTCCCAATATCTCTCTTGCTCTGTCCAATTTCATTTTTATTTGTCCTTGATCAAGAGAATAAGATGAACGTCCTCAGAGAGGCATGGGAACCATCAGCCTCAGCAGGGTCAGAAGGGTGCCAGAGGGAGCATGTACACTGATTTTGAACAGACTGAGCAGCTTTGGGGGCTGGGGAAGTATTTACAGAAAAAAAACCTGTTTTTCCAACTGCTGAGCCAACCTTTTCCTTCAGTGGCAGAAAGAAGCACCAATCTGGTTTTAGTGATAGAACTAATCTGTAAAACCCTATAACTAGTGAGGGATGCACAGGGGAGAAAGACACTACAACCAACACATCATATAGGAAAATGAAAAGCCTTGCAAGAGTTTTAATTTTAAAACAAATCTGATAAAAGTAACATTTTATTTTGCTTTTTAATATTTTTGCATTTGGAAGATGCAGTCTCAATCGCCTTAAAAGTATTTTGCCTTCTAATGGATTGGTACAAAGAAAAAGTAAAAAGTACAAAGTACTTTGTACAAAGAAAGTACAAAGAAAAATTTAAAAATCTGGCACAGGGTGCCCAGAGCAGCTGTGGCTGCCCCTGGATCCCTGGCAGTGCCCAAGGCCAGGCTGGACAGGGCTGGGAGCAGCCTGGGACAGTGGAAGGTGTCCCTGTCCATGGCAGGGGTGGGACTGTGGCTCTCAATGCCATTGATAACAAATCTTTAATTAAGTGCCCAATTCCAAGCTTATTTTAAGGAGTGTTTCAGCTGGAGCCTCAATTGCACTGTTGGGCCCTGTGCTCCTCTCAGGAATCCTTTAGCTTTTCATTCTATTCTCACATTTTTGCACCAGCACAGACCATGGCATCACCCAAAGGTGCACAAGTGTCCTGATTGCTGAACTCTCCAAGTCTATTTTACCCTGTTAAAAGAGATGATCTTGAACTTAGTGGAGTACAAACAGGAGGTGCCCAATATCATTGCACTGACACAGAACAGCTCATGGCTTCAGCTGGTGTCCTGCACAAATGGTTCATATCTCACAAATCACCACCCTGTGGGCTGGGATGGGACACTCAGCTGTGCCTCACCATCCCCAGGGATTGGGGACAGCAGCAGGTCTGCACTGCAAGTGTCTCCACCACCAGCATCTCACACAGGCATGGAAACATTTGTGCTGTCACAAAAGAGCACCCGGGTGTCACAGGCATATTTTATGAAAAATCCTTTTGCCAGGATCTTTTCTCCTGAGAAGCTGAGAAGCTTCAGCTTCTTCATGTTTTGCTGCTTTGGAATGTGATCTGGAGAACTGTTTACCCAGCATGGGAAATTGTTTTTACTTGATGACCAATGGCAGCCACCTGTGTTGAGGCTGTGAGCAGTCACAAGATTTTATCATTCCATTCTATTCCTTTCCTTTCTTTTCAAGCCTTCTGATTAAATCCTTTCTTCTATTCTTTTAGTATTCTTTTAGTTTTACCATATCATTTTCTTTTAATATAATATATTTCATAGAATAATAAATCAGCCTTCTGAAACATGGAGTCAAGATTCTCATCTCTTCCCTCATCCTGGGACCCCTGTGAACACCACCACACCCAGGCATGGAAACACATACCAAAGTTTTCTGTAATAACCATTGGGAAACAAGTGCCAGCCTATATTGCAGTTGCTGTTTCAAAACTTGGAGATCTCAAGTTTGTTTGGTTTTTTAAAATTCTGACACACTTCTAAATAGCTGTTCAAATCTCCAGGATTGTGGTGCAGCCTGTCCCTTGACAGAGAGCACAGCTGAGGACAGGAAAAAGACAAGGCTGTTAGAGTTATGT
This sequence comes from Melospiza melodia melodia, assembly GCF_035770615.1. Lineage (NCBI taxonomy): Eukaryota > Metazoa > Chordata > Aves > Passeriformes > Passerellidae > Melospiza > Melospiza melodia. The sequence continues at coordinate 4,447,186 of NC_086212.1, read as the reverse complement.
GTGTCACTGGTGAGGGGATTTTTGTAGTTACATATGTCACTCACACCAGGGGATTTATTCCTACAATTACCACAGATCCTCTCTGTGCTTCCACACAGAAGCTCTGTGTTTATCTACATCTTTAAGTCTTTGCACTGTGTCATTTTTTTAGTTTTTGACATGGTTTAGAAAATTCAATTTCAGCTGTAAAGTCACAAACAAATACCTCTGACAGGTCTATTTCTGTAAAACATATAGTGATATCTGCCTCCTATTACACTTCATTTCCCAGCACTTTTTCACTCAGCTTTAATTTGCTTTGTAGATTATGTGTTTTGGATAACCAATAAAGTGAGACCCACCAGTAGCAAACATTTCCAATAGCATCTTAGATCAGTTAAATGTAGCAAAGTCCAGATTAAGGGAATTAAAATGTATTGTATGTGCATGGGATGAACTGTGACCCTCTGAAGAGTCCCAGCTCTGCTGCTGGCAGAGTGTGAAAAATGCCAATCACTTGTTTTTAAAATTTTAAAAGTTTCATAGTAATAAAATGGTTATATAAAAACAGTAATACAATTAGCGTAATAATAATTTGGACAATTTGGATTAGGACAATATGAGACAATAGAGACAAAGAGTTACGGACAGTCTGGGTACCTTTTCTGGGCAGTACGAGCCTGAAAAAGGACCCATGTTAACTGAGGATTAACCCTTAAAAACAACAGCCTGTTGTATATTCATACACCTCATACATGATGCATAAATTCCATTCAAACACAGGGTTCTGTCTGGGCAGTGTCAGCTTCTTCCTCTGAATCCTGACAGCACCTTCGAGGTGGGAAGAAGTTCATTTCTTCTGATAATGGGGCAATAAATTCTCTTTCTCTGAAAGATTCAGGTGTCCTGTGGCTGCTGTCTCGCTGCAAGTCCTTTCTTTAAAAAAAGTATCCTACATAGCACAGTTTCTATTTTAACACTTTTATAACCTAAAACTGTATTTAACACACTACTTAAGAGAATTAACACAGCATTACTTTCTAACGCAACACATATAATATTCATTTTTAATATTTGCAAAAAGCCAATCATAAAATAGGCATTTTTCACACAGAGGATTTCAGCCCCTGAGGGGCTGGGGCTGCTCCAAGGGGCTGGAGTCAAAGCCTGGGGGGATTCAGACAAACTGTCCACAGTATTTCTGCCTTTTGTGCAAAACCAAACAACACTGAACATTGCTCAGTCCAGAAGGAAGAGCCACAAGTTAAATGAAACCATTTCCACAGGGATGTAAGGATCCCAGAGAGCAATTCCTTGGCATTCCCTTTGCTCCGTGACTCTCTGCACCAGAAACGCACAATGAGATAAAAACTCCTTAGTGGGACAGTGGCTTTCCTTTAAACACAAGGTGACAGAGGCCAGGTGACACAATAAAATGAGATTTATCTCTCACATATGAATGCAGAATGTGCTGCAAGAAGGAATTTTAAAAGGAAGAAAGCTTGTCTTGGGCTGATCCCCAGTGTGGGCAGCAGGGCAGGGGGCTCCGTGCCTGTGCTCAGGTGATTTACCACCTGCAGAGCTGCCCCAGCCCTGGCCCAGCACAGGGAGGAGCTGGAGATGCTGGAGAGAGCCCAGAGGAGGCACCAGGGGCATCAGAGGGATGGAGCAGCTCTGCTGGGAGGAAAGGCGGGCACAGCTGGGATTGCTCACCTGGACAAGAAAAACCTTCAGAGTGACCTCAATGTGGCTGTCCAGTACCTGAAGGAACTGACAAGGAAAGTGGAGACTGTTTACAAGAGCCTGAAGTGACAGGACAAGAGGGAATGGCTTCAAATTGACAGAAGGCAAGGTTAGATTGATATCAGGATAAACAAATTTTCTGTGAGGGTGGGCAGGCCCTGGCACAGGGTGCCCAGAGCAGCTGTGGCTGCCCCTGGATCCCTGGCAGTGCCCAAGGCCAGGCTGGACAGGGCTGGGAGCAGCCTGGGACAGTGGAAGGTGTCCCTGCCATGGCAGGAGTGGCACTGGAGGGGCTTTAAGGTCCCTTCCAACCCAAACCATTCTGTGATTCTAAGAGTGAAGTCAGAAGTGAAGGAGAATGAACCTCCTACAAGTTACCTCCACAAGTTGTCTCAGTGCTATTCCAGGGCACTTCAGCTGCTTCTTTCATATTTTTGGATATAGAAATTTGTGTTTAAAACAGCAGCCCTGGAAAGGCAGCCAGACTGGGGCAGCCTGGGAATGCACAGCTGCACCCTGCAGAGTGTCACTGCACATTCTGGACATTCAGTCAATCACACCGGGTCACTTGAGGGAGGCTGGAGTCACACATTGCCACAGAGCCAACAGGAAAAGTGGAATTCAGAACAGCCTACATGGAAATTCATTAATATAGTCCTGCCTGTTCCATCCTTCTCAGCAGAAAATGCCTGTATATATCTGTACAAATGGATATTTTATTCATGAGTGTGCAAAGACTATATATACACACAGCATTTATATATATACTCACTGTACACTAATGCATAATGGAGCACCTCATCAACTGGAAATAACTGCAAGAAAAAGAAAAAAAATTCCACAAAACACCATTAAGTAGCAGGTCACCCTCTGACCTTGGTGATCTTGATAAATAATTTGTGTTTCATGGGGTTTTCTGGGGCCATGAAAGGAAATGCTCCTTCCTTCACTAGTCATCTACAGACCTTGTCTGACCACAAACGAGTTCAAGCTGGCTCATCTCTGGATCTTAATTAATACAGACATTTACTTTTAAATTGCAAGTACCCATTTCTGTCAATACTTAAAATTATGTCAAATGTGGGCAGATAATTGTTTTTTATAAGGACAATACAAGCAGGCAGAAAACATTAAATAAATATGGGCATAGACAAGATGAGCCAGTAATTTCTCCTTGAATTTGAAGCATATTATTTTATCCAAATATTTTAAATTAGTGTGTTGATTTATCTCATTGTTCCACTAATTCAACATTTTTTTTTATTTTTTCCCTCCGAATTTGCTTTCTGCCTTGCCTCCCTCATGCAGTTTGCTTTCTGCTCCTGGTGTTTGTAGTGGAATTCACAGCTGATCCACACCATATGTTGAAGTTATTCAAATCCTTTGTGACATTTAGAATGTGCTAAGATACTATGACTTTTGAAAAGCACCATGAATGAGAAAGACAGGTTGCAGAATGGGAAAAGATCCCTCCCCACCCTGAGAAAACAACTGCAATTGATAGAGAGACCTTCAAGAAAAAAAATTAAATCCTCAACTGCTGCAAACTGGCCGAGCTCCAAGAAAGATGAGAGAGGTAAGAGATGTAGTGAAACCACCACGTGGGAATGGGAAAGAGAAATGCCACACCAAAAACCCTAAAAAACAGACAGAAAAGCCCTCAAAGGTCTGTTTAGCTTTAGCTGGGCATGCGGAGACAATGGTGATTTTGTTATTTGCAGAGATTATAAAATGAGCACAGGTCTTTGATGTTTCTCAAGTGTAATTCCTCAGCTGCTAATGGGATTCAAGATCTTGCCCTAAGGGTTAAACCTCAAAGGCCAGAGAGATGTGACAAAGTTTGTGCTAGGGTTGTCCTGAGACAGTGAAGAACCCATCTCTCCCTTTAAAAATATCTCAAAGGCACAAATATTATCCTGGATTTCACCAAAAGCCACCCAAGCCAGCTCTTTACTGATGACCAAGAGTTTCTGGGTGACCTGGATGACCAAGAGTTTCTGGATCTTCACCTTTCTTAAGGGGATTCCTTGCTGGAAGAGGAATCAGCCCATGGTGACAAGGTCTGCAAGGGACCAGGTGCAGGTTACTCCTCACTTTTGGAGTCCAGGTGGAAACACACTGAAAGACAAAAACACTTCTCCAAACTGAGGCTCTTCTACTCCCTTTTAACACCACAGCTCCAGGTAACAGCAGCCATTTGTAAATATCATTAAGAAAAAAATCGCTTGATACAGGAAATTTATTTAATTTCCTTCAGTACAACAGTCTTCCAAAGAGATACAACTAATCCAATAAACAAGAGTGTTGGATAATGGACAGTGTTTTCTCAAACTTCCTATGACAAATGTTGCCACTGGTTGCTTGCCACTGGAGATATTCCATGGGAATTGCAAAACTATCCAGTCAGACATGGATGAGGCAGGGCAAAGAGATGGAAAAGGATTCCCATTACCACCATCCAAAGAACAGGGCCATAGACAGGGCTGGTTTTTCTCTGCTTTCAAATATTACCAGAAAATTTTATTTTGCAGTAATTGCATTCTTGTGTACATATGTCAAAATCAACCCAGGAACCTGAAGCCCACCTTCTGGGAAAGTTTACAGATTTATGAACAAAAATAATGCTTAAATGTTTCCTTTTTGCCTGCAACAACTAGTTTAAAAACAGAGTAAAAAAATAAATGTTTCTTTAATAAAAGAATCAATATTTATGGCTTTGTTGTATTTATTGTTTATGAAGACACTTAAGTTAACTCTTATCCACCAAGACAAACAACAATCATTCCTTCAGGACAAAGCAACCTCTTCACAGCCAGAAAAACATCATCAGTACAACTGAAGTGCTGAAAAATTTGACAAATAAACAATAAGCAGCTAGACAAAATAATAAACAGAATGTCTCTTAAAACTAGCAGAGAAAATCCATGAAATACTCGTCCACAGTAAAACACAGAGCCTGGCCAAATGTCACGTTTAGAAACACAGGATGTACAAACACACTGTTTTGACTATGACTGCAGTCTAAATGGATGATTAATGTATAATTAAACCAGTCAATCTAAGAGATAAAAGAGAGTAGAAAACTACAGCAGTACAGTAGGTGATGCCACATCTACTGAAATAAATTCATGTCAGAATGTTACACCTCTAGCACTGGCACACACTTTGGGGAAGGTCCATTTTAACACCTAAATCACAGCAATGCCCAATTTTCAGAGCACCTCTCCCCTCTTCTTTCACCCTTCAGCCTGGATTTTCAGCACTGACCCCAGCAGCCACATGAGCTCAATCATCTCCACTCTCCAGCACTATTCCAACAGCATGCTAAGAGTTTGGATGCATAAAACACTCTTGCAAAGAAAATCTGGTGGAAAGCTGCTTCCCTTTTCCTCCTCACACTGAGTCACAGCTTAACCAGTGTTTTAGAAGTCCTCAGAGCATTTATCCCACTCTTCTTCCTGAAAGCCTCTGGTGTATTTCTCTTTATTCCAAGGAATCATTATCAAGTGCATATAACCCTTTCTCAACTTGGCCTCACGGTCCCAGCATCTCAGACATCCCTGGAGCATCTCCCATTCCATTCCCAGCACAACAAACACCTTTACCAACCAATGAGCCCCCATTAATCCTTTTCCCACCTCTGTTTTACCAAAGGCCATTAAACTCCAGTTTTTCAGATGTCCCACAGTACTTTTACATCCTCAGACCCCAGATCAGCCCAGTCTGGCCCTGGCTGTGCCCTGATCCCTTTTGGAGCAGCCCTTCCATAAGAGGGGAGCTCCACCCAGCCCCTCACTCTGCTCCTTCACTCCAGAATTTGTTTGCTTTTTATTGGGCATTTAATGCTGCTGAGCTATGCATTAAAGGCATCATCCCTAGCCTTTATAACCCTTTTGTCTATTGCTGCTGCCTTGTTTTTCTCTTTTAACTGTATGATTATTTTATATTCCCCTTCTTTTCAGCTTTTACAGCTTCATTGCCTTATGTTTTCCTACAACTCCCAAACCAAAGGTTGTCTTAACCCCTGGGCTAGAGCAAAATTCTATTATTTTTTTATTCCTTTTATAAATAACCTTTATACAAAAACTAAAGTTTGTATTTTCAACATCTTGCTACAGACTTCCCACTCATTCCTGTAAGTCCACAAGCCAATTCTAGGAGGTTTTATTTTGACAATTTACTACCTCATAAAGGGGTAAAATATGTACTTAAGGCCAGCTCAAACAGAGATTTTGGATCTTTCATAGATTCCTTTGATAAATATTTCTCCTAAGTTTATTTAATGTATACAAACATCAACCTTAATTCTGGAGGATGCTGCAATTCCCTCACGTACTTCAGATTACACTCATTATTCTTTTATCACTTCTTCACAAGAAATAATCCACTTTTTATTTCCACTGACTACTCAATCCAACTGGATTCTTAAGAGTTGTGCCAGGACATGAACCATAAACTGAGTTTACAAATCACAAGGTGTGCAGAGGTACCCAAGAGTTTTACAGATTGGAAAAACTCTTCCTGAAGATACTGAAATGAAATAATTCTGACCACTTCTTTTCCACTTTGCAGCCCACACTCCACACTGACCCAAGAGCAACTACAAAAGGCAGAATGATTCTGTGGATGCAACAAAGTTGTTCTACATTTCCCCTTTCCTGATGAGATGATTTCTTTTCTTGCAGAGAAATTATACAATATCACTTGATTTTTAAATTTCAGAAATCACTATTCACATTTTAAAAAGCCACACTTCTCTTCTAATTAATCAAAAGTTATTTTGTTTTAAAATCCTCTAAAATGAAAATGAAGTCATTCTGCTTCTTCACATCTACTTGGAGAACTGTGTCTCCTGTCTGGAGCAGAGACAGGGACCAAAACTTTCTGATGGGCATTTCCAGAGCAAAGAGGCTCCACAAACCATCTTCAGGCTAAGTAACTTGAAGTTAAAGCAGTTTTTTGAGAGTTTCATGCCTTGGTTTTGATACTAAAAGGTTTTAAAATCATAAAATTTGAGGAATTAGAAAGAAGCTAGACTTTGTGGGGCCCTGGAAAAATGTTAAAAATAGACTCTGAAAATGTTAGGCTTTGTGTTTGCCAGATCATGTGAAACTACCCCTGCATAAGCATTATATGATAAATTATATAATTGTTAGATGTGATGATTGTTTAGTAATTAAATATAATTATTGTTTAATTGTAAGAAGAATAATGAGAAACTGTGTTAGAAGTTTGAGGGGGACCACGAGGAGCCCATAGATGGATGAAATGTATGTATACAATAGAACAATATAAGTTTAATAATTAACATGAAAGTTTTATAACGATAGACTATAAAAACATGCTCATACCAAACCCATGTTGGGGTCAGAGTTGGGTTTGTACCCCTGACACCCAGAGCTCTTCAATAAAAGCACCTGCATAGAATCATTCTCATGATTATGTGTTTCTAACAGTTTGTATTTAAGTTATAGCTTTAAAGGCAATTTTTTTGAAAATTTCCAAAACAAAAAAAAGTAATATATGGCTAAGGTAGCATTTAAATGGAATTAATGCTGATTTTTTGAGTGGGAACAGGTGAGAGTCTCCAGCTTGGTTCCTCCTGTCCCTCTGTGCCACAGGGCTGGCCTGGGAGCATCCCACTGCCTTTCCCTTATCTGAGAATAGTCCATGACTTTAGCAACCAGTTAAAAGCAAACAAGGCTTTAAACATCAAACAGCAACCACAACTGCTTTAAAAAAATAAAAAATCCCAACTCCAAAACTTGTGGGTATTGCAAATGAGTGACTAACTCAGGGTAATTGCTGTCTGGTTTAACATTTGAAAGCTGTGCCACCTGCATGCCAGGCTTGTGTTATTTTCAGGGGAGACATCTCATTTAGGCAGGAGAGAAGAACAACTGGGTGATGGCCACCACAGTTAACTCAACTGGGCCCGGGGGCTTTGAATGCCAGCAACAACTGCTGGGCTGGAAAGAAGCAAATGCTGAATTCTGAGTTTAATGAGTGCCTTCAGTATTTAAGGTTTCTGGCATCATTTAAGGCTACATGGGCAATGCACAACCTGTACCTGCAGGGACAGGGATCCTCCACAGACAGCAGAAAACTCCATTTCACTCCTTCCTGCCCCACTTTACCCTCAGGAACATGAACCAGGAGTAAACAAAGAAAATTTACACCAGAACCAGCTTGCAAAGTACTCCAGGATAACTGCAAAACCATAAGGAAATGCCATAGAATGATATTGTATTTACAGGAAGATGAACCAGGAATAAGCAAAGCAAATTTATACCAGAACCAGCTGGCAAAGTACTCCAGGATAACTGCAAAACCACAACGAAGTGTCATAGAATGAGATTGTATTTACAGCCATAGGAAAGACAGACCTTTAACACCTTGTTACTTTTGTTCCTTCTAGGTTTGTCGGCTCTGTTGCATTGATTTTGCCCAGAACAAAAGTACTTTAGGAATAAAACCCAAGAACAACTGTCAGCTTGTTTTTCCTAGAGAAGCAATCGTTCTTTCAGCACCAAGTATTTATTTATGCATTTCCAAACAGAACTGGCTACGGGGGAATTACTTAAGCCTCAGTGAAGCAGCAAACATTGTTTGTGATCTTTTTCACAATGCTGTCCAACCCCTCAGTGTTTATTCAGCTTCTGATGGTTTCTGCTTATCTGCTGATGGTTTTTTGGAGGCTCCAGTTGTGGTTTGTTAAAGCCCTGCAATGGGAACCTGCTGGCATCAGCAGGGGCTCTGCCTCGCTGCATCCCCACGCTGATGGGTTGGGGTCTGCCAGCTCACTGGGGTCAACGTTGGCACCTTCTGAACCGTGGAAATGCCCCAAGGCACCCAGGCACAGCCCAGAGATCTGTCAGAGGAGCCACTTCCCTGATTCCATCTGCATTCAATACGAAATTAAGCGGAGTCAAACAGATCTCATTACACAGATTGATTTAATGAGTTATCTGCGTGCTGCCAGCAGGGCTGGACCAGAGTGCAGCCAAGGGAGGCTGCAGGAACCACTGCCCTCATTCATGGCACAGCTGGGCCACCTGACACACAAAATCCCATTTTTCTGCATCTCCCAAACCTAGCCCTGTCCAACCTCTGGGCTGGAACGAGCTCCAATCCTGCTTCTAGCAAAACAAATAAGTAATAGCAAAAGAGATTGGGAAAATCTTCCTAAATTCTAATTGATACTTTTAAATCTGTCTAAATTGCTACTGCACATTAAAAGAGAGGAGAAGAGTTAAAACTGATTTTAAATAGTTCCTCACAGACAGTTTGTCACACAAGCTCTAATTCTGTTAGGAGACAAATGGATTTGGGCACACCTGACAGCTCTGGACCTTTACTCAAGGTTTCTCCAGTTCTTCTTCAGCAACAGAGGATTTGCTGGAGCATCCCATGGCTTCCCTTTGGTCTGAAATAAAGAAATTGCTGGGAGTGTCCCCTCTCATCCTGCTGTCTAGAATGGGAATCACTGAGCCCCTGAGGGCACTGGCAAAGCCTGTGTTGATGGTTCCTGCCTTTCCTCACACAGGTGGGATTCAAATGAAACTCTGGAGCTCTTTTCTTGTGTAGGTGGTTCCCTGATACTACTGAGCCGTATCACTGTGAGTTTCCTGCAGATATGAAATATCTGACATTTAAATGGAAGAGTAAGAAGTGAAACTGTCAGGAGTATCAATGCATTTTGCATCAAAGCTTAAATAGCTTTTAAAAGTCTCCTGAATGTGCGATCATGTCAGTTCTCAGGGTTCTCTGACTCTGATGCTTTTCCTTTTTAATTTTTTCTCTGGTAAAACCTAAGCCAGCTTCCCAGCCTTGAACTGGGGCAGGGGAGATCCAGCTGTATTTATATTCATATAAGAGCAATGTTTCCTTAAGCGAGCATCAATCTGTAATCACAGATTGCAGGGAGAACATCTGTTTCTTCACACCTGTGAGCAGCTCATGCACTGCCCCAGCACAGGTCACTGCACACTGGAACTGCACAGCAGCAAGGAAATCAAGGGACAGGAGAGATCCCAGAAGGTGAACTGCTGCCCTGCTTGATATCCAACACCCCACCAGGCTGTGAAATCTGATTTTGGGCATTTCATTCTGTCAGAACCCAGGACATTCCTCTGGCTGCCCTGGGTGAATGGAGACCCTGGCAGGGGGCTCAGAGACCTTGGCACGGAGTCAAACACACCTGTGCCTTAGATTTTAACCCATGGAAACAATTACCAACTTTGTGTGAGGAGTTACAAGCCACAAGAGTTTGAATAGAATGATAGTGAATTTGTCACAGGGTGAAAACGTAGAATTTTGGGTGTTTAGAATGGGGGTTCAGGAGGCAAGATGGAGGAATCTGGGCATGTCCTGTCCTTCTCCTTCTTCTTGTCCTCCATCTTCTGCTGTGATGGTGGCACTCTGGATTGGTTTAGAGTACAGACAAACTGTCTAATATAACTTATTATAACTTATAAGTACACGTGGTTCTTAGTTTAAAAAGCCAACACCACCCCAAGGGCAGGGACTGTGCCACAACCCGACCTGCTGGACAGATCTCAGCAGGTCAGAGAAAGAATAGATTAGATAAGAGAAAATAAACAACCTTGAAAAGCAGAGCTGAGGAATTTCAACTTCTTCAGTCATGGGACTGGGAAAAAACAAAAAAGAGACTTTCTGATACCTTGGGAGCCATTTCAGCAACACCAAACCTGAGTTGTGACAAGGCAGCAATATGAAGCAGGGGGCAGCATCTGCAGCATCCCACTGTGGCACCCTAGTGAACTGATGTAAATCAGTCTTTATTTTATGTTTCTGGCACTGGAAACATGAGACACAGCACCCTGCAAAGGAGGATTGTTCCCAAGTACAATTCTCTCTGCTGGAACACATTTTAGCCTAAAGCACAGGGGTCACAGGGTAAATGGCTGCACTTGCTACAAAGCACAGGAGACAAATGTAGCTCCCCATGAAGGAAAAACAAATCCACCACTAAAGAATTCCTCACAGTGTATTTATCCTAATCTCTCACCACAGAACAGCTTCCAGTGGCTGGAGGCAGATTGGTAAGAGATACCAACTGTCAGGAAGAGGTGAAAGGCAATTAGTAAATCACTATCTCTTTTGTAATCACTGATGAAATTTCCATTTTTTTTATCCCCTACTGCTCACTGGCCCAAACAAGCAAGACATCACCTTGAAAATGAATGCAATTAATTATATTAGCTGAACCTTTTAAAAAGGAATGGCTTCTCATTTACATTCCTGGCAGAAATTCAATAAGATTGCACTACTGCAAGGTTGATTGAACTGCTGCTGCAGTTAGACCAGTATCCTGAAATAAAAATAATAATTCTAATGTTCATTATGAGATTTTTTAGAGCTAAGTACTTTGAACTGTTAATATTCTCAAGTAAGTGTGCAGCGGAAAGGCTGGAAAAGGTACTTTTAACTGTGTGTTAACTGAAGCTGAAATGATTTCCTTCCCTTCTGCACCATCCTCCACTTACTTTTAACTAATCAAAAATTAGCAGAATTATCTTACATGCCTGAACTAATTAGTAAAGATGCTATCCAAACCTTCAGCTTTCACCTATGCACCTGAGCACTTGCCCTCTCTTAGCTCTGCTGACATGAAAGGATGCAGAAATTATTGTTTGTGTGCAGGGATTTCCTGATTTCACTGGAATGAAATCAGTGCAGAGGGCAGCACAGCACTGTTGGACTGCCTCAGCAATCCCAGCTAAGCAGGACAAACCCAACAGAAATTGTTACACTGGCCTGGATAATGGAGTCTTTGCAGCAAACTCTCTATTAGAGACAATCAGTGATTATGCGTGTATTTGTAAAAGCATAATCAGCTTGTGAAAGCATAATTGGATTGTGAAAGCATTATTAGTTACAGGGATGTAAATAAGCAAGGGGAAAATGCAGGTTGGTGTTTGGATCACAGGCTGGAGGATGAGATAAAGAAAAAAAACCCCATTTAATAGCAAATTGGGCACAGATTTGGCAGGCCCATCCCACTGCAGGAACACACCTGGGCAGAGGTGGACAAGGGTCTCTGCCTTGCCCCAAGCACCTGGCAGAGAGGGGGACAGAGAGGAAAAGCTCCATCCCTCCAGTCTAGCAAGGAGACAGCTGCACAGCCAGCCAATCTCCAGCAATAAACATCTACAAACAGAACGAAAATGCTTCAGTTACTACCCAAACCCCCCTATTAAATTAAATATGGAATGGACTTTATTCTTTATAGAATCATAGAATGGCTTGGGTTGGAAGAGACCTTAAAATTAATCTTGTTCCATTCCCTGCCATGGGCAGGGACACCTGTCACAGACATCATTTATGAAAAACCCTTCCCTTAGGATTTTTCCTCCTGAGAAGCTGAGAGGCCTCAGGAACAAAATGTAAACAATGATTATCTGCTGCTGTGGAATGCAACAGGTGCATCTGGGATTGGTCTCATGCAGTTGTTTGTAATTAATGGCCAATCACAGTCAGCTGGCTCAGACAGCCGAGCCACAAACCTTTATCATCATTCCTTCCTTTTCTATTCTTAGCCAGCCTTCTGAGGAAATCCTTTCTTCTATTCTTTTAGTATAGTTTTAATGTAATATATATCATAAAATAATAAATCAGCCTTCTGAAACATGGAGTCAGATCCTGGTCTCTTCCCTCAACCTGAGACCCCTGTGAACACGAGCACAGACACCTTCCACTACCCCAGGTTCTCCAAGCCCTGTCCAACCTGAAATCTGATAGGTTTTTATCGCTTTCTTTAAGCTCAAGTAGAGTTATGTGAACACACACATCAAATACATAGAATAATATTTGTGCTTGTGGAAGATTTGCCAGAACCCACTGAATCCTGTCCAGGCTGCTGCAATGTACATTCCCAACCCCAGTTTATGCTGCTCATGTTTTTTATCTGACCTCAGTTTAAGAAAGCTTTAAATATAACTGTCATTGAGTGAGATAATGCTTATTGCCTTTGCTTTTGGAATAATGAAAAAGTATTCAGGAAAAGCAGGTGGGAGTATTAAGTCTGCTATCTCATGAGCTAAAAAGAAAAAAATATATATAAAGGCAGGCAGAGCTTTTAGGCTGCCTAAAAAAACCCTGCTGTTGGTCACATTCCTGTAACTAAAAGTAGTAAGGGAAAAATCACTGGGTTTTCTGCAATTGGAGCAAAGAGTTAATTTCAGATAGAAATGTCAGTATCTTCTCTTTTTCCACAAGAATATGGAGACTGAGTGAAGTCTTTATGAAGGACTTGAGATGTTGTTTTATCTTTAATATGGAAGGTATGAACTCTCTATTTCACAAGAAGGATGTTGGTGATTCATCTACTTCCTAAGTCTTTCTCAGTTAAATGGAAAAAGAAATCTGAAGAGATGGCTGATAGAACAAGGAAGCCAAAATAATTCTCAGTGTATTGCCTGTGCTGGAAAGGCTCTCACAGAGCAGTACCTGGATCCAAATGGATTTCTGAACAGTTCACATTTATCTTTGAGCCAAAACTGAGATTTTTAGCCAAATGTTTAGATCTCTTTGCTCAGAGAGATGACTGAGGGGTGTAAGCACAATGTACAACCTGCAGGTATTTGGTGTATCAGGTTTAGCAACAGTCCAGCTGTAGGCTGGACCTGTGCTTGCTCACAAAAAGTGATGAAAAAGTCAGTCATTTCACTTAAACCTCATGCACGAAGCAAATATATCACCTTTAAGATGATATAATGAAGTTGAACTTTTTGTCCCACCAGACTGCAAATCTGTAAAATGAGCATGCTGACAGGAGAAGCTCTGGAATGCAGGGAGCGAGGCAGGCTGGGCTCACCAGGCTGGGTGGGCACTTCTGGGGCTCTGTGCCACTCTGTGCCACCCCACAGCGTGTTGGTCCTCAGCCCAGCTTATCAGGCTGCACTTCCCAAGCACTGGAACCTGTCCCTATAGGACATGAAACAACACAAGCTCACACCGCTGCTCTTAAGGTGAAGGAAAAAAAGGAAGTTTATTTTCTGACACTAACATTCATAGATTTCTAAAAGTGACAGTGGATTGGAGGGTGACAGTGCCACCTCTCCAATGACACTGGGCAAACCAACAGTCCACCAAACTTCTCTTCTGCTATAAAGGAATGCAAAACAGTGAGTTATTTACAGAAAGTGTGTGAGAAAGTTTGCTACAAGAGCATAAACATCAGAAGGCTTACCAAAATCTTGAAAAAACAGGGCAACAGGAACTCTGGCTTGTCTTGGAACAGTCGAGGACTTCTGTAGCACCAAGAAATACAACACAGAAGCCCTGAAACTGAACCCCTGGTTAGTTTTATTTTCCTGAAGACAGAGGTGGCTCTGTCAAACAGCCTGGGTCAATTCTGGGATATAAAGAATCAGAGTCAGGGCACTGCTAATTACCTTGATGAGCTCATCGGCAAGAAGATGATAATCACAACAAAACTCCGATTTTTCTCAAAGCATTTATGACTTTTCCATTACTGTACATGTCTAAAGCACACACCTGCCAGCACCATGCACCTTGTGATAGAGCCCTGTGGATTTCACAGGAGGCCAGAGCTCTTGCTGGGAGTGCAGGGCAGGGGTGGAAGCAGAGGTGGCAATCCCCAGTCAGTGGAAGGTTTGGAGGGTCTGGGGCGCTGCCAGGCTGTTGTAAAAGTGATGGACATGAAAACACATCTAAAAATGCTGGTAAATTTACCTCATCTAGAAACTGCACGTTTAAGAATGCAACAAATCCACTTCAGACACAGCATTGACTTTAAGAATCTTATAGCCCTAAATCACAGTGGATTTGTATTTTGAAGGAGTTTGTCACTGTCTAGACAATATGACCACAGAAGCTCTGAGATGCTTCCTTACCATGGGTTTGAAAAGTTAAAATGTTTTTGGGGAGGAAAAGTCTTCCTCTTCAAACACAGGATTGAAGACCATGCTTTTCCCTCTTTTAATAAATCAACAGCTTGATTAGATTATGCCTAAAGTTTCAAAAAGAAATGAAAACAGCAACAGTACTGTGAAGACATGGGCTTGGCCTGATTTTGAAATCATGGTCCACTCTGCCCAAACACTAAAGCATCAGGGACAGGCAAAGCCTGATGTGTAACAGCTCCTTATTTTACAGGGAGATACGGCTCATTTAGAGCAGCAAACTAATTAATACAATCAGAGGCGAAAGTTTCAGAACTCTCCCAACAGCACACATTAGCATAAACTGCCAAGAGACTTGATAAAGTTCAAAGCTTATCTTGTAGCCTGCACGCTCCTGTTTGCTCAGAGCAGCAGCTGGCCAAGTGATCTCCCTTCTCCTCAAAGAGCAAAATTAAATTAGATTAGATCATCTTCTCTCCCTTGTAGAATTAAGATCGTGCTAGGAAAACAAGCAAATTAGCTTTTGAAATCCTGTTTCTCACTTTAAGGCTACAAGGCTGGGAAATGCTGTCTGCACCAGCTCAGCTCAGCTGCAGGAGTGGGTTTGTGCTGTTTTCCTGGTGAGCTGAAGGAGAGAGTTGTGCAGATTTGTTTCTCCCTGGGCTTAAGGCTGCGAGTGGCAGATCCTAAGGGAGGAAGGCAAAGAAGGGAACAAAGGAAGAAAGGTAATGGACACAAAGTCTTGGGAATCAATGCAGAAGTTACAGAATCACAAAATAGGGTGGGCTGGAAGGGACCTTAAAACTCATCTTATTCCACCCCCTGCCAATGGACAAGGGCATCTTCCACCAGACCATGTAGCCATGATATTTTATGGAAAATCCTTTCCTTAGGATTTTTCCTCCTGAGAAGCCTCAGGAACAAAATGTAAACAATGGTTATCTGCTGCTGTGGAATGCAGAAGGTGCGTCTGTGATTGGTCTCCTGTGGTTGTTTCTAATTAATGGCAAATCACAGCCAGCTGGCTCAGACTCTCTCTCCAAGACACAAGCCTTTGTTATTCATTCCTTCTTTTTCTATTCTTAGCTAGCCTTCTGATGAAATCCTTTCTTCTATTCTTTTAGTATCATTTTAATATAATATATATCATAAAATAATAAATCAGCCTTCTGAAACATGGAGTCAGATCCTCGTCTCTTCCCTCATTCTCAGACCCCTGTGAACATGGTCACAAGACCAGGTTCCCCCAAGCCCTGTCTAACCTGGCCTTGATGGTTTAATAAGAGCTGCAGTAGTGAGGATTGAAAGCTTCTTGCTTTGTGGCTATATAAAAACACTTCTGAGAAAAGGAGTAAAACCTAGTTTCTAGAAAAAGTAGGATTAGGAATATAAATGTTACATCAGAAGAAGGGCTTAGAGCACAAGGAAACAGAAGGAAAAATGTAGGGAGCAGGATTTTGTGGACTAGGAAGCTGGACTGAAGAACAACAAATGTTTATGGCTGCATGGTGGAGGTGGATGGTTGAGATCAGCAATGCCAGATGCCAAATTCAAACCAAACAAATACACAACAGCAAGTCAAGTTCAAAGGAGGGCATACAAATGAGATCCTTGACTGAAACCATAGTTTCTAGAGCTCATTCACTGCACACCATGCTGTGAGGTCAGTTGGCACAGGCACACTTAAGCTGATAAAAACCTCTCCCCATTAAGTCACCATGCTGCAGCAATCAGACACACTCCAGAAGTCCATCCTAGGCAATCTGTTCTAGATGAACAGCTAATGAGAACTAAGCTAAACCACTTCTCTCTGGTTATGATTCCTCCTTTCAATATTCCCATAACTGTACTGCTAAACAACTCAGACCCATAAAACTGAAACAGGGAAAGAGATTCTTCTGCTGTGGACAGATGGAGTAGTAAAACTGGCCATGAGAAAGCACAGCAATATCCATGGCACATCTTCACTCAGTCACCCTAGACTGCAACAAATTTAGCAAGAAGTTAATTTAGCTTATAGTTTGTTTGCTTTTTAATGCTTTGAGTATTTCCTATTAGGCTGGAGTTGATGGAGAAGGTGATTTGGGGTTTATTGCCAAATTTCTTCACAGCTTGATCTTCGCTACCGTAACTGGAGGAGATTGTAAGATGAAGATGGTATTGCAGGAAAAACAGAAATGGAACAAAAGTCTCATATACATGGAAAACAAGAGGAATAGAGGGAAAGGAAGATTTTGAAGGGTTTATGTTTCTGTGAATGGTGGGTTTATGGGGCAGACTGACTTGTGAGGAGGCATCAGGAACTGTTATCCCATGACAGTGCTCATCACACTGCTTAAACCTTTACTAACTTGCCTGTTAAACAAGAGCGGCACAGAAGTAAATTAAAAATGGAAGCACTGCATAAACTTTGAGGACATAAAACATTTGTTCTAAAGCATTAAAGATTAATCAGAAACAGCTCTGCTGTTTCATGGCTCCGAAGACAGTGAGCCACTTGCTGCCTCCAAGTTGGTGCTTTCCTCGTGCTGCCACATCTGCTCTGTGTGTGCCAGGGTGGGAAGCTGGGATAAAACATCCTGACTCTGCCAGCATCCCTGCAAGGCATTTCCAAATATCTAAGGGATAGGTTCAGATCGTCAGCATGAAGGATGATCTTGTTTTAGGAGAATGAGATGAATCAAGGAGGTTCTTAGACACCTGAGCTGTGATAAGGTTTCTTATTCTGCTTCCCTTACTGCATCCTTCTGATAAACACTGGTATTTCTTTCATATTACTCCCTTATGTATGCACTGTAAGTAAATCCAAAGTAGAAGACCTGAGGAAAAGCTTTTTCCACCCTTAGAAAGACAAACTCACCCAGCAAAGTGTCTTTGTTCTACCTATAAGAGGTTTACCCAAAAAGCTGTGACACCTTCCCTATGTTTATAGACATTTTACTAAGGAAAAGCCAAGTATTTCTCAAGCTAAATGAGGGCCCAAGTGGCTTGTGTTGAAGCCTGGAACATCTCAATTTCCTGTGAATTCCCTGTGACTTGGCTGGTGCCATTTTTACTGCAGCTGTTCATTCAATTGAGGGCTCACATCATGAAACATGTCAGGGAGAGAAAGAGCCGATGAGAATTCAGTGAATACAGCTTTTCATTTGAAAAGATCCTCAAACACACACAATTGCTTTCTGTTGCTTAATTTTCAACATTGATAAACATAATTGCATTTATTTATCTAGTCAATACTGAAAACAAGCGATAATTTGTAATATAACAACTTTACATCTCAAAGGAATACAAGCACAACAGTTTCCAGTCCCTTCTAAAGGAGGTGAATGACATGGAGGAGGTTGCATTGCCTGTGTAGGAGAAGCTTACATTATTTTTTTTTTTCCATGAGGATATATTAATATTGTTGCTATCAACTTGCTTTTGTACATATATAAATGACTTTTGGAAAAGACTTTTAAAAGGCAGTATTTTTCATGTGCCAAATTACACATGCTAAATATCTGATACTGGCAATAGCAAATGCTAATATTTCCTAAGCATGAAAAATGAACTCTCTTTTCCCCACAAGTTCTCAATAGCAACAGTTCTCATTGGAACCAGTGATCAGAGGTTATTATCATTCCATCAAACAATCTGTATCCTTCTAATTAAATAGTAAAGCATCTGAAAATCTGCTCATTATGAGTCTCCATCCTGTTTATTTTGAAGCTGGCAAAAAGACTTACAGTTAGTTCACTCTACCCTGAATAGGGCTTGTGGTAAAGAAACTGCATTAGTTAAATAATTCTCAACACTGCAATCTTGGATATCCTTCCATAACTTTGTACTGAGATGCTGGGAGTCTGTTAAGTGGTGTGATGGTTGGTGACTGAAGTAAAAAAACCTTAAAAAAAGTGAGAAAGGTGAAAGAAGAGAGTTCACTGGGGAAAAGGAGACAAATGAGGGGGGGGAACTGCATTATCCACACAGTGCACAAAAAGCTAAAAATTCACTCAAAAATACCAGGGCTCATAAGGGTTGAGCAGCAGCCTTAGTGATCCTCCCTAGCCTTCCTGTATTTTGCTCTCACTCTCTGCTTTGGATCCCCACTTAATGCCTCAGTTGCTTTCTTGGATCATGCTGAGAAGTAATTTTGCCTCTTATTTCCCCAAAATTTCCTTTGGTAAATCCTCATCTGTCAGTATTTGTCTGTCTATTCGTGGCTTTCTCCTTCCCTTTTGCAAATCTGGTCTGTCTGAACCTGCCCCTTGCAGGTTCCCAGGTCACTCTTCTTTGGGAACTTCTTTCCGGTTAGACCTGCCCATCTCTAGGCTGTTCACAAACCTTGCAGGAAAAAAGGAAAAATACCCAATGCAGAGCAGGTTCCCAGTTTGAAGGGAGGAAAAAAAAACAAACCAGAATTCTGTCTACTCAAAAATTCACTCTTCAAATGTTGTTACAAATCTCAGCCCTCACTAGACCTGCAATATCCCTAATCAGTTCCTTCAAAAGCACTAAAATTTATTTCTTCCTCCTCAAACTTCTGCTCCTATTTACTCACTGCTTTGCCACTTCCTTAATATCCACTAACTTCACATTTATCCATTTTAGTATTTAATTTTTGTCAGAAAGATCTTCCCCATCCTTCATGCTACCTATTTACCTTGTTTACTCCTGCAACCACATTTATTTCAATAGAACTTATATTAAATTTCATCTGTGTGGAAGAAACCTCTCTTTCTTCTATTTCCCAACTCCTGAAGATTTTGAAGGTATCCGTGAGAAATATTTTTCTACCTGGTGTGATTATAAAATTCCCTCGAACAAAAACCAGTTGTAACACGTTGGCATCTCGACAGCAAGTCCTAACAGAGCTCAAAATAACACATTGTTCCAGATTGCATGCAAGATGTTTTCTATCACCATCTGTATGGCAGGTTATCTTCTGTCAAGTCAGAAGTTTTCCTTATCTCTCTCTTTGAGTGACCACAATCACTCCTCCCTGGGGAGGGGACACCTGCTGATAACAGCTATTGAATGTCCCTGCATGGCTGATAAGAACTACAGCATCCCATTGGGAGATGTGAGCCCAGAGGGAGGAGCCAAGCATTCCTACCCGGATATAATCTGGAGGTTCTGGAACACCAGCACAGCTTCTGCACTGGATTCCCCAGAGGAACAGCAGCTGCCTCTCCTTCCACTGGATCTTCAGAGGAAGAGACTGCACCTTTCTCCAGGATCCCTGCTCCAGCAGAACCAGCCCTGACACTGCAGGAGGGCTGAGCCACAATTCCAATGGGACTGCTGCCACCACCCTGACCCACAGGGTGTCAGGTTGGGTTCTGACTCTGGCAGTGCTGTTCTAGGGTACTGCATTGTTTATTTTATCCTTTTTTTTTTCCTTCCCTATTAAAGAATTGTTATTTCCTGCTCCCATATTTTTGCCTGAGAGCCCCTTAATTTAAAACTTATAGCAATTCAGAGGGGTGGGGAGAGTTTACAATCTCCATTTCAGGGGAGGCTCCTGCCTTCCTTAGCAGACTCCTGGCTTTCCAAACCATGACACACATTATAAAAAATACAGGCTGTGTGCTGAGATGCTGAGAGGCATCAGTTCCTACTACAGCCAACAGGTGCTGAGGGAAATTAATGTTTCTGTGCTGAAGCCATGCAGGAGGAACGAGCTCACCAGCAGCTTGCTTGTCCTTCCTCCCGTGTTATGCTGAGTGATGCTGTGACAGTGCTTTAGCAGTGCCATGATCTCACTAATGGTGATAATGGAAAGGTCCTGACACTCACAAACAGCTCTGTTTGGCGAAGCTCTGGCAGGAAAGGGTCAGAAAGAGACTGACAGCAGTTCAAATGTACCATTTAACACATCAAGGTGCAGAACTGTGTGTGCTCCTAGCAGACAGCAATCCCTTCAGGGTTATTAGAACACTTCCTAGAAGCCATTCTGGTCCTTGATATCATTTCTTTATACCCTGTGAGCTCACTGAAGGCTGCGCATCCTTGCTGAGCTTGATTTCAGTACCAAAACTCCACCTCCCTCTAAGTGGAAGGATGGTTCTTCTGACCTCTGACAACAGCACATGAGGAGAAATTCTCTCTCACCTTTACAATGGGAATGACACAGAACTAAAAGCTGGGATGCAACTTCCTCTCAGCAGAAGTCTTCTAGAGTGGTAAATGTTCATAATTAAATCAACTTTTTATATCATTGAATAAAAGCAAGTGCTTTTATTCTACTTAATTTATAGGTCTGCAATTTCCCCACAGACTTAGGTCAAACAGTCCCCCATTGTTTCTATTTCATCCAAAACCAGTACATCCCATCCCAAAGGAAAGATTTTACTGGGTGTTACAACACAGGAACATGAGACAGAGCAAATATTTGGTAAGAATCACTCTTAAAACTCATGGATTTAAATTGCTACCTGTATGAAATCAGTTCATGGTCTTCATTGCTGAATAAGCAAGATTTTCTACATATACACAGGTGGGATTTAGTTACTGACAGCCCAGACCTAACACAAGGTAGTAAAAACATATGGATAACAACATATTCCTCCAAGAGACACCCAAATCCTGGTGCTGGGCTGTGAGCAGCATCACAGAATGAGTTACAGGGGTGGCTTAGGGCCTGGAGAGAGTAAAACAGAAATTGAAGGCTGGAAGGACAGAAAAGACTCCCTCTTGTTCCTTGCAAGGTTACATTCCTCCCAAAGTTGCGTTCATTAATAGGTTAAAAGTGTGCACTTTCTTGGAAACCTCAACGCTGGCATGCACATCCATGTTAATAAACCCAACATCCATGAAATAAACCCAATACCTGCAGTCAATCCCAAAAAACCTCAGGTTAGCATCAAGCAGGGATGGAATTCTGGAAATGGGGAGGAATTATTTACAACTACAAGACAGAATTTGAAAGCACAGACAGGAGGCTGCAGAGTAAATAGCAAAAAAAAAAAACACATGGGGAAACTTTCCAGAGATCCCTTTCTCTTTAGACCTTAACAGCTGAGAAATTACTTGGAGCTCATTAACGAGCCACAGACTAATCTATTTACTTGTATGCAAGTGAAAGAGTGGGGAAAAACATATTTGACTCATTCTTAGTAATTTCCCCTGCATAAAATATTTTTGGAGGAAAAAAAATATACAGGCAGCTGAGCCAATTTTTTTTCTCCCTCTCAGACAAAACTGAATCATGATTCATCATATACACAGATGAATTTTAATTTATTCCTTTAACAAGTTTCTTTTTTGTATTTTCTTGTAAGCAAGAATTAATACACTCAGACACGGGGAAATGTTAATTTTACTGCCTCGCCTTTCAAATTTACAAATGTTGAGTCTAACTCCTGCTGGCACCATTCTGGCCTGCAGGGAGAAGAGACAAATGCCTGACCTATGCACAGAGGGTCTCTGGCCTTTCTGGAGGTCAGCAGTAGCTTCACATCTCCCATCTCCTGAACAGAATTAAAGCATCCTGCCCATCCAGCGTGGGTTATCACCTTCCAGAAGGAAAGCTGCTGGATAATTATCCATTCCTGCTGTAACTCCATGGTGCCACTCACAAAAAGACAAAGGTGACACAGGAAAGCATTTGGCCTGTTAGAATCCCATAAAACTTCACTCAGTTCAGGGCAGCCCAAGTGGAATTTGGCCATCTGGAATTCCTGGATATATCTCCATGCTTGCCTGCTAAATGAGTATTTCACAGAGCAACACTAATGATGATGACCCTTCTGTTCTTCCAGTGAGAAGCTCAGATGCTCCTCCAGTTCCTGGAACAAAGGAACAGACTCATTTAGGTGTGGGAAGAGTCGCCCATCCCTTATCTGTGCTGCAAGAGGAAAAGCAGAGATTCTGCTGTGATTTCTCAGTGAGTGGAGGGTGGTGGGGGATCCACCACATGCAGGGGAGTGATGCCCTGCATACCCTGAATGTAAGAATGAGGGATGAGGGACTCCAGGGGCTCTCCAAAATGCAGTTTATTGTATCCAAGATGTTCCAGCATCCCAGGGTTGTGGGTGACAGAGCTGTGCCCACAGCTGTCAGCTCCAGCTGCAGGCAGGCCTGGAGACCCTTTGGTTTTGGTTACAATGCATTATAGACTTTTCTTTGCTGAGCATCTTCATACAGCAGAACCAATCTATACCTTAACTTTTATCTATAGCCCATCATAACTAATGTAATTACCATATTCATGTTACTGTTCTCCAGTCACTAAAAGTCAGTACGTTACAGTTTAAGCTAGAAGTTGGTTTTCAGTTTTCTTGCAGTTGAAAATTCTGAGACCTTTTTTCTACTTGCCACATTTGCTGACTTGTTTGCCTGTGCTATCTTTCTGCTTGGTAAAAACATCTTCTTGTTTGGGGTGGGTTTATCCTTTGCTCTAAGCCATAAAAACCCCTTCTAACTAACACACCCTTTGCCTCCTTGGTTATCCAGTAAGACTGGCTCAGCAATTCTTTTCTTCTGTATCAAAACTTGCTTCCATCTCTATTCCTTCATCAGACTCTACATTCAAAAATCTTTCTGCTAAGCACACATATCTATGAGACTTTCTTGTCAAACTTCCATCCTTCCCAACACCTGAACAGCTCTGAACTGGGCTCACTCACTGGGACACAGGATGCTCTCTAAGGCCACACTCAGAACTCACTTGGGCCTGAAAATCTAATCTCAAAACACCCACCACTTAGATGGAGGTTTAGATTGGTTCTCAGGAAACATTTCTTCACCAAAAGGGTGGGCGGATTTTGGAACAGGCTGCCCAGGGCAGCAGTAGAACATTCAAAACTATGTCATGGAATGCTTGGGACCATGCTTTATTGGTGGCCTTGGCAGTGCTGGGGTAAAGGTTGGACTTGATGATCTTAGAGAGCTTTTCCAACCTAAATGACTCCATGGGAGATAAAAATGCACCAATTTCTATCACAAAACCACCCTTCAACCATAATAGGTCCTTTTGCTCTTTGCAGAAGTTGTTTTGTGGAACCAGGATGCAAAGTGAGGCCATTTGCACTTGCTAGGTAGCCTACAAGTGATGTCATTCTGGATATTATCATTTATTCCAAAACATTTTGCTAATCCATACATTCTTCATACCCACACTTCTGTTTCCTAGACAATGCCCAGCTGGAAAACAGTGGAGCAAGAAACAGCAGAGATATGGAGCACTGAGAGATGGAGATCTATGTTTATACACACATCTACTCCATTTCTTTTGGAAAAATTATTGTTTATTTCTGTGAAAGCAAAGGAGCCCTTGCTCTAAGTGCTACAGAGATGAAACAAGTGAGCAGTCAGGCAGATGGGACCAGAAATTCAGCCTCTATGTGTTGATTATTTATCTGCTAAGCTGGAACAGGAAAACTTCACAAAGTAAACGTGGGATTGAAATCCAACAGGAAAGAATGCAGCTGCACAAATGCACAAGACACGATGCCTTTGCATTCAAATAGAATCATATTTAATACAATTAAAGTAATTACTTCAGTCTAGTCAGCCTTGGTTAAGTCTCCATTGGAGTTAATTAGCAAATGATAGTAAAATACTTTGAACTTTAAATGTTAAATACTTTCATTATTAATATTATTCTTGCAACTGCTGCCAGAGCAGCCTGGTCCCAGCTCTTTGGAATGCTGCAAAGTGGTGAATAAGAGCAGTACTTTTGCCTGGTTGATTTAAACACATTTCTTTGTTGTGCTAACCAAGCATCTGCCTCAAAAAGGACCCAGAAAAGAGCTCAAGTCCTGCTCTCACAGGATCCCATTCTGGCTTGGGTTGGTCTTGTGTCATCCAGCACTGCCATGCAGAGTCTTGAAACCTTGCTTGGTAGCACAACTTCACACAAATACCTCCCAAAAGGTGAGAAAATAATGACTAAAGCACAGGGAAGACAAAAGACAATTAAGAAAGGTTAAAAGGACTGGGTCACATTCCTGCAGAATAAGGATTTAACTGCATACTACTAGATAGGAGAGGTTATAAGAGAGCAACAACTGATTATTTTCCCTATTCAAAAATGGAAAAAAACCAAAAAAGAGTTGAAGACACAGAAAGGAAAATGAAGGTTTGAGAACCTCTACAATTCAAGCAGTGGAACAAACAGCCCAAAAGCTGCAGAATACTCATCACTGAGGGTATTCAGGCTTAAGTAAACACCCATCTGTTAGAGAATATTTTGTTATAATCACTCCTGCTATTGTGCAAGGAGGTGGAACCAAAGTCCCACTGAAATCTGGGGGTTGGATACCTACGATTCATGTGTTCTGCGTTTTTGAAACATTTATTCAGAACAACAAACATCTGGTTCTTAATCCCCCAATTAACACTGTTTCCAGCCCTAAGGAATTAATCACAGAATTCATGGGAAACACTTTATTTGCTGGCAACAGTAAAACAAATTGCCTACAAACTTCTACATTGCTAATGGAGCAGTTTAATTGGCTTCTTTTTTTTTTCTTTTTGACATTTTAATTAAAAAAATAAAGACCAGAAAGACATCCC
Organism: Melospiza melodia melodia; assembly: GCF_035770615.1. Lineage (NCBI taxonomy): Eukaryota > Metazoa > Chordata > Aves > Passeriformes > Passerellidae > Melospiza > Melospiza melodia. The sequence goes on along the minus strand of NC_086212.1, from coordinate 4,422,071 downwards.
TGGGCAGAGACCTTTGCAGCAGAGAATTACACAGCTCTGGGGACTCGAGGCTCTCATTCATGGCACTGACCTCCTTTGAAGAGCACTCTGAGCTCTAGCAGTGAAAAGGACTTTAAAAAGTGCTAGACAGCATCATTAGTATTCAGGAGGACTCAGTTCTGTGGCTTGGTAGAATTCAAAGGGGTCTGCTGGTACTTAGGAAAGCCAAAACGTTTTCCAGAGGAAAGGGCTGAGCAGCTGGGGGCTGGCCATGCTTCCAGCACTGCAGGCTGACTCAGTGTCACTGAACCAACCTAATTCCTGCTCCCTTTTTGTTTTCACCACTTCCACAATGCAGAATTTAAACCTATTTCCAGCTATAAAAGCAAGGCAGTGTTTAAAATAGGGTTCCAACATAAAGACTTTGCATTACTACCTCCCAGAGCCCTGCTGGCACTCCTGCCACCACTCCCTGTGCTCTGGGTGCTTATTCCATGAACACCTCTTTGTTAGCACCTCTTACACCCTGCAGCTCAGTGGATTTACACCCTGCTTCTCTCAGTTGCTGTGGAGGAATTCAATGGAATGAAAAGTCAACCATCACATGTTCTGGGACTCCAGCTTTGAAGATGTCCCTGCCTGTAGGAGTGGAACATGCTGTTCCTTCAGTTCATCCACCGGGCTCTGCCTCTACATGAATATTAAGTAAACAGCTTTTATTCCCACCAAACAGCTTTTCAAAGAGTAACCAACACAAACATCACAATTCTAGCCAGCAACAGACTCAATAATAGCTACAAAAAAATCTCACCAGCTTCAGGGGGTCTGATTCAACACTGCAAATTACTCCAACTTGGACAGCTCCTGAAAACCTGGGGCTTGTTCCACCAGGCCCTTCTGTACCCATTTTCTGTGATCCATGATCTTCCACCTACTGATTTTGCCCTTTGTTCTGTGTGAAAAGCCCTGTGATATCAACCAGTCACATCGTGACTCAATTTCACTCATGCTCAAACCTTCTTACATAGTATTTCTTTATTAGCACATTCCCACTTGATGGCTGCTTTACCTTTGCCTTTTAACTTCAATAAAATTTTCTGCTTTTTTTTTTGTTTCAGGTCTAACCTTTATTAAATTGGCAGCTGCTGGAGTAGATATTTTTATAGATTTTTTTTTATTATTATTATACCAGATATCAAGGAAAGGGGGAAACCACAAGTGTTTGGAGACACTAAACTATGATGTTCTGGGGTTGGCATGGGGGTTTTTGGTGTACATGGAGTGGTTTGCTTGGGGTTGGGGTTTTTTGGGTAGGTTTGTTATTTTGGTTTTTATTCATTGTGTCATTCCAGGCTGCTGCTTTTTTTGTTTAGATTGGATATCAGGAAAAATTTCTTTGTTGGAAAGGTTGTCAAGCACTGGAACAGCTGCCCAGGGAAGTGGTGAGGTGATCATCCCTGCAAACATTCATAAAACGAGGAGATGTGGCACATTCATAAAACACAGAGAGGTGGGAGCAGGGTTTGGGGATGGGAAAACAGTTGGAGTCAATAACCTCAGAGGGCTTCTCCAGCTCTGTGATTTCTGCTGACCCCTCCATGGTTCCAGGGTATTTCAGATGACAATAAGGAAGCCAGGAAGGGTTTACTTTGACATTTGGAGTTAACAAAGCATTGAATTCATGCAGTGCAAGCAATATAAACCTTCCCATTTGTTCCAGATTCTCAACTGCACCAAAACTGTGTAAATTCCTACTCCTTCCCTCTGGAATCAGATGACTCAAAGATTTGCCATGTCTCTCCAGCTTGGTCTTTACCAAGGACACAAAATAAGGACACAACAATGAACCAAAAGCTGAAGAGCCCCACAGATAAAATTACCATCATTTAAAACACAACAACATCCAGAATCATGAAACACACTCTTACAGGCAGGACCAAAAACCTGCAACCTCCACAATTAACCCTTTGGAGGATGCCACAGCCAGACCAGTAGTACCAGGTGTGACACACTTTGAAGGCTCCTATTCGGAGCAATTTCCAATGATAAAATGGTTTAAAACCCACAAGACTTAACCAGCTTTCAGTGCTGAGGAAGCCCAGCCAGGCTGGTGTCTCCTGAGCTGGTTTTTACTGACAAGCACCCAGGAATGGGCTCTGGGCTGTCTGTCAGGGGCTGTGGCAGGGAGCTATTGCTGTCTCAGCTCCTCACCGTGTCCTTCCAGGCAGCCAGCAATTACAAGTCTCTTATCCCAATAATTACAGGCATAAGAATATGTCTTGAACAACATTATATTCTCTTCTTCCATGTAGTTCGTGCTCTCACAGTGCAATGCACTAACCAGAATAATTATTTCTTTTTTTAGGAGTGAAATCAAAGTCTTAACTGGCTGATAAAGTCTTTTGGCCACTGTGTGGCTGAAAGAGAATTGCATTGCTTTTTCAGGTGGCAACCAACATGGACAAAATAGGATTTTTAGTGAACTTTAAAGTGTTTTCTTAAATCAAGTTTTTGTCCATGTAAACAAAGCATTTCATGTGAGAGAATTCATTCCCATAATGGTAACTTCCAATGGAAAACAAAACTTGGAAATTATCACCACCATGAGCTCTGCTAAGAATATTCCGATTGTCACATGGAAGTCTACACTATACTCAGTACAGATTAGTAAATTAGAAACTCTGGTAACTCTCACTGCTGGAAATGTTTTTCTTGCATATGAAAATTCTCCTGTCTCAAGTCCCAGCCTAATCAAGCATTAGCTACCACAACTAATTCTCTAGACAAGGAACTTTCTTGTCTTTCTCAAAATTGGAATTTAAAACAATCAGTTGAGAGCTAAATGGTAACTGCAATGTCCAACATTTCCACGTATTTTAAAGCTTTACTTCTGGCCTGTCCAACATGAACCTCCCCAGATAACTCTGTCATCCAGAAACATGCCAAAAGCTGGCTGAACTTTTTGAGTTTTATATCCAAAACATTTCCTCTCTTTCAAATGAGAAACAAAATAAGAATAAGAAATGTAAAACAGTTCTTCAAGGATATCCAATGGCAAAGAGTCACCTCACACCTATGAATTCTGTTGCCAGAATACTTTAAACACAAAATTAACATTTTATCACAGAGTAAAATCCTCCTTTGTTATTGTGTGTTCCCAGAGCCAGCACACACATCCACAGCAATAACACCTGAATATCTCCAAGAATTGCATCTCATCAGTGCTGATGAGGCTCCTCACTCACCAGTCGGGACAGCAGGATCCATTGTTGGCTTTTCCCAGGTGTTGATCTGCTCCCAGGTAAATCCATTGGTTCCCAAGGCGACGCTATAACCACAGTTACTGTAGTGCTCATCGAATGAACAACCACCTACAACCAAGAAAAATGAAAACATTTCTCAGTTAATTTTCTCTCTCTCTTTGTGGTAAGCCATTTACTTAGATATTTTGTATCCAAGCTTACACAGGAAATAAAAATAAAACTAATTTCCTAACCATTATTTTTCATGCAGCTCCAAGGATGATGTCCAAAAAATATCTTTGTAATTTCCACGTTTTATATCCACTGGAAGCCCTTGTTTTCTTCCATCCACACTACTGCATCTGAGATCAGTCCCCCTTTATTTCAACCTGTTATTTTCAAGGACAATTCTACAGAATACCTCTGTGAAGGAATATTTGCATGAACCTTCAAGAAAGATATTTTTTTTAAAAAAAATCAGGAAAAGGAAGGAGGAATAGAAATTACAAAAAAGCACAGCAGCACTGTTCCTACAGCAATGTCGTGTTTCCTCATGCTTTTAAGCCTTGGTTATATTTAACCTGGCTTTAACCATCTCCTAAACTTAACAACACAAATTTCTGTGCAGTCCATGAACACACAGAGCTTCCTCAAGTTCTTTCAAATCAATACTTTTGAGCATGGTCCTGTACTTTCTGAACAGGGGAATGAGAAGCAGCAGATGTCAACTGGCATTCACACCTTCCACACTGCTGGCTGAAAGATCTTTACTGCAATTCCTGAAATACTTGGAAGAAGTTAACTCTCATAAATGCATTGGCAGCTGCCTGAACACCTGTGAATCAAAGAAAATTCAGGATCTGTGGAATGAAATGTTGTATTCCAGTGCAGATCTTTGAAACTTGGGTCACACAGAGGAACAGAGAATGTTTATTCAATAGGATGTCCCTTATGATCTCATGCACCTTAACCTCAACCCAACCCAGCCTGCCAAAGTATTTCACTGCTGGATCAGAGATCTGGGTAACTCAGTTTAGACTTGAATCATGCCCAAGGTGTGTTCATAAAGATTTGGTTTCCTCTTAGGGAAGAAAGGATCACTGTTCTCTGCAGATCCCAGTCCACCTGAAAGAACTGGAACTGAGCATTTCCAAAGGAACTAGGCACAGGTAACACACCAGGGCTGCACAGTGCTCAGGGCAACGTCCCTTGCTCTGCCAGCCAAGCACTAATGGCTCCTGATGATGCTCAGGTTTAACTTTTATATTTTTCACATTCTGTGCTGCTTTAGTGTGTGGATCTGAGCTTCATATGAGGGGATGGTGAGCTCTGTGCACAGAGCAGGGAGACAAAACAATTCCTGCTCCAGCTGGGCACCAAGGACAAATGATCCAAATCTCAGCCCAAGAGCACAAACACCGTGGGCTGGAGAGAGAAAAACAAGCAGGGTGGGACTGCCTGGGCTAAAGCTGGAATGGGACAATGAACTGCAAGGTGCAAATGGAGCAGAACTGATCACAGTGACAGACCCCGTGCCCGGCCGTGCATTTTGGGACCATTTTGGTTCATCTTGGGTGCAGCCCTGGCTGGGCTCTTGTGCTGCCCAAGGTGCGTCCATGGAGGCCTTTTAATAAATCCCTGCTTTATTCTTTAGCTCTGTCCAGTCTCTGTTCCAGGCCAGCCCTCACAGGGCATCACTGACACCAACCAGAGCTGTATGGACAGAGAAATTCCTGACTCCTCCCTCCTTCTCACAGCTGCGCTCACACAATAAACACCTGGCACATCACTGACCTGCGTTCCTCTGCAATAAAGGGTTACACAGCACTGAAGACATTAAAGCCTTCTTTAATTTTCAACCATATTACCCAAGCCCAAACTTCCTCTCAGTTCCTATGGAACTCCTCACAAATTACAAAATATATTTCATGTCATTAATAGTTTTCAATCCCTCACACTGTTAAATGATTCTCTGTGCACTCCAACTGTAATTGATTGTTTAAATGGTTCTACAAACTTCACCAAATATTTCTAGTCAAGTATATTCTAGGAAGATTTGCTGGATAGAGTACCTGACACCACAAAATACTCTGTTGCTGAGAAAAGTTCAAAGAGATAAAGCTTGCCCTAAAAAATTAAAACTTGTATATATTACATATTTTCATCAGTTAATAGATTTTATGACCCTTGAAAACATGCCTGTTTGAGTAGCTTCTGCAAATATTTCTGAGTTGTCATGATTTTATAATATTTAAATAACCCTTGTCTTTAATTTATCTCATTTGTGAAGCCTTCCCAGCTGTCAAAACAAGCAGGATTACATCTGCGTAACTTTTTTTTTTTTTAATTAATTTAGGTGAAAAAGTTCAAAATTACAATGTGTAACAGGCTAAATAAAAAAAAAAATCTAAGGGAAGATCCAGGCAGCCTGGACTGTGTGGGAGTGAGCAGTGAAAGTCATTTTTATCCCAGCGAGCAGAACGAGAGGCAAAATCCAATCCTGTGCTCTCAGCCTGCATGGGGCATTCTCATTTTGATGGATTCCCTTTAATTCAGACACAAACCATCCCCATGCCCCTGCTCTGCACACAGGGATGGGGATATATAGGAGCTGTTCCTTTGGAGGAACTGTAAACACATCCTCTGCTGCAGTCCAGCTCCTGTACACAGAAAAAATGGCACAGGAGCTGCTACAAAGCCCCAAAAGCAAAACAAGCAATAAGTAGCAAAATATGGGGCAGCAGTGCTCATTGAAGTGGGAATGTAATTGTCAATAGCCTGGCATAATCAGCTAAACAGGTGGTTTTATCCTCACTGAGGAAGATGGAGTGTGAGGAGCTGAAAAAGGGACACAGTGAGAACTTGTGGAAATTAATTGGGAGCATCTGCTGATACAAGACAACACCTGAGGAAGCTTTTAAAGTGCCTTGCCTGAAAGTCAAAGCTAACCTTGTAGTACAGCTGAATAGGAAAGGAAAGGATAAGCCATGGAGAGCTTTAAAAGCAGCAGCAAGACATCTACATTTCAGAGAAAGAAAAGGTTAGTGGAGAAACCTCCAAACACAGAGTGACAGGGCAATAAGCCAGGAGGATTAATTTACTAGAGGCAGCAGAATTGGAACGTGGAGGTGAATTTGCAGGAAATGAGGACAAGGAGAAAAAGCTGGAGTTGATTTTAAGGGCTCAGACGAGCAGATTGCCTGTGTGAATGCTGGGTACCAAGAGGGGGGCAGTGCCCACCAGCTTCTTGCTCTGCTGTGTCCACTGAGAGCAGAATTAAAAACAAAATAAAGGCTCAGCTGGGAGCCAGAGCCACAGTGACTTGGGAGCCAAAAAGTCAACAACTCCCCTCTTCACACTGTTGTGTATTATGGAGCAGGAAAGAAACTCCAGAAAGTGACAGGAAAGTAGTACAATATATCAGAACATCACAGACTTTGGGGCTACTTTAACAATCACAGAGTCACAGAATGGTTTGGGTTGGAAGGGATCTGAAAGCCCATCCAGTGCCACCCCTGCCATGGCAGGGACACCTTCCACTGTCCCAGGCTGCTCCAAGCCCTGTCCAGCCTGGCCTTGGGCACTGCCAGGGATCCAGGGGCAGCCACAGCTGCTCTGGGCACCCTGTGCCAGGGCCTGCCCACCCTCACAATCAAAAATTCTTCCTTATACTAAATCTTTGGTAAAGCCACATAGCCACAGTGATTTGTGTTCTATTTGCCAAGCAAGGACATCAGTGGTGGCCCTGCTTTGTGCAGGAGTTGGCAGATGTGACATTGCAGCTTTCCTTCCTGGCAGCCAAGTTCAGAAAACTGAAGAGATTTTAGGACTTCACTGAAGTAGGAATAGTAACAAGTAGAAGTGTTGTTTTCACTGATGGCAGCATAAGCTTAATATTCAATATTTCCAAAGACACCCTACCTATGCAGATACTTTTATATTAGCTACACCCAAATAGGATGGAACAAAGTCAGGAAGAGGCTAGATCCATCCCCAAACAAAGTCATCCATGGCTGATATTTGACTGCTTAGAGGCAGAACAGGGCTATTCATTAACCTTGAAAAAATCATCCTCAAGTTGAAGGGAAAGGAAGACCAACCACTGGATGAATTTAGTTATTATCAGGTCTGCAAGTTATCATTTCAATCACATATCACAGAGCAGCTTGAGGAAAATGACAACATTTACACAATCACTAAAGTGGGGTGCTGGGTCTTCATAAACTGTCAGCAAGAATGAGGATTTTTGGGAAAGATTTTTGGGATCTTTGGAACCTTTTTCCTGCTTGGCTAAAAATTACACAAATGCAGTTGCTCAGTGGGGCTGACGAGGGAATGGAGATGGCTTTGATGGCTTTGGAGAACACAGGTGGTGTTAAACCCTTTTCACAAAATGAAATCTTAGCAAGAAAGCTTTTCCCTTCCTGAAAAGGGTCATATTGAAGCAAATAATGGCTCACATAAGAAGGATAAAATATCCCTTGTTTTACACTGCGGGCTTGTAACAATGCCACTGCTCATCTGAGTGATGCTAATTAATCTTGAGCAGACCTATCATCAGTTACTGAGACTTGCCCCTGGATTATATGTAAACCAGCCTTGCATAAATTGAATGGCTCCTTTGAATATATAATTGAATTTGCAGAAGTGTGCGCCAGGGGGGTGTTTAAATAAGTGCACAAATATGATAAAAAGAACTTCACGCTATAATATCTAATTCAGTAAGCAAAAATAATGGCAGGGCACATTCCAATTAGTGTTTGATTTATTTATTTTAACAAATCCAATTAGTTGAATGTTTTATAAAGTCATCCAATGTCAAACTCTCACAGACTCACCAGATAAAAAACACAATACTTCTAAAAGGGGATAAAGAACACAGTGATGTGAGAAGCCTCAGTGGTTATCCTGTGGTTCTAAACACACACAGCAAACAGAGCAGCAGATAGAATTTGATCAGGCATTTACAGCAATCCCCAAGTGGGAAAGGGATAGAGACAATGAGAACATCAGGCTCATTGATCCACTCATTCCTCCAAAAAGAAGTAGTTAGTTCTCTCATTTACTAAAAACAAAATAAAAACAATAACCCCCAAACAGCAACAAAATGGGCAAAAGATAAGAAAGCATGAACACTTTTCAGTAAACATCCCTTTTGAAACTTCCATTAGAGCTGATATTTAGTCTATCAATTTTTATCTTAAACCCACAAAAAGCAAAGCAAGTAAAGGAAGAAACAAATGCTGTTCGGATGAGGCAGTGCTTATGAACTATAAAACTCTACAAATTAAACCACCACTGTATCTGATCATTCATTCTCATCCCTTCCAGAGACATTCTTGTTTACCAGGGCTGGAAAATATTAATTTGGCTCATTAAAGTAACTCCTAGTGTGGGATTTATTGTATAAAAACCCATTTGTAACTTATTTTTCAGACTGTAGAATCCATACAGCAAATTCCTGAGAACTCTTCTTGTATATTCTTCTGGAAGTGGGAGAGAATGAAGAATGAAAATGTACATGTAAAGCTTGTGCTGAGTTGCTTTAAGATGGGATAAATCAAGGAATATTGGAATTTCCTCACTCAGAAAGAGCAGTAAGTCCTCTATGTGCTTTCTAGTCCTTCCACAAAGATGAAGACAGAAGACATCAGACAAGTGAATTTCAACCTGCTCTTGCAACTGGCCAATTTCCATGAGTGCTTTATTATCCTAGCCAAATGTTTGTTCTACAGCCACAGATTTTCAAAGAACAGGTTTCTGCAGAGAAAAAAAGAGTCATCTTGACCGAGTCAAAGGGCACCATGTATTCAGGTGTATTTAAACTCAGACTCTACAAGGGAGACAAAGATGCTCTGACTCCCCAAACTGCAGGGAAAGCTTTGATCATTTCTTATGCCTCATTAGCTAACAGAGGATCCACACCAGGAGAAACTGGGAATAGATTCTCCAGTGTGTAAGAAGGAATAAACCCTGAGGTAAAGCATTCATAGCTTCTTTTTCTGATGTCAGCTCTTTAGGAGCTGGGCACAGACCTTGCACAGAGTCAGGTGAGTCAGTCAAGCATTGAACACAACTCCCAGGCTTCTCAGCTGCTGGTGCTCACAGAAATGCTTCTCTTGAGGCACCCAGATGTTTGGGGTTCAGAAACAACCATCAGTATTCTCTCAAATAAACCCCACCTGCTTTGGTTTCTGCTGCAAGTATCAGTCCCCATGGTCAAAGAGGGATTCACCCACCACAAGACAATTCTGTTCCTTGCCTTGACGTCTCACTCTTTACATAGTCTTGCTAAATTTACATGTAAGCAGAGACAGTTTTATCTATGCTCTGGAAGGTGGCAGTTCTCTGAGATAACAGTAACAACTGCCTGGCCAAAGTCTGAAGCATTTTGTAAGAGCTGACTAAATTTCATTCATTCTTTTTACATGTTCTGTGCCCTGGCAATCCAGATTACAGGGGAAGCATACAGAGAGCTTGTCTTGATTTTTAAAAACAGCAATGAAAATTATTTCTCTTTAGAATTAATATATATACACACATATATACATATACATATATATATAGGGTTTTGGGGTTTCTTTTCCCTAAATCAATGTAATCCTGAATGCAGTTTAGAAATCTCTCCTTGGTTCAAACTTGGAATTGTGATTCCAAGGTTCTATCAAGCCACTAAGGAAGACACACTATCAGCATATATTTGTATATTTTCTAAGGCTTTTTCCAATTATACACCCTGTGACCTTGCTGTCTTTGCAGGTTCAGTGTTACCTATCTATTCCCACATGTTTTGAAGCAGCTCTGAGCAGTTTCCACGCACACACATCCCCCATGTAGGGATAAAGTCAATAGTTGGAGGTTCCTTGCACAGGAACCTTGCTACAACCAAAATATTGCTTAAGGGATCACACCTGGTGTCCATGAGGAACATCACCAGTAACAGACAGGTGAAGCTTTGTCATGTGAACACCCCAAGTGCCCTCCCAGTAATAACAAGTTTTTCTCCCAGCACTTCCCTGCAGAAGTGATGGTCCCAAATGTGCAGAGTTTTTCAGTTCTGCTCCCAATCCCAATGGAGCAGAGCAAACCTCGTGGATCCTGACATGCATGGAATGAGTGTTTAAGCTCCATGCCCTGAACTTGTCAGTTTAAGCTGAGTTTTCAGCTTAAATTCATCATTACAGGTTTCTCTTTGCTGAATTTTCCCTCTGTGTCTCATCACTGAGCCCCAGACCTGCTCAAGCACTCATTACTAATTCTGCACTTCATAATCCACCACGGATCAGTGGAACCACTTTGAAGTATCCCAGGACTAAAACTAACACTAAATGTCATTTGTTTCAATTTATATGTCCAAATCAAGGATGACTCATCTAACTTGCCTTGCAAAAATGTATGTCCTTTATTTAATACCAGGAATACATTTTTGCTACTGACAGCTGAGCTGTCACTATTCCAATAGCTCAATATTAACATTTTATTGCTTAAAGCATAAGTTAATATTAGAGATCTGTACATATCCCTAATCTGATTGAATTATTTTTTTCAAGCTGCTAAAATAGTCAGTTAATACCCTGCACCTTTCCAGAGAACCCTGATTTTCCAAGTTCACTTAGTTCCAGTCTGCTGCATCACACCAAGATTTATGCTAAGAATGTTCAGACTCGCCTGTCCCAAGGAAATGAAACTTGTAAAATTGACACAGGTTATCAAACCCATAAAAGATCCTTAAGCAGACATTCCCCACCGACTTTTCTCAATATTCTAACTAATAATCTTTCAATCTTTAAATTTAATGGCTTTCCACCATTGAAGCAGACTCCTGCTTTAGTCATAGTAAGACAGAATGAAGATTTCTTTTTAAAACCACAGATTTGTAGCACACACTTGCTGCTATACTTGTAGACTGAATATTTTTAAAAACCCTTACTTTGCTTCAATTCATTTTTTAAGTCACAGGACTTTTTTTTTCCCTAAAATAATTCTGTTTTGTATTCCAAAAATACATCTTGAATTGTTAGCCACGACTGTTGAAGATGTGCTTAGTTATATTTGTCAGTAAAAGCTATCTGTGGGTGTTCATTGTTTTCTTTTTAAAAAGAAAAAAAGGAACATTGCTTTTCTTTTTTTCCAGTATCTGAAAATTCTTAGGGCTAATTATTCAGTGGATCCTAACAGGCTTGTCCAACATTGTATTTATAGTGCATTTTTCCTAAATTTTCTCTATTGGCTTGCTTCATTCCAGCATTTCATCTGTCACATGGATACCTGTTCAAGCTGCACACTTAAATTACACCCTTTTTTTACTCTACAAGGCAGAAAAACCTGTCTGGAAGCAGCTGTTTCTCACTTATTTTATATTCCATTAACAAGCCTCTCATTCTCAATAAGCTTTTATACAAACTTCAAATTAATGTGTTTGAACTTCAAGCAAGAAGCAGCCATTGACTGACTCACATTATCTTTGGTGATGGATAAAATATTGTCTCAACAGTCACCATTCCAGGAATTCCAACAGCAACTACAAAACCTCCAATCCTTCCCCTTTCCCTGTTCTGCTGTTTTGGAGGAAGATCTCCTTCCAAAAGAGATGTTTCATTGGAAGTTCATGGTCATAAAACACAAGGATTAGTTTAAATAAGGGTAGGAAGTCTGGTTTCTTGCCACACCACCAAGCACAGAACAGAATTAAACACAATCTGGCTGCCATCAAATATAACTAGCACAGACATACCCTTTTCAGAGAAGAATTTAAGTTTTTATTGGACTGTCTTTTTTATAATCATCCCATTAACTTCCCAAATGAGGCCAAGGGAAGTAAATTAACTCAGTGCTGAACTTTCAAAATGAATCTTACTTTGCACTCACAGAAAACTACCCACAGTCTTCATGAGGCCAGAAATGTCCATGTGCACACACACACATATCCCATCTTTCTAAACAGTTCCAAAAAGAACTATCAGAAGTTTAAATATTTTCCTGGGTTGATTCTTGATGAACAGTACTGATATTTTGTTTAAATTGCTTCCAAACATGTGCAATTAAAGATGCAGCACTGTGCAGGATGCCAAAAGCTCCTTGATATTTGAGCTACCATGCTGGACAAGTATTAGCTCAACTCACCCTGGTTAAATATCAGATTTAGATAAAAGGACAGCTATCATCTGTTATTGAGTATCAGCAAATAAAATCTAACTGGTTAATAATACAGAAGTAATAACTTGCAATGAGTCTTGCCACTGATATATCATGCTAAATTAAATAACTGTTATTGGAAGCTACTCCCAGAAATGGCTGTATAAATAACTTTTATTGAGTTCTAACAATTCCCGTAGCTCCAACTTTATACTTATCTCACATCAAGGTTATCTCTTCCAAATGCCCTTTCACTTGTTGCTGGCACTTACTGGTTCAAATTACAGTTAAAGTGCAATGTCAAGGATATTTAAAGACATGTACTTTAAATTGTTTTCAGTCAAACCATGATCTTCATTCAATGTGTCAGGAGCCCCAGAAGTGACAGTGGCTCCCCAGCTGCTCTGCTTCCAGCTGCCCTGCAGCCAGGCTGGGAACAGGAGGCCAAACCCTGGACTCTGTAAGAGCTCCTGTAAACTTCCATCAGCTGACTGATGGCTGAGGCACTGACAGTCAGCTGCAGATTGGAATTTCAGTCATTTGTTACCTGACTTTTAATTGGTTTTTTTTTTTCAGTTTGTTTATTCTGCCTCTGCATTTTTTATTCACATTTTTCTCCCTTGATGTCCCAGTGCACTGGGGCAAACACCAAGCCCTTGAATCCCCTCAATCATCTACAGCACACTGGAAACAGTGTGAAAAAAAACTAAAAAAAAGCTTGCTTTTATCCTCCAGCCTCCTCTGTGTAAATTCATTGCCCAAAGAGAAAAACACAGAGTAAATACGTGCCAGGAATAAATGGGTCCTCTGCCTAACAGCACTTGTGAGTTCTTGAAAAATATACAGAGCTCCTCTTCTGTTTAACCAAATTTCCTACTACTACATACGCATATGTGCAAAGTGCCTCTCTAATTACAGCCATGAATCTTCCTCTCACAGTGCCTGACCCAGAATGTGCATTTAGCAGAGCTGCTGCATTCCAGACTCTGTATTAATGAGGGGCAGCATGGCAATGAGGAGAAAATCCAGAGGAACTTCAGCACCAGTGCAGTTATCTCTACAGAGAGCTCAGATTGTGTTAAGGGGCCACCACAGCCTCTCTCATCCCCCTGGGTGTTATCCTGGCACATTCTTGGTCACCTGCAGACCATGACAAGTCACAGGTGGGCTCAAAAATGGCCCATGAGCCACTCCAGTCTCCGTCCACTGATGGGGGAAAATGATTTCTTAATAACAGCTCAGTATCTGCTGAGGTTCTTGATTTTAGAGAAATTCCAAACTTTAAATTGCACAAAATTTCAACATCTTATTTTCACTCTGCACTTCTCTCTTTGGAACAGGTTCAGGCAGTGCTATCCCATTTATACAAAACCAGGCTGGTAATGAACATACAGAAAAATATTCCTATTCCATCATCTAAGGCCTCATTCTTGTCTTTGCTATAGATAACCTTCTGAAACTTAGAATAATACATTTCCAAGGGAAAATATTTTTCAAGACAGACTTTCTGAACTCCACAGCTCTTATTCCTTTTAAGCAGCATCAAGCCTGAACTCTGCTGGGAAGCATTAAATCCTTAAAACATTTCTTTCTGAAACTTGAAAGGCACGAGGTGAAAGAATCTAAAAGCAATCACTCCTCAGTATAATGAATGACCAGCTTGGAATAAGAAGCCCTTTTCTGTCACATGAACCATGGTTTCAATCAGCTTTTAATCCCTGGTCCATTGAGACAGGTGAACTGAATGCTCTGAGCTTTTCATCCCAACCTCAGCAGCCCTTGGTGGTGCAGTTGGGATGGACATGCAGCAGAGATGGCCCAGTGAAGGGCAGATTCTAAAAACCTTAATTTGAAACAAGCTTCAAAGCTGTTTCACTGACAGTGCATCAATATTTCCTTTCAGGAATCTTGGAGGATTTTGTACAACCTGTGTAAACCCCCACACCTTTGGTAGTACTGCAGACAGACTTTATTGCTGTTCTCACACACTGAAATAGTCCAAGTTCATAAGTGCTATTCAGATGCACAGAAATCTCCTTTACTGGATATTTACATCTGGAAATTAGGTTTTACCAGCAATTTAAGAAGATAATTGTCTTTGCTTTTAAGTCTTCTTTTTACCCTTGTAATTGAATGATGCCATCTCCAGAAATAAGACAAATACCTTGTGCATAATATTGCTTTATCCACCTCCTTGCCATGCCCTATAAAGCACCTTTCCATTTGATTTTGGTAGATGAAAGGGTATTTGTGAGTAGAGCTGCATACAGTATTTAACAGCCCAGGAAACTCCATTAAAATGTAATGCATTCCCAGAGCCCCAGGTGAAAGTGCAGCTACTCAGAAGCAAAGATTTTTTAATAAGTGTCCTCCTCAAGATTTCAGCTCTGCAGCTTAACTAAGTATAAAATTTCTAATAAATTCATTGTCCATTTTTATACAAGTAATTTAAATTTTAAGATGCCTGTGTGAGAATCTGATTTATTAAATATGTGATTCTTCAAAAGATTATGATCATGACATTAAGTCATTCAGAAATTAGATTCAGTTTCTGATCAACTGAATTGGTATTAAATATACTTATCCAATTATAACCAGAGTGCAATTACACTGATACTTGAGCTAACTACACAATAGGCATTGCAGCCAAAAATGTAAGAGAGATGGAGTGAAAGAATGTTTGAAAGCACATTTTTAAAATAAAGGAGAAGAGATTCAGATTAGGATTTAAGAGGAAATCTTTTCTCAGATGGCCAGAGGCACTGGCACAGGGTGCCCAGGGAAGCTGTGGCTGTCCCTGGATCCCTGGAAATGTTCATGGCCAGGCTGGATGGGGCTTGGAGCAGTGTGGAAGGTGTGGTACAGTGGAAGGTGTCCCTGCCCTCCCTCTTTAAGACCCCTTCCAACCCAAACCATCATTCCATGATCCAATGACCTGCTTTGGTTTTGTCCTATGGCCTCTCTGTTGATCTTTATTCAGTGTGCTAAGGCTCGTACCTGAAAGGCTAAAGTAAGATAAAGCCAATAATAAAATACGCTAATCAGGCATCTCTTTTTTGTTACCTATGCACTTTGTAGCCTATTGTAACAATCATGGCATCATTTTTTATCCCAGAGTCCTCTCCCAGTCCCCTCACCAGCACAAACTCATGACTGGCAAAGGGAAGGAGCACAGGGAACTCCACAGAGCTTAAAACCAGAACAGCTGGGTCAGGTCAGACACCTGCCAGTGGTTATTTGGAACACTCATGAACAGAATAAGCACACACTGACTCTTGCTCAAAACACATCCCAGCCTCCAACGCATTCCCACCTTCCCCATGGTGCTGGCACTGCGCAGGGAACGGGCACAGCCCCGAGGTTGCCAGAGCTCCAGAGGGTTTGAACACCACCCTGTCATGGACATATTTTATGAAAAATCCTTTCCTTAGGATTTTTCCTCCTGAGAAGCTGAGAGGCCTCAGGAACAAAATGTAAACAATGGTTATCTGCTGCTGTGGAATGCAACAGGGGCATCTGTGATTGGTCTCATGTGGTTGTTGTTAATTAATGGCCAATCACAGTCAGCTGGCTCGGACTGTCTGGTCAGTCACAAGATTTTGTCATTCCATTCCACTTCTTTCCTGGCTAGCCTTCTGATGAAATCCTTTATTCTATTCTTTTAGTATAGTTTTAATATAATACATATCATAAAATAACAAATCAGCCTTCTGAAACATGGAGTCAAGAGTCTCATCTCTTCCCTCAACCTGGGACCCCTGCAAACACCACCACACACCTTCAGGGGTGCCCAGGGTGGGGCTGTTGGGGTGTCTGTGCAGGGCTGGGGCTGCCCTGGCTGATCCTGAGGGTCCCTCCCAGCTCAGGACATTCTGTGATTCCATGGACAAGCTTCACTGATGCTCAAACATTCAGGATCTCTGTGCACTTCTGGAATTCGTAAGCTCCCAGGATAATCACTTGCACACCTTTGGCACAGGCTGACACCTGGCTGTCACCTTCAGGGAAACAGAGGGGACAGGGCTGCTCCTGCCAGGACTGGCATGGGACAGTGACAGTGCAGAGAGAGCATCTGCCACGTGCTGAACCAACACCCCAGGGAGGAGACAGGGATGCAGAATATTGTTTTTCCATGGAAATGACTGTGCCTGGCAGTACCCAGGAGGCACAACTGTTTTCCATCACATTTTCACTTCATACAAGACAGACTTCTCACCAGACTATCAATATCAGCTTTGGTTTGTTTGTTTTCTTTTTTCCAAAATTCTAAAGCACTGTCTCACAGGGAGGAAATAATTGTGATACTTGACTATACTGCAGCCTTTCTAGCAGTTTAAGACTATTTTAAGATTAGATAATTAAGATAAACTTGATGATGAAGTCCCAGCTGGAATAAAGATGTTGTTTATCTGAAAACACTCATCTGTGGCAAAAACTAATAGAATTTCCCAGAGCAGAACCTATAATTAACATGGATTTTTAAAGCATTATTTAACCAGCAGATATAATTTTATTAACAGAGACTAAAACCAATCCAAGTGAGTGGACTTGCTTTCAGATACAAAGATTTTACCAGAGTTGGGTTAGTCAGGTTTTGGTTTAATATTCTCCTTCCTCAGAGATGGAGATGATACAACCACTGATCATCTATCCAGCTGCAGGATAAGTGTGAACAGAGACTTTATGAACACACTTGACCTGAATTCCAGTCAAGCACCAACTTTTCAAACAGTTGCACTGAACCCACTCCTCACTCCAGCTCCAGAGCTCCCAGCCATTTGTGCTGGGAGATTCCTCACTTATCCACAGCTGATTTCAACAACAATTCTACAGTGGAGGAACCACCACAAACACGGGATTTGATGGCACTCCAAGCTGAAAACAAGGAAATGAGCTGCTAAAAAGTGAACTATTCCCCCAGCACTGACAGCAGCCCCTGGGAGCACTGAACTGGTGGGGACAGCACAGGCTGGGTGCCTCAAGTCAAAATCACAATAGTTATTAACAGATCCTCAGCTAAATTATTTTAATTTTTAACCTACATTGAATGATGGAAACAATAATGAGGTGTCCTCAAGAGAAAAATGACCAATGACACAGAATATTATCTTCTTGCCAACGTCACCAAAGCTTTCTTGGGATGGCTGCAAGACACTGTGGTGAGGACAGAAGTGAAACACTGTTTATTGCTATTTAGGAAAAGAAAATTTCTATCTGGAAGAGTTTTGATGCTATTGGTATTTAGGAAAAGAAAATTATTTCATTCTGGAAGAGTTTTGGTGCCAATTTTTCATCAGCAGTTTGGTTTCACTGTAGTAAGAGCTTGATTGCTCTGGAGTGAGGTTCCCACAGTACAGAAATCTCACCCAAACCACACAGACTGAGGGTGTGCCAAGGCAGGTTCCAAGCACTGCCTCCTGTTCCTGCACACTGTTATTTATTCTCTGCAACTACAAGTCCTGGGATGACATTGCTGGTTCCTCACAGCCACTGAAGGCCTGCTCAATTCATTATTTCTCCAGCCTGGAGTGGCTGCAGCATTCCCTGCTTTCCTTCACTGCACCTCCCAGAACCTGTTTTGCTGGATTTGCACACTCCAGCCTCCCCATGGCAAAAATTCTCAATTGTGCCACATCTCCTTATAGCCCTTCTTTACACCTGAGATGTGCTGGATTAATCTCTCCTCTGGAGAAGCACCTGTGCTGTCCAGATGGATATCCCAGAATACTCCAGATAAAATAATTGCTGATCTATATAGCACATTCCTGTTTTGCCATCTTGCCTCACACAAAGACATTCTCTTTGCAGAAACACATCTCCGTCTCATCTCAATCTCCTGGCTTTAATGCTGCAACAGCTTCTTGTCATTTCCAACTGATTTCAAATCTTAAACCAAAAAACCTAATTAGTCCTGAGATGCATGACCTTGCATTCTGTAATGCTAAATTACATCCCATTTTTTTTAATGTCATCACAATTCAAAAACCTAATTCCTCCTGTCTGATAATTTTATCCTCCTCCAGCTGTGAGGGACTACCTGTAACAGCACATTCCTTGTTTTTATGTTCATAGCAGCAGTGAAATAAACTTAGATTTCAAAAATTATCATTTAACCTCAGTTAGAATTCCTCCAGACTAGTCTAGAAGAAAGAAATTTAAAAAAGCTTACAATACAAAAAGCCCAGGGTAGTCCTAGATTCACACATTTAGCTCATTTGTCTATAGCAATGCTATTAAACTTGAATTTAAATTTACTACACTGTGAGTTCCAAACCAGTCACAGAGCCTTGGAATGGTTTGGGTTGGAAAGGACCTTAAAGCTCATCCAGTTCCAGCATCCCTGGGCAGAGACACCTTCCACTAAACAAGAATCTTAATCATGCAGGTAAATAGTGCCTCCATACACCAATTCCCTTGCAAAGTCTGTCTTTTAGGATCTATGTTAGTATTTCCAAAAACCTACATTGTAAATTAAACCTACTAAACCTCCCTACACTTTAATTTAAGCCTCTCCAGCTTTAGCAATCAACATTAAAGGATTCAGTAGTGAATAGAAGAATTTATACCCTGTTGGACCAATCCTCCATGATTCAATTGCACACTTTACAGTATTTAAAGTGTCAATTATGTGATTTAATATCTTAGATAAAGTCAGTGCACTAACATGCTGGTACTAATTAACCAGGGCAATTATAAAATAGAACCTGACTTCCAGTCCTGGCAAACTGACAGTGTTCCACAGGTGAAAGTGAGAAACACAAAACCAAGAGGAGTTGCTCTAAAACCCTTCATTTAACAAGATCCACTTGACTTCCTCAAACTTGCCATTACTGTTTTGATATGATTTGGAATAATCTAGAACCAGTAACTCACAAGCATCTTTACTAGTTACTACAAAGTTAGATTTTTGCTTTATTGAATTCTGGGAGAATTCCAAAATACTGCTGAAGCACACACTGAGCAGAAATTTTGGTTCTTAACTTTGCAAGTTTAATTTTTATATACATATAACAGGTATATTCATATACAGAGCTAGTGAAAGATCCTGTCCTCTTTCTGCTGCCACATTCAGGGAGTTGATCTCCATGAAACCTGGTACCAACAATTATTTTCCTTCACAGTGCAAAAAAATCTGTGTACAATCATGTGAACAACAAGTAACTCACTGAGGACAGTGAAACAAGCCCTGGAAACTTGGTGAAAGCATTGAGTCTGTCCCTTGCTTTATAGAACATTGAGGTGGTGCTGTACAATCTTTGGGATATGAACAAAAAAGCTGTCAAAGCACAGAAACATAACTCAAGTCCTTTTTAAGGTGATTTTGATCAATCTCATTGGACTAGGCTATCATAAAGCTTATTACTAATTGAACTGGATGTGGCAATGGTTTACTGAATGACCCATTTTTTTACATTTTTAAATTATTATTAAGTTTTTAAACTATGTTCCTTTTCTATGCGACTTTTTAAAACCCATGATCTGCCTGAAACCCTACACACCACAGGCACATAAAGAGGCTTCATTAAACTATAATATTCTTATTTTAATCTTTAAATTATTAAATTTGCTGCCACTCAATACCAGCATTTTGAGGCAATTATAAAAGCGTTTTCTAAGAGTTTTAAATCTTTTTGCCTAAGATATCAATCACAGACCTTGCCTAAAAATGTCCCCTGGAATGGATATTCATCCTTTTTCCTTATGCCAGCGGTGAAAACTATATACCCAGCTGAATATGCAATTTCCCATTACTTGTATTATCATAGCACCCCAGAGACCTGAGAGAGGGCCAGAATGTGATCAAATGCAGGTTATTGAGCTAAATCCTTCCCTTCTTGGGGTTCTCTATTGCACTCCCTGCTCTGGAGCCCTCAGGAATGGATCCCCTGGATGGAAGAGATGCTGGCAGTGCATTAACATGCTGGTACTAATTAAACAGGGCAGTTATAAAGTGTTGGGGGAGCAGCAGTTTGGGGTTAATGCAAGGAGTCCAAGATTTGCTGCAAACACTGATTTACCTGCTGAAACTCTGCTTTGCTGGGCCTGAGCAAGGGGCCACTGCAATCCTTGGGAGAAGGGGACTCTTTGGAGGGGAAAGCTGAAGGATTATAAACCATCTACCTTTTGCCGTAATTTGTTTCCTAAACACAGTTTAGAAGCTGCACTGGCCAGTAATGATGCCCAAAGCATTTGAACATAACTTTGCTTTCCTTTTTAGGTTACATCCCTGTGCTGGAGACACAGGAAAAGATCTCTGGGAGCTCATTGCTCATGCCAGGCCGGAATTCCCAGGCACATACTAGTGCCATGTTCACACTCATAGATGTGCAAACCCAGGGCACAGGGAATATTTCCCTGTCTGCTCTGGGGTGCCCTGACCCCCAGGGCAGCACTGACTCTGACCCTCATTCATGGAGAAAGTTTCCTAAACTCCAGAATAGACTGGAATCCACAAAAGTGTGCAATAGATTATAGAGAGCAGTGTAGGTGCATCACTTGGTGAGAAATTGAGGGTTTGAGATTTTTAGTGTGTTGTGGATGGAAGCAAGATGGAGGGCACAGGGTGTCATCCTGGGTTTCTTCTTCCTCCTTCATGGGTTTGGGTGGCATTTTGTAATTGGGCAGAAAAGTCCTCATTGGGGGCTCTTTGGGATCAGTTATTGGGTTAAAAGGGGAAATAATCCAGGTGTCAGTTCTTAATTGGACAGTTTAGTCTTAAAAGACCTTGTAACAAGAGATTGTTGGCCATTTTGTACCTTCTAATGAAAAGCTGCAGAACTCTCAGTAGTAAGACTGTTTCACTGATAAGAAATAATAAACACCTGAGTCCCAACATGAACTATTGCCTCAAGTGCCTTCAGTCCAGACCCAGAGAAATCAATAACTGGTACCCCCACAATACTCACTATAAAGCCTTCACCTACAATTGAGGTTTAAAATTCCCTGAAAGGCAAATAGCACTGAAACACTTTCTTAATGTGAGATTGCAGGATACACATCAACAAACAATTCAAACGCATCTTGATGTGAATGCATTAAAATAATGGATAAGATCTATCAATTAGCAGGTCAAGCATCTCCCTTTCCAATCCTACCATGGAAAAGAAAGCTATATAGAAGAATAATCATATTACTCTTCCAGAAAAAAAGCAGTATTTCTGGAAAAGACAATGTTTTATAGGTCAGTACTTACCATCACTTTAGATTATGTGAGAGAGTCTTTAAGTGTTACTTTATAGACCTTTTAATACAATTTTCTACCATTAAGTAAATGCATGCTGCATTACTTTTACTAAAGAAACTTAAATACTGACAGACTTTCAATCTGGGCTTGTTTGCAGACCTCCCTAAAATTGCACACAGGAGGAGTTAGGCAGGCAAGTAAATGAAAGTAGGAGCAGGACACACAGGGGTTTGAAGACCTCACTTGGCAGCTGCTCAGTGTATTAGGAAAATGTGGTTTAGCTCCAGCAGTGGCCTCTGATAATGGATTTTCTGAATAACAACTTCAACACTACTTTTAAAACTCTGTATTAATGCTGCTTGAAAAGACTGCACACACCTGCATTGTCTGTCCCTTCTATCCCTGATGTACTAAACTGACCACGAGCTGTGTGACCTCCCCTCCTTTGTCACCAGCACCTCTGGGTTTCATCTCTCTGACTCTTTCATGTTTTCTTCTGATAGTAGCAGCACAGAGTTCAAATCAAGATGCAGGAACAGAAAGCAATGTTTGTGCTTTCTCTGCTCATTTTGCCTTTTAACTGATAATCTTAGGTGGGGGGAAAAAAAGGCTGCTTAAATTTAATTAATGAAGCTGAAAATTTCAGTTAAGAAGTCAACTACAGATTCACAAAAATTAGATAGAAATAAGTGTGCAGCTCATGACCTTGCCACTGCTGTAAATGAGCAAATGTTCTCACTGTACCAATGCCTGAGTGAAAGCAAAAGTTTAATTGCATTTTTTCTCTGGTACAAGTGGGCATATTAAAACTAAGCATGGGGAGAGAGAGGAGTTAATTTGATAAATCTTCTAGGGCTGCAGAAAAGACAGCTAGTACTTAAAAAGCTAAATACTATGTAATGTGAGCTTCCCCTCTCCCTCCCTTCCAACTTTCACTTATCAAAGCATCCCAGAGCTCTTCCAAGCTTTATCACCCTTCCCACTGACGCTGCTGATCCATATAAATGCTCATGAGGGCTGTTCACAGATCCAAAACATAACATACTGCTTTTTTTATTGTAGAGATCCTTTCCCTCCTCCTTCCAAGAGCACAACCCTTGACCTTCCTGAGAAATTACAGAAATCTGGGGGGAGGGGGTTGAACCAAAACAAAATAAACCAAACAACAGCAATTTTCTCATGGCTGTGTAAGAAAATGTCTCCTGGTTCCAATTACTGTCATGCAGCAGAGCTGATGAGATGCTGGGACTTGAACCTGTCGTGGCATTGCACAAGAGCCCCTACAAGTCCCCAGCTTTAATCCAGTTTCACAAGCAGAAATGTCACTTAACTGTTATCATTATATTTTCTGAAAAATGCCTTCACCGAGATTTCTTCTCCTGGGAATCTGAAAAGCCTCAGAGAAAAATGAAAACAATATTATCTCATTTGCTTCTCCTGTGTTTTGCTGCTTTGGAATGTTTTTTGGAGATTGCTTATCCAACAGGTGGTTGTTTCATTGGTTTCATGTGAATTGTTTTAACTTAATGACCAATCACAGCCAGCTGTGTCAGGACTCTGGAGAGTCATGAGTTTTTCATTAGTATCTTGTTAAGCCTTCTGTAAATAACCTTTATTCTTAATAGTATAGTTTAAGTATAACATTCTTTAATATAGTATTATAAAATAATAAATTAGCCTTCTAAAAACATGGGGTCAGATTCATCTTTCCTCCCCATGACAGGAGACCCTGAAAATACCACTCTTAATCCCTTGGTAAATTGCTTTAAAAAAAGATTGCTAAGTATGAAGAGCTCTCCAGTAGACAGTTGCCAATCTCATGAAAGAGAACCCAGAAGTGCCAAACTCAATTTCATCCCATTGTGCCAGCATTCCACAATCTCTCGGTGGTTTTATCCCTTTGGTGATGCTGGCACACTGTGGAACAGCAATAACCTTTCCCACAAACACAATTTAAATGGCAGAGTTGTGTAGGTGCAAAACCTTGAGCTCAGTGGAAAGCTTTTGCTTGTGCACCTGCCCACAAAAACTTCATGTGAACCCTCTGAGGAGTGACTTCAAAACAATCTGCCACTCTGAACAGTTACCCCACAAAGCCCTCCCTGCTGAGCAGTCAAGGATTGATTATGGAGAATTTTGGGGCTACAGGGGAATATAACAGAAATATTAATTCCTAAAGACGCCTTATCCTGTTGTTTCCAAACATATATTGGATATTAAGAAGAAATGTTTCCCTGTGAGTGTGGTAGGACCAGGCACAGGGTGCCCAGAGCAGCTGTGGCTGCCCCTGGATCCCTGGCAGTGCCCAAGGCCAGGCTGGACAGGGCTGGGAGCAGCCTAGGACAGTGGAAGGTGTTCCTGCCCTGTGAATGGATAAATGTTAAGGTCCCTTCCAACCCAAACCATTTTATGACTCTGATATTTGTTAATCACACAGCATTTGTTTACTGAAAATTCCTATGGTCTTTTATCCACATCCCATCCTGCATTAAGCATCTGCTATATTCCTGGGTTTTGGAGTGTTTGGGTTGTTTCTTTGGCTTGTTGTTTTTGTGGGGTTATTTTCCCCTATAAACAGCTCCCAAATAACTGAAGATTGCTGAATTTAAAATACCAGAAGCCTGCTAAAAATTCCAACCAGCAGCTGCTGCTCACAAGCAGCACTCTGGAGACAGAACACCACAGGATACTGGGAAGGAAGGAACCAGCAGGGCAGCAAAATTCATTTGCTTTGCTGCAGTTTGCAACGGGAGTTTCCCGCATGCCACCACCACCTGCAGCTCGGAGCATCATCTGGAAAAGAACATGAGGTGGGAAAACAACCACAGCCACTCCTGCAGGCACAGAAAAGCCCACCAGGAGCACAGATCACCTTCTCTGTTACCTGAGCTGCACTTTAGAGAGCCAGGATTCTTCTGCATTCACACAATATTTACACAGTTCACAAATATTCACACAATCCAAGCAGCTTTTGCTCCTCAAAAATCCTCCTGCTCAGCCCATTCAAGCAATGACATGATCTTGTAATTTAGGAATTCCTCAGAGAGTGTTTGGTTGTTCTAGAGGAACACAAGTGACTTTAAACTGTCTTTCAAATTAAACAGCATCAGTTCCCCTCAGAGGATGAGTTAGATATGAGTCTGCTTTACAACACAGAATGAGATTTCTGCGACTGCTGTTCCCTGGGAGGAAATTCCACACGCAGGAAATGGAAAATTCTCCATTTTCACGATGGTTCCCACAAATCCAAGTGTTACAATATGACATAAAATGAACAACACTCACACCTCTAGATGTTAAAGATGAAAAAAGTGCATTTATTTCCAGACTTAGATATTTATGGAACTCTAAAAGTGACCATACATTGGAGGATGAAATTGCCATCTCTCCAACTACCCTGGTCAAACCAACAGTCTATTAAGTCTCTCCTCCTCCCGAAAAGAATACAAAGCAATCATTATTTACATGAAAAATGCATGAGAAACTCCATTACAAAAGTGCAAACATCAAAAGGCTTAGAAGAACTTTAGAAGAACAGGGTGACATCCTAGTGTCACCACACTGAAATGCAAAGTCATGTTCCATCTCTAAAACTCAGACTCATTTAGGCCGGAAAAGCCATCCAAGATGATTGAATCCAACCATTCCCCAGCACTGCCACAGCCACCACTAACCCATGTCCCCAAGTGCCACATTTACACACCTCTTAAATCCCCCAGGCATGGCAATCCCACACTGCCCTGGGCAGCTGTGCCAGAGCTTGACAGCCTTTTCCAAAAAAACCTTTTCCTAAACCTCCCCAGCACAACTTGAGATCACACTTCTACACATGAAGAAGCAACAGTGCAAGAGAGAAACAAGCAGCAAATAATAAATTACTGCTGAATGCTCTAAGCTTTGCACTCATTGAACTTTCTTTGATAATTTCATACTCGTAGCTGTGACCCTGCAAATGAAAGTGCAGATCAAATCCTAATTCTTAACGATTTTTCCAAAGCCTCTAAGCCAGTAAAGACTTGCTAAACTCAGGAGTCATTAAATCTACTGTTTTGCTGCCCCAAAACACTTAGAGAATTTGTCAATACTCAGAAAAATCACCGTGCAAACCTCCTGCAGCTTCAAGTGGAAAGCAAAGGGAGGGAATTGGTATCAGCTGGTTCATGTACTGAATCCAAGTGGCAATCAAAGTATAGTACTCAGCTTCCCAAAATCTAAGGTGTGAGACATCTGAAGTTTGTCTGAAATCACAAGGCAAACTAGATTTATTTGCAGGATTAGCTCCTGGAAGCAAAGAGCACTTGGATGCTTGTGACACTTGGGATTTCTGTCCCTGCCTTTCCCACTTACAAATAGGTGCTGCAAGCCTTAATATTAGAGAAATGTTTTATTGGAAGCACAAAGTACTTCTATATTAGCTGAAAAAAAATTTAAATTGTTACTTCCATTCTTTTATTTTCTCCTCACATTTATCTACGTGAAGAATGACACACAGAAGAAGAAACAACTGCAGTTGAGCAAAGAAAATTTCTTCTCTTCCATGGGAATTTTAGTGCTCAAACATCCTCCACAGGAGAGGAGGTCTCATCATGAATATTCCTCTTCCTCTTCACCAGTGCAACAAGCACAGATCAGTATCATCACTTGGGGGTTTTATTTTCCAATTTTGCACACAGCAAATCAAGCCAAGCCCTCAAGCTCTGAAGACCTGAGCAGACCCCGAGGCACAGCCAGTGGGAAGGAGAAGCTTTCTCCCAGGTGACCTTGATTTTCAGGCTCAGCTGACAGCAGAAGAGAGCAAAAAGCTCTGCTATCATTAGCACATCACAACCAGGCAGGAATTAGCACTTTCCATGAGGAGGCTTCACACAGAGCTGAGCTCTGCCTCACCCCCTGTCACAAACCCAACCCTCTCAAGGTGTTACCAGGGGGCTGAGCAGCCACGTGCAGGTTTGCTTCACGCTCCCTCCACAGCCTTCAGCTCAGCCAAAACTTCTCAGCTGCCCCAACACCTCCCCCATGGGAGCTATAAGGAGAATCTGATTTACCTCCAGGAGACACATGGCCCATTTCAGTCAAATTTTCTTGCTTTCTTTATTGCCTAACACACAGAACAGGAGGAAAGCACACTGCACACAGCTCTCTGCTCTTCTGATGACAATAGGACCTCCACTCCTTACCCTCACTTGTTTGAATCAAAGAAAAATAAACCCTGAATAGAAAATAATACAATTCTGAAACACTGATTTCAAATCAGGTACAGCAATTTCCTGTCAAATCATTCAAACATTTATTTATGTACAACTATCCTGTACAATTCTACATGTGTAAGAGCCTGAATGAGGGATGTGGGACTCCAGGGGCTCTCCAAAATGCAGTTTATTGTATCCAAGATGTTCCAGCAGCCCAGGGTTGTGGGTGACAGAGCTGTGCCCACAGCTGTCAGCTCCAGCTGCAGGCAGGCCTGGAGACCCTTTGGTTTAGGTTACAATGCATTATAGACTTTTCTTTGCTGAGCATCTTCATAGAGTAGAACCAATCTATACCTTAACTATTATCTATAGCCTATCATAACTACTGTAATTACCATATTCATGTTACTGTTCTCCAATCACTAAAAGTCAGTACATTACAGTTTAAGCTAGAAGTTGTTTTTCAGTTTTCTTGCAGTGGAAAATTCTGAGACCTTTTTCTACTTGCATCATTTGCTGACTTGTTTGCCTGTGCTGTTTTCCTGCTTGGTAAAAACATCATCTTGTTCGGGGTGGGTTTATCCTTTGCTCTAAGCCATAAAAACTCCTTCTAACTCACACACCCTTTGCCTCCTTGGTTATCCAGTGAGACTGGCTCAGCCATTCTTTTCTTCTATATCAAAACTTGCTTCCATCTCTATTCTTTCATCAGACTCTACATTTAAAAATCTTTCTGCCAAGCACACATATCTGTGAGACTTTCTTGTCAAACTTTCATCCTTCCCAACACACGTGCAAGATGTCTGGACCTGCCTCTTTAACCAACCTGTACCCTAAGCAGTCAATATAACACTGACAGGGCCTTCACAAAGAAGGCACACGCTCTCAATTTCCAGAAACAAAACTACTGCCACCTTGGCAACAAGGCAGTAAACAGCAAAAACTCCTTCAAAAACTGGGAAGCAATCTAATCACACCAATGCCAGGTGTATAATTTTTAAATGCAGTAATTCCTGGCACACGCTCTGTAAAAAGAAAACATTAAACTCTGTGTACAAATATTCACTGAAAATATGTTCACAGATGCATACTGTCTTGCAATAAAAAAAAAAAAAATTACATCTGTAGGACTGCCTAGGATGACTTTCAACCAGATAGGAAATAATCAGTTGCTTACAAATCTAGGATTGCAAATAAGGACAAGATTGGAAACACATATATATATATATTCTGAAGCAAAAACCTTGTAGACAACTACAGCTAAAAATGCAGAAGTAAAAACTAGATTTGTTCCAAAGCATGTGGCTGTCAAAGCAGAGTTGTTCTCTACACATTTAGGTGTGTATAGCCACACACACCCAAAAGTATAAAATCCTAATGAGACCTAGATAGCACTCAAGCTGGAATTCCTTCTTTGGGTTGTTTTTTGGCTGCTTGTTGTTTGTTTTGTTTATTTGTTTTGTTTCTGTTTTGTGTGTAGAAAAGAGACAGGAGAAGAGAATTAGGGGTTTGTGTTGTGTTCTATCTTTTTAAAACATGTTATTAGAGGCAAGCCATATCTCAGAAACCAAAGCAGCATCACCAGCCCTGAATTCTAACAAAGTACAAACACTTAACTGTTTAAAGAGCTGACAAAACCAGTTCCACTCAGATGAGAGAGAGAAAGCAAAGTTCCTTTTGCAATAGTTCTGTAAAGCCATTGAAAAAATCCCAACTTCAGGCAGATTTCACCAGGCTGAAGCTGGGAGATGAAACACACAGCATAATCCAGAGCAGGTCTCTGGTGATTTCTTTACCTTCTTCCCAATTTGGTTGATGCCAAATACTAAGGTGGTTCCAGAGGACTTCAGAGAAGCAGCAGGTATGAAAAATTAAACCACAACATTAATTTTGATGTCCTTAAATAAGGAATCATAGGTCAAGACAAGCATTGCTTGGTCAGGAAGCCAAAGCCAAGCTGGAAGTCTCTGTGCTGGGAAGATTCAAATAATATATAATTATATATATATAACAATATATATATAAAATATATATAGTATATAATTATATAATATAATTATATATATATAATATATTCTCTATAACTATAACCAGCAATTCATATTATATATTTATATTGTATAATACATTATAATATATAATATATATTTATCTTATATGTATATTATATAATATATTATATATTTATAATATATATTATATAATATATTATATATATTTATAATGTATATATTATATAATATTATATATATAAAATATAAATTGCTGGTTCCACACAAACTTACAACCAGCAATTTCAACTGAAGTGTGGAGCCAAAATGAACTTTTGGAGCAGTTGGGTAGAAGCCATAGTGAGGATGAGTGTGCCCTGCTCTGCACAAGTGAAGTCAAACATCTGAAGGAGATGCTAATTAGTGCTTGAATTTGAAAGGACATTGACATAAAAATAGTTTTAGAGCTAGACTTAAACTTTTGGAGTTTGGTAAAAAAGTGTTTTCCACCTAAGATTTCAAGCCAGGACAGGGCAAATACCTTCCTGTTCTTTAGAATTGAACAAACACAGAAATAGAACAGCACAAATGCACACCCTTGGCTGCTGAACCAGGAGATGGCTGCCAAAAAAGGCCTTAGTGAAAAGGTTTATTTAAAATAATAGATAATAATGTTTTGTGAAGCAAAGTTAAATAATGCAAACAAAATGGCATTATTAAAACATACAGCAACAATCAACCACTAGAACTCTGATACGATATTGAGCAGAAATAAACTTTCTGAATTGCTGTTCCTTTTATCTCCTCACACCCCCACAAGTTCAGCACTTCCCTCTCCCGCCCTCCTCCTGACCTGAGCCAGGCAGAGCAGGGCTGAGCCCAGCTGGGTGGGTGCCCACTAATTTGGTACCTTCTACAAAATTTAGTACTACTCCCTACCCACATCTCCTTCCACCCCTGCAAAATGTTACCCAAGACTAAATCATGCTTGGAATTCAGCTGAATCTGGTTTTTCTTTCAAAAAACCATCAGGGAAAAGGATCAGAGAGCAGCTGGTGAAGATAACACGCCATGGAAGTGAAGTTTGGGGCTGAAAATGCTTTCCATCATTGCTGTCAGGCACCCTTCAGCTGCACTGCAAACAGGAGTGCAGATCACAGGCCCTGTGTGGATCACAGCCTGTTCTCACACCAGGACAAGTAGGTCACACAGGCTGATCTGGCCAGTTAAAAGGATCTGCAGAGCTGCCCCAAATTCCCCAAAACCTCAAAAGGCACCACAGAGAAGTGCATAGCTCCCTGATAGTCCTGCCTGCCCCAGGCTGGGAGTGGGGACAGCAAAGAACAAAACACAGCCATTGTCCTGTGGTCTGAAATAGATGGGGTTTGGAAGTGTGAAATTACAAATAATTTCTACATCTCATGTCCAAAATATGAGTATGCAGAAGTCTCAGATTTCCCTTTTCCTTTTGGGTTCTAGATTTCAAAGCACTACATTTGGGGTCCCAGATTTGCCACTGCCCTCTGTACAGCAGAGCACACTCTGAATTACGTCTGAAGAATTTTGCCCTATTATTTGCTTCACATGAGCAGGGAGGAGAGAAAACCAGAAAAATTGGACTTGACTCTCTCACGTTCCCTGCAAGCCACTTATCTTTCAAGAGCTGAGAGAATTTCCCCACTGTATTTCTATGTTCCTGCTAGTAATGAGTAGTTTCCTCTTGTAGAGTCAGCGCTGATCAGGATTTCTACTATAATGACATTAAAAAGCTCAAATAAACTCTAAGCCTGTGCATCAAAATAATGTGTTTATTGCAAACTTTTTCCTTTTTGCATTGAAAAAACAGCAGCTAAATGTGGCTGTTTTTATCAGCTGCAATTTTTTCCTCATTTGGTTGGTTGGTTTTGGGGTTGTATCCATTGAGATATATATTGAGATATATGTTCAGTATAGAAGATAGACACCCAAAGGACTGCACAGAGTGAATGTTCCTGCACCAAAGATCTTGCAAGTTACAACAGATATTGCTTAATGGTGATGATTTTCATGGTTTCTGATGTGTAAAAGCTGTGATACCACTGTGATAATTTACAGGTGGCACTGCTGATATGCTGCTGGTGTAACTGCCCAGAGCAGGACCCCAAACAACATTTCTGCAACAAACTAATAACAAAGTCATTCTTATTGGTGCAAGATTTCTCCCTCTTTGTCTGGTACAAGTTCAGACAGCACAGTTTGAAGGCTGTCCTGTAGTTTGAACATTGCCTTTCTTCCACATGTGACAAACACTCGCACTTCTCAGACAATGAAGTGATCAGATAAAGAAATTCCTTCTTTGTTCTTTCACAAAACACAGCTCAAGCCTTCTCCACTTAGAAAGAGCCTGTAACCTGCACTCCACCAATTTTCTCTTTCTACTTTCCAGCCTCCCTGGCCAGGCTGGCAGGGATTATTCCCTACAAACTCAGCCAGCTCCCCTAAGCCCAGAGCCTGGGAGCACAGGATGAAGGCCCCACACTGAAATTCTTGTGGCACATGGCACTTTTCACTGTGTATTAACATCAGCTCCTCCACATTGCAGGAAATAGTAAAGGTAAGAAGATTTTCAGAAAGCTAGGAAAGCACAGATGGTGCCATCCTATACCAAAAGTTCCATACCTGCTCAGTGATTTCTCATAGGCACCTCCTCACAGACCTGACTCCTTCACAGCACAACCAAAAAACTCCAAGCCCTTTCCTGACCAGCTAACCCACTCTTTTATAGCACCCATCCTTATTGGACACAGCTGCAGCCTGTTAAGGCCAGGCCTGCTCCTAATCTTTGGTGATTAGCACAGCTGCAACTCCTCAGGTATGAGATCGCCTTCTGCACTATTCTCTTACATTCTATCCCTCCACACTTAGAATCAGAAAGAATAGAGAACTTAGAACCAGCTACAGCTGCAAAGTCAGAAAGTAGAAAAAGTAAGAATGGTACAGCAAGCAAGGACATGAAACAATAGCCTGAGTTTTAGGCTTGGCTAAGATAGACTTTAAGACTGCAGGAAAATGTGCTTAGCAAGACAGGAGAAGGTTTTAAGATCAATAATGAAGTATTGTGTATAATAATAATAATAATATAATAATGGTAATGGTATTGCTAATAATAATATAATAATGGTAATGGTAGAATAATAGTATATTGTATTGTAATAGAAAGAAGACAAGCAAGCATTGTGTGGAGCAGGTGTACATGTGCTTTTAGTGGTTGGCTAGAACAATTCTCTGTAACCTTTAGCAATATTCTATTGGCTGGAAAGTTTTTAAGATGCTCTGTAACAAAGAAATCTTTGGCTGCTGCTGGCTGTATGTGAGCTTTTGGCATGTTTCTGTTGTCTCAGCCATGTCACGAGGTTGATGCTGCAACAAAAGCTCAAGGAATGAATCCCAGCAGTTCCATCCTGTTGGTGAAAAGAAAAACCTTTCCAATACACCACATTTCCTGCCTTCCCCAGCAGCTGCTTTATGCACAGTGACATTCTGCTTGAAGTCTGCTCCAGGGGAATGAGTACTATGGGATGGATTTCCAACACAAGTTTCACAAGTAGGTCAAAGGCAGCGGCAGCTCTCACCTTCCACAGGCACCGCTGCTCCTGCAGACACCGAGAGCTGCAGAGGGGCTCCAGTGCTGGGGGCAAGGGTGGTATGGACAGCTTGCAGTGAAGAATGAGCACAAATCCCAGGGGATGTGTCCAGCTCTGGCCCCTCAGTTTGGGAAGGATGTTGAGATGCTCGAGAGCATCCAGAGGGGACAGCGAGGCTGGAGAGGGGCTGGGAACACAAACCCTGTGAGGAAGCCCTGAGGGAGCTGGGGGTGCTCAGCCTGGAGAAAAGGAGACTCAGGGCTGCCCCCATCACTCTCACAGCTCCTGAAAGGTGCCTGTGCTCAGCTGGGGCTGGGCTCTGTCTGCAGCAGCACTGATACAGCCAGAGCACACAGCCTCAGGCTGCACCAAGGGAAACACAGGCTGGAGATTGGGAAAAAGCTTTTACAGAAAGGGTGATAAAGTTCTGGGATGGCTGCCCAGGGAGGTGGTGGAGTCCCCATCCCTGGGTGTGTTTAACAAAGCCTGGATGTGGCACTGGGGGCCAGGGTTTGGGTGAGGGGCTGGGGCTGGGTTGGACTCAATGATCTCGCAGGTCTCTTCCAACCCAGTGATCCTGGGAATCAGTAAAATAAACCACCAAACAGGAACTGAAACAGGCAATACTTCCCTTTCCTGCCATCACTGCTCCACCTTGGGGGATGCTGACAGCCACATCTCAGCCTCCTGCTTACCTGAGCCTCACTGAGCTCCTCAGATGGCACAGTGACACGGGTGAGGGACAGGAGCAGGAGCACCATTGATGTTGCACATGCCTGAAGTACAATTTTCATGAGAAAACACACAGTTTTCTCCCTGACAGTGTGAAAGGCCCACAGGGAACATTTAGCTGTCGTAGATGCTGCTCCTTTCATCCAAAACAGGCTTCATTGTGCATTTTCCTTCTCTCCACCCCAGCATGGGAGAGCATGAGCAGGAGCACAGCCTGCTCCTGGGAAAGTCACACAACCAAAAGGGAAGAATTTGGACAGAGTTCCTGGCACTCGCATCCATCCAGCCTGCAAAAACTGAGAGGATGGAGACCAATTTCCCAACAGCCTAATACTAACCTACAATCTGAATATTCCGTTCTGGCACCATCTCATGAGCAGAATTAATTACAGGGCCAAGGAAGCAAAAACCAGCAAAAATATTCCTCTAGCATAAGACTCTGAGGGTCCCAAAGATGTAACAAATTCAGCTGTACGTTGGGAAGGACAAACACCTTGGTTCTAGGAGAGGGAGGATGTGCTCTGTCCCAGCTGAGGACCTGGGATAAGATCTGCAAACCTTTCTCTGGATTGTGCTGACGAGCCTGTTTTAAGATATCAGGCTGAGACAAAGCACCTCAGGCCAGCCTGTCAGGCTACTGTCCTGTAAACCTTACAGAATCAGTGAACAAGCCATTTCCTTAATCGTTGACCACTCATATCACAAGGAGACCCAACTTTTTATTCTTCATAATGCCTTTCTTAAGTCTGTCTACATATCCTACATGTCCATCACACTGTGAAAAATGCGTATTTTATGACTGGCTTTTCGCAAATATTAAAATGAATATTATATGTGTTGTGTTAGAAAGTGATGCTGTATTAATTTTTTTAAGTAGTGTGTTAAATACAGTTTTAGGTTATAATGAAATGTTAAAATAGAAACTATGCTATGTGGGATATTTTTTTAAAGAAAGGAATGAGGTACTCCTACCAAGATAGCAGCCACAGGACATCTAAATCTTTCAGAGAAAGAGAATTTTTTGCTCCATTACCAGGAGAAATGAACTTCTTCCTGCCTTGCTCAGATCTGGAGACGCTGTCAGGATTCAGAGGAAGAAGCTGACGCTGCCCAGCCAGAATCCTGTGTTTGAATGGAATTTATGCATCATGTATGAGGTGTATGAATATGCAACAGGCTGTTGTTTTTAAGGAGTAATCCTCTGTTAACGTGGGTCCTTTTTCGTGCTTATTTTGCCCAGAAAGAGCTACCTGGACTGTCCATAACTCTTTGTTCTTATTGTCTTGTATTGTCCTAAATCCTAATTGTCCACATTTTTATTATCATTATATTACTAATTATATTACTGTTTTTTCAAATTATATTTTTCTAATTATATTACTATTTTTATAACCATTATATTTTTTAATATATAATATATATTTTTCTAATTATATTACTATTTTTATAACCATTTTATTACTATTAAACTTTTAAAATTCTAAAAACAAGTGGTTGGCGTTTTTCACAACACCCAGAGAGATGACAAAGCTTCACAGGCAGCAGAGACCTCAACTGCTCAGCCAGAAGACTCATGCTTGCTGCCCAGATCC
The DNA here is from genome assembly GCF_035770615.1 of Melospiza melodia melodia. Classification (NCBI taxonomy): domain Eukaryota; kingdom Metazoa; phylum Chordata; class Aves; order Passeriformes; family Passerellidae; genus Melospiza; species Melospiza melodia. The sequence goes on along the minus strand of NC_086212.1, from coordinate 4,387,404 downwards.
AAATGAAAAAGCAGCAAAACTCTGAGATGTCACCACGAGAGATCTACAGAGCTGCACTGTCAGTTGTGAGCAAACACCTCAGCCCCCTGCCAGAACAATGTCACTCACTGCAGACCTGTGAAAATTGTGCATATGGGGCGGCAGCAGGAGCCACGTTTGGGGTTTGGTGCCTGCTGCCAGCGGAGGGAACGTGTACCTCAGCAGGTATTGTGAGAGCAGCTAGAAATGAGGAACGGTGGCACTTCCCTCACTGCAGTGCGTTTGTGTTTTCAACCATGTGGGTGGGGAAGGCAGGTTCTACTGTAACCATAGCTGTTCCTAAACAAAGAGCATTCCTGTAAACTCGAGGAATCTATTACAAAGCGCAGAAAAATATTTTTACACGCAGAGTCTAATAACATGTTTTGTCAATTAGCTCAGTCACTGTTCAAAGGAGTCGCCATCCTACCCTCTTCCCCTTCTTTCCTCCCATGAAATAGAAAAAGCAGCAGTTTTAGGAGTAGTTCTTAAACACAATTAGCATTTATTATAACTTCCCAGGTACAACCTACGCTTATCTCCCAACTGCACGAAGAGAGATCTCTTTGAGGGGTTATGATAAAAGTGGTTGTTTCACAGCTGATCTCCACACACTGTTTTAACAAGCCTGCCCATTTCCAGAAAATCCTGTCACCCTATAATCTTCAGAAAGATTAAAGGTACATAACACAGCTTTAAAAACCCACATTGCTTAAGGTCTCTTATTACTCTGGTTCTCCCTAAACTCGCTGTTCATTATTTCTCAGCCAAGAATTGAAATGAATTTCCTGTAATGCCACCAAGATGTCACTTTTAGCAGGCAGCAATGGCTTCACTCCCCAGCTGCCAGAGGATCAAAGAGCACACTGGGACCATTATGTGAAGGAAAGGGTGAAAATAGAGCTGAATACCTTCCATCTCCTCAAGCAGCCTCAAGTGTTCCACCTTTAGCTCTAAATTTCCTGCATCTATCCCATCTCTGCCTTGAGAAGGCACAGAGAGCTCTACACTCCTGAGAATAAGGATGTTCATCTTTAACCTGAAATCAAAGCCCCAAGTAGCCCAGAGCTTGCTGCATGCCCCCCAGAAAAGTGAGGCATTAAGCACTGCAGCAATAATTAGAGGAAAATAAGGTGTTCCCATTTCTTCCCTGCTTTTTTGTGAAGTTGTAACATCTCCCTGAATTGCTATTTTCTCTCATCTCCCCCTCACCCTCTCGCTGTGGTTTTGTGAAGTGGCAGCCAAAAGCAGAGGTTGTTCCTAGGTGGGAACATGAAATTTAATTAGCTGCTCCCTCTCCTGAGAGCATGAGGTGGAGAGAGCTAGAATCAGAAGGCACAAGCTCCTTCTGGAAGGAGCCCAAGAAAATTAAACTTCAATCAGAAGGAGAGAAATGTTTATTCATTAAACCATTGCTAGTGCTGAAATAGGAAAGGTATTTCCAACCCCCCCCCCCCAACTATTTGCAGGGCATTTCCTCTCATTTGTACTGGGTTGTATCCCACAGTTCCATTTTGGAAATCTGGATAATGGTGAGCCAAGTCCATCAGTCATTCCAGCCTCACCCACACCTCCCTAAAGCTAAATTCCCTTATTTTAGCTCACACCACACCATCAGGAACCAGCTCTGTACACTGGTGCTGTTTGAGATTTATTCTTTGGAGGGCAGGTGGCTACAGAACTTCACCTGCAGGAGGAAAGTTTCCACAGAATTCATTGCCTAATGTTGTTAACACCAATCACCTAGAGCATTCACAGCTTAGCAAAAAGTATTCCATCTTCTGGGCAACTTTAACAGCCACGGAAAGATGAGGAAAGCTTGCAGTTCTTTAAAGCAAACTTTCATGGCACAGCACTGAGAAACTAAAGGGACTGAATCACAATTTCTTCAATAACTCCATGTGCAAGCAGGAAGACTGAGCACAATGAAAATGGACAACATTCCTTCAGTGAGCTCCCATCAGGAGCAGATGGAGATCAGGCCAGCGGCACAGAAATAGCTAAAACAATATTATAAAACCTGTCAAGAAACCCCTGAACTACATTAAAGAAGCAACACCACAGAAGCCACTAAGAAAACACTATTGTGATAACAGATAACACAGGGGGAAGATACCTGAACAATCTACAGATTTTTATAAATGTCAGATATCTGTAACTCGGCTGGATAAAACTCTCACAGCTGGCAGTTTCATTGTTTCTTTTCAATAAAACTTAGAGGATTGAGGAGAATTTAGAATATGTACAAAGGTGAACATAGCACCTGTCCAAAAAAAGTGCTAATTCCAGTCCAGTTTGGTTAACTTAAAATTCCTCAACAGAGCAGTAGCACATCCTTACAGACAAATCACCCATAGCTGTTGGGATGACAAGGAAATGAGTAACAGCCAACAATTGTCATGGATCAATCAAATTTTTTTCCACAGCCATGAACAGACTGGATAAAGTAATAACAGAAGTTAAATATTGAGGCTCCAGTGAGGATTTTGTCACTGTCTCATCAGACAGACTTCTAAACTGTCTCATTTTAGAGATGCCCCCTTTATTTAACACTTTGTAAAAACATCCACTCCCCAAGAATGAGCCAAATTGCTAATGAAAGATCAGAGCTACACAGCAAACTGCAGCCCAGCACGATGCTGAGAGCTCTGGAAGTGCTTTCCTAAGGTGGAGAACCCACAGCAGAAGGAAGATATTGACAAATCTCTCATTCAAAGGAGACTCAGGTCATCGGACCGATAGGTAAAGGATCTCCAGCACCAGACTTTTTTTGTCAGAGGATCTGAGAAATTGCCTTGCTGAACCTCCAGCTTTCATTTTCCAGTCACTCAGGAATGTTTCAGCAGTGCTAGTCAGTAACACCCCCAGCACACCCCACACAGGGGCTAAATGCCACAAGTGATGGCCTTGCCAGTGCCTGGTCAAGAGCTGGACTTGAGGATCTCAAAGGTCTTTTCCTCTCAGGTTTCTGTGCTTGAGATGACCCCAAGGTGTCAGAAAGTCTCTTTTTTCCCAGCCCCTGACTGAAGAAGTTGTTGAGATTTGTCAGTTCTGCTTTTCAAGGTTGTTTATTTTCTCTTCTCTGTTCCATTCTTTCTCTGACCTGCTGAGATCTGTCCAGCAGGTCGGGTTGTGGCACAGTCCCTGCCCTTGGGGTGGTGTTGGCTTTTTACACTAAAAACTACTTGTACTTTATTTACAATAATTTTCCAATACCTATCACCTATGTTAGACAGTCTGTCTCTACTCTAAACCAATCCAGAAGTGCCACCATCACAGCAGAAGATGGAGGACAAGAAGAAGGAGGAGGAGGACAGGACATGCCCAGATTCTTCCATCTTGCCTCTTGAACCCCCATTCTAAATCCCCAAAATTTTACTTTTTCACCCATTGAAAAATTAATTTTTATTCTACTCAAACCCTTGTGGCTTGTAACTCCTCACACAAAGTTGGTAATTGTTTCCATGGGTTAAAATCGAAGGCATAGGTGTTTTTGACTCCATGCCGAGGTCTCTGAGCCCCCTGCCAGGGTCTTGAGTCCTCCAGGGCACCCAGAGGAATGTGCTGGGTTCTGATATTTTCCTACACAATTCAGTGATTATATTAACTCAAGGTTTTGCTACAAAACCAAGCACTGGATCCTCCTGCAACTCTGAGTGCTCAGATTGGGTAAATGTTTGGGCTTTAATCTCTGCGGGGCACAGGGAGAAAAGAACATTTCTTTACATTTTTGACAGCATGAAGAATGCAAGTGCCCAGCACAGAACATGGATCAATCTCTTTTCTACTCAGCAGAGAGAAACCACAGCCCCTAGTGCTCTGTCCAAGCAGCACATGGGCTCAGCTCAGACCTTGTTCCATCCTTGTCCCAGGGGCACGGGCAGAGTGACAGCAGCCACAAGGGTCACAATCAAACCATCCCTGCTCCAAAGAGCTCAGCTCCCAGTGCTGGGGATTCCACCCTGCCCCTCCACCCAGCCCAGCAGAAATAAACCCTGCTCCCACGCCACGGTGACCAGACTGATGCACTTTAATGGAATCACAGGAAGTACAAATTATTCACAGTTCCAGCCTTGCTGAGAGAGAAAAACTTTCCACAAGGGGTTCAATAAAAAACCCATTACATTTACTTGTAAAGCACATTTATATTTGGGTAGTTTGAGATTTGGCTCCTTCTTTCCATGAGATATGAGCACAGAACACCCACATCTAAGATGCTACCAAACACCTTAAAGCTCCAATTTCTGCCTTTTGTCCCCTCCAAGACTTGGTCTCTGCCTCCAGAGCCTGCCTAGGAGCTGGCACAGGTATGTACAGATTCACCACTTAGGGCTGTTCAGAGCGTTTTCAGTCCTGCTCAGCAGCCTGATATGCAGTGGCACTTCCAGACTGAGCCTACAGAGATTTGGGCACACATCAGAAATTCATATGCCTCAGTAAAAACCAGTATTTCATAATTTCACCTGTCTCTCCCAAGCCACTTTACAGAGGGTAGCACATGGGGGGAGTCAAGTCTGCTTTTACTGAATGCAACACACACCAGTTCATGCTTTACAGCTCACACCTTCATGTTACTGACTGTTCTGCTGGGAGGAAAATAAACAATTTCCAGTCCCTGGTTGTTTTATCCTCCCTTCTTTCATCAACAAGAAAAGTGCATCATGTTGTACCAAACCAACCTTTTCTTCAGTGACTATTTTACACCTCACTTCTTGCTGTTAATGCAACAGAGACACACCAAGAAAAAAGAACATTTCTTTCACCCAGTTCCCCTCCTCCAGCAGTAGGGAAATCATGTGGAGAGCAGGAAACTGGAATGATAGCATAAATGCAATACAGCTCCTTAGCAATGTGTGACAGAGACAAAGAAAGCTCAAAGTCCTTTGGAGATACAAGTTCACAGGCCTGATTTTACAATCCTCCTTCCCCTGGTACAAGATCTCACTGCCTGCAGAAACAGGGCTAAGGAAAGCTTACATCTCTTTGTCTTTCTTAGCAGAGAATGCGCAGAAAGGGACTGACACAGTTCTGACTTTACTTGCCCAGACTGTTGATTCCAGAGACAATTTCAGGATGTAATTTATTAAGCCAACTTTTTACACTCTTAAGCAACCAAAGATGATGTGTTAGTTCATGCGGCTTGTTAGGAGTAACGTGGATCAATGCTCCACCTGGGCATGGGGTGACAAGGTGACTGAAATTGTAACTACAGTGACCACATTTAATCTGAAGGAGAAACAGCAGCTTCTTAAAATACCACAACACTGTGGGAATCCACAAAATCAGAGGGTTTTGGGAAAGCTGCAAAAGGCAGGCCTCAGAGACAGCAGAACTGTGATTAAAGCTAAGCAGCAGCCATGAGATAGGTCAGCAGAAAAATTAGTTAAACTGTAGAAAAGCAAGGACAAATAGAACAATGGTCTGTGTATTAACACTTGTCTAGAATAACGGCCTAAGCTACAGAAAAGTTTATCTAGTGAGATATTAGGAAGTTTGAAGCTTAATAATGGAGCTCTGTGCATTGTGCTTTAAGGCTCACAAGCAGGTATTGTATTTGAAATAAGCAGCATTGTTTAACCAAAGGTACCTGTGCTTATAGTGGTTGGATAGAACTACTGTCAATGTGCTTTTGCTTTGTGTGATTGGTCAAAAAACTTATAAAGTGAGTTGTAACATTCAGTTCTTTGTCTGCTGCCTGGGATGTGAGCTGATGGCATCTTCCCATTGTCATAACCATGGAATGAGACTGATGCTGAAAAATCAAACAGCTCAAGGCACATTCCACAGCAGTCCTGTCCTGTTTGTGATTTGTACAGAGCTCCCAGCCAGCCACCTCAAGATTGTGTGACTGAAACAAGTCAGGGCTTTCTGACCCTTTCTATATGGCTGCCTTATACCCTAAAAGTGGAGTCCTGATAATGTAATTTCCACCTTTAGCCTAAAACTAAATACACTGAGCTGCAGTGGCCTGTGGGGTGCAGTGGCACAGCATCCCTGGCAAGCAGCGACCCGCAGACCTGGGGCCAAATCCTCCTCTGGGTACTTGAACTGGTACATCTGAAAGCTTTGCCCAACACCTGTTTCCTTGGATTTGCTGTGGGAGAGTTTGCCAGCCTAGAGAAACCCCTGGTTTCCATAGAAACAGAAATACCATAGTAAAGCAAAAGGAAGAAATATTCAATTGTCAGCACAGAGAGATTGCTTGTTTAGGTTTCCCCCCACACGTGTTAAACCAACAGAGGGCTTTGTGTCATTCACTCCCAACCTAAATCCCTTCCCAGTGGCTTGAGCTGGTATTTGTGAGGGCTCTGAGCTGATAACCTCCCTCCCTGTCACAGCCCCAGCCTCCCTTTCAGGGAGCAGCCAGGCCAAGCACAAGGGGCAGGGAGACTGCGCCTTGTGCCACCCCTCAAAACCAGCACAGGGGAAAACGCTGGGGGAAGAAAATTATTTTAAATAATTTTAAAATAATTTAAAAAATATTTTTAAATATTTTAAAATAATTTAAAAAATATTTTAAATAAATTGAAAAATATTTTTTAAAAAATTTGAAATAATTTTTAAATATTTTGAAATATTTTAAAAATCATTTTTGAAATAATTTTTGAAATAATTTAAAATAATTTTAAATATTTTAAAATAACTTTTAAAAATTAAATGATTTTTAAATAATTTTAAAAAATAATTTTAAATATAATATAAAAATAATTTTAAATAATTATTTTGTTTAAGTTCTGTTTGGGCAATGCTGCTTGAATACCAATGGCTGCACTCAGCTCTTTGCTATGCACGAGCTGTAAGCACAGAGCAGAGCGGAGCCCAGCCCTGCCACATCATTCCTGCAGCTCCTCAATCACTCACAGCACCCAGCCAGGAAAAGCCTGACCAACTTCATGGGCAATTAATTGGTGCACTGAGGTAAACTAAGGGAAGAGGAACATCTTGGGTTGGAACAGCAAAGCAGCTTGTCCAGGGCTCGAGCTCTGACAGAAGGTGCAGAAAAGCAGCAGAAAAGATCATTACAGGCAGTAACAAGGCTCCTGGGGAGGAAGGCAGTGCCTAACCCCAGGCCACGAGTGCTTGGCTCATGTCTTAAAGCAGGCAGCTTTATCTCTCTTCTAAAACTTCATCCTACATAATTTAGCTGTGGATTTTCAAGTAAACGTCTCATCTTTTGCCAAGCCAGCTCAGTTATTTTCCTGAAATGCCTCGAGACAGAGTGGCACAAGTAAAATATGTGCTCCTTTTTATTCAGTTTTAAATACATTACCTTCCAAATTTCTTGGATGTCCTTTTGTTCCCACATTACCAGAGTGGCAAATAGCTGTTAAAAAGAACTGCACAGATGTTGCAGTCTCTCTGATGGATTTTTTTGCGCATTACAAGACACAAAAATTAAAGATCACTGAATTGTATTTTCATTCCAGATGAGTTAATTGATCAAATGCACACTAAAAAAAAAAAGCATAGAAGAAATTAGCCTGGAAAGGAAAACCAGAGAAAAGAGGAGACTTGGTGAACACAAGGAGCACAGGGAGGTAAACAGGGATGTGGAAGGACACTTGTAGATCAAAAAATTACTTTTTCTCAAAGTTCTTGTACTGAGACTGGGAGCAGGATCTGAAGATGATGAACAGGCAATAAAAGTGAATACAAATATCTCCAGCACACAAGTGAAAATCTTCTGTTTGGTTAGGACACCACTGTTATAAGAAGGGATCAGAGTGCTAAGATCTTTTTATTGTTAGGAGCTTGAAAAATCCCACTGTCATCTATGGAAGAAAAATCCTGGGCTTCTTTTCCTCCCTCTTTTAGGTAAGAGCACGAAGTTCCAATAAATGTCCAAGGCCTGATCTATACAAAATTCCTCTCAGAACCAACACTGCAAACCCAAGCTGTTTCCTAATACAAATGTTACCTGAGATAACTTCCAAGAAGATATTGCATATAAAAATTCTTTTCCAGACAGGCAAAAAACATTTGTGCAGCTCCAGAATACATTTTAAAAAGCAAAACTAATGAAAATTCAAGGTATTATATCACACAACTCTTTCAACCTGCTTCAAAATTCACTGACATCAACGACAGCATTTGCAACAAAGTCCAAGGCAGGATGCCTGACACCCCTTCAGATTGGGCTTGGTTTCTGGAAATCTAAGCCAAGGTCAATGAATTTTTAAATGTTCACATTTTTAATTAGCTGTAAATCAGTCCCTTACAATTTTAAACAAGTAATTTTGCAACACCATTTCCCTGTCTGTAACTTTGGAAGAAATCTTCCACAATTTTCTTGGCAGGGAACATGTGCAAGGCTAAATTGTTCCATTCAAAAAAGACCAGAACCCAAAAATGCTGCAGACAGCCAGGTCTTGTCAATTCAAACTCTTTCAGCTTGGGGTTGTTGATTTATTTGTGAACTATGACTTCTCCAAGTTCTGCAAAATTCATGGATTTCAATTCATTTTAGTTTAAGAAAGTAATTTCTGTAAAGAAATTACTGCAGACTTTAAATTACTTTCTGTTATTTAAAGTGTGCAGTGCTCTAGAGTTTTAGGAAAAAAAAAAAGAAAAAAAAAAGAAAAATAAAAACAAAACATTTTGGCTTTTTAAAGGAAAACTAGAGTTATCTCCTGGGAACAGCTAAAACTGCTGAGTTTCTCTGCTGACACCCTGGGACAGCAGCAGAGAGAAGATGGACAGTGAGGGCACAACAAAATCCACTCCATGGGAATCATCCAGCTCCAGAATTCTCTGGAATTCTCTGTAACTTAGATAAAGAATCCAACTTTTTGGAAATTTCTACATGCATACTAGGCTTAGATGAAAATGGAAAAGTTCTCTTTCACTTCTGGAGTTGTACAGAAGTTGCTCATTTCCCTTTTTTCTGTGATTCCTCCCGAGTGAAGGGGGAGGAAAACCCCTGCCACTTGGCATTAATGGAGTGCTGCACAGCCTCTTGCCTGAAGGAAGAGCTTTTAAGCAAGTAAAACCAGAATTCAGCAGAAAAAGTATCCCCCTTTACCTCAATTAGGAGATGAAAGGGGCCCCCTCAGGCTCCGAAGAAACCTGAAAGGACAGGGCAGCAAGAGCAGCAGGGGCAAGAAAAATTTATGATTTTGCTTTAAGTGTTACAACAACACTCTGCAAGAAAACTTCTCAATTTGCCAGGCTTCAGATATGATTAAGGGCACGATGTTTAGCTCAGTGACATCAGTGTAAATCAGAGCAGAGCCACTCTGCTGACATTAATTACCTGCACACTCATTGAGCCCTCTGGGATAATGAGCAGAGTGTCAGCACTTGTGGGGTTTCATCCAGCTCTGTCACTGCTGTGTTCCCAGCAGAGATTTCAGCCAAAATCTGAAATCTGTTACTTGAATTTTAGTTTTTCATCTTCACCTTGGAGCACATTCTGCCCAAAACAGTGTTTTGGTTTTTATATAACTATCAGGAAAGAGCCAGAGAGCTTAAGAAAGTGAACAGTGCATGTTTTAAGGTAACAGAACTAAGATAAAAGTTTAGGAGCCCCATTGCTCGAGTTAATTCAAATTCAGCACTGAGGAGCAGACCAAGAACAGCTCCCACAGCTCTTGCTGCAGTTTAGATTTGCAGCTGGTGCCCAGCACTGAAGCAAGGGAAAAACAGTGAGTGATGGTAACTGTAAATAGGATGGATAACTCACAGAAATGCACAGTGTCTTCTGAGTTTTAAACTCACACAATATCAGATTCAAGTAGTTTGTAATAAATTGCTCCTACAAGAACAGGTCCAGGAAAGAGAGACATGATTGTAATTCAAATATGAGAGGTATGAAAATTGACATACAAGTTGCTGGTGTGTACACTCTCACCTGAGAAAGAACAAGGAACTTTAAAAAAACCCCAAGTTCTTTAGTTAGTGGTGAGAATGCAACATTTTTGTGTCCTGTGTATAATTAAAAGGCTGGAACAAACCCCCTGTTCCCTTGTCCACTTAACAGGGGAGCTGCCATCCACCCAACACTGCTGAGAGTCCTCTGCCACAGAGTGCAGGAAGACAATGCTGACTTCCACAGGTGACATTTTATTCATCAATGCTCCTCCACACCCTCCTCTCCTTTGCCAGACTCCTCTCCCCAGACCACAAAGGCACAGCAGAACTCCCTGCAGCTCTTTGCTCTCCTCACTGACTCAATGCCACACAAACTCGCTCTTGAGCACCCCATGAACAGTGGGACTTTGTCATGGGTGCTCTTTAAAAAATCACCTAAAGGAAATCACAAGTGAGTGATTTCCTGAGTGCAAAATCATTTTCCCTGTCTAAGCCTGGCCTGACCCAGGGAAATCCTTTATGCCTTTGGTTACACAGATCTGCCTCAGGATGCTGCCAAAAGGTTCAGGCTTGTAACCTGGAGAGCTGCAAAGCAAACAGCAAAGCAAACACACTCAAACCAGACTTATCAATGTGTGAGAAATACAGGAAAAAACCCAATTCAAGTTCTGAAACTCCCAAACTACACCAGAACCAGAAGGTAAAACTTTACTCATATACAAATTTCTCTCAGCAGATGCTCCACACATCAAATAATATTGAAAGCATTTAGTTAATGCCTGAAGTCTCTTCCACTCTTGGCAGCTCCAAGCAGCATGAGTGGGAGAGCCTTAGTGTCTGCCCAAAGGAAATACTTGGTCTTGCACTCTTTGAATTATATTGAGGTTTTCAAAGGGGGTAATAGAAATTATGTTTAAAAAAAAAAAGAAAAAAGGTCAGTCCTCCCACTCAACATAGACATTAATAATTCCTTTTGAACCAGCTTTAGATATACCAAGCTTTAAAGAATAGCCATAAATCCATATTCAACTTTAATCTCCTTATCTGTGCACAGGAATCAGGGAACCAAACAATTCATTGCCCAACACATCTTCAGCAGCAAAGCTACTCTGAAAGAAGGTGTTCCACAGTATCTGTTGCTAATTGTTAAATATTGCATCTTGAACTTTGGAGCTGGTTTCAAACTCGGTTGAAAAGTTTGTAAATTAACTTTTCTTCCATTGCTCTGTCTTTGAAGTGCACAGAAAATAACTGAATCACAGAATCCCAGAATAATGAAGTTGGAAGAGACCTCCAAGATCGAGTCCACCTACACCCTAACACCTCAACCAGACTACAGCACCAAGTGCCATGTCCAGTCTTTGTTTAAACACATCCAGAGATGGTGATTCCACCACCTCCCTGGGAAGAGCGTCCCAGTACTTTATTATTCTTTTGGTGAAAAATTTCTTCCTAATATCCAACCTACACCTTTCCTGACACAGCTTGAGACTGTGTGCTCTGAAGAAAGGCAGAAGAAGCCAAAGACCGTCTCTGACCCCCTCAGTTAAAAGAAAGGAGCAGACATTATGACCAAGGCTATTGTAGAACAAATCCCCAGGACGACACCTGGAGTTGGGCAGAGCAGCAGAGAAATCTGTCACACACCCAAGACACCTAAAACACACAGGTGAGCTGGGAGCTCTCAGATGCTCAGGTAGGTTGCACCATAAAAGATGTGCCTGATCCCATCACTGCTGAGACCAAGTGACAATGAAGGTTTGCTCTCAGCATTCTGGTGACAAAGCTACCTAAAATGGCAGAACCCATTGATCTCTAAGGTCTCCTCTGATCTTAGAGCTGAGATTTCAATAGCATTGGCATTTGAAGGAAATAAAATATTTAATTTCTTCCTATTTATTCCATGTTGGGAAGCAGAGGTGAGGCTGCAGAACAAGGACATGGGGAGAAGTAATTTCACTGCATTTTCACTGCCCAGCTGTCTGCACTGTTTTCCTGCTGTTTTCTGCTTCCTGTAAATACAACACCTGGCCTGGGCTGAGCCCCACAGTGTCCATCCTCAGGGCAGGAATCCACCCTGGAAATGCCCCCCAACACACACGTTCTCAAAAACTGAGCCAAATGCTGTCACACACCTAAACCACTCAGCCCCCACCAAAAAATGCACGTCAGTGAGCAGACACAGAAAGAACACCCTGTCAAAGAGCACACCTCTGCACCAGCACAGGGATGAACTGCACAGTTACAGAAAAACTGATGTTGTGCAGGGTGATGTGGCCAATTACACTGCTTTAAAACACACATCCAAACAGTCAGCCTAATTAGGCACAAGGTAAAACCACTTTGTATCCCTTCCTCAGACCCTTCTTTGTATTTGTCTCTCTCTCCATTTCCAAAGAGGCAAATATTTGTCCTGCCCCAGGAGGGAGGCCACAGTGAGATGTAATAAAGGACAGGGAGTTAATAACATGAGGTATTTACAGAACAGCAGACAGAAAATATTGACTTGGCAGAACAGAGGGAACATCATTTGGAATGGTCTTCAGGTCAGGGCTGCTGTGGCAGTGGTTGAAAAGAAACAATTGATGCTGAGGTCCTGGGAAAAGGCAGGAAATTAAAAAGGGAAGATGCTGTATCAACATTTACCATTATTTTTAATGCACAATTTAGATTATGAATTCCAATAAACCCCAGAGCAGACAAAGAACAAAACGCAAACTCTGCTTTATTCCTTGATAATGCACTGTATGAGAAAATGGAACTAAGTGCATCCGATCAAATCAAAATGTGAGGCAAGATTTCAACAATATCTCAGAAATGGACTTCAGGAGGATGAGTTACAATAGTGCTGCCAGTCCAGATGAAGCCTTTTGGAGAGGGACACATTCCACTGAGCTCCCAAGTCCCCAGCTGAGCTTCTCAGTGCTCTCCTTGCACATAAAGATGGATTCTTCCCTCTGGAGATGCATGGAAATGCAGGAGCCCCTTCCCATATTTTCCTTGTTAGTTTTTGGCAAATGAACATCTTGAAAAAAGCAATACAATTTCAATATTTAAAGTGTTTGAGCCTCTATCTGGTCAGTGCACAGAATGGAGTGAGGAATGTTCTACTTTGTTACAGCAGCACAAATCCAAGTGCTGCTATTCTCAATTTTGTTTTTGAGCAGTGATTTTACATCTGTACAGAGAGCAGGAAAAACTTGATCTGCTGACACCAACAGAATGTCTCAATCCCCACATTCCCCCCTCCACGACAGCACAAAAGCAGCCCTGCTCCACAATGTCCTTCTGCACACCATCAGAATTCACAGTTTTCACAGAATTCAGTTCCACTTTGGGGCACAGATTCTCTTGACTGTGTTTGTATCGCACACCACAAATTTTACCTTTCTGAATTGTCACCACAAGGAACAGGTTGAAACCAACCACTGTGAGAGAGGATTCTTATCCAGAGTTACAGCCCTGGCCTGAGAGCAGAGCTACCTTGCTCATTAAAGAGCAGGAAGTCACCAAAAAGTAAAAACCTCGTGATTGATTACCGGAGCAGAAGTGAGCTGAGTTATTAAATACATATATCTATCAATGGAAGTTCTTCATCAGGCACGGCTACACCTGTCTGGATGCTCATCCCAACACTTGAAGGTACTTATTTTGGGAATAAATGCTGGTTTATGTGTCTCAAAAGCACATCAGGCCTTTCCATGTTCATCTTTATCCCAGTGTGTGCATGCCAGCTCTGTAAAGCTGCTGCCTGATGTGTCTGCTGGGTCCAATCTTGTTAAGTGTTTGCATTCTATGCTGTTTCACAAAGTATAAAATAATCCACTTCAGCAGCCTTACTTAAAATTTATGGCATGGCAGCTGCAATCTTAAGCCTTGTGTTAATAAAAAAAGCACATAAATTTTGTTCCTGATCAGTAGCCAAGTTCACCAAAAGATAATTTCTGCTTTATCTGAAGGCCTGATGAAACTCTGCATTTACCCAGAATGAAGAAAAAGTGGAATTTGCACAGAGTCAGACAGAAACACAGGTTTGGAAAGCAAAGTGTTAGCAAGCCCCACTCCCTGGCTCTCAAAAAGCCCAAAGAGGTGAATCCAAACAATGGGAAGAGTCCAGACACTGCAGTAAAGGGAGCCAACTCTGCTCCTGCTGGAAAAGAGAGTTTTCAGTTTTCATGCCACCCTTGGAGGAATTCTGCTGACCAAAATCACAGGAAGCAGCAAGGAAGAGGGGGAGCTGGCAGGAGCATCCCTCTCAAGTGGTGATAACAGCCCATAGATTTGCTGCTCAGCTGTGATGCTGCTCTTTTCTAAATGCTTGACTTCTCAGACTTAATGTGGTGTGAAAGCTGGGCTTGCACGACATAGATAAACATAATTATCTCCTGCTCATAGGGAGCATTATTTAAAAGAAGTTTTCCATATTCACAATTTGCCAGGATAAAGAGGATTTGCGGTGATCAGGAGGCCAGCAGAGTGAAAATGTGGGAATTAAGTAAAAATCTGGAGTGTGCATTCACCCAAAAGAACATTTTAGTGAGGACTAGCAAGGTATTACGGTTTGCTAGGAAAAAGCTTTCTGACTTGAGAGAGAACTGGAAAGGAAAACAGCCCTTGATCCCAGAGCAGGATGAAGCTCCTCAATCCAGGGAAATGACCTGCACCAGGCAGGGCAGGACCGTGCCCAGCACAGGAACCCTCAGCTCCCTGCTCATTCTTGACCTTCTCCCACCCACAGAGCCAGAAACATCCCCACTACTTCTAAGTCACACTCAAGGCAAGTAAATGAAAGTTTTTGCATGGCTCGTATCACAGAATCACAGAATCACAGAATTTCAAGACTGGAAGAGACCTATAAGATAATCTAGTCCAGCCGATGTTCTAACTGTTCAACTAGATCATGGCAGCAAGTGCCACATCCATTTCAACTTTATATCTACCAAGTTCCTTTAGTAAATCAATTTTAATGTAAAAAAAAAATCTTATAAGCTTATTTTCTCCTTCTGCAGACAGTAAGTTTAACTGCTTTATGTATTTAATCATCCTGAAACACCATTTTTTCCCAATTTCAATTCAACTGCACACAGACAAATCAAAAGTAACAGCCAAATCTAATGAAAATAACACTCGATTCACCCAGTGACAGAAACATACAGAAAACCAAGAACCCATATCCACATCCATCTGTAAACCTGCTTAAATAAGTGTTTATAGCTTAAACATTGCAGGCTTAGCACTAAAAACTCAGCTCTAAGAATACACCCTGCATTAAGCTTTAAAAGGATTTATCATCCATTGAGAATCTTACATGGGAAAATAACCAGGAAAAAAGCAAAATATGGTTACATCCTGACTGCCAGTTTTACATCCACCATTAGAAACTGAAATGTTAAACTAAAACTTAAGATACTTTCACCATCATATTTTCTGGAAAAATCCCCTTGCCCAGGATTCTTCTCCTAGGAACCTGAGAAGCCTCAGAGAAAAAGGAAAACAATAATTATCTGATTTGCTTCTTCTGTGTTTTGTTGCTTTGGAATGTGGTTTGGACATTGTTTACCAGCAGGTGATTGTTTATTGGTTTCTGCTGTGAATTATTTTGACTTATTGGCCAATTGGGGCCAGGCTGTGTTGGACTCTGAAGAGAGAGTCACGAGTTTTCATTATTATCTTTTAGCCTTCTGTCTGTATCCTTTCTGTGTTCTTTAGTATTGTTTAGTGTAGCATTCTTTAATATAATATAGACAATAAAATAATAAATTAGCCTTCTAAGAACATGGACTCAGATTTATCATTCCTTCCAATGACGGGGGTCCCAGAAAACGCAACAAAAGACCAAAGAACTCCAGAGCTGCTTGAGCACAAGAGACGTCAGATCTCTGGAGACGTCAGGGCCCAAGAGCAGCCGGCAGTTTTTGCATGGCTGGAGTTGTCAGAGTGCTCTCATCAGCCCACACTGGCTCTCAGTGGTGTCAGGAGCCTTTCCCCACGGAGCCTGGCAGCAGCAGAATCAGGGCACCATGGGCACGTTCCTGAAATCCTTAACCTGCACTAGTCCTTGCACTGGGTGCCATTCCTGCAGCCACCACTCCTGGCACAGCTTTCTCTCATTTCTGCTCTCTGGTCATAGCCTCTTGAAGTGGCATTTCAGCTTTAGCTCACTCAAAAAGAGCAGTGACAAAATGCTACGACTCTGCCATTTTAAGAATAAAAGAGGCTTTCCCAGCCTTTCTTCTAGGCAGGAATGGGTTCAAGCAGTTGTTCGTATTCATGTTTTTCATGCTTTTCATTCATGCTTGAGCACATCCAGAGGAGACAACGAGGCTGGAGAGGGGCTGGGGACACAAACCCTGTGAGGAAGCCCTGAGGGAGCTGGGGGTGCTCAGCCTGGAGAAAAGGAGACTCAGGGCTGCCCCCATCACTCTCACAGCTCCTGAAAGGTGCCTGTGCTCAGCTGGGGCTGGGCTCTGTCTGCAGCAGCACTGACACAGCCAGAGCACACAGCCACAGCTGCACCAAGGGAAACACAGGCTGGAGATTGGGAAAAAGCTTTTACAGACAGGGTGATAAAGTTCTGGAATGGCTGCCCAGGGAGGTGGTGGAGTCCCCATCCCTGGGTGTGTTTAACAAAGCCTGGATGTGGCACTGGGGGCCAGGGTTTGGGTGAGGGGTTGGGGCTGGGTTGGACTCGATGATCTTGGAGGTCTCTTCCAAGCCAGTGATTCTGGGAATTCTTTCCAAGTAAACTCAACCTTTTAGTGAGGATCCAGGTGTCATTGGAGAAATCAACTGAGGAGCACCTGCAGCAGCACATGGTCCTCAAGGATTTCACTTAGGGAAGAGCTGGCAACAAACTCTGCACTGACAGAGCGTGTGTCCCTCACAGGTTGAAATTCCATCATTTTGAGAGCTGCTTAAACCCTACTGAAAAAAGCCCCTGGAACTTGGGAAACAAAGAAACTCGAAAAATGTAAAACAATTTATCTGCTTCTGTTTGTTCCTCTCGTGTGCCAATCAAGGCACTGCCACCCACATAAACTATTCTCTTTTTTCTGCCTCTCACTGGCAAATAGATGAAGGATATTGATTTGACTGGCAGAGAAATAAAAACAGATTCAGCTTCACTGAACCTCAATATAACATAATTTGAAGCTAAATGCATTAAAGACTGGTATCCAACAAAACAACATTTCAAATTTGAAAAAAACTAATTCCACAGGAGGCCAAGAGCAGGAATGGACTAAAATATTGGATTTGAAGGCCAGAGGCAGATCTTTCATGTAAAGACAAAGTAAAAGAAGATTTTATATCACACCAATGCCTAGAGAAAGATCCTCTGAGCTCAGAACCAATATTGAGTTTGTTCAACACTCACAGTATGTTTGCATAAAAGCCACACTCCTACTCCATCATCTGAGGACAGGAAGTCAGTCTCAGGGTACGGGGATAATCAGAGTGACTACTCCAACACAGACACAACACATGCATTAAAAGGAAAAGATAATCTTAATCACTGCTCCCCTAATCCCATCCCTTGCAGAGCCCCTGGGAGCACAGTGGGACTGCAGCCATGCCCAACAGAGGCTGGTGAGTGTTCTGCAACAAGAGGAAATTCTCTCAGGCATCCCCTCCCCTCTCAACATCCTCTGTGTCAATGCAGTTCCCTGCAATCCCTCTGCCCCAGTGTTTTGTGCTCATAGCCCCTTGCTCCAGAGGAAAGCTAAGGACTAAATTTGGATGTTTTTATACAAAACTCAGCTTTCAAATGAAAAACAAAATCTTTCAGGTGTTGCTGAGAAGTGAAGCAACTGAGGTTATGAGCAGGGAACTGCTTATGATCAGGATTAGCAGCATTCAAACATTTAAATGTTTAGCCCATGATTCCACTCAGTTCGGGAATCTAACAAATTTTTTCACACGCTCTTCATTACTGAGAAATGAAGGAACATTGTCCCTATTGTGTGAGTGAAAAACTGTCATATAAGCACCACAGGATGCACTTTTATGTGTAGCAATGTACCTAAAGCTGTAAGATGGCAATTAGCAAGGCTGAAAGCAGCAGCCAGGCTCATAACTCCTACAGAAAACCAGTGGGAACTAATCACTTAACACCTTTGTCAAACTGGCATTAGCTCCTGTATAGCTCCCATGTCCTTAACAACATGGAAATCTGTATCAAACTTGCACAAAAACTCTGGAGGACACCAAAGAGCTGAATCCAGACACTTTACACCCAGTCCCTCTAACAGAAGGTAATTTGTTCTTGTCCCAAAATGCCTGGAAAAGGCAAGGGATGAGTGCTGGATTGTGGCCTTGATACCTGGCTGGACAAGGATGGCTCAACACAGTCCAAATGCTCAGCATTTCATGGAACCACAGAATGGTTTGGGTTGGAAGGGATTTCTGTAACCTTGTGAAAAATGCCAATCACTTGTTTTTAAAATTTTAAAAGGTTAATAGTAATAAAAGGGTTATAAAAATTGTAATATAATTAGAGTAATAAAAATTTGGACCATTTGTATTAGGACAATATGAGAAAATAAGAACAAAGAGTTATGGACAGTCCAGGCACCTTTTTCTGAGCAAAATAAGCCTGAAAAAGGACCCACGTTAAGAGAGGATTAACCCTTAAAAACAACAGCCTGTTGTATATTCATACACCTCATTCATACATGATGCAGAAATTCCATTCAGACACAGGATTCTGTCTGGGCCGTGTCAGCTTCTTCCTCCTAATCCTAACAGCACCTTTGAGGCAGGAAGAAGTTAGTTTCTCCTGATAATGGAGCAATAAATTCTCTTTCTCTGAAAGATTCAGGTGTCCTGTGGCTGCTATCTCAGTGCAAGTCCTTTCTTTAAAATAAGTATCCTACATAGCATCGTTTCTATTTTAACATTTTTTTATAACCTAAAACTATATTTAACACGCTACTTAAGAGAATTAATACAGCATTACTTTCTAACATAAAACACATAACATTCATTTTAATATTTGTGAAAAGCCAATCCTAAAATACTCATTTTTCACAACCTCTTGTTCCAGCCCCACTGCGCCACTCACATGAAAGCCATCGAGAAGTCAAGCCTCTAGAGAAGAAGTTAAGGTTCAAGTGGAAATGCTAGGACTAGCAAAGAAGCTGAATTTCTCAAGTAGTGAAATTCCAGGACCAGAAACCTTGTCTCATTTCCAGCTGTCAGTGCATTTCCTACACTTATGACAACAGACTCAAGTGAGCACAGCAGTACGTAAAAAGAGTTTAAAGAGGCAAATAGAGAGCACAGTGCTCAGCTTCAGCAGCTTCCAGTGCAAGAAATATTTTTCTTTTAGTTCTTAGAGATGCTGAAGCAGCCTGTGCTGTCCTCTGTGACCGTGTTCACAGGGGTCCGAGGAAGAGAGAAGAGACGAGGATCTGACTCCACATTTCAGAAGGCTGATTTATTATTTTATGATATATATTATATTAAACTATACTAAAAGAATGGAAGAAAGGATTTCATCAGAAGGCTGGCTAAGAATAGAAAAAGAAAGAATGATAACAAAGGTTTGTGTCTCAGACACAGAGTCTGAGACAGCTGGGCTGTAATTGGTCATTAATTAGAAACACCCAGATGAGACCAATCACAGATGCACCTGTTGCATTCCACAGCAGCAGATAACCATTATTTACATTTTGTTCCTGAGGCCTCTCAGCTTCTCAGGAGGAAAAATCCTAAGGAAAGGATTTTCCATAAACATGTCTGTGACAGTCACCCACAAAAACAAATGCCCCAATATCTGATGTTCACAGAATTCCCAGAATGACCAGGTCGGAAGAGACCTCCAAGATCATCGAGTCCAACCCAGCCCCAACCCCTCACCCAAACCCTGGCCCCCAGTGCCACATCCAGGCTTTGTTAAACACACCCAGGGATGGGGACTCCACCAACTCCCTGGGCAGCCATTCCAGAACTTTATCACCCTTTCTGTAAAAGCTTTTTCCCAATCTCCAGCCTGTGTTTCCCTGGGTGCAGCCTGAGGCTGTGTGCTCTGGCTGTGTCAGTGCTGCTGCAGACAGAGCCCAGCCCCAGCTGAGCACAGGCACCTTTCAGGGGCTGTGAGAGTGATGGGGGCAGCCCTGAGTCTCCTTTTCTCCAGGCTGAGCACCCCCAGCTCCCTCAGGGGTTCCTCACAGGGTTTGTGCTCCCAGCCCCTCTCCAGCCTCGTTGCCTCTTCAGGATGTGCTCAAACATCTCAACATCAGTGTTTTGCCACAGCAGAACAAAGCTCCACAAAAAGGAAATTAATTTGGTTAGCGCAGGAGCCAGCAGCCCTGTTTACCCTTGCAGCAGCACAGGTACCCAGCCCTCATCCCCTGCTCTCTCCTGCTGCATCCCAGCCCTGACAGAGCTCTGGGGCTCCCAGGGTTTGTGCTGATGAGCTCAGACACTGCTCACATCCCTCAGCACTGCCCCAGAGCCACTCTGCTCTCCCAGGAGCCCTCCTGCCTCCCAGGCTCTTTGGGGCATCTCACAAACCCAGGAAGAGACAAGGTGGAACCTCCAGGCACAAATCCTCCATCCTGCCTCCAAATACATGTGTCTCAGTAAACAGCAAGCTCTGATTTCCTGTACCACCAAATCTCTTATTTATGAAAAGCAAAATGAAGCAGCACAAACAAACCTGCTGCAAATCTCTGTTCAGAGTACAAGCCTCTGTTTTATTTGTTCATTTGTTTGGGGTTTTTTAAATCAGTCATGAATTCAAGCACGAACTCACCCTCCAGGTTTTAATTTTGAGTTTTCTAGGACTGAAAAACACGTGCAACATTTGCCCAAACCTAGTTACTATTTCTGCCCAAACTAGTTTGTTTTTTTTTTTTCTAGGGCAGCACAGAGAATGCAGAATGCATCCAGGGATGGAAGATGAAGATACACAGCAAATCCATGTTTACACTGATACTGCAGAGCTCAATAAATGTGCAGCAAACCTGCAAGCCCACAAAATTGCTACTAAAAAAAGCCATCAAATGTACATGTATGAGAGCAATAGAAAAGTGGGGTGTCCTTCATAATGCAAACCCTCTCACTGCAGGCTTTTAAAATCCTGGCAGCCCGAGTGGTCCACAGATGTTAAATATTATTAGATCACTTCAGGGAAAGAACATGAAACACTGTTCTGTCAGATTCACAGCTGCTGTTCCACAGACACTCAGACTATTTCAAATTAGGAGGAAGGGACACATTTTTTACAGTATATGGGTGATTAACCACTGCTGCAAACAGCAAAGGGAAGGATTGGAGCTGCCATATCTTGATGTTTGAGATGAAAAGTTTCCTAAAGACACATTTAGACAAAACATAAGCTAGGTTTTCTAAGAGCTACAATGCTTTTTGTGGCTCTGAGTGAAGGAAAATAAGTGAAAATCAGGAGTTTGGCTACCAAAAGATGCAGTACCCTGGATGGTCCCTCCTGTGCCTAATTCCTGTGAGTGAGTTTTAAGGATGATGATGATGATGCTGATGATAATGATGTTGTTGTTGTTATTATTATTATTATTATCAGACATAATTTTGAAAAAACTTCTTCTGCTTAGAAAAGTGAGGTCCCAGAGGTGGGAATGGCCCATCCCATAATTCACTCCCAAAGTTTTTCCTTAGGATGGTGACAGGCTGGAGTGGAGCAGAAGGGGACACCCCTTCTGAGAGAACTGAAACAAGAACCCTTTCTTCAGCGAGATTATGGATTTTATGTGAGAGGATTTTAAGGCAATAACTTAAGATTTCAAGCCTGCAGAGCCATGGAATATTAAAATGGCTTTACTTTAGATAACATAATTCTTTCATTCTTAACAAGCATTTTCTTATGATAGCATAATAATCCATAGTTTGAGCTATTGCTTTGTTTCAAGTAAAAGTGATTACTATGGCAAAAAGCAAAGAGGATTCAATAAACTGGGTAATCTTTTCTGTCTGCTCTACAACATTTCAAATGTCCTGAACTGTAAGAACTTAACCCAAAGACAAGGGAAAAAAGAAAAACATTTCAATCTCACAGCTCCAGATTTCACCACACTCCACAAAAAAAAATCTCATTTCCAGTTCAGTTTAGGCTTGAAGGTTTGTATTTCTAACCTGGCCAGTTTCCCCAGCTGCCTTAATAAAACCAGTTCAAGGCAGAAATATAAAATGGTTTGGGTTGGAGAAGATTAAAATTAATCAAGTTCCACCCCCTGCCATGGGCAGGGACACCTTCCATTATCCCAGGTTGTTCCAGCCTGGCCTTGGGCACTTCCAGGGATCCAGGGCAGCCACAGCTGCTCTGGGCACCCTGTGCCAAGGGCTCATGGGGAAGAATTTCTTCTAAATATCTAAATCTCCCTTCCTTCAGAGTAACCACAGGTTCATAAGAACATGTCTGGCAACACTGGTCCCTGCATGGGATACCGTAAATGTGAAGATCTAAACCATGTGAATGAAAAGATTTAGCTAGAGCAAAGTATTTCAGAACTTTAATAAATCTAGAAAGTGGTGATTTTGCTTTAGAAGGATGTTTTATTGTTGTTCCTTTAAAAAAACCCCTGATTTTGCAATTACCTTTCTAAGCAATCAGAGAAATCCTGTTAGTGCACAGTGAACTCTTCTGTTGCTTAGCAGTTTTCATCTCAAAATGAGAAAGGCTATGAAAGGACTTATGGTCTCCAAAGCAGAGTGCATAATTGCAACACGTTTCCAGAAACAATAATCCCATCTTTACCAGTGCTAAGCTTTACAGTTTACACATCTGTGCAACTGGATGTCTTCATTGTTCTTATGGGGTCTTTATTCTCTTTTCCTTAGATTCCTTCCTTTCTCTCACAATAAATTAATGTGTCACATACACAACAATTCTTAAACCTCAATGCTGCATTAAGCCTCACACAGAAACACAAACATCCCTGAAGCCTCAGGCTCAAAATCATTTCTCTGTTCAGATGTTCTGCATGCAAATAATACCTTGTGGCTTTGATAAAACTTAAATGTTTCAATCAAAACAGAGTCTCTGCAGCAGTGAAGTTTCAGGTAATTAATCCCTTACTACTGTAGATGTTTTTGTCGCTTCCATAATGCCACAACAAAAACTATCCAAAGACTCATTGACCCTAAATAAAAGATAATTAACATTTCTGTCAGTTATTCAATGGCTAATGTATATTTAGGTAGGATATATGAAGAGGTTTTATGGGTGCCCAGGGAAAGAGAAGGAAGCACACACTTCTCAGACCACCCTTTATTTCAGTTTGATCCAGCAAGGCAGGGCTTGACTCATCAAAAATAAATGTGGAAGATTTAATGATTCTGCCTCTCATTACTTCTATATTGATGATGCTCTATGATTTTGCACTTTCAACAACATTACTTTGTTAATACTTAAAACTAAATCTCAAAATACCATTATTTTACTTTATCTTGGAGTGACAAATCCTCTGTTTTAATTCAAGTCTTTTAAACTCTATTGATATCCCTTTATGTAATCTCAAGCACTCTGATCTGAGTCAGCAGGACTCAAAACCACACACGCATGTATTTGTATTTGACAGGAGAAAGTGTTCTGCCTCTTGCAGCACTGATCTCCAACCACTGCTCTGCTGGAGCTACTCAAATGACAAAACTAAACCAAAAAACACCCAAATGAATCAGGATCTGGAAGCCAGAAACTCCAACACTAAAGCCAGCAATGATGTAATGTTGTCCTCAGAAGTTTTGATGGTTTGAAATAGAAGAAGAGAACTGAGTTTTATCCACTTGAGCACACAAATCCCAGCCCAAATCCACTCTGTGTGACACTGTGTGCAGAGAAGGGAGGGCTCCAGGGACATCTCCCAGAGGCCTCAGTGCTCAAAGGGAGCTCATGAGAAAGCTGGAGAGTGACTTTTGACAGGGGCTGATGGTGACAGCACAAGGGAGAATGGGTTTAAACTAAAAGAGGAGAGATTTAGATGGGATATGAAGAGGAAACTCTGCCCTGTGAGGGTGGGCAGGCCCTGGCACAGCTGTGGCTGCCCCTGGATCCCTGGCAGTGCCCAAGGCCAGGCTGGACAGGGCTGGGAGCAGCCTGGGACAGTGGGAGGTGTCCCTGCCATGGCAGAGGTGGGACTGGATGAGTTTTGAGATCCTTTTTAACCCAAACCATTCCATGCTGGTCTGTAGGAGCACATTCACTAAGGCTCCCCAGAGACCTCATGAAATACATCTGTGACCAGTGGTGGGGGTCAGGGTCAGCAGGAACTGCACTAAAGAAGCAACAACTAGAGAGTAAAAGCAGAAAAGTGAATCCTCAGCAAGAATTTTAACAGAGAACAACTGATAACAACCAATAATTTTCGAGCTGTGCCTAGCAAGTTTACAATCCTCACTTAGAGGGACAGATATCACACAAATTTACAAGATTCTCCAGAGTAATATTCACCATGACTTGACTTTATAAAGCAAATAAATAAGCAAGAGCAAGAAACACATATGTGCATCTCCTTCATAAATTCAGAACAGTGCCCAAAACTACAAAAAGAGCTGTCAAACACCTGAGTTTTAATTGCTACTTCTGCTAAATAAAGGCATTATTATTTTTTCAGTTACCTTCAGGTTCTCTGAGCAGGACAGATTAGTTTAATGAGACTTTGGATGAAGCACTCCGAGTGAAAAAAGTACAGAAACTGTTATCCCCCCTGCCAACCTTTGCCATGGTTTATTAAATTGGAGCAAACAAAGAACTGCATCCCTCTACTACTGATTCAACAAAGGATTAGACACTGACATGGATAATGGAAACCCCTAAATCCATCAGATTGAATGTGAATAAATAAATAAACAAATCCTAAGAAACATTAACCCTTCTAGCTGAAGTGGGGAAGAGAAAATCCCTAAAAGTTACACCAGCACTTTGCACTGGTGTTTCTCCCACGCTCCTGTGATGCATCCCACAACAATGGGGCTGGGCACACAGCTGGTATTCAATTAATGAATTATTTCCTGCCAAATCCAAATGGTGCTCTCAGAGAATTCCATTGCATTTTTCCCCTTAACACCCTGCATGGTTCAAAAAACAGCACCCAAGAGCCACTGAAGGCATTATATGAAATGAAAGTTTCACTTACTGTGTGATCAAAGTAATGTTTTATTTGATTTATAGATTCTGCTACAGCTCCTGCTGCACAAGCCAAAACTATTTGAGTGATAAATTACAGGGGTGCATGAAATTACAGACTGGGGGGAACAACTTGTCAAAGATCCCAAGGGAAGGTGCAGCATGCAAGATGCAGACAAAACAATCCAAAAAGAAGTTCCCTTTGCATGACAAGTTCCTGGATGTACAAATTTCACTTGGCTGCTGATTTGTGAGATTTTAGGGTTTAGCAATCAGTATCCTGCTGTTCTTCCTCTGCAAGGGAAGTCACCTATAGCACATGGCCAATTTTTCTCTTCTTCCCCATCTCTGACACTTTCCAAGAGCCACTTGCACCAATTCCAGCTGAAAAGCCCAGAGGAAGGCAGAGCAGCTTTTCTCAGCTTAGCTTTGTCCTAGTGCTCTGACACAAGCTCTGATTTCCTTGCATGGCTTAAACCAGAAGCAGCCTGTCTCATGCAGTTGTTTCTAATTAATGGCCAGTCACAGCCCAGCTGGCTCGGACAGAGAGCTGAGCCACAAACCTTTGTTATCATTCTTTGCTATTCTATTCTTAGCCAGCCTTCTGATGAAATCCTTTTTTGTATTCTTTTAGTATAGTTTTAATGCAATATATATCATAAAATAATAAATCAGCCTTCTGAAACATGGAGTCAGATCCTGGTCTCTTCCCTCATCCTCAGACCCCTGTGAACACTGTCACAGGTGGCATCACTGTGGGTCTCAGCTCTGCAGTGCCCCACAGGCTGGGCACTCCCTGCCCCTCTATCCAGGGCTGCAGGAGCTCTGCCCCATCCCTGCAGCAGCCCTGGGCTCCTCTGGAGCAGCTCCAGCCCTGCAGCTGCCGGAGCCCCTCATGTGCTGCTTCTCAACCCCTCTGGGCTGAAACAGAGCAGGGCTGGAGCTGAGCAGGGAGAAAAGCAGCAGGGACTCTCCATCCTCTGTGAGCACTGCACATCCAGGGGTTTAGCTGGCTCTGGCTCCAGAACATCATTAGGAAGAGGCTGCTGTGCTTTCCAGCTCGTTTGGCCAAGGCTGGTGACAAACCCTGACGCGGTGCCGCTGGCTGAGGAAAGGCTGTGCAAATCCGGGGCTGCTCCAAGGCTGATGGGCTTTCCAAATCTGAAGGGGTGAATTCCCTTGTCCTACCTGGACACCAAAAGTCTCTTTCTCCTCTGGGGTTCTGAAACTCTCAAACACCTTTCAAAGAGAAATGCAAAATCCACCTAATACATATGGAAAAAACACTCTCACTAAGCTGTCAAGAAGTTAGAGAAAGTACAGGAGAGACTGAGGCAGATTTTCAACATTTTTTTCCATAATAATGACCAAAATTTGCACAATATTAAAAGTCTCCCATGAGAATGCAAACATCACTATAATCCCTTTTAACAAAGCACACAGAGAAATTAAAGCAAGCTTAACTAAGCAATGTTTGTGAATATTAATGAGCCTAAAAGCTAAATCCAAGCTTTTAAAATTTAAAGTAAAGAGAGGATTGTTTTCAGACTAATTTGTATTTAAACCCGACGCTTTGCATGTGAAATGCAAGGAAGAGAATGAACTGTGGTGCCCTGGAAAAGCATTAAAATGAGTGTAACCAAGTAAGATCTTTGAGAATTTTAAATATCTGCATCTATCCAGCTTTTAAGCTGATACAGTGAGATGTGCTCAAGTATCACTGGACAGTGGCTTATTCCAAATCTCCACATCCTGTTTTATTGTAAAGATCAAAAGAATATGGGGGATTTTTCCTTATTGTCATAATTCAAACAGTAATGATGTTTCACATGACATGTGAAAGCAAGACATTTGCCATCCAGAGAAGTTTAGGACAAAAGTGGAACAATTTCCACATCTGACACAGGCAGCTCAAGCTTGATTTGGTGAGGCTGAACATCCCTCACATCAAACTGAATGGTGTAAAATCCCACCAGCTTCAGCAAGGAGCAGAAGTCACATCAGGTGGGATTTACCCAGATCCCAGATGTTTATCACAGACACCCACATCAGCTCTGCTCTCTTTGCAGTTAGTGAAGAGAAACTGATCCTTTTATTCTGAATTCATCCCAGCCTCCTGGAGATGCCTTGGTAAGATGGATCACCCTTGAGTGTGGTCACCAATTGTTGTGGTGTTGTGAGGGTCCCCAGGACGAGGTGAGAGATGAGAATTGATTTCAAGTTTGCAGAAGGCTGAGATATATTATGTTATGTTATGTTATGTTATGTTATGTTATGTTATGTTATGTTATGTTATGTTATGTTATGTTATGTTATGTTATGTTATGTTATGTTATGTTATGTTATGTTATGTTATGTTATGTTATGTTTTGTTATGTTATGTTAGCACTAAAGAAAGAGAAAGGAGACATCAGAAGGCTAAACAAAAATGATCATAAAAACCTGTGACAGACCAGAGTCCCAACACAGCTGGACTGGGATTGGTCATTAAGTTAAAACCATTCACATGCCAGGTAAACAGTTCTCCAAATCACATTCCAGAGGAGCAAAACATGGAGAAGCTGAAGCTTCCCAGGAGAAGAAATCCTGGCGAAGGGATTTTTCAGAAAATACGACAGTGACACTTGAGAACACTCGCTCCTCTCCAGAGGCTCTGAGGGAGCTGAGGGGTCACTGCGGGGCAGCTGTCAGTGACACAGACACCTCTCACAGATGGATCTCACTCCTCAGGGGCCAGAAGCCAAACAAACCCCACCCATCCACTGAAATCTGACCAAAATTTGAGATTACCAGCTCAATCCTTGGAACAGCCATGACCAGACTCCCTTTTCTTGGCCATCCTGACCTGACAGAGCTGCACTAGGAACGTGGAAGGGCTTGGGCTGGAAGGAAACTTAAAGGTTCATCTCATTCCACCCCTGCCATGGCAGGGACACCTTCCCCTGTCCCAGGCTGCTCCAAGCCCCAAAGTCCAGCCTGGCCTTGGGCACTGCCAGGGATCCAGGGGCAGCCACAGCTGCTCTGGGCACCCTGGGCCAGGGCCTGCCCACCCTCACAGGGAACAATTCCTTCCCAATATCCCATCTAACCCTGCCCTCTGGCAGTGGGAAGCCATTCTCTTCTAAATAATCTTTTCAGTACCTTTTAGTTTTGATGTTTTCTTGTTCCCTTTTTCCTTTTCTTTTGCTGTGTTTTGTTTGGGTTTTTTAAGTTCAAAACCACACCAGAGTTGAAGCTTTCATTGCCCCAAGTTCCTTCACTGAGGAGCACAGGCTGAGCCCTCTTGGTATTCTCACAGAAATACCTGTCTGCTCTTTTCTGTGTTTGGAAACCTCCAGTCCATGGGGAAAAATCCATTTTCTGTTTAATACTGCTAATGTAACATAGACAGCAGAGAATGGCATGACAACTGCAGCAGTGTGTGAGGAAAGCCAGGGCACTGGCAGGCTGAGGCTGTGCTGGGATCCCAACACCAGGCAAACACCCCCAGGAGCACCAAGCTCAGGGAGCATCCAGGCTTGTGATGGTGCTCACAGGGGTCTGAGGATGAGGATCTGACTCCATGTTTCAGAAGGCTTGAGTTGTTATTGTATGATATATGTTATATTAAAACTATACTAAAAGGATAGAAGAAAGGATTTCATCACAAGGCTAGTTAAGAATAGAAAAATAAAGAATGATAACAAAGGCTCTGTGTCTGTCTGTCCAAGCCAGCTGACTGTGATTGGCCATTAATTACAAACAACTCTATGAGACCAATCACAGATGCACCTGTTGCATTCCACTACAGCAGGTAATCATTATTTACATTTTGTTCCTGAGGCTTCTCAGATTCTCAGGAGGAAAAATCCTAAGGAAAGGTTTTTTCATAAAAGATGTCTGTGACACAGGCTGAGGCATGGAAACACCAGTCCCTGATCTATCCACAGAGCACATCCTGAGATTTACAAAATAATTCAAGCAGTCACAGGCAGCCTCAGCCATATTCTGGCATCTCCTGATCAATACCCTCCAAGCTCAAAATAAACAAATTCCCCTTGTAGGGACAAATTACCTACACTGGGTCCTTCTGCTTTCCCTGCTTTCTGCTGCTATGGAAGGTACCAACACTGAAGTTTGTACAACTGGTAAAATAAGTTTAATAAAAAAGAAAATTCAGGCCAGTTTGCTTCTCTGAAGTCCCCTATTCCTCTCTCCCTGCCAGCCCCTCAGTCCCTCAGCACTCAGGGGAGCTCAGGCAGCTGCAGCCTGGGTTATTCAGCTTACAGAGATCAGTGGGTACTGCACTTCAAACGCTTCATTAGCTGACCCTGGAGATAAGAATCCACTGTCTGGAACAGATTTGCATGAAGGCAACAAAAGATAAATAAAAATTACAATGTAAGACATGACAAAGTGGGCAAAGCAGGGCTTTACCCCCTTCTGTAAAGCCCCAAACACAGAGAAATCCCCACCTTCCCTTAGAGAGAAAGAAAGCTCACACATTGAAATAGAAATAGAAAGCTCTCAAATAGAAAAGAATAGAAAGCTCAGATAGAAAGCTCTATTTGAAGAATGTTCTAGGGCACAAAAACAGCAGAACTCCCTGAGATTGGTGAGCCCTTCCTTTCTATATTCTTTTAGATACTAATTCTCCCACAGGCAGAGAACTACTTGTAAAACACAGTCTTCAAAAACTCTTTTCTAGACACCCCTCACATAGATGAGGTGCAGGAGTATCATATTGCTCAGGTGAAAATAGAATTAGTAGACAGAGAACAGGAGCTGGTGGAGTAATCTTATTTATTGCCTTCTTTGAACCCAAGCTGTTATTTTTTTTTTAATCTGGGAATGACTGCTTAACCTCTCTGGTACCTACTTTGTTAAACATATATACACACACATAAATATATATAGATATAGATATGTAGATATATACATATAGATGATATAGATATATAGATTATATAGATTATAGATATATAGATTATATAGATATATAGATAGATATAGATAGGGATAGAGATATAGATAGGGATGTAGATATAGATATAGATATAGATATAGATATAGATATAGATATAGATATAGATATAGATATAGATAGATATGGATATAGATAGAGATATATAGATATCAGCAATGTTTTCCTCCCAGGGAAAGAAAAACTGTTGTATACTTCTGAGTTTAGTAAGAATGTCTTTCAATCCATGAGTGCTACCCAACATTTCCTGATGAAACTAAGGGAGAGCTGGGACCTTAAAGCTGGAATTTACCTCTTGCATTCCTGCACAAATAGGCTAAATAGCTTGGATCCCAGTCAGGATCACAGATGTGCATCCCCTAAAACACAACTGCTAACAAGTCTGGCAGCCTGTGCAGCCTTGCTAGGAACGAGGCTTCCCTGCCAAATGCTCCCCAGTGCAGCCCAACTGTGCACAATAAAACACTCTCCAGCCTTGCTCAGGTTCTGAATTCCTGCTCCAAAGGAAAGGAACAGGGTTTGCAAGCATCAGCTCGGTCACAGCTGCCCTGCCTCCCCCCCTGGCAGCCCCTGACACAATACCCAGGTGCTGAGAGCTCTGTGTGCTCATTTATCTCAGCCCTGACAAAAGCAGTGACATTTGCCAAAGTTTGATTCATCCCAGGCTGAAATGCTCATTCCCTGGAGGTAAATATTGCTGTCTAATGAGGAACAGTCACGCACAATTACACTGTGAGCAGCACATGGCTGAGGGTCTTGAGAAAGCTGATTTGTTAAACTAATTGCTGGAGGTAAGGACTGGGGTGAGCCACGGCTCCAAATGCAATCCCAGCCCTTCCCAGGGCACTCTCCAGAAGGGTCCTTGGATCTGCCTTGAAAAATGTACAAAATAAGCAGAAAATAGATGGGAAAGTAGCCCAAACTCTCTTCCCTCTTTGCCTGTGAGTTTCTTCACAGAGAAAGGAGCTTTGTCAAAAATGTGCATTTTGCGAGCTGCAGCAGGAGCTTTCCTCCAGCCCTGATCCCTGATGGAGCAGCACATCTCTCTCCCAAACTGGGACCTCTCCTCTGCCTCCCAGGCTGTGCTCAGCCCAGCAGGAAAATACCTGTTGAGGTCAGGTTTTAGCACAGAACTCACAGGATCACAGAGTGACCACGTTGGAAGAGACCTTCAAGATCATCGAGTCCAACCCAGCCCCAACACCCCAACCAAACCCTGGCACCCAGTGCCACATCCAGGCTTTGTTAAACACACCCAGGGATGGGGACTCCACCACCTCCCTGGGCAGCCATTCCAGAACTTTATCACCCTTTCTGTAAAAGCTTTTCCCCAATCTCCAGCCTGTGTTTCCCTTGGTGCAGCCTGAGGCTGTGTGCTCTGGCTGTGTCAGTGCTGCTGCAGACAGAGCCCAGCCCCAGCTGAGCACAGGCACCTTCCAGGAGCTGTGAGAGTGATGGGGGCAGCCCTGAGTCTCCTTTTCTCCAGGCTGAGCACCCCCAGCTCCCTCAGGGCTTCCTCACAGGGTTTGTGTTCCCAGCCCCTCTCCAGCCTCGTTGCCCCCTCTGGACCTGGGTTACCTTCCTGAGCAGCGCCACACCTGCCTCTCCTGCAGCTCCCAATGCACATCATTACTCCTTGCAGGGGTCATTTGGCACAAAGTTAGGACAAAACAGAAAAGCAGCCACAGAGATTTGTATTCTGTTATCAAGGCAGCCTGGAAAATACCCGTGTATCACCCAGCAGGACGTGCAGCATCCCAGCCCTGAGGGGCAGCTCTGCTTCCCCCAGTTGCATCTTGCCCCATTCCTTCATTCCTTCCAGAATATCATCACATTCCAGCCAGGAACTTCCAGGCCCTTGAACTAAAACTATCTGGGTCTCAGCTTTGCGTTACAGAGTTTCTGAACTTTTTGAAATCCCCCTTAAGAGGGATTTCAGTTCAGGAACACCTTTCAGGGGAGAAAAGAAAAAGGAGAGAAAGGGAACAAGAAACCCCCCTAGCAAACCCAGTAGCATAGACTTCTATAATTGATCCAGGAGGGAGATGAAACCATAATTAATCCATTTGGGAGATGGGGATGTCTCAAACCCTTTTTTTTTGGGAAGATGGGGGAGTACCTGGTAATGTTCACTTTACAAACAAGCAAAAGTTAATTGCTTCAGAGTGCCAGCAAAATCCACCCAGGGAATTCATCCTCTTATCTAATGCCACCTGCAGCAGGACTGGGCTGCTCTGAATTAGAGCTGAGATCAAAGAGCACCTGTGCACAGCAAGATTTTGATTTCCTCCTCCCTTCTCTTTGCTCCACCAGACAGGTTTGTATTTCTGATCACACTGTCAGCTAAGTTGTTACTTTTAATTACAAGGCATTACCACTTCTCCCCTTCCTCCTCACACCTCACAGAGATGAAAACCCAGCATATCCATCGTGGTTTGCAGCACTGGGAAGTGGGACAGGAGGGAAAAGCAGCTCCTTGCAGCATCCCTGCCCCTGCAAAGGGTTTTCTGTCAGTTTTTCAGCCCAGCATCTGCAATTCATACACTCACTGATTCCTACTTGCTGCCACTAATAGGGGGCAGGTTAGCCATAGCACAGCATTAATTAGTTATAAATTGAAATTAATTATCATAATAATGAAAGGATGCATGAATGCAAAGTTTGTCTCTTTTGCAGTGGTATTTAGAAAAGAAAGATTAGCAAGGCAATTTGTGTTAAGATTTTTACTACAAAACCCATGAGGGATGCAGAGCACAGCAATGGGAATCAGCTGCTTGGAGGCACCAATGTCTAAACCACGTCAAACCCAACACTTGGAGCAGGATGGAAACACCTCTGAGAATCAAAAGTCATAAAGCAAAATATATCCTGCTGTGTATAATGTCTGCTAGGCACTCAGATCCCCAGCTCTAACTGTGCTTCTGTGGGTATCCATTTACTGGAAGCTATTGTCACTATCAGACACGAAACACACTGCTGCTCTCAAGGTGAAGAAAAGGGAAGTTTAATTTCTGACTCCAACTTTTATAATTTTCCAAAAATGACAGTGGATTGGAGGGTGACAGTGCCACCTCTCCAATGGCACTGGACAAACCAACAGTCCATCAAATTTCTCCTCTTCCATAAAAGAATGCAAACCAGTAAGTTATTTACAGAAAGTGTGTGAGAAAGTTTGCACATGCTGATTTATAACAAAAGACGTAAAGAGTAGCTTTATGTTCCCAAGTGTCACTATAGGACATGAAATAACACAACGTGGACACTCAGCTCTCTCAAGGTAAAAAAGAGAATTTTTAATTTCTGACTCCAACATTTATAGTTTTCCAACAGTGACAGTGGATTGGAGGGTGACAGTGCCACCTCTCCAATGACAGTGGACAAACCAACAGTCCATCAAATTTCTCCTCCTCCATAAAAGAACGCAAAACAATAAGTTATTTACAGAAAGTGTGTGAGAAAGTTCATTACAAGAATGTAAACATCAGAAGGCTTAGAAAATCTTAAAAAATCAGGGTGACAAACTATAGCAGAGAAATGGCCCAAAGTGATCTCCAAAACACAGCAGAGAGGACCACACAAAATATCCTGGGCCTGGGAAGACAGACCCCCCTTCTCCATGTCCCTGCTTGGATTAAGATAAAATAATCTCTCTGCAAGTTCAGTGTGAGTTGGTTTAACACTTCCAGTCTCCATAACTGGCTGGGAATCAGCAGTGTTAATTGCAACAAATTAAGCTCACTCATCACCCCCCTTTGTCAAGCTTTGTGATTTATTTGGTGGCAGTATTGATACCAACAGCTGGAATAAACTCTGGTTTGGGTAGAGCAGAGTGAGTGTTGAGAAAAGGCTGAGAACACTGAACAGGCAAAGGGGAGGCAAACAGGGACAGGAGAGAACTGTTATTCCAGATGCCCAGACTTGCTCTGAGGTCTGACTGTGGAAAAGTATTTGCTCTACACTGGAGATGCCCTGGGACTAAGCCACAGGCTCCTCAGGACCTTCCACTCAGCACAGGAACAAAACACCATAAACCAGATTCCTTGGCATTGGAAAAACCAGGACAAAGTCACCAGGACAATGAAATAGAGTACAAGATCAGCAGGGAAATATTTAAAGATGAAAATCTGGGTTTTCATTGAATCCTAAAATCATTTAGATTGGAAGGAGCCTTTAAGAGCATCAAGTCCAACTGCTCTGCTTGGTCCAGCTGGAATTTTAAGGGGCAGCAAAATCCTTTCCTGGAATATCCTGGAATAACTTTATTGATCAGGGGATCAATGTGTGGTGTTTCACATAGATAAAAGGAATGGCTGAAAATAAGGTGAAGGAGGGTGGAGGAGGTTTTAATCTCCTCATCTGAGCAGAGATGTCCCTTACAGGTAATATGCAGGAACAAACCAGCACTGGCACAAATCACACACTGTGCAGAGCAAGAGTAACTTTCCATCAACTCCCTGAAAGGCCTTTTAGACCTCTAAGTGGAAGTTTGTACATTCTTCATTCATTTACCATCCCTAGTGGCTTCTGTACTAAATTAAGTGTTTATACAGTGCTTTGAAGATGTAAAGCACCAAAAGTGGCAAATACTCTCACTAGATATCAAAGAGCTACAGCTCCTAGAGACTAAGCAGATCCATCAGCTGAAATAATTGGTTGCACCTAACACTGACAAAGTAGAGAGGCATAAATGACATTTTTTCCTCATAGTATATAGACAGAAAAACACAGATTCACACTCACACTTGCACTTGGAGGAAGCAGATCATGCCAGGATTATTTTCTCCAAAGGATTACCTCGGTGGGAGGAACACTGCCTTTCTCTTAAGGGCACAACTGGGAATAAGGCACTAAGGATGACAGGTTAACTGCTGTAAATCATGATGAAAAATGCAGTATCTTTGATTTAGGTTTCTTTTACCAAAGATGGAGTCTGTTAACTTTGTTGTTCCTGACTCCAGAAGTGCATAGACCATGCAGAACTAAGAAAATTCCTGGAAAATAGGAAAAGTCCGCCCTGAGGAGCAAAGGGAATGATTTACAGTTACTTTCCATGGTTATTCAATATCAAATCAGCACTGCCAACTGTGCTGAAGTTGGGAAGGCACACATTACCCTTCCCAATGCCCCCCCTCAAAATGCCTCAAAATGCTAAGGGAGGAAAAAAAAAAAAAAAAGGCTGCTAATTAAGCTAAAAATATGCCATAATGGGAATATTAAAGGGGGAAAAACCCAATCAATGGGAAAGGCATTGATATAGCAGCAGTGAGGCAGCTCCAGCTGTTTGGGCACATCTGGCCAATAAAAATTACTCCATCACCAATTTATTTATCCTAGTGAAGGACCAGAAGCAGATTGCACAGGGAATAGATGTATCATGCACAGGGAGGGATCTACAGAAGTGCAGCATTTCTGCCCTTTGTGGGCTTTCCCCAGGTGAAATTTGGCAGGTCAGAGGTGTGAACTGTACAAAACACTCCTGAGCCTCCTGTCTGCCAGGGACAGCAAGGGTTAATCACTCTCAGATGCTTTGGATGGGCTGTGATGCTGCTCTGTTCTTCTAAGCCTTCTGATGTTACATTTTTGTAATGGAATTTCTCACACACTTTTCATGTAAATAATGATTGTTTTGCATTCCTTTCTGGAGGAGGAGAAATTTGATGGACTGTTGGTTTGTCCAGTGTGGCTGGAGAGGTAGAAATTTCATCCTCCAATCCATGGTCACTTTTGAAAGTCTATAAATATTGGAGTTCAAAAATAAACCACTCTCTTTATACCTTAGATGTCTCAGCTTCTGTGCATCCTTCATTTCGTGTCCTATTGGAACAGTGTGACATGCAGGAAAACAGTGATTTTACACTTTATAATAAAAATGAGGATGGGAGAGCTTTCTCCCTCCTTATTTGTTCTGAGCAGTTATTTTATTTACCAATTTCTCTTTAAATATCTCCACCTGTTTTGACTGAGGGGTTGGAGCTCTGTGATTTGTGTCCTCATCTTTACCCTCCCCTGAACTGCAAATGCTCTTTGGGGATCTGTGCAGCTCTGTTAATAACAGCTCACAAAGGTTACCAAGATAATGCACCCAGTAATGTCACAGCTCTAAAATAGCCAGGTTTGTTTAGACACTGCTTCTAAAGGAGATATAGATTTGAATTTGGATTATTATTTAAAATGCCACTTTAATCTTTTCACATAAATGCTAATAAAGGAATTTTTGTTAGGGGAAGGGTGGAGAAGATAAAGCAGAAATTATTCTGTGGGAATTCTCTCCTATAAGGAGAGGTGAACTTCAGGATCCCAGCCACTCTGATTATTGTTGTAGCATTAAAATGGCGTTTAATTCCCATTATAAACTGGCTCCTGACTTTGATCTAGCTGTGACTGATCCCCACCAACACTTTCATTCATTAACAGGCCAACTGCCATAGATTTACTTGAATCTGGTTTGTGGTTTGACCACAGGTTGACAAAAAGGAGGGCATGTATTGAGGGAGATACAGGAGCCTG
Source organism: Melospiza melodia melodia (assembly GCF_035770615.1). NCBI lineage: Eukaryota > Metazoa > Chordata > Aves > Passeriformes > Passerellidae > Melospiza > Melospiza melodia. Next base: position 4,351,006 of record NC_086212.1, on the reverse strand, counting down.
TGCCAACAGCAGGCAGCAAGAAATCAAAGGTGAGCTACTGGTGAGAGAAAGTCTGAGAGCCCGTGAATGTCACAACAGGTAAGGGGAGAAAAGACAGATTTAGGTAAAATATCAAGAAAGGATGAAGAGACCAAGTGGTGCTAAAGCAGCTGTTGTGAGCAGCAGTGTCACAGGTACAGCTGGCACACCTAAAAGAGAGAACAGAGCTGATGGAGGAACTCACTCCTCACTGGTGTCCATGAAAGGACAAGAGGAGGAAAAGGTGAACTGCTGTTATTCTCATTTAAACATAAAAATTAATTTTTATCACAACCTTGATTGAACACTAAAGCAGATTTGCCCATGAAAGCTGTGGAGTTTCCACCCTTGGAGATATTTAAAATTAGACAAGGCCCAGAACATCCTGCTCCAGCTGACCCTGCTCTGAGGACAGAGAAAACATTTAAGGATCTCTAGAGACACCATCTAACCTCAGCAATTCTGTTATTCAATACCATCTGGAAGGAAAGAACCTTGGAACCCTCAAAACCAGCTCCTCCCAATTCAATGTCCCAAAATCAGAGGAAAGGACTCAAGATGCCTTTCAGGTACAGGATGCTCCAAACATGACCAGCTCCTCTCCATCTTTTAGAGCCCTTTAATGCCCAATTCCTCCCCAGCCCACACAGCAATGTTTTATCTGCCCTATTTCCTTTACCTCTATTTTCAATATCACCTCTCCAAACCCACAGCAGATGTCACATGTTAATGAAATAACCCTCCAGGGAATGAAAGCTGCAATGCAAACAGGAACATCTTGATCAAATCCAATTTTTGTTTCAGGAAAATTTCTCTCAGGAGAAGAGCTGTGGTTTAATGGCTCCAAATTTAGCTCATGAGCTTCCTCCTCACAAGTCTAAAAGCTCCTAGACAGTCTACATAAACATATGGATCTCATAATGCCCAAGCTGGCCATTAAATGGGGGAAGTTCTTGGAAGTGCAAGTAGAATATAGAGCAGGCATTCCCTGTGTCTGAAACCTGATTTTCATAGTGGCAGCTGGTGAGATGCTTAAGAGGGAGTGAATTCCCATACAGGGCAGCGTTTTCAAGGAAACACAAGGTTGTTTTGGGCTCTTGAGTGAAATTCAGAGCTCAGAAGTAGCTGGAATGAGCAGTGTCTGGCCTCTATTCTCTTCCAAATAATCCAAGGGATTATTATTATTCTTCAGGGAATAATGTGCTCTGACTCCATGATTTCAGAAGGCTGAAAAGTTGCTTTATTAAGCTAGGTTATATTACACTAATACTATATTAAAACTATACTAAAATTACTACACAAAAACCCATGACTGTCTACAGATAGTCAAGACACAGCTTTGACCCAATTGGCCAAACAATACAAACATCAGCAGAGTCCAATTAACAAATCACTTTGGCTAAACAATTGTGGGAATCTATAAAATCAGAGGGTTTTGGGAAAGCTGCAAAAGGCCTCAGAGACAGCAGAACTGTGATTAGAGCTAAGCTATAGTCATGAGATTGGTCAGCAGAAAAATTATGTAAGAAGTAGAAAAGAACAAACAGAACAATGATCTGTGCATTAACACTTGGCTAAAATAATTCCCTAAGCTACAGAAAAGTTTATCTAGGGAGATATTAGCAAGTTCTAAGCTTAATAATGGAGCTCTGTGCATTGTGCTTTAAGGCTCACAAGCAGGTATTGTATTTGAAATGAGCAAGCATTGTTTAACCAAAGGTACCTGTGCTTATTTATAGTGGTTGGATAGAACTACTGTCAATGTGCTTTTGCTTTGTGTGATTGGTCAAGAAACTTATAAAGTGAGTTGTAACATTCAGTTCTTTGCCTGCTACCTGGGATTTGAGCTGGTGGCATCTTCCCATTGTCATAACCATGGAATGAGACTGATGGTGGAAAATCAAACAGCTCAAGGCACATTCCAGCAGCCCTGTCCTGTTTGTGAGCGGGTGGTAAACAATCTCCATAACACATTCCACATGTGCCAAACAACAGGAGCAGCAAATGGAGATAAGAATTGTTTTCTCTTCTTCTCGGAGGTTTCTCACTGCCTTTCCCCAGAAGAAATCCTTGGGAATGTTGTGCCTGCTGGTCTCTGTGAAAAGACCTGTGGCCACAATGTGCCTGTGCAGAGCACAGCCCTCATCTGTAGTGGCAGGAACAGCAGGGAATTAAGGTGGAACACACACTTTGAAAAGCAAAAATCCATCTCTAGAGGTAAAATCCCAGGCCTGGATGCAGGGCTGCACTGAACAGGTGTGTTTATTTTGAAATGAGGATAAAGGAGCCAGTAAATCATTCCCACATAGCCACAGGAGAGCTGGCAGAGGGCAGGGCCTTTCAGAGGTTATCCAGGATCAAAACAGCAACTTGGAATCTAAAAACCAAAAGCCCTCTCCTCCATCCAGAGTAATTCTGCACATGGAGCAGCTGTGGTGGCAGGAACAGAGGCAGGATGCTCTTAATTTCCATTCTTTATGAGGCATAGCAGTCACTTTGGAGAGACACAGCAAACTGGCATTTTTCTAACCTTCCTAATGAAAATCTCATCCCAAACTTCATTCTGCCCAGTAAGAACAGCAGCACAAGTTGTGGGCAGAGCAGAGAGGAAGCAATGATCTCTCTGTTCACCACATCTATAATTTTTTTTTCCATCTCTCTGCTGATCTCAGACAAATTCCTGTCAACTCAGGGTCTCTGAGGAGGCTCTGCCTGGGCCAGCATTCCCATGCTCCCTGCATTAACTGCAGGAAATGCAATGGATGCTTCTCCCAATGCCATGAATCAGCTACTAAAATGCCCACTCAGCAATCTCCTGATGCACACACCTTCCTCTGCCACCCACTGCCCAAAACCTCCCAAAAAAACTGGAGAAATAATTCTTTTTAACATCTCTTATTACATAATACTACTGGAAACATCAAAAGGAAACTGCTCTCTACTGTTTACTTGTTAAATACCTTTTTTTTTCCTTATGTAACTAAAGGGAATGAAGAGTGGAGATTTCTAACCAGCAAAGTTCAGCTCCAGTTGGGATGAAGCTGGCACAGGCTTCCATGGGGAAATAAAACCTAAACCACATCAAGTAGTTTTTACATCCCACCCTAAAACAAACAAGCTTGAGGAAAACAAGCTGAAATCTGCCTTTGCACATTTTTCTGTGGTAGCAGCAAATGTCTGCAGAAAGATCAGTGCATTAAACACTTCAGAGCCGAGGTCTATCCTTGCACTCTGCAAATGAGGAAAGTAGAAGGGATTTATTTGCCCCAAAGGCATCAGACAGACAAGGACCCCAGTGAATGCACAGCCCAGAGCCTCTCCATCTGCTGCTCCTGTGCCTGCTGAGCAGCCACACTCTCCCAGCCCACTGCGCGGCAAGGATAACACAATCTGCAGGATGTTTTCTGCTCTAACTGCATCTCCAAAGAGGAAACAGATCTATATTGGGAAGCCCTCACATTGATGGTTTGCTCTGAGATGAAACTTTGATGAAGAATTTCTCATTTGGATAAACCAAAGCCATTCGCATTTTAATTTAACATTTCGCTGCAACAAACAGAAGAATCAAAGGCACTGGAGATTTCTGCCAGGCTATAATAGAAGTTGAATTAAGTTGAAAATTTCTGGGTCAGAACAAAATTCAAACATGAAAATATTTGCATTCCAAATCAGAGTAAAGAGCTGAATTTCTTTTAACCTCTGAAATAGGACTTGTCAGGCTCTGTTTTGATCATCTTTTTCATCAATATGACACATTTGGATATTTCAGCATCACTTCTCTGAGTCCTCAAAGCTGCAAGTCAGCCTGATATGGAGAAATGTTTTCCTCCTGAGCTCCCCTCTCCTGGCAGGAGCAGCCCTTTGTGGATGCCCCGTTCCAGCTCTGGGGATCCATCAGAATTTGGGAATGCAGGATGTGCAGCTCCAGCCTTTTATCCATAAGCTCAGCAGCTTCCCAAGGCCCAGGCAGGGAGGAGCTCAGAGCAAAATAAAGCCACAATTTCTCCAATTCAAAAGGAAAACACTGGAAGACAGCTCAGACACTGCAATCCAAGTACCAATACTTTGTTATGGGCCATGAGAAAACCATCCTCTGTTTCATTTAAATTGCAAGAGGGAAGTTGCTTGCTTGTCTTCAAACTTGTCCTCAAATTTCCACTGAGAAACTCACTCAGAAGTTAACACACTTTCTACCACAAAATAATTGATTAATAATTTCCAAGCAGTTTTTATTTAAAACTGTGATTTAATTCATATTTGAACTGTTCATTGAAAATTCTTTTCCCCTCAGTGTTCCTTTAAGGCTGAGTGGTGGTTGATGGGCCACTAGAATTAATTCCAATAGTCATTAATCTTTCAATTGCCTTTTTTTAGGATTGGTTGGGTTGTTGGGCTATTTTTGTTTTGTTTTGGGTTTTTTTTTCTGTCTGTTCTGAAGCAGCCAGCAAAAAGAAAACCCCAACAAAATTATCTGAAGAAGCTACAAATACCAACAAGCAACAGAACAGAGAAACATGGCTTGGAAATTCAGCAAGCATAGATATTCATGTACTGTCAGGGAGACCTGCTTTTATTCACTGTTCCTATTGTATCAGGAGGAAAGATCGAACTCATTTAAATACAGAGAAGAACTTCCTAAAGGAATGTAAAAAGCTGCAGTGTTGAGGTTTTGGTATTTAACACAGTCCTGTGCTTGGCAGGGGACTGCAAAGGGGCCATGCAGCTTCTCAAGCCATTAACCACCATTCAATTCTCCTTTTCTCTCAAATACAGAGAGCTTAACACAATATTTTACCTTTTCTATTAACATTTAATTAAAGGAATGCAATTAGTGGCACAGTTTGAAGCCAGGGAGAGAAAAGCACAGTGCAGGTACCACTTCCTTCCAGCACTCATGTTGCCCGATTGATAAATGACACAAAACTCGGATAAGTTTTGTGGGTGCTTTATTAAGGGCCCGGGGAAATGGGGGACTCACGTCCCAAAGTCCGAGCCCCCAAATTCACGTACGGGTGCTTCCCTCTTATACATGGGATTCACAACAAAGTCTCCAAGAAACAGTTCCCCGTTCCCCTTGCCTGGTCACAGACCCCTTGTGATACATGCCTTGGTTCACAAACAAGATCATTAATCCTCTGCTTATCTTATTCTAAGAGCATTGTATGCTGCCTCCAGACAGGTTAGCATTCTTATTTTCCTGCACTAGTTTAATTATTTATTAAATCCCTAAGACTACCTTTAGTTACACACAAAACCCAACACACTTTTCAACGGCTACAAAACTACTTTTTAACAAACCAGTTCACACACAACTCACTATAATTAAATATTTTGCTAAATTTCATTTCTTTTCCAACACTCAGAGCAGCTGAGGGGAGGATGAGCAGGTGCAGGGATGTTTGGAAGGGGCAGAAATGCCCACAGGGCTGGGAGGAAATGCTTTGGGCATGGCACAGAGGTGTCTCTTCACCTCCACTCTGCCAAATCCCACCTTTGGCTATGCAATAAATTACATATGATATAATCAATTATATAAACAAACAGACTGGCAAGATGTGCAACCTTTCCATGGTCGATAAAATCTCTTTGATTTTAGTGATTAGCTGTAAATGAGCACCCAATTGCATGCACAGAAGGAAGGATGGACACAAAATGCAGCAGTAACAGTCAGCTCCAAGTCAAAGTTCATACAGGTGTGACTTGAGGTGCCAGAGGTTGTTGATAACACAAAATGTCCAAATCTGGAGCTGCTTTGAGAACACAACTCCTTGAGATGCTTCCTTCAAAGCAGCAGCAGGAATCAATCTTCAGGTCTTTACACTGCTTCTCTACAGCAGCAGATGCACTGCAAATGATCCTTGACTAATTCTTCTGAGTTAATGAAGAGAATTAAATCCATCCTTTCTTACTTTACACTTAGGGGTCAATCCACCCCTGAGCTGCCTCTGTGCAAACACGAGTGCCCAGCACAGGCAGTGAGGAGCAGGGGATGCTCTCCCTGATGCCTGAAGTTTTTAGCTTTTATATTTTCCAGATCCTGCATTAGTGTATAACTCTGAACTCCTTGTACAGTGTCTGTAAGCTCTCTTCACATTTTGGTCAGACAGAACAATCCTTTTCCAGATGGGAACCAAGGGCATCACTGCAGCCTCAGGCCCAAAAAGTATCATCAAAAGTGAATTGAGGGGAGCAAACTGGGGGAATGTGACTTCATTACCTGAAGCTATAATTGGACAATTACAGCTGATATGCAAATAGACCAAATACAAAAACTCGTGACTTTTATCTATCTTGGGTGTAGCCCCTGCCAGGCTCTTGCACTGCCCAAGGTGCATCCTTTGAAGGACTTCAATAAATACCTACTTTATTCTTTTAACCCTGTCTAGCCTCTGTTCTAGGTAGCCTCTCCAAGGCAGCATCCCCAGCCCAGGTGCTGAGGAGCCCAGTCAGGAGCACAGGATGCTCTCCCAGCCCAGTCAGGAGCACAGGATGCTCTCCCAGCACACTGAGGAGCACAGGATGCTCTCCCAGCACACTGAGGAGCACAGGATGCTCTCCCAGCCCAGTCAGGAGCACAGGATGCTCTCCCAGCCCAGTCAGGAGCACAGGATGCTCTCCCAGCCCAAGGAGGAGCACAGGATGCTCTCCCAGCCCAGTCAGGAGCACAGGATGCTCTCCCAGCACACTGAGGAGCACAGGATGCTCTCCCAGCCCAGTCAGGAGCACAGGATGCTCTCCCAGCCCAAGGAGGAGCACAGGATGCTCTCCCAGCCCAGTCAGGAGCACAGGATGCTCTCCCAGCCCAGTCAGGAGCACAGGATGCTCTCCCAGCCCAAGGAGGAGCACAGGATGCTCTCCCAGCCCAGTCAGGAGCACAGGATGCTCTCCCAGCACACTGAGGAGCACAGGATGCTCTCCCAGCCCAGTCAGGAGCACAGGATGCTCTCCCAGCCCAAGGAGGAGCACAGGATGCTCTCCCAGCACACTGAGGAGCACAGGATGCTCTCCCAGCCCAGTCAGGAGCACAGGATGCTCTCCCAGCCCAGTCAGGAGCACAGGATGCTCTCCCAGCACACTGAGGAGTTTCTCCCCCAGCTCCCAAAGCCCAGTGTCCCCCCTGACCAGCCACACACAGAGGGGAGGATGGGCCCAGAAGCCCCTTGAGCTGCATTCTCATTCCTTCCTAACCTAACACTCCAAACTTCCCTCACACTCCTCCATTTCTCCCTTAATTACTCCAAGTAATTTTATTAATATACTTTGCAGCACCATTAACTATTACCTGAGGCTTAGCTTTAAATATGATGAGACTACATAATCTTAATGGCACTAATTAATAGTGCCATGGCTTTAAAATTTCACAGATCTGACCAACAAAGCATTTCAAGTGTGGTTAGGGGGGAATTTTTTGGTTGGTAATTTTCGTTGGTAAAGTAATGCCCCTGACAAACAGGAGCAGAAAAGTGGGAGTTATAAAAGCAGAGAATTAAACGAAAATCAAAGTAACTCCCCCAGAAATTAAGAAAACATGAAAGTTTGTCCAACACACTCAAGCTCTGGTCACCAATTCAGAGATACAGGAGGGACTGGAAAGGCAGGGGTAATTCCAATTTTTCTGGAATTTTTTTTAAATATTTGTGGTTTAATTTTTGTGTTCTAAGCATTTGTTTTGATTTTTGTGTTCTAAGCACTGAATCAATCACACGCTCACACATGATATTGCTTAGGTGGCCAAAGGCTGATGACCAATGGGACAGGGTGGTAAAAGCTTCAGGAGCTGCAGAACTGGACACTGCACCAGCCAGAAAACAGAGGGTGGACAACCAAAACAGAGAGAGAGACACCTTGTTCCTTCAGTGGCACATGAAATATTTAATCCTCATGGCACACCCTGTCAGAGCAGAAAGGCTAAAGCTGTGTGTCCTCAGCTGAGGTTCTGCCAAAATGTTCAAATTGATGACTCTTGTGACTAACCTGTCAAAAAACCTGGCACCAGAAATTTGCACTGGGGGTTTTTATTTCTGGATTTTATGTTGTCTGTCTTCCTCTCTCTCAGTTGAGCAGAGAGTTTAACAAAAAAAACCCTAAATTTGCTTTATTCCTATCTCCCAAAATTCAGCAACTCGTCAATCAAAGAGAAACACAAACTGCAGGTACGGCTGATGTGGTTTCCAGAGGCTCTGAGCAAACAGAACCACCCAGAAAATCATCCTGGGAACAGAAGTACAGCAGTCAAACTGCTCCAGAGCTGCTATAAATTACATTGTCAGATGAAGAGCAATGTATTTCCTCTGCAGTAATACTGTAATTATCAAGAAAGTGCCCTGCCTTTGCCTGTGAGTGCTTTGTGCAGTAATTAATTTTCCTCTGCATGCTGATGTTTGATAGTAATATGTAAATCACTGGGTATTTGTTACAGATATCTAATGAAATATATCTACTGTCACACTCTTGAAAGCATCTTAAAACAACATTAAGGAGTTGCATGAACACAGAAATGCAGTGTCCTTATTTGTCTTTAAAGCAGGCTGCAGGTAAAAATCTGATTGTGCCAACACCTGAAATGCAGCCCTGCTTTTCCCATTATTTTATTCTTAACAAACCCTCACTGCAGTCAAGAGGCTCAAAAGTTCCAGCCTGAAAGTCTAAAAATCCAAGTGTTCAATAATGGCAGGGAAATTCTGGTTCCCCTGGAGTGCTGGTGGGCCCAGAGGGGATGATGCAGCTTCTGCCAGGGCTACACAGAGCTGGGGAAAGAGCAGACACGAGTCTCACAGTGAGAAAATATCCCTTGTGAGAAAATATCCCATGCCTTTGAAGGAATCTCACCCCAGGCAGCACAGGCCAAATTCAAAATGTGCATTAAAAAAAGAGCAGCTTTCCTCCTTTCTTTCTACCATTCCCAAGTATAGATCAACTCCAGGTTTATGGGAAATATCCATGTCACCCTGGTTTTTTAAGATTTTTCTAAGCCTTCTGATGTTGACATTCTTGTAGTGAACTTTCTCACACACTTTCTGTAAATAACTCATTGTTTTGCATTCCTTTATGGAGGAGGAGAAAGTTGATGGACTGTTGGTTCAACCTGTGTCATTGGAGAGGTGGCACTGTCACCCTCCAATCTGCGGTCACTTTTAGAAAACTATAAATGTTGGAGTCAGAAAATAAACTTCCCTTTTTCCTTCACCTTGAGAACAGCGCTGTGAGCTTGTGTTCTTTTGTGTCCTATAGTGACACATCCACACCTGGGAACTAAAGAAGTGCTGTAGCTGGAGGGGAACATGGAGCCATTACCTGGTAAAACTCCTCAGTTCAAGCACAGCTTGAGCCTTGCCCCTCTGCCATGTCCCTCAGCCTTGTCCATCACCACTTTTTCCTCAACAATAACACTGATGCACAATTAACCCTTCCATCCACCACTTCACCACTAGAGACCATAAATAATAATAAATAAAGCTGTTTCAGAGGTGATTTCCCAACTCCTGCAGTTGTGGTGCCAATGGCAGGCTGAGGGGAAAAAACCCAACAAATTGACTGAGATTTTGGAACACTTCAATGCAGCATCACACCTGAGGGATAACAGCATCCCTGGGCCAAAACAACTCCTCAGTGTCTCCTTATGGTGCCCGGGCCCCAAAACAAGGCTTCTCTGTCTCCTTAGGGTGCCTGGGCCCCAAAACAACCCTTCAGTGTCTCCTTAGGGTGCCTGGGCCCCAAAACAACCCCTCACTGTCTCCTTAGGGTGCCTGGGCCCCAAAACAACCCTTCAGTGTCTCCTTAGGGTGCCTGGACCCCAAACAACCCTTCAATGTCTGCTTAGGGTGCCTGGGCCCCAAAACAACCCCTCACTGTCTCCTTAGGGTGCCTGAGCCCCAAAACAACCCTTCAGTGTCTGCTTAGGGTGCCAGGGCCCCAAAACAACCCCTCACTGTCTCCTTAGGGTGCCAGGGCCCCAAAACAACCCCTCACTGTCTCCTTAGGGTGCCTGAGCCCCAAAACAACCCTTCAGTGTCTCCTTAGGGTGCCTGGGCCCCAAAACAACCCTTCAGTGTCTCCTTAGGGTGCCTGGACCCCAAACAACCCTTCAATGTCTGCTTAGGGTGCCTGGGCCCCAAAACAACCCTTCAGTGTCTCCTTAGGGTGCCTGAGCCCCAAAACAACCCTTCAGTGTCTCCTTAGGGTGCCTGGGCCCCAAAACAACCCCTCACTGTCTCCTTAGGGTGCCTGAGCACCAAAACAACCCTTCAGTGTCTGCTTAGGGTGCTGCGCCCCAAAACAACCCTTCAGTGTCTCCTTTAGGGTGCCTGGGCCCCAAAACAACCCTTCAGTGTCTGCTTAGGGTGCTGCGCCCCAAAACAACCCCTCACTGTCTCCTTAGGGTGCCTGGGCCACAAAACAACCCTTCAGAGTGCCTCCTTAGGGTGCCTGGTCATTGCTCTCCAGCCGTTCCTAGCAAGAGGAAAACCATCCACACCCTGACCCCAGCACCCTTTGCTGCACCTCTGCTTAAATGCAGTGGAATTACCCCCCAAATCTAAAATAAAACATAAATACATTGTTTCTTACACTACAAACTCTTGTAAGTGTTCCACATTTGAATTTTTAGGCAGAAGAATGCTATAATAATCACATCAAGTGTGTATCCTTGACTTCTGCAGAGGCCACATTAACTCCAGAATGAAAAATACTTTCAGAAAAATGATTGTAATTTTGTCTCAATAAAGGCTGCAGGAAGATTCCATTGGGGATTTATACCACCAGAAGAGAAAATTATTTTTCAGGGAGAAAAAAAAAAGAGGAAAAATATGTAACTTTTTTTCTTTTTAACAACATACAGCTTAATTGGAAATACAGAAAAAAAATTAGGACAAAAAAGCCCAGGGAAGTTTAAGGCAAAAACTCTTTAGCAGCTTTGCATACTTGAGCATGAAGTAGAGGCAAATCAACTGATAATCTTCTCTGCTAAATTTATACAAGAGACAGAATATTCTCTAGAGAATTTGTTTCTTAAAAAGAAAAAAAAAACTTAGCATTTTACTTGACCAAAATTATTCCCTATTTGAATAATCATGCTTATCCACCTCCAGATTTAGTATTCTTTTTATGGTGATTTACAGAGTGGCTCTGCCATAAGTGCTGCACAACACTCACAAGGTCTAAAGAAGTTAATGGTGTGCTGGAAATGCTTGATAAAGAATTTTTACTGTCTTTGCCACTTGACAAAATCGAGTAATAAGCATAATAAATAGATGTATCAGACATTAATGCTATGAAAGCTTTTCTAAATCTTTCTGTCCATCTTCCTTGCACTTATTCTGCGTGGGACATGAGATTTCTCTGTCTTTAAAAGTAAAGCTTTTTCAAATTATCTCCTGTTAACCTTTCTCCTAGAAATGCCATCTGTTAATAATAATTTAAAAAAACAACTTAAAAACCCCATTCCAGCACATGAGGACTACAGCTCCACTTTTTCCATCCTAAAGACCATTGATGTATTTTTGAGACTACCTAAAAACAGAGGCCAGATAGAATTAAGGGAATAAAAAGCAGTTATATTTATTGAAGGACCTTCAGGTGCATTTCAGGCAGATTAAACCCCCCTAGGTCCAGCCAAAAAAATGGAGCACAATTCATGGGTTTCACACTTTTATAAGTTTGGTCCATTTGCGTATTGGGGGTTTATTTGTGATATTTTTGTTTAGCATTTGGGAGAAATGATGAGGAGGATTTTATTTTATTAAAAGATAAATATATTATATTATATTATATTATATTATATTATATTATATTATATTATATTATATTATATTATATTATATTATATTATACTATATTATATTATATTATATTATATTATATTATATTATATTATATTATATTATATTATATTATATTATATTATATTATATTACACTATATTATATTACACTATATTATATTACACTATATTATATTACACTATATTATATTACACTATATTATATTACATTTAAACTGAATTTGTTAAGTACTTAACTGCCTTTCATTGCGCAGAATTTCATGACTGTCAGCTGACAGTCCTGGCACACACACACATGGATTCAATTGGTCAGTAAATTAAAAAACTTACACTAGAATCTAATCACTAATTTTTTTTAGGTAAACAATTTTCTACAATGTATTCCACTTGTGAACAACACAGGCACAGCAAATGTGATAAGAATTGTTTTTACTTTCTCTGAAGTTCAGAGAATATGAATCCCCGAAATTTCTTGGGAAGTTGTGCCTCGCATTTCTCTGTGAAATGTGGTGACAGGGATTAATCTCCCAGTTACAGCTCCAGGTAATGAAGTCATTTACCCCAGGTTTGCTCCCCCAACTCACTTTTGTTTCCCTCTCTGGGCCCTGAGGCAGTGAGGTGTCCTTGATTGCCAGGCTTGGAGAGGAATTGTTGTGTCTGCCCAAGCTGGGAAAGCAGCAGCTCACACTGAGTGTGGGGTTTGGAGTTCTACACTAAAGAACTGCAGGGTTACAAATACATGGAAAATAGAAAAGCTCAGATCCTGAGGCATCACCATGAAGCCCGTCAAAGTGAGATATTCCCACCAGTTCACCCCAGGGCAGGACCCTGGTGCCCAGCATCCTGAGCTCTCCAGGGAACTGGCCGAGGAGCCACTTCCACAGGAGGATCACTTGTCCTCCCACCTTTGTCTCATTAAACCTTTTCAGAGGTTTCTGCTTCCTCCTGAGACCACAGAGGGACTTTTGGAAGCAGCTGCAACAGGGGGGCTCCAGAGCCCAGAGCAGCTGGGCAGCGCAGTGTTGCCCTGTTCTTCCAAAGTTCTAAACCTAATGATGTTTACATTTTTGTAATGGAGTTTGTTATGCACTTTTCATGTAAATAATGATTGTTTTACATTCCTTTCTAGAAGAGGAGAAAACTAATAAACTGTTGTTTTGACCAGTGTGGTTGGAGAAGTAACAATTTCATCCTCCAATCCATAGTCACTTACAAAATTCTATACATATCAAAGCCCAAAACTAAAAAGCCCCTTTTTAACCTTAGACATCTCAGTGTGTGTTGTTCATTTTGTGTCATATTGGGACAGTGCAGCCTCCCCCAGCTCCTGGCACATTCCCACGGGGCCACCCCAAGAGAACCAACACAGCCACTCCAATAAAGGGTAGGGAATAACCAGGATATTTTTAAGGAGAAATCATTAATATCACTGGTATTACAGACTTATCCCAGTATGACATCATTGATAGGCATGAAAAATGTGTATTTTATGATTGGCTTTTTTGCAAATATTAAAATGAATATTATATGTATTATGTTAGAAAGCTATTCTGTGTTAATTTTCTTAAGTAGTGTGTTAAACATAGTTTTAGGTTATAACATAATGTTAAAATAGAAACTACGCTATGTAGGATACTTTTTTTAAAGAAAGAACTTGCAGCGAGACAGCAGCCACAGGACACCTGAATCTTTCAGAGAATTTATTGCCCCATTATCAGAAGAAACTAACTTCTTCCTGCCTCACTCAGCCCTGAAGGCACTCTTAAGATTAAGAGGAAGAAGCTGACACTGACCAGCCAGAATCCTGTGTTTGAATGGAATTTATGCATCATGTATGAGGTGTATGAATATGCAACAGGCTGTTGCTTTTAAGAGTTAATCCTTTGTTAACATGGGTCCTTTTTTGGGCTTTTGCTGCCCAGAAAGAGGTACCCAGACTGTCTGTAACTCTTTTGTTTATTGTCTTGTATTGTCCTAAATTACTCTAATTATATTGCTATTTTTATAACCATTTTATTGCTATTAAATTTTTAAAATTCTAAAAACAAGTGTTTGGTGTTTTTCACAATGGGGGCTGAACCAGAGCAGAATGCAAGTCTTAAAACCTAAGTCCAAGACTCGTCTGGAAAAGCTGTAACAGCCTTGGCTGCTTTGTGACAGGCTGACCTGGGCTGAATTTCCCCCTTTTGAAGAATTTCCCTGTTGAGTTTTCCCTGCAAAGGCTTTGCTTTGCACTAAGATGCATTCAGACACACAAGTCCCTTTGATGTGTCAGGACCCACTGAACATTTATAACCCGATTACAGTGCAGAGAGCTCTTGATAAATTCCTCTCAGACAGCAAGATTTGCTTGTTCTGAAGTGTTTACTTCCACCCAAACCAGTATTTCAACCAGGAACTCTCTCTGTGTAACAGGAGGAAATCCCTGTGCCCCTCTCTGCTGTGTGGCTGCACAATTCCCATCTCCTCTTCTCTCTGACTTGGTGATCCCACCAATTTTGGAAAGCATCACTTCCAAAAGCACCAGGAGCCATCCCAAGGAGCACAGAGGCCATCCCATGTTTGTCAATACTCAACTCCAACATCTGCCATTTACCCCCTCCCTCCTTGCCAGAGTCAGTCACCTTTTCTCTTTATTGCACATTTTCAATTTGCTGGCTGTTGCTAAATTGAATAGCTGATGCTAGATTTGCTTTTGTCACAAGGTTGCTACAGACCTTGACTTTTCTCACTACAGAAAATGACTTTGTGTCAGCCCTTAGTGGTTGTTTATTATGGAGACTTCATAGTGCCGCCCAGTATGGATGTCTTTGATTTTGAAAGAAAATCAAAACAGGCACATGAAGTGTTCTGGGAATGAGGGCAGTGATGAGGAGGCAGAAAAGGACTACATCATTAACTCACTTTGGCTATAAACTCAGCAGAGCCCAATCTCAGCATTATTACAGTCTGTTTCAATTTTAAAGTTCAAGTTTAAAAGGAGATGAGATTAACCATTCACTGACTACAATCACTGCTACAAATTCCTCTCTCACGGTTCCAAAAACCGGGTGTAAAACCAGACATTTCACAAGTCAGCTAAAAAATATCACCTACAGCTCCCTTGCTTGCAAATTCTTCAGCTTGACTGAGAGGCACAGCAGATCACAACTGCACATCCCTCTAAATGCCAGCTTATCAGGGAAAAGTGTCTGACTGCTCCCTGCAAGCTCTCCTCGCTCCAAAGTTTCCCTCCTCTCCCCAGCCTATCCTCAGCGTCTTTTCCCACCCCCATTTTACAGTTTCCACTAGAAATATACTCAGTGGCACAGCAATCCTACAGCAGGAGGAAGAAGAGCACCCCAAAGCCCAAGCTGCTGAAATCCTCCCTTTACACAGGGGCACAGCACACAGGGCCCAGATTCTTTGCAGAAAGAGAAGCACCAATTAAATCACTGATTTTAACAGTGTCACTGGTTTAACACAGTTGAACACACCAGTGATGGATTCATACACTGAAGTGTGCTGGTCTCAGCTGGGGTGGAGTTAATTCCCTTCCCAGAGGCTGCTTTGGGGCTGAACAAATAGATAATACAGATATTACAAATATCTGTTCTGTAAAATATCTGTAAAAATAGATATTACAGATATCTAATTGATAGGTTGATAATTACAGATGTTTTTGTTATTGCTGAGCAGGGCTTGCACAGAGCCAAGGCCTTTCCTGCCCCTCCTATGGCCATGCTGGGGAGGGGCTGGAGGTGACACAGCCAGGACAGGTGACCACAACTGACCCTGAATGTTCCAGACTGTGTACACCATACTCTGTAAACAAACTGGGGGAAAAAGAAAGAAAGAAGAGGAGGATCTTTAGAGTCACTCCTGAGTGTGCTGGAGCCCTGCTGCCCTGGATGGGGATGGCTGAACACGTGGCTAGCCACAGGAAGTAGGGAATGAGCTCCTTGCTGGCTCTGTGTGCACACCTTTGCTTTCAAAAACGAGAAATGTTAACACAGTTGAACACACCTTGCTCATGGCCAGTGATGGATTCATACAGTGAAGTGTGCTGGTCTCAGCTGGGGTGGAGTTAATTCCCTTCCCAGAGGCTGCTTTGGGGCTGGGGTTTGGGGTTGTGCTGAACAAATAGATAATACAGATATTACAAATATCTGTTCTGTAAAATACCTGTAAAAATAGATATTACAGATATCTAATTGATAGGTTGATAATTACAGATGTTTTTGTTATTGCCAAGCAGGGCTTGCACAGAGCCAAGGCCTTTCCTGCTTTTCTTATGGCTATGCTGGGGAGGGACACAGCCAGGACAGGTGACCACAAATGACCCCAGGGATGATCCACATTGTGTACATCATACTCTGTAAATAAAGTGGGGGAAGAAGAAAGGAGAGGGAGACACTTGGAGTCACTCCTGTTATGAACAAAAACTCGGTTAATATTTTTTTATGAGAAAAAGTTTCAAAAAGGCAGCCAGACCACTGGCCCTGCCCAAGTTCTGTGTGTTTTGTTATTGTAATCACGGGTCGTTGTCGTTAATGGTTGTTTTTGTATTAGTAAAAGCCCTGGCTGGGGCGAGGTAATGGCTCTTCTCCTGGGTGGGGACCTTGCCCGAAGCTAAGTTGTACCTTTCCCAGAATAGTGAAGACACCTGAGAAGGTGGGGGGGGTTATGCAAAGTGACTCGCAAGACCAGAATGCTTTGTGAGACCCCCATCTCCAAACTCATGGAGAAACCCCAAAAACAACGAGCCACCTAAGAGTTGAGAGACTAGAGTGATGTCTGGACGTGAGGAACCGAGTGCCGAGCCTGCAGAGACGCGGAACACCTTCGGACCCTCTCGCCCTGACCATGGGAGTTGACCCCGGAGCTGAGACCAGGCCGACTGAGTGGGAGGGGCAACATCTGACACCATCTTATGGGATCAGGAGACCCAAAAAGGCTCCCAAGAGGATCTGATCCCCAGCTCTGCCTCTGGTGGACAGAGCTGCGCATATCCTCCTCCTCTGAGTCGCCCTGGGAGACGACGGACGCTGCAGACCCGTCGAGCTGCCCAATCCTGAGCTGATCACTTTTTAATAAAGGCATTACACAGGAGAAGAAGTCTCCTGGCCCTGTTTATTTCACTCCTGAGTGTGCTGGAGCCCTGCTGCCCTGGATGGGGATGGCTGAACAGCTGCCCAGCCATGGGGAGCAGGGAATGAGCTCCTTGCTGGCTTTGTGTGCACACCTTTGCTTTCCCCATTAAACAACCTTTAGTTACATCAGAAGCTGTCACTGTTCCATTCTGAGTCTGTCTCCCACCCCAGTGGTGGCTGAGTGAGCATCTGTGTGGGCCTGGATTGTTCTGTGGGGTTAAATCACGACAAGAAGCCCTGGAACACTGGAAGGGCTGGCAGACACTCTCTTTAAGCAGCACACAAGGTAAACCCACGTTTCTGAGGCAGGAAACCTCCCTTAAGTCATTTAGCTGCTTTGCAGTGATGATCACACAGATCTGCAGCTACACACCCTGCATGCAAAAAGAAATTCAATAGTGCTTGCTACAGAGAGAGGGGTGTTGGAACAGCTCAGGGTTTTTCAGTCTGTACATATATAAATAAAAGATTAACTCCAACTTTAAACAAGAGATTAAAAGGACATTCTGCACCATTAGCATAGCGCTCACAAATCTATAATGGGATAAAACAGATTATAATTACTTTATGTTCATAGTTTTAAATGAAAAAGAGGGTTTGATAGTAGATAACAAAAAACAAGGTTATGAAGTTTCGAGGCAAGAGGAAAAGAAACAAATCCCTACTGTGAAAAATGCGTATTTTATGATTGGCTTTTTGCAAATATTAAAATGAATATTACATGTGTTGTGTTAGAAAGCAATGCTATGTTAATTTTCTTAAGTAGGGTGCTAAATATAGTTTTAGGTTATAACATAATGTTAAAATAGAAACTATATATGTGGGATATTTTTTTTAAGAAAGGACTCGCAGCAAGATAGCAGCCACAGGACGCCTGAATCTTTCAGAGAAAGAGAATTTATTGGCCCATTATGAGAAGAAACAAACTTCTTCCTGCCTTGTTTAGGCTTGAAGGTGCTGTCAGGATTAAGAGGAAGAAGTTGACGATGTCCAGACAGAATCCTGTGTCTGAATGGAATTTATACATCATGCATGAGGTGTATGAATATGTAACAGGCTGTTGCTTTTAAGGGTTCATCCTCTAACACGTGTCCTTTTTTGGGCTTATTTTGACCAGAAAAAGGTACCCAGACTGTCCCTAACTCTGTTTCTCTTGTCTCATATTGTCCTAAATCCAAATTGCTCAAATTATTATTACTTTAATTATATTACTATTTTTATAACTATTTTATGACTATTAAACTTTCAAAATTTTAAAAACAAGTCATTGGCGTTTTTCACACTACCAAATAACCACAAGCAGACACAATATACCATTTCACTCAGATAACAGAAATCCTGCATCTGTTGACGATGAGAACATTCACCCCAAAGCTCTGAGAGCGCACACAGCTCGTGGGGCACAGCCTGCAGCCCCCAGTGCCCCCCAGCTGCATGCAGGAGCCATCCCAGCAGCCCTGGCAGCCCCAGGAAGGTTTCCCCTGGATCCCTGCCACTGCTGCTCCTCATCAATGCTGGCATTGAGCAGCTGGGGCTGGGAACACAGCCCTGCCTGTCTGGGCAGCCTGCAGGGGAACACTGGGGCTCTCACAGCCCACCCCGGCCAGATGCAGCCCCCAGCCCCAGCCAGCAACTGCACCCACAACATCTGCACACTGCAGCCCTCCAGGGCACCTCTGCCTTTCACTTCCTGGGTTCACTGCATTTTAATGCAATTAGACATGTTTAATTTGGTTTTAAGTGTTTAACATTCAGCCATTTGTTACCCTGAAATTCATTCTGCCTTTACAGAGGAGATGTTACTGTAAATGAGTAAAGACAGGGATATGCACACACACAAATTGTACAGGTTATGGATTTTTGTAGCCTCATAGAATCACAGAATGTCCTGGGCTGGGAGGGACCCCCAGGATCAGCCAGGGCAGCCCCAGCCCTGCACAGACACCCCAACAGCCCCACCCTGGGCACCCCTGGCAGCTCCTGGAGCTCTGGCAGCCTCGGGGCCGTGCCCATTCCCTGGGGAGCCTGGGCAGTGCCAGCACCCTCTGGGGAAGAGCCTTTCCCTGGTATCCAACTTCGACCCCTCTGACTCAGGGCTCCAGCCATGCCCTCAGTCCTGTCCCTGTCACAGAGAGCAGAGATCAGAGCTGCAGACCCTGGTGGGATCTGAGCTCAGGCTCCTCTCCTCCAGCTGAACCAGGCAAGTGACTTCAGTCACTCCTCGTGTAGCCCCTCCAGACCCTTCACTCTTTTTCATTTTCATGCTCCAGCAGGAAGGGAATGTCTCCTGCACGAGCCAAGAGAACAAACAGTGTGCCAGAGCCCCAGGGCTGCTGTGGCTGAGCCCTCACCCACACTGTATGGCAGAATAAACAGAGTGAGACCATATCTCAAAGCACAGGAAAAAGGTGACACCAGAAATTAAACTGCTCCTGCAGAGGTCAAGCACATGAGAAGCCATAAGATTAGACTGATTTTCTTTCAGGTTTTTTTTCCCCTTCAGAATAATGTGCTGCTGGTATGTATTTGTATTTTGGTGGCAGAGAAAAGGCTGCAGCACTGTCTGTACCAGGGAGTGAGCAAACACTGCTGAACCTGCCCTGAAGATCCTACAACATCAAAAAACTCTGCTTTATTGAAGAGAAAACAAATGCACGCTTCACATTTCTCTTTTAGCAACCCCAGGGTTCAGGATGCCAAGTGTAATAACATCAGTTGACACTTCCACAAGAACACATGGTGAAGAGAGAAGAGATTTCAAGGGGAAGAAAAAAAAAGCACCTCAAAACCCTGAACCAAATATTGTGACTTCTCCCACACTCTAGCAATGCTTATGACATTTCCCAATGTGAAACCAAGCTGACATCTCCAGCCCACCCAGAGCAGCCTCGACTCTTCCTTCCCTGCAGAGGAAGGAAAATGGTTTTTTTTTTTCCTCTTCTTTTCTTCCTTTCTCAGCACATATGTTCAAGATAAACATCTGAGGCTGTGAACAAGCACCAACTTTTCAGTGTTAGTGGATGCACAGCACATCATCTGGAGTTATGGGATGGGGCTGGTTAAAGATGACATTGCAGGGAGCCAACAAAGCACTACCTGATCTCTTCTCAGCAGTCCCAGGAAGAGATTTACTCTCTCTGGACAGCCCATGGCAACAAACTTCATTTTTATTCCAGAAAACAGATGTAGGGTTTATATTCCAGGAGACCTGTACACATCTATGCTAATTGTGCAACAGCACAATATTTTCTTGAGCAGTTTAGGAAACTCTCTGATAAAGGGTAAGGAAAATTGGGGATTTTCTGGTACATTGGCAGCAACAAAAATGCAGCAAAGGGTCATTTACTACTGATATTGTGGCTGCATCTGAGGTGGATGAAGGCTGCTTGTCGCAGACATCTTTTATGAAAAATCCTTTCCTTAGGATTTTTCCTCCTAAGAAGCTGAGAGGCCTCAGGAACAAAATGTAAACAATGGTTATCTGCTGCTGTGGAATGCAACAGGTGCATCTGTGATTGGTCTCATGTGGTTGTTTCTAATAATGGCCAATCACAGTGAGCTGGCTTGGACTCTCTGTCCGAGCCACAAACCTTTGTTATCATTCTTTTCCTATTCTATTCTTAGCCAGCCTTCTGATGAACCTTTTTTTTTGTTCTATTCTTTTAGTATAGTTTTAATGTACTATATATCATAAAATAACAAATCGAGCCACCTGAAACATGGAGTCAGATCCTCATCTCTTCCCCAATCCAAAAACCCCTGTGAACATGGTCACAACTGCTGAACATGAATTTAGAGGAAGAGCTGGTTTAGAGGCACACAGGAAATTCTGTAAGGGCATCTGTGGATGCCAATGCAGCCAAGCCAGGGTGGAGATCAAACCTAGCTGCTTGTTGCCATCAGAAACACAGCTCACTGCTGCTGGGGTGCTGGAGATGGCCCTGCAAACTGGCTGTGACAGCTGGAAAATCCTAAGGAGACATTTAGTGGGTTTATTAAGGTGCAATATGGTTTTATTTTCATTCCTTTGCAAACATGGAAGGCAGGAATTTGCTATTGTTACAACCAAACTTTCAGGTTTTACACTTATTCTGGAGAGCAAGTGTTCATGCTGAGGACTGTGACATATTGACAAAGCCTAAATTCAGAGAGAGCCTTGGGCCCACCCTGCTGCAGTCAGTGTCATGCAAGAGCCCCAGTGAAATGGAAAAAAGCTGAATTTTTTCAACAGAATCTGCCTCTGAGTTGTACTGTGTGGATGGGTGTCACAGCTTTGTGCAAGAGCTGCTCATCAGAAAACACTCCTTCCATCAACACAAAAGGCTGAAATCAGGAGTGCTAAAAGTTCTCCTCTCAGGGCCAGAAAAAACCCTTACACTGGAGATGCTTAACAGGCAGCAAAGAGACACTCAGGAATTGGATATCATCTGTTATTTCTCACAAACATGGCATTTAAAGTCAATTAAAACAAGCTCCTACCAACTCCCTGCACCCCCTGCTGTCATTCCAAACATCCCTAAGGTCCCTCAGCAGAACCTGTTAAAAAAAATAAACCCCCCAACCTGAGCAGTTGACACACAGACCACAGGCATAAAAAGTAACACTCTGAAAGAACAATCAATATAATTTCCCATTAGTTGTCTTCACAGATTTGTCATTTGGGCTTTTCCTTAGCAGCCTTGAGGGGAAAATGAGAGATGTGTGTGACTGCACAGGAACTACAAAAAGTCTCTTAAAGGCATTTAGAGCTGCTATTGCAATCGTTTCCTTTCAACAGATGAATGAGCTGAGGACATTAGGCATGAAGAAAACTAATTTTCAATAGAATGCCACCTATACATTATGTTCCAGCTGGGTGGGTAACCTCTGGAGCTGTGGGGGCTGCCCAGGAGGCTCCAAGAGAAGTTTCCACAGCAGAGCTGGTGGCACCTCACCTTGACAAGGGATGTGATAAGGGATGTGATAAGGGATGTGCTCTGTCTCCAGCAGGGGCCAGGTCTGACCCTCTGAGGGCTCTGAGCTGTGCTTCAGCCCCAGAGATCCCACAGGATCCCTTCCTCAACATGAAACCCTGCCCTGCTGCTGATGCCTTAGCATTTAGCTTTTATATTTTTCAGATCCTGCAATTCTTTAGGGTATAACTCTGAACTCCACGTACAGTGATAGATCACTGTCTTCACATTTTGGGCAGACACAACAATTCCTCTCCTGAGAATCAAGGACGCCTCATTGCCTCAGACCCCAAGAGATGGCAACAAAAGTGAATTGGGGGCCAAAGAGAGTAAATTACTTCATTACCTGCAGCTGTAATTGGAGGATAACCCCTAATATGTAAATAAACCAAATCTGTATGAAAAACTCGTGACCATCGTTCACCTTGGGTGTAGCCCTTCAGAGGGTTTTGACTGCCCAGGGTGTACCTATTGAATAATTAATTTATTTCAAATAATTAATGACTAATAATTATTTATAATAATGTATTTATAAATTTAATTTAATAAATACCCTCTTTTTGTCCTCTTAATTCTGCCCAGCCTCTGCTTTATGCAGCCACTCCAAGGCATCACTGCATACAGGGATTGCCCTGCAAACCCAGCCACACAAGGGCTCCCATCACCAATTCCCCTCTGCTCTTGGCCAAATGATGCTCTTACAGAACATCTCAGGCATGGCACTAAATAAAAACCCTAATTAGGGTATTTTTTATTTAAACCCTAATTTAGGGTTTAAATAAAAAGAAAAAACAGAGCAGAGTCAGAGCCTGGTTTAGTGATTCAAACCACAGAGCCCAGGGTGCTGCTGAAGCACAGCCCCAATGCCCAAAGCTGCATCCACCCCACAGAGCCCAGGATCACACTTGGGGTCTGTCCAGCAGCTCAGTTTGACAGGAAAATGCTCCCAACACCGTTTATTCCTCACACACCTCCCAGACCACTTCATATCTGGGATTGTTTTGGCCCAGGGGAGAAATATCCCAGCTCACTTTGACCCTGCATGGCAGGGAATACTGAATGCATCCTCTTCACTACACAGCCAGAGACATTTCTGACAGTACCCATTCATCCTGAGTTTTTTTCTCCTTCCTAACTCTTCCTTGACAAATGATAAAAGCCTCTCAAACTACCTCTGCTAAGCACTATATACACATAAAATCTGTGCTGTTGGGCTTCTCCCGTGGCTCTGAGCTCCCAGGTCCTCATTACAGAGTCAGGCAAGGGCTTTCAAGAGCTGTAATTGCTGCCTAACTGAACAAAACCCACCCTGAGCACGGAGGCAGAGCCTGCTCTAGGAAATGGTCAAAAAGAACTGGGTGGGAAAAAATAAAAAAGAGCAGACTAACTTAAGTGATGGCAGTTTCCTGAATTACTCGATGCTTGGAATGCTTAAAATATAATCTAGAACAGGGAATCTCTTTAGCATCTGCATAATTTCTTTCAGTGGCACACAGGTTTTCATCCCATTCCACCAGCTCCCACCAGCAACACTTTGGGGTCAAAGACTGATCATCACATCCAGGTTCAGGGTTAAAAACAGGGTTATAATCCCTGTTTATTCAGGGTTATAAACCTGAATTAGCAGGGGAATTAATAAAAGGAAATCAGAAGTGAAATGTTTAGATAGATCAAATATGTATGATATGGTATCAAATGTGCTTTAAATTAGAATTAAGCTAACAGTGTAGATCTGCATTAGCTTCATCCCAAGCAGGTATTATTTCTCCACAATAAAAAGGCGATGCACCCCTATGAAGCTGAATAAAACCCCCCCAGAAGCCAATCCCTATTATCTTTCTCCTTTAGGCTTTGTTTTGAACAGCGAGTTTCCTTTAACATCCTTCAAGACAAAGCATCATCACTCTGAGCAGGGGAAGAACAAAGCAGCTCCTTTTATCTACATCTCCATTTCTGAGTAAATATTGCATCACTGCTCTCCCCAGGAAACACCTTTCATCTTTTTAGGGGTGGGGAAGGGCTGATGTGGTCGTGAGAGGAGCAGAGCTGCAAGGGCACCCTCCTTGCCCATGATAAAAGCCTGTGCAGGGACCCCCCCCGTCACCCTGTCCCTGCTCACAGAGCTGCTGAGGGCAGCAAGAAGGGATTGATGCTTCAGGATTTGAGCTTTTCTATTTTCCATGTATTTGTAAGCCTGCAATTCTTTAGTGTAGAACTCCAAACCCCACACTCAGTGTGAGCTGCTTCTTTCCCAGCTTGGGCAGACACAACAATTCCTCTCCAGGCCTGGCAATCAAGGACACCTCACTGCCTCAGGGCCCAGAGAGGGAAACAAAAGTGAGCTGGGGGAGCAAACCTGGGGTAAATGACTTCATTACCTGAAGCTGTAACTGGAAGATGAACTCCCAATATGCAAATGGACCAAATTTATAAAAGTGTGAAAACCTGAGAACTGTGGTCCATTTTTTGGGTGTAACCTCTGGGAAGCTCCATCAATGTACCTGAAGGCCCTTCCATAAATATTACTGCTTTTTATTCCCTTAATGTGAAAAGTGGAAATTATATGGCTCTACACTATACATACATATAGTATACTATATATATATACATATACATATTTACTATATGTATTATGTTGTATTGATTAGTAGTGCTGTATTAACATTTTAATAGTATGGTAAATGTAGTTTGTAGTTCAAATGTAGCTTTTGTAGTTAAAATAGAAACTTTGTATGTGGGGTATTTTTTTAAAGAGAGGAATGAGGTACTCCCACCAAGATAGCAGCCACAGGACACCTAAATATTTCAGAGAAAGAGAATTTATTGGTCTCTTATCAAGTTCTTTCTGCCTTGTTCAGCCCTGAAGACACCTTCAGGATTCAGAGGAAGAAGGTGACACTGACCAGACAGAATCCTGTGTTTGAATGGGATTTATGCATCATGTATAAGGTGTATGAATATGCAACAGGCTGTGGCTTTTAAGGGTTAATCCTCTGTTAACGTGGGTCTTTTTTCGGGCTTATGTTGCCCAGCAAAAGCTGTCTGGACTGTCAGTAACTCTTTGTTTTTATTGTCTCATATTGTCCTAATCGCAATTGTTCAAATTTTTAGTATTCTAATTAGATTACTATTTTTATAACCATTTTATTGCTATTAAACTTTTAAAATTCTAAGAACAAGTGATTGGCATTTTTCACACCTAACTTTGTGTGACCTCTGTGTTTAGGCAGCCCCAAAAGGCATCAAGCTCAATAGTAAAGTTTCTTTTTTCCCTTTCCCCCGAGACAGCACCAAAGCAGAGTGCAGAAGATCCCAGTGTGTGTGTGGCTGGGTGCCATCTGTTCCCCTTTCCAGAGAAGCCTTGATATTTATATCCCCCAGAGTACTCATATTAGCTGTGCATAAAGACTCTGCTCCTCCTGCACTGCTCTGCACAGCAATATAATGGCTGCAGAACAGATGGGGAAAACAATACAATTATTAGGACAAACCCACATTATAAGGACTGGTTCTGCTCCTTATATAATTACACCAGAGCAGGGAGGGGTTTCTAGAGTGCTGCAGCCCCTAGAAATTTAAAAATTCCATAGAAACAATCTTAAGGTTCATTTGTTGTAGAACAACAATGTTTACCCTTAAAATGTTCCACACCTGTATTCTGAATTTTTTAAAAAGGGAAATACAGGAAAACAGCAGTTTTTTGGTTTTTTTTTGTCGGCTTTTTCAAGAGTTAATCCATCACGAAGCAAAAAGGTCATGGAAAATGAAGTGAGCCTGCTCTGATGGTGGTCTGCTCTTGCATCAGTCCATGACTAATTCCACAGCACCCACCTGCCTCTGTTTTCATGTCAAATGCTTAGTCTGGTACTTCTGCCCCCTCCCTCCCACTCTGAGCCTCTTCTGATACTCCATCCCAGAAGGAAAACATCTTGGTTCTGCAATTCCCTCCTTAATTCTGCTACTCCATGATGACAGAAAGGTACATCCTAGATACTGTGAATCTTGGCAGCTGCATGAAGAGAATAACTCTGCACCGGTGACAGCTCAGATGACGAGATATTTGCTAAGCCTAGGGAATGTCTTTGCTCTCTCCCAATCACTTCCCATTCTATAAGAGAAAAAAAATTAAATCTATTGCCCAATCTCAGACTGGGAAAAGTTACAGCCCATCCTTACTGGTCATCAGCAGCTTTCAAATAATCCATGCAGAAAATTACTTAAAACACATCCCCCCACAGAAATGCATCTGTTGCTGATTTAAAATAAAGTTCAATTGCCATTTTTGAAAAAGCTTTTATCTTCAGGAAATATGGAGGCTTCCACACTCAGTCATTTGCAGCTCATTTGAACATTAATGGAAAGAAGTGTTCCTCCACTTCAAACTATTTCCTCAGTCAATTAGACAAATCCTCTAAGTGGAGGTGGTGAAGCAGTTCATGTCCAGGAGCTTAATTAGTGCTGAATTCCCAGACTTGCATCCAGCTCACCCACTCCAACAGCTCCTGGGACTGTGCAGGAAGGACCCTGGGGACAGCTGGGGACACCAGGGGTCAGGACAGCCAGCACAGCAGCTGGGACAGAGCAGCAGTGCTAAAAGAGGATGCAGGATCCATCAGAAGGGAAAAGCAAATCCAAAACTGATGATTCAGCAAAGATCCTGCCTTCTGATGGTCATTGAGAAAACTCCCCCAGCAAATTTTCAGCCTAACAGCTCTGCCCCGTGCCCTTGCTGAATTCCCATTGGATCTGCAAACTATTCCTGCTCAGCTCCCCTGCAATTTCAATGGCACTGTCACCTGCACACTTGTTTGTCCAGGTTTGCTGCTCTGTCCCTCTGAGAGTCTGTCCAAATTTTCCCTCATCTGCCTCACAATCATCATTTGGGGACCACTGAAGAGAAGGACCCGCCTGTCTTAAATCTCTGGCTCTGAAGGAGAAAGTTACACACGCCAAAGGCCCCGAGATCTGAGAGCATTGCTAAATTATTGTTTTCACAGGTGTTGTTTGCTGTATGCTAAGAAGGGGGCACCATGCCCATTTTGCAACAACAGCAGCCTTGGGAGCTGTCCCACCTCTCGGCCTGGCTGGACTTCTCCTGAGTTTCAGGTGGTCTCCCACAGAAGACCCTCACCTGTTTCACAACCACCGTGACAGACAGACTGGGATGTAAGGAGCCTCTCCATCAAGGACTGAGACATGGAACCCCCATGTGAAAAGGCCCCTCTGCTCCTTCCAAAGACTGGGACTGAAACCCCCAACCCAGGGGAGGTATAAGGGGGAGGCAAGCTGACCAAAGCGAGATGTTTGCCTGCAGGTTGTGACCGCTGGAACAAGAAGACAATGGCTCCTGTTTACTGCAGAGAACATGGACTACCTGTTACATCTATTCCGTATTGGATCTGTTTCCCCCTCCTCACAATTTCCAATAGAGTTATCATAAAAAAAGCCTCTGAGTTAGCTGGAGATTTTTAGATCTCCCCAGCATAACAGGCGGATCCTCAACTGGACTGGACCAAAGGACTTTGTCTCTACATTTGGTAGCTCTATCTCCCTCGTTCTCTCTCTCTCTCTCTCTCTTTTTGTCTCTCTTTCTCTATCTTTTTCCTCCCTTTATCCCTCTATTGCATTTTGCTGTGGTCACTCAATAAAGGTGCATTTGTTTTGATTATCACTGCAAACCCCCTTGTACCGTGTCGGTTTTTTGCACCCTGAGATCAATCCACGAACCATCACAAACCCCATTCATAAGGGCAGATCATGACAGTCCCTGACTGTGACACTCCTAATTGGGATTGCTGGCACCTTCCAGCACCACCAGAGCAGCCCAGAGCTGGCTGGAGAGCCCAGGAGCAGTGGGAACAAGGGTGGAAGTAGAGCAGCTCTACACTGACACAGCAAGAACTGCATTTCACACTCTGTGAAGCTGCACTTCCAGTGTGGAAAGCACTGAGAAATTCCTGAAAATAATTAGGGTCTCCTGGGAAGAAAGAAGTTTGAGCAATATTTATAGAGAAACTCAGCTGGGAGGGAAAAAAAAAAAGAGCAGCCCTTACTGCACAGTATTACAGCAGAAACTAAGTGAGCTCCTTAATAAAAGGTTCATCTAAAGCAAATTGGTCTCATCCCTTGTTTCCACTTTCTCCTCACCTCCAAGAGAGTGCAAGTCTTGAGAGCAATTGATAATTACCATCTTAAGACAAAATAGTTCTCTGAGTTTCTCTGAAAAGGCAGACTGCAGGTCAAACACAGCTAAAACAAGAATATTATTTCTGAAGCCTCCTTTTACATGCTCATATTTATAAATTATGGAGGAAGTGACTCCACTGCTTTTTGTGGTCACACACCTGACAAGGCCTGTGGAAGATGGAGAGGAACCACTTGACCAGGTTTCTTCTACACTGCCCTTACTCCTCACACAGGATTTAACTCTCACATGGATAAAATTCAAAGATATAAACATCCAGACCCTGGTCCTCAGAGTCACTTGGAATTCCAACAGGATGCTACATCTATATTAATGATGTAGGCCCATTTCTGCAACTTCTGGGCACATCAAGTCCTTTTATTAATTTGCTTGGATCCTTGGACAAGAGAGAAGTTGTGTTCCCTCAGCGAATCTGCAAATAAATCACAAGACCCACAGCTCAGATTTGGCAGGATAAGCAGGTGCCTGAACACATCTCCAACAGATCCAAGAGGCCTTCAGCAGGTCAGAGAAAGAATTTTATAGATAAGATACATTAAATAAGAACGAAAATGAGAACTGAAGAGTTCTGACTCCTTCTTCAACAGCCAGACTGGGGAAAAGAGACTTTCTAACACATCTCAGGGTCACTGTGAGCAGCAGACACCCTGAGAGAGAGGAGCCACATGAACCCAAGAACCATCTTCAGGGGTGTCAGAACCCAGGGAAAAGCATCCTAAAGAGATATAACAACTGAAACCAGCCCAAAAGCATCCCCTATAATTTTTTTTTCTGTGTAAGAGCTCATATTTCTGTTTTGTTTATTATCAGAAAGGAGTACAATATATTTCCTATCCCATAAAATACACATATAATTTTTGTGGTAATAAGACCCAGGAGAGGCATAAATATTCCCAAGGGTTTCTGCAGTTCAGGAGAACACTGTAAAACAGTTTGATAACTTGGAGATTACATTTCCCTCTATTCACCACACACACACACACTTATAAAAGCCTGCCAAGGGGAACATTATTGATGCTTTATAACTATGAGCCAATAAACCTCATGAATTTCATTTATTTGAAGACTGCAATAGAAGCAGAAAGATAAGTAGCATCTTTAAATTTAGGATCATTAATTTAATCCCCACCCCCTAACAGACACAGCAAACTCTCTATGCTAAATCTTTTCATGGTTCTTTTCCCAGTGCAAGCAAAACCAGTAAATGCCATTTGGGAAGGAACATTACAAGCCTGTTGAGCAGAGCACCCCTCCTGAATTACCCACAGCAAGTGGCAGTGAGATGTTTCTTGTGGCAGAGCTTGTGTTTTGCTCCCAGGAATAATTCCAGGCTAGGATAGAGAGGAGATGGGTGGTGGTGGGAGAGGAGCAGCAGGAAAGATGGGCTGGGCTGCTGTTTTCAGGTGTTTGAGGAACAAACCAGAGTCCTGGAGTCCTGCTCAGGTCTCATGTCCTTCATTCCAGCCACTGGAGAGGATCCAGCAGCTCTTTTCCTTGGGAAGCTCTGGCACACAGCACTGTCACCCTGATTTTTTAAGATTTTCTAAGCCTTCTGATGTTCACATTCTTGCAACGAACTTTCTCACACACTTTCTGTAAATAACTTACTCCTTTGCATTCTTTTATAAAAGAAAAACAAAAATTGATAGACTGTTAGTTTGTCCATTGTCATTGGAGAGGTGGCACTGTCACCTTCCAGTCCACTGTCACATTTAGAAAACTATAAATACTAAAGTCAGAAAATAAACTTCCCTTTCTCCACCTTGAGAACAGCAGTGTGTGCTTGTGTTTCATGTCCTATAGTGACACAGCACCAAATGAGGATTTGAGTGGCTTGCAGAGCAAGTTCAGGACTAAGAGCTTCTCCTCCCCTCTCCAAGAAACCTACAAAGCTGAGGGAGGATTCACACAGCAGCAGCACAGCCAGGGCATTCTGTTTAAGAATCATGAGATCAAATAATCAGTATTTCTGAGATGCTGCAATCAAACACAACCCCAGCCACCCTGCCTTGGTCACCTGGCTGATCTGTGGCACCACAGTTGCCATGTGCAAAACACAGCAGTGCTGATAAAACTGCTCTGCATGCAAAGGAAAGGCAGATAAAATCCTTTAAACAGTTAAAGGCTTCAACAGAGAAGAAATAAGATGCCACGGAAGTGCCAAAAATCTATCAAAGGCAGGTTAGCTCTCATCAGTGGTGCTAAATAGGTACAAATGGACATGTTCAGCCAGGCAGAGACAGCCCTGTGGGGAGCTCAGGCAGGGAGGAGGAGGAGGAGGGAGGATCCCCCCTTCCAGATGGGATAAGCTCAGCATCTGTTTTGTTCTCAGCCTTGAATGCCTAAATGCATCTTTTTAATAAGTCACCAGTCTGCCTGAGACAGACAGAAGGACACATCACATGAAACAGCACATCTGGAGTCACACAGAACTGACATTCCTTCACATTTTGGACACCCCCACAAAAATGTTTGTCCTTGCACATTTTGAATCCAAACCTCTGGTTTATAAAACCAACTGCTTAGTTATGCAAGTTCCTCGTGAAGCATCTCTACTCAATCCTGGTGCAAAATTTAATGAGCCCCTTGACTCCTGATCTTGCTGTTTTAAAATTTGAGGGCAACGTTTCTGACCTGTGAATCACCAATTATCTGCCCTGCCCAGCAAAATTTAAAAACAAAAAGAAAAAAGAAATGACAGCTGCTGGGTCTGAAGCATCCCTGTATCCCAGCTGCTGCTGCATGGTGCAGAATTCCAGAAAGTGGAATGCTACCTGTGGCAGCTCTGCCAGGACACAGGTAAAGTTCATTTATATCTGGAATTATCCCCCAAAATCTCTCTCTGTGTTCTTGCTGCATACAAATAAACCTGCAGCAGTTACAGGATCACAGAAGACACTTATTTGTTCAAAATTAATCCACAAAATGTTAAACAATTCCTTTTCCCTACAATGATTATCCAAAAGTAAAAACCATGCCTCACCCAAAATCCCAGGGCATCTCAGGAAATCTGATCCTGAGAAACAGATTTTGAATCAGATTTGCTGGGGGAATTCTGCTGCTCTTTGGGTGCAGCTTTCAAAGGAATTATGCATCTCCAAAACAAACTAAACAATACAAGAAAAGCGTTATTTTATTTAAATACACACCCTTAAAAACAGAACTGAAGTTCACACTCCAAGATTTCACACAAATACAAGTGTTTGACACAGAAGTATCTCAAAACAGAGAGATAAATTGGCTGGGCCAGATGCTTAAATCAGGAACTGCAGTCTGATACTGTATGTGGGTACCTGTCTCATGCTTCCCTCTTTAAATGCCCCTGTGTGAAAACAATCTTAGCTAATAATTAGAGAGCAGAAATCAATTAAACCTTTGGACAACTAACACTGCATTACCCAACCCTAATGTTGCCTTTAATTCCTTTTAAAAAAATTTATGACTATTCAAGCAAATAAGAAAAAGGCAAAAAATATACACATGAAACACACAAAATTATGCCTTATTCTCAAAATAAATTATTCACTTGCTTAAGCCAGCACCTATTCAAATGTATTTCCTTGAGGCAAAACATCTCTTCTCCAGTACCATCACTCTCTTTGAGAGCAACATTCATCTTATTTCCCTCTTTTGAAAGGAGGTTTGATGGGAAGGCACAAACAGACCTTAAACCTTCATTTCACTTCCTGCCTCTCCCTCACTCTGTCCTTGTCACCTTGTTCCACCCATCACTGTGCAAACCCAGGGCCCAGGGAATATTTCCCTGTCTGCTCTGGGGTGCTCTGACCCCCAGGGCAGCACTGACTCTGACCCTCATTCATGGAGAAAGTTTCCTAAACTCCAGAATAGACTGGAATCCACAAAAGTGTGCAATAGATTATAGAGAGCAGTGTAGGTGTATCACTTTGTGAGAAATTGAGGTTATGGGATTTTTAGTGTGTTGTGGATGGAAGCAAGGTGGAGGGCACAGGGTGTCATCCTGGGTTTCTTCTTCATGCTGCTTCTTCCTTCTTCTCCATGGGTTTGGTGGCATTTTTTAATTGGGCAGAAAAGTCCCCATTGCAGCTCTTTGGGATCAGTGATTTGGTTAAAAGGGGAAATAATCCAGGTGTCAGTCCTTAATTGGATAGTTTAGTCTTAAAAGACCTTGGAACAAGAGATTGTTGCCATTTTTGTGGTGCTTTTCCAGCGTGCTGAGCCTGGTGTGGACAGCGTGCAAAACTTTTGTAAGATAACAATAAACAAGAACCTGAAGACCAAAAAGATCCAGTGTGTCTCTTTCCTGACACAGAACCACCCCAGGAGGGTCTCTCCCAACAGGGGAGCTCCCAGGGAGGGCCCAGCCTGAGGCTCAGAGATGGAGAAATCCAGAAATCCACACATCACCGTGGGGCTCAGCCCTGGAAGCAGCCTGGGATTCTGGAGTGTTGATCAGCTGGATGCCAACCATGTGGTATTTGGGGTCCCTGGCCCAGCTCCAATGGGAACACAACAATTTATGGCCAGATTTGGGCTCCCCTTGACCACCCTCTGACACAGATGAGCCTCTTTTACCTTCCAGCATGAGATATTTTAAGATTCAGTGGCTTTAAACTTACATTAGCTAACTGACCTCAAGGGCCAACTTCATACCATGAATATTACTCATCACAAGTGATTGTGCTTTACCCTCAAGCTGTAAAAATAAACAAAAGTTGTGGAAGTTAAGTCTGTGGTGAGGCACCTTGACACAAACCCCACCAAAATTATGGACAAGCCAAACTGACATCCACCATCACCTACATCTCCCTGGGGATAAATGGGTCTTGCACCTGGATTATCTCTTTAGGACTGACCACATAAAAAAATAAAAGTAGTTTGTGACCTGGGGATCCATGAAAGCAGAATTTCTTTAATTTAAGGGAATGAAAACTGGTATTTTATGGAAAATATCAGAAATGCACAGCAGACAAGGCTGACCCATGAAGGGAGCAGTGCCCAAGCCCATCTCCTGGCTGCATTCACCAGGATAAAACACAAATGTTCTCCAGGATTCCTGGAACCTAATGAAAATGCCGAAAAACCATCTCACAGCAAGGCTGGAGGGGAAAATACTCGAAGATTTCTACATATCTGGAGGTAAGTGGTAGACAACAGTCTGCAGAAGGTGCAAATTTCATCTTCCCACCTATTCATCACCTCAGGAGACACTTGCTTTGGGCAGAGAGACATATTGCAAATTTGTTAGTGATTCCTCTTGAAAAACATTTCAGGATGGTATCATTTTCTAAAAATGGGTTAAATAAAGGCAGTGTTATCTGCACCCAATGCAAAACACATTTTATATGCACAACTCGTGGCTGCTGCATGTATTCAAAATGTTACAAAAATTACAGAAACTTCAAAAAAATAAAATCAAAACAAGCCTTATCTTCTTCCTTGTCAGAACCATCAGCTATTTCAATTCCTATTCATTTTTCTGTAGGACGATCAATGGTGTGGTTTACAGTACTATTTAAGATTTGAGTTCTTCAGAGAGTTTACATGGATTAAGTTCCTACTACCTGTAGTAAGAATTGCAATTACGAGGTTGCAAAACACAAAGATGAACCCAATTTATCATTACTCTAACATTTATCACAAATCACAACACCACAAAAGCAAATAAACATGTTCAAAAAAGCCAGGGAAAACCCAATCCTACAGCAAATATTAGATACTCTACACATAAGGAGAGAAAGCAACTTATTTTCATTAATTGGGACTTTACCAGGTTTTTCAAACACATCA
The DNA here is from genome assembly GCF_035770615.1 of Melospiza melodia melodia. Taxonomy (NCBI): domain Eukaryota; kingdom Metazoa; phylum Chordata; class Aves; order Passeriformes; family Passerellidae; genus Melospiza; species Melospiza melodia. Next base: position 4,317,151 of record NC_086212.1, on the reverse strand, counting down.
CCAAGGAAAAAAAATCTTGTTGACCTCTGAATTGAAAGTTATTTGGATGGCAACCTAAATTTTAAATCCCAGGCTGTTCTGCCAAAGAATGCTCAGTCTGTTTCACACCTGAATGTCTTTTTTTTGCCATTCTTGATGCTCACACAGAAAGAAAGCTTTTTCTCTGAAAAGTCAGAAATAATTGCTAACAAATAGCTTCAGACATAGTTTTCATGGAGTTTTATTTATTAGTTTTCTTACATTAAACAAACTTCTGGGTCTTTAAGGCTTTCACATACTTCAGGACAAACATTTTTCTCATCTTATCACAAAAATAAACATATCCTTATTTCAGGCCCTTTTAAAATCATTCCTTCACTAAAGCTTGGGGCACAACATCTGAATTAAAAGCATCAGTTCATCTTATTTCAAAAATATCTTGAAATTAAAAAAAAAAAAATCTTAGAGAAAGGCCAGGATTGATGCCTCTGGGAGCCCACAATGATAGTGATGCCCAGACAATGGCTTTTTCTTGATTAAGTGGTAAAAGCTGCATTAAAGCCCGTCCTCAGTGCCTGCAGCACTCAGCAGGACCATGTTGGGTTCTTTAATCCCAGAGTGCAGCTCCTCAACTCCTTCCTGCTCTAATTAGACACCTGAAGGTGCATCCTCAGTCTCTGAATTATCATCTCTCCCCACCACTGGAGCAACACAAGGAGGTTAAAATAGAAGGGGCTGCCTTGGGTGGCAATCACAGAGCTGTGGGTTTTCACCTCAGGGTTCAGTGCAGCTCTCCTAAAGTGGGCAGTGAAAAATGCTGGGAGTGCCCATGGAAAGGATTTACCCTGCACAGATCAGTGAAATTCCAATATTAAAGGCAAAACCCCCAACCCTGCTGCCATCCAGGTTAGGTTGATTTGCTGCCTACAAGGTTGCACGTTCAACAGGAGAACTTCCCCACTCAAAGCATTTGATAACACAAAGTTTTGGCTGGATCAGAGAATCACAGAAAGGTCTGGGTTCAAAGAGACCTCAAAGATCATCTTGTTCCAACACTCTGCCATGGTCAGGGACACCTTCCACCATCCCAGGGTGCTTCAAGCCCTGTCCAACCTGGCCTTGGACACTTGGTCACCATCACAGTGACCATCACCTCACCTGTACACTCCACATCACTTTAGAGAACTCCCAGGAACAGTGTGCTCTGTCCTGGAAATAAGTCTGGATACAGCTGAAAATACAGCCTAGAAACAGCTGAAATATCATCTGTCTGTTTCAGGCATTTGTTCTGACCTAATTATTTCTAAATAAGCCTAGAGGGGGTTGGGGTATTTCCCCCCTCCCTTCTCTCCAGGTAATACTGGAAATTCTCAGTTCCATTTCTCAGCCAGTGATTTCAATAACTCTCCTCAAAACATTACTAATAGATAACTGAGAGATGGGATGACCAAGTGCCTGAGTATTTATTCTCTGTTGTTTTTTCCAGCAGAGATTTCAAATGACAACTCACTGATTGCTGGAGACCTCTGGGGGAGGTTTTTATTTTTCCAGCAACAGGACAGAATTGCAGGGATTTGTTCCTTGAGCTTTTATTGCAGCATCAGCCTCATGACATGGCTGAGACAACAGAAAGATTTCACTTACAATCAGCAGCAGCCAAAGATTTCTTTGTTACAGAGCATCTTAAAAACTTTCTAGCCAATAGCACAGTGTCAAACTTACAGACAATTGTTTTAGCCAATTACTAAAAGCACATGTACACCTGCTTCACACAATGCTTGCTTGTATGCCTTCTATTAACAATACAATACACCATTATTGTACCATTACCATTATTATATTATTATTACCATTATTTTATTTTTATTATTATTATACACAATACTCCATTATTAAGCTTAAAACCTTCTCCTGTCTTGCTAAGCACATTTTTCTGCAGTCTTAAGGTCTATCTTAGCCAAGCCTAAAACTCAAGCTATTGTTTCATGTCCTTGCTTGCTGTACTATTGTAACTTTTCTACTTTCTGACTCTCTAACTACAGCTAGTTCTCTGTTTCTCTGCTTTTTCTGTTTCTAAGACCTACTTTTCTAACTTTCTAAAAATCTTCTTGCCTTTACCATTTCCCACAGGGGTCATCTGCAAGGGACATTGCTGGGCACAGTAGGTGCTGAGGATTTGAGAGATGGATGCAGCCAGAAATGCCCAGGCAGGTATTTCCCAGTGGCTGGAACTCCTTACCTGGCACACCAGGTCACAGGGGGATGCTGGTGAAGCTTTTTATCATTCAGGAATAAAACTGCTTCTTAATATTGAAATTACTTTCCTTGTTCTTACTCTAAATAAAACTTCTGTTAATGCTCAGCTTTTATCAGGAGCTGTTACACACCCCAAAGATTCCATGTGAGGCCAGCCCAGACTTGGTAAAATCTTTGGGGTTTTTTTCATCTAGATCAAGTCTCCCACCTCATCCCAAAAGTCACAGTTCAAGAAGCCACAAAATTGATCAGCTTCTGTTCTTGATTCATTTCCAGTAATTGCTTGTAAAAGCACCTTGTTAGCCCAGGGGCTGCTCTGGCTCAGCAGCTTGCAGGACTGGCCATGGCACAGGGACACAAAGGGCAGCTCCTGCCCTCAAAAGTATCAGGAAACAAAGATTTCTTCACAGCCACCCTAACAGACTCTCACCTGGCCAAGTATTTTATAGGGGAGGGAAAAAAGATGGAAGGAAGGAGAGCAGATGGTGATCGTATCCTGACTTCAGAGGAAAAAAGGGGAAAAAATAATTTTCAAAACCAAGCCGGTTTAATGAATGGTACAAAATATCATCCTATTTCCACATGACTGGGAGACACTTTGCAAACTGCAGCCATACAAGAAAATAAAGAGAGAGGTAAAAAAACAGTTATGGATTTATGCATAGAGAAAACTGAGCCTGTAATTCAGCCACTGAATGGGATGAACACTGCAAATGGGGAAGGGGGGAGAAACAGCTCTAGAGCACAAGAGCTTCCAAAATCTGTGGTGTGTTTGCAGAGGAAGAGAAATAAGGAAGTTATGTAATTTACTTCTATGTACTGAGTAAAAGCCAAACACTGTGACTTAGCCTAAAGCAGAAATGCAGGGGAGGTGTTTTTATTTGCAGCAGAGGCTTTTTTATTTTTCAGTTTTAAAGGACAACTGAAATGACCGGAGCAACTACAGAGTTATCAGCTTGGCATCGACTCCAGGTAAAAGAATTGAATAGAAAGAAAGAATTTATACAGAAATCAATTAATAAATAAATAAACTAAATAATCCATTAAATGAATTAGTCCATAAATCCATGTTGACTAAAATAACACCCCTTAATATAGTAAGAGGTTCCCTTCCATAAAAACTTCTGAAATGCCAGTAAAGGGAAGTGTTGATAAAGTTACTCCAAAGTTCCCCAGGGCATCTCCCTTGGCATGAGGTGGCACCTGCCCCATTCACCTGCTGCTGCAGCAGCACAGGGCAGGACCTTCCCCACATTTCCTTCGTGGGGAAGACATCCTCTCCCTCTCCAATATTCAGCAATTTGGGCTTTCCAGTCCTCCTTTGGGATCACTGGCACCAAACATTCCCCTGGTACAGCTGACAAGGCACCCACATGAGGAGCCAGAGACAGAAATGAGGTGCAGCTCCTTAATCCCCCAGTTTGCTGGTGTGGAAATAAACCAGCACATCTGAGCCATGAGAGGTCTGGGGGGTGTTCCATGGGCAGGAAAAGGGGTCAGAGCAGCAAGCAGAGGATGTGGGACATGAGAAAGGAAGGAGAACAGGGAGAGCCAGGGGCTGGTTCTACTCAAGAGGGATGGAGACTCAACCACCTCCCTGCTCACCCTATTCTAGTGCTTGATAACCCTTGCAGTAAAGAAATTTTTCCTAATAAATAATTGCTTCCCTGTTACAACTTGGGGCCATTTCCTTTCAATCTACCAGATGATTCCAGCCCAAACCATTTTATGATTGTATGAAGTTGTAATGGTTTCTTTATTGTTTCAAATCATCTGAAAATTTAAAAATATTTTCTTTTTTTCTGCTGTTTGTTTTTTTTTCTTTTTTGTTTTATCCCAAATTCCTCTTTGCTGTCTTTATCTTTTTTAAGATATACAGACAGATAGACATATTTATATCTATTAGATGATATATAGATATCTATATATATATATCTATAGATATATAGACATATACCTATAGATATAGATATATAGATATATATATCTATAGATATAGATACATATCTATAGATATCTACAGATCTATAGATCTATAGATATGGATATAGATATCTATATATCTATCTATATATATATATATTTTATACCTCCAGAATCAAACTTCCTTTGATCTAATTTTTTGCCAAAATGTTGCAGAGGTAAGTGACAGAAAGAAAGTTCCAGACAGGAAACTGCAACAGTAAATAGCTGTAAAGGAAAGAAAAAAAGCCACAAACATTCTATGTAGGAGGCCCTTGTGAATAGAATTTTTTATTTTTCAGACTTTAACTTAATTCCACAATGTTCTGGGGCACCTTAGGTCCCCATTCTTGCTCCACAGTGCCTCCTTTCTCCAGAGCTGGAGGGTCAGAGGCTGTGGCTGCTGCTCCACCCCAACACAGGGCATCCCAAGGGACCTCAAGGGCTCCAGCTCCCAGAGGAGCCAAATTTCTGCTCACTTCCATCTCCCTCACCACCAGCCAACCTTGGCAGCATCATTAGAAATCTTTTGTCTCCCAAAGAATAGCTGATATTCCCAATCTCATCTCAAATCTGTGGTAAACTCCATGGCATCTCTTTTATTTCCAAATGAATTTGCCTTATTAAAAAGTAATGAGCTATTAATTAACTTTGCACTCATACAAAGCTGTTTAATTCTCAATCCAATTAACAGCAATCTGCTGAAGGATTCTAATGATTATTTTAAATTTGCTAAGAGAAACATCTCTGAGCCTTTCATAATAAGATATTTATAGAATGGCTTGGGCAGGATCGTGCTCGCATTTTAATTCGATAACATTTTTATAATACACCAACATCTCTCTGCAACATTATCTCTGACAACACATCATTCACAGGCACAGGAAGGCTGAATTACTAAAGCTGCTTACTCAGAAGTTGTTCTGCAAGGATTATTTTGTTTTAGGCTTTCCCAACCCAACACAGGCACTCCTCGAGTAGGGTTCCTGCTCAGAGGAGTCACCCAGGGGTTTCACACAGGTGTTTGCTCTGCAAAGAATGCACTTAAAGATTGTTTACCATCCCTTCAAAGGCTTAGGAAATCATCCCTGCCTGCACAGAGGAGCCCAACTCAGCAGCTTGCTCTGTCCTGTGAAGTTATACAACCATACCAACAGCTGTTGTGTGACCTTTGAGCCTAAACATGGACAGCTCTGAGTGGCTGGACAAGAAAAGCTCTATATCCATGTGATTTCAGCACCACAAGAGTTTCCCCTCCCAACACACAGACAGAGCACAAACACCTGCAGTCACTCACCTTGCAGCATTTCTGACAGAAAATAAAAATTGTGCAAAATCTGCCCTTTCAAGGAAAGTTATTCCCTCCACACCTCTGCAGCAAAGGCATTGAAGAGCTGGAAGGCTGCAGCTTTTCATTCTCACTAATATTATAAATTTCCCCTAAGGCAAGTGAAGAGCACACTCAGCTCAACACACATGGGGAGATAATCCCCCACTTCCAAAAACCACAAATGAAAGCAACTTTAATAATCTTCAAGACCAAAACTTCACGTATGGCTCTTAATTATTAATTGCCACAGCCTACCTGAAATGAGAACTGCCAGAAAAGCTGCAATATTAAATTCAGAGCAATTTTGTCTCACACAGGCCTCAGATACCCAATTTCAATCAGGTGTTCAGAGCAGGAAATTTATAAAGGCAGTTCATAACTCACCTTTGCACGTGCCCATAGCACACACAAACCCTGGCTAGTTTAGCTTTACACACATCCAAACCTGAATTAATATAACTTATCACATGTGAGAGCTGCCAGGCTCATCTACAAAAACAGCCACAGGAAAAGTCGGTGATAAAAGCAGGAAAAAGTGTGAAAAAAGTGGTCTAAACCACAAGGGGCTGTATTTTTTAAACAATACAATTCCTTTAATGGCAACTTTTGTTCAATGATAACTTTTTCTCATCCAAGTGAGGAATTTTTGCTGTTCCCCTCAGGGCTGTTATTTGAACTGAACCCGTTTCTGCAACCTTGTTGGATTTCCCCACTTCAGATATTCCTAATAGGGGATCTATGTGCAACATCTGTCCCTAAAAACAGGTACTCACTTAGGAAACTGAGGCTAGGAAAGGTCACACAGCCCTTCAGCCATAAACAGAAGTGTAAGAACAAAATAAACTTAAAAATTTTGGTGCATCCATGAGTCCCAGTTAAACTCAGCACTTCTCTTTGCATATCTACATTGGCAAGATGCAGGATCCTTCAGGAGAGAAAAATGAATTTTTCTTCATTTTAGATATTGAGTAATTCCCAAAACAGCCCAAAAGTGAGAGATTTAGAGACGTCCACAGTAGGAAATACTGATTTTTACATTGTGGGATCCTCCAGACACTTCTAATTCACCCATGGCATCATGCAGGACAACTGCACAACGTGCAGCAAGGACTGTTCATCTTCCTGATTGATGAACACCCTCTGTGGGTGCAGTTTTCCCTCTCTGAGGCAGTTTGTTCATTTCCATGCTCCACAGCCTCCTGCTTCAGAGGGGACACACGATTCTGATTTACTCTCTGCCTTTGATTGAGGCTGAGGGCATTGCACATTATTTTATTAGCTAGTACATGCACACACAGGGTGCTTTAACTGCTGCATCCATACTCTTATTTTACAAATCAATGCTGTGCCTCTGTCTGAATTAGAAGAGCTATCTGAAGGTATTGATCTGCTCATATTTCTTTTTCTAGTGGTCATGTCATCCACAGCCCCATCAAGTTTCCTTTGGCACAGAGTCCATTCACATGGTGCCATTTTCCCTGCTCAGGGCAGTGACATCTGCCACTGACCTGCCCCAAAGTCATAAAAGTAAAAATTCCTGACTGTTCTGTACATCACCCTCTGGACACACACATTCTCTCTCACACAAATAATTTCTCCTGTGACATCTGCCTGTTTAGACTGGGGACATCTTGTCACCTGCAGCAATTTGTCCAGTCTCACAGGATGGCCAGTGAACCCCCCCCAAACACAGCAGCCCAAAAAGAGGGGCTGGTTTGCAAAATTCAGGAGCCAAATTAATCACATGAAAATGTTTTATGCTTTTGTGAAGCACAGAGAGGTCTTTAATAATGTTTTGCACATGACCCTCTGGACACACACATTCTCTCTCACACAAAAATTATTTCTCCTGTGACATCTGCCTGTTTAGGTTGGGGACATCTTGTCACCTCCAGCAATTTGTCCAGTCTCACAGGATGGCCAGTGAACCCCCCACAAACACAGCAGCCCAAAAAGAGGGGCTGGTTTGCAAAATTCAGGAGCCAAATGACAAACATGAAAATGTTTTATGCTTTTGTGAAGCACAGAGAGGGCTTTAATAATGTTCTGTACATGACCCTCTGGACACACACATTCTCTCACACAAAAATTATTTCTCCTGTGACATCTGCCTGTTTAGGTTGGGGACATCTTGTCACCTCCAGCAATTTGTCCAGTCTCACAGGATGGCCAGTGAAGCCCCCCCAGACACAGCAGCCCAAAAAGAGGAGCTTGTTGGCAAAATTCAGGAGCCAAATGACAAACATGAAAATGTTTTATGCTTTTACGAAGCACAGAGAGGGCTTTGAGAACCATTTCACACATCTTGCTTAATGTTAATTTGAAAATAACTCCTGTTGAACTCCTAAACTACTTTCAGGGAGTTAAAGAACAAAACCACAAATCTAGCTCCCCTGCTAGCTTCTTCCAATAAAAGAAAGTTTTTTCTACAAATTATTATTCTCAAGTTCTGTTATGTGGAAGGTTTTTCCTATAGAAACAGAGCAGTAAGTAAGAAGCTTTCTGGTGTATTAAGGAACACTTGTCACCTGACATTTGTGCTCTTGCACGCCCCTTGTACCAAGAGAGGAAACAACTGTGCCCTGTGATGAAGTCTGACTTGAACACCAGCTCTCAAGAGTCCAGGCACTGAAAATTAATTATTCTTTACAAGAAAACAGAGTTTAAATGCATCCTTTCTGCCTGGGTGGGACTGAGCTGTGCCTTGGCTGCACAGAGGTGCTGGGAGCAGGGCTCCTTCACAGGGATCCCTTGCACAGCTCTGGCAGCACAGCAGAGCAAGGTTAAAGCTGATGTTTTGCAGAGTGAAAAGTGCGTCCTGTGCCATACAGATCAAAAGGTTCTGCAGCACAGGCAAAATCCAGTCTGCAGAGAGCACCTGCGAACAGCCAGGCTACTCCTAAATAACTTCAGTTCTGCATAGGCAGGAGCCCCAGATGAATTGAAAGTGGGAGAAATAGGGAGGTCCCCAAAAGAGAGCACCAGGGGAAGCACCATACACAGAGAAACATGAGCCTTGAGTAACCCATTTGATAAATATTACTCACTTTGCACAGAACTTACATATTCAAGCTCACTCCTACTGAAGTCAAGCAAGCTGAACTTCCTTAACATTGAGATCAGGGTCTAAACACAGCTGTAAATTGTAGGAAATGATCTCGGAGTAGCAGCACAATGTAAATCCAAGGAGTTTGGGCTAGAAAATCTGCCACAGGAGCCTCAATTCCCTTATTTTTAAACCACAGAAATTTCTACATTACACAATCTCAAATGATTGATTTATATGAACTTACCTCAATTATATAAGCATTAGAAAAGACAGTAAAATAAGTATCAACAGCTAACTTGTGGTGCAGCATGGAAGAGAATTTCACTAAATTCAAGACAGCATCAAATTAGGACATTGTAACTTTCATATTTAACATTTTTATTCATCCCAGTAAAAGGTTTACTAATTGATGGTGTCATACTGTACTAAACAGCACATGCCAGGAGGAACAGCTGCTAATGCTGCCCAACAACAGGACTGAAAAAAAACAGCACATCCAACAGAAACACCTAAATGCAAATAGGTAGAATACTACTATTTATGTACCTTTTTTTTTCTCTGAGAGAATCAATAGAAAGCAGAAGTTTCTTTTTAAAAAGAGACAGGTTTTGTTTGGTTGAGCATAGAAAGTTCACGGAAGTGCAGGATCATTACAAATTAAAGAATTACTGATGCATGACATACAACATGGCTGCAATCAAGTAAACAAAGCAATAAGACAGGAAAAATCTGTCACAGCCCAGGCACCTTGCACCTGGAACTTTGTGAGAACTTGAGGTTTTTTCAGTGCAAAATGCTGTCAGTCATAAAATGAGCAATCTGTTCTCCTCTGAACAAAGACGAACCCAAGGTCCATCTCGTGCAGCTTCAGCTTTTCTATGGTGGCAGAGAAATCAAACCCAGCTCAGCAGCAGCTTGAATTCACATGCCTGAAACCCAAGGATGCCATCTGCAGCCCTGCATTTACATTTAACATTCAGTTGTGCTCCTGGCAAACTTCAGACTCAGCCTCGTACGCTCCCACAAACCACGTGTTGACTCTTAAACTAAAGGGACACTCAAAGGGAAACTTGTCACCAACATTAAAGCTGTGTGGCACAGTGTTTGGTGTCCCAGCATGTTGGACTCGATGGTCTTGAAGGTCTCTCCCTGCCTGGTGGCTCATTGTGTGTGCAGCAGGGGTGAATTATTGTATTTGAGTTGCCTCCAGACGAAGGCAGGAATGATGAATCTGACTCCATGTTCTTAGAAGGCTAATTTATTGTTTATATTATATTAAAGAATATGATACTATACTGTACTAAAGAATACAGAAAGGACACTTACTGAATGCTAAAAAGATAATAATGAAAACTGGTGACTCTCTCCAGAGTCCTGACACAGCTTGGCCCTGACTGGCCAAAGAGTGAAAACAACTCCCAGCAGAATGCAATGGAACAATCACCTGTGGGTAAACAATCTCCAAACACATTCCACATGTGAGCACAGCACAGGAGAAGCAAATGAGAGAATAATTGTTTTCCTTTTCTCTGAGGTTTCCCAGCTTTCCAGGAGAAAAACCCTGGGCAAAGGGATTTTTCCAGAGAATGTGAATGCCACAGTGAACCAGGACAAGGGCTCCCTGCAAACACCCACACTGCTGTCACCACAGCTGTCCCTGAATGTTCCTGCAATACAGGCCATGCACATGGAAATATAGAAATGCTGCTTCTGTTTCAAGTCATGCAGCCACAGAGTTTCTCTCTTCTCCAGAGCCCTGGAGCCCATCTGATGCTGCTGCTGCAGGTGATACAGACCAAAGTCAGAGTCAGCATCACTGCAGGCTGGGGAATGCACAAGCAACACTGGGAACATGCTGCCCACACAACTACCACTAAAACCACTCCAGCCTCAAAAATATCTCTATCAGCACCCATTACTATAGCTGTTGACTGTTTGTAAAATAATTCTTCTAATATTGGATTCATCTGAAAGTCTCGAGCCTGCAGAATTGACATGCAGAACAGCTTATTATAAATCTCACAAACAAGGACAACTGCAAAGTCACTTTGTACAACTTTCAAAGTTGAGCAGCTCTAAAATGGACAGAAATCCCATTACTGCAGCACAGCATCCCATTATTCAGCACTGAGACACTCTCCCAGTGCTATTACACAGCTCACACAGGGCATGAGTATTTGTGTCAATATGGATCAGTCCATGCAATGTGCAACTGATTTTCCATAGTCAACCTTAAGTGTAATCAAACAATTTAAAGCCTCAATGGGTATTTTAACAGATGGAAAGAAATCCAAATGAGTAAAGGCATTTTGATATTTGCTACCACTTAGAGTTTCAAAGCTTTCAGCACACATATGTTTATTCAGGGAGTTGATTGGGATCACGGGTGAGTGATTATTTATTGACATGTGCACAGAGGGATGGAAACAGAATGGGATAATTGGTTCCTTGCCAGAGTAACTGGCAATCCTTATTGACCATTTTTTTATTTTTGGACATCAGCCCAAATATGATACTGCATGTGCCAGAGAAGCTTTACATTTGGCAAAAGTGAAACTAGAGGAATAACTTCCTACGTATGATTAACCCTCCTAATTCAGGGCCAAGATACTCCCCAAACCTCACAGTTAGTCAGGGCCTCCATCTGCACATGGTACAGAACAGCTACACACACACACATTATTTTCAGCAATCCAAGCAGAAAAACAAGTTGGCATTTAAGAAAAACAAACCAGCAGCACTCAGATTCCTTTCAGACCTCTGGTATGAAGCAGTAATCACCACCTTTCCCTAACAGCCCACTATTAAAATGAGGGAAGAGCAAATGTTTGCTTTCTTGAGAAGGGCAATATTCCAACAGATGAGGAGCAGAACCACCAAATATTGACAGAGTACAGGGATCCTCAATCAGAGCAGAGCAAGGTCAAGGTCCCTGTCCCTGCTGGGACTTGAGCTGAGCCCCTTCCCCTCCTGGAGGGGAACCCTCTGCCAGCTGAAGTGTGGGTAATGATCCTGTCAGAAGTCTGCAAACAGAGATGCCACACTCACAAAGTGTTGAGGAAGATGAAACAGGAAAGCCTTATAAATAGGATTGCCTGGCAAAAGAATTTGAGAATATGGAAACTATAAGTGAGATTGAAATGAAAGCAAGCTTTGAGATACCTCAGTTACTGAACAACTGGAAAACAATGGTGTGGCCAGCTGAAGGTGATCCCCTTTTGATGGAACAACACCCTCTGCTTGCAGACAGGCCCAAGGGTCAGAGCAGACCCCACAGCTTGGCAGAAGGGGCCCAAAGAGGAGTTTTTAGGGTTTAAAATGTAACACAGTATGGTGATGTAATGATTCTTATAGGCTGTATGGAAATGCTGTAGGATTTGTGTATTGTACTAGATTGGTTAGTGAGAATCAGAATATGCAGCACAGAAGAAGATTTATTGTATTGTAATGGGTACTTCACTCACTTTACGCTCTTACCCCTTCTACTCTCTCACCCCCTCACCCTCTCTCCCCCTCTCCTCTCTCAGCCTGCTCTGAGCTGTGTCTGGCAGCTCCCAGCAGGGCCCTGCCCCCAGGCCCTTTGCAATAAACCCCAAGTTCCAGCCCTGGCTGCAGAGATCTCTCCTGTCCGTCTGTCCCGACCATCCTACCCCCCGTCGCTCCTACAACAAAGATCACCTAAAAACCTCAGACTCATCCAAGGAGTGCCCAGGAGCTTTCCCACATGCGGGTTTTGAAGCAGATCCTTGAGCACAGCTGCTCAGCTGTTCATGCACAAACCTTCACATCAGTTCAAAGAATGCTTTCATGTCTCCTCCATCCAGCTGAAGGCACAGGCAAAATTGTGCTGCTTGTATTTTATCTGTGAGCAGCATCAATGAAAGTCAGATACATCAGAAACCCAGGTTTCTTCTTCTCAAATCTAGAAATTCATCTCCTCCCCCAGCCTTTCCTTAAGTATCCTTGCTACACTGGAAATGACCATACCTGAGAAGACTTTGGCCCATATATGCAAATTACAATCTTTCCATAAACTTTTTTTTTAAACACTGTAATTTACCTTTAATTATTAACAGCAGAGAAATCCAAACAAAACAAACCCACAACATTTGCTTATGGGATTGCTAATCAACTTTCAGCTTTGTTAGAATTAATAGAACTGCCTTCAAGGCCCCCCTGAAGCCTCTGTCCCCTCTTCTGCATAAGAATAATGGATTAAAAAGTATATGAAGTGGATATAAATACAGACTCCTGAACTTTTAGGGCTGCAAAACAAAGACTTTAAAACCTGCAACATTTAGAGTCAAATAAAAAAGTGCAGAGCAGACTGTTTTACAGTCTGCAGCAGAATTAGAGGCAGCTACATTATTTTGAGTTTTAAACACTATAAAATGAGGTGGGAGAGGAGGAAAAAAATCAACCCCAAGACCCAAAATTTGTTCATATGCTTTTTTTTTTTTTTTTGAGGTAAAATATTTGCCACAGGGATTTGTGGGAAAAAGGGGGTTATTCCAAGCTTTGCTAAGAATCACCAGCTTGTGTGGAGAGATTTTGTGCAGATTGGATCCTTTAGCTCATAGAAAAACCCCAAGAGAATAATTTGACTCAATGTCTGCTTTGGGAAAGAATTCACAATTTAGTATTTTTCTCCCAGTACAAAATCCACAGGGGAGGGATGGGACACACATGGAGCAGGGAAACCTGAAAAACATCCTACCAAAGCTCACCTGGCTCCCAAAGCCAGCAGAGGTTTCACAAAAACACTTGTTTTACAACCCAATTCAGAAATATTTCTACTCCCATTGGCAATTCTGACAATTTTCAGCCTGTGCTTATCCACAGCTCAGCACAGATGTGGAAAGAGATTTGGAGGAAGGTGCCAGGGGGAAAGGAAAAAAGCAGCCAGCTCTACATGCAAGGCTTTATCTGGATGAGGAAACAGTGCTAAAAGAAAGCAATTTAGAGGCTGACACTAAACTTCCTTACTTTAATACCTCCAAGTTAAAAATCAATGGATTTTAATTGTTCATTCCAAAGTAATGTTTTGTTCTGAACTGAAGCAGAATTTCCAAGCCTTCTGCCAAGGATTGCTCCTCAACAAGTGTTGGAGTATTGATTTTGATTTCACTCATCAATAAAATACTCCATTGCAATTCCTACATCGTGTAATATAAAACTTTAAGATTTCCCCCAAAAAAGTAAGTAATGCTGCAAGGATACAGTGAAAACTGACACATTTTCTTCCTGTCTTGCTAACACTGCTGGGATAGAGGTAAATGAGTTATTTCTGCCCCCACTTGCACAGCTGCAGACAGGACTGAGGCTCACCCTGTCTCCTTGTGTGAAATACAAAGCTGTGTTTCGTGTCAGGTACACACAGGCAATGTGTGTATTTGTGATTGTGATGTGTGTGGAGACAAACCATGGAACAGTTACAAATTTTAATAATAACTGAGGAAAGTAAAGCATGGAAGAAGGCCTTTGAACCTGTCTTTTGTTTGCAATCAACCTTAGTTGATTTAGGAGCATTTGAATTAAAGAGTTAAGGATGTTGCTCTTTGCTTGTAGTTAAGCCTAAAGAGTAATGCAATAACAACCTTCTGAAGTATAATTTTAGAATATTGCTTGTATCCTTGAAACTATAGCTTTGGAATGTTTATAAAGGAAATATGCTTTTCTTACACCTTAACAACCAGAGAAAAGCAGCTTGAGAAAGGACGATAAACATCACCTCAAGCGTTTATGGTTTTGACCAAGGGAAGCTGGACATCACTGTTATGAGATTTATAGTCCTTGTAATTGAAAGGTGGACCCACATCTGGGGAGCTGGACTTCACTAGATGGGACTTGTCTTTCTCCTTTTGGAAACCAGACCCCCACCATCTGGGATACTCCTTTTGGGATACATCCTGAGAAAAACTAAATCACAATTGCGTATAGAATTGTGACTGTGTAAAAATTAGGAAATAAAAACTGCTGGTGAGTAAAAATTGGAATAGAAACTGCTGAGAAAGCTGATGAGGACCCCTATAAATACCTGTAAGCCTTAACTATCAGTGTGCAGGTGGAGGGAAAACTTCCCCCACTGTACACAGCACTGTATTGCTCAGACTTTACCATATTAATTAATAAATTGATTGCTGCTTGAACATTGGCCTAGTCAAGCTTCTTATTCATAACACTTGGGACCCCTCCAACATGAACCAAAGGCTCTCTGCAGCCACAGGAGCCTGCACAGCCTCAGCTCAGACAGCCTCAGCTCATCCTAAACCATCCTTTCCATCTGCTAAAAACAATGTAGGAGTTCCTTCAGACTCAGGCAAGATGAGAACTACACCAACCATGGATGTGTACAAGTCCAGATAAATGCCCACATTTTCCTCACCAAAACAGGGGGATTCAAAGCACAGGAGCTCTCCCTTACCATGTTTAATGCACACATTTAAAATACTCTCATTTATAAAACCTGCTTCCAGGAATACTTGCAGTGCTTGCAGTTCACACACTACCACAGGCAGGCAGGGGAATATTTCAGAAATCATTAAATTTAACAAGACTGCTCCAAGCAGACAGACAGCAGCACTGACAAACCTGTAATGGGTTTGAGGTGCCAGTGGAGCCACAGGAGCAAAGCCAGGCTAATCAGGGTGGTTTGGGCACACAGCCTTACCCACACACAGCAGAGTCTGCCTCCACTGAGAGCTCTCTCTACTGCAGCCCCATCAATGAAAAAAGAAACAACCCTCTTTCTCCTACAAAGGCTGCTCTGCTATATTAAGATGTGATCAAATGCAAAAATAAGTCTCAAAGAGAGTGCTGGCAGAAAAGGGATTTTGGAGGTGTCAAATATGCAGCACTACACTTGGTGGCACCACTCCCTATGGATGTGAGTTAAACCACAAACAGCCCCAGCCCACCCAACACACCACAGGACACAAAACTGACTTGATTTTTTTATAATTTACGAAATTAAAACACACTTTAAACTTGCTTCTAAGCTAGGTTTAGTCCTAGAGTCCAAACCACAAGACAGCAGGGATGTCCACGCTTTAATGAGGCCAAGTACTAGAAGCATTTTCAGCTCTCCAAAAGAACCAAATAAATTGTTCAAGAAGCTCTTAAAAAAAAAAAAACAACTCAGCTTCTAGCAAAAATAATTATAGACAAGTCAGTGTGACACAAAAAGTAAATCTCTCCTCTTGTACATTGTCTCAAAAAAGAATTAGTATGTTTTCCCTTAAATGAAAATATAACAGCTGCTGACACTCTGATTATTAGCTTTCTGTACCAAGTGGACAGCACTGAGACAGTAAATCAAGATGAACATAATACACCAATTTATTCAGCAAAGCCAAATATTTGAGCAAGCACACACTGAAATTTAATCAAGCAAGAATCACCTGGGAAATCCTACCCTGTGCATCAGCTACCTCCAAATAAATCCTAAAATATACATGTATGTGTAAAATACACACAGAGGAAAATGTGACAGTACAAACAGGTTTTGCATTAGGGTTGATGTGTGCAGAGAGGATTTAAACAAACACACAGACACAATTATTACATGATGTCCTGGTGCAAATCCAGCAGAAGGCAACAATAATGAAGGGATTGGAGCACCTGACACACGGGGAGAGCTGGGAAAGCTCAGCCTCAGGAAGGTTCATGTGGATTATCCATGTCCATGGGAAGGAATGAAGGAGATGCCCAGAGAAGCTGGAGCTGCCCCTGGATCCTTGGAGTGTCCCAGGCCAGGTTGGACAGGGCTGGGAGCAGCCTGGGACAGTGGAAGGTGTCCCTGCCATGGCAGGGGTGGAATGAGGTCTTTAAGGTCCCTTCCAACCCAAACCATTCCATGATCTCTTCTTCCAAGGAAGAGCTGGCACCACTCAGTGTTCCTGAGGTTTTTGGAAGGTGAACAAGAAGTAACTCCACTGATTTTATTGAATACATGTTCATGGATGACAGCCAAGGTCTAAACAAACCTTTTTGAGAAGTTATCCTTTGATGCTAGTGAGAAATAGGAGCCAACCTGAAAACACACATCCCCATGCCACCTTACATCAGGAGATCCTCAAATAATTCCCCAGTGTTCACTGAGCACCCCCAAACTTCTGAGAGATAGAAAAGAAACAAGGATGGTCCTTACAACAGACTCATGTGAGACATGGAAAAAATTCATTTGCTCAAGGTTATCAAACAAGATGGGAACAGAGTTTGGACCAGGGAAGCTGAGCCTCCAAATCCCTGATCTAAGGATTTGGTATTTTCAGGGTCCCCTATGGCAGGAAGAAATTATCAGGAAGGAAATGACGAATCTGACTCCCTGTTCTTAGGAGGCTGTTATGTTATGTTATGCTGTACTAAAACTATACAAAATAATAGAGACAGGATAGACAGAAGGCTTAACAAGATATTAATGAAAACTCGTGACTGACTCCTCAGAGTCTGACACAGCTGGCTGTGATTGGCCATTAAGTAAAAACAATTCACATGTTGGATAAACAATCTCCAACTACATTCTAAAGCAACGAAACACAAGAGAAGCAATAAAATAATTATTGTTTTGATTTTCTCTGAGGCTTCTCAGCTTCCCAAGCGTAAAAATCCTAACAAAGAGATTTTTCAAAAACTATGACAGTAACACTAACACAATACCAAATTCCACCTCCTCTCTAATGGAGCATCCCCAGTGCAACAATTCCTGGGATTATGAAGAGTGCTGTGAAGGGAGCCCAGCTCTCACACACTGCACGATTTCAGTGCAACATTCACTGGGCTGCCTTGCCCCCAAGGAAAGCTGAAGTTAGCATAAAAAGGCAAGATTTCATTCTCACCTGTGAGAAAACCAAATACAAGTGTGGTGAGTCAGAGTACTTTGATTTTCCTGGTAAACCAGGAGCAGACAGAGAGCTGTGATATCCTTTAGTCTGAAAGAATTAATTAACAGTGCAGTATCATCAGGGGCTGGGGGAGGGGAACCTTGATTCATGTTCATCTTTAAATACATTTTCTTTAAATAATTTCCTTGTGCAATTACTGATATATTACAGATAATGTTCTTGTACTCGATTTGCCTTGCTGTAAAACAGCAACATAAACATTTTCCTCCTCCCTAATATCTTTGGAATCAAAGTTATCATCTGATGAGAGGTATCCAGGGGAACAGTATTCAATACAACAAATAATTTTTCATTGGTATTTATTTCCTCTTTAAAATATTAAAGTGCAAGGAAGGGAGTAAAAAGAGCCAAGGTCAATTCATACATAAATATTTAGCTTGGAGATGCAGTTCCTGCTTCCATTACTTTGTACTCTTTTATTACTGTGTCCTAAGGACATGTACTGCCAGTAAACTGCAGTTTAAGTTTCCAGGCTTTTATTTTGTACTGAGTTCCCATAAAAGAGAAATTCCAAGTTCCATCTATTCCTGAACAATTAGCTAAATTCCTGTTCTGACAGACAGGCTAAGAAGTGGCAGCCCTGTCCCCCTGCATGAATTCCATGCCACTGGAATCTCTCTCCATGACAAAGAGAAAACGGAAATTTTGCAAAAAGCAAACTTCTTAATCCCACCATGCTTCTCACAGATTTTTACAACTTGCCACAAGCTTCTCCCACAACGCTGAATCATGGAATTGTTTAGGCTGGAAAATACTTCTAAAATCATTGAGTCATACTGTTAACCCAGCACTGACCAAGCCACCTCTAAACCAAGTCCCCAAATGCCACATCCACACACCTTTTCATTTCCCCCATGGATGGTGACTCCACCACTGCCCTGGGCAGCTGCACCAGTGTTTGACAACCCTTTCCATGAAGAAATTTTCCTTAATCTCCAGACTAAACCTCCCCTGGCCCAGTCTGAGGCCTTCCCCTCTGCTCCTGTCCCTGTTCCCTGGAGCAGAGCCCAACCTGTGGCTGTCCCCTCCTGTCAGGAGCTGTGCAGAGCCACAAGGTGCCCCCTGAGCCTCCTTTTCTCCAGGCTCAGCCCCTTCCCAGCTCCCTCAGCCACTCCTGATGCTCCATTCCCTTCCCTGGACACTCTCCAGGTCTTTGTCACAAGGCCCCAAAACCAACCCCAGGATTCGAGGTGGGGCCTCACCAAAGCCCAGCACATGGGGACAATCCCTGCCCTGGTCCTGCTGGACTTTTCAGAGGTTTCAAGATCCTTGGTGAGCATTGCATTCTCAACAGAACGCTCCAGGAGGCTGTCCCTTCCTGTCAGGAGTTGCGCACGGCCGCAAGGTCCCCCCTGAGCCTCCTTTTCTCCAGCCTGAGCCCCTTCCCAGCTCCCTCAGCCCCTCTTGGTGCTCCACTCCCTTCCCTGGACATTCTCCAGCCCCTCCAGGCCTTTGTCACAAGGCCCCAGAATCAGAGGTGGGGTCTCACCAGTGCCCCGCACAGAAGGACAATCCCTGCCCTGGTCCAGCTGGGTTTTTCAGAGGTTTCAAGACCCTTGGTGAGCATTGCAGAAATCTCCAGCAGGCAGCAGCCCTGAAGTGAAGCACTCACAGCTGGGTGGGATGAGCCCAAGGAGGAGAAAAGCAAAGCCCAGCAGCACAGGAAGATCCCCCCCCAGCAGGGCTTCCCTCCCTGCACCCCCAGCTTGGCATGAACCACCATTCTCCTGTCTGAGCTCCTTTCCCAGCTCCCTCAGCCCTTCTTGGTGCTCCATTCCCTTCCCTGGACACTCTCCAGGTCTTTGGCACAAGGCCCCAGAACCAACCCCAGGATTCGAGGTGGGGCCTCACCAAAGCCCAGCACATGGGGACAATCCCTGCCCTGGTCCTGCTGGGTTTTTCAGACGTTTCAAGACCCTTGCTGAGCATTGTCTGAATCCCTTGCCAGCTCCCTCAGCCCCTCCTGGTGCTCCATTCCCTTCCCTGGACACTTTCCAGCCCCTCCAGCTCTTTGTTACAAGGCCCCAGAAGCAGAGGTGGGGTCTCACTAGTGCCCAGCACAGGGGGGCAATCCCTGCCCTGGTCCTGCTGGGTTTTTCAGAGGTTTCAAGATCCTTGGTGAGCATTGCATTCTCAACAGAACTCTCCAGGAGGCTGTCCCTTCCTGTCAGGAGTTGCGCACAGCCGCAAGGTCACCCCTGAGCCTCCTTTTCTCCAGTCTGAGCCCCTTCCCAGCTCCCTCAGCCCCTCTTGGTGCTCCACTCCCTTCCCTGGACATTCTCCAGCCCCTCCAGGCCTTTGTCACAAGGCCCCAGAATCAGAGGTGGGGTCTCACCAGTGCCCAGCACAGGGGAACAATCCCTGCCCTGGTCCTCCTGGGTTTTTCAGAGACCCTTGGGTTTCAAGACCCTGCAGCTTGGCATGAACCACCATTCTCCTCTCTTCCCTTCATGAAAAAAACATGGGTGAAAGTCAAACTCAAGACCAAAGACTAAGAAAAATCTGCTAGAACATTTTTGTGAAAAATGCACGTATTTTATGATTGGCTTTTTGCAAATATTAAAATGAATATTATATGTGTTGTGTTGGAAAGTAATGCTGTATTAATTCTCTTAGGTAGTGTGTTAAATATAGTTTTAGATTATAAAAATGGTTAAAATAGAAATGATGCTGTATAGAATACTTTTTTTAAAGAAAGGACTCACAATGAGATAGCAGCCACAGGACACCTGAATCTTTCAGAGAAAGAGAATTTATTGCTCCATTATCAGAAGAAATGAACTTCTTCCCACCTTGAAGGTGCTGTTAGGATTCAGAGGAAGAAGCTGACACTGACCAGACAGAATTCTGTGTTTGAATGGAATTTATGCATCATGTATGAGGTGTATGAATATGCAACAGGCTGTTGCTTTTAAGGGTTAATCCTCTGTTATCATGGGTCCTTTTTCAGGCTCGTGCTGCCCAGAAAAAGGTACCCGGACTGTCCATAACTCTTTGTCTCTATTGTCTCATATTGTCTTAATTAAATTTGTCCAAATTATTATTACTCTAATTGTATTACTATTTTTGTAACCATTTTATTACTATTAAACTTTTAAAATTTTAAAAACAAGTGATTGGCGTTTTTCACATTTTTAACCACTGCTATCTTTTACCTTTTCACTTCTCCTAACAAAGTTGTCACAGTGGAAAATCTAGAGGTTTCCTAAATAACTCCAGTCACCCTGACAGCATCAGAACAGAAAGAGATCTGCAGATTTACTGGGCACATCCTTTGAGCACACAGATAAACACCTGCTGCTGTGCCACTATAAATTCCTAGAATATCATTTAACATGCATGGGCATTGCAGGAACACAGCAGGAATGAACAGCCACTAAATGCCTTGCAAAAGGAGAGAGCAGAGTAAGGAAAATGGGTTGGAAGCCTCAGGGCATAAAGAAAAAGGAAAGTTTGGAAAAAACTCATAATTTGTTCTCTTTAACTCTGTGGTAATATCAATGCTGAGAACAATAGCAAAAAAACAGGGTTGAAGCTAATTTTCAGAAGACATTAATTCCCTCAAGTTGACTGATAAATAACAGTGTTTTCTCTCCTCCTTTTTGTCTTTAATGGAATTCAAATGATTCCTTTTAATTGCAACAGTACTGATTTCCCCACCCAGCATTCTATACTCCAGTGAAGCACAGGGTGACCTTAATTGTGTACATGATGCTGATTTTGGTTCAAACAAGAAGTATTTGCACCACATAGAAAATACAAATTTAAACAAGCCCATAAAGGCTCAAATCCCAATTCATTGCAGTCCAACTGCTTCCTTGCAAGTCTAAACCACAATAAAATTCCTGGCAGCCCTTCATGATCACACAGGAGCTGCCTGCACAGCTCTAAGGACATGCACTACCAATAAAATACAGGTTAAGTTTCCAGGCTCCCATTTTGTCCTGAATTGTCATAAAAGAAAAATTTCCAGTGCTATCTAGTTCTGAGCAATTATCTAAGCCACCATCCTGACACAGACAGAGCCTGAGAAGTGACAGCTCTGCCTTCCTGCATGAATTAGGTGCCAGTGGAATTTAAATCTGTGACAGCTAAAAGCAAATCTATTAATTCCAGCACACTTCCCTTAAATTCCTGTGGCTTGTCAAGAGCTTCTTTCACTACATAGAACCACAAATTGTTTAGACTGGAACAGCATTTTACTCTGCCCAAATCCCCAAACTTCTGTTTATATCCCTGCTTTATCAATTCTGGAGTGATATAAAAAAGTTGAGGGTATTGCAGAATTACACAGAGAGCAGCAAAACCCCCCTGTACATCCATGCAGCCAAAAAGAGAAGCCCACAAATTCCCGACCACTCAGGTGATGGGCTTCCCTGCCACAAAGGCACACTAAGAAAAGAAAAATATTAACATCAATAAATAATCAAGCTTTCCCAAGGGTCTTAGCTGCACTAGTGGAAGGTTATCCACAAAACCCTGTGCCAATCCTCTTGCAGGTTTGACTGAAAAAATCACCTGAGCACACACTTCTGCCAAGGGACCTTTAGTTGTTTATGCAAAAGATGGATGGCCTGACTGGAGGGGCAGCTACTCAATATTTTGTTTTATTTTTACTGTTGGCTCTGTGGGCCCATGCATTATTTACTGCACGCTATGCAAACTGAGCTCCACAGAGAGAATTATTAATTTCCTCTCAGGTTTCCCCACAGCTATAGAATTTCTGGACTTTGACCAACATTCAGACACACTCACCACCCCACCTCAGAGTTCTGTGTTCAACCCTGTCTTTTCAAGCACTCAAAGATTGAGGATTAACCCACGTTAACATAATGTGATGTTCCCTGTGAAAAACGCCAATCACTTGTTTTTAAAATGTTAAATGTTTAATAGTAATTAAATGGTTATAAAATAATAATATAATTAGAGTAATAAAAAATTGGATAATTTGGATTAGGACAATATGAGACAATAAAAACAAAGAGTTATGGACAGTCTGGGTACCTCTTTCTGGGCAAAATAAGCCCGAAAAAGGACCCACGTTAACAGAGGATTAACCCTTAAAAACAACAGCCTGTTGCATATTCATACACCTCATACATGATGCCGAAATTCCATTCAAACACAGGATTCTGTCTGGTCAGTGTCAGCTTCTTCCTCTGAATCCTCACAGCATCTTCAGGACTGTGTGAGGCAGGAAGAAGTTCATTTCTTCTGATAATGGGGCAATAAATCCTCTTTCTCTGAAAAATTCAGGTGTCCTGTGGCTGCTATCTTGGAAGTCCTCTCTTTAAAAAAGGTATCTCTTTAAAAATCCTCTCTTGAAAAAATAGCATAGTTTCTATTTTAACATTATGTTATAACCTAAAACTATATTTAACACACTACTTAAGAAAATTAATACAGCATAACTTTCCAACATAACACATATAATATTCATTTGAATATTTACAAAAAGCCAATCATAAAATATGCATTTTTCACATTCCCCATTGGCAGCTCAGGGATTTTTAGGGTGCTCAGGGTCCTGCATGGACCCCTCACACAGGTGTGATGTGACACCTAAAGCCCTTTTTGGGGTCCCACCTCAGCCCCCCCAGGGTAAGAGCTGATGCTCCCCTGCCTCAGCTCTCCAACAATTCACCCACGAGCACTCAGGAATTCTGCTACAGAAATAAAGCATCACATGCCTAACACTCCTCCTCTCTCTGACTGGTACATTATGTGCTTCTTCAGCACCTACAAATCATAGATTGCACTTCTAATTGGGTTTTGTTTGGGCTGCTTTTCTGTTTGCTTGGGGGGTTTGGCTGAGGTTTTTTGTGGGGTTGGTTGTTTGTTTGGGGTGTGCTGTGCTGGTTGGGCTTTTAAATCCCACACTCACTATTTGCCCCCAGGCTAGATAAGGTGTAAATGCAGATTTGGGGGTGAGGGGGATTTGGAGGGGCACATGATTCAATCTTGCCTTTACCATGATGCTGTTGATATTTCACAGATAATCAGATTAATTAAGAAACAGCAGAGGAGCATTAGTATGTGTTATGACTTATGCTAAATACAGCACCATCACACTTTTTTTTTTTCCTCACTCTACCTCCTCTTCTGTTCCCTCTTCAACAGCATTATAATAAAGTCAGAAGTTTTAGAGGAAAAAAAGCCTGCAGTGGATTGTTCAATTTTTTGTCCTGTCTAAATTAAAGTGACTCAGACAGAATTGCCACCATTTCCTCTGGGACACAATGCCACAGCTTCATGGATCTGCAGTAAGATTTTCATAATGCCCAAAGTAATTATTTGCTTGTTTTTATCTCATTCTATTCCTTTCACTGTACATTAAATATTTCTCCCTTATTGCCCTTCCTTCCCTCTGAGGTACTCTCCCCTTCCCAGCTCCATTCTCAGTTAGAGATGCAGAAATTAAATGGATTTAGATACTGTAAATCTCTCTTCAAAGAGGAGAAACTGCTGTCACTTGTGTGTACTCTCAATATGTTAATTTGTCACCCCTGGAAATAAGAGGATGCTCAGGGGGAATATTCCAGGCAGAAAAAACATCCTGATATATACTTTTTAAAATACAAACACAGCAGGTGGCACATTCTGCCCTTAGTGCACTTGCTGCTTTTCAAACCCACGTTCAGTTTGATGCAAATATGCCACCAATTGCCAGTCAGTCCTCTCAAAAATCTCAGCATTAATCACCCCCAGATTCCTCTCCTCCACTCAAAAATCACTTTGTATATACCTTCGCTCTGCATTTACGTTGTAATACTACTCAGGATTTCTGCTAAATTTCTGTTTGAGACGCTCAATGCCGACTTTTTTTTTAAGAACTGAAAATTTGAAAGTTTACCATCACCAAGCAAAACTTACACAGGAACTACTTCTAAATGTTCTCAGTTTTAATAGAAATTGCATCAGAAGTCTGAATGTGATGAGTGATCCTTTTGTCATCCCCTATGAGGAAGAACTCTGTGGGTAATCCAGAATGGATAATCCAAATACTCTCCTGTATTTTCTGCAGCAATTCTAGCATGAATTACACTTGGCAAGCAGCATGATACGAGTTTGGGGTTTATTTGTTGTTAATGCTGCTGCTGTTTCGTGTTTTAAACATCTGCAAGTCACCCTGAAGTCAGTGACCACTGGGAATTACATTAAAGGACAGAAGGAAATTTAATATTTCTTTCACTGAAACATTCATTTATTGGGCATTCTGTTAGCAGTAGCAGCTCGTCAGCATGGAAGCAAAACCTCTTTAAAAATACAAACAAAACAAAAGCAAAACAAAAAAACCCCACACCATCAAAAAACCTACACCAAATAATCATACCAAAACCAGGAGTGATTCAATATAGACAACTGCCAAGTGACCTTCAGAAATCACCAATAAACATTCCAAAACTTTACTTCCCAGCCATTATCAGAAATGCTTTTGTATTATTACTAGAAAATCAAAGTGCAAGGGTAAAGCAGATGTCCAGTGCAGCTGTACTCTGTATGTTAATTTTTTTCACAATAAATATGGACAGAAATCTTAATAAACACATTATAGAACATGGAAATCTTTGGCAGATAGAAAAGCTTTATTATGAAAAATGCAAAGTTGAGTGTTTACTTTAAAATGGTTATTTTTGCTTGGTAAGTTCATTTAAGGACAATTAATTATACTTTCTTATTTTTGCAGGCTCTGGCCTTGGCAGTCTCCAGGGTTATCCCTGTGCCAACAGAGACACTGTGTTTATTTCCAAGCTTTCCACTTCTCTGATCATTCCTACCACGTGCTGATAGCTGTTAGTACATACACCATCTCCCATGTTTTAATCATAAAAATATTTACTGTTTGCGTAGGAAACCCTATCGCCAACAAAAAATTTATTCACGAAGCTGGGGAAATGTTTTGAACAACATTTGCATAGCAAAAAATCTCTTTTAAAATGAGATTTTTTTTTTTTCTGTTTTTGGAAACCTATTATTTTTTACTAGATCACACGGATTCATCCTCCCTGATGGAATATATTTGAAACTCAAGAACTGCGGGGAAGTGGCTGGTTTGGAGCAGCTTTTTTCAACAAAATAATTATTCAGGTTGGATTTACAGGAAATTACAAGTGGGTCTAGATTTAATTTATACAAACAAGTAAATTCTCAATTCCCACAAGGAAATAGGGGGTGCAATGCAGCATCCCTGGTAAGGACCAAATGCACTGTTTGTGCCATGGAGTCAGGGGATGCTGGCAGCCCTCCAGCCCTGCTCTCTGTACCTGCCTTGCCAGGCAGGAGAGCAGCAGAGGCCCCAGGGCACCTTCCAGAGAGGGAATGAGTCAGTGCTGGCACAGCAGCCACACCACAGGAGCTTCCAGCCACCCATCTGAAAGTCAAATCCATCAGCTGATTGTGCCCTGTGCAGCCAATGCAACACAAAAAATCTGTCTCAAGTGAAAGGCTCAAAACCAGATCTTGAAGGGAAGGGGCAAAGATGAGTGACTGGTTTTATTCAGGTGGGTGATAGCTCCTGAATGTTTAATTAGGGTTGGCTGCTGCACAGTTTGAGGCACATCTGGGCTGTCTGGCACAGGCTCTGACCCAGG
The DNA here is from genome assembly GCF_035770615.1 of Melospiza melodia melodia. NCBI lineage: Eukaryota > Metazoa > Chordata > Aves > Passeriformes > Passerellidae > Melospiza > Melospiza melodia. The sequence goes on along the minus strand of NC_086212.1, from coordinate 4,291,081 downwards.
CCCAGTGAGGCATATCCTGATCTATTGTAAGTGTAGGGCCAGTGATGAAGGAAGGAATGATGAGGAGGACTCCATGTTCTCAGAAAGTTAATTTATTACTTTATACCATTTATTAATTTATTACTATTATACTATATTATATTAAAGAACACTATACTATACTAAAGAATACAGAAAGGATACTGACTGAATGCTAAAAAGATAATAATGAAAACTGGTGACTCTCTCCAGAGCCCTGACACAGCTTGGCCCTGATTGGCCAAAGAGTGAAAACAACTCCCAGCAGAATGCAATGGAACAATCACCTGTGGGTAAACAATCTCCAAACACATTGCACATGTGAGCACAACACAGGAGAAGCAAATGAGATAAGAATTGTTTTCCTTTTCTCTGAGGCCTCTCTGTGCCCTTCACCTTCTCAGGAGACAAAACCTGGGCAAAGGAATCATGTCCAGGGAACGTGAATTCCACACTGATCAGCCACTGTGGGAGAGCCAGAGTGTAAATATAATAGGCTTTTCCTCTCACATGCTTATTCCTTCCCACTTCTGAAATCAAGTGTGCAACTGTAGTGTGAGCACACGAGCAGAACTATAAGATACCAGCTGAGCTGGAGGAGCAACAGGGAGAACTGCTGCTGGCATGGTTAAGGCTCTCAAAATATTAGCAACTGGCAAATATAACAGATAAATAGATGCTTTTCTAAGCAAAGCTAGAATGGGCTGCTGGTAAATTCAAAATATTCACATCAATTTGGTTTGTGAAGGGAGATACTCAATCAGTGGAATGAAAGACAAGAGCTAGGTGCTGTATGCCATGTTTCAGGCTAAGGAGCAAAATTTGCAGCCATGAGCTATCTCACAGTGACTCTGATGGACATTTAGCTAAAAGAAAGAGAGATTCTATCAGTGCCAGCCACCATCCCAGCCTGAGAGCATCCAGCAGCCCACTTCAGAGCTTTATTTTATGTCTGCTTCTTCACTGTTTCTGTTCTCTTTCAAAGAGAGACTTTCTCTCTCAAAGTCCCCTTTCCTCTTTCTCTTCCTACTGCTATAAATTTACCATATTCTCCTTCCCATCACACTCTTCATCACTAACCCCCACCAAACACCAGGATCCTGTGAGCTGCCACCCTTCTTGCTTGACTGTGGCACTGCTCACATTGCTGCTGCTGTTTCTGTTTCTCCCTTATACAACTGCAAAGAAAACATTCTTCAGGATATCAAAAACTCCAGTAATTTGTGACTCTAAAGCATTTAGCAGTTGGCTCTTCAAGGGTTCCAAAGGTACCACACAACAAAGCCGTCCCTTCAGGTTTAATAAACAATTAGGAGGGGAAAAGGAGTTTCTATTAAAGAGGCTCATTAGGAGAGGAGTTGGTACCATTGCAAAAGTGGCAATTGCCTCTCTGGGATGAGAAGGTAACAATGAGAAGGTCACAAGCACTTCTGCCCAGCCACTTGACAATCACACCCAAGCTAAAGACCAGAGAAAGCCCAGAACAGACTTTTTAGAGATATTCACCTTTTTTAAACAGGTGGGTGTGAATGGAAAACACCAGAAATAGCTCATTATTGTTTATTTTGGTGCTTAAGAACAAAGTAGTAAAAAATTCTTGGTACCAGCCAAGAATAACCAGAGTTACACAGACAGCCTCTTGCCTCAGCTGGTTGGGTTTTTTTTTTTAATCTACCTCTCAGCCACACATCTCTGTAGAAACATCAAAACCACAAAATATTTCCCTGAGAAATGACTGACTGTGGTAGAAACACACTGCACTTTACACTTTCAGCAGCAACTGTTCCCATTAGAGCACTGAATTCCCACCTAGGAATGCAGAATGAGATTTGGGCTGCCCCCACCTAAGTGGGTACATGTTGACAGCAAATCCCTTTTCTGGAGGAACGAACCATCAAGCTCAGCAGCTTCCCATCCTGCTGACAGAAGTGCTCTTCTGCTTATCCAGCAAATGCTGCTGCACTTCCAGTAAACATTTCTAAAGGAAGAAAGGCCCATTATAGAGCAGTCAGATTGCTTTAATTCCCTTCTTCCTCCCCTGCTTTGTGCCCTACTTCTACTAGTTGGTCACAATCACACACTGCTTTTCACTCCTACAAATCATCATTATCTTCTCAAATAAACAAAACCACGTGGCACCACTACCATCCCCGACTCCACACTTTGCCATTAAATAAAAGACCCTGAAAGCTCACTTCAAAGTTGGTATATTTGCTTATTTAGGATTTCTTTTCTCCCCTCTGCTATTGAGGGTTGATCTTTGAGTCAGTAATAAGGGGAAGAAGATTCACACATGTTCAGATTAAGGTAGCCGCAACAAATTCAGCAATGCTGGAGTCAAAAGCAAAATATTCCAATAAAACATCCCCAGCACAGCCTGAAGCCCTACTTTTGCTCACACAGGTAATGATACTTTCCTCAAATTCAAAAGAGGGAAGGATTGATTTTCAACAACAAAAAAAAAAAATGGATAAACTCTGGCTGAAGCGGTGAAGTGGTAATACTCCTGATTTTGTTGTTCTTTACAGCATTGCAGAGGAGAAGAGTGGAGCAGCCCTCCTTCACTCCACAGCTGAATTCACAGCCAGGAGCTGCTTCCCAGTGATTCAACACAGTCACTACCAGGAAGGAAGCTGAGATTGACAAGGATATATGTGGAAAAAAAAAAAGTGATAAACTCTGTTTCCTCTGCAAAGCCAGATCTGAAGCCGTTTCAGCTAAGCAAACATGAGATGTGGGACACTTTGAGCACTTCCAGCACAAAGGGAGCAGCATGGCTGAACAAAGAGCTTTGCGTAAGCGGAGGTCGCTCAGGCTGCAGCACTGATCTGTGCCCACACAACATCATCAGCTGTCAAACCCCACAGCCTTCCTCAGAGATGAACTCAAAAATATCAAGGAACAAGAGCCAGGTCCTATCCTCCCAAAATTCATAAGCAGCTCAATCATTCTTCAGCTACATGAGCAGCACAGCTTCAAACAGCAGCAGAATTCACCAAGTCGGTTTGAATTCCCAAGGCTGGAGTCCCAGGGGGATCCAGCTGGAGAAAAGGAATCAAGCAACTGGCCTTGGATTGATTTACAAGCACTACTTAAAAGAAAACAAGATAACCAGAGGAGACCAAGCACTATGTAGGTTCTTTCTTCCTGGGGTTTCTTGTCCTGTTTTACCAGGACTTCCTAGAATTACATCATCTTTAACTGGGGCATTGAACAACACCTTAGCAGCTTTTCTTCTCCAGAGATCCTTTTTTCTTTAGCTGAAATTTCCTTCTTATCAGCATTTTCCTCTGGAATGTGCAATGTCCTGCCATCCAGTTTACAAAGCATTTGACATCTCTGAACTGCAGTGATAGATGGGATGTATTTATTGGATATTAAAAAACAAGCAGGACTGATTAAATGATGCATAGTCTGATTAAGACAGTAATTGTCTCCTTTACCATGAAGATGCATGATCTTTAGAGCTCACAATAATGAACCCTTTTTGTTATGTAATGACAAGTGCACAGAAAAATAGGACCAGGCTGTGAGAAGTCCTCACTGATGCCATCAACAACATCCACCACTTTTGCGTGCCTGCTCTTTTTCTCTGGTTCTGCCTGGAATGGCATTCAAAGCAAGGGACAGCACCAGGCCAGGAAGGTGGCAGGGTAAGAGGTAGGTAAGGATGTCTCAAAAATAAGCAGAGACCACCTAAATGAAGGTACATCCAGCACAAACAGGGGACAGCACCAGCTAAAGAAAAATAGGAAAACTAGGAACAGTGAGTGGTATAAAAAAAGTGACTCCAGGCCAAATACATTGGCTTCAATGAGCCAAGTAATGCTGCTCCATAAAACGTTCCAGAAATACCACAAGAGCCATATACCACCTTCTTATCAAGAATATGAGCACGGAGCCAAGGAATGGCAACCCACAAGCCCTTCCCCAGGGGAGTGGAGCCCTCTGCTACTGAGGCAAGGGGAGACACAGAAGGTTTCCTGCTTCACAGATGGAGACCTGGACTACAACTTGTTCACAGCAGCAGGTGACCCCTGCATGCTGCTGCTCTTTCAAATTCATGTAAGGGAAGTCTCATCTATGGATGTTCCTACGAGCATTTTTTTGGAAGCTCAGTTACATTTTTAATCTGTGCCTTACAAGACAGCAAGGAAACAGACTGCAGCAGTTTCCATAAAAAATTAAGGGATGTCTCTCTAGAAAGACAGAGGGCTTTTTATATAGCAATGCACACACACACACACATCCTGCTGCTCATCACCCAAACACCGTAAGGGTTTCTGGGGATGTCAACCAGGCTGCAGGATTTCTGTGGGAAAGCAGAAATATTATCACTCTCATCACTGAGCAAAGCCATGTATTCAATCAGATTTTGGTAGGTTGATTTCAGACAACATCTGCTATTTTTATTCTTTTTCTTAATTAGGGCCACATTTAATCAGTCTCAAATTTGCCTGTTGCCAAAATATTTAAGTTCCAATGCACACCTCTCCATTGTACAGTCAGTATTTCCCATTCAGGCAAAGAACAATACCTGCCAATACACATTTGTGCACCTCACTTATAAAATCACAATGAAAATTACCTGAGGCATAAAACAACTATTATGATAAATAATGAGCTTTAAAAAACCCACACCATACACATAGAGAGAATCAGAGACACTGATCCTTCTGTGCTGAACGTTATTCAAGAGGATTGTCAGAGCAATGCTGAGCAGATCAATTTATTTCTCTTTCTTCTCTCCACTTAACTGGATTTCATGTACAAAAGTAATTGTTCCTATAAGAAACAACCCTTGTCCGTGGCTTTCGAGGTTCAAAGCCTCAGACCTACATCTTTACTACTATTCGGGTTTCCATGGCAACAGATGATGGTGCCTTCTGAAAAAAAAAAATATACTTTAATATTCTACAGTAAGTGCCCCAAATCATTCCCGTAATATTAATGAAAACTGGAGCACGTGGGCCTGCACGCAGAGCATAACAGACTTTAAAAGTACAATTAAACAAGAGAAGCAGAGCTTAGGGACTTGGATGGTTAAAAAGGGCTCTGCATTTGTAAAAGAGAAGGATTATCCCTCAGAGATTCACAGACGCCTTTATACACACAGTGACCTTTCGTTGCCGCTGTCGAAAGAGGCAGTTTCACAACACCACCTTCTTAGGATTAATTGTTTATGTATTAGAAAACAAATCGAGCCAGCCGGGGATAAAAATAAAGTGGAATTGTGGCGCTAACAGCTCCCCAGAGGGAGAGAAAAGTGATTATTGAGTTAAATGGCTGCATTGTTAACAACTGCCACACAGAGCAGCTCGCTCAGAAAGGCCCGTTTTTCACCGCCAATTTACTGACAGCAAAACCTCAGCAAATGAACTCCTACTAAATCAAGGCTTCCCCCAAAAAATTTCCTCGCAGTTTGCTCCCTTTTCATCTTCTCTCCCGGCTGGACGAGCCCTGTGTAATGAACTCCCAGCAGCCTCAAGTTCGCGATGTGGCAGCGGCCCTTGGGAGGGTTCAAGCTCTGCCATCAAAGCAAGGAGCAGGACAGGGGGGAAATTAAATTAAGCGCTGCCATCAGAAGAAAAACAAGTGTTAAATAATCTGGTGTGCGGGTCAACAGCCCCCATGTAAACCCTCTGTCCTACTTTCCCCACCGGATGCTTTTTCACAGCTGCAAATGACTTTAATCTTTCTATTTATCCCCCCTGTTGTGTTAACAATCCTCACAAAACAGACAATAGCAAAGTGTGCGGCAACTGCAGGAATACCCCACATGTTCTGGTGAGAGAAAAAACGCACACGGACTTTCAGGAAAACTTCCCTGTAAGTAATGCTGCCCCAAAATCCTGAAAGAACTGGGTACTGCTATCATTACCTGGTGCTGTTTCTGTGTCTGGCACGGAAAAGTAAAGCATTTAAATTAGCAGCTGACCCTAAAGCTGACAAAAAGTTTAGAACGTCGAAAAGCATATGTTGAGTTACAAATAAATACAGAGACTGCAGGGAAGGGGAAGTAATTGCTGGGGGAAAGAGTTATAAATAGAGTGATGGAGAAATTGCATAAAGAAATGAGTGGTACCCAGCTCCCTCAGGATGAAATGAGGTATTCCAGGGAGAAACCAAGAGCATTCTGCTGTCTCTTTGTAGTATTCCTAATTTTACGTGTGGAATAACACAAAGCAGCAGCAGCTGTGCAAATCGGGTAAGAACTGACTACATTTCCTCTTGACTTGTGCCTTTCCTATTTCCTAGTCCAGCGATCACTTAAGAAAAATAAGTTTAAAAAAAATAATAACAGCCAACAACTTGCACAGCGATTTTTCGGGATGTTTAACAAAAGGCTGCTGTATAAACGCAGTAGTCTTTGAAAAATAATCGGAGACGGGAGGTATTTGCATCCTAAAAGTTATGGAGAGAGCACCACCTGATGGAAGACGTGGAAAGACACCGATGACATTAACTGGAGCCACTCCAAACTTCACGGAATTTTCAGGGACAAAGTGAACCTGCAAAATTTTGCTTTTTACCATTCAAAAAAATTTTTTAAAATCACCTACAGGGACACAGTCCAGACCAGTACGCTTCACAGCAGATATTTATTTTAAGAGTAGAAAGCTTTCTCCTCATTTCAGTCCCACAAGCAGCTCAGAAACAGTTATTAAAATCAGTGCCTCTTACTTTGCATGGCAGGATGCACACTCAAATAGGAGGGAGAAGGGGATTCTAATGATTTTTTTAAAACCCTCACAGTTACTATTTCCACTGAGCTGATAATTAAAATATTTCATGGTTGTCCTAAAAATAATTGAAATATGTTAAATCTTCATGCGTTTAGCTCATATTACATTATCTCCCTCAAATACAAAGTGCCTTCTGCCCCCTTAAAACTTTGCTATTTTCCCAGAACACTCTTCTTTCCAAGCATCTGGCTAAATGATTCATCAAAAGCCCGGGATCTAATCACAATTGATATGACAAGTGTCAAGAACACGAAAAACAGTTGGAAGGGAGAGAAAAGAAGGGAGGGGGGGGGGAAATAAATAGCTCCACATATTGCTTACTCAAGGAAGCAGTTATTTAACTAGGTTAGATCTCCCAGCCTCTCTAATAAATCTGTGCTTTGTGCAGTTGCCTAGCAATGTACACACGATCCCGGTGGTGTCAGAGGCAGCCGGGTTGGTGACAGCACCTCCAGCCAGCCCGGTCCCTGAGCCCAGGGGTTCGGGGGAAGGTGGGCACGGAGCTCAGCATCCCCGACACGCCACTGCTGCTGCTCTGAAACGGCGAGACACAGTCACCCGAGCTGCTGCTTCCAGTCACAAAAACCTTCTTGTGTTTGAGATGAACTCAACTTAGTTTCGTGCCTCCAGCACGCCCAAGTCAAGGAGATGTATCCCTATTTAGTTAAGCAACATAACACAGGGAAATTTTAGTCGTCTTAAACATACAGATTGTTTTAAAATACTTTTTTTTCCCCTAAGTCAAGAGAGAAGAAAGCTATAACTGCTTATCTTTTAGTATAAGCACAAACTGCAGTGAGAAAATGAATGTATTGCAAGATCCAGGATAAAAACAAGACCCATGTAGCTTTGGATTACCTATAAAATAGCACAGGAGGAGAAAGCCAGCTCTATAAGCACCTGTCATCCTCAAGTCATTCAAACTATGCCTAAAGGAACTCGTAGGAGTGGGAAAATAGCCGGCTACTATTACTGTACACATGCCAGGGAGCAAAGTACTCCTAAACATCAGCGACAGACAAAGTGACAATTGGGAAGGAGCCCCCCGAGAAAGTTCCTGGAGCTGTGACATGCAAGTGCTCAAACAGCTGCCACTAAACTTCCCAGGGCAAGCCCAGACCCCTTCCTTCCCCTGGCCGGAGGGGAAAGGCAGCGGCTCCACATCCCGCAGGAGCCAACTCCTGCCTGGGGCTCGCAAACCACCAAAATCCGCCTCGCGTGTCGCGAATCCCAGAATAAAGGCGACGCTGCCATAAAGGCGACGCTGTCACCTCTTGCCACACGCAACTTGGGCAGGAGCGAGCCCTCCCCGGCCCCAGCCCCGGCGGGGCAGAGCCCCTCGCATCCCGGCTACCGAGGCTGCTCGCTGCCGCTGGCCAGCGCCTTCCGCGGCGCCTCCATCCCCGGGATGGCACCGGGAGCTCCCTGCGAGGCCGCGGGGCTGGAGCGCGGAGTTCGGGCTGCCGGGAGAGCCACCCGAGGGATGCAGGAGCGGGGGCATCACTCACCTGGGAAAACCTGTCCGTCCGCCCTGGGTAAGAGCTGCAGGAAAAAGACGATCGCGGCCACGCCGGTCATCCTTCCCCGGAGTTCACCTGCCCTCCGCGCTGCCGCGGAGCCGCTGCGTGCCCGCCGCTATCCCCCGCATTGGTGGCCGTGCGCGGCGGCGGCCCCGGCAGCCGGAGCCGCGGTGCGCTCGGAGCGGCGGGGGGCGGGCTGGAGGCGCCCCCCGAGCCGAGCCCAGCGCCGGCCGCGCCCCGCTGCCCCCCGGGGAGCCGCTCGCTGCCGAGCGGAGCGCGGCTTTGGGGGTGCTCGGCGCTTTATTCAAGGCCGGGCGATCGCTCGCACAGCGCCCCGCGGTAGCGGCTGGAGCGCAGCATCGCGCGGCGCAGGCAGGTTTGCTGCCACTGCCCTGGCAGCGAGGGGCTGGCGTTAAACGGAGGGCTGGGATTGGGGGTGGGATTGGGGCCGGCAGCGGCGCGGGGATGGGATGGGATGGAGGGAGCGACCCTCTGCTGGAGCCAAGGAGGAGATAGGCACCCCTCCACCACCCCCCGAGCCCTGCTGTTTGATGGGGCGGCTGCTACGAGCGGCTCACGGGCACCTACAGCTGAAAATAGTCATTTGCATCCTTATTCACTTTACTTTCGGGAGTTCGCTGCTGAACAGCGAGGCACACCGCGCCCTGCGCACTCCTCCTAGGGCTCAGGCACAGGCAGGGAGACGATTCCGAGTGCAATTCTAAGAATCGCTGTCCACAGGTAACTTCTTGACCCAAAATGATAAGGGAGAAAGTGGGAAGGGGTGGGGGGGTAGGGGGGTGGAACACCTAAGGCCTTGAATAGGACTGATCAGTCTGGATCAGTCACCTGGGCTGGATTCGCACAGGAAAAGGAGAGGAAAAGGACAGAGCACCTGTGCGGCCGGGGATTGCAGCGGGGCAGGCGGGCTGGCACTGCCGGTGGCAGCCGAGCCCCGCTCCCGCCCGGCCCCGCTCCCTTCCCCGCCCGGCCCCGCTCCCTTCCCGCGGCTCCCCTGGCCCTGGTTCCCGCCCGGCCCCGCTCCCTTCCCGCCGCTCCCCGGCCCCGCTGTGGTTCCGGCGCGGCCGGGCCCGAAGGGGGCGGTGTTGGACCGGCGGCGGCTGCGGCGCTCCCGGGGCTGCCCCGGGCACGGGCAGCGCTCCCCCTCCCAAGCCCCGCTCTGTGTTTGAAACAAGCGCCTGGCGATTCGTTTCAAGTACTACGAGAGCGCCGGAGACTTGGAATTACGGGAGTAGTACCGGTGATATTTTTGCCCGACGTCCGGGAGAAGTGATGCATCTGACTTCATTGATATCAGAAGGCTAATTAATTACTTTATTATACTACATTAGTCTATATTATATTACACTATAATACATTACATCTAAACTGAATCTGCACAAGCACCCAACTCACCTGCCCAGAATCCTGTGACTGCCTGCTGACCCACAGTCTGCACACATCTGGCCCTGACAGGCCAAGGAAACAAAGCACCATCACTGTGGGTAAACAATCTCCACATTGCATTCTGCTTTGGCTCAACACAGGAGCAGCAAATGAGATAAGGATTGTTTTGATCATTCTTTTCTCTGCCTCTCTCAGGTCCAGAGAATGTGAATCCCACAGAGTATGGAAGTTTGTTAGGGGCTGTGATGTCCTCAGGACTCAGCCTGGTGGGATAATCAGAAATTTCTTCACTGAAAGAGTGGTCAAGCACTGGAAGAGGTTGGCTTGGGGAGATTTAAAAGGCAGGTGGATGTGGCATTTGGGTTATGGGTTGGTGGTGGGCTTGGCACTGCTGGCTCAATGATCTTAAAGGTCTTTTCCAACCTGAACTATGCTATGGTTCTGGAGTAACCACTGAAGAATTGCACATTGCAGTCCTTCACTGCAAGAGCACCACCCTGGGAACCAACAGACAGCATCAGCTTGCTATACAGCAAATACTCCCCCTCAGCTGTTCACAGCCTGAGCCAGAAATGAGCTTGAGAGGTCCCTGTACCTCAACAGAGAAAGGTTTGTGTTGGAAGAGCCTTACAGACCATCCAGTGCCACCCCTGCCATGGGCAGGGACACCTTCCACTGTCCCAGGCTGCTCCAAGCCTGGCCTCAGACACTTCCAGATATCAGGGGCAGCCACAGCTTCCCTGGGAACCAAATCCTATGCCCAGCCCTAAAACCCCTCCAGCCAGTGATGTGTGACCTTCTCTTTAGGTGTCAGCATCACCTCAGGAATTAAGGCACACCTCTATCTTTCATTCAGCACAAGGACAATCACAAACCAGTACAATTGTAGATGAAGGGAGAAAAGAGAACAGAACAACAACAAGAAAACCTCCTCACTAAATAATCTGCTAGGCAGCAGAAAGGATCCAGCCAGCACAGCAGACATAGAAACCACTGGAATAATAATAATATATAATTCTTAGATCAGTGCAAATTGCCTGGGCAATAAGAACAAAGTCTTGAAACACAGGGATGGTGCTGGTAAGAAATTAATAAAACAGCAGCAAAGAACAGCTGTAAAAACAAACTCTAAATAAAGTTGTTTTCATATTAACTGAAGAAAAGGGAAGAAACAGAAGCAAGTCTGGCATTCATGTTCAGAATGACAAAAAAAATTGGTAAACTAAGTGACTTCCTGAGGTCCAAGGAGCTCAGGGAGTGAAAAGGAGAGAAACAATACTTCTTACAGTGCAGCTTTTCAAACTAAGAATTCTGCATCATAAGCAAGGTGAAGAAGGGTGGAAGGGAAAATCTGGATAGAGAAGAAAGGTTAGAAATAAATTGCCTACAAGAATCTAGGAAAAAACTGACAAGAGACAACTGTCTTGGACATCAAATAGTGCAAAGGCAAACATTAGGCTGGACTAAAATCAGGCTAAAACTTTATGGAGGATTGTCTGAACTCAAAGTCTTGTAAGAAAGGAAAACAAAAAATATAAGATGCAGGATGACTGCAGCAAGAACAGGATAAATTAAAATTAGGCAGATGTAAGCACAAAATCCCAAAGTCTGAAATTATTTCAGTTAATGGCAAAGTCAATAGATATTTGTAACCCAGGAGGATTGAAATAGTCTTCCAGACAACAGCAACATCTTTGAGGACTAGATATATAGTGGTGGGATGAAATCCAGCTATTAAAAGAAGTTGTAAGGCTGGAGAAGGGAAATGAGAAAACATGCTGCAGATAAGGAATGTGTAATTTAAAAATAAAGAGCCGAGCCATCAGTATAACTCATTTACAGCTAAGGGAGCTCCTGAAATTCAAACAGAGCCATAATGTTGGTTCATAAACCATCAAGCAAGACAGGGACAAGTTGTGCTCTACAACTCAGGTGTTCACAAAGCAGTGATGCACACAAAAGCTTTTATAATAGGTGGCTTTGGAGCTGGCATGAAGAATTAAAACCCCTACAAAAAAATTTGTTAGACTTCTACATTTCAAGGCTAGTATGTATTACATGGTATTATTTACTGAAAATGGTAAAGAAAAGTTCTAAGTCTGATCTCATCCTGGTGTACAACACCACAGCTGATTTTGCTGTTACTAATAACTCTCAAGTGGCTTAAAAAAAGACAACATTGACATACTCTGAAGATTTCTTGAGCTTGTTGCCTGAGGCTTCTTGACTCTGTAAAACTGTTCCTTCACTGGGTCAGATGAGACCAAAAAAAGGTAATTCTTTGGTTTCCAGGGACAATCTGTACCATTTGTGGTGGGGCCAATGAAGTGCTAAACAACTGAAGGCACTGTCACGTTAGGACAGCTGATGCATTTAGTCAAGGAAACACGTTAAACACAGTCAGCTCACAAAAACTGAAGCAATAGGTACATTTGTGAAGTGTTTAACAAAAAAGTTAGTATGTAAACACCCAATCCTACTACCAGGCTAGAAAGGGAAGTTGGAGGAACTCCTCCAGTCCCCTGCAGTGTGCAGAGCATCTCAGCTCCAGCAGAGAGCTGACTTACAGACCACAGCCAGGCTGCCTCTGCTGAGACACCACAGCTCCTCTGCCTGCAAGTGAGTACTCCACAGCCCATGGGCTGTTTTTGAAGGGGAGGAAAATGTCTTTTTGCAGTTCTACAGGATTCTTTGAGGGTGCACAGGTCCCCAAAACACAGCTCTCACTCAAGCCTGGCTCTAGGCAGAGTCCTGGAGGTACAGGAGAAGCTTAATCCCACACACCAGTGGATGCTTAAAGAGAACCTCAGCTTTGACAAGTTCAATACACACCAAGATCAGTTAGCTCAACACAGCAAACTTTTTTCTCCCCTGAGGCAAGCAGTAAATATGTACTTACAAATAAATACTCACACAACTTACAGCTCTCATTACAGAGCTGCCTATTAGGCAGCATCCTGGTTAAAAAACAGGATTGATGGGCAAAAGTTTTAGGTAAACTTCGATGGATGGATTAAAAGTTTCCACTTCCTTATATCATGCACTGAAAGTTTGGGTCTGGAATATGATCTGTTGAGCTTTTGTTGTCATGGTGTTAAAGAAAGGAAACTTAACTCCTCAGGTCATTCTCCTGATACCATTTGCAACTTCACCATCTGCCTTCCTGATTACAATTTTTTATTATTAGAAACAAACTGTCTCTCTAGTACTAGTTTCATGTCTTTGTGCAGATTAATCCATTTTTACAGATATATATGTGCACATCCAGACATGCCATCACCACAGGAAAAATAAACCCACACACCACATCTGTGCATAAACTTCACCACTGAGGAGTTAATGATAACCCAGCTCAGTGTGTACCAGGGAGAAAACCTCTGCCCAGTTCTCTGTACCCTGTAAGTGGTGCCTTATCTGTTTTCCCACTCCCACCAAGTAATCAGCACAATTACAGATAATTATGTGCTCAAATGCAGAGCCCAGCTGCTTTTTCCAACCTGGTTACAAGTTGAAATCATTAATCGATGTCACACACATTGGCATTGATCTCTCATGCATTATCCTCATTAATAAGTTTCTTCCTTTCTGAAGATAAAGAAATTAACTACCAGCCATCAATTATTCAGAAATACAAGTTCACCTTTAGACATGAGCACAATGACACCTTCTGGGAAATGCTAAAAGGCCCTGGATCCAGCAGTTTATTTTAACAATGCTGGATCGTGGAAAAGCAATCTATTAATACCATAGGCAGACACATGTAAATAGAAAGGTACAGCAAGGAGGCAACATCAAAACAGTCTGAAAATGTCAAACAGCCCAGCAGTTGCTCTTCATTAGCAGCAAATCTTGAATTTAAACTTTATCTTCCCATATAATAGAATTAGAGTCAGAGGACCCTGATAAGCATATTTCTAAAAGAAAGCACAGCTTTCCATGGGTGTAGCTGAATTTATGGATCACAATTAATGAAATTCCAGAGACAGCTGTCACACACAAGGTATAGATTGCCTGGCTTTGCTTCACTACAGCTGGCAGAAGAGCAGAAGGGGCAGCACCTGGCTCCTGGTGCTGGCTGCAGGCTCAGGGTGGGTGGAACCTGCCCTGGGAGAGGGGATATTCCCTCTGGAAAACACCTGATTGTGCTCAGTGGGGAAAGCTCTCATGTGCAGCCCGAGCTGGCAGGGACAGAGAAATCAGAGCCAGCCTAAAGGGAGCTTGGGCCAGCAGCACTGCAGATGCACAGCAGGCCTTGGAGAGGATTTTCTGAGCAGCAGGAATAGCTGGTGCAGAGTTTGCACTGCGCTGTTCCATGAGGGGACAGGCTGGGCACAGGCAGATTGCTTAGCCAACCTTTTATTTTTATTCAATATTTTAAAGATCCCTCTGAGCTCTTCACCATTATCCAAAGTTTGCAGCTCTTGCAGTGCCAGCTGTAAGTTATTGTCAAGGCAAAGCACAACAGAGGGATGTCAGTGTCATTGCTGCCACCTTCTGACTCACTGAGACCTCGAGTGCATTTCCCTGCACGGAGTATTTCCCCACTAATCCTATCCTTTTTAACTGTTTCCAAAGCACCGAGCAGGTAAAACTCCTGTTTTACCCAAGTTCCATCATGTACCTATTTCTGGATGGGGGCTCTACAAATCACAAACAGGACAGGACTGCTGTGGAACGTGCCTTGAGCTGTTTGATTTTTCAGCATCAGTCTCATTCCATGGTTATGACAATGGGAAGATGCCACCAGCTCACATCCCAGGCAGCAGACAAAGAACTTAATGTTACAACTCACTTTATGAGTTTTTTGACCAATCACACAAAGCAAAAGCACATTGACAGTAGTTCTATCCAACCACTATAAATAAGCACAGGTACCTTTGGTTAAACAATGCTGCTTATTTCAAATACAATACCTGCTTGTGAGCCTTAAAGCACAATGCACAGAGCTCCATTATTAAGCTTCAAACTTCCTAATATCTTGCTAGATAAACTTTTCTGTAGCTTAGAGAGCTATTCTAGACAAGTGTTAATACACAAACCATTGTTCTATTTGTCCTTACTTTCGACTTTTTAAATAATTTTTCTGCTGACCTATCTCATGGCTGCTGCTTAGCTCTAATCACAGTTCTGCTGTCTCTGCCTTTTGCAGCTTTCCCAAAATACTCTGATTTTATGGATTCCCACAGTTCCCCCTCTGGGTTCACTGAGCAGGTAAAACTCCTCTTTTACCCATGTTCCACCATGTACCATGGCACATCTCAAGTTCTAGTGCTTGATGCTGCTCACTTTTCTCATTGAAAGCTTCCATGCAAGTTTTGTTTGATATAAAATTAACCCAAATTAACACTGAAGTGGGGATCTGGAAGACATTTGCATAATCAAGGAGGTGTTCTGCACAGCTTTTCAGAGGATGCTGCCAGTGAAAGGGGAACTAAGGACCTTTCCATCAGCCACAAGGAACAGGGCAGCTCCTCCAGGCAGGGGACATGAATTTGTCCCCAACTCACACTACTCAGAGATTCCTCTTGCAATAGGAAACCTCAGCAAAACATCTGAAAGTGATATTCTTTGTGTCTGTTGGGATTCAGAAACAGCTACTGTGTTTGACAGCTATAAAGAAGGGAGCTTTCCAGTTAAAGATTACTCTAAGCCCAGTTTGTGGAGCAGGCAATAGCATGAACTCTGAAAACTTTTAAAAATCTCTTGATTTCTTTTTTTTTTAGGGTAGAAGGAAGAATAAACAACCATGACAAGTTAAACTCCAGCTAGCATAACTGAAAGTAAATTTTTCCCCACATACATCAAGGGCAATATGACAAATCACAGACACTTCTTCCGCTGCCTCGCTCTGTCTTCCTTCCCAGAAACTGCAGGATCCTGACTTGGAAGGTAAAGTTCTACAAGGTACATTTCACAAAAAAAAGAAACCCAAAAAATAAAATTAAAAAAAAAACAACCAAAAAACAAACAAACACACACAAAACAAAAACCCACGACAAAAAAAACAAACAAAAAACCCTAAAAAACAAAAAACGCCAAAACCCCAATGCTCCCCAAAAAAACCACAAAAAGAAAAAAAAAAAAAACAAAAGAAAACAAAAAAACCTAAAAACCTATTAAAAACCTAAACAAATAAAACCCTAAAAAAAAAAAAAAAAAAAAAAAACAAACAAACAAACAAAAAAACCCAATCCCCCCCCCCACCAAAAAAAAACCACAAAAAAACCCGACAAAAAACCTAAACAAAACCGAACAAGAGTATAAGCCATTTAGGTTAATCCATGAAAAATGGCAGACAGAGTTGTCTCAACCACTGCAGCTTGTAAAACTTTGGAAAGCACAGTTTGTCAGAAAGGAGAAGGCAGAAGCATTCAGCACTTCATACACGTGTGAACCTACAGCAAGTTTTTCACTTTTAGCTTGCAGACAGAAAATCAGAACCTGTCACTACATGGATGTACCCCAAAAGTACAAAGTAGAGATAAGTAGGAAGAATTTCTGCATAGATTGGGTGGGCAGGCATTGGAATGGGCTGCCCAGGAAATGGGGAATCACCATCCCTGCAAATGCTCCAAAACCCCTGTGGATGTGGCACTGAGGATGGGGATTAGCTGAACATGGTGCTGCTGCTGTATTGACACAGTTGGACTTAATGACCTTTAAAGGTCACTTCCAACCTCGAAATTCTGTGATTGCAACTTCTCTAGGAAGTCTAAGAGGCCTAGAACATTGGGAATTATTTTAAAAGTAAACCAGTTGTGTTAAAATTTATGGCAACGTGCATTAGCTCAGAGTAAACCATAAATTGTCCCCTTATTTTCTCTGAGCTGTACCAGCGGATTTAAGCCCAAATAAAGGAAGCAGCTGAGCACTGGCAGGAGGTGGAAGCCTTCCTTCTTCCTGCACAGCACACAGAGCACCAGCCCCTGCAATGTGCCAAGGACTTGTGACTAAAGAGTCACATCCATTATGCTCTCCTCATTCAGGAAAACGTGGATGTTTTCAAGTAAACTCCATGGAAAACTTGCAAATTCCACAACTGCCATTTTTAATGGATTGCTCATGAAGCTTATCTAATAAAATCTACAGGGAAATTTATAAGCTAACATAACGATAGCAAATATTTTTTGGTTAGGAATTTGCTGCAGTGTTACAGCCAAGCATAAACTTTATCAGTTATTTGGAAAATATAGAGTGCCATAAAATAAAAGTAATTAGAATTAATGTATCTTCACTCTCCCCCCTCCCCAAAAAAATATCACTTAATTCCTCTTTAAGACATAGCCATTCATCAGGGTTCATTAAGGCCATATTTTGCTCTCAGTGCTGTGTCATTAACAGTCATTAGCAGAGGATGCAGGAACACAGTCACAGAGCAGAGCTCCAGCAGCTTGGGAAGCAAAGGAGCAATCTCCTCCTCAGGCCAAGGTGGTGTTAGGGACAAAGGGCCTGTAGCAAACACAACCCCAGCCACCCTTCCTATTAATATTCTTGGAACAGCCATTCCTTCACTATTTAATTCAACTTTCCCTCCTCCTTTGACATCCCATCCCACAGCACAGTCCATCTAAAGGTGTTTAGGTGAACAATTAACATTTGTAGACCTCGTCAAAACTTGGACAAGGGTGCAAGGCCTCCCCTCTATGTCACCCTGTTCTTCTAAAGTTCTTCTAAGCCTTCTGATGTTTACATTTCTGTAATGGAGTTTCTCACACACTTTTCATGTAAATAATGATTGTTTTGCATTCCTTTCTGGAGGAGGAGGGAATTGATGGACTGTTGATTTGACCAGTGTGGCTGGAGAGGTGGCAAATTCATCCTCCAATCCATGGCCACTTCTGGAATTCTAGAAATATCAAGATCCAGAAATAAGCATGTTTTACCTTAGACATCTCATTGTGTGAGTGTCGTTCATTTTGTGTCATATTGTGACATCTCTACATTTCCCACATGATGGTTCTTCATCTTCCCTATTCAGGAGCCCAAAACCTCCCACAAAGCCAAGTTGACCAACCCCCTGGCCCTGCCATTCCAGTGGCAAACTCCTTGGGCCTCTTGGACCAAAACACACCCAAAGCCTGGGGGGTGGAGGCAAGGACTGCTCATATTTCTCTTTTCCCATTAATGTTCTCCTGCAGGCTCTAATCTGGGTTTGCCATAGTCAGCACCATCAGCAGATGCGAGATATCCTACAGCAAGGAATGGCCTTCCTGTGCAAGCCTGTATTGCCCATTGAATTCCTATAGCTATCCTAAATTCAGCTTTTAGGAATAAAACTCAATAGCTGACAGCTGGCCAAAGTCA
Source organism: Melospiza melodia melodia (assembly GCF_035770615.1). Lineage (NCBI taxonomy): Eukaryota > Metazoa > Chordata > Aves > Passeriformes > Passerellidae > Melospiza > Melospiza melodia. The sequence goes on along the minus strand of NC_086212.1, from coordinate 4,273,086 downwards.
CAGAATGGTTTGCATTGGAAGGAAACTTAAATCTCATCTCATTCAATCTCCTTGCCATGGGCAGGGACACTTTCCACTGTCCTAGGGTGCTCCAAGCCCTGTTCTTCTAAGTCTTCTGATGTTTACATTCTTGTAACAAACTTTCTCACGCAGTTTTATGTAAATAATTGTTTTACATTCTTATCTGGAAGAGGAGAAATTTGATGGGCTGTTAGTTTGCCCAGTGTCATTGGAGAGGTGGCACTGTCATCCTCCAATCCACTGTCACTTTTGAAAATATGTAAATGTTGGAGTCCGAAATTAAACTGTCCTTCTTTTTGCCTTGGAGGTTCCAGTGTCTGCATCATTTTATTTCATGTCTATGGCGACACCAGGGTGCTCCAAGCCCTGTCCAGCCTGGCCTTGGACATTTCCACGGTTGGAGCAGCCACAGCTTCTCTGGGCACCCTGTGCCAGGGCCTGCCCACCCTCACAGGGATGAATTTCTTCCCAATATTCAATCTAAATATAACTTCTTTCAGTTTAAAGCCATTTCCCCTTGTCCTGTCGCTCCAGAGCCCCTCTCCAGCTCTCTTGGAGCCCCCTTAGACACTAGAGGGGCTCTGATGCCTTCTGGAACCTTCTCTTCTTCAGACTGAGTACCCCAGGCCTCATAGAAAAGGTGTTCCAGTGCTTGGAGCATCTTTGTGGGTCCAGGAGCCTCCCTTCCCGTGGCAGAGCAGTGAACAGAGGTGGCCATCAGATACAAAAACCTTTCACTGCACCACTTGCAGCATTTTAAGCCTGGACTTGATAAGGCTGCTGAGAGCTCCCTGGTTCAGACAAGTGTCATGTGAATAAATTTGTCTTTGCAGCTTCCTAAACAATCACATAAAGTGCCTTTGCCTCGGTAAGTGCTTGTAAAGCAATCAGGCACTGATATGATAACCAAATGTTTCTCTAATAGTAATTATGATTCTTTGAAAAAACGCTCCTCTAACACTAATTTATTTTCTACTTGAAAGCCAATCTTGCTGGTTATTAGATATTCTCCTTCCTATCACAATCAGTAAATTATTAAAGAGCTGACCAGGCTTTGTTTTAAAATTATTCTCTTATGAAGCTCCCTGATACATTTACCCTGAATACTGAATGATTTTGAGGCCTCTAAGGACCCATGAATGATTTCTATTTACTACCTTTAGCAAAAAGCCTGTGTAATTAGCAGCAGGAATTTCACTTGAATCACAGCTACTGATGATATTTCCAGCTCACTTACACAGAGTCTCTTGAAAAAAAATAATTAAAAAAAAACTCAACAACACAAAGCTCTAAGCTTTTGATGGGAGAAAGCATTTTAGCCTGGAAAGTTAGTAAGTGGCTGTGCACTCAAAGCTGTGTGAAGAATCAGTCCCCTACTGGGAACCTGGCAAGGCTCTCAGTGCCCAAACCATCAGCTTTACCACCTAATAGAAAACAGCATTTGAGAGTTTTCTCTGAAAGCAGAGAACTCACCTCATTTCCAGCCCTCCTGCTATGGCAAGGTGTGGCTCTCACACTCCCACTCAAACCAAGTGCACAAACTCTCCTGATTATCTACATGACATGTAGGCACACCTAAACTTTTTAAAGCTCCTTTTTCAGCTGCCATCTTTTTATACACATTCAAGTATTTTATCACTGCGCTGAGCAGAGCAGCATCATTATCTTCATTTGACAGACAGGAAAACAGGGGTCAAGTGCTGCCAACACACTGAAGAGGTGCAGAGCAGAACCAGTTTTAGAGCTAAAACATGTAATTAATGCCCTGTTATCAGTATCCTTATGGCTCACAGCAGTCAAACAAAACCCAAGGATGGGAAACTTAGTGAATAATCAGAGCTTCCTTTCAAAAGCTGAGCTTTTAGTAAAAATAGATGGAAAGGTTTCAAGAATTTGTTTAAACCAGCTTCAGACAGACTTCCCAGGTGCTTGATTCACTTGCTACAGCAATGGGTTTGTGCAGCACTCCTGCCACATCCCAAGAGAGTTGATTCCAGAGTTGGAGGCTCAGGCTGGCTTCAAACCCCCTAGACTACAGTGCCAAAGTTGGTTTTCCATTAACCCTGAGCAAGAATTGCATCAAAGCAGCTGATCCAGGTTTGTCAGCTGAAATAGCCATGCCCAGCTGAAATACCTCACTAAACAAAATCCATGAAAACCCCTCAGAACCAGAGGCACATAAAGGAGCTAAGTGGCGGCAAGAACTCCACAAACACATGTAGAAATCAGTGTTTGCACAAATCTTTTTGAATTCATTCAGTGTTTGTTGCACTTTTTCTATTCCTGTAAGCAACCAAAGGTTATGCTGCTGTTTGAAACCATCCAGTTCTGAGCCCAGGAAGCTGACACAGGATTGCCACTGGTTTGGGTGGAGGCAGGACTGAATTCAGACTGGGCACCCAGACAGGAAACAACATCCTCAGCTAAAATTTCACTTCACCTTTAAATTAAAAATCCTACCACCAAGTCTCCAGCCAGCCCTCATACATAAAATATCAATGTAAGACACCACTGTACTAAAATCAAGATCATAAAAACTCACCCCCAAAAAAACCCACAAACCCAGTTACTCTACACCATACCAACAAAACCCACCTTGATATGCATTAAGTCTCAAACCATAGTTTAGATTTTTATAGGGTTGGGGAATTTAAGGGTGCTTTTTGTTGTTTTAAAATCAAAACAGCGTATATCCAATTCCTCTTGGTATAGCACCACCAAATTCTGCTTCACCAGAAGCAAAAAAAGATTAGTCCAAAAATTCTCAGGCTGAGAATTCTAGTTTAATACTCAATGTTTTTGTAGCTGCAGTAATTGCTTTCTGCTAGGGCCAGAAATAAACCTGTTCAGTCTGCAGTAAAAGCAATATCTTAACAAGTGAAATTGTAAAAGCACAACTTCCAAAATCTGTGTAATCAGAGAAATCTCACATGGGAAGGGGTTACTAATTGCCAGACAAGTGGTTTCCAGTTAGGAAGTGTTTCACCTCACCCTCATTGCTTGGGCCAGGAGTGGATTTCCCCTCCTTCAGCCCTCTAAGCAGAGGAAATGGGGTTAAAAATAAAATGCAGGTTATGTAGTCCAGCACTTCCATGTGCATGACACCCCCATTACACTCTCACAGCCTTCCCCAAGTCCTGGTTAATACAATTCAAGTGTCCCTTACACGACAGGTGAACTATTTTTAGCTTTAAAGCTTAGGCAAAGCAAAGATTAAATTTCACTGTCCATGTCATACAGCAACAAGGCAGCTCATACAAGGCACAAGTCCTCAGCCCTGCTTCCCTCTGCAGATAAACAGACAAGATTTCCTCTGAACTTGAGGGCACAACCATAGCAAAGTTTATAAAAATCCAGTTCACTCAGCAAGAACATCAAATTAAAGCACTGCCAGTGATCACAGGTTGGTGAAACCTGAGCTCTCTGCAATATTTACCATCTTTCCCCCTCCAAATCCTAAAAAATGTCCCTGAAAATAAGAAGAAGGACACAGCATCAGGCCTAGAACAAATCCAGTTCTGTCTGGCACATATTGTGTGCTCCATGGTGTTGGGTGTTACACAATTCCACTTCAGCACCAAATCCCAACAATTTCCAGAAGTGGATTGTTACAATTTTGTCAGAAATACCAAAGTCAAGAGCACTTACACATATATTCATGACACTTAGAAAAAAAGAAATCAGGCTGGGAGTTTAAAGAGACTCAAAGGTAGCATTAAGCTTCCAATAAATCCCAGTGAATTTAAAATTAATTCCCTTGGTGGCACTAGAAAAAAAAAAAAAAACACTGAAAAGTTGATTTGCTCTAAAATAAGCATCAGATTTCATTGGCTGAGTCACAGGTGGCTCACATGCAATAGGTCAGTCCCAGAGCTGCTCCAATGCTCAGTTATCTGAGGAGATTTATCCTTATCACCTCTGATGGGGTTAACAAGGAGCCAACATTCCCCACAGCATGAGATGAGAAACTCAGATTATTACAAACTAATAGAGGACAATGGACACAAGACTGTAAAATGGAGAATAACTGATAAAACAATCAAAAGGCACCAGGGAAAACCCACAGCACAAGGGATAAGTATGACAAAGAGATGTCGTTTTAAAGCTTAATGAGATTTTTATCATTGGCATGGGCCCATTGCTGCAGAAGAAGGGCAAAATTATTAATAATGACAGAAAAGTTCAATAAATATTTTTGCATTTGCATTTTGAGTGAAGAAGGAGGATATACTTGTATCACTTGAGAAAGACAAAGTACTTCATGCTGCAGCTGCAATCAAGAGCAACTCAAAGGATAACAACAGGAACTCGCTGAAAGCACCCTGGGACATGGTTGACATGCTGGTGCTAATTTTAATACATCTCTGAAGACTGATAATATCACACCAATATCCATGTAAGGCAAGGGAAGTGACTCAGCTGCACAAAAACTGGTTTGCTCTGGGATAAATCTTAGGCAAAAAAGAGGAAAAAAATGTGTCCAGATTTGTGACTGAGGATAAATTAAGGGGCAGAAATTTATAGAAGGTTGGGTTGATATCCCTTCATCAGGCTGACCTTGGCAGATGTGAGGTTTTGAGGGCTTTAAGGGGCTTTAATAATGCACACAATTCCCTAATAGATACTGTAAGCTATAAGGAAATTAAATCAGAGTAAGAAATAGGGAGTTGATTGCTCAACAGTGGTTGTCAGGAGCTGTGATCTGAGTTTTGTCATGAGCTCTCCAGCAAGGAGCAGCTCAGTGTATCAGATATCAGTGTTTATCAGCAGCTGGGGTGAACTCAACACCTCCAGCACAAGAGTTTGTGAACTGGGAGATGCTGATCAGGAAGGTCTGTCCCACCCAGCAGCCTGGAGGGATTCACAGGGACACATCCACTCCCACAACTGGGATTTCAGTGCAGTTCCAGGCAGGGCTGCTCTAGGAAAGGGCAGGACTATTGGTGGATTGGGAAATATTGGAAAGTGGAGAAGTCGAGGGAGATTAATGGTTCATACTCTCAGTAACAATACCAATAATGAAGCACAAAACCAGTAATAAAGCACTAATGACCTGTGCAATTTTAAGGCTTTCTTGGATTTATGAGACAGGAACAGCAGCTCTTCCCACCACTGCACACGACAGATACTGGTACCTTTAAAACCAATATTCACTGACAATATTGGAAAAACACAGTAAAAAAGTCAAGATGCTATGGAAAGCAGAAGAAGATTTGTTTTAGGGCCAGAAAGTGTCTCATAACAAAGAGTAGGCAAAAGATCACTCTGGTTATTTTATCAAAAAGATTGGAAGGGACTTGATTACAAGTGTGTCCTTGGGGAAGAGATACCAGCTCCTAAAGAGCTTCCTAATGTAATAGAGAGCAGCATAACAAGGAGCAGTGTCTGCAAGGCTAAACCAGACAAGTTGAAAAACTTGGCAAGTTTTCTCCTCTGCCCAACCACAATGAGGGGGAAGAAAAAAGAAGCAAACCACAAAACCTCAGCAACATCATTTCCACCACCACCACCTTTAATAAAAAGGTTACACCACTTGAAACAGCAAAATAATCACTGGGGATGCTGAAGACCAAACTCACATGGCTGAGCTCTTGAATGTGGCATATTGCTGAATTTGTAAAGATATCTGTCTGTGGTGTTTTCTGAGACCCTTGTCGAGGGGAGGAAATGATGAATCTGACTCCATGTTCTCAGAAGGCTAATTTATTATTTTATTATCTATATCATATTAAAAAATACTATACTAAACTATTCTAAAGAATAGAGAAAAGATACAGACAGAAGGCTAAAAGATACTAAAGCAAACTCATTACTCCTTCCAGCGCCCCAACACAGCCTGACCATGATTGGTCACTAAGTCAAAACAATTCACATGTTGGATAAACAATCTCCAACCACATTCCAAAGCAGCAAAACACAGGAGAAGCAAATCAGATAATTATTGTTTTCATTTTTTCTCAGGCTTCTCAGCTTCCCAGGAAAATAATCCTGGGCAAGGGGATTTTTCCAGAAGATATGACAGTGACACCTGTCTACTGAAACAGTGCCACAAAAAATGACAGCACAGGGCAAGCTTCTCTTAAGAAGCTAAACAGGATCTTTTAATTCTGTATATGAGTTTATTCTCTTCTCTGCCAGTTTGTAAACACACACTTCTTTATTTTCCCTTGCCCAGCATGCAGCTTTTTCAGAGGCAAAACTAAAGGAGCTCATGATGTTTCTACACCTTCCTGAAGGCATATATTGTATTTGTGTTGCCCCAAGACAAAGGCAGGAATGATGAATCTGACTCCATGTTCTCAGAAAGCTCATTTATTACTTTATGATACCATATTATATTAAAGAATACTATACTATACTAAAGAATACAGAAAGGATACTTACTGAATGCTCAAAAGATAACAATGAAAACTGGTGACTCTCTCCAGAGCCCTGCCACAGCTTGGCCCTGATTGGCCAAAGAGTGAAAACAACTCCCAGCAGAATGCAATGGAACAATCACCTGTGGGTAAACAATCTCCAAACACATTGCACATGTGAGCACAACACAGGAGAAGCAAATGAGATAAGAATTCTTTTCCTTTCCTCTGAGGCTCCTCAACTTCCCAGGAGAAAAATCCTGGGTGTGAAGGGATTTTTCAGAAAATGTAAATGCCACTCACACATTTTATACAGCTAATAGCAACCCAGTGGGAAGGCTCCCCAGAAATGGCAGGTGATAAAGAGCCATCAGAACATAAAAGCTCACTCCTCAGTGCTCACCTGGCTCTCTGCAGAGCCTGCACAGCTCTGCTTCCCCTCACCCAGCTCAGCTTTCTGGGAGCTGAGATCTGCCCTGGAGGCTTCAGCTGAGCCCATGGAGCACATGTTAACTCACTTAGGTCTGTTACACCTTCCAGGCAGGTCTTGTTTTATTTTACAGGGTATTTTGAGTCTTTCACAGCATCTTTCATCTGAAAGACTCAAGACAAATTGCAATGAATAAGCACAGAGATTGCTATTCACGTACCTTTGTTCTCCAAATTCCCTCTATTCAAACCGGGACCGAGGAAAGAAATTGCAATTCTAGGAACACATTTTGGTAGGATACAAGCTTCTCTCACCAGAACTGAGCCTTGATCAATCATTCCTTCCTCCCTCTCTCTCTGTGCCTTAGCTGGGATGTTGCACAAACCAAGTTCCAGGTAAGGGCAAGTCATTAATGTCAGTGAGACCCTACAGTTTGTATGGCTGAGGAGAGTTCCCAGAATGCCAGCACTGACCTGCAGAGACTTTATTTATTCCAAAAGACTCTAAAAACAGTGTGAAAACACCTGAGCCTGCACCTGTAAGGCTCCTGCTTTGAACAGAGCTGGAATCACCAGTGAGGAACAATTTGGTTTCCAGCTGCTTTGTAGAGCTCTCCAGATCCACAGAGTATTGCAGATGCATCTCTAAAACACATTTTAACATGTCTGCTATCACAGGCACTGCTACTGCAAGAGGTTACAGGATATACAAGTTAAAATAACTGGCAAATTAGTGACAAATATGAGAACAGTTCCTGTGGCAGTTCAGACACTTAGACTTGAATATGGTACACTTCAGTGCATAGGCAAGAACAAAAAGAGTATTTCTACATTCTTTTTAGAACCCCATAAAAAATCCACTACTCTTTCAACAGCTACTCACCTCACCAGGAGTACAAAAAGTTCTGCTTGCCATTAGCCATTTAAGCCACCCAAATTAACACTAATTGACTTAGAAAAGCCAATTTACATTTCCAATTGCTCTGGGAAGCAAATGTACACCTTGGTCAGTACTTGAGTGATCCCATTTCCTCTGAAAATTTGTATTTCAGACACACTCACCACTCCCTGCACCCAGAGTAAGGTGCTGTGAATGAAACCACTCATTCCAAACCTCCTTGGCACCAGAGCTATGCCTGAGCTCAGCAAGTTGAAACCCTTTAAAACCCCTTATCTTGCCCTGAAATTTGAAAGATATTCAGTAAACTATTGAATTAGAGGAGGATGAGACAGGCAATTATTCTGGGATAAATCCCAGCCACCCTAACTGGTGCTGACTCCCTGAGCTCCCACCTGAGCCGAGTTTAATCTGATTGAACCCAGTGATGGATTCACACAGTCCCACCAGCCAGGGCAAGCAGGATCCTTCCAGAAAGCCCAGCAAAAGGCACAGCACACAGTCTGCTTCTCCCAGGTCACCCCTATGCCAGCAAAGAGCCAGCAAGTACAGGATTCAGAGGGTACAACAGTAAAATGGGAATGCTGGGTGAATCCAGGGAGAAAAAACTCTTTGTGCAATGTGGGCAAGAGTCTGGGCTCCACCAGAGCTGCTGTATCTTTAATTATTCTCCCCACATAAAAACCAGCAAGATAAGTCATCAGTTAAACTGGCAGAGCTTATAAAAAGCAAAAGTACATTAAAATATAAATTACAAGGACAATGAAAATATACCGTGTGTGGTGCACGGAATCATTCAGCATCCTTAAAAAACATCATCTAAATAAGCATCAGGAACACTGAAGAGTTACAATTCAATGTAATCCATAAAGAGACATTAAGTTGGTTGTGCTTACAGTCTGTGAAGAAAGCAGTTAAGATTCCCAGGCTCTCATCCAGCATAAACACTGCTGCCCCATAGACTTATTTTTGCCTGGAAAAAAAAAAATCTATAGTTTCTTTCCTCACCAATAAAGGAAGCATAAAAGAAAATGGTCAAACAGTTAATCTATTAAAGAGGCATCTAAATACTTGAAAGAGATAAATCTGACAAGTATGAGGATTTTTTAAAATGGTTAGAGGGAAATAAGGCTCGGTTTGAGGGAAAAAAAAGTCATTAGGAAGTGTTGATATTTTAAGACATTCGATTTATGCAAGAAAATTAAAAGGAAAAACTGAAGGCTGCCTTAAAGCAACAAAGGAGGAAGCGTGCAGCAGGCTGTCACTGAGACTTTCAAGTCCCTTTTATCCCAGATGCAACACTCACTAACACGGCCAAGCAGCTGCTGCTGTGGGATGGGGTGGAGGCAGCATCCCCCACAAATGTGAAGGGCACAAACACACAGCCACCAGCTGCAGGACGGCCGCCCCATATCCTGCCATTAATTATGTCATTAATGAAGCTGATATATCAGTGATGCCAGGATATTGTGACCCAGTTCACACATACAGATAGACATCTATAAAATTCAGTGTGCAACTCCACACATGTTAGAGGCAGAACAAAAACTTGCAGCAGCTCCTTGATGAAGGATTTTGTGTCCAGCACACTTGGTTCAGATGTGCTAATAGGGAACAGAGCTCTCTGCCCATGGTGCCCTGGCTTCAGGCTAAATTCCACTTGCAATGGCATTTGCAGTATTAAAGCACTAAATGGGTACTTACATCTCCTGCTTTTATTTTTGCCTTGCCTTATATTTCAGAAGGCACAGAGGAGAATAATCCAGCAGCACAGTGCAGCCTGCATTAGTCAGGGTCTGGGCAATTAGCATCTTTAATAAAAACTGCTCCAGGATAAGGTAAATTTATAAAAAAATAAATTTAAATTATCTAATTTTGATATGCTGGGGATTCAAAGCAAAGCTTCCTGCTGTCTTCAAAGCATCACTGAATGTCAGCAAGAAGAGAAAAGTATCACTCTGGCTCTTGCTACAACATCCATTTATTACCATCCATTCACTCATAAATGTCAATGTTGTTTCACCCTCCCATTCCTCCTCATCCCTTTTGCATCCCTACTCCAAAAAAACGTATTTATGGCCTTTCCTAATGAACCTGGTGTGATTTTTCTACTGCTGAAGACTTAAATAAGGCAGAGTCCTGCAACATCCTGCAGTGCAAAGGAAAAACACACACCGGTGTGCATGCATACATTATAGAAAACAGGCTCTGTGCAATACAGAAGTCTTTATGATGGTTAGATTTATTCCTATTACAGCATAAAAACAAAAAATTGCATTGTGTGTCTAACAGATAGCACCACTTACACCTGGGAATGTAAATCCCCCCACTGTGGTATTTACTGGGGTCCTCAGGATGAAGGAGGAATTGAGAATCTACTCCATGTTCTTAGAAGGCTGATTTATTATTTTATCATCTATATTATATAAAAGAATGTTATACTAAAACTATACTAAAGAATAGAGAAAGGATACATCAGAAAGCTTGACAAGAATGATAATGAAAGCTCATGACTGACTCCTCAGAGTCCAACACAGCTGATGGTGATTGGTCATTAAATAAAAACAATTCACATGGAACCAATGAAACATTCACCTGTTGGTAAACAATCTCCAGCCACATTCCAAAGCAGCAAAACAGGGAGCAGCAAATGAGATAATATTGGTTTTTCTCTGAGGTTTCTCATCTTCCCAGGAGAAGAAATCCTGGCAAAGGGTTTTTTTCAGAAAATATGACAGTGACACACCACCATGGAATGAGAATTTCAGAAGCTCAGGGTTCCCCCAGCTGGCAGTGCCACCATGCCCAAGCCCAGCATCAGAGCAGTGTGGAATGCCTTCTGAACTACAGGGCTTGGAAAATTTACTGAACCTATTGCACCTATTGGATTGTCCTGGAGAGCTCTGTCAGCCTGATGACACTCAAAAGATCAGCCTGATCTGGCAAATTTACACTTTATCCTTTCCCTTTTCTTCTGCAGGCAGAGGAGCGCAAGGAGGGATGGAGAGCAGACACACACACACACATTCACTCCTGAGCTCCTCTAATCCTACCCACAGCATCAAGAACAAGAAAAACCATGGTAAAAGGATTGTCCTAGAAATTCAAGCATGTTCCAGCAAAACATCCCCAAATTCTGGTTCTGAAAAACAATCCTGCTTTCTAGGAAATGGAAGAAGAAATGAGTGATAGGGCCAAGATCACACCTTGCTCATCCCTCCTGCTGTTTAGCCAAGTTAATTTTGAAGGAATGGCCTGTTGATTAGCAGTGATCTTTTGAAACTGTGACAAATGACACTAAGATCATTTTTAATGGCCTAAGAAGTCAAATAATTTATCCATTGGCAAAGGAGAGCAACTGATGGCTTTTAAAGAGTACAGATGTACAGGTTTGGCTCCTGAGCACCAGGAGTATCACAGTGCCACAGCAACACCATCCCTTGTGATGGGAACCGATGAAATCCTAAATCCTCATCCCTGCTGAAGTCACAAGGGCCCCACTGAAGGATTCAGGTCCTCCCTGTGCCACTTCCTTCCCCAAAATGCTCAGCTCACTACAAGACAGAATGATTCTGTGAAAAGCAAGCATGGGGGGAGGATCACAGGAGGCAAATGATGTTTTCCCAGCTCATCATAAGTTTTTCTCATACATCAGAAAACTCTGCCAATGAAGTAGTAGCTGTATTTCAGCACCCAAGCTGTTCTTTAGCAGGACAGAATGCCTTCAAAAACAATTTGCATATGCAAAACTCTGCATCAGGCATTTGCAAACAAGCAATATCTTGGTTTTTAGAGCAACTGTGTGGCTTTTGTGGGTGCACACTGACCACCCTGGACTCTGGGTGCCTGTAAACCCCAAACCCTGCTACATTTACAACCAGTGTTTGAGATATGGAGACATCAGTGCTCAAACCTCTGAGAGAAAACCCCTATGTGCACACTCAGTTTGGCTGTAAGGATTTCACACAGAACAGAAAACCCAACCAAGGGGGGAAGTTTTTCCAACAAACATTTCTGATAATTGCATACATGGCAGGAGAAGATAAGAAGGGAGCATGAAAGCTGCCTGCAGTTATCAGGGAGGATGGAACAGCTTGAAACGCTTCCAGTTATGGAAGTTCTACTGGAAGAACTTTGTCATTTCAATTTTTCTCGTACACTTTATGGTGCTCTACATTTCTGTGAATTCTTATCTCCTCAGCCCAATGCCACAGGCTACAGGTCTGGCACACAGCCCAGCTCCCACTTCAGTCATCACAGGAGGGAAGGAATGCATCTCCTGTCATGGCAGAGCTGAGCACTGACACTTCCATCCCCAGAACACCCTGCAGGATCTGCTGGCTCACCAAGCACATGTGAATCTGAGGGGCATCTCCTGCCAGTGCTGCTGTGTGACCATGTTCACGGGGTTCAAGGATGAGGGAAGAGATGAGGATCTGACTCCATGTTTCAGAAGGCTTGATTTATTATTTTATGATATATATTACATTAAAACTATACTAAAAGAATAGAAGAAAGGATTTCATCAGAAGGCTGGCTAAGAATAGAATAGGAAAGAATGATAACAAAGGTTTGTGGCTCAGCTGTCTGTCCAAACCAGCTGACTGTGACTGGCCATTAATTACAAACAACCACATGAGACCAATCACAGATGCACCTGTTGCATTCCACAGCAGCAGATAACCATAGTTTACATTTTGTTCCTGAGGTCTCTCAGCTTCTCAGGAGGAAAAAATCTTAAGGAAAGGATTTTTCATAAAAAGATGTCTGTGACACTGCTGCCACTTCTTTCTCCATCCTCACTGCTGCTTCATTTGTCTGAGGAGCAGGATAGTAGCACAGCAAGTTTCTGGCTGCCAACCAGAGAAAAACAGCCCTGAAGCTGACAAAGCCCAGGGTCTTGCTCCTCCAGAATAATCCACTCCTGGCTGGCTGACAGAAGCCAGCAAGAATCCTCCACCGCAAACCCACTTCTCTCCATGGGATGCAGGTGGTAACCCACACCAAGCTGGCTGCCCTCCTGTTTGCTGCTTGGTCAGACACACTCATTTTTGAATGGCACCCTTGATGGGGCTGTGAGTTCAGAACCCGACAGGATCTGCTTGGCACCATTTCCTTTAAAGGCAGAATAACCCAGTGTCCCACTGATTTATAAGCTAAAAGCTGTAACAGCTTCCTCTGGGGGGTTTCAAACCAGTCCCCACACATTCAGTTTGCTGACTACAGGACTGGCTTGGATTGGTCACACACACTCCCCCATCTGCTGTTGTCTCTGTCACCAGTTCCTGTGCATGGAATAAGGATAATTCCTCCAATATTTGATAAAACTCTTGAGATCCAAGGGCTATTTTTTTTAATGTAGACTTCTCATAAACTTGGCGTGCACAGACAAAGTTTTCCATCTCTTTGCAGAGTTTGCTGCTTGCCATATTTAACTCATGCTACACACAACTCACCCAGGTCACCCTTTCAGGGGTGCAATCTGCAAGGAGCTAAAGCACCAACTTGAAATAAAAGTAGTGTGAAACAATATCGAGGAGAAAAAAGCAAGGAATTGAACAAAGTAAGTGTCCTTGTAATGCCACAAAATTATAGTCTCACTCTTCAGTCTTTGTTTCCTTTTGTATCCCTGCTCCAGGGGAGAGTGGAGGGAAAGAAAATAATTGAATAAGTGTCCTTCCTAAGATGCTTGCAGCACAACAAAAAGCTGTGCTTTGATGGCTCTGCTCACCCACGTGCAGCCCATCTCTTTCAGACCCTTCAGTCTGTGCTGGCACTACACAAATGACTCAGGCTCACTGCTGGTGGAAAAGCCCCAGCTCAGGTTACAGATTAATGTGTGCCCTGCTGCTCTGGAGCTTCTGGAAGGCACCACACAAACGCAAGGAGAGGATCCAGGCTCAGGCAGGTGAAGAACTCCCCTTTCAGTCAATGCAAAGCTAATAATTTCCCTAAGAAGCAATGGCACTTGAAATGTTTCTTGACATTTTCATTTTCTAGTTATACACAGACAAAGCCACCTCTTAAGAGCTACACAGAAAATGCATTCAGTACATCAGAGCCCGTTTTATGTGTGGCATTTTGGCATTGCAGCAATCATTACACTTAAGGGCAGACTGTAAAACAGCTTAATACCCCTTGTGTTCTCCATCCCCCATCCCCAAAGCCCTCCCAGTGCAGGACACATCCACTGTTTGCTGCCCTAATGGGTCCCTCTGGGATGCTCATGGATTTCTCCACAGCACAAGGTTGTTATTTCATCAGCACAGCCCTCCCTCTGCCATGGCTGGGGCTGTGCTGTGCCTACCAGCTCCCTTTGCTGGGAGCCACCAAACCTCTGCCCTAATTGGAGGCCACTCTAATTCAATCCCTGTCCAGCTTTTCCTGCCACCCTTCAACCCCTGCCCAGTTTTTCTGCCACTCTCCAATCCCTGCCCGGCTTCTCTGCCCCTCTCTTCAACCCCTGCCCACCTTTCCTGCACTCCTTCCATCCCTGCCCAGCTCTTCTGCCACACTCTCCAGTTCCCGCCCCTCCTCAATCCCTGCCCAACTTTCTTCCACTCTCTTCAATCCCTGCCCAGCTTTTCTGCCACTTTATCCCCATTTGTTTCCCTGGGAGGGATCCTTTCTGCCCTGTCCTCCATGAGCAGCATTCCCTCAGTGGCCTGACACAAAGTCTATCACATGATGCATTGGCCTCCAGCTCTGCTCCTCTCTTTATATGCTTTAATAATTCTATATTAGGGAGAAGTGACAATATAATCCTTGCTCCGATTTTACCATGGCCATATTTGAAATTCAGTAAAGGTTTTTTTGAAGTGCTTGTCCAGCATTTTAAAGACCAAAACACAACACTTGCTCTTAATAGCAGCCGTACAATCTAATTTGTGGCTGATTGACACTGACTGCATGAATTAAAATCAGAATATGAAGTGAGTTAGTCAGGTGTTGGCATGTCAGGAAGTTTTGTGGAGCTTTTGCTTTATGATTTATTTAAAATTTTGTCTATCAGCTTATACAATTCTTGCAAAAGGGAGACATTTCAGAAAATTGGTCATACCTCCATGCAAAACATTGAGATTCTTGAATTGTAACACATTCCTGACCTTTTCTTAACCAATTAAGTACACCATTATGGGCACCTCTGCAGCACAAGCAGCCAGACCTGCAGAGAGCCTGGCTTGCAGCCCCCACAGTTTATAGTTCTTTAAACAGAGCCACAGCACCTGCAGATGAAATCCCACCTGCAGCCACAGGCCCAGCAACACCACATCCTTCAAAGCACCAAACAAGCATCAAGAGGAGCTAAAGCTTTTCTCCCAGTTCCTAGGATGTTCCACCCCATTCCCAGGACAAATACCTTTATGCAATGTATATTAAGTCAACTTCAGAGATAATTCAAAAGCAGCAGAGTTTTGAATGGCAAAACTCAAAGTAGACAAAGGATTATTCACCATCACTCCTTACACAGAGGCACGGAATTTGTCATTCCTGATGTGTTAACCCAGGTAAATCATCAAGGTCTCTTCTATGACATATGCCATTTCTGTACTGGTCCCATTTGGCACTTCTGGGTCAGTTTTCCATGAGGACATTGGAGAAGGATCTATTCTTTGGTGGACGTTCTCCCCTCAAAGCAAGTGTGCACCACAAACAGTCAGCAGTCCTTGGTGCTGCTTAGATCCCCTAAACAAGGGTCATAAGCCTTTAAACCCAACAACCTCCTCCAATTTAAACCCTGTTGTACACTAAAATGTGGATCAGCAAGACAGAATTACCCATTTTAGATGGAAACACAAAACTAAAGAGCTACAAGAAAAATAGAAGGTAGTACAGACAGAGCTGAGGATAACTGGTCACAGAAGTACAAGGCTTAAATTGTCTCATTAATGCTTTATAAAAAATAAATAAGGACAATCAGGACCCCCTTGGTGGCCTGGATGTGCACTTCAGAGTGCAGGGAGCACAAGCATCTTAGCAGCAGCAGCTGCTGTAATCTGTGTTACACATCAAAACATTAACACTGCTCCTGGGCTGCACTGCTCATCAACCTGCAGTTTGGAGAGGTGGCCCAGATTTAACACAGGCCTGGGAGATTACTGAGCACATCCTGGCTCATCTGTAATAAAGCAAGCTGCCATGTCTTGCTTCTCCCTGTAGTGATTATAAAACAGCACATAATCTCAGTGTTGGGGGGCAGGGATCCGCTCACTTCTCAATTAGGGGATTTTTTTTCAGATTTCACTAGGGGGAATGTGGCAACAACAGCAGGTTTGTACCATTCTTCCCTATTTAGGAGTGCTCAAGGGGTGACTTGAAGAAAAAAAAAAAAAAACCAAAGTGTTTAAATTAAAAAAAAAAAAAAACTTCCCCCAAGGCAAAACATCCCATTTTGAGGTTCAGAATTCCTCCTACAGCTGAAGTGATCAGCATGAAACGTTCACCCTGCAATACAAAAAGAAGGAAGTTGTGCCAAGTGCACATTTTCCTGAAAAACAGATTCAGACAACACTGTGTCTCCTCCTGCTCCTCCACACACCCAACCAGTGCTCCTTCACACAGAGAGCCAGGGATGGGATGTGCAGGACAACAGCTCTGGATACAAACATAACATATTCATACAAGTGTTTTATATAAGATCAGGGACTCTCCATCCAACTGTAATGCAATAAGGAATGGCACAAAGAGGCCACTTTTGGAGCAGGCTGGGCAGCATTTAAAACTGACCCTGGTATCAATGAGCACCATGGCATTCACTGCTAGAGCACAGGGGAGACACTGCATCCATGGGGAAATGCCACCTTGGAAACCACCTCTCTAACAGCTGGCAAAACCCTCCACTCAAACACACAGAGCTTGCCCAAAAACTCAAGACAAGCCAGCTGCCCTCAGCAGCCAGAGCAGAACAGAATCACCAGTTTGGGAGAGACCTTCAAAATCATGGAGTCCAACCCAGCCCCAGCTGAACCCTGGCCCCCAGTGCCACATCCAGGCTTTGTTAAACACACCCAGGGATGGGGACTCCACCACCTCCCTGGGCAGCCATCCCAGAACTTTATCACCCTGTCTGTAAAAGCTTTTTCCCAATCTCCAGCCTGTGTTTCCCTTGGTGCAGCCTGAGGCTGTGTGCTCTGGCTGTGTCAGTGCTGCTGCAGACAGAGCCCAGCCCCAGCTGAGCACAGGCACCTTTCAGGAGCTGTGAGAGTGATGGGGGCAGCCCTGAGTCTCCTTTTCTCCAGGCTGAGCACCCCCAGCTCCCTCAGGGCTTCCTCACAGGGTTTGTGTTCCCAGCCCCTCAGAGGTGCTGGTGCCAGGCAGGTCACACCAGCTCATTTATTTCCTGTTTGCCATCCCCACTTGGGTTTCCTTCCTCCCTCTTCCACCCCATTTCACAACACAACATTGCAGCACCCTGCTCCCAACCCCAGCCCCCTGCTCTGAGGCCAGCTCCACATTCTCCTACTGTCAGCACCAGGGCATATGTGCTCCTCAGCTTCCTCAAGTGTGCTATTCTGAGCCCTGCTAAGAAAAATCTATGGCTTTACACCCTGTCTGAGCCTCAGCAGCAATCACTAACACTCCACATTTTCAAATTTAATCTCATTTCTGATTAAACTCTCCTCTCTGCCATTTGTAATCTCGCTTGGCGGTGTGCTTTGTGCAGCTCAGTATAAATATGTGCTTTAGAATTAAACTGGTTCAGCAATTTTGACAATGATTTCTTGGAAATAAGGCTGGGACAATTTGTTTGGTTGAAGTGGAATCATTTGAAACATATGACAGAAAGGCTATAAAGTACTTTGTAGTGTAGCACACTCATAAATATCAGCACTTCGCATCTCATTTATGCCTGGTTGTAGGGGATGGTAGGCAGAGCATTGTGACAATGTGGTATCCTCTGACCAAATGCAGAAACAACACTTCTGCTTAAACTATAAACTGCAAAGCAGAAGACCACACAGAGGTGACAAATATCCCAAGGAATAACCCGATTAATAATAACAATTTAAAACAGGGAAGGGCTCTAAAGGCAAGGTGAGTGTCAAGAACAATGACCCCAAGCTCAAGTTATCCCATTGGACAACTACACTGGACCAGTGTCACAGACATCTTTTTATGAAAATCCTTTCCTTAGGATTTTTTCCTCCTGAGAAGCTGAGAGGACTCAGGAACAAAATGTAAACATTGATTATCTGCTGCTGTGGAATGCAACAGGTGCATCTGTGATTGGTCTCATGTGGTTGTTTCTAATTAAAGGCCAATCACAGCTGGCTCGGACAGAGAGTCTTAGGCAGCTGCCTTTGTTATCATTCTTTTCCTTTCTATTCTTAGCTTAGCTAGCCTTCTGAGATGAAACATTTTCTTCTATTCTTTTAGTATAGTTTTAATGCAATATATATCATAAAATAATAAATCAAGACTTCTGTAACATGGAGTCAGATCTCTTCCCTCACCCTAAGACCCCTGTGAACACTGTCATAGACCAGCTGAAAAATAGCACCTTCTTTTATAGCAGGCTGAAAACTTCAGGAACTTTCCCCCAGACACCCCAAATCCACGGCAGCAGCAGGAGGAGACACAAACAGCCCCAGAGCTCCTCCTGCCCCCAAAGCCCAGCTCTGATGGGGAGCTCTGACACACATCAGGGCTCCGGGGAGCTCTGAGGCAGAGCTCTGCCTCATCCCCCAACAGGGACTTCCATGCCAGAGTCCTCAAGAGACTCCTCAGCCTGGGAACATAAAGATTTCATCACTCCTGTGGGAAATATTACACACATGATTAAATTTAAGGAAAATTCTTCCCAAATAACATCTTCCCAAGTCCTTAAGTCCTCCATGCCTCTCTTTGTGTGGTATTTGTGGTAACTACTTCCTCAATTTCATGACTGCTTAGTTTTATAGCAGCTTCTTCAGTCACTCCACCTAATTTTAATTCTTAAGCAGTTTAGCAAATGTTATTTTTGCTCCAAAACACTTTCCTCCACTCTTCTTCCTCACACACATTTAAACTCCCATTCTGTCTTCTGCCTTGAATTCTTCTGTTCCTCAGCCCTTCAGAATCTCCTTGTTCTGTTTCTTCTTCACAGCCCACTTTATTCCTACATATTCTCAGACACCCCCAGACATTTCTCTGGGGGCCTGACCCTGCCACATCCTGACTCATCTCAGAATAAACAAACAATTCAGCATTCACTCAGATACACCCTGCAAAGTTCACAACACCCTGACAGACATCACTCCTCTGCAGTACTCCAGAACTCACCACCAAATATTTAATATCCATTTCCAATAACCATCACTCAGCTGGGATTAATTCCCAATTAACACAGGAAGGGCAGAGTAATTATCTCAGGGCCTAAGGAATGGATGGGTGGATAGACACAGGGTGTGTGCCATTGTTGAAGATTGCAATGCAAGTGGTTTTCAATTACCATCTGTATGGCAGATTACCTTTGTCAAGTGGGCAGTTTGCCTTATCTCTCTCTTTGAGTGACCACAATCACTCCTCCCTCAGGAGGGGACACCTGCTGATAACAGCTATTGAATGTCCCTGCATGGCTGATAAGAACTACAGCATCCCATTGGGAGATGTGAGCCCAGAGGGAGGAGCCAAGCATTCCTACCTGGATATAATCTGGAGGTTCTGGAACACCAGCACAGCTTCTCCACTGGATTCCCCAGAGGAACAGCAGCTGCCTCTTCTCCCACTGGATCTTCAGAGGAAGAGACTGCACCTTTCTCCAGGATCCCTGCTCCAGCAGAACCAGCCCTGACACTGCAGGAGGGCTGAGCCACAATTCCAATGGCACTGCTGCCAACACCCTGACCCAGAGGGTGTCAGGCTGGGTTCTGACCCTGGCAGTGTTGTTCTAGTGTACTGTACTGTTTATTTTATCCTTTCTTTTCCCTATTAAAGAACTGTTATTTCCTGCTCCCATATTTTTGCCTGAGAGCTCCTTAATTTAAAATTTATAGCAATTCAGAGGGGTGGGGAGGGTTTACATTCTCCATTTCAGGGGAGGCTCCTGCCTTCCTTAGCAGACTCCTGTCTTTCCAAACCAAGACAGCCATGGAAGGTGGAAAAGGAGGAGAAGGATGATGGGCCAGAGGAGGTGCCCTCACTCTTCAGCAAGCTGCCAACAGCTTCACCTGGAAGGTTAAATGTCCAAAGCAATCTCAGCAAACACTCCCACTGCCTTTTCTGAGTGCTGACATATGTGTGGCTCCCTGCTCTCCAAATGAATCAGCAGCACTCGTGGGGAAAGGAGGGAAAAAAAAATATAGGGCAAGAGCTGAGCATTCAGTGCAGCAGATGGAAGCAACAATGATCCATCCCCCGGAGCAGCAAGCAGAAAACCAACATATTCCCTGGGTGCTGATCCCAAAGGCCCTCCTCCTCCCTCCCCAGCCTCCTGGCAGCTTCCCCAGCTGAGCACAGGGCAATATATGCAATATTCTCCCCTGGTATCCCCTCCCACTCATCTGCAGCTCTGATGCCAAGGTGATCTGCTCAGCAAAAGCCAGGCAGGCACAGGAACCTTCAGCATTGTTTTCCAGGACTTCAAACTGGAGGAAATGCTCAGATTTGCTGTAAATAGTTCCTTTAAAATGTTTCCAAGTGCCACTGGACTGTAGCACAGACTTTTAAACCATGAAACCATTAATACCATTAGAGCAGGGGTGTTTTCCCTGTGCCATTTGAGGCTGAGCTTTCATCCCTAAAGAGCCTCAGAAAACTGAAGAAAAGGTGCATCCCTAATGATTATTGAAACACTCAGATTTTTACTCTCCACTTATCTCTGCTCTGGTGGTCTACTGATCTAGATATCTAATAATCTCTTCTAGCACAGCCAAATTGCAATTTTTCTCCCCATAATTAATCCAAGGTGCTGCTGGACTAAGTAAAACAAAGGGACTAATTTAATCCTAGCTGAAATTCCTCCAAAAGTAGTAATAGCATACTTACAACATTATTGAACCATTATTATAATCATCATCTTTTTTCCATTTTTTTTCTTTCAGAGCTACTGAAGGGCTTCTTCATTAGCTTTTAATGAGAGATAGATACAATAAACAAATCTTGGCTTTTTGCTGTAGTAACCATTTCCTTGGATAGTGGGACAAAGTCAATTTAATCGAAATTATCTGCATAAAACACCCATTCTGAGCTACCTGAGCTGGTATAAAGCCCAGTTATAATCCCCACAGAGTTAAACCAGCCATCTTTCATAAACACACCTCCAAAGCCTCCCTGTTCAACCTCATACTCTGACTGCAGGCACAAGGAGATATTTTCCCAACTCTGTGAAGCAGCAGGAGAGACCATGGCAGGGCCAATGTGCTAAGGAACGTGTAGGAGGCAGCAATAACAAACTGACACGAAGAAATAAGGCTGGAGCTGGAACAAATGGAGCTCTGAGGAGAAGTTTGGGGGGTTTCTCTCTGATCTAACGTGCCACCCCACCCACCACCAGACCTAGATATGCCTCCCATCCCTGTGGCATGACCAAGCCACCCTGTGCAAAAGGAGATTGAATCTGGGTTAGCAGAGCTCTGTGCTTTTATTCTTCAGCAAGCCCTCATTTCCAGCTGGCAGAAATTATCCAGGATGAAGCAAGTTTCTGTATTGTTATTATCCAACAGTCTTTTCTCACCAGACATCCTGAATTTTCAAGTGGGGCAAAACATTTACTGGGGCCTGAGTAAATACACTAAATTATGGGTTACCTAACAGCACCACCTCCTTCTAGCTTTCCAGCATCAGGCTAGATTTCTGTAATTTAGCAACAACACCTCATCTGAGGCTGCAAAAACCTTCAGCTGGTTGAGCAGAGGCAGCAAATAAAGAGCAGCAAGGCTGCAAACATAACCAAGCTGGGACTCAATCAGAAAGAAGGCTGGGGATACTTTTGTTCTGCAAAACTCAGAGGTGCACACAGCAGACTTAAACAGGCTACACTTTAATTTGCTTTTCTACATCCAACCTAGCAGCAGTGGGAATTGCCTTAACTCAGGCACTCATTAGGCCATGTCTGCTTTAGTCACACAAAACACGTCACCCCTTTAGGAAATGGTCTGGCTGGCTTGTTCACTTGTTGTTATTGTAAAACAGATCAAATAATCTCAGCATCTCTCTCAGAGTCCCAGATCTACAGAGCACAATGAACAGAGAAGTGTCAACTAGTTTAGTGTCATCCAAACTTTGTCTTGCTTCCCTTTCCCTGTGCAATAGGGTCTGAGGTTCAGTTTCTTTTTGGGTTTCACTTGGTTTTTCACTGTTTCCTCCTACACTGAAACACCAGCATCAGCTCAGAACTGGGAACATGCTTAAGAACACATCCCAAACCCTCATTTTGGTGCTCAGATCCTGAACTTAGATGCAGTGTGGCACTGCCATGAGGACCAGCAGTGCTGCAGATCACACAGCAGCCAAAGCTCCATTTCCAGCCTGACACCAAACCCTGGGTGCAGCTGCATCCTGTGGTGTTGTAAGGTCCCCAGGATGAGGTGAGAGATGAGAATCTGACCCCATGTTCTCAGAAGGCTGATTTATTATTTTATGATATTATATTAAAAGAAATTATATACTAAAACTGTATTAAAGAAAAGAGAAAGGAGACATCAGAAGGCTTGAAAAGAATGGTCATGAAAGCTCATGACTGACTCCTCAGAGTTTGACACAGCTGGCTGTGATTGGCCACTAATTAAAAACAATTCACATGTTTGGATAAACAATCTCCAGACCACATTCCAGAGCAGCAAAACATGGAGAAGCTGAGGCTTCTCATCTTCCCAAGAGAAGAAATCCTGGCAAAGGGATTTTTCAGAAAATATCACAGCGGCAACATCCCACCTCAGGCCCTGAGCCCCAAAATTTCCAGCTCCTCCATGCGACTCAAACCCCTTTCCCATTGTGTTCAATCAGAGGAGAATCAAGGATGTTCTGACAGCAAAGTGAGTTAAGTACCTCAGTTCCCCATCTGACAAAATTCCCTCTCTGAGTGCAGAACTCCTGTTTACCCATTGATTTTTAAATAACGCTTCCCACCCTGGATGCACAGAATGGCTCCCAGTAAATCTCCCTGCTGATGCCTTCCTGAGGCAGCCAACAGCCTGAACCAGCAGCACTGCCAGGGGCTGTGACCTTCCCCATCCATCTTAATTAGGTATTAACTTCAAAAGGCTTTTTGCTACACAGCTCCTGCCAGCATCAAACAAAAAAAGACAAACACCAGCCTTGAATCGTCAAAAATGTAATTACAGGGTCTCTTGGAGAGGTGGCTCTGCCTGCTTCTCTGGTTTTCACTCCAGAAATTTATAGCAGGGAAACAGCACTTTAGCAATACTTAGAAGAGCCCTACAATGAGAAAATACACCAAGAGATACTTGCACAAAGTACAGCTTTATCTATCTCAACAGCCCTACCAGAAGCACTCACATGGCATATTTAGTGCTCTCCCACATGGATTTTCTGATGTTTTCTACCTGCCCCCATTTTTTCAGCACAGGTATGGACAGACCTGCAGCCCAGTCTGTTGGCACCCATCAATCCATTTAATTCCACAGCCTGGGGTGGAGCAAAGGATCCAGGAGAAAATGGGTTATCAGATAAAGTCACAAGGCACCCCAGAGCACATGGCTGCATTTGCACAGGAGTTTCTCATGCAGGCCCTGTGTGACTTCACACACCAGAAGTGCAAAGTGGCAGCAGATGCCAAAATGTAGTGAGGAGCTCCTGCCAAACCTGCAGCTCCCAAGGTATCTTAATCCACACATGAAGTAATTCATTTACCTTGCATCCTGCCTTAGGGAAGCTGGGCTAATAAATAATTTTAAAAAATAATTAAACTGCAAAAAAATCCTAAGCACGCTCTGCAAATATGATTTAGCTCACCCACAAACTGCTGTGACAATATTAAAGTCCTGCTCCTGCAGACTTAAAAAACCCAATAAAACAAACCGCAGAATGGTAACCCTGAAAAATCAGGGCTGGGAAGTTGCCTCCTGACACACCACACCTGATCCAGGAGCAGAAGTGCAGCCATAGGGAGCCAGAGCAGAACCAACCACCCAGGAAAAATCTCAGCATTTATGGCTATTCAGAGGCAGCATTTTGATAAGGGGATGTTTGGAGATGGGAATAACCAGTTGAACATTGTTATTCCTGTGCTCCTTTTTGCCTTGATGGGGCATAAGAGGTGAACACACAACTCTTTTTCCAGCCCAACAGCTCACCAGGGGTTTCTCCCCAGCACTGATATTTTTCTGATGTATATTTCTGTCTGATGTAATAACTCCTGCTTCTCTTTCCACAGACTCCTTGGATCTGAACAGTGATTGAAGCACCAAGGACAGTGCTAGCGATTTTCCTGCTGTGAGGACAAAGCTAAACAACCACATTTAGCAAGAATTCCCTATTTGGATTGCATCTGCATCCCTCCACCTTTTACCCAGAGAAACCCAAGCATTCCTACAGCAGTGCTGAATAAAACAATTGTTTTCTGACAGAGTTGAGGCAGCACCATGTGCTGAACACTGACATTCATATTCACAACTGAGAAATTGCTCTGCTCCACAGAGAAGCATTCAGGACTAAAACTCCCAAATTAAACATAGCCTTGCTTTAAATCTATTCATTTTTTTCTATGCTAATACATTGACCAAAGTTGTTTATATTACATGAAGCAGAGATTACAATGTGAATCACAAGAAACCCTCATTTTTCTTTCACCTGAGGACTTCAGGAAGCAACCTGATGTCACATGAACAGCAATAAAAACATCAGAACCAGGCAATTCATCATCGCAGCAAAGTGTTAAATAATAAGCTTCCCCCATGCCTGTTTTCTCCTCTTTTAATTTTAAAAAAATTCTTGCTACTTTGAGTTATTTTGAAATTGTGTCTGTTTATTCTTCTGCCAAGTTGTTGAAATACTTTTAGCAGACAACAAAAGGAAACAAATTATTTTACAGAACACAGAATAAGAGCATTTAATGTTACAGTGAGAGCCAAATCAACTGCTCCTATAGTAAATCTTTAATCCCCTGAAGATGTTCTCTTACATTGAAGCAAGTCAGGAACAGAGCTGGAGTCACTGAGCTGACAGAGCAGCAGCGGAACCGCTCATGTCTGACACAATGACTGCAACTCCTTGCTCCAAAGGGGCAGGCACGAAATAAATGGGATTGGAGTGGCAGGAACATCACCTGCAGCCATCAGGGGCCACCAGGGTAAGAGCACTCACTGCCCAAGGAATCATCAGGGGACACCAGGGTAAGAGCACTCACTGCCCAAGGCTCCTGGGGAGCAGCTTTAGGGGATCACAGGCACTCCAGAGCCTTGAGGAGGGAAGGGCAGGGCTCAAGGGCTGTGTGGATACACTGAATGTGTATTCACTCTGTGTGTTGTGCCCTGGGGAAGTGGCCCACAGCACAGAGGGCACAGCTGCCATCAACAAAGTTATTTAAACCTTCTCTCCATCCCTCAGAGGCAAGAGAGCCCACCAGTGTGAGCTTTTGCTCCTCTCAGTGCTTTGACCACCAGATAAAAACATTTTCCATTATTCTCCATTTCTCCCTTGTCCTGCAGTGCCCTTCAGGAGCCAAGTGCTGCTTCTCCCTTTGTAGGAGCATCAGGGGCAGGACGGTCAGGACAGAGGGACAGGAGAGATCTCTGCAGCCAGGGCTGGAACTTGGGGTTTATTGCAAAGGGCCTGGGGGCAGGGCCCTGCTGGGAGCTGCCAGACACAGCTCAGAGCAGGCTGAGAGGGGAGAGAAAGGTAGAGAGTGGTAAAGAAGATGAGAGAGAGTAAAAGAGAGGATAAGAGCATAGGAGAGCGAGGTTCCTGTTCCAATACCATAAATCATCTTCTGTGTTGAATATTCTGATTCTCACTAACCAATCTAGTACAAGATACAAATCCTACAGCATTTCCATACAGCCTATAAGAATCATTACATTACCATCCTGTGTTACATTTTAAACCCTAAAAGCTCCTCTTTGGGCCCTTCTGCCAAGCTGTAGGATCTGCTCTGACCCTTGGGCCTGTCTGCAAGCAGAGGGTGTTGTTCCATCAAAAGGGGATCACCTTCAGCTGGCCATGCCATTGTTTTCCAGTTGTTCAGTAACTGAGGGATCTCAAAGTTTGCTTTCACTTCAATCTCATTTTATGGTTTCCATATCCTCAAAGTCTTTTGTCAGGCAATCATATTTATAAGGCTTTCCTGTTTCATCTTTCCTAGAAAACCCTCACCTGGTGCTCTCTGCAGACAAACCCCAAGTGCCTGGCCAAGTATCACCTGGAGCTACCAGCCTTCCCTCTGTCACAGCCCAGTTTCTCTCAGCACTTACAGACCCCAGAAGTTGGCTCCAAAAAGGCTCTTGGTGTGTCAGGAAAGGTTTCATGTCCATGTTCCTGGGCAAGAAAATTTTACCACACTGACTTTAAAATGTTTGTAGCCCTCAGAGGTGCCAAGAGGCAGAATCACAGAACCATGGGATGGTTTGGGTTGGAAGGGACCTTAAAGCTCATCCTATCCCACCCCCTGCCACAGCAGGGACACCTTCCACTGTGCCAGCCTGGCCTTGGGCACTGCCAGGGATCCAGGGGCAGCCACAGCTGCTCTGGGCACCCTGTGCCAGGGCCTGCCCACCCTCACAGGGAACAATTCCCCTTCTGTATATCCAAACTAAATTTCCCCTCTGTCAGGCTGAACAGGATTTCAGTTTCAGTTTGACTTCTTCAGGTTTTGTGGAATTCTTTCAAGTTGCCAAAATCAATTTAATAAACTGAACTGCATTAATATCATTCATCTGGCTGGTCAGAAATTCTTATCAAAATTCTGATCTCCAGCGATGACAGTAACCAGCTTCACAGCTAAAATAAAAGTACAAGGGGGCTGTTGGGGGGAGTTATGTCCTTTTTTAGGAGATTTTTTTTTTCAGGGTGCAAGGGATTTTTGTTGTTGGTTTGAGGAATTTTTTGGTAGAAGGAGAGAAAAATTCACAGCCATTAATATCTGGGACACTGAGTTAAATGTGCCTGAAAAATGTCAGTCTCACCTGTTAGAGGTGGGATGAACAAAGGGTCAGGTCACCTTCTCTGTTGAACAGGAAGATTTTTGTTTTAAAGCCTTTCAGAAACACAACTTCTATTTACTGAGGTCTTACAGCCAAACTGCCACAAGGGCTTTTAGTGCCGTCCTGAGCAGGATGTGCACAGAAAAAAGCCCAGCGTGATCTAATCACTAAGAGCCTGGACAAGATGGTTTTCGGTCTGCACCAAACACTACTTGATTTTATTTGACCATTTTCCACAAACCAAATCAATATCTCAGAGCAGAGAAATCAATCCATGCACAAAACTTTTTCAGCCATTGTGCTGAAGGAAGGGAATGCACAGGAAAAAGCTTTCTCCCTGTCAGAACAAGGGCTGGAGCATACAGCAAGGGCAAACCCCATGTGAAGGGTCAGTGTCCTTCCCAAATATAACAAAACTTCTCAGCACAACCCTCTTTCAAAGGATGGGGTGACAGAAAAACCTCAATGCCACCTCCTCCAAGTTATTTGTGGGAACTTTATACCACATTAAAAATATTGAGACATGCTAGGGTGGTTGTGTTCTTTGGTCAGGCACCTCCTCCTCTCCAACTTCCTCTCATTTATTTAATTTCACAGGCCATTTGATTCTTCCATTTTCATTTTCGTGTTTGTTTTCTTTTAATTAAAAAAAAAGCTTTGTTTTTTCATGCATTTTAGGCTTTTTAAGAAATGAAGTTGTTGAAGCTGTTCTTTGTTATCTGCACAATTTCTGATAGAAAAATAAAAAGCTTTCCAGATGAGTATTACTGGCATATAAATAAAAACAAAAGAAAAAAGTGTTTATTGTGAGAGCTAGGAGAGAGTCTGTTCCCTCTGTGGGACTGACCTTGATGGATTTGCAGCAAGTTGACTGTTTGCCAATAAATTTTGCTTTCTGTAAGAAAAAGGAAGCTGCTTCACCGGAAATCTTGGTTGGAATCATTATGATGCTGACAAAGAATTGCCCAAACAGTTCCAGGGAGCTTAAAAACTTCAGATTTCGGGCAAATCCTCTTTGCTCAACATGAGGCACCACCCAGCAGGCAGTGGGTGCTGAACATGTTGAAAATGGAGCAGAAATCTGCAATAACAGCACAGCTGTGCCTGACAAACCTGTAGGACACTCAAGATCCACTACCCATCATTTTCTTACCAAACACATCCTTCCCCATCTCAAACATCTCACAGCTGGCTCCAGGAGGAAAAGAGGCAGCAAAAACACACTTTGAAACACCTTTTCCAACACTGACAAGCGTTCAGGTTTATTTCCTTCAGTGTGGA
Source organism: Melospiza melodia melodia (assembly GCF_035770615.1). Classification (NCBI taxonomy): domain Eukaryota; kingdom Metazoa; phylum Chordata; class Aves; order Passeriformes; family Passerellidae; genus Melospiza; species Melospiza melodia. The sequence goes on along the minus strand of NC_086212.1, from coordinate 4,245,019 downwards.
AAGCCTGTCAATCCTCACCACAAAAATGCGTCTTTCAACAAATTTCGCTCATCTCAGAAAAGTCCAGGCTTCCCCTAGGGAAAGCCACCTTATTTATAGCATTTAACCTTCATTATCCCTGTCCTGCTGTTCACTTGGGAGGTGTTCACCTGGCCATCAGATCCTTCCTGCAGCCACACAGACTCTAATGCACAGCACAAACAGCAAGCCATGCCTGCACAGAGCACAGGAACCCCCTCAAATGAAGAATTCATTCATGGTTTTACCATCCCTGATAGGTTTCTCCTCAAGCCAGGTCTTATGAGCTCTCAGAGAACCTATCACACCTGAAATAGTCCAGCTACCCCAAATGGCATAAAATCAGCAGGATGGCTTCTGTGGTAGCGTTGGAAACAGAAAATGGTTTAATAAAAGGCAAAATAACAAAGCTCTTACAGAGAAAAACTGAGCCGGGGCAAGAGGTTCTTGTTCCTGGTAAAACACCCCACAAAAGCGATTAGTTTCTTAGTTATCTTCTTTTTCTAGTGAATTACCAAGGAGGCAATTCACTAGAATTACCTGCCTCTGTCCAATGGGCAGCCCCAGGTCTGAGGTGAAGTCCCCAAGGTCCTATGAGGTGTCTTTGTACCAAATTGGGGGAGAAACTTCTGGGCTTTTTACCTTTTTAAGCAGACAAAAATAATTGAGTCCCTCCATCAGTAGGGGGCACATTCCTACACATCCCTACATGCCAAGTCATATCAATCATCCATCAGCAAATCATCTATCAATCATTCATTCAGCAAACTTCTAAGACACTCTGTCCTCCATTTCAGACATCCTTAACTCCCAGCATTCTCTGCACATATGGAATAGTTCTCTTTTCTAGGATTTTACCTTGAAACCCCCCCTGCGGATCTGTATCTTAGCCATGAAGTGGTTGCTAAATGCAGCAAATTTCCTTTAGAAATGCCTGGCTGGAAGTCAAGGGTTCCTAAAGCCCTGGCATCTGGCTACAACCTGTTCGTAAAGCTTTCCCCAACAGTAGTTTTAGTTTCTTGTAACCAGACTTTGTCTTTGGCCCAGGACCACCAGACTCAGCAATTTGTTTCTTTTGTCATTGCTAAATCCTCTCCACAGGGGCCAGCTGTGGTTTATCCTCTGCTGGCACACACAGCCCTGCACTCACCAGGGTGTTCAGCTCTGCAAAGTGCATTACCTCATTCCAACAAGGGAAGTCCCCATATCAGCGCTTTTATAACTCCCCCTGCTTCCAAGGCAAACTGCTTTGTTTTCTTTTCACTTCCAGCTTATTTGCATTAATTTGAAAGTGCAAAGTTTTGGCTTTTACAGGTGTCCAATTTGGAGGTATTTATAGCACTGGGCCTCTTACAGCTTCACAGGTTGGTGGGAAATTATCACTAAAATCTTATGGCACTGCAAACTGCCCTTAGGAACTCGAGCCCCCTTTTAGGGGCACTTTTAGCTTATTAAATTCTGTCTATTCATAAGCCTTGCTCAAGACATTTTTGCTTCTGCTGCTTTGAATTTCCTCAGTTCTTGTGGCACAAAGTTGCTTTCTGCCAGCAATCACCTCTGAATTTTCATTATTAATGCCACAGATGGGTCTATCCTGCAGCTCTCCCCATAATGAGATTTGTGCTACTACTCTTTAAATAAACTCCCCTCCACGCAGAGCCTTAGTCTCCCCTTGCCTGTTCACCTGAAACCAAACTTGAAACATCCCCCAGTGCAGCCTGTCAGGCAGGCACTGCTCTCAGGATCCTTCACAGGTCTGCACTTTCATCTCCTGATGTCTGGGGTTGCTGCACTTCTGAAGAGGGAACAGCTTTTATTGCCAGGCATACCGAGGAAAAGCTCACTTCTGTTTGTCATTATTTCCTTCTCCAGCAGCCTGAGACCAAAGCAGAAGGTGATTACCCACTCCTGGTGACCAACCCACACTGAGATCAGGATTTTCCCATGGCTGGGTTTTCCTCATTACCAGCAGCTTCATTGGCTATTGATCATACCACAAATGTAAAAAAAAAAAATCATAATCCTCTTTCCTCTCCTCTGTCACCATCACATTTTCTGAAAAGTCTCTTTGCCCAGGATTTCTCTCCTGGAAAGCTGAGAAGCCCCAGAGAAAAAGGAAAACAGTATTATCTCATTTGCGTCTCCTGTGTTTTGCTGCTTTAGAAGGTGGTTGGACATTGTTTATACAACATGTGAATTGTTTTTGCTTATTGGCCAGTCAGGGCCAAGCTGTGTTGGACTCTGGAAGGAGCAATGAGTTTTTCCATTACTATCTTTTAGCCTTCTGTCTGTATTCTTTAGTATAGTAAACATAACATTAACCATAACATTATAGATGTGATATTACATGGGTATTATAGATGTGATATTACATGGGTATTATAGATGTGATATTACATGGGTATTATAGATGTGATATTACATGGGTATTATAGATGTGATATTACATGGGTATTATAGATGTGATATTACATTGGTATTATAGATGTGATATTACATTGGTATTAGAGATGTGATATTACATGGGTATTATAGATGTGATATTACATTGGTATTATGGATGTGATATTACATTGGTATTATAGATGTGATATTACATTGGTATTATAGATGTGATATTACATTGGTATTATAGATGTGATATTACATTGGTATTATAGATGTGATATTACATTGGTATTATGGATGTGATATTACATTGGTATTATGCTGTGATATTACATTGGTATTATGCTGTGATATTACAATATAATATAAAATAAAATATCACAATATAAAATAAAATAAATTAGTCTTCTAAGAACATGGAGTCAGATTCATCATTCCTCCCCTCAATGGGGGGGCTCAGAAAATACCACACTCCTCCCTACCCTTCCCAGACCACATGGCATCCTTGCCATCCTGCCTATTCATCGGATCCCATCCATGCAGCCCTTCAATTCCCACCTAGACCATGGATTTGGGCTCAGATTTGGGCTCAGGCTGCTCTGTTCCATACCCCAGGCTGGCAGCACTGCAGTGAGCACACAGAGGCAGGGCCAGCCTGGCTCGTTAGCAGAGCACACACAGTTGCTGGGAGCATCTCAAAGATGAAAAGAACCATTTCAAGCATCCCATCCCCTCAAAAATAAACAACAACGAAAAAAAAAAAGGCAGCACTACAGCTTGTCAGATGAAGTTGATTACAAATCAAGCACATTCACAGACCCAGGTCACAACATTTGGGTTCATTAGTAAGAAAACATTAAACAAGCAGTGGCATTTGCTTTTTATGGCAGCGGAGTTGAAAAATAGCTCCTGAGTTTTTTTGCTTTGGTACAGATCCTTGATAAAAGGGGTCTATTCATGTTCTGTCTGCTTTCAAATGATACCAAAACATATTTTGCCTTTTCTAAATCAGATTTCAAAACCTGATTATCTTAGTTTTAGCCACAGTATCAAAGCCAAGTAAATGTTTAAATAATTAACAAGAATTTACTTGGATAGCCAGCAGATTATTCTGTATTACACTCCAGCCCAGAATAGACTTCAACCTCAAAACTACTTTTTTTTTTTTTTTTAATCATCCTTGAATCACAGTACCAGCAAGCAGTTCATTTAAATGTAGTAATTCTGAGAATCATTTCAGCTTTGATTACCAGGAAGACAGAAATATGGAGAGAGGTGTCAGGATAGCAGCTTGAGGGCATGCAGTCTACAGAAACAAGAGAGAGTTCTCTGGGAAGACTTGCCATTATCCCTAAGAATACACATTTCAACCTCCCTGGAGTCTTGTTCATCCTCCTCACATCTGTCTTAGAAGTCCAAGTTTAGAAGCAGTGCCGCTGATAAATGAGATTTCCCCTATGCAGGTTCTGTTCCTCCCTGAGCAGTTATTTAAATCCAACAAAGGAGATGCTGCTCCCTGTGCCACCCCAAAATTTTAGAGCTGGGGAGGGGGAGAACAAGAGATAGACAAAAGAGATGGGATTATAGAAGCATACTGTGCTCACCCTAAACCATTGGGCTGTATTACTTCTGGCAAAAATCTTCCCATTTAAGGGGCACTTTCCATTTTGTAACCATTTACAAAGCAATTCATTGGCTCTCAAAAAACTCCCAAAGGAAAGAAGGGATAATATAAAAAGCACAGAACATTATTTAATGAGAAAAAAAAAATCTATTTTTCTATTCTGCTCTTTTTTCAGGTCTATTTCTAAGAAATTGAAGCTTTGTTGCATTTAAATTCCAGTTTGCTACTCACAATGCAGCATTTACCTTTCTACTGGAATATCTTTTTCTTCAATGCTTCCAAACCCAGGTGTAACGCATGGCTGCAATGCCTCCAGCCATTTCCTTACCTTGTCTGAAGGATATTCTGGGGACCTGCTGTCATTTCTTATGGAAATGGGAAACCAACTCCCTCTACACCAAATAAAAGGGGGGATGAGGGAGAAGGGGGGAAAACCAGGAGTGTGACAGCACAGCTTGCAATAGATCGGCACAGGAGCTCCTGCCTGAGTTCAGAAACTTTTTTCAAGTCATAAATGATTAATTCTAGATTTATTTCTTTTTTTGTGTGTTGGAAATTCCTTCTCCAGCACCATTCAGGAGTTGGTTCCCTCCAAGAAGGATGTTCTCCATCATTTAGCTGTGTCCCCCACTTGAGAGGGAGAAGAAAAAAGGGCTCCCAGAGGTGGCACAAAGATAAATACACATGCCCAGGACAAAAAATCTCTGTGTGCTGCAAACTGGACTGAGACACCAAACCTTTCACCCAAATTCAAATTTTCCACTACTCTGCCAGTCTTGGAGAAGCTCACCTTAATAACCCAGAGAGAGAAATTTTGACCAACAAATGAGACAAAACTGTCTCAAAAAACAAGAGTTGCCAGCCCAACAAGTTGCTAATGAGCAGCTGTCCTGTTAAATTTTGAAAAGCTACTTCATTCATAAAGAATTCCTTCTAATACAACATTTGAGGATTTCTTTTAAAATTAAACACTGGAAAATTTAAAATCACTTGTTGGCAAACACACCCAGGGATACATTTGAGGGTCCATGCCTTGGCAGGAAAGGAGATTTCCTGCCCTCCATCCCCAGCCTTGAACTGCGATTGCCTACCTGAGAACTTTACACCTTTCCTGGAAGATGCCCTTTCAATTATCCTCAGTATAACAGAAGGGGCCCACAGGTAATTAACTCAGACTTTTCACAGCCTGGAAGCTAGACAGGTTTGTCAAAATGGTTTTTATTCTTATGGTTTATTATCTTGTTGTGAAGATTTTTATGAGAAAAAGATTAAATCACCACCCTGATGTGTGCATTTCATTAAGCCTCTAATCCTTAAAGAGTCACTAACACAGCTCTCCATTGAAAAGCACTAAATCATCATTCAGTCATATTGACCAAAATAATCTCCTAATTATTTCAGAGAGGAGCAGAGCACCAGAGATGTGCTGTAAATGACACCTCACAATGCACAAAACCAAAGGGATGGAAAGGTAGCTTTGATTACTTTTGCTCTGTATGAATAATGGAACATAAGAAACGCATCTCTACTGAGCAACTGACTCAGGGTAAGGTGGGATTTTAGGAGGTTCAGGATTTGGATGGGGTGTGGAAAAATTTCAGCTGCAGCAAATCAGCCCCTGCCATCACAGCATCAAGAAAATCACAATGAGCAATGAATTCCAGGTGAGGAACATTTAGCAAATTCCACCAACTCCTGAAGAAAACACCCCAAAAGCACAGCAGTTTGTAGTAAAAATAAATTGCCACCCGCACAGCTGATAATGGAGCTTGCATTTGTTGGAGGTGGGTTTAGTTTTTTCTCTTGTTTTGCTGCCATAAGTGTAACTGGGAGCACATGTGAAGGGCACCATTAAGAGGTTGGACTTTATAATCTTGGATGTCATTTCCAACCTTCCTGATTTCTCAGGGCTGGAACTCACTGCTGGCTTCATCCCTTTCTCCTCCCCCTTTGGGTGGGCACGGAGGAGAGCTGCTGCCACCAGCAGAGCCCCAGACACACAAACACCATTTTTCCCTCTTCCTATATCAGGTGATGATTTCCACAGCATCCCAAAGGCTTTTCCTGCCAGGGTCATGCACTCACACATTTCCTGAGCACTCAAGAACAGGGAGCAGCTATCACAATCCAGTAAGGAAAGCCATGACTGATACAGCTTTGTATGCCATGTTAAATTTATCACACCCTCTGTGACTGTAGCCATAAATCTTTCAGGAAGAGCTTGCTTCTAAAGCTTGATTTTGAGTATAATATTTGCAATTTAAACACCCAAGGGACCAATAATAATTCACTGTCAACCTTTATAAACCCTTTGGAATAACTTGCATTCTCATTACTAGAAAGATCATCAGAAATGAAGGGAAAAAAAGCAAGCAGGCTTAGAAGGAAGAAGAAATCCCTCAAGTCAAAACATGAGTTCAAAAGATAACTTCAATATTTTTGTATTTTTTTTAACCAACTCTCTGTTTTATCATGACTAACAAGGCTCAGAATCACCTTCCCAACAAAACAGACATGGTAGGATTTGTGGTGAGGCACAGCTTTCAGGAAAATGCACCTAGCTCCCCTGAGAGGATTGAAGCATAAAAGAAAAACAACACTTTGTCTTTGAGCAAACACTACACAGACACAAATGTAAAAGAGAGGAAACAAAGACAGCAGAACTAAGAGGAGATTTTGAAAGAGGCTTCTTTCCTACCACTTTTCCCCACACCCAAGGTCTTTGCAGGTTTGCTTTTATCAGAACACCTCAGAATGGTTTGGGTGGGACCTTAAAGACCAGCCAGTTCCAACCCCTTTTCATGAAAAATCCAGGTTAAAAAGTTTCTATGTTGCTGCCAACCCTACACAGTCCCCACATCTCCTGGAAAAGCCCTTTTTGATCCTCATCTCAGCACATTCCTCAGCCCACCCAGTGCAGAGCATCCCCTCCATTGTTCAAGGGGTTCCTTCTGCCCTAAGAGCAGAAAAACCCAAACCCACCCAGCACCACCCAACCAGGCAGGCAGGGAAGCACCCCCTGCCCCAGCAGCTCCAAACCCCCCAGAAAATGGCAGGATTTGGTTGGGGAGGCAGACAAAAAACATTTAACTTAAGAACAGGAACTCTGTGATGATCAAAAGATGCTATTTTTAAGTATATTCCTTACCTTGTTCTCTGTGCTTCAGACCCCACTGGACTCTGCTACAGGCTGGATTTTCTCTTTAATTAACCAAGCTGACCTGGAGTAAAGTTAAATTAGACTTAATTCCCTCCCAGCACTCTTCCCTTTTGATAAAATTCAAAGCATAGAAGGGTAAATACCACCAGGTACATGCCCACAAGCCTTCACCAAAGGTAGGGAAGGCTGCACAGGATCAGGAATCCTCATGGCTTTGAGGCAAACTTGCCTACACCTCTCCCTTGGAGCAGAGCACAATAAAACTAAAGCAGCCTTTGAGCTGAAAGAGTTGGGTTCTAGCAGGATAGAAGTCAGACTAATTAACTTAAAACATCAAATTAAACCCAGAATTTAAAAAAAAAATTCAGATATTTCCTCACCAGCTTCCCCTGCCCAGCCAGGTGAGTCCTCCTCCCAAAGCTCCTACAATAAAATGGGGAGAGTCCTCACCCCTCCCTGGGAATTTATTGTTTCCATAATTACAAACACCTGGCTCCTGCTCTCACCTGAATCCAATTCCCTCTCTGCAAACTACCTGTCCCAGCCCTGCCCAGCTGGTCCCTATAATCCCACCTGGCATCTTCAAAAACACAAGACAGCAAGAGGATTGGTTTCTTTTTTATTTGCTTTTGGGTTTTTTCACAGCAATCAGAGAAACTTAGATAAAAAGCTTATCAATTAAGAAAAAATATGAGCCTAATTTGTCTTTTATATAATGCAATATTTTTTCTAACCACAACTGAAAGCTTCTGAGGTTCTCTACTCAGACTGGGAGCAATTAGGAGATTAACTGTAAACCACAGGAGAGGTGTGCCGTGACATTGCTGCAACCAGCAGCCCTCAAACTGCTTTGGTTAACTGAGATTTCTGACAGAAAACATCCCAAATGCTGTGGGATAATGGACACCCTGTGAAAGGGCTGCATCCTCAAACATCATCTCACTCTAAAGGCCTTTGTGCTTAATTAACATCTCACCAGGCTTTTTTACACAGCCACATTAATTGGGACATAAATAGATAATAGAGGCCATTGCTTCTGTCTACAAAGCTTTGCCCTCACTCACTGAATTTCCCTTTTTTATTCACACAGACCTTTCAGAAGGCACAAACCTGTGAGGTTTCCTCCTTCTTTTTCTGCTCTGGAGTCTGACAAACCAGGTGTTTGCCAGTCCTCAGATGCCTCTTGGTTATGGTTATTGGCACTGTGGGGATTTCCTGACTGTGCTTTCAATTGTATTTTGAACACAGGGGACAAACACATGATCATTTAGAAATATTATATAATATTTTATTTAATTATAATATTTTATTAATATAATGTAATGTAATGTAATGTAATGTAATGTAATATAATGTAATATAATGTAATATAATGTAATATAATGTAATATAATGTAATATAATATAATGTAATGTAACATAATATAATATAATATGACATTATGTAACCTTATACTATATTAATAAAATATTACTATTATATTATATTATGTTATGTTATATTATATTATTTCATAAATATAATATTTTTTCTGGTAATATTTTATTCATACTTTCTGTATAGTAATATTAATTTTATTCATATTTTATTTCATATTCAAATTTTATCATATTTTTTGACCCTGCTGCCAGAATGCCCACACTTTGCCACCTAAATTTACTCCCTGAAGCTTTGCCTCCTGGGACCAGGATACTGCAAATTCAGGGTCACTCCCCACTCCCAGGACCTGGGAATCCCCACAGGACAGGGTGAGGTGGAAGTTCTGCAGGCAGCTGGTCCAGATTTGCTCATTCTGCACTAAAAACTCTCACTCCAGCACCTACCTGCAGGCTGAGCAGGCTAAAATCCTGGTCACCATGCTTCATTTAGCTTGCTAGGAGCTCCTCTGGAAAATGTGAGTGATTAGAGGCTCGTGTGGGGTGTGATTTATTCTCCTCATGCCAGCCCCAAAGGGAGCGCAAAATGCCAGCTGACACAAGTGTGGCACTGAAATAATTGAGTTTTCAGTGGGGTACTTTCATGAAGCAGCTTTTCATACAGCCCAGATATATTAAAAAAGGTTAGTCAAAATATCCATTATTATTTCTCACCTGGTTTTGGGGTGGGTTCTCAGAAATTCAGGTTTGCCTAAAAGATAGCAAGAATGTCGCTTTTTCTTTGCCTCAATATCAAGCCTGGAGAAGAGAAGGTTAAGTGGAGGCCTCAGAGCAGCCTCCCAAGGAGGCTGGAGAGGGACCCTGCATGAGGAGCTGCTGGGACAGGGCAGGGGAATGGGTTCAAACTGAAGGAGGTGAAATTTAGGTTTGATTTGCAGCAAGGGAATCCTTCCCTGTGAGGGTGGGCAGGCCCTGGCACAGGGTGCCCAGAGCAGCTGTGGCTGCCCCTGGATCCCTGGCAGTGCCCAAGGCCAGGCTGGACAGGGCTGGGAGCAGCCTGGGACAGTGGAAGGTGTCCCTGCCCATGGCAAGGGTGGAACAAGATCTTTTTTGTAGGGATCATTAGCTTGTCAGAGTGACTCCAAGAAAAGTTGGAAAGTCTCTTTTCCCAGCCTGGCACTTGAAGAAGGAGTCAGGGCTCTTCATTTCTCGGTCTCGAGGTTGTTTATTGTAACTTATCTATAAAATTCTTTCTCCTGCCCTACTGAGGTCCATCCAGCAGGACAGTTCCAGGCACTCTGCCTGTCCCCAGGGCAGTGTTATGTCTTTATACTAAAAACTACCTGTACAATGTTTACAATTACTTCCCAATACCTATCAGCTATGTTAGACAGTGAGCTTCTACTCTAAACCAATCTAAAAGTGCCACCATCACAGCAGAAGATGGAGGCCAAGAAGGAGAAGGAGAAAGGCTGGACATGCCCAGTTCCCTCCATCTTGCCTCCTGAACCCCCATTCAAAAACCCCAAAATCTACTTTTCCACCCTGTGATAACTTCACTATTATTCTACCTAAACTGTTGTGGCTTGCTGATCTTCATCTAAGGTTGGTAATTTATTCCATGGGTCATAATCAAACCCACAGGGGCATTTTGGGCTCTGTGCCAGGGTCTCTGAGCCCCCTGGCAGGGGTCCTGGCCATCCTGGACTGCCACAGGGATGTTCTGGGTCCTGACACTTTTTAGGTTTTTTCCAATGCAAATAATTCTGGGATTCTCTGTTTGCATCCACCAGTTAAGAAGCCAAGACAGACATCCCCCCTCTCCTCATTTTACACAGCCACAGCAGCACCAGCTCTGCAATCTGGACTGGCCAAACTCTGCTTGTTGCTAGCCCAGGGCAAGTGTGGGAGAAGGGAATCACCTTTTCCCCATGCAAAGAGGAAAAAATGTTTTCTCATTTAGCCCAGATTTAATGTGCTTTTTGCCTCTTTGTAGCAGAAAATCCGGTTTCATAAAAGTTCAAGTTTAATATCAGCTGCAGGCCTTCAGGAGCTATTAGCTGATAATTCTCTGAGCTTTTGCCTCAGACTCCCTGACCAGCAGCACTGAAATTATCAAATCACAGCAATATGATGGAAAACTTTTGCTGCAGCAATGAATTTCTCTCGGAATGGAGCTGGACACAGTTACTTACCTTCAGTATTCACACATGTATTAGAGATCCTATCAGACAAATAAAGGGCCCGAGTCTCTGCTTTTATGCTGTTAACATCAGCAGACCAACAGTCCTTAAGACTCTTAAAATTTTTAACATTTCTTAAAAATAAAACCCTCATAGAAAACAGCTAAAGTGCAAATATTTATGTTGTGCAGCCTGTACATTGATTTTCCAGCTGGGTGTTTGATGTAGGGAACCAGTTCTGGTTCATGCAAGGGGGTCTCCTGAACTAAAACACAAGCTAACATAATTCTCTTTTACCTTTCAGAACTGACATTACATAATGTTCTTTATTGAGATGTTTACATCAAAATAAATCCTAAGAAAACAAAACCCAAATGCCTCTAATGGGAAAATGAGGAAATTACTTAATTGAAGTAATTCTTTATTGGCCCCAAATTTTACATAAAGACAGGTTAAATTTGGGGAGTTTTAGCAAAACAAAGGAAGAGCATCAGTGAAAAGTGGGTTAATTGTGGAGGATGAAATCAATGCAAATACCTTTCAGTTTGAAAGCTTAAACTAAATGTTACCCCAGATTTTTTGAGCTAGTCCACCTTCAGGAATTTTCCAGGCTGAAATAATGAAGTACCAAGCCTATGTTTAGACAGAGAGGAGCAAAGGTGTAAGTTAAGCAGCAAAAGCAAGCACTCACTGCCTTCTATTCATCCTCCAAGATGTTAAAAATAAGTTTTCCCTTCTTAATTTTGAGACGTAATCCTTAGGAGGCTCTGCAAACTGTAAATCAAATTTCCAATATTATTTCTGCAGGCACTCCAGCAGCCTCTCCTGGCTCTTGCAGGGTGTTTATTAGCACTGGACCAGCTCCCTGTTTGAGGAGCACGTGGAGAGCTGATGGATCGTGTGCCAGCAGGGTTGGGAAGGGGGCACTCTCAGGAGGTTTGAAACCAGGCAAATATTGGAGTTGGGCTGCGGGAAGGAGCCCTGAAAATGGAAGGTGTGACCGAGAGCTGCGTGATTAGAAAATACATCCAGGGGCTAATTGCAGAGTGGGTCTGTGAGACACACTCAAAGCCATTTCCCAACCTGAAATTGGGACTGCTGGGATGGGCAGGGCAAAATATCCAGGGCCAGGAGACTTTCTGTGGCCATTTTATTCTCCCTGTGGCCACTCACACAAAGTTCTCAGTGAGGTAAATGCTGCTTTACCCTGAATGTTCAGCATATTTGGGGGCAGGATGTTACTTATGTTATTTCTAAACATTTTCTTGTGCTTCCCAAATAGATTTTGCTCACTGAACAAAATTCAGATTCCTGAGTAGATTTTTGTTGCAATGCCAAGGCTTTGCTGAAATCAAGCCCCTCATAAAGTGTTGTACTGAGCAAGAGATTTGCTCACACAGGAAATCCTGTATTTTCAGCATGGAAGAGACTCTGTGTTAAACATTCTGCTCAGAATGCTACTTTCTGAAATATATTTTATTATAGAATGTCCTGCTTTGCAGTAACATCAGTAAATAAATATGATACATATGGGTTTGTTTGGGATTTTTTATGGGAGGAGGGAAGAACAAAGGGCTGAATGAAAGAGAAGCTGAGAAAAGGAAAGCCAAGACTGAATCTTATTTTTCTTCTAACAACTCTCTTATCTGGGTGCCTTTTTAGCCAGGATGGCACCAGGAGAGGAGCCTGAGCAGGGAGGGTTTCCCAAACCAGAGACCCCTGCAGCACCAATGGCTGGCTCTGGATTGGAGCACTTAAGGCTGTTGTAACCCTATAATCTTAGCATCCAAGACTGGTTTGGGTGGGAAAGGATCTTAAAGTTCATCTCATTCCAACCCCCTGCCATGAGCAGGGAACCTTCCACCAGACCAGGCTGCTCCAAGCCCCAACCTGGCCAGGAACAGAGGATGTCAAGATTTAGGTTTTATGATGGAGGCACCTCTTTCAGCACAAAACCTGACTTTATGAGGTTATTTAATTTTTAAAAAGTGTAAAAGCACCCAGTCCTGGGGATAGATGTTGGGACTTGTCGCAGACATCTTTTATGAAAAATCCTTTCCTTAGGATTTTTCCTCCTGAGAAGCTGACAGGCCTCAGGAACAAAATGTAAACAATGGTTATCTGCTGCTGTGGAATGCAACAGGTGCATCTGGGATTGGTCTCATGTGGTTGTTTCTAATTAATGGCCAATCACACTCAGCTGGCTTGGACAGAGAATCTGGGACAGCTGCCTTTGTTATCATTCTTTCTTTTTCTATTCTTAGCTAGCCTTCTGTGATGAAACCTTTTCTTCTATTCTTTTAGTATAGTTTTAATGTAATATATATTGTAAAATAATAAATCAGCCTTCTGAAACATGGAGTCATATCCTCATCTCTTCCCTCAACATAAGACCCCTGTGAACACGGTCACAGGGACTGATGTCACCCTGATTTTTTAAGATTTTCTAAACTTTCTGATGTTTACATTCTTGTAATGAACTTTCTCACACACTTTCTGTAAATTGTTCTGCATTCTTTTATGGAGGAGGAGAAATTTGATGGACTGTTGGTCTGTCCAGTGTCATTGGAGAGGTGGCACTGTCACCCTCCAATCCAGTGTCACTTTTGGAAAACTATAAATGTTGGAGTCAGAAATTAAAAATTCTCTTTTTACCTTGAGAGAGCTGAGTGTCCATATCGTGTTATTTCATGTCCTATAGTGACAGACTGAGGAGCTCTGCCTGCCCTTTTCAGAGCTGTTCATCAGCCCTTGGTGTCATGCCAGAGGTGGCAACCCTTCTGCACGAGCACATCCCCAACTCCACATGAAATAAATCTTTAAATTAGTATGAGGAGGGCCAAAAAACCCCCCTTGGCAAGTGTGAAATAGATCAGCTTGATGTGGGGAGGAGAAAGATATTTTCTGGGTCTCTCATCTTTTCCACACAATTACAGAGACACCACTCAAATCAAAACTGCACCTCTGTTGTGCTGGTTTTTAACTCTTTCTGAAATTCACATTGTATCTGGATTGGATATTGGGATATATCTGGATATTTTATGGAGCATAGGAGCTATGAGGAGCAGTTGAGGGAATTGGGGTTGTTTCCCCTGGAGAAAAGGAGGTTCAAGGGATCCTTATCACCCTCTACAATTTTGACCATGTTCACAGGGGTTTTAAATGAGGGAAGAGACGAGGATCTGACTCCACGTTTCAGAAGGCTGATTTATTATTTTATTATATATATTACATTAAAACTATACTAAAAGAATAGAAGAAAGGATTTCATCAGAAGGCTAGCTAAGAATAGAAAAAGAAAGAATGATAACAAAGGCTTGTGGCTCAGACAGAGAGTCCAAGCCAGCTGACTGTGATTGGCCATTAATTAGAAACAACCAACATGGGCCAATCACAGATGCACCTGTTGCATTCCACTGCAGCAGATAATCATTGTTTACATTTTTTTGAAGCCTCTCAGCTTCTCAAGAGGAAAAATCCTAAAGAAAGGATTTTTCATAAAACATGTGTGTGACATACAACCACCTGAAGGGAGGTTGGAGCCAGATGGGGGATTTCCCTTTTCTCCCAAGTGATAAGAGAAGAGGAAACAACCTCAATTTGCATCAGGGGAGACTCAAGTTGGATGTTAGGAACAAATTTCTTCAGTGAAAAAGTGGTGAAAATTTGGAACAAGCTGCCCAGGGAAGTGGTGGAGTCACAATCCCTGAAATTCTTCACAAAACAAGCAGATGTGGCACTTCACAATATCCTTCAGCGAACACAGGAGAACTTGGCCAAAGTTTGGATGTGATGGTCTTAGATGGCCAAAGTTTGGATGTGATTGATCTTTTCCAATGTTAATTATTCCATGAACTATATAAAACAGAAACCCCTTCCTGAAGCACAAACATGGGAGCTACATGCATTTATTTTGGAATGTATATAGTATGTAGACACAGATATGACTGATTGCAACCACAAAACTGAAAAAAAGCAAACTTAGTCATAAATTATAACAACAGTGCTGCCAACCACTAGTATTTAAAAGTCAGCCCTCACAAAAACATGAGGTATTATCTTTCAGAAAAATAATATGTGTTCAGTTATTTATCTTCTGCTTTTCTGAGTCGTTGAAATGAATTTAAATCATCTTTTCAAGGCTTTGTTCTTCGCCATGAAGTAGAAACTTACTTTTAGGGGGGGAAAAAAAGCTGAATTTCTTGTGCTGGCAGAACTCCAGGAACCAGGACTTTAAGGGAAAAAGCCCAAACAAATATAACGTGTGAACCGTATTAAAACTGCAAGAGTTGGCAACACTTTGACATAATAGAGTATTTTTATGCCAAAACAACTGTGTGTGACAGGGATAAACTTGGCCACCATCACATTCCGCTTCTCACTTCTCACATTTAACTCTTTGCTGCAGCCCTCAGCCCCAGCTTTGAGCAGCTCTTTGTAGATGGATTTTCTAAAGCAGGAGCTGCTGGAGTGCTCAGGGTCAAAGTGTGCCCCTGAGCAATGTCTGCAGAGTCGTATTTACAGATTGTACTAACGAGATATCAAAGCTCCAACACCAGAGATAGCTGAAAGTAATATGAAAAAAAGTCTCTTGCTAAAAGAAAACTGATGTAGAAGGGCAGAGGGAAAATTCATTAGCTGGTAGTGAAAAGAATAATGGGCTTTAGAGCCAATTCTTTAGGTTCTTTCCAGCACCAGCTGCTGTAGTAAATGGAATTTGCAATATTTAGGAAAGAGTAATTCCAGTGGGAACTGTTTCCCAGTTTTCAGATCTGCACATCAGTAGCTGCACGTGGCTGCCCCCAGGTGCATTCCCTGCCTCCTTCCAGGAGATGGGATTTGATCTCACCAGAGTCCCTGGAGTTTAATTAAAATGCTGAATTCCTGCTCCTGCCTCAGCTGGCTCAATGCAGGTTGTGTGTGTGGGGTGAGGATCACCCTCCTTGAGAAGGGCTTGGAAATGGTGGACAGGAATGTGCCCATTCCACATTGTTTTATTTACTCACACCCCCCTTGTCACTTGCTGAGGCATCCCTGACCCTCAGAAAGCAAAATAGGATCCCTCTTCTTCCCCATAGCTGCTTTTCCTTTCTCTACTCCTGTTCTGGCATCTCTCCCAAAGCTGGGACCATCACTGGTACCTGCTCAGGGGTTCATTTGGAGTCTCTGTTCTTGGAGGTGACAGCAAAGCTCTGTTTTCCCTCAGAAAATTTCCATCCCCATGGCATCCCAATGATAGAGCATCTTCAATGAGCTGAGGCTCAAAGCAGAGAGCAAATAAAAGCACGAAAATATGGTGTAAAAATTAACTTTTTTAAAAAATCAGTCCTGGGTTGTCTGGGTTTTATAACTTCTAAAGGGTGTGAGGTTGATAATTCTGTATCATGGGTTTGTTGGGCTTTTCTTTTTTTTTTTTTTTTGCAGAGACAGAAGAGCTGGCAAGTAAAAAACTTTTAGCAGCCTCCACAAAGCACCAGCTAAGCCTTTCTTTCCTCCTTTGAAATAAACTAATGCAGTGAAACAAAGGCACAAAAACCTATTTGGTCAAATAATTCCCTTGGCTGCAGCATAATCTCTTTTTTTAGGAAAATCCAATGCTGTAAATAACTGGAATTTTATCAGGAGATTAAAGAAAACAAGCTCCCTTTCTTCCCTGAAAGAAAATGAGCTAAAATATCATTGACAGATGGCAATCTGAGACTGGAATACTTTATTACAAGCTGATGACACCATTTTCTCTCTCATATTTACAAGTGTAAAAGGCAGGCACCTTTTACACAGCTGAGTGGAAAGAACCTGTTTAGCCAAGTGCTGCTCCTTGGTTCATTCCCCCATCTCAGGCAAGAGAATAATACTCACTGTAATGTCACAATAAACCTGCTATTTATGAAAATGAGCCTGAGAGCCCCAGCCAGGCCAGGCACAGCTTCTCCCAGGGAAATTTAATCTTCCTGCACATCTCTGTCCATCAGAGCTCTGTCCCTGCAGCCAGCAGAGCCCTGCAGCCCCTTCCCAGCACAGCCTGCATGGTTCTTCTGCCTCATCTGGAGCTAAAAGCATCTTCTGAGAGACAAATAAACTGCTTTTCAATAGAGACCTAAGCAGCCTTTGAAGGTGGGAACCACACTGACCCGTGGCACTTCAGTGGCTACAGAAATTTTCATTCAAATACACATTTCATTCCTTGCCTCATTTCAGCTCCTGGGTGGCTGCACAACAGATAGAAGAGCAAGGAGAATGAAAGGGAGAAGAGGAGTTTTCAGGAGTTTTCAGTTCTCCTGTGCTGGAACCCAGGAAATTCCTCTGGATGCCCTGGAGGACTCGAGACCCTGCCAGAGGGGCTCAGAAACCTTGGCACAGAGCCCAAGACCCCTGTGCCTTTGATTTTGACCCATGGAGCAAATTACCACCTTTATATGAAGAATTACAAGTCAAGAGAGTTTAAGTAGAATAATAGTTAATTTGTCATGGAGTGAAAAATAGATTTTTGATGTTTTTAGAATGGGGGCTCAGGGTCCCAAGATGGAGGAATTTGGCCATGCCCTGTTCTTCTTCCTTCTTCTTCTTCTTGGCCTCCATCTTCTGGGTGCTGCTGGCACTTTTGGATTGGTTTAAGGTAGAAGCTCACTGTCTAACATAGGTGATAGCTATTGGGAAGTTATGGTAAATAATGTACACGTAGATTTTAGTATAAAAAGATAACATCAGTGTGCCTCTGTTTGACCTGCTGAAAGGACCTCGGCAGGCCAGAGAAAGAATTTTATAGATAAGAAACAATAAACAACCTTGAGAATGAGAACTGAAGAGTTCTGACTCTTTCTTTGACCACTGGGCTGGGAAAAGAGACTTTCTAACACATCTCAAGATCATTCTGAGCAGTAGAGATTCTGAGACTCCTGTTTTCAGGAGAGGTGTTTAAGCAAACAAGTTCCTGTGATCCTCCTGTCCAGCACTGATCCCTCCCTACACCCAACCTTTCGAGACCTTTGACTATCTCACCCAGTGGGACAAGCTCCCATTAGTTCCTAAATCATACATTATAAACAAGGAGACAGGGTGAGGAAATGCATCCTCCCAGCAGCTCAACTGAGGCTGAAGCACCTGGAGTTCAGATCCTGTCAGGCACCAGGTGTGACCGTGTTCACAGGGGTCTTATGTTGAAGGAAGAGATGAGGATCTGACTCCATGTTTCAGAAGGATTGATTTATTATTTTATGATATATATTACATTAAAACTATACTAAAAGAATAGAAGAAAAGGTTTTATCTCAGAAGGCTGACTAAGAATAGAATGGAAAGAATGATAACAAAGGTTTGTGTCTCGGACAGAGTGTCTGAGCCAGCTGACTGTGATTGGCCATTAATTACAAACAACCAAGATGAGACCAATCACAGATGCACCTGTTGCATTCCACAGCAGCAGATAATCATTGTTTACATTTTGTTCCTGAGGCCTCCCAGCTTCTCAGGAGAAAAAATCCTAAGGAAAAGATTTTCCATAAAAGATGTCTGTGACAGACAGGGGATCCTCACCAGGAGAGCCTGAGCTGCCCCTCCTGGGCCACCCTCACTTCGCTGTCACCAAACCACAGAGGGACTGAAGAAGAGGCTGCAGGGTCATTGAAACATCTGTGGTAGTGCTTAGGCACCAAGAAAACTCCATTTTGCTTTTCCACTTCAAAAGGAAGGAAATATTTTCAAGCATGATAAAAGTATGATAATGATTTCAAGCATGGTAAATTGGTCTGGCTGTGAACAAAGGCATGGGTACATTAGATTATGTCTTGTTGTGCAAATATCACAGAGTCACAGAAGTACAGAATGGTTTGGGTTGGAAGAGACTTTAAAAATCACCCAGTTCCAAGCCCTGTCCACTAGACCGGGCCCAGCCTGGCCTTGGACACTTCCAGGGATCCAGGAGCAGCCCCAGCTTCTCTGGGCACCCTGTGCCAAGGCCTCAGCACCCTCACAGGGAATAATTTCTTTCTAATTTCTAATCTGAATCAGCACTCATGGAATTATTCAACTCTAATTCCACAGGAGTTGCTGCAGAAAAATTAAACCACTTTTGCTGGAAAGGGTATGGTTGAGCTAGCAAGCACAGCTTTACAGCAACCAGTGAAGTCTCAAAGTCTCAATTAAATCAGTGAAAAAACTCCTGGCTCTGTGGGATATTTTCCTCCCTGGGTTTTTTAGCATCCTCACATACAGCCATCCTTGGGGTGCCTCACACTGCCAGCTGTACCAAGCAACTTTATGCAGAAAATGTTCCCAGCAGGAGATAATGGCAAGCAATTGAGGGCAAAAATAGGGTGGGATATATGAGAAATAAGAGTTGCAGCTCTTAACTGACCAGACAGAGAAGGCTGGGAGGAAAGAGGGCAAGTCATTACATCCAAATCTTGGCTGATAGAAGAAGATAGCTGTATCTTTTCTTGCAGGAAGGAAATAAGTCAGTAAAACACATTTTCAGCACTGCTGCTGTGCACCATTATTGCAATTATTTAGCAAAGAGATGGCTGAGTGTATAAATACTGCACTGACTTTGATAATGGTTCTTTTAATTTGTATAGGTTCGACAGTGCATTAAGGGCTGTGGGCACAATTATTCTCAAATGATAGATTCTCTTTCATGAAACCATATAGGGGATTTCTTCTGCTTTCTTTCTAAGGATAATAGGAAATAGCAGAAGCTTGACATCATAATAGAGTTCAAGTGCCTTAGCAGTATATCTGCTCTCAAAGAATTCTAAAAAAGCTGCACTAATGCACTTTCCCTGCGTGCATGGCTCAGGCAGGCCCGTTTGGAGCCTTTGCAAATAAACAGACTGTTGCCTCTCTTGTCCATCAATTGAGGCAGCTCAGGATGATATAATGCCATGCATTCCAAGCCAATCAGCTGCTGTTGCCTAATTATACAAGCAAAACAAACCCAGACTGTTTAAGGTAGAAGGGGGAGGCGAGAGGGGGAGCTGCCATAAAACACTGAGGGAGAGCTGTCTCCTCTTTTCAAACATGTAAAACCAAAGAGTTGTTTTCCCCTTAAACAGGAATACTGCAGCCATGATTGCACAGACCTATTTACTTTTCTTTTCATAATGTGCCAGCCTGCATGCAATAAAGCTGTCAGGCACAGCTCGAGAGCAATAAATATGGGGAAAACTGTTATTTAACAGGCCAAGAATCATCTGTACAGTGTCACTGTGCATTCAGAGCAGTGCTCGTGGAAAAAGTCATTTTGCAAAATGACAATTTGTGTCGCATCTATTTCCATCTCCCCTCCCATTCCCTTTGCCTTGATTTTCTCAGCAGGAGAAGGGAGATTTCTGCATCCCTGCCCTGCTGCTGCTAAAGGAGATGGTGCCAGGGCTGCCCAGTGCCCCAAGACAGGGGAGGAAAGGACAGGGCAGAAACCTGCAGGGCTCTGAAGATAACAGGATGGGAAAATTACTCTATTTTACCAGTCTCAGAACAGACAGGTGAACCTAAAGATCCCATATATTCAGAGATAAAGCAATAAAATATTGATGCACAAGAACCTGGATATTTATCTACTTCAGCTAAAACTCACAGAAAGTGTTGGTTAGAGGGTTCCAGACTGAAAGAGAGAGAAAAAGTTAAAAATCTTGGACTTTTATATCCCAGAACAGCCTGCATGCTCAAGCACTTATCACTTCTTCAGGCCAATAAAAGCACAGATTTCTTTCTTTAAGAAATATGAGCTTTTTGCAGGTATAAAAATCTCATCAAGCCCATCTAAAGCATCACTTCAATATATGATTCCTATTTGAAACACCTTCTCTGAAGACACAGCTCCCCTTTCCAAGGTATTCTTGTCACAGCTCAGAGACAAAATTGTCCCCAACAATTCTGATGTAATGATTTGCCTTCAGAGACCAGAGGTGCCAGTGACCCAACAAAGATCACTCTGAGCCAAAACACCCCAAGGATGAGGAATGGTCACCAGAAATACGTGCAAAATAATGAATTAGGGAACTTAAGTCAGTGTCAAGTCCCATGAATGTGGTTTGCTGAAAGGAATGGGAATAAAATAATTATAGAGCTTCGATCTTCTGTCATGCTCCCTTTATCATGGTGTGATTTGCTCTTTTGAGTATCCACAGAAATTTAAAACCGAATGTAGCATCTGGCCAACCCCCTTTCATGAAAAGAAATGGATTCCTGAAAAATCCCACTGAATAATATTAAATTTATCAATGATATATGGGAGAAATAACCAGGCAGTGTATAGATCTGAAAGAAACCACCAGCACTGCTTGGTTCAGAAATGATATTTATTTATGTACTGTGATTATCAAGTGATGGAATGGCTGGGTGGGCTGTGTTATATCTGCAGTCACAGACAGCCAAGTGTGTAGATGGGCTGGAGATACATGACATTTGATTCAGGACTTTCACAGCCTCTTGGCAGGCCTGTTTTGTTCTGGGAGCATCAGCAGCCCTATAAATAAGTTATTGATTTTAATTTGTGAGCAGAATATTGTTTAATCTCTGCAAATTGCCTCCTGTTCCACTGTATAAAGTCAGCAGAAGGAAATAAAAGTATCGAATATCTGCTAAATTGCACTGAGTTAAAAAATCTGCCATCAGTGACATTTTACCCTTCAAAACCAGCATTCTCCTAAATTGAGTTTCTTTTAATGGTGGCAGACAGCCCCTTCACAGAATGGCCCTGGAAATACTGTGAGATTTCAATGGTATCTAATAAACTAAATAGTTTGGGCTCAGCTGTGGCTCATTGTGGGACATTCTGTGGGGTGTGGGGCAGCAGATGGGCTCACCATCACTGTGGGGGTCCCTGCAGTAGGAGGCAGGTTTGTGGAGGGGCAGAATGGCTCTGCCCAAAGAAAACTGTCAGGACAAGGGTTTTCTCTCCCTGATGGGTCTTCTCCTCCCCTGATGCTGCACATTAAATCAGTGAGACACTACATCTCAAGTGACCAATTGTTTGCCAGCCCCAGAGCATCACAGTCCAGAAAATGTCTCCATCTCACCTCAGTTCCAACACAGAGCTTGAACTCAGCCCTGTTCATGCCTGAATTTGCCTCTCATCTGCAGTTTTGCCAACAGCAGCTGGTGTTTGGAAGTGATTGCCCTTGGGAAGCTGAGGTGGTTTGTGATGGAGCTGTGGGACTGAGGTGCCCACAGGATGGCTGTCTCCATGGGGGTACAAACACTTCTGCCCTCCTCCATGGCCTCCTCCATGGCCTCCAAAAGCCCATCATCATCATCATCATCATTGTCATTGTCATCATCATCATCACCATCATCTCTACTCAGCCACCAGCCCTTCTGCCTGTAGGGCCCAAGGGTCACCATGGCTTGTCACCTCATAACCACAGAGTCACACTCTGGGTTGGGTTGGAAGTGACCTTAGAGATCATCCACATCCACCCCCCTGCCATGGGCACCTCCTGGATGCTCAGAGCCCCACCCAGCTACTTCATGGGTTTAAAAAAATCACATAAACCAGGCACTGACCCTCCCTGTGTGGGGTTAACACATTCAGCCAGTTCATTCCAGCCATTACAAGTTTTCTTAGTAGAAACCTGAAGTTTGGTGCTGGGTCTGTGGTCTGTACCTCAATATTTTATACAGGAAATAGAATCTATCACTTTTACTCTATTGCATTTACTTATTATTGCCTTTCACTTTGTGTCAAGTTGGGATTGAAAACTGATACCTGGAAATTCCCACTGGAAATTCCCCAGCCTGTTTTTTGCAGCCATAGCGCCAGCTATTATGACACCACATTTTCAAGTAACCTTGCAATTCAGAAAAATCCTGTTGAGAAAAGCATTTTCAAATTAACCTTTGAAATTATGGCTGCTCGTGGCCTTTCCCCAACCTGACTCATGAAGCAAAGCCTGTCTCCCTTGAAATTCTATTAAAAATGCCAGTCAAATAAACCCATTATAGCTATAACAGCTCAAATTAATGTCAACATGTCAGGACATATGTCTAATTTCAGTTTGGAGACTTGAAGATTGGAATCCTCATTATGGGCACCATCAGCTGTTCCCAAACAGCCTTCAGGTCTGGAGAGATTCATTTGAAATGAGGAACATCAAGGCAGACCTCACAGGGCTGTTCAGATGGTGCATTAATTCCAGTCACTTGGCTAAATCTACGATTACCATCCCTGTGGATTCAATCATCCCCTCCAGCTTGCTGCTGGTGCAGTTTGAGAGGATTTTCCACACATCCTTCTTCTCCATGGGAGACAGCAAGGGACAGCACTGCTGTGACCTTGGGGTGGGATGGATGGGGACAGTACTGAGGAGTTTGGCTAAATGAAGCAGGACACCAGCCAGGACCTGCACCAGCTGCTGGAAATCACTGTCCAGCTCCTGATCTGCCCTGTGTAGCATCCACATTCCCTGAAATATCCCTTCACCCAGGATTCTTCTGCTGGGAAGCTGAAAGGCCTCAGAGGAAAGGAAAACAATTCTTATCTCATTTGCTTCTCCTGTGTTGTGCTCACATGTGCAATGTGTTTGGAGATTGTTTACCCACAGGTGATTGTTCCATTGCATTCTGCTGGGAGTTGTTTTCACTCTTTGGCCAATCAGGGCCAAGCTGTGTCAGGACTCTGGAGAGAGTCACCAGTTTTCATTTTCATTATTATCTTTTTATCATTCAGTGAGTATCCTTTCTGTATTCTTTAGTATAGTTTAGTTTAGTATTCTTTAATATAATATAATATTATAAAGTAATAAATTAACCTTCTAAGAACATGGAGTCAGATGCATCGTTCCTACCTTCATCAGGACATTTCCCAACAAATACAGTAGCCCTGCTCAGCACAAAGGAACCTCTAACAAGCACTGAAATGAAACTGAAAACTGAAGTATCAGACCTCTCAGAGTGTGTGTGCTTTGGTGAAGAGCTGGAGCACTCATCTCTATGTATGCACTCATCTCTGGGACAGGGAGAAGGAGGGCTGAGCTTCTATTACAGCACTATTCAGAAACTTGTCACTATTGAAATCCTTTGCATTGGTTGCTATATAAATACAAGGCAGACAGACATTTTCACAGATTTCCTGCCATTTAGCTCTGGATGACACAAAGGAAGGGAACAAACAGGAAGGGAGATGGATGGGAGTGATGTGGGATCACAGAGCTGTGCATACCCTAAGCATATGCACAACCTGATTCTTCAGACAGCATGCTTAAAATCACTGCTTAATCTTTCCTCTGCTGTCTGTTCTGAATTGAATAGGTATTTTTGCCAATTTCTCCCTCCTGATATGCAACCTGCAAAATAAAAAAGAAAAAAAATCACACTTGTCCCCTTATCCCATTGTATCTCACTACTTTCAGGTGAATCCTTGGTTTTTTTCTAGGGTTATACACATTTGTTGCTTCTCAATATAGATTTCCAAATTTCTTACTGCTGAGCCTCTGTGTGCTCAGTTTGTTTTGTCAACTTCAAAAAAACATTTTAAAAAATAATTTTAAATGACCTTTTGACACAACTGAGACATAAGCTTGGATTCCACTGTGTGCAAAACTTCTGGGACTGTCAAAACCAATATTTGTTGTTCTCAGCAACATTTCAGTTATTCAAGACAAACCTGAGAAATGCTGATGAGTGCAAAAATCTCAGCTGAAACTTCTCACAGTGAAGAGAAGGTTCTGTACAAATTCCAGAATAAAAAACATCAAGACTCCTTCTGAACTGATACTAGAGGAAAGAATAATACACTGTATGTTAGGAAAAAAGGGAATATCTGAGGCCTTCATGTGGCCCATTAATCATCCTGGAAAGCTTCTTAGATATGGACTTGGAGTTTGCTTGGGAGTAGAATGAGAAATCATAGAATTGTGGAATGGTTTGGGTTGGAAGGAACCTTAAAGCTCATCTGATACCACTCATCCTGTGCCACCCCCAACCATGGGCAGGGACATCTTCCACTGTCCCAGGGTGGTCCAAGCCCTGTCCAGCCTGGTGTTGGGCACTGCCAGGGATAGAGCATCCATAAAAAAGCAGGAAACCACCAGGAGCAGCTCTGAGCTCTGCAGTGTGCACACATCTGTACACATCTGTAAGCAAGAATAACAATGCAAATAAAGACAAATCTCCAATCCACTTGAGTCTTAATTTTCTCTGTTGCATTTTTTGGATTATTTGGCTCAAGCTCTGCATTCCTGACTGGTTGTATTTGCCCACTGGCCAGTCCATGCCCAGGAGAACATTCCCAGCACAAGCAAGCAGATTGAGCTGCATTCCATACAGTTACATTGGCAATGCTTGGAGCAGGCTGAGGAGATTTAATTGGGTTTTAAGGAGAAATTGCCCAGAATATGTCTTGAAAAACATTTTCTGAAGCAGCTCCAAAGGTTTCTTAAGAGCAAGTCAATCCATCAGAGACAAATTAATGGGTAAGTTTCATGTGAGATGGTCAAAGTACATGATAAATGCAATTAATAAGGCACTAGATTAGATTTTGACATTCAATCTTGCACAGTAGATAGAGTGGGAAACTCTACTGTGCCAGGAGCAGCCCAGCAAACAAGAGGCAGCCGTGGTGCTTTCCTTTCCTCTGCTCTTGAGTTATCTCCAGGATGAGGACAGCCTTTCCCTGGTGTTGCAGAGTTGTGAAGGTTTCCAGGACAAAGTGAGAGATAAGAATTAACTGTAAGTTCTTAAAAATATGATTGATATGATATGATATGATATGATATGATATGATATGATATGATATGATATGATATGATATGATGCTGCATTATATTATATACTAAAACTATACTAAAGAAAGAGAAAAAAGATATCAGAAGGCTTAGCATGAATGATAATAAAAACCTGTGACTGACCAGAGTCTGACACAGCTGGACTGGGATTGGTTGTTAATTAAAAACAATTCACATGGAACTAATCAAAGATGCGCCTGTTGCTAAGCAACTTTTAAACTACATTCCAAGCAATCAGATAATTATTGTTGACATTTTTTTTCTGAGGCTTCTCAGCTTCTCAGGAGAAAAATCCTGGCAAAGGGATTTTTCAGAAAATATCATGGTGACACCCTGGACACACTGTCTTCTCTTCCCTCAGCCCAGCTCCTTTGGTGGTGGCCTGGGTGGAAACTGCAGCCCAGCCTCCTCCTGCTCCTCTCCAAGCCTTTTCCACTTTCCCAGCAAGTTCTCCACAGCCAGAGGAAGAAAACAATATGGGGAAATATGAGACTTCTTCCTATCTACAGTCTGGACCAAGTAGTCCCAAAAAAGAACCTCTCAAACGTTTTCCCCTTCTTCTTGAACTTTTTGTTCACATCCTTTATTCCTTCACAGATACTAATAAACCTAGTAGGAATAATTTCAACTGAACATGAACTATTTTATTTATTATCAGGAGCCAATATTCCTCAGGTGAAAAGTAGGCTGAAGAGGAGAAGTAGCTGGGGCAGTAAAACTTGGCTGGAAGTGGAAAAATGGAGCAAGTACCTGATTTAATGTTTTGTGCAAGGCAGCCAGGAGTTTTGCATGTTGATCAGGGTAAAAAGGCTTGTGCTGGATATAAACCTGCCCTGAACACTTCAGCTGTGCACAGGTGCATCATTTCCCTTCAAAATATTGCCCAGCCTTGGTGAGGGGCTGGAGGAAAGGCATCAGCACGTTCCTCATGAGGGGAATTCACAGACTGAGCTCCTCGAGCTGACTCTGATGGAATCAGTGCCTGCTGGAGGAGGGTGGGCAGTTCCCAGCACCGACTAGAGGCCCTGTGTCTGCCTTCCTTTCATATCTGAAACATAAATACACTTTTCATGGTTCAGCATGAAACCCAGCTCTGCAAACAGCCCTTCAAATCTGCATTCAAAAATATACCAGCATTGCAAAGCTGCTGAGAGTCACTGTAGTGTTTTGACACATCCCTGTAAACACTGTGGCCATTTCACAGTTACCTCAGGCTATCTTTTCATCTCCAGCATGCTTCAGCCCTTTAATGTAATATTTAGACCAATGTTGTTATTAGATTTTCCCTGGATGAAAGGATCTATAAACACAAATGCCAGTTGCTAATTCTTGGTAGTACAAAATAATAGTATAAGTACATCACACAATAAGACAAAAATTAAGCTGGTAATTTATACTGCTGAATTAGATACAGCAACAAAAAAGGGAGGCAATTATATACCACAGTAAAATCTTCAGTGCACAGACTTAAGCATTCCTCAGTCTTTAGTGTTCAATTAGGGTGAAATTTACTTTCAATACAAGACATAATGCCAAGGGCTTTCACACCCTCCATAAAAATATAGGATTTCATCTCATCTGCTCCGTGCAAAGTCTTTTTTATTCTGGCAAAGATGAAGGTTTAGCTCTAAAGAACAATTTGATTTGCATTACACATAGCACTAACAGGCTGCAGCAAGCAGATTTATCTGCCAAATGAATATATTCTAATAGGTCTGATGATCTGTCTTTATGGGATCATTTGATTAACAACAAATTTATTCACTTGGCAGCTGTATTCCTTAATCAGGTATTCATTAAGCAATAGCATATAAATGTGTATAAATGTCAGATTTATGGATCAGAGACTACAATAACTCCATTTAAGAAAGGTGGATTGTCTATATTTCTAATTAGTTTCCCTTTAAATAGCCTCATCAAATCTACACATTTGTACACGTCCAGGCCTGATTTTCAGAGCCAAGGGTGCCTGTCCAATTGGACAGAATTCCCTTCCTCTGGAGCCTCATCCAAGTCCTCTGACAAGCCTTTCCAACCCTACTGCTCAATTATATTGGACATCACACCACCATCTCCCTGTCTCAGATGATTTTATAGAGGGTTCCTTTCCAAATCTGAGTAATTCACCTTTTTGCACACACACCTATTTTGCACCTGGCCAATCTCTGCTTGTCATTCCATAACCTGGACATGGAAAAATATGTGCTGGCAATGCACATGCACTGGCAAATAGCATAAAAAGGAATTACTAAAGAGAATATCTTCTATTAAATGGATCCTGGTTGTGATAATAATGAAAAATGACCATAATTACTAGGGAGAAACATTCTGTCTGTGGAATTCAACCCAGCCTTTTAAGGTAGGTTATAGAGTAAGTCAATGAAAGTGCTTTTACCTCTCTTTTTTTGAGCTGACTACCTAGCAGCCACTTTTACACTTCACAGGAGGCTGGAAGGGAAAAAAAAAAAGGTGGATGTGAAATAATCCTCAGTTTATCAGGGATAAGTACTGTTATTTTGATATCTGTACAGGAGTTAGCAGGACTGGAGCTGTCAGACCCCAGTTAAAGCAAAATGTGAACTGGCTGTGAAGACACGGACAATTGAATGGTGTTAACAGCCACATCTTCAGCACACTGTGGGTACTCCAGCTGAAATTTAGAGCACCAAACTGCCTACCAAGAAATACGGACACCTTGTCCTGGATTGCCAAGCAAATTGTATTCTCGCTGCCATCTGTGTGGCAGTTGTCTTCTGGGCAGTGGGCAGTTTTCCTTATCTCTTCCACACCCAATCCTCCCTCAGGGGAGACACCTGCTGATAACAGCTATTGAGTGTCCCTGCATGGCTGATAAGAACTACAGCATCCCACTGGGAGATGTGAGCCCAGAGGGAGGAGCCAAGCATTCCTACCTGGATATAATCTGGAGGTTCTGGAACACCAGCACAGCTTCTGCACTGGATTCCCCAGAGGAACAGCAGCTGCCTCTTCTTCCACTGGATCTTCAGAGGAAGAGACTGCACCTTTCTGCAGGATCCCTGCTCCAGCAGAACCAGCCCTGACAGTGCAGGAGGGCTGAGCCACAATTCCAATGGGACTGCTGCCAACAGCCTGACCCACAGGGTGTCAGGTTGGGTTCTGACTCTGTCAGTGCTGTTTTAGTTTACTGCATTGTTTATTTTACCTCTTTATTTTCTTCTCTAATAAAAAATCATTATTCCGGTTCCCATAATTTTTGTTGCCTGAGAGCCCCTTAATTTAAAATTTATAGCAATTCATAGCTGGGGGGGTTCATTTTCTCTATTTCAGGGGAGGCTCCTGCCTTCCTTAGCAGACACCTGGCTTTTGAAACCAAGACACACATGCAGAGAACTGCACTGAGTAACTATTCTCCAAACCTCATGCATGTCCTCAAAATTACCCTTTGCTTGCTCTAAAAGACTTTTGCATTTGATTAAAAAACTTCTGGAAGAAGCCTGGTGGCTGGGAAGGAACATCTACCTTGTGGAAATGCCTCTGTGGAAGAGGAACCCATCACACGTGGCAGGTGCTGACCCCCAGCTCTGTCTCTGTGCTGGCTCATGCCATCCCCAGCAGCTGAATGACACTCCTGGGCTCTCCAGGAGCTCCCCTGGAATGAGGGCATGTGGGAGCTGAGGGCAGGAGGAGTGCAGAGACATGGATGTGTTGTTAAAAATGGAGATGAGAGCTTGGGCAGGACTTGACTCAGATTTCTGGCAGTAGCTCTGTTTGAGGCAGCCTGTGTCCCAGATTGTTCTCATTCACAAGTTCTTAATAATGGCTGATTAGGTCTGTTGCAAAATGAATTATTTATTGATTAGACAAATTTAACAGACATAAGACTTTGAACAGACTTCTCACTGCACAGGATAAAACAAAAATAATTACCAGTAGATAAAATACAGTTGAGAAATTACAGAAAATAAAGATAAGTATATTACATCTAGTGAAGAAATAGTATAGACTAGGATTCAATGTAATTTATCACCAAACTGATGGCGTACACATAGAATTCTTTCATTCAGTTCCCATGAAAGTATCCACAGAATTTGTACCCAAGCTCCACAGGAGAAATCCTACATGTTCCCTGGATGTGTGTAGGAGGCTTCTGTCTTCATGAAAGTTTGTGTAGTTTTTATAGTTTATAAAAGTAGTGTCTCTCAGTCAGGAATTCCAGCTTATTTCCCCATGTCTTGTTCTCAGGGCTAGTTGTTTATGGGAATTCCACCCCTGACACCAGAGAGAGAAATAACTCCCTAGCCAGTGAGAATTTACTAGTGAGGCCAGTGAGGTGGCCTGGGTTATCTCATCAGTTCATGTGAGGGGAGAAGGTCCTGAACACCACCAGCTGATGGGCAGAGCAGGTGAGCTCTGCTGTGCTAGGGGGGCATGTCCTGCCACAGGTGGATCCCTTGGAGGCACCCTTTGGTCCCCTGATCTGCCTCTAGCCCTGGAGGTGACAGGCTGGCAGATTCATGCCACTTATTTTATTTCCATGAAGCACCAGACACTAAACCAGGTGAGAACAAAGAGGCCTTCCCTACTGCTCCAAAGTCTTACCCAGAGCATGTTAAACTGGAGCTGTTGGGGCATTCACATTCTCGGAAAAAATCCCTTTGCCCAGGATTTCCCTCCTGGGAATCTGAGAAGCCTCAGAGAAAAGGAAAACAATTCTTCTTTCATTTGCTTCTCCTGTGTTGTGCTCACATGTGGAATGTGTTTGGAGATTGTTTACCCACAGGTGATTGTTCCATTGCATTCTGCTGGGAGTTGTTTTCACTCTTTGGCCAGTCAGGGCCAAGCTGTGTCAGGGCTCTGGAGAGAGTCACCAGTTTTAATTATTATCTTTTTAGCATTCAGTAAGTATCCTTTCTGTATTCTTTAGTATAGTATAGTATTCTTTAATATAATATAATAAAATAATAAATTACCCTTCTGAGAACATGGAGTCAGATTCATCATTCCTTCCTTCATCAGGGCGCCCCACAAATACAATAGGCTGTGTGTTGTAAACTCTGAGTGTGCTGGAGCAGCACCTTGGTACCTTAACTGACTCATTTTCCCAGGGTTTGTCAATTTAGTACAGCATGTCACACACCCAGGGGCTCCTTACACAGCACCTGTGTCACTCTTGAACTGACCTGGACCTGAAGTGACTCTCCACCAGCAAAAGGAGCTGCATTCCCAGCGAAATGTTCACCACGACTCTGGACAGAGCTGGAATATCCAGTTGTCCAGTTAATCCCTTCTGGAGCAGAAGGGATTAAAGGTCTAGTGTAAATTCCCTGACTGTGCTGTCCAAACCTGTGAGAGGTTGAGACCACTCTCTAACCCTGCTTTCATTGCTAGCTGGAATAAGTTTAATAAAAAATTGAAAATCACATTCAAGTCTGAGAGATCTGAACCATGTCTCTGGTATACCCAGCTGTGGCTGTACTGCCCCCATGGAGGGGAAGCATATTGTGCTGCTCAGAAGTAATGTGCAAATAAATTAATAGCCAGAAATCGTCCTTCATGCAGCTCCACTTGGACTGCTTTTTTATATTATTTAATTAAGTTACTGATCTATTGTCTTTGGAATATTTAAGAAGCAGAGGGAGGTTGATCCATTGCCATTTAATATACCGCACTGTTGTGGGTTGAGATGGATATGACAGTAATAGTTCCTTGCAATATTTAAGTCTACTGAGCCCTGAAGATCTCTTCTAATATCACTTGATTTATCAAATCTGATTTGGGACTTATAGTCTATATAGAGGGAGTTCTCAAATTCCTAATCCATTTGGCAATAAGTATCTTCTCTGCTTTACTACTTCATCTTCCTTACTCGCTGATCTGAAGGGTTGGAGTTTTAAACTCATTTATCAAGGACCAAAAAAAGGGGTTTTATGATGAGTTTTGACAATTATATATGTCCCATTCCAGAGAGTAAATAAAATATGAGTGCTATTTGCTGTGCCACTTAATGCAGGCCACCAAACTGATGCCCTGTGATGGAAGATGTACAAGACTTGCTGCTGAGAATACAGAATGGGAACCACTTTGGCACTCCTCATAAAAATCTGAGCTTCCATCCTAATTTTTCCTACCCTGTGCTTTTCTGCAACAGAGAGTTTTCTGCTACAAGTGGTTTCCAGGCAAGGTAAGAGCCCCATTAGGTTCCAGTCCATGCCCCTGAGTGCACTCAATGCAACATCCTCCTGCTGCCCTGTCCTGCCTGGTTTAACCCTGCCGAGTCCTGATGCTCATTTTGCCTTCCTAGAGACACTCTCCATCATCCAAGTGCTTTTTTAAAAGCAATATTCCAAGGCTGACTTCACTTTTTCACTTGAAATGGACTGGATTTGAGTGAGTCGACGTCTGGCCCTCTGTCTTTCACTTAATGACTTTAAAAATCCAATAAACAGAGCAAGCCAAATTACAAAAATGGAATAAAGAGCACCAGGCCTTTATTTCTTGCTCAGAGGCAAGTTGTGCAACTTTAATTTAACAGAAAATAATCAGCTTTATGACTAGATGTGTTGCAAATAAACTGACAACCTTTATACAATACAATTACTTTATTTTATGTGATATTATTATTATCTGAGCCATCTGACACTCTTATGGCTCATATAAAAATTCCTATTTTAGTGCAGCTCTGTGCTTAAATAGATCTCTTTGTGCTACATGAAATAACCCCTTCCTCTCACCTCAGCATTTACAGCCTCCAAAATATACAGAGCTCTATCACATCCCTTCCTCCTCAAACAGCTGGATTTAAAATCTTGATCCAAGAAAGGGTTTCCATAGATTTGAATGGCTATTGGATCACCCCAAAAATATGCTTATGGGAACAATTCAGCCCCATGTGACTGGAAAGAAGGTTTTCCTTAAGCTAACTGACATTTTTGAGGGGAAAAAAGGATGTTTCTGGATGGAGAACCACAGCAATTCAGCTATTTTGCTTCTGTTCCCTAAATAAATTCATTCAAGTGGCTGGCACTGAGCAGCACAGGCAGATATACCCATTCATTATCATCTTTCCTCACTACATGTCACATATTTAATTCTTCTGATCCTTCCTCTCAAATCTCTCCTCAACCCTGGGATCCTGTTAGCAGCTCTTCCCCTTGTTCAGTACAAATCCCTCAAGAAAACAGGCAGGTAACTGCCATTATGTTTGACAATTACTTAAAAGCAACGAAACGTCGCCCGCTGCGTTAATTCACTCTTTGCCACTTTGGCAAAGGACAACCTCACCCTCCCTCTCTGCCCTGCAGCCCAGGGGCTGAGCACAGCCCAAGGGGCAAGGACAGCTTGGGTTTGACCGGACACAAGGTGCAGAAGTGCCCCTAATTTCCAGCAGCCCCCCAGAGCAGCATCCTCAAGGCTGGGCCGCGGAGCTGGGTCCCCGTGCGGCCGCGCTCTGCGGAGAGCAGGGATGCAGACAAAGGGGCCTTTGTGCTCTGCTTTCTTTCATCCTCACTCTGACAGTGAATCATTCAGAGCACGAGGGAAGGAGACAGGCAGAGGCAAACAAGTTGCATTCAATCAGCCATCCAGAGGCGGTGGCACAATTCCTGGCGCGAGCATCACGTGCAGCTGCTTTGAAGGACCCGCGGTGGCGGTGTCACCGCTGCTGGGGACATTGCCTGTCCTACCAAGAGCACACCTCCCGAGCTGATGGCCTTCCAAGCACATGGGGAAAATGTAGGGCATCTGCCACTGAATTCTTCCAGCCCAGGACTGCAGAATTCTAGTAGAATGGTTCAGCTTGGAAGGGACCTCAGTGGGTCACTTGGGCCAAACTCCCTGCTCAGAGCACAGGGCTGGCTCCAGATGGGTCTGGAATGTCTCCAGTGAGGGTGATGGCTTGAGATTCTGATCTGGAACAGATACTAGACAGATCTAAATGGACAAAACAGGTATTTATTGCAAGGCCTTAAAAGGACACACCTCGGGCAGCACAAGAGCCTGGCCAGGGCTACACCCAGGTTGAATCCAAGATGAATTTCAGTCACGAGTTTTTACACTTTTATGAGTTTTGGTTTATCTACATATTGGATTCAATTGTCCAATTGCAGTTCCAGGTCATGAAGTCTCAGCCCCCTGCCTTGCCCCCTTCACTGTTGTTTGTGCTTTTTTAATAAATGTTATTCTTCATTCTCCAGCTGGGAAGGGATTGCTTTGTCAAACTACCCTGTGAAGAGAACCTGTTAACACCTAATAGGAAATTTCAGAGTTACATACCAGGCAGCAAAGAATCTAAAAAATATCAAAGCTAAAACCCAAGGCATCAAGGGAGACTCCACATCCTCTCTGGAAAATCTCTTCCAGTACTCACAGCAAAGAAGTTTTTCCTCATACTTAGGTAGAACTTGCTGTGCACCAGTTCCTGCCCTTTCCTCTTGTCCTATTAACTGGCACCAGCTCCACATGCCCCATGGTCTGAGCTGATGCTGGGGTTGGATGTAGAGGAGTCAGGAATAACAGATCAGATGGAAACTGCCAGCTCCAAGAGATGTGGTGGGGTCTGGGGAGCCCCCAACAGAGGCTCCTGCCAGGCTGGGTGGAAGAAACCTCATCTAGTAGAAGGGAAAAAATGGCCTGAAAAACAATGTGAGCCATCAGAATTTGGATATTTTGTCAAATAAAATGAATAAACAAATAAATAATCTAGAAGGGAATGTGACCAACCATTGTGACATTGGATAGAAGGACATGAAGAAGAACAGTGTTTACCATAACAACAAATCTTATTTTTCCTGGATCCCCGATGCTCTTGCAACTCCGTGTGATCCTCTAAAGCATCTGGCTGATTGAGAGAAATTATATCTCTGGCTTCAACACATGACTAAACCCTGAAGCCACCCTCAGAAGGGAGCTCTGGTTCCTGCCATCACCACTTGCCATATGGCTCCTCTTTCTTCCTCCACCTTCTCAGCCTCATTTACTATGGAAACAAGGCTCATGTGATCCCGCTGTCTTTCTCATCCCTTCACCTCACACACAGCTCCTCAGCCTGCAGCTCTGTCTTGAGCAGAACTGACAGTGCAAAGCTCAAAGACAACTGGATCCTCACAAGCGTGCTGAGGATGGGTAGCTGGGACAGGCGCAAGGAGGAATACAAACACATTAATGCCCCTAGAAATGGCAGGCTCTCAGTCTCTGTGGTTGAAATGACCCCAACGTGTTAGAAAGTCTCTTTTTCCCCAGCTCTGAGATTGAAGGAGTCAGGATTCGTTGGTTCTGCTTTTCAAGGTTGTTTATTTTCTCTTATCTATTCTATTCTTTCTCTGACCTGCTGAGATCTGTCCAGCAGGTCAGATTGTAGCACAGTCACTGCCCTTGGGGTGGTGTTGGCTTTTTATACTTATAATTTTCCAATACTTATCACCTATGTTAGACAGTTTGTCTCTACTCTAAACCAATCCAGAAATGTCACCATCTCCCAGACGATGGAGGCTAAGAAGAAGAAAAAGGACAAGGCACACCCAAATCCCTCCATCTTGGCTTCTGAATCCCCATTCTAAAACCCCAAAATTTTACTTTTTCACCCTGTGACAAATTCACTATCATTCTATTTAAACTCTCATAGCTTTTAAATCTTCACACAAAGTTGGTAATTGTTTCCATGGGTTAAAATTGAAGGCACAGGTGTTTTTGACTCCATGACAAGGCCGCTGAGCCCCCTGCCAGGGGCTTGAGCCATCCAGGGCACCCAGAGGAATGTCCTGGGTTCCAAAAATAGGTCACAGAATGGTTTGGGTTGGAAGGGACTTTAAATCTTATTCCATCCCCCTGCCATGGGCAGTGAAGCTTCCCACTACACCAGGCTGCTCAAAGCCCCAAGATAAGGGGACAAGAATTTCCACCGTAAGCTTCCCAGGCAGGAAATCCAGTCAGGCACTGGACACATATCTGTAGAAAACAAGGCTTCAGTAATTTGTACTCCTCACAGATCTACTTATGTTTTCTATTCTCCTCCTCTATTTTCTTCTTCTATTAGAACAAAGAAGGCAGGGTCAGCCAGGCAAGACTTCACTATCTCTTTGCAGCACGGCTGTGTTTGCTGCTGGAAATGAAGCTAAAAGCAAAGTTCCAGTAGCCCCAGTCAGTGCTGGAGAAGCTGATCAGATCACAGGCTCTCTCTGCTTCTCTACAAGCATAACTGCCAGGGACAATCTGTCCCACAAAAGACAGAGGATGCATCTTTTCTTTGCTAATCTCTTCTTGCTCCTGGTGTGAGTGTCTTGGGGTTTTTTTTCCTTTTTATTTTTTCCCCTCAGGCATTAGAATTAGATTTCAACAGGAACAATAGCAGCAGCAGTAACATCAGCTCCCTTATCTCCACTAACGGCTCTATTCTCCTAAATATTTCTTTTATTTTTTTTTACACCACCTGAAAGTATCCAAACCTGACTTGTCCTTAGAAATAGCTAAAGGAAAAAGGATTAAGGAATATTGTTAAAATGAAAACCTTACTTCCTACCTAACATCTTCCATTCTTCAACTACTTTTTCTTTTTCCTATATCTGTAATGACAGGTTATAAGATCCTTAAGGCTGATTGTTGCCATGGGATTAAGGAGCCTGGGGCCTATTAATTCAAATCCCAAATGTTTGTGTAACTAGTTTTATATATATATATATATATATATATATATATATATATATATATATATATATATATATATATATATATACATACACACACATATATATATATACACACATATATATATACATATATACACACTATACATATATATATGTATGTATATATAGATATATATGGATAGATAGACAGATAGATAGATAGATAGATAGATAGATAGATAGATAGATAGATAGATAGATAGATAGATGATAGATAGATATGTAAATATAGATATATATATGTACATATACTATGAGGGTCATGCTGACATCCTTATTTCAGCCCTCTTTTCAAGGAAAATAATTGGGCCACTCCCAACGACTCCCAATTCAACTGAAGTTCACAGATGGAATTTCTGTCTGTTACCCTGTGTTAAGAAGGTTTGTATTCTGGATCCTAAAAAAGTTAAATCCGAAAGAAATGAGAACACGGGATGTCTCATGATGAGGTCAGATTTCTCCTTATTTGGGACTGATTCAAAGTAATTTTTAATCACTGAGGATTTGCATTATTTCTTTCCGTGGGTAGTGGGGTAAGGTGGAGCAAGGCCTGTCTTTGTGCCAGCTCCGGAATTCCATCAGTCTTTTCTTCTTCCTGTCAATGCTTTTAAACCTTCTTAAACTCTACCAACTCTGAACCTATTTATCTTCCTTTCCTTTTCTCAATTTCTCCTTCTGCTTTTCAAGGTCTGTCTTGATATGTTGGCTCACCAATGATCTGCTGAGGAGACTTACAGTATAAATAAATTTGCTAAAAACCACCTACCCGTGTAGATTTACTTTATGCAACAACAAGTGACGCAAAATGAAATTGCTTTTACGTAAAGGATGAAAATTTGAATATCTTATACAGGGGAAATGGGCATACCAGGAATATAAAGACACCTGGAAGTACAAAATACTGTCACAACAAATCTTTATTTGATTTGTAAGTGCTGGGCTGGAAGCTTATTCTAAATTAGAGCTCCTGGGGAAAGGGGTTACTTGTTTGGTTTTGATGTTCTGCAATAGTTCAGCCTTTGCCATTTCAGAAAAAAAATCACAGATATCTGAAATATTTCACATGAATTGTATGTACCCTATATACAAACCGGGTAAAAAACAATTGTAATTAACTCTGCCCTTGTAAATAACTCATAAAAATGAAGTTAAACATGTAGCTGTCAACAAGTGCATAACCATGAACCAGGCAGTGCAATCATTCATTTACAAAAGTATAGAAATGTCAGCCAGGAAAAGTAAGCCACTGCTGTTGGCACAATAAAGGACATTAGAAGGAAGCAATGCTGGGCTTTCTAACACTGAAAAACTTCACTGGAAAGCCCCAGTGTGAAGGGGTGAGCAGAGCCAACAACCATGGGCTGAGCTCCCAGTGCTCCCAGAGCACTCCCTGCCCCACAGGGGCTCGTTCTACAAAGGTATCAAACCATTAACCCCCAGTTTAAACCAGAACACAGGTGGAATTCCAGCCAGGATCCTCCACAACAGACCTCCCCTGTGTGATTATTGAAGCACGGGGGAAGATGAATGCACACAGACTCTGAATAAGTGAGCACCACCTTGGAGAGAGCTTTTGATAAAAGGAAATGCTCTGTTTTAAGAGCTCTCAAGTCAAGGCAGAGACAAAAGTTGCATTAATTTCTGCTCCCTGCCTTCACTGCTTTAAATGGGAGGGAAGAGCTGAACAGGAAGGCTTCATTCTCTTGAGGCTCCATAATTTGCTTGATGAATGCTTTAAAAAGAGATGGGCTGGGAGAGAAGATCATTGAATTTAAGCAAAATGTAGTATTCATTTTACTTCTGGTATCAAGAGGCAAGGCAGATGATTCACAGGTGAGAAAGGAGCTCGGTGTAAAGGTGGGAAGCTGGAATAAAAACGAGGAAATGTTTTGTGAAGAAGATGGTCCTCAGTGGGGGAAGAATGCTGCCTGTCTTGGGAGAACAGGAGAAAATTCCAGAATTGGTCATTTTCTATCAATTGCATCAGATAATTAAGACAAATAATCTTATTCATGAAAAGATCATTAAATCCAGCTCATTTGGTGCCCTTGGATTGAAAGACTGACACACAATTTGTGGTTCCCCCCTTTTCTTCTTGTATTAAGGTTTAGTTCCTCAGTCAGTCCCTCTCTTTTATCTGGAAATTTCTAAATTTTGTGCACTAGCTCCTAGACTAATGAAATTTTTGCCACCCAGTGTTCAGCACTGTGTTGCTGTGAAGGTAATAGACTACAGCAGTCACCCATGGCAGAAATCTTTGCAACTCCTGTTTTGAAATTACTGCTGAACCTTTCTTTCCCCCTTTAGTTCTGTTTTTAATCAAGCCTGAAATTTTCTTCCTTTAAAGAAACCTTTAAAATCTTCTCATTTTCTCTGGATAATACCTCTCTGAACTACATTGTTATACTCTAAGAAAAGGACTATTTTCTGTCACTTGGAAACCCACGCCTCATTTTGAACTGAAATAAACCCACTAATAAAATTAATCAGAAGCACTATTCCTCTGGAGAGAACCAGGGACAATATGATGGGTTATAAACTGAACCACAGGTTTCCAATAATGCAGCACAGTCAATACCAAGGAACAAGACCTCCACTAGCTGGGACACATCATACCTCAACAGAAGGTCATGAAATTACTGCAGGAAAACAGCACAGATGAAGGACAGGGGGGAAAAAAATGAAGGCCAGATAATAAAGAAGTTGTAAGCACATTGAAATTCCTGCAGAAGATCTGCAAGGCTCCTTAAGTCCTTGTCTATTGTTCAGGACAGAAACTTCAGTTTTTAAAGGGGCTAAAATTTCTATTGTGTGCACATCCTTTTAGGGCATCCTGCTCACAATGCCTTGTTTCCAGGAGAATAAACCAAACACATATCCTGTTAGAGCTGATTATTTAACAGCAGTGAAATTCAGGCTGAAGTGCTGAGAGCACAACTAACAAGACACCTAAATTACCGTCCCTGAACGAAAATTGTGGTATCACTTCTGTCTGAGGCTCCTTTCAAGTTTTTCTATAAAATAGAGATAGTTATGGCAATTTCCTAAGCGTGCTCAGAGGGTCAGGGAGTGTCAGCAAGGTATTTTAGATTTGTGAAACACTGTCTGTGCCAAAAGTTAATGTCAGATGCCTGCAATGAAAGTGCAGGGCATGGCTAATGGAAGGAATATTAGACAACAGACAGTAGACTTTGTTTTAAAAATTTTATGACTGAGAGATGAACTGACAGAAGCTGACAGTGATGAAAAAAAGGTGCTGCTCTGGAAACTGGCCAGGTTTTCTCAAGCTGCTATCAACAGAAAGGTAGCAGATGCAGTATTTCAGTAACAGGCCATGAGAAAACACAGCCCCAGCTCACACTGACACACCAACACTTGGTTAACCTCCTCCAGAAAACTACAAATTACTCAATATTACTTACCTACAGAAAGAGGCCTAATTTAGGATCACAATAAACCAAAGTTCACGAGGCAACTAATGTCAGTTTCTGCTGTGGATTCCACGCAGCTGTGGTAGATTTTTATGTGTGTGTGAAGTTAACCAAGCCATAAACAAACCGTGATGCTGTAACAAGCCTGACAGTGTTCGTGCTGTCGGGAACCCTTTGTAAATTTATGACACATGCCATAATAAAGAAAAAAAAAGCAGCAGAACTCTTGATTTCCTATTCCACAGGGTTATTTCCTTCTGCTTTTTGTGACTGAGGAGTTGAATAAACCCCAGTCCTCTGGCACTTCAGCAGCTCAGAGTCCATCCAAGAGGGGCACGTTCATGATGTCCAGGGTGATGTGATTTACCTCACACCACAAAAGTCTTACAAGTTCTCTCTACTCAATGTTTCCCCAGGTGAGAGGTGCTGTAGGAGTGCCAAGCACTGAGTGGTTCAGGGCTGAGCACTGGAAGGCACTCTAAGAAATTTCCTTTATATAATCCAACACCTCCTTTGCTTGCCAGACATAAGAAAGAAAAGGACTCTGCTCTGCATTGGGTGCCTCTTGACACTCATGCTTTAGTGATGGCTGATTCTACTGCTTATTTTAACTTTCCATTGATGTCTCTTTTATCTGGACACCCAGACTCTCTCTAGCACAGACTAAACCATGTGAGTAGTTGCATTTTCCTTCCTTCGTCTTTTCTGCTGGTTGGTGGCCATTTGCTGCACATTTCTTTGGTCTTTTGCTCCATGCCCCAAGCCCTGTTTTTCCTTCAATCCTCAGAGGCAGTGCAAGCAGCAGTTCCCCAGATGCCACCTTTACATGGTTATGCTCTCACAACCTAAACATTGGGCAAAATCTTGAGTGGTATAGGTGTTTTACTATTATTTTCTGTGTTGTTTTCAAAAGCCTTGTCAAAAGCTTGAAAATTTGGACCAGACAATAAAAATAATCTATCTTTTTTAATAGAGGCAAGGCTGGAAAGGAGAACAG
Source organism: Melospiza melodia melodia (assembly GCF_035770615.1). Lineage (NCBI taxonomy): Eukaryota > Metazoa > Chordata > Aves > Passeriformes > Passerellidae > Melospiza > Melospiza melodia. The sequence continues at coordinate 4,204,460 of NC_086212.1, read as the reverse complement.
ACTCAAAAGTTCAGCTTTCTTGTGGAATGGAGAAGACAGAAAAGAAGCTGTACATTAAAAAGGAACTGATTTACCTCTAGGACAATCCTAAGAGGATGACTATTCAAATAGTTGCATATTCAGAATGGAAATATTTGAATAGATATTTTAACCTTGTTTGCAATCCACGACACAAACTTTAGTGATTAACAGAACAAAACCACTTATTTCAAGGCCAGGTTGGGCAGGGCTTGGAGAAACCTGCTCTGGTGAAAGTCTCTCTGGCCATGACAGAGGCTTGGAAGGAGATGGTCTTTAAGGTCCCTTACAATCCAAACTATTCTGGGATTTTTACTTTTCAGTCGATTCCTTTATCTGGGCACTCAGACTGTTTTCATAACAGCCTCAACCATAATAATTTTCCTTTCTTCCTCTTTCCTTCAGCTGGTTGGTGGCATCTGCTATGTGTTTCTTTAGAATTTTGTTCTCCATCCCAACTTCTTCCCCCCAGCTGGGCAAAGACACATCTACTTGATTCCAGACAAATAATTTCAACAACCTCAGCATGTTTATCTGACTTCCTTGGTGTCCTTATGGTGTATCTGGGAGCACAAAAATTCTGCTGGGATATTGGAATGTCCTGGACTCTTTTAGAATATTCCCTGCACATCTCCTTTGATGGGCAGTACAAATTCTGTTGTGTTCTTCCAGAGCCACAGCCCAATCTTAGATACCACGAGGTGTTTTGCCTCCCCACAGAGCCACTCATGTTGAACCCTCTGCCATAGCAACTCAGCCAACAAACAGACAATAAACTGCTTTTATTTTCCTAAGCAAGATCCTGGTATTCAAACACAATGACTAAAAAACTGCAGAGATTTCAGTACTGCCACTTTTCTGAGTGCATTAAAACACTTCAGTCTGGTGTATTTCTTTATAGCTGAGCTCTTGCAGGGAAAAGATTAAGTTGAAAAATCCTTAAATCTTTCTCTTTTTTTTTTTAATCTTGGTATTTATGTGGAAAAATGCAAACGAATATAAGCTGCAGTTATACATAGCAGTATTTTTTTTTAATCTACAAATAGTTAAGAAAGAGAAAGATAAGAAAACGAAGGCCTTAGTGAAATACTGGATTGTATTTAATGTTAGCAGGAATTTGTACACTTTGTAACTATTCTGGTTTTTATTAATTAATAACATAAAAACATTCTGGTTTTTATTATTTTGTAAGGTTTCATCACATTTGGGCGATTACTTCTAATTTATTAGCACATTAAAAAGTGTCCCTAAGAATAATGGCCAAGGCAGAGGAGGACAATGTGATGGGTTGGGGCTTTGGGGGATTTTTTGAGCATTGTACAGCAGAAACGAGGAAGTCCAGGAGAGAATGGCAGATCAGGTGAAGCACATCCCTTCAACCAGAGCAAGCCTCTCAATTCCAGCATGGGAAGGTTTGGCTAACACTGAACACTGCAACCATGTCTTGCCTGGCATATACTGGTTTCTTGATTTGCTTATGAAGAGCTCTTTGTTGATGTGCCTAAATAAGATAAAGATCAAGAAAATGGAAAACTGCTTTTCCCGTGGTGTTACCAGAGGGATGGTGTCACCCTGTTCTTTTAAATTCTTCTAAGCCTTCTGATGTTTGCATTTTGTAATGGAGTTTCTCATGCATTTCCCATGTAAATAATGATTGTTTTGCATTCCTTCCTGAAGGAAGAGAAAATTAATAGACTGTAAGTTTGACCAGTGTAGCTGGAGAAGTGGCAGTTTCATCCTCCAATCCATGGTCACTTTTGAAAGTTGTTCCAGACTGCAAGGCAAGATGTATTCTATTGCCGTTTGTATGGCAGATTGCCTTTGTCAAGTGGGCAGTTTGCCTTCTCTCTCTCTTTGAGTGACCACAATCACTCCTCCCTCGGGAGGGGACATTGCTGATAACAGCTATTGAATGTCCCTGCATGGCTGATAAGAACTACAGCATCCCATTGGGAGATGTGAGCCCAGAGGGAGGAGCCAAGCATTCCTACCTGGATATAATCCGGAGGTTCTGGAACACCAGCACAGCTTCTCCACTGGATTCCCCAGAGGAACAGCAGCTGCCTCTCCTTCCACTGGATCTTCAGAGGAAGAGACTGCACCTTTCTCCAGGATCCCTGCTCCAGCAGAACCAGCCCTGACACTGCAGGAGGGCTGAGCCACAATTCCAATGGGACTGCTGCCACCACCCTGACCCACAGGGTGTCGGGTTGGGTTCTGGCTCTGGCAGTGTTGTTCTAGTGTACTGCATTGTTTATTTTATTATTTTATTTTGTTCCCTATTAAAGAACTGTTAATTCCTGCTCCCATCATTTTTGTTGCCTGAGAGCCCCTTAATTTAAAATTTTTTGCAATTCAGAGAGGTGGGGGAAGGTTCATTTTCTCTATTTCAGGGGAAGCTCCTGCCTTCCTTAGCAGACACCTGTCTTTTGAAACCAAGACAAAAGTCTATAAATATTAGAGTTCAAAAATAAACTATGTTCTTTTTACCTTAGAAATTCCAGCTTGTGTGGTGTATCGTTCATTTTGTGTCCTATTGCAACAGGCTGGTGCCAGACTGTAACTTTCTGTCCTGTGAGTCAGGCACTGGCCCAGGTTGGAGGTGACATTGCTGATGCTGATGGGCTCCCAAAAGCTCTGCCCAAGGACAGCCAGGCTTTGACTCTGATTTCAGGCCATTGTCTCCCCCTTCTTCATTTCCTGCTTGGTTTTAGTGCTGTGGAAGCTTTGCTACACTGGTCAGAGCCACAGGATCAATAAAGCAGAGGAGGAAAGAGCCTCATTCCCACCTGCCTCGTCCATCACTGGCAAACCTGGCAGCTCAGTTCTGCTGCCTGAATCCCATTTTTTCACTTGACAGAAAGCTTCTCTTGGAGAGCGCTGGGGGAGAGACCTAAAACCTTCCATACATTAAGGCAAGTGAATTGATACCCTGTCAGATGATGAGAATCTCTCTTCATCTGCTGAGAGTTAATGATAATTTATTAGGCAGAACAGACAGGTCCCAGGACATATTTGCAAGGACTTGTCAATCAGAAAAAAATTCCCCCAGAGATTTGGACTAAGCTTATTTCATACTTTTTACTTAGAAGACATGAGAGGACAGTGAGATTCAGTTTGAAGTACTTCTCAGATAACATGGAGCTTTAGAAAGATAAAAGGCTAGATGAAAAAAGACCTCTTAAGACCTCAGTACAATCCCATGTCATCCCAGAAATGCCACTAAGGAAACATGTATAAGTGAATAGGATTTGGGGGGTGGTAAAATAAACATGACAGCTTGTAGAGAAGATTCCCAATGAAAAAGAATGTCTGAAATTAAATCAATGCCAGGCACACTGCCTTAGATCTCAATATAAAACACCAAAACACCTTCAAATAACTGAACCTGGGATCTCAGTATGTAAATTTTTGACACTCACAGATCAGATTCAGGGACCTGTTGATCATCAGGGTAGAACTATTTGCCCAAAAGTAAATGTCTCCATTTCTGGGAGCCACCTTGAAGTCAAGGGAAAGAAATAATTATTTTGGAGGTGCTAACACAGTCAAGAGGTGAATCAGCCTGGAAAAGCACCTGTTGCCTTATATATATATCAAGAGGTCTATTATCATTATAGTGCAAGGATTCCATATCGCCAGAGCCTCACACCTCCTCAATGTCTCCTGCAGGCTGCTCCTCTAAGCACTACCTCCTCTTAGTCCTTGCAGCAGCCATCTGACTCCAGTTTTCACCAATCCACTCTTTTATACCACGGTTCTTATTGGCTCCAGGTGTTGCCTGTTATCATCCAGCCTGCTCCAAATCTTTAGTAATTGGTTCCAGCTGCAACTCATTGGGGGATAAGATTACATTCTACATTACCTTCATTCACCCATACTGTGTCCCCATACAAGCACCCACTGCTCCTTGGGCAATCTGGGCTCACTCAGTCCAGGAAGATGCTAAAGGGCTCTGAAGCACAGAGAGGGGAATCCACCCCAAATGACCACCCCACTCCTTGTCAAAGACTGGGCCATGGGGGTCTGAACAGAAGATGGGATAAGCTCACAAGCCTCCCTGAGTTCTAAAACTGTCTTGTCTATCCTTTCCTCTATCTAGAACCATATTCAAGGGAGGTTGGAAGGCAGAGGAGCAGCACCAGCGTCACCCTCCTGTAAGGCAGGGTGTGCAGGAAGCAGGGGCTGTCTGTGCCTCAGGATGAGCATAAGACACAGCAAAACCATCACAGCAAAACAAAACCATCCCCACCCTGTGACTGTGACCACAGAGCACATGCAGCAAGGACATTCTCCTCTGCCTGTCCAGACTGAGAGCTAAGAGGCCCAACAGACAAAAGTGAATGGGAAATGCTTCCCACACCCTTCCCACATGTCTGTAAGCCCAGTTCTCACATTTATTGTGACCCATGGCTATCCACCCAGAGGGAGGTGGCAGAAGGGTGGACAGAGCCTGCAGCAGCAGTGTTTAAAGGTCCCAGCTAAGACGTGGAAGCAGCAGGTATTTAACCTGGACACAGGTTCTGCACACCTCCAGCTCTCTGACCATGTGAAGGTGCTTGTGCCCTGCTGCCTTGAGACCCTCCTCCAGCTCTCACCTACCCCCTCCTTTGGAACAAGCCTTGCAGACAGCGAGCTGGGGGCTCCTTAGGGTATGGGAGAGCAGCATTAATCACCTTTGAAAAATCCTCATATTTTTTAGTGACAACAACCTGTGCAAAAGCAGAGCGCTGGCTGCAGCATCCCTGTTTGCTGAGATTTATAGCAGAGCAGCAGGAACCTGCTCCAGGCTGCTGCAAGGCCTCTCTCACACCTTGCTTTCAGCTTAGAGACACAGATCAGTCTTTGATTTATAAATGTAAAGTTTCTCTTTCTACTCCTCTAAAACGAAAATAAAGAATTTCCCAGAAGTGGGCCAACATATGCAAGCCTTTTTCACTCTGGAAGATACAAGAGGTGAGCCCTACAATGGCAAGAGACACAAACGATGGGATTTGAAGAGAAAAAAGCAGGATGTCCTACCAAAGGGGCTGTGTGTGTTCTGCACTCTGCAGCCACCCAAGGACTCTCTCAGCAGTGAGACAAGATCCAGCTCCCACAACAGCCCAAGCCATGAGAGAAAACTTCCTGACATCAATTTTGTTTTCCTTGCAGGACTGTGTGTTCCCCTCAGAGCCATCTCCCCAGAGAGCCCTGCAGTGACAGAAACTGTGATCTTCCCTGCACCCATGGGGAGCTCAAACCTCCCTCTGCAAGCCAGAGCTCAGCACTGCCCATCAGGGATGTCATGGATGTCATGCATGTCATGGATGTCATGGGTGTCTCTGCCAGCCAGAGCTCAGCACTGCCCATCAGGGATGTCATGGACGTCATGGATGCCATGGATGTCTCTGCAAGCCAGAACTCAGAACTCCCCATCATGGGAAGTTATGTCAGACCCAGCACTGGGTTTTGGGGTCAAGTGCCAACCACATCAAAAATTGAAAAGAGCTCGTTCCGACTCAAACCCCAGTCTTGGTGTGTCCACACTATACTACAAGGTAATTAAAAAACTTGGAAAATTAATAAAGTAAGAAAAAAGATCAGCCCTTTCCTCCATGGTCTGATGAACAGATGGGTTCTGCTGTATATCTCTCTCCTCTAACTGGATTTACTTGTGCAACCTGAACATTTTTGTGTCTGCAATAGAGATTTTCTTCTGTCCTTGCTCCCTGCAGTTCCCCAACCCATTTCTCATTGTCATTTGAGCAGAACTAAACTTCCATGGAAAGTTTATCATCACAGAAAGTAAAAGGCAGGGAGGAGAAACACCCACTGTAAAGACTAATGGCTCAGCTGATTGATGCCAGAATGCAGCATCAGCTTGGTTTGGTTGCTTCAGCGTTTGCTGTCACTGGGCAGAAAGTTCCCCCACTCCAAAAAGTTATTTTATAAATACACACTCCTTCCAGCCTCCCATCAGTGGGCATTAAGGGGGATCTTGTGGGAGCACTTGTCGTATAATGTTAAGATATGAAAGCAATCTGTTCACATCTGCCTAATCTGTAACCAAAGGTGGGACTGAGCTCCAGGAAAACAATTCTCCTCACCGCTGGGCTGCAGCTCTTTGCCCTCATTGCCTGCAGTTAATGTTGATTATCACCTTGCTCTTCACCACACTGTGGGTAACAGCACATTGTGAGGGGATTCCCACCGAGGTCCAGCATTTCTACAGACCCAAGGAGCTGTTTAAAGGAAAATCTATAGGGGGAAATCCCACTCCAGCCAGCCTCTGATGTGGGCACGAACCCGGGATGTGCAGGAGAGGGAATTGCAAGGAAGTAGCCTTGAGGGAGCAGCACAAGAGCTGAACCACAAGGAAGGACACGACCATCTATAGGTAACATCTCATGAGCCACAGAATCTGCTCCCATATGTTTAATCACTGCTGGGGAAGATAAATCAGCCCCTCTGATTTACAGAATTACACAAGATAATCCTTCCAAAGGAGGAGAACACCACTGTGCTTTAAAACTTTGCAGGATTTTCCATTAAGAAGATCCTGCTTTTGACCCAGGTGTAATAAACAGCTTCCTTCTGGCCTGGATGGATCTTTGTAATCTACACTACTTTTTGCTTTATGCTTTCCTTGTTTTTATTTCAGATTTGGTGCACATTACAAACACCTTGCCAAGAAGGGGAGTGTGAGCACTGGGATTTAACACCTTGGTGCTCCTGCAGCTCTGCTGTAGGGACAGAGTCAGGTATTGTGCAGCACATTTGCTTTTCTCTCCCTTTTTTTTTTTGTTTAAATTAAACTCTTTGTATAAATAGTCATTCTGTCTGATTATATAATCTCCCACATTTAGATCGTCTGTGTTGCAACCATGGCAACTCCCAGAGCTGAGCACATTCGGTTCAAATTTCTTTCTAAATTTGCTGATGAGGGTGAAGAAACAGCTTTGGAAAGCCTTCTCAGACAACCTACATTTGTTCTTTGCTTATGAAGCTCAGTCCAGCTTGGACTGACAAGAACCAGTGCCATAAAAAATGTTAAAAACAAGTGTCCATCCCCTTCCAGCTCAAATGATTGACTCTCTGGTACTAGCTATGGATAAGAGCAACATCATCAAGGAAAATAAATATTAAACTTTTTAAAATTAAAATTAAGCAGGAGGATTGAGCAGGAGAATGAAATCTCCCATGCACAGAGCAGGCAGCACCCACAGTAGCTGGGCAGATTTCCTTGCCTTGCCTCTCCAGTGAACTTCAGCTGTCATTTGAAAACCAATACTGAAGATAAAAGATTCCAGAATTATCTTCCAGTGTGGCTAATAAGCCATCTGAGAGTGATGTTACCTGTCTGGAATCCTGATATTTGCTCCTAATTTTCTCACTGCAGAATGTGGCTCGGTGGCTGGGTGAAGTGGAGCAGCTCAACCATGGAATTCTGGAGCCTTTGGTAACACTGAAATAATTTCAGATTATAGTCTGATACTGAAAACCCACTCAAGACTGCCAGCCCCCAACTCTTCCCATCCTCTCATGGAGTTTGCAAAGAGAAAGTGAAGCAAGGTCCCACACTGTGTGCAAAGCAAGAAAAGCAGAAGCAGATTTTAAATAACAAATTAGGGGGGGGAAAGTGTAATTAGGTAACTTTTCTAATCAACCATTGTGATCACCTACTGTATTTTGCTATTTATATCAGAATTCTTGGTATTGCCTTCAAAGGGGTGAATCAGTACAATCAGGTCTTTGTTTTCCTTATGGCATAAACACCCCAGATGAGACAGAGAGTCAGATTTTCAAGTAACGTGACTGAAAAGGCTCAATGCTGATCACAGCTGCCAAAACGTGCCATAAGCAACAATGAAATGCAGTGATTTTGCACTTGAAGCACTTCCAAATTTACTGGGACTGCAATCCTACTGTATTAGGTATTGGGTAAATCCTGTGGTCAAATTGGAGAATTTATGCAAGAAGTTAAATTTTGCATATGCCATTGCCCATCTGTTTTGCAGAATTGGCTTCTTCTGTAGCAGCCCAGGCTGGTGGACAGTGCCAGATATGGCCTGAGGGACTGCAGAGTGGTTTGGGTCTGGTTATAAAGCTACCTCACATCCTAGAGATTGTTATCCTCACACAAATGTGACAAGAACTGTAATCCAATTGAGGGAACTGAAAAATATTCCTTCATACTCTATTGAAATCTTCACGGCAACGAATGAAAGCAAAGGTTCCACACTTAGTGCAGGTGCTTTAGAGCTTGTACAGAATTTAATCTCTTGCTTTGCCTGGGTATTTACAACAATGAAAGGCCCAGCCATGCACAGACAATTCATGCTACAATTACACTTACAAAAGCAAGTGGCAATCAATAGCTTGTGTAGACACCGATTTTGATTATACTTAATCGATGGTGATTATAATAACTTACTTATATCAATTAACTCCTTTCCATTTACATCTTAATTGCTATACCAAAGAGTCCTAGAAGCTGTACAGCAAGGTCTCCTATATTTTTTTCCTCAGGCTGTCATGAGCTTTGACACCATCAAGTGCTGGTTTGATGCTGCAGACTGGAGGGAGAACAGAGATTAAATGCAATTATTAATTGCATACATTTGAAACTGAATAGGGGAAACAAGACAAACAGGTTGCCAAATTTATGCATTAATAGTAACTTGTTGCATTAATTTTGTTTTTCAATGATGATTTCTAATTCCTGTTTCATTATGTGAGGAGAAGGAATACATTTAGACAAATACTTTTGTGGAGATGCTGGACTCATTTCAAATGTTTCTATTCTCCTACCTGTAGACAATGGATCTCTTTGTTATCTCCTTCCTTGCCTGGTAATCCCATGGAAAACTGAATAAACTCAGACACTCCAGGGAACAGCAGTAGCAGAATCAGCCTGGAAGATTCACAACCCACTGGGACTTGGCACAAGGTGGGGAAGGTGTTTAAATAAGCAAATAAAAAGCCACCTGAGCCTCCTCTGCAGGATAATGTGGCAGGAACCTCTCTGGGAGCTGAGCAAACAAATGAATTAATAGGAGTCGTAGCCTCTCGTTGGGTATTATTCATTTTTCTTTATTAGGTTGCTCCCTGGAAACCTGGGTAAACTTTGGCTGTGACTTTCTTTTTGATCTTCTGTGCCCAAATCACCCACTTTAATGTAATCCTGGAACCTGTTCAAGAAGTCTGCATTCATAGGCCACTCTGTGCTTATTTCCATTTGAAAGGGCAGCTGGTGCAAGTCCTGGCTGGAGCAGCTCCGTGGGGTGGCCATGGCTGGTTGGAGTTTCAGTCATGAAAAGGAAAAAAGGGAAGAAGGTGGGAAGGCTGGTTCAAACTGAAAATGCATTCCAGGTATCCAGGCTCGTGGGTCAGGGGGAGGAGGGAAGAGAAAACCTCCTCCATCCCCAGCTGAGCCCGCTGGCACTGCCCAGCCCTGCCCAGTTTGCCACAGCTCACAGGGAGACGCCTTTACCCCTGCCCTGCAGCTCTGCTCTGCTGCTTCAAAAATAGGAGACAAATTCTGCAGTTTGGGGACATTTGCTGCTAATGTGTCTAGCAGAAATTAAACAACATAAAGCCGCTTTTTCCTGTTGCTGGTGGTGTTTTCTGGCCATTTTTTCAAGTCTGTGTCCTTCTCCCTGTACCCTGCATGTAAAGTACTTGCCAATCACAAACTGATGGAAGGGGTTTAAAAGAAATAATAACAATGTCTGCTTGCAAGTGCTCTGGATGTAGGTCCAAAGGATTTGTTTAGCCAAGACACAGCCCTACTTTAAACTTTTTACATAAATGCAATCTCTCTAGGTTAATTTCTATCATTTACATTGCCTCACTACTCTGACACATTCCCTTTCTTGGAGAAATTCAATTATAAGACAGCATTAAAATGGTGGTTTTGATATTTGTGGGACTTCTTCACTTTTTGTTACTACACACACCCCTTGCTATTGCACCAGGAGTGCCTTTATAGGGCAGGGCTCTGTGAATGAGATGCCTTGTCCCATACATCATCACCTGGTGTATGAGGTAAATGGAGAGGCAAGTAAGTGTGTGTGTCCAGACCTAATGCAGTCTTTTGGCAAAATCTATATTTTTCTGTACACATATGTCTTAGGTTTCAATGTAAGATGTAACCAAAAGTATGTATTCTGTCACCATCTTCATAAGCTGTTGAAAACAGCTGGGGCAATGTTTTCTCCTCCACGACTCATCCATGATTACTCCCCCTGTGGATATCTTCTGTTCATGGCCAGTGAGTGTCCCTGCATGGCTGATAAATCCCATCATCCCACTGGGAGATGCTCTGCACAGGGAGAGGAGCTAAGCATTCCTACCTGGATACAATCTGAGGTTTGGAGCACCCCAGCAGCCTTTGCCCACTGCATTCCCAGAGGGCAAGAGCCACATAGCCACCACTGGACATTCAGAGGAAGACCCAACTCTTCTACAGGATCATTGTTTCAACAGAGCCACATCTATCACTCCAACAGGGCTGCAGCCACCATTTAATGGGACTGCAGCCACCACCCTGACCAACGGGGTGCCAGGTTGTATCCTGACTCTGTCAGTTTAAGCCAGTATTCTCTGCCTTTACTTTAATTTTCCTATTAAATTGTAGTTCTGACTTGGAATCTCTCCCTGGTTTGCTTTCAAGCCAGTCCAACACGTCAGAGCAATCTCATGCAAAAGAACACACTCATGAGAGTCCCTCTGGAAGCTGCCCTGCACTTCACTAGGAGCCAGCTCACTTCTCTCAAAGCCTTCACTAGGAAGGAGTATTTCACTGTCAAGTATTTCAGTGGTGCTGCTTTAGATTGCCTCAGCCATGCTGGCCAAGATCCTGGAGTGAACACAGCTCAGCTAGGGTCCAAGAGCAAACTGCTCCTGAGGAGGCAGAGGAGAGGATGCTGCAGGCTTGGGTGCTGAATTAGCTCAGCACCCTTACAAAGTCACCACAGCACCAAATTCCAGCTGTAAACAAATTATGAAATACAATATTAAAAAAAAAAAAATAGCAGTGGCTGTTGCCATCAGGAACTGAACATTTTCAGTGTGGTAGAGAAAATACTGGACTGTTCCCAGAGTTTCTCGCTCTGAAAGCAGGAACAGAAAGAACAAGTACAATTACTATGGTAATTTCCTATTTTCTAACTACACAGAGGCCATTTGGCTATCCTGGTATCATAATAGTTGGTAATTTTTGAGTTTTTAATAGCTACTATAAGGTTGGGCCAATAGTGCTGCCAAAATCAGCAGGCAAAGACTGGAGCTGTTTGGACATTCACTGCCATTATGAGAGGACCTTACAAAAGGAATTGGTTTATGTAACTCATATTTCATGAAAGCAAATGAAATCTCAAACGTCCTATAATTACAATAATTATTTCTGCTTGATGTTTAATTACTCTCTCTAATGATCCAGCAGCACTGTAACAGACAGGTAAAGCTCGAATGAAATTCCTTCTCGTGTAATTTGGTTTCAAAAAGAGGAACAGAGGTTTTGGTGTTTGTGGCAGCAGCTAATTAAGTAATGTCACAATTTTCATGAATTGCAAAATGTGATTTGTTGTGGCTATCCTGCTTCTGCAAATCACTGCTCATGTCACAGAAATGTGACTTGGGCTGTGCACCAAACTCTTGCTTCTTGAAGTTTTCCTGTCAATGTTGAGTAAAGCACAAGGAAATTATCACTGCTGTAGTAGGTGATTATAATGAGAGATCTGGGGGAAAAGGAACAGTCCATTAAGATCACCTGGAAACTGCATTTAAAGCAATTTGAATGAACATGTGAAACTGATTTAAATGAAGCAAAATACAATGTTTTGATTTTGGGCACTTTAAAAGGTGAAGGAGAAATAGAAGGAGAGTGGTGGAGCTAGAAAAGGACCTTGCCACCCTTTACAAAGCAGGAGGGAAAGTAGAATGCCACTCTCCTGGTCATACATACCAAATGTTAAAAGCCTCATCCAAAATTACAGAATTTCAGGCTCAAATCCTCCTTTGCACCAATTTAAGGCAGCAGTTTTACCCAAATAATCCTGCTTTTTATGAGACCATCCCAGTCATGAGACTGACAAAGCCTCTGCCACATTTCTGTGCCTCTCACCATCCATGGCTCCAGCCTGGGGGCTGGGCACTCATGTACAGAAAGTGCATTTTGGTTAAATCAATGTTCAAATAAAGAACATCTCACTCACCTTTTATCCTCCAGGCCAAACAGCCCAGTCATGGTCACAACCTCACCCTATGATCCAGGCCGAGATAGATAATGAATTCCTGATGCTTCCATCAAAGCAAAGCTTAGATGGTGTCACCACACCCACCTGTTTTGGTGTGGGAGCCAGGACTGTTTTTAACTGCATAAAATCCTCATCCCAGGCAGCTCAGAATGTGCACAAGCAAGATTCCTAAAGCAAAAACTGACACTGGAGAAGCACAGACACTGATTTGTTAGATCCTGATTTAAAATGAACCACAAAAACACAGAATCCCCAAATAATTTGGATTGAAAAGGACTTTAAAGACCACCTTGTTCCCCCTGCCAGGGGCAGGGACATCTTTCACTATCCCAGGTTGTTCCAAGCCCTGTCCACCCTGGCCTGGAACACTTTCAGGGATGAGAGAGAAACAAAGCACAGGCATTCTTGAGTCAGATATCAGGAAGATCCAGTGTCAGAGGAAGCAACAGCAGAAGTAGAACATTCCTCAAATTCTCTTTTCTATACTGGGGGCAGCACTGAGGTTCAGGCTCATTAGCACATTGTGATGAGTCTGGTGATGATGGCAGAATGTCACATCCTTCAGCCTGAGGAAAAGATGAAATATGCTCTGTGTGTCCATCTTTCAAAAACCTCTCCTGAAGCACATGGAGATGGGGAAGGACCACACAGCCAACATGAGCAGGAAAGACACCTTCTTTCTTCTCCAGCACCCGAGAAACTGTTGCTTAAGAAAAATAAATAGACTCTGTTGAAGACCTGCTGCTCTGCTCCCCAGGCCTGGGAGGAAACAACCTGTTTGTTCAGAATTCATCCCTGCAGCTGGCTGGTGTTTCAGCAATACAAGACTCTAATTTGAATACCATCAGAATTCTCCCAGGCTGCAGGTGAATCTGAGTTGCAGAAAGGGAGCCAGGTTTCATTTTACTTTGAAGTATCAAAACTGCTGACAATTAAACTTAATTGTATGAATAAGCTCCTTAACAGAATGCACTGCTGGGCTTTCATCCAGCTGAGTGCTGGCAGGAAAAGGGAAATCTATATGCAAGGAGCCTGCCAACGTCCCACAACCTGGGAGAGCAGGGCTTTATCACTCTTTAATAGAAACATATAAGGACCCTGATCTCCCTGCCTTTCCAAGAAAACCTCATTTTTCTCTTCCATGAAGTGCTGTATTAATAGTGTTCATCCTCAACAACCTGCTTCTCCCTTGCCACATTTTCTTGCTGTTAAATTTCCAGCAAAAGCATTAAATCTTTACATAAGGTGTAATTATTGGCTTTGGCTCTACCTGCACTAACAACAAGCGTGAAAACTCTGAACAAAAAAAAAGGCCAAGTATAATTTTTTTTTCTGGAGATATCCTTTCTGAAATATTAATGTTTGTTCCCTCTAGGGTGGCACCTTTATTTGCTGTTTCTAATGCAACCAGTTTGTTACTGTACCTGCCTCTGCAATGAGGCCTGCAGTGAGCAAATATGTTCCTGGGGCCCAGGGGTCAGCTCTTTCCTATTTCATTTCTCTTTGCTTTAATTTTAATTTATTTTCCCTTACTCTAACACTTATGGAGATCTGAAGGCAAGTATTCTGGTTGAATAAATCTAAATACCATTACCAGTAGTTGGATATAGCCTCAGCAGGGACTTCTATAACACTGTAAACCCACCTATTTTAATTTTCACACAAAGCAGGTTTAAGGAAGAGGCAGCTGACCAACACTGCACTGTGAAACTCAGAATTTTTGATCCATGAACCAACAGATTTTGTCTCCATGTCTTCTGATATGCTGTGATTTTATCACATTCTTATAATTACTAACGGGACAAGTCCAAACCCCAGACCAAATGTCACAAGGCTGTGCAAGATTCTTGTGTTAATCAGTGATTTGTTTCTGGCTCTCATGGTGAGCAATGTCCAAAATATCTATTTCACATCTGTGAACTGTGGCAGAACTGAATCCATTTCCACCCAACAAAGAATCCCAGAGCCCTCACCAATCAAGACAAAGGTTTTGATTGAAATAGGGAATAAAATATAGGGAAAAAATAGGGAAAATATGGGATAAAATAGGGAAGTTTGAAGAGTCAGGAGAGCGTTTGGACACTGTGAGTGCTACGGAAAGCAATAAATATTCCAGAAAGAAAAGGTCAATTCCCAAGCAAAACAAAGCTGAGAACTGAAGCCTTTAACCCAGGGTTAGTCAGGACAGAGCATCAAAAAATTCCAAGTCCAATCCCACCCCTGTGCAGCCTTCCTGTAGTGGTGGATTTATCTTTCCTTTGCTTTGCCCCTGTGTATGCGCTACCCAGATTGTTAGTGAGCTTTCAGCTTGGTTTTAATGTGTTTTAGAACAAATCAAACCCGCTAAATTGATTAATGAGGATTTACGGCGTTTTAATTATGGAGTGTGGTTTTGAATGATTTAAAGTCTGATATGAGCTCAGAGCAGCCCAAGATTCGGTGAGGAAATGAGAAACATGACATTTTGAAAAGGAAACCAATTTCCCTTAACTTAAACTGTTGCTCATATAAACCAAATTATAAATATACTCTGTGACTGTAATGCTACAGAGGACGGCTTTACGAAAATATGATTAGTGGTGCAATTTCCTTAGGTTTCAGATCCTTTCTGCTTTTCTTTGCCAGCTTTAATGCAGGAGAAATCAACATCCTCCCTCTTCACCCACCTATTTTTCTTGATGAAAATAAAGCAACAAATCAAATCTGCAGGAGAGCTTGGGGATATCCTGATAAAACTCTGCTGTACAAAGAGAACTCGAGACAAGGGGGGATAAATGAAAATACAGGTGTAGAAAGGGTCAAGAAATAGCTGTGATCCCAAGGTTCTGCCTCACCTAGTGCCACAGTTCAGCTTGTATTCACTTTCTAAGAAACAAAAAGAGATGTGACAAAATTTTTTCTGCTCCAAAGATGACCCCCCAATAATTTGGCAGTCAAAAGAGCATCGAATAGGGCAAACTCATTAAAGACACCAAGAGCTTCCTTTGAAATACCTTCTGGTGGGTCTGGCACAGCATCAACAAAAGCAGAACCTAAAGAACCACCAGTAAAACCCATTTTGGGCCGCAGGATGCTTTGGCACATTAATATGTGGGGGATCTGCAGGGCACCTGAGGAATGGCAGCACTTCCTTAGGTCACTGATCTATCCCAAAAGCTTTGTTGCTTGGTGTTAGAAAACTCAGCTCTGCTAAATTTCAAGTAAAAAATTAAAAAACAACAACAAAAAATCTGGTTTGCCTCATCTAGCAACTGGAAACATGATGCTGCCTCTATTGAGAAACTGAGCTTTATTCTCATGAAAGTAAAGGAAAAAAAGAATGAGTTCATTGGCATTCTCCTTGCACAAATAACATGTGCAGCACTTCACAAAGGCAGCAGATAAAAGTAACATTATTTTATTTATCAGCAATGATGGAAAGGAAAATGCAAGGGAAGTACTTGCTTGAAAGTGTGTACTTTTGTGTCAGTATTGGTTTCTTGGAGTTTGGCAGTGATTTATTTGTTACAGAACTCCCTTCTGAATGCTGTTTCCAACACCAACATGACCATCAGTGATATGGATAAGGATTTTGGAAAGCTGAGGCTTTGAAAATTCATTTGGGAGCATCTCCATTAAGGATCATTAGAAACAGTCCCTGAATGTGCAAGGAAGACCTTGGACCCAACTCCTGCATCAGTATTTTGGTTTTAACATGAAAATCCCTAGTGCTGAGAGCAGCAGGGAGACACAAAATATAGGGCAGCAATATTCTTTTAGAGCATTTTGGGGGTTTTTTTACATTTTTCCTTGCTGCTTCTTCTCTCTCATGGTGCAGTCCTGGAGAAAACATTATAAATTCCCCAGTGCTCAGTTTCTAGTGTGTATTTAATCTGTCTGCATTCAAATGGTAATAGATTGTTACAGGGATACCTTCACACAGGTGCCTGGTGTGTATAATACCTCTTCATTACAGCACTGAGTGAACTGGATCCTTTTTTTTTTTTTAATATTAATCTCTTTAGGTTTTCACAAGCGGTGCCACACATCATAATTTGAAGCTCCCAGCTGATGACTCATTCCATTACTCCTAAGCCCATGCAGAGCAAGGCAAGAGACTGTCTGGCTCTCCAGCTCTGCAGGATAAAACCCTGTGTGCAACCAGAGCTTTGTGAGGATCCAGGGGAGGAAGCCATTTCCAAGGATGAGGCTTTGTTAAAGGCACAAAGAAGGCAGCTGAAATGCAATGAATGGTTTGTCTCCATCCCTGGCAGTGTCCAAGGCCAGGTTGGACAGGGCTTGGAGAAACCTGGGGTAGTGGAAGGTGTCCCTGCCATGGCAGGAGGAGGAGCTGGATCAGCTTTGAGGTTCCTTTCAACCCAAACCATTCAGTGTTTCTGTGATTCTCCCAGCTCCCTCATAGCCTGTTGTAGGGGGACACAGTATGGGTAAATGAAGATGGTATAGAATGTAATCTTATCCCCTAAAGAGTTGCAGCTGAACGAATTACTAAAGATTAGGAACAGGCCTGATGTTAACAGGCCACACCTGTAGCCAATAAGAAAAAGTGTTATAAAAGAGTGGATTGGTGGGAGCTGGAGTCAGAGGGCTGCTGTGAGGACAAGAGTCAGTGCCTAGAGGAGCTGCTTATGAGAAACATCAATGAGGTACAAAGCTCTAGCAATATAGAACCCTTGCACTGTAATGACAACAGCCTGTGGCCTCCAGAAGTTGTGGAGTGAATAATTTGGGTTCCATCAGGGGATCCCAGATCCCTGGGCACAGCTCACCCACAGCAGTGCCCTGTGCTGGTTCTTGTTCCTTGGAGTGTGGTGGTGTTCACAGGGGTCCCAGGTTGAGGGAAGAGACAAGGATCTGACTCCATGTTTCAGAAGGCTGATTTATTATTTTATGATATATATTACATTAAAACTATACTAAAAGAATAGAAGAAAGGATTTCATCAGAAGGCTAGCTAAGAACAGAAAAAGAATGATAACAAAGGCTTGTGATTGACCAAGACAGTCTGGACAGCTGGACTGTGATTGGCCATTAATAGAAACAACCACATGAGACCAATCACAGATGCACCTGTTGCATTCCACAGCAGCAGATAACCATTATTTACATTTTGTTCCTGAGGCCTCTCAGCTTCTCAGGTGAAAAAAATCCTAAGGAAAGGATTTTCATAAAACACATCTGTGACACTTGGAGAGCTCCCAGGGAGCAAAGCCAAGCTGGCCCTCCCTGGGAGCTGCACTGGTGAGGGAGCACAGGGATCTGAGCCAGGTGGTGACCAGCACTTCCCACCTCTTGTCACGTATCCCAGCCTCTGGAATGACCACAGCAATCCCAGGGAAGCTGCTGGGGCTGTACCTGCAGCAAGGTACAGAGGGGATGGATGCAGGGCAGCTTTGCCACCCCATGGCCAGCTCCCAGCCCCTCCTGGCAGTGTCACACAGAGCTCTGTAGGACATTCAGCTGATCTCATGAGGACAGGCGGAGCTATTCCCATTACCTCAGTGAATTTCTGCAGATGGAGCAATAAGGCACCAGTCTGGTGCCTGCAAAATTTGTACCTGATCTGAAATGACCCTGAGACTAAAGAATTTTATGGCCTTTTTGTTCCCCCCAGGAGAGCCTTAAAAAGAACTCCCCAACATAAAAATGGAGAAAGACAATTATTAAAGGCAGTAACTACAGCACTGGGGACTGTAACTAAGAAAGGTTCTCAGAAACAGGGATTTGGACACGCTGAGGAAATTCATGCTCCTTTAAGCAGAAGCAGTTGCACATGTGGCAGTGCATACAGACAATGTTTCAAGTGCTTGGGACCCTGAGAGATCATTGAATACTGCACATTACCGGGTGTGAAGAGAAATTTAAGGAATATATCCCAAATGGAAGATGGGAGCAGCAGAAAAGTTCCAGCAGAGCTGAAATTACCTGAAAATAAAAAAGGGAATGAGGAGGGATTTATGCAGCTCTTCATCAGCATGAGGAATGCTGTCAGTGGAAGGAAAGGAAGAGTAGAGAGATTTCTGACAGGAACAGTTCCTTACAAACTCCAAGTGTTTCCTCTTCTCTCCTGCCACCTGTGTTCAGCTCTAAGTGAAAACTAAAAACAGAACAAGAGAATTTGTACAGGAACTCAAGATTTGTCCAATACTCCATATCAACCTCTGTTGGAATCGCAGGATAAATTGCTTCCATTCATTTTCCTTAAGAAACTCATCCCTTTTTTCCCCATAATTAAAATTATATCCATTTCTATTCTTGGCAACATTTGCTTGGAAAGCACGATCCAGAATTATTGGTGGCTAAATGCAGAGCATTAAAAGAAAACACGAAACTTGATTGCTTAAATCTTGAAAGTCTGGAGAGAGAGCAGAGGGAATTTGTGTGGAAGCAAAAAGACACACAAAACTCAGTATTGGAAGAGCTTCCACATCTTGAATGATTGTAATTACTTAGAACTTGGATTTTAACAATTTTTGTCTGTTAAGCTAAGTTCTGGCTGGGAAAAGGAAAATATATTATTAGGCTTCTTCCTTGAAAAGGTTCTGTTTCCAAGATACTGGGAGTATGGAGCGACTTCCAAAGGCAAATTTCATTTAGGCACAGTCAATTAAAGCTGAACAACAGGATAAAAAGTCTCCTTGGATAACTCTTGGCCCTGGTGGTAGATGAACACCATGTAATTAGCACCAAGTTGGCTCTGCCTGCAGAACATTTGACAGAGGAAAGAGCTCCCTCCCCTGTGATCTCCCAGCAAAGCACTGCCCATTCCTGGGTGTTGGGGAAACAAATTAAAAATAATTTTTTTTTTTTTTTTTTGCTTTCTACATCCTCATGTCCTTCCTGGAAGGGCTTTAGGAGCATTTTCTCCTCTGTCATATTCAGCTTTCCTCTGAGAGGTGTCACTGCTCGCCCAGGCAGCAATGCGTGGCAGAGCTCTCCAAAAAAGCTCCAGCAATCACTTGAGGCCCTGGGATAGCAATCAGCTATGCAAAATGACAATCATCTCTCACTTTGTGATGTCTTCGGAAGAGAAGTGAGAAAAAAACACGATCTTGGGTGTTTGGGTAAGGAAACCACACGATAAACAAAAATCTCTGCGGCTCCGCACGGCATAACCTGGCAGCAGAAACTCCCTGCAGCACGCTCCAAACTTCATCTGGAGCAGCCTGCATTCTGAAAACAAAGCTGGGGAGAGTTACTACACACTGGAACATCCCCAAAAAAACCAGAAAAAAAGAGTGAAGTTACCAGGAAAATATACGTGTTGCTTTCCTCGAGTCTGTGCATAATGTAAGGCATCTCCAGTATCACAGCACTTCCAGCCAGCAGGGAAGGGAGAGGATGAATAAAAAATCATCTCCCTAAGCTCTGGATGGTGAAAAAATACAGATTTTTAAATAGATGTTTCCCAGGCAGTGTTCAAGGCCTGGGTGGATGGGGCACTGGGCAAACTGGTTTATGTGAGGTGGGGGGCTGGAACAAGAGGAGCTTTAAGGTTCCTTCAAACCCAAACCATTCTATAATTTTATAACACTGCCGTCAATATATACTTTTGTAGTGCTCTTGTCACAAATCATTTCTGAAGGGAAAATTGTAATGTGACAAACTGGATTTCTGGTATTGGAATGAATCTGGCTGGAAGAAATGGGTAAATCAATAAACCAGCAAAACTCCTGTGTGCAAATAGGCAGAAATTGCCTGCAGAAAATCACTCCTGAGCCTGCTGGCTCTCAGTGGTGCAGCCACCACAGCAGCTCAAGGGGCTGTGAATTTACAGCTGCTCTCTTCTCCATAGTAACTTAAGAGTCTGCCTGCACACAGAACCACAGGAGCCCAGAATGGTTTGGGTTGGAAGGGACCTTAAAGCTCAACCAGTTCCATGGGCAGGGACACCTTCCACTATCCCATGGTGCTCCAAACCCCATCCAGCCTGGCCTTGGACACTTCCAGGGGCATCCACAGCTTATCTGGGCACCCTGTGCCAGGACCTCCCCACCTCCTCAATAAAGAATCTCCAAACCTGTGGTTTTCTCTGAAGGAATTTCAGACATTTCACTCAACAGATTAAAAAAAAAATTAAAAAGTGAGCTACACTGCATTTAGGAGAGGTTGAAAGCAGGTACAAGGGCACTTACAACAGAGGAGAACAAATTGCAGTTCTGCAGCCTCGCTCATCCACACTGACACCTCCAGGTGCTCAGCCTCCCTGGGAAAGGTTAAAACGTTTCTCTTAAGCACAGTGCTAATGGCAGTAATTGGGAGATACCATCCTGAGTGCTGAACCAGCAGAAGCCCCGAGCTGGCCACAGGAACATCTCCTAATGTTCAATTAAGATCAGGCTCAATTATTGTTCAGTCTGCAGTCTCTTTTTTATTTTTTATTTTTTTTTCTGTGTGGAAGCTTTGAGATCGATATAAAATGAAAAAAAAAAATATTCATATAGCCCATGATTTCTGTTCCACTGGAGCCCTATTGAACATCTCTCTCCACTCAGCCCTCGTGCCTGATTGCCAAGCACGTCACTTCTGGAAACCTCTCCTCCTGTTTCAGCGCAGAGCTGCTGCCTGGAAGGGTCTGTCTGACACTTATCCCTGGAGACTGGCTGCCAGACAGCAGGGCTGGGGAATCAGGTCTCCATGAGGGGTCCCTGCCCTGGGAGGGGACAGGGGACAGTTGTGCCATGTGCAGGTACCGACCCAGGCAAGGCTTGGAGAGAGAAACCAGCAGGGGCTGGGTTTGGGATGGTGTCGCAGACATCTTTTTATGAAAATCCTTTCCTTGGGATTTTTTCTTCCTGAGAAGCTGAGAGGCCTCAGGGACAAAATGTAAACAATGGTTATCTGCTGCTGTGGAATGCAACAGGTGCATCTGGGATTGGTCTCGTGTGGTTGTTTCTAATTAAAGGCCAATCATGGCACACACAGAGTCCGAGCCACAAATTTTTGTTATTCATTCTTTTCTATTCTTAGCCAGCCTCTAATGAGAACTTTTTCTTCTATTCTTTTAGTATAGTTTTAATGTAATATATATCATAAAATAATAAATCAAGCCTTCTGAAATATGGAGTCAGATCCTCATCTCTTCCTTCAACACAGGACCCCTATGACCACCGTCACAGGATGGTGCTCCAGGTGCTCTCATGCTCCTGATTCATGGGAAATTTACAGAAACCCTGAAATATTCCAAAAAAATTCCAGGAATTCAGTTTTTACTTGAGAAAAATGGCCATAGTAATAACAAACCAAAAGCAGGGCAAACCAATCTGAAAGCACTGGCTCAGTTACACACTAGCAGTGGCAAGCTTGGCTCATTTTTTAACAAGTACTCAAAGTGACATTTAATCTCCAGATTAATTCCAATTTTATTTCAAAAGATTAAGGGAAACTTGGCATTTAAATTAACCTTCCAGCCGAAAGTGATGTTTTTTTCCTCTGCTCTCATTCCCTGAGAACGCCGGCACACCTTTAATTACAGCTTCACCCCAGATGATTACTCTGCTCCACTTTGCAAGCTCAGCCAAGAATTCACCTATTCCACAGCTTTTGTGTCTTTGCACATCTCACAGCTCCTGCAGAGCAGCAGCAGCTCCTCTGAACCCCTCCCTGCTTCCCACTCAGGGACAGGCCCAGCATTGACTTTGGTGGCCCCTGGAGAGCAGAGGGATCCCGGTGGAAAATCCACACAGGAGATGAGGACGTTTCCTTGCTGCCCTCCCGTGGACATGCCATGACCACAGTCACTGGTGCTCCACTAAAAATCCCTGGCTTTGCACAGAGATGTTTGGCTGGGCTCTCAACCTGGATTGTTTTCTCTCTTCAAATATTGTTGCATTTCCCAAGAAAAATCGGTGTTTTTATGTGGAGATGTTTCTAGATCATAAATTTTAATCTGATATCTCTCTGATACCCAAAGATTAATATTTAATGTCTGTTCTATAATGTAATTTCTACAGGCCAGTCTTTCATCTTCAAACCTTGATGAGCATAGACCTACAAAAGTTAGCCTTCAGTATGATAACAATACTTTATGGACACAGGGATTCCTGAATTCCCTCTCTGTTTCCCACTGGCAGTGATGGTGTTCCTGTGAGCCTTAAAAAATGAGCTAACACTTTTAATTCTCTATTTTCTCTTCAGCTTGTATTCAGTACCACTGAGCATCAAGTGTGAAATGCTAGGAGGAGCCAGATCAGTGCCAGGACAGGATGAGAAGCAGTACCTTTGCAATTGAGGTCATCATTGAAAGATTAAAAAGAGACTGTGATCTAATTCCATCTGTTAAGTGTCTAGGGACTCCATGTCTAGTACATGAGAATGCTGTCCTTATAATAGGAAGTTTTGAAAGATCTTCAAGAAATACATCAACTTCCCAGTTAGTTAATGAATCTTTTTTTTTTCCAAATGTCAGTCAAATACCTCACATGCTCAGAGTCTGATATTACATACAACAGGCCCATGAACCAAATCCTTCCCCTATTTTACAGCTGCTGTAAAAATTTATATTTCCCAACAAATCACGACTTTGCCTTTTCTCCTCCCGCCTTAAACAGTGAAGGAAGGGAGAATGTTACAGCTCCAGGCTGCCCAGAGGAGAGAAGAACAAAATGCTAAATTGACTCAGTGTGAAAATGTCACCTTAGCCTGGTGCAAGCCCTGGTGTTCCCGAAAAGCAGAGTGGAAGGAGCCTGCTCCAGCTTTTGGGTGGTTTTCCTTCCCCAGGAGAGGCGACGCCAAGTGCTGCTCTCAGGCATGGGGCTCATTTTGGGAATTGAGAGTGATAATCCACAGCCTCCTTTCTGGTGTCTTCATGTAATGCAAGGTAAAATCTTGCACCACAAACTTTGAAGAGCTGCCGAAAGAATTGTAAAATCCCAGGATGGTGTGGTTTGGAAGGGAATTTAAATCCCATCCAGTGCCACCCCTGCTATGGCAGGGACACCTTCCACCGTCCCAGGCTGCTCCCAGCCCTGTCCAGCCTGGCCTTGGGCACTGCCAGGGATCCAGGGGCAGCCACAGCTGCTCTGGGTGCCCTGTGCCAGGGCCTCTCACCCTCACAGGGAAGGACACACTTCCAGTTTGGAAGCATTCTGGCCACAATTCCATTTTGGCAGCAGCTCCTCTTTCCTATCTACGGAATTGACTTCCCTTGACAATAGTTACTTTTCTCTTGCTAGCAAGTAAACCCTGGAATGAAACACCTCAGACACCCAAAAATTCTGCGGAGCCCCATCCTTCTCAGATTTGCAGCAGGAAGTTTCCATTGGTTTTGAATAAACCAGACAGTGAGTGTGAGTAGTGAGGGCTCATTTCTAATCTGGAGTGAGTTTATGGACAAATCCAGCCAGTAGAGGATAAAGCTGCTTATACACTGACCTGTAGTCACATAGCTGCTGCAATCATCTGAAAAAATAAATCCCAGCAGAGGCAGGAGTCAGGTCATGGCTCTGCTATCAGCTCACCCTCCTTGAACAGACTGCAGCCACGTGAGTGTTTTGGTGCCCATGATCTATTGGGTTCAAAAAAGTGTGTGTGCCTTAACTTGTGCCCTCTGGGAAGGCTTTTTATGGGCTATTCTTTGAGCAGCTGTGTACAGGTAATCCTCAGGTTTCTCTGGAGGTGTGGAACACACTGGGACAGTGATACCCACACAGGCACTGAGCTTTGCAGCTTGCTCTGATTTCCAGTACGGGCCTGACTGGATTTAGTGAGTGATGTTTGTCTCTCCCCAGCCTGCTCCACTGGCTCCCCTGAAATCCTACAGCCCTTAGGCTTCCCCAGCCCAAGTTAGACCAGGAAGATGTGTATCCTTGGCTTGTCACAGTGATATTGTCTGAAAAATTCCTTTGCCAGGATTTCTTCTCCTGGCAAGATGAGAAGCCTCAGCTTCTCCATGTTTTGTTCCTCTGGAATGTGATTTGGAGAACTGTTTACCCAGCATGTGAATTGTTTTAATTTAATGACTAATCCCAGTCCAGCTGTGTCAGGACTCTGGTCTGTCACAGGTTTTTATTGTTCATTCTTATTTAGCCTGCTGATGTATCCTTTCTCTTTCTTTAGTATAGTTTTAGTATATAATTTTCTTTAAACATAATATAATATAATATAATATAATATAATATAATATAATATAATATAATATAATATAATATAATATAATATAATATAATATAATATAATATAATATAATATAATATAATATAATTATAATATAATATAATAGTCAGCCTTCTGAGAACTTGGAGTCAAATTCTCACCTCTCACTTCATCCTGGGGACTCTCACAACACCACAACAATTGGCTTCTGCACAAGGTCAGAGGTTTTTGCCAGTTTTACCCATCCCAGACCCCTGCGAGGTGGGAAGAGTCCTGGCATTTCATTCCTGGGTGTATCTGCAAGGTACAATCTTTTCACACACTCATATAAAACCTCTGTTCCCCTCATGTGTTATCAAGGTTGCTCGAACAAAGGAAATTGTGTCTAAGGTGAACACACATGGTGATGTCAAATCAGGAGTGTCCAGAAAGCCAACAGCAACCTCACTCTTGAAAATATGATGATAAAGAACCAGTTACATTGCTTTAAATTACAGTTCTATTGCTTTTGAGATTAATTGCCAGGTGGGAGCAATATTTTGGTTGATTGTTCTTTACTCAAAAGGTGGCACATCTTAACCAAAACCCAACAAGTTGCATGTAAAATTATCCTTTCTTTACCCGCCATGTTCCCTGGCTCCCTATTTCCCAGATTTCCTGTGAGCTTGGGTCTACCCTCGAAGCAGGAAGGCATTTCCAAAAGTCAGGAGCTTTGCTCCGTGCCAGAGCACGATCCCTGCCAGCTGCTTCCCTTGCTGAGAGGAGCGCAGGAGCAGCAAGGACGTGTGCTGCACTCCCCAGGCTGCCTGGGAACCATGACATGGCACTCCTCAAGTCACCTCCTTTCCAATATTTGAGGTTTGACTGTCCCAGTGCAGGAGGCAAGAGCTTATTTTAGCTCTTGGAGCATCTCAAGAGCTTCTGGAGATGGAAGGCAGAGAGAAATAAGGGACAGGAACTGCAAGTTCCTCCATCAGGGCTGGTGCTCAGGCCTTCAGCAGGACAAGGGGGGATGACAGAATAAGGACACACATTTCAACAATCACTTAAGGAAATTCCTTATCCTTATTAATCTGTTTTTGTGATAATCCATTGTGTCCTAAAGTCAGTGACAATTCCAACAACCCCACCCTGGATGAGCCCAGCTCCTCTCTTGATTCCCTTCTGGTTCCTGCAGATTTCTCTGGGTTGTGTTTTTCTATAATGTCTGTCTGCTGTTATTTTTTTTTTCTGTGTGCATAATATTCTTTTCATCCCCCAAATTTAATTTTCTGACTTGTTGGCTTTATTGCTTAAAATTTTAGTAGAGGTTTTGGGTGTGCTGCCGACAAAATAATAATTTATATTGTATCAGTCAGTATCACTCCATTGTCTTAATCTTTCATAATGGTTTTTCTGCAGCTTCCAATTTTCCTCAGAATAAAACAAATTACTTAGCAAGTGGAATATCTTCTTGTCATAATAATTTAATATTAAAATGTCAATAAGATTTGGTACACACAGCAGAGGGCACAGAGGTACATAGGCAGAGCAGAAATGAAGTAAACTTAATAAAGTGAGTGAGAAGGTACAATAGGGATTGAGGTTGGCTCCTGCACTGGATATGAAAGAACCTTTTTATCCTGCAGCGTAGCACAATCATTGTGTAAGCAATGAAATGATTGCAGGAGCATTTCTTGCTGCTGGTGCTGGCTGACACTTGGTCCAGCGCCAGCCCTGGGGATGGAGCAGCCCTGGATGGGGACAGTGGTGGCACAAGGAGGGGCTGGGGGCGCACCCTGCCCTGTGCAAGGCAGTGCCGTGGCTTGTGGAGGGTGGAAGCACCAATCTGTGGCTCAGCACCCTGATCCAGCCTTTGGGGCGGGATTGGTGCTGGGAAATCTGAGCCTTCCATCAGCAGGCAGAACTGAACGCTCATTCGTGAATGTTCTCATGAAACTCCCAAGTTTCATTTTGGTCAAATTCTCTTTCTGATCCAAACTCAACAGATTGCACTGGCAGACGAATGCTAAATGCTGTGAATTTATCTAGAACATAATGAGCTCCCTAAAAATGTCTGGAAGCCTCAGGAGCAGACATGTCCTTTCCCCAGCAGGGGATGGTCAGCAGGACATGCTTTGGGAGCAGTCCTGATCCTCCTTGGGCAGCCTACACTGCACATCTTTGTGAGATGAAAGTGCAGAATTACAATGGCAAATCCAGAATAATTCAGGTTGGAAGAGACTTTAGAGGTCACCCTGTCCAACCCACTTCTCAGAGCTGGGCTAGCTTCAAAGTAGCATAAATTCAAAAAGAATCACATTTGCATGAGCTCCAGGACCTTATTATCTGTCTCTGTTCTGTCTCAGGCTAGAGGAAAAGCTGTTCCTGTATCTAACCAGCCTTTTCTCTCCTGCAGCTCTGAAAATGGGTGTTGCATTCACAGCTGACTCTTTCCACACAAATATATCACCATTTGAAGTCCCCATTTTCAGCACCTAGCATCTCCTCCTGCTGAAACAAGACACAGGGCTTGATTTAAGTGCTCAGTTTCTTGTAATCCCTGGGAGGGAACAAAATGGAGAGCTGGAGAAACCCTTCTCCCTCTTCACAAAGGAATACCTTTCACTGTGGTTTCACTCTGCATAGCAAGTAGGCACCACTTTTATGTCATTTTAACCAAAGACTGACAAGAGTCAGCTGAAATATGTCTTGTTATGTCCTGCAGCTTTTTACAAATAATCCCAGGGGTGCCTGGGCTGCACAGGCTGGAGCAGGACACCAAGGAGCTGCAGAAATATTCCCACCAACTCAAAGCATCACAAAGTTTGATGAAAGTTGGTTTAGTCTTCTGCTCACATTGTTTTACCAAGAATGAATAGGAAAGGTCCTTCATCCACTCTGGGAGGTTTTTCCTTATTAACTGCTGCCTTCCTTTGTGTTAAAATAAAAGTGGCAAAGAGCAAAGTCCTTGCAAGTCACAATGTTGGATGTCAGGATGGTTTATCTGTCAGGAGTTGTAAACAAAACTTCTGGAAAAGGAGGATTTTTTGAATCCCTGTGCCAGTGGAAGGCTGTTTGCTGCTGGATGGTTTGTTTTCCAGTTCTGACTGTACCAGTTTACAATCAGTCAGCACATTTCTCCAGAGCTCATTCCACAGGACTAATTGCTCGCATAACAGGGAACTGATGCTGATGTTCAGCCAATATTTCCCTCTCCTCCCCAGTGGGCACTATCTGGCTGCCACCAGAAATCCCTCCCTTTCTTTATCTACATGTTAATGCTTCTATCTACACCTTAAATACTTGTTGCTTACTATAATTCTCCCTCCTCCATCCAAATTTTAGCTCAGCAACACTGCCATAATACAGCTTTTATTTATCACATAACTCTCTGTCACTCCTTAATTGCTTCTCATTTGTTGGCTTCTTCCTGGTGTTGAAGTGGTCATAACAGAATACAATTTTCTACACATGCCCAGCTGCTCTTTTATGGACAATATTCACATCTTTTCTCCCTTTCAAGCCTCAGTTCTTTCAGACCTGTTTGGTTGACTTATTTGCAGCTGTGCAAAATATATTCAGAAAATATATTCTGAAATATCAGATATTTGGGGTTTTCCATATTGCCTCCCCCTGCTGAGTGTGTCCCACCTACCAGCACCAATCAATCCCACCTAGAACCCATCTCACCATTGGTTTCATTGCACCTTGCCTCATTTCTTTTCTCTCTTGGTCCATCAGTGTTTTCCCCACAATGGTTTCCCCATTGTTGCTTGCTATGCCTTCCAATTTGAGCATCACCTGGGAATTTAATTACTGTGTTTTCCACCTGCTTTTCCAGGTCAGTAACTGTGAATTTGAGCAAGACGACATAATAGGAGTCCCTGAGGTAGCCTTAGCACAGCTTCCCCTAACTAGGCCTTGCAGGCTGATGTGGCACAGCTAACAGAACCCAGGGAATGCTCAGTCCAGGTGGAATCACTCCAAGGAATTATACTGAGCTGGTTTTTGAGTAAGGGTTTGTAAGTCACTGTATAAAATCATTTACTGGAGTCCAAAAATGACAAAATAAAGGTTTGACACGCAAATTTAATAAAACAACTAACCCAGCATGCTTCTTTCAGTTAGAAACATCAGCTGCTCTCCCTTGTGTATCCTCCTCTCCTCTGGGATTTATGCAGGTCCCCTTATGGATTGTGAATCATTTACCTGAATGAATCCCAAAATGCTTTGGGTAGGAAGGGCCCTAAACACCAGATAATTCCAAATCCCTTCCAGAGGGAATTCCAGCTTCCTTCCAGGCCTTTTCAACATTTCCCATTCCTGTCAGCATCCTGCCCTGTCTGGTCCGGCTGGGAGCAGCAGCACTTTGGGCTGAAGGGCAATGCTGGGTTTCTCCTGCAGACACACCCCAATGGTGCATCCACACCACCAGAATTTGGTCCAGTCCTGAGGTGGACTGAGTGCAATAAAACTGAACAGAATGAGCATTTCATCCCACTCCCCAGCAATTTGCTCACTTTTGTCAAAATGTTGATGTTCATTTTCAGAGATGTCCTGTATGTGAGTAAATTCTCTTCACCTCCTCAATACCTTTGCAAAGAACTGAGAAAAACAGAAAAAAACTAAACAACCCAAAACTTATTTGTAGAATCGTTCAGAAAAATCTTTTCAAAATGTGAAGGGAGCTGAAAATGATTTCAAGACTCCATAGAGCAAGATTGATAAATAAAGCATAAATTATGCTCTATTATCTACCTATCCCACAGAGTGGTGCTGCATCCCACAGGGCACTGTGTGCTCATCCACAGGCCAGGACTGCATATGGATAAAGCTATCACCAATTCATAGCAAAGCCTAATGGAGCAGTATTTGGAAAGCACTTGGGACTTTCAATTAAATGCATTACTTTTTATTATTTCCCTTATTTCCCTAACACCTAGGGGCAAAAAAAAAAAAAAAAAAAAAAAAGTCAGGCTGGTAACCAATTGCAGACTAATTAAATGTGAGTGTGTGTCCACACAGGAGCAGCAGAGGTGGGTAATTCTGCATTGCTGACAGGAGGAGGGTGAGCTGGAGAGGCCACAGGGCTGCCTGGGCTCTGAGGCATTCCCAGATGGCATTCAGGAAACATTTCAAGGGGATCAAAGCCGCCTCACGGGCGCTATACAAATTCACCATCATAAACACTGAATAATACATTACACTAATCTGATTGCTATTGACTGCTCCAGTTGCATGTGTGACCTTGGGCATACATTAATCAAAGGCAGCCGTTCCTGTTTCCATCCTGCAGCCACGAGCCAAACTCATCTCAAATCTCCTCCAGTCCCTGCATCTCTTTCTGTTCTGTCTGATATCCCTCAGAGATGGAGGCTGGTGGGAAATGGCTTTTTTCTGTCTCCTCCTCTTTGTTTGAACACTGTGGTGGTGTCTGAGGGTCCCCAGGATGAGGGAAGAGATGAGAATCTTGACTCCATGTTTCAGAAGGCTGATTATTATATTATATTATATTATATTATATTATATTATATTATATTATATTATATTATATTATATTATATTATATTATATTATATTATATTATATTATATTATATTATATTATATTATATCGTATCGTGTTGTATTATATCATATTATATCGTATTATATCATAGTATACCATAGTATATTATAATGTTATATTATATTATAAATGCTATACTAAAACTATACTAAAGAAAGAGAAAGGAGCCATCAGAAAGCTAGAAAGGAATGAAAAATAAAATCTTGTGACTGACCAGAGAGTCTGACACAGCTGGACCATGATTGGTCATCAAGCAAAAACAATCCACATGGAACCAATCAAAGATGCACCTGTTGGTAAACCATCTCCAGACCACATTCCACAGCCATCAGACAGTTATTGTTTACATTTCTTTTCTGAGGCTTCTCAGCTTCTCAGGAGAAAAATCCCAGCAAAAGGATTTTCATAAAATACGTCTGTGACAGAACACACACACAGGAGCTCTCTGATATGGAATAACAAAAACACACACCTTTGTGTCCACCCAGCGCTCCCTGAACCCAATTTAGCAAGTGTGGCAATCTGAAAGAGCTCTGGAGCTTGAGAGTAATTGGTTTCCCAGCAGAGACTACAACTAATCCCAGAAGCTCTTTGGAATTTCACCAGACGTGTTTATTGTTTACCCTAAGAAATGAGGCCTCGTGGAAACGAAAGAGCCCATTGCTGACACCCCTCTCACAGCGCTGTGCGTGTGTGTTTGCTCACAGGAGCTGCAGCAAGGCTAAAACCCAAAAACCCCCATCCCTCATCACTTCCCTTTCCCATTGTCCCATTGCTGACACACCTCTCACAGTGCTGTGCGTGTGTGTTTGCTCACAGGAGCTGCAGCAAGGCTAAAACCCAAAAACCTCCATCCCTCATCACTTCCCTTTCCCTTTGTCATTAACAGGTGACAGGGAATACAAGAAAGAGCTGGCAGTGTGTTGACAACAAACAGAAAAGGCATTGCTTTGCCTGCATTGATTCCCTTCTCTCTCCCCAAGGCTATGAGATGATACTTGCAGCATTATATTGCAAAAATCTCGTGCAGGTGCTCCCTGGTTTGCTGCCTCCTGCCCCGAGGTGGTGTTTGAGTGTGGAGAGCCTTCCCCCAGGGCGTGTTGGAGCCCAACAGCAGGGCTCTCTCAAAGCGTGGTGTAACAAACATAAAATCAGACAAAACCTCAAAATAATCTGTGGAGCTGGGTTTGATGCAGTCTCAGACCATTGGCATGCAAATGCATTCCTTTAACAGCTTTATTCCTTCACTTGAGGCCAAAGCATGACAGTCAATAATTTAAAGGCAAAGGACTGAAAGAGGCTGGGATTATTCCCCAAGCAAGTGTTGTAAATGTAGACCATTTATATTTAAATTAAATTTAAGCAAGCTATGGCAATACTGATACTATATGAATAATTGGCGCTACACCCACAGGTACTTGCTTCTAAACTGTTGGGTTTAAAAATAAATAATTTTTTTTAAAAAATCCTTTCAATGCTTCTACTAAAATTTCACTCTGTGCCTTATCAGAGAGTGCTGAGAGGAAGCTGCTGAAGAATACCTGAGCATGGAGGAGAAATAAAGAGGAGGAGGTTGTGTGGCTCCTCCTGACAGTCCAGCACTTCTGCCTCCAGCTATGCAAAAACACACAGAGAACTTAATTAAGAGGGTCCATTTTCTCCACAAAGCCTTTTATGGTCCCTGGCCTTTGCTCAGATACATTTACTTTTCCATCAGTCACATCAGAACCTCCGGGCTGCTGCCAGGGGACCCCCTGGAAGCTTTCTCCTTTATAAATTTTTCACACCAGTTCTATTACCTGGAGTGGACTTTCGCTCTGTGAGGGTGCAGCCTGATCCCCCCAGACCTCTCTCAACCCTCTCTGCATCTGCCACAACGAAGAATTATAGTGCATGCAGACCACTCTTCCTCCTTTTTCCATCACTCAGCAGCTCTTCAGCACGTAAGGGAGAGCTTCAGGATAAATTAATGGATATTTTAGGACATCTGAAGAGTGGTCTTAGAAAAATGCACCAAATTTTGTAAAGAAAATCTCCAGTCCCTTGAATACAACCATGAATGGCCATCAAAGACTGCCTTGGAAATAAAAATGATGACAGTGTGACTGTGTTCACAGGGGTTTTAGGATGAGGGAAGAGACGAGGATCTGACTCCATGTTTCAGAAGGCTGATTTATTATTTTATGATATATATTACATTAAAACTATACTAAAAGAATAGAAGAAAGGATTTCATCAGAAGGCTGGCTAAGAATAGAAAAAGAAGGAATGATAACAAAAGCTTGTGTCTTGGACATAGAGTCCAAGCCAGCTGACTGTGATTGGCCATTAATTAGAAACAACCACATGAGACCAATCACAGATGCACCTGTTGCATTCCACAGCAGCAGATAATCATTGTTTACATTTTGTTCCTGAGGCCTCCAGCTTCTCAGGAGGAAAAATCCTAAGGAAAGGATTTTCCATAAAAGATGCCTGTGACAACAGAGTTTTGGTGTCTTTGTGGGTTTTTACCCAAGTGACACAACATGAAATGGTCACACATTAGAAATCACACTGCAAAGGGACATTTCTTGTCCCTCCTAGGATCCCTCCTCACATCCCACAAAGGAAATTTTAACTCAGCTCCCATATGGAGGTCCAAAAGGGAGGATTGCTGGCTATTGCAGACAAGGATGTTTCCAAAATATCGTAGGACAGAAACTCCAGGAATTCTTTCACCAGGTTCAGAAAGTGAAATAAAGGAATGGCTGAAGACTCCATCCTACACTGAGTGGCTATTTTGTTTTCCCATGAGACAGGCAGCTGATCTTTTACTCTGCCCTCCCTTTTCACCAGAACAGTCTGGAGTTGAGGAACCTCAATTTCACTTGCACAAGTCTAAAGCCAGCGTAACTCCTGACTCCTGTGGGCATTACTTTTGATTTATACTCATGACGCCGAGCAGAAAATCAGATCAGGGGAGTATAAATCAAACAGAGATCAATACCAAGCATCAAGGTACTAATTCTATCTCCTGAAACAGCCCTTACAAGCTGCAGGAGGCCAGGAGACAATTCCCCTGGCACAGGCACGGCAGATTTATGTGGAGCTGAGGTCCTGGTGCAGGGGAGATGTTGGAGGTGGAAGGGGATGGGTCTGCACTTCATGCTATTAAGAATCTCTGTCTGTCTGGGCTGTCAAACAGTCTGGGGGCAGCTTTGGGAGCTTGTCATAAATCAGCACACCCTGCACTGGGGACTGGGGATGACAACCAAGTTGGTTTAAAATTATTTTTCACTGTGGTTTTTTGCCTCCAGGAACTACTGAAGAACCTCAGCCTTGCTTCTCCTGATGGGAGGACCATGGAATAAGGAGTGTCTGAGAGCTCTTCCCCAGATCCAAACCCTCCTGAATGGCATGGCAATGTTCTCTTCATCTTCCAGTGACACAAGAGCAGCAAACCTGGTGTATAAAGTGTGCTGGAATGGTTCATGGATGCAGCAAACGTGCACTGGGTGGAAAGGGCTGAGCCACCGATCCATAGAGGACACGGTTCAGGGGTTGGGAGTGTTCTGCAAGCAGCCCACAAAGTGCCAGGCAGATGTTCACACATGCCAACAGCTTGTCTGGTGGAGTCTTAATTTGTTTTTAGGAGATGTAGTAAAAAGGATGAGGTGCTCTTTCTGCTTTCTGCCAGCATTGGTAAATGTGACTACATATATTATCACAGCCTGAAATCAAAGGGCTCAGGAGTGGAGGAGTGGGAGAAGCACTGAAAATCAGGAAGGATTTTGTGCATTGGAAAATTTTACACCTTATTCATCAAAACACAAATTCAGCAGTTCGTTGCTTTGTGGAAAATTTTTGAGAAACGGGATTGAAAAGGAAAACTTGTTTGGGGCCTTAAAGGGAGGCTGGTGGGGAGGGATTGATGGCATGTTAAACAGCAATAGCTGATTGCATAATTAAGTAATAAAACTCTCCAAGTAGTAATTATAGCACATGTCAAACAGAGTTATAAGGCAAGAGACCAAAGGCCAAGTGATTAACCATTGGAGAAGTGTAACAATTCCCTGGAAATGCCCAGCCCAGAGCGCTGCTGGCGCAGTGAAATACACTTTGTAATAAATGCCAAAGAGTAGGGCCAGCTTTACATTCTGAGAGGATGGCAGTGCCTCCCATCAGTCTCCCATCTCTCTTTCACCATGCCAAAGGGTCAGGGCAGCAGCCAGGGCCGTGGGATGGGGCTGGGCACAGGATTTCTTATGGTGTTCCTGGGAAGCCCAGCCTTCTCCTGGCTCAGAGCTGGGCCATGGTACCCGGTGTGATGTGAGCTCACCTCTCCCAGCACTATCCACACACAAAATCCATTTGATTTTGTTCTGGACGGCTCTGGAAGTGTTTTAGAATCTGCTCTTTGTTATCCTGTAGCACTTAGAACAGTCTGCTGGGAAAGGTGTGGTGTTTGTCTGGGACGTATCTCAGATATCTACTGGCAGACGCACTGAGCATAATTCCTGTTGCTGTAGATTTCACACAGAGAGGTTTCTACTTCATTAATTCCAAAGAATAAAAAAAAACACCACCCCTGATCTCTATCTCAGTGCAGAGATACATAATATTGTATTTTTCTCTGAAATTCATTCTGCCTGCTGATCCAGGGGCAGAGGCAATAAATCCATTCATGAGCTAAGACACCTTCTGATCATTCAAACCTCAAGAACCCACAGCTGGGCTGAGCCCAGGGTTCTTACCTGTTGCAGGTTACTGTTCAAATGCACACTTGGACACCATTTATACAGATGTCAGTCTGTCACTGTCATATGTTATGAAAAATCTCTTCAGGACTTCTTCTCCTGGGAAGCTGAGAAGCCTCGGAGAAAAATAAAAACAATATTATCTCATTTGCTTCTCCTGTGTTTTGCTGCTTTCGAATGTGGTTTGGACATTGTTTATCCAACACGTGAATTGTTTTGACTTAATGACCAATCACAGTCAGGATGTGTCAGACTCTGAGGAGTCAGTCATGAGTTTTTAATTATCATTCTTTGTAGCCTTCTGTCTGTATCCTCTGTCTAATCTTTAGTATAGTTTAGCATAGCATAGCATAGCATAGCATAATACCGTATCGTATCGTATCGTATCGTATCGTATCGTATCGTATCATATCATAATAAATTAGCCTTCTAAGAACTAATGGAGTCAGGTTCATCTTTCCTCCCCACGATGGGGGACCCCAAAAATACCACATCAGTCTTTTCTTGAGCATCACTCAATGTGTAAAGGTCTAAAGTGTTGATTTTTAGTTTCACCTTATACACCTCCTGCTCAAGGAAGAGGAGTGCTTGACTTACCTTCTTTAAACCTTCTGCTATTTTTTATATCTCTATCATCACTTTGCTATTTTTTTATTTCTCTCTGTCATCGCCCCTTATTCCTCTAATGTCTAAGATATATAGTTCTAATATTTTAATCTTTCCACACACTTCAACTTTCTGTTCACTTCATCATTTTCATTGCCTTCCCCAGACCTTTTTTATTTCTGCTCTCTCCTTCCACAAGACTGGCGAGCGAAGCTGAGCAGAGGATCCATAGTGTGGTGTCACTTCATATTACAGATAAGGAATAATTCTGTGCTTTCCTCGAGCTTTTTCTTAATGCAAACCAACATTTTGTTTGCTTTTCTGGCCACCACTGCTCACTGAAGGGATGCCTGGTTGGCAGTGACACCTTGTTGCTCTCCTGCCTCCCTACAGTTAATTTACCACACGTGAGCAGTTTAAATTGTTTTCTTTTTCCTTTCACTACGCTTCACTTCTGCTTACTTGAGCTGAGCTGATCCCTGGAACGCACTCCACCCAGCTCTTTTAGAGACTCCTGGAATGATTTATCATTTCACTGATGCCTTTGGCTGTTGAAATCCTTATTTTGGCTCGCTGGTCCTGGAGCATCCCAGCTCCAGCCCTGCCCTGTCTGTGTTATTCCCCTTCCCCTCACAAGGCAGCTCTGCCAGGAAAGGTTTGCATGAGACTATTTAAAACCTCCTTGCAGATGGAAATTTTTGAAATCTCCTGCTCTCTCCGCTCTGCTGCAGGAACACAAAGAAGTGTAATAGGCTGGAGAGAAATGATTATTATTTTTTACAGCATGGAGCAGGTTTTGTCCATGAGATCAGATTAAGCAGCATTTTATCACCACCATACTTTTAGCTCATTTATTTGATTAAAGTGAGTACCATTTCTCTTTGCTTTCCAGGTATTTCCTAATGAGAAATTCTCACCTGTGATGTACCTGCCACTCCATCAGCAGCCTGTGACACTGCATTGTACACAACCCCAGAGAGGCAGCACACTTTGGCTCTGTTTTCACATTTAAACAATGCAGATCACGATATCGACCTTGTTTTGTTAAGCATATTGAACCCATCCACAGCAAAAAATAATGTAAAGATCTTTTTTCTCTAACCATGTGATGAAAAAGCCACCAGATCTTTCTGGTTTTCTGTAAAATCCATTCTTAAATCATCACGATAACAATTTTCCATTAACCCTGCTGACTGTAAATAAGCATCAGTGCAAGAAAGAGAGGTATTGTTATTTTCCATCTGGAAACCTTCATAAACACAGCCTTAGGAGCATCCAGAGGTGTTGAAACACAATAGCCTGCCTGTGGACTTGCAAGGAAGTGTTCAGCAGATGTGTGGACGTGGCACTTGGGGACATGGCTCAGAGGTGAACGTGCCATGCTGGGTTAGTGGATGGACCTGGTGATCTCAGAGGGCTTTTCCCACCAAAATATTCCATTATTCCAAGGAGCCCACAACTCATCACCTGCACAATCCCATACATGCTAAAAGTTCTATGTCCCTGGTGCCACTATAAGATGTTTATCCCATTTCTGGAGAGTTACCAAACTTTAATGTTAACATTTAAATACAACAGATTATAAAAGTAAGTGAAATGTGCTACTCCTTTCAATTAACTCCTCACTTTACCAGGTAATAAAAATGCCTGCCTTCCTCTCCCTTCAGCCACACTCTTCCTCAGCCTCAGAACCCTTTGTTGTTCCAGGAAAGAGCCAGAGGAATTTTATTTCCTGTGCTATTTCCTTACTGTATTTGTGAGTATGTGCATAAAAACCCCTTTTTCCTCATCTCTGCTCTCTCTTGGGCCCTATTAAACACAAGCTGAGTTGTGGGCAAGACTGGGGAGGATGGAGAAGTGCTGCACCTGTGTCTTACAGAGAGCTTTGATGGCTGCAAAGAGGCAATAGTTATTCCAGCATTGTGGTATTTACCTCTGTGAAGGTAATTCTGGAATTTGTTATGTGAGAATGAGGCAAGGATTCTTTAATAATGCACAAATTAAAGGAACTCGAAGCGTTAGCATCATTGCCTGCTAATAACATTACAACACACCTGCTATGAGGTGTGGGCATATATCACATTTCCAGCTTCCAAACAGAAGCATAAACACCAATAAATAGAAATTTAATTATGTAATACTGTTTAGTGGCTGGGTTTATGCTTTGGCTGTGTATTAAGCAATGTTCCTGAAGTACCTATCTTCACAAGCACTGGAAAAATTAAACCATTAAATCGATTTCACAAATGTTTGCTGTGCAAACATGACAAAAACTCTGCAAATGCAGGGAATTTATTGTGGGGGCCAAGTGCTTCACTCATATGGTGGACACACTAAATACCCTCTTTTAAGTCTCAAATCTGCATTTTAGGAGATACCTTTCCAAACAGAGGAGTTTGCTGAGCTGGACATCGAAGATTAGGCAAACCGGCAACCCAATATAAATGCAAAGCTTGTTGAAAAAAATATCCAGCTATAGAGCTGAGAGTAAATTTTTTTTAAAAGGCATTTAGTGGAAACAGGCTTCAAAATTCAGCATTTCTTTGTTGCTGAGAATAGTGAGAGTTTCTAAAAGTGCTCCTCTTTTCTTGCACAGAGAGACAGAGTGGGTCACCCTGTGGTCCTGGCATTTAGAAAATCCCACGTGGTACTTTTGGTTTCTGGGAAACGGTGAACTCTTCAGAACAAATGGGGGTGGTTTGAAAAGGCAGGTTTTCCACTGAAATGGGCATTTCAGGTACACGAGCTGGCTGTATGGAGTACTCCAGATGTTACAGTCTAAGTGCTCCCCCGTGTGTTTGCTCTCGTCCTTTTACTAGAGTTTTGGGTAGAAATTCCCTACAAGCTTAAAAAATATTAGAAAAAGCTGTAGGGGAGGAAATCAGCAGGTTTCAGCAACATTTCTAACTCATGTCTATGAAATATCACAGAAAAAAAAAAGCAACTTAGATATTTAGGGTTCTTAGTCATTGTCACACTTCTGTCTCTCTGGTCTCTCAGGAATCAGTCTGAATTGCTCCACGGGATGATTAAAGTGGTTTAATTACAAGATCAGGTCTGTGTGGGATGCGAGAGGTGCTAATGGGAATTCATCTCCAGCTGGATGCCCCCAGGACTCCCTGGTGACTGGAAAGAGCTCAGAGCAGTGAGGGGGGAAAGGGGAATTTTCCCCTTTCCTTGGGGCTCAGTGGGGCTCTGCAGGAAGATCCTGTGAAGAATAATCCTGGCCAACATCCTGAGCAGGATGGAAGGACCATCCATTGCACAAGCTGGTCATTTGTGCCACAAGCAGGCATCTGTGATCCATCAAAAATTAGGCTGTAGCTGATAAAATTATTTTTACTTTTGTTGGTTTGGTCTCGGGTTGCTCTTGATAATTGCTGCCCCGAGATGTGCAGGATGTCTCTGTTACAGCCCACACAACTGAAGAACAAGTCTGGACTCTTCACCTTTCGGTCTTGAGGTTGTTTATCAATTCTTATCTATAAAATTTTCTTCCTGCCCAGCTGAGATCTGCTCAGCAGGGCAGCCACAGGCACTCATCGTGTTGTCCTTTTATACTACAAACTACGTATAACATATTTACACTTAATTCCCAATACCTATCACCTGTGTTAGACAGTGCACTTCTACTCCAAACCAATCCCAAAGTGCCAACATCACTGCAGAAAATGGAGAGCAAGAAGAAGAAAGGCTGAACACGCCCAGATTCCTCCATGTTTTCCCCAAAACCCCCATACCAAAAATCCTTAAAATCTACATTTTCACCCTGTGAATATTTTGTTACCTCACCATTCAAACCTGTGTGACTTTCAGGTCCTCATACAAAGCTGGTAACTTGCTCCATGGGTCAAAGTCAAATCCCCCGGTGCTCTGGGCTGTGTGCCAGGGTCTCTGAGCCCCCTGACCGGGTCCTGGGCAACTCTGGACACCCAGAGGGATGCACTGAGTTCTAAGACTTTGGGGGTTTTTTTTTTTTGCTTTGTTTTTGTTTTTAGTTTGCTGCTCATGATTGGTTCTGGCTGCAGAGGAGCCCAGGTGTGTTGGGCTGAGGGGAATGGGGAGTTTCCAGGCTGTTCTGCAGGAGCAGGAGCAGAGGATTTGCACACCCAGGCTGCAGCACTCGCTGGGGGTTACCTGGCACAGCCCTGGGTGAGAGGTAGATGTGTCTGAATTTTCTGGCTGGTGTTCCCCATCGATTTTCCTGAGACAGCCTAGGCAAATAATTTAAACTCAGTGCCTGAGTTTGCTTATGCCTTCGATGAGCAATGGATGAGATAAAGTGGCTGCCTCCCACAGACCCCATGAGTCTTTAATTTATGTTGGAGAGGTGACTGGAGCTGTTTCACTCCAGAGCCTGTAACTGCAAGACGTTGCTAATAATTCACCAGCAACAAGTGAGCCCTGTACCTGGGCATAAACATTTAGATTTGTAGCAAACATTTTTCACCTATGAAAATAAAAGTAAAATTTGCAGCTCCAAGCCCATATACCTTGGAAAACTCTTCCAAGGTCTCCTGTTCTGCTTCTGTCCTGCAGGCTCCAGCTCTCCATCCCTGAGCTCAGCTTTGCAGAGACTAATCCTTCCCTCTGCATGGAATTACATGGATAATTGTGCAGATACTCTGTGTCTTCTAGCAGATTTTCTGGGATATCTCACACCACCATACAGCAGATCCCTTTTATTCAAATCTTCAATCAATTCACTCGGGCAAGTTCCTAAGCAAACGCAGGAATACATTTTAGCTGAATTTCAGGGGATACTTATTGCATGTTAAATACCACTAGGCAATTATTTAATGAGGTTTAACAAGTATGTAATAGATACATTACTTATGACCTAGATGTGAAACCTCAATGAATATGTTTAATCAATTGGCATTCAATTTACATACATTAGGTTTTTCCTGCAGCACGGTGCTTTATTTTAGCTCTCTGTCCAACAGACCAGCCTTGCAGACTTGTTAACCACTTGCTGTCCATAATTTAGGTCCAACATGGTACCTAGAATATAGCAAAACCAAAAAATTAACATCCATCTTGCTCTTGGTGAATTTATTGACCATAATTACTCATTTAGAAATGTAAATCCCATTTGGTGCATCAGTAAACTCAATTATCTTCTCTATGTTCCCAGCTCTAGGGACCTTTCTGTGCCCCAGGCTGTTGGGGCCATCCTTGTTTTCTGATTCAACAAAAGAAACTGGCTTGTCCCTTCTTTGGGATGTCAGGATTTTCCCTGGCTCTGCAAAGGTAATGTAGGATTAAAGTGGAATTTAAATGAGCATTGCTGATGGATGTCCTAGGGTGGAATTACTCACTTGAAACATCACAAACAACCCAGAATCTCCTCTGCCTCTCTGTAGTGCTACAGTTTAATTAAAGCTTAATAAGGAGCAACTGGGTCTTTGTCCAGCTGTATTCATTAATTTCAGTGTAACTTGTGGTTTTGTTCTCATCAGCAGTAGAAAAAATATCCCTCTCCAAAAGCTGTGAGAAATACAGAAAGCTCTATTAAATAACACTGAAAGCAAGCACAGCCAGAGGACTGATGAGAAAGGAATGAGTTTTCACCACTCTAAAGGTGCCTCAGAGCTGTGCTAGGTGGAGATTTGGGAACCCCCTCATCCTTCCCCCATGAGCACAGGCAGCCAAACCCTCAAGGGAAGGTAAAAACCACGGGGAATGTGAATAATATTTCTGTAACCTGCTTCATTTTGTCATAGACCTGTCCCTACAGCTCCCTCAGCCAGGTGCAATATTGCTCCTAAACTGTGTCCTTGGACCCTAGTGTCCCTCCCCATCTGACCGGGCATCACCATGTGCTGCACAAGGATCAGGCAGAATTTTTTAAAAAGTGGAAAATGGCACTGTGAAGACAGTGGGAGAAGTGAGAAAACAGCCCAAATCTTGGTGTGCTGGCTTCAGAACACTGAAATACTTGGGTTAAATCTCCACTTGCACTGTGGAGATTTGGGAACCCCCTCACCCTTCCCCCATGAGCACAGGCAGCCAAACCTTGTGCTTCATGTGGAAAACCATGGGTAATGTGAATAATAGTTCTGTAACCTGCTTCATTTTGTCACAGACCTGTCCCTGCAGCTCCCTCAGCCAAGTGACACCCAGAGCTCTGCAATATTGCTCCTAAACTGTGTCCTTTGATCCCAGTGTACCTCCTCATCCAACTGGGTATCACCATGTGCTGCACAAGGAATCAGGCAGAATTTTTTAAAAAGTGGAAAATGGCTCTGTGAAGACAGTGGGAGAAGTGAGAAAACAGCCCAAATCTTGGTGTGCTGGCTTCAGAATACTGAAATACTTGGGTTAAGTGTACATAAAATTGCAGTTTGGGTACAATTCCTCATCTTTCAGGCAGACAAAGCCTCGGTGCATTCTCAGGGAAGAGGAGCAGAGGTAAAAATATTGCAGATCCTCACACATCCCCTTGGAACACCACTGAACACAGCCCTTGTGCAGCAGAACAGCTGTGTGCCTTTGTCCAGTTTTAATTAATATCTTTATCTTGCAGTGGGTTTCTTTGTGGAAATTGTGTGACTCTGGCTGATTTGCCATGTTCTGCGCTTTCAAGCTCTGCTTCCAACACCAAATCTCAGAGTTGCAGGCAAAGTTTGGTGTCAAGATCTGAAGGGCTACACACAAAGCAAGAAGATACATTTTGTTCTTTTCTTCTGCAGAAAGGATGCCCCAGAAGATTAAAGTAAC
This sequence comes from Melospiza melodia melodia, assembly GCF_035770615.1. Taxonomy (NCBI): domain Eukaryota; kingdom Metazoa; phylum Chordata; class Aves; order Passeriformes; family Passerellidae; genus Melospiza; species Melospiza melodia. Next base: position 4,162,489 of record NC_086212.1, on the reverse strand, counting down.
TGGATTTTGATCAGCATTTCCCATTTGCACTGGGCTCTTTACGAATTGAAATGTAAAAGGTCAAAGCTCCAAAAGCATTTTTCATTTCTAAAGAGGTTTGTTCACCACTGTAATTTAATAGCCATGCCAAAGCTGATAAGATTTTGGAATCTGTCCATGGCGTGTATTGATGTCACAGGTCAAAAATAAAGGCTTCAATGTAATTTATTTCTCCAAGCACAGTGAAGATAATAACTCAAGCACAGAGCAATATGTTAAAACTAAATTATATTCAATAAAGATGACTTATGCCAGTCTTCTAAAAACTAAATACACTTGGCTCAATTTGAATGTGCTCATTACTGTGGCGTGGTGGCCTCCAGGAGGAACCTGGCCATGGAGGATCCTGGATGGACACTCTGGGCTGTGAGGGCACTGCAAAGGGCAGGAGGCTGTTGCTCCTTTCTCTGTTGAAAATCTGACTTGAGGGAACGTTTTCCTGCATCAGCTTCTCCTCCTGTTTTGCTTTCTGCTGGCTGGAATGATGCACAAGAACAAAACTTCATTCCTGCTATAAATAGAGGCCGTGCATGTGATGCAAGGGGGAGGAGAGCAGATGCTGCACACACAGCTTCAGCTGCAGTGTCAGGATTTAACACTCAGGGAGGGCTGGGGGAAGGGGGCACTTCCAAAACAGTGGGAAAGAAAATTACCAACAGAAATACAGCAGAGGCAGTCAGGCAAAGCCTTCCTGCTGCTCTTACAGCATCTGACACTGAGGTTCAGCAGCTGCCCCACTCTTGGACTTGGTCTGTCACAGACATGTTTTATGAAAAATCCTTTTGACAGGATTTTTTACTCCTGAGAAGCCTCAGAAACTAAATTAAAACAATGATTATCTGCTGCTGTGGAATGCAACAGGTGCATCTGTGATTGGTCTCATGTGGTTGTTTGTAATTAATGGCCAATCACAGTCCAGCTGTCTCAGATTCTCTGGTCAGTCACAAGATTTTATTTTCATTCCATTCTTTTCTATTCCTTTCAAGCCTTCTGATGTCTCCTTTCTTCTATTCTTTAGTATAGTTTAATTTATCATTTTCTTTAATATAATATATATCATAAAATAATAAATCAGCCTTCTGAAACATGGAGTCAGATGCTCATCTCTTCCCTCATCCTGGGACCCCTGCAAAGACCACCACACTTGGTCCACTCTTAGATTTGGTCCATTTTAACCTTTCAGTCAGTGCTCTGAACGAGGAGGCTGACAAGGATGCTGCTCTCCCCTGTGGATGTTTACTGGAAATTTGCAGGAAATCCCACATTGTCACCAGCTCAGTGTGGAACTTTGACCCCAGAGCAAAATGGAAGTTAGCATGTTTCAGTACCAATCTCAACACAACTTTCAGTTTTCCCCCTTTTTTTATAAGTCTTTTAGCACATTGCCTCTGCTTTACAGTTTCTGTGTATGACTGAGAGTTTTCCTGAATGTTGTAAAGAGGGAAAGTGACTTTTTCTATAGTCAGATAGTTAAAGGACAAGGGGAATGGCTTCAAACTGAAAACAGTAGTTTCATATTAGATATTAGAAGGAAATTCTTCCCTGTGAGGATGGGCAGGCCCTGGCACAGGGTGCCCAGAGCAGCTGTGGCTGCCCCTGGATCCCTGGCAGTGCCCAAGGCCAGGCTGGACAGGGCTGGGAGCAGCCTGGGATAGTGGAAGGTGTTCCTGCCCATGGCAAGGGGTGGAATGAGTTGTCCTTTAAGGTCCCTTCCAACCCAAACCATTCTGGAATTAATTCTATGTCTCTAACTTGAGATAACGAGACTTGATTTGTACTATGTGCTCCTGGCTGGGTGCCACTGGGTTATTTTAGGCAGCAATTCCTCCAGAGAATTCGTGAAGCCACAGAAAGAATATCTTTGATTTTGGAGAATTTTAAAGCTTTATGTCACAGGTTCAGTTCTTGAGACTCTTGTAAGAGCTGAAGAGACAAACCAGACCTCCCAGCTGGAGGAGTGGAGCTGCCTGAGCACTAGAGACACCACTAAGGAGAACATAAAGGGACAGGAGAATTCCTGTAATCCAATAGGCAGGTGTCTTGGTTTGCAAAGAGAGGAGTCTGCTAAGGAAGGCAGGAGCCTCCCCTGAAATGGAGAATGTAAACCCTCCCCACCCCTCTGAATTGCTATAAATTTTAAATTAAGGGGCTCTCAGGCAAAAATATGGGAGCAGGAAATAACAGTTCTTTAATAGGGAAAGGAAAAAAAAAGGATAAAATAAACAATGCAGTACACTAGAACAACACTGCCAGAGTCAGAACCCAACCTGACACCCTGTGGGTCAGGGTGTTGGCAGCAGTCCCATTGGAATTGTGGCTCAGCCCTCCTGCAGTGTCAGGGCTGGTTCTGCTGGAGCAGGGATCCTGGAGAAAGGTGCAGTCTCTTCCTCTGAAGATCAGGGGCAGAGGCAGCTGCTGTTCCTCTGGGGAATCCAGTGCAGAAGCTGTGCTGGTGTTCCAGAGCCTCCAGATTATATCCAGGTAGGAATGCTTGGCTCCTCCCTCTGGGCTCACATCTCCCAATGGGATGCTGTAGTTCTTATCAGCCATGCAGGGACATTCAATAGCTGTTATCAGCAGATGTCCCCTCCTGAGGGAGGAGTGATTGTGGTCACTCAAAGAGAGAGATAAGGCAAACTGCCCACTTGACAAAGATAATCTGCCATACAGATGGTAATGGAAAACACCTTGCATTGCAATCTGGAACAACAGGAAAATACCAAGGAAGTTACACTGGTTCAACCTATAGGATCTATGCTGAGCCCTAAGACCCGTAAAACAGTAAATATATCTGTTGCTGCACTCCCTTCCAGTCCTGCTGGGAGCAGCAACGCCCCTGCAGCAGTTTGCACTGAGCTTTAAATGCTTAGGTTATGTGCATGCTTTGGTGTTAGGAGAGCACAACCAATAATTTTCAGCAATTTGCAAGTCAGAAGAATTGCTTCTAGCCAGGTTACCAGGCAGCTGATTGTAATTTATCCACCATCACACACCTCCAAGGAGCCATGGGGAGGGGAGGCAGGGTCAGGGCTGGAGCTGTCTCCAGACTCTGATGAAAGCCCAGGCATGAGTTCCTCTAAACAATAGGAGATTTCTGCTGAGAAGGATCAACCACTGTGAGGAAAAGCAATCAAATGGCTGAGTAGATTATGAAAATGCACACGGTGAGAGATTGGTAACATTTACCCCACTATCAGCTGCAGCTGCACAGCCACCACTGGTATGGACTGAGAGAGGGGAGAGGGAACCAGAATGTGCATGGAAAGGTATGGGACTAAACTACAGACCCAAATAAAATCCTAATTCATTAACCAAACTGACAGTGAAAGCTGTAAGACAAGCACAGGATCAATTTCAATTTGAACTAAAGAATAAATCAGCTGCTACAAGGATTTACAGGTCACACATCTTCCTGCAGGATGTTATCAAGCAGCAGCAGCCTCTGCCAGCTTACAGGTAAATGAACCTAAAGTCAGGGCAGGTGAGGTCATCTGAGACTGTGTGAGAGGCTTGAAACAGCACTATCAGCTTCTCCAATATATCCTCACAAAAGCAGCTGAAGAAATCCTTCATAAAACAAAGAGCATTGCTGCAAAATGCCACACAAATCAAGACAAGGGGAAGGAGATGGATCATGAAGGCAAAGGGGATTTTCAAATAAATGAGAGGAAAACATTCACTCACCAAGGTTTATATGGTCAGGTTACAGCAGCTGGAGCCCCTCTCAGGGATCAACAATGGAAGATTTTTGACAGCAAAAAGCAAAAGTTAAGTGGACAAGCCACTTCTAGAAAGCAGCAAACAGAAACTGCATGAAGCTGTTGGTTTTGGTAAATAAACTTTGAGCATTTAGACAAACAGGAGTTAAACACTACACAGAAAACTCAACAGCAGCTTTCTCAAAGTTGCAGTCCATCAGTGTTACTGGAATGAGGACATGTGCTGGAATGGAAGAACACAGGAAATCTTGTAACTGCTCTGCAAAACCTGGAGCCAGCAAAGCCCTGCAAGGAACAAACAAAATCTCTCCGTGGGACACTGAGCACATCCAGAGGGGGCAACGAGGCTGGAGAGGGGCTGGGAGCACAAACCCTGTGAGGAAGCCCTGAGGGAGCTGGGGGTGCTCAGCCTGGAGAAAAGGAGACTCAGGGCTGCCCCCATCACTCTCACAGCTCCTGGAAGGTGCCTGTGCTCAGCTGGGGCTGGGCTCTGTCTGCAGCAGCACTGACACAGCCAGAGCACACAGCCTCAGGCTGCACCCAGGGAAATACAGGCTGGAGATTGGGAAAAAGCTTTTACAGACAGGGTGATAAAGTTCTGGAATGGCTGCCCAGGGAGGTGGTGGAGTCCCCATCCCTGGGTGTGTTTAACAAAGCCTGGATGTGGCACTGGGGGCCAGGGTTTGGTTGAGGGGCTGGGGCTGCGTTGGACTCCATGATCTTGGAGGTCTCTTCCAACCCAGTGATCCTGGGAATTCTGTGAGTTCTGTGAATTCTGTGAAAGAGAAATGTTCTGGTAAACTGGGAAGGTCTGCAGTGTCTTTCTCACCAAACTAGGGGACTTGGCTATGGGACAAGTGGGGTGAGCACTGTGGTTTGACTCACAAGAACACACATTTCTGTGGTTCTGTAAAAGATGTGGAGATGTGGCACTAGGCTTGGCAGTGCTGGGTTAGTGGTTGGACTCTGTGGTCTTAGAGGGCTTTCCCAACTTAAATGAGTCAATGATTCTATAAACCATGAGAACAAATCAAAACAGCATAAATCATAATTTAAAAAATAAAACCAGTAATCAAGATCCCAGTCTCGAGGCTCAGGGAATTACCCTCAAATAGTGTCTAGATTGTAAAAAACACCTGGCAGTGCCCATGGCAGCACATCTGGGATGTCTGGAGGTGAAGTACAACACAAACACAGATGTGCCTCTGTCAGGTGCTGTCCCAGGCCAGGCTGACCCAGTGGCAGCTTGTCTGCCTGATGCTCAGCCATGCTGAACTCACAGGTGACTTTATCCACACCTGCTACCTGGCAGTGCCACCAACCTCATGGCAAGAGACAAATAGCAAGTTTCCTTAGGAAGTACATAATGTGCTTACAACGACAGCTAAGCTCAGAAAAATATCAAATATTGTAATGACAGCATCACTCCTGTAAATGACAGCTTAGCCAACACTGAAGTGAGGACCAGAAGGCAATGCAGAGCTGTGGGGAAAATACTTGTAATATTCATGCTGCAAACAAGCTCAGCTATCACTGCAGTGGTTTCAGGCTCAATAACAGCTTTGGAAGGTAGGGATGACAATTAACAAACTTCTTGGCATGTGTTGGCAGCAACAATCTCCTGTGTTGTGAAAATTTCAGAGAAGAAATAATGCTGTGAATTAGAAGATGGTCGCTGCCTCTACCATCTTAAAAAGAAATATTTGGTTATTGAAACTCTGTAGATTACCATCCAAAAGGGCATTTTTTCCTTTTTTCATTTCTCTCTTAACATATGAATGTGGAAACTGAAAATCCATAGTGGATATAGGCAGATATGAAATAGCTTTAAGAGCAAATGCCACAGAAACTCTTGATAGCAAATATAATTTATTTCTAAAAATTCAGGGAATTACCAGATCTCTGAAGTTATCCATAGCAAACAGCCTGATGTGTTTGCTAAGAAGAAAGTCAACACATCTGCCCACATCTGGAGAGCCAAAAGAAGATGTGAGGGAAGTGTCGAAAAGGTCCCTTTCTAACTCTATTTAGCCTCTCTTCAGAGGAGAAAACTTACTGTGTTTAACTGCATGCAAAGGTAGGCTGGAGACAGAATGTCTTTTAAAAATTGCTGGGGAGGGCTGAAATCAGTGCAGTGGTGTGAGAAAAGAGCTAAAAATAAATGGGTGGGCAGGAGGGAGAGATGGAGCAGGGAGCTGCAAGCACCAGAGGAGGAAGGAACCAGCCCATGGAGGGAACCCTGGTGCCAGTGAGAGCCCTGAGGAAGGGCAGGTGCAGAGGGATTCAGTTTAGAAAGCAACAGTAGGAAAACCAGGTGAGTAGGAAACCAGTGTGGTGAGACATTTTGGAGATGTCCATAGTCACAGGTAAGAGGCCAGGACAAAGGGAATGGAAAAGTAAAAATGCTTTGCAGAAAATGAGGAGGCTGTGGCAGAGGAGCAGCCCCAGGTGGAGCAGGGCACAAAGCACAAACTGAATTGATTGTGGTCTGGAACATATGGAGGGGCAAACACTCAAAGGAGAAAATTGCTGCTGGAAAGAAATAACAGTGATGGGCACGAGGACAAATGACTTAAATAAGCCAGGAGTTAATTTAGGCTTGAAATTAGAGGGAGGTCGATGTAGGAACAAGTTGGGGCCAAACCCCTTTAACATGAATGTGAAAGACTTGTGGTCTGGATGGTGCTAATTCCAGCAGGACAGCCTGGACATGGCACTGAGGACAGGAGCTCTGCCTTCCCAGTGGGGACAGCTTGCACAGTGGGGTCAGGACAGTGGGGTCACCTCTCTGCTGTTCTCCAAGCCAGGAGGAAGCAGAGCATTAGATCACATTCCCATTATTCATGCCCAGAAAGCCTCCTGGCTCATTTCCTAAATCCAACACTGATAATCTACAGGTAGATATGGACAACTGATTTGTCTGGCTCACTCAGTGATATTACAGGACTTTTTGCCTCTTCTGCAAAATCCTCCTGGGAAGTCAGACTCCCAACAGGAACGTGTGTTCCCCCTGGTCGCATCACTCTGCAGCTGCACAGCCTTGGAGCTGCTCCAGCTGGAAGCTGGTATAAATTTGCTATTAACTCAGCCTATTTCTAATAAAAAAATAACAGCAGCACTACTGGGTCACACCAGCGGTCCATCTCATCTAACTCCCCATAAAGAAAGAGGTTTTAAAAAGCTAATGGGTAGGGTTGCTTGGTACAAGGTGAGTGGGTTGGGTGAGCACATACAGTTAAATTTCATAGGTTCCAAGCCCTTTACTTGCAGGTGAAACGTATTTCTACTGTCTATTATATCCTGCAGCAGGTTCAGGATTCTTCTGCAACTAAACTGGCAGATCAATACTAGAGAAGGTTACTTTTTCCACTAGTGAAGCTTATTTTTTGTTTGCTAGTTGACCAGACCATGGGAAAATGCTTTCATTATATGGAAAATGAATAGAAAGAGCCAGGGCTTAACAAACAGATCTCAGGAAGGACGAAGGAGAGGTGAATTTTTGGAGGATTTATATATGTCCATAAGGCTGGGGCTGCCTTAGGCAGGGCCATGGCAAGCACCAAGGGACAGGTGAGGTCTCTCATCCCCTCTTTCTCTAGGTGCAGTTCATTACTCATTGCAGCAGTGGGGGAAGTTTCTGGTGACCCTGGACTGCATTTTACCAATGAATGGGCATCAGTGAGCACAGCAATTAGTGTAGGCTGTGGTTGAACTTCCCAGCCTCAAACCTCTGTGAAAATACTCTTTTACTCAGTGTACTTGGGTGCCACTGCCCTTGGCCTCTGCCCTTGAGCAGGTCTTCAGGCACACCTTGAAAACCTCCCTCTGCCCCAGAAAACTGCAGAAGATAAGAGCTCAGCCAGCAGTCCATCATTCCCTTCCCACCCAGCACACCCCAGTCATGGTGGGAAGAACGATTTTGGCGTTTGGGTTTCAGTGAGCTCTGCCATCACTGCTCAACTCAAGCTCCTGTGCTGCAGACATCTTTTCATTAAAAATCCTTTCCTTAGGATTTTTTCCTCCTGAGAAGCTGAGAGGACTCAGGAACAAATGTAAACATCGATTATCTGCTGCTGTGGAATGCAACAGGTGCATCTGTGATTGGTCTCATGTGGTTGTTTGTAATTAATGGCCAATCACAGTCAGCTGGCTCGGACAGAGAGTCTGGGACAGCTGCCTTTGTTATCATTCTTTCCTATTCTATTCTTAGCTAGCCTTCTGATAAAATCCTTTCTTCTATTCTTTTAGTATAGTTTTAATGTAATATATATCATAAAATAATAAATCAGCCTTCTGAAATGTGGAGTCAGATCCTCATCTCTTCCCTCAACATGAGACCCCTGCGAACACGGTCACACTCCTGCAGTGAGCTCAGCACCCACAGAGGCTGCCCTGGGTGAGCAGAGCCCAGCCAAGGCTGTGCAGCAGCTGCTGACAGCCAGGAAGGGCCACAGAGCTCAGCAGCACCAGCACCCCCTGCCCTGCCATGAGGGGCTGTGCCAGGCTAATGGGGACACAGCCCCGGGCAGTGCCAGCAGAGCATCCTTCCCTCCGCCAGAGGATCATTACAGCTCTGACCCACGGGCATCTGGGCCTGCTGGAACTGGTGGTTTACATATAAATTATCTGATGAATGTAGCCTTGTTTTCCAGTCATGAATCATTCATGGCCAGAGTCAAGTTTTGGCAAAAAAGTGTATTTTCTGTATTTCCTCTCCTCTGACGCTGAGCACGGGCTGCCCATCAGGGCTGTTGGCTACACAGAGCCCTCAGTCAGGGCAGGTATGCCACAGACATCATTTATGAAAAATCTTTTCCTGAGGATTTTTCCTCTTGAGAAGCTGAGAAGCCTCAAGAACAAAATGTAAACAAGGGTTATCTGCTGCTGTGGAATGCAACAGGTGCATCTGTGATTGGTCTCATAGAGTTGTTTCTAATTATTGGCCAATCACAGTGAGCTAGCTTGGACACAGAGCTCGAGCCACAAACATTTGTTATCATTCCTTTCTATTTTATTCTTAGCCAGCCTTCTGGTGAAATGTTTTTTTCTATTCTTTTAGTATAGTTTTAATGTAATATATATCATAAAATAATAAATCAGCCTTCTGAAACATGGAGTCAGATCCTCATCTCTTCCCTCATCCTTGGACCCCTGTGAACACTGTCACACAGGTAACTCTCACAATCCAATCTCTGCCTCTTTCAGTGGATGGTTTAGAGGCTTAAAACCAAGTGTACAATGGCAATCCCAAATAGTTTTCCTCAGGCTTACTTTCAAAGTGTCTGTTTTATGAGCTGCTATTCCTCCAGCTTCCCTCTAGACAGAAATCTTTACATGGCCCTGGGCTGCCGTTGCACAGCACATTGCAGCCACAATGCTCAGTCCTGCCCAAAAAACACCACACAGGGACATGTCCCTGGTCCTGGCACCCAAATCCTCCTCCAGTTCCATTAAAAATTTTGTAATACAGCATTCATGTTCTATTTCACATTACTGTTAAAGGGGTTTGCCCCCACTTGTTCCTACATCGATCTTCCTCTAATTTCAAGCCTAAATTAACTCCTGGCTTATTTAAGTCATTTGTCCTCGTGCCCATCACTGTTATTTCTTTCCAGCAGCAATTTTCTCCTTTGAGTGTTTGCCCCTCCATATGTTATACTCCCAGTATTTACCTAACTAAACTAAGTGGTTTTTTCCTCTCTGGAAATGCTGGACAGTCCCTGCATTCCTCTGATTGTCCTAAATCCCCTTATGGCACCATTTACTGTTTGAATTCTTCCCTCTCACTCTTGGGGGAAGAGAACTGTACACACTATTCTGATGAGGTCAGGCCTGCCTTTGTGAAATTGAATTAGTGCTTCTCTAGACCTGTAGCCTTAACTGAAAAAAGTGAATTGGGTATATCTGATCATTTTTTCCCTTCAAACCATGTAATTGCCACTTAGTGATTAACCTGTGATGCCCAAGTACATTCAGGTCTTTCTCTTCCTCAGTCATTTCTAACAAATAGCTAGAATTCTCACTACTGCTCCATAAGTACTCCTCCATACATGATATATTATTGTATTTTATGCCTTTTCTATTGCTTCAGTTTCCAAGGTCAGTCCCCAAGTTCAGTTTTCAAGTTAACAGCCCCATCCTGGTTTGCATTGAGGATGCACCTTCCATCGCATGAGCTCCGAGTGTCATTGTCACTCTCCTCATTCCCTTCCAAGGTCAATGCAGAAATGAAATATGCTCAGATCCAGTCCTGATCCTCAGGGATGTTTGCTGGTAACCTCACTTCAGAGTGATAATTCCCCTTTTGCTGCTCCCTGTCACAGGCTCCCCTTTAGCCAGCGCTGTTCCCACTTCACAGCTCCTGTATAAATTCTCGGCGCTTTCAGCTGAGCTGATAATTTCCCATGTGGCACTATATCAAATGGCATCTTTGGTCCAGATAGATGAGATATCTTGCATTTCCTTTGTCTAGAAAAATCATTTATCTTATCAAATTTATCACAAACAGACAGGGTTTGCCCAGAAGAATTTAATCACCAACCAGGACGATCGTGACTGCAACAGAAAATGGGAGGGCAGGCTGTGCTCCCTGCAGCTCTGCTGGACACACACCCTTGTCAAGGGGACCCTAATTCCAGGGACAGCATTTCCTCACTGCTAACCCTTGAAATGACCCACCCTGTCACTGGAGGCTGTGAACAGACAGCGACCTTCATTCCCAGTATGGAGGCTAAAGTCACACAGTGATGGATTTTCATCCAGCAGTTACAGCCCAGCACTTTGAGAAGAGGAGCTGAAGCTTTTACCTGGTTTATTTTGGCTGCTGTTATATATATATTTGTTTATTACAAGGGAAAAAGCACAGGGTTTTTTACACAAAACTGATATGTTTAGTGCTTTCATTTTATGTTTTGAGCAGTTAAACTATTCGGTGTTTAAAGGTAGTATTGGTTCTTTATAACTCCATGCCAACAACAGGAGTCTAAGATAATGGAGCCTAAAGAGAGAGATTTTTCCATTCCCACATTGTTTCTGAAATATGGAGCAATCAAATGCACTCAGTAGAAGGTTTCTATCAGTAAATCTTCAGTAAAAGTGTCTTTAAAACTTAGGTAGAAAGATTGCAGAAGGGAAAATGGCTCACAAAAATTCTCTAGATATTCCTTGAAGAACCTGGAACAGGTTTTCTCTAATCAGGATATCAAAATGCCTCTCCCATTCAGGCCATTCTGGTGCTTTGGACCCATTTCAGCAAAGCTCTTAAGTAATCAGCATTTGTATTAATTGGAACAGAAAACAAACATGCTTAAACTTAAGCACGGGCTTAACTCTCAGCAGGCTCTGCTCTCTGCTGTGCATGGAGAATCAGGGTTCCACAGGGGATGGAATGCTTGTCCAAATGCCATCCTCCCTGCAAAGTGATTAAGGGGTGCTAATTAATAAAGGAGAGTTTGCCTTTCCCTTGTCTCCTGCACAGAAGAAGGAAGGGTTAAGGTGAGCCAGGCTCCCAGCGCATCCATCCCCGTGCTGTCCCCTCCAGTGCCACGGGATGTTCTCAGCATCCATCACAAATATTTATTCTGTTTCTCAGGTTCATAATCTTCACCAAATCCTGCCTGCTGATTACAGCCTGAACATTCATTGTTTCCAGACCGCTAAGAAGTCCCCAGCCCTCTTGGGTGTCTGGTTTTAAATTCCTGCTTGTGCACATTTCCTGAAGTGAATAAAAATGTGTGACTTATCTGCACATGCAGTTGATATGATCTTCTGCAAAACCTGCCCACGGGCAATTATGCATTGAAAGGGCAATTACACACACAGAATGACCCAATTTGCATACAAAATCTCAATTATTGCCAGGAATTGCATGTATATTTTTGTGCAGTATTCAGAAAATTGGGCCCCAAAGACATAAACCCTTTCTTCTGCCATCAAATCACTTTTTACTTGAAACAAGAAATTGAATATAAATAAGTTATATCAGAAAAATATTATTTTCAGAGAACTAGGATGGTCACATTAGGTCAGAGTGAAGGTCTGTCTATACTTTTACCACATCTGCACCAGCTGAAGGATGAAGAAGAGGAGCAGCATGTCCCAGGCCTGGCTGAGCACACTCCCTCAGCCTCCAGCACTCCGGGGCTCAGTGACTTTCAGCATCAAAGACGTGCTTTTAGTATTTAATACCCTGAATTATTCACTAATAAACAGATTATTGTTGCAGATAAAAATTCAAATATGGCATAAACCAATTTGGTTTGTTCACATTTGTCCATATCAATCTAGCATCTGATGAGTACAAGTGCTGTAGTGAGCAGATTCCCTGCTCTGCCTCAGCACCTTGGCAGTGAGGGAGAAAGAGAGGTGCCAACAGAGGTGTCACTGCTTTGTCCTGTAGGGTGTGTCCACCAAAACCTCTGCCCACACAGGCTGTGGGGGCCAGGTGAGAGCCAGCCCTTCTGCAAACCTCATGGGGCACCTTTGGCCTTGGCTGCAGTAAGGACCAGAGGCAGAAATAACTGGTTTCAATACATTTCTGTGCAGGACTGATGGGAAAAGGTGGTCTCTGCTGGGGTGGTCACAGGACAAGGGACAACAGCTTAAAACTGGCAGAGGGCAGGTTTAGATCAGATATTAGGAAGAATTCTTCCTGTGAGGGTGGGCAGGCCCTGGCACAGGGTGCCCAGAGCAGCTGTGGCTGCCCCTGCATCCCTGGCAGTGCCCAAGGCCAGGCTGGACAGGGCTGGGAGCACCCTGGGACAGTGGAAGGTGTCTCTGCCCATGGAAAGGGATGAAATGAGTTGATCTTTAAGGTCTCTTCCAACTCAAACTTTTTCTATGCTCCTGTGAAATCCCCATCTCAACTACCTCAGAGTTCCAAATGTGGAATTCGAGACAAGGTTACTCCTGAATGCACAAAGGCATCCTCTGGATAAAACAGTGAAATTTTTAATGCCCTGAAACATTTAGCATACCTTCCTAGGAGACAAAGAGACTGTGGGGGGGGAGAAGCAAGGAAGCCAGACAGCAAGAAAATGTTTATTTGCTTCATAAACTCCCTGTTAGCGAGGCCTTCCTGCGTGACAGCCCACAAAACACCTGGCATGCTCTGCACTGTCACCACGACGTGCCCAATAAACCTTCCACCAATAAATGTTCTCATTTAGCCAGTAGATCTTGATAACCCCCACTTCCCGCTGTCACAGGTATTCAGAGTCAAAAAATAGAGCCACCCCTTGTAAAAGTGCATTTAATGAGAGTTTAATGTTGGCGCAGTAAATCTGCGAGCAGCTGGATGTGTTTTTAAGTTTCCTTGACGTCTTTTATTTGTTTAATACATGGGTCTATAAAAGCCGTTTCTCTGAGCCTGCTAATGAGCAATGAGGGACTCACAGCTATTTAAAACCTGGAACGAGGTATCAAAATGAAGGATGCAGTAAAGGCTGCTGGAGCAGGGAGCTCCAGATGTGACAGCGGTGCTTTATGGGGCAGGAAGATGGAGCACCAGGCTGAGGCGGCACAGCAGGTACAGGCTTGCTCCAGGAGCCCACATTTCCTCTCATCCAGGTGAGCAGAGTGAGTCAATGTGCTCCCTGGGGGAGCATGGGGTCCCAGAATGATTTGGGTGTTGGAAGGAACATCTCGTTCCTCCGCCTTGCCATGGGCAGGGTCAAAATTCCGCTAGAAGAGGTTGCTCCAAACCCCATCCAGCCTGGCCTTGGACACTTCCAGGGATGTGGCATCATTAACAACAAGCCCAGCTCTAGTCCAAGGCTCAGTGGGATCCTTGGCATGGAAGGCTGGGACAGAGGAAGGCTGGAATGCCAAGAGTTAAGACCTCTGTGGAAATCCCCATGAGTGTGAAGTAGACTTGCATGGCTACAAGTGAGGTTCTGGAACACCTGCACTGCAGAGATCTTCTCTGTGATTAAATTTCCAAACTCTGTCTGCACTCTGTAGCCCATTCAAAGCTAGGAATGGTCCCAAAATCCCACAGGAAGGAGGGTCAGTGATAGCTCCAGCCAGCACAGTGCAGGGTTAGCCCCATCACACAGTGGGAGCTTGTTCCTTGTTGTGGTGTTATGAGGGTCCCAGGATGAGGTGAGAGATGAGAATTGACTCCAAGTTCTCAGAAGGCTGATATATTATATTATAATATGTTATATTATATTATATTATATTATATTATATTATATTATATTATATTATATTATATTACATCATATTGTATTATATTATATTATATTATATTATATTATGTTATATTATATTATATTATATTATATTATATTATATTATATTATATTATATTATATTATATTATATTATATTATATTATATTATATTATATTATATTATATTATATTATATTATATTATATTATATTATATTATATTATATTATATTATATTATATTCACTAAAATTATACCAAAGAAAGATAAAGGATACATCAGAAGGCTTCACAAGAATGAATAATAAAAAACCCATGACTGACCAGAGAGTCCCACACGGCTGGACTGGGATTGGCCATTAATTAAAAGTAATCCACATGGAACCAATCAAAGATGCACCTGTTGGTAAGCAACCTCCAGACCACGTTCCAAGCAATCAGATCATTATTGTTGACATTTCTTTTCTGAGGCTTCTCAGCTTCTCAGGAGAAAAATCCTGGTGAAGGGATTTTTCAGAAAATATCATGGTGACATTCCTGGAGAAGATGCTGCTGTGGGGAGCACTGAGGGGTCACCAGCACCTGCCTCTGCCCTCCTGGGTGCTGAGGATGATGATGCTGGCCCTCAGGAAGAGCCGTGAGGAGGCAGTGCCCATTCGTGCACAGCATCACTGCACAGAGGAAAACGAGCAGCCAGGAATATCCAGAATCAGCCAGACTTGGGGAAGGCTTTGCTGTGAACATTTCCCATCAGAAAAATGAAGCTATTAATTGAAGTAGCGTTTTGAATAAATTTTGGGTTGAGAAATTATTTTGGAAAAAAATCCTTTGGAGAAAAATCTAAACTAGGGTATTTTTTTCTCAATGCCTTTGGATGAAATATTTCTACATTATATAACAACAAGACATCTATTTTATTTTAAATTAATTAAAAATGGATAATGAAAGTCTTTGGTTTCATGAGAAAGATTTTTTTAACTTTAATTTCCCTGAATGAATTTCATAAATTGCTTCAGCTTGATGTGAATGATTTCTTTTTACATTTCCTCATTTGGGTTGTGCAAATGACAGAAAAATCAGTTCTTTGTACATCTTTACTCTTAAATATATTGAATTTCTCTGTGAAGACGGAATGGATGGAAACCCTTGCAAACTGAGTAATTCAGATGAATAGTGTCTTCAAAGTCAATTACCTCTGTGCAGAGATGATATCTCCTTCTGCCTCATCTGGACTTTCCAGCTCAATTTTTTGCTCTCCCAGAACTTTCAAAGATTTTTTTAATTATTTTTTTTTGCCAGGCAAACTAGCTCAGTTGTGCATATGGATTAATTAGAGCGAGGAGGTCTAAACCAACTCCCAAATTGCAGGTGCTGCAGTGTGTCGGTTTCTCGGCTGTTTAGGTGACCTGGAAAGGCCCGAGGTGGCCTTGGACAGTCCGGCGCTTCAAAGGACCAGAAGAGACTTCTGATCTTTTCTCGGTCTTGGTGTTTATTAATTGTTTATCTAAAAGATTTTCTCTGGGCCCGACAGAGGTCTGCACAGCAGCCAGCCATGAGCACACTGCGAGCCCCCGGGGCGGTCACCTATCTTTATACTCGAAGTTACATATACAATATTTATAATTTTTCCCCAATTCCTTCTACCCTTATTAAGCAGTGCACTTTTAGTAATAACCAATCCCAAAGTGCCACCATCACCACAGAAGATGGAGGCCAAGAAGAAGAAGAAGAAGAACAGGACACGCCCCAATTCCTCCATCTTACTTCTCTAGACCCCCCCCTGTACAGAAATCCTAAACCCTGTGTTTCACACTCTAATTAACTTATCCCTTCACCGTTCACCCAGTGAAATCCTCCCATCCTCATACAGGTGTCGTCTCCCGTGTAGGATCAAAGTCCAGCCACCAGACACTTCTGGCAACATTCCAGGACCTCGGAGCCCCCCAAGGGTGGTCCTGGTGACTCGGCACATCAGTCCTGAGGTGCTGAGATCCCAAAGCAGTGGAGGATCAGTCACCAATGGCTTTTCACTCCCACCTTCTGTATGGACAAGTTACTGACAGCTCCAGCCCATCCAGTTTGGACCCCCAAATGGGAGAACAGCTCAGTTTTCCCCAAACAGAGGTGACAGAGGGACAGGCCAGCCCCAAGCCCCAGCAGGGCCCCAGAGCCTCCTAATGAGACTCAGCAGGCTCCTTCTTGCAGGCTGTATCCAATTAAGGGGAAACACTGATTACCCTGTTAATATCATGAATACCGTGCACATTAAAGCCCGTGAAAGACAAGCATTTCACTTTGCTGCCTGTGGGCTCAGAGCAGGAGATCTGCCTCCCTGCTGCTCCTCAGCTGCCCAAGGTACCTCTGAGCAAGCAAAGCCAGGAATTTAAAGCACCTTTCCTGCTCCAACTGCCCACCACGGACAGAAAACCACTGCATTACTTCTTTTCCAAAGTTCATGAGCATTAAATGCCTTCCTGTTTAGTCTGGCAATGTGCTGTTAATGCTTCCCCTTCTCTATTGCTGGGCAGATAATAAATAAGGGCAATTATTCTTATCAGAGTTGCAGTAAGAAAGATGATTTCCTCCAGTGCCATGTAAATGCCACTTTTCATTCTTACTTTTATGATTCTTTAGCCAGTTATGGATCCACGTCGCTGTGCTTATATCAAAGCTAGTTTTAATTTATTTTGAGATTAAAATTTTATGAGAGATTGCATCAGATGCTTTTCTAAATTTCAAATAGACTACACCCACCACATCCCCTTCAGCTAGTAACTGTAATTCTATTTTAATATGATATTGAATTTGTCTGCAAGTTTATTTTTTTTCTGTACAAACCCACCCTCAAAGAAATATTTATCTCCTAATATTTGCTTCGAAGTGAGAAATTCAATGGATGGTAACTGTGTCATTCTCTCTCTGATCTGCTGACGAGTAGTACAATATTTGCATTTCTCCCTTTTTCTGATGCACCTCAAATATCAACCTGCCCAAGGGGAGCCTGCAGGGAAGATGGAGAGGGATTCTTCACATGGAGCTGTAGGGACAGGACAAAGGGGAATGGCTTCAAATTGAAGGAGAGTGAGTTTAGATTTGATGTTAGGAAGAAATTCTTTACTGAGGAGGGTTGGAGGCCCTTGCACAGGGTGCCCAGAGCAGCTATGGCTGCCCCTGGATCCCTGGAAATGTCCCAGACGAGGGCTTGGAGCAGCCTGGGACAGTGGAATCTGTTCCTGCCCGTGTCCCTGCTCCTGGCTCTGGATGATTCTAAACTTCCTTCCAACTCAGACTCTTCTAGGATTCAACAATTCTACCTGTATTTTCTCAGAAATAAATTAAAACAGGTCAGTGACATTCCCAGTTTTAGGAGGCAGAATCCCACCTTGGGTCATGGATGCGTGGCTGAGAAGGATGAGAAGGATGAGAAGGATGCGAAAGCTGAGAAGGATGGCTCTGCCACAGGAAGGTCAACCAGGCCCCTCAGTGTCCCAGAACTGATGAGCTGAGGTGGCCCCTGGGAGGCCAAGGCCAGCCAGACCCATCTGGCAGCATTTTTCTGGCAGCAATGCTTGGATGTTGGCAGTTTTAGGTGAAATCCCACTTGTAGCACCAGGCTCCCTGCCTTGGAGGGCAGCTCTTCTCTACAGGAAGGAAAGTCTGGCGCTCGAGTGTCTTTGCAGCAGCAGAGAGACATCCCCAGGGACACTGGGGCAAGAGAGACCCTTTGTCCCTGGCAGTTTTTGTCTGGGAGAAATCCTCCAACATTTACAGTTTTAGGAGGCAGAATCCCACTGATCCCACTTGCAGCCCCTGCAGTGGAGGACAGGTCTTTCCCACATGACAGGATTCAGCACTGACTTCATTTAAATGACCCCTGCACTAGGACAGGGATTTATTTACTCCCTAGATTTCCACCAACAGTTGTGAAATGCTAGAAATATTCTTTTTTCCCTTATATTTCTGCAAGATTTTTTTGCCTCACCATTATACACTCCGCAACAAAGTAATAGAAAGCAGCAGATCAAGATATTTGGCCAGAGGTTTCCTTCCCAATGTTCTTTCTCTGCTCTACCCCACTGTTCTCACTGCAATAAATCTTGCTGTCGTGGACCCAATATGTGCCCATTTCCAGGGGGAGTGGAGCTGCACATGTGGATTTAGAGCCTGTCTCAGTCTGTGCTGGATGAACTCCCCAGCTGTGCTCAGGGAGCAGCTCCAGGCTCTGCAGCACCCTTGGGAAGGCTGAAAGCACCATCAGGGGATAGGGCTGGAGCTGCTGAGCTCCACCTGAGCCTGGATCACCTAAAAATGCCTTGGTCCTGTGCCAAAAGGGTATTTCTGCATGTGGGTGATAATTTTCTGTGCAGAAAGGATGAAGTGCTAACCTCCCCTGAAAATGAGGGGAAAATCATTTCCATCAGGAAATGATGAATTCAGATCACTGTAAGAAGGAAAAGGGAGACTTCCGAGGGTCATTCCCTGTCCTCTTCCAGTTCCTCACCCATCATGTCCCTTCCCATGTTCCCAGTAAACATTTGTGAAGCTCCAAGAAGACACGTTGACCCTGGGGGATGCTACAGAGCAGAGATCCAGCCCTGTCCAACCCATCTCAGCTCCAACAAGGATGCAAGTGGGGAATCTGTGACACTGCTGCCACCTCCTGTGTCCCTGGCACCTCCTTCTCTGCTGGTGTGAGCCACCATTAAATGGTCCCTCTGCTGGGGCTTGGCTCTCTGCTGCCCTTCAGCTAGAACAAAGCCAGCTCTGCTCTGCCCAGTCATTCTTAGAAAAGAAGATGTGATTTGATCTTGTTTTAGATGCAGACATTCAGTTTATTACTAATTATGTAAGCTGCAGCAGCCAGAACTAGACCTAATTCCCATGAATGGCAAGCTCATTGAAAAAAATGGCCCAGTTTGGGGATGAATCACCTTTTCTGTATCAGTGGGGAGCTTCAGATAAAACGTGTTACTGATGCTGATTCTGCTCTCGCTGAGCTCCAGCTCCTAATGGAGATCAAAGATCCCATTAGACAGATGTGATGAAGAGACAGTCCCTCATTATAGAGTTTGAACAAGCTGAACAAAAGCCATAAACAAAACCCAGGGCCTGCTCTTTCTCTTGGCACAGAACCTGGCTCTCCCTCTGACACAGCCTGTGCTCCCCTGAAACATCCCAAGTAAAGGTTTTATAAACTCATTTCCAGAGTTCACTGGAGTTCTAACAAGTCCGTCCTGCTCTCTGACATGAGGGAAGGAATGCAGGAATAGTTCATTGGTTTAAATTAAAAATAAACAAACGGGAAGAAAATGCTCTGAGAAGAAGTCATCAAGGCACCGAGGCTGTGAATGTAATTTAAATAATGAACTTCTACGGGACACAAGTGAGAATTCAAGTATTGGAATAACTTGGCCTTTGGGGGTTTGGGGTTAAGATTTTTTTGGCTTGCCCAGGGACATCAGCTGTGCTGTGCCAGGAGAAAGATGCTCAAAAGGAGCAGGGGCAAAGCATTGGGCAGGAGTAGATGTTCATCAGATCTCCAGTTCAAGGCAGTTCTGTTGTTGCTGACTTCCAGAAGAGATTTACACCACGTGCCATCCAAGCAGCCAAGTCATCTTCCCAGCAGCATTAGAGCAGCCCATGACAGCTGGGGAGGCTCTCTGCCAACACAAGACACCATCTCCAGTACTTTTCCTGCCCTTTCTTGGCCTCTGTGTGATCATATAAATCATCTGCCATGCCTTGAGGTCCCACACTGCAGGGATCTCCTCAGATTAGATTAACAGACCCCATACACCAGACCAGCTAAAAAATCAAAGTTTGAATTTCCGTGGCAGACATATTTCAAAGCTTGGTGTCATTCTGTTCTGCAGCTCCACATTTAATCAATATTCCTGAAAAAAAAAAAAAAAAACCAACATATTCAAAAGCCATCTTATTGGCTGAATTCTTATCAACAGGAGTTTAGCCTGATGCACTTCAGAGTTTTAATCTGTGGGGTGTTTTAGCTGTCTGCTGCCTTAGTCTCCTCTTGATGACTGGAGATGTCTTTCCCTGGAGAGGAAAGTCCTCACCATTTCCCAGCTCCTGCTGTTCTGTTCCTACCTGGAGAGAATGAAACAGAGAGAAATTCAGGGCAAGATGCCTCCAATTTGTTGCCTGAGTGCAGCCCCGTGGCTGCAGCCTCAATCAGCTTCCCACTAAACACTCTAGTTAATTGGCAACAAATTGGGAGGTATGAGCTGATTGCAATAAATATTTTATTAATTTTAAAAAACAAAAGGTTGCATCCCTTCTGGCCCAGTTTGATTGTGCACAGTCACAGGTATTAATGTGTAATTGCCACATCAGCTGGCACTCAGAAGGAGCTCGTTATGGGAAATAGTTCTGCATGTATCCTCAGCAGGTGTCAATCAGCATTGTGCCATTGAGATCAATGGAGCCAGGCTTATTTATAGAGTTAAAGCTCCAGCAGCTCACCTGCAAAATAAACCCTGGAGTTTTTTATCCTCAAATACAAGAATGGATTTTTTTGCTGCAATTTTTGTTTACATAAAAAATGCCATTTTCTCCATACCTATGTGCAGAAACAAGTTGATTTGATTTTGGTTTTTATTGGTTTTGGGGGTTTTGTGTTTCTTTTTTTCAGTAAACTTGGCTAAAATACCAATATTCAAACCCAGTGATGCTGTAGTTATCCACAGCCCTTGTTTGGCTGGGTTTGGTGGATGTACTGTAGGTATTGGTAGGGTTTGGGGGATGTGTTGCAGGTGTTGGTTGGGTTTGGGGGATGTATTGCAGGTATTGGTTGGGTTTGGGAGATGCATTGGTTGGATTTGGGGGATGTGTTGCAGGTATTGGTTGGGTTTGGGGGATGTACTGCAGGTATTCGTTGGGTTTGGGGGATGTGTTGCAGGTATTGGTTGGTTTTGGGGGATGTGTTGCAGGTATTGGTCAGATTTGGGGGACATATTGCAGATATTGTTTAGGTTTGGGGGATGTGTTGCAGTTTTGGTTGGGTTTGGGGGATGTATTGTTTGGGTGTGGGGGATGTATTGCAGATGTTGGTTGGGTTTGGGAGATGTGTTACAGATGTTGGTTGGGTTTGGGGGATGTACTGTAGGTATTGGTTGGTTTTGGGGGATGTATTGCAGGTATTGGTTGGGTTTGGGGGATGTATTGCAGGTATTGGTTGAGTTTGGGGAATTTATTGCAGATGTTGGTTGGGTTTGGGGGATGTACTGCAGGAATTGGTTGGGTTTGGGGATATATTGGTTGGTTTTGGGGAATGTGTTGCAGGTATTGGTCGGGTTTGGGGGACATATTGCAGATATTGGTTAGGTTTGGGGGATGTGTTGCAGGTATTGGTTGGGTTTGGGGGATGTATTGGTTGGGTGTGGGGGATGCATTGCAGATGTTGGTTGGGTTTGGGAGATGTACTGCAGATGTTGGTTGGGTTTGGGGGATGTATTGGTTGGGTTTGGGGGATGTGTTGGAGATATTGGTTGGGTTTGGGGGATGTATTGGTTGGGTATGGGGGATGTGTTGGAGATATTGGTAGGGTTTGGGGGATGGATTGCAGGTATTGGTTGTGTTAGAGGAATGTATTGCAGGTGTTGGTCGGGTTTGGGGGATGTACTGCAGGTATTGGTTGGGTTTGGGGAATTTATTGCAGGTGTTGGTTGGGTTTGGGGGATGTGTTGCAGTTTTGGTTGGGTTTGGGGGATGTATTGGTTGGGTATGGGGGATGTGTTGCAGATATTGGTAGGGTTTGGGGGATGTACTGCAGGTATTGATTGTGTTAGGGGAATGTATTGCAGGTGTTGGTTGGGTTTGGGGATGCATTGGTTGGATTTGGGGGATGTGTTGCAGGTATTGGTTGGGTTTGGGGGATGTACTGCAGGAATTGGTTGGGTTTGGGAGATGTATTGGTTGGGTTTGGGGGATGGATTGCAAGCCCTGAGCTGCTGCAGTTCTCATCTCCACCCAACACCAACGCCACAGGGAATGTTCCAGACCAGGCCCTGGGAATCTTGTTCTGCCCTTCCCAGCTCCTCTTGGAGGTGTCAGTGATAAAATCCAGCGTGGTGTGTGGCACAGCAATGACAAGAAGTGGTTGAATTATTCATGGGGAATAAATGAGCCATGAGCAGAGCTCAGGAGGATTTTGTGAGGTGTCTCTGAGCTGCTGGAGCCAAGAGCAGCCCCAGAGAACTCCATAGGCCTGTGCTGAGGGGAAGCTGGTACTAGAAACAGCCCCACAGCTGAGAGGCACCCACTGCAGGCTGGTATTTCATTAGCAAATAGGATTTTCATCTTCATCGAAATCTTGCAAAGGAAATCACTGATTTCCATAACATTTTTGATGGGGAAAAGTCAAAATAAAGTGCTTCTGTCTCATTTTGATAAGGAAAAAAATCACCTCCTTAGCTGAATCAGTCCAATTCTTTACTTTTCTGCAGGATTCAGATGTCCTCACAATTTAGAGACAAAGAACCACAATAATATTGAATATTTATTCTACTTTGTTTGGAACATGCCCATTCTGTGGTGGAAAAGGTAAACCATTTTTCTTCTCTTTGCTTTTTGTTTTGAGGGTTTTCTGTAGAATAAAAATTCCTCTTCAATGACTGATTTGTTGGGTGGATGGGATGAATAATTTTTCAGGCTCTATTTTCCTCACAAGTTGTTTACTTTGATTACTTACTAGTCATTCTGTGGGATATTTGAGCTGTCACTGAAGTCATTTTGGCTTTCTTTCTGCTCCCAGAACAGAGGACAAACTGTTTAAACAGCAAAATGATGAGCAGCAACTAAAGAAATGTAAATAATTCATAAATACTTGTTTCTGCTCATCCTGGGGGCCATGCACAGCACAGCTCCACAAACAGAAACCTGTTGGTGCAATGATGCTCCCAGTCCCTTTTCCATCTCTATTTGCAAACAGCAGCATAAAAGCAGAGCAAACAGTTGCAGCCAGCTGTACTAAAAGGGGCAAGATAAGGCACAGCAATAAATGTCTTTCCATCCCAAAGAAATGGGATTAGCCTGCTCTCATTAGTGTTTGATTTGATAAAGGGTTCAGTGGCAGGGCTCAGGACTCGCAGTGGGGTGATCTGCCAAGTCACATAAGGTAATGTCATGAGGCTTGATGAATTTAAATGCATCATCCTGCTTTAAAACGTGTTGGTTTCCTCCTCATTTGTTCAGGTCTGCAGGTGGGATGTTTTATCAGTACAGTCTGGGGTGCCAGGATACCTGAGGCAAAGGTGTAGACAGGTGACATTGTATATAAGGGGCTTGACTGAAGGTAAAAAATAGCTGGGGATGATGAAAGAAAATAATGAAAAATCTTCAGAAAAAATATCCATTCATGTATTTAAGGAATAAAGTGAATAAATATTGAAGGCATTTAAATGACTAAAACAGCTCCCCGGGGCAGGAGGAGGGGAGCCAGCTGGGGCTGTGGGGCAGGGGAGGAGCAAGCTGGCTCATGGCAAGGATCCCTGTGGGATCAGAAGTGATCAGCTCGTGCCAAGGAAAGGTGAAGCAACCCAACCACCCCACTGTGCAACACATCCCTGGGAGATTAATGCCTGCACTGGTGGTAAACCCTTCCCAGGGATGCATGTTTCCATCTGAACTTCCACAAGCATCACATTTGTCCAAGAAATGGAGTGAGACCTTTCCCTTGGCAGCTCCTCCACCTTCCCACGGTGCTCTGGCACCTCTGAAGAGAGACAAGGCACTGCAGAGCCAACAGCCAGCAGCAGCTCCAGGCTCCCAGACCCCATCCCACCCTATACAGATCCAGCTCCAGGCACTGAGCAAGGTCCAGGGTCTGTGCTCCACCAGAAAGGTGCTCCAAGAATGGCTCCAGGAGGTGTGTGTGGAGTCCTCAGCCTTCCATTTAAACACATACTTGAGTAAAAAAATAACATTAGATATTTCACACTTTTCCATTTGGCAGGGGGCTGTTGCTCCCATCATTGCAAGCTCCATGTTGTCATCTGAAAAAAATGGGCAATAATAGGTGGATGGGAGTGGATAGGTTTGAGTAGCCCCCTGGACAGAGCTCCCCAAGTGACCATATATTTATTATTTACCTCCCAGAAGGTACAAGTTTCCTCTTGGCTCCCTCCTGATTCTTTTCTCCCTTTATTTACAGTTGCTGTACTTGCCTTCTCCTAAGCAAAAGGGTCTTTATTTATGTAAACAAGGAGGGGAAGAGAAATGGGTGGCAGGAGTGCCAGGGTTTTCTCATACCATCAGTCCTGCTCCCTGCAGTGTTTTATGGTAGGACAGAATAAAAAACAACACAAACCAAACCAAACAAATCATGGGCAAACATCCTTCTCCAGCACTTTTCCAGCAGAGGGAATTTCCAGGGTCAAAGCCGTGTGGATGAGCTTTTCCAGCAGCCCCTGATGTCACCTTGCAGAGAGCAGCCAAGTCCCCTCACTCCTCAATCCCTCTTTGTGCTTCCCTCAGCCTAATTAATTTACTTAATTCCACTTGGTGACTAGTCTGTGAGGGCAAAGCTGTGCTCCAGCAATGTTAACGAGCCTGGGTGAGGAGCTGAAGCCCCTCAGCAATGTGGGGTTTGCTGGCAGGGTCAGGTTCCTCTTCTCACAGCTCAGGTCTGGCTCTGAGCCCCTCTCACAAACCACAGCACCTGTAGGAGCTGAGCTGTGCCTCGAGCTTTGCCCTCTGAAATATTTTTAACAGCAATAATTTTGATTTTCCCTAAATTGACTCTTTTGGGGACACATCTCCAGCATTGGGGAAGAAGGGAGTTTATTGCCTCACTCCTCAATCCCTCTTTGTGCTCCCCCCAGCCTAATTAAGTTACTTAATTCCACTTGGTGTCAAAGCTGTGGGAGCAAAGCTGAAATGTGGGGTTTGCTGGCAGGGTCACCCCCAGCTTCAGGTCCCTCTTCTCACAGCTCAGGTCTGGCTCTGAGCCCCTCTCACAAACCACAGCACCTGTAAAAGCTGAGCTGTGCCTCGAGCTTTGCCTCCTGAAATATTTTTATCAGCAATGATTTTGGTTTTCCCTAAATTGACTCTTCTTGGGACACATCTCCAGCACTGGGAAGAAGGGAGTTTATTGCAGCTGACCTCTCTCCTGCTGCCAAGAAATCCTCCCAGTGCCCAGCAGCTCCTTCATCCCCCAGGATAAATTCTGCAGATTTAATTGATGGCTCCTTCATCAAGCCTTTCTTCCCTCAGTAAATTCACTTCCCAGCATCCGGCATTAGCATGGTCAAGTGAACTCTTTTTGCAATCAATGACCAAGGGTGAGGAAGTTTTCCTGAGAAAATGATTGTGTTAGCAAACTTGGAGAGTTTGCTACTGGGAGGGCTGAAAGGAACAGCACTCAGCTTCTCCTGGGCTGTTTTATTCCTATACTTTTTTGTGTACTTTGCATAATAATGCAATAGAGTTGACAAAAGATTTATTCCTGGCGCCTATAAAATGACACAACACAATGAGTTTTAAATGGAGAGAAAAAAAAAATCCAAGAGAAAAGGTAAATAAGTGGGTTCTTCTTAAACTCTGTAAATGTTATGGACAGAAATTCAATTAGTGCCAGGGGAGCTGCAGAAGCATTCATTTTTCCTTAGTTTTTTTCAAGCCTTTTAATGTCCTGGCAACGGGGTTTAAAAGATGAGTTTGTGCCTGTGCACAGGCATGAAGGCACATCCAGGCAATATACATCTGTGTGTGTAAAATCTTCTCTGTTCTTCTCCTTCCCACCCAGGCACAGCTGTGCTGTTTGATGATGGAACACCACTTGTTGAAGTAGAAATATTTTTATAGATTATGTGTAATCTTAAACAGGTGCTGCTCAGCCATGGCCTATAGTGGCTGAATGGAGTTTATATAAATCAATAAGGCTCAGAGAGCACATTTTGCTCTGGAGACATGTTTGGACTGAGAAGGAGCTGTTTATACCAGCACCGGGCAGCCAAGCCTTTTACAGCTCACCTTGCATTTTAAGGCCTTATCACATTCTCACCCTGAGCTCTGAATCCCCAGAGAAGACTTCACACATGTGTTCATCCTTTTGGAAAGTATTTTTAAGGCTTTCCCTTGCCTGCCTGGCGATAGATCCTCTCAGTGCAGAGCACCACCAGCCCCAAGCAGCCTCTCTGTGCTGGGGATGCTGCTGGGAGTGTGCTCACCACACCAAGCTTTGCCCACACCCATCTTTACTGCCTTTCCACTTCCTACAGACATTAAAAACCATAAAACAGCAATCTGGCATTATTCCTGTCAATAGGGGCTGGCTGGAGGGTTTTGCAGAGCTGTAACCACTCATCAGCTGAGCAAGGAGAGCTCCTTCACCCATGGACATAGTGCTTGGAAAAGAAGCCATGGAAAAGCTCCTTTGTTGCCTATATCAGAGAGTTGATAGTAAAAGAATTTAAAATCATAGAAAATTCAGGGAGTTAGAAAGAAAGGCTTAGTAGGCCCTGGGGAAATGTTAAAGTTAGGCCCTGGGAAATGTTAGGCCTTGTATTTGCTAGATTATGTGAAACTGCACTTGTGTAGTCAGTATATGATAAATGATATAACTGTTAGATGTGATTAGATATAATTATTGTTTAAAGAATCATGAGCAACTACGTTAGAGGATTGAGGGAGACCATGAGAAATCCATACTTGGATGAAATCAATGTATACAACAGAACAATGTAAGTTTAATAATTAATATGTAAGGGATATAATGATAGGATATAAAACATGGGCCTGAAACCATGTCAGAGTCAAATTTGGGTTTGTGTACCCTGACAGCCAGAACTCTGAATAAAAGAACCTGCATAGAATCATTGCATGATGATGTGTTCCTGAACACTAACAGAGTCACAGAATGTTTGGGTTGGGAGACCAAAAGCTCATCTCATTGCACTGTCCCAGGTTGCTCCAAACCCCATCCAACCTGGCCTTGGACTCTTCCAAGGATCCAGGGACAGCCCCAGCTGCTCTGGGAAATACACATTTAGCCTCAGCAGATCTTGAAACACATATTGGACTGCACACAGGGTGATTTGGGGGCTGTGGCCACTGGGACACTCACCAAGATGCTGGTGCATCCCAGCTGTTGTTTTCTGCGGGACATTTCCGTGGGAACAGGCCTGAGAGCAGAGAATCTCCTGGTGCTGTGTCTGCTAAAGAAGCTAAAGCAAACCAAGAGCACCATCTACTGTCGTGCCTGGCAGGGTTTGCTGTTCTGGCAGGGCTGGGGCTCGGAGAAAGGGCTCCTATTGCAGGTGAGTTCCTCCAAGGGGCTCCTCTTGCAGGCAGGTTTCTGTCACCCTGATTTTTTAAGGTTTTCTAAGCATTCTGATGTTTACATTCTTGCAATGAGCTTTCTCACACACTTTCTGTAAATAACTTACTGTTTTACATTCTTTTATAGAAGAGAAAAAATTTAATAGATTGTTGGTTTGTCCAGCGTCATTGGAGAGGCGGCACTTTAACCCTCCAATCCACTTTTAGAAATCTGTAAATGTTGAAGTCAGAAAGTAAACTTCCCTTTTTTCACCTTGAGAACAGCAATGTGTGCACGTCGTGTTTCATGTCCTATAGTGACAGGTTCCTCCAAGGGGCTCCCATTGCAGGCAGGTTTCTCAACTGGTGCACTGAATGCTGTTCAGCAGCTTTTTAGAGTTTACTAAGAAGGAAAATGTGGGGTTGATGGGTCCCCAGGATGAAATGAGAGATGAAAAATTGACTCCAAGTTCTCAGAAGGCTGATATATTATATTATATTATATTATATTATATTATATTATATTATATTATATTATATTATATTATATTATATTATATTATATTATATTATATTATATTATATTATATTATATTATATTATATTATATTATATTATATTATATTATATTTATTATATCATATCATATCATATATCATCATATCATATCATATATCATATTGTATTATATTATATCATATCATATATTATATTATATTAAATATTCTAAAACTATACTAAAGAATAGAGAAAGGATACATCAGAAAGCTAGAAAGGAATGAATAATAAAAACCTGTGACAGACCAGAGTCCCGACACAGCAAGACTGGGACTGGTCATTAAGTTAAAATAATTCACATGGAACCATTGAAAGAATCACCTACCATGTTCCAAAGCAGCAAAACTCAAGGAGAAGCAATCAGATAATTATTATTTACATTTTTCAGAAAATATCACAGTGACAGGAAAGCTCACAGAGAAACAGATTTTTCTATTCAGCACCTACATCACGAGCTGAACTCAGCATTTACGGGGGCACAGGGAGCCCCTTGGAATGGCACCTGGTGCAACATACAATAAACGTAATTTCCAGAGTGCAATAATGCACATTATGGACTGTGCAGCCAATTAAAAGGGTCATGAAACAAAAGACTGGTTTGCACTTTTTTGGTAGACATAACCTCATTGAACACCAGCAGAAGGAACAGGTTACCCTGTGTGCTGTCAGCTCCAGAGAGAAGAGTTTTCATAAAAATGGAGCTTGAATCACACATGGAGGGATGGATCCATCATTTCCAGGCTGTGCTGAGTGGCCTGTCCTCACCCTGCCAGGAGAAGCACTTGCTTGAATAGTGATTTTTAAATTTGTTTATCATGTTATTTGATGTTCTGTTATTGGTTTGATGTTTTGCTCTGATTTGCTTGAGGGGGCAGCATGCTATTTATTTACTTATGGGGTGGGTGTTTGTGTATTTGTTTACAGTCTGGGGTTTTTTTGTTGTTAAACCCACAGTGATAGTTTTAATTCTTTCTGGTGTCTCCCAGGGTTTTTGCAGCCAGTGGGCAGGGGAGTGTCAGGGCAGCCCCATCACATAGGGGAGAATGGATGGGGAAAAATCCTTTACTATTAATATATATATATATATATATATAATCTTGTTTATGTTTATATTTATTTATAATATATTTAATATAATATATAAATGAATTATAAATATAATTATATAATTACATAATATAATAATTCTAATATGATAGAAATTATAATATAATATAATATAATATAATATAATATAATATAATATAATATAATATAATATAATATAATATAATATAATATAATATAATATATAATTGTATTATATAATAATTATATCATATGTTTTATATATAAATATATTAAGATATATATTTTTTATATTTTATACAATTTGTATTTATATTTTATATATTTTATATAAATTTATATAATTTATTATTCACCTGAGAAAACCCTGTAACAGCCCTGGCTGGCTATCCCTGCTGTGGACACAGAAGCAACTCAAAAGAAGAATTTTCCCTCTCTTGGTCATCATTAGACCACATCTGCAGCCCATTTTGGGTCACCCAGCAGAAGATAAACTTCAGGGCAGACATGAGCAGTGGGGCGCTGATCAGAGGCTCTCTCCAGCTGGTAGCAAGTTTTGCTGTTTTGAGTCAGGAGCATTTTATGCACACTTTGATTTTGTGGAATAAACAGCCAAGGCACAGATCAACTGGCCTCATTTTTACAGCAAGACTTTTAAACCCTTCCCTGACAGATCACAAAATGCATCCTTTGCAGTCAGAGCTCTCTAAAATAAATTTGGGTTGATGCACGCTCTCACAATGAAGGCAAAGGCTGAATCACAAATCTGAATAAAGTAACCTGGTTTATTTTCCTTTTCCTTTTCCTTTTCCTTTTCCTTTTCCTTTCCTTTCCTTTCCTTTCCTTTCCTTTCCTTTCCTTTCCTTTCCTTTCCTTTCCTTTCCTTTCCTTTCCTTTCCTTTCCTTTCCTTTCCCTTTCCTTTCCCTTTCCTTTCCTTTTCCTCCTGTGCCAGGTCCTCAGCACCCTCACAAGGAAGAATTTCTTCCCAATATCCAAAGTGAATCTGCCTGTTGGAACCCTGGTCGCTGAGAATTTCAGACTTTCTGTGGTTTTAGGCACTGACCCCCAAGAGAACACTGCATTGACCTGAGGCCATGGAGAAGCTTCCAAAATGGAATGACAGAACTGGGATTGTGGGTGTGGAGTTTGAATAGAAGTATGTGATATCACAGGGTAGAAAATTTAGAGTTTAAGGGTTTAGAATACAGTAATAGACATAAAGCAAGATGGAGGGTTTAGGGTGGTGGTTAGCCCTTCTTCTTCACCTCCTTCTTCTCCTTCTTTACCTTCTTGTTCACATTCTTCTTCATAGGTTTGGGTGGTTTTATGTAATTGGACAGAAAAGTCCACACTGCGAGACATGGGTGATTAGTTATTGGGTTAAAAGAAAAAATAATTTAGGTGTCATTTCTTAATGTGATAGTTTATCCTTAAAAGGACTTGCAGAGCTAGATATGGGGCCATTTTGTACCTTGTTAGTGAAATGCTGCAGAAATCACCACTTGTAGGACTGTGCTATGGATAAGAATTAATAAACATCTGAGTCTAAACAAGAAATACCATCTCTGGCACTTTCAATCCCGACCCTGACCCAGGTAGAAAAGAAGATAAAGAATCAATATCTACCCTCTTTCACCTTAAACCATTCTCCCTTGCCCTATCCCTGGCCAAAAGCCCCTGTCCATCCCTCCTGAGGGCCCTTTGTAGGAGCTGGAATGGTGCCACCAAACCCTCCCAGGTTTGGTTCCTTGTTCCTGGCACAGCTCCCAGGTTTCCTGTGGACACAGAGCAGTGTGGTCCATCTGGAGATGAGCCCCAGCAGGGACAGGGTTGGGCTCACAGCTCCATGAGCTGCTTGAGTGGTACCTGCAGCGGGATGAGGCACTTCAGAAAGCAATCCATGCTCTCCTCATGCATTCTTAGAAAACAATTAGCAGCAGGAGTGATGAATGTACATCTAATTACATCCTCGAGTTCTCACCTCCTCCGAGTCATGAACTACTTCAATAAGTAAAGGGCATTCAGGACAAAAAAAGAGTTTCATTCAGTGAGGATTGACTCAAGGGAGAGTTTCACACCTCGTTTATCCTGAGCCCCCCGCAAAGCACCTCCATGGATTTTGCACACTGGGGTATCACCTCTCTGCCCAGTGCTGCCATTTCCCCGTGGTATTTAGGGTAGTGCAACATTTGGATGCACTTTGTATTGTTTCCATTATAATCCAAAGATATATTTTTTTATAAGGGCATCGGGTGATAGGGCAAGGGATGATGGCTTTAAATTGACAGACAGCAGGGTTAGAATTGATGTTAGGAAGAAATCCTTCCCTGTGAGGGTGGGCAGGCCCTGGCACAGGGTGCCCAGAGCAGCTGCGGGTGCCCCTGGATCCCTGGCAGTGCCCAAGGCCAGGCTGGACAGGGCTGGGAGCAGCCTGGGACAGGGGAAGGTGTCCCTGCCCATGGCAGGAGTGGCACTGGATGGGCTTTAAGGTCCCTCCCAACCCAATCCTATGAAAAGCAGCTCCCAGCCCAGGGAGAGGTTGTACTGTGATACAGACAAGACAAACTAGTGTGACCTTTAAAATACAATTTTTTGTTGTTACCTACTTGGATAAAAACAGTTAACTGAGGCTCTGTGGTGTTTGTACAGAAAGCCTGACCCGGTACCTGATTTGGAGAACAAGTCTCTGCTTCTTCCAGCCTTGTAAGCCTGTTAAAACATCCAAGAAACACACAAAAACATGCATTTTTTGAAGAAATCAACACTCCAACTACCTGTCCCAGCTGCCAATCTGACAGCAAGCAGCTCTGCAAGCATCCACACTGACAGAACAGCTCAGCCCTGGTTCCCTTCCAAACCCCTGCAAAGATTTGCATCCATCTCATTTTAATTGGCCGTTGCTGGTCTCTCCTTTGTTTCTGCAAGTTGTTCTCCTTTCATCCACATAATTTGCATTTCATGCAGGCTGTGGATGCTTGCCTGGCCTTGGGAGGGCTGCACCTCCAGCCTGGCTCAGGTGGAGCTCCTGAACCAGCTCGCTGTTGTCTCAGAGCACTCCTTCCTTTCTCCCTGTGAGCCTTTGAGAGGCACACAAAAACAATATCTGCTTTAACGGGGCTAATCGTGGCTGGATCACCTGAGCATCTGTTCCCACCCATGGAATTGGGATGAATGAGCATTCACAGAAGTCACAGAATTCACAGAACTCACAGAATTCCCAGAATGACCAGGTTGGGAGAGACCTTCAAGGTCATCGAGTCCAACCCAGCCCCAGCCCCTCACCCAAACCCTGGCCCCCAGTGCCACATCCAGGCTTTGTTAAACACACCCAGGGATGGGGACTGCACCACCTCCCTGGGCAGCCATTCCAGAACTTTATCACCCTGTCTGTAAAAGCTTTTTCCCAATCTCCAGCCTGTGTTTCCCTTGGTGCAGCCTGAGGCTGTGTGCTCTGGCTGTGTCAGTGCTGCTGCAGACAGAGCCCAGCCCCAGCTGAGCACAGGCACCTTTCAGGATTATCCTCCACAGAATTTTCCAGGCAAAGGGTTGGAGCAAGCACTGATCAATGCACATTAAAATAACACTAACTACATAAATACAGAGCTCTGTTTAACAATTATTTGCAGTACTTGACTATAAGCTTGAAAATAACATTTCTCTCACTGAGGGTGACCTTCTCCTTCTCCAGGCTTTTCTATGGAGTTTTTAGACTTCCCTGCAAACAGGTAGCCCAGGCAGTCTGGGAGAGGGACAGAGAAAAGTCAGAGGTCCTAACATGGGAGTGCAGAGGAAAGGGCAGCTGCAGCAATTTGGCATGATACCCCAACCTTCAAGGAAAGTGGGTGCACAAAATATATTTGAACTGGTTTAATATCTACATTGCCAAACACCAACAAATAAATTTGGCTTATTCTCAGCTTTGGAAAAGGGCACAGTGAAAGGCAAGGTGGGATGTGATCAGAGACTACTGTAAAACAGTATAATTTTAAATCTATTATCTAAAATACACAGCTCACTGTCTTCGAGACTGTAATTGAGACTTCTCTTTTCCTCTGTGGATTTATCTTGTTCTTTACTTGGTTCATGGCAGATGTCTTCATCTTCCCAGGAAAACTTCCAGTTCTTTAGAACCCTCCTTTAATTTTTTTTCTCTCCTTTTTTCACCCCTCCCCCCCTCCCCTTTTGTTCTTTTTCTGTTTGTAATTAATGCGAGTCACAGAATATTTTATATTTGGAATCCTGTTATTTGCAGACAGTAGTCAAACATGTTTGGGTAGCTGCCAGATGCTCAGCATATGCAGCAGAGGAGGGAGATGCAAGGCTGGAGGTAAACAGGGAAGGCACCCACACCCATGGAGAGACTGACCCCCACCCCTCTCTGTGCTCCTGCACGTGACAAAATAGGAGCCAGTCAAAAAAAGGTAAATAAAAACTGAAATCAGATGGAAACCAGAAGTAATTTGGAGGATAAATTTTTAATTTAAAAGCCAGTATGGGATAGCAAGTTTAGAAAGATTGCTTCTAAAAGCTTAAGGCTCTGTTTCTCTGCCCTCTATCTTTAGCTTTTTTATTGACATGGAATGAGGAGAGAGCTTTTCCTAGATGCCTGATAGGAAAGCACAATCCATGCTATAAGCATCTTTCTCATTTCCATCCAATATTACTGTCATGCCCTTTGAAAGTTTGCAAAAAAATACAAATACAGAAGAAAGGGGCTGTCTGCTTCCAAATTATCTATCTCAAGCATGGGGCACACAGATCCAGAGCTGGAACAGCTTCTAATTGTCTTGCAAGGATAATTCAAATTAGTTCAACTCTTTATTTATGAGTGTGACATTTATTCCCGTGTATTACAGCCATTCCTAAATGCCTTAATGTGGGATCAATAGCACTTTGCACCAGGCAGACCTGGACAACGTGCTGCTGCTCAGGGAGGATTTGTTTTGCTGGCCAGGGCTGTTTGCCTGACCCACCTTCAGCCAAGATATGGAGGACAGGGCACAGCAAGATGGATTTTGCCTCCCTGGGTGTCACTCCTGGTGCCCAGCCAGGCTTTTGTGGCAGTGATGCCCCCAACTCACCAAGCACGTGGATGGAGATAAATAGGAGAGGTGAGAGGACGAGTGTGGTCAAAAATATCAGCATGGAAAACGTGGAGCTGGGAATCTTGCTGCATATAAACTAAAATAATCCCACTCATTGCAAATTCATAATGTATATGACAGGAAATATTCCTCTCCCTTTGTCTTGCTGTTGCAATAATCCATCCCAGTAGATAAAACCAGCCAGGAAATGTCTGTGTGGCGCTCTCCAGGTTTTATCCCTGATGGCAGTAGAGTGTGCTGCTCCCCAAATCACACCTGCCTATGGTATGAGAAGTTTAAGCTTTTGATTTGCTTTCTCTAGCCACAAATTGATAAGTTTAATAAAATAAATTATTTCTAAGCAGTGTCTATATCATGTGCTGGAATCTCAGCAGAGGCCAGAAGAAAGTGTAAGGAATGGTTATGGTAGGAAAATAATCTGCAATCCAGTCTGCCCTAAGGTGTGTGGTGTTGGAGGCTGGGAACTGCTGTGTCTGAGAGAAATCAACGCCAGAAAAACTTTTTAGAGGAATTTCTGAGATGACAGATCCCTGTGCAAGATGTCACATTCTCTGCAATTACACACCCAGGCCTGTCTGCAAGAACAGAGCTCGTTCTTCTGAAACTTTAGGGTAGATCAATCAAATTAAGGAGGCAAAAGCAGTGCTGGAGTTTGATCTGGCTTTAACAGATACGGATCAGAGCAGCTCCAGCCAAGTGAGGAGCAATTCACTGAAATCAGAGAAGCAAGAGAGGCTGCAAGGCCAGAAAGGGACATTCCACAAGGCCACTGATGCTGGCACAGGCAGAAATATTTGAGATCTAAGTAGATGTGGCTGGCCAACACCAACTGTCTGGTCTCAATATCCCCCCTCCCCAGAGGCCAGCTGATACAGCACACGATTAGATATGACAAGCTGAGCCTCAGAGATGAACAAGCCTGTTGATAAAGGACAAGCCAGCACTATATTTTAATGAGAGGAGAGATTTGCATATCAAAATCTCATTCTTTGTTTCCGCGGAGCATGAGGAAGCGGACGTGAGGCTCAGGGCTCCTTTGCATTGCAGCATATGTTTGTGTCTGTCTTTGGGGGGTTTGAAGTGACATTCCAACTTAAATGCAGCAGCAGAATGGTTAACAGGGGTGGTGTTTTGAGTCTGAGCATGCCAGCTTCACACAAGGTGTCTCTTTGCCTATTAATTGCAAGGCACACGCAACAGAAGCCGCTCGCTCTCGAGATGAAAAAGCACATTAGCAATTCCTCCTCAGTATTGCTGCTAAAACACCCCAGGCACGTCTGGCTGGGGCTGTTTCAGGAGAGGAACAATCTCTGCTGCTCAGTCCTGGGGCATAAAGCAAAGGTTGCTGGAAATGAAACACAGCCTGCAAATATTTTTGCAACTATCACCTTTGTTTTCGAATCCCACGTGGCGTTAATTATTTGCCCATAAAAGTGACATGTACAGAAGCAAAGGAGCTCCAGTGAGGATTTGCTCTTTGTTTTATGGCTCCAGATGGTTCCACAGCTCAAGGTAAGTTGTAAAGGACAGGCAGGAAGAGAAAAAAAAATCTGCTTTGTGACTTCTACCTATGAGAACCTGTAGGAAGAGGATGAGTGGGTGGGGAAAGTTACCAGTCCCATTAACAAATCTGCCCAAACTACCTCTGTTTATGTTGTTTTACCCTCTCAGCTACTCAACGCACAAAACTACAAGCATGGCTGATACAAGCTCATGTCTCACCAGCCTGTCTTGACAATAAACAAGCATGGCATTCCACAAGTAATTTTCAAAATTGTTGAGAACTAAGATTTGGGGTTTTTTACATGTATTTTTATGCTATCCATTTAAAAGAAAACAACTGTGAGTTATTGTGTTCTCCAGGAAAGAAAGCTATCCTTTTCCAAGGCTAGGTTTCTGAGAAATTCACTCTAGCTGAATCCTAATGCTATTTTTTAATAAGAAATGTAAACTTCAAACTTGAGACAGTCATTGATGGAGTTAAAGCCCAGCAGCTATTGCTTCCCAAAAGTAATTAATCCCCTCCACTTTCAGAGGGAATAGGGGTGCTCATCCCAGTAGTATTTTACAAAATTTGTATTATATGCCCAGTTGCTCCCTACATAAAGACTGCCTGAGATATTTTAGACCTGTTTATTTAGAGGGATGTCTGAAGACAGATGCAGGAAAAGTGAAACCACACACAAAGCCTGGAATTCCTACTTGGGCTGCAGTGATACCATGGCAGTGCCTAAAGAGTGAGGGAATTTTTGGCAAGGTACAACACATCTTCTGTTGGACAAACCAACATTGATATGAGCAAACCAGAAAGCTGGAGACACACAAATTACACACCAAAAGTGCTGTGTGGAAATCATGTCCTTTTCTAGCAAATTTACAAAGTCAAATGGACTCACAAACGTTTTGTTGTTTTTTCCCAACATGCCCCTTCTCTTACTTTTCATCAGGAGTCTGCTGAGCTTATTTACCACTGGATGCCTCAGCCTGCTGCTTGCTCCTGGCAGAGCTGGGGTGTCATGGACTTGCACTTTCAAGCATTAATATTGTTCTCAGATATGCTGGTGGAGTTGCAAAAAAAAACCCTGTTCTGGTGAAGACTAAATGCTATCTGCTCAGAATTTCAACGTGGGAATCAAATGCCCAGTGGGATGCACCAGCAGTAAGAACTGTAGACAAATCTTTGAGGTCTTCCCTTAGACATGCTGGGAACATTTTTCCACTCAGCCTTGAAGGAACCAGGATTGTTCCCAAGTAAAGTCACCCAAGTAAAGCTAAATTGTTGATCAGCATCCCGAGCAGGCCTGCCTGGTGGAGCCTGGGAAAGAAAAATGGCTTTATTAGGGGCTGTCAAGGCACAAACCTGGTGCCATGCTGAAGATAGAGTGTGTGTGACAGAATCTGTGCAGGGACAGGCTCAGCCCAGCAGCAGGAGAAAAGGGCAGCACAGCCTGACTGCTCCCCTCTGTCTTCTGGGGGCTTGGCTGGTGTCCAACCAGGGGACATCAGAGCTGTGCTCCTCTTCTCAGAGGAGAAACAGAGCTCAGCCCATGCTCAGTCCCACTCTGCAAGGCTGACAGGCAGGGATGCTGTGCTCAGTGCCAGGTGTGTCCAACAGACATGCTGCAGGGTGTGTGTCCATCCAACCAAAACCAGTCAAATTCTGACCACTGGAAGGCAGCTTGGGCTATTTCCTGGTGCTTCAGCAGGGAGTGTTTCTTAATTTTGGCAGGGAGGAATGATTCAGCATGGACAGACACAGACAGCTGCCTGTTCTCACCATGCCCAAAGCAGACAGATATGAGACAGCTCGGGACCAGATAAACCCAATAGTCACATTAGCAGGGCACAGAGCCCAAAGCAACATGCCAAGCCTCTCAGTTTATTCCTACACTGTTTATACATGTTTATAATCCTCAAATCATAGCTCTCTCCCATATTGAAAGATCCCAAACAGATGCAACAATAAACTGAAATTCAAGACAAACAGATTGTGAGGCAGAGAGACAGAGCACATTCATTTGTGGTGAATCACAAATGCTGAAACAAAATAAATGAATCAGTCCTAAAGAGTCTAATTAATAAAGGTTAATTTATTTATCATCCTGGCTAACCTGATATCTCTGAACTCATCTAAATTAATGCAAAATGAACAAAGCACAAAAAGGGCAGCAGTAATTGAAAAGCCACAGTGGATACACTTTCCAGAAGCTTCTTTTTCTGCTGCATAAAAAGCATCCCAGGTTCACTTGGTCAGGTGCACAACCAACCTGATTGGCAGCAGCACAATTAAAGGATGTTAATGGATTAACTCTTTCTGCCTTAGATATCTGTCTTCTCTTTATCATAAAAAGCATCAGGACCCAGCCTGTCCCACACATAAAATGATGTTTCCATCTAGACCAAAGCACACAAGGAAATGGAAATGGAAAAAGGCTCCCAGCAAATCCAGCCTGGGACACTGACTAGCTGAGAAATTGTTCTTTAATAAGCTTAACCACAAAATCATTCCACTGTAACATGCTACTACTTTTATGTATCTGTATTATCCCCTAATTTACAGATAAAATTCAGCCTCTGGATTAGCAGAAACCTCCTTGCACTTGCTGGCTCGTGGTAATTGCAATGCAGTGCCACACACACTCCCTCAACCATGATGTCCTCTCAAACAGAGTTTTGTAGCTCCTTCAGGAGGCAAAACTTCAAGAAAAAGGTTTTTCGTGGTTCACAGGGATGAAATGATGGAAACACCACACTCCAGGCTCAAGGTGCCCCATTCCTCCTGAGCCTTCCTACATGCAGTTCATACAACAGAACTGTCCAAGAGTTCAATAGCACAAAGAGAATCTAAGTTTTGTGCTTTCTGTTGCATCAGTATCTCACTTCATCTCGTGCTGGGTAAATCCAAGGTACACACAAAGCCATTAGTAGATTTTTTTTTTTTTTGGGTTCTTCCCTTCCAACTTGGCTCCTCAGTGTGTACAAGACTGATTTTTAATATAATTAAACATGAAAAAAAATTTGCCTGATGTCTACAAAGACTGTTTCATGTTGCTGATAAACAAATTTGTTGGAGATATCCTGATACCAACCTTTTCAAGCCCTTCCACATCCAGATACTCAGCTGCATCCCCAGGAGGCATTTCTGTCTTCCATCATGAAGGAAAGACGTGGCCACCACTGAAAAGCTTCCATAACAACCCACAAAACATGGTTCGAAGCACAGAGTAAATAAATATAACAGGGGCAAAAAGCAGAATCTGAGATTATACAGCAGGGCTGTGGTCATAAGGTACTAATTTTTTTTTTTATTTCCTTTTTTTTAAAGCCCTTTTGCGCTGCTGTGCCCTGTCAGTGACCGGGTTTCATTTCTAAAGGCATAAGTGGCTGTCACTTATAGAAATACCCATGGGGAATGGCAGGGGATCATGTCAGAGTTTTCCATTTCAGATGGGCACATGGCTTTTTCATCACTTCTTCCCTTGACAATTCTTCAGCTGTTAAGGAACTCTTCCCTCTTTCAGAAGATAGAAGGAAAAGAGGCTCAGGACTGTCTTTTTCTGGTTTTTGGAATTAAAGAAGGGTTCCTACTGTCTGAGCAGCCCTGGGAGCTGTGATACATCACTGGAGGAAACAGCAGAGCAGTTCTGGGATACTTTAAAGGGCACAGCTTAACTGAACTGTAATTTACTTTCACTCATTGATCCAGTATTATTAGTGTTTGTTTAAAAATCAAAGGTTATTCAATTTGAAGTTATTTTCCTGCTTTCAGGGGCTATAAATGCCATTTAACTGCACTAAATTTGATCAATCCACCAAAACAAAAAAAAAAATTTGAGTTTTTCTTGTAGTAATCCTCTCTTCTTCCCCTCAGTGCAGACAATTTCTCCATTGCCAAACTGCTGTGGAGATTTCACTTAAGCTCCAGAGCAGCATCCACTGGGCTTTGGCTTCTCTGTTGTCATGAATTCTATCCATTATCACCCTCCATCTGCCAAATGGGGAAGACCACCCTGGCTACAAGTTTTACATTGGTCAGGAAGATCCTTCAGAACGTTCTGGATGTGAAAACATAGATTTTTTCACATGATTCCTGCAGGTAAAACAGCTCCGGTGGTGCTTTCTGTGTTCATGGGCTGGGGCTGCTGCCACCAGGAGGTCCCAGGCTTCCATCACAGGGTAGAACTCTTTGCCATTTAATTTCCACTGGTCCAGATCCCATTATTATTGACATCTTGAAAGAACAGACATACCACAGCCTGAACAACCAAGTGGCTTAGTGAGAATCCATTTCCAATTGCTTATTCATTCACTTTTGCAGGGCAAAGAGTTCCAGATATTTCATTTGATGAACATCATTTAAACCTTTTATTTTTGTCTCAAATTATTAGGTAAATAAGAGAACACACAGTTTAAATACTGTGTACAATTCCATGATAAACAGGCTTTATTGGGACAGAATTGCCATTATTAATCTCAATTCTCACCTCAGGCTGAGACTGACGAAGTCAATGTCTCCTTAAACTTAATCTTATAAGAAATTCATTCAATTTGCTGGAACCCCTGAGGTTTGAGTCTTTAGGATATGAAGTTTTCATAACAAAAATTATATTGATATAAACTTCAATTTCCTGTTTTAAAAGCAGTGATTTTCATATAAGTGCATGGCTCCACCTGGGACTTGAAGAAAATGGTCAAATGCTGCTGAAGAGAAGCTGTGAGCCACAGGCATTGTCTAGAGGAAGAGTATGAAGCTCCTGGAAAGTTCCTGTGTAAAAATACAGCCAGGTACTGAGCATAATTGGTACTAACAGGTATGAGATCCCAGAGCAGGGACTGGTTTTTTTTATTCTTCACAGTAGCCAGCACAAAAATGCCCTGGACCTGAGGCACAACAGCAGTATAAATAATATCAATAATTTAGGCACTGACCATATGGGAGCAGACCCAAAGCTAGAGCAAGATGAGTGGATCTGCTGCAGAGGAGGGAACTGTGCCAGCTTGTGCTGAGGAAATGGCCTGAGAGCTGATCCTGTTCGTGGGGACCAGATGGTGGTTCATCATTTTTTTTCTTTTTTTTCCCCCCCATTTAAAGTTTCTCAGACTGGCAAGGGGAAAAGGGAGAGAGGAGTGGTGTGGTGCAGCAGGTTGGTGGGTGGTGATGTGGCAGGGGGAGGAACCAGGAGCATTCTCCTCCATTTGTGGAGTATGACATGGAATGAAACAGCACCGCAGGCTCGCCAAAGTTAGCCCAGGATGGGAATATACTCCTGCTATTGGGTGGGAGCTTTTTCATGTTCTGTTCCACTGAATCCAACAAAAGATCTGGCTGATTTACTCCAGTTATGGGTCAAGTCCAAGTCTCCTACACATCCCTGCTGTGCCCCTCCTCACTGGAGCTCTGAGGGGAGTGCTAACGAGCTGTGAGCCCATCAGCTCTCCGGCACCGTTGCTCCACTCAACCCACACTTCCCACATGGAAGCAGTGAGTAAACTACCACACTACTTTACTCCTTTCCTTTGCTTTAAAAGCAGTTTCACTCAAGTTGAAATGTTGAAGAGCAGCAGCTCCACAAAATGCAACGGGTAGATCAAGAAGCTGTTTAAGAGCTCCCCGGTATTTTCAATTTTTGGAGAAAGTTAATGAGCTCCTGAGCAGGCAGCAGCACAGAGGAGGGAGTTTTCAGAAAGAAAAGCTCAGTGGAAGCTCTGGCAGGCAGCAGGTCTCCTGGAGAGCTCTCCCAGGTATGGGTGCAGGAGCTGTGGCTGGCAGGTCACCAACAGTGCCACAGGGGGTTTGTGCCTTTCTCTGTCATCATGTGTGTGCAGCTGTGTGTGTGCTCAAACAGACCCACACTTCCAAAATCTCAGCCAATGTCATGGATTGTGGGTCTTCAAATGTTGTATTCTACCATTTATTTTTGCAATGAAGTGAAGATGCCAATCCAGCCAAGGTTTGCCAAGGAATTGTCACTTAAGTGGGTTCTGTGAAGGCGCAGATGAGAGAAGAGAAGGTTCTGGGGAGACCTGAGAGCATCTTCCAGTGCCTAAAGGGTTCTGAGGGAGCTGGGAAGGGACTTTGGACAATGCCATGGAGTGACAGCACAAAGGGGAATTTCTTTAAGCTGACAAGGAGTAGGTTTAGATCAGAGAGTGGGAAAAAAATCTTCCCTGTGCATGAAGGATTGCCCAGAGCAGCTGTGGCTGCCCCTGGATCCCTGGCAGTGCCCAAGGCCAGGCTGGACAGGGCTGGGAGCAGCCTGGGACAGTGGAAGGTGTCCCTGCCCATGGCAGGGGGTTGGAATGAGATGATTTTTCAGGTCCTTTCCAACCCAATCCATTCTGGGATTCTGTCACTCTTGCAGAATGCTGTGGGCACATATTTCCATTCCTGACCAACCCTAAACTTGGAAGAGCATCCAAGGCAGGCAGAGCAGGCAGAAGTTACACCAAGACACCCTGCACAGTCAGACAACCACAGCAAGCTGCTCATGATCATCTCCTTCCCTGCAAGAACCAGATGATTCCCCAAATCATTTGATTTTCAGTGCTGGCCTGGGGGGAGCTCCCAGCACCTCCCCCAGCTGGGGGCTGCACGGGGCAGACCTGATTTCCCCATCAGCACCCCCAGAGCCCATTTCCAGCTGTGGAGAGATTTGCTGGGTGGTGAAAGCACGGCAGGAGCTGCTCATTCAAAGGCAGGAATGGCATCAATAAATTCCAGCAGAACCTCTCTGCTTGCAGGGGAGCACTGCAGAGGCAGGGATGAAACCTCTGATGCTGCTGCTAATTGCAGCCTTTGCCCCATGGGAGCTGCTGTCTTTATTAATGCAATTATGATGTAGCCAAAGGCAGCAAATGCTTCTGCTGACCTTGCTGAGGGAACAGAGGCCTTCAGTCTCCACAGGAAATTGCTTCCTCCCCTGGCAAATGGCACATAACCCAGTGTGTTCCCATTCCTGCAGATTCACCATCTTGTCATTGGACCAGACAGGATGGAAATTGCTGTTTGATGCCACCTCCCTCATTCCTGCAAATCAGAGATAAAGTCCAACAGTGCTTCCTGTCTTTCAGTATAGGAA
The DNA here is from genome assembly GCF_035770615.1 of Melospiza melodia melodia. Classification (NCBI taxonomy): domain Eukaryota; kingdom Metazoa; phylum Chordata; class Aves; order Passeriformes; family Passerellidae; genus Melospiza; species Melospiza melodia. Next base: position 4,119,969 of record NC_086212.1, on the reverse strand, counting down.
AATTAACAGTAAAACTTTACATGATACTAGAAGTCACTTTTGTATTGTGAATTACAAAAATAGTAATAATAACAACCCTTAAAGAGTCCTAATTACAGACATTTCTGAGCTGTGATTTAATTGGAATTTGATGACTGAATTCAGTTAGCCTAAAGGCATTCAACGTGGAGACCTGCTCTCAAAAACACATATACATAAATTGAAATTCTATATTGTGGCAAGAAGCTGCCACTAAGAATAACAGGACTGGGGGAAAAATGTCTAAATCATTAAAGATTGAGATTTCTGACCACACACTGCAGACTTATAATCAAAGCAGGTTCCAATCTCAGAGCAACTTCCACTCCTAGTCAAAGGAGAATTTCCTAAGGTTATGATATATCCTTTGTAAATACAAGTTTGAAAGAGGATGAACAGCTGTGCTTGGATTTTAGAGGACCAAAAAATGGTTCTCCAGACATTAGTCCCAACACTTTAACCCCAGGAGCTCTAAAATTGCCCTGACTGCCACCAAGATTTGAGCTTTCCCAATAGATCAGTCACTGAAAGAAGAACATCCCACTATGGGATGCCTCAATTTGACAGCTCAAGGCAGGCAGAGAGTGGAAAATGACAACTGTTGCTCTCCACAAAAATCTGCTGAGATCTGGAGGGGCTGGATGGCTGGTCCAGTGTCAGTCAAGAAATCATCAAGACAATTATGGGATCTCCTGGTAACACTGTGCAGTAATCACACATCCTCTGAGCAGAGAGAGACACAGCTCTCCCAGGATTTTCCTGGGAAGCTGTGAGAAAGCTCAGAGAAAGAATTAAAACAATTATTATCTCAATCTCCGCACCTGGCAGGCAATCTCTGTTTGTCAAAGATGTTTACAAGAAGGAGCTGTCCCTTCTTGACCAAGAGGTGACAGAAGATTCCTAAAGGCCAATCAGGTCTTAGGTCCACCATTGCTTCTATAAGAACTGTGAATTTCTAATAATAAAGTTCCTTTTCATGCCTTCTGCTGATGGAGTCTCTGTATCACGTTTGTCTGTCCCCAATACCCCTTTGGGGATAATTGATGACCCCTTTGGTGATAATTGGTGACTCCTTTGGTGATGACTGGAGGCCCCTTTGGTGATAATTGGTGATCCTTTTGGTGATAATTAGTGACACTTTTGGTGATAATTGGTGACCCCTTTGGTGATAATTGGTGACCCCTTTGGTGATAATTGGCGATCCTTTTGGTGATAATTGGTGACTCCTTTGGTGATGACTGGAGGCCCCTTTGGTGATAATTGGTGATCCTTTTGGTGATAATTAGTGACACTTTTGGTGATAATTGGTGACCCCTTTGGTGATAACTGGAGGCCCCTTTGGTGATAACACTGGACCTGCCTCTACTGGTGGTGGCCCCAGGGCAGGCAGTATGACAACTTTGACTGGTTGTCACTCTAGAATAAAGCACAGCCTCCACCCCCAGTACTTGTCATCCTTGAACACTTCCTTCGGTTTTTTGGAGTCATCTAAAGCAAGATCTTTTCTCAAAGTACCTGGGAAAAGAGCAAAAACACCTACAAGGTCATTGTGCAAAGCAGAGGGTTGAGAATTAAGACAAACAAATGGCTGCATGCAGAGGCAGGAAAGGCAGATTGGGCAGGGTGCTTGTGCCTACCCTGAGGGCTGGGACAGTCTGGGACAAGGCCCTGGGGAGCCCTGTGTCACCAGCTGAGGGCCCAGAGAGCTGCAGACCCTCCCACAGTGAGGGAACAGCACATGGCCAGATGCTTTTAGTCAGATGACTCACCACCAAGAAGCCCGGGGGCCAGAGTTTTGAAGACATTATAATGCATTAGTCAACCTTAAAGTAAAGGCTTCTGTGGACCTCAATATCTCAAAATAATTATGCCTTGGAGACATGCCTGGGGTGGCAGAGCCACTGTGACAGCACAGGGGAACAGCTCTGCCCCTCACAGCCTCCTCCAGCCCAATCACAGACACCATTAACGAGCACAGGGGGATTTGCATGAATTTCCCCGCGCTGCTCCCAGCTCCTGATAGCTCTCCATTCTGCATGATGCTAGAGTTTAGTCTCCTACTGTTCAGCATGAAAAACTGGCATAAAAGCAGCAGCTGGTGCTCGCAGTATCTGCTCAGTCCCTAACACCACCCAGCATGTGCTAGTACTGAATATTGATGAAACTCAGATCTTATTACAACAGAGCACAATATGTTCCTTGCCTATACATTGCCTTTAAGCACAAAAAAATAGTGCTAAATTAGCATCCAGGTCAGGTCTAGTTTCAAAAAACCCATTTAAGCCAAGGTTTGGGGGAAAGCTCATGGGTTTTGCCTGGCCCTAGTGAGGATTGCTTTCTACTGCAGGATTAGAATCCAGCTGTAAATGAACCCCAAGTTAGGGGGTGTCAGGACTTCATCTCTGCTTAGGAACACACTTGGATCCAATCTGATGTCATGTGTCTGGAAGATAAAGGCAAATTAACCACTTCAAAGCAGCAAGCGCTTCCACGCACAGCCAATTTTGTTCTCTCTATAGAATCCAAAATAAAAATCCCTGTTTACCAAAAATGAGTTTTTCATCTTGCTGCATTTCAAGTTCAAAACGGGAAATGAAATGTTATATGAGCTGTATCAGTACAGAAATAGAAACACAAGTGTAAAGGATAAGACAACACTATTCCAGATACAGATATATTTTGAATAAGTTTTACTTCTGGGGATTTAGTGAACTTAGAACTGTGCATCATTGATTCATCCTTTGGTAGTGTTCCAAATTACACAAGATCCACATTATTAACTTGTGTAGTTGATAAAGTACATTATGAATTCCCACATTCACCCCCACAACGAAAGAAATTTGAAGGAACAGCAAAAGCAGTTTTAAATGCCCTGGTGGTCCTCAAGGCAGCAGAAGATTCTCTGTAAAAAGAAAAGATCTGGAAGTCATGGCAGGGGAACCTGCATGTTCTTGCCTTCCAGCAGCCACACACAGGGCTGGTTCCTGATGCTGGGGTTGATCCCAGGAGCCCTCTCCTACCTTACAGACCAGGAATGAGGTGGGAAGACACCTCAAAGAGCAGCTCTCTGCACTGGAGGAGGATCATCTTTACACAATTAAGCCATAGCTTAATTCCCTTTTCTGACGCCAAGCTTGTGCTGGAGGCCACTGATGCCAGTCCTGGATCATCCTTCCTGTTAGGAAGTCTCACTCAATGCTCTAAATAGCTGAACCTACACCCATAACTTCTCCTCCCATGAACAGTGGACAAAGAGAGCAGGTTAGTTTTATATCCTCATTCTTCTCTGACATATTTACAGCTTAGACTTTCTGCTTGACCTCATTTGCAAATTTAATAAGAGCAATCTTTATCTCATCCTTGAGATGATTAATGAAGACACTGATTGACAGCAAACCCTTTGCAGAACCCCACTTTGTGAAGTTTTCTCTTTTGATAAGAAACAACTTTCCAGCATAGCTTTCCAACCAGTTTTGCAACCACCAAATGAAAATTTTCTTCTAAATGAGGTTTCTCTATCTTGATTATCAAAAACATAATTGGAGAAAATCAAAAGCTTTATTAATGTCAATTTATATAAAATCTACTGCTTTTCTTTTGCTCTTAAAACTGAATTATACTGTCACAGGAGAAAAATCAAAATTGTTTGGAAGCCACTTGTTCTAGACAAGCCCACAGGATGCTGCTGACCTCCTCACTATGTGCTAACATTTTCATTGTTTGCTCCAATATTTTCCTGGCAGATAAAGTTAAACTGCTGATCTGTATATGGAGCTTCCTTAACCCCATTTGAATGGGAATTTATTTTTATTATCTTTGCCAGGACATATTTTTCACACTTTGCAAAACCAGCGATGAGCAGCTCCACGGTGGAGCAAATCACCCTGTGGTGATTTTCCCCAGCACCTACGTGATTCCAGAACAACAATCCACACTTTTTAATTTCTTTTTTCTTGTGTTGGCTGCCTGGTGGCAGCTGCACATTTGAGTTGAATCTGAAGCAATTCAACATCAACAGGAACGAACTGGGCTTTGCTCCTCCACAACCTTCCCTGTGCTCCAAGGACCAGCCCAACATTTCCCCAATGGCCTCTTGCATCTAACACACTGGTGCAGAGCATCTTCCTCTCTGTCCTTCCCAGTTCCCTCTCCATTTTGTGCCCTGGCCTGTTTGTTCTGCCCTCCCAAGCTCACACACTAGGCTTTTGTGCTCCTCCTTAGGAGTTTGACCCAGTTTCCCTAAGTCTGGACTGTTCCGCTTTGCATCGTGACTTAGCACTGACAAACAAAGCCTGGGAGCTGCAGAGACAAAGAACATCAGAGAGATGTGGGCCAGCACCAGCCCTGTCCAGCACACCAATTTCCCTCTGCATGCTTGTGAAAAACGCCAATCACTTTTTTTTAAAATTTTAAAAAGTTCAATAGTAATAAAATGGTTATAAAAATAGTAATACAATTAGAGTAATAATAATTTGGACAAACTGAATTAGGACAATATGAGACAATAGAGACAAAGAGTTATGGATGGTCTGGGTACCTTTTTCTGGGCAAAATAAGCCTGAAAAAGGGCACACATTAACAGAGGATTAACCCTTAAAAACAACAGCCTGTTGCATATTCATACACCACATACCTGATGCATAAATTCCATTCAAACACAGGATTCTGTCTGGTCATCGTCAACTTCTTCCTCTTAATTCTGACAGCATCTCAGGGCTGAGTGAGGCAGTAAGAACTTGATAAGAGAGCAATAAATTCTCTTTCTGTGAAAGATTCAGGTTCCTGTGGCTATCTTGGTGCAAGTCCTCTCTTTAAAAAAAGTATCCTACATAGCAGAGTTTATATTTTAACATTATGTTACAACCTAAAACTATATTTAACACATTACTTTAAAAAATTAACACAGCATAATTTTCTAACACAGCACACATAATATTCATTTTAATATTTGTGAAAAGCCAATCAGAAAATATCTACTTTTCACAATGCTGGCCCCAGGGCCGTGTGACTGCAGGAAAGCAGGCCAGAGCCTGGGGATGCAATTAGCGATGGTTTGCGCAAATGCCGGGAAGGACGGCGGTGGCTCGGGTGTTCTCAGCACAAAGAGGCTCTGCCTCACATGATGAAGGCATCACATGCCAAACTGGTGGGATTGGCAGAGGGAACTGGGAGCAGGTCACCAGGCCATCGAACTGGCAGCAGGTCTCCAGGCCATGGTCTGGGCCATGGAAATGGGAACAGGTGCCCAGGCCAAAGTCTGGGCCATGGAAATGGGAGCAGATCTCCAGGCTGTGGTCTGGGCTATGGAACTGGGAGCAGGTCTCCAGGCCATGGAACTGAGCTGTGGAACTGGGAGCAGGTCTCCAGGCCAAGGAACTGAGAGCAGGTCTGCAGGCCATGGTCTGGGCCATGGAAATGGGAGCAGATCCCCAGGCCATGGAACTGGGAGAAATTCTCCAGGCCATGGAAATGGGAGCAGGTCTCCAGGCCATGGAACTGGGAGCAAGTCCCCAGGCCATGGAACTGGGCTGTGGAACTGGGAGCAGGTTTCCAGCCATGGTCTAGGCTATGGAACTGGGAACAGGTTTCTAGGCCATGGAACTGGGAGCAGGTCCCCAGGCCATGGAACTGGGAGCAGGCCTTCAGGCCATGGAATGGGCTGTGGAACTGGGAGCAGGTCTCTAGGCCATGGAACTGTGAACAGGTCTCCAGACTGTGGAACTGGGAGCAGGCCTTCAGGCCATGGAATGGGCTGTGGAACTGGGAGCAGGTCTCCAGGCCATAGAACTGGGAGCAAGTCTCCAGGCCATGGAACTGGGAGCAGCAAGAAGCACAGGGCAGGGAGCTGGTGTGACCTCCTTCCATCACAGGGCACAAGGAGGATGTGGAGCTGCTGGAGAGAGCCCAGAGGAGGCAGCAGGATCACCAGAGGGATGGAGCAGCTCTGCTGGGAGAGTTGGTATTGGTGAAATCTCACCCGATTGGCAGGAGGAATGATGAGGGGGACTCCATGATGTCAGAAACTAATTACTTTATTATTGTATATTATTCTATACTATATTACACTACATCTCAACTGGGACTGCCCAAGCACTCAACTGCCCAGAATCCTGTGACTGCCTGCTGACCCACAGTCTGCACACACCTGGCCCTGACAGGCCAAGGAAACAAAGCACCATCACTGTGGGTAAACAATCTCCACATTGCATTCTGCTTTGGCTCAACACAGGAGCAGCAAATGAGATAAGGATTGTTTTAATCATTCTCTTCTCTGCTTCTCTCACTGCTTCGTTCAGGGAATGTGAGTCCCACAGGTTGGGGCTGTTCAGCCTGGAAAAGAGAAGGATCTGGGTGATCTAATTCCAGCCTTGCAGTAACTGAAGGGAGTCTAGAAAACGATGGAGAGAGAGTTTTTAAAGGGCCTGGAGTGACAGGACAAAGGGGAATGGGTTCAAACTTACAGAGAGGAGATTTAGGTGGGATATTAGGAAGAAATTGCTAACAGGGATGCACTGGCACAGGTTTCCAGAGAAGTTGTGGCTGCCCCATTCCTAGAAGAGTTGAAGGCCAGGCTGGACAGGGCTTGATCTAGTGAAAAGTGTCCCTGCCCATGGCAGGGGGTTGGAACAAGACAATCTTAAAACCCTTCCAACCCAAACCAATCCATGATTCTGTGATGAGTCATTCCCCCATGACCTCCTGCTGCCCTCACTGAGAGCAAAGGAGCAATAAGGAGCCAGGGGGACTACAGACTAGCAGCCCCACAGAAAAAAATCCCATTTGGGAGCTCTACTTGATGTCAAGATTTGAAAAGGCCCATGGTGAGGAATCTAGGAATTCTTTACAGGCAAATTTTATCCAGCTGTGGGGGAATGCTGAGGAGGGGCTGCAGAGATGCTTGTCTAGAGGGCAGAGCAGCATCAGGGAAGGAATGCACTTGGAGACACCTGAAGAGTGAAAACAACAGCTTTGGAGCTTTGGTGCTGTAGACAACAGCTTTTGCTGTGGCAGGGAAGGGGAGCTGCAGGGGTGCAGGTAGAGGGGAGATGATCCTAGAAAATTTGCTGAAACAAGATTCTCAGGAAGCTTTAACCAAGCTGAGTGGGGCAGGACTGCATTTGCTGAGGGAAGAACATGACAACACCAGAGGTGAAGTCACATTCCCAATTTTCTGATATATCTGGGTTTACTGGACACCTAGTCATGGTGTTCTTTTCCATCTCAATGAAAAAAAAGTCTTGGTGAGGAGAAGAAAACAGGATTCACAACATTGCCCAGGTTGGCATTTCTCTGGAAGTTCATTAAGAGAAATAATTAGAGTTGTCTTGAGGTACCTCCAAACCTGCAGTAAGCTGGAGAAACCCCAGACCCACTGTGGCTGTGGAAGTTTTTAATTCTTCCCCCTGCAGTGAGGCAGAAACACTGGATTCCTAGCTAAGCTGACAGGCACACACAGCACCCCTGGACCAGAAGGGTTGAATTATAGAAAGATTAGACAGAAATTCTGTAAAATTCAGAAGTAACTTCAACATCAGGACCCTGAGGGAAATGTGAGTCTGAGGAAGCAACAGGGAGCTGACCTGAATGATAATCACAGTATTGGCAGCAGATCAAGGAGGGAAGGGCACAGGGAAGAGGCTGAGGACTCTGCCACATGGGGATTGGGCTGATGGCTCTGACTCCAGAGGACACTGAAGAGCCAGGCTGAGATTTTTGTGTGGACAGAGGAAACACAAGTGGAGTGACCACAGATAGAATTCATCTGTACAAAATCAGGAGCTGAGCATTTCTTAGAACCACAGAAGGGTTTGGGTTGGAAGGGATGAAAAGTTCACCTCATTCCACTCCCTGCCATGGACAGGGACACCTTCCCTACCCAAAGCCCACCCACCGTGACCCCCTTTGCAGCAGGTAACAATTCCTGTAGCCTTAGAGCAGAGGTGCATTATATCACAAAACAGTTCATTAAGGAAAGACTGGGGGAAGATCACCCCTGAGTGACTGGGTGAGATAAATTAATCACATTTGTTGGTGAAAAATACAACTGATCATCATTTTTACTGCTGTAGAAGCACAGCTTAAAATAACTGTGTGAACAGTAATGAAGGGCCCTGCCAATCAACAGGAGCAAGAGAAAAACCCCAAACTAAGATTATTTTTCTTTTGGCACATTACAGGAGTAGGTTCCAACTTGTGTTTTACTTGTTAGCTGGCCAGCTTCCTCCTCAGAATAAAAACAAACAGAAAAAGGCAAATTCAGCTGACTGAATTAATTGCACAGTGCCACCCCATTGCCTCTGGCAGTCACCCACAGCTCCCCTGGGCTACAGAGACACCAACATCACTTGGTGAGAGCACAGAGCTCTGCCCATCATCAATCTACACCCAGGAGGGACAATTCCCACCCCATCCCCACGGTGGGAACATGGACAAAACCCTGGAGCTGCCACAAAGGGAGGTTTAAGGAGCCAGGAGGGCTGGCAGGGACTCAGCTGCTGCTGGAAGCAGCCAGGGCACTGAAAGGGGGAATCTCTGTATTCATGGGCATCTCAGGGCACCCTTGGCTCACAGTGTGTTTGGGCAGCAAGCACACAGCACTGGGAATTGCTGCCTAAATTATTCAGCCTCTCTCCATCCAGCATTTACTGTTACTGAAGCACTCGGAGGGGAAATCTTCCCTGGACTTCAGAGGACTCCAGATCAAACCCCAGTAATGCTTTTATTTCCAGATGGAGAGGCTCTGAAATTAAAGAATAAAAACACAGGCTGACATGAAATTCCTGGATCTTTTCATATTTGCCACAGCACCTTTTTTTTTTTTTCTTAATTGGAATAACCCGGATGTTTGCTTGAAAAGAAAACAGAATCCCTGTGGCAAATATTTGTCCATTCCTTCACTTTCTTGCAGTTTCTCTGCAAAATACCAAATCTAGGCACTGTCCACATTTTCCATGGCACTGATCAAAGGTATCATTATTAACAAGGAGCATTACTGGACAGGGCATGTTCAAAAAAAATCATTTTCCCCTAACAAGACTTTCAGATCAGCAGCTCAGAGTTGAAAAAGACCCAAAAATCTGCTGGATGTATAAAGTGAGTGGAGGAAAAAGGATCTGAAAGGGCTGTGGGACAGAAATCCCACAGTGTAAGTACAGACCCTGGAACCCAGCAGTGCCATCACCAAAAAAAGCTTTGTACCAAGTTAAGAAAAGCCCAGAACTGTGGTATTTTCTGAGACTCCCATTGAAGGGAGGAATTATGGATCTGACTCCATGTTCTTAGAAGGCTAATTTATTATTATATTATATTATATTATATTATATTATATTATATTATATTATATTATATTATATTATATTATATTATATCTATACTAAAGAATACAGAAAGGAGATGGACAGAAGGCTAAAAGATAATAAAAGATAAAAGATAACAATGAAAAAAGATAAATTTAAAAAAAGATAATAATGAAAACTTGTGATTCTCGCCAGAGACCTGACACAGCCTGACCATGATTGGTCATTAAGTAAACACAATTCACGTGTTGGGTAAACAATCTCCAACTACATTCCAAAGCTGCAAAACACAGGAGAAGCAAATGAGATAAATATTGTTTTCCTTTTCTCTGAGGCTTCTCAGCTTCCCAGGAGAAAAACCCTGGGCAAAGGGATTTTTCCAGACAATGTGACAGTGACACAGGACTGCAACAGAGCCATGGGCTGCAGCACAGAGGGGTGACAGGAGCTGTGACACAGGCTGGCACTGGGGACTGCAAACACCTCAGTAATGGACAGATAAGGAAATGCAGCACCAGAGCTGGGCAGGGTTGGGTTTAGGAGCAGCAGAATCAGCAACTAATGCATGAAAAGTGCATGGGATAAATTTAGACCATGAAGGAAGCAGCAGTGCTCTAAAATAATCAGAGAGGGAGCAGAGGTGTAAAGGTGTGTCAGCAAACAAAGAACTGGCCTGGGGCAAGGAATCCAAAATCACCACTGAGAACTTCACATCCTTAGCAAAGGATTCAGGCACTGGCAAATTGCTGTAACATCCCTCACATCTCCCAGAATGAAAGCACCAAGGAGTTCATTCCCCAGCCAGGAGAACAAGGCAGAGATGAGCATAAACCCCTCCCCACAAAAAAAGAGTAAAATCCAAGTGCATGCAGAAATACTTTAATTGTTTTACTGTAAAAACTTATCTAATTAAACCACTGAGATATTGAACATACCAGTAATATGTGAGGCTTTCTTCACATGTTAAATGTGCTTCTTTTCACCTGCAGTGACAGGAGAAATGGCTTTAACCTGACAGAGATATTGGGATGAAATTCTTCCCTGTGAGGGTGGGCAGGCTCTGGCACAGGGTGCCCAGAGCAGCTGTGGCTGCCCCTGGATCCCTGGCATTGCCCAAGGCCAGGCTGGACAGGGCTGGGAGCAGCCTGGGACAGTGGAAGGTGTCCCTGCCATGGCAGGGGGTGGGATGGGATGATCTGAAAGGTCCCTTCCCAACCCAAAACCCTCTGTGATGCTGTGAAAAGCAGAATATTAGCAGCATTAATTTCTGAGTGAAAAATGACTCAGTACAAGGTGCCATCTGTGAATTGTTTTGTGAGATTTGGGGACTCCTTTCTCTGTGATTGGGCTCTTGGGGAAGGAAAGCAGCTGATGTTACTCACTCCCCATTTTTCTCCCTGAAGAGACTTTGCAAACAAAACCCTCCGTTTCTTACAAAGCCACAAATTCATTTTCTGTTATAGCCAGAAGCTGCAGTCGTGTCTGAGTGACAGTGTCCCCTATCCCACAGCACCATCTCGTGGGAGACTGCAGCTTGGAAAAACCCACCAGCAAAACCACCAGCCTGGAGTAAATCCACTTCCAAGGATGCCACTGCTCTTCCCTCAGCTCCAAATCTCTGCACAGCAGGACAAACACTGCATCTTCGCAGGGCTTGCAGTGTTTCCCCTAAAAAGGGACAGGGAAGCACCTCCATGGCACAGCCTCACCCTGAGTTTATCTTTCCAGGACCAGAAGTGCACAAATGCACCTGGATCTTATCAAAGAAATCCAGGTATTTTCAAAGGAATCCATGTCTCTTCAAAGAAATCCAGGTCTTTTCAAAGAAATCCAGGTCTTTTCTCCCAGGTAACAAACATCAGGACAGGAGGGAACAACCTCAAGTACAACCAGTGGGATTTCGATTGGACATTACAAAATTGGATATTGGATATTCCACTATGAAATTGGAAATTGGATATTACAAAAAATGTCTTCACGGAAAGGGCTGCCAGGCATTGGAAGAGCTGCCCAGGGCAGTGATGGAATCATCAGCCCTGGAAATGGTTTTTAAAAGGTGTAGATGTGGTGCTTAGGGATGGGGTTTATTGGTGGCTTTGGCAGTGCTGTGTTAATGGTTGGAACTTAACCTTAAAAGGCTTTTCCAAACTGAATTATTGAACTATTGAATCACATGAATTATTATGGAGTTATTGAATTCTTTGAACTATTTAGCCCATCTGTGAAGTGCCCTATTGCAACTCCACCCTTCACAGAAGACCCTGCAGTGCTGCTTGCTCAGGTCTCACAACAGGATCAGTGAGAGAAGAATCCAAAAGAATCCCCAAAGCCAAAAAATAATTTCATAAAATCTCTCCTTGGCTGGTCTGGGTGACCTTTCAGTGGATGCAAGACATGTGCCTGTAGGATATGCAAGAGAAGCTTAGAACAGAGAAAGTTTTCATCATCTCAAGAACAGGTTTGTATTTGTGGCTCCATCTTTTGGAGGCCATGACTGAACTGGAGCAGCTATTACTGGGATGATTTTTCCAATATTTACAAGATTTGCCATGGCTGCACTGCTGGGTGTCAGGGAAGAGGGGTCCAGACCTGGATATGGGGGAGGCTCCTGCCCAGAGAATGTGCCAGGCTTAGACTCAGAGCCTGTTCTTCCTCCTGAGGTTTCCACATTGGTACCATGTTAAAAACCATTGTTTAATGAAATTTTTCTTATTTTCTACGTGGAAAAAAGCATGATTTCCATCTCAGCTGTGGATTTACATGATACTGGGGAAAAATAGAGAAGAAAGAGTAGTCCAGGACATCAGCTGAGTCCCACCATGGGCCATGGAGACACCCAACACCTTCCACCTGCTAGAAAAGCATCACCCAAGCCTGTTTCAGCAGCACTGCTTGCCCTGATGGGCCTCCACACAGATATCCCATAAAAACATCTTCTGCTGCATCTTTAATCAAATTATCACCCTTTTCAGAAACTCTCACCCTTCTTAGCTGCAGTGAGAACAGTGGGAGTAGCAAACAGCTGTTCTCTGCTGCAAACATTTGACATAAAGCACATCAAATTAGCAGCTAATGCCTCTTCCCCCCACACCCCCAGCGCTGGGATCCCTTTGGGAGCAGCAGCCTGCACACAAAGGCAGGAGCCCCAGATGTCTGGCTACACCTCCCACCTCCATACCCAAAAGTAGAATTCAACCTCCAGCTTGGAGCTGTAGGAGCTCCCAGTTCCTCCAGACCCCAGCCCCGGAGGGTTATTGATGTTCTCCATTTATTTTGGTTTTTTGTTCTCCATTTATTTTTCTCCATATTTTGTTTTTGTTTTTTGTTCTCCATTTATTATGTTTTTTTCCACCAGCACGTGGAAATGTGGTGTGTCAGACAGCCAGGAAGCTCCATCCTCCCCTTCTGCACTAGATGCTCTTTGCTCTGCAAAGATGTTGAGATGTTTAGGGAGGCAACGAGGCTGGAGAAGGGCTGGGAACACAAACCTTGTGAGGAAGCCCTGAGGGAGCTGGGGGTGCTCAGCCTGGAGAAAAGGAGACTCAGGGCTGCCCCCATCACTCTCACAGCTCCTGAAAGGTGCCTGTGCTCAGCTGGGGCTGGGCTCTGTCTGCAGCAGCACTGACACAGCCAGAGCACACAGCCTCAGGCTGCACCAAGGGAAACACAGGCTGGAGATTGGGAAAAAGCTTTTACAGACAGGGTGATAAAGTTCTGGAATGGCTGCCCAGGGAGGTGGTGGAGTCCCCATCCCTGGGTGTGTTTAACAAAGCCTGGATGTGGCACTGGGGGCCGGGGTTTGGGTGAGGGGTTGGGGCTGGGTTGGACTCGATGGTCTTGGAGGTCCCTTCCAACCTGGTCATTCTGGGAATTCTGTGAGTCCACTTAGCAGGGCAGAGCCCAGGGTTCACCCCACAGCTTCCTCCATCCCCTGAAGGAGCCAGCCCGTGCAGGGAAGTTTGTTTAGTTCATGTTTTGCACAGATTTTTGTCTCACCACGAGCATTTTGTGCTCTCTCCACCCAGGAAAGGCTGAGCTGCCTGCACAGGGAGTCAGCTGCGAGCTGAAACCTCCCAAAACATTCCAAGGGTCCACTCCCATGGGCTTTCTCCAACACTTATTAACCCATTTATTTATCACACCATCAGCCCATCAGCTCCCCAGTGCTTCCACCCCTCAAACTCACTGAAATCAAGCCTGGCTGATGCTTTGTTTTTCAGAGAAGTGGATAAGAGGCAAAGATGGAAAGGATTTTGTTGCAGACATATTTTATGAAAAATCCTCTTGCCAGGATCTTTTCTCCTGAGAAGGTGAGAAGCTTCAGCTTCTCCACGTTTTTTGAATGTGATCTGAAGAATTGTTTACCCAGCATGGGAAATTGTTTTTATTTGGTGACCAATGACAGCCACCTGTGTCGAGGCTGCGAGCAGTCACAAGATTTTATTATCATTCTTTTTCTTTCCTTGCTCCCTTCTGATGAATCCTTTCTTTTAGTACAGTTTTAATATATCATTTTCTTTTAATATATTTCATAAAATAATAAATCAGCCTTCTGAAACATGGAGTCAAGATTCTCATCTCTTCCCTCATCCTGGGATCCCTGCAAACACCACCACAGGATTTCTGTTGGCATCCAGATCTTTGGGAATTAAAGCCCAGCATGGAAAACTTCAGTCACATTTCAAATTCTGCTGTGACCAGATGGAGGCTGAAGTTCCTCCCTAAAGTGCAGGACCTGCTTGGAGCAGGAGATCAGAAACCAAACCCTCTAAATCAGAGCACAAACTCTCAGCAATTAAACTGAAAAGGGTTTTCCATTAATGAGCAGTAATTAGGGCTGCTGCCCAAAGCCAAACAATTCCAAGCCCATCTGGGGGTGGTGGCTGTGCCCTTGTGCCCTGGCCAGCTCATTACAGGGGATTCATTTGCCACCTTCAGGGCAGGCAGCACTGCAGGCACCTTCCCTTGGACTGTCCCTGTCACCAGCACCAAGGTGGCCTTCCCCACACTGCACAGAGCAGGGGACAGCAACAGAGCTGAGACAGGCAACACAGGGATTAAGCTGTAAAAAAAAAAATGAGAATCCACCTTATTTTTATACCTTATTGTTATACCTTATACTGAGAATTCTCTACCTTATTCTTATATCTTATCTGAGAATTTTGATCCCTTATACTGAGAATCTACCTTACATTAACTACTTGTTTCTATTCAACATGGATCTGCCCCACTGCTTAAAAGTTGCCTTGGCTTTGCTGGTTTCACATGGTCTGAAGGCCCTACAGTGAATAAAACTTGTAAAAATCCCATTTTGCTCAAGCTCTCAAGAAAAAGCGAAGCCAGTGTGAGTTTTATTTCTGGAGAGGCACTCATCCCAAGAAATCCCAGCTCTCCTGGTTACCAGGGACCTGCCACAAAGCTGCTGAGCTTGGCTGAGAGGAGCTGAGAGCACAGGCCAAAGAGCTGCAGCCACATTTCCAGTACTGCTCCTACAGAGGTCACAACTCAAAAATTGCCAGAGACAGAGCCTTCCTCATGCTCCAAATGCAAGCACTTTGGGACACAGACTGACCAAAACTTGAATTCAGGAGACTTTTCTAAGTGTGCCATTCGTTTTTGGCTGGACTAAATCCCCTTGAACTCTGGGGGTTTGGTCTCTGCACTGGCTCTCCTCTGGATTTTGCTGTCTGAGCTCTGCTAATTAGAAACAATCTTCAAACAACACATGAAACAGATGTGAAAGATGAGGAGGACATGGTACATCCAGGGCACAGGGAATGGAGCAGTGCAAGGTCCCATCACTTGGTTGAAGAGACCTCCTTGCCACATTTAAATTTACAACTTATTTTAACTTTTCTGACTTGTTTTTCACATCCAGCCAGTCTCCTCCATCACATATGGACACCCTCACTCCTCTTCCTTGCAGGAAGTTTGTCACTGTAATATTTTCTGGAAAAATCCCCTTGCCCAGGATTTCTCTCCTGGGAAGCTGAGAAACCTCAGAGAAAAGGAAAACAATATAATCTGATTTGCTTCTCCTGTGTTTGCTGCTTTGGAATGTGGTTGGAGATTGTTTATCCAACATGTGAATTGTTTTGACTTAATGGCAAATCACAGCCAGCTGTGTGAGGGCTCTGGAAGGAGTCACAAGTTTTCAATATTATCTTTTAGCCTTCTGTCTGCATCCTGTCTCTATTCTTTAGTTTTGGTATAGCATTCTTTAATATAATATAGATCATAAAATAATAAATTAGCCTTCTAAGAACATGGAGTCAGATTCATCATTCCTCCCAACAATGGGGGACCCCAAAAATACCACAGAAGTTGCTGGCCCAGCCCTCAGTCCCAGCCCTTTTCCCTTCCCACAAGGTGACAGAAAGTTTCTTTTCTGAGCCTGAAAAAAAGGTTTCTTTTCTCAGCACAAAGAGCTTCACCCATGGCGGTGTGAGAACCATTCACTGCTTCTTCCAAGCCTTTCCAGTTTGCACCCAGATTTTCCCTAGAGGAAGGTCTGGCTGATCAAGATCTCTGATCATCCAAATGAGCTCCAGGATGAGCTGCCCAAGGATGTTCATCCCTGGACTCACCAAACAGGGGAGAAGCAGCACAGCAAGCACAGGAATTTCCCCCTATCTCCTAGTAGGGGAAATGCTCCTCGCAACACAGCTCTTCCCTAGGGCTTCCCACTGGAATAGCACTGGCCCACAGCTGGGTCAGGGCTGGAAACTGCCCTTGGCAGCTGCAAACGATTCCTTTGTGTGGAAATGTGCCTGTTCACAAACAGCAAAGCCATTGCAACGCTCCCTGCCTGTTGGAGAGCAGCCCAGGTGGATAAAGGCTGCAGAGGAATTCCCTCACAGCATCACCCCGAGCAGTCAGGAGAGAGAAAACAGCCCAGAAAGTGCCATGGGCAAGGCCTGAGAGGAGGAGCCGGGATTTGCACTTAAAGAGAGCTCCAGAACTTCATGTGGAGGTGGCAGTGGGGTCCCAGGTGGGATCTGGGGGAGCTCAGGCTGATCAGGGGTAGCTGGTCAGGCAATGACCCTGCTTGGATGAGTTGAGCCCCCATAATGGTCAGTGCAGCTGGCAGAGAAAGCCAAATTACCTCGGGAATCCCAGCAAAGATTAAATATGAGTGGGTTATTTCCTCTCCTTTGTGATCACTTGCTGTCTCTATCCAATTGGTAAATGTTGACAGTTTGTTTTGAAAGCTACAAAGTGCAGCTCTTGCTTTTCTTTAGGAGATCTCTCCTCGGAACAGCTCTGATGGTTTCAGGAACTCTCTTCCTTATCACTGCTCGAGTCCTGCCCTGGGTTTCTGATTACAAAGTCTTTTCTGAAGGGTGAGTGCAAGGGTAGCTGGGGTCAGAGCTCCTGGGCACTGCTGGAGCTGCAGAATACTGCAATGGCTTCACAATATTGCTAAAACTTCAGGCTTTGATTGTTTGCTTCTTTCATTTCTGACAGATACATTATTTAAATGCTTGTTATGCATTCTGAAGACTTCTCAAAAGCCAATTTGGGGTCAGTACATTAATGAAAGAGTCCAGCCTTGAAAATTCTCACACAGCAGGAGGTTGTAATTTCTCAGTGGCCAGGTTAACAACAGGAAAGAGTTTATTTAGGTTTCTCTTTATGTATTCTCCAGCTTTTGGTTGAGTTGCTGTCCTTCCTCCCTAGCTTGGAGCCCTGACTGAATATCCTCAGGTGTCTCTGGTGGCTGTAGGGAAGATGGACGCCTGTGCTCTCAGCTCTGACTTGGTTTTACATTTCTAGTCTTGTTAAAATGTTCTGTTGGGTATCCAGGAAAAAAAAATAAATTAATATTTTGTATCCCTTCACTATGAGCCCACTCTTTGCCATGTTAATGTTCCTTGCACAAACCCACCAGTGTGGCGGGAGCCAAGGGAAGGCTTTTTGCCCTGCTAAAATGTTGCTGGTAGTGCCTAAAACAGGTTGGAGTGCTCTGGGCAGGGCTGGAGCACAGCTGCATTCTCCAGGGGAAAGGCACAAAAGCCCTGGAGATATCCAGCACAGGGATACAAAATTCAAATTAAACACTGGATATAAACTGAAGGAACTTTGTATCACTTTTATATATGAAGGCAAACATAGTAACATACATATGGATAACGATTTATAACCGTACTTCTACTACGCTGCGGTGTCTGCAGAGTGTTCAAAACTCTTTTCACCCTTTTTTTTCCTTTTTTTTTTTTTCATTTTTTCCCCCCATTCCCGACAGCAGCGCTAAGGCGGCTGCGCTACTCCCTGTGACCACCAGGTGGCGACGCAGCCCCGCAGCTCCCGCCAGCAGAAATGGGGCAGAAAACGCAAATTTGGAGTTTTTTGCACAACTCTGTTGATAAAGGCCTCGGTTTGCTTTGGGCTTTTGGGTAGGAGAAGATCACGAGTGACAGGACCCACCTGGCCCATGGCCATTGTCCCTGTCCCAAACAGGAGTCACTGACAGCTGGGCTGGGGGAGCTCTCAGCGTTTCTGGGGCCACTCTGCTGTCCTAAATTACCACAGGCATTCCTGGACCACGGCAGGCACCTCCAGCCTGGGAAAGCCATCTCCTCCAGCCTGGGAGAGCGACCTTCAACCTGGGAAGAGCCATCTCCTCCAGCCTGGGAGAGCCATGTCCAATCTGGGAGAGCCATCACCTCCAGCCTGGGAGAGCCATGTCCAGCCTGGGAAGAGCCATCTCCAACCAGGGAAGAGCCACCTCCAGCCTAGGAGAAGCATGTCCAGCCCAGGAAAGCCATCTCCTCCAACCTGGGAGAGCCATCACCTCCAACCTAGGAGAGCCACATCCAGCCCAGGAAAGCCATCTCCTCCAGCCTGGGAGAGCCACATCCAGCCCAGGAGAGCCATCATCTCCAGCTTGGGAAGAGCCATGTCCAGCTTGGGAAGAGGCATGTCCAGCCTGGGAAGAGCCATGTCCAGCCCAGGAGAGTCATCTCCTCCATCCTGGGAGAGCCATCATCTCCAGCCCAGGAGAGCCAGGCAGCCCTGGCAAGGTCCTGCCAGTGTGGCACCTCCCTGTCCCACACCAGTGGGATGTGCTGAGGGCTGTGCTGCGTTCCTGGAGCAGGATTCTGCTCAGGAACATCCCCACCCTGCCACGCTGGTGTTGGGGACAGCCAGCCTGGGTGTCCTGCACTGCTGTCCCTGCAGAGCCACATTGCCCAGGGTGGGGGAAGGCAAGGGGAGGGCAGCGTGGAGCTCAGTGTGGTGATCTTGTACCCCAAAAGCAAGAGCTCCCCACTTCCTCCCCAAAGCAGGTCCCAGGAGCACTGAGCAGCAGCAACACGGCCCAGAGGGGAGGGCAGGGCAGGCTGGGGGGCTCAGTGGGGCTCTGGGGCTTGCTCTGAGGGCTGGGTGGGGAAGCTGTGATGACAGGAGAGTGTGAGCTGCAAAGCACTGGGGGCTGGGACTGGCTCAGACGCAGGCTGTGGCAGAGCAGTGGGTGCTGATCCTGGCTGGCCCAGGACTGGGTGAGCTCAGGGCCAGGGCAGGAGAGCCCAGAGTGTCTCTTGTTTGGTTTTTTTCCCTACACCTGCAGGTTTTTAATCCTTCCCTGCCAGTCAAGGAGAAGCCTGTGCTGTGCCATGGAAACTGGGTGCTGCCCTTATCCCAGGGAGCCCTCAGCATTTGGGAGGGCTGTTCTGACTCCCCCAATCCCTGTGACCATTCCTGGGCCCAGGGCCTCCATCTCCAAAGGCCAGCAGCCATTTCAGAGGGCAATGCCATCGTGCTCTGCTGTTGGGTTGGCACAGCTGTCCCTCCACAGGCTGCTGCTGAGCCCAGAGGTGTCACAGGCATCTTTTATGGAAAATCCTTTCCTTAGGATTTTTCCTCCTGAGAAACTGAGAGGCCTCAGGAACAAAATGTAAACATTGATTATCTGCTGCTGTGGAATGCAGCAGGTGCATCTGTGATTGGCCCATGTTGGATGTTTCTAATTAATGGCCAATCACAGTCAGCTGGCTTGGACACAGAGCCGAGCCACAAACCTTTGTTATTATTCCTTCCTATTCTATCTAAGAATAGAATAGGAAGGAATAGATTCATCAGCCTTCTGATGAAATCCTTTCTTCTATTCTTTTAGTATAGTTTTAATGTAATATATATCATAAAATAATAAATCAAGCCTTCTGAAACACGGAGTCAGATCCTCATCTCCTCCTCCCTCAACCTGGAACCCCTGTGAACACGGGCACACGGAGGTGTTGGGTGTCTGGTGCTTCCTCCTGCCCCCTGTGGAATCCAACTGTAGGGCAGAGGAGCAGTGCTCCCCACCCTGGAGGATTGAACCAGGGTCTGGGATGCAGCTCAGGATCTGTGGAGGGTCCAGCTGGTGCAGGTGGGACTGGCTGGAGCCTCTGGAGCTGCTCTCTGCACCAGAGCCCTCACCTGACAGGGGACAGCAGAGCCTCAGCCTGAGCACCTTCCCAGAACTCCTCTCCCTTGCCTGGCCAGAGGTTTTTGCTGGTGTCTCTCAGGCAGCAGCAGCGAATTTGGGAGAAATCAGCCTCATTTCTGCTGGGGAAGGTAGGAATGCAAGGCAGCCCCGTTGCTATGGCTGCTGCAGACCATCCTGATGCAGCATCATGTTCAGCAGCTCTGCAAGCAGATGTGCCACAGCTGGAGAGCAAAGTGATTTCCCCAGGTGTGAGCAAGGCATGGGAGGCCACACAGAGTGCCCTGGGGTGCCACACAGAGTGCCCTGGGGTGTTTGGCTTCGTGTCCCTGCTCAGGGCCCTCCCTGGCAGCAAAATCCCCTCAGTGGGAGCAGCACTGGGGAGGGGGAGCACAGTAAACAGCAAACAATGCGTGTAGGTGTTTAAAAATGATCCACCTGGGATATTTGTCATTCCAACAGTGTGTCAGTGTCTATATAAAGTGCTGGAGAGCAGGTGCAAATGCTGTTTGAACAAGGGGGATGCTGAATGGTGCCTGAGCATAACAACCATTTCTACAGCTTTTTTCCCTAAGAAACTGCAGAATCATCAGCTCAAGGGAGGGGGGTTTGGCTTTGCTCACCACAGCTTGGGCCAGGTCCATCCGCACCTTGGGGACTGAGGGCTCAGGCCCTGCCTCCTGCCACTCCTCAGGCCCTGCTGCACTTTGCTACAGGGTTGAGCACCCTCAGCTGTGATGCACCTGACAGCCTCACCCATCACAGGGCTGGAGAGAAGCCAGCACTGCCTCTGGGAGCCAGGGAAGGAGCAGGGAGTGTGCAGAGCCTGGTCCAGAAGGGTGCTCACGTGTCAACACCTTCACTGGTTCCTGCTTCTCCCCTGGGCCCTGCCCTTTGCACTGGGGACGGAGGTTTGGGGTGATCCCCCGAGCCCCTGGGGTGCTCCTGCCCTTGTGCACAGCAAGGGTGGCTCTGGAGGTGACAGCTGGGGTCTATCTGCAGGGTTGTCCCTGTGCCAGGAGCCAGCACAGGCTGACTTTGCCTCTGGTGCCTCTGGTGCCCTCTCCTGTGTCCCCTTGCAGGCCCTGCTGAGGCTCAGGAGGGGCTGGGTGGGCAGCAGAGCCCTGCTCAGCCCAGCACGGTGCTGGTGAGAGCTCTCCCCTGCTCTGCTCAGGGCTGTGCTGGATCCTGGCTCAGTTGGCTGCCAGCCAGACCTCCCGAGGGCCCAGGGGGCTGCTTAAGCTCATTGCTTTCCTTTCAGAGGCTTCAGAAAGCCGCCTGCCCACATTTAATTCAAATTTATTGAATAATTCCCCTGGGAACAACTAGTTCAGGAGCAGCCACTACAGCAGACCATCGGTGAGATCAGTTGGCACAGCTCTGGCCGTGGAGGGCTCTGTGCTCTCCAGCACAGCTCCGTGGCAGTGCCAGGGTGATGGAGGTGAGCACAGGGCAAGGCACCTGGCTTGGCTCAGCTCTAAACCTGGCTGCCTGCACTGCCTCCAGCCCCAGGGGATGTTCTGAGCTCTGTTCACATCCCTCCCACTTCCACCCCAAACCTGCTCCTGCCTTGGACAGCAGTCCCAGAAGGGGCTCAGCCCTCAGCTGCCTCCAAAGCCTCCAAAGAGGGGTGAGACACAACCTGCCTGTGGGGATGCACGGGTACCACGGGAGGCACATCCTGCTCTGATGGCATTCACATCCTCTTTGGGCTGGCCAGATTTACAGCCAGGTTCACATCCATCTTGAGGCCACCAGGGATTTGCTCTGCTGGACGTGGGGGAAGCAGAAGCCACCCCTGTAGCCCTCTCCTCATTGCCAAAACGTGGCCACACAAACCCAGTCAATAATCCAACCCAACAATCTGAGAGCACCTGGACAGGAGTGGGGACAAGCCAGGGCCAGGCTGGGAGGGCAGGGATGAGAGCCTGGCTCCAGCAGGGGGGCTGTGAGTGATGAGACCTGACAGAGGTGGGCTTCCCTAAGGGAGGCTGAGCTCTGGGAAAGCCTTTCTACCCTGTGCTCAGCCCCAGGCAGAGTTTGGGGCATGTCCTGTCCCTCCTCATGGCACCCTGGGGGCTGTTCCCAAGGACCAGGGGCTGTTCCCAACATCCTGGGGCTGTTCCCAAGGACCAGGGGCTGTTCCAAACATCCTGGGGACTGTTCCAAACATCCTGGGGCTGTTCCCAAGGACCAGGGGCTGTTCCAAACATCCTGGGGACTGTTCCAAACATCCTGGGGCTGTTCCAAGGACCAGGGGCTGTTCCCAAGGGCCAGGGGCTGTTCAAACATCCTGGGGGCTGTTCCCAAGGCTGTTCCCAACATCCTGGGGGCTCTTCCCAACATCCTGGGGACTGTTCCCAAGGTCCTGGGGGCTGTTCCCAAGGACCAGGGGCTATTCCAAACATCTTGGTGGTTGTTCCCAACATCCTTGGGGGCTGTTCCCAAGGACCAGAGGCTGTTCTCAACATCCTGGGGGTTGTTCCCAAAATCCTGGGGGCTCTTCCCAAGGTCCAGGGGTGGTTCCCAAGGACCAGGTGCTGTTCCAAACATCCTAGGGGCTGTTCCCAAGGACCAGGTTCTCTTCCCAGCATCCTGGGGGTTGTTCCCAACATCCTGGGGGCTCTTCCCAACATCCTGGGGGCTGTTCCCAAGGACCAGGTTCCCTTCCCAACATCCTGGGGGCTGTTCCCAAGGTCCGGGGGCTGTTCCCAACATCCTGGGGGCCGTTCCCAAGGTCCAGGGGCTGTTCCCAAGGACCAGGCTGCCGACATGCTGCCCTCATCCCTCTCCGCCCTGCAGCTCTGTGGCTCCCCGAGGGCAGCCCACCGTGTGCCGGCGTTACGCAATTAGCACTGCCGGGAGCAGGACTAATGATGATCGCTAATGAGCACAGGCAGCACGGCTCGGTCAGCGCCTGTCCCGCTCGGGGCGTGTGCAGTCATGCAGCAGCTCTGAGTCCCGGCACGGCTGCTAATGGTGCTGGGGAGGGCAGCCCTGCCGCCAGCCCCGGCCACGGGCACGTACAGAAGGGCACGGCTGTGCCACCCGCCCTGCATCCCTCGTGGGACAGCGCCTGGCACCGCTCAGCCTGCTTTGCTGCAAGGTGTGGTGCCAGGCAACGTGCCAGAGCCTGGAAAGCGGCACCTGTGGCTGCGAATCTTCCTGGAAAGGGCAGGATACCCAGGAACCTTCCTGTCCCAGCGCAGTGGCTGTGCTGCAGGGTGGGGCTGGGACACAGAGCCCTTCCCATCTTCCTGGGGTCCCTTATTCCGCCCACAGCCCCCTTGTCATGCTCACAAGCTGCTGACAGGCTGGAGACACCGCCCTGGCGTTCCTGAAGCCACGGGGGGGCTCAGCAAGCCGTGGCCAGAGGCACACAGCGATTTACAGCTGCACGAGCTGCAGGGAGTGATACCTGCAACAAAAGGTACCACTGCAGCCCTGGTGTGTTGCACAACCCTGGTTTATTGTACAGCCCTGGTTTGTCGTACAGTCCTGGTTTGCTGTACAATCCTGGTTTGCTGTACAATCCTGGTGTGCTATACAGCCCTGGTTTGCTGTACAATCCTGGTGTGTTGTACAGCCCTGGTGTGTTGTACAATCCTGGTTTGCTGTACAATCCTGGTTTGCTGTACAATCCTGGTGTGCTATACAGCCCTGGTTTGCTGTACAGCCCTGGTGTGCTGTACAGCCCTGGTTTGTTGTACAGACCTGGTTTGCTGTACAATCCTGGTTTGTTGTACAATCCTGGTGTGCTGTACAGCCCTGGTTTGTTGTACAGACCTGGTTTGCTGTACAATCCTGGTTTGCTGTACAATCCTGGTGTGCTGTACAATCCTGGTGTGCTGTACAGCCCTGGTTTGTTGTACAATCCTGGTTTGTTGTACAATCCTGGTGTGCTGTACAATCCTGGTTTGCTGTACAGCCCGGGTTTGTTGCACAGCCCTGGTTTGTTGCACAGCCCTGATGTGTTGTACAGCCCTGGTGTGTTGTACAATCCTGGTTTGCTGTACAATCCTGGTGTGCTGTACAATCCTGGTTTGCTGTACAATCCTGGTGTGCTGTACAATCCTGGTGTGCTGTACAATCCTGGTGTGCTGTACAATCCTGGTTTGTTGTACAATCCTGGTGTGCTGCACAGCCCTGGTTTGTTGTACAGCCCTGGTGTGCTGTACAATCCTGGTGTGCTGTACAGCCCTGGTGTGTTGTACAATCCCGGTTTTCCTGTGCTGGAGGCACATCTGGCTCAGGGCAGAGCAGCAGTGCAATCCCAGCCTGTGTCCAGAGGGTGTTTGGGGAGGGGGGCAGGGGGCTGTGGGCTGAACAGAGAGGGGTATTGAGCAACGTGCTAATCAACCCCACGTGTGTTTATTTAGGGCGGATTAAGACCGAGATGTGCAGCGGGTTCTGCCCCTGTGCCAGGCTCGGGTTTGCCCCGGGCAGAAGCAGGCGCTGCCTTGGGGCTGTGCCGCCCAGCATCGGGAACGGAATCTGAGCAGCGAGCGGCTCCCGGGCTCTGTGCGATGCAGCAGAGCATCGCTTCCCGTGCTGAGGCCACGCGGGAAAGCGCAGAGGAGCATTTTACAAATACAGCCGAGGAGCATTTTTCAAACTGAGCCTCTGGACGCTCGGCAGCGGGCTCGGGGCCGGCTGGTAACGTACGGCAGGCGCGGAGGGTGGGTGGGAGCAGACTGGAACAGGCACTCGCTGCTCCAGGCTTCCCCCTGGAGAGGCACCGTGCTCCCGCGGCTCCGGAGGAGGCTGCAGCGGCCCTGGGCAGCGTGAGGGGCGCGGAGCTGGCTCAGGGGGGACAGGGAGCTCCCACCCACGGGGAACATGGGGGACTTCCAGCTCAGAGGATGCCCTGCAGTGACAGTGGTGCCCCGGGGGACAGTCACACTCAGTGTCCCTCGGGGATCTGCCCCGGAGGAGCTGCGCTTACAGGAACACCCTGGGGACCTCCTTCCCCAGACCTGTGCTCAGGGACATTTACCCTCGGGGGGTCCCAGGAGCTGAAATACCCCGGAGTAACCCTCCTCCGCAGGGGTACCGCAGCGACCCGCTCTGCAGGGGACACGCGAGGGGACCCTGTCCCCAGGGATGCTCCGCCTGCCATGTCACGGCTCCCCAAAGAACACGCGTTGCTGAAGACACCCGCGGGGCACCCCTCACCCCGGGGATGCTCTACCCACCGGGGATGCCCCATCCGCCGGGGCAGGGTGGGCTGGTGCGGCTCCGGGCGGGCGGAGGGGTCGCTGTTGCCGCCAGCACGGCCGCCCCCCGCCTCCCCCCGCACTCCCTCCGCCGCCTTTTGTTCGCCGCCCGCGCTCGTCCCCGCCCGGCGGCGGCGGGCGGAGCCGGGGCCGGGGCCGGGCCGGGGCCGCAGCCGCAGCCGGGGCCGAGCCCAGCGCAGCCCAGCGGGACATGGAGGCCGCGCCGGCAGCACAGCCGGGTCCCCCCGCGCCGCCGCCGCCGCCGCCGCTCCCCGAGAGGAAGAAGAAGCCGCAGCGGGCGCCGTCGCCCGCCCGCCCCAAGGAGGTGCCGGGCTGGTCGCTGGCCAAGAGCCGGCGCGGCGGCGGCGGGGGACACCCGGGCGCGGCCCCGCGGCTGGCGGCGAGCGGCGCGCACCCGCACCCGCACCCGCACCCGCACCCGCACCCGCGGCGCCCGGGCGGCGGCAAGGACGGGCGAGCCGACAAGCGGGGCCCGCCGGGGGCCCGGGCCGGCGGCAAGGGGCCGGCGGGGCGCGGCGCGGTGCGGCCCAAGGGCCGGCGGCACGGAGCCGACACGGCGGCCCCCGCGGCCAGGAGGAGCGGCTCGGGACCCCGCTCGGTGCCCGCCGCGCCCGGGCCGGGCTCGGGGCTGACCGACAGCAGCTCGGAGGTGTCGGACTGCAGCGCCTCGGAGGAGGCGAAGCTGCTGTCGCTGGAGCTGGGGCTGAGCGGCAGCGATGGCGAGTCCCCGGGCAGCGCCCCGCCGCCGCCGCCCTCGGCCGGAGAGGCGTCGCCGCTGCCCGAGGAGCCCTCGGCCGCCTCCGTGGCCAGCAGCCGCCTGCAGCTCAGCACCTCGCTCGCCTTCTCCGACCTCACCGAGGAGATGCTGGACGCCGGCACCGACGGGCTGCTCCGCGAGCTGGAGGACTTGCGCTCCGAGAACGACTATCTCAAGGTGGGCACGGCTCGGGGTGGCATCCCTGCCACAGCTCGGGGTGGCATCCCTGCCACGTCTCTGTGTGCAGTCATATCCCCGTCACGGCTCGGCGTGGCATCCCTGGCACGGCTCGGTGTGGCACGGTATTATCCCTGGGCATTAGTGATACATCATGGCATCCCAGGGCACGGGTCAGTCAGGGTGAGCATCCCCTGGCTATAGCGTGGTTTAAAGTCACCAGAGCTTTGCCGGGCATCTGAGGGCATGGCTCAGCATGGTGCAGCAGCCCTGGCCTTAGCATGGCATGGGGTGGAATCTCAGGGCAGGGGTCAGCATGGTGCAGCATCCCTTAGCACAACAGAGCATCCGTGGTTATCACAGCGTGGCATCCCTGTGCACGGTGCAGCGTGGCACAGCTTCCCTGGCAGTGGTAATGGCATGGCATGGCACAGCATGGCTCAGCATGGCTCAGCATGACACAGCATCCCTGGCAATGGCATGACGTGGCATGGCACTGCATCCCAAGGTGTAGCTCCGTGTGGCACAGCATCCTCGGGTCCAGCCTGGTGCAGTTCAGCATGCCAGGGCATGGCTGGGCACAGGGCACAGCTCAGCTCAGCCTGGCATGGCTCAGCCCAGCATGGCATCCCTGAGCATGGCACAGCCAGGGAATGCTGGCCTGCCACGCTGTGCCTCGGCTTGGCTTGGCACAGTGTAGCATGACTGGATGTAGGGCCTGGCTTGTCTAAGCCTGGCATGGCCATGCTGAACTTAGAGCAGAGCTCAGCTTGGCACAGCATGGTCCAGCGTGGTGTGGCACTGCTCAGCTCAGTGTTCCATGGCACGGCTTGGCACAGGGCAGCCTTGGCACAACGTGGGCCAGGTTAGCCAGGCGTGACCCAGCTGGGCATGGCTTGCCCTGGCACAGCACACTGGGTGCAGCACGGCCAAGCCTAGCATGGACCCAGCTTGGCATGGCAAGGCTTGGCACAGCCTGGGCTGGCACAGCTCAGCATGGCATGGATGTGCTCAGCCTGGGACACAGTGTGGCATAACCCGACCCCGTGCAGCTGGGCATGGCCTGGCAGTGGGCATGGCTCCCTGCTGCTCCCCTGCTGCTGCCAGACCCTGGGGACATTTTCCAGCTCTCTTCTTCCCGCTGCTTCCTCTGCTCCCTGGGGCCATTTTCCAGGTCTGCCTGGTTCATAGGGGCAGACGTGCTGTGAGGGGACAGGGACGCTGAGCCATCATCACACACCAGCCTGGTGGGCACCAGCACCCACGAGGTGCCACGTCCTGGGGTGGCTGCAGGGATTTGGTGCCCTCTGCTCTCCTTCCTGGTGGAGCTGTGGCTGAGCTGTTGGGGCAGTCAGCTGCTGGCAAGCTCAGGGCTGGGTACCAGGGCTCCCCAGCTGCTCTTTGGGTGCTGCAGGCTGCACGTCAGGCCAGCTCTCCTCTGCTGCTGCCCAAGTTTGTGGAAGTGTCAGGATGCCAGCCCGAGGTGGGCACTGGGTGATGCACTGGGTGATGCTCAGTCAGGCCCTTTGTCCATCAGCAAAGCCCCAGTGCACGGCTGCTGTCCCAACTCCTGCCAAAATTAGCAGCAACAGCTTAAAGGCTTTCATTTACTGGGGGCTGGAAAAATACAGATGAGGCCCCTGGGCTTCCAAGAACGAGTGCTGCCATTCCTGCTTCCTCCATTGCCACGTGATCTCCTTCCTGGCAAGCTGCAGGCCAGCAGGGAGTGAGTGATTTACCTGTCCTGAGGGCTGGCAGCTGAAACCCCCTGGCCAGGGGCAGTGGGAGAGGGCAGAACTGCTGGAGGCATGCGCCAGGAATGGCCATGGGGATGCTGGCACCATCCCTTCTTTGCCAGGACATGTGCATCCTGCTTATATCTGTTTCCATGCTGTAGCTCACTTCTGCTAACTCTGGAGCAGGAGGTGGCTGGGGTGCTGCCCTGGCTCCAGCTGGGCAGAAGCCCAGAGCACACACCTCTCATGCTCCAAAAAATGTTGGAAAATTTGCCTATTTTCTCCAGCAAGGAGCAGGAAACTGGGCTGGGCTGCAGCAGAGTGCTGGCTTGTGCCATCTGTCATAAAAATTCAGGCATTTCAGGATTAAAAACAAAAATTAAGCCCTAACCCGAGGGATTGGCACTGCCCGTCTCGGGTGTGGATGAATCAGACTTATCCCAGGTGACTTATATCCTAGGACTCACCCAAAAAGCTGCAGATGAATATTTTTCTCACGTATTCATCAGCGCCAGTGCGTGTTTGGAGCGAGATGAGGATTTTTGGGGGTGGGAAGGGAGGGCTTTGGTGACGTCGTGGCACGAGCCAGACGTGTGTGGTGCTACTACACCCGTGTGATGCACGCTGGGCTTGGGAGCTTCCCAGCAGAGCTCCAGCAGTGCCAGCTCACGTCCCATCCTCCCTCAGCTGCCATACAAACCCCACTTGTTTAAGCCCATTTCACCCATTTCTCTGTGCGCCCCGCATTTGTGCAAGGCTCTGCTTTCATCCTCCTGCTCTGGCTGTGCTGGGATCTCCTCTTGCCGCTGCCCTCAGCTCTCTGCACCTGCTGTGACCCCCCTGGAGGGGTTATTCTGAGTGTTTCCCCAAAAAGGGCTGTTTTCAGAGGGGAGGGAGG
Source organism: Melospiza melodia melodia (assembly GCF_035770615.1). Classification (NCBI taxonomy): domain Eukaryota; kingdom Metazoa; phylum Chordata; class Aves; order Passeriformes; family Passerellidae; genus Melospiza; species Melospiza melodia. Next base: position 4,091,424 of record NC_086212.1, on the reverse strand, counting down.
GAGGAGGTGGCTCGGTGTCCTTGCCCCAGCTCGCTGTTGCTGAGCTGTGTGATGGAGAGCAGCTCCCAGCCCTGCTCAGCAGGCTGGAAAATGTGAGATGTGATACGGCAGCAGCTGCAGAGGGACGGGCAGACAAAGAGTGGGCACGGGAGGGTTTGGAGCAAGGGAGGGGATGCCTGCAAAGCCTCTCCCTCTCCTCTGCAAAGGAAGGGGTTCGGGCAAGAGCCGTGTAACCCTGGGAGCTGAGTGCCCTTTCCTGCTGCTGTCCCCCTCCTGCTCCCTCCCTGAGCCATCCCACATCCCCTGGGGCTCACATGCATTTCCCAGCTCTGTGGAGAGACATTTAATGTGGCTGGGTGCCTTGTTTACCCCAAGGTGGTCATGCCACCAGCGAGGGCTCTCTGAGAGCGCCCACAGGGTTACTGGGGGCTGTGTCTGGGCAGCCTGGTTGGCACTGAGTCCCTGCCCTGCCTGGGAGCCCCAGCAGCCACCTGCAGAGCTGGGGAGCAGAGTTCTGTCGAGCAGCCACCCTGGAAGGGCTTTTGCAGCCCCTTGCCTTTTTGGATGCTGCACAACATGGGATGGGCTGCAGAGAGCCCCCAGCTGTTTGCCTGGTAATTTATGGGGCCAGGGGTAAAGCTGAGAAATGTTGATTTTTTCCCTCACTCCCTATACCAAGGGGGAGCTGCCATGCCAGCCAGGGGCAGGGATGAATACACAGGCTGCTGCACTGAGCTCCAGCACGACATGGATGGCCAGTGTTTGCTGTCAGAGCTGCTGTTAATGCACCCAGAGAAACCCCTGGGTGTGACATGGGTGTGCCTTGCCCATCCTTTCACCCACTGCACCCTGCCGTGGGCTTGTGGTGTGCTGCATTTCCTGCATTCCCTTTGCATCTCCCATACCTGAGCACCCTGGGCAGTTTCCTTTAAAAATCTCCTCTGGATTTTCTTTTTTTTTCCCCCCCTAGCAAATTCAGGCATAATTCCCTGTGCTGCCTGCCGGGCTGCCTGCTCAGAGTTAATTGAAAGCTGCTGCTTTTGTGCTGTAATCTGGGAGGGAGCCGTGCTTGTTGCTCTCCTGCACTGTAATCCCCATCTTTGCACGGGGCCAGCCGCAGGCACAGCCCTGCCAGCACAGCCAGCTCTGCACAAAGGCTCCTCTGCCTCACAGCCAGCCTGCTCCCACCCTTCCTCCTCCTCTGCTGAGGTTTGGGGGGAAACTGCAGGGTGTGCCCCCCAAAATGCTGCCCATCCTCCATGGGCAGGCTGCTGCTGCTTGGTTGTGCTTGCCAAGGTTGCCACAGCCAGCAGTGGGTGAGCTGCATGAGGCTGTTGTGTGTCCCTTGCTGTTTGCTGCTCCTTGGAGATAGCAGGTCCTGCTGGGTTGCTCAGTGTGTGCCCCCTCTCTGCTCAGAGCTTGCTGCATCCTTGCAGGAGCCAAAGTCAGCGTGTAACTCCCCTTGGGTAGGAGATCTGAGGGTTTAATTCTGCTTCTGGTGAGGTCTGCACTCTGAAGTGTGCTCTGCCATCTCCACTGGTCCTTCTGCTCAGGGTTATCACCCTAAACTCAGCCCTGCCTGCCAAGGTTGCCATAATCAGCCAGGCACAGCCAGCCATGGCTGCAATGCATGAGGCTGTTGTGTGTCCCTTGCTGTTTTCTGCTCCTTGGAGATAGCAGGTCCTGCTGGGTTGCTCAGTGTGTGCCCCCTCTCTGCTCAGAGCCTGCTGCATTTTGCAGGAGCCAAAGTCAGCGTGTAACCCTCCTCAGGTAGGAGATCTGAGGGTTTAGTTCTGCTTCTGCAACCTGTAAGGGGTCTGGTGTGCACTCTGAGGTGTGCTCTGCCATCTCTGCTGGTCCCTCTCCTGCCCTGTCACTGCTCAGGGTCATCACCCCAAAGCTCAGCCCTTCCTGAAAGAGCTGATGTCCTTCAAGTGGATGCGTGGACACAGCTGCTGCCTCCTCCTGCCCTAAAAATGCATGGCTTCTTTCTCCTGAGCTGCAAACAGGCACTTTGCATCCCACCTTTCCGCTCCTTAGCTTCCTTAATAATCTCCCCAGGGACAGACAGTGTCTCTGAGGTTTGTGCAGAGGAGGATGAAGGTAGGTTGTCTCTTGAGCTCCTCCACTGAGCATAACCTGGCTCCTGCAGCCACGAAATGGGCTGTTTGCTTCTGCACACAATCCCTGGGGCGTTCAAATGAGTCTCTCTGGACTGCAGCTTCCCAGCGTTTTTTCCGAGACAGGAAATTTCTGGTGTAAAAAAAAAAAAAAATCTTTGAATTGGAAAACCCTGTGAAATCTTTGCTGCTGCAGAGATGGGGTGAGCAGGGTGCAGTGCTGGGTGATCCTGGAGGACAAGCAGGGGAGCAGCCCATGGGTGCTGGGAGGCTGTGACTCCCGTAGGGATGGGCATTCTGTTGTTTACAGGGTGATGGAGCAGCAGGGCAGTCCCAGGGGTATTTGTGGTGGAGAGAAGTAATTTGTCTCCTCCTCAGTGTTGCCCACCTGTCACCATGTCACACTTCATTTAACATCAGTGCTCAATGCCACCCCTGAATTTGGGATGTTTCTGTGGGGTTCCTCCCCTCTCCTCATTCTGCTCTCACCTTAATCCAATTTTTTTTGAGTTTTTGCTGGGTTAGGTATCAATTCCAGAAAATGTGCAAAGGGTGAGGCTCTGTGGCCATCACAGACCCCTGCAGCTGTGAGGGAACCCCAGTGCACCCCATGTGCTGCCTTAGCAGATCAGCTCTGTCCTCCAAGCTCTCTCCCTGGCATTTTTCCACTCTCCAATCCTAATCCCTTTACTGTGGCTTAGCAGCATGCTCTACCTCCGTGGGGCAAACTGGGGCAGGCTGTGGATGCCTGCTGCATGCACTCAGAGGATTTATCAGGTTATGGATGCGGGTGAATTCCTGCAGCTGGAGCAAAGACAGGCACTGCTGTGCTGCAGATCCCCCCAGCCCCACTCCCTGGCTGCATTTCCAGGCTTTGCCCAGGCTGGACTCAGCCTCCCCCCTAAAATAGCGGTTGCTACAACCCAGAGCATAAACAAGCAGGAGCTCTTAGCAGGCAGGGCAAGGCCAGGCTTTCTTCCAGCAAATGCAAGATGTGGTTGGTTTTTTTCCAAGGTCCCTGCTCCCTGCCCTGCTCAGCTGCTGCCTGGGAAAGCCACATGGCAAGTGAGAGCTGGAATGGTGAGCACTGAAGGGGGACTGCAGTTGTATGCAAGCCACGATTCCTTGGTGGTGAAAGGAAGGGTTTTCCTCACCCGCTGCAGTGTGCCTGCTCACCTGCAATCCATAATGCCTTTTTATTTACAAAAGCTCTGCAAGGAATACATGCCACAAATCAGCTCTCCTGGTTTGCCTTATGGGGGTTTTGCTGTGGCCCTGCCAGGGTGAGGAGGTGGCAGTGCTGGTGGGGGATTCCCATCGAGTTTGTCACCCCATGGTGCATGCCAGCCCTTGCAGGAACGTGTGGTTTGTCCCTGGGCGGTTTCACACCTGTCCAGGAGGTTTTCTCAGACATGTCTGCAGTGATGCCCCTTCACATCCCTTCACAGTCCCTGGCTGTCCCTGAGCAGCCTGTCTGTCCCCAGGACCCCCTGTGCTCATCTCAGAGCCTCGGGGCTGTTTGTGTTCTGACAGAACAGAGGCAGATCTGTTCTCAGGACCCCCTGAGTGGAAGCAGAGCAGCAGAGGGTGGCAGGACCCTGGTGGCCGTGGTGCCACCGGGCTCCCAGGCCAGGAGATAATCCGGGATTGTCTTATTGAGGTTCTTTCTTTGTTACAAAGTGTTTAAAGCCAACAGTGAGCGACTGTGACTCGTCCCTGCAGCTGCAGGCCCTTTCCCCAGGCTTGGCTGCTCCTTTCGGGCAGTTCTTGCAGCTGGGGCTTTGTCAGGCAGGGCGAGTGTGGCAGCCACTGTGCCAGCGCCTGGCAGAGCCAGCACAGAGCTGCCATCTCAGGCTTAGGGCACTGTCACAGCAATGAGGGGACAGTCCCCTGTCCCCTCTGCCCAGGGGGAATCAGGGCTGAGCATCCCCAATCCTGTGCCACATCCTTTTGTTCCCTCCCTGACCGTGCCACAGTGCAGAGTGGCAGTGTGAGCCACTCTCAAGTGGCAGTGGCATTGGCAGTGTCAGGAGTCTTTAGTGGCAGGGGTTTTGGCAGGACGGCAGATGCTTGATCCCTCTCTGGAGGGATCCCTGGTCCCACTGGGTCTGGTCAAGGAGGACAACTGGTGTGGTGGGTGGAGTGTTTGCCTGGGGGATTTGGGCTGGCACCATGTTCATGGTGACATGGACAGAGCTTGGTCAGTCCCCAGGGACCACGGGACAGTCCTTGAGCATCCCCATGACCACAGTCTGGTTCCGGATGAGGAGGTGGCACTGGGGACCCCACAGCAGTCGTGTGCCACATCCCCAGAGGAGGCTCTGGGTCAGTGTTGGTGCCAGCAGGATGTCACCCTTGGCCCTGCTGTGGCACTGATGCAACTGCTCCGTGCCAGAGGCTCTGCTGTGCTGGAGGAGCTCACTGGGAGAGCCGATGAGGCTGGGAAGAGGTGGAACAGGGAGCCAGCCCAAGGACTGCTGCTTGGTGGCAAAACAAGAGGCAGCCTCTGGTCCCCAGCACTGGTGGCATCTGGTTCATGTCCCCACATTGCCTCCCCTAAGAGCTGTCCTCGCCTGCCGTCTCCTCCTTCCCTCGCCTGCCTCCCTGACACGTCTTTTCCAAACATAACCTAATTTCTTCTCCCTGTGGCTGCTGCCTGAGCTGCTCCTGCAGCTCCTCTCCCTCCCCCACCTTCCTCTTTCTTTTACCACAAAGACTCTCAGGCGCTTTTGTTGGCTGTTCCCCCCCGCGTGACTGGCTCACCCCTGGGTGACGGCATCCAGCTGGCTCTGAGCCTGCTCTGCAAGGACTGGGCTTGGCCAGGGGCTGGGAGACCTGTGAAAATGGCTCATGGATGGATGGATGGATGGATGGATGGAGGGATGGATGGAGGGATGGATGGATGGATGGATGGATGGATGGATGGATGGATGGATGGATGGATGGATGGATGATGAATGGAGTATGAATGGATAGATAGAGGGATGGAGGAGAGGATGGATGGATGGATGGATGGATGGATGGATGGATGGATGGATGGATGGATGGATGGATGATGGATGCAGGGATGGGGGATGGATGGATGGAGGGATGAATGGATGATGGATCCATGGATGGATGGATGGATGGAGTATGAATGGATAGATAGAGGGATGGATGGATGGATGGATGATGGATGGATGGAGGATGGATGGATGGATGGATGGATGGATGGAGGGATGGATGGATGATGGATCCATGGATGGATGATGGATCCATGGATGGATGATGGATGGAGTATGAATGGATAGATAGAGTGATGGATGGAAGATGGATGATGGATGGATGATGGATGGATGGATGGATGGATGGATGGATGGATGGATGGATGGATGGATGGATGGAGGATGGAGAGCCATAGTGAGGTGTCACAGGCAAAAAGCAAGCAGAGCAAGCTGCATGGTCTAACCCACCATCTCCCTGCAGGATGAGATCAAGGAATGGATGGATGGATGATGGATGATGGAGGGATGGATGGATAATGGATCCATGGATGGATGATGGATGGAGTATGAATGGATAGATAGAGGGATGGATGGATGGATGGATGGATGGATGGATGATGGATGGATGGAGGATGGAGGATGGAGAGCCATAGTGAGGTGTCACAGGCAAAAAGCAAGCAGAGCAAGCTGCATGGTCTAACCCACCATCTCCCTGCAGGATGAGATCGAGGAGCTGCGCGCCGAGATGCTGGAGATGCGGGATGTCTACATGGAGGAGGACGTGTACCAGCTGCAGGAGCTGAGGCAGCAGCTGGACCAGGCCAGCAAGACGTGCCGCATCCTGCAGTACCGGCTGCGCAAGGCCGAGCGCCGCAGCCTGCGCGTGGCACAGACCGGCCAGGTGGACGGAGAGCTCATCCACAGCCTCGAGCAGGACGTCAAGGTCAGCCTGGGAGGGCTCCTCCCCGCCCAGACACCCTCCACAAGGGGGTTTTGATGAGTTGTGGGCAGGGGATGTCAGGGTGCAGGGAGCTCTGTGAGGATGTGCAGTTTGTGAGGATGTGCAGTTTGTGAGGATGTGCCGTTTGGTTGGAGGCGTTATAATTCCCTGCTAGAGGTGTTGATGTGGGAAGTGGGGAGCAGTGCTTTCAGCTCACAGGTCTGAGGGGGTCCTGGTGGTGGAGAGGGCCAGCACTGCCTGAGAATGTGCCTGAAACTGCCTGAAATATGTGAGGTTCATCCTGTGCAGGCTGGAGCCCAGGCCAGCCCTGTGCCCTTGGGCTGAGCTCCCTTGTCCTGCTCCTGTGGGGATGTGATGGGACCACCACTGCAGGATGGAGGGTGGGGACCAGGACCCTGCAGGCTTGGGAGCTGCTTCTCTCGGCCTTCAGGAAAACCTTGCAGAGCCCCAGGCATGGTGGCACGGGGGGCTGGGGCAGGGACAGGAGGATTTCTGCAGGGTGACGCTGCTTCGCCCTCCAGGAGCCTGGTGAGTGTTTGCTGAGGGCTCTCACCAGCGAGCCTGCTGCCAAGAGGGGGTGCGGTGGCACTCAGAGACAGCTCGGGATGGATGTGCAACAGCTCGAGGACTGGCTTTGTTTTTTGAGCAGAAAACAGCCAGTCCTGGAGCCAAGACGTGCCACAAGTGCTGGGCTGTGAACCCTCCTCGCTGCCCATCCCTGCTGGGGCCCCAATCCCCTCCCCAAACCACCCATCAGCATCAGCTTCCCCCCCAGCTTGGGTGGCTGCTGCCAGAAACACCCCCTCCAGCTTCTCCCTTTCTGGGAAAGAAAGCACAGCCCATCCTCGGGGGAGCAGAGCCCAGCCCCATGGCCTGAGATCCTGCAGCAGGGCTTGCTGCTGCCTCCACAGTGCTCATATCCCAGGCTGTGCAGGAGAGCAGTGGCATTTGGGACAAGTTTTGCTGTCCTGCAAATGCAGGAGTGGATGTTTTGTGTTATTAAGCTCCCTTTATGCTGGGGAGTGCTGCTGTGCAGGGATCTGGAAAGGAGGAGCTCTGGGGGGGATGTAGGCACTCTTCACCCTGGGGCAGCTGCTGCTTTTTCTGTAATGTGATGCAGCAGCTCCTCTTTCTCCTGGCCAGCACAGCTGCTGCCTGCAGTGACAGGCTGCCTGCTCTGCTGCTGCCTACCAGCTCTTCCAGCCTGCTGGGGGCTTCTCCAGCTTTGTGGTATGGGAGAAAGGTGATTAATGTCTCCCAGCATCATGCTAGGGCTGGGGAAGGCAGGATTTGGCCAGGGGATGGGGATGCAGGGCAGCCTTGCAGCTGGTGAAGGAACAAGAGCAGTCACAGCAGGGACAGACACAAGGACCAGAATCTCCCCCTGAGGGTCTCAGTAATTGCCTGGTGATCTCCTCATGAGGACTGTGGGTGCCCAGGAGCGGGAGTCTCAGCCCCCTGCACACTGTGCCCAGTCTGAGGAGAGCCCTGCTGTGTCCCCAGGTGGCCAAGGACGTCTCAGTGAGGCTCCACAATGAGCTGGAGGTGGTGGAGAAGAAGAGGATCCGGCTGGAGGAGGAGAACGAGGAGCTGCGCCAGCGGCTCATCGAGACAGAGCTGGCCAAGCAGGTGGTGCAGAACGAGATGGACAAGCTCAGAGAGGTGAGTGGGACCAGGAGGTGTCCCCGAGGCTCTGCTCATAGCAGGTGTCCTGGCCCTGCATCATGGGATCCCCCAGCCCTGCCTGAGTCACTGAAACCCAAACCGTGCTACAGATGCTTGTGAAACCCGAGCAGCACCTGCCCTCAGCGTGCTCCATCCCACCCTGCTGGCTCTGCCCCAGCCAGGGGGGCCTCTGGGACTTCCCCACTGCTCTGGGGACACTTTATATGTCCCTGGCCACTTGCTCAGCCCAGCCCCCTGGGCCGTGCCCAATTCCATCTGGGCAAAGCTCCAAATGATGTGTGGGGTCCCTGTCCCTGGCAGAGAGCCTGCTGCTGGCTGCATCCTGCAGGTGCCAGCAGTGTCCCAGTGCTGCTGTGGAGCTGGGTGGGTGCACAATCCCCTCTGTGCCTTGGGCAGCCACAAATGTACCCACATGCCCAGGTCCAGGGCACTCCATGCCATGCTCTGTTTGGAACCGGCTTGTGGCTGGGATCTGTGTCAATCTCAGCGACAGGAAAGGCATCCTGGTGACAGCATGGACTTGAGATCCACTGCAGCCCTTGTAACCCACTTCCCTACTGCCCAGGATGCCTTTGGTCCCCGGGGAGCCTCGGGATGGCTCTGGCTGAGCCTCGGGGCAGTGTGGAGGAGGAGGCACAGCCAAGGGAAGGCTCTCACTTCCCCCACTGTGCTTCCTGCACAGGCAGCTCGGCATCTCTGGGGCCATCCCTGCTAAAAGCCCAGCTCCTGGGAGGCTGCAGGATCCATCCCTGTCAGCCGTGGCCGTGCTGGTGACACTCAGCAGCGTCCCCCACTCTGGTGTCGTGCACAGCCCTGCTAACAGCTGTGAAATGGGTTTCCCTGCAGCTGGGAGCTGGGCTGAATAACAAATGGCAGCAGTGGGAGCCGGGCTGGAGCTCAGGAAAACAGGCAGGGAAAATGGTTCTGTGGGGAGCTCTGAGAGGCAGGCACTGCTGAAGGGGCTGGGGTGGGACACTGCTGGCTCAGAGATGGTCCCCAAGCTCAGCATGGCACACCCCCAGGCTAGCAAGGGCGTCGGGGTTACTGGCTGATTGCAGAGTGCTAATTAGGCAAACATGAGACAAAGTGAGCTAAAAGCCCTCCTCCTCCCTGCTGCTGCAGGGCACAGAGCCTGGCAGAGCTTGTTAGCAGCCAGAGCCAGGGGCTGTGCAGGGCTGCACTCACCCCTCGGGGCTGATTATCCCTCCCTTCCCAGAGGTTTCTCCCATAATTGGATGATTTTAGGGGATCATTCCCAGAGGCACAGGCATTTTCCCCTCTCCTGTCTCCTGAAGAGGTCAGAAAAAGTGGGATCACTCTGGGTACCCCATGCCAAGCCTGCCACACCACGCTTGGCTTTGAGGGCACCCCGAGGCTGCTCCCAGGGTGGAGCAGTGACAGCCACATCTGCCCCAGGGTGCTGTGCCTGGGGCTCCTGGAGCTGCCCTTTGCCAGCTGCAGTCCCCAGCAGGGTGGGGGTGAGGGATGGGATGTGGCACCAGCAGCCCCTGGGAGCGGCTCTGCAGCTCCAGCAGCTCCAGGCATGGTCGTGGCCTTAATAGGAAAGCCTGGAGCCCTGCACCTTGGCACAGGCAGCAGCTTACATTTCACAGCTGCTTTCTCTGGCTGGGGGCCTCAGCACCAGCTTGGAAAGAGGTCCAGGGCAGCTGCATGGATCAGCCAGCACTCATGGGAGGCTCTGTGGTTGTTCTTGAGGGTCTTTCCCCAGATAACTGGCTCTGCTCTGGGCATCTCCATTTTGACCATGTTTTTGCTCTGCCTTATTGCTCTGGTGCCCTCCCCACCTCCCAGCTGTCCTCACTAGCCTGGACATTGTCCCTTGTGTCCCCTTGTGACCTTGAGAGCAGAGTCAGCATCATGCTGCTGAGGGAGCAGCACATTTCCCTTGCTTGGGGAGGCGATGGGGAATGTCATCATCTGCTGCTCGCACACTGGATTGTCCTGAGAGCTGTCCCTTGGCCTGGGGGCTGGATTCCCTGCTGCATCCAGCCCTGACAGGGACAGTGACTCAGCCTCTCCACTCTCCATGGCTCATTTCCTGCTCACTCCTGCTTTTGCACTGCTCCTTTGCCTGCAGGGGGAATTTCTGACCAAACCTCATGATGCATGCTTGCCACTCCAGCTGCCTCAAAGCAAAGGGAACACCAGGGCTAGGGTGTTCTCCTGGGGTCCAGGAGCACCTGGGAATGTCAGCACCAATGTCCATGCACACTGAATCTGTCTGTCTGTCACTGCTGGGGTGCAGGGCCATCATAACTCTCTGTTCTTCCTGCAGAACTCCCTGAAGAAGCGGAGCTCTCGCTCCTTGGGCAAGACTGAGAAGAAGCCATCAGTGCAGGTATCAGTACCTGAGCACCCAAGGGCTCACCTGAGCACCCAAGGGTATCACCTGAGCACCCAGAGTATCACCTGAGCACCCAGGGTATCACCCAGGGTATCACCTGAGCACCCAGGGCATGCCACAGTGACCTCCAATCCCCAGCTCATGGTGCCAGCTGGACACTGAGCCCAGACCTGGAGCAAATCCGGGCATGGCAGTGCCATCCCCCCCTTGCAGGGCTTTGCAGAGCTTTCCTGCCTCTCAGAGCCCCTGCATAAGGGAGGGATTGATGTGCTGGGCCATCCTCTTTGTCCTCACTGCTCCCTTGTCTCATTTATCAATGGAGCAGCAGTGCCTTTAACCCTTTCCCTGTGTAAGGAGCTGAAGGAGTTTGGCTTTGACATTGCCAAGCTGCTCCTGCTCCCGTGGCTCTTGCAGCCTGTGTCCCTCCAGCTGTGCTTGAGGGTGCCCTGGGAGCTTCCCAGGGTCTGGGGGAGCAGAGGGTCCCTGTGGGGATGGCTGGAGGCCACAGCACTCCTGCCCTCTCAGGGGATTTGCCAGTGGCAGCAGGATTTGAGCTGTCACTTGCTGTTGAGCTGAGCTGCTGTGACTCACTAATGCTGTTACCAGGGCTTGGAGAGGCAGAGCTGCTGTTGCAGGGATAGAAAGGCAAGAGGAGAAATCCTCTTTCAAAGGCAACAGACCTGAAGGGTTTATTTTGGGGAACAGATCTGCTCCCCCAAAGCTGGGACATGGAGGCAGATGATGGAAATACACTCCTGGCATGGTGCTGAGTGTCTGCCAGCAGGAGCCCTGAGCAGCCCCAGGGGTTTGGGTGACCTGTGTCCTTCTTGGCACAGGCCCTTCTGTGCAGCCACAGGACAGAGACCCCCAGGCCCTCAAAGACTTTCCCTTCCAGTCTTTATTTATCACCTCCCTTTAACTCCATTCTTCAGAGCCCTTTCTGGCCAGCTGATGGTCCCAGCATCCTTCCCCTCAATTCCCCAGAGAGCACTTCCAGCCAGCTCTGCCCTGAGCTGAGGGAGCTCCTCCATCTCTCCCTTCCTGAGGCCAAGCTCCTCATCTGCCTCCTCCTGGGGCAGGAAACAACCCCAGCCCCTGTGCTTCCCTATGGAGCTAAGACCCTTCAGCTTGGGGTCAGGGTGGCCCCAGTTCTGCTTGGACCAGTGTTCCAGGAACTCTGGGCTTCCCCAGGTGGGTGCAGATGCCCCTGGATGTGGCCGCCATGGGCTCCTTGTCCCTGCTCAGCTGTGGCCGGTGGCCCTGTGGCACAGATGCTGTGACTCATCTGTGGCTTCCTGGGCCCCTTTCCTGCCTGGCTGTGCTGGCTGAGCTTCAGCACTCCCCAAAAATGGAGCTGGGTGGGGACAGACTCAACACTGAGGTCTCCCCAGACCCCAGGAGCACTCCAGGTGGTTTTGGGGACCTGTGTGTGTCTCTTTGCTGATGCCATAGAGGGACACACTGGGTTGTTGTTTTTTTTTTTCCCCCTGGAAAAACAGGAACTGAGGTCATGTCTGCCCTGCCCACAGCAGCCCTCCCCTAATCTCCTCACCTAATTAGGGGGGCACAGCTTTAATGCTCCTTAGTGAGGTCGTGTCCCGTGCACAAGCATGGAAGTGCAGCAGGGTGGTTCCTGTGGTCACTGCAGGACATTGAGGCACATAAATGGCACCCCAAACTCATGGGACCCCCCCTTTGCATCACCCCTGGCCTTGTTATGAGCAGTGCAGGGAATCAGCAGAGTAAATACTGCTGTGGGGTTTGGGGTGAGCATGGGTGTGGCTGGGGGTGCAGAGCACCCAAAGAAGGGGACAGCTTGTTTTTTCCAGCCAAGGAAGGGGGAAACGGGGTGAGTTCAGCCAGGCAGAGGGGTACCAGGGCCAGCAGCCACCCCCAGCACTGCCCAGCTGCAGTGGGTGCAGTGAGGTGAGGGGCACTGCCCAGCCAGTCCCCTCCTGGCAGTGACCACAACACAGCTCAGAGCACTCGGGTGACCCCAGGGCACGGGAAGCTGCGAGCTGGACGTCAGGAAATCCTGGTCCGCCATCCAAAAAGCTCCCAGAGCAGAGAAACGGTCTGGCTGGGCAGGCAGCCAAGAGCCTAACTGCTGAATAAAAAAAGAACACATGCAGAAACAGTCCTGGGAAGCAGAGGGGCTTGGGAAGGGAACGGTGAGGCTTTGCCTGGGTTTTCAGTGCCCTGGCAAGGTGGTGGCAGCAAGGCTGGGGGTTGGGACTTTGAGAGGTTTTCAGCAGCTTCTCTGCCCTGTGATGAGAGTGGGGACTGAGTGAGAGAAGCAGAGCCCTGATGAGGGCATTTCAGTAGCAGTTTTGGGGAGAAAGCCTTAAAAACCCTGTGGAGTCCTGAGATCTTTCCCTTCCCCTCTGCCCTGTTGTGGATCAGGCTGGACTTGGTCCTTACATCCCTGCTGATGGCTCCATGTCCTTCTTGGGGCAAGACCCACAGGTCTCCTCATCCAGAGCATCCTGTCCCATCTCCAGGCTCACCCTGAAAGTCTCCAGGATGGATCTCAAAGCTTTTCCTCCCCCAGGAGCAGAGCCAGCAGCTTCCCTGGGATGACTGGCATGGGAGGGTGGCTGTGACGGTGTTCACAGGGTTCTTGGATGAGGGAAGAGGCGAGAATCTGACTCCATGTTTCAGAAGGCTGATTTATTATTTTATCATATATATTACATTAAAACTATACTAAAAGAATAGAAGAAAAGGTTTCATCTGAAGGCTAGATAAGAATAGAATAGCAAAGAATGATAACAAAGGTTTGTGGCTCGGCTCTCTGTCTGAGCCAGCTGACTGTGATTGGCCATTAATTACAAACATCCAGCATGGGTCAATCAAAGATTTACCTGTTGCATTCCACAGCAGCACATAATCGTTGTTTACATTTAGTTCCTGAGGCCTCTCAGCTTCTCAGGAGGAAAAATCCTAAGGAAAGGATTTTTCATAAAGGATGTCTGTGACAGGTGGCATGTCCCCAGGGCTCTCTGGGAATCACCATGGTTCCTGAGAGCATCTTTCTAACACCCACCCCCTCTGGGTCCCCAGGAGGACAGCGCAGACCTGAAGTGCCAGCTGCATTTTGCCAAGGAGGAATCAGCCCTGATGTGCAAGAAGCTGACCAAGCTGGCCAAGGAGAACGACGGCATGAAGGAGGAGCTGCTGAAGTACAGGTCCCTCTATGGTGACCTGGACAGCTCCCTGTCCGTGGAGGAGCTGGCTGACTCCCCCCATTCCCGCGAGGCCGAGCTGAAGGTCCACCTCAAGCTGGTGGAGGAGGAAGCCAACATCCTGAGCAGGAGGATAGTGGAGCTGGAGGTGGAGAACCGCGGGCTGCGGGCGGAGATGGACGACATGAAGGGCCAGGGGGACAGGGAGCTGCCGGGGCAGGACGCGCGGTTCCTGGCGGGCGTCTCCGGGGACGCGGGGGACACGGTGGCCGAGCTGCGGCGGCACCTGCAGTTCGTGGAGGAGGAGGCCGAGCTGCTGAGGCGCTCGCTGCTGGAGCTGGAGGACCAGAACAAGCTGCTCCTGAGCGAGCTGAGCAAGTACAAGTCGGAGCACGAGCTGGACGTGACGCTGTCGGAGGACAGCTGCTCGGTGGTCAGCGAGCCCTCGCAGGAGGAGCTGGCCACGGCCAAGGTGCAGATCAGCGAGCTCAGCGGCAAGGTGAAGAAGCTGCAGTACGAGAACAGGGTGCTGCTCTCCAACCTGCAGCGCTGCGACCTGGCCTCCTGCCAGAGCACCCGGCCCATGCTGGAGACCGATGCCGAGGCCGGCGACTCGGCGCAGTGCGTGCCCACCGCCGGCTGGAGGGCCGGTGTGGGCAGCGGCGAGGCCGACGGGCAGGACAGGGGGCTGGGCACCGGGAAGGTGCCCGATGGCCCTGCCAAACTGCTCAAGCCCAAGGACCTGGAGACCTTGCTGGGCATCCGGGACCAGGCGACGCTGGTCAGTAAAGCGATCGACGTGTTGATTTCGGATGCCAACGGGTTCACCGCGGGGCTGAAGGCGTGCTTGGACAATGAGTGTGCGGGGGTGCTGCTGGGCGAGGCGGTGGGCAGCGGTGGTGACAGCCCCAGCGATGCCAAGCTGATGAACGTGCTGCTGATGAGGCTGGGCGTGCTCCAGCAGGACCTGGGCTGCTTCGTGAGGAAGGTGGACCACCTCACCGGTGGCTTCAAGGAGCACACGGACTCGTTCCCCTTCTCCAGCCCCAGCAGCCACGATGTCACCAAAGAGCATGTCTCTGACTTCCAGGTATGGCTTCTTCCCACATCCCTCACAGCAGCTGCCGCTTTATTTGCCACCACGTTTCCTCCTGCTTTAACGGAGCAAACCCTGATCCCCACTGTAACCTCCCTCCTGCCTCTCCAGAGCAAAATCCAAACTAACACCTCACTGCATGCCAGTGGCACCGGGGACAAGGTAGGACTCTGCTCCAACAGAGTGTGCCCAGGGCAGGAGGCAGTGGGCATCCTGGCACAGGCCGGTTGTGCCAAGGCTGCCCTGTCTGTGACCAGGGGCTCTCAGGTGCAATCCCACCTTAGCAGGGACTGATGTTTTGGCTGCTCTCCCTGGCTTAGCCCAACATTGTGTTTCAGAAGTTCTTTACTTGTTGGGGATGAGCTGGGGGTGGGAGGAGAGCAGCCTGCAGCTTCCGAAAGCAGCCCAAATTGCAGGGACCCCACTTGGAGGAATCCTCCATCCCCAGAAACACCCAGGCAGGGTAATTTGGAGAGCAAAGGCTTCAGAGCAAATCTGCATCCAGGGGAGAACACCTTAGGAGCAGTGCAGAGCAGCTCATGCCTTGCTGTCCCACTGTCCTCAGGGGTCCCAGCTCGTGCCAGGGGTGTCAGTGGTGGTGGGGGCTGCAGGCACAAGCCCCTTTCTGGAGCACACTCCCTTGTTCAGAGTCCTATTGTTCTGCATGTGGTCCCCCCAGCCCGAGGTCCCAGTCTCCCCCAGTCACTGCATGGCACCGTAACTGGTGTTTGCACATTTTTTCCCTCTTTCTCTCTTTTTTCCCCTTTCCCCAAACAATCCAGGCCACGTGTCTCCTCATCCTGTGTTTCCTTTTGGTTTCCGCATTGTCTCCCGCCATGGTGATGAAGCTCCTTCTCCTCCTCATCCTTTTTGTTGTCTTGTAGTTCTTTACTGTTTCGGAGACCCATTGTTTTGTTTTCTGTTTTGTTTTTTTTTCTCCCTTCCCGCTCTTTTGGTTTGTTCTCATTAACTTGCCCACGCATGCAGCAGCCTGATTTTAGGGACGCCGACCCTTTCCGCATCCCCCACGCCAAGGACACGGACCCCACCCACGCCCGGAGCTACAAACCCTGCCGGGCTGAGGAGAACGACTCCTACGCCACCGAGGTATGGCACAGCCTGGCAGCCGTGTCCCCTTGGCCACAGGGCTGTGGGACAGGCTTTGGGGACATGGGGAAGTGCAGGGCGGCTTTGCCATCCCCTTCTGGGGCTGTTACAGATGAAGGAGCTGCAGCTGGTGCTGTCCGAGGCCAACGAGAGCCTGCGGGGGCTGCAGGAGCAGCTCTCACAGGAGAGGCAGCTGAGGAAGGACGAGGTGGACAACTTCTCCCAGAAGATCTGCCAGGTGAGTAGGGAACAGCCTCAGCCCCTGGGAGACAGCTGTCCTCAACCCATGGCAGTGCCACCTCCAGCCTCAGCCCTATGACCCACTTGGGGACCTGGGTGTCACTGGGAGCACACACAGCATGTCCCATTTTCAAGGCTGAGCACACTCCTTGCACATGGAGCCATGCAGGGCTTCCCCCATGGCCCTGCTGTCCCCAGCAAGCTCCAGAGGGGTGCAGCTTCACCAGATGGGGATATGGGGCTGGCACCAGGCTCATATCCCATTTTCAAGGCTGAGCACACTCCTCCTTGCACATGGAGCCATGCAGGGCTTCCCCCGTCCCCAGCATGCTCCCAGAGTGGTGAAGCTCCCCCAGATGGGGATATGGGGCTGGCACCAGGCTCAGCGCAGACCCTGGGTGGGAAGCATCACATGGTTGCCACCAGTGCTTGTCCTGGAGCCACTCGTCTCTCCCCAGCTGAAGGAGGACCACCAGAAAGCACTGCTGCGGCGGGAGTTTGAGCTGCAGAGCCTCAACCTGCAGAGGCGGCTGGAGCAGAAGTTCTGGAGCCAGGAGAAGAACCTGTTGGTGCAGGAGTCCCAGCAGTTCAGGCAGAGCTTCCTCCTGCTCTTCATGAAGCTCAAGTGGTTCCTCAAGCGCTGGCGCCAGGGCAAGGTGGTGCACAATGAGGGCGAGGACTTTCTGGAGGTACAGTGGGCTGTCATGGAGGGGAGACCACACTGTTGGGTGTGTCCCTCATGCCTGTTTGCCCTGCCCAGGGCTGTTTGGGTGTCCCCCATCCTGCCCAGGGGCTGTGGGTCCCCATATCACCCCAGCCACGGTGTCACCCACAGGTGAACAGCATGAAGGAGCTGTACCTGCTGCTGGAAGAGGAGGAGCTAGCCCCACAGCAACAGGCAGACAACAAGATGTGTGCTGGGGACACCTGGACTCCCAACACGGTGAGCAGGGTCCCCATGAGCCCAGGGGTGGATCAGGGTAGGATCAGGCCCTGCTGTGGCTATATGGCTTGGGCTGGTGGCTCCTCTCGGGACGCATGGCTGGGTGGGGATGGTCCCCTGCCCTGGTGGCTTCCCCCGTCCCTCACCTTGGCAGCAGCCTGCAGGGCTGGGATGCAGAGAGGACAGCTCCCACAGAGTCCCCTCGTGCTGCCTGTGCTCACCCCCGTTCTCCTGCAGCCCAACGAGTGCATCAAGACTCTGGCAGACATGAAGGTGACCCTGAAGGAGCTGTGCACGGAGCTGCGGGAGGAGCGGCGCGGTGCCAGCGAGCTGCAGCAGCAGTTCACCAAGGCCAAGGCTGCCTGGGAGATGGAGCGTGCTGAGCTCAAGTGCCACATCGCCCAGGTGGGAGCCTTGGGCACCCTGTGGGCTGGCAGAGCCCCCCCGTGCCTGCTGGGGGGCTGGGGGCCTGCCTGTGCCCTGTGCCAAGCGCTGGGCTGGGAGCAGGGTGGCACTGTGGGAATCTTAATTAGCAGCCACTCAGGCAGGAGAGTTTCCATGACAACGGGGCTGGCATGGAAATCTGCCTGTGGAGCAGCAGAGGATGCTCTTTATTCCCTGTCTGGGGAGGGTGGGACGGGGCAGGGGCTCAGCATCCCCCCTGAGGACAGGCAGCTGAGAGCAGCATCAGAGCCCAGCTCTCCCCCACCCTGAGTCACAGCACAGGATCCCTGTGGATGCTGCAGGAGGGATGCACGGCTGCAGGGAAGGCAGGAGGTGGAGGGAGGGCAGCCTGGGCAGTGGGGGAAGCTCCTGCCTGTAGGATGAGTCCCACCAGTCCCTCAGCCCTGCCCTCCCAGCGCTGAGAGGTTTCCACTCACGCTGTGCTGACAGCAGCCCATGGCTGCACATCAGCTCTGCTCCCCAGCACTTTGCAGGCAGGATTTCTCCTGGCAGAGCATGAGTCCCCAGTTCCCATATCTCCTCCTCAAAAGCGAGCAGAGCAGCTATGGTGGCACCGCCCCACTGGTGCTGCATCCTTGGGGGCTGCTCAGGTGATGGTGCCCCTCTCCAGGAGCCATGTCCTGCAGGCAGGAGCACAGCCAGGCAGGCAGGACATTCAGCCTGTGTCCTGCTGGCTGACCATCTGCTGGCCAGCTGGCATGATGTGGCTGCAAGCCATTGGCAAGCCATGTTGTGTGTGTCACGTCCTTGTGGATATGCTTATTGCCCAGCCTGGCAGCATGGGACTGGCACTGGCAAGAGGGATGCCTGCAGCCCTGCCTGTGTGCTGGAGATGTCCAGCACCACACTGGAGCCCTGGGTCCCTCACAGCCACTACTGTGTCCCCACAGCTGGAGTCAAAGGCAGGCAAAGGGATCGCAGAGCGTGCACTGCCAGACTGGAAGGTGGCACTGAAGCGGGAGCGTGAGGAGCACCAGCATCTCCTGGCTGAGTCCTACAGCGCTGTCATGGACCTCACCAAGCAGCTGCAGATCAGCGAGAAGAACTGGAACCAGGAGAAGGTGGAGCTGCTGGCTCGCTTCAAGGAGGAGCAGCAGCAGGCAGAGCAGCAAGCGAAGGACCTGCAGAACAAACTCAACCAGGTATGGTGTCCCCCATCCTGCACGTGTCCTCCAGCCTCTGCTGCTTGCCCCGAGAATGTTTCATGCTTTTGCTTGCCCAGAGAGGCTCACCTGTTGAGTGACCTGGTCACCTGTTGAGTGACCAATACATTCTCCAGTTGCAGAAAGGATCCAATCCATGGGCATTGAAGCACTCTGAAATGGAGAAGCATGGCAGCAACTGGAAAGAGGTAAGTAAGAGAGGGTGGAGTGCTCTCAGGATGCTCTTAGGGCCCACATCTGTGCTAAGGGTTAGATTGGAGGATGTGTGAACCCAAATTAACACCCCTTTAAACAGCAAATGAGGCTGCAAGGGAGAACACCAGGAGAATGAGAGCATGAAGGGCACGGCTGAATCTCCAAGAGCTTTTGTGGGGTTATAAAAAGCTGATTTTAAATAGATGTGGTTGTAGCAAGCCCCATGCAGTCCTGGGACTGCTGTGCCTCGGTGTGTGGGGAAGCTGGTGGTGCTGGAGGGGAGCAGGATGCAGCCCCTGAGCTCCAGCCCATCTCTGTGCCCTGGTCCTGTGCCATCTGACCCTGGAGCTTTCTCCTGTGCCCTCCTAGGTTCTCAATGAGAAAATCACAGACAAGGAGACAATCTCTGAAGCAGAAGCCAAGGGAACCAACCTCAAAAGGTGAGTGTGCTGGTGCCTCCATAGCCCCTGGAACACAGAGGGCTTAACATCCCTGAGAGTCACAGAGGAGATGCAACCCTGTTCCATGATAGTCCTGGAAGCAAAGGGATCCCTGTGAGGAGCAGGACTGGGTGCCCAGGAAGGTCCCATTGGGGTGGAAGCAGAGTGTCTCAGCTGTCCCCCAATCCCCCTCCCTGCCCTGTTTTGATCCCTATCCTGTCTCCTCCCACAGGACCAAGTCTGTTTCCTCCATGTCAGAGTTTGAAAGCTTGCTCGACTGTTCACCCTACCTCTCTGGAAAGACCGTGCCAGGGCTGGGTGACCATGCCCGGTGCAAAAAGTCATCCTCAACCACCCAGATGCTGCCCAACGGGATCCGGGACAGCGCCAGCCTCCCTCCCTCCAACTGTACATATGTGAATATCGAACAACCTGTCCCTGACAGCCTGGCCAAGGAGAAGCTGGGCATCTCCTCCTGGGACTACTCACGGGCAAGCAGCCTCTCTGGGCACGACCCAGCTCAGAAACAAATCCAGAGGAGCTACACGGCCCCCGACAAGACAGGGATCCGCATCTACTACAGCCCGCCGGTGGTGCGGCGGCTGGAGGCGCCGCTGGTGCACAACAAGGAGGGCAAGATCATGATCGAGCCCGGATTCCTGTTCACCATGGCCAAGCCCAAGGAGCCGGAGGAGTCGGCCAGCGCCGAGGGCACCTACAGCCAGTGGCTGTGCAACTTCTCCAAGCAGCAGCAGGAGCTGCTGGATGGTGGCACGGGGGAGAGCGCCGTGCCGCCGGTGCCGCGTTTCCCCTCTTCGCTGCACGACCTGGAGATCTCCGGCAACATGAGCGACGACATGAAGGAGATCACCAACTGCGTGCGCCAGGCCATCCGCTCCAGCTCGCTCGAGAGGAAGGTGAAAAGCACCTCCAGCCAGACCGTGGGGCTGGCCCACGTGGGCACACAGACCATCCAGACGGTGAGCGTGGGCCTGCAGACCGACCTGCCCCGCGGCGCCGGCATGCACGGCAAGAGCTGGTCCCCGCGCAGCTCCTCGCTCGTGTCCGTGCGCAGCAAGCAGATCTCCTCCTCCCTGGATAAGGTCCACTCCAGGATCGAGCGGCCATGCTGCTCCCCAAAATACGGCTCTCCAAAGCTCCAGAGGAGGTCTTCCTCCAAGCTGGACGCCTCCAAGGACAGGAGCCTGTGGAACTTGCACCAGAGCAAGCAGAACGGCTCTGCCTGGGCCCGCTCCACCACCACCCGCGACAGCCCCGTCCTCAGCAACATCAACGATGGCCTGTCCAGCCTGTTCAGCGTGGTGGAGCACGCGGGCAGCACCGAGTCCATCTGGAAGCCGGGCTGCCCTGAGAGCAGCCGGGCCAAGCCCGAAGCACCCAAGTACGGCCTCGTGCAGGAGTTCTTCAGGAACGTCTGCGGGCGGGCACAGAGCCCCACTGCCCCCCAGGAGAAGAAGGAGGCGACCGGGGAAGAGAGCAAGAGAGCCGAGCACCCCAGCCCCACCACCCACCACGAAAACATCTCCCGTGTCTTGAACAAGAAGGTCCTCAAGCAGGGCAGCTGCGAGGACCCCAAGCCCTCGTCCCCTGGCCAGGGCAGTAAGGACGCAGCCCTGCGGGACCCCGACCTCATCTCGGCTCTAGCCAGCGAGGTAACGAGGCACAGAGGCCCCCGGGGTGTCCCGCCGTGGCGGGGGACAGGGTGCCTGACCCCTCTAACTCCGCTGTGCCCTGTCTATCTTTGCAGGACACGGCGTGTGACTGCAGCTCCCAGTCCCTCACCTCGTGCTTTGCCCGGCCGTCCCGCTCCGCGGTCCGCCACTCCCCCTCCAAGTGCAAACTGCACCCCGCGGAGCCCCCCAGGGCGGAGGAGAAGCCGGGGGCCTCGAGTGAGTGAGGACGGGGGGCCGGGGGACGCAGCGTGCCTGCCATCCACTGTCCTGCCGGAAGAGCGCCCGCGCTGAGCCCGCGGGGCCCCTCGCGGAGGCGGCGCGGGCTCATCTGTCTCCTAAACGTCCCCTCGGCCCCGGGGACGCTTACGAAGCAGATGTGGAGCCAGAGGTAGCCCCGGGGTGCGGGGACACCCTGGCAGGGTGGCTGCATCACCTCCTGCCTGTGCAGAGACGGCACGGGGGCATCCTGGCTGGTGCCGCCGCGCCGGGAGTGTCAGCGAGACCCTGCTGTGCCGAGGGCTGAGAAAGGGAGAGCGGCCAGGGGAGGCTGCTGCTGTCGATAGGGAGGGCTGGGCCGCTGTAGGGGTGATGCTGCAGCCACCCCGCGGATGGAGGGTGCTGGTGCTGGCTGTGGCTGCAGCATCCTGCCCATCCCGGGCCCGTTGCCCGATTGCTGTGCGGTTGCATCAGCCGCGGGCTGAGCGTGCTTCCCCGGCAGGAAGGAGGAGGGAGGCTCCCTGTGCTCACCCGGGCTGGGCTGGCTGGGGGCCCTCCTCGGCCACCCTCCTGCTCTTGGGGTGCTGCTGAGGCCCTTGGCTGCTGGCAGGGGTCCGGGTGGTCCCCGGGCTCCTCCAGCTGCAGGTTGGGATCGCTGGGTGCACAGCGTGGGGAGAGGTGGCCTGTGCTTCTGTGTGTGTGTGTGTGCACATCCCCTGCTCCCAAGGGGTTGTGGTGCCCCTGCCTTGCACCCACCTCCCTGCTTGGGGCCACTTGTAGTTATTTCTTCTCCAAGTGCTGAATATACATATTTCTCTTTTTTTTTTTTTCTTTTCTCTTTTTTTTTTTTTTTTTTTTTTTGTTTTTTTGTTTTTTGTTTTTTGTTTCTCCACTTCTGGCCCTGCCCAACTCCGGACAGCCTGCAATGTAAAACCAAGTGCATTTTAAAAATACCGAAATGAGCTACTTTGGAGAGGCACCAATTGGATTAAGAGATTGTGGTTTGGGAGGCTGCAGCGTGGCCCGTGGTCTGCGCCGCACGTCCCTCTGTCACCACCAGAAAAAGCCTTACCCAGGGAGGGAGGGGGCAGCAGCCACAGCCCCCACAGCACTGCAGAGCTCCTGGGGCTGGGGGACTGCGATCCAGTCCCACTCAGAGCAGCCTTGGTGCCCCTGTGCAGCTCCAGGAGAGAACAGAGATTTCTGAGGCAGCTGCCTGACCTATTTTCCAGCCGCCTGCCAGGGGCCAGGCAGGGATTCACCCAGATGGAGCTGCCTGCAGGTGCCTGGGGCTCAACGCATTGCTCTGGGGCTGAGTGCCTTGTTCTGGGGGCTCTGTGCACGGCTCCCAGGGCTCTGCATTGCCCCAGGGGCTCCATCCACTGCTCCCAGGGCTCTGCATTGCTCTGGGGCTCTGCACAGTGCTCCAGGGGCTCTGTACGCTGTTCCACGGGCTCTGTGCATCGCTCTGGAGCTCTGTACACCACCCCAAGGGCTCTGTGTGTTGCTCCAGGAGCTCTGTACACCACCCCAAGTCTCTGTGCATTGCTCTGACGCTCTGTACACCGCTCCCAGGGCTCTGTGCGTTGCTCCAGGAGCTCTGTACACCACCCCAAGGGCTCTGTGGATTGCTCTGGAGCTCTGTACACCACTCCCAGGGCTCTGTGGATCGCTCTGGAGCTCTGTACACCACCCCAAGGGCTCTGTGCGTTGCTCCAGGAGCTCTGTACACCACCCCAAGGGCTCTGTGGATCGCTCTGGAGCTCTGTACACCGCTCCCAGGGCTCTGTGCATTGCTCTGGAGCTCTGTACACCGCTCCCAGGGCCTCTGCACATTGTCATCTCGCAGTTTCTCTAAAGAACTGCCGGTGCTGCCGAGGCTGCTGCCCTCTCCTGCCCGCAGCAGCTGCTGCATCACTGCCACGTCGCAGCCTCCGTCAGGGTCTCCGCGACAGCCGCTCACTGCCGGTGTCCCCGGACACACCAGCATCAGCCAGGGCCCAGCAGGCCCACTACCCATGGCCTTTTGCTCCTGCAGCACCCAGCCAGCCCCCTGGGGACCCTCATCACCCAGCTGGGTGCTGCCCACCCTCACCAGCAGCCAGGGCTGGGCTGTGTCCCTGCCTGCCATGGAGTTGTTGGGTCCAGCACTGCCACGGGCAATCTCCTGCTGTACATAGATATTTTTGGGGTGGTTTTTAGCATTTTCATGGATAATCGGGGTTTTGGTTTGGTTTGGTTTTTTTTAAAAGACTCTCTACTTTTTTGGAATGTGGTTTCTCATTTTTAAAACTGCCTTTTAATTATTTGTAATATTGGTCAGTTCTGTCTTACTCTGTAAATAGCGGTGCTGGGCATTTCCCAGGAGGGCTGAGATGAGGCCGGCAAGGAATTTGTGGGGAAACTTTGCTTAAGATGTGGAGGTGGCTGATTCTACTCCAGCCCCTCCATGATTCTGCCCCTGTCCACATGCCAGTGCCCAGCCTGGGGTGAAACCTGAGGTGTTTTGGGTAAAGCTATTTGTCCCTGCCCTGTCCTCCTGCTGCCTCTCACCAGCCCATGCCAAGGTCGCATGAAGGGCACCTCCTGCCCCGATGACAGGCTCTCTGCCCACCCCATCCTGCACCCCTGTGTCATGCCTGCTTGTTGTGTGATGAATAAAGGCCCTGCAACCCCTCACCCCCACCCTTGGTGCTGCCTTCCCGTGCTGTGGTGGGGGACTGTGCTGCCTGTCCTGTCTGAGGCAGTGCTGCTGCAGAGGGAGGTGTGGGGTGACCTGATCCTGTGCCTCTGTTCCTGCCATCCTGCCTGCTGCCCAGCCCACACGTGGTGTCCCATGCTCTCCTCACCCACCTGTCTGTCCCTGACACCATCCCCATGTGCTGATCCCAGCTGTGCCACGCCAGCTTGTCAGCTCCTGTGGGTCCTCACTGCCAGCACTGTCACCAGGCTGCCCTCAGCTCTGCATTGTCCCTGTGATGCTGGTGTTTGTTACAGCTGCCGTGTGCCATGCCAGCCTGCCCAGCAGCTCACCCCAGCCTGCACACACACCCACATCCCCCTTACTCTGCTGCCCATGGCTCCCTGCCCTTGTGCGCTTCAGTTGGACTTGATGATCTCAGAGATCATATCCAACCTTAATGATTCTGCGATTGCCTGATCACCTGCTGGTCCCAGCCTCCCCTCAGGTTCATTCCATTAAACTGTCCCACCCTGAGGTCCTCCATCACCCACTAAAACCCACCCTCCTTTTGCTTTTCCATCATGCTTCCTGTCCCATCCCTTTCATCCCTCGTCTTTGATCTGCCATTTTCCATCCCTCTTTATTGTGCTCTTTCATCAACCCTACCCCAACCCAGCCATCCTTCCTCCCTCCTGTGCTACTCCATCCCATTCCTCCTTCCCTTGTTCCCACCATACCCCATCCCTCCTGTGTATCTTCTTTTATGTCCCAAGCCTTCTTCCACGGCTCCTCTGTTGTTCACCTCCTTCCTTGTAGTCATCTACTGTCCCATCCTTCCCTGCCACCCTCCTCCATCACCCACCAGGTCCCATCCTTCTGTTCTGTGCTCATCCATCAGCCACCATGTCTCGTCCCTCCTTCCTGTCCTGCATCCTCCTTCGTGTCCTGTCCTTTCTTGTGCTCCACTGTCACTCACCACCTCCAATCCCCCCTGTTCCCCCCACTCCCTTCACATCCCATCCCTCCTTCCACACTCCTTCCAGTGTGCTGTCATCAGCTGTGTCCCATCCCTCCCTGCCGTGCTGTGCTCCTCCATGTCCCCTCCCACCTCTTGTGCTCCTGCATCCTACACTGCATCCTCTCCCTCCTTGTTCTGCTCCACCACCCATCACCTCCCATCCCTCCTGCTGTGCTCCCCCACTGCCCTCCATATCCCACCTTCCAGTCTTCCTGCCACACTTCAATCCCATCCCTCTAACCTGCTCCTCCATTCACCCCATCCTGTTCCTTAGCTTCATTCACCCCCA
Organism: Melospiza melodia melodia; assembly: GCF_035770615.1. Lineage (NCBI taxonomy): Eukaryota > Metazoa > Chordata > Aves > Passeriformes > Passerellidae > Melospiza > Melospiza melodia. The sequence continues at coordinate 4,066,574 of NC_086212.1, read as the reverse complement.
CCTTCTTCTAATGTTTTTCCCTTCTTCCCCTTCACCCTGCCCCATCCATCCTTGCCTTGCTTTGCCTCCAGCTTTTCCTTTCATATTCATGTCAACATTTCACTGTCTTCTTCAGCTCCCCCCACTGCTGCCCTCTACATCTTACCATCAGTTTATTCCTGCTTATTCCCCATTAGTTCCCACCTTCACCCCAACCTCCTCCCCTCCTCATCTTCTCCACATCTTTCTTCATCCTCTTCTCTCTTCCTGTCTGCTCTCTTAATGTCCTTAACTTCTCCACCCTCACCTCCCACTATTTCACCATCCTTTCAACTGCTAATGTCACCTAATTTTACCTTCTTAACCTCCACATTTCCAGTCCCTCTTTGTGCTTATCCATTTCCCATTTCCTCATTCATCTTCCTCCACTGCCCTCCAGTCTTCGTCTTCTTCTGTCCCCTCAGTGTCTCTCTGTTCCTCCTATCATCTGTGTCCATCTCCCAGTGTTTCCTCATCCCTCCTCTTTTTCTCTATCTCCCCCCATCTTTTCCTCCACTCTTCTTGTTTTCCTCTTCGATTTTGTCCACTTTCTTCATCCTCCACTTCCCACTCTCCTCCATCCTTCCCCATGCCCCACACCACCCACTATTTGCCTGTCCTTCCTCACCCTCCACTTCCTACCATCTGCCTGGCCTCCTCATCCTCCCCAACCTCACTTTTCATATTCATTGTCCTTCCCATCTTCCATCTCCTTCATCCTCCATCTCACACTTCTTCCTCCATCTCAGTTCTTCCTGTGACCCTTCACTTCCCATTGTTCCCCATACTTTTTCCTGCAGTTTCACCTCTTCCTGTCCCTCTCACACTCAATCTCTGGCTGTCTCACCATCCTGTGTCATTTGCCTCCCACAGTGTCCCTGTTTCTCCTTATGCTCCTCCACTTCTCCCCACCTTCCTATCCCTCTTTACCCTCTAAGTGTCCACCAACCTCACAAATTTCCCTCTCCACCCCTCCCTGACCTCCAGCCATCCTTCCTTACCTCACAGCTCCCTCTCTAACTGGCCTTACATTCTCCTGCATCTCCTACCTCTGTCCTGACTTCCAGTCTTCTCCCAGCCTGACCTCTCCATTCCTCCCTGCCCTCTTTTACTCCCAGCCCATCTGACTCCAGCTACAATTTTCTGCTTCTCTTCCCACTTCTCCTGCCTTATATCCCATCCCTTACCGACCCAGGAAAGCTACTGCCAGCTCAGCCACCCCTGATGCACACAGGAAGGGCCCTTCCTGACATCAGAAAACACTTCTCCCTAGGGCTAGTGCAGCTGGAACTGGTCATGGGGGAAAAGGGGATGTCCTCTGCCCTTGGAAGGTTTCAGTAACCAGATAAAGGTTTCAGCCAGATAAAGTCACCAATGTCCCAATCTAACATTAGCAATAACTGATGTGGAACATGCAGCTTGACTAGATCCCCCTAGGATCACTTCCAGCAGTGAAGGATTTCCAAGAGGGGCGAGAAAGGCCAGGAATGGCTTTGAATGCAATGCTTGGGATGCTGGAGGACATGAAGAACCATCCCTGCCACTTGCAGCTGCTCCATGGTGCTCAAGCAGACCACCACACACACTGCTCCAGCAGGACCATCCCATGCTCCACAAGGACCGTCCCACTGTGCTCCAGCAGGGCCATCCCATGCTGCCTGAGCAGGACCATTCCATGCTGTTCCAGCAGGACCATCCCATGCTGATTGAGTAGGACCATCCCATGCTGATTGAGTAGGACCATCCCACCCTGCTTGACCAGCAGCACCCCAAACTGCTCAAGCAGGACCTCTCCAGGCTGCTTGGGCAGGATCATCCAATGTAGCTGGAGCAGAACCTTCCCATGTTGCCCAAGCAGGACCACCCCATGTCACTTGAGCAGGACCACTCCAGGCTGTTCAAGCAGGACTATTCCCACGCTGCTTGAGTACCATGGACCAACCCAAAGAGGCTTTCTAAAAAAGCTGCCAGCTCCCAGGCCAGTGAGTGATCCCTGAGATGTCCCCTCAGACTCAAGAGCCTGGGATCTTTCATCATCCTTGTTTTCTGCCCCTTGGGCTGGGCCCTGCAGGGCCATCCCCTTCCAACAGCCTTACAGCTGCAGTAGGGCACCAGGCTGCTGGCAGTGCTGCCAAGGGGAGGACAGGTCTCCTCTCCATGCCAAGGGAGCTCCAAACCCTGCAGGACCTGCATGCAGGAACTTCTCAGAGCATCCCGTATCACTCACGCACAAGGGCCAGCCAGCCTTGCTTCCCTGAAAACTGCCTTGCCATGCTGGAGGCTCCCAGCCATCCCATGGAGGGGAGGATGCCCTTTCCTAGGGGATGTCCCACTGCAGGGACACAGCACCCAGTGTCTTTATAGGGTGGGTGTGACATTTGTAAAGCATTCCTGCCCATATGCCTTCCTGGCTGGGAAATCTGGGGGAGGGTGGAGGGAATTTGCTACCTGTGTTAGGAACTAGCTGAACTTACGTGTCTCCCCAAGCTGGATTTCTTATTCCAAATGTTCAAACTGTTGTATATTGTACTGGGATTTTTACATTGAATTATTGTAGAAAGCAAAAATTTAAACCGAGTCTGTTAAAAAATAAACATTAAAAATCTCAATGAAAAAATAAATGTGAGCTTGTCTCCTTACACACGTGCCAGAGCAGGGATGTGTCTCCAGCGGTGAATTTCCAGCGTGAGACCACACCACCCTCTGGTGTCAGCACCGATCTCAGCTCTGTGCTGGCCCTGCTCCAGCTGTGTCCCTTTGCTCCTTGTCCCTTTGCTCCCAGCCCTGCCTGGCTGCTGGCACACCTTAAATCCTGCTCACTCAAAGCAGGTCCCATCCTGCTCCCAGCACATGGCGTGGGGCAGGATGTGGCCAGGCCAGAAGGAAGCAAAGCAAGAGCAGAGCTGCTTTGTTGGGTGCTGGCATCACCCTCCCAGCCCCACTGGTGCTGATTCCCAATCTGCCAGAGTGTGGGATGTGCTCCTGTGCCCACACAGCCTCACCCTGGGCATGATCAGAGCTCCAGCTATCCCTCCCTGCTCAGTAAAACAGGGACAAAAGGAGGCAGGCACGTTTATGGGAGTGAAAGGACATGCTATGGAGCCTGGGGACAGCTCACACAGGGAAGCTGTTGATTAAACCCCAGTCTCCTTGCTGTGCTGCTGATGAAGGCATTGCCTCTCCTGAGGCAGTTTCCCTTCCTCTGCAGCCCAGGCGTCCAACAAATCTCTTACCAACCAGGCCCCCTCTCCCCGAATGAAAACAGCACCAGCTGGCAGAGCCCAAGTAAACAAATGAGCCACTGTGAGAGGAGAGAGCATCTTTATAAGTTAATTGGCCCCATCTAAGAGTCAGACAGACATTTTCCTGTGGATAGATCGTTCAAGAAGCTCAGGCAAACAGCACCAACATGTCTCCTGGGTTTGATTTATAAGCCTGATTGCATTACTAGCTCATCTCCATATAGAATGATTATGAATATATTGTCTGTACTCTGCAGAGGGCTAAATTACCAGGCTCTGATATTCATCAGCTACTCCTTGAAGCTTAAAACAGCCTCAGATTGAGAACTCTGTCTCCCAGTGACAGCAGGGGTAGAAAGGAAACAGCTCAGGGTTTATCCGTTTTTTCAGCACAACCTGGGCTGGTTTAACACCCTGATTAAGGGGTGGCTGGAGGGAGGGAGCAGCCTGAGCCAAAGGGCTGTGGAGCAGGGAAGTGCAGGAACCCAGAGCCAAGTGTATTGGTATTGAGCAGTTACATTTACAAACAAAGGAGCTGATAACTCCCAGCAGGACTGAAGGGCTCTTATCACGGTGCTGATTAAAATTTCCTCTGCAGCCAGTGACGAGGGGGAGTGTCCTCAGTGGGGAGACAGAACAACCCGGTGTTTAACCCTGCTGCTGCTGAGTGCTGATTCATCCAGCACAAGTGAAGGGCTGCACAGCCTGGCTATGTGCTGAAAATTAGCCCAGAAAGCCCCAGCAGGAAGATCCACAGCCTGGTCACATCCTCTCACTCCATCTCCTGTGCCTCCCACTCCATCTCACCCCTGCTCTGCAGGTCCCAGGAGTTTTTGCTGGTGTCACTTGTGATTCCTTCCAGATCCTTTGCTCTTTTGTTCTGCCCCTCAGTTCTCTGCCCTTGCCTGTGGTTAAAGAAATCTTTCCCTTTCCACTTTGGGATATTCTGATAAAGGCTCCAAGTGCCTCTGGCACAGCCATGCAAGGCACAAACTTGTGATAAGTTCACCAAGAGTAAGATCCATGATAAAAAGATGCTTTCTCTGATTAGCATCATTGACAGGTGTTACACCTGCCTCACCAGGCCCTGGTCCAGGCTGCCGTGCCCAGGAGATGCTCTGGGAGGAGTGGACAGGCAGTGGGAGAGGAGCTGGCTTGCTGCCATCCTCCAGACATGCCCATGAGGCTCAGCCATCCCACTGGTGCCTTAGTGTAGCTCAGACACCTCCGTGCCTTCCTGGATCCTTCCTGCCTGATTCTCTCAGTGATTTGCATGAATGGGGATGTGATTCCCACATTTATTGGCAATAAGGCCAGAAGGCAATGCCCTGTGACCCCTCTTGGACCCCCAGGTAAGTCACCTGCCCACCTGGAGCAGTACTTACCCCAAACTAGTACAAGTTTCCCATGTGAGGCTGCCTCCTGCTCACCTAACCAGCATCAGAAGGTCTGAGGTGTACAAACCAGTCCACACTTTCCAGTTTCTTTCCCCCACCCCCAGCATCTCCAGGACTGAGATCTTTCAGTGAAGGATCCCAGCACAGCTGCTGAGCTGCTGTGGGTGCTGCCCTAGAGGCTGTTTCCCCAAGTTTCCAGACTATCCAAAGCAGAGTGTGAGCAAGATACCACATATCCTGGCCAGTATATTTTTTTTTTGACCCTCTGAATCTCTTCAAGAGACCTTAATATATATTAACATATCCACTTTAAGTAATTTCATTAACATACACACTTTAAGTACTTTTATTCCTTTACAGGAAGAGGCAATAATCTAATATGTATGTGATTTTCCAGGACTGCCTGGTGAGTTAGGAGAGCTGGGAGCCAAGCTCAGAGCAAACCCTGCAGCATCCAGCTCCAGCACACACCAGCCCCCAGGGCAGGAGCCCAGCTGGATGCAAACTGCTCTGGGGTGGAGGAACTGGAGCAGCAAATCATGGTCACACAGCAGGATTCCCTTTCCTAGATCCTGTAAAATCACCAAGGGAAGGCTGGGCATACCCACAAAGTGTTCAAGGCCAGGTTGGATGGGGCCTGGAACAACCTGGCCTAATGGAAGGTGTCCCTGCCCATGGCAGGGGGTTGGAATGAGATGAGCTTTAATTTCCCTTCCAACCCAAAGCACTCCATGATTCTGTGGTTTTCCAGCTGTGAGACACTGAAATGAAAAGGTGAGGAGGGCTGTGTTTGTGCCATGGGTCTCTGTGGTTCACAACCCTGTATGCAACTGCTGGGAGATTTACTGGAACATGAGAGAGCTGGAGAAAACAACAGGAGGCTATTTGGAATTTTCTGCTTTGCAGGTGCTTTCTGAGAGGAGATACACCCTCTCCGCATCAGGCAGATTCCTGGGCTGGCCAGCTGCAGCACAAGAACAAAATTCCCTGGCTGCAGCAGCCCAGGCTGGACAATGTTGGATAAGGACAGCTGTGGGGCTGTCCCAGCCTCATGGCTCACAATGTCCTACACACCCAGGCAGCAGGTGCTGGACAGAAATCATGCTGTCACTGAGGCTGGTGAGGGATTTCAGCTGGCCAAATCACTGAAGGCAAAAGGCCAATGAGAAGGGAAGCAGAGGACACCTCCCAGATCTGCAAACCACCTCTTCACTGGCTCTGGGACACTGTCCTGTGACAAAGAGAGTGACAAAGGCCATGGGGTGAGTGACAGCCTCCTTCCTGGCACTGAGGGGGACAGACGGTTTGTTAGAGAGCTGCTGGTAAATGCAAAATCCCTGGGACACAGGCTGCTGGAACTGAAGGTTAGCAACTCAGAAAATGATCAGCTTGAGGTGTCTTGTGAAGGCCATTAGAGGTGCAGGGTTTGTCCCACTTCTCAGGAGAGGAACAGAGTGGTTTCCAGCTGGGGTTAAATGATGTGCCAAGTGTATCCAGAAACTCATGGAGCTGTTCCCAGACCATCGATTCAAGGACAGTGCTGGAGTGCAACTACCAAAACGCCTGAGGAGCTTCAAAAATACCCCTGTCCAAGGGCTCAGGCTGCAGAGCCAAAATGACTTTTTCTTAAAAAAAACCCACCTTTTGTAATTGGGAACTTGGAGGTAATGATACTGCTGGCTGGTCAAGGGAAACTTCTTGCAAGATTTGGCTGCATCCTTACTGGTTTACCCACAGAGAAGACCTGGGCTCAGAAACTGCTGATCGCAGGCTGAAAGCCTAAAAAGGAATGGGCTAAATCTGGGCATTGGAATTGTGTTGGAGACTTCACTTTCATCTGTGTGTTAGAGATTGAGACCCTTCACACTAATATTCCTGTGATTTTTTTTTAATTTTTTATTTTTTAAAATAAAATTTAAAATATAATATATAATAAAATATTAAAATTATATAAATACACAATATATAAATATTGTGTATATATAAATATGTGTATATAAATAAATTATCTATTATTTATTATTTATTTTATCCATATTATATTACATATAAATAATATTATATATAATAATATATAAATAGTAATATATAAATAATAATATATAAATGTATATTTTATATAATATATTATATATTGTGTAAATATATATGATATATATAATGTCTATATAGCTTATATATATAAACTATATTGATATTATATATATAATATATAGCTTATATGTATATTTATATGTATATTTATATGTATATTTATATGTATATTTATATGTATATGTATATGTATATTTATATTTATATTTATATTTATATTTATATTTATATTTATATTTATATTTATATTTATATTTATATTTATATTTATATTTATATTTATATTTATATAAAATTAAATTAAATTAAAATAAAATAAAATAAAATAAAATAAATAATATAAGGCCACCCTGTAGCTTTCCAGAACAGGGATTTTATATTACACGGCTGAGGAAGCTTTGTTACATGGACTACAGCAGGGTGTGAAGGTGACTGACAGATTTGGGATGTAAATCCTGCTGAGCTCATGTTGGAGGTGTGTAGAGAATATCTCTGGAGTGAGACTGCCCATAGGACACAGTCCACGGAGGGAGGTATCACCTGAGCTACTCCTGGGTTTCACCTCGGAGTAAACCAGCTGTGTCCTCCCACAAGGGGTCACAGGAGAACCTTTGCCCTGAAGCAGTGTGGGCAGGCAGCAAACTGACACCAGAGCAGGGAGCTGCAGCACAGCTGTGCCCTTCAAAACTAGGGAACATCCTTAATGAAAAATACACACCAGTGCTGCTGCTTTTGTGCACAGAACTGTTTCTGGCCTCTTTGCTGATGAGAACATTGCTTGGAGTGGCAGACAGTGCTCACTAATCCACAGGTTTGTGTCTTCTCCAGCCTAGAGCAGGGCAACACTCCCAGGGAGTGCACAAAGCACTTGGGAAAACCCAAGGATACCAGAGTAGGCTGTACCTGCCCACTGACACTGTACCAACTTTAAGTTTATGCACTTTAATCTTTTGAGTGCTCTTTGGCCCTGGCCCAAACCAGCAAGAGATTCCCAGGGCAGGTGGCTGCCTGTGCCTGTGCTTTGCTCCAAGGGGTGAGTTCCCCAGTGAAGAAAAGGAATTTGAGGTTTTGGCAGCCTTCCTAAGAAATATCTTCTTGGCAGGCAATGTCATAGGGGCAGGCAATGCTGTTGGGGCAGCTGGGCTCAATGCAGGGAATATTAAGGACTGGGATGAGAAGGGGTTTGCTGCAGGAGGAACAACCACAGGCAACTCCTGCTCTGGGACCAGACTCTTGGAATCACGTTGGTCCTTGGGAGACCCCAGCTCCAGCCTCCTGCTCCAATGGGCATGGCCACTCAGGGGCTTATCTTGAATTTTCTCTGTATCTGAGGACTGTGATCCTGCTCCTACTTTGGCCTCCTGTTCCAGCATTTGACTGCCTTCTTGGTGAACAAAAGTGAAAAAATGTTTAATTTCTCACTACTTCAGGAGATCTGTACAAAGTTTTTGCAGGAGGAAGGTGCTCAGTGGACTGCCACAGCTTGCTGTGCACACACAGCTCAGTGGAGAAGTGGAGGGCCATGGATCCACAGGCAAGTTGTTTTCTGCATGGGGACAAGGCACGGAGTGTGGCCATACCTGCTGGCCTGCGCTGGGGCTGGTGAAGGAGGAGCTCATGGATCTCAATCCCTCTGCCTGGCAAAGTGGCAGGGACTGGCACAGAGGGGACACAACTCCTGCTGGTGAGGGAAAGGTGGCTGACAGGGCAGGGCTGTTATATGGGACACTGCTGGCATGGAGGGACAGCGCTGATGGTGCCGGACAGGGGGACACGGCTGTCAGGAGGACACCAGTGACAGGGGACACCACTGACAGTGGGACATGGCTGTGAGGGGACACCACTGACAGCAGGACATGGCTGTCAGGAGGACACCAGTGACAGGGGACACCACTGACAGAGGTCTCTGCTGGTCTTAGGGACATGGCTGTTAGGGGGACACCACTGACAGTGGGATATGGCTGATCATGGGGAGGACACCAGTGTAGGGGTCACTGCTGATCATGGGCATGTGGCTGGCACAGGGACACCACTGACAGGAGACACTGCTGCCAGGGGCCACTGCTGGTCATGGGGACGTGGCCAGCAGGGGGACACCACTGACAGAAGGGCCATGTCTGACAGTGGAACACCACTGGAGAGGGACACACTGGTGCCAGGAGGGACACAGTGTGTAGGGTACATAGCTTACATAGCTGCAGGGTGACATGGCTGATAGGGGGTCACCACTGACACAGGGGACACCACTAACATAGGCTGACAGGGCACCACCACTGACACGGGACAGCACTGAAACAAGGACACGGCTGACAGGGGACACCGCAGACAGAAAGGACAAAGCAAACAAGGGGACACCACTGACACAGGGACACTGCAGGGAGGGTGACACCGCTGACAGCGGGACACGAGACAAACGGTGCCACCAGCAGAGGCCGTTGAACATGGCCGCCGCCTCGCTCCGCCGCGAGGGCGGGCCGTGCCCGCCGTACCCGCCCCCGGCTCCGCGCGGCGGCGGAGCGGGACTGGGCGGCCCCCGCCCGCGCGCAGCGACGGTACCTCGCCATGGGGCTGCCGGGGGAGAAGGCCCTTGTCTACCCGCCGCGGCCCGAACTGCTGCCCGCGGCCCACATCCCCTCCCTGTCCCACTACCAGCGCCTGTACCAGCGCTCCGTGGAAGAGCCTCACGGTGAGCGGGGCCGGCGCGGCGGGGCGGCGGCTGCCCGGGCCCTCCGGGGGCTGTGGGGAGCCCCCCGAGAGCCTCCGCCTGTGGGGTGCTCGGGGGTGCCGCGCGTGTCCCCACAGACGTTACCTGCCTCATCCCCCTTCCTTCATCCCTATTTCCCGCTCACGGGCTCCGGTGCCCCTTGCCTTTGCAGAATTCTGGGGGGACATCGCTAAAGAGTTCTACTGGAAGAGTCAGCCCACGGGACCGTTCCTGAAGTACAACTTCGATGTGACCAAGGGGAAGATCTTCATCGAATGGATGAAAGGAGCGACCACCAACATCTGCTACAACGTCCTGGACAGAAATGTCAATGAAAAGAAGCTTGGGGACAAAATTGCTTTTTACTGGTAAGTTTCTGTTTTTATAGCGGTGGAGAGGATGTGTGAATAGCACCCTGAAATGTACAAACAGTGTCAGTTTCTACTGAGGTGAATGAAAACCTAAAACCTGAGGGGGGCTAATCCTTAGGTGGGTTCAGCACGTGTTTGCTTGCGGTGTCCTTGGGAAGAGCTGTGCCGGGAAGCTTCTCTGCCCTTCCCGGGAAGCTTCTCTTCCCTTCTGGGATGCAGGAGGTGCCCGGCATGGCAGTGAGGAGAGCGCTGACTCCCAGCTCTGCCTCTGCAGCTGCACCTGCTGAGAGCTCCGGGCGCTCAGACTGGAGTGAGGTAGGTGCCACAACCGCCTGGGGAAGGAGGGAGATGTGGATAGAGCAGCAGCCAACATCCGACGGCTAAAAGCTAATGAGCTCCATTATCTCTCGTGTTTATGTTTTGTGGGCTGGCGAGTTTCCACTCCTGTGGCAGAAAGGTTCTGCTAATACCTGAGTGTATATGTAGATTCCTTGAACTTGAATGTGAGGTGCTTTCAGACACCTCACTTCTCTACCTTTGGGATGAAAAGTTACTTTCAGCCTTATCTGAAGTATGTTTCTGGTTTTTTTTTTTTTGTTTGTTTGTTTTTTTTTTTTCACAAGAGTAGTTACTAGTGTTAAAATCCATGTAAAACTTACTTTTCATATTGATGCAAAGTAGGTTTCACTCGTGATATCCAAGCTCCAGAAGTAATGCACTCCTGCTGAACTAACTCAGCTGGCAGCTGTGTCCTCAGACAGAGCTGTGCCTGGCTCTCCTGTGCATTTTGCTGTTTCCCTTGAGCTTGTATTCATGTAACCTGGCTGTGACTGTATGTGACAGGGCAGAAGCACAATTAGATGTACCCCATGGTACGCATGCAGTAACTCGTTGGGATATGGCGAGTCCCTTGAGCACAGCAGAGCAGATGGAGAAATCTTACTGTCATTGCAATAAAAATATCAGATAGTCTAAGTGATTTATTGTGCAGCTGAAGGTCCCCCTGAGTCACCTGGTGTAAAGTTGACTGGGGAACCACCCCACTGCTGAAGGGAACATGGTTATAGCAGTGTGGCTCTGACAGTGGCTGTCAAATTGCCTTCACAGAGTTTCTGCAGTTTCTATCCACAGCCCTTTTCCTTCAGCGAAAGAATTACACACACTGCCTAGTAGTTAATCATATTGATAAGGCACAGGTGAAATGCTGGAAAGTGTTTACTCCCATGCTAGTTAAATAGATTCTATGGCTGGCTAGATTCAGATGTAAAATGACTGCAGCTTCTGAATGAAAACTCCTTTGTAAACTCCTGCAGGTAAAGCTGTAAAGCAAACAAAGCCATTTGGCAGCCAGTGCTGGCCCTGTGCTGCGGTTTGTTGAAGGACTGGGTTCTTCATGCACGTAAATCTTTGTGTGACAGTGAGGTAGCTACTCACAGTTTTAATTTGGGCTTGGTGAACACTTTTCTTGTTAGTTATTCTAGCAGCCTTTGTGGGGTATTTGTGATGCTGAGAAAAGCTTGGAGTGGATATGAAAATGGTGGGTGGCTGTCAGTCATGGTGCTCACAGTGCTAAAAAAATAAAATCTCTTCCTCCTAAGCAGAGAGTTTCCCCTGACTGTTTTGGGACAAACTCTCCTAGTGTGGCTCTGTCACAGGTGACCAGGCACTGTAGTGTGGAGCTGTCAGCCAGGAGCGCTGGTAGGAGCAATGGAACAGGCACTCTGTGACAAACCTGTGGCACTGAGGACTGGGGAAAGCAGGGCTGAGGGTTGTAACTCATAAAATTACTCCTCTCTAGGCACGTGGTTTTCTTCAAAACAATAATTAATTTCTCTGATCTTGTCCTCTCACATTTTGTGTTGTAACACTCTGGAATGAGCCTGACTCCGTGAAATACTTAAGACTTATCATATTGTATGAAAGGTCAAAAAAGAAATTAAAGCCTGTGAAAGGTGAAGAGTTTTTTTTTATTTTTAAACACCTGAGCCACTAGATTGCGCCTAAGAAAGTCTGTAGCCTACTAGATGGGAGAGGTGCTGAACTTATACCAAGGTTTGCTTGACTGCCCAGCTCTGAGAGCTCTGAAAAGATACAGAACCATGGTCTTTGCTTTCAGAGAGGAGGAGATTAGGGAAAAGTTGAATTATGTTTGGAGCATTGCTGAGTGTCTCTGAGAAGCAACATGTCCTTACAAAACTCAGAACTGCTGCCTGTGGCTGTCTCCAGTCCTGCTTGGATGGGAAGGAGCAAGCAGCTCATCTGGGTTGGTTAGGGCCAAGCTGCACTAAAGGTTCCTGCACCAGCAGCAGTCCAGGACTGCCCAAATTGGCTCCACTCAGAGGGTGGAATCCCAAGCCACATGGAATTGCGTTTGCAGCACAAAGAGCAGCACATGGCATTGCCTAATGCTGCAGAACTTGTACATAGGTGGTATTTGCTGTTGTGGTGTCCTCCTCATAGGACCATGTAGTTCCAAATGGCCATCCTGAGGTGGTAGGAAACATGGATTTTTCCCTGTTTTCTCTTTCACTAGGTTATCTCTGGCTGCTTGTGAACGTTACAGATATTTCTGGTTTCTTGGCTTCTGATTCCTCTTTCTCTGCTTAGTATTGCTGATGTGGCCTTAAAAAAAGGAACAGAAGCTCCAGGAAATGCTTCTGTTAAAGTGCTGCTCTCAAAAGTGAAATCTCATAATGGTGTGTAAAGGCTGAGGTCAGTAGCAGTGGTTGCTGTGCAGGTGGGTACCTGTGGTGGGCTTTGCAGGGGAGACAGGCTGGAGCAGTCACTGGGACATTAAGGGGACTTGGAGCAGTGCTGAGGACTTTGTGAGGGGTGGTTAATTAGGGCAGGGGCACAGTATTCCTTCACCCTGCTGTAGACATGCCTAAGTCACTTGGACAGCCCTTAGTTCTGTGCTGAAGTGTCTGTTAATAATCTCATGCAAACTTCAGCCTGGGCAGCCTGTAGAGGTAAAAATACAACCATGAGGGAATTAAAAAAAAAAAAAAAAAAAAGCCACCTATTGCAAAACTCTCTAATTAGACCCTGGGATGTGAAGGTATTTGGATGAGACCTGTTTTATGTGTAACCTGTGCCTCTGTTTCTCAAACCAGTTACCCCAGCTGCAGTGTTGGTAGTGCCTGGTGGGACCAGGGGCAGAGGCAGGAGGTAAAACTTTGTTTTTAGAGTCCTTCTAACCAAGGAGATGGGGCTTGGCCAGTGCTCCTGGCTTCTGCCATCTCTGGGAGAATGTATTCACCTTCTGCTTTTATTTTTATTGGCATATGACATTGCACATCTAGAAAGGAGCAATAAAGATAGTAAAGGCTGCCAGAGCTTATTGGAACTTTGTTTAACAAAATAATAAGTGCCTATGGTTTCTCTTCTGGGCCTAGAACAAACAGGACATGCAAATATAGAATTAGGAGGTGTGGTTTGTTTGGTTCGGGTTTCTTTATATGATTTGACTTTAAAATGTAATCATAGATTTAGGGCCTTGTAGCCTTGAGGTTTCTTCCTATAAATATTTCTATAAGAAAAAACCAAACAACTATGAGAGCATGTTAAAAAAAATAAAATATACAAACCAGCCTCACACATCTGTTATATGCACAGATGCTGGCTGTTAACATCCAGCCTTTCCTAGGGCTTCTACATGATGCTTCTACATTGGCTCTGCTGCTCCCACTGGCTCCAGGATTTTGGATCATCCTGTGTCAAACTGACCATTCAATTCTTTGGTGACTTCCTGGATGACTTGTTACCCTTCCAGTGATGCAGCCTCTTTAAATGCTCTTCTGGTGATCAGAGCCCCAGAGATGAGATAGATTGTTGGTTTTGGCAGATATTAATTAGTTTAGAAGCGTTGCTGAACACTACAGTGCTGTGCTTCTGGAAATCAGGCACATTATGTGCACCTAAAATAGGTAATAAATTACATTGAATATATTAGTATTTTATGAAGCTGTAAATCTTGTACCTTCTTCAAGGGAAATGACAGTTGTAGATTCCATCACAGAAAGTGTAGCTCTTTTCTGGTGGGCTTTGAAATCTGCCAGTGTGGGAGAGGGTGACAAAACTGGGAGTTTCAGACAGCATTTCTCATCCCTCCAAAAGGGAATATCCCTGCATCGTGGGGATGACTGAGCTGTGTGGGTAGTGCAGGAGTGGGGGGAGCATCAATAGAAACATGGGATATTAAAACAGGGAGTAGTGTAGTACCTCAGGCATGTCAAGGCATGTGCTTTCCTGCCTTCTTTGAAATTTTTCCTCTCCCAGATCTGGGCAGTCACCAAGCAGCATGGTGTGGTAGTGCAAGCAGCCCCTGTGTTTGGACACTCATTTATGAAGCACAGGCTGGGACAGGAGGGACTCACAGTTTCTCCCCAGGTGTAGCTCCCTGACCTCTCTCCATAGGTGGATGGAGTCTCTAGGTTTGGCTGTGGCTGTTTGGAGCAAGGTCATGATGGGTTTAAAATTAACTGATTTCATGTAACTGCTCTGAATTCCCTGCTCTAGGGTGCAGATACAAAGATGATGATGCTCCAGGGCAGCATGGTGATGCTGCTTAAGGGTTTGAGGTTGTCACTTTGGCCTGAGGGGCAGGAAAACACAGGGATTGTGATCTAAAACTTGTAACCAAGGGCTCTCTGTGTGTGTGCTGAGACCCATTTTCCCCTGTCATATCTTGAGGTTCTTCTGTCCTAAGTGTTTCTGTTGTACTTTATGTGCTGCATCCTCCATTCTGTTCATTACTAGTGGAATCTCCAGGGTAGTTCCCAGGTGAGTGGTTGTGCCAGAGGGATGAGATAAATATCTGAGAACAGCAAACTGCCTCCTTCAGGCACATGTGGGGTGTGCTTTCCTGGATGCTGTGAGTCAGCAGATTGAGCACTGTGGTGCTCAGGCACTTGGCATGCTCAGAGTCCCTGGAAGTTGTTTTTCCATTGCAAGGAGTGACTTGAAAGCAGAACTTGACTCATCCCTGTCAGGTACAGTAGCTGGTTTGCAGGGAGATGCAGGGAAGGGTGATAAGTTTGATGTTTTGGAGATCTCAAGCCCCATTCCTGCTTTGCAGAGCCTCTTGCATCCCAGGATGCCAGGCAGGGCAGGAGCAGGGAGCTGCCAATGCTCTCAGTCTCTGTTCTGCTGTTTTCTGCAGTGCAGGGAAGGAAAGGGACAGATATTAAAGCTTGGTGACACTTGATTACCCAGTGCCTGTGTGGTCTCCTGTGGTTTTGCCCATTCAGAAGCCCCCCTGGACATGTGCCTCCATGGGAGGGCATTCCACATTATTGAAGATATCCTCTGGAAGTAGTTTTTACTGAGCTCAAATACCACGTAATCCTGCTCCTGGAGACAGTGGGATTTTTCTTCTCTGTTGAATCAAATCTGTTAAGAGAGAAGGCACTCAGGTAGCACTTGGGTGGTTACTCCATGGTAAAGCAGTGAGGACAGGGATTGTTTAATCTCTCCTGCCTGGGAGAGCAGCTCAACTGCCTTGAATCAAGAGAGCAGCTTTCATTTGAGTTTTGTTGGATCTGTTTCTTTCCAGCCTTTTGCTCAGAAACCTTCGGTAGCTGCTTCTGGCAGGGATACAGCATCCATCCATATAAATCCAAGGGATTATCCAGGAAGTATTGGACCAGATAAACAAGTGGGATGTCCATAAGTGCCCAGGATTAAATGGCATGTGCCCCAGATAGGGGTAGGAACTTAAATGTGGAATTGCAGAGCTGCTGGCCAGGGTATACTGGTGGTATTTACAAAAGGCTGCAGTGCCAAGGGCTGGGAGGTTGCCAGTCCCCCTTAGCCCAGAGAGGGCAATGGAGAGGGTCCTGGGAACCAGTAAATCTGACTTGTATCCCTGGGGGTGCAGTGGAACAGGGTCACTGGGAGAGGTGGCGGAGCTGCTGGCAGACTGCCGGAGCACGAGGCCGGTGGCACTGAGCATGCAGAGATGGCTCTTCTCACACCTTCTTCAGGAGGTTTCCCACAAAAAATTGTTCAGGAAAGTAGTTCAAGTGTGCCTGGAAGAACAATGTTTTTATGGAGCTGCTTTAGCCTTGCCCTTTGCTTCCTCACTTTCAGTGGACACTCTTCAGGGTCAGCAGCAGGACTGCCAAGGGCAGTGCTGAAACAGAATTGCTGGTGGTGGCCAGGCTGACGTGCTCCAGAAACAGCACCTCCTGCTGCTGTTGCACCTGAAGGCCAAACACCAGCCATGGTTCTGACCTAACATGGTCCTTTAGTTTAGTCTGAGAGGCTCTTGGCTGAGCTGCTGTGAGCACAAGTGCAATGCTGCTGTGCAAATGACACCAGTGACAATTTTTATGTTCTTATTTAGTACTTTTTCCTCATCCTCCTCACTGCTCTGACAGCTCTCTAGATACAGCATGAGGGATTTAATAATTTGTGCTGAACCTAGAGCCCTACCTGAAAAAGTTGGTTTTGTGCAATGCTGTCTTTCTGCATGGTTCTGGGGGTGTGGTTGTTACAATAACTACCTGGACAGTATGAGGGGTGGGTGTGCACAGAAGATGGCGCCTGGATTTTCTCATGTCTGTGAAACTTTTGTCTCATTCTGCTGGCAGCTGTTACAAACAACTGGATATGTTTTAAAACTACTGGGTTGCTTTAGGGAAGGGCAGTGTGGTTGTGCAGTGATGGCATATTACAAATATTGGCTGGAGATTTGAAACTTGCAGTGGATAAATGGAGTTCATGGACAGAGAGGATGGTGAACTTCTGTATGGATTCAGGACACGGAAGATCAGAGCCTTCAGTTTGCTCGTTGGACTAGAAAACCTGATTATTTTAGCTGTGTGAATGGCTTGTGTGTTCTCCCTTGGCACCCTGAATGGAACAGCAGTGACAAGGACTCCAGCTACACGTGGGTGAGACTTGCTCCAAGTAGGGGACAAAATGCTCAGGCTTTGCCAACAGAGGTGTGAGTGGGTGCTCATTCAGAGCATGGCATTTTCTGGTGGGTTGCTGCACTTGCTGTGCCTGGGGGACTCTATGCCCAGAGCTCCTGGGCTGAAGTGTTGATGGGCAGTGGTTTCACAAGAGCTCTCACCTCCCCCCTTTTGCGGCAGGGTTTCAGTTCTCTGTTTGCATTTCTGCACATCACTTGGAAATGTCGTAATGAGGTGCGGTAAGAAATTGTGAGCGCTGGCAGTTTGCCATTAATACATTTTCATAGATATCACCTCCCTTGTTCAGGGGAATCCCTCAAGGAAGTTGAGGGCCTTCCTGTTTGCTTTCTCACACCTAGCTACCTGATAGTGCCCAGAGAAACTGTGGCTGTCCCATTCCTGAGGTCAAGGCCAGGCTGGACAGAGCTTGTAGCAACCTGGTCTAGTGGCAGGTGTCCATGCCCATGGAACCAGATTGTCTTTAAGATCTCTTCCAACCCAGACATTTTATGATTCATTCTGTGATAATGAAGCATGGTTTCCATTCCTGTTGCCACTGACCATCTTCTAGATGACATTCCAACAGGTGACACCTGGCCTCCACCTCTGGAGATTTATGATGCATGGAATTGAAATGTCCACCAAAAATCTGATTACAAGCTTAATTTCCTCCCGTGCCCTTCATGGATATTGTTTGAACCTCCATTGAAATTGCCTTGCCTGGCTTTCTGTGTTTCTAGAAGCTCTACAAAATCTGGCAGAATGTTCCCACCAGGGATGCATCTATTTCCCAAAATGGGGCATTTCCCAGCGGCAGACGGCTTGTTGATTATTTTACCTACAGAAGCTTCATCCAGGGTGTGTTCAACAGCCCAAGTGTAAATTGTTTAAACAAGCAATCAGCTGTTTTGTACTGAATATAAGCCCTACTCCCACTGGACTGGTAAAAATAGTCCATGCTCATTTGAAAACTCAACTGATGGTAAACATCTAAAATGTTTCCCCTACTGTCAAACTCGCATATTCTTCTGCAGCATTCAGTGGTTTTGGCTGATAGGGTTACAAGTGCTGGCTGAGGGCAGCCAAACTCTGATGTGCTGGGTCAGTCTTGCACATGATCTCTGTTGCAACGCTATATGATTGTTTTGTTTTTAAAAAAGTAATTAAAATTTGCTTGAAAAAACCTCTCCCCTAAATAAAATAGGCAAAAAGCTGTTGTTTTTCTCCACTGGTTGTTTTCTTGTGTTTTAAAGTACTTCAGAAAGTAAGAGTTAATGCTTTTTTTCTTCACTTGGTGGTTACTTGGTATCAAGCAAGTAGGAAAATTATGAAGCCACAGAGAGCAAATTCTCCTTGCTGAGCCCTTCAGCACAGAGGGGCTGCTGACACCATTGCCAGGGTATTTACATGTGGTCTGTATGACTTGTAAAATGACTTATCTTGTCAAATGAGTCAGGGTGAAAGTACATTTCCCTTGAAGAGGGATTTCCTGGCTGCTGTTGATCCTGTGTTCCCCAAAACTCTTCCCTGGGGTGTTCTGGCTCTCAGGTGTGAGCACAGAGTGTACAAATCCCATGGCACTGAGTTCACCTGCCCATGTTGGCTGATGAACCAGCAGCACCGGGAGGTGTTGGTTCCTTTAGAGATGTCTGAGCACCCCACTGCCTAAAGGAAGGGGCTTGAAGTAGATTTTAGGGCATATCCTGGCATGAGTGGGATAACTGGAAGGAATTTTGGCAGGTTGATAAATAAGGAGTAGTTTTGGAGCAGTGTCCACCTCTGTCTGGGTTCTGTGGTGTAGGATCGCTCAGGGTATGGCAGAGAGAACAGTGGTGGGGCTGCACAAGATAAATATTATTTCTTTAGATGCATCTGGTATTTGTTCAGCTTCTGAAAGGCTGCAGATACAAAGAGCAGCTGGGTATGTATTTAATGAGAAGCAAGGACAGAAAGATGGATGTGGTTTTCCTATGGGACCGTAACAGCTATGCAGGGTGTTGGGTGTTTGCTTTGTAGGGTATGTGTCCATATAGCTGTTTTTAAAGGTGAGTAAAGGATTGATTCCTTGATTGAAGAGCAAATGGTGACCCAGTATCCCTTTGGAAATAAGCTCCATTTTGGCTTTCTGTAAAATACATAGTGCCTGTTTTGGAGTCAGTTGGGCTGAAGGGATTGAACACAGAACATTGTTCCCTGTAGAGCACAGGGCTCCTGCTTTGACACAGCTGATTTGAGTTTCATAACAGCAACAGGAGCCTGTTCATGCTAGATACATGATCAACTTTAAGTTGGGATGGTTTGGCTCAGAGATGGATTTGAGAGCAGAGCTTGGTTAGGCCCTACTTAAGCATGTGGGGGACACTGGAGGGGAAAACTGATGGATGGTTCTAATGCAGTGGTCAGAGTCAGCTGTGTGGATTTAGGAAGTGATGGCATTAAACTGGTAAGATTCTTCTTTTCCCTGGGCTTTCTGTACCCAGGTTTTCTCAACAATGTTCTCTCAGTGCTGCCAAATATTTCTGAACACACTGGGAAAACCTTTTCACCAGCCCCTCCCAAGCTGAGCTCTGTCATTACGCAACTTCTTCTTTCTTGATCCGTGGTGTGATGCAAGAGGATTTAAGCCTGGTGATGGTGGGGTTGAGCTTTCTGGTAAACTTGCTGCTCAGGGAACCTCAGGCTTCGCAGAACTCCTTTGGGAATTCTGCATTACTGCAATGGGAGATGGTGACGTTAAGCATGGGCAGGGCTGGGCAGTCTGCCCCGTTATTATGAAATGTTCTCATGGAGGTTTTTTTGCAGACCTGCTGCAGACCCATCTGTTTGTGCAGTTAAGAGCATTTCCATATTGAACAATCCATGCAAATACCGTAATTTTTTTCCTGATGAAAGGGTGTCTTTTTCTGATTATCTTGCACAGCTGCTCTCCCTAAACTTCATGTTTCAATGTTCAGCTTCATGTTTCTATTTTCTCAAAAACAGATTTTAAAGGCTGTCTTTACTCAAGTGCCATTCCTCTCTCAAATGACGTAAGCAAAGCTGCGGCGTAGGGAGAAAAATCCTATTTATTTTTCAGTTTTGCCTGCTGTTGCTCCTGAGAAACCAAGATGTGTGCAGGCAGAGCCTTTTCAGGCAGCAGTTTTTGGGGCTGTCCTAGGAGCAGCTGTGGCAGGAGGTGTGTGAGCAGCTGACACCACGGTGGCCGAGCACGCTGGGGGCTCTCGCTGCCCATGCAGCTCACACGTGAGCACATTCCCCACATGGCAGCAGCCTGGCTGGCCCAGCTCTGCCTGGCATTTTGGCTGCTCTAATTCTGGATGTGGAACGGATCAGGAAGCCCAAGAGCCCTCCTGGCCGCCCCTGGTGACCTTGCACGTGAAGAGCTGTCACCACAGCAGGAAAATTCCTTCCTTTGCCCTGGACCCTGCTCTGGGGACAGGCTGTTGGTGAAGCAGGAGCTGGAGATCTCTCATGATGCATTTGGTTCCATGTTTAGAAGGGATTTTGGGCTCTGAGCATGTTTTAGCTTAGATGGCAACAGAGATGTTCTAGGGCAGACATTCCTGTCGGTTTCTCGGCTGTTTTATGGCCTGGAAAGGCCCGGGGTGGCCTTGGGCAGCCCGCGCTCCAAAGGACGAGAAGAGGCTTCAGGTTTTTTCTCGGTCTCGGTGTTTATTAGTTATTTATCTAAAAGATTTTCTCTCGGCCCGACAGAGGTCTGCACAGCAGCCAGCCATGAGCACACTGAGAGCCCCCGGGGCGGTCACCTATCTTTATACTCAAAATTACGTATACAATATTTATCAATTTTCCCCAATACCTTTTACCCTTATTGACCAGTGCACTTTTAGTAATAACCAATCCCAAAGTGCCAACATCACCACAGAAGATGGAGGCCAAGAAGAAGAAGGACAGGACACGCCCCAATTCCTCCATCTTACTTCTCTAGACCCCCCTGTACAGAAATCCTAAACCCTGTGTTTCACACTCTAATTAACTTATCCCTTCACCATTCACCCCAGTGAAATCCTCCCATCCTCATACAGGTGTCGTCTCCCGTGTAGGATCAAAGTCCAGCCACCAGACACTTCTGGCAACATTCCAGGACTCCCGAGCCCCCCAAGGGTGGTCTCGGTGACTCTGCACATCAGTCCTGAGGTGCTGAGATCCCACACATTCCCACAGTCCCCATCTCTGCTCTGCTGGAGTCACAGAATCACACAAATAACCACATTGCAAAAGACCTTTGAGATCATTGAGCCTCTCTGTGGTTCCCCACTGTGTGAATTGTTCCTGTGACATGGCATCATCTGATAAAGGTTTCTTTCCCTCTTACAACACCTTTTCCAAACTGGGAATCAGTGTTTTCTTAAGGGTGCTTTCCAGTTGGTAAAATGCAGAACCTTTGTCCTGTATTAAGAAAAATTGCTCTGTGGCCTGCCATCAATCTCTGCCAGTCAGAAAATGAGACATGGTAGCTTTGAGATGATTTGCTGTGCTCTGAAAATTTATCTTTCAGGTGCCTTCCACCTGTGCTTGATGACTTTGGGTTGCTGCTTTTACTCAGTCACAGCATGGTTTGGGTTGGAAGGGACATTAAAGCTCATCTAGTTCTACCCCCTGCTATGGGCAGGGACACCTTCCACCATCCCAGGTTGCTCCCAGCCCTGTCCAGCCTGGTCTGGGGCACTGCCAGGGTTCCAGGGGCAGCCACAGCTGCTCTGGGCACCCTGTGCCAGGGCCTCAGCACCCTCACAGGGAAGAATTTCTTCCTTATGTATTCCATATGGCCAAATTTGTCTTTTTCCAGCTGAGAATTCACACAACATGCAATATGTAAAACACAGGCTTCTCAAGTGCTAAAAATCTCAAATGCATTCCTGCCATGAGCCAGATGATACTGTAAAATTTTGGATTACAGTTGCTAAATGTAGGACTTGGTTTGAAGATGAAAAAAATGTCAGACTCACTATGCTTCACCATGTATTTCATCTAATGATGTATCTGGGATGTTTGGGGAGCTGAGAATTGGATTTTCCTTTCAGAAGAAGCCTTGCTGTTAGAGCACAGATTGCACATGAACAATCACAGCAGCGCTGCTGCCACCTATTTTCACCAATAGATCTTAAAAAAATATGTATTTGGGGAGTGTTGGATTTGGTGGGGTTAGAACTGTGGACGTGAGTTCTGCAGCACTGTTTTTAGAAGAGTGAGGTTTATTTCTGCAGTTTTATTTCTTTTTTCAGTTGAATTTGGACAAGGGAGCCCATGTGAGACACTCAGGGCTGACAGCTCTTACTGATGTCAGAAGGGCATTGTTGGGAAGGTGCTGCTGGCAGAAGATGGATGCCATGACTTTACAGGCTCGGTTTTGATGCAGGGAGCATTCAATAGCTTGCAAGTGGGCATTCCTTTAAATGCCCTGTCTAAAATGCATCTTTCACTGGGCTTTTGTGCCAGAGCAGAGTCCTGAGCAGCCTGAGTGCTGCTGTAGCCCACTGAGTACAGCTGTGGGCACTCCAGACTATTTTCAGAGGCTTGGATACGTAAAACAATTGCCTGCTCTTGGGAGACTGCTTGAGGCCTTGACTGGAGATGCATTGAAAGGAGGCATCTTGTCCTGTAGAAACAAGGACATGGTTTGTTTCCCATTGAACAAAAGCTCTTCTTAAAATCTGAAGCCTGAGGTTTGCCCTGCTAGTGGTTGGGGAGCTGTTTTACAGTCACACAAATGGATGGAAAGGACTTTGAAAAACCCCAGAAAATCCTTGTAAAAGTTTAACATCTCTTTGAGTCTGCTCTGTGCTTTTCCTGCAGTGCCTTATGCAAGAGGCCTTAGGACTAGCCTGGGTACATTCCTTGGCCTGAATGCCCCTCCAAAATGCTGCCAAGGAGGAGGACCTGGCGTGTTTGGGATGTGCCCCTCTTGTGCAGGGAGACCAGGAATGTCCCAGCAGTGCCTCGTGCCGGGTGGCTCAGGGCAGCTCTGTGTCCCTCATGGGCACCTTGTGCAGGGCAGTTCCCCTGAGAACCACAGCTTGGCTGACCTGGCTGCCTCTCCCCTTGGCTGCTCAGCCCCCAAATAGCACACTGGGCAGCCTGTGATAGTCTTTCCTCCCAATGTGTTCCTCTCTTAGTAAAGGCTGTAATTAGATCCTTTCCTGGGCTGGAGCATGGACAAAGGGACATCCTTCCTCCTGCCCTGTTTGTTGAGCTGGGGGCTGCTTGCACAGGGCCTGTTTGTGGTGCCCAGCAGACCCCAGTGACCTTCAGGTGAGGGATTAGTGGGCTGGGCTGCTCCAGCTTGCATTTGGAAGCATTATAATTGTCTTTTAAGAGCTATTCCATAGCAAGGCTCGTGGCTGAGGGGAGAGCTGCACACACAGTGATGCTGTACATCTGGACACAAACAGGTTTGCACAGCACCAGCCTTGATGTAGGTGCACAAAGGAAAAGCTGGATGGTGAGGGAAGGCAATCAGTGTGCAGTCAGACACAGCAGAGGCAGATGCTGTTCCTGTGAGCCAGATCAGTTACAGCTGCTCAGCCCAGCACTGGAATCAGCTCTTGCATCTTTGACCTCAAGTAACAGAATGAAAAAGGGAAACTGATTTCCTGGTTTCCCTTTCCTAGCTGAGAGTCTTGCTGTAAGCACCTTGACTAACAGTTTCACATGTCATTTAGCTCAAAGTTGTGCTTCTGGCTGTGATGGGAAAAGGTGAGGAAAGTGCTGGGATGTCAAGGTTGAGCTGCCTGCCTTGGACACTGGTTCACATTCCCACACTTTACTTTAGATTTGTATTGTTCTGTTTCTCCCCTTTGCTCTTAGAAGGGGCCAAATTTGCATAAAATATCAAGCAGGGAATCACCCTTCCAGCAACCAGTGGTGGGAAGATTCCTGTCAGTTCTGTGTCAGTGCAGGTATCCATGGTTCCAGTTGCTGCAGAGCACTGTGGAAGCCAGGAGTGTAACTGGGTATCAAGAGGGATAAGGCAAGTGTGTAAGCAGCAGCTGCACAAATGATGATCCAGGTGTAGACCCCAGTTTTGTAACTCCTGTTCTACATGGGGCAGGAGCAGAGCTTGTATCAGTGAGGCTCTCCCAGTTGCTGTGGTTTCTCCACCAGGACCATGTCTGCCATTGGAGCATGTGGTCACTGGTGTGAATGACATGATTTACAGTACTATTTGGGAAATTCGGGTGTTGCTTTATGCATTTCTGCATCCCAGAAGCCTTCCTGCAGTTTGTATTGCTGGGAGAAGTGGTTTTGCTAGAATTCCATACTTAGTTTTGGAGTGCTCTGTTTGACATGTTAAAGTGGTGTAATTTCTGTTTCAGAGCTAGGCAGAGCCTGGCTGCAATCCTGAGGGAGCACATGGCATGGAAGTGCTTCCTGGCCTCTCCCCAGCACCAGTGGTGCTTTTTATTTGGCTGCACACACTGAGGGGACACTTTTGCAGAAGCACTGGCAGCTGAGAGTGATGTGATACCCCTGTTCATCTATGGATCACTGGGGTTTCTGTGCTGGCTGCCTTGGAGAGACCTGCAAAGTGTCTGTGTCCTTCCAGAGTGTAGGAGACTGCTGTTGCTCAACTGTGAAGTCATGTCAAGTTCTTTTTGAATCTCCTGATACTTTGGGAGTGCCACCTGATTTACATGGCTGAAGTGTTGAGTCACATTAAAATTTCACTTCAGTAGCAAATCATTTCCCTGGGGATGTGACATTCCTGTCCCTTGGCTTGCCTTCCCATCCGAGCCTGGGCTGCAGGAGCTTAGAGTTGGTTCACAGAGGAGCGCAGGGAGAATAGGGCAGAGCAGGCATTGCACTGAACACACATACATGGGTGTATTTATATATGACCTTGGAAAACAAGACAGGCCTTGGCATCCCATCACAGCCCATCAGATGTCAGGTATTTGGGGGCTGTGTTTCATACCAAGATATCTGCAGGCATGAGCACCCGGGAGAGAGAGAGCCATGCCATAAATCCCAGAGTGCTCCTGAGCCTGTGCACTCTTAGCTTTGGTTCTTTGTTGAGCTTTGGACTCTTCTTGCCTCTCTGAAAGTGCCAGTATTTCCATTTCACACATTCAGTTGCTTTCAGTAGTGATCTACTCAGGGCTGGGCACTTTGGACTTGATTTTCCTACTATTAGTCCAGAACTGAATTTCTGGAGTTTGCTTACTCTGTGCTCAGAAAGGCAGGGAGGACATATTTGTTGGCCAGAGCAGTTTTCAGTGTCACCCTTACCTTGTACTGCTGCACAGTAACAAAGATTATCTTGCTTTTCCAGGGAAGGGAATGAACCTGGGGATTCCGCGAAGATCACCTACCGTGAGCTGCTGCACAAAGTGTGCCAGTTTGCCAATGTCCTCCGCAGCCAAGGTACACAGCTGGGCCAGCAGAGCACTGCACACAGGGGAGGCATTTGGCCAAGGGTTTGGAGACTGGGGTCACTGCTTGTGTGGGTTGCCAGTCTGTTGAGTAATTTGTTCTGCAATGCACAGATTCATTCCTGGCTCTGTCAGTCAGCTGTACAAGGAAGAAATCAGTGTTTAATGATGCTCCGGGGTTTTCCAACAAGCAGTGGGCTCTGGTTACTTTCCTGCTCCCTTCAGGGAGGCAGATGAGAACATGAATTGTTAGTTATCATCTTTCAAGAGCCATAGTGCTTTGTCAGAACCCAAGAAATTCCTCTGGCTGCCCTGGAGGACTCGAGACCCTGTCAGGGGGCTCAGAAACCTTGGCACAGAGCCCAAGACCCCTGTGCCTTTGACTTAGCCCTTGGAAAAAACAATTACCAACCTTGTATGAAGAATTACAAGTCATGAAAGTTTAAGTAGAATAATAGTGAATTTATCACAGGATGAAAAATAGATTTTTGAGGTTTTTAGAATGAAGGTTCAGGAGGCAAGATGGAAGAATCTGGGGGTGTCCAGCCTTTCTCCTTCTTCTTCTTGACCTCCATCTTCTGCTGTGATGTTGGCACTTTTAGATTAGTTTAGAGTAGAAGCTCACTGTCTAACATAAGTGATAAGTATTAGAAAGTAATTGTAAATATTGTACATGTAGTTTTTAGTATAAAAAGATAACACTGCCTCTGAGGCAGGCAGAGTGCCTTGGACTGTCTTGCTGAACAGACCTCGGCTGGACAGGAAAAGAATTTTATAGGTAAGATACAATAAACAACCTTGAGACCCAGAAATGAAGAGCTCTGACTCCTTCTTTGACCACCAGGCTGGGAAAAGAGACTTTCTAACCCATCTCGGGGTCACTCTGACCAGCTAGAGATCCTGAGAGTGCTTGAAAGGCGAAACCCATGGCTGCTTCAGCTCTCATTGCAGCTGAAGCTTTATTGTGTGCATATAAATGTAGAATTAAAAGAATTGATTTGTTTCTATATCCTGTTCTTTTGCCATGCAATGTTCATTTTGACAAATGCCATGTTCACTTTCCTTCCATAGGGTTGAAGAAAGGAGACAGGGTTTCCATCTACCTGCCAATGATCGTGGAGCTGGTCGTAGCCATGCTTGCCTGTGCCAGGATTGGAGCTCTGCACTCTATTGTGGTAGGAACAAGCTCTTGGTGCTGCTCTTGGTGCTGAGCTCTGAGGGAAGCAGCTCTTGGTTTTGGGAGAGGAGCTGGAGAGATGAATGCTGACCATGAGATGGATGGAAGCTCAGTTAAGACGCTACTGTTGGCCTGCACTAACTGTGCAATGAGCTCCTTCAGCTCTCTCCATCAGTGCCTGGTGGTGAATCATTTACCTTGGGTGAACAGCACAGGAGCTGAGGGGTGTGGGCTGGGTTTCTGTGTGTCCTTGCTGACTCTGCTGTGTGCTCTCTGGCAGTTTGCAGGTTTCTCTGCTGACTCCCTTTGCGAGCGGATCCTTGACTGCAGTTGCTCCCTCCTCATCACAGCAGGTAAAACACACATCTGAGCAGCTCTCTTCCTGTTGCCTGGCTGAAAGGTCTTTATTTTAAAAGCTTGGAAGTGGGAGTGAGAAAGCCAGTGCCTCAGCTGAGCCTCCTAAAGTGGCTGCAGGGCTGTAGCTGTGCCCAAATGCTGCTTCCCACTCCACACACTGAGCAGCCCCTCAGTTTGTCCTGTAAAGCTTGATGTCACCAGCTGCTAATAGAATGTTTCCTAACACTTCTCATCCATGTTTCTCCTGCAAATCAGCCAGATGTTTGCAAGATATATCATGAGGGAGGCCTAATGTAAGAATTCCCACCTTTCCCACTTTGAAGGACATTTCTGCTGCAGCTCCTGGCTTTTTAAAGCAAAGGATCAAGAGTGTGGCAGTAGCTGCATGTAAGCCCACTGCACTTCCCCAGCTGTTTTCTCCAAAAGTGCAAGGAATAGTGTTTTTATTAATTCCCATGGCATGAAAAGGACCCATTAAACTGCAGTCTGTATTCTGGATGCAGTGGATTATTTCCCACAGAATATCCCCAAGAGATTTGTCAGGTCAAACTGGGACCTCTCCCAGAGAAGGAATTCCACTGTGTCTTTTGGCATGTGTTTCTCTGTGCTAATAAAAGGGTGCATTAGGAGAGCTTTCCCATCAGCTGTTTGTCTGCTTCCCCTCACTCCAGTGCATGAGTCTGCACTGTCCTCCTGAAACTGCTTGTTGCTCCAGCTGCCTCAGGCTGCCTTGGCTGGGAAATCCTGACATTTCCCTCAATGTTTTGCAGATGCTTTTTATCGAGGGGACAAGCTGGTCAACTTGAAGCAGATTGCAGACGAAGCCATCCAGAAATGTGCAGACAAGTAAGTTTGGATTCCCTTCTAGAAAAGGGCATTGCTGCCAGAATCTGCTCCTGCACAAGTGGGAGTTGTCATAGGTGGGCAGACTCTGCAGCAGATCTGACACAAACAGTCATCAGATGTTGCAGAAAGGGAAATAATCCTGCTGAAATGCCTTTGCCAAGCTTACAGACACAGCATCTGTGTAGCTTGTGTGAGACTGAACGTGGGTTTGTGTGTTAGATCAAACATGGAAATTCAGGGCAGATAGTCTGCATATTACAAATTCAAACTCTTAAAGAAAATCTAAGTCTTTATGTCTGTAAAAATAGGTACCTGGGAGGACAGAAGTGGTCCTGAAGCTGGGAATTAACTGGTGGAGAATGTGTTGACACCCTGAACAGGGTTGAAGGGAAATAAGATCATTCTGTCAGTGTTCTGTAGGCTGTCTTTTCCCTCAGAAGGGGGCAAACACCTACTCCTCTCCTTGATGTATAATCAAGCTTTGGAAGCTTTTCCTCCCTCTGAGGCAGTCAGTCATGCCTAGGGGTTGGAGCAGCCACTAACATCTGGTAGGAGGGGTTGTTCCTGGTCACAGGCAGGCAAATTTGGGATTTGTAAGGAGTCTCCACAGCAGTGTCCTGGAAGAGAGACTTGTGGGACCCCGAGGAATCACACCTGATAAATCCCCAGTAAACTCAGACTGTTTTTGCTGTCTGAGCTGTTCCTGTGGCTGGTGCCATTGGAAATTCATGGTGTACCTGGAGTTTGCATGGCAGCAAATGCTCCAGCTCAACCAAAGGAGCTCCAGGCCCCTGCCCTGCCTCACGTGCTGCCTGTGAACCCCAGGAAGGGCTGGCTCGGCCCCTGAGCAGCCCAGTGTGACAGCTCCTTCCTTTTACAGGGGATTCTCTTTGAAAAAGTGCATCGTGGTGAAGCACCTGGGCAGGGAGGAGGCGGGAGCGGCTGGGACCTGCAGCAAGTCTCCTCCTCAGAAAAAGCTGTGCCAGGAATTGCAGGTGTGTTCCTGGTGGCATGAGAGGGGGGTTTATTATCACAGGCCAGAACCAGCAAATTGATCAGTGCAAAACCGCCTCAGTGGTTCTCTGAACACTCCTGTTCCTGTTTCACCCCTCCTTGCTGATGTTGCCGTGTGAGTGGTTGAAAAATGGTTCCTATTCCTTACCGAGATCCTCTCCCTGCTGCTTCCTTTGCCACCCTCACAAGCTGCAAGCTTCCAAAGCCACTAGGGACAAGATGGCCATTTTCCTCTGCCCAGTACAAGGTTTTTCCTTCCTAACCCTTTGTCTCTCTCCCCTGTGTGCAGAGAGTGATGCTGTGCTGCACTGTAGCTGTGACAGTGGCAGCAGGAGAGGACACCCAGGAGATTTGTGCTCATGGCATGAGCTCAGGGCAGCAACCCTCTGCTGAGAGCAGTGCAGGGGCTGTGCAGCTGCCACAGGGACTCTGTCAGCTCTCAGGCTGGAGCTTTCATTTGCAGCTAGAGATGAAAGGATGTGGGCCAGAGGCATGTGGTGAGATGGGAGTGGAAGGAAGAGGTGTCCTGCCTGCTGAGCTCCTGAGCAGCCCTGCTGTGCCCAGCCCTTACCTGCTCCAGAGGTTACTTTCAGCTCCCCCACAGCTCCAAATCTTGCCATGTTGTCTTCTGTCCCTCTGTGTTGGGTGATTATTTGCACTGAGTTATCCCCAGGCTGCTGCTGGCTCAGAAGTGGGTTGTTTTTGGGGAGTATTTGAGCTTTAGACTCTGCTTTCAGGAGGAGTGGTCTGTGCACATCCCTGGAACAAGAAGTCCAGCAGATTCTCTACCTTTGACTTATTTTCCCTTGTTCAGCTGTGTTAATTTTTTGGAGGTGTTGCTCTTTGTTTGACAGCCTGGCCGTGTTCCTTGGCCTGCTCTGCCATTTCTCTTGTGAGAGCAGGGTAGATGCAATGAATGGGAAAAGTGGAGCAGACCAGCCTTTCTGTGTGAGGTTTCCCTGGCAGGGTGATTGCAGGGCAGCCTGTCCCTGTGCTGGTTCCAGTAGGTGAGGTGAGGTTTTTGTGCAGAATGTCCTGGGGGAGGCTGGAGGGTGTCTCTTACGCTTTGGCTCTCTTTACTTGTTTCCATATTTTATTAAGGATTTTTTCCTTTGTGGATGCATTTTACTGTTCCATTGGCTTGTGTGAGGCTATTGGATGGTCTGTGGGCTGTGTGCTGGCTCTGTGCCTCTGTTCCCAGGCAGCCATGTGCAGGGGGTGGCCTTGGGGACCTGCCCTGGGGGCAGCTGGTCCCCTAGGAAGGTGATGGAAATGGGCAGGCTTGTGCTCAGAGGGCAGCTCTTGGCCTGGCCCTGGATCTCTGAGCATTTTCCAGCCTGCCAGGTGGTGATTTTCCAGCCTTTCCAGCATCCAGGCCTGTGGGCTTCCAGCTCCCTTCCTGCAAAGCCCGGTGTGGATCCCCCCCTTCCCAGATTTCACACCCTCTTTGTGGATTTTTAACAGGAAAAAAAGACTGAAAGCTCAAAGAGACTCCATCCCAAGGTATTTACACACAGCACTGCCTTCCTCTTTTTGGCACCTCCCCTGTGCTTCCCATGCAGCTCCCCACCTCCCTTAACTGCTGCCCAGCCACACGTGGCCTCCTAACCGTGGTGCAGCAGCTGCATGGCAGTGACAGAGCCCACCCAGCTTGGCAGGGCTGCCCAGGGCCTGGGGGTGAGTGCAGTGCCACCAGTGCTTCAGAAACAGCCACAGGGGTGACCCCTGGGAGTGCAGAGCCGCTGGGATGTCACCATCCAGGCCAGGCTTTGGCTCTCTGCCTTTCGGAAGCAGCTCTCACAATGCCCTTCCCTTCGTGGGGAGGCTGGCAGGGGGCGCCTGCAGCAAACCTGCATCTCCAGAGCCACCATCTGATGTCCTGCCTCATCCAAGGAGCTGTGGCTGTGACCCCAGGGCAGGCAGGCACAGACACACAGTGCCATGGTGTGACCTCCTCCCTGGGCACTGGAGGCTGGCTGCTAAATCAGAGAAAACTACTGGGTAGCCTTGGGCTTGTTTAGCTGGTGCCTTGCTGGGAGCTTGCTGGTGGGACAGAATTATGGAAACTGCTTTGCCAGGTAAACCCAGGAGCCTGAGGGTCTGTGAAAGCTTTCCAAGTGTGCTAAGCTGTCAAGCAGCTGGTGTCCCCTCCCCATGTGCAAGAGCTCTGGGGTCCCAGTGCCTCCAGATGTCTCATGAACATCTTTAGGGCTGCAGAGAGTCACCATAGGGCTGCTCTCTGTGCACCCCAGCTGAGGGAGCTGTGGTGAGCCTGGCTTTGTGAGGAGGAAATGTGCAGGGCTCTGGGTCAGGTCCTGCCCTCACAGAGATGTGAGAAGTGGAGGTCTGAGCTGAGGCTGGGCTTATTCCCTGCTCAGCTTTCCCCAGGCTTCTCTGAGGAAAGGTGAGAAGGTCAGGGGAAGTTAAATCTTGCCCTGAGCTGTGCCACCACCCTGGAGAGGTGGGCAGCCAGAACAACCCTCAGGGTGCCCTCTGCCCATCAGCCACAGGCTTGGTGGCTCTGTCACAGCTCTGGCATCTTCAGTCAGCAGTGCTGCATGGCTCTGCGTTGGTGCAGTCACTTCTTAGCTGGGTAGTTATTATATAAAAACCCAGAGAACAGATATTTTGGAGGGCCTGCAGGGCCAAGCAGTGTGAGCCCACAGTGCTGCTGTTCAGCTCAGGCCGTGCTGCCATCAGGGTCCCCACAAGGTGTGTGGGACAGGTGGCTGTGCTTGCTGCTTGGCTGTAGCACTGCAGCACAGGGCAGGAGGAGCCTGGCAGTGGGACCAGCCCAGAGCAGCTGCTGCTGCCACCCACGGGGATTCACCACCATCACCTGTGGTCTGGACACTGCTTCAGACACGGCCTTGCAGCTAGATTGTGTTTGAAGGTTTCCTTGTGCCTGTGAGCTGTCAAAAGGAGCTTTGGGAGTGGGAGCTGCAGCTCTGGTGCATGGTTTGCAGCAGGCTGTGCTGTGAACATCCCCCTCAATGGCCTGTGATGGGGGCAAGGTTTGGGCTGTGCTCCTCATTCCCCCTTTCTTGTTTTTGGACAAGCCTGTTCCCAACCTTGTGCCTTCCTCAGACCCCCTGGAACCCAGCCATAGACACGTGGTGGCATGAGCTGATGTCTGGTGCCAGCACAGAGTGTGAGCCCGAGTGGTGCGACGCCGAGGACGAGCTCTTCATCCTCTACACGAGCGGCTCCACTGGAAAACCCAAGGTGTGCTCCCAGCTCCCTGCACAGGGCAGCCTGAGCCCTGGGGACCCCTCAGCTGGGGGAACTGGTGTGGGGGGTGCTGGGAGGCCCCAGCAGGAAGAGGAGCCACAGAGGTCTCTGAAAAGGGCTGTGCTGGTCATTCCTGCTCAGCTGTTGGAGGCAGCGATGCTCAACTGGGCCTGGCAGGGTGAGGGTGCTGGTGGGAGCACACCCTGACATTGCTGTGCTTTCTCCTTGCAGGGTGTGCTGCACACCATGGGTGGATACATGATTTTTGCCGCCACCTCCTTTAAATACGTGTTTGATTACCAACCTGAGGACGTGTACTGGTGCACAGCTGACATTGGATGGATAACAGGCCATTCCTACATCACCTACGGCCCCCTGGCCAACGGGGCCACTGGCGTGTTGGTGAGTGCCCTGTGCCCCTGGCTGCTGTCACTCCAGCAAAAGGGAGGTGGTGGTGCTGAGCTGCACCCCTGCATTGCTCTGTGATGGTGTGTAGGGCTCTGTGAGCAAGGGTGGTGCTCTATGATGACTTCTCGGAGGAGTAGTTTGTGTGTGGCCTTTTCAAACTACAAAAATTTTTGTAGTTTTTCAAACTGTTTCAAACTGCTCCCCTGTTTCTTTCCCAAAAAAGTACAAGCCTTGTGTACCAATGGAGTCAGTGCTGCTCTGACTTAATGCAAAAACTCAATCAGGGAGTGATGTTTTCCCTGCTGATGTTGATTTGACAACTTGTTGTCTAACTCCTGTGCCTGTATCTCTCTTGGCAGTGTAACAGATCAGGGAGCCAGAGAGCTGTGCCCAAGAATCCCCAGGGAAATGCAAGCAGGAAAATCACTGTTGTGTTGGGGGAGGCCTTTTGGGAGTTGTTGGTGCTTTGGGTTGTGATTCTGTCTCAGTGTTTGGACCTCTTGCCCTTTGCCACGTGGGCAGGGTCAGTTGGGCCAGTGGCACTGTGTCACTGTGGTGGCCACCCGAGTGCCTGTGCTGCAAGGGGGTGTCAGGGGACGTGCTAGGATGAGGGGGGATGCCATCTGCCCAGTGAGGGGGTTCTTGACCCGGGCTGGTTTCACTGCGTACCCCTATAGGGACATGCTGGGGTCCAGCTGCTGTTTGGCTCCTCCTGCTTGGGCAGGTGCTGCAGGTGGGGAGCAGTGAGGAGCAGCTGTGTCACTGCTCTGTCTCCTGCTCAGTTTGAAGGCGTCCCCACCTACCCAGATGTTGGCAGGATGTGGAGCGTCGTTGACAAGTACAAGGTGACCAAGTTCTACACAGCACCCACGGCCATCCGCATGCTGATGAAGTACGGCGAGGAGCCTGTCAAAAAGTGAGTGCCAGTCCCAGGAGAAGGAGGATGTTGGCTTTGCACAGCAGATGCCAAAATGACCCAGGTCTCCTCTCCTCCCCTGTGGAAGAGTGCTGAGGAATCTCTGACCTGTACCTGGAAGGTGCATTTTGAGTAGCCCAGGGGTTCCTCCAGGCTCTGCTGTGCAGCTGGCTCACAGCTCCATGGCCTGCTGAGCCCCTGCCCGCCCCCTCCTCTCTGCAGGCACAGCAGGAAGTCCCTGAAGGTGCTGGGGACCGTGGGTGAGCCCATCAACCCCGAGGCCTGGCTGTGGTACTACCGTGTGGTGGGAGAGGAGAGGTGCCCCATTGTGGACACCTTCTGGCAGACAGAGACGGTGAGTCCTGCCCGGGTGTCCCTGGCACCTCTCTGTCCCTTGTGCTCCCTGCAGGGCCTCCTTGCAGCTTTCCCTTAGTGGGGTTTGGGGTGTGTGGGGTCTGTTTGTTTGGCCTGCCCAGGAAACTCCTAATGTGCTCCTTCTCTTCCTATCCTGCAACTCAAGCACGCTCCAAAAGGAGAAACCTTCCTCTCCCAAGGTTCTCTTCCTCACTCTGCTCTGGACACTGCTCTCCTGCCCCTCTTTCTCTCCACCAGCTCCAAGTGTGTGCCCAGATTCCCCATCCACTGCCATATCCTTCCCAGGGCCCATCTCCACACCTGCCCTGAGTAGCCCTGACTGGGATGTGCTGTTCCCAGAGCTGATGGCACAGCTGTGGGATGGGCTGGCATGGCCCAAACTCACTGGTTTTTGTCTCTCTTTGCAGGGAGGCCACATGCTGACACCCCTTCCTGCTGCCACCCCCACGAAGCCAGGCTCTGCCGTGAGTACTCGTATTCTCCTCCCCAGCAGCCTCAGCAGGGCCCTGGCTGTGCCATGGCTGGGGGGTTGGAGCCTGCCAGGGGCTGGGGGCACAGTGGTGCACATGGGGAGGTGACCACCACCCAAAATCTCAATCCCCATGCAGCCACACTTGTGGGCCCCATGTACCACAGCTCTCCAAAGCTGCCCTTGCCCTGCCTCCCACTCCCTCTGGTTAATGGGGGTCTAATGCAGGGATTCACCTCCATCTCTCCTTTCTCCCTGGTCCTCATGGCAGACATTCCCCTTTTTTGGTGTGGTCCCTGCCATCCTGAACGACTTGGGGCAAGAGCTGGAAGGAGAAGCAGAAGGTTTCCTGGTAAGGAAGGGCTGATCTTCCCCAGCCTCCCTTTGTCCATTCCCTGTGGCCTCTGGGACATTCCTGCTGGAATACCCACATCTTTTAGCCCAGAGAAGGGGTAGAGTCACCATCCTTGGGAGTGTTCAAAAAACGTGTGGAGGTGGCACTTGGGGACATGGTTTAGTGGTGAATGTGGGTGATGGTTGGACATTTCCAGCTTTAAAAAATAATGTGGTAAGGAAGGGCTGATCTTCCCCAGCCTCCCTTTGTCCATTCCCTGTGGCCTCTGGGACATTCCTGCTGGAATAACCACATCTTTTGGCCCAGGAAAGGGGTAGAGACACCATCCCTGGAAGTGTTCAAAAAATGTGTGGAGGTGGCACTTGAGGACATAGTGAATGTGGGTGATGGTTGGACGTTTCCAACCTTAAAAAATTTGTGATTCTGCCTCCACTAATTCTGGTCCACATACCCTTGGGTGGTGGGAACTCCCTCCAAGGCCAGAACTATGGGTGCTTTTCCA
Source organism: Melospiza melodia melodia (assembly GCF_035770615.1). NCBI lineage: Eukaryota > Metazoa > Chordata > Aves > Passeriformes > Passerellidae > Melospiza > Melospiza melodia. The sequence continues at coordinate 4,031,788 of NC_086212.1, read as the reverse complement.
GCTGATCACTAAATGCACTTGCACATGTGGGCAAGACAGCAGCATGGGAACAACAGCTCAGCCAAGCTCCTTCCCCCTGCCAAAGCTGGTGGGACTTGCCCAGCGGATCAGCACTGGCAGCAAGTGTCTGAGTGCTGATTATGGCTGTCTGACATCTCTCTCCCTGTGGTGCCAGCCTGGCTTGTTGCTTTGGCTCTCACTGCCCAGCTGTGTGTCTCACCCCAGGTGTTCAAGCAGCCCTGGCCAGGGATCATGCGCACGGTCTACGGGAAGCACCAGCAGTTTGAAACCATTTACTTCCAGAAGTTCCCTGGCTACTACTTGACAGGAGATGGTAAGGGGCTCCAGGCTGCTGTGGTCACAGGGGCCTGGGGACAGCAGGGGGAATCTTGCCCTGTCCTGCCCTCAGAATCCCTTATCAATTGCTCTGAAGGCTGGCACTGCTGCCTCACACTCATTTCTGGCTATTTTTAGGTTGCAGAAGAGATAAAGATGGTTATTACTGGATCACAGGGCGAATTGATGACATGTTGAATGTTTCTGGTAAGAAGGAGTTTTGTCTTCAGTAGGGACCAATGTGCTTTGTGACACCTTGCTTTGTGACACTTCTACATCCATTTCAAAAGCCCCCTGCTCTAAGGGGATGGTTCTGCACCTGTAATTCTGCTTGTCCAACTTGTTCTCAAGGTGGATCCAGTTTCTGGGTCAGGGTTATTTCAGGGACACACCAACCTGTGACTTGGTGACTTTCTGCACCGTTTTCCCTGGAGACAAAGCCTTGGAAGGAAGGAACCTTCTGTAACCAGCCAGGGCACCTCTGCTGCAGGATTTAGGGCCACGGGGAATTCACAGAGTTTGGGCAGGACCATAAGGGTTGCTAATCCAACCTGCTGCTCCATGAAAGGCTCACCTCAAGGCTGGATCAGGCTGCTCACAGCTCGGAAGATTCTCCCACCTCTCTTAACTGAGTCTTTGAGATTCACTTGCTTCTCAGCCCATAATTTTCCATGTACTCTATTTAATACCTCCCCCCCTCCTTTCCTGGAGCCTGTATCCTTCAGGGGTGTCCTGCTGGCTCTGAGGTGCTGCTTTACTTGCCCCTGGATCAAATTAGATCCTTTCACCTGACCAGCAGTGCTTGATTCTCCACCAACTGATCATTCTGGGAGTTCACCACTTTGCTGTGGCTTTCTGTGACAGCAGTGCTGGGGTGGAAGGTCAGAGCACAGGTACAGGAGCAGAGGTGTGCAGGACTGAGTTGTGCCCCTGTCCCAAGATCTGGAGTGTCACTGCCCCTCCCCACAGCACTGGGCTGGAGCCTGGACTCTGCAGATCCAACCTCTTCCTCTGCATTTCCTGGCTGACCATGTGGGCAGCTCTCCTCTTGCCAAATCCAGCTCCTCCTCAGCCTGTGCCTTGGAAAGGCATCACTGTGAACTGTTCATGATCTGTTCCAGAAAGCCTAAAGGTGGGAGGGGGAGCAGCCAAGGGAGGTGGCTTCTGCAGCTGGGTGACACTTGGCAGCTTCCAGAGCACTGCAGAAACGAGTGTCACTCTCCAGCTGTTGTCCTTTCCCAAGCACATCAAACTGATGCCCTCAGATCTGTAGTTTAGGGCCTTTTACAGCCTCAGGCGTCTTCCTGCAGGTCTCTAAAGCTCTGTGTCCCCCTTGTTTGCAGGTCTCTAAAGCTCTGTGTCCCCCTTGTTTGCAGGCCTGTAAAGCTCTGTGTCCCCCTTGTTTGCAGGTCTCTAAAGCTCTGTGTCCCCCTTGTTTGCAGGCCTGTAAAGCTCTGTGTCCCCCTTGTTTGCAGGCCTGTAAAGCTCTGTGTCCCCCCATGTTTGCAGGTCTCTAAAGCTCTGTGTCCCCCTTGTTTGCAGGTCTCTAAAGCTCTGTGTCCCCCTTGTTTGCAGGCCTGTAAAGCTCTGTGTCCCCCTTGTTTGCAGGCCTGTAAAGCTCTGTGTCCCCCTTGTTTGCAGGTCTCTAAAGCTCTGTGTCCCCCTTGTTTGCAGGCCATTTGCTGAGCACGGCAGAGGTGGAGTCAGCCCTGGTGGAGCACCCTGCAGTGGCTGAGGCTGCCGTGGTCAGCCACCCCCACCCCCTGAAGGGAGAGTGCCTCTACTGCTTTGTGACCCTGAGAGAGGGCTACGAGTTCAGCCAGGACCTCACAGATGAGCTCAAAAAACAAGGTAGCAACAGGCAAATGTTGGGGAGCAGGCAGGGGGAGCACAGGTGGTGGAGGGGTTGAAGGCTTGGTGCTGCCTGTGGTCTGGGGGGTGCAGTGTGGAGAAGTGCCACAAGGTGCCTCTTGATTACACAGCAGGGTGGCAAAGACTAAAATTAGTTCTGCCAGCCTTTGGCTGCTCATGTGGTGCCATCTCTGCCTTCTGGGAGCTGGCAGCCCTGCGAGGGGCTGGGGTGCTCAGCAGGCTTTTGTTTGCAGCAGGGCTTTCCCTTCCAGACTGGGACATCCTGAGAGGATCATGGTGTTTCTTTAGGGAGGTGCTCTGGGTGTTTGTGCTCTGCTCTCAAGGAGCTGTTTCACTGCAAACTGCAGCATTGAATACACCAAACAGACCCAATGGCAGCTGCTCCTCTGGAGGAACCCAAGAGTGAATTTGAATCAATCCTTGCTCTATCAAGGTCATGGTGTTGGTTGTAGCTGTTAGGGAGGAGTCTGGAAGATGGAGGGAGTGAAAAAATGAGTACTCTCAGTGTTGGGGAGCTGTGGTTCTGGCCCTGTTTGCATTGTAGGTCTTGTCCCCAGGCACTGCCCTGCCAGGTGTCCCAGGAGCTGGGCTCTGTGTCTTACCCTTCTGTCCTTTTATCAGGGAAAGGATGTGTGGCTTCTCCTCAGCCCTACAATGAAAATCTCTCTTTTTTTTTTTTTTTTTGCAGTCAGAGACAAAATTGGGCCCATAGCAACACCTGATTACATCCAGTACGCCCCCAGCCTGCCCAAAACCCGCTCAGGTGAGTTCCAGGGCAGGACTGGACAGCTCCTGCCAGTGGAAGTTGAGCAGCCCTGCTCTGCTGGTCCAGGGCTGCTCAGATTAGGGTGGTACAAACTCAGGGTGAGCAGGATGTGCAGGTCTGGTACTTCCCTCTTCTGCTAAGGATGCTGAAGAGATCCTGACTCCTGGGGAAAGGGACTTTTTATCTAGACAGATAATGAAGGACAAGGGGTGATGGTTTTAAACTGGTGGAAGGCAGGTGTAGATTAAATAGACATAAGGAAGGAATTGTTCCCTGTGAGGGTGGGCAGGCCGTGGCACAGGGTGCCCAGAGAGGCTGGGGCTGCCCCTGGATCTCTGTAAGTGTCCAAGGCCAGGCTGGATGGGGCTTGGAGCAACCTGGGACAGTAAAAGCTGTTCCTGCCCATGGCAGGGGGTTGGAAAGAGATATCTTTAAGGTCTCTTCCAACCCAGACCATCCTGGGATTCTGACTCCTGCTTCCCTTTCTTGGCTGTCATTACAGGAAAGATCACCAGACGCATATTGAGGAAGATTGCCAAAGATGACCACGAGCTGGGAGACATCTCCACCTTGGCAGACCCGGGTGTCATCACACAGCTTTTCAACAGCAGATGTGACACTGCTCCTGCAGGAGCAGCTCAGTAGGACAGTGGCAGTGGCATCTGATGGGCAGGTCCCTCCAACAGCCACTGCCTGCCCGGGAAGGAAACCTTCACCTGTTGAATTAAATGTACCAATGGTAGAAACAAGGAGAGTCTGGCTCTGGAGAGGCTGTGTCCATGCCCTGGGTGAGGTGTCTGTCATGTTCCAGATGGATGTCACACATCTGAGGGTCAGCCTGGTGCACAGAGGGACTCATCCTCCTCCTTTTTCAGCACCTCGTTCTTGGTTTTAATTTAATTTTGGGGGGTTAGGGAGAGGGTGTTAGCTTACTTTCTGTCTGGAGGGGCCCTGGCACCTTGTGCACAGTGGGAAGGAGCTTTGGGGCTTGCAGGGGAAGTGATGCTGGAGTTACTCAATGCAGGCAGGCCTGGGAGGGGCATCCACCACTGCCCACAGAGCAGCTGAGCTTCCTGTTGTGCTTGGAGAGCTGCAGGAGCACTGCAGCAGCCACATCATCACTGCAGGGCTGTGCTCGTCCTGCATCCACTGGCCTGCTGCTAGCACAGCTCCCTGCAGCCTCCAGGGCACTGGGGCAAGGCTCCAGGGAGCTCTGGGCTTTAAACAGGTTTTGTGGGGCAATCTGATACCAAGATCTGCTGCTCCTCACTGTGTTGTGCCAGCTGGTGCATTGTCCCCAGCCCAGGGTCCTTCACTGGCCATGGACACCACTGGAAGGTAAAAGCCTTGGTGTGACGTTTCCATGGAGTCCCAGTTCCTCCAGTTCTGCTGCACCAGCTCAGAGCTGGAGCAGCTGGATGCTCCTCTTGTGTCCTGGGGGAGGAAGGAGAGGAAATGGAGCCAGGCAGAGGCACCTTTCCCATGGCACCATGAGCACTGCCACAGCAGAGAAACCAAGGCAGGCAGGGCTGTGGGAGTCCTACTCATCTCCTCATCAGGAAAAATGGTGGGAGATGTTTCAAGTCAGTGTTTGCTTCAATCTGACCTGACTTAAGGATGATGAGAGCTACAGGCCCACAACCCTTTTCCCCAAGAGCCTTGACCACCACCAGGGTCCTGCCAAAGCCATCCTTCCTCCAGTGAAGGAACTTTAACTCCAGCCAGGGCTGAGCTGGGGCTCATACCTCCTTTGCAATGTCTCTGTGAAACCTGCATGTGAACTCTTTGATTTTGCACTTAAACCAAAGGAGAACTGGGCTTTAAAACTTGCTGCAACAGCTGTTTTGGGGAGTGCCAGTGGCCTGGGATTACCTGCAACCTGAGCTGACTTGGGGCTGGAAAGGAGGAGCAGCTGCCTCAGGGTGCCCAGGGCAGGTGTTGGGGTGCTCCTCTGGGCTGTTGGCCAAGTCCCAAATCTCACTTGTTACCTGCTGCTCTCACTGGCACAGCAGCTGTGTCACCTGTAACCTCGGTGCCTGCCTGTCCCCATGTGCCCCCACAGCTCTGTACCACTGGATTGTGCCACCTTGGTGACAAGGATTCCTACATCCTCGTTCCTCCTGTTACTCTTTGTTAGCTATGTAATTTTGGCTGGAAAACAGTGAGAATTTAATGCAAAATTGAATAAAATTCAAGAAAACAAAATGGAAACAGGCTTGGAGTGGGTGTGGGTGGGAGATGCTCAGTGCTCAGAAACCAGGACTGCCTTTTGGGATGGGAGGGGCAGGTTCCTGCCAGTGATGTTTATCCATGGATTATTTTTTTTTTCACATGTGATTTACTGTGGCTGGCAGTGCTGGCTCCATCCTGTGCCTCAGTTTCTCCCTGCTCTTCAGCCAGTGCTGCTCCAAGGCTCATGGAAAGCACAACACAGTGTGACACCCACATGTCACCAACCCCCTCGTGCATCACTGGTTCCAGGGAGCTGGGTGAGGAGGTTCAGGGCTGCCCCACCTCCACCCCAGGCCTGCTCCCCTTGCAGGCACAGCCATGGATCTCTGCACACCTGGCCAGGTGTGCCCCTGGGCTTGGACAAACGTGGCACAAACAGCAGTCAGATTGCACATTCCTTTTAATCTCTGGCTTGGGGTAATCAATCCCCCAACAAAACACCCAGGAAGCCCAGTTTCAGTCACACCTGGAGAATGGAGCAGTTTCCCAGGTGACCAAGTGGTGATTGATGCTGCAGCAGCAAAGAGCCAGCAGGGCTGGCGCTCAGCACACCCAGGCTGCAGGAATTCTACCTTTGTGCTGCTTCTGTCACTCAGCACATCCTCTCTGCAGGAATTCTGCTTTTGTGCTGCTTCTGCCACTCAGCACATCCCATTCTGCAGGGATTCTGCCTCTGTGCTGGTTCTGTGTTACTGACAGGGCTGGGCTGAGGCTGCCTGAGCTCTTTGCTGCCAGAAAGGTGCAGCTTTTAGGGCTGAGGAGGAGAAGGGGCTGCAGGAAGAGGCAGAAGACCTTGAGCAGGAGAGCCCACACTGCTCCACTGCTGTGCTGTTCCCACTGATCCATAAAACCTGGAGGGAGCGACATCTTCCCCTCTGCTGGTACTGGTCCCACAGTAAGGTGCTGGGAGCTGGGGCTGGGCTGCCCAGCCTCCCCTGCAATTCCTTGCTCACCACAGAGCTCCCAGGCTCAGCAGGAGCATTCCCAAGCCTGGGGCTCCCTGGCAGGAAGATGCTCAGGGTTTGATTTGCAGTGGGATGCACTGGCCCAAACCCAGGGTGCTTTGGGATTTATCAACACACACAAGGCTCCAATTCTCTGCTGCCTTGGGAGCTGCCTCCATCTCTGAGGGATTCTGTGGAGATCTGTTGGACATGGCTGCAGGAGGCAGAGGGAGCCTGCCCTGGACCCTGCACTGCTGCCTGCCCTGTGTGGCACAGAGGCACTCAGTCCAATAAAACAGGAGTTGGGCAAAGCAAAAGCAAAAGGCCCTTGGGCAAATTACCCAGGGCAGCTGTGCCTGGTGCAGGAACCCTGAGGATCCTCAGGCACAGAGGAAAACAGAAATCAGGATAGCAGCAGCATGGGAAGGAGGGCTGGAGGGGCCATGGCGAGTGGAGCTGGGCTCTCCTCTTTAATCTGGAGAGCACTGAGGCACATAAAGGCTGATCCTTGCCCATCCACCTTTCTCCTCTCATTCCTTAGGCTGTGTATGTCTCCAGAAACCGTGCAGCATAAGGAGCTCAGAAGTGGGAGCAGCACAAAGGCCTGTATGGCACCTTGACCCTTTGCTCTGCATCCCCCTGCCCCCAGAACCCTGCAGTGCTGGGAGTCACAGCTGGGCTGTGCCCAGGGCAGGGCCTCTGAGCAGGCAGAGCAAGGGAATCCTTCCTGGAGGGGGAACCACCTCCGAGCAGCTGGGGCTGGCACCCAGGAGCCCTGAGCAGCTGGGGCTGGCACCCAGGAGCCCTGAGCAGCTGGGGCTGGCACCCAGGAGCCCTGAGCAGCTGGGGCTGGCACCCAGGAGCCCTGAGCAGCTGGGGCTGGCACCCAGGAGCCCTGAGCAGCTGGGGCTGGCACCCAGGAGCTCTGAGCAGCTGCATCACACAGTCCCTCCTCACAGCCTCCAGCAGTCAGACCGTGGCAAGCACCCTAAGGAGGAATCCCTGGGGCAGATCAGCTCTTGAGGCAGCAGAGAAGGAGGGTGGGGCCGTGGCTCCTCACACCAGGAACGGCGTGTCCAGCACGGCCACCCCGGCTGCCACGCCGCCGTCCGCGTGCTCGGTGGCCTTGGTGCGCAGCAGGTGCCCGGCGGCCTCGTTCAGCAGCAGCTCCCTGCCCTGCCTGCAGAGAGACAGGGACACTGAGCACAGAGAGGGACACTGAGCACAGAGACAGGGACACTGAGCACAGAGACAGGGACACTGAGCACAGAGACACTGAGCACAGAGACAGGGACACTGAGCACAGAGAGGGACACTGAGCACAGAGAGGGACACTGAGCACAGAGACAGGGACACTGACACTGCAGAGGGACACTGAGCACAGAGAGGGACACTGAGCACAGAGAGAGGGACACTGAGCACAGAGAGGGACACTGAGCACAGAGAGGGACACTGAGCACAGAGAGAGGGACACTGAGCACAGAGAGAGGGACACTGAGCACAGAGAGAGGGACACTGAGCACAGAGACAGGGACACTGAGCACAGAGAGAAGGACACTGAGCACAGGGACACTGAGCACAGAGACAGGGACACTGAGCACAGAGACAGGGACACTGAGCACAGACAGGGACACTGAGCACAGAGAGGGACACTGAGCACAGAGAGGGACACTGAGCACAGAGAGAGGGACACTGAGCACAGAGACAGGGACACTGAGCACAGAGACAGGGACACTGAGCACAGAGACACTGAGCACAGAGACAGGGACACTGAGCACAGAGAGGGACACTGAGCACAGAGAGGGACACTGAGCACAGAGACAGGGACACTGACACTGCAGAGGGACACTGAGCACAGAGAGGGACACTGAGCACAGAGAGAGGGACACTGAGCACAGAGAGGGACACTGAGCACAGAGACAGGGACACTGAGCACAGAGAGAAGGACACTGAGCACAGGGACACTGAGCACAGAGACAGGGACACTGAGCACAGACAGGGACACTGAGCACAGAGAGGGACACTGAGCACAGAGACAGGGACACTGAGCACAGACAGGGACACTGAGCACAGACAGGGACACTGAGCACAGAGAGAGGGACACTGAGCACAGAGACAGGGACACTGAGCACAGAGACAGGGACACTGAGCACAGAGAGGGACACTGAGCACAGAGAGAGGGACACTGAGCACAGAGACAGGGACACTGAGCACAGAGAGAAGGACACTGAGCACAGGGACACTGAGCACAGAGACAGGGACACTGAGCACAGAGACAGGGACACTGAGCACAGACAGGGACACTGAGCACAGAGAGGGACACTGAGCACAGATAGACAGGGACACTGAGCACAGACAGGGACACTGAGCACAGAGACAGGGACACTGAGCACAGAGAGGGACACTGAGCACAGACAGGGACACTGAGCACAGAGAGAGGGACACTGAGCACAGAGACAGGGACACTGAGCACAGAGAGGGACACTGAGCACAGAGACAGGGACACTGAGCACAGAGAGGGACACTGAGCACAGAGAGAGGGACACTGAGCACAGGGACACTGAGCACAGAGAGGGACATTGAGCACAGAGACAGGGACACTGAGCACAGACAGGGACACTGAGCACAGAGAGGGACACTGAGCACAGGGACACTGAGCACAGACAGGGACACTGAGCACAGACAGGGACACTGAGCACAGAGACAGGGACACTGAGCACAGAGAGGGACACTGAGCACAGACAGGGACACTGAGCACAGACAGGGACACTGAGCACAGAGACAGGGACACTGAGCACAGACAGGGACACTGAGCACAGAGACAGGGACACTGAGCACAGACAGGGACACTGAGCACAGACAGGGACACTGAGCACAGAGACAGGGACACTGAGCACAGACAGGGACACTGAGCACAGACAGGGACACTGAGCCTCTGCCCAGCACTGAGCCCTGCAGAGCACAGGGCCCCTGGCAGCTCTCTGGAGCAGCAGGTTGCACCGTCCCTGTCAGGCACACCAAGGCTAATGTGGGGGCCCTGCAGTGGGGGCTGCACTGGCCATTCTGCAAATGGGCACTGCCAGGGGCTGAATGCTGCCAGAGCACCTTTGTTCCCAAAACTGTGTGTAAAGGACTTTCATTTATACTCTATGGAAATGTGGCCTAAGAGGGTTACAAAACCAGCTCTTATTAGAGTTGAACAGGCATTAGGCCTTCAGGTATTCAGAGATCATTAGGGCTTCAGAAAAGCCACACATGGGGCTGCATGCAGAACCCAAGAAGTGCCCCCAGAAATCAGGGATGAGACACATGGAGCCCAGGATCCCACTGCACCAATAATTGCCAGCACCAGCCCTGTGGTTTTCCAACAGCTCATTTGGCAGCAGGTTTAGAGCAGCAGCTCACGTGCTCAGAGCTGCTCCAGGGGCACAGACTGAATGGTCACATCTGTCCCCTGCACCTGCATGTCCCCAGACATCTGTCATGCAGCTGTGCCTGGGCTGCACAGAGGGCAAAATGCTCCTGCTCCACATCAGGAGCAGAGAACTGCCCTGGAACACAAGCACACTGCTCACCTGACATAGACCCCAAAGATCCCGAGCTCAGAGATGCACTCTGACACTTGGAGGGGACTGTGAGCCCTCAGCAGGTAATTCAGTGCTGGCTGGGGTTTGATCTTATCCATCAAGATGTAGGAAGTTCTCTCAGGGCTGTCTTTGATCTTCTCCAGAACCTCCCTGAGCTCTTCACCATAGAGGTTGTTCCCTGGCAAACAAAAGCAGCACATCAACCCCTTCCAGGACAGCAGAATCCCCTGGCCCCAGCTCTGTGGCCCTGGCAGCCCAAATAACCCAGCCTTTGTCTCCCCAGGTGCTGCCTGGGCTCCCCACACCCAGCACCAGGGCCCTGGCAGCTCCTCCAGGAGCAGAACTGCCTCAGTGGCAGGACTAGTCCCCATGGCTACGAGCAGCCACAGGCCACCCTTTATCCCTCAGCACAAGGCCAGGAGCTGGCACAGAGCTCCTGCCTGTCCCAAAAACAGCACAAACCACAATGGAAACTCCCAGGGGCCCAGCTCACACCTGCAGAGCCCAGCTCACACCTCCAGAGCCCAGCTCATACCTCCACCTTCACGCTGAGGCTTCAGCACGAAGCGGTCGGGGTCAGCGATGGCTGCAGCAGCCATTCTGTCACCTTCTTCACCCTGGCAGGGAAGGAGGGAAACGGGTGAACACCAGGATTTCTTCATGGACAGGGTGGTTTCATATGGGAATGAGCTGGATGGAGTGACCACCCCTGGAGGTGTGTGGTGGTGTTCACAGAGGTCCGAGGATGAGGTAAGAGATGAGAATCTTGACTCCATGTTTCAAAAGGCTGATTTATTATTTTCATAATATATCATTTTCTTTTAATATAATATATATATTATATATATTATATTAAAAGAGATATATATGATATATATTATATTCAAAGAAAAATGCTATATTAAAGCTATGATAAAAGAACAGAAGAAAGGATTTTATCAGAAGGCTTGAAAGGAATAGAAAGGAACGACAACAAAAGCTCATGACTCTCAGAGAGTCTGAGCCAGCTGGGCTGTGATTGGCCATTAATTAGAAACAACCAACATGGACCAATCACAGATGCACCTGTTGCATTCCACAGCAGCAGATAATCATTGTTTACATTTCATTTCTGAGGCCTCTCAGCTTGTGAGGAGAAAAAATCCTAGCAAAAGGATTTTTCATAAAATAGGTCTGTGACAGAGGTGTTCAAGGAATGATGGAATGTGGCACTCAGTGCCATGTCTAGTTGATAATGTGGTGTCTGGGCAAAGGTTGGACTCTGTTCTTGGAGGGCTTTTCCAACCTAAATGATTCTGTGAACAGCAAAGCATCAGGGAGCAGCAGGGGCTCCTCAGCAGATCCCTCTGAGCAGAACCACCAACAAACTCCCCAAGACCCACTGCTTGAGAAGAAGAGAGGGCTCTGCTAAGAGCACAGCAGCGCATGTCCCTCCCTGCTCCAGCCCCGCTGCCACTCACCTCATCCAGGGAGTAGAGTCCTGCAAAGGTGGCTCTGATCCGAGCAACGGCCTCAGGGTGGCCTGGCAGCAGCTTCTCCAGTGTCCCCTGCCTGCTGAGCTCCTGCTGCACCTTCTTGGTGCCCGCCAGCTGCGTGGCAATGTCGGGGCACTTCACTGCCCGCGAGCGCTCCAGCAGCAGCCGCGCCTCCCAGTTCTGAGGCAGAGCAGGAGCAGCCGTGCCAGGAGGGAAAACAGCACACAAAAGGTTTGCTCTGCTCTTTTCTGTGCAGTTCTCAACATATGGTTTGTCTCCTCCCTGCCTGCTGGCAGGGACAGGGGGTGGGAGTAGCACTCCAGAGAAAAGCAGGCGTGAATTTCCCGCCACCTCTGGGTGGCACAGTTAAATTAATCCACAGTGTGCACCTTCCCCAGCTGGTCCAGTGCTGCCACCTCGAGACAACAGCCAGATCTGCTCTGTGCTATTACTACCTGCAGCCTGATCATGCTAAGAGAGCACAGAGTGATCTGTAGACCAAGTCTGAAACCTTTAAGTAAGTTATACCTGTTACCCCTATTGTACAGAACATACCTGTGCAACATACCTGTTCACCCCTGTGGTACAGAACATACCTGTACAACATACCTGGTAACCCCTGCTGTACAGAACATACCTGTACAACATACCTGTTAACCCCTACTGTACAGAAACTATTCAGTGCTGCACTAAGGGATGACCCCCTGGAGAAGAAAGCCACCCATTTCTCTTACTGCAGGGTCACCCACCTGCTCTCTGGAGCCTCCCAATGCTCTCAGCCCCACCAGGCAGGACTGACCCCACCCCTCAGAGGGTAGCTGCCCCTGGGGTTATTTGGAGCTGCCTGGGCAGTGCCCAGCTGTGGTTTCTGGGGCAGGGGGGTGGGTACTGACCTGCTCATCGTAGACCTGGGGCACGTAGCCCTCTCTGTAATACACCACTGCGACCTCCTGGCCATCCCTGGAAAGGAAACCAGAAGTGCTCACAGAGCCAGGCCCCAGCACCAAGGGGGGATCACAGCCCCCTGCCCCTTCTCCTCTGGCCCTCCTGCTCCTGCCTGGCTCTGCCACAGCAAGTCCTGGCTCCTCTCCACTGAACCACAGCTCAGCCTGTCCCAAGGCACGGGGAGCTGACACCAGCCTCTGCTCTAACCAAAGGCTCAGTAATTCTGACACCCAGCTCTGCAGAGAGGTAAGCACCTCATTTTTAACAGCTTTTACCCCACAGCTGCCCTGGGGGACTCAGCCTGGAGAAAAGGAGGCTCAGGGGGGACCTTGTGGCTCTGCACAACTCCTGACAGGAGGGGACAGTCAGGGGGGTTGGGCAGTGCTCCCAGGGAACAGGGACAGGATAAGAGGAAACGCCCTCAGGCTGTAGCACAGGAGGTTTAGACTGGAAATTAAGGAAAATCTCTTCACTGAAAAGGTGATCAAGCACTAGGACAGGTGGCTCAGGGCAGTGGAGGGACCTGAAATGTGAGGTTGTGGCACTTGGGGACGTGTTCAGTGGTGCTGGGTTACAGGCTGGACTCAATCTCAGGGGTCTTTTCCAGCCTTAACAGCTCTGTGATTCTTGAAGCTGGAAGGAACAAAGTTCTTCTGTGGCAATTCAAGGTAAGACATCAACTCAACAACCTGAGAGGCACCAAACCAGCCTGCCAGGGCTGGGCTGGCAGCACTGCTGTAGCACCACATGCCCAAGCTTTGGCATCCAAACTGTGCACTTGGTCTGGGAGCTCCTTCAGGCAGACAGGAGATATCCAGCAGCGACAGGGGGGATGCTCAGGAGGAAGAACAAGGGACACACTTTCCCCTCAACTATCCAGCCATGACAATACATTCATTAATTAAACACAGCACAGACCCCAAAGGTCAAAAAATCTCACTACAGAAAAATCATTGTCCTGAAACTACATGTTCCCTTAGGTTCATAGTCCAGCTCATAGAGTCCCTTCCCTTGGGTTCATATAGCTCCCAGCACATTACCTGGAAATAGGACAAACGTCACACTTGGGACCAGCTGGGAGTCTGTGATCCTCCCATCCTGGTCTCCACAGGGATAGGCAAGACACAGAGAGTTCAAACCCAAGAGATCCCCAGAGGACATGGAATGCTTCCTCTCCTGCACTAAAAACCCAGCCCAGCTCCCCCCGGCAGAGCAGCACGTGAACAGTGAACAGGAAATGGCTCTGTGGGAGCCTCTCAAACAGCCAGGGCTGCTCAGAGCAGACCTTTGTGCAGGAGGTAAAGATCCCCCAGAGCAATGAAGGCTGAAGGAGGGAGGTTATGACTGCAACTGTAAGGCACTGATGTGTATCTGCAAAATCTCACCACTGTGAACACACAGCCATCTCAGCTCCAGGAGGAAGCAGCAGCCTGGAGCATGGAAGAGAACTGTTTCCTCAGCCATTTCTTCCAGCCAGCCTTGGCTGCAGGCTCCCCCTGGCAGCCCCAGGTGCCCAGGAGCAGGCAGGAGTGCGCACCTTGGCTCATACTCACATATACAGCCTCCTGCTGGCATCCAGGGAGCCCTGCTCAAACACGTCCCGGAACCGCTTCCTCAGCACGCGGATGTTCCTGCAAGAGCAGTGCCACAGTCACCAGGCTGCCCACAGGCACCTGAGCTGCAGGTCAGGGGTGGAATTCATGCATCTATAGGTTCCTTCACAAACAGCCGAAGTTTTGTGCTATGGAGCCAGAGAAATCCTACAAATCCCCAAAAACTCCCTGTTTAGGAACCCATTCTGTGTTTCCTACGATCTGCCAGCTGCTTGCTTAGCTTTCCATATCAGAAACTGAACCATCACCTCCCACCTTTCCCACCCCAGGAAAATTCAAACTTTACCTGTTCCAAAAAACTCCCAGTTTAGGAACCCATCCTACACTTCCTAAGATCTGCCAGCTGTATGCTCAGCTTTCCATATCAGATTTTGAAACATAACCTCCTTCCTTTCCCATCCCAGGAAAATTCAAACTTTACCTGTTCCAAAGTTCATTTTCTACACAACGCTGATCAAAAATATTCCTCTGGACATCCTCCACCAGAAACATCACCACAGCCCTGGAAGAGATACCAAGGACATCATCAAACCCATAAACACTCCACATGCTCCTAGCTGGATCACCAGCTCTCCTGGATTGTTACATGAAACAAGGGACACTGGCAGTGTGTTTGGCATCTCCTCCAGGCTCCCTCTTCCTCTCATCCTTTGAGATCACCCCACCTGAGCAGCACAGCTTTCCATCTCTGTGCTTCAGGCTCCCTGCACTGCTCCTTACCTTTGGGACCCATAGAGCTCCCAAGCTTTGGCAATTCCCAAGGCCAGCCCCTTGGCTGGGTTGTTGGGCAGCAGCTGTGATGCCTCCTCACTCCTTCCCAGCACTTTCAACACCAACCTGTGGAACACAAAGCTGTAAATGCCATGTCCATGGAGCAAGGAGCAGCCTGCAGAGCACAGGGGCCATGCAGGGGCAGGTGTTCCTTACCTGTGGACATCAGCAGTGCGGGAGGTGAGCCCTCCAAAGCTGGCAGCAATGGTGTTTATTTCTATCTGCCTCAGAGCTGCTGTGCCTTCCAGCCCACAGTCAAACATGTAATCCGAGCGGTTGATGCCCAAAAACACGGTCTGCAACACAGGGAGGGCAGCTGGGGTCTCCTGTGGTCTGAAACTGCAAATCCTTTGCTGACCTTGCTTCAAAATCCTCCCAGAGCAGATCCAGAGAATCCCAGAATAGGTTGGGTTGGAAGGGACTTTGAAGACCACCTCACCCCAGTCCCTGCAGCTGGCAGGGACCCCTTCCACTAGAGCAAGCTGCTCCAAGCCCTGTCCAACCTGGAATTGAGTATTTTCAGGGGTGGGACAGCCACAGCTTCTCTGGGCAATGTGTGCCAGCACCTCACCACCTGCACAGTAAATTTCCTAATATCTCATCTAAACCTGTTCAGTCAGTTTGAAGCCATTCCCTCTTGTCCTGTCACCCTCAGTTTGATA
The DNA here is from genome assembly GCF_035770615.1 of Melospiza melodia melodia. Lineage (NCBI taxonomy): Eukaryota > Metazoa > Chordata > Aves > Passeriformes > Passerellidae > Melospiza > Melospiza melodia. Next base: position 4,016,585 of record NC_086212.1, on the reverse strand, counting down.
CAAACCATGCAGGTCACACCCCTGGGCGCTCTGCTCCCTGCCCACAGCCCTCTCAGAGCTCCAGAGGGAATCCCAACACTGAAAGTAAAGGAGATTCTGCAGGGATGGTGCAGGTCCCAACAGGACACATGTCCCTGCACACCCTGAGGCTCCCAGAGGACAAACCCCATGAACTCCTCCCTCTCCAGGCCAGGCTGTTTCCAGCAGCACCAACCAAAGAGTTCAGCTGTTCAACAGGGCAAGGTCCTGAGCTCAGCACTGTGACAAGACATTGCAGGGCAGGGAGTGACCAGCCTGGCACAGCTCAGAGTCCACAGTGCCAAAGCTTGCAGCCAGAGCCCAGGCACCCCCAGCACAATGCCAAGGGGCACAGACCCCTGGGATGCCCTGCCCAGGTACCTGAGCCAGGCCTTCCTCCAAAACCTGCTTGTAGATTCTGAAGAGCCGAGCTGTGAAGTCATCGACCTTGATGGTGCTAGAGAGAAACACAGACCAGGTCAGTCCCCTGCTGCTGTCACAGAGGGACAAGAAAATTAATTATTCTGCAGAAAAAGCCCTTAGCAGGGGCATTCTCCAGCACAAAGAGCAGAACCATGTCCTCTGGGGATCTCTTGGGTTTGAACTGGGGCTCAGCCAAGTGCTGTAGCACTGTGAAACACCTCTCCAAGAATGCTCAGTGCAAAACCACAACACAAACCCAGCTTGCCAAGCACAGCCTCTCCACAAAAGGCCCTCCTGTGCAGAGGTGACTCCCTGCCAGGGCAGAGATGAGACAGAATTCTGCAGGTTCAGGCAGAAAGCACAGGTCTCTCTGGGCCTGCACACACAGTTCAGAGAAGCTTCATCCAATCCCCCTGTCCTGTCAGGCTCCAAACCCCACACACTGTGGCCGTGCTAGAGCAGACTTGGCTTTTCCTCAGGGCCCCAAATCCTGAACAGCACCTCCAGGGAGCTGCCCTGGCACAGGGCAGGCACCTGAGCACACACAAGCCCCAGGTGCTGCATTCTTTAAGCACAGGTACAAACATGTCCCCACAGGCTCTGGCTGCAGCCAGCTCTGGAACAGCTCCAAAGGGTGAGGATTTAACAGAACAAAAGGATGCTGGAAAACAGCCTCCTCTGCTCTGTCCCAGTGCCAGAGGCAGCAGAACATGCACAGGCAGCACAGAACAGGCAGTGGGAAGGGAAGAGGGATTTGTGCAAGCATCAGCCCCACAATCACGAGTGACAAAATGCAACAGCCACAGATAAACTCAGCAGCACCCAGGAGCCAGAGCTGGACAATTCTCCTGCAGCCAGAGCTTGTGGCTGGGAAAGAGGGCAGGGGGTGACTGAGGGAGGGTGTGGAAACAGAACAGACACCTTTTCATCACTGCTGCAGCACAGCTGGTGGGTACTGAACAGACACAGGCAGATGCAGAATAAAACTAAAAGAAACTCCTAAAACCAGGACTCAGAGAATCCAGTGATTTGCATTTAAGGCTCAGGGGCTCAAAAGTCCACAAGTATGAATTTATAAGCCTGAAAAAGTGGCAAAGTTGAAGATGATAGCAGGGAATCAGGTCTTGGCCAGATGTCCCATTTTCTGGGGCCCAAGAAAACCTCAGAAAGACAGAGATGTCACAAGGGTAATAAAGCTTTACATTTAAAATACTTCATTAAAATGCAACATGCAAGAACATTACCTGGCCAGAGTTTGCTCCAGGAATTCTCTGTTTTGACTGACAGCATCCACCAGCAGGTTAAAATCCTGCTGAACAGCATAGGCTTGTTCAAACAAGGCCCGTGGCACTGCGGATGGGAGCAGCGTGAAGGGGGCATAATTCACCACCTGCAGGCAGGGATGCAACACAGCACTCAGGTCTGGGCAGCTCAACAGGGGCTAAGGAGGTGCTTCCTCTGCTTGTCTGAAGGCTGAGGGCACCCCCAGCCCTGCAGGGCAGACATATGGATGGCCTCAACCCTGCTGATTGCTCACTTCTGAGGGTTCTGCTTTATGAACCACCTGCAGAGGGGCTGGGCTGACTGCCTCTCCCTGCCTCCCCCTGAACTGGACAGCACTGCCTCCAGAACTATTCAGGGGCAGAGAAAAAGGTAATTTGCCAGTCCTGGGTTCTGGCTGTTTGGTTCTTACTTCCTTTGATCCCTGCTCCAGAGCCCTGGCACATCCTACATGCACAGGGTCACGCTCACAGCCCATATATTACACCAGAGAGAAGTTTCCAATTCACCTGGATTTTCACATCAAACAAGGGACACTGGCAGTGTGTTTGGCCTCTCCTCCCAGGCTCCCTCACCCTTTGAGATCACTCAGAGCCCTGATCTGACATCAAGTAGCAGTGCTGTGGTGAACACCTCCCTCCTTGCACCCCTGCCAGCTGCCTGCTTGCCCTCAGGCTCCTCAGGGACCCTTCCCCAATGGTGCCCCACCCCTCCTGCACAGGGGCACTTCTTCCTCTGAGACCCCTCATGGCATTCTGCTCCAACAGGCTGAGCCCTCCCACCCCAGCCATCCACCAGGGATTGCTCAGAGGCAAATCCCACACATCAGCCATCTCCACCCCTGTCACCTCACCCTAGTTATGGGACAAAGGCTGACTGTAGCTGGGAACATGCCAAAAGAGGCCCCTCTGTGAGACTCTCCTCTGGTTCAAAGGTTCATATGGGTGGTGAGAGGCTGGGAAAGGGAATAACTCCCAGCACTACAACAGGCAGCTTCCTAAGCCTTCTCAGACCTATCTCTCTGCTTGGAAAAGGGAATCTGTATGGCAGGGCTGTCATTGGGATGGGCTGTGAGCTGCACCCCAGTGAAGGCTGTCCCTTGGGGAGCCGCTCCTTGCCAAGGGCTCAGGGACCCCCGGCTCCTCCCCGCGCTGTGCACTCACATCCGAGGCGTTGGGCTGCTCCCCGGTCCGCATCAGCACCCCCGCCAGCAGCGCCGCGTCCACCGCCACCGCCGCCGCCTCCCGCACGGCCGCCGCGTCCCGCACCACGTCCTGCCAGGCCGCGGCCATGGCAGCGCTGCGGGCACAGCAAGCACGGCGTCACCGCCCGGCCCGCAGCCTGAGCCGGGCCCGGCTGTCCCCACCCCGGTGCCCTGAGCCCGGCCCCTGTCTGTCCCCGGCCCCTGTGCCCTGAGCCCCGGCTGTCCCCAGCCCCTGTGCCCTGAGCCCCGGCTGTCCCCAGCCCCTGTGCCCTGAGCCCCGGCTGTCCCCGGCCCCTGTGCCCTGAGACCCGGCTGTCCCCGGCCCCCGTGCCCTGAGCCCGGCCCCTGTCTGACCCCGGCCCCTGTGCCCTGAGCCCCGGCTGTCCCCAGCCCCTGTGCCCTGAGCCCCGGCTGTCCCCAGCCCCTGTGCCCTGAGCCCGGCCCCTGTCTGTCCCCGGCCCCTGTGCCCCGGCTGTCCCCAGCCCCTGTGCCCTGAGCCCCTGACTGTCCCCAGCCCCTGACCCACAACCCCCGGCTGTCCCCCAACCCCTGTGCCCTGAGCCCCGGCTGTCCCCCAGGCCCGGTGTCCTGACCCCCGGTCCCCGGCTGTCCCCAGCTTCTGAGCGCCAGCCCCTGGTTGTCCCCAGCCCCTGTGCTGTCCCCGGCCCCTGTGCCCCGACCCCCTGTGCTGTCCCCAGCCCCTGCGCCCTGATCCCAGCACCCGGCTGTCCCCGCTCCCTGTGCTCTCACCCCGCTCCCTGTCCCCTCGCCGGCCCCCTGCCCCTAGACTGTCAGCGCGCCCCGACCCTGGCGGGCAACCTCCGGCCCCTTCCTGGTTCCCGCTCCCGCTTCCTGAGCCCCAGTCCCCGGTACATCGCTGTCCCTGACCCCCAAGCCCGCTGTCCGTCCCAGCCCCTCACTGACCCCAGGTCCGTCCCGGCGCCCCCGGTTCCGCCGTCCGGACCCGGACCCGCTCCGGCCGCTCGGTGCGGGCGCTGCGGACCGCCCCGTGATTGGACGGGCCGAGCCCCTCGCTCCGCCTCTCACGCAGATTGGCAGCTCAATGAACCAATCAGTGTGGTGAAAGCGCCCCTCGTGTGCGATGCCGCGCAGCGGGGGCGGGAGGAGGAGGAGCCGCGTCGGGAGCGCGCAGCGCGCACGCGCCGGGCTGTGTGACGGCGGTGTGACGCCATGTCGCGACATCACGAGGGCGACGAGGCTGCTGAAGAAGCGGCTCGTGAAATCCGCCCACTGCGTGCGGCGGCTGCTCGGGGCCAGAGCTGCTGGGAGCCCAGAGCCATGGAAACGGTGGGCGGATTGTTGTTAGAGGCCCTCTCCAACATCACCGATCCTGTAATTCCGTGCGAACCTTCCCCGCCCTTGCTGCCCTCACGGGAGCTGAATGCACCCTGGGCAGGCGGGGCAGAACAGAGCAACTGCGGACCTGCCTGAGGAAGGGAATTTGGAATATTGTTCTGTTTTCCGTTTCTTGCCCTGTTCCTCACGCAGGTGCCTTTGAGAAGGGCTGGCCGAGGGTTCCCTGTGCAGCCCCAGGGCTGATGTCCCCTGTAGTGCCCATGGAGCTGTGCCGTGCTCCCCGGTGTCCCCGGGGGATGTCCCGGCCATGTGCCCTGCAGGAAGGTGCTCCCAGGTTCTCAGCAGTGTTCTGGGTGCCCTGGGGCACAGTGCTGAGGTTTTTCTGGCCCTGTGACCGTGGCTTTGTGCTCTCTGCCCTCATGTCACACAGAGCCAAGACTGGGAATCTTTGGGCCTCTTCACCTGGGGATGCCTGGCAAAGAGCAGGTCTCAGAACCCTTTCATGTACTTACAGGACATTCAATTCCCAACAAAAGGGCTTGAAATGACAGTGTGGGAAATCGAGAGGGTTAATTTTCTATTAGGAACAAGCAGAAGTTGGATGTAAATAAATCAAACCCAAACAGGTCCTTTCTACTTTTTTATTTCAATGTGCAGACGAACTGTCAGTCCTAAGTTTGTCTGTCCTCTGAATAAGTGTAATGAAATGGGACAACCTTGTGTTGGTACCTCCAACAGTGTAAAAAGAAACAAGATTTATTGTCATCACAAGGCAAACATTTGTGCATCCACTGAAATAATAGAATGACTTGAGCATTTTCACAGCTCATTTAGGACAGAACCGTGCGGCTCCAACCAAAACTGCAGGGCTGGAGTTGGTTTGTCACCTGTGCTAGGAACGTCTGAAGCCATGGATGGCTGGTGAGGAGATGGGGTGTGATGCTCATGTGCAGCCGAGGCAGCAAGAGCTGGACAGCAGCCTCACATTTGCATCCCAACAGGGGCCAGCCCTGTGCCCTGGCAGCCAGACCCCCCGTGTGCCAGGCTCACCCCACACTGGGCAGCAGGGCAGTGAGGGGACTCTGCTCCTCTCTGCTCCTCTCTCTGTGCCTGTGGGGCTGCCTGCAGCTCTGGGGCTCCACCAGGACAGAAGAAGCTGTTGAAGCTCCAGAGGAGGCCACAAAGTTCCTGAGGGGAACTTCCCCATGGGGAAAGGCTGAGAGAGCTGGGGCTGTTGAGGCTGGAGAAGAGGAGGTTGTGTGGAGACCTCCCAGCACCTTCCCAGGGTGTGAAGGGGCTACAGGGCAGTGTGGGGGGACTCTGTCAGGAACTGTGATGACAGGACAAGGGCAATGGGATCAAACTGAAAGAGAGTAGGTTTAGATTTGATGATGGGAGGAAATTGTTTACTCTGAGGGTGTGCAGAGAGGCTGTGGATGCCCCATCCCTGGGAACATTCAAGGCCAGGTTCCATGGGCCCTGAGCAACCTCAGGGCTGCTGGGAGGTTGTTCAGGTTGGAATGGAATGATCTTTAGGGTCCTTCTAAGTGTAATCATTCAAGGATTTGATCATTTTACAATCCTTATCCACCAGTGCAGAGCAGCCCTGGAATTCTGGTGATACCACAGCTCCCAGATGGCACTGGAAGACAGCAGCTGGAAACGAGCACAGCACACCCTTCACCTGCTGCCAGTGGTCACTTGTCACCTGCTCCCCGGTATGTCCATCAATTCTGAGCTGTTCCTGCTGTCTGGATTTTCCCTGCAGGATGTGCACTGCTGCCCCAGTGAAGGTGCAGTGCCATTCCAGGGAGGGGGGCACCCCTGACTGCCCAGACAGGCTGGAGCAAAGTGGGGATGGTGTGGAACAGAGACCCCACTGTGAGGTTTGGCTTCCTGCTGCAGCCTGACAGGTGGAGAGGAGGAGATGGAAGTGGATATATGAAGGAATGATGGAGGTGGAGCTTGATGAAGGAAGAAACGGAGGACATGGAGGTCGATGAGGAAGATGAGGAAGAGCCCATGATATTGGGATGAAGATGGAGCCCCACAGCAGGACAGGCAGGTGCTGGCCATGCCCTGCCCCTGATGGAGGTGGATGTGGAAGAGTTTGTTGAGGAGCTGGAGGTTGCTATGGAGGAAGAATGGAGGACATGGAGGTCGATGAGGAAGATGAGGAAGAGCCCATGATCCTGGGATGAAGATGGAGCCCCAGGACAGGACAGGCAGGTGTTGGCCATGCCCTGCCCACAGGCAGGGTGGGTCCCCTGCTGCCAGGCTGGGGCTGGGCTGGGTGCCCTGCTCAGGGACACGGTGCCCAGGGGGCTCTGGATTGTGGTGGCACAAACACCACCCCAGCCTGTCCTGTGCTTGCTCTGGGCCACACCAGCCCCATCCCAGCTCCTGGGGCCTGGCTCCCAGCCCAGCTGGGCTCAGTGCTGGCAGCAGAGTGCCACTGTGCCAGCGTGTGCCAGCCTGGGGGCACAGGGAACAGCCCTCAGGGCTGTGCTGGAACGGTCCTGTGCTGCTTCCCTCTCTTCCAGAACTGACAGAGATGCTGGCTGTGGAATCTTCATTTTGTACATATGTTTTGTAGGCTGTTCTTTGATAGTTTCCTGTAAACATGTTATGAATATTGTTATTTCATAGAGCCTTCTGTAAATATGTTTCACAGGTTGTTATTTCATTGGGTCTTGTGTAAATACATTTTGAAGATTGTTTTTTCTTGGACCCTTCTGTAAATATGTTCTATAGATTGTTGTTGTTACAATGATTCTTATCATGTAAATAAGTTTGTTGGTTTTACTCCTCTTCTGTAAATACATTGTCCTTGTTTGTCACAGTTCTCTTTGCATTTTCTTTGGGCACAAGCAGTGTTTGCAGAGTTGTGATTTCCACTTTCTCTGGGTTCCTGGGGCTGGAGGTCCCTGGGGGTGCTGGCATGGACACCTGGGGCTGGGGGTCCCTGTGCACAGGGGGTCCCACTGATGCCACTCCTGGAACTGGGCACTACTCGTGTTCCTGGGCTGCTGCAGACCGGTGTCCCCAAGAGCAAAGCTGTCACCAGCAGAGAGGGGGCTCTGACAGCAGCTGCCCCTGCAGCGATGTCACCAAAGCAGGCAGGAAACATTTGGCCACGGGGACTTCTGGGCCGAGCCAGCATCAGGCCACAGGGACACAAAATCCACATTCACACTCTGAAGGTCATCACAGCATTGGGAGCAGCCGGAGCCAGGATCTGGGGAGCAGATTATGCAGCTGCAGCGGCCGATGTTAAAGGCCTGGAGCCCCCAAAGGCTCCAGCCTTTGCTTCCCCACCAGCTTTGTGCCCGGATTGTTCAAGAGAAAAAAGCCAAGCGAGGGGATCCTTGCCCTGCCCGCAGCGGCCTCAGCCCCTGTGCCCCACTCGGGTAGGGCCTGGAGGGCCCAGCGCTGGCCGTGCTGGGCCGGGGCCTGCGGGTGCCGGTGCCCGCGGTGGCTGCAGGGTCGCTGTGGGAGCGCTGGGTGCTGGCACCGAGCCCCGGCGGGGGCGATGGGCAGGGCAGGGCTGCGGGCTCACACAGCAACGAGTGCAACGAGCCCGGGGCCCAGCAGTGCCCGAACTCGGCCCCTTCCCGGGCAGCTTCCCCCAGGCGCTGCCCCCCTGGGCAGGCAGGAGCAGGGGGCCGGCAGCACCGGGGGCAGCCCGAGGGCTCGGCCGGCCCCGCTGGAGGCTCCGGGGGCAGCCCTGGGGGCTCTGCTGGGCTCTGCAGCGCTGGAGGCTCCGGGGGATCTCCGAGGGCTCGGCTCGGCCCCGTTGCAGGCTCCGAGGCCAGCCCCGGGGCTCGGCCGGCCCTGCTGGAGGCTCTGGGGCTGCCGCAGCCCTGCCGGCCCGTCTCACCCGCCGCGCTGGCGCTGTCCTCGCTGCAGCCCCGCTCAGCGCTCCCTGCAGCCCTGCTCAGCGCTCCCTCAGGGAGCGGAGCCCGGGCCCGCACCCGGCGCTCTCCTGCCTTGGCTGCTCCGCTCCACGGCCCCTGGCCCGGCCCGTCCTGCCCGCTCCGCCTGCGGACCCACAGCCGGGCCGGCCCCGCACCAAACCCTGCTGTTCCCGCACCAAACCCTGCTGTTCCCGCACCAAACCCTGCTGTTCCCGCTCCAAACCCTGCTGCTCCCGCACCAAACCCTGCTGTTCCCGCACCAAACCCTGCTGTTCCCGCACCAAACCCTGCTGCTGCCGCTCCAAGCCCTGCTGTTCCCGCACCAAACCCTGCTGTTCCCGCACCAAACCCTGCTGTTCCCGCACCCAACCCTGCTGCTGCCGCTGTCCGCTCCCACCCCGGCCCGCAGCTTCCGCAGGGTTTGCGGTTTACTTAGTAGTACTTTACAAACACCCTGTGCCCCATCGTGAGAGAGAGAATAAGCAGGACCCTCATTGACTCTGCTCAGCCCCTGACGGCCTTTGGAATGGTGTTATAAAAGTTTGAAACCATTGATGGCTGGTGAGGAGATGCGTGTGTGATGCTTGTGTAGCCAACAGAACCAGCCTGACATCTGCATCTTTGGACTTCAGTTTTTACTAGTACAGCTTTGGGAGTGGGATGAGTGAATTCATGTATGATGCTCAGATCCTGCAGTCACTAAACTGAGAGATTTTAGATTATTTAATTGACTCTAGAGTGCTGACATTGGATACTTATTTTTTTCTGTCTTCTCTACCAGCATGGGGCAGCAAGGGAAAATCCCAGGAGGGCACTTTGAAGTGGGACACACTAAGAGGAGGATGAGAAGGCAGCCCTGACTCTGGGATGTGCCTCCAGCAAGCTGGACAGTGCCTGTTGTCACATTTGCCTTTGGTCACCCTCCACAGAGTTCATCACTGTTGGACAGGCTGGGACATGACTGGCTCTTCATCCTGCTACTTGTGCCAGGAGCTGTCCAGGTCATTTTGAGCCTTTTAGCTCTATTCTTTGGGATCTGTCACCAGAATGAAGCTCTGTAGTTACAGCTCTCCTGGAAGGTTGGAGCAGAGCCATGAAGATGCAGAAACCCCTCTGCTCTGGAGCCAGGCTGGGAGAGCTGGGGGTGTGAGAGGAGAGGAGAAGGCTCTGAGGAGACCTCAGAGCCCCTTCCAGTGCCTAAAGGGGCTCCAAGAACTGCAGAGGGACTTTGGACAAGGGATGGAGTGACAAAACCAGAGGAATGAGTTTCCCACTGCCAGGGGGCAGGGTTGGATGGGATATTGGGAATAAATTCTACTCTGTGAGGGTGGTGAGGCCCTGGCACAGGTTCCCCATCCCTGGAAGTGTTCCAGGCCAGATGGGACAGGGCTTGGAGCACCTTGGTCTAGTGGAAGGGACATGGACATGGATATGGAAGTGACAGGGACTCGAATGAGGTGAATTTTAAGGTCCCTCCCAATCCAAACCATTCTGTGATTCTATAAACACCCACCCTGTTTGTTTTCTGGGCACAGAATCCTACTCTTCCTTTTTCCTCTCTGCTGCCCCGTCCATCAGTAACTGTGGATTCACACCTTAATAAATACAGATCCATGCTGTGAATTTGGCAGCTGGTAATTCAGTCTTATCTCACTGGAAAACTGCCCTGGGCCAGGATCCAGCTCAGACCCCACCAGAAGTGAGGAACAAATTTTAATAAGGGTGCAGAAATACAAAGTTTTCTCAAACAGAAGCATTTCCCTTCTCAATCCTCAGTCCTGTTCAGGGTTCTCTATCTCCCCTACATGATGTTTGCTCTGAGAAAGGGCATAAAAAGCTTCAGTTTCTAAGCAAATCATTGCAAAAATAATCTCAAATTCATTGCAAAAAGCTGAAGAAAAAAGCCCTGCCCTTTCCTTGGGAGTTCCTGGAATTAATGCACCCTGCTCAGAATAGGAGAAGTATTTTATAGAGAGCTGTGACTTGCCTTTTCTGTCTTGTTTTCCCAATTGACTCTGGAGAATGAGATTTTTTTCAGAGTAATCCAGTAGCCCAGGGAGGATTTGTACATGCAGATTGCTCATAATCTCTGCTGCAGGGTGAGAGAGCTGCAATGCAGCTCAGAGGAGGCTGAATCATTAAAAAATATGGCAGACATGGTAAGTATTTGGCATGTTCCATGCAACAAAAGATGAACAACAGCAACTGGGGCATTATCTTTATTTGCTAAATATAGAGCCATGCAAAGTTTAAAGAAAAGCATTTTATATTTGTAAACCTCTCCTCTCCCTGTTAAAGAGCCTTCAAAGATGGGCTTTGTGGCTTTGGGCTGTCGCATCCCCTTTCAAAGGCTGCCTTGCGCTCAGACAATTGAAATTCGAGACAACCTCGGCCACAGCGGGGTGGGGGAATGAATAGCTGTGCCATGACCCTGCTGTCCTCCCTGAGCCGAGCCTGACAACGAGAACAGCAGCTCTGCAGCAGGTACATCACATCCCAGGGGCAGCAGGTAAATCCCCTGGGCAGCAGGTACATCACATCCCAGGGGCAGCAGGTAAATCCCCTGGGCAGCAGGTACATCTCCTGGGCAAGCAGTCACGTTCAAACCTGGTTTCTGTATTGTTCAATCAGTGTAAAGACCTTTACTACCCTTCAAAAACACCGATTTCTTTTAGCTTGTTTATAGATATAGATGCACATTTATGTGATATCTTTTAGAACAGTCAACCAACTAAACAGAACCCATGGTAATACCAAGTAAACTTATAATTTTTAAAACAGAGTTAAAGGAATTCTAATGTTTTGAGGGACTGGAAGAAGTCATGTAGTGCTTCTCTATAGGTGGAATCAAGATAAGAGAAATAAATGTTTAGGGATGGATGGTCCATAATCTCCGTAACCTTTGTGTCAACATAAGTACTGAGATTTTAAAAGCAAAATGTATCAATAAATACTCTGTTAAGCTCATATTGCTGGAAGTCACTAGTATGCTTTTAGATGTTGCATCAGCCAATTTGTTTTCGGTGTAGACCTACATAACGTGACAACTTGCAACAAAGAAAGGTCCCTCTCTTCACCTGACAAATTTGATTCCTCAGAATTATCAGACAACATCCTGGTGTCAGAAATTAAAGTCAGTTCTCATCTCGCTTACACATCGCAGCTCCCCCGGCCGTGCCCGAGGGCACCAGCAGGGGCAGAGCCACCAGAGGCAGCAGCAGCTCGCTTGCCCACGGCAGTGCCAAGCTTTGCACCGAGGGCATTCGATACCCTGCAGCTGCCAGTGGGTGCAGAGCCGGGCACTGCCTGCCCCTCCTCGCCTCCAAGGAACTGCTCATCCCTCACACACTCGCTTCCCTGGTACCCTGGAATAGGGAAAAAAAAAAACACAAAGTCCCTCTGGGTTCTCCTTTGCATTTCCAGCTGCAGAGAAACCGATGTAGCTCAGCCTGAGGTTTTGGGCAGCTCTGTTTTACATCAGGATATGTGGGCATCAGTGCAGAAAACAGTGCTTGGAATAGAGCAGCCCCAAAGGCACGGCAGGAGGAGATGATGTGATGCCCAGCACCAGACTCTAAAGACAGAACAATAGGGCTGTTTTCATGGAAGAGAGTTCAAAGATCTCCTCGGGGAGCCAAACCTCTTGCTGGCCCATCATCCACAAGAAAAACAAGACACTCTGGAACCCTGGCTTCTTTGTGGTTTAAGCACCAGCTTCTGCCAGGTGACAGAAGTGACAGTGACAGAAATCTGCTGTCTCTGAGGCTGCATTTCGATGCAAAACGCTGTGGTGAAGCCAGCAATCCTCCTCTCCCCCACGTGGGGCTATTGTTTGAAGTGCAGAACAATTGAAGGGTGCTCTCATGGGCTAAAGATAGAACGGCAGCTGGTGCTGTCCCTTCCCGTGTAACTGAGAATAAAACAATGCCCCAGTATTGTCTGCATTGCTGGAGCGGTGACATTGGACTCTCTGCCAAGGGAGCATCTAAAAGATCAATGAAACCCGGGTTTATTTATAAGTGGGTAGTGTCATTTCTTCCCCAAAGTAATTTCACTTCCTTGGCTTTTCCACCAGACCCTTCTGTGCCATGAAGTGGCTGTGGGTGAGGTATAAATAACCTGAGCCTGTCTGCCAGAGGGGCAGGAGCACCAGGGGTGGCAAACGGGCCTGCTGTGCCAGGCTGCACCTTTGCTCCCCTGAGCTGTGCCAAGGCCTCAGAGTGGGGACCAGCCAGGGGTGAGGATCCCCTTCTGCCAGCAAGGACCCTGCAGGGACAGCCCCAGTGCAGGGACCCAGCAGCTGCTCCTGGGCCCAAATCCCCCCAACACCAGTCCTTACTGCCTCAGGGAGCTTCTGTAATATCCTGAGTTGGGAGGGACACACTGGGTTCATCAAACTCAGCCCCAGCCCTGCACAGACACCCCAACAGCCCCACCCTGGGCATCCCTGGCAGCTCCTGGAGCTCTGGCAGCCTCGGGGCTGTGCCCATTCCCTGGGGAGCCTGGGCAGTGCCAGCACCCTCTGGGGAAGAGCCTTTCCCTGGTATCCAGCCTGAGCCTCCCTGACACAGCTTCAGCCATGCCCTGGGTGCTGTCCCTGTCACAGAGCAAAGATCAGAGCCTGTCCCTCCACTGCCACTCAGGAGGGATTTACAGAGTTCTAGGGAGGGTTATTTCACTTACTAGCTGCTGGATTATTATTTTTTCTGATTATGCTTTTTTTTTTTTTTTTTTTCCCGGATGTTGGATTATGGGTTTTTTTTTTTTGCCATAATCCAACAACCAGCCAGCAAGTGGGTGGGAGCCTGGACTCTGTGTATGTATATGTGTGTGTGTCTGTGTGTGTCTGTGTGTCCAACTCAGCTGCTGTGCTGGGGTGCTCAGGAAAACCCAGAGCCCAAAAGCCATAGGACAGAGCCTTGTTAAGGGACAGGGGATGGTTTAGAGGGGAAAGCTGCTGTCTGCAGTTCAGACTAGAGACTGGATACCTGGAACTAGACATTCACTGTGGTTTTAAACAGAAAAGCACATCTTGGCTGATGTGCCATAGTGAGAAGTTCTCCTGTTGTGATGTGAGGACATGCAGCAATATTCCTCCCTCCTGGGTCTTGAGAAAGGTCCAAGCTGAGCAGATCCCATAAGGAGCTCCCACGCCTGTTGCCACTCCATTTTAAACAATTGTCCCCTGCCATGAGATGGACTGAGCTCAATCTCATTGAGGATTGATGACCCAGAGCAGTGAGGATGCTTCCCATGGAGTGAGGGAGAAGCTGCAAGAGGGATGGAGATAGCAGGAGGCTGGGATGGGATTGCCCCAGGAACTGGTTGGGTGGCCTTGGTGTGTATGTGCAGGATAACACTCACCAACCTCCTCCAAAAATCTCCCAAATCTGCTCCAGATCTCACAGCAGATGAAAACTGGTAAACAGGCAAAACCAGAGCAGCTGAGGCACTGCAGGGCCAGACTGTGCCCACAGTTCAGAACTGCAGCCCAGCTCTGGTTCTGATCAGCCCCTGCCCCTCCCTTGCAGCCTCCAAGGCAGCTGCTGGTCATGATTTCCAAAGGCTGCCGTGTTCCAGGGTCTGTCCTGGCAGGCCAGCTGCAATTAAGGTGCTATTAAGTATTCAGATGAACAGGGCAAGATTCTCTTTACCCTCATTTTTTTGAAGTGCATTGCCAAAACCTCACTGGAGGCTCACATATTCCTGTAATTTTGCAGTGTTCAGTACAACCTTCATTCCTACAAGCTGCTTCATCATGGCAATCCTCTAAAGAAAACCCCCAGAACCTCAAAGCTGGAAAATTCAAGGCAAACAAACAAAACATCTCCAATTTTCCCAGTGGAAGATGTCTGGACACTCATTCTCTCCATGCCTGTGTGTGACTTTTCTTGCTAACTCTATACAATAATTCCTCATGCCATGTCTCTTCCAGGTACTTTCTCATTCCTGATACTCATTTTGGAGGCTCCTGTGTGGAGGGTCAGCCGCCAACATGCCTGTGCTGCTCAGGCAAGGTGGGAATCACTGCAGGAGGGTGCTCATGGCAGCAGCAGCTTTGTGTGTGTGTTCATGGAGGGTCAGAGAGGCAGGACAGCCAGCTCAGGATGGGTCCAGCACTGTCCCCAGGGAGGGACATCCAGGCAGCTCCATGGTGGGAAGAGCTGTGGGATGAGGGGATCCCCATCCTAAACCCCACAGGAGCACCTTAGCTTTGGGCTGTCAGCAGCAGCATGTCCTGCTCACTTTGAGGGGGCTGTGCTGGGCTGGTGGCTGCTGTCTCTGTCACCCTGCTGGGACAGGGCTTTGCCTTGGAGGGGGCCTTGCATGGCCAGGCTGAGCTGGAGGGATGTGAGCGGTCTGGCAGCACTGGCCTGTCACCTCCTGCAAGCAGACATTCCCACTCCATGGAAATATGCCTGAAATAGCCCCTCTGCAGATTGTCTTTATCTAATCAGCTGCCTTTGCACCCCCCTCCAGTGCATTTCAGGGAGCTGATAGTGGGGATATGTTAAGTGTGGAAACCTCTAGTGAGCTGGCCGACACGGACAGTAATTCTCCTTCCTGCCCCTTATCAGAGCCTGCTAATGGGAAACATTCCTGCTGGGGGTCAGGGAGCAGCCAGGGGATTTCTCTGGAGAGGGTGGCTGAGCCCCTGGCACCCTCCTGGCTCTCCAGGGCCGGGTAGGAGCTGGTCTGACCACAAAACGTTCACTGAAGGGGCAGCTCTGCTGTCTGGTGCTGGTGGTGCCCTGTCCCATGGGGAGAGGCTTGTCCAGCCCTCAGGAGGACCCCTCTCCTTTTCCATCACGTTGTGGGGCACCAACACCAAGCACAGAGCCCAGGGGAAGAGCAGAGGTGTCTCAGTGGTCAGGGGAGATGGTCTCACTGCTGAGGGTGGGTGTGCAGGGCTGGGGAGTCGTTTGGGCATGTTGTTCACTCTGGGCTAGAGCCACCTAAAGAAAACTCCCCTCTGCTCAGGCTGAAGCCATGAGCTCCTCATTCTACCATGGGATTTTTTGAGAGGTCCATAGGATCCTACTGCCCTGTCCCACCTGCCTGAGCAGGACACAGCTCAGGCCCTGCCAACCATACAAGGATGAGCTCCCCACCATCCAGAAAAACCACATCACAAACACCAAACCTGCCAAAACCACCCAAACCTGGAGGAAGAACCCTTCAGCAGCTGCTGGAGTGACCAATTCACATTTCCTCTTCTACAAATCTGCCTGGCCTTTGATGGACCCTGCTGGAAGCTCTTCAAAGAGGGAGAGGAACCGAGGCGAACAGAAGGAACTGCAGGAGGAATCTCCGAAAATAAAATCTCTTTAAAGATAAGGCAGGGAGAGGGTGAGCAGAGTGTGGGGTGAGTACATGCCCTGAGAAGAATGTGTGAGGCTGGGCCAGCTGGTGGGGCTGGGCCAAGGGCTCATCCCACTGCTGGGCACTTGTGGCAAAGGTACTTGGCACAGGACCCACCAAAGCCTTGAGTCCCTCCAGGGAGTGGGTGGAAACCTGACCCCGAGCCCAGGACAGAGAGGCAGAAGACCACCAGGGTAACCTCAGAGGGCTCTGTGGTCCCCCAGAGCCTCTGGCTCTTCAGGTTGCTGGAACTCTGCCATCTTGGCAAGATTGAGCATGCCATGGTCAAGAGGGACCTCAGGACTGGTGTCCCCGTGGTCTCCCCTGGGGGGCTGCAGCAGATGTGTTGGTGGAGTCCAGCTCTGCACCAGCTGCTCACAAATCCAGATGAGGAGCTGCACTCCTGAACACTAACCTGCTGAGGAGTGCCCACATGGGACACGGGGATGGGGCCCTGCACCCCATTTTATCCTTCTGCACCCAAGGCCTTGTTCATGCTACAGATTCCCCTCCATGGCAGCATTTCAGTTCTTGGGGGAGTCTGGCACCCTGCAAAGCACTGACATCAACCCACCCCTGAGCCCAGCCTTCCTCCCTCTGGGGCTCAGCCCACAGGGGCTGGCTCTGCAGTCCTCCTCTGTGTCTGGAGGTTTTCTCAAACTCTTCTTTATGTCCTTACTTGCTAAACTATTGTAACTTTTTCTACCTTCAGACTTCACAGCTGTAACTGATTCTCTGTTCTTTCTGTTTCCAAAGCCTGCTTTTCCAGCTTTCTGAAAATCTTACCTTTACTATTTCCCACATTCTTTCACCCCATGAATCTCCCAGACATCTCTCCAAAGCAGGGTGGGAGGGCAGGGACCTTTCTGTTGGGGGTGCAGAGAGGATGGCACTGGGAACCCAGACTGGGGGGGTGTAGCAGCAACCCTGAGTGCTGGATGGAAAGACTGACTATGGCTGGGGCTTGCATTCAGGGCAGGTGCTGGGGCTGCAAAAATCCCTCTGCAGCCTCGGCTGTGTGCCCAGGCTGAAGCCACACGCCCAAAGCAGCCTCTGGTGCTGCTATTCTGGCTGTGACAGAGCCTGTGCCACATCCAGCCTGGGCACAGCACTGCACAGCTGATCCCTAACCACTCCCTGCCTCAGTTTCCCCCACTACAGCAGCCCCAAGTTACTCTGGGGTGAGAGAGGTGCTGAATGGGGAATAAATATCAAACCCTGCAGTCACAGGCCCTGGTTCTCCAGGGTAGAAACCTCATTGCACTTTGGATGCCAGCAGCTAAATGGCTTTCCCTTGAGCTGGCACAGCCCCAGGGTGTCCTGTTCTCATCTTGGGCAGCCCATGGTGGTGCTGCCAGGATGGAGGTGTGCTCCAGGCTGTACACAGCACCTCTGGGGAAAATGGTGTGCAGGAAACCCAGCAACCTCTCTGTTGAGAGATTAAGAACTTGGCCTGGCCACAAAACCAGCTCCCGTGCCAAGGTGAGGAGTTCAGGGGGCAGAACCTGGAGGATCAAGCCCCAGGATCCTTCCCCTTCCAGAAAGTCTGTCTGGGAGAAGCTAAAGCAGAGCTGAGTGAGAAGCTGGGATGTTCCAGCTGGAAAAGGCAGCAGCCACACACATGCCCCCAAGCAGCAGCTCCCCTGGCATGGTGGGAGGCAGGAGCAGCAGGATTGAGTGCTCAGGTGCAGGAGAAACTGGCAGAGCTCTCATTCCTCACCGGAGCAGGCAGAGCAGGCTGGGAGGGCTGTGCTGCCTTCCCAAGCTGCAGTCTCTCACTCTGCCTTTGTAGTCGCCTGACAATACAGGAATAAAAATAACCAGGCTGCATTTGCAGAGAGATAAAAGTGAAGTTTGCCTTTTGTGTCTGTCCGGGCAGTGGGACAGCAGCACCAATGGAGCTGTGTGGACATGACACATGGGAATTTCTGACATATCTTTTCCCACTCTGACCTTGACAGACACAATAAAAAGGGGCTTTGCAGCATGCACAGAGCCACTCAGTCCTAGCACCAAGGTCAGTAATACAGAGCATGTCTGTGTGCACGCGTGTCCCCTGTACTAACCCGCTTCACCCCTGCAGGGTGGCTGATCCCAGAGGATCTGCTGGCACAGGGGAGGGTGGGACAGACCTGGATCATCAGCATTTTTGCTTAGGACTGTGTGTTTTGCCAAGTTGTGGCTCCATCCGTGATGGCAGCGGCATTCCAGGGCTTTGCAGGGTGGCACTGCATTAGATGGATATTAAGAAGCACAGTCATAAAAGTGCTTTTCCAAGCAGCTGCCACAGCAGCCTTCTAGAAGTTCTTCCCAGAGATAATACACCCAGCCTTGCTTTTATCTTGCTTCAGTAGAATAGCCCTGGGTCTGTGCAGGGCACCAGGGCTCCAGCGGGTCTGTAGAGCTGGGATGGGTTGTAGCTGAGCTATCAAGGAAAGAGCTGTTACTGACAATCTCACCTAAAGTGGGAATGTGGAGTTTGACAGCAAAGTGATTCCAGCTCACCCAGCTGGGACTTCCAGTGGGGGGATGGCAGCATCAGAAGGGAAAGTATCATTAATTGTCTTATTAATATAATTTTTATCAGCTAGCATTGTTGTCCCTGTCTTCTCTCACTCCCTAAAATCAAAAGCTTCTTTGGTGACCCTGTCACTTGTGGTTCTCAACCCTGCAGTGAGCACCTTCCCCATGCACTGACCCCTTATCTTTCCCTCCTTTCAGCATTTAGGTGTCTTTCACTCTTCCTTTGCTGCCGCCGAGTCTCCCAAGATGGACAAGCTGTCCCTGCTGGACATGAGCGAGTTTGGGGAGGCTGCTCCGTACCTGCGGAAAAGCTACACGGAGCAGCTGAAGCTCCAGACCGTCCCGTTCGATGGTAAGAGAGAGCCCCGAGCTGCCGAGCCCACCCTGGGTGTGTCCCCGAGCCCAGCCCAGCCCGGGTGTGTCCCCAGCACAGCCCGGGTGTGTCCCTGAGCCCAGCCCGGGTGTGTCCCCAGCACAGCCCGGGTGTGTCCCTGAGCCCAGCCCGGGTGTGTCCCTGAGCCCAGCCCGGTGTGTCCCTGAGCCCAGCACAGCCCGGTGTGTCCCCAGCACAGCCCGGGTGTGTCCCCGAGGCCAGCCCGGTGTGTCCCCAGCACAGCCCGGGTGTGTCCCCAGCCCAGCCCGGGTGTGTCCCCGAGCTCAGCACAGCTCAGGTCTATCCCCAGCCCAGCCCGGGTGTGTCCCTGAGCCTAGCCCGGGTGTGTCCCCCAGCACAGCCCGGTGTGTCCCCAGCCCAGCCCGGGTGTGTCCCCAGCACAGCCCGGTGTGTCCCCAGCCCAGCCCGGGTGTGTCCCCAGCACAGCCCAGCCCGGTGTGTCCCCAGCCCAGCCCGGGTGTGTCCCCCAGCACAGCCCGGTGTGTCCCCAGCCCAGCCCGGGTGTGTCCCGAGGCCAGCCCGGGTGTGTCCCCGAGCCCAGCACAGCTCAGGTCTATCCCCAGCACAGCTCAGGTCTATCCCCAGCCCAGCCCGGGTGTGTCCCCCAGCCCAGCCCGGGTGTGTCCCCGAGGCCAGCCCGGGTGTGTCCCCAGCACAGCCCGGGTGTGTCCCCCAGCCCAGCACAGCTCGGGTCTGTCCCCGAGCCTGCCTCTCTGCCGTGGCTCTCCCAGGAGTCCTCCCTGCCCCTCTCCCTGTGCTGCTCCTCAAGGCATCACCCCCAGCATCCTGGAGGGCAGAAAGATCTCACAAGTGAGAAAAGCAGGTTTTTGACTTTCCCCTGGTTTGCTGAGGTGTGGGTGGAGGTGATCCTTCATCTCCCCTGGCCCTGAGGGACAGGAGGGCTGGGGGACTG
Organism: Melospiza melodia melodia; assembly: GCF_035770615.1. Taxonomy (NCBI): domain Eukaryota; kingdom Metazoa; phylum Chordata; class Aves; order Passeriformes; family Passerellidae; genus Melospiza; species Melospiza melodia. The sequence continues at coordinate 3,997,233 of NC_086212.1, read as the reverse complement.
GTGTCAAAGCCTTCTACAGCTCTTTCATTTTGGTGTCCCCTCTGCTCTTCCATGGCTTGGGATCCAGGGCCCAACTTGCTCCTTGCAGTTTGGCAGAAGAGAAGGCTCTTCTCTTCTCTTCTCTTCTCTTCTCTTCTCTTCTCTTCTCTTCTCTTCTCTTCTCTTCTCTTCTCTTCTCTTCTCTTCTCTTCTCTTCTCTTCTCTTCTCTTCTCTTCTCTTCTCTTCTCTTCTCTTCTCTTCTCTTCTCTTCCCTTCTCTTCCCTTCTCGAGTGCAGGCACACGAGGCAAGGCAGCAGATTTCTGTCAGGCTAGAAGTTGACCCCACCTAAGTAAAAAGCTGCCAAACATGAAGAAAGCAAAGAAATCCCAGCTGCTATGACCAAGAACATAGGAAAGAATAATCACTGTCCTTCCACTTTATCAAAATGCATTTTATGTGGCTTTCAGTGACAATCTCACATGGTCTCCTACATTACAACCTCTATTGTCTTTCCTTTCCTTTCCTTTCCTTTCCTTTCCTTTCCTTTCCTTTCCTTTCCTTTCCTTTCCTTTCCTTTCCTTTCCTTTCCTTTCCTTTCCTTTCCTTTCCTTTCCTTTCCTTCAGGGAAGAAGCGAGCTTGGATCCCAGATGAGAAAGAAGCCTATATCGAAGTGGAAATAAAAGAAAGCTCTGGTGGCAAAGTCACTGTGGAAACCAAAGATAAGGAAGTAAGCAAATTCCTTTCCTTTTCCAAGGGAGAGCAAGTGTGTGTGGAGGGGGATACGTGTGACAGGATCACGTCTGAAGCCAGGAGCTCTTGCTGATAACCCTGATCAGTGGTGCCCTGGGGGGACACACACGGCAGTGTCAGCACACGTAGGCCAGTTCCTTGCCAAGAGTGGCACCAGTTCAGCATCTCCCACCGAGGGGTTGCTGTCACAGCCCTGTGGGTGTCCTGCAGGACACACGGTGGGGCTGGCCCAGCACAGCTCCTGGATGGGGAGCACCCCCAGCACAGCCCTTTGTGATGCTGAACCAGTGCCTGGCTCATCCCGGAGCCTGGAACAACAGGTAAGGGGCCAGCTGGCCAATTCCTGCTCCTTTTAGCCCAGATTTGCAGTGGGGTGAGCTGTTGGGAGGACAGGCTGTGACGGGCGGAGAGGCTCCAGCTTTCCGTGGCAGAACAAGCAAGGACCAGCTGGTATTTGTCAAGATAATATCCAGTGCAATTAGCTGCAAATGAGCTTAATTAATATTCCTCTCTTCACTATGGAAGTCTCATGACCCTGCAATTTAACTGCAGAGCACACTGGTGTGAAACTGGGGAAAGGAACAAGAACCTCACCAGGCAGTAGATCATAGATTTCTTTATTTCTATTTCTTCTCTAGTTAGAATAGTACTAAGAACGATTTGTGCATGCTAAATGTGAAAAAAGATATATGTAATTGTTTTTGAAAAGTGTTAAGGCTTTGAAAATATTTTTGTCAGAATTTTGGAAAGTGAGTAAAGAGATTTGCCCTCTCCAAAGTGAAATTTGTCATAGAGGAGTTATAACTTTTAGAAGTTTCTTCTGATATTTAGAACACCTTCCAATTCTGACAACAGAGCAGTTTCCAAAACCTTTTTTGCTGTTTCCTCTTGAAACTGTCTTTTTAATGATTTGTCATGGATTTACAAAATCAGAAACTATATCAGCTTTCCCTGGATAAGAATTTCCAGCAGAAAGTTTTGAGACATAAAGCCCTCCCTTATCATTCTGTGTACCCTCCTGCTTTTAACACCTGGTGCCTTTTTACACCACGTGCTTCATCTTCACCCATGAAAAAGATAAACCTCTGAAAGATTTAATTTAGTCTTTATTAACAAGACCATTTGCTAAATCCAGCTTCTCCATCCAGGCCAGATACGTAACGTGATATTTTCCCCGTGCTTGGTCTCGTGGGATTAAATAAATCCAGTTTTAAGTGATGGAGCACAGGCTTCAGCTGTTTGCCCAAATAACCAGGGATGTCTTTGGAGCAAAAGGCAGCGCTGGCATGGGCTTTTAGGCTGGGAAGAAGAACACAGGATGGGGGTGTCAAGCAAATTTTGGGGCAATAACTTGGACCCCCCTGTCAGGCTCAGCAACAACTTGAGCTCAAGCTCAACCCTCTCCCTGAGGAGGGAACAACCTGGGTGTGCTTGCCCCAGCTGGGCTTTGTGGCTGGGTGCTGCTGGGGCTGCCCTGGGGCTGCCACCCAGAACGTTGGGCAGCCCTGCCAGGATGACAGCAGGCACTGGCACCAAGGCTGTCCCCAGCACGGGACTGTCAGGGTTTTGTCCCCACCTGGCAGGTTTTGGGGCAGAGGGTGCTCGGTGAGGGCTGGGGTCCCTCTGACGTGTCCCCCTCCTCTGACAGACACGGGTGGTGAAGGAGGACGAGGTGCAACCCATGAACCCCCCCAAGTTTGACATGATTGAGGACATGGCCATGCTGACACACCTCAACGAGGCCTCTGTGCTCTACAACCTGAAGCGCCGCTACTCCCACTGGATGATCTACGTAAGCCCACAGCACCCTTGGGATGGGGAGGTCAGGGGACATTGGGACATCCCTCATCTACCCATCTTCCTCCTGCAGACCTACTCGGGGCTCTTCTGTGTCACCATCAACCCCTACAAGTGGCTGCCGGTGTACACGGCGCCCGTGGTGGCAGCCTACAAGGGCAAGCGGCGCTCGGAGGCCCCGCCGCACATCTACTCCATCGCTGACAACGCCTACAACGACATGCTCCGCAGTAAGCCCTGCCCTGGGGGACCCCATCCCGGCCACCCGGGCTCCTGGCACCCGGCAGCGCTGCTTAACACCGGCTCCTTCTCTTGCAGACCGTGAAAACCAGTCCATGCTCATCACGTAAGTGTCCCTGCATCCCCGTGCTGTGCTCCCTTGCACGGGCACCCTGTGCCCAGAGCAGCCCCCCCCGGCAGTGTCCCCTCCCCGTGGCGGCAGCTGTCACCCTTGCCCCGCCACCGTGCCAGGTGACAAAGCCCCGCGCGGGCCGGGCTCCCCCGCACCCCGACAGCTGCGGGAGCGCCCCGAGCCCCGGCACCCTCCGGGGGAAAGCAGAGATGGAGGCCAAGGCCGCAGCGACATGGTGGCCGGAGGGAGAAGGGTGATGTGGGAGGGTGGAGGCCAGGTTGATTTCAAGTGACATCTAGATAAGGGCTATATAAAGGACTCTAAAGGACCTTCCGCCGCTGCCAGGAGCCAGGGACATTTTTAGCCTCGGCCATGGCCTAATTAGGAAAGGCAGGGGCTGCGGAGAGATGCTTGGCGAGTGTCCGGTGGCGGCCCCGCTCCCCCCGGCTCTTTGTGCTCCGGGATTACAATGGCACAGCAGCACTAACTATAGGGATGAGCTCAGCCCCCCTCAGCGGGCACCCTGCACCCCGGCACCGTGCCCCTGCTGCCATCCCCGCCATGCCCAGCAAGGCCGGCCATGCTCAGAGCTCCGGGGCTGGTCCCGGAGAGCTGCAGCCCCCAGGCCCACAGCTGAGCCCTGCCAGGACACATGGACAGCCAGAGCTGGTGTGGCACTGAGGGCCGGCTGAGCCCTGCCAGGACACACGGACAGCCAGAGCTGGTGTGGCACTGAGGGCAAACCCCAAACACAAGCACGTACCCCCTCATACCCCCGAGAGCCGCAGCCTCACCATCCTCCGAGGCTTGGCTTGTCAGGGATGGTTGTGCCTGTTCTTTCCCCCATACCCTTCTCTGTGTATTTCTGTCACTCTAAGCAGAGGATTTGTACCTGTTCTTTCCCCCATACCCTTCTCTGTGTATTTCTGTCACTCTAAGCGGAGGATTTGTGCATGTTCTTTGCCTCATGCCCTTCTCTGTGTATTTCTGTTACTCTAAGCGGAGAATCTGGTGCTGGTAAGACTGTAAACACCAAGCGGGTCATTCAGTACTTTGCCATTGTCGCAGCCTTGGGCGACACACCGGGCAAGAAATTAGTAAGATCTTCTTTTCAAACAAGTTCTTGTTTTCTTCTTTTCTTTCTTTTTTTGTTATTTAATTTTTTTCCCCACCTTCCCCTTTCTTCTTACTTTTTCCCCAACTTTTTGCGTTTTGGTCTGACCCACCCAGGGCTTGGCTTTTCCCTGACTTTTGAACAAGCAAGGCTTGAAATTATTCTGCTCAAGGGGAAATGGATTTTTTTTTTTTTATGTGGCTGCTCAATCTGTGCAGCCTGGAAGCGGTGCTTCAGTTGCTCTCTTTCTCTTCTCTTCCTCTTTCAACACCCCAGTGATCCTCTTAAGGAACACTAAAGCGATGAAGTAAACCTTCCATTTCCCACCTTGCCTCTTTTAAGCCTTGCTTTTCAGCATTTTCTCCTTTTTTTCCCCCTCCTTTTGTTGATTTTGACCCTTTTCTACCTTGTGCTTTTCTTGCTCTTGTTTTGAATCTTGCGTTTCTTTGGTGCTGGTTATTTTTGAGCTGCCCTTGCAATTGCTTATTTCTTCTGGATACTTTGAGGCTCCAGCCTGCTTTCCTCTCGAGGAAGCAAACTGGCTGCTTTAGGTATCAGACAAACAATACTTCAGCATTATTTTCTTTCCTCTTCTTCAAGTTTGAATTTAACTGTTTTTGCTTTTTGATGCATTTCTTTATTTTCTTGAGCTAATCTATTTAACAACTTTTTGGCCTCTCCTATAAAGTTTAATCCTCCAAATTTTTTTTTCTCTTGGGCTTTTTTTTTGGCACTAAATGGTCATGCCCTGCTTTTCTGACCGTGCTTCTTGTGGTTCTTGCCTGGCTTTTCTGGATTTCTAAAGATCATTTTCTCTCCTTTCTCTAGGCAGCTCTTGCCACTAAAACTGGGGTAAGTGTTGTGGGCTCTGTAATGCTGAGGACAGAGTTCTGCTGCACCACAGATCTGTGATGGGGTGATGTGTGGGGCCTCCTCCTTAGGTCTGGGAGCAGCACCTGGGCACTGTTTAGTTCTCCTCTTGGCTTTGTATCTGCCTCCTTCCCACAGCTGGAAGCTTTGCTGTTTCATCTCTTTCTGCCTTTCTGACTCCAGCCTCTCCTTCAAGGGATAATTACTCTGGATAGAAACATTTCTATCTAGAGCTGATGTCCTTGCCTGGGGGACATTTCTGAGGTGTTTCCTCCAAGGAAGCCCAGCAAAGGTTCAGCCCCTGTGACTCCCAATGCCCCAAGGGCTCATTCACACATCCTTGGTTTCTCTGAGCCTTTAGCTGGTGCACACCCTTGCCTGGGGATGTTCATCATCACACGAGTGTCCACTGGGACAAACAGGGTGAGACAGCTCAGGGGCTGGACCTGTGGGTCTTGGGGCAGCCCAGGCCAGGCTGAATTTAGAGATAAGAGCTCAAGGGATACTCAGGTGATAGTGTGTTGGTGACTGTGTGATGCACAGCTGCTCCCTGTTTTGTCCTTCACACATCTGAGCTGCAGAGGTGGGGAGCAGTTGTGGTTCTGGCATTGGAAAGAGAGGGTGGCTCTGGGTGGGCAGAGCCCAGAGCTGATGTTCCCCACCTGAGGAAAGCCCTGTGATTGGAATGTGTCAGAGAATGGGCAAAGCTCCCGTGAAAAGTCCTGCAGATGTTTGTTGCACCAAACTCTGTAGCAGGGGTCAAACCCCACCATCCTCCATATGGTGTAGCAGTCTCTTGCAGACTGGAGCAGTCTCTTGCTCCTCTCCTCAAATCCTTGTCCTGCTTTACCTGCATTAGGCAGAGGCTGTCTCTATCCTTGAACAGAGAAACACACATGGAAAACAAGGTTAGGAGAGGATTCATCTTAGGGCTTGCTCAGGAGAGCCCCAGTATTGCAGCAGATCACGCAGCTGGCACTTGTGGTGTATTCCCATCACACTGGGACCCTGCAATGCACGTTGTTGGTGTAGGGACCTTGTTTCACAATGTGCTGTTGATGTGAGCTGCCCTAGACTTTGGTTTGGTAGAAGAGGAAATGCCTGATGCCAGAGAGCCTGAAATGATTCAGCCTGTTGTGACAACATGAGCTTGGTCTTGGTTTGCATAGTGTAGCTCCTGAGAAAGGGGGCAAGGACTGCTGTGTGCAGAGGGGACAGCAGCCTGGGGCTGGTGCCAGCCCTGTGGCCCTCTGCTCACCAATTTGGGTTTGGGCACTGCTGCAAACCCCAGCTGTGCTGATAAACGGAGATACCTCGGGACAGCTGAGGAGTGCAGCCTCTGAAACTGCTCCTGCTCTTGGTGACAGATCCCCTCTGGCTGTGTGCGTGACACACCCTTTGGCTTTGTCCCCCAGGGCACCCTCGAGGATCAAATCATCGAGGCTAACCCTGCCATGGAGGCTTTTGGCAATGCCAAAACCATCAGGAACGACAACTCCTCGCGTTTTGTGAGTGGCTCACGGGCAGGGAGCTGGGGCTGCTGGGGTGGGCTGCATGCACAGGGGGTGGCACTGTGCCCTGGGCGCCACAGGCACGTGGCAGGGAGATGGAGCTGCTTCCCAGCGGCACTGGACTGCCAGAGCCACGTTGTTCTGGTTTTCCAGTGCAGCAAATGGTGGCCAGCACGAAGTGCCCTGGTGTCACAGCCTGTGACATCCCTGACAGGACCAGGCTGAGAGGGACACTGAGCACAGCCTGGAGTGCTCTGGGACAGACAAGTGTGTCCCTTCCAGGAAGCAGCACCGTTTTTGCTGAGCCCAGCCTGGCTCTGCTGTGCCTGCAGGGGAGGGAGGCACTGCTGGGGGAGACCCTGAGCCCAGCACGGAGCAGGGGCTGCAGGCAGCCTCTGTGTCACAGAATGCTCAGTGGTAAGAATAGACCTGAGGACAGGGGTTTAGCTGCTGTCAGTGAAATTTCTGCCTGCCTGGTATTTAAACCCTTGGGCAATGCTCTTTGAGCTTCTTCACATTGCAAAGCAGAGAATTTCACCCCTTTACAGAGTTCAGTAAATTGCCTGGCATCAGCAGAAGCTCAAGAATTGGAAAATGAATTCAGTTTCTAGGGGCTGTTCAGAGCTGTAGCTCTGTAGACAAGCCCAGCACTTACCTCCTGTGGGTGTTTTCAGGGCAAGTTCATCCGGATCCACTTTGGTCCCTCAGGGAAATTGGCCTCTGCAGACATTGACATCTGTGAGTAGCTGTCCTGGGGAGAGAATTCATCCCACATTGTGCTCAGCTCTGGGAAGGGACAAGCCCTGCTCTGACCCCTCTGCCCTCCTTCATTCTAGATCTTCTGGAAAAATCCAGAGTGATTTTCCAGCAACCCAAAGAGCGGAGCTACCACATCTTCTACCAGATCCTGTCTGGGAAGAAACCAGAACTGCAAGGTAGGGCAGCCAAAGATGCAGCACAGCCCTTAGAGCAGGATGGCCTGAAAACAGCCTCAGAGAGCTCTTTGGGGTCCACAGGAATGAGCAGACCCAGCTCACCATGCAGGTCCTGCCCTTGAATGCTTTGCTAGCTGTGCAGGATCATGGGATTGGTGGAATTCAGGGTGGGAGGGATTTCAAGAGGCCATCTAGCCCAGCCTCTATTACCCTCACAGGCTAAGAAGCCAGACTAAAGCCCTTTCTGCCCCTGTGTAGGAGCAGAGGTCACCCAGGGTCTGTCTGCAAGGTGGGAATGTGCTTTGCAAAGCTGCCTTGCTCAGAGTCCTCGTGGGCTGGTGGGTACAGCACTGACCTCAGCGTGTGCAGGCTGCACATTTACTCATTTTGGGATGGAGGGAAATGTTTTGCAGCCTCCTCAGCAGGTGGGACCTGTTCCAGGTGAGCTGGGACACAGCTGCCCAGCTCTCTCTGGGCACTGCTGTAGATGTGATCCTCAGGACAGCTCCACTGATCTGAGGTTGTGCTGGGGCAGCTCTGAGCAGCCTCCTGGTGCCACATCCCACTCAGGAAGCCTTTCCCCACGCAGAAGGATGGCTGGCACAGCCCCTGGGGTGCTCAGCTCTTGGCTGAGGGCTCCTGAGCTTGGTGCTGAGCAGCACCTTATTAGGCAGGTCTGAGGGAGCAGTAATCTTATCTGGAGTCACAAGGGCATGGTGGCCACTTCTAAATCAGTCTGCAGCCAGGCCATATCCCAAGATAGCAAGCAGGAGGCAAGCACAGAAGAGGTGGACCCACGTGTGGACCTGCCTGTGCTGGAAGAGGCCGTTCCTCCCCCAGCTGGTGAGGCTGGGAAAGCCTTCCTGCTCCATCTGTGTGCAGGGCTGTCCCTGCCAGGCTGGCCTCACCCTCTGCATGTCCTCCCCCTGCAGATATGCTGCTGCTGTCCCTCAACCCCTATGATTACCACTTCTGCTCCCAGGGGGTGACGACAGTGGACAACCTGGATGACGGCGAGGAGCTCATGGCCACAGATGTATGTGCACAGCCCTGGGGCTGGGGAGGGCACAGCCTTCCTCTGGGCAGCTCTGGGGGTGTGCCCTGCCTTCCCTCTTTCAATCAGTCGGGATTTCCCTCTGTGTGCCCCTCTTTAAATCAGTTGGGATTTCCCTATGGTTCATTGGTGGTTGTTGGGAGCCTCTAGGAAGGGGCAGAGTGACTCTGATCTGCACCAACAGCCTCATCCAGGCAGGGAAGGGAGAGTCAATCCCTGCATCAGGAAGGGCCTGAGGCACATTAGCATTTCCCATAGTGCCCATGAGAAGGAAGATTCCAGAATCATTAAATTTGGAAAAGACCCCCAAGGTGGTTGAGTCCAAGCTGTGATTTATCCCCACCCTGACACCCAGCCCAGAGCACTGAGTGCCATGTCCAGCCCTTCCTTGGACACCTCCAGGGATGGGGACTCCAGCACTGCCCTGGGCAGCCCCTGCCAAAGCCTCACAACTCCTTCTGTGAGGAAATTCCTCCTGATGTCCAACCTGAACCAGCCTGGGGCTGTTCCCTCCCATCCTGTCCCTGTTCCCTGGAGCAGAGCCTGATCCCCCCTGGCTGTCCCGTCCTGCCAGGGAGCTCCTGAGCCCTCAGCTTGGGGAGCCTTCACCTTGTGGATGCTAGGCCAGTCCTTTTGCTTTCAGATGGGAGCTGGGGCCACATTCAGACCCCATGGGCAGGATTCCTTGGTTAGAGCCACATTCAGACCCCATGGGCAGGATTCCTTGGTTAGAGCCACATTCAGACCCCATGGGCAGGATTCCTTGGTTAGAGCCACATTCAAACCCCATGGGCAGGATTCCTTGGTTAGAGCCACATTCAGACCCCATGGGCAGGATTCCTTGGTTAGAGCCACATTCAGACCCCATGGGCAGGATTCCTTGGTTAGAGCCACATTCAAACCCCATGGGCAGGATTCCTTGGTTAGATGCCCACCAGAGAGGGCACCCTGCCCAGCCCCAGGACAGGGAGAGTACCTTAGGAGACAGTGGGAGAAGAACCAACCCTCACCTTAGCGTGGTGAATTTGTTCTATCTTGAATGCTTTGTGTCTCCTCAGCACGCCATGGACATCCTGGGCTTCAGCAGTGATGAGAAATATGGCTCCTATAAAATAGTGGGGGCCATCATGCACTTTGGGAACATGAAATTCAAGCAAAAGCAGCGGGAGGAGCAGGCAGAGGCCGATGGCACTGAAAGTGAGTGGGGCTCTGGGCTCCAGTGCAGGAGCATCGGGGGTAGGACGGTCAGGACAGACGGACAGGAGAGATCTCTGCAGCCAGGGCTGGAACTTGGGGTTTATTGCAAAGGGCCTGGGGGCAGGGCCCTGCTGAGAGCTGCCAGACACAGCTCAGAGCAGAAAAGAGAAGTAAAGAGAGTGGGAAAGAGAGTAAAAGGCAAGAGCGTGGTGAAGAGCATGAGAGAGAGCAAAAGAGTGAGAGGATGAAAGAGTAAAAGAGAGTGAGAGCATGAGGTTCCCATTCCAATACAATAAATCTTCTGTGTTGAATATTCTGATTCTCACTAACCAATCTAGCACAAGATACAAATCCTACAGCATTTCCATACAGCCTATAAGAATCATTACATCACCATACTGTGTTACATTTTAAACCCTAAAAACTCCTCTTTGAGCCCCTTCTGCCAAGCTGCAGGGTCTGCTCTGACCCTTGGGCCTGTCTGCAAGCAGAGGGTGTTGTTCCATCAAAAGGGGATCACCTTCAGCTGGCCATGCCATTGTTTTCCAGTTGTTCAGTAACTGAGGGATCTCAAAGCTTGCTTGCATTTCAATCTCACTTATAGTTTCCATATTCTGAAAATCTTTTGCCAGGCAATCATATTGATAAGGCTTTCCTGTTTCATCTTCCCCAGCACTCCAGAGCTGCCCAGGCTGGGATAACTCCCCCTGCCTGGGCTGTGGAGGTCAGGGACCCTGATCCCTCACTGACTTAGGCCCTGCTGGGTGCACCAAGGGCTCGGCCTTGAGCAGGAATATTTGGGACAGTCTCTCTCAAGGTGTTCTCATCTGCGTCAGACTTGTCTCAGCAGCATCACAGGGTGTCACAGCCCTGCTGGGCTTCATCTTGTGCAGTGTCCTCCTGCTCTTCACCTCCTGCCCTTCACTGCACAGCACTCCAGCCAGGCTGGGAGCAGGACCTGCCCAGCTCACAGCCTCCTGCAGAGCTGTTAGAGTAGGACACAATCCCTGTCCACACTTTTCCTGGTTCATTGCTCAGCAAAGTCTGATGCAATGCACAAATCTAAGAACAGTCAGGCTGCAGAGCAAACCTGAAAGGACAGAATGAATTTCCAGCATGTAGGAGGGTGAGAAGGAGGAGCTCTAGCACATACTTGGAAGGTTTCAACAGGGATCCAGCAGAAATGATCGCCTGGATCAGTCTTTGTCATGTTAACATTCATGAAGGAAAAGTTCTCTGTGCCTCAGGAGTGGCAACACAGCCTTTAGCTGCTACCTGGTAATTAATGAAGGTTTTGATATGGCACTGATTTCCCTACAGAGGTGATTTGCTAGCTACAGTCTGCTATCAGGAGTTTATGGAAGACAATCACCTCTCTTCTGGCCAATTCAAATTCCCTGTGTGGAAATTCAAACCTCCACTGGAAAATCCAGTGGAGGTTTGAATTTCCACTGGAATCCCAGATAGAGAATCCCAGATCAATAAGGCTAAAACCTGATAAGCACCTGATAAGGTGCAGCAGGCCTCCAAAAAGTAACTTCTCAGTCAGAAGGTTCAAACTTTAAGCATTGTAGACTATCCAAGATGGAAAATCACATTAGACACTGGAGGAGGTGGAAAAACAGTGTGGTTAGCACTGATCATCACAAGGGCAGGTCATTTTTTATTTTGGTCCCTTCCCCCCTTCCCAGACCCTCCCTGTGGGCTCCTCATGCCTTTGTGCTGCCTTGCAGGTGCTGATAAAGCTGCCTATCTCATGGGAATCAGCTCAGCTGACCTCATCAAGGGGCTGCTCCATCCTCGTGTCAAAGTGGGCAATGAGTACGTGACCAAAGGGCAGAACGTGGAGCAGGTGAGTGACAGGACAGCAGGACACGTGTCCCCTGGTCACACTGGGCTGCCACTGCTGCTTCAGTTCACTGTCTTGGGTGTAGGAGGAGACTCCAGAGCAGCAGAGAAGGTGTATCCACAGTTCTTGGCCTTTAGGAGCAGGGGAAATGGGTGGCAGAGCTGGCTGATAGCTCTGCACATTAACCAAGGCTGCAGATTCAATGTGGTGTCTTTGAAATGTGGGTTGGATCCCAGCCAGAGCAGGTCCAGGTCCTGTGGGTCTGCTTCAGAGACAGTCACACTCCTGTGGAGAGTTCAGCCCTGAAAATTAGAAAACTCTGGATATCTAAACACTCATCTGGGTTGATCTTTTAGAAGACTGAAATGGACCAAACATGTGTCTTGTCAGATTCCAGCCACATCCTAGCTGGGAACCCAGACCTGGCCTGAATAGTGCAAGCCAGTCCTTGAGCACAGTTCAGGAGGACCTCAGGACCTGATATCTTATCCAAAGTGGACTGTAGTCTCTGGCCAAGCACAAGGCTTCTGAAAATGTCGCTTTAAACTGAATTTATATCCTAAAACCTTGGAGGCAAGATAGGCCAGATAGGCAGGAACACACCTACGAGGGATGCAAAGCTAATTTTGGAGCTTGTGCTGTGACCACAAACTCCTTGGATGTGTCTGTCCATCCTTTGTGTGCCAGGAGGAGCTTTCTGTCAGCCTGTGGCTCCTGCAGGAGCAGGGAGAAGCTCACTTGTGGTAGTTTGCACAGGGGTCCCAGGAAGAGGGAAGAGATGAGAATGTTGACTCCATGTTTCAGAAGGCTGGTTTAATATTTTATGATATATATTATATTAAAACTATACTAAAAGAATAGAAGAAGGGATTTCATCAGAAGTCTAGTAAGGAAAGGAATGATAATAAAATTTTGTGACTGACCGGAGAGTCAGACACAGCTGAAGTGTGATTGGCCATTAATTAGAAACAACCCCATGAGACCAATCACAGATCTATCCATTGCATTCCACAGCAGCAGATAATCACTGTTTACATTTAAGGAAAGGATTTTCCATCAACCATGTGTATGACACTCCCTGTGTGCTCTGGGCTTTGCCTTGCAGGTGCTGTATGCTGTGGGGGCCCTGGCCAAAGCCACCTACGACCGCATGTTCAAGTGGCTGGTGACCCGCATCAACAAGACCCTGGACACCAAGCTGGCCAGGCAGTTCTTCATTGGGGTGCTGGACATTGCAGGCTTTGAGATCTTTGATGTGAGTTCTGCAGGCCCCTGCAGTGGGTTCAGGGAGTTCAGTCCCCTGGGGTTTGAGAGCTCCTCTAAGAAGGTGCTTGATGAGAAAAGGGCTCTTGTCTGGGTTGATGTATCTGGAACGAGCAGGAATGATTTAACACTGCTGTGGGCACATCTCTAGTGATTACTGGCTATCTGCTGTGGCAGCCACACAGCTGAGCCTGGCAGGGATCACCCTTCACACCCAGGCAAAGCACAAGAGTGATCCCTTCGTGTCACTATAGGACATGAAATAACACAATGTGCACACACAGCTCTCCCAAGGTAAAAAGAGCACTTTTTATTTCTGACTGCAACATTTATAGATTTCCAAAAGTGACAGTGGATTGGAGGGTGACAGTGCCACCTCTCCAATGACACTGGGCAAACCAACAATCCATCAAATTTCTCCTCCTCCATAAAAGAATGCAAAACAATAAGTTATTTACATAAAGTGTGTGAGAAAGTTTGTTACAAGAATGTGAACATCAGAAAGCTTTGAAAAACTTAAAAAATCTGGGAGACACCTTCCCTTCTGGAGCTCCTCCTTCTGACTCACATCTGCTTTGTTCTTGCAGTTCAACAGCTTTGAGCAGCTGTGCATCAACTTCACCAATGAGAAACTGCAACAGTTCTTCAACCACCACATGTTTGTCCTGGAGCAGGAGGAATACAAGAAGGAAGGCATTGAATGGGTCTTCATTGACTTTGGCCTGGACCTGCAGGCCTGCATTGACCTGATTGAGAAGGTAGAGTGTGAGGCAGGGCACAGAAATGGTACTGCTGAGGGATGGTTTGTTTGCAAAGGCTGCAACAGAGAGGTGCTCTGCTACCAAAATTTAATTATTCCCTCCCTGGTCAGTTGCAAATACCCAACATTTTTTTTCCCAATACTTACAGCTTAGATCCTCCAGCCCCTTGAGACCTTTTCTACACAAATTTTGACTTTATGAAAACATGGAAATTCTATTTCCACCCACTGGGGAGCCACAAAAACTGGTGCAGCCTTTTCCTCCAGAGAGCAATCATCTCTTCCCCTTTTTTCCTACCCACTTGCAGCCCATCAATGCCTCTTGAGCATTCACTGATTCAGAGCAGCTTGTAGAAAATATTTCCACCATTGCATGAAGGAAACACTTGTAAATTTTTTTTTGAAAAGGAGCAATCCTGGAGAAGATCCCTCCTTCTCAACAATTTGTTGAACTAGGGAAAACTCCATGTCTTGCAGGCCTGGCCAGTCCCACATGGAGGTCAGGAATATGCCAATGACAACTTGGCCCCATGGCCAGTGTCTTGCACCTGGACTAGGATGGGATCTCCCGAGCATCCCTGTTTTGGGATGGGATGTGGCAACACCAAGCTCAGTCCTCTTTATCCTCCCTCTCCCTGCAGCCCATGGGAATCCTGTCCATCCTGGAAGAGGAGTGCATGTTCCCCAAGGCCTCTGACATGACCTTCAAGTCCAAGCTCTACGACAACCACATCGGGAAGTCGCCCAACTTCCAGAAGCCGCGGCCAGATAAGAAGCGCAAGTACGAGGCGCACTTTGAGGTGGTGCACTACGCTGGTGTGGTACGTCCCTGGCAGCTCCTCCCTGCCCCCACAGCTCCCCCAGGCAGGGACAGGGCTGGCCTGACCTTCCCTGTCCTGGGACAGGTGCCATACAACATCGTGGGGTGGCTGGACAAGAACAAGGACCCCCTGAACGAGACAGTGGTGTCCGTCTTCCAGAAATCCCAGAACAAGCTCCTGGCCTCCCTCTATGAGAACTATGTGGGCTCTGCTTCAGGTGAGGAACCCCCTCACCCCTTTTTTACCTCAGTCTTCTCTTTTCCTTTCCTTTCCCTTTCCCTTTCCCTTTCCCTTTCCCTTTCCCTTTCCCTTTCCCTTTCCCTTTCCCTTTCCCTTTCCCTTTCCCTTTCCCTTTCCCTTTCCCTTTCCCTTTCCCTTTCCCTTTCCCTTCCCTCTTTTTCCTTTCCTGCTGGTTTAAGGGCTTGTGTGGAGTTGTAGGGTTGTGGTGGTGGCCCTGTGACTTTGGGAATGTGAAGGAATGTCTTGCTACCAGGAGCTGAGGAGCAACACCCAGAGCTGGGTGCTGTGGGAGATGGCTGCTGGGTGTTTGTGGTGGTCAGTGCCTTTGTTTTGCAGCAGGGCACAACCACCTCTGCTTTAGAGACACCAAGGGCTGTGGGTATTTTAGGGATGTCTGGGGGTGCCCCTGAGTCCTTCAAGGCAGGCAGATATTTTGCTGATGTAAATAATCAATATTTTAACCCAACAGAGGAGCCTCACAAGCCAGGGACCAAGGAGAAACGTAAGAAGGCAGCTTCTTTCCAAACAGTGTCCCAGCTGCACAAGGTGAGAGCCAGCCCCTCATCCAGGGAAACCTGCTGAGGGTCCCACCAGCAGTCACACTTCCTGCCAAGACTTGGTTTCTTGCATTTCCTGGGGCCTGATGGACCATGAGAGCTCCTGAGGAACCACCAGAGGTCTTGAGGGACCACCAGAGCTCCTGAGGGATCACCACCAGCCCAAAGCCCCCAAATCCCTCCATCCCTGGCCAAGGGGGCTGTGCCTGGCAGAGTCCCAGCCCTGTCCCCATGCTGCAGGGCAGGACAGGAGGCTCCAGGCTGGCAGAGCTGCCTTCCCCTGGAGCTGGGCTCATGCTCCTCCCACCCTCGTGATGCTTGCAGCAGCTCCTCCACCTCTGAGAGAGAGGCAGTTAAGACTTGTAGTGATGTTTAGATAATTAATTCCATGAACATCACTTTAAGTCTGTGCTACTTCTCTCCTCGTTCCTGTCAGCTGGAAGGACAGAAGACAATGGAGGAGGATCTTGCAGGTGTCTGAGCAGGCAGTTCCCTGTGCTGGGGGGTGACCTGGCCCATTTGACAGCTCAGGATGTCACACAGCTCCAGCCCATGCTCACCACTGGGGTTACTGGTCCAGCCCAGAGCTCAACCAACTGGAAACCAGCACAGAGGGATGTGTCCTGACAGGGCAAAGATCACAGCCCTGAGGCTGCCAGAGCTCCAGGAGCTTGGACAGCACTCCCAGGCATAGGATGGGATTGTTGGGGTGTCTGTGCAGGGCCAGGACCTGCCCTGGATGATCCCTGTGGGTTCTTTCCAACTCAGGATATTCTGTGATCCTTTGCCAAGGTGCTTGCAGAAGGCAGCTCTGTGGCAGAGCTCCTGTTGAGGGAAAAGTGTGACTTTGTTCCTTCTGGACAAGTCACAGGCCTTGGGGAAGGGTGTCTGTGGTGAGGAGGTGCCCCATGGTGATGTGGAGCTTTGGGAAGGTTTTCTCTTCCTTGAGCTGGTCCTGGACAGGCTGAGCCTGTACAAGCAGGGAAAGGCAGCTGGAAAGATCAAGGGTGGAGTTGCCTTGGAGAGGAAAGGAGGAGCAGTCTGGCACAGCCAAAGGGAGTGAAGCACTGTAGAGGTGCAGGGAAATCCTGCATATCCTGACATTCTGTGTCTGCAGCCAGTGTGGACACCAGCACTGGAACTGCAGGGTGCAGAGCACAGAGCTCTGTAGCAGGAATATGCTCAGTCCATGTCCCTGGCTCTCCCCTGCAGCAAAACTTTACCTACAAACACTTGGGAAGCATCTGGCACTGCAAACTCCTGTAGCACAGCAAAACCTGCCAGTGCCATCTGTCCTGTGTGCCAGCCCAGCCCCCTGTGCCATGGGACAGTGTCCCACCCTGCAGGAGGCTCTGACCCTGCCCCAGGTGGGGATGTCCCCTGCCAGGATAGCAGAGGAAATTCCCTTTCTGCTGCCATGAGGGGCTCTCAGGGCCTGCTCCCTCCCTGCCTGTGGGGGAAAGGAGCTGGAGAGACAGAGGAGCATTGCAGGGAAGCAGAGCTGTCCCCTCACCCCGTGTCTGCCCTGCAGGAGAACCTCAACAAGCTGATGACCAACCTGCGCTCCACCCAGCCCCACTTCGTGCGCTGCATCATCCCCAACGAGACCAAGACCCCAGGTATGGGACAGCTCAGGGGGCTGGGGACAGCCACGCCTGGGAACTGCCACCCAGCCTCTCCCCAGCCCTCTTCATGCTGCCACTGAGCCCTGGCCCCATCTCAGTGCTGAAACTCCTGTGACCCAGGTCAATCTTCTCTGCTGGGCAGAATGAGCTTTGCCAGGCTCTTATGTTGGGTGTGCAGCCTGGCACTTGGCATGGATGCACACCCAAAATGGGATGCACAGCAGGCAGGGATGAGTCCTCCAGGCTGAGTCCTGTGACTGTGTTCATAGGGGTCTTAGGATGAGGGAAGAGATGAGAGTCTGACTCCATGTTTCAGAAGGCTGATTTATTATTTTATGATATATATTGTATTAAAACTATACTAAAAGAATAGAAGAAAAGATTTCATCAGAAGGCTGGCTAAGAATAGAAAAAGAAGGAATGATAACAAAGGCTTGTGGCTCAGACAGTCTGAGCCAGCTGACTGTGATTGGCCATTAATTAGAAACAACCAACATGGGCCAATCATAGATCCCCCTGTTGCATTCCACAGCAGCAGATAACCATTGTTTACTCAGGAACATTTTGTTCTGGAGTCCTCTCAGCTTCTCAGGAGGAAAAATCCTAAGGAAAGGATTTTTCATAGAAGATGTCTGTGACAGAGTTCCACATGCAGGGCCCAGGCTGCAGCACTGCGCTCAGCACACTCCTGCAGGACAGGCTGACACTCGTGTTCAAATCATGGGAAGTTCCCAGGGTTCACACCCAGGCTGCAACTGCATTTTCTCTGTCTGCTTGGGCTGAGCCTGTGCCCTGTGTGTGTCCTGCCCCACAGGAGCCATGGATTCCTTCCTGGTGCTGCACCAGCTGCGCTGCAATGGGGTGCTGGAAGGGATCCGCATCTGCCGCAAGGGCTTCCCCAACAGGATCCTCTATGCAGAGTTCAAGCAGCGGTAACGCCCTCCTCTTCCTCACCCAGCACGTGGTTCCAGGGCAGACAGACTTGTCCTGGCTCTGAGCTGCTCCCCAGCTTGTACAGGGCTGCTCTGAACCCCCAGTGCCTGCCCAGTTTGGGTTTGCTCTGCTGCTGGCTCTGGGGTGCCAGCCAGGGAGGGTTTGGGGTGGGATCTGGGTGTTTGAGGTGCTGCTGCAGGGGGAAGGTGGCGAGGCTCGTGTCACTCTTGTGCTGAGAATCACACAGAAACGAGGAGGCAGGATTGTAGAAAGAGCACAGAAGGCTTTATTCAAGAGAACCACACAGTTTTTATAATGACACAGGAACAGGTGAGAAGCAGTATTGTAGAAAGAGCAAAGAAGGTTTTATTCAAGAGAACTGTGCAGCTTTTATAATGACACAAAAGCAGGTGAGAGGCAATATTGTAGAAAGAGCAAAGAAGGCTTAATTCAAGAGAATTGCACGGTTTTTATAGAGTGATACAATAGATTTTATTTGATTGGCTAACTAATAAAAACATCTTCCTCACACACTGTTTTTGAGAACAGACAGACGAAGTAGAGAAACACCACCTGCAGATTGTTTATGCTTAACAAGTTATCACATCTTTACAACTTCCTAAAAATTCTCACAGGCTGCTGTGAGAAACACTTGCTGTTTCCCTGTCTCTGTCCCATGGCATCCACAGGCTCAGGCTTCTCTGATCCTGGCTCAGATTTCTCTCTGCCCTTGGGACGGATCCTCAGGGTTCTCACCTTAGGGTCCCATCCATGCTGCCTAATGAGGGCAGTGGCATCTTGGCACAGTCTCCCTGATGTTCAGGGACTAAATTCTGCCAGGGTTCCCTGGTGCCTGCAATGCTGTGCCCTGGAGCAGCTGGTTCACACACAGCCCCGTGGCCCCAGTGGGTACTGACATGCCTGGGGCTCTGGGGTGATGCTGGGACTGCATTCCCTCTTGCATGGCCTCCCTCTGCTTTCCCCACAGCTACCGTATCCTCAACCCAGCAGCCATTCCAGAAGACAAGTTTGTGGACAGCAGGAAGGCCACAGAGAAGCTGCTGAGCTCCCTGGAGCTGGACCATGCACAGTACAAGTTTGGTCACACCAAGGTGAGAGAGGGCAGCTGATCCTTGGCAGGGAGAAGTTTCCCCTGCTGTTGTTCTCTGTGCCTGGCCACGGCCCTGCTGCAGCCGTGCCCTCTGCAGGGTCAGTGTGGCCCTTGAAGGGACTCAGCAGGGCAGAGGAAGAGAAAGAGCAGCTCTGAGCAGGTCACTGCTGCCTGACAGGAACCAGGTCTGGTTCCTGTGCCATGTGTGGGAGCACCTCCAGGTTTCCCTGGCAGTCTGTGTTACCCCTGAGCCCTCTGTCCTTCTGCTGGTGACTCCACTCTCTTGCCCCCAGGTTTTTTTCAAGGCTGGTTTGCTGGGCTTGCTGGAGGAGATGCGAGATGAACGTCTGGCCAAGGTGCTGACAATGCTCCAGGCCAGGATCCGGGGGTTCCTCATGCGTGTGGAGTATCAGAAGATCATCAGCAGGAGGTAGATGGGGGGCAAAAGGCAGAACTTTGTGTCACCTTGTCCTTTCTGCATGTATCCATGGGTTTGACCCGTGGGGTTTACCTGTGTCTGGCAGTGATTGGTCCTGAGGGATGGAGACAAACCTGGAAGAGGTCTGGCATGGCCCTGGTAGGGAGGATCTAAGTGTGAGGAGCCTCTGGTTTGATTCAGAGGGAGGCAGAGTGAGGAGAGCTGAGATCCAGGCCACCCCACCCAGCCCAGCAGGGCCAGTACAGTGTGCAGACAGTGTCCCATTCAGTCACCATTCTGCCATTTGTCCAGCTGGGGGAGAATGCAGCCGTATCCAGGCCTGCAGAAGCCAGGTGGGACATGGAGAATGTCCACCCCTGATGATGCTGTGCTTGTATTCCCCCAGGGAAGCCCTCTACACCATCCAGTGGAATATCCGTGCCTTCAATGCTGTCAAGAACTGGTCCTGGATGAAGCTGTTCTTCAAGATCAAGCCTTTACTCAAGTCTGCTCAGACTGAGAAGGAGATGTCCAACCTGAAGGAGGAATTCCAGAAGCTGAAGGAGGCTCTGGAGAAGTCTGAGGCTAAGAGGAAGGAGCTGGAAGAGAAGCAAGTCTCCATGATCCAGGAGAAGCACGACCTGGCTCTGCAGCTGCAGGCAGTGAGTGCCCCACCCTCTCTGTGGGGTTTAACACAGTGCAGGGTCCATGGGTGGAAGAAGGAGCAGAACATCCTGGAACCCTCCTTCCGCCTCTTGCAGTTCTGAAGCTCCCTCATTGTCACAATCTGTCTGAAACACAGCCTAAGACTGCAGTCCTGAAGTACCATCACATGCTGGGGCTGTCACAGGGATTTGTGATCCCCTGGCTCTAGGAAGGGTGCTCTCCTCACAGGGGGGTGGGAGGGGATGGCAATGTTTGCTTGCCAAATTCTGTGCTGTTTTTTTTTTTGGTCCTTCCTCTGGAAAGATTGAGCTGCTCTTTGGCCCTGGTTAGTGTGAATGGTTGAACCTTGATGACAGGCAGTGACTGGAGCTGTATTTTTTGTACACATGAGCACCTCGGGCTTGCTCTGCCCCTTCCACAAGGAGAAGGGCAGGACAGCAGGGCTGGGAGCAGTGCTGGGGCAGAGGGTGAGCACTGCTCTCCTGTGCCTCTCCCAGGAGCAGGACAACCTGGCAGATGCAGAGGAGCGCTGTGACCTGCTCATCAAGTCCAAGATCCAGCTGGAGGCCAAGGTGAAGGAGCTGCAAGAGCGTGTGGAGGATGAGGAGGAGATGAGCTCAGAGCTCACTGCCAAGAAACGCAAGCTGGAGGATGAGTGTGCAGAGCTGAAGAAGGACATTGATGACCTGGAGATCACACTGGCCAAGGTGGAGAAGGAGAAACATGCCACAGAGAACAAGGTAACTGTCTTGGTTTGGAAAGCCAGGTGTCTGCTAAGGAAGGCAGGAGCCTCCCCTGAAATGGAGAATGTATAACCCCTCCCTCCAAATTGCTATAAATTTTAAATTAAGGGCCTCTCAGGCAAAAAATATGGGAGCAGGAATAACAGTTCTTTAATAGGGAAGAAAATAAAAGGATAAAATAAACAATGCAGTACACTAGAACAACACTGCCAGAGTCAGAACCCAGCCTGACACCCTGTGGGTCAGGGTGTTGGCAGCAGTCCCATTGGAATTGTGGCTCAGCCCTCCTGCAGTGTCAGGGCTGGTTCTGCTGGAGCAGGGATCCTGGAGAAAGGTGCAGTCTCTTCCTCTGAAGATCCAGGGGCAGAGGCAGCTGCTGTTCCTCTGGGGAATCCAGTGGAGAAGCTGTGCTGGTGTTCCAGAGCCTCCAGATTATATCCAGGCAGGAATGCTTGGCTCCTCCCTCTGGGCTCACATCTCCCAATGGGATGCTGTAGTTCTTATCAGCCATGCAGGGACATTCAATAGCTGTTATCAGCAATGTCCCCTCCCAAGGGAGGAGTGATTGTGGTCACTGAGAGAGAGATAAGGCAAACTGCCCACTTGACACAAGAGAAGTGCCATACATCTTGAGAGAATACATCTTGCCTTGCAATCTGGAACAGGGCACACCAGAGGAATATCTGGGATAAGGCTGCTGGTGTGGGGAAACTGGGGCAGGGCAGAGGGAAAGGGGAGTGTGAGAGGGAAAAACCCTCTGTGTCCTGCCTCATTGCCCAGAGGGCTGTGGGCAAATGGTTCTGTGCTGTGGCAAGTGATCTGAGGCATGGAAAACCCACCTGGTGGGGCCAGCCTGGCTAAGGGAGAGGGGCTGGCTGCTGACAGGGGGCAGAGCTGCTCTCCCATGGATGGACTCCTGCCTTGCAAGGGTCAGGCTGCTGGAGTAGCTTTGCACCTCCCTCTGAGATGCTCTCTACTTTTATCTTCACTGATGCAGGTTAAAAACTTGATTGAGGAGATGGCTGGTCTAGATGAGATCATTGCCAAGCTGACAAAGGAGAAGAAAGCCCTGCAGGAGGCCCATCAGCAGGCCCTGGATGACCTGCAGGCTGAGGAGGACAAGGTCAACACACTGACCAAAGCCAAGGTCAAACTGGAGCAGCAAGTGGATGATGTGAGTGACAGGCCAGTGAGAATAAAGCAAGAGAGGTTTGAGTCACATCTCCAGGAGAGCCCAAAGGCTGTCCCTGAGTGGGATCTGGAATGTGGGATCATTACCAGATCCCCCTTTAATGTGGCCAGTTGATGAATAATCCCATTGACAAACTACCTCTGAAACAAGAGGTGGTGTAGAGCACCTCATGGAGAGCAGTCCTGAGCTGAGGGAGTGGGACTGGAGACAGCTGGGGAGCACCTCTGGCCCCCAGGGGACTGGTGGAGCTCCCACAGCAGTGGGCATGGGTGAGGGTGGGGCTGCAGAAGGTCCTTTCCCTCCCTACCCCACCTCCCTTGGTTCTCCAGCTGGAAAGTTCTCTTGAGCAAGAAAAGAAGGTCCGCATGGACCTGGAGAGAGCCAAGAGGAAGCTTGAAGGAGACCTGAAGCTGTCACAAGAGTCTGTGATGGATCTGGAGAATGACAAGCAGCAACTGGATGAGAAGCTCAAGAAGTGAGTGTGTGACACATGCCTGGGCTCTGGGCACCTCTAAATCCATCAGATTTAGTGTGGTGTCTGCAGGGGCAGCTGGGCTGAGCTGTGTGATCCTCCTCTGGGCACTGCTGTGTGACCAGTCCTGGCACAGGGAGGGCTTGGATTTCCTGGGCATTTTGCAGAGAGGCTGAGGAGCTTGTGGCAGGCTCATAGACCAGGGCTCACAGACCTTCCTTTGTCCATGGGGCTGGAGAGGAGGGACCTGCCTGGTGGGATCCAGCACACTGCTGGGCCTCAGCTGCAAGTACAGTCTTCAGTCATGTCCCATTCTCACTGGGGAACTGCAGAACACCTTGGGACCTCAGAGAAAAACCCTCAGAGCCAGCTGTCTGCCAATTTGGCTACTTGAGCCCTTCCTGTGAGCCTTCCATGAGCTGCTGCTTATCACTGCAATCCCTTTCCATTGTGGGCTTGTTCATCCTCTGGCCTGGGTGTAAGAGTGCAGGGAAATTTAGGAACCAGAAGGACCTGTCAGGACAGTGTCTGATCATAGACTGTGTCTTCTGTCTGTACAGGAAAGACTTTGAGATGAGTCAGCTGAACTCAAGGATTGAAGATGGGCAAGTGATGGAGGCCCAGCTGCAGAAGAAGATCAAGGAGGTCCAGGTATGGTGGGAAGAACTGTTCTTACATCCTGGGAGTTCAAAATTTCCATTAGATGTGATGTGCAGGGGAATCTGCATGAGCCAGTCCCCCTCTGAGCACAGGGACATCTCCCTGGAAAAAGCTGGCATGGGTAGCAGGAGCCAAACCCTCTGCCAGAACATGATGGGTTGAAAATTAAAGAAAGAGCTATTGAGGTGAACACTATCACCAGCCTGAGGAACAGCTTCCAGATCTAGTTCTCTGTCCAAAATAAAACCTGTAATCCAGTAACCAAACTCTGAAAATCCAAATCTAGGTCACTGGGCTTCTTCCTATCTGAGACAGGTCTCCACAATCATGAATGTTCCCCTGAAAAGAAGCTAGTGCCAGCTGCATCCTGATGGCAGGGACAGAGGAGAGCAGGAGCTCCAAACATGCTTCCAAGGAGCACCTGCCTCCCAAAACAGCCCAAGACTGGTGGGTTTTTGCCTCCCATCATCATCAGAGATGCTGCTCCACTGTGGAGAGCAGAGATGCTACATAGGCATGTGGGGTGACAAAACTATCCTTTGTCTCCTTAAAAAGGAAAAAGCCCATATTAGGTAGATTTTTTATCTAATCTCCTTGATTAGGTAAAAAGACACCTCATAGGACCTGGGGAACTTCACCTCAAAGTTAAGGATAGCCAATTGGACAGGAGCCAAAAAGTTCCACCTGGGCAATTACTAGAAATAGAAGAGAACAAAGAAACTAATGGCTTTTGTGGGGTGTTTTACCAGGAGCAAGAACCTCTTGCACCTGGATTGGTTTTTCTCTGTAAAACTCTGTAAAGAGTTTTGTTATTTTGCCTTTTATTAAAACTTTTCCGTTTCCAACACTACCACAGAACCATCCAGCTGATTTTATGCCTTCTAAGGTAGCTGAGCTATCTCGGGTGTGATACAAATCTCCAAGATATAAATCTCCACTGTTGATATATGGTGTCTTCGAGCTAGACAAGACCTAGCTCAAGGAGACCATATATCAATGCTGGATCTTCACCCATATCTTGGATCACCTGCCCATTCCTGTGTGTGCAGGCACGCGTGGAGGAGCTGGAGGAGGAGCTGGAGGCCGAGCGAGCCGCGCGGGCCAAGGTGGAGAAGCAGCGCGCGGAGGCGTCGCGGGAGCTGGAGGAGCTGAGCGAGCGGCTGGAGGAGGCGGGCGGCAGCACGGCCACGCAGCTGGAGCTCAGCAAGAAGAGGGAGGCCGAGTTCCTGAAGCTGAGGAGGGACCTGGAGGAGGCCACGCTGCAGCACGAGGCCACGGCGGCCGCGCTCAGGAAGAAGCACGCGGACAGCGTGGCCGAGCTGGGCGAGCGCATCGACGGCCTGCAGCGCGTCAAGCAGAAACTGGAGAAGGAGAAGAGCGAGATGAAGATGGAGATTGATGATCTCTCCTCCAACGTTGAGTACATCACCAAGAGCAAGGTGGGCCCTTGTGAAAAACGCCAGTCGCTTGTTTTAAAAATTTTGAAAGTTTAATAGTAATAAAATGGTTATAAAATTAGCAATATAATTAGGGTAATAAAATTTTTGGACAATTTGGATTAGGATAATATGAGACAATAAAGAGTTATGGACATCCAGGTATCCTTTTCTGGGCAACATAAGCCCGAAAAAGGACTCATGTTAAGAGAGGATTGAGCCTTAAAAACAATAATCTGTTGTATATTCATACATCTCATCCATGATGCATAAATTCCATTCAAACACAGGATTCTGTCTGGTCATCGTCATCTTCTTCCTCTTAATCCTAACTTGGCTGAGCAAGGTGGGAAGAAGTTAATTTCTTCTGATAAGGGAGAATTAATTTTCTTTCTCTGAAAGATTTAGGTGCCCTGTGGCTGCTATCTCAATGTGAGTCCTTTCTTCAGAAAAAAAGTATTGTACATAGCATTGTTTCTATTTTAACCTTATGTTCTAAACTAAAACTATATTTAACACACCACTTAAGAAAATTAATACAGCATAACTTTCTAACATAATACATATAATATTCATTTTCATATTTGTGAAAAGCCAATAATAAAATACACATTTTTCACAGTCCTGGTTCTCCACAGGGCTGGTTGGTCTTTCCTGTGGACATCAGTGCAACTGAGTGCTGTGGTGGTGTTCTCAGGGATCCCAGGATGAGGGAAGAGATGAGAATCTTGACTCCATGTTTCAGAAGGCTGATCTGTTATTTTATGATATATATTATATTAAAAGAAAATGATATATTAACACTATACTAAAATAATAGAAGAAAGGATTTCATCAGAAGGCTTGAAAGACATAGAAAGGAATGATAACAAAAGCTCGTGACTCTCAGACTCTGAGCCAGCTGACTGTGATTGGCCATTAATTACAAACAAGCACATGAGACCAATCACAGATGCACCTGTTGCATTCCACAGCAGCAGATAACCATTGTTTACATTTGGTTTCTGAGGCCTTTCAGCTTCTCAGGAGAAATGATCCTAGCAAAAGGATTTTTCATAAAATACGTCTGTGACAGGGTGCAGCGTGACCAGCACAGCCACGTCCATGGGGTGGTGTTGCTTTGCCATGACCAAGTCCTGTTTGACCTGCAGCTTGTCCCTATGTCACTACAGGATGCTTTACTTGTCCTAGTCAAGTCTGGAGGCTCTGGGAAGGCATTTCCTGGGCAGCTTGACTGCAGAGAGCCGCTGTTAGCTTGGCAGCGAGCTCTGCCAGGCTCCTGCTCTCTGCCTTGTGTTCCTGTAGGATCCACTGAGCAGGGCGGGGTATCCCAGGGTGGGAGATGGTGCTCTGTGCAGAGCTGAGCTCAGCCAGGCTGTGCTTGGTGCTGCAGGCCAACGCAGAGAAGCTGTGCCGCACCTACGAGGACCAGCTGAACGAGGCCAAGGCCAGAGTGGACGAGCTGCAGCGGCAGCTGACGGACGTGAACGCGCAGCGGGGCCGGCTGCAGACTGAGAACGGTGAGCGAGCGAAAACCAGGGGCACCCATCTGCCTCAGAGTGCTCTGGCCTGGCTGGGAGCGGGGTTCAGCCAGGCTGGGGAGTGGGGTTCAGCCAGGCAAGCTGTCCTCTGTGACCGTGTTCACAGGAGTCCAAGAATGGGGGAAGAGACGAGGATCTGACTCCATGTTTCAGAAGGCTTGATTTACTGTTTTATGATATATATTACATTAAATCTATACTAAAA
This sequence comes from Melospiza melodia melodia, assembly GCF_035770615.1. Classification (NCBI taxonomy): domain Eukaryota; kingdom Metazoa; phylum Chordata; class Aves; order Passeriformes; family Passerellidae; genus Melospiza; species Melospiza melodia. The sequence continues at coordinate 3,971,179 of NC_086212.1, read as the reverse complement.
GAATAGAAGAAAGGATTTCATCACAAGGCTAGCTAAGAATAGAAAAGAAAGAATGATAACAAAGGCTCTGTCTCAGACAGAGAGTCTGAGCCAGCTGACTGTGATTGGCCATTAATTAGAAACAACTCTATGAGACCAATCGCAGATGCACCTGTTGCATTCCACAGCAGCAGATAATCAATGTTTACATTTTGTTCCTGAGGCCTCTCAGCTTCTCCTTAGGAGGAAAAGTCCTAAGGAAAGGATTTTTCCTAAGGAAAGGATTTTTCATAAAAGATGTTTGTGACAGTCCTCCTCCTCCCATGGAAGGAAAAACTAGGTGTACCTCAGGAGGGATTCCTCACTGGCATCCTTTGCCTTTAACTGGGTGCACCTCTGCCTAGCTTGCTCTGTGTGTGGGGACAGCTGGAGGCCACAGGCTCTGGGAGAGTGTGGGCTAGTGCAGAGTGCAGCCCTACAGCCCTGAAATAGCTGTTTTGGCTGTGTTTGAACCCAGGGGAGCTCACCCGACTGCTGGAGGAGAAGGAGTCCTTCATCAACCAGCTGAGCCGTGGCAAGGTCTCCTTCACACAGAGCATTGAGGAACTCAAGAGGCAGCTGGAGGAAGAGACCAAGGTGAGGTTTCAGGGCATGGTTGGTCTCTGAGTGACACTGTGAGGGAGGTGGGGCATACCCTGCACGCAGGGCAGCTCTTCACCTGGGAATAAGAGAAGTTCCCTGCTGCTGCTGCCAGTCCAGGTGCCATGGGCAGTGTCCTGGAGCCCAGAATCAGCTGCTGCTCTCTCTCCCTCAGGGCAAGAACGCCCTGGCCCACGCCCTGCAGGCCTCCCGGCACGACTGTGACCTGCTGCGGGAGCAGTACGAGGAGGAGGGCGAGGCCAAGAGCGAGCTCCAGAGGAACTTGTCCAAAGCCAACGCTGAGGTGGCCCAGTGGAGAACCAAGTACGAGACTGATGCCATCCAGAGGACTGAGGAGCTGGAGGAAGCCAAGTAAGTCCCATGGCACAAGTCAGCTCCTTGTAGGTGGTGGCTTTCTGTTCAGCAGTGGGGCTCTCCCAGACCTGGGGTGACATAGCATGCTCCTGCCTATTGTAAAATTAGGGCACCCCTGATGAAGGAGGAGAAAATTATACATTTGACTCTATGTTCTTAGAAGGTTAATTTATTACTTTATTATATTATTCTATATTACATTACATTACATCTAAACTGAATCTGCTAAGTACTCAACTCCATTTTACTGCACAGCATCTCGTGACTGTCAGCTGACAGTCCTGACACATGCACACGTATGTGGTGTTTGTGAGGTCCCTAGGATGAAGTGAGAGATGAGAATCTGACTCCAGGTTCTCAGATGGCTGATTTATTATTTTATGATATTATATATACATAATTATATATATAATGATAATATAACATAATGTAACATTATATTATGTATATATCATAATATATACATATATTAAATATATTATGTATATGTTTTTATAGATATGTATATTTATATATACATATATATAAATATATAGTATATAATTTTAATAAATATATAATATATATATATTTTATATATAATAACATATTACATTACATTACATTACATTATATTATGCTATACTAAAACTATACTAAAGAAAGAGAAAGAATACATCAGAAGGCTAGAAAAGAATGAATAATAAAAACTCGTCACTCCTCAGAGCCTCGACACAGCTGGACCATGATTGGTCATTAAATTAGAACAATTCACGTGTTTGGATAAACAATCTCCAGACCACATTCCAGAGCAGCAAAACATGGAGAAGCTGAGGGTTCTCATCTTGCCTGGAGAAGGGATTTTTCAGAAATTATGACAGTGACACACATGAATTTAATTGATCATTGAATTAAAACTCTTACACTAGAATCTAATTACTAATTCCCTTCAGGTAAACAATCTTCCACAATGTTGTTCACAATTCTACTTGTGAACAGCACAGGTGCAGCGAATGAGATAAGAGCTGTTTTTCTTTTCTCTGAGCTTCAGAGAACATGAGTCTCAGAATACCTTCGGGGAGCTGTGCCTTGCGTTTCTCAGTGAGGAGAAACGTGGTGAGGACCAGAGTCTGTGGGGCAGGGTGTCACTGGGGCAGGGCACGCTCACCGCGGTGCCGTGGGCAGGAAGAAGCTGGCCACGCGGCTGCAGGAGGCAGAGGAGGCCGTGGAGGCCGCCCACACCAAGTGCTCCTCGCTGGAGAAGACCAAGCACCGGCTGCAGACCGAGATCGAGGACCTGTCGGTGGAGCTGGAGCGCGCCAACTCGGCCTGCGCCGCCCTGGACAAGAAGCAGAGGAACTTCGACAGGATCCTGGCAGAGTGGAGGCAGAAGCACGAGGAGAGCCAGGTGGAGCTGGAGGCGTCGCAGAAGGAGGCGCGCAGCCTGAGCACGGAGCTCTTCAAGCTCAAGAACGCCTACGAGGAGTCCCTGGACAACCTGGAGACTCTTAAGAGGGAGAACAAGAACCTGCAGGGTAGGGCTGGGCTCAGGCACTCCCCTGGCTTCTGCCCTTTCCTCAGACACGTGGGATTGGGTCCCTTGTTGGCCAGGAGAGGCTTTGCTGCTCAGCACATCCACTGGGGGGGTGCAGCAGCCCTGCTGGGATGCCAGCATGTGTCCTGCCCTCATGCTGGGCACACTCTGGGAGGACTGGCACAGCCACTTGGCTCCTGTCCCCAGATGGGTCCTGTCCCCAAATGGTGCTGCCAAGTGCCATGATGCTGCCTTGGGGGTGTTGCTGTTGGACAAACAGGTCTCCCAGAAATGTTCCCAAGCACTGCCTTGGTTGCTCTTTGAGGGTCTGAGGGACATCAGCTGAGCCTGGGCAGGGGGATGGGGACGTCACTTGCACAGGGCTGGTCCCACAAACTCCTTCCTGACCAAACTCCTCCTGCCCCTGGCAGAGGAAATTGCTGATTTGACTGACCAGATCAGTCTGGGAGGCAAAACCATCCATGAGCTGGAGAAGGTGAAGAAAGTGCTGGAAAGTGAGAAGAGCGATATCCAGGCAGCTCTGGAGGAGGCTGAGGTGAGTCCTTGTTTCCCATGTGTTCCTGCTGTCCCCAGGAGCCACTGGCCCACCCTGCAGCTCTGGTTGTGTGGGGTGACAGTCCTGAGCCAGGCTGTGACCCCTGGCAATCCCATTCAGGAGGGTCCTGCAACCACTGCAGGCCCTGGGGTGGCTCCTCCTGCTCTGCCCCTCATAGCAATGGGCTGGGGAACAAAGCCAGGGTGGGATGGGTGGCTGGGGAGAACCCCCTTCCCAGGAACCACCTTCCCATGGCTGAGCTGTCTCTAGGGAGCCCTGGAGCACGAGGAGAGCAAGACCCTGCGCATCCAGCTGGAGCTGAACCAGATCAAGGCTGACATGGACAGGAAGCTGGCAGAGAAAGATGAGGAGTTTGAGAACCTGAGGTGTGTGGGGTGAGGGGACAGGCTGGGACGTGGCTGCAGGGGCAGAGCTGGCAGGGCTGGGTGTCCCCAGGGGATGTTTCTGCAGGAGCAGAGCTGGCACTGTGGCCCTGGCAGGGCTGGGTGTCCCCAGGGGACGTGGCTGATGCATGCCCTGTCCTGCAGGCGCAACCACCAGCGCGCCATGGACTCCATGCAGGCCTCGCTGGACGCAGAGGCCCGGGCCAAGAACGAGGCTGTGAGGCTGAGGAAGAAGATGGAGGGGGACCTGAACGAGATGGAGATCCAGCTGAACCACGCCAACCGCCAGGCTGCCGAGTTCCAGCAGCTGGGCCGCCAGCTCCAGGCCCAGATCAAGGTTGGGACAGACTGAGTGCTGTCCCTGCTGCCAGCCCGGCTCCTGGCTGTCCCCAGTGACCCCACGCTGCCCCACAGGACCTGCAGATGGAGCTGGATGACACCCAGCGCCACAATGATGACCTGAAGGAGCAGGTGGGGGCCCTGGAGCGCCGCAGCAACCTGCTGCTGGCAGAGGTGGAGGAGCTGCGGGCGGCGCTGGAGCAGGCCGAGAGGAGCAGGAAGCTGGCAGAGCAGGAGCTGCTGGAAGCCACCGAGAGGGTCACCCTGCTCCACTCCCAGGTGAGGAGGCACTGCCAAGCCCCTGCCTGCACTGGTGAGACTGTCCAGCCATGGTGAGTGACCAGCCCTGGTCACACTGAGCCTGCTCTCTGTGCAGAACATGGGGCTGATCAACCAGAAGAAGAAGCTGGAGGCAGATGTCTCCCAGCTGAGTGGTGAGGTGGAGGATGCGGTGCAGGAATGTCGCAACGCCGAGGAGAAGGCAAAGAAAGCCATCACAGATGTAAGAGAGTGGTGGGGACTGCTACGTGGGTCTCACACCTCCACTGAGCCCTGGTCTGGCAGGGCTGCCTGGCCCTGAGGTGATGTCCCCCTGCTCTTGGCCTTGCAGGCTGCCATGATGGCAGAAGAGCTGAAGAAGGAGCAGGACACGAGCGCACACCTGGAGCGCATGAAGAAGAACATGGAGCAGACCATCAAGGACCTGCAGATGCGCCTGGACGAGGCAGAGCAGATTGCCCTCAAGGGGGGCAAGAAGCAGATCCAGAAGCTGGAGGCCAGGGTGAGACAGTGGGGGCAGATCCCTGGCTGTGTTCTTCAGGAGCCAACCCCTGGGGCTGCCCCAGTCCCTGTGGCACCAGACTCTGCCCCATCTCTCTGAGGACAGGTGGTGCCTCTGGGGGATCAAGGGACAGTCCCCAAGGCCCTGCCAGGCTGGGCCCAGCTCAGGATGTTTTTAGCCTCTACTGTGGCTTCTCTGAGCTGGGAAAGTGCCTTGGCTTTAGCTGGGCTAGTGCTGGTGCTTGGGAGCCAAGTGCTGAGCCAGTCTGTGCCCCCTACAGGTGCGGGAGCTGGAGGGAGAGCTGGATGGGGAGCAGAAGAAGATGGCAGAGGCCCAGAAGGGCATTCGCAAGTACGAGCGCAGGATCAAGGAGCTGAGCTACCAGGTACAGCAGCTCTGGGCACGGGTGCAGCCCTGGTCCCACAGCAGCTGGCACAAATCCTCTTTGCTTGGCCTCTGTTACTCCAGAACCCATCCACAAAGCCCAGCCTAGCCTGGGCTGCTTCTGGGTTCTGTGTGGGCAATGACAACGGCACAAACTTCTCCATGTCACAACTGGGTCCTTCTGCCCATTTCCCAGCACCTCCTGAGCTGGGTGATGGGACACAAGGGGGGAGCAAGGGACGGGTGCTGTGGCACCAGGCTGGGTTGATGGGGCAGGTTGGTGCTGTGTTTGTGACCTGGCACCTCTGGGACTCCCATAAAGGTGGAGGTGAGGGGCTGCTGGGGTCTGCCTAAGGGAGCTGGGGCACTTGCAGGCTGAGGAGGACCGGAAGAACCTGGCTCGGATGCAGGACCTGATAGACAAGCTGCAGAGCAAGGTCAAGAGCTACAAGCGCCAGTTTGAGGAGGCAGTAAGTGCCCAGCACTGCTCTGGGATGGGGGACAGGGCTGTCCCTCCCTGGGACTGCCTCCATGGCAGCAATGTGGGGAGCTCATCGCTGTGCCCTGTGCCCCATGCACCCTCCCCTTCCCTGTCCCTGCCCAGGAGCAGCAGGCCAACTCCAACCTGGTCAAGTACCGCAAGGTGCAGCACGAGCTGGACGACGCCGAGGAACGCGCCGACATCGCCGAGAGCCAGGTCAACAAACTGCGCGCCCGCAGCAGGGACGTGGTCATCTCCAAGGTGGGCACCCCTGCAATGGGAGTGTGGGGAGCTGGGCACGGCTCCTGCCAGCCTGGAGCCAGGGCAGGGACCACAGGCACAGCCACAGCAGCTGAGGCACTGCTGCCTCACTGCCCACTGACTGCGGGGCTGAAGGGTGGCAGTGCTCTGTGCCTCCAGATCCCTCCTCTCACCAAAGCCCTTTGGGGATTTTTTCCAGCATTAGGAGCCTGGCTGTCCTGTCGTGTTCCAGCTGCTGCTGTAGGTTGGAGGCAAGTGGCTGCAACAGTCACTGTCAGCTTTGCTTTGCATAAATAAACGTAGATTACCAGGACTGGCTGTGTTGTGTGTCACAGGGTAACCAGGGCCTGGCCTCTGCCCCTGGAGCATCTTCAGAGGGAGGCACAGACAGCAGAGAAGCTCAGTCCTCTCTCTCCCAGCTCTATGGCCCTGGCTTGGGATGGGTTTTAGGAAAAGAGCCCTTTCCTCACACCTCCCCACCAGAACACGTCTAACTGCAGGGGACCAGAACTGAGACAGAGCTCAGCCACTACTCCTGAATACATAAAGCCCCCTATTACAGCCCTGGAGGGGGTTATGGCTTTGGCAAAGGCACTGGAAAGAAGACACCTCCACTCATTTCTTTAAAATAGATTTCTTTAATAGTTTCCATTTAATATGATTATTTGCAGTTAGCAAATCGGCATTAATCAGGGCAGCACGAAGCGAACCTCAGCAATCCACGGGGACACTTCAGAGGTATTTGTTAGTGCCAGGGGTCCCACCTCCCTCCCAGCCCACCTCCATGGGTCTGGTCCCTCTCACCATGAGGGTGTTGTGGCATCTGGCATGGACAGACATCCCAAAGGAACATGGCCCCAGCTGGGATTTGCCTGTGACCCTCTGTGCCCTGGGGCAGAGCCTTTTCCTGGAGCCCAGCGTGCTCCACCCCTGCAGGAGCTGCCAGGGGTTTCTGCCCTGTGCCCTTCTCAATCATCCCAAAAGCAAAGCCCAGCCTGTGCTGCCAGGCCTGGGAGGACCCCCAGAGATGGTGTGGGCTCAGCTCAGCTTCCCCCAGGCCCAGGGGCAAGGCCAGAGGCAGCTGGGCCCCAAATTGTCCTTAACACACAGAGGGGAGTGAGACTGCAGGGTTACAGCAGCGATCAGTGGATGCACCCATTAACTACACTGTGGAAAAGGCATCCCTTAACTTAAAAGCCTTTTAATTTGAAGCATTTATTTGAAGTGTACATCTATTACAGTTAAGAAGAAGCAAAGATACACCAAAAACACAAATACCCAAGAACAAAAAAAGTACAGATGAGAAAGAAATGAGCTGAGGGGAGGGAAGGGGCAGGGTGGGGGTGACCTGGTGAGGAACAGAGGTGAAGCAGCCATGGCAAGAAGCTCCCCAGGGTACCCTCACCAGAGCAGAGTGCAGCTCCCAGGAAGGGACACCAGGAGCTCCTGCAAGGCTCCAGCTTCATGCACAAGCTCAGCAGCTCTGGCCACCCTGTGAGCCCACAGCAGGACACCGAGGAGTGGGAGAAGAGAAAGGAGGAAGGGAGATGCTCAGAGACAAGTCCTACTCCTGGGGCTGGAGCCTCCTTCAATCCTCCAGCCCCAGCACAGGGAGCCTCAGGGTGGGTTTCATGCTGCTGGCAACAACGAGACAAAAGGCTGCAGCTCTGGGACATCCTCACCCCTCTGAAGCCTGGACAGAGCTGAAGTCATCTCGTCAAATAAATTAGAAAATGTTAAAAAAATTCAGATGTGGTTTCAAAACTGATTTCTTTTAGCTGTAGCTGCAAGACATATTTCTGACTTAAATGTAGTGGCTTAAGTGTAGTGTATCTCATTCCTGGGTATTGGAATGTGTTGGAGAGCAGGCAGGGCAATCAAGACTGCCAAAACCCCATTCCCCCTTCCCAACATATCCTACAAAGTTACTTTCAACCAGGAGTGTTTATTCCCAGCATTTAACACATTCTGATTAAAACAGATCCAGGAAAAAACGGACATCTCCAGTACATATTGCACTTTCAAGATTAATGTGTGTGTTGATATTAAGGGCTGAAAGCAGAGACTGACATAAGACTTCCAGGCATAGCAGGTTAACATCAAGAGCAATGGTCCTGAAAAGGATTTTAAAACCAGATTAGTTACCCAAGAAGGGACAAGCCGCAAGTTTAAAAAATTAGTACATTTTAATGCTAGTGCTCCGTGAAAAAACCAACCCCTGTTGCAATTCCACCACTGCTGAAATGTCTCTGTTCTCCAGCACTGCAAACACCTCCGGATGGGAAGGATGTGCAGGAAGGACAGCAGGAGCAGAGGTTCTCTCCTAATGCAGATAGATTTAGTACCAAATGATCCAAAAGGCAATGGTAAAGAGGTGACTGGAGCTGGGGCTCTCAGGAATTAAAAGCACACACACGCACACACACTCATGCTCTAACCAAGCCCAAAGGCCTGATTCCAAAGCCCGGCGGAAGAGTTAACACCTGCAGGGAGTCCTCGTGGTGGCTCTGCACGTGGCTGGTGCTGGGGTCCTGCTCAGATGGGCTCCTTGGACCTCACACTTGGAGGGCAATTGCTGTGCTTTTCAACTTGCTCGTCCTGGCAGCCCTGAGAGAGCCACCCCTCAACCGGCACATACAGAGAAGAGAACCCTCACGTCAGCAAAACCCCTTCTGCCAGCCTCGCCGGACTGGGAGAGAGGAGAAAAAAAAAATAATACAGGCTGGTTTGTGCAGGTGATTATTTTTATCCCAGAACAACTGGAAGATACATCCCTGAATGTGTTGCCCAGAGAGCTGTCCGAGTCTCAGAGGTCAGAGCTGGGGGCCGGCAGGGGCGGGGGTGGGACGACGCTCCGCAGCTCCGAGCTGCACACACACACTACACAGCGTATCCCTGAAAATCCCCGGGCTGGGAGGGACCCTCCGAGCTGCCCATCACAAGCTGGAGGTGGCAATTACTCCTCGGAGAAGTCTCTGTCAATGTCCATGTACGCCTCGTCGATGTAGCTGACTATGGCACAGGGGGACGTCCGGTCCGGACTGAGCAGTATCGAAACAGTCTCTTTCCAGTAGGTAAAACTAATACAGGAGCTCTGTGGGCACAGATAACAGGGGGTCAGTGCAGGCCACAGCAGGGAACACCTCCCAAAGCTGAGAATCACTCCCTGTCCAGCCTGAGCTGCCCAGCCCCACAGTGTGACCAGCACCTTGGGTTCCCCTCTCTGCCCTCCCTCCTTGGGGCCCACAGAAGGGTTGGGTGTTGAACAACTACACCCTCTACACTCTCCAGATGCAGACAAGGACTCCCAGTGCCTCTGGCAGCTGCTAAGAGCAGCACAGGGTGACTCCAGCCTGCCTGGACCACTACATCCATAATCCAAACTTCTCCTCTGCTGTTCAGTCCAAACACAAACTGGTACCCTGTAGTGCCACAGATAAGCCAATGCTGGAAGTAGCTCCTGCTCCTGAGAGCACAAAAATCAACACACTTCCTGCTCACACCCCTTCTGCATTATTCCTTTAAAGCCAAAAGGCCACCCCAGCAGCCCAACACCAGGCCACATGTTCCCAACATAACTGGATAGTTGGTTATTCCTACCCACCAGTGACCCAGGACAAGCCAGCTCTGGCACAGAAACCTGCAGGATGCTCCCTTGGCTTCCTGCAGCTACATCAGATATTCTTCCTGCACTGTTTGCAACACCAGGAAGAGGGAACAGTCTGGCTAAGGTGCTAACTACTCTGGGAACTGCATTCTGTCCTGCCTCCCCCTCCCTGGCCATCCTGCCAGCCCTACCTCTCCACCCCACTCAGCACTGGCAAGTCTCACCAAGTGCCACAGCCAGACCTCAGGCTCTGTTTCTGGGGAAGCCCAGCACCTGCACTGTGGCAGCCTGACTGAGGTGTGAAAAGCACCACAGAGCTACACTGGGGGCAGACCTCCCTCCCTTCTTTCCCTTCCCAAGCTCCCATTTTTGCCAGGGGGCTGGCAGACACGTGTTGCCATGCTAAGAGGGTCACATACATTTTCTAAGCAGGTGCTGTCTTTGTCCTTGTTGAGGTAATGCTGCTGCCAGAACCGCAGGAGGCTGTGGAAGTTGTTCAGGATGAAGCCAGGGTATTTCTCTGTGTATTCCATCTGTTGCAAGGTGCGCAGATAAAAAGGGAGCTTTTCTTTCCTTCGGGCCAGCATTAGGATAACTAAACTTGTGTTCAAACAACTGACATTTTCCTGGAGGTAAAAATGACACAGCAAAAAAAAAAAAAAAAAATAAACACCAAGATAGCTGTTGTATACATGTTCCTATAAAACAAGCCTGTGGGGAGCACACAGTGGAAGTGTTCTTGCAAGGAAAAAGGGACATGTGTGTGTCCTCCGGGGACAGGAGGCTCAGCCCTGCTCACCACTGCAGTCCCAGTAAGGCAAGTGCAAGGTCTGGCAGCTCTTTACCTGTGTAAGTGTCTGTACATGGATGATGTTGATGAGACGGAAGAGGAAGGACATTCTCATGGACATCTGGGACATGTAGGACAGGAGGCGGCACTCAGACAGGACCTCTGCCACTGCAGCAAGAGGACAAACAAACACAATCACCAGGTGTTAGAGTGTCACAGATGCATTTTATGAAAAATCCTTTCGTTAGGACTTTCTTCTCCTGAGAAGCTGAGAGGCCTCAGAGGAAAAGAAAAAAAATGATTATCTGCTGCTGTGGGATGCAACAGGTGCATCTGTGGTTGGTCTCATGTGGTTGTTTTTAATTAATGGCCAATCACAGTCAGCTGGCTCGGACCCAGGTCAGTGACAAGATTTTATTATCATTCCATTACTTTCTATTCCTTTCTAGCCTTCTGATGAAATCCTTTTCTTCTATTCTTTAAGTATAGTTTTAATATATCATTTTAATATAATATATATCATAAAATAATAAATCAGCCTTCTGAAACATGGAGTCAAGATTCTCATCTCTTCCCTCATTCCTGGGACTCCTGCGAACATCATCACATTACAGCAGCTTCTTTGAGCCAGGTCTGATAAGCTCTCAGAGGTCTATAACACACCCAAGATAGCTCAGCTACCTTTGGAAGCATAAAAATCAGCAGGATGGCTTCTGTTGCAGTGTTGGAAACAATAAGGTTTAATAAAAGGCAAAATAACAAACAGAAAAATTGAGCTAGGTGCAAGAGATCTTTTCTTCTGGTAAAAAACCTTACAAAAGCAATTAGTTTCTTTGTCCATGTCTAGTAAATTGCCCAAGTGGGACTTTTTGGCTCCTGTCCAATTAGCTATCCTTAAGTTTGAGGTGAAGTCCCCTAGGCCTATGAGGTGGCTTTTTCACCTAACTGAGGAGAGAAACTTCTGGGCTTCCTTCCTTTTTGAGGGGACAAAGGAGAGTTCTGTCACTCCATCAACAGGAGGCACACTCCTATTTCCAGGTGCTGGAGCTCAGACACACTGATCCAAGCACCTGGACAGTAAGAACTGGTGCTCAAATTTTCCACGTGGCATTTCCTTGTCTAACCCCCAAAGTGTCAAAGCCCAGATTTAAATGAACCATTACCAGCAGGGAACACCCCCCAGTCCCACCCCACTGCTCACCTTTAGCATCAGACTGATTCTCAAAGCGGTCCAGGGACAGCGTGATGCAGCGCACCAGCATGTTGGAATCCACCAGAGAGCTGTTGATCTGATTTAAAAAGATCTGGAACTGAACAGAAACACTTTTTAGTGTTGAATTTCAAAGATTTAAATAATTAACACTCAGGGTCATTACCTTTTTGGTATCTCTAACAAGGCAAGAGGAGACATCACTCCCAGCTCTGCCTCACCCTGCCCAAGCCAACACTGGCACTGAGGGCTGACAAAAGGATCACTTAAAAACACTATGGAATAGATAAATGCCATCCTGGCACTCCTAAAATCGCTTCTGAAGCTATGTCACTCCATTGAAAGTGAGGTTTCATACACTAATTGTTTTGAAAGGGAGAATTCCTGCAGCTCCATGTTTTCCTACAGTGATTTTGTACAAGCAGACAGCACTAGGGAGGAATACAGTGAGGGAGTCACACAGAATGAGAGCTAAACCCAGTCAGAGATCAGTAAACAGGAAGCACAGAGGAAATATAAAGACATTCTCTAGAATGTCTGAGTTCATTTACTAGAGAAGAACCTCCAAAATAAATACAGCTCTTTAAAATACATTTATACATCCCTTCTCCAAAACCTACCAGACCTAACAGCAATGAGAGAAAAATTACAGCAACAAAAAAACAGTGTAAGGCCATTCAGAACCTACCCACCAGCTGATGTTAAATGTCCAAAGTGCACAAGAGCATGAAACCACTTTGTATAGAGCTGCCCACTGATGTGCAGCTCAATTTTACAGCTAATTACACAAGCCATGGCTTCTTAAAGTGTCTCTAAATTTAAATAACATCAAATATCTACGTCTGTTTGCAGTACCAAGTATTTTAAGCCTTATTCATGAAGGAATTCTCCAGTGAAAGATTTTTTGGAGCTGTCTCAATGTCCACAACTATTACTTAACCACAAATCTGGCAACTGCACAGGAAATGTTCTACTCCCTTGAGCCTGACCTTAGGCCTCCCTGATCATGAACAGGGCAATGTTTGTTGACCAGCTCAGCACTCAGTGACTCAGGACAGCTGGAGCACTGCTGAAAACACTGAGGGGCTTTGGCAACTCAGCCCTTAATGTTTATTGTGCCCCAAGCTCTGAAACCACACCAAACCCAAATGAATCCAAGTTTTAGTGCTATGTTTGCTTATAAAAGGGTGTAATCTGAGCCAAAGGGGACAGATCTTACAAATATTTACCTTCTCATCTGTGTTGATGTATTTGTTGAACCTCTTGAATGCATCAATATTGAATTTCATCAGCTCTCCCAGAAGGTCAAAGTAACTCTGAAGCACATCCCGTGACTTGCACTCACTATCAACAATGCAGTAGAGAATATGCTGGCAGGGGAGGAAAACATGTTATTGCCACAGCTTGGTCCAAGCCAGCAGCACAACACAGACTCTGATTCAATCAGTATTGAAAGCATTTATCTGCAAGTTTTTGGGTGACTGAATGCCACAAAACCAACTAAAGATTATAATTTAGATGAGTCTCCTGTTAAAAGGAGTTCCTAGTGATGCAGGTTATACAAATGGCCACATCTGGCTGCCACAAACAGAATTCACAGGTATTTTTTAAGTGTTCCCAGCATTTGTCACAGTTACACAGGAATAAGGGACAGTTTATAATTTATTATTGTTGCATCTATTGTGATTTCTCCAGCAAACTGTGATCCTGACTTCTCTCCCTGACTGTTTATTCCTCCACTACTCCAAGGGGGCATTTCCTCCTGAGTTTTAAACCCAGCATAATATTTAACACTACATTTTTATCCACTTTTGGTTCACTGCAGATAAATCCTTCTTGATTGCTATGGAGGATACCTGGCATAAATTTCCTTACCTCCAGGAGCCCTCTCTTGAGGAGGAACATCTGGTCTGCATAGGAGGTGGTGCCTCGCAGAAAACTTTCAACCGCCCTTGCTTGCCAGAACCTGAGAAAGAGACAGGAGGTGTTGGTTTTGGGGCAAGGGATGTACTTGATTACAACTGCAATTTAAATCCAGTTTGCTGATCTGGAATCACTGGAATCTCAATCCACTCTGAAGCTGGAGTCAGATCTGTTGATCCTGCAGAAAATCACTGGCTGTGATTTCTTCCCACCTGCACTGCCACCACAGCACAACAAAGCCAGACCTTTCCACAGCTTGTTCTCCAACATTCTCAGCTGCTCTGAGCTGGACAAAACCAAAGCTACATCCCAGGGGTCTCAAACACCTCCTCAGAGGCACAGTGAACCCACCTGAAGGAGGATTCTGCTGGCTCCTTCTTCATGACCTGGAGCAGTCTGGTCAACAAACCTCTCTTCCCATCACAGACAAGGCTCCTGCAGCAGGTGAGAAATGACAGCTGAGTGGAAGGGCTGGGCAAGCACTGAGCACTGAATCCAATCACTGCTCCAGAGCTTTTGATGATCAAAATCTCAGTATTGAAGCACACAGTACAAATATTGTGCTAGTTCTACCAGCAGAGGAGTTCTCCTCACCGCCCTTGGTAAATATCTGCAAAACCTGCAACATGACTTCCAAATAAATTCAAAACAAAAACTTTCTCTCCGAATTTTAATAATTTCAGAAATACCATTTCACACCTTGTGTGAATCAACGAAAAAAAATACTGCATTTGAGCTTAGGAATGAAAGAAACCCCTCTTTTTCCCCTCAAAAAAATGTAAAGGAAAGTCTAAATTCCATTTAGGAGGCAGAGCAGAGTATGGAAAGCTGTGTGCTACATTAGGCTGTACAACTGCAATTTTACTTGTCTTGAACAGCACCTTCAGTGGAGCATCCACTTGCATGAAATTCATTCAGAAGTAATGCCCTGATCTCATTTATCAAGAAAAGCAACATGAAAACTAAATGCTAAGGGTGAAAAAAAAAAAGTTCTTCCCAATTAGACACAGTATTATGATAATAACTGTAATCTAGAAATCCTCTTAGAGATTCCCTTTTGGAGTGAGGTAAATCTGCTCCGTGCACACCAAGTCCCTGCTGATACCCTGGGAGTGAGTACTCTGACAAAATAAATTCTGCAAACAACCTTCCATCTGCTGAGCTTTATACACCAGAATCATGTATTAAAGAGATTATTAGATGAAAACAGTCCATCTAACAGATACTCAAATGCAACAGAAGAGATTCTCTAAGTGGTTTAACATGTTAATGTAATTTAGTTTATTCTGGTTATTAGCTGCTGGTAAAATATTCTCAGCAGACACTTGGATGTGTTCATGCAGCCTAGAAATGGACATTTATGTGTGCACACACTGCTCCTGAATGCCAGGACTATGATTTAATAGCAATTAAATTATTTGAGGGATCAGTTTACTTTCCAGGTCTGTCTGCAATGCTCAACATGAGGACAGCCAGACAAGCAGATCCAGCACATCACAGTGAAGTTTGAGCCATGAACTCAAACCCCTCTTTTTAGGGGTTTTAAAGTTGCTTTTGTTTTTACAGCACAAGCACACCTGAGATTTGCTAATGACCATCAACATCCCACAAGCCTGAACACCTCCCACTGAAAGGAGTCACTGAAATGGAAGGGTGGTGGACAGACAGAGGCCAAACAGAAGAGCTGATGTCAAACTTACACTGGAAGTGCTTCCAAAACTCTAAATTGTGACCCTGAGTCCCCTCTCACCTGTCAGTGTTGACCACTGCATCCACTTCAGGGATGTTGGCTTTGTGGGAGATTGCACTCAGCTCATTCAGCTCCTGGCTGTTCAGAAGGAGATATTTGTTCCTAAAGCAAGACAGGGGGGAAGGAGGGCAGAAAAGCAGGATGAATTCAAGAGGCAAAAATGCAATTTCATGAAAAGCAGAGGCACAGGACTACAAGGGCAAGCTGCCTTCACAGCATTCCCACTCTGCTCCCTGCACCAGGCCAGCCAGGAAAACCTCCTCCAAAATTTACCAAATGCCACTTCCAACACTGATCAGCTTTGAGATGATGGTTCTTTGCTGACTTGTTTGGGATCTTATGTTTTGTAAATATTTTCTTCTGGATAATGCTCATTTTTTTTAAAAAATCTAAGCAACATTTTGCTGAATTTCAGACCAAAATAAGTATGAAATAGCAAACTTTTTCACAATTTCCTGAAGTTTTTCTCTACCCTATAGTGACTACTCTTTTAAAGTAATAAATCTCTTTCTAAGTAAGAAAGCAGAACCTACAAAAAAGGACTCAATCATCCTGGCATTTTGTTATCTGAACAAACTTTACCCTGGAAATATTTAAAAACATTATGAAAAGTAAAGATCCAAATTAAAAAAATGAATATAAATCAGGAATGTACATAAATTCTTTACCAAATACTGAACTTTTCATAATGAAAATAAATTATTTTGTCTGTAAAGAATAAATCTGACAGAGTAGAAATGTAGTCCAGGGGCCCCCTTTGCCCACAGTGTGCTCCCTGAGAGTCTTTCTGCTTTCCAAGTGTTCAAAATCAGACAGCAAAGATTATTTTTTAGGAAAGCTCAGGGGGCAGAGGATGCAGTGATGAGTGTGAGGTTCCTTCTTGTTTCCAACACTCTCCTCAGGTTAGTGCTCACTGAGGTTCTTGTATAAAGATTCCTTTGATGTGGACTGAACAGTGTCTGCAATGAGAACAGAGCCCTTCTCTCCCTGCAATAAACAGCTCTGCAAGTCTGGTTTGGACACAATTTCACTGAATGAACATCAGCACACAAGGACTTTGCTCTCATCTTGTCCTCAGTTAACTCAGCTTATCTGTGATTTCATAGAAAGTTCATGTAATTATTTAAACCCCCAACAGATTCCACACATTCCACTTGCTCCAATGCTACAGCTGGGAGCTGTTTGCTGCTCAAACAAACCTGAGATCTTTGCAGCAGCCACTTTAGTAGTAACATCACCTGTAGAGATTTTATTGGAAGACCTGGAGTGATTCCCAGGCAAACAATGTCTTGCATGAAGGATTTACAACAGGTCAGCATTCCTTCCCTATATCCAGCAGCTCTGCATTCTCAAATCTAATATTTCACAATCAAAAAGGCTGATGTTTGAAATCTATCCAACAGGACTAAAATCCTGCACAAAAATACCAGCCTGGCTCTAGGAATGAGCAGCACCTCAAGTACAACATGGCTCTAACTCAGGAGTTTGTAAGGAAAGGACACCATCTCCCAGAACTGAATGAGAGCAACACTGATGGAATGCAGGATTCTGCAAGTCCCAAACACCTCTGTACCAGCAGCACAGCATTAAATATTAAATATTAAATATTAAATATTAAATAACCCCAAGCAAACTGCACCACCCCTCCAATTATTCCAGCACACCCAAGTTTTCCAAAGGATTTATTCTGAAGGCAAACAGGAGATTTCTTTGTATT
Source organism: Melospiza melodia melodia (assembly GCF_035770615.1). NCBI lineage: Eukaryota > Metazoa > Chordata > Aves > Passeriformes > Passerellidae > Melospiza > Melospiza melodia. The sequence goes on along the minus strand of NC_086212.1, from coordinate 3,954,470 downwards.
TCCCTGGTGCATTGTCAGCTCTCAGGAGAAGGCAAAAAAGAAGAAAGCTGCCTCCTTATTCCTTCAGCCAGAAAGTGTTAACTCATCCTGTACATGTTGCAGCTCATCTCAACACAAGACAAAATGAGCTGGGTTTAACCCACATATTATGGGTTTAATATGGTTAAACCCATATTCAGACACATTCAGACATGCCTACCACAGAGCAAATTCTTAGGCTGTTACAGCAAGAGCTGAAAGGAATATGAAGTTTAGGGACAGCACAACATTCCCTTCACATGGAGCCTGCCCTGTGCTCAGGACACCTGGAACCACAACCAGGCAAACAGCACCAAGCCACAACCCACCACAGCTTCTCATACTCACTCATGGTGGTCACTGAAGCTCTGAAGAAGCCTCAAGAATTGTATCTTTAAAGTAATGTCCTAAAAGGAGACAAGAAAGGTGAAAAAACATCATTACTTTAGTATTTTTGGCTATCATCAGTTACCAAGCAGGCATGAAACAGCTGAATGGAAAACCTTTCCAAATCAAACCCCTTTGGAGAGCAGAGCAAGTGACTTGCAAAAATGGAGAGGCTGCACTTCCCAAAATAGAAATGGAGATTGCCTCCAAGTCTATGCACATAACAGGTAATAAATTCCTTCTCACTGCAAAGGCAAAAAAGCTTAGAATTGTACTGATCAATTCAGAATGTCTAGGTTTGGAAAGAAAAAAAACATAAAGAGTCCAACACAAAGCCAACCCCCTAAACCTGATTGTGGCACAATTTGTGCCCTGTGCCTCTCCTAGGAATCTTTTCTTTGAATTTTGGTTGTCTTCTACCTCTGACCTCCAGGGTCCAGAAATGTACTCCTTTCTCAGTTCCCAAAATGGACATGTTCCTTCAAATGAACAAACTAAGAAAGAGGGGAGAGGCTAAACTGGCCCTGCTACATTGCTAGCATGACCCAAGGATAGACTTCAATGAAATCAATAATCCCCCAAAATCTGAGTGCTACCACATCTCAAGTCACTGATGATGCAAACACCCAGATCCTCAGAATTGTGTGCCAGGATGAAAACCCAGAAGTGCAGAGGTGCTCACCGGGCTGCAATCACAGTTCTGGTTGTGTCCATGCAGAACCAGGGCTGAGGCCGAGTGCTTCCTCCAGATGAGTTTGTCAAACAGGTTATTGAGGCCAGGAATGAGTCTGAACTCTGCTATCATCTTATGAACCTGGGGAACAAGACAGGTACAAACATGTCTGCTCCAGCCTAAACACAGATTTAATGCAGTCTGCAAACAGATGGGCACAGTGATGTCATCCCCTGACAAAAGGATGTGAATTCTTGTCTCAAACAGCAAATGTTTGTGTTAACCACAGTGCAGCAGTTTCTATTTGTGGGTGTGGATAGAAAACATCCACACTGGATAGAAAACAGGTTTAAACCAAGCATTTATTCTGGGATAAAGCTCTTCACCAGCACTTCAATTAACCACTGTGTCTCTGGAAGCTGCTTTGGGCATCAGGACATCACTTCCAGCACACTGAAAATGCATTTTACACCAAACAGCTGAGCTGGGGATATTCTGCAGCCACTCAATCTCCTGAGTGTCCTTTCCTTTGCAGACACACAGCTGCAGCTCAGGCAGGCTTCTGATGGCAAAAAACTCCATCAATATTGGTTTTGTTCATCAAAACACCTGAGCAGAGTCCAGCAGTAACACAGCCACACCACACTGCTCCTTCAGGTTAAAGAGAAGCTGAACTTTAGAGAAAAAAAAAGTCAAATTGCTCATTTATCAGTCTGCCTGGTACATCTTTTTTATTCTTATAAAAAAAGCTAATAATTTTGGTGTGAACAGCTGTTTAATACCTTTAGTCGAAGCTGAGATACTTTTGATGTAAGGAGTTTAGAAGATGAGGAGTAAGGGAAAGAGAAAGTGGGGACTCTCATTAGCTGTAGGCTTAGTACAAGCATTCTTTCAGATGTGGTTTCACATGAAAACCACATGACTGGAATGTACAACATTCTGCAAAAATTAAGTAGCCAAGTAATGGACATGTTCCTTAAAACTAACAAACAAAATCACTTAAAAATACCCCAGGTTGTTTGAATATCCAGAACTGTAAGCAGCATCATTTAACACAGATCAATCTTTGTTTTATTTACTCAAACACCTAAATGAATAAAAATATCTGAAGCTGATGATGTTTTACAGGTTTTGGTTCTAGTTTGCAGCACAGCTGATGGCTTTTTGCACTCCTCTGGCTGTAGCCACCAGCTGTCCCACCTTGATGGAAATCATAAATTAATGCTGGACACCTCAAATACACACCTGAGGAGCATCCAGCTCCTTCCCACCCACCCACACTGCCCTGACAGACTGCTGAGCTTGGAGTCCTCTGGTGCTCCTTTATTTTGAAACACTCTTGGACAGGATTCCCTCTGCACAAAGTGCTCCCTGTAGTGCCCCTGTCCCTCCATGGCACAGGCACAGCAGGAGGGAGCCAAGCAAGAGCCTGAGCTGCCTGCAAGAGCCTCAACCCTCACCAAAGGAACAGCTCTCTACACTCAGTGTTAACTCCTCAATCTGCTCCTCTCCAAATGACTCAGATTTCAAATCTGGGCAGCTCAGTTTGCTCTGAATGCTCACCTGACCAAGCTCCTCAGTCACATCTCTGCCTCTGCATCACTCTCTCCCAGAGCCCAAACTCATTACAATTACTCTGCCTGAGGATGCCAAGACAATCCCTGTTCTATATTCAACTTTCAAGCTACTTTGGCTTTTTCCTACTGCCATCCAGCTTCACAGGAATTGCTCTGTTCTTTCTCAACACTAAAACTGTCTCTGCTAAGCTGTTTCTGTGTGTGCAGTGTGGCTCCCTACAGCAGGAGCAAGGAAATCATCTGATGGCTCTTCACCACAACACAGACATGCAGGACAGCCTAGAAAAATACCTAAGGAGAATAATTTAGGGTGTGACCATAATGAGAAGGCAGCAAAGGCCCAGATCTGCAGAGAAACACCTCTTATTCCCAAGGTGAGATCATCCCCAACATGGCAACAGGAGGAGTTAAGTCACTGCTACCAGAGTTATCAATTTATGCAAATTAGCCAGCAATCAAGTTTAAATCAAGCATTCAGAGATTCATTTGGGGACAGGCTGAGTTTGGGAGGCTGCACCTTGCTTCAAGCAAATGCCAGACCATTATGTCAATTATTACAGCAGACTGAAGCAGGTTTGTGATGCCCTTAATAAATTCTATCAAAAAGTAATCCAATCTAAAACCAGCAAGTCCTTTGGCTGCTCAGACTGGTACCACAAATCCTGTGCTTTTATTCCTTCCCAGAAAAGACACCAAAAAGCAGCTGAGATGCTTGTCTGAGGGTGCTGCTGCACACTGCTGTGCCTGCATTCCAGAGCTTCCCTTGGAGAACAGCTCAGCTCCAGTGCCTGGCTCTCAGGAAGGGCAGGGGATTCACACAAATTCACACAAAAAGATCTGCCACACAAATCTTATGCAGATTGAGGAATGAAGGATGTAGCATGTGCTTTAAAGGCAGAGGATTTCACAAATCAAAACAAAGAAAAACCCAAAACAAAATAAAGGACAACCCCCCGCAACCAACTCTCCCAAAAGCAAACAAACAAAAAACAAATCAAAACCCTAAAACAAAAAAATAAAAAACCCTGACTATGGATAAGAAGTGTTTGGGAATGCAATAACTCAAATCTTTCAAGATTTGAATTCAACTGCAGTCCTGAATAAGTCCTGGGAAGAACTGAACTGCAGGCCACCTTTATCCTTGCTTTCCCCATCTGCATGGGGACAGAAATAGCAGATGAAGGATAAGAATTGTGTTCCCAGGAAATTAAAACATAAATTCATCTTCAAAGCTAGCTGCTTCAGCAGCAGATTTTTTTGCCTTGTCACATTTGACAGGAACACACCAGAAGTGACCCAGGGAGGGAAGGAATCCAGGACCTCCAGCTGCAGCAGGATGAGTGCAGGCTGCAAGCAGTTTCTGCAGAATCTATAAACCTGAATTCTTTTGGGAGCTCAGGCAGGAATGAATTATCTGCCTGAATACAATGGAAAAGAAAAAGTCCTTCTAATAGATCCATGTTCTGCTAGTTTCAGTTATGTTTTGGGCTTTGTTTACATTTTATTTCATGTCTAACAGGAACAGACTTCTAAAAGGAATGACAACATGATTAGGAGTTGTTTATGGTTTCTGCAAGAATTACTGGTTCCCTCTGCTTCCTCTTATGCAGAATCTGCTTCTTTTAATGCCAAGTGTCTGCTTAGAGTCACAAAATCCCAGGATGGCTTGGGATGGAAGGGATGTTAAAGCCCTGCCTTCCACCAGACCAGGCTGCTCCAAGCCCCAGCCTTGAACACTTCCAGGGACAGGAGGTCCACAAGCTCTGCTGCAGGTTTGGAGGGAACAGGTGAGTTATGTTTGGGACTGAGCTACAGCTGCACCTGCATTCAGATCAAGAGATTCAGGAGATTGTCCTGGGGGGTGTTTGATACCCTGGGAAGTTACTACTGCAGAACAAAATACTCCAGATAAATGTGCCCCAACCCCTGCTCACAACACAGCCTCTCCTGCCTAACACAACAGCCTTTCTTTTGGCCCTCCCAGGGTCCAGGACATCTGAATGCCCCTCCTATGCCAAGCTCTGCTGAGCTGAGCAGACTGCCAATGCTGGAAACCTGTCAAAACCTCACCAAGGATTGCTTTGCTTTTCCCTTCACAACCTGCTTTTGACCTATTTAAATCAAACCACAGCCAAGCTGCAGTGACTGGTTCTTCATAAGCCCGTGTGAGGCAGGGAACAATTTTTTTTTTTTCATTTTAAAAGGAAGAAAGGCAAAGGAACAGATGAGTGGGATTTGCAGGCAGTGACCAGTGCAGACAGCACTGAAGTGCTGGGACTTTAACACTTTGCCAAGTCATGGCAATACGCTGCAAAAATCATCCAGAGCATTTCCAAAAGTGAAAGCAGCCAAAGAAGGGTAAGGCCTGAAGGGGCTCCATCCAAACTAGGCACCAGGAGGGGGGAAAACTCCTGACATCATCCAGGTACCCACACACTTGCTGCATCCTCCTGCATCCCTCCTGCACCAGAGCAGGGGGTGAGCAGCCCCAGCTGCTCCCACTGAAATGCTGCCTGGTTTCTGGGCAGGACTGCCCAGCTTGGTACCTTGAGCTTTGCCCTGGCATTTCTGTGCCCACGACCTCACTCATCAGCACTCAGGTTTAAAATGTGAGTGTGGGCATCCACTGGGGCTCACCTGATTCCTCTGCCTGCCCATGAGCAGCACACAGAGAACATACAGCACCTCCAGCTTGTACATGATCTCGTGCATGATCTTCATGGACTGGGGCAGCTGTGTCCTTGTGGAGGTGTTGGCCAGTCCACTCTCATCTGAAGACTCTGAAAAAGATGGTAAAGATGTGAGACTGAGGCAGCTTCAACAGGAAAGAATTTGTTACAGTTGTTGCTTTTACACTGAACACTGCAGATGCAGGAGCAGCACACAGCTGCTGGAATTTTCTCCTTAACTAAAAATAGTAATGTAGAGGAAATAACCAATTTGAATTAGATGCTAGAGAAAAAATATAGCTGAAAATTTAGAGGAGATAAAATCAGATTTTTAAATTCTTTTTTCATAACAGACTAAATGGCAGCATCTCCTTAAAATAAGTCGGCTCACCTAAATGAATTAACAGATTACTGCACCAAGTCATGGCATAAAGATAATAAAAGTAGATGGCAGATTATCAGAAGCACTATTAAATCTATTTTTATTTCATACCTCAGTACCAGTATTCTTAGGCCTCAGTTAAATAATTTCATAACCTTAGAGAATTACCCTGCTAAGAGCAGAAACAGGAATAGGAAGTACTTTGAGTTCTACCAGACATACACTGCATTTTTGTCATAACAAAGGGTGAAGAAACAAACCACACACATGCTCCAAAGCATTTTCCTAAGGTTGTATTAACACCTCCACTGTAACATTTTTTTTTTGTTTTTCCAATTAATTTCTTTAATTTAGCTGGAACTACCCTTCCTTTTTGAAGAAGGGGACACTTGTCTTGTATGAAGCATCTGAACCCACAGTCAGGAGCCAAAGTTTTAGGGTAAAATGCTGGTGAAGCCACTTACCTCAGGAGGGTTATTTTAATCACTCCAGAGGAGGTTAGGGCTGAGGATGCACAGCCCTTCAGTATTAGCTAGGCATGCAAAGGGCACACATTGCTGGAGGGTTTTTCTTTTAGCTAATTTTAATTCAGTGAAAAAATCAGTGCTACATGAGAACAAAGCAGCAGTCAGACCTAAATGTTGGAAGGAAAGGGGAATCAGGACCAGAGGACAGGAAAAGCAACACGTGGCAAACCCTGAGCAAGGTTAAGACATTCATCAGCTGCTGGTGGGTGGAGGGATGCAAGCCAGGTACCTGTGCTGCTCTGCTCTGCCTCTTCATTTGCCACTCTCATCAGTGCATCCAGCACCAGGGCATTGTCCAGCCAGGTGTACCACTCCTCCAGCTCCTGCAGGAAGCTGGAAGTCCCTGTTGTTTCAGACACTTTCCTTGTGGCCAGTTTGCACAACCGCTCGATGAAGCCTGGAATATTCAGAAGTGTAGCTGAAAAAAAATAAAGAGAAAGAATTTAATTACAGTATAAGATCACCAGTACATCTACTTCAGGAATACAGAAGTGTATGGTTAAAAAGAGCTGGTTAAAAATATCTGAAGATGGAAGAACTCAGCACACTCTTCTGTTAAGGACTGGAAAAGAGCAATAATTCAGGGCTGCTCTACAGTCTCACCAAGGAACTGATCTGGTTGAAAACTAAGCTGGCAGAAATAAAGCAGCAGCCTTTGGAAGGGGCAGCCTCACCTCTCCTTTCCTCCTTCATTTTCCTTCCCATGGTTTTAGTCTGTAGTGACTGAACTGGCTCCCTGCAGCAGCGGGGAGGGAATCTGACAGCTTTTCAAGTAAAAAGTTCCTGAATTAGCTCCTCATGGAGCAAAACAGGTGGAGAACACACCACAGCAGCCCCAGGTGTGAGGGTTTTAACTGTGGAGCTGCACCCTCAAAAAGAGTAGTGGAAAGACAGGAGTCACTGCTCTGCAAAATGTTTGGGGAGGTGCAGTTTGCCTTCAAGAATAATTTAATTACAGGACCTGTCTATTAAAGATACACGGCTAAAGCTTCACTTCCCACCTGCAGGGGCAAGGAGAAAAGGACAAAGATTTTGGCCATGAACATTACATGAAAGGGCTGCAACTCTGAATGAATAAGCTCCCTGATAAAGTTTTAAAAATAGAATATACTGTACAGCCTTTGAATCAGTCTCTGATTGTGCCCATAAAAAAAAAGATTAGCTAAACATTTGCTTGGCATGGGCCTATGCAAATATCTGCTTCAGAAGCCCAAAAGCTTTTCAGCACAGCAAGAGCTGAAAACAGCAGATTCTACATCTGATGATACTTTAACTTTTTCAATTCCTATTCATCCTTCTAGGCAAGACTTCTGCACCTGAGAAGTACTCAGCACAATAAGGAAAGCTGCACTGTGCCCAAAGTTAAGGCTGAGATCAGTCCCACAGATTTCCAAGGCTGGTTTGCTAACACTGAGGAACATAACTAATATTAAACACACTTCTCTTTTTGATAAAGACAAGACATCCTGTTCAGGACAATATCAGATAAAATCAGAGAAGGAACTGCTCCAACAGCAACCACATTGAAGGCAGCTTTACTTCAGGAATTCATATTTTATGGAGGACACAGAATTATTGAGAGATGCTAATGGGAAGTCCATGGATGTGGCTAAGGCACAGAAAACAAATCCAATTCTTTTAAGCCACTCAGAGAATGCTGAAATGACAGAAACTATCCACCTAATTAGCAACACCACATGAAACCAAATGCTACACAGTTTCACTAACAGGAAACATTATTTTCAGGAAACAGTCTGAGGGGAGTGAATCAAGAGAAGTGCTTTGTAAGACACAACACTTTCAGTATCTTTCAAAACATAACATTGTGTGACACTGAGAAGTGGAAAACTTTATACATTGCTGAGATTATTCTGATTTGTTACAGCACAACAATTACCTTGATTAATTTCAGCTCGGGAAGGGCCCAAGTTTTTTTTCTGCTGGGCATTTTTGGCCAGAAGAGTGTGCTTGTCATCACTGCCCGTGTCCAGCTCCGAGATGGTGACAGCCAGGATCCTGCAGAAGTTGGCCAGCTGCTGCTGGTCAAAGCTGGACACCAGGCTGGCCAGGTTGGGAATATCATCCAGCTGGATCATTTCCTGGGGAGGCAACAGCAGCTCAGTCACATGGGATGGTCAGCAAGAGAACACAGGCAGATCCTCCCTGGGGAGCTCTCTGGGCTATTCCAGTCTAGCAAAGGAGAAGCAGCTGGGATTTACAACAGCTGTCAGGCTCAGCAATTCCCAAAGTACAGATATCCATATTTTAAATATTACTTTTATATTTACAAAAAAAAGTGGGGGTCTATTTTTAACTAAAAAAATCACAAAACCACAACCTGATTTAATACATAAATTATGTTTAGGTACTAGACTTCAATTTTGTTTTTCAATCCTGTCTTTTCTTCAAAACTCACAGATAAGAACTTCTAAATTATTTCTCAGTCTTTTCATCAGAAGTTCTTTTTAATAAAAAGATGTTGAAAACAGCTTTCAAAAGAAAAAAATGTTCAGATAAACTGAGCTTGTTTCCAATTTCAGGAGGTACATCAACCTCAATCTTATTTTAAATAATAAAGTATTAGATTACAGACTCCTGGCCTTCTCCACAAAATGCACACAGACTCCCTCCAATCAAGGTTTTCCCAAGGTTACACCTTGAGTATTTTACTTGCATCACATCAGGGCACTGAGCTGCAATGATGCTGGCAAATAAGTTCAATAACCAGGTATGTGCAGAAAAGATTTAAATGCCCTGTGTCCCCAACCTGCAACTTCTCAGAGAGGTGACAACCACCCAGGAATATACAGGAAACCTCCCAGATGTGAGGAAGACAAGTGAAGTATGTCAAATACAATCAGCAGGCCAGGATGAAAACTGAATTTATATGAGGTTCATTTTCTTTGTCTGTAATATTGGCAAGTCTTTAATGACTCAGACCATGGGGACACAGCTGCCACCATTCTCTGAACTGGCTAAAAGCACTACAAGGATGACACCACAGGAATAGTTTGGCTTCTTTGTAAGAAGTGATTGAAGTTAATTACCACTGTGAACAGGCAGGTTTCAAACAAGCTCCAAGAAGTGAGAATGACAGCTTTGAGGACTATCCTCAGACACTCTTCAAAGAAACAGCTCTCTTTTCCTCCACTGGGCTGAAAAGCCACACAAATGATATTAAGAAAGTAGTAACTAACCTTTTTAACTCCCAGGATATCTTCAATGAGCGTTGCAGTTTGTAGGAATGTCTTTTTGTTTGTCATGAGTGTAAACAGGAACAACACAAAGTCGTTTCTCTCTGCCAGCCGCCTTGTGACTCCTTCAGTCTGGAAATGAGCACAGACAGACCCAGTGAGAGCCCACCCCGAGCAGCCACATGGCACAGGCAAGACAGCCTTAGAGATGATGTGTGCTGAGCCAGCTGCTCCTGAAACCAGGGAATGTGTTTGTGGGAACAAAAAAACATCTCCAGTCCTGGTGTGGAGTCACTGTGGCGCTGGCAACAACGCTGGGATGAGAGAGAGGCTTCACCTCAAGGCAGCTTTTCCTTGCCTGAATCCAAAGGCAGCCCTGCCTGCCTGGGCACACAGCACAGGGGCTGGGCTCTGCTTTGCATACAAACTCTGAGCAGCTCCATGCCATGGTCTGCACACCCAGCAGCTCCTAAACCCTCAGTGTGGGAACCCAGGACATCCCTGTGGCAGTCCAGGATGGCCAGGACCCTGCCAGGGGGCTCAGAGACCCTGGCACAGAGCCCAAAACACCTGTAGGTTTGATTATGATCATGGAGTAAATTACCAACTTTATATGAAGATCAGCAAGCCACAACAGTTTAGGTAGAATAATAGTGAAGTTATCATGGGGTGGAAAAGTAGATTTTGGGGTTTTTGAATGGGGGTTCAGGAGGCAAGATGGAGGGAACTGGGTGTGTCCACCCTTTCTCCTTCTCCTTCTTGGCCTCCATCTTCTGCTGTGATGATGGCACTTTGGGATTGGTTTAGAGTAGAAGCTCACTGTCTAACATAGGTGATGGGTATTGGGAAGTAATTGTAAACATTGTACATGTAGTTTTTAGTATGGAGACATAACACTGCCCTGGGGACAGGCAGAGTGCCTGGAACTGTCCTGCTGGATGCACCTCGGCAGGGCAGGAGAAAGAATTTTATAGATAAGAAACAATAAACAACCTTGAGACCGAGCAATGAAGAGCTTTGACTCCTTCTTCAAGCCCTGGGGTGGGAAAAGAGACTTTCCAACTGTTCTTGGGGTCACTCTGACAAGCTAAAGATCCCAACACCTCAGCACTGCTGTCTGAGCAACCCAGATCAAGCACTGGCCTAGAAGAACAGGGTGATGAACCCCAAAGTCAGACTGAGGCATGGAAACTCAAGTTTAAGGCTGCCTTTCATGCTCTGAGCTCTGCTGAGAGCACAGCCAGGCTTTCCTGGAAGTCACAGCTACACCCTCACTGCTTGCAAAGCTGTGTTTTATCCATGAGACCCATCCCCAGTGCTCACAGAACCAGAGTGGCAAAGATAATTCCCAAATATTTACAGATAAGCATAAAAACAGCTAATATTGCCCACAGACCATTTCTGTGATCCTGGACACTTCTCCTCCAATCCCTGCAGTAATACCAAAGTGAATTAAAACAGAGCAGCTAGTCTAGAAATTAAAAACTTGGTTTTTAGCTTATCATGCTATTCTCAGTTTGCAAAAGTTGCATTACCTGCAGTTTAAAAAAATAAATCATCCAAGCCAAGGAAAAAAGTGTTCCCTCTCTTCCCTGTCCCATGTGCACACAGACCCTTATCAGTGAGACATGATCCAGTAAGACTCAAACTCTGGAGATCAGACTGATGGTTTTGGAAGAGCTCCAAGCCACTGACCAGCTCTTTTTAAAATTTTTGTTAAATAATGTTCCCTAGGCTCTGGCATAATGAGGGGTGTGATGAAGTAAACAATCCTGAGGATGTTCCCTGCATGCATAATCTGAGGCCTTTGCTTTTAGCTTCAGGATTTTAATGACAAGGTATTTAACCCAGCACCTTCCTTTGCACTGATCTGCCATGACTGGACTGGACTGAACTAAAATCCAGCACATGCAGTTGTAGGATCAAAATCAAAACCCTTTGCCAGCCCCAATTCTGAACAAGACCAGCTGTGGCTGGGCTTAACAGGAATCCATTCTCAGCTTCAGATTTTAAACTGCAACATTGACAAAGGCTGGCACAGCCTTCCTATGGAAACACAGAGACAGAAAGATCCAAACAAGGGAATTTCAGCTTGACAATGCAGGTCAGAAAACAAATTATTTGAGCAACACATCAGATGTTGTATTTAACTGAAGGAATTTTTATGCAAAGCTTCAGAGTAAGTTTAAATTATACTTAAAAGAGTCTGTTTATTGTCTTATCAAGCAGCACATGTAAAAAGTCACCAGAAGAGTTGTACTTACACATATGCAGGTGTTGTACAGTATGCTTAAACAGTCCTTGATGAGGTCATCACTTACTGCAAGGAGAGAGCAGACAGTCAGCAGCCATTCCCTGCCAAGGAACACCCCTGGCATGGGAGGGACATGGAGAGCTGTGGGATGGGTGACAACTCCAGGCTGCCAGCTCACAGCACACATGCAAATGCTTTATGGGATAGAAGCCACAACAAACACTCTACACCCGACCTGTTCACATGTTGAATTATTTTTGTATGGAGAAAAAAATGTCAGTTCGTGCAGTTTTCTCCACTAGAAACTCATGCTTGTTTTCTCAGCACCTGGGCTTCATAGAAAAACTTCCAATCTGCTTTGCCACAGCTTTTTAATATTTAAAACATGTTTTCAGTACAGACCTTCAACTGCCTGAAGCTCCAGTTGAAGTCACTCCACCTTTGAAGTTCCCTGGCTGGCAGGCACAGGGTGCACCATGACATTCCCTTCCCTCAGCAGAGCACCAGCAGAATCCCAAGCAGGGAAATGAAAACACTGCAGCCAAGCTGCTCCAGCAGGAAGGGTGAGCTGAACTCACTGCACCCCCTGTCCTTACAGCAATGTGGAAATGAGCAGTCATGTAACAAAAAGCATGCTGTTCTCCTGAGCTACTCATCTTACAATCTCTGCAGCTCCCATGACATAAACAATGGTTTTTGGTTTATTATTAATAATTTTTCACTGTAGCTGTAGCCACAGGAACAAGAAGAGTTTCCAGTGATTGCAGATTTAGTGCTTTGAGTCAAGTTTGTTGTGCTGAGTGTATGAAGCTCCAGAACTGTGCCACAAACAGGTGACTCTCCCAAATCCCAGCACAAATCAGTACCAGGGAGAACAAAGAAACAGTGATTCACTCCTAAATGAATCAACAGGAAATTGCTGGGATGGAAAGGGAATAACAGAAAAATAGAACAATTTCTGTCTGAAGCAGAACCATCAGGCATAACTGGGGAAAAGAAAGAGATAAACCACCTATTTACTTACTTTTCTGCTTCTTTTTCTGTGTAATAAGAGTTGGTCTCATGAGAATTTCTACTAAAAGCTGTAAAAATAAGACAAAGAATTAAGGGAATGATCACTGAGATACAAATAACCAATTAATTTGCCAATGTCAAACCCAAACTTGTTTCTGCTGAAGTCACAGAGATGAATAATGAAAGCTCTACAATCAAACCCCAACTGGTGTCAAAATCATATTGACAAATTATAGTTGCATTTACCCTGAAGAAACAGTAAGAGCTGTACAAAATAATCTCCCACTGGCAAGTTTTAAAGAATTTGAGCTTGCAAGGAATGCCTCCAGATAACATCAAGGATGGTGATCACACATCTCTTAAAATAAGGAATCTTTAGCAATAATCTGCAAAGAGATGCAAATTTTGCAAAGTCACTAAATCTTGCTGGGCTTCAAAAACATTTCAGGTCCAGACAGAATTTAGCAGCTCCAGATTTTATCTCAGCACCAAAAAGCCACTGCTTGTGTACAGGATCCTGGATGTATATTTACATTTATATTTCCATTTAAGGAATATTATCAGCTTAGCAAAACCAGGACTGTGGTTCTGACTGATGTAGAACTGATCTTTAGTTGCTCTAGTCTAGTTTGGCTTTAAATATTTGAAAAAACAGCACTTTATTTAAAAATGAAAGTTGGCAAACAGAAGGAACTGATGACTTCTGCAAGAACTACTGCAAATGCTGTTGGTTTTAAAATTCAGCTTAAAATTGTTGACAGCAATGCAGGTATCACTCAGTAATAAATATCAGTGCCAACTCACAAGATATTTGAGAGTTTACAACATCTATTTGTCCCATCTTCTTTTAATGAACTATCGATCCATACAGAGGAAACCACCTTGACATCACTGGAGGCTACATTAAAAGCACCAACAAATAAATAAATTGGCAGCTTTTAAGAGGAATATCCATTTTTAGCAATATTTGTAGTAGTAGCTGTAGCATTAATAGGGTAGAGAAAAACGACTGCAGTAATACAGATCTCATATTAATTGTTTGTGTTTTAGGAGGAGAATGCACCTCTCAAAGTTTGGGGTTTATGCTTTAATTCTTGGGGTTTCTGCCTCTCCCCAAAGGCAGAAGGAGCAGAAAGGGAATTATGAGATCCTGTTTCTTGGGATGGGGTTACATTCAGGTATAAAATCCATGAGGTTTGTGTATTTCCACTCTCAGGTGTTTATTTTACATGGATCCATACAAAGGGAGGAACCACCAAGCTGGTTTTGTTCTTCCTCAATGTAAAGACTGTCAGAATCCAAAAATATTTTAACTCTCACACATTCTAGCCTAGAAAGTACACAGCAAACTGAGTGCCCTTCAAAGTTACTCATGTTCCACAGCTCAAAATATTGCAACATAAATCAGCACATGGCACACACAGCACCAGCAGATCAAACTTCTTCCCTTTCAGATCCTAGGGCAGGATTTTTGAAAACACACAGCACTGGCTTCCATCACTGCCTTTAATCACATTAAACCCACCTCAATCCAAATCTCTGACCATACCACCAGGTATGGTAGATTTGATATTTACCATCTCCAGCCCAAGGGAGATGCCAACCAAGTCCCAACCAACCAAACCAAAAACTTGTCCCCAAAACACACAGATTCTGTGCACTATGTTAAAATCATTTATACAAAATTACCACTATTTCCCTTTAAAAACAAGGGAAATTTAAAGTATTTTCATAGTGTTCTCATTTGCTTGGGTAGCTGAAGGCTTTTGCCCTCAACTGACAGCAGCAACTAAACCAGGGCTCATTTCAAAACATCAACAGCAGCTTTAAGTAAAAGCAAGCTTTTACTTGTGTAAAAAAATAAAATAACAAAAATGTTATTTCTGTTACAAAGACAAAATAACAAAAAATAAATGTGACAAAAAATAAATAGCAAAATCTGTTTAGTTAAACTAAAGAGAGTGCTAATTAGTTCACTGGAAAATACAAATAATACATTTCTAATGAAAGTAAAGTCAGAGTTGGGCACCATAAAACTGAGCAAATGGGTATTTGTGCAATGTAGAATTAAAGCAAATAAACAAAATGATAAATTGCCAGAATGTCCACAGAAACCTTCCAGTTCTGCTTGAAAACTTTGCCAGAGATGAAGCAATAAACATAAACAACCTGGTTAAAACAGAGCCCTGGTGTGCTTAAACAGCCACAGATCCCCCAGTGTTAAGTGAAATTCTCACTGCTCCAATGCCAATTGGGTTATTTTATCTCACAACCAGGAATGATTTGAAACTGTCTTCATTCAGAACTAAAGGTCTAATCTTTTTTAAGGTAAAAAAAGACTGACTAAAGAAACAGCCAAGTATTCTGTATCATATAAGAACAAAACACCTCACTTTGCATGTAGTACCTTGAAAGATACACCCTTTTCCAATTTTGATTAACAGAAAGTGGCACAATTCTAATGCTTTACATTAAATTGCTAAAGTCATTCTGCAGCTTGCATTTAGAAGCTTCAAAGACCTCACTGAAGAGATTATTCAGTGGGATGATTATCATGCAGATCTTTAGATACTGAAAAAACACACTCACATCGACTCCTCCAAACAAATCAAACGTGTATGTGTTGGGGAAACTGGACTCTTGAGCAGCTTTTCTGTCTTCTGTGACATAAACCATGGCTTCCATCGAGAGAAGTGGAGAAATTTCCTGCAGGTAGGAGAAAAATAAAGAGATGGTTCAAAAAGAAAACTGTTCATCACTGTAAACACAATTATCTTCCACTATCTGTGTGACTAATCATCACCTGCACCCCCAGCTCTTACCAACCAGCCAATTTCTGACAGATATCATCATGCAGACAGCTAAAAAAATTCATACAGTATGAGCACAGTAGACTTTAAAGAAAACCACAACAAAATCATCTGAAGCTTTAGGAAGAAGGGTGCAGGCAGTACCTTTAGGATGCTTTGGCACTGGGAGAAGTCACTGTTTGGGTGGCTGTGCTCATACAGCTTCTGCAACAGCAAGGGGATCCCATTCCATTTTGCCTGTTTATCTCTCTCCTTCAACAAGGCCTCTGTGATCTGCAAAGAAGGAAGAATGTGAGTCATGTGTCCAGAGCTTCAAAACCAGGAAAACAATCTTATCACCTTCCTGGAAAAAGAGCTCACAACATCCAGTGTCACCCTGATTTTTTAAGATTTTCTAAGCCTTCTGATATTTACATTCTTGTAGCAAACTTTCTCACACACTTTCTGTAAATAACTTATTGTTTTGCATTCTATGGAGGAGGAGAAATTTGATGGACTGTTGGTTTGTCCACTGTCATTGGAGAGGTGGCACTGTCACCCTCCAATCCACTGTCACTGTTGGAAAACTATAAAGGTAGGAGTCAGAAATAAATAAAATAAATTTCCTTTTTTCTACCTTGAGAGCAGTGGTTTGTGTCGTGTTGTTTTGTGTCCTACAGTGACAATCCAGCACCTCTTTCCTCCATGCAGCAATTTATCCAGCACAGGCAGCTGCAGAATTTTACAGATGTAAAGTATCTTAAGCAGCACAGAGCTTAAAGCAGATGTCATTTAGAGTACACAATCTCATTCTGTATTTTTATATTGATTGTGTATTTTAAAATGGCAGCACATTAGTCTCTAAACAATTCCATTAGCAGAGCTGCAGCTGACAGGTCAGTGAAGGAGGAAATGGGTGCCCTGAGACCATCTCAAATTACACTGCTCTGAGGTGGAGAGTGCTGAGGAGGGGAAGGCTTCATTACTTGATGCATTCAGCTAGAAAGGAGAATTTCCTCAGCCAAATTCCTGCAGTCATTGGTCACAGCAATGACCCAAACCACAAAGGTTTACAAGCAGGAACATATCAAAGAGAGAAAATTCCCTCTGTAGTCTTGGGCTGGTTGTAAAAGGAGATCACCAACTAAATCAGCAGAACAACAATGCTGGCATTATCCTGAAAAAAGGCTGCAACCACAGAAAAGAACACTTGGCATTTACTACTACAGCTGTCCAAACTTTCTTCAATGTTTCCCCTTCTTCCCTAAAGTAAAAAAAAAAAAAAAATCTTAATATTCATCACTGTGTTTAACACCTAAAAAAAAAGTAGCAGCACAAGACTAAAATATTCTGCTTAAAATCCACAAAAGATGCTTTGAAGTCTGAATACTTCCAGGTTAATGCCAGATCTGTCAAGGAGGAGCTGAGGGCATTCAATTAAAATCCACCATGCAGTCAATGCTGATCAAACTTTAACTCCTTTCCTCTGTGGTACTTCAGAGGTGCCTACACCAATCCCAATACAGGGACTTATACAGGGAGAAGGTAGAGCAGAAAACAATTCCAGCAGGATTTTTGCTTGGATTTACTAATGATTTATGTGCTCTCCAAATAAAAACAACTAAATAAAGAAAACTCCAATCCTCTGGTCAGCACCTCAAGGCAAACCTTGGAAAACAGAATGTCCTGAGCTGGGAGGGACCCCCAGGATCAGCCAGGGCAGCCCCAGCCCTGCACAGACACCCCAACAGCCCCACCCTGGGCACCCCTGGCAGCTCCTGGAGCTCTGGCAGCCTCGGGGCCGTGCCCGTTCCCTGGGCAGCCTGGGCAGTGCCAGCAACCTCTGGGGAAGAGCCTTTCCCTGGTATCCAGCCTGACCCTCCCTGGCACATTTGTGGGCTGGCCCTCACTGCCAGGCTGAAGCCCTGAGCCGCTCTGCTCTGCACCTTCCTGGGGTTCAGTGACATTTCCCTCCCAGCTACTTAAATCTCACTTATTCTTTCAGCCAAGACATGGTTCTCAGACACAGCTCAGTGCACAATTCCAAAGGGCCATTCAATTCCTGATTAGGCAATTATATGCAAATATACTCCAACTCCTGGCAGAATTTAACCCTTTTCTCCCTGGATTTACAGGAAGATCAGAGAACTGATTCAAGCTGAGAACTCAGCCTGGCAATGAGGCTGATGTGGGTCCTCAACCCTCTTTGTAAGATTCCCAAGTATTCAGGATTCTTTTCCTGATGAAATGCCTCAATTTTTAGGTAAATAAGAATTTCAAATAAATAAGAACTCCAAGGGTCTTGAAGTACCAGGTTTTCTTGCTACAAGGAGTGATTGAAGCACCATGAGCACACTTGGGACATAAAATTCTCTCCAGTTTTTAACTTTTCCCTGCTTTCTGAATCAAAGCAATCAACCAGCACTGCTGGAGAATGACACAGTTTCCTTCTGAGCAGGAGAAAGAGCAGAGGATCAAACCAGAAAGCCAAAATCACTTCTCATCCTCTGGGTCAGCTCCTTGGAAGTCACAGATTCCATTTCCCCTTGAGAAACCAAGCACAGAGTGAGCCAAAGGAGCTCTGCCACTGCCCCATCCCAGGTGTGGGAGGAGGACAAACCCACAGGCAGTGGGAGGAATGGGATTAATTGCTGGGCAGAGTGCACAGAACACACAGAAAATGCCAGGGAAATAGTCCAACTCTGCAGCTCCAGCTGATGTGGAAGATACCAGAGGCAGGGATGACGTGCACAGGCTGCCAGCACAGGTTCCAGCAGCACAGAGAAGAATTCAGCACTTAAATGCTCTCAGGGAAGGCCAAAAGCCTTTAATTAACATTAAAACCTTGTGCTGGGTTTAACACCACACTGTTAATCACATGTGTGCTTCTTGGTTTGGGGCAGGATCCATCTGAGCCATCTCCACTCCCATTTCTGTACTAGCAGGGCTTCCTCTCCCTGCCCCAGGCTCTGAGAGGCAGCCACAGGAAACTTTCAGAACTGAAATTCTCAAAGAGTGAAGCAAATGTTTCCTTGCTCTCATCATCTTTTATCTGCTTTCAAAAGAAAAAAAAATTAAAAAAAGGTTTTCTTGCTCTTGATTTAACACATCTTTGGTTTCACTGCAAGCTCTGCTCTGTATTTGAGGCTACCCTGGCTCTGGATATTTCCATTGTGGCTGGGTGGTATTTGCCAATGCAAAGAATTCTGGATTCTGGGAAGGGATTAAAATTCAATCAGACTTTGTGGAGCTGTCTTTCTTCACAGCCATTTTGGTCAAAAACTGCATCTCCTGTTTTCCATAACAGCAGCTAGTCAATGCTTTTCATTTATAAACAAAAATGGTTTTCTTTTTGGGGATATTTTACTGAATAGTCATCAAAATCAGCACTGGGTCTTTTGGGGCTCCTCTCCTCTGTGGAATTTTTTTTCATTTATAAGCAAAAATGGTTTTCTTCTTGAGGATATTTTACTGAATAGTCATCAAAATCAGCACTGGGTCTTTTAGGGCTCCTTTCCTCTGTGGAATTTTCTGGTCTCATTCAAGCACAAAAAGTGCAATCCAACACTGATTTTCTTCATTCACTGAAAAGCTCTGGATAAAATAGCTGAAATCTTGCAACAAAATGTGAGAAGTTAGGTAAAATCTAGCAAGAAGTAGAGGCTGCAGCAGCCCAGCTGGAAGAGGAATCCATGAAAAGCCAGAATCTCCCCAAGTGCTGGCAGCTGGGTTTGGAATTGTCATGCATTACATTATGTTAGGGAATAAGGATCCCTTCTGGGAAAACAGAGCAGCAGCACAAACCTCTGTAAGAGCCAGGCACAGCAAACCAAACTGGTACAAACACCAGGGCTGCAGAGATCACTGCCCACATTGCTGCAACACATCCCAGCTCTGGCTCACAGAGAAACCTGAGGAGAGCACACTGGGGCTCTGCAGAGTGGTTCTGTTCTGATCCCTGAGCACACAGCAGCTCACCCAGAGCTCCCAAGCTGTGTCCCAGTCCAAAGGTGTCTGTACAATCCTGCTTTTACACCTGTGCTGTCCTGAATGCTGCTCCCCAGGCAGGTGATCCCCACCTCACCAGGACCTCCATGTCCCCCTGCTCCAGCCACGCCACAAAGCCATTTGCTGGAAGGGCAATCACAGACCTTGGACAGGATTTAAATTCAGAAATAAAAAATGTGTCACCAGCCCAGCCATGCCTGCAAGGTAGAACAGACTGAGTGGTTTTCTCTTTAAACACTCCTAAGGAACTGCAGCTCAGGATTTCCCAGGAGATTACTCCAAAGACTGATAACTACCATGGGAACACTTTCCAACCACACAGTTTAAGTAACTTCTGTGCATAATTTTCCTTGACAGTATACAAAGGGCTGAAAAAAGACACTGCACACACCTCTCAGTATTTAGTTTAAATTTCTTTCTAATCCTACTGTCTTTTAAATCTTTTAAAAAATTATAAGAAGCACAGAATGTCCCATCTTGGAAGGGACACAACAAGGACTGTCAAGCCCAGATTCTCACCCTGCACAGACACCCCAACAGCCCCACCCTGGGCATCCCTGGCAGTGATGTCCAAATACTCCTGCAGCTCTGGCAGCCTTGAGGCTGTGCCCATTCCCTGGGGAGCCTGGGCACACTCTGGGGGAAAAACCTTTTCCTAATATCCAGCCTAAACCTCCCCTGATGGCATAAAAAATATCATGAATAATACCTGCATCTTCATGAAATTATAAATTAATATTTGCCTAAATCCACCCCTTGATCAGTCTGTCTCCTTTTTACTTGTCCCCTGCACTTTGCCCATCCTCCAGGCACAGGAACAGCTCTTCCCCCCTGCTCTGTGTCCATGCCCTGGCAAGAGCTCAGCATTGCCAAAACATTTCTTACTGCCCTGAGATCTCCTGGAGATAAAGTTGCTCCCAAATCCTTCTGTTCCCACACTGTGACAATTCTCCTTGCCCTACAAAGCAAACCTCTGATTTTCCTAAGCTGAGCTGTGCTCAGTGACACCTCTCAGTGTCTTCCCCAAACTGCTGACCACCAGCAGTGGTGAGAGCAGCAGAAATCCCAGGAGCTAATCCTCCCTTTGCTCTCCAGGGCAGGGCAAACAGTCTCCTGATAAAATTGTGTCTCTATTTTACATTTTACCCTTCAAACATTCCACTGTCTTGCTGAGTGTTTGCTGTCATCTTTCAGAAAGCAAACCAGTGACTCAGGTGTCCAGGCATCCCTCACAGCACTGAAGGGATCCTGCTGTGACAGGATTCACAGCTATGACACATCACTTACAAGGTTTTTTAATTCCATTTCTCATTGCAACCACAAATTAACACTGGAAGTGCTTTTTAAAAAAGCAGAATTTCCATTCTCAGGATTTTCCATGATCACTTCTGAAGTATCTATTCAAATGTCTTGAAAGTTTAAAAGCAAACAGGCACAAGATTATGGATCTCAACAAAGAGATGCAAGCACATGGTCTCTCTGTATTCCCAATAAAATTGAAGCCTTTGCAAATCCTTTCCTTCAAGCCATTAAAGCTGTACCTTTAAAAAAACCAGGAAACTAAAATTTGTGCAATTAAATGTTTAATTTTCCTCTGAACAGTAATAACTTAGGAAGTAATCTCTGACAGTCTGCCAGGAGAATGACTATTCAGGATTTTGGGGAGTGCCTCACCATTCCAGCCCTGCACTCCATTTTCCTTTCCAGGTGCTAACACCCATCCATCAGCCTGGCTGAGCTGTCTCCTCCCTCACACAACTTTTCCCACAAAAGCCTGTAACCAAGACAAATGACCCTGCAAGTGTTGGTTTGAACACAGCAGCTCTGCAGGAACACAGCTGCTGGCCCATGGAGCAAGTCTGGAAAGTGTTCCAAGGGAGAAGCTGAGCCCTGTTGATTTCCATGTTTCTCTTTGCTGATTTATGGCCAGAGATAGCTCAGGGATGCCACTTGTCGGTTTCTCGGCTGTTTAGGTGGCCTGGAAAGGCTCGGGGTGGCCTTGGACAGTCCGGCGCTTCAAAGGACGAGGAGAGACTTCTGATCTTTTCTCGGTCTCGGTGTTTATTAATTGTTTATCTAAAAGATTTTCTCTGGGCCCGACAGAGGTCTGCACAGCAAGTCAGCCATGGGCACACTCCGCAGCCCCCGGGGCGGTCACTTATCTTTATACCCGAAGTTACGTGTACAATATTTATCAATTTTCCCCAATACCTTCTACCCTTATTAACCGGTGCACTTCTAGTAAAGACCAATCCCAAAGTGCCACCATCACCACAGAAGATGGAGGCCAAGAAGAAGAAGAAGAAGGACAGGACACGCCCCAATTCCTCCATCTTACTTCTCTAGACCCCCCTGTACAGAAATCCCAAACCCTGTGTTTCACACTCTAATTAACTTATCCCTTCACCATTCACCCAGTGAAATCCTCCCGTCCTCATACAGGTGTCATCTCCCGTGCAGGATCAAAGTCCAGCCACCAGACACTTCTGGCAACATTCCAGGACTCCTGAGCCCCCCAAGGGTGGTCTCGGTCTCTCTGCACCTCAGTCCTGAGGTGCTGAGATCCCACAGAGCCCTGCAGCTCCAGGGCAGAGCACACCGTGGTCACTCACAGCTCAGCTCTGATCAAACACAAACATTAATCCTGAAAGGAAACTCTGCTGGGAGAAGTCCATGTAACAGCACTTATGTCCAGCCTCTCTCCAGCTCCTTGATTTTACAAGTGCAGATCAGGATTCCCTCAGCTGGATTCCCTGTTTCTCCATCCTCCCCAGCCCTGCATGGGCCCCCATCCCTTCTCCTGCCAAGCCAAAAGCCAGGCATGAACCCAGGGACTCACTGTCCTGGGATAAACCATGCCAGAGCTTCCAGCCAGGCCTCACCATTGCCACAGCTCCCAGACCACAGCTCTGCTCACCAGAACTGGGAGAAGAGCTCATCTACCAAGAACTGGTCTCCTGAATCTCCAATTCCAACACAGACCTTTAATACCAGCAGCTCTCCAAACCCACTGCAGGATGTACCAGATCAGAACAGAGCTACCAATATTTGCTTTGCTGACCTTACTCTCAGAGAAAAATAAATCAATTAATATGCATAATTATACCAAAATTATATTAACTTCTTAGTTACTACTTTTCCTTAGAAAAACTTAGTCTTAATCTTTCCTTAGATTAACTTCTTAGTTACTACTTTTCCTTTTTCCTTAGAACTTTCTAAGTTTCTTCTTTATTTCATTTTGAAAGAAAACAAAATCTGTAGGGCTATCTAAGAAAAAGCATAGGGATAAAGAGTATCACATCTACATTTTTCTTCTCACTCATCTTCAGCCACACAAAAAAATCAGACACCAACACAGCTTAAATCCAACACAGGCACTTTTTGGAGCATTTCTAGTGCATGACAGAGCTCTGGTGTTGTTACATAACAAAAGCACGTCCAGGCTTTCCAACACTCCCTCACTGTCCTCCCCTGAAGAGCCTAAGCCTGCTAACACCCACACAATCAGAGCTCCTCAAGTGGATTATATTCATGTGAATGTTGTTTTGTTGGTGCTCTTGTAAGGAGGAGACAAAAAACTGACTCAAAACCAAAATCTTTTCTCAGGGTTAGGAAGCTACTCCTGCTGATAACCTGAAATCTGGATGTCTGAGGGAGAAAATGTTTTCCTTCCACAGAGCTTTTTTACAGTGGATAGGGACTATGCTGCTAAAGGAAGTGTCTGCTCCTAGGGATAGCAAAGCATGAAATACAGCTGGAAAAATGGATCCTTTTTTCCATTCTGGTTGTTTCAGCTAAGTCCTGGTAATCCTATGAGGGTGAGAGCAGTGCAGACCCCCAGCTCTTGGGACTGCAGCAGGAGCACATTGGTTTGCCAACAAATCCCTGGTCAGTCCATTATGACACTGCTCTGTCCACAGGGATTCCCAGAGCTGCACCCAAATACCCTCTGGTTTGATGCCACATCCATGCTGTTCACAGCTTGCAGCAGATGAAGTCTGCACCTTCTTGCTAAGCAGATTTGAACTGGATCAGCTGAGCCAGAGTGTTCTTGGCTTTCAAGGAACAGCAGCACAAATGTCCCAGAGCCTGTGGTCCATGGCACAGCTGTGCCCCAAGGAGGACAACACACCAGGCCCCTCACAACCAATATTCCTCCCCTTGTTAGATATGTGTCACTTCTGGAAAATTCTTCTGCCACTGGTTGCCAGCACCTGCAAAGCCCTTGCACTGTGCTCAGGGCAGGGCACATCCTGATCCAAGGTTATGCAATGTGATACCAACACTGAGGCTTGTGTGCAGGGCAGCAGCTGATGCCAGCAATATGGATAAAATGGATACAGAACAAATAATGGCAGTACCTGCTGAAATCTGCCTTAGCTAATCAACTTCTTATCACAGAATCATTTAGATTGGAAAAGACCTCCAGGACCAAGAGTCCAACCTGTGATTTATCCCCACCCTATCATCCAGCCCCACTGTTCCTTGGGATCTCCAGGGATGGGGATTCCACCATCTCCCTGGCAGCCCCTGACAATGCCTGCTCCATCCTTTCCATGGGGAAACTCCCCCTGCTGTCCAACCTGCCTGATCCACCCTTTCCATAACTCCTCCTGCTGTCCAACCTGCCTGATCCATCCTTTCTGTAACTCCTCCTGCTGTCCAACCTGCCTGATCCATCCTTTCCATGGGGAAACTCCTCCTGCTGTCCAACCTGCCTGATCCACCCTTTCCATAACTCCTCCTGCTGTCCAACCTGCCTGATCCATCCTTTCCATGGGGAAACTTCTCCTGCTGTCCAACCTGCCTGATCCATCCTTTCCATAACTCCTCCTGCTGTCCAACCTGCCTGATCCATCCTTTCCATGGGGAAACTTCTCCTGCTGTCCAACCTGCCTGATCCATCCTTTCCATGGGGAAACTCCTCCTGCTGTCCAACCTGCCTGATCCATCCTTTCCATGGGGAAACTCCTCCTGCTGTCCAACCTGCCTGATCCATCCTTTCCATGGGGAAACTTCTCCTGCTGTCCAACCTGCCTGACCCATCCTTTCCATAACTCCTCCTGCTGTCCAACCTGCCTGGTCCATCTTTCCATAACTCCTCCTGCTGTCCAACCTGCCTGATCCATCCTTTCCATAACTCCTGCTGTCCAACCTGCCTGATCCATCCTTTCCATGGGGAAACTCCTCCTGCTGTCCAACCTGCCTGATCCATCCTTTCCATGGGGAAACTTCTGCTGTCCAACCTGCCTGATCCATCCTTCCATGGGGAAACTCCTCCTGCTGTCCAACCTGCCTGATCCATCCTTTCCATTAAGAAATTCCTCCTTTTGTCCAAGCTGAACCTCCCCTGGCCCAGCCTGAGGCCATTCCCTCTCCTCCTGTCTCTGTCCCCAAGCCTCACCTGGCTGTCCCCTCCTGCCAGGAGTTGTGCAGAGCCAGAATTTCCCTCTGAGACTCCTCTCCTCCAGGCTGAGCTCCTTTCCCAGCTCCCTCAGTCACTCCTCATATGACTCCCCAGCTCTGCTGCCCTTCTCTGAATAATTTCTTATTAATAATAAAGCAAGACACCAACTGGCAAGGAAGCCAAGGGTTCTGGGTGGGTGAGCACAGCAGGAACACTCAGGGATCCAGATTTCAGAGCCTCAGCTGACCTCAAAACTGCCAGATATTCAGGGGGCTGCTGCTGTCAAAAATGCTTTTATGTCCCTGTAAGATCAGAGTGTGAACTTTTAGATGCAGTGATTCTTCCCAGCTCACAGCTAAGCCCCTGCTTTCCCCATACAAAAATGGATCTTGAGATCACCTAAGAATAGCACACAAAGCTTTGTTCAGGGCTAAATGCCACTGCTGCCCATGGCAGGCACCCCAGCACAGAATTGTGCTCAAAATCTCCCTGAATTCACATCTTGACAGGGGTTTCCCCTCCCTACAGGACACCAGCAGTGCAGTGCAGGCAGCACATGACACAAAACTTCCTTCCAAAACACAGCTAGGAAGTGCTTCAAGGACACTCATGACTTGCTCTACACCCCAGCACAGCAACCTGACCTGCTCTGAGGCTCTGCAGGAATAAATCAGCTCAGAAATGTAAGCAAGGGCTCCCACGCTGCACTGAGGAGTCAACTGCAGGAAAACTGGGAATGCTGTGATAAAAAATAGAACTTAAAAAAAAGGAAAGCAGCCAAAACTGCTTCTCTAAAAGTTACATCAAAGTGTTTTATATTTAGATTGTCTACAAACAAAAAACTGATTTGAGGTAAAAGTAAAGAGACACAGAATTCATAAAGTTCAAAATCATTCAGGGACTTATTCCCCCTGCTTGAGTTTAAGTGAATCACAGAATGGTTTGGATTGGGAAGGACCTTAAAGCTCACCCAGTGCCACCCCTGCCATGGCAGGGACACCTCCCACTGTCCCAGGTGCTCCCAGCCCTGTCCAGCCTGGCCTTGGGCACTGCCAGGGATCCAGGGGCAGCCACAGCTGCTCTGGGCACCCTGTGCCAGGGCCTGCCCACCCTCACAAGGCAGAATTTCTTCCCAATTTGCCATCCAACCCTGCCCTCTGTCAATTTGAAACCATTCCCCCTTGTCCTGTCACTCCATGCTCTGACACAAAATGATTTAAAATACCCTCCTATGGCATTTATGGAGTTGTGGGAGGTCTGTGTGTCCAAGGTTTAACTCTCTGGGCAGCACAAGGATGCCAAAATTTTTCAAGCAAAATCAAACCAAACCCCAGGAACAAAAACCCACGTAAATTTTGGGCATTATAAGGAGGATGAAACCAGGAGAGATTTCCTTGATTGTTATAAAAGCTTAAAAGCCTAAAATGAAAAGAGTATCACTGCATTTTTCAAGCAAACCAAAGCCCAGAGGTGGAAGCACCATCCTACAGACAACAGAGGTGCATAAGGTTGGTCCAGGTTTACCTGACTGAAAGTGCAGTGGCTGAGGAGGTGCATGAAAGAAAGAGTGCAGAGGTGGACAGGGAATGCAGTGAGACAAAGTTTGTCCAATCCTAAATCAATCCCAAGGAGAAGAGTCAATACAGGTTTGTACTGATGCAAATTAGTGGCTCTTCTTAAGGATTAACCAAACTAGTAGCTGAGGAAGCAGCAAAATAAGGACAAAATAGCTGTAAAAAATACCTGCTCTTTTACCTCTCTGCTAGAGAATGAGGCATGGACATTCATGATGAATATGGTGCCTTTAAGATTTGAGCTTTTCTATTTTCCATGTATTTGTAACCCTGCAGTTCTTTAGTGTAGAACTCCAAACCCCACACTCAGTGGGAGCTGCTGCTTTCCCAGCTTGGGCAGACACAACAATTCCTCTCCAGGCCTGGCAATCAAGGACACCTCACTGCCTCAGGGCCCAGAGAGGGAAACAAAAGTGAGTTGGGGGAGCAAACCTGGGGTAAATGACTTCATTACCTAGAGCTGGAATTGGAAGATTAACCCCCAATATGCACATGGACCAAACTTATAAAAGTGTTAAACCCATGACCTGTGGTCCATTTTTGGGTGGATCTGGGGGGCTTTGTCTGCCCTGTATGTACCTGAAGGCCCTTCAATAAATATAACTGCTTTTTATTTCCTAATTTTGTCTGGCCTCTGTTTTTAGGTAGTCCTGAAAAGGCGTAAAAACATCTTCTCTTAATAATTGCTCAGAATCCTTGTTTATCAAGAAAAATGCTGTTGTCTGCACTAGTAAATTAAAGAAATGCCATTTTTTATTCCATCTGACCTCTCTTAAGATACTTCAGCTAAATAAATCAGAACCTGAACGCAAGTTCTGTACCTCACGCTTCATTTTCCAAGTCTTTGCACCATTTTGCATTTAACGTGCAAGAAAAATGCCAATTATTCTCCATAAAAAGAAATTAATAGTCCACTATCCTTGAGCAGTTTTTCCTAAAAAAGTATCAGCACACGACAGGCACAGGCCCGGGGTAAGGAACTGATTTCACTCCTTGGTATTTCCCAGCATCATCAACTGGGAAAGATGACAAATAAGAAACAGACTTCAAGCAGTTTCTCATAAAACCACCTGCGTTAGAGAGCTAAAATGTCTCCTAAGCCCTAAAACCACGAGGCTGCCTTTGTGCAGGAAATACGTTTAAATTTCGATGCTGCATTGTTCCAGTCCCAGGCACAGTTTCCTTTCTTTGCAGGGAAGGCCGCAGCGAGCGAAGCGGCGGAGAACGGCCGGGCACAATCCTGCGCTGCTCCTCGGGGCTGCCCGAGCTGGCTGAGCCCGGTGAGGCGGCGCTCGGAGCCCGAAGGCACCGGGGCTAAACCCGGGCAGCTCCGCAGCGCCAAGCCCGGCCTGGAAGCGGCCGTTTTACCCGAGCAGGCCCCGCCGGGCGAGCCGGGCTCTCCCCGGCCGTGCAGGAGGCGCTGAACCCCGGCCCCAAACCCCACGGCCCCCGCAGGCCCCGCGGCCTCCCCGCTCCGCCCGGCCGGCCCAGCTCCCACGTTACCTGCGCCCCGCGGGTCAGCCCGCGGCCGCTCAGCTGCCCGTGCCGCAGCTGCGCTAAGATGTTGGTGGTGGGGGCGCGGGTGCCGCCGGTGCCGGTACCGGAGCCGGGCCCCGTGGCGGCCCCCGCCACGGCCGCCATGGCCTCCGCGCTGGGGACACAAACAGCGAGCCCTCCTCTCGGGCCGCTCCGCCGAGCGCGCAGCCGCGGGACGCGCCAACATGGCGGCCGGAAGGGGAGCCCGCCGTGTGGGAGGGAGCGAGGGTAGCCGCGGCCTGGCCGCGCTGCTGCTCCCTCAGTGTTATGTGCGGTGTGAGATAATTCGTGCTTCTAGGAAATATATATGTGAAGTAAAGTTGTTAATAAAATTGTATGTGTAACAAAAATCGAAAACACTGACACTCAGCAGGTTGCCACGTCGAAATTGTGAAATTGCAGATGGCAGCAAGGAAATAAAGGCTCATTGGCAAGCGAAAGGAGGTGGCCGGTGCGGAGATGGGCCTTTCCCGGGGCTACCCAACAGCGGTGAACACCTGACAAGTGTGAAAAATGCGTATTTTACCCAACACAGACCCCCAGAATACCCCACCTCACCTCGAATGTTTGTTTCAAAGACAGATGCGTTGACATCGATATCGAAGTCCACCCCCTCCTGCAGCACGTTGACAACTCGCTGGAACTCTGAAACATTTCCCAAGATCTGCAGGGAAACAGAATCAGGCTTAGAGTTCATGGAAAAACAAAGAGCAGCCCAATATTTGGGGCTGATTTTAGTTGGTTTTACTATTTGGTGACATCATTAACTACAGATATTACTGTGAAAAATGCCTATTTTATGATTGGCTTTTTGCAAATATTAAAATGAATATTATATGTGTTGTGTTAGAAAGTAATGCTGTATTAATTCTCTTAAGTAGCGTGTTAAATATAGTTTTGGATCATAAAAAAATGTTAAAATAGAAACTATGCTATGTAGGATACTGTTTTTATAGAAAGGACGTGCAGCGAGATCGCAGCCACAGGACACCTGAATCTTTCACAGAAAAAGAATTTATCGCCCTCTTATCAGAAGAAATGAACTTCTCCCTGCCTCATAGGCGCTGTCAGGATTCAGAGGAAGAAGCTGACACTGCCCAGACAGAATCCTGCGTTTGAATGAAATTTATGCAACATGTATGAGGTGTATGAATATGCAACAGGCTGTTGTTTTTAAGGGTTAATCCTCTGTTAACGGGGGTCCTTTTTCGTGCTCGTGCTGCCCAGAAAAAGGCACCAGGACGTCCTTAACTCTTTGTCTCTATTGTCTCAAATTGTCCTAAATCAAAGTCTCCATATTATTATTACTCTAACTGTATTACTATTTTTATAAGCATTTTATTACTATTGAACTGTTAAAATTTTAAAAACAAGTGATTGGTGTTTTTCACAATAAGTATCTTCGATCAAGATAACCAGATTCATCAGGAACACACATCTGAATACCGGATTCCCCTAACCCGACATCAACACTCCCAGAAACAGCATTGTCCAGCCCTGCACAGAGAAAAGAGACTTCATGCATATGCAGAGTGAGAAAAGAATAGGGGCACCTCTGCCTCAGGCAGAAAAATCTGTGTAAAATAGCCCTGGAGATGGCATTTGTGAACAGAGGGAGGTCCGAGGTTCACCCAAGCTTGATGCTGTCTCTGACTGTGGCTATTGAGGATCATATTTTCGATCACAAAATAAAATATAATTTTTATTAATTTTTACAATAATTTTTTATTATTTTTATACATTATTAAATTGGCTTTATCGATTTTTACCTCTGGCACCCCCAGCTCTGCCTCCCACCCCATTTCCATCCCAATGCCTGTATTTCCCTCAGTGAGGCCCAGCCACTCTCTTTTCTGTTTGAGGAAAAGATCACCAAGGACTCTGATCACAGTTGGTTTTTGTTGAAATAAAGTTGGTTTTTGTTGAAAAACCTTTGTGAGATGGAACAACGCTGGAACAAGGAACAGGTGAGGCTGTTCTGTGTTGTTCTGAGTCACCCAGGCCACAGCACTAATCTGAGATTAGCTCAGTTGGTCATAATACCAAAGTTTCAGTTCCTGTCCGGGCCATTGACTTGGAGTTGCACTCCATCATCTGTCTGGGTGCCTTCCTACTCAGACAATCTGGGAATCTAATCAAGATCCACCTAATTACCCACAGTAGCTATGCACAGATGAGTTGTCCCAGCTCCAACCATGCTGAGGAACAACCTCATATCCCAGCCTACAGCTCTTTGGTTCTGCTGCTGGAAGTTCCTGCATGAGGGTACCAAAATGCCCTGGTCAGGAGGGATCTAATGAGTTGGAAATCTACCCCCTGTCCCATTATTTTCCTCTACCTCACAGCCAGGACAATGCTGGGTTTCAGGACCTGACCCAGCACTGAGAAAAGCTGTGGGAGAAGGCCTGGGGTTTGTTTTCTGCAGATTAAACAATGAAGAGCATTTGAGATGTGAACAGCTGGAAAATGAAAAGATAACCTATGGTGACAACAAGCAGCCACAACAAGAGCTTCATCATTGTCTAACAATGCCTGGTTTTGGGTGCTCCTGTCTCAGAAGGGCTGCAAGGGCTGTGTCAATGCAGAATTCGTGCACTGTCCCAGCAGCCATGAGAAAGAAGGACACAACCAAAAGCTCTGTAGCTTACCAGTCCTTTCAATATACCTGTCCAGCACTGCAAGTGTCTCTTACCATAGCTCAATCACAACTGCAACAGGATTTCTACCCCAAAGGGTAAAATGCAAATTTTATTTAACTTTACAGCATTAGTATGGGTCAAAACAACAACAAAAAAATTACTTTCTCAAGGCAACCACACAGCAGCACAGAGTGGGCACTGGTCCAGCTGTATTTAAGTATTTTCCTGCTCACAGGG
This sequence comes from Melospiza melodia melodia, assembly GCF_035770615.1. Classification (NCBI taxonomy): domain Eukaryota; kingdom Metazoa; phylum Chordata; class Aves; order Passeriformes; family Passerellidae; genus Melospiza; species Melospiza melodia. The sequence continues at coordinate 3,923,585 of NC_086212.1, read as the reverse complement.
ATTTACTTCTCCTGTACCTCTAGCCCACTCAAATAATTGTAGCTTGCTCCAGCCTCCTCACTTTGCAGCAGGGTTGAAGAAACTCCAACGCTTTTTTGCCCTGCTTTTGGTTGTTCCTTGGCCACACTAATTCCTCCTTTCCTGGTCACTGCACACAGCTGTTGCAAAGACACCAATAATGTATTTAAAGGTTTGGATGTGTGAATCAGCTGAACCCTGAGAGGTTCATGAACATCTGCTCAGCTGCCTGCAGCACCAAAGCACAGCTGCAATTTCAGCCTGGGCTCAGCTCCCTTGCACCCAAGCCTTGTGCATGGCTCGTGTTCAGCTCAGCTGGGGCAACCCTGGGTGGCTGCACTGAGGTACAGTGAAATACCAAAGGGGGGGGACCAAAGGGAAGTTAGAAAGAGGAAGGAAATGGGGAAATAAGAGATAAGCTAGCTACACTGTGGAACCAACCAAACATTTCCTAGTCCACCCTCCAGCTCAGTTTTTTGTCCAGACATTACCTGGACATTCACTAAAGTGGTTTTCAGGCAGGAGGTGCTGACCCACACTGATCTGAAACAGAGGGACTGAGCACTTTCCCATGTTCCAAGTGCTCCTCTCCCCCCACACCATCCTTAATGCCCAACAAAACTGAGCCTTCAACTCTAAATAAATAGTTTTTCTCCACTGGGCAGCAATTTTTCAACATGAACTACGTGTTTATAAAGTGGCCAGAAATAAAAGATGGAGCACACAGAGAATTGTGGTGAAGCTACAGCAATTCTTCCTCTTCCCCTTATGACAAGAAACTCAGGCTCATTTTTATAGAACAAAATAAGCTACTATCTTTCTGTAAGCCTCTAAAACTCACAAAATGCAAGAAAACAGGTACATTTAACATGGAGACCTTTCTTTTCCTGGACACCTGTTTGATATTCAGGCAACCAACTGCTTTGAGATCAGCAGCTCAACAGCATTAACAGCTGGTATCTGAGTCATGGCTTAGAAAGGAGCAGTAGCAGAATTTAAAGGGAAGTTGTTTCACTTCATAATAGAATTCACATTGTGAGGTACCACACTTTCCATTATGAAACTATAAAAATATATTCCCAGAATCTGAAACGAGTTCAATAATTTAAACTGGTGATGCAAAGAGGATCAGGTGTTATCTAGGAAGACCTGTCCCAGTACTGCAAGCTTGGAGTTAAAGGATTGACTGGGGCAGCTCAGGAGGGAGTATGAGCTTTTCTTAGAGTTTCTCTTCTCTCCAGCTTTCTCTGAAGAGGCATCTTGGGAGTCTTTAGCATTTTCCCCTTCACCATGGTCGGGAGCTCTTTTTAAAGTGAATTTCTTGGTTTTCTTCCGTGAGTAGAATTCCCTCATCAAGTCCTCCACCTCCCACTGCTCCTCTCTGCGCTTCCTGCAGCAGTGCAGCGCAGCAGGGTCGATGGGATGAGCCTCAGTGTTGAAGATGTACCCTCCAGCATTCAGGACACACTCCCCATAGGGTGTGACCACCACATCAAAGTCTGAGCCATCATTGTGGATGAAGTTGTCAGGGTCAAAGAGCAGGTACAGGTATTTGATTGTTTCAGCCAAGAAGAAGGATTCCATGCGGTTATCCAGCCTGTGGTCCCTCAAGTCTTTGATCTACAAGAGAACAGAGTGGGTTACAGTTACATTGAATTCAGAAAGTTATGAATTTAGGGAGAAAAATAAAACCAACTTGGAATTCATTTCAGTTAAACAGCACAGTATGACACCAACTCACCCTGTATCTTATTATAGAATGGGTTAGGTTGGAAGAGACCTTAAAAATCATCTCATTCCATCCCCTGCCATGGCAGGGACACCTTCCACTATCCCAGGCTGCTCCAAGCCCCATCCAACCTGGCCTTGGACACTTCCAGGGATCCAGGGGCAGCTCCAGCTGCTTTGGGCGACTGGTGCCAGGGCCTAAGCACCCCTAGAGTGAAGAATCTCTTCCTAACATTTAAACTCATCCTCAGTTCAGTCTGGGCAAGGAGAAGAGATTCCCATCATTTCCCCACTAAAGAAAAAATCCTAAGGCTTTTACCTACTTACTCCCAATATTTTTAAGCAATTTTTTGTAAAATAGATCTTGATAGCATGTTTGAAATCCTCTATTAAATAACTTCATAAAAATCATTCACTGTACTTCTCATGTGTTTGACCAGATTTTCAGGCATAGTGGGAAAGCAGGGTCACACACCTGGCAGGAGGAGCCTGCACAAGAGTCCTCCTGCTCAGCTGCAACACCTGCTAGAAATGCAGGAGAAGCTTCTGGTGCTTTCCCACGTTTTGGGCTCTGGGACAACAGCCCATGATAGAATTTGGCCCCCTGTGAGGAAGCTACAACCAGAAACATGACCAGCAATTACCAGAGCAGCTTCAGAGAGAAATACAAGGGGCTTGTTGGAAAAGAGTCATGTTTTGCCCAAAACGATAGCTTCAATCCATGACAAAACATCACTTGTTGTGGTGTGCTGTAATGTCCCATTTTGGCCTTCCAGGTCATTCCCCCAGGTGTGCCTATGCCTCTCTCCCTTCCCCCTTGCCCCCATGCTGAGTGAGTCCTGTCAATCAGGCTGAACATTCCAGCAAGGCGTCGTGTGGTTGGTCAAGTTCAAAGGATGCCCCTATGCCCAGAGATCATTGGCCTGTCTGGGTGTCATCTTCCCCTGAGACCCTGCCCCTCTCACCTGGTTGGTGGCTCACCTGTACCTCCCCTCCCCCTGTCCCTGAGCTTAAAAAGGTGATCAGACCATGCGGCCGAGTTCTGTTGGAGCAGTTGCTCACGTTCAGACCTCTGTAACCATGGAATAAACCTCTGGATAAACCCTCCAGCAGAATCCTCTCCTTTTTCTCTTCACCACCGCCTGAAGCCATTCCTCCTGAGGTAAACGGGGTTCCTAACAAGCCTGGACTTGTTCAGTGCCCAGCTGCAATCTCCAGCAAGCCAAGGTATCTCTGGGGTGATACACCGCAGTTGCTGCCTTTGGCCCGGCAGCGAGGGTCAGACTGGCCCAGGCACAATCTAACTGGGAATATTGGGAGCCTTTTCCAATAATCACTCATGAGAACACCTTCTGAAAGCTGATTTTTAGCAGCCCTTCAGCTGCCATGGCAGATGATTTAGCACTCACAGTTGCAAAGCCACAGTCCACCTTGCTGATCTTCTCTATGGACTCCACAGCATCTCTCCCCAGCTCCAGCAGTGTGGGGTCTCTCGTGGCACGGTACAGATACATCGCACTCTCAATCAGCTCTGCAAAGCACCCAAACATTGCCAGCACAAAGATTATCAAACCACACACACACACACAGAAGATAAGCTATTCCTTGAACTAATTTAAAAATACTTCAGCATAATCAGGTGAACAGCCTGGCTTGCCTGGCTCCAAGCACAGATTTTCCTTTTCCTAAGGATGTGCTACAAAGAAATTCCCCCTAACTAGCTCAGGTAAATGTCACTAATGCTCCCTCCCACATTCAGCAAGTGGGAGAGAAGCAGGAGACAAAAAGATTAATACTCAGTTGTCAAAGTTAACAAAAAATGCTTCTGGAAAGGATTCCAAACAAGAAATTCAATCCTCAAAATAGAGTTTTTAAACAATAGAGTGGAAATACTCTATGCAGACAACATAGGCACCATCTGTGTTTACTTACTAAAGGAACAGGTGTTTATACATGAACACCTTTGATAATTAGGGCTGATGAGTATTTTTGGTAATTTGTCCAGTGTGGGTGTCACCTGAACACTCAGACCAAAAGGAAGTTCTTTATTCTCATTTACATTTATGGACCCACTAATCAGTTTAATTTTTTATTTTTGGTCAGAGTTGTAAAAAATGAGAAAAAAAGAGAGATAATTTCCTTACAGTATCACAGAAAACACAGAATCCCTCCTAGATGCAGAACTGGAACAGTCTATTCACACTGACTTTCACTTCCCAAATTTAAAGGACATAAGCAGTCCCTTTAACATTTCATGTGACTGAAGCACCCCATGCCAGACAATGTAACACTTAAACATGTCAAATCCCACACTGTGAACAAAATTCATTACCAGGCCACCTTTCAACAGTAACACTATGGTTTGCTTCCTGTTTCCTTCCTGTCTTTGTGAATGGGGGAAAACAAAATCTGCAGCTTTAACTCTGGAAATCCCAGCTCAAATCCTGGCAGGAACTGAGTCAGAACAAAAGTGGGGAGGAAAATGTGGTGCTGCAAACAGTTGATCTCCCAACCAGAGCTAAAGCAAGAGTTCATGTCCCTTTTAATTTCAGTTTTTTTACCAGGCCTGAGTGGATATCCTTCCCTCTTGTCCACTGTGTATCCCTGGGGAATGTTGTAGAACTCAGGCAGGCCCCCAAACTGCTTCCAGACCGTGTAATAGTTGAGGAAGGTGCGCATGGCATTGTCCACATCCCCAATCAGGCTCTGGAGACAGGAAACAGCAAAGAAACACGGCAGTGAAAAACCAGCACAGGAATTTGTGCAATTTTTCTTCACTCAGGGTCACCAAATGTGGTGGTTGTTCACAGGGGTCCCAGGATGAGGGAAGATATGAGGATCTGACTCCATGTTTCAGAAGGCTGATTTATTATTTTATGATATATATTATATTAAAAGAAAATGATATATTAAAACTATACTAAAAGAAGAAGGGATTTCATCAGAAGGCTAGCACGGGAAGGAATGGAATGATAACAAAAGCTCACGACTCTCAGAAAGTCTGAGCCAGCTGACTGTGATTTGCCATGAATTAGAAACAACCACATGAGACCAATCAAAGAGACACCTTTTGCATTCCACAGCAGCAGATAATTATTGTCTTTCTTTTTCTCTGAGGCTTCTTAGGAGAAAAATCCTGGCAAAGGGATTTTTCAGAAAATATAATGGCTACAGGAACTGATGCAATAGCACTGCTCTAGGCAAGGAAATACCCAGTGACAGAAATGGGTATTTCAGCAGGTCTGAGTGGGGTAACTGATACTGGGCATGATGCCTTAAGAACAGCTAAGAATTAAAAGCTGCTTTTCTGGTGGATCACATTCCCACACCTGAAATCATATGAAGACTCTGATGCTTTTTAAAGAAGGCTGTGTTTCTTCAGTCAAATGTTTAGTCAATCACAGCATCCAATCTCTTAGTTAGGGAAACAAGGTCTCAGTCCAAACAAGACTGATGAGAAAGCAAAGCTCTTGATGGGAAAATATTCACACAAATGAAACATTTGTAAGATGATAGAAAAGAGGTGTGTGTTTCTTTTTCCTCACATTCTCATTTGGAGCTGGCTATCACAGAAGTGCCCCATCATGCTGAATGAGAGACTGTACATTTTCTTCAACATCACCTTCTACAGGCTCAGGCTACTGCAAATTTCACCAGAGAGCAAACCAAACTTTTAAACCTGCACAGGTGAGATGATATTTGTAACTCTTTTCTTGAAGACCAGCCCCTGACACATGCAGAGAATCACCAGATGCTGCTGGTATGACAGCTCTTACCTGCAGGCCTGGCCAATAGGCTTCCAGAGACTGGAACACAGGCATGGACACTGTTCCTTTGTACATCTGAACCCACAGGTACCAGTCATCAAACTTGGTGTAATTCTTGATAGCTTTGTTATATTCTGTAAAGAAACAGATGGGTAGGTAAGCCATCTGTAACAAAAAGAAAAAAAAAAAAAGAAAAAAAAAAGAAAAAAAAAAGAAAAAAAAAAGAAAAGCTTATTTTTAAGAATGAGAGAAGCCCCTTTTTCACTTGAGCCACGTTCAATGACTTCCCAGGATGCTCACTTTGGTAACTTTGTTATCACAGACTGTTCAGAAGAATTACAGCAAAGCCTTCAGAACAGTCTTGAATGTGCCCCAATAGATCTTTCATCTCCTCCTTCCCACAGACAACAACCACTCACCTAAAAACATGGACATCAGCTCCTTGTCCTGCAGGAGGATGGCTCCTTTAACCAGGTACTCAAAGTAGGAGTCCACCCCTGCCCCAATGCCAGCATCCTGGGCCACCCACTTGGCAGTGATCACATCAATGTGGTTCCCCACCTGGAAGGAGAAAAGGAAGAGGGGCTTAAAGTGACACAAGAAATCCTGGTCCATCTTTCAGTCATACAATGTCCATTCCAACCAGCATTTTTTCCATTACAGGACAATATAACTGTTATGCTTATATGCAAACTGTAGAAAATACAATTTCCATGGTGATAATGTATTTTATATATCTAATAAACATTTTATGCTTCCAATATCAACGCTTCACTGGCTAAAACAACACATTATAATGCTACTGTAAAAATGCACAATTTCAACATGAAATGTCTGGTCCTAATTCTGATCTTACAAATGAGTAGAGAAGGATGGAGAGGTGCAGATACAGAGACAGAGGCCAAGAATGTCAAAGGCACAAGAGCTGCCATGTTAATATTTAAATAGATGCTGGCACTCTTCAGCCTGTGAACAAACCCAGCTGATGGAGGATTAAATACACAATCATGTCTTTCTTAGCAAATGTGAAAAAAGCCAGCAATGATCAACGATTTGGGGTATAAATCAAAAATAAATAAATCCCAAAGCAAACAAAGGGAAACATTTCCCCGTGGCAATAAACACAGGGTATAAATAAATCTCTTTCAGTTCACATATGCAACACCAACACTTCACAGAGGTTAAAAAAGCAGCAACAGAAAAGAACAGGAGACAGTGAAAACAGAGATAACACTCCCAGCTCTGGGTATTCCTGAACCCCAGAGCTGTACAGGCTACTAATATCTCAGTGCACTTTACTCTTGTTCTCTTCCCTAGGCCTTTGTCCCTCCAGGCATCAGACAGACCTTTCATTAATCTGCTCCAGCTGCTGTCACAAGAGCTGCAGCTCCCAGCAGTTGGCATTTGTGTCCCAGCCACATCTGGTGTGGGCCAGAACAATGGATAATGTTGGGCTGCTGCAGTGAAGCGGGGATGTGGATGCTGCAGGTGTTCAGCAACAATGGCAAACACGAGCCTTCAGCCCAGTTAGGAGCACTGTGGGTATTTATCCAACTCCATCTCCTCTCTGTTGGTGCTTTTTCATGCCTAGAATTGCATCCACAAAGCTACAGAAAAAGCAGCCCAGCACATCCCCGGTCCTTTGCTCACTCACCAGCCCAATATCCGAGCGATTTTTCCACAGTGCCTTCAAAGCCTTCCTGGCAACGTCCTCGAACACGGGGTCACCAGTGAGGTGGCTCAAGGTGGCAAACTCCACTATAAAGGTGCCAATTCCAGCAGTACAGGTGACTGGGGTCTCCCCAGGGTTTACTCCATGCAGCAGGTTCACTGTGCCATAGGGCATCCCAGTTGGGGTCTGGAAAGCTGGAACACAGGATTTTGGGGTCACAGAAATGCTCAGTGTTGTGTTTTACAGACTCTGAAGCAAACATGTGCCTCACATCCCACTGCACACGGGCAGGGAGGGGGGCTGGAGTAACTGCAGAGAACAAAATGAGAACTTGAGTGTGGTCCTGGGTGGGTCAGAGAGGGTATGCCAAGGTACACGCTGTCAGCATGATATTTTCAGAAAAATCCCTTCACCAGGATTTCTTCTCCTGGGAAGCTGAGAAGCCTCAGAAAAGAATGAAAACAATAATTATCTGGTTTTGTTTGGGAATGTGGTCTGAAGATAATTTACCAACAGGTGCATTTTTGATTGGTTCCATGTGAATTGTTTTTAATTAATGACCAATCACCATCAGCTGTGTCGGACTCTGAGGAGTCAGTCAGGAGCTTTCACTCTCATTTTTGTAAAGCCTTCTGATGTATCCTTCCTCTAATATAGTTTTAGTATACAATATAATATATAAAATATATAAAAAAATAAAATATAATAAACAAACTGTAGGGCATAGAAAAAATATACGTAAGAAAATATAGAGCATAGAAAAATATACGTAAGAAAATATAAAGCATAGAAAAATATACACGTAAGAAAATATAGAGCATAGAAAATATACTTAAGAAAATATAGAAAAGATAAAAATATACGTAAGAAAATATAGAGCATAGAAAAATATACGTAAGAAAATATAGAGCATAGAAAAATATACGTAAGAAAATATAGAAAATAAAAAAATACGTAAGAAAATATAGAAAATAAAAAAATACGTAAGAAAATATAGAAAATATAAAAATATATATAAGAAAATACAGAAAATATAAATATATATATAAGAAAATATAGAAAATATAAATATATATATAAGAAAATGTAAGAAAACAAAATATAAGAAAATAAATTATAAGAAAATATAAAAATATAAGAAAATATATAAAAGAAAATATAAGAAAATATAAAAATATAAGAAAATATATAAAAGAAAATATAAGAAAATATAAAAATATAAGAAAATATATAAAAGAAAATATAAGAAAATATAAAAATATAAGAAAATATATAAAAGAAAATATAAGAAAATATAAAAATATATAAGAAAATATAAGAAAATAATATAAGAAAATAATATAAGAAAATAATATAAGAAAATAATATAAGAAAATAATATAAGAAAATAATATAAGAAAATAATATAAGAAAATAATATAAGAAAATAATATAAGAAAATAATATAAGAAAATAATATAAGAAAATAATATAAGAAAATAATATAAGAAAATAATATAAGAAAATAATATAAGAAAATAATATAAGAAAATAATATAAGAAAATAATATAAGAAAATAATATAAGAAAATAATATAAGAAAATAATATAAGAAAATAATATAAGAAAATAATATAAGAAAATAATATAAGAAAATAATATAAGAAAATAATATAAGAAAATAATATAAGAAAATAATATAAGAAAATAATATAAGAAAATAATATAAGAAAATAGATATGATATGATACGATATGATATATCAGCCTTCTGATAACATAGTCAAATTCTCGTCTCTCACCTCATCCTGGGGACCTCACAACACCACAGTACACACAGTCCTGGGAAGCTCCTGGGCATCTCTTGCACCTTGCCAGAGCAGCAGATTGCACCCCCACGTGTTTTTCCAGCACAAGGTGGTCACTGATCACACTGGCCAGCAAAGTGCAGACAGCGAGGCTGTGATCAGCCCATGGGTGCACACAAGGGAGCAGTGCCATGCCATGAGGGCACACAGCCCACAAAGAGCACACGAGGCAGCATCCTCTTGTCTTTACAAGCTGCTGTCTCACACCTTTATTTATTATTTATATTCAATATATTTCCCCTCAACAAGCACACTGCTGCGCTAAGCACACACAGCGCTTGGCATGCACACGTACAACAACATCATCCTCACAAATTACCCTGGAGCACTGAGCTTGGAGCCCAGGGACCACAGGACTGGTTTGTGAGCTGGCTCATCCACAGTGCCATCTCCCAGCACAGGCAGCTCCTGCTCCCCAGCACAGTCACACACAGACAGGGGCTCACCTGGCAGCAGTTTGCGAGCTGCTTCCTCAGCCATCCTCAGGAGGGGTCCTGAGCACGGCCAGCCTGCTTCCACTTCAACTCCAGCCTTCCTGGAGAGCAGGTGAGCAGAGAGGAGCCCTCCCACCACTGCAAGGACACAGCAGAATCCATTACACCATGTGGGGAGGAAGGAGTTTAGGGAAGGGAAGAGTGATTTGTTTCTTGCTGGGCAGTAGAAACATGTGGAGTGACAGGATAAGGGGTGATGGCTTTAAACTGCCAGAGGGAAGGGTTAGGTGGGATATTGGGAATAAATTCTGTCTGTGAAGGTGCTGAAGCCCTGGCACAGGGTGCCCAGAGAAGCTGGGGCTGCCCCTGGATCCCTGGCAGTGCCCAAGGCCAGGCTGGAAGGGCTGGGAGCACCCTGGGACAGGGGAAGGTGTCCCTACAACAGGGGGGTGGAACAGATGATCTTTTAAGGTCCTTTCCACCCAAACCACTCTCAGATTCTATGACATTTTTTTTTTTTTGGAAGAGTCAAGAATTTCCATGTGACAGCAGCTGTGAGTTATTAGCTATATACAGCAATTACTTATATGGCTAATACAGCTATATTAGCTAATATTAGGTATTTCACTATGGTCACATAACAACCACAGAGAAATTACACTGCTGCAAAAATTGGCACAGCAATATTTGACAGGACAAACAACAAAAGCATAACTAACAGTTATAATAAACACTGTTTTTTAAAATACCTATAAAAAACCCACTGTTTTTTAAAAAACACTGTGTTATTTAGCTAGATGGCACTGAAGCAGTCAGGCATTCAAGGTGCAAGACTCCAAAAGCCTTTGTGATTTTGAAGGAAAAAAAAAAATTCCCAGAAATTGATAATCTATACTTTAAAACAGTATACAAAAACAACAGGATAAAAATCTGTATTCCTGCAGTGAAAAATATATTTATTCCAAAGCTCACAGCAGAATACTGAAAGTGCCACATCTGCTTGTCTTGAGACAGGAAGCAAAAAGGGATGTGCAAAAACTGAAAGGAAGTGACGTTTGTTTGGGGTTTTTCTCTCTGTTTATGGGTCCTCTCACTCTGCATCCCAAATTCCCTCTGACCACCTCCTCTGAGACTCATACAGGAAGGAAATCCAACACAGACCCCCAGAATACCCCACCTCACCTCGAATGTTTGTTTCAAAGACAGATGCATTGACATCGATATCAAAGTCCACCCCCTCCTGCAGCACGTTGACAACTCGCTGGAACTCTGAAACATTTCCCAAGATCTGCAGGGAAACAGAGAATCAGGCTTAGAGTTCATGGAAAAACAAAGAGCAGCTCAATATTTGGGGCTGCTTTTAGTTGGTTTTACTATTTGGTGACATCATGAACTACAGATATTACTGTGAAAAATGCCTATTTTATGATTGGCTTTTCGCAAATGTTAAAATGAATATTATATGTGTTGTGTTAGAAAGCAATGCTGTGTTAATTCTCTTAAGTAGTGTGTTAAATATAGTTTTAGGTTATAAAAAATGTTAAAATAGAAACTACGCTATGTAGGATACTTTTTTTAAAGAAAGGATTTGCAGCGAAATAGCAGCCACAGGACACCTGAATCTTTCAGAGAAAAAGAATTTATTGCTCCATTATCAGAAGAAATGAACTTCTTCCCGCATCGAAGGCGCTGTCAGGATTCAGAGGAAGAAGCTGACACTGACCAGACAGAATCCTGCATTTGAATGGAATTTCGGCATCATGTATGAGGTGTATGAATATGCAACAGGCTGTTGCTTTTAAGGGTTAATCCTCTGTTAAGGGGGCTTGTACTGCCCAGAAAAAAATACCCAGACGTCCGTAACTCTTTGTCTCAATTGTCTCATATTGACCTAATTCAAATTGTCCAAATTATTATTACTCTAATTGTATTATTATTTTTATAACCATTTTATTACTATTAAACTGTTAAAAACAAGTGATCGGCATTTTTCACATTACTAAAAATTGACAGTTCCATCTTTCAAAAATCTTTTTTCACACATTTCAGAACTTTACATCAGAGGCTGTCAGCAAAGGGGCGCTCTGCCACTCTCCCCAAGGGGTGATGCAAAGGGAAATGGAAAGTTCTCAGGTCAATGAATAACTGACTTTTGGCACCAACCACATAAAATCCAGGTGTGTACAGGTGGCACACAGAGACCTTGAGCAGTCTGCGGGCTCTCAGGGCTGGCACCTACTCACCAGCAGCGTGTCCAGAGCATCGATCAGAGTCAGGGAGAAGCTGCGGAGGACAGAAGCGAGGTGAGACCCGGCAGAGGGGGGCGGCCCATCCCTATCCCACCCCGGGAGCAGCCCTTACCTGCCCCAGGTGTCCTGGCCGTCGCAGGTCAGCGGCCGCAGCTCGTCGTAAGGGAAGGCGCTCTCCAGGTAGTGCTCGTAGGCGTGGTAGAACATGGCCCGCACCCGCTCCCTGCGGCACAAGCAGGCGCGCTCAGCCCGGGCCCGCCTGGGCCCCGCACCGCCCGCTCCGTACTCACCGGTAGGAAGCCACGTCCAGCCCGCGGGCGGCCGCGCCGCTGCTCGCCGGGAGCCGCAGCGCCAGGAGGCACAGCAGCGGGCCGAGGAAACGCCGCACGGCCGTGCCGGGAGCCCCCATGGCCGCGTCCCGCACCGAGCCCCGCACCGGGACTCGCCTCCCGCTCCCTCCTGAGCGCCCTCACTGCAGCCTCAGTTCTGACCCCACCCCTCCTCCCACTCCAGCCAATGGAAGAGCTCTCCGCTTCTCTCTGCCCCGCCCCGCCGCCCCCTCCAGCCAATGGGAGCGGCGAGCGCTCGACGCACGCGCTGGCGGAAGCGCTCCGCACGGCGGGGCCGCGTCCGGGGCGGTGCGGGACGGGACGGGACGGGGCTGGCGGACGGAGCGGGGATGCGCCGGTGGATTTTGGGGTGTCGCTGCCACCTCGGCCGGGCTGAGGGGCCCTCATTGCGGGAATTATCACCGGGACTGCTCGCAGAGAAGCGGGAGGTTCCTGTGGTACCTCTCCGGAGGCTGGAACTCGCTAATGGCAGGAGGGCGCTGAGCGGGCAGGGCAGCGCTTTAGGTGTTGTTAGGATTTTTCCATCTGTAACACTTACATTATTTAAATTATCCACAGAAATGAGGTGGTGGCACCGGGAAGAGGCCGTGGTGCCTGACACCGCTGCTGTGCGGTTCCTGCCGGGAGCTGGGCTGGAAATGGCCGGGATGTGTGTGAGGATGTGGGTGAGGCAGCTGGTGTCTCGGGGCCTCTCGCTGCTCAGAGTGACTCCGAGAAATGTTAGAAAGTCTCTTTTCCCAGCCCGGCGCTTGAAGAAGGAGTCAGAACTCTTTAAGTTCTCGGTCTCAAGGTTGTTCTTTATCTATAAAATATTTTCTCCTGTCTAGCTGAGATCCATTCAGCAAAACAGTCCAGGCACTCTGCCTGGGCAGTGTTATGTCTTTATACTAAAAACTACATGTACAATGTTTACAATTACTTCCCAATACCTATCACCTATGCTAGACAGTGAGCTTCTACTCTAAACCAATCTAAAAGTGCCACCATCACAGCAGAAGATGGAGGTAGAGAAGAAGAAGGAGAAAGGCTGGACATGCCCAGATCCCTCCATCTTGCCCCCTGAACCACCATTCTAAAAAACTTCAAAATCTACTTTTTCACCCCATGATAAATTCACTATCATCTACTTAACTGTCATGGTTTGCAGATCTTCATCTAAGGTTGGTAATTTGCTCCATGGGTCATAATCAAAACCACAGGAGTGTCGCAGACATTTCTTCACAGAAATCCTTTCTTTCGGATTTCTGTGTCTTCTGGAGGCCAGAGGCCTCAGAAGACAAGGTAAAGAATTATTATCAGCTGCTGTGGAATGTAATGGGACGCACCTTGATTGGCTCATTTTCTTTGTTTATAATTAAGGGCCAATCACAAAGTGTAAGCCAGGGACTCAGTCCTTGGACACAACTTTGTTATAGATTCTTTTCTATCTATTCTTAGCTGGCCTAGCTGCTCTGCAAACCTCTCTCTATATTTTATTAGTATAGATATAATGTATTTTATATAATATATAATAAATTCGGCTTTCTGATTCAAGAAACAAGATTCACCGTCTCTCTCTCACCAGCTGCGACCCACTCAGGCGCGGTAATATCGGGGCATCTTGGGCTCTGTGCCAGGGTCTCTGAGCCCCCTCCAGGGATCTTGGCTGCTCAGGACAGCCAGAGGGATGTCCTGGGTTCTGACAAGCTGGAGCACTGCTGGCCTGTAGGCATCTCCTGACAAACCTTCCTCATGCTGTTTCTGCCTGAAATTCAAACCCAGCTCTGGGTGAAGTTTGAGTGATGCAGCAGGACCTGCTTTGGAAACATAATACTTTGGGTTTTAAGTTTTTCTGTTCTGTTTTGGTGTGCAGCTTTTAGCCTTGTATTAATGTTACTGGCATCTTTTCACAAAACAATTCTATCCTAGCTGGAGACTCAAGGACAATCTCTGCAAACTTCAGGCCCAAAGCATCAACAACGTGAGAAGAGGAAGGTGGGCAAGCAAGCAAGGAGGATGAAACCTCATCATTTGAAGCTGTTAATTGGACAGTTCACTCCTGTATGCAAATGGACTAAAACTTACCAAAATGTGAGATCTCATGGCCAAGCTCTCTTTTGCTGCCATCTTGGAGCCATCCAAGTACTGCCAGGATGTGGCCTTTGAAGGCTCTTCAATAAATATCCAGTTTATTGCTCTGAACTCCATCCAGCCTCTGTTCCAGCTGCTCAAGGCATCACTCTTGATACTAAACCTGTGTCCATGGTGGAGTGGTTGGAACTGAGTGATCTCTGGGGCCTTTCCCCATGCAAATCATTCTTTGAGTCTGTAGCTGCTGTGAGATGAGTGTTGGGTTGTTTGTGCCTCTTCCTCTCCTGAAAGCAAAGTGATTTAGTTTTGATTTCTAAATGTTGCACTTCTGCCATCTAAAGGGTTAATTCATCACTTCTCTTGTTTCTGCTCTCCCTGCCTGGGTCACCCCCTCATTTATGGGCACAGGTGGGAAGAACAGCAGGGATTTGGTGTGGATCAATGCAAGACTAGAGATGCAGGTGGAGGGAGAGCTCAGCCAATGGCTCTGATGTTGAAATTCTGTGTGCTGGTTAAACTGCAGGGTGCCAAAATCAGGGACCATTCCTGGTGTGAGCTACAGCTCAGCACAGCATCCCAGAACAGGGTGGGGTAGAAGGGACCCTAAAGCCCATCCCATCCCACCCCTGCCATGGCAGGGACACCTTCCACTGTCCCAGGCTGCTCCCAGCCCTGTCCAGCCTGGCCTTGGGCACTGCCAGGGATGAGACATCTGGTACCCATGGCTCCTCTGGGAGGTTAGGGACAGCCCCAGGGGACTCAGTGCCCTCCCAGGGAGCCAGGCTGCTTCAGCTCCTGTGTCTTGGATCCACCTCAGATCTGCCTGAGACAGGGAACAGCACACTGGAAGCTCAGTTCCAGTGCAGGAGGCTGGCAGCACTGCAGGACTCTGTGCACGGATTCAGGCACTGCTTTGATGCCTTGAGAAACTGGAACAGAGGCTGGACGGAGTTCAGAGGAATAAAGTGGAGATTTATTGAGGTGCCTTCAAAGGCCACACCCTGGCAGTACCTGGATGGCTCCAAGATGGCAGCAAAAGAGAGCTTGGCCATGAGATCTCACATTTTTATTAGTTTTAGTCTATTTGCATATAGAAGTGAACTGCCCAATTAACAGCTTCGAATGATGAGGTTTCATCCTCCTTGCTTGCTTGCCCACCTTCCTCTTCTCACGTTGTTGATGCTTTGGGCCTGAAGTTTGCAGAGATTGTCCTTGAGTCTCCAGCTGGAATAGGATTGTTTTGTGAAAAGATGCCAGTAACATTAATATAAAGCTAAAAGCTGCACACCAAAACAGAACAGAAAAACTTCAAACCAAAGGTATCAGTTTATTCCCATCCCATTCCTATAGGATTGTTTTGTCTTCACCACCCTGTGAAAAGATCCCTGTAACACTTAATACAAAGCTAAAGGCTGCACACCAAAACAGAAAAACTTAAAAGCCAAGGTATCAGGAGGGGCTGGCTGTTGATATTCCTTAGGAAAATAACCCAGTTTACCCCTCTGCTCCCAACCTGGAGCCATCCCACTAGGTGTCAGTGCACACCCAGATACCAGCACGATAGCCCAGGCAAAAAACCACCGAGTAATTTTCTACATACTGTTCATTTGCTGCAGCTGTAATTTGCGTTTCTGGGGCCATTTATCATAAAAGTATCTTCTTGCTGATGCCATGGCTCAAGGCTGTGGGAGTATCTTGCTGTATTCCTGGGAGAATCAAACTACTGGAGCTGATTTCACTAAAAGCTGTCACGACACATTGCTGGAATGCTTTTTATTAAAGTTCATTTTCCAGACTCGGATTTAACAGTGTTCTAGAGCACTGCTGTTTGCTGTATACTGGATCAGTAATTTCCCTGTCAAAGCCACAACTTAACACAAACTTACTTAATTCTCAAAGTTGACTGCAATGTTTTTGAAGCAGATGTGAGAAAAGCAGGACTGGGCAGAGCCAGAGCTGTGCAGTGTCCCCATCCTGGCTTCAGGGAGACCCAGGAAGGTGGGAATGCTCTCCAAGGAGGAATTGGGCTCAGGAGGCAACATCCCAGTTGCTAATTGCACTAATTAAACACTAAAAGAGGGGGGGAACAGAGGGTGGTGTAAGTGGGACTGAATCCAGAGATTGATGGGCAAGAAACCAGCGGCTGGCAGAGCCAGCTAGATCAAAACTGGTTGGGAAAAACTTTAAAAAACTGGGTTTGGTGCAGTGGTCATCACCCTCCTTACCCTTTCTTTATACAGCCAAGCAGCCTGTGGGTGGACTGGGGGACAGATGGGGCTGTCTCCTCCCAGGCACCTCCTGAGAGCCACAGGCTGATTACAAACCCCTCCTGAGTGAGGTGGCCACCACAAACCCCACAACAGAGGGGCTGAGGAAAATCTGTGGGAAGCCAGGGAGGCTGGAGGGGACAGCATGTGCTCAGCATGTCACACAGCCCCGGGGTGTTGGAGAAACAGCAGCTCCCGTGGCAGGGAAATCTCCTGTGTGCTCATTCATAAATAGACCTGGTGGGCTGGAGATTATTTGCAGGCAGGGATGGCTTTGTGGTATATTTTGGGAGATATTAATGTGGTTTGCACATAATATCATACAAGTTACATAGGCTGGGTTGCAATAAATCAAAATGATGCAGGGAGTGCTGCTTCCAAATGGGCAGAGCACGTTGCTAAAGTCTTTAGGTTGCATCAGAGTTAAATGCTGCTTCAGGTGCCCCATTCCAGGCTTTCTGTCTTCATGGAAAGGCTACTGGCAAAATCATCTGAACTGTGGTTTGGATATGGGAGAGGCTGCAATTACAGGGGTGTTGAACACTGGTTTATGGCCTCTTTAGGCTGAGGACATGTTTACTGCTTGCTATTTACCATAAGTGGTGCTGTTGCCCTGCTTGCAATTTTGATGCCTATTAAGATGGAAACTGTATGTAAATCAGGATCCCTCATTATTATTTATATTTCATGGTGGGATGTAGGAGTCTGTCTGCCATGAGAAGAACTGTAAACAGGAGGTTTATGAACACTGAACACTGTTGCTAAGGTGGTTCTCTTGAAATAATTTTCCTTTGCAGCCGAACATCAATTCTTAATTTTAGTAGCACACGTAGCAGGATGGAAATGATGATTGATTTTTCTCCAAGTGCTGTGGGCTGCTTAAGTTGAGATTTCACTATAAAAGACTAGACATTTCCAATTGCTTTTTATAAGTTCAGAATTGATTTTATTTGTTTAGCACCTGACTAACATAATAAAGGAGAAAAATATAGTTGGACAGAAAACACAGGAAAGTGATGGGCTGCCTGTTTCTGGCCTTCCTTTAGGTGATGTGATTTTAAGCCATACTCCTGCTCTGGGTCTCTTCCAAACTGGGTCATACAGAAGATTTTGCACAGTGTTCGCAAAGAACTGTGGCTCTGTGTAGACTTGGAATGTTTTGTTAAAATCTGACTTGCTGTTGGGGGTCTTGATAAGTGAGAAAACAAAAATAAAACTGAGTTAGCATCAGTGTGTCTTGGTTTTTAATATGGGGACTTGTGGCACCCACATTACCTCACATCAATAAAGTCCAAGACTGTCCCATTTGCATGAATGAGGCTTCATTTTCTTTATCCCTGATAGGATTTTCCCATGGGGAATGTCACTTTGATATTTTTTAACCCAGCAGATCTGGAGGTGTTCAGGTGAGTGGTGGCTGTAGGCAGAGAGGGGACAGGCAGAATTTCTGTGAAATAAATCCATCCTGTCCCCATAGCCAAGGGACAAGTCCTCAGGGGGAGAGGTGAGGTCTGTCTGCCCTCAGCTCCTTGCACCAAGATGGTCAGGAGGGTCTGCACAGGCTCCTACTGCATCATTTGCTTTCCTTGGTGGGTTTTCAAAGAAAAACAAATGTCAAGAACAGTTATTTAGCTTATACATAGTGGGAAAGGGGTGGGAAGATTGGTGAGTGGCTCCAGCTCAGCCAGAATTTGGACTTTGAAGTTCAAAATCGTTGTTGTGTTGGGGAGAATCCCTCACCTTTCACATGAGCACAAGAAGGGCTGAGTTTGGATAGAAAGGCTGAGTTTGATAAGGGCTGAGTTTGCAGCTGGAGAGAAGCATTGAGAAGAAATTCCCATGGCTCTCTGGAAACACAGGTGGCAGGGACATTTTACTCCCTGGTTTATGGTCATGTAAAACAAACTTAGTGCAGCTTGTCAGTCAGCAGGGATCTCCTGCTGCTATGTAAAGGGCAGGGGTGAATTTTGTTTCTCTGCTGCAGCCAAGGGCTGTGTACAGGAGTGTCTGACTCCACACTCTATTGAATTTGCTGGGAATGTCCCAATGAAGGCAGGAATGATGAATCTGACTCCATGTTCTCAGAAGTCTCATTTATTACTTTATGATACTATATTGTACTAAAGAATACAGAAAGGATACTTACAGAATGTTAAAAAGATAATAATGAAAACTGGTGACTCTCTCCAGAGCCCTGACACAGCTTGGCCCTGATTGGCCAAAGAGTGAAAACAACTCCCAGCAGAATGCAATGGAACAATCACCTGTGGGTAAACAATCTCCAAACACATTGCACATGTGAGCACAACACAGGAGAAGCAAATGAGATAAGAATTGTTTTGCTTTACTCTGAGACTTCCCAGCTTCCCAGGAGAAAAATCCTGGGTGAAGGGATTTTTCCAGAGAAAAAATCTCCCAGGGAAAAGCCCATTCTGCTGCTGGCTGCAAGCACAGGAGTGCCCACAGTGCTGCAGCTGACACAGCTGCCAACATGAAAATAATTTTAAAGGAAATTTGTGTGTCTGTACTTGTAAGTGGTCCAGTAGAGTCTGTGTCATGAGAGGACAGTCTTCATGGAGTTCTGCTGCTGCTGCTGTCTGAACACTCAAATGTCAGTGGGCTGGAGGGCTCCTTGTTCTCTTATTTGAAGATGATATTTATTTTAATGATCTTTATTTTTTTTCCCTGCTAACATTATTTAGAGCCTTGAAGGCGAGTGCTGGCTCATTTCCATGCCAGACAAAGTGTGTTTTGGAGCATCTGTCACCTCTCCAGCTGTGGTGCCTCACTCTGAGGCAGTGAGGTGATGTGACGGTGTTCACAGGGGTCTGAGGATGAGGGAAGAGATGAGGATCTGACTCCATGTTTCAGAAGGCTTGATTTATTATTTTATGATATATATTACATTAAAACTATACTAAAGGAATAGAAGAAAGGATTTCATCAGAAGGCTAAGAATAGAAAAAGAAAGAATGATAACAAAGGCTTGTGTCTCAGACAGAGAGTCCGAGCCAGCTGACTGTGATTGGCCATTAATTACAAACAACCACATGAGACCAATCACAGATGCACCTGTTGCATTCCACAGCAGCAGATAACCTCTTTTTTGAGGCCTTTCACC
This sequence comes from Melospiza melodia melodia, assembly GCF_035770615.1. NCBI lineage: Eukaryota > Metazoa > Chordata > Aves > Passeriformes > Passerellidae > Melospiza > Melospiza melodia. The sequence continues at coordinate 3,904,063 of NC_086212.1, read as the reverse complement.
TTCTCAGGAGAAAAAATCCTAAGGAAAGGATTTTCCATAAAACGTGTCTGTGACAAGGTGACATGGTGGCAGTGCATTCCAAAGGACAGGCTCCCAGATGGGGAAGTGACAGCTGGCAGTGCAAAACTCCCTGCAGTGACCTCCCTAAAACAGGTTCCTGTTGAGCAGTGTGCCAGGAGAGCTCCTGAAGGTTGCTGTCCACCCACCAAGCCAACTCCTGAACCCATCTCTTTTTGATTTTTACTGGTGTGGAAAGGGGAAAGCAGCAGTGATAAAAGGGACTTAGCCACTAACCATGGCACTGTGACAGTGGTCAGAAGGGTTCTTGGATGAGGGAAGAGACGAAAATGTTGACTCCATGTTCAGAAGGCTTGATTTATGATTTTATGATATATATATATTACTTTATAACTATACTAAAAAGAAATAGAAGGAAAGGGTTCATCTCAGAAGGCTAAGCTAAGAATAGAATAGAAAAGAATGATAACAAAAGGCAGCTCTCTCGGACTCTGAGATAGCTCAGTCTTGATTGGCCATTAATTATCAACATCCAAGATGGGCCAATCAAAAATCCACTTGATGCATTCCACAGCAGCACATAACCATTGTTTACATTTTGTTTCTGAGGCCTCAGCTTCTCAGAAGGGAAAAAAATCCTAAGTAAGGATTTTCACAAAAAGATATCTACGACATGGCACCATTATCTGCAGCTCAGACTGGGTAGAGGATGCCATGGACAGTCCCACAAGATCTTCTCTTTGATCTCTCCTACAGTGTTTTGAGGATAAACTGCATTTATAATTTGTATATAATTTATCACTGATCAGCTGTAGCCTCACAAGTCCCCATTCGAGCCTTTGTCACACCTGCCTTTCCAAGCTAAACACCTCAGGGCTGTGGCTTGTACATCTCAACTTTTCAGTTGTGATTTCTCGTAAATTGGATGAGCACCAACAGGCAAACGACAATAACAAGGTACCACCCTGCCACAACCATGCTCTGCAACTTTGGGACCAAGTTTCATAGGATGCTTGCCAAGTCTGAGTTGAATTTTGCTCATTTTGAGACCTGGTTGTTTGGGCTCATTTCCTGTCTTTTCTACTTTCTTGTTTTCTGCTTGGTTTTATTTGGTGGGGTTTTTTTGTTGGGGGTTTTTTTGTGGTGTACTATTGTTCTATTGTTCTATTCAACTCAGTGAAGGTTAACAATAGAAATGGGTTAGTTCTTGGATGTTTTAAAGCATCTTGAAGTACCTCTTCATGCATCATTCACTCAAAAATATAGTGAATCAAGTGAAATGCAGTTAAAATTCAGATGATGCTTATCTATGTTTTAATCTATTTTGTGGGTACTAACACACACTTTCTGAATTTTTGCACATGTATACAGCTGAAAAAGCTGCTTTCATGGGGAAAATATGACTTTTCAGAAATTGTGGAACTTCCCTCTGCTCTCTGAAAATAGAAAAAAAATCCAATGGAAAACACTCTTGAGAGATTTATTTTGCAGATTATGGAGAAATCTTTTAACCTGCCATAAGGAAAGCTCAAAGTATCTTCTGCAAGGGTCCTCACTACTCTGTGCAGCAGAAGATGAATGATCCCTGTGTTAGGTTTGAGGGCCCAGCAGGGCACAGTGATCACGATATGGGCTGCAGAACTACTAAGTTCTAAAACTTTTGAGCTCTGCCTGTTTTCCTCCTTGTTTCAGAGGAGGGTCCAAGACTTGAAAAGATCTTGGACTTTAAGGGTCCAAGATCTTTTCAAACTTCATTTTTCTCAGTGACAGGTGAGATCTTTAACTGGATGGCATTGCCTGGGCTGAGATAGAATCACAGAATAATGGGATATGTTAAGCTTGGAGGGACTCCAGCTGGAGCCCAACAGCCCCACCCTGGGCACCCCTGGCAGCTCCTGCAGCTCTGGTAGCCTTGGGGCCGTGCCCATTCCCTGGGGAGCCTGGGCAGTGCCAGCACCCTCTGGGGAAGAGCCTTTCCCTGATCTCCACCCTAATCACACAGCTTCATGCCAGTCCCTTGGATCCTGTCACTGGGTTCAGGAAAAACAAAAAAAAAAAAAACAAAACCCAAAAAACCCAAAAACCCAAACCTCCTGGGAGCCACCAGTGCTTGGCCAAAGCAGTGGAAGTTCATGGTACATCAGTGACTCCTCCAGGAATCAAATTGTCTTGACATTTTAAACAACGTTGAGATGGCACCAGAACATCATGGACAGGCCTGCACTGCCTCTTGTGGGGCCTGTGGGGTGGATACCAGCCCAGTTTGGGGTTTGCCATGTCCCATGGGATTGATCACCTCAATGCTACAGCATTGTGCTACAGCAGTGGCTTTTTGGGCTCTGCTGGTGTCACCTGAAGGGCACAGTTTGCCCCAGCAGCAGCCGTGCTGCCAGCAAAGGAGCAGCGGGGCGAGCGGCCAGCTCATCTCGCAACTGCTGTCACTGCTGTGGGGATGGGAAACGCCAGCACTGCCACCAAGATCAGAGGTGCCTGTGCTCCTGGGGAGGCTGAGGAGCAGCCACCCCGCTCTGCAGGCTGCCTGTGGTACAAACACGCTCCCACTGCGTGCGCTGCGGCGGAAACCTGCCTCGCTCGAGTTTCTCATGAGACAAGACTCATCCATCCCAGCCAGGCTGGCTCTTACCTTCTCACCTGTGCTGCCTCCTGTTCCAGACCCACTTGGGAGCTGATGTTCCCTTGTCAGAACTCAGCGCATCCCTCTGGGTGTCCAGAGTTGTTGGAGCCCCTGCCAGGGGGCTCAGAGACCCTGGCACACAGCCCAGAGCACCTGTGGTTTGATTATGACCCGTGGAGAAAATTACCAGCTTTGTATGAAGACTTGAAAGCCACAGAAGTTTAAGTAGTGTAATAATAAAATTATCACAAGGTGAAAAGGTAGATTTTGGGGTTTTTAGAACAGGGGTCTTGGGGACAAAATGGAGGGACTTGGGCGTGTCCAGCCTTTCTTCTTCTTCTTCTCTACCTCCATCTTCTGCTGTGATGGTGGCACTTTGAGATTGGCTTAGAATAGAAGTTCACTGTCTAACATAGGTGATGGGTACTGGAAAGTAATTGTAAACATGTTATACGTAGTTTGTAGTATAAAGACATGACACCACTGCCTGGGGGCAGGCAGAGTGCCACTGTCTGTCCTGCTGAGTGGACCTCAGCAGGGCAGGAGAAAAATTTTTATAGATAAGATACAATAAACAACTCTGAGACTGAGAACTGAAGAACTCCGACTCATTCTTCAAACATGCAGGCCGAAACAGAGACTTTTCACGTGTCTCAAGGCTGCAATAAAGTGCAAACTCACAAGATTCCCTGTGTGGTGTTTCTCTGGGAGACTCACTCCCATCCACCCCTCATTGAAATGAGTCTCCCAGTCCCCACTCACCACTCTCCAGCTGTATAACTGGTAAGGAGGGTAAATGCTCATTTGTTGGCTCCTGCCTGCATTTTCCCCACCTCAGGGGCAGGGATGGATGTGCAGCTGTTCCAGTGTAATGTCATAGCCTGTCTCAGTTATCCCGGTTCCTTCCCCAGGTGTGCCAATAACCTCTCCCTTCCCCTCCCTGACCCCTCCCAGCACTGTCTGTCAGTCCTGGCATTCCAGAAGGCATGGAGTGATTGGCAGATTCACAGGATGCCCTCTACCCCTGGGGGGCATTGGGCCATCCAGGTGTCCTTTGTCCCTTTGTCCCTCCCCTCCTGTCCCTGGCTGGTGGCTCCCTGCCCCTTCCCTGCCCCTCTCCCCGGGGTTAAAGGAGCAGCAACCACGGGCTCAGGGAGTTCTGCTGGAGCTGGTGCTGCATTCAGAGGCCTGTGGGCCAGAATAAAGCTCTGGATCCAAACCCTCCATCAGAACCGACTCCTTTCCTTCACCATCGCCTCAAAGCTTCTCTGGCAGAGGGAAACCTGAGGAGCAGCCCCTGTTATGGGGGGAAGCTCCATCCCAGCACCACCAGAGCTCCTGCAGGCCTGGACTTGTCCCCACGGGCCCAGCTGCAGCATCCAGCTTAGCCAAAGGTGTCTCTGGGGTGAAACACCACACACCCAGCCAGGCAAAAGTGTCTGTGGGGTGAAACACCACACACCCAGCCAGCCCAAAGTGTCTCTGGGGTGAAACCACCACCTTGGTCAAGCAGCAAGGGCCAGACAAGCCCAGGCACGTTCCATCCGGCTATATAGGTATTTAATTCCAATATGCAGCCAGAGTAGGACGTGGAACACCATGTGTCTCCTGGCTGGGATGCTGGTGCAGGCTCTTCTCCATAAGAACAGCCATGCAGTGCCCCTGCCTAAGTGATTTGGAGGCTGCTGACCTACCCAGTGAGTGTCCAGGTGGGGAACCCCCACAGCTCAGCCAGGAGAAGGGCTTCTCCATAGCTCCATGAAGACTTTTCCCCTTCCAGTCTTTGTCTTGAGCCTTAGAATCACAGAATGGTTTGGGTTGGAATGGACATTAAAGCCCATCTCATTCCACCCCTGCCATGGCAGGGACACCTTCCAGCATCCCAGGCTGCTCCCAGCCCTGTCCAGCCTGGCCTTGGGCACTGCCAGGGATCCAGGGGCAGCCACAGCTGCTCTGGGCACCCTGTGCCAGGGCCTCAGTTCCCTCACAGGGAAGAATTTCTTCCTGAAATCCCATCCAACCCTGCCCTCTGGCAGTGGGAAGCCATCACCCCTTGTGCTCTCCAGCACCACAAGAGCTTTTCCTGCACTGCTGCAGCCTGACACTGGGAAATGCAGTCATACATCAAAGCCAGCAAATAGGGAATTAAAAATGAGACTTAAAAAAGGCTCCAGAGGAAACAAAGCTTCCAAATCTTGTATAACCCCTCTTGTCCAGGTTGGCAGCAGCATGTGAGCTTTGGATCCCTTGACCACAATTTTCAAGGTGTAAAACATAAGATATATGACAAAATCATCACAATGTAATGGCCCTCTCCTTGGGAAGGCTTTGTGTAAGGGTTTGGTGCCTGGGAGCAAATGGCGATTTTTGCTGTGGGGATAATGTGCCCCAAATCTGGCTGTACCACAAACCTTTGGAGAAACCTCATCTAGCAAACACCCCAAATGGAACTCAGGGGTTGTTTTGCATCTCCCATCTACACTAAGGCTGGGAAATGGATTCCCCTGCATGCACATTGGCTTGTTCCCAAGTACTGGGGGAGCTGGGCTGCAGTGAGGAAGAGGAAATAGGAAGATATAAGACAAAGATCCCAAACCATTGGAAGTAGATATTCCTATCACTGGAAGTGTCCAAGGCCAGGTTGGACGGGTCTGAGAGCAACCTGGGATATGAAAGGTGTCCCTGCCATGGCAGGGGGGTGGAACAAGATGGTCTGGAAGGTTCCTTCCAACCCCAAGCATTCTGTGGTTGTTGTGAGGAGCTGGGGCTGGGCAGCTGGGAAATCACCTGGTGCAGGGAGCTGGGGCTGGGCTGGGAGCAGGGCTTGGTGAGACCCACAGCTTCCTTGGCAGAACTCTGTAAAGTTTCCATCCCTGCTAATAATAAATCACATGAGCATGATGATAATGACAAAGGAAATAATTACTTCTTAAGAAACTCATCTCCTCTCACCCCAGGGCCCGTGTGAGGAGCAGAGAGGAGTTTGCAAGTCCGGAGCGTGGGAGGGAGTCGAGGCTGCCAGAACTCAGGCTGTGTGTGCCAGGAGCTGCAGCAGCCAGGCCTGTGAGCTGCAGGGTCAGCAAGGTCATTCAGAAGTCACCTGAGATTGGCAAAACCCTGTGAGCACTGCAAGGTGCTAAGGCAGCTCGTGGTTATGTGGATAATTCCAAATCACCCTCAGGTCAGACTGTGACAATCAGCACCCAAAATCAGCAGAGTTTGACCATGAACACCATTGCTAAGCCCCAGCAGCTTCAGAGAGCTGATCTGTGCCTGGCTGCTGTATAAGCAATGACTTTGCTTCCTATGTGTCTATCTCAGCCCACCATTAGCATTTAAAATCATTCCTTACCGATAGGAAACAAAATACAGCTATGAAAAAAAAAAATCCATCCTGGTGATGGGCTTTGTTTTGCATTTCTTTGTGACAAAAGTGATTAAACTGCTAAATCACAGCTGCTTTTCTCATAAAAAAGACAAAGCATCTTTCAATCCCTCCATCATTTCAAGAGCTGCAGAAAGCTCTAGGTAAATGGGAGTGATTTGATCTATCTTGGTTTTATCACTGCATCTCCTACACCCACAGGCTCCCAGGCAGGGTGTATTTGCTGTCTCATGGCCTAAAAGCTTCCCGTGTTACTCATAACTTAAACACCGAGAGAGAGATAAGGGATTGGGTTTGGTTTGTTTCCTTTCAGAAGAAATGAACATTAATAAATATCTCATTACCAGAAAGTGTTATAGTGAAAGTACAGCGCTTTCTCCCGTTCCATAGTCGGCTCTTTAATTTTCACCATGGTTAAAGAGCAGCATGAAAACCCTGAAAAATGATCCCAGTCACACTCAGCTGAGTTTTCAATAACTGCTGGATCAGATAGGGCCGAGCTGCTATCACAGGAGATGATCAGATATGGGGCAGCAACTGCTGCAGACTTTGCTCGGCACAAATTATTCCCTCCTAATGTCCACTGAGAGGCGAAAATTTGCTGTAGCAGCATCCATGATCTCCAGTATTTCACAAAACTCCTCAGGCCCTGAGGCTGGTTGCAAGGAATCCTGGTCTTGCTGTGAGCCATTTCCCATTACATTTCCTGTCACAACCATTGCTCCAGAGAGGATCTCCTCCACCAGCTTGTTTCAAGGAGAGGTGGATGTTCATGCCCCAAAAGTGTGGGCTGGCTGTGGAGGTGGCCAAAGGATCTGCTGCACTGGAGGGCAGTGGTGGAGGCCCAGGCTGATCTCTGGCCAGCAGGTTCATGGCTGCCTCCAAGGTGGGAGTGAAGATGCCTCTGCTGTGAAGGATGGCTGAAAAGGATGCCAAGAAAGAGGAATCATGGAATCAGAATATCCTGAGTTGGAAGGGTGTGACCGTGTTCACAGGGGTCTGAGGATGAGGGAAGAGACGAGGATCTGACTCCATGTTTCAGAAGGCTGATTTATTATTTTATGATATATATTATATTAAAACTATACTAAAAGAATAGAAGAAAGGATTTCATCAGAAGGCTGGCTAAGAATAGAAAAAGAAAGAATGAATAACAAAAGCTTCTGTCTTGGACAGAGAGTCTGAGCCAGCTGACTGTGATTGGCCATTAATTACAAACAACCACATGAGACCAATCACAGATGCACCTGTTGCATTCCACAGCAGCAGATAATCATTGTTTACATTTTGTTCCTGAGGCCTATCAGCTTCTCAGGAGGAAAAATCCTAAGGAAAGGATTTTTCAGAAAAGATGTCTGTGACAGAAGAGACCCACACAGATCATCAAATCCAACTCAATGAACGACCAGCTCCAAATGAAGCTCTAAGAGGCAGAGAATGAGGAGAGCATCAAGCTGGGGTGAGATGGAGCAGTGGGAAAGGAGCTGTGGGTGAGGATTGTCCCCAGGCAGAGGATGGTGAAGACCCTGAGCAAGGAAACTGTCTGTTATACTTCAGCCATGCTTGAGACACTCTGCATCCATTCCCTGGAGTGGAGAATGGAATCATTGCCAAAATCACCTCACAGAGCCTCCAAAATGGCTTGAGCCAAAGAGACAGCACAACCTGTCCTGGGTAACCCCAGCAAACCCACAGTTGATTGAAAAAAGCAGAGAGCTGCCATGGAGTGCGTGCTTCTGTGCACTGCTCCCCATCAGGGACAATCCCTGCCTCCCAAATCCCACAGCAGCTCTGGGCTGGTGTCGCAGACATCTTTTATGAAAAATATTTTCCTTAGGATTTTTCCTCCTGAGAAGCTGAGAGGCCTCAGGAACAAAATGTAAACATTGATTATCTGCTGGTGTGAAATGCAACAGGTGCATCTGTGATTGGTCTCATGTTGGATGTTTCTAATTAATGGCCAATCACAGTCAGCTTGTTTGGACAGAGAGCCGAGACAGAGCCTTTGTTATCATTCCTTCTTATTCTATTCTTAGCCAGCCTTCTGAGGAAACCTTTTCTTCTATTCTTTTAGTATAATTTTAATATAATATATACCATAAAATAATAAATCAAGCCTTCTGAAACACGGAGTCAGATCCTCATCTCTTCCCTCAACCTGAGACCCCTGTGAACACGGTCACAGGCTGGTTCTGGTTCTGGTGGTGGGAGTGATTCAATGCCTGGATTTGCAATGCTTTTGGGCAAATCGTGTCCTCCAGCAGCACAAGGACAGGGAAATGAATAATAACACACAGCCAGGAGAGGGGAGAGGAGAGGGAAGCTTGGAAAATGGGTGAGAGAGCAGAAAAAGGCCAGAAAGCAGAGAGGTCCATCTCCTGAAACTGGTAGAAGGGAAAGATCTCATGGCTTTTGGGCCAGTCTTCAGACAAGAGTCCAGATTTTAGAACATGTAGGGTTGGAAATACTCTGGTTTATTTGCTACAAATGATTTACAAGGCCCTTCAGTGGGAAATAAATTTCACAGGACAATGCCTCCAGGGAAAATAATATGTGTTTGGATGGGTGATTCATCATTCTGCATTAAGTCCATAAGCTCAGCTGACATCGAGGTATACCTGATAATCTCTTATCTAAATAATTTCCCCTTGAAATCCTCCATCTGTGCAGCTTTGGGAGCTGATGGGAGGATAAACTGCTGGGCCAAAACTTCTGCTGGGAAAACTGGCCTTGTAGTGGCATGGTCAAGAGGGGGAGATGCTGAATCCTGCCCAGAAGACCCCATACCATGTTGAGTTATGTGGAAGGCACCAGTGGTCCCAAGCAGCTCCAGAGAGGTGGTGGAGGGTAGGGGTGGAGAGCTGCTCTGCTTTATTTAAATGTAGGTCCCTTTAAACCTTTTGAGAATGTCCCACCTGGTCTTATCTTGGCTTCTGACCAGTACCAGAAGAAGGCTAAGAGCAGAGCTTTCAGCCAGCTTGGCCAACCTGGAATTGCCTTCATGCTATTTCACCAGAATTCTCCAAATCTCTTCTTTGCTGCTCCCAGTTTGGATCATCTTCATTATTCACCCTGGGATGAGCTCAGGCCCCAGTGCTTAGCTCCCAGAACATCTTTCATTGGTGTGATGCTCAAAACATCAAACAAACCCCAATCCTTCCACAGCCTCCTCAAACTCCAATTTTTTTGCCTTCCTCTCAGCATCTCCTTTTTTTCCTGCTGTTGCAAGCACAGGGGTTTCTCCACCACGGGGCTCCGGGGGCTCTTTTTTGGTGTGGGCATGGATGATGTGGAGACCATCATCACTGCATGCTGTGTCTTGGGGCAGGACAGCTCTATGGAATGAGGGTAGAGCTTGGGATGTCTGTTGTGGGTCTGCACATGGGTCCTACAGCACCTTCCCCATCCTTGTTTCCATAGCTGTGCTGAGAACCAGGGTCACCCACGGGGAACTGTGACCAAGCTGCCACTGAGGCCTGCTGGTGGCACCTGCTGTGCCAGGCTGCTGTGAGGCCTGTGCTGCTGAATTCACCAAATTAGTCACTAATTATAGCAGCCACCCACAGTGTCCCCAGCAGCCGAGGATCTGTGAAGGTCACGAACCCCGTGATTCAGCCGGGAATCCCGTGTAACTCTGTGAAATAACAGGAAATAAAAATAACAGGGCCCAACGAGCGGCAGCCATGGCTGATTGTGCCCTTTGCCATGGAAACGGGCTGGGATGGCACCCAGAAGGGTAAATGCTCTGTAGATGCCTCCCTCCTGGATCCAGGTGCTGGATTTGCCTCCTTTTCTGGCTGGCAGGGATGACCGAGCCCCACAGCAGCTGCCCCACAGCTCCCAGTGCAACTCCGGAGCAGTGCAGCTCCCAGTTCAACTCCCTGAGAGGTGGAGAGGACTTGTGCAGGAAACATCCAGCCCAAATGACACCCCCAGCCCTGGAGAGGAGGAGGAGGAGACTGAATGCATGCTGCCCATCCCTCTGCCCCACACACACATGGTGTCCCATGGCCCCATCCAGCCTGGAGCAGCTCCAGGATGGAGAGCTGGGAACAGCTTCCCATGATGCTGGTGGCTGGGCTCTTTGCACTGGCACAGTAAATGCTCTGAGCTGCCTCTCTCCTGGATCCAGGTGCTGGATTTTCCTCCTTTTCTGGCTGGCAGGGAGAGCAGGGCCCCACAGCATGTGCCCCATGTAGTGGTGTTCGCAGAGGTCTCAGGATGAGGGAAGAGATAAGGATCTGACTCCATGTTTCAGAAGGCTGATTTATTATTTTATGATATATATTATATTAAAACTATACTAAAAGAATAGAAGAAAGGATTTCATCAGAAGGCTAGCTAAGAATAGAAAAAGAAAGAATGAGAACTCAGGCTTGTGGCTTGGACAGAGAATCCGAGCCAGCTGACTGTGATTGGCCATTCATTAGAAACAATCACATGAGACCAATCCCAGATGGACCTGTTGCATTCCACAGCAGCAGATAATCAATGTTTACATTTTGTTCCTGAGGCCTGTCAGCTTCTCAGGAGAAAAAAATCCTAAGGGAAGGATTTTTCATAAAATGTGTCTGTGACAGCTCCACAGCTCCCAGTGCCCCTCTGCCAGCCCTGGGAGGTGGAGAGGACTTGTGCAGGAGACATCCAGCTCAAATGACACCCTCAGACCTGGAGACTGAATGCATGGTGCCCATCCCTCTGCCTCACACACACATGGTGTCCCACAGCCCCATCCACCCTGGAGCAGCTCCAGGATGGAGAGCTGGGAGCAGCTTCCCATGGTGCTGGTGGCTGGGTTCTTTCCACTGACACAGTCGGCAGTGAACAGAGTCACTGGAGCCTTTCAGATGTGAGTATTTTGTTTTCCTCCTGTTTCTCCATGGATAAAGCTGTGAGCAGAGCTCTCCTCCAGGATCTTTGGTGTGTCAGGAGGAAGGGGTTCACAGCTCAAGAGCACATCCCTTTGTCTGCATGGCCTGGTAGGGAGCAGGGATGGATATTCCTGTTCCTGCAGCAGCTGTAGCACAGGTGGTGGGAACAAAAGCTGTGTCTGGCTCTGTTTTGGGCAGGTTTTTCTGCCCCTAAGCCACCTCATGAACCTCATCACCCACACCCACAGAGCTGCTCAGCCCTGACTCTTTCCACCTCATTCTCTCCCAGCTTCTCCCACCTCCGCCTGGCACCCCCAAGCTGTTCCTCCCTCATTTTCCCCTCTCTGACTCCTCAAATCCCATCTCAGTTCCCTCACCAGCCCCCCGTGGCTGCAGGATTATCTCTCCATCAATGTGCAGTTCAGCAAACCCAGAGCATTTTGGAAGGGCTGGAGGGATCTGTGAATTTGCTTTGAATATAGCAACGTGTTTTGGCTAAAGGGAACAAGAGAACATTTTGAAAATGTCAAAATATTTTGTTTAGGCATTTTTTGAACAAAATGTTTCGCTTGGTAGTTGACAAAAAAAGAAAAGAGAAGGAAAAAAAATCAGTTCAAAATCTTCCAAACAAAATCTTCCCACTTTTATTTTGAGATGGCACCTGCCTGGGAGAACACAAACTACAAAGGCACAAAAACCATTTCCAATGGTAAATAATGTCCTGGCACCCAAGGGAGTTTCTTCAGTGGAAGTCAAAATGTTTCAAAGGGAGTCAAAACATTCCCTGATTTTATTTTTCCCTATTTCACTCAGGTAGGGGGAAAAAACCCTGTCCTTGCTGGGCCTGGATCAAGAACTCGTGTTCATTTTTATGTTGGCTACTAAGCAGAAATATTTACAGCAACAACTTGATAGGTCAGGTCTGCTTCTTGTGCTAGAGAGGGAATCAATGCTGGGATCAGGTTGTCCTGGTGATCCTTCCTCTCTGTCCCTCTACTTTGGCTTCTCATCCTGTAGGGTGAAGGGTCCAGAGAAAAAAAATCTTTTTTCTCCATGTTTGTCTAAGTTTGCTCCAACCTCTGCTCTGCCCTGGAGATTCTGGAGCTGTTTCTGAAGGGACCCTGCAATTCCTTTTTGTATTTCTGAACAGAAATTCACAGAATCCCAGGCTGGTTTGGGTTGGAAGTCACATAAAAACTCATCCTGAAGTGGGCAGGAACATTTTTAACTGGACCAGGTTGCTCAGAGCCACATCCAACCTGACCTTGAATGTTCCCAGGGATGGATCATCCACAGCTTATCTGAGCAACGAGGTACCTTTCCTGATGCATCTCTCTGTCTGGCCTTGTCCTCCTGTCCTCTCCTCCCCAGTGGTGGGATAAAAGCCTGGGGTAATGATCCAGGTCCCCCTGCCCAGCACTGGGGCATCGAGCTACTGCTCTTCTCTTCTCTTCTCTTCTCTTCTCTTCTCTTCTCTTCTCTTCTCTTCTCTTCTCTTCTCTTCTCTTCTCTTCTCTCTCTTCTCTTCTCTTCTCTTCTCTTCTCTTCTCTTCTCTTCTCTTCTCTTCTCTTCTCTTCTCTTCTCTTCTCTTCTCTTCTCTTCTCTTCTCTTCTCTCCTCTCCTCTCCTCTCCTCTCCTCTCCTCTCCTCTCCTCTCCTCTCCTCTCCTCTCCTCTCCTCTCCTCTCCTCTCCTCTCCTCTCCTCTCCTCTCCTCTCCTCTCCTCTCCTCTCCTCTCCTCTCCTCTCCTCTCCTCTCCTCTCCTCTCCTCTCCTCTCCTCTCCTCTCCTCTCCTCTCCTCTCCTCTCCTCTCCTCTCCTCTCCTCTCCTCTCCTCTCCTCTCCTCTCCTCTCCTCTCCTCTCCTCTCCTCTCCTCTCCTCCTTTCCTTTTTTCCTGTCATGGTGCAGTCAGTAAATATCCCTTTTCCCACCTGGCAGATAAGGTGGCTTTTTGACAGCTGCTGAAGCTGCTGTGATTCTTCAGTCCATGAGTGGCTCATTTCCCCCCTGTGGGAGCTGCCCCATATTAAGCTGCCTGTGGATCACATGGCAAAATTGCACTTATGGCCAGAGCAGCCTGGAGATGTGAGGACCAGCAGGGTTTTGGGGCTGTCTGTGGCCATTTCCTCATTCACTCAAGGGTGGTGGATGTGATGTTTTTGCCCTGGTGCTCTGCAGAGCTGACCCAGCAGCTCCACCCAAGCTCTGCCAGGAGACCCATCCCAGCTGGGCACTTCCCAGAGCAGGAAACTGGGGCAGGTCAGTGGGTGCTGAAGGTGGCAGCTGCCCAGGGGGAGGGCTGGGGGTGGCAAAATCGAATTTGAACATATTGCACATTTCTGATGCACCAGGATGTGGAAAGGAAGAGGAATGAAGGATGAGATCCCCTTGGGAAGGAGGCTGTGGAAGGGGTTAGTAGTGAGTTTGTTAGTTAAAGGAGTGAGATGTAAGAAGAAGAAGAAATTGATAAAGAGCTTTCTCCAAAGCCGTAACCAAAGAGATCGAGAAAAAGAAGATAAGAGCATTTTGCAGCTAAATGAAGCGTTTTTAAAAAGTTAAGTAGAATCAGAATAACTTTTCACCAATAGCATAGCAATAGTTATTGTAGCCAATAACTAAAGTAGAAGAAAAATAAACAACTTAAAAGTGTATAAAAAATCAGCCATTTTCATTAATAAACTGTTACCAAGTGTTACCAACTGAAACTACTTATAATCTCTGCTTTATGTCGTAACCACCTCAACTGCAACAGGAGGCAACCCTTGGAGGTTGAACAGGAGCTAATGAAGGAGCTCAGCAAAGCACAGGGCAGTGCTGGGAGGCTCTTGCCCTTGTCCTGGCTCTCCAGGAGGTGTCCTGGCTAAGGGATTGAATACCTTAAAGAATCATCTCCATTAACCACATCCATCTCCATGAACATCCATCGGCAGAGAGATCTCTGGAGGTTGCACTAGAAGACCTTTGGAGGTCCCTTTTAAACCAAATTATCCTTCCAGCCCCGAGATGGGGCTGTGCCAGCTGCTGGGCAATCAGATTGCCCAAGACTGCATCTCAGGAGTTTCTTCCTCCCCAGTGAGCCTCAGGGGCAGCTTCTCCTGCTCCCCCAGCTGAGAGCAGCAGGAGGTTCCTCAGGCAGGGATCTGGCTGTGCTCCCTTACATCTGCCAGTGAACCAGGCAAATTTACTCATGTACTACTGATTTCAGCAGAAACAGGTTCAGGCCTCTGATTGTCCTTTGGAGCTCAGCCCAGGAAGTCCTTGCTCCTCAGGCTCCCACTTTTGGGATCTGCTTGGTCAGACACCTCTGATGGAACAAATGGTCCCACCTGCCCTGTGTGCCCAAACCAACTTTTCTCCCTCCTGAATTTTCATAGAGGAGCTGGTTTTTATCTCAAAGTCTCAAGATGATTTTTCCCCCCCCCAGTTTTGTCACTCTCCTCTCTGGATTCCAGCTCATGTGGACCCAGAAGGAGCCATCAGTCAATGTGTGGTGTCCACAGATTCCCCAAAGCACCACCCAGCCCCAGAGCTCTGCTGGATTTTAATTCCATGGCTCAGCTTTGCTTCACAGGGAGCTGGTTTGGTTCTGCCAGAAAGGGACAATACAGAAACTCATGGAGTCTGATTTGAGAGAGAAATCGAGTGCAAGGCAGCACTGGGGTTAGGTATGACACCCACAGAATAACAGCTCATGTAGATGTGTGTATATATAAATACATGGGCAAATAGATATTTATGTGTGTGTATAGAAATACATGAAAAAAACAGACATATATGTGTGTATATATAAATACATGGTCAAATAGATATTTATTTGTGAGTATAGAAATACATGAAAAAAACAGACATATATAAAGCATGAACAGACATATACAAGAGTGGGCATATTTATTTTATTTTATTTTATTTTATTTTATTTTATTTTTTATTTATTTTATTTTATTTTTTATTTATTTTACTTTATTTTATTTTATTTATTTTATTTTATTTTATTTTATTTTACTTTATTTTATTTTTATTTTACTATATTTTATATTTTATATTTTATATTTTATATTTTATATTTTATTTTTATTTTAACATAAGTGATATAATCTGTGCTGTCCCCATTGCTGTGACAGCCCCGGAGCTGCCATCACGCAGGATTTGCCTGTGCCCACTAGAGGCCAGTGTGCGCCTTGAATTAAGATGCCAGTGCCCTAATTAATCCCCAGCCATCGAGAGGATCGTGTTTCCTCTGGGATAAAGCCCTGTTGCACAGGAGATGGTGGCCAGGTCAGGCAGGGCAGGTGGCTGTCCCCGCAGGGATGGGTAAACTCTTCCAGCTGTGTAATCATGGAAAAGCCTGGGAAATCCTGCTCTGCTGCCATGACTCGAGCATGGGACCTGCTCAGATCCTTCCTGCAGTCCTGCAGAGCCAGGCAAGAGCATCCCCTGGGTGTCCTTGGGGACAACTGGGATGCTGTGGTGGCAGAGCAGGTCCCACAGCTTGCTGTGCCACTGCCACCAGCACACCAGGCTGGCGCAGAGCCCTGGGCTGGAGCTGGGCCATGAACCCAGCCTGGCTGCAAACAGGGAGGTGTGCATGGCCCTGTGTGCAAACCCAGGGCACTGGGAATATTTCCCTGTCTGCTCTGGGGTGCCCTGACCCCCAGGGCAGCACTGACTCTGACCCTCATTCATGGAGAAAGTTTCCTAAACTCCAGAATAGACTGGAATTCACAAAAGTGTGCAATAGATTATAGAGAGCAGTGTAGGTGTATCACTTGGTGAGAAATTGAGGTTTTGGGATTTTTAGTGTGTTGTGGATGGAAGCAAGATGGAGGGCACAGGGTGTCATCCTGGGTTTCTTCTTCATGCTTCTTCTTGTGTCTTTGGCCAGCCTGGGGGAAACTGGGATGTCCAGGAGTACAACTTCATGTTCTGTTAGAATCCCAAGCCCAAATGCTCAGTCCTAAGTTCATTTTACTCATTTTTTCCCCCTGTGGAGCACAAATAAAGACAAGAAACAAAAGCAAGGTGATATTTTCCCCAGAATCCTTCCAAAATGTATTCTTTCTGCCTCTTGCACTCCCATTCCCAACTTGGATGAGCTGAGATTTGCTTCAACATGACCTGACTGATGTTAAAGTTCCAGGAATGACCCCAAGGATTGGGATGGAGGGTCCATCTCAGTGGTCAGAGGCAGACACCAAAAAAGTAAGAATGTAATATGTGTACATCATATCTCATGTTGATCCCCCTTCTGTCCTCAGGTCAGGGGAGTTCTGCTTGCTTAAAAATGGGCATTTTCCCCTTGCCCCATGCCCCAGAGCAGAGAAGACCAAAGATTTGGTGCTGCTCAGTGTCAGCACCCTCAGGCAAGATGCCCCTGAGGGACTGGGATCAGAGGAACTGCCAAAAATAAAACAAAACCAAATTATGCTTTTTACAGGTAATCCACGTGAGCAAAACCTCCAGGGGAGGATTTGGGGTCACTGTGTCAGGGCCAGAACATGTGGGGAGCAGCCCTGAGGAGAAAAAACATCATTAGACCCTGTTTGCTGTCACCCCCACAGCCCAAAGCCCAGCCTGAGGTTTAGAGGGGTCTGATGGAGGGTGAGGATTCTGGGGCTGCACCCATTGCCCAGCCAGGAGTGTCTCAAAGGAGTGCAGCTACCCAGGGGTTAAGCAGGATCCTCTCTCCATGCACAGCTTTCCTGCCAGCCTGCTGAAATCCACTAACAGAATTAGCACTGGAAATTTGTGCACTGTGCTATGGAGGGGGAAGGACAAATAAAGGAAAGAAAAGCACAAAATGTATTTAATCTCTCGTTTCAGAATTGCATTTGACATCGAAGTTAAATAAAATGTTCCTGAGGTCATTAAAAATCAGAAATAGTACAAGATTTGGGTTTACCATAGTTTCAGAATGAATCAGGTTTCTGAACTTGTTTTAATCTCTGTATAATTGCTTTTCTGTATATGGTAACCTTTAGAAAATGAGTTTAATAATTAGTCATCTCAAACTAGTTAAGGACAACATCCTGCCCTCAGTTCAGTTTTATTTTCAACAAAAAAACCAATGCCAAAGTAAATTCTTCACTATGGTTGGAAACATAGATTCAGGCTACATGTTCAGCAGGTGAAACAGCTTGCATTAAGTTTGAAAGTTCAGCAATTCCCATCTTGATGGCTTTTCACTCTCCCTCTCCAAGAAAAATGGGAAGAGAAGAGGAAAATATGAAGCAGCAGCATCAACCACGGCTGGTCCTTGGCTCTGCCCCTCCTGGGCACAGAGCCCCAGCACAGGGCAAGGAGAGGGATTTACAGGATGGTAGGAGAACTCCATAGCTGGAACCTGCTTTTCCCAGGATGGCAGCCTGGGCAGAATCCAGGGAGTTTCCATCTCCTTTGGGCCCATTGCTGGTGCCTGTGTGGAGATCAGCACAGCTGGGTCATGCTCAGGGCCCTCCTCCTGTTCTCACCGTATCTCCCCCTTTCCCTCAGCACTTCCCTCACTTCTATCAGAGTCTCATCCCTTCCTCCCTCCCCATCCCCTTTCAGACCACCATGCAGGTGTGCATCTGTCTGTGTTTTTCATTTCCCAGTGCCCACAGCCCGTCCTCCCTGGTGGGTCCATCTCCTCCAAGTGTTTCAGCACTGTCACTGTGTCCCACAGAGCTGTATCCCAGCACTGCCATCCATCAGCTATCCCCCTCCTCCTCCCTCTCAATTCCTGGCAGTCTGCTGCAAATCTGGACCACAGGTTTCCCTCACTATCCTCCTGCAGGCTCTCTTTCTCCATCTTTGCACTGCAAATACATTCCTCTCCATTGTCTTGTGTTTAATTTAGTTTAAATTCCTAAAGGTGTGGACCTGCCACCATTTCCCTGGAGGATTACTCCAGAACCTGTTAAATATCACTCTGGGAACTTACTCAAGCTTCCTGCTGCCCACCTTATATTCCCATTTCATCTCATTATGCCAAAACCTCTGGCTGGGTTTGTAGAAGCTCCTGGTTTGCTGACCCGGTCCTTCCTGCTCCAGCCAGTGGTTTCCATGGTGCACAGGCTGATGGCAAGTGATCCTGGCTTGGAGTGGCCCTGCTGGCCACCCTGTTCCCCCTGGAGGGACAATGCTGCTGTCCCGCTCACCTGTGAAATAAACAGGGCAAGAGACTTTTTCTCCTGTTAATGCCTTTATTAAAAGTGATCAGCTCAAGGTTGGGAAGCTCGGGTCCTGTCCTCAGGAAAGCAGTGGGCATAACCCCAGGTTTGCCAATTTATGGGGGTCCCGGCTCATGGTCTTGGTTTCAGATGAGGTCGTTGCTCAGGGTGAGGGGCAACAAGGTTCTCAGCATCTCTGCAGGCTCCAGCATTCTGTTCCTCACGTCTAGACATCACTCCAATTCCTTAATTCTGTATTGGGCTCGTTGTTTTGGGGGTCTTTTCGGTAAGTTTGGCAGAGTTCCTTCCCATGGCATGCTGGTCTCGAGGCTGTTTTGCATCTTCTGATGCCCCATGTCCCCTCTCCTCACTGGGGAGAAGGGCCATCAACCTAGCCCCAGGCAGGGCCCTTACCGATACAAAAGGAGCAATTAGCTAAAACAACCGGTGATTACAATAACAAACAGGTAGAACTTCACCTTGCCAACAACTAGCTTGACTGGTTTTGCAACTCTTTTCCTTCCCCCAAAAAATTGGCAGATTTTTTGTTTCTAACAACCTGTGTCTCAGAAAGGGTTAACCCACCTGGGAGCTCCAGGTTCTGATGCAGCTCCCGGCCCTGGAGTGCTCACTGAAGCCAGTGCAAAGCTCCCACCAGGGGTGGGCTGCAGCTGTAATCCCACAAATGTGCTAATATTTGGATCAGGAGCACTCGGTGCTGAAACGTCTCTCGCAGACGGCTGAGAGTGTGTTTTGCTAAAGCAAACTGCAATTACATTTAGTATCTTCAGTTTAGCTTGACATGTTGCCTCTAGAATGAAGAGATGCGTTGTGTTCTGGGCTCTGCAGCACGGGCAGTATCTCTGACCCTCTCTGGTCTCCTCTGGAGCATCCCCAGCCCCTCTCCTGGGCTGGCCAGAACAGAGCAGAGCAGCAGGGAGGAGCTGCTGGTGCACAGCTGTTCCTGTCACAGCAGGGACCAAGGAAATGAAACCAGGGGCATGTTTGGGGACCAGAGCAAACCCAGGAACAGTCACCTCAGTACAGGAGCCAGGGCAAGCAGCCCACCAGAACACAGAGACAGCTCCAGGCTGGAGCAGAGGGATGAGGGAGATTTCCCCAAGCTGGGACCCCACCTAGGATTGGATTTGCTTTTCACTGTCTGTTGGGAAGGATGAAATTTTGGCAAGAAAGTCTCACAGATATGTGTGCTTAGCAGAAAGATTTTTAAATGTGGAGTCTGATGAAGGAATAGAGGTGGAAGCAAGTTGTGATAGAGAAGAAAAGAATTGCTGAGCCAGGATAACCACAAAGGCAAAGGGTGTGTTAGTTAGAAGGGGTTTTTATGGCTTAGAGCAAAGGATAAACCCACCCCAAACAAGAAGACGTTTTTACCAAGCAGAAAGATAGCACAGGCAAACAAGTCAGCAAATGTGGCAAGTAGAAAAAAAGTCCCAGAATTTTCCACTGCAAGAAAACTGAAAAACAACTTCTAGCTTAAACTGTAACATACTAAATTTTAGTGACTGGATAACAGTAACATGAATATGGTAATTACAGTAGTTATGATAGGCTATAGATAAAAGTTAAGGTATAGATTGGTTCTGCTGTATGAAGATGCTCAGCAAAGAAAAGTCTATAATGCATTGTAACCAAAACCAAAGGGTCTCCAGGCCTGCCTGCAGCTGGAGCTGACAGCTGTGGGCACAGCTCTGGCACCCACAACCCTGGGCTGCTGGAACACCTTGGATACAATAAACTGCATTTTGGAGAGCCCCTGGAGTCCCACATCCCTCATTCAGGCTCTTAAAACTGTTTTCATGGAATAAAGGTATAATTAGCACATCCTCTCTAGTGTCCATGCAGGGTTGAGGGTCTCCTCCCTCTTTTTAGGGAAGAGCAACAGACAAGATGATGAACTAGCTCCACTTTGGCTGCCTTCAGAAAGTTGTTTTTGGCTCAGAAATGTTAGCTGACCTGATAACTCCTGGTAAAAGTAGCAGGCAAGTTCCCTGCCCAGTCCCACATACCAATACCCACAGTTGCCTTTTTGCCCCACCTTCCCCTCTCCCTTTCCTATTGCAGTTCTCAGCTTTCACAGTGCAGGAGGCCATGAAGTTTCTCACCAGCCCACTGTTATCCTGGACTTTGGAGACTGCCATGCCAGAAGTAAAGGTCCCCTTGGGCTCATGGCAAGGAGCAGAGTCCTTCATGGGCCAATCAATACATCCTCATCCTGTCAGTCCAGGTTACTTGCAGGAATATTTCTGTGGCCAAAGTTTTCTATGATATTTTTTCAAACCACTCATAGCTTAGGCCAGTTTTTGACCACACACCTTCCCCATGGACCTCAGACACAGCACCCACCACATGTGGGGTGCAGGTGTTCTGCAGATCCTGGACCACCCATTCATATATTCTCACTGGAAGATAAAAAGAAAGCAAGAATTTGTGACTAAAGTGCCTTAAGACAGAAATCTAAGGTGCCTCAGAGTGTCAAGAGGCAGTGGGTCTCCCATAGGCCCCATTGCATCGAATTCTCAGCTGTCCCACCTCTGTGGTAGAACAAATCTGTGCTTAGATATCCAGTCTGTCCCTGGGTTTCTGGAGCTCCAGGGCTCCTGCAGAGCTGCAGTGGAGTGTGTTTGTCCAGACCTCAAAGACAAAGCAGCTCTGGGTTTTTACAGGGAATTCAAGCAATGGGAATGCTGATGCCTGGAAGAGCTGATGGCTGGCAGCAGGAGTTGGCTGGGCTGCTCGGTGTGAAACATGTTTTCAGGTCCAGGGTGAGTGTTGAACAGGAGGAAGAACAAAAGCACTCCAGGAAAAGAGGCAAACACCTCCCCAGCAGGGCAGCACTGGAGCCTGGCTGGATGTGGATCACAGGAGCCCTGCTGCTCCAGAGAGCATTGGGAAGGGGAGATACCTCAGTGATCTCTGTCCAACAGGGGCTTCCCACAAAGCAGGGGTGAAAGCACTCACTGCTAGGTGCCCATGGTGCTCTGGCACTTGCTCATGTCTGACTGGCTCCTAAGGCTGCACCTGCTCCTCTTCTAAAGCTCTGGTGGCACTGCCTGAGAGCACCACATCTCCCTGGGGCTGTCAGACACCCTGCTGCCACAGCCCCTTCCATCCCATTCCAGTGTTTTACATCATTCTGCTCCGTAAGTAAAACACATTCCAGTGTTTTACCTCATTCTGCTCAGCAAGCCCCAAAGGCACCTGGATGTGGAGGGTCCAGCTGTCCCACCTGATGCCAAAATCACCGTAAGCTTGGATGGCCTGTGTGACTGGTGGGGAAGGAGGTGTGGGAGGATGAGGCATGTGAGAAACAACTGCTCACTTTGAAAATTTAAAGAGGTTTATTAAACCTTGACAAAAATACAACAAAAGGACTACATAAGGAAAAATTTACAGCAGTGGGGACTGCCTGCATGCATACCTCGTGACAGGTTCATCAGGTTCATCTTCAAGATGGATGCTCAGTCTTTTTTACCCCTGGGGGTTGCACCAGCCAGCCCTGGCCCCTCCCAAGGTCTGTCAGTCAGCTCTTCTTTGCCATTTATCAGTGGAGATTGCTTTCTTGTAACTGGATTGGAGATGAGGTGTTGCCATGCCTCACCCCCTAAGCACCAAGCTTTTCCATTCCCAACTGCCCCATGCAAGGGGCACATGTGCAGCCTTCTTTGTACCTGTCCTAGACAACCCCGGCTGTCTGATGGTAACACTACAGGAGGGGGAAAAGGGAACTATGGGGAGAAGAGAGGACATCTAAACTACAATAACATAACTGTCACAGACACATTTTATGAAAAATCCTTCCCTTAGGATTTTTCTTCCTGAGAAGCTGAGAGGCCTCAGGAACAAAATGTAAACAGTGATTATCTGCTGCTGTGGAATGCAACAGGTGCATCTGTGATTGGTCTCATGTGCTTGTTTGTAATTAATGGCCAATCACAGTCAGCTGGCTCAGACAGAGAGTCCAAGCCACAAACCTTTGTTATCATTCTTTCTTTTTCTATTCTTAGCCAGCCTTCTGATGAAATCCTTTCTTCTATTCTTTTAGTATAGTTTTAATATAATATATATCATAAAATAATAAACTAAGTCTTCTGAAACATGGAGTCAAATCCTCATCTCTTCCCTCATCCTGGGACCCCTGTAAACACGGTCACACATAACTATACACCATTAAAGCTTTTCTTAATATTCACACAATAGCTATCATTTAATTGCCAGAGCCAATCATCTCATTACCCATCTATAACAGCCAGGAATGGCACTGTCCTTGGCCTGTTGTCACTCTGTCATGTCTAAATAAACGCCAACAAGCTCCAAGCAGTGGCCCAGAGGAATTCACCAAAGTCAGCATCTAAATAAGGAAACACTGGACTTGGGAAGCTTGTCCTGGTGTGTGTGTGTGGAAGCAATGTCAGCACAAGAGGGTCCCTTCCCCTCCCTTCCTTGTTTGCTTTCACTTCACTCCTGAACAAATGAAGACAACAGCTGTGTTATTTAACAGTGTGTGTTTTACTACCAACGAAGAATGAGCCTTTAAAACAGGCAAGATGCTCTGTGCCCTTCCAGGGAAATGGGGAATTGCAGGTTTGGCCAGCATGACCCAAACAGTAAAAGTGCAGCTGGAGCATTTAAAACAGAGTTGGTGGCAAGGATGGTTGGGTTTGGCTGGACTAACTGGAATGGTGATCAAAAGGACAATTATGCTGCTTTAGGAGCTGAGCCATTTGCCACATATTATTTTAATGGCAAGCCTTAAGGATTGCTGGATATTCAAAGACAGGGTCCAACATAAAAAAAAACCCTCTAAAATATTAAAAATTTTAAAATGAAAAAATTTAAAAATTGCTCCTATTTTTCCAAGGGTCACTCAGATACCATAACCATTGCTTCCCAAGGAAAACCTTGGATAGCATCCAGGAGCAGAGGTTATCTGGTGCTGATCAAAGGAAATGAGAGCAGCTCTGGGTGCCAAATCTGAGCTGACCTGGAAAGAGCCACCATGGGTACCAGAAGGATGAAACCACATCAGTGCACAACTCCACACCTGCTCAGCCAAAATATTTCCCCTGTTCTCAGCTGACTGCTGGCATTTACCTCTTGGAGCTGCCTTGACCCCAAAGCCAGCACAGGCAAACCTTGAGTCTGGGGAAAAGAAGAGAGAGTTGAATATTCATGCTGCAGTTGTGAGGAAAGTTGTGTGGAGAATTACTCTGACGTGAATGACACAACACATCCAACATCTTGTCTGAAGCACTCAGCAAGGAAGCTTGAGCGTGCAAGGCATTTTGAAACCTAAATGGGAATGTTTGCGTCAGCTCAGGTGGCAGTCAAAGGAGAGCTGATGCATCTTTGGGGTTAGTTTGATGCAAATGGGCACTTGAGAAGAAATGTGATGGTTGGTTAGCCAAAGGCAGCGGTAATGTGTGCTAAAAAGGCCATTGTATTGATTGAAACCCATCTAGAAAACATCAGGCTGATGTAAAACATGAGTAATCAGCACAAGCTAAAGGCTATTTCATGGAGCACACCAGCATGTTTGTGAGCACCCCTCATTAATAAATCAATGGGATGTTCCTGCTGGCAGAGGGCTCAGAGCAGCTCTTGGGGAGCTGCTGCAGGAGGTGGCTCTGTCCCAGAGGAGGTGGCTGTGCCTCCAGAGGGCTGGTGGCTGCCAGGGTGCCCAAGGACACCGAGGGAGAGCGACCACTGGCCATGGAGGAGGTGGTGCTGGGACAAGAAGCCTCAGGGAGGGATCTGCCTGCAGCTCCAGGGCTTGCTCAGGACCAGCAGCCAGCTCCTGGGCTGGGCTGGAGAGCCCTGCACCCACCAGTGAGAAGGAAATTGGGTTTCACAGAGCACATCCCTCACTCTTGTCCTGGATCCATTGCAGAGATCTGGAGTGGCTCTTACAGACACCTCCAATCCACAGACAGTCAGAGATGCTGTGGGTGATGGGAGCCAGAAATGTAGAAGATTCTGACAGAAACTGCAGGTCAGAGTGAGTTGTGATGTGGCCCTTAAAAAGCCATGTTTTCTGATAAATGACTGAATTTTCTCTGCCTCCAACCCCATCCCCTCAACACTTCTGCTGCTGGTTACCTGATGGACTCTGACATTTCTGTCTATCTTCTGCCCATCCTGGGGACCAAGCCCCTGACTCCTGAAGGACAGGTGCCCTTCCTCTCTCTCATTCTGGGACCCCACAAACCCCTTGGGATGCTTCAGAACAGAACTGACAAGGTGGATCTGTCCTGAGTCATGTGTGGGGTGCACACCCCATGTGAAATATTTTGCATAAGGGAGCACCTCTGCTGCAGCTACTCTGCATTTTTGTGATCCTGGAGCTTAAATTTTTCTCTCCCCCAGCCTTCAGAACTGATCTGGAGTTCTGACTTCCCCCTGCTCTCTTTCTTACGACCTGATTTGTGTAAAATCCAGCATCGCTGTCCACAGCTGGTTTTGGAAAGAGATGAATGAGTGATTGGTCCAGCTTCTTCCCCAGTGCATGGAGCACCAATTCATGGATATTTTCCTCTCAGAGCTGGAAGCAGGGCCAGACAATGTCAGAAATAAAGGTGTTTTCTGGCTGCCCTCCCCAGCACCCACCACATGCAGAACAAGGCACCTCTCAAGCACTTTTCCGAGCTGCTGAGGAGCTCCTGTCCCAGCAGTGTTTTTAGCTACCACATCCCTCCACTCCTGCCCTTCTCAGCCTGTAAATGTGAGCTAAAATATGCACTGGTGTGAACTGCAGATGCAGATTCCTGCTCCCAGCCTGCATCTCCTGGCTGTTTCAAGGCTGGGAGCAGCCTGTGCTGTGGCTCAGGAGAGAGGTTTTGGTGCAAGAGCAACCTAAATGGCTTTGGGATCTCGGGAATATTGCTGGCTCCACGCTGTAGGCCTCTCAAGCTTCCCTGATGGTCCTGTCACCACCAGGGGCTGTGACAACAGCTGGCTCTGATGTGGCCCTGGGGTGTCACCGTGCCTGGGTGTGTGCTGGGGCAGGGATGTCACTGCCTGCTGTGACAGTGATGCTGCGGGACAGCCATGGGCTGGCATGGCTCCTGGGCAGGGACAGGAGGGATGAGGTGGCTCCTGGGTGTCATGAGTAGAAAAGGTGCCCATTTTTTAAAAGGTTGAAGAGTTCACAGGTTGGGCCAGTTGCTGCCAGGGTGGAGTTCTAACTGTTTGTTGTTGTAATCACCTGTTGTTAATAGTTTTTCACTGACTACCCGTTATTGATAGTTGGGAATTTTTGTTGAGTGGCACCCTGCTCCTTCCTGGAGGATGGCACCCAGATGGTGAAGGGAAAGGGACATTGGGGTTGGCATGCAAAGGGAGAAACCCCTCACCAAAACTAGCAAAACCTCCTAAAAACAACAAGCCAACATGGAACTCAGGGCTCAAAGTGATGTCTAGAAGTGAGGAACAGAATCCAGTGTCCGCTAAGACCCTTTATACCCCTCACCCTAACCTAAAGAGATGTTGGCTGGAAAGAGAACCCTGAATGTCAAGCCAAAAAAGTGGGAATCTCCTGGTGCTCTCGTGAGGACAGAAGCCCCAGCTCTGCTCACAGACCAGCAGACAGAGCTGCACTCTTCCTCCTCCTCTGTGACGCTCCTGGGAGCAGCGGCGGTGTGAGCGTGGATCCATCAGTTCTTCCCACCGGAGCTGATTTTTTAATAAAGGCATTAAAAAGGAGAAAGATCTCCTGCCCGTGTTTATTGCTCTGGGCAGGGTCATGCAGCAGGGACAGGAGGGGTGTGGTGGCTCTGGCACTGATGCAGGAGTTGCATGCTGGCACCACGGTGCCAAGTGTGGCCGCTACCTGTGGAGGGGAAGCAATGCAGGTAACAGGGTATGGGGTTGGAAGGAACAGCCTCCTCCATCCCAGAATCACAAAATGGTTTGGAAGGGACCTTAAAGCCCACCTCCTTAAAACCCAACTCATTCCAGCCCGCTGCCGTGGGCAGTGACACCTTGCACCAGAGCAGGATGCTCAGAGCTCCATCCTCCCTGGCCTTGAGCTCTTATGGCTGTGGTCTCTCTGGGTTTGCAAGGCAAAGCTTGACTTTCCTAAGGATCCTAGAAATCAATGTATAAATCCAAATTCACGCTGGAGCTCATGGCTTCACACCTCTGTGGTGAGCAAACCACGGGACTCATGTTTGAGCAGCAGTGGAAGCACAGAATGGCATGGATTGGAAGGGACATTAAAGATCATCTCATTCCAAACTCTGCTTTTCTGACATTTCAGAAACAGAATATTTTTGTGGGGGCCTTTTTGGGAAAAACCTTCTGTTCGGTTGCACATATAATGCTTCTTGCAGAGACCACCAAAAACAAGATACTAAAAAATGAAGCAAACTATTCTTGGCCCTTTCCCTCCTTCCACAATCAATTCATGCAGGAAAATTGAGGTTTTACTTCAAGAACTATGCATTTTTAATGGATTTTATTTACATAATTTTTCTGTCTAATAAGATGGGTTTTAAATGCATTAACTGCAGCATAGTTCTCTCAGACCTTTGGAGAAAAGAAACTACAATAAAGGTTCTTGTCTTGTAATATTCTGGGTTTCAGGCAAAAAATTATACTATGAGATAGGAATGCTTTAAAAAACCATAGTTTCACTGAACAAGAAAATTCAGTTAGAAAAGAAAAAAAAAACTGTATTGGAAAACATCTATTTGCCCACAAAATAATGTAAAAATAATGAGTCCATATTCCTCTTTGATGTGTGTGGCACATGCTCCTTTAAGGAGAAATTCTGTATTTCAGAGATAGTGTGCATATCGTGGAATGAAACGGTTGTTATGGCAACAACTCTCAAAAGCAAGTACTTAACTGAGAAATGTGTTCCACACAGCCATAGAAAAATGAAAACATGAAAACAGAGACAGGAAGAATGGACAAACAGAAGCAGTATGAGATGGCAAAGCCATTTCTGATTTTCAGGCGCGCAGAGAAGCAGCACTGAACCAGCTTTGGGGGATTTTTTATTTTAATTTAAAGCCTAAGTTTAAAGCTGCATCCGTTCCTGGAAGGTTTAATATGTCTTTTATTTGATGTTGGTGATCCAATAATTAAGAAGTGCCATATCATATTAGCCCACTCTTGTTGCTGTGGACCAAAGGAAATGGTGTTTATTTGCTGCTGTGCTCCAACACACCCCCAGCCTGGGGCACAGGGAGCCAGCTCTCCAGGGAATCTGCACCTCCAGGATCCCTGGCATGGCTGGATGCACTCTCCTGTGGCTCAGAGCTGTGACTTTGGGACCTGCAGGTCTGAGGAGGGTCCTGACCATCTTCTCTCAACCACCTCTGGTACCTGAAGGAGCCTACAAGAAAGATGGAGAAAGTATTCACAAGAGCATGGAGTGTCAGGATGAGGGGGAATGGCTTAAACTGGCAGGGAGAACATTTACATTAGAGATGAGAAGGAAATTCCTCCCTGTGAGGGTGCTGAGGCCCTGGCACAGGGTGCCCAGAGCAGCTGTGGCTGCCCCTGGATCCCTGGCAGTGCCCAAGGCCAGGCTGGACAGGGCTGGGAGCACCCTGGGACGGTGGAAGGTGTCCCTGCCATGGCAGGGGTGGGATGGGATGGGCTTTAAGGTCCTTTCCAACCCAACCCATTCCATGATTCCCACATTCTCTGACCTCCAGCCTGGTCCGTGCAGCCCCAGGCACCTCCCAAAGCCCCGTGGGACAGAGGGACAGAGCAGCACTGGCTGCCCTGGCATTGCTGGTGTCTTCTCCCACCACAGCCACATCATCTGGACACCAGACCTCTTCCCATCCTCCAGAGAAAACCCCTCTGCTATTCCTCTTCCTGGGGAAATGGCATTCCCGAGCCCAGCCCTCTCATGAGGTTAGCCAGGACCAGCCAGGCAGAGGTCGCTGTGGCCAGACCATGTTTGTGTTGGGATCCATTTCCACATTTCTAGTCTGGCAACCCAGGCTCCTTCAGCACTGGCAATAACTCCTAACTTCATCACCTCCCCCATTTCATAAGATGTTTGCATGGAGACCCCCAGGCAGGCCCCTGAGCAGCTCCTTGTGGCTCTGCTCTCCTTCATTCTGCGCAGCTGTACCCACACCCCCTTTGTAACTCCTGTAACTCTTTCCACAGAGATTCTGGGAAGAATCTCTATTGAAAGACTGATTTCCCATCAGGCTCTGTATGTAATATTTTGTTTAAACCTAGACAGATTAGCTCCTCTGCTCCTCTCTATTTTCCTATTAAAATGATATTAAATTAGTTTTATGTGCTCTACTTTTGATAAAACCTCCCTGATTTTTTTTTCCCATCTCATTTTGTATTTGCCTCCATGTCCTCAGAGGTCTATGTCTCAGGAAAATTTTCTAAGGTGAATGGAAGGGCCTGAAACCAGAAAGTGAAGCAGCAAAGTAGAAAATAAATTATTTTAAAAAGTCAAATATTTGATGTAACCCAAACTGATCTTCCCAATTTTTTTTTTAAATACTCTATTCCATGGTAGGGGAGTGCCTACAGAGGTGACAGAACCATGGAAACTGGCTCAGGGACAGAGTGAGAGCTGCTGGAGGTTTTACTCTGCAGTCAAGGTGGGCTCGAGGCATCCCCAGGTGGGTGCTGCAGCTCAGCTGCCTTCCATCCACATCCACATCCACATCCACATCCCCATCTACATCCACATCCACATCCACATCCATCCTTATTTTTCCAGCATGACAGCCTCTTCCTGGCAGGAAACAAATGTGCTGGAATCCTGAGTACACCTGAGTGAGTGGTGGGGTGGCTCTGCCCAGCCTTGCTCTGGCTTTGCCAGGCCCAGCTGGGTGTGGGACTGTTGTATTTGCAGGCAGGAATGATGAATCTGACTCCATGTTCTCAGAAGGCTCATTTATTACTTTATAATTCTGTATTATATTAAAGAATACTAAACTATACTAAAGAATACAGAAAGGATACTTACTGAATGCTCAAAAGATAATAATGAAAACTGGTGACTCTCTCCAGAGTCCTGACACAGCTTGGCCCTGACTGGCCAAAGAGTGAAAACAACTCCCAGCAGAATGCAATGGAACAATCACCTGTGGGTAAACAATCTCCAAACACATTGCACATGTGAGCACAGCACAGGAGAAGCAAATGAGATAAGAATTGTTTTCCTTTTCTCTGAGGCTTCTCAGCTTTCCAGGAGGAAAACCCTGGGTGAAGGGATTTTTCAGGGAATGTGAATGCCACATGGGACAGTCTGGGATGGGATCCTGCTCAGGCTGTGCCTGGATCCTGTGCTGGGACTGCCCACACTGAGGCACTCAGGGCTGTCACTGCTGGGTGTCACCCCCTGTTTAGCAGAGCCAGCTGTTCCTGCAGCTGCTCACACCTCACGAGATCCTCCTCCAGGAGCACAAACAGCAAAAAACCTTGGCCAAAGTGGGGATGGTACCTGGCTGCAGCACTCCTACCTCTCACTGACCTCCTCCAGCTAAACTCCTGAGGATGCTGGTGACCCTCATGTCCACATCTAGGACAGGTGCATCACACCCAAGCTCTCTCACTGTGAGCCCTTTCCTGTGAGCTGTGGTGCCCTCTCTCAGGGAGGAGCAGTGGGGACAGGAGGTGTCTCCAGAGCCCAGCAATCCCAAGACTGTGCCTGAGCCAAGAGGCTGACACCCCTCCAGAGCATCCATCCCTCTCCAGGAACTTTTCTGGAGCTCCCTCCAAACCCCAAACTTCATTTGGGAGACAGCTACAGAGTGGCTAGATGAGGATTTAGCCAGCCTTGTGTGTGATGAGAGAAGGGAAGGATTTCTCAATCTAACCCAGGGCTGCTGAATCCTCCTTGGCACATAAGTCACTTACACGTCCCAGAGGCAAAGCAAGAATTTGTAAATGAAAACTTTTTCAAATAAATCTTTTGTAGGATTTACAAACCTTCTGATCGGATTTGTAACTCCAGACACAGATTTGTATACTTGCTGAGAGATGTGAAGGATTTAAAAATCCATCTCTTGACTTGTGAAACAATCCAACGTTTTAGAAACCAGGTAGCTAAAGCTAAGACTAAAAGCACACAGCACTTGGGCCTGAAGGTTTAGTGACAGGATTTATACATTAGAACAGGGAGATAATGTAACTCAGGTGTATTAAATCCTGATTTATTAACAAACTCAGAAGTAATAGCTTTGCAAATAACTCCCAAGACATTTAAAAGCGCTTAACCCTTGGAGTACTTGCATTTGTCAGGCTGCCATCTCTGGGAATGTCAAGAAATATGTCTCAATATATCAGGGGAAATTCAGCTGCACTGTAGACAAGCCCTGCAGCCTCTCTCACGGGTGTTGATTCTTCCACAGGAGCCAGGAGTGATTCCTGAGGGTCTGGGAAGGGCTTTCTGCAGGGGCTGCAGGCACTCCTGTCATGTTTCTGGAGGGATCTTTGGTCTCCGTGTGCTCACACAGTTGTCATGCCTGCATGGAGCCCTGTCACAGCCTTCTGCTGATATGTCCCAGTGCCACCACAGCCTCTCTGCCTTGGGGGATGAGAGTTGGACTCAGGAATCTTTGCTGGGGAGAGGGTTTTGGGGAAAGAGCTGGGAGCACTCAGGGATCGGGACAAGCTGTTTCTATCATTGAGAGCTCTGTGAAAAAAGACTTCTGGGGAGATTCCGATGCATTGTCTCTTTATCATCTCCAGCAGCCTCAGGCTTTTCTGAGCTACCTCCTATCCAAGCTACCTGGCTTTGAGCTCCTTGGTGGGTGGAGATGGGGAACCTGTGCTTTGGGATGATGAGGAAGCATTTCATCCAGGTATTCCAGTTGTGTGCTCTTGTATCTCTAAATTCCTTGGGTTCAGCAATGGCCAGGAGCTGATTTCTTCCTGGTCACAAGCAATTCAGCCGCAATTTCACCTTTGACAAACCTGTTGGAAAACAAAGCTTTCCCCTGCAGGACCACCTTTTCTTCATTCACACTTATCCCAAACCCAGCAGAACAAAGTGGCATTCTCAGAGCAGTTGTAATTTTTAGCTGGAAAAACGATAATTACCTGAAGGAGTCTGTCAGAGCTGCTAATTCCCCTTTCCCCTTCCCTCTGTGCCCTGTGAACTTTTGTTTAGCATAAATGAGCTCTCAGAGCAGTGGCAGTGCCCAGGGAGCAGCGTGGCTCAGGATTGCCCTGGGCACTTGGCAGGCTCCAAACCAGGGAGAGAAGCCCAGGGTGTTTTCAGCTGGTGAAAGAGCTCAGTGCTGTTTGTGTCCAAACTTGCCTGGAAGAAAAATGACCATTCACAACAGCTTGCTCTGTTAGTGGTGTAAAGTGCACTAGAAAATGATTGTGAAAATAATAGCTACTTCTTGATGAGAGAGCCAAGAGCAGCAGCAAGGGCCGGAGCTGTGTGCGGGAGGAGCTGGAAAAGGCACTTGACACCCTCATGGGTTCAGCTTGCACGAACAATTAGACAGCTTTAAAACTTCTCTCTTATTCCTCTGCTGAGCTGTTCTCTCTTCCTTCTCTTTGGGTTTTTGACAAATGGCTGCTCATTATTTGTGGCATGTTTTCCTACCCCGCTTTGATCAGGACTGGTTCCACGCATTGTGGGAGCACCCAGGATCCAGCCTCTGAGGATGTGTGGGTGAAGCTCTCCTCCTGCTGAGGGACATGGGCCACTGCCCCAACCCAGTCACTGCAGCAGCTCCACGGGTCTCTCCCTGACCTCTCCACTTGTTTTGTTCAGCTGGAGAAGAGGACACTGAGATCAGATTTCACCATGGGCTGCAGCTCCTCCTGAGGGCAGCTCTGATCTCTGCTCTGTGACAGGGACAGGAGCCAGGGCATGGCTGGAGCTGTGCCAGGGAGGGTCAGGCTGGATACCAGGGAAAGGCTCTTCCCCAGAGGGTGCTGGCACTGCCCAGGCTCCCCAGGGAATGGGCACGGCCCCGAGGCTGCCAGAGCTCCAGGAGCTGCCAGGGGTGCCCAGGGTGGGGCTGTTGGGGTGTCTGTGCAGGACCAGGAGCTGGACTCAATGATCCATTCCAACTCAGGACAATCTATTATTCCATGTTTTTACAAATATATTTAAGATTTGATGTGCTTTAGGGATGAAGTATCTGCTGTTCTTCCCTTTAAGTGTTCAGCTTCTGAATTTTTCACTTTAGACACTGAGAGGTTTTCAGTTTCTCTCCTGAGTTGGCCCAGGTTTGTGGTGGACCAAAGCCCCAATTCAATAAAACAGTCAGTCCCCCACTGAACTTTAATCACATATTCAAGCCCAACTTTATTCAGGAAAGCTCATAAGCATGAGATAAAATTCCAAATGTTTTCAACAATTTGGTAAATTTTGACTGTGGGGCTGGGCTCTGTTGTCCTGCCAAAATGCCCAGCAGAGCTCTCACTGAATGCAGGGATGGGACTGGGGGTCTTTCTGTGGGAGTAATTTTTGTGGTGCTGGGCCAGAATGAAGTTCCCAAGGGCTTCTGATGCCTTGCCGTGAGAGAAGAAAAAGTTTGTCCATACATCCATGGATCCATGGATCCATCCATCCATCATCCATCCATCCATCCATCCATCCATCCATCCATCCATCCATCCATCCATCCATCCATCATCCATCCATCCATCCATCCATCCATCATCCATCCATCTGCCATCCATCAATCCATCCATCCATCCATCCATCCATCCATCCATCCATCATCCATCCATCCATCATCCATCCATCCATCCATCCATCCATCCATCCATCCATCCATCCATCCATCCATCCATCATCCATCCATCCATCCATCCATCATCCATCCATCTGCCATCCATCAATCCATCCATCCATCCATCCATCCATCCATCCATCCATCCATCCATCCATCCATCCATCCATCTTGGGACACTCTCTGTCACAGTCTGAGCACCATGGGGCAGGCAGGGAAGAAGAAAAGGAGGTGACAATGGCACTTAACTGATTTGACCCAGAGCAGCCAAGGAGATTTTGGGTCATCCAGGTGCCCCCTGCTCCGTCAGGAACTCTGCAAACTCTTGGATGAACACAGCAGCTTCAGCACTGCCTCTGCCTCCCTCATCCTTCTAATGATTTCAGTGACCAGAAGGGAAAGGGTTAAAATCCAAATAATTAGTACAAGAAGATTGTTCATTACTATGTCTGTGTATCGTGAAATTTCAGTTCAGCTTTAATTAGACAATTTTTTTTTTTCATATAAATGTCTTTGTTGTGTCAATTAGTTGATTGACTATCATCTGGTTTCTGGGTTAGTGAAACCTGACCCGTTGTGAATGAATTTGTTTATCAGGGAAAAAGGACCAGGGGATGGGAAAAAATTCAATTAAATGTTGATGTGTGGAGTGACAAGCAGTATTCGATAGGGCTTTTAGTTTAATTGCTTGTATTTCATTAAGAGATGTATTTATCAAGACAATTCTTCATTTTCAAAAGATTTTGGATGTCTTCTTGTTCACTTCTGCCTTTTCAGGTACTGCTGTAGTATTCGAAAAACAGAGGACTATTTTTTTTAATTAGAAAAAGTACTTTATTGCGGCAAATCCTGAGCCTGTTACGTCACTGCTGTGTGGTGAGAACCTTTGATGACACCCACATGCAAATTTCAGGGGACAGAGTGTTCCCCTCCATCATCGGACAGATGTCACCAAAGATCCACCTCTCCCTTTGCTGCTCCATGGCCTGTGGCCACTGTGAAAACAGCGTGTAAATCCCCAAAGTCGGTGTGAGGAGCGAACCATCCAGCTCCAAGCCCTGGGAACGTTTTGGAAGGGCTGCTTGAATCTTTTAGAGGCTGTAAATCCCTTTGGGAGGAGTGGTTTTCGCTCGTGTTGTATTTGGATTGCAGCTCATCGCTTGTGGTTGACAAATAAAAATGAAATGAGCTTTGGGAGGGTCTGGCAGGAGCTGTCCAAAGACAGAGTGGTTGTAACTCCAGGGCTTGTTGAGGGTCCTTCTTTTGGATCATTATTGATGGTTATTGCCTGACTGGTTTTATTTGTGTGCTTTTTTTTTACACAGGGCTGTGACCGTGTTCACAGGAGTCCGAGGATGAGGGAAGAGATGAGGATCTGACTCCATGTTTCAGAAGGCTGATTTATTATTTTATGATATATATTACATTAAAACTATACTAAAATAATAGAATAAAGGATTTCATCAGAAGGCTACCTAAGAACAGAATAAGAAGGAATGAATAACAAAGGTTTGTGTCTCAGACTCTCTGTCCAAGCCAGCTGACTGTGATTGGCCATTAATTACAAAAAACCACATGAGACCAATCACAGATCCACCTGTTGTATCCCACAGCAGCAGATAATCATTGTTTACATTTTGTTCCTGAGGCCTGTCAGCTTCTCAGGAGGAAAAATCCTGAGGAAAGGATTTTCCATAAAAGATGTCTGTGACACAGGGCATCCCTGGGTAGGTACAGCCACCCTGGAGTAACATGATGAGAAACTGGTTTATTTCTGTAACTTTCTGTTTGTTTCTAATTCAGCTTTTCTAAAACCTGTGAATAGATGAGCCTGCATCTGGCTCAGGTTGTTTGGGAGATGGCAACAGGGATTCTGACAAAGCTTCCAAATGGTTAAATAGTTATTTTTCTGGATGTCCAGATGCCCAGGGTGAGGGACCCCCTGGATGCAGAGGGTGGTGATGGGGGCTCACCTGGAGGGTCGTGGTGCCCAATTAGTGTGGGGTCTCCAGCATCACTCCAAGGGGGGTTGGGATGTCAAAGCTCAGTTTTGGATGTGCATTGGATGTATATTCCTTGGGAAAAGGAGTCTCTTTTAGCCTGGCTGCAGGAAAATACCTGCCCAGGTGATCAGTTTGTTGGGTATTCAAGAAACCCTCAGTGCTCTGGTGTGGATCAATCACAGCCTGGACTCGATGATCTTGGAGGTCTTTTCCAACTTGAAAGAGTCCATGACTCTTTATGGAGGAGAACAGGAGCAGAGGAGCCCCTGTGACACCAAGCCCTGCCCTCCACCTGTGCAGGAAGCTCCCCTGTGCATCACTGGGGCGAGGTGATCAATCTGCCCCTCAGAACTCATTGAACTCCTTGCCCTTGGGAGATTTGCCTTTCAGATATTGAGCCTTGGGAGCAGGGAGTTTCTCTCCATGGATTTGCTCAGTGCCCAGCAGAAATCCTGGCAGGGCCTCTGGGAGTGTCTGTATAATAAGGAGCTCTAATGAGTGCTAATTACACTCAGCACATGGGTGAGGAAGCTCTTTTCCTCAAACCCATCCGTGTAGTTCAGCATTTTCTGCCTTGCCTGTGCTCTGTGCTCCTGTTTGCTTGGGAATTACAGCCAGGACACAGAAATAAAGTCATTATTTCTCCTATCCTGTGGTGAGAATTCACATTCAAAGAGTCCAGGTAAGATGTTGGGAGGCAGCTCATGAAGCAACTGGCAATTATATCCTCCCTAAACATTTTGTCTGTGATATTACGCCAGTGTCATGGCAGTGACTGTGAAGCTGGGACTTTCACAGGAGCAAACTCTTGTGTTTCTGTGGTTGAGATGACCCTGAGGTATCAGAAAGTCTCTTTTTCCCCAGTCTCTTCAAAGAAGTTGTTGAGATTTGTCGGTTCTTGTTTTCAAGGTTGTTTATTTTCTCCTATCTATTCCGTTCTTTCTCTGACCTGCTGAGATCTGTCCAGCAGGTCGGGTTGTGGCACAGTCCCTGCCCTTGGGGTGGTGTTGGCTTTTTATACTAAAAACTGGGTGTACTTTATTTACAATCATTTTCCAATACCTATCACCTATGTTAGACAGTTTGTCTCTACTCTAAACCAATCCAGAAGTGCCACCATCACAGCAGAAGATGGAGGACAAGGAGAAGGACAGGACAAACCCAGATTCCTCCATCTTGCCTCTTGAACTCCCATTCTAAAACCCCAAAATTCTACTTTTTTACCCTGTGAGAAATTCACTATCATTCTACTCAAACCCTTGTGGCTTGTACATCTTCACACAAAGTTGGTAAATGTTTCCATGGGCTAAAATGGAAGGCATGGGTGTCTTTGACTCCATGCCAGGGTCTCAAATCACCCAGGGCAGCCAGAGGAATGTCCCAGGTCCTGACACAAACCACGCAGAGATCCTCCAGATTGTTCTCTCTGGGGGTGAACTATCACTGGACAAATGGAAAGACTCAAGATTTGGGCAAAGCAGTGCTGATAGGGTTGAAGAGTCTCTATTTTACCCAAACCTACTGAAGGAGGATAAAAAAAGTGAAGAGAAAAGGAAAAAAAAAAAAGAAAAGAGAAATACCAAAGCAGCCTTTCCAAGAAGGCTTCTGTCGCAGACACCTTTTCATGAAAAATCCTTTCCTTAGGATTTTTCCTCCTGAGAAGCTGACATGCCTCAGAAACAAAATGTAAACAATGATTATCTGCTGCTGTGGAATGCAACAGGTGCATCTGGGATTGGTCACATGTGGTTGTTTCTAATTAATGACCAATCAGAGTCAGCTGGCTCGGACAGGGAGTCCGAGATAGAAGCTTTTGTTATCATTCTTTGCTATTCTATTCTTAGCCAGCCTTCTGATGAAACCTTTTCTTCTATTCTTTTAGTATAGTTTTAATGTAATATATATCATAAAAGAATAAATCAGCCTTCTGAAACATGGAGTCAGATCCTCATCTCTTCCCTCATCCTAAAACCCCTGTGAACATGGTCAGAGGCTTCATAGCAGAAGCAGCAGCAGAAGGTGAAGGGTGGGCAGGCCCTGGCACAGGGTGCCCAGAGCAGCTGTGGCTGCCCCTGGATCCCTGGCAGTGCCCAAGGCCAGGCTGGGCAGGGCTGGGAGCAGCCTGGGACAGTGGAAATGTCCCTGCCATGAAAGGGGGTGGGATGAGATGGGCTTTAAGGTTCCTCCAACCCAAACCATCCTGTGGCTCAGATTCCTGTTCTGCAGAGCCCATGAGCTGCTCCTGGCAGTGAGCCCATGGAGAGGACTGCCAGGAGATGCTGCAGGAAGCCAGCTCAGCATGCCCAGCAGCTCCAGCCCTCAGCCACCAGCGTTTTGTTCCCATCCCTGAGCAGCTGTGCAAGTTGTGCCTATCAGTAAATCTCCCTCCTCCCAACAGCAGCGTGTTCCCTCTGATAAGGGCGCTGTGTAATGGCAATTATGTTTTCATTTGTTGTGAGAAAACTTAATGCTCAGAGTGGCAGAAATGTTATTCATTCCCTGTTAATTATGAGCTACTTACTGCAGGGAATCATGCAAAAACAAAAAAGTGTAATCAAATGCAATAAAGGGAAGCAGCTTGTGCTCTCGCCTTCATGCTGGCTGGAATTAGTGCCTGCCACCAATTATCACCAATAATGCAGCATGGCCCCGTGGGTGCCCTTGCCTGGGGCTCTGCAGCAGTGCTGGGACACGGGTCAGGGCAGAGGGGTGGGCAGGTCCTTGGGACCACGATCCTTAGGGCAGCAAACCCATGGGAGTGGCTTGGGTGGTCTCTGCCTGGTTTTAATTTCCCTGGACAGAGGATAGCTGGTGGTTCCTCATCCTGCTGAGCTTCATGAGCTCTCCTTGTCTCTCTGGTGACCCAGGATGTGACCGTGTTCACAGGGGTCTGAGGATGAGGGAAGAGACAAGGATCTCACTCCATGCTTCAGAAGGCTGATTTATTATTTTATTATATATATTATATTAAAACCATACTAAAAGAATAGAAGAAAGGATTTCATCAGAAGGCTGGCTAAGAATAGAATAGCAAAGAATGAATAACAAAGGCTCTGTCTCAGACTCTCTGCCCGAGCCAGCTGGGCTGTGATTGGCCATTAATTACAAACATCCAACATGGGTCAATCACAGATGCACCTGTTGCACTCCACAGCAGCAGATAACCATTGTTTACATTTTGTTCCTGAGGCTTCTCAGCTTCTCAGGAGGAAAAACCCTAAGGAAAGGATTTTCCATAAAAGATGTCTGTGACCCAGGGAATGTCTCCACTGCAATGCTGAGTTGCATCAGAAGTCAATGAGACACAAATGCTGCCTTTGGAGGAGCGAGAATGAAACATTTATTTGTACAAAACCATTTATTTGAGATGGCAGGAAGCAGAGTAGTGAAGAGGCAGGGCTGGGATGCTCCTTGCCTGAGGGAGCTGTGGCTGGACAGTGCACACCCTGCCCCTGCAGTCACAACATCACCTGCACCAGCCTGGGGACACCTCCCATGGGCATGACCCTGCCCTAGGGGTGAGGAAAGAAGGGAATCATCAGGGTGGGATCTGCACAGCAGCTCAGAGAGAGCCAGGGGAGGTTTCAGTGCTGATAGGTCAGAAGGTGCATGGAGATGGGTCAGGCTGTCCCCAAAGGCACACCCTGGGGGAAGGAGAGGCACCAGGGAGGTTCTGCTTGGTTATAAAAGTAAAGACGTCATCATGGTGGTGAAACATTGAATCTGAAGCTCAGAGAAACTCTGGGGTCTCTGTTTGCAGAGATGTTTGGGGCTCCAGTGAGGAAGGTCCTGAAGAACTTGCTGCAGCTGGACCTACTCGAGTGTATGGGCTGGACTAGAGGCTTTCAGAGCCTTTTGACCCATGAAGTTTGTTCTTGGAAGGCGTTAGGATGGTTTCAATTTCCCTGGACAGAGGATAGCTGGTGGTTCCTCATCCTGCTGAGCTGCCTGAGCTCTCCTTGTCTCTCTGGTGACCCAGGTAATGTCTCCACTGCACTGCTGAGTTACACCACAAGTCAATGAGACACAAAAGCCGCCTTGGGAGGAGCGAGAATGAAACATTTATTTGCACAAAACCATTTATTTGAGATGGCAGGAAGCAGAGTAGTGAAGAGGCAGGGCTGGGATGCTCCTTGCCTGAGGGGGACAGTGCACACCCTGCCCCTGCACCAGCCTGGGGACACCTCCCATGGGCATAAACCTGCCCTAGGGGTGAGGAAAGAAGGGAATAACCAGGGTGGGATCTGCACAGCAGCTCAGCCACTGATGAGGATTGTCACTAATGCATTTCTGAGCACTGTGAGCTCAGCAGCCTGACATAGTGTAGGAAGCACTTTAATTCCCAAAGGAAGAGGTTTTTTCCCCTTTCCCTAGAAAGTAATAAATAGCAACTGTAACTTCTTTGAGGCAAATTTCACTGCAGATCTGTGCCATATCTACTGAGAAACTTCCTTCTGAGTGCATCCATTAAGGATGTAACAGGAGGAATGTTACCTGTGTTTGCATTCCCTGTAAGCACCTCTGCACTGAGACTTTACTTTTCACCTGAAATCTCTGCCTGGTTTCACAAAACCTGGATTTTGTGGGGTTCAGTGCTACCCCTTTGCCTTCATCACACAAATATTCTGGTTGAATTCCTCAGACCACAGGAGGGGCTCACCCAAACCCCCACCAATACATTCAAGCCTTAAAATGGACACAGATGCAAATATTATTCAGTATTTGAATAACAAATCAATTCTTGATTACTTAGATCTTTCTAGGAATGACCAGGAACAAAAAAAAACATAGGAAAAAAAAAAAGTGAGATTCATCTCAGCCCTCAGCTGTGAATTTTCTGCTCAGCTCTGCTGCTGATACTGAGAGAGCAGATGCTTCCTTACTCTGCAGAAACACAGTGTGTGAAACAGTATTTTAACAGCTTTATCTGATATTTTATATCTCACTGTCAAACATAGCAATGATTCCACTTCTATTTGGGTAAGTAATCTGAAAGGAAGGCAGCAATAATCTCTCAGGAGAGCCAGGCACGGGACTAATTACTCCAGCTAGAGATTTGTAAAGACACATTTTCAGTGCTGGGATTTTATCATTCCACAGGGTAATTAAAAGACAGCCCTGTCAAAAGAAGTTTTTCAGTCTTAAATATTCTTTTTTCCTCCATGAAGAATAACCCTTTCCAGGCTCAGCACTGGCATGGCTTCATTTCCCAGGGTGAGTGAGGGTCCCTGCCAGCTCCGTGTCACTCTTGGTGGCTCTTTCTGTGTCACAGCATCACAGAATGGCTTGGGGCAGAAGAAACCTTACAGATTTTCTCATTCCACCCCCTTCCACTGCTCCAGGGTGCTCCAAGCCCCATCCAGCCTGGCCTTGGACATGGAGTGTTGGGAAGGAGGGACACTTGCTCAGATCGTCAGAGCTTGGAGCTGTGCAGAGGAAGAATCCCTGCTTGGAATTTGTTTTTTCAGTCAAGCACTTGCTGAAATCAGAACAATTCCAGCTGAAAGAGGGGAAATTTAATTAGATATGCAGAAGGAATTGTTCCCTGTGAGGGTGGGGAGTGCCTGGCACAGGGTGCCCAGAGAAGCTGTGGATCCCTGGCAGTGTCCAAGGCCAGGTGGGATGGGGCTGGCTCAGTGGAAGCAGCAATGATCAAAGCAGGGGTACAAAATGGGTACAGAACAGGGTTACAAAGCAGGGATACAAAACAGAGGTACAAAAAAGCTGACTGGCTTTTGTAGAGAGGATTTAGACCCATCTTGGCAGATACATGGAGGCACAAGTGACATTCAGGGCAAACTCTTTGGTTTCTTGGGGTACCTCAGACCTCTGGTCAAAGAGTTGGAGTTCTTAACACCCACAGCCTCCTCCAAGGCTGCTGCTGGGTTTTCCAAAAGCTGTCCCTGTGCCACTGACTCTTCTGGACAGCTTGGATGATTTGACAATCCAAGTGTGGCATTGGCTGCAGGTTCTCCTGGCTGACACAGCACAGTGTGACAATGACATGGAATGGTCCATGAAGCTGAAAGCACAAGGAGCACATCTGCACTGCCTCATCCTTGGGGTTCAGGCCAGCTGGAGACCTCTGTCTCCTGCAACCCCTTTCTCCCTGGTTTTTTTTTGGCTTTTTTTTTTTTTTGTTTTGTTGTTTTGTTGGTTTTTTTTTGGGGGGGGGTTGTTTGTTTGTTTGTTTGGGTTTTGTGGTTTTGGGGTTTTTCTGTTCATTTGTTTGGTTGTTTTTTTTTTAATTTAGGGGTTTTTTTGGATTTGTTTGTTTGTTTGTTTTTGGTTTTAGTCCAATAAAGGATTTGAAAGTTAAGGAGTTAATTCCTAGAGAAACAAAAAATCTTCAGAGCTGATTTTAGTGTCCTTGAGTAGAAAAGGAAACCAGTGGCCAAACTCAGAGCACAGCACTGCACCTGCACCTTGCCAGCTTTTTTGTCTCCTCTCTGCTTGTGCCTTTTGATGCGCATGGGGACCAGGGTTACGGCAGCCCAGTGACACTGATGGGACACGTGTAATGAGAAGGAATTGGTGTAAAATGCAATGTATCACCAAATCAGCATCACCCAACTGCCTGTTCCTTGGCACCCTGCCCATTTCCCTCTTGATCCAGGCATTGTTTAATTGCCTAATGGTTATACTGAATTTATTTATTTTTAACTTGCCCTGAGCATGGAAAAATGGAAATTCAGCTTTAGGAGATCACTTAACAAACCAGTTCTTTTCAGAGAGACTGACTCCTCATGGTTTTCTTCCCTGAGGAAGGAATCTGTGAAGATTTCAGGCTCCAGCTGTGCCAAATCCTGGCAGATGGCAGCTAAAGCCCTGTGGCTGGATCTGGTGTGCATCACCCAGCTTGATTTTCCCTCCCAGCAGCAGCAGCACCCTTTGCTCAGGATCCTCCTGCATGGATCATTCCTCTGCTGGAGGCTTCTTGGAGATCCAGCAGTGGGAATCCTGAGTGTCAAAGAGCTGCTGGGGCTCTGCTGGGCCAGGAACTGGTTGAATTGGTAAAAATTGTAAAAAAGGTCTAAAGGAATATGCAATCTCTCCAGCTGAGTCCAGCTCTCATGGAATAACAGTCTCTGACCATGGAAATGCAGCTGGGGAGGGCAGGTCTGCCCTCTTCATGTCCCAGCATCTCCAGGTTTCCAGGCCAATTTTAGGAGCAGAGAAAGTGGAGACTCCACATTCCCATGGGCAGGTCAGACCCCCTGCAGGAACAGTAAAACAGCTAATTTAGATGAGCTTCCCATTTTCTCCATCCCAGCTGCAAACATGAATCAATTCAGCCATTTACTGGTTTTATTTTTTTCCCAAATCCCTATTTAGAAACTTTCTCATATTTCTATGAGGACAATTCCCTATCACCTTCTTCATCTGGTAGGGAGTGCTCTGATCAACAGGAACTCTATGATAGAAACAGCCTAATTAAGCAAAATTAACATTTTCCCATCCAATACTAACATTTAATCCTATATTCATGCAGCCTGCTTTAAATATCCTCCCCGTGCATCCCTTCCTGGAAGTCTCTCATGCTCTGCCAGCTCCACTCTGTTTTTATCCACAAGGAATTGAGCTCGTACCTGTGACAGGTGCAGAGTGTGTTGAATCTTTTGATCATCACACAAACCACTCATCCTGATGTCCTTTAATCTAAGCAATGCAAAGAAAATCCTGTGCACTCTCTTTATGCTCCTTCCATCTCCCCGAGTTTAAACAGGAGGCTCCGCAGCTCCAGATCAATGCTCCTAAATTGTTTGTCTTTAACTCAGGTGGGTTTAAAGGAAAGCTGCTCAGCCCAGCTGTCTGCAATTTCACAGGATGGGAAGGGCTCTGTGCTGTTTAGTGATGAGGGAATTTGAGTTACCTTTGAAACTTGGTTTGGTTTTTTACAAGTAATTAAACAGGAGAGAGAAATCGCATCGCTTACTGCTACATCCTCCCTGTCTTCCTTGCTGAAACTCAGAGTGAAATCCTTTAATTTATCAATTATTAAGAATTTCTATAATTCACAAATGTGGTTTGGATTATTTTTTTTTTCTCCTCTGGGAATCATCCTTGGATAATTGACGTGAAATAGCCAATATTCCCATCTTCCTCTTGGTTCACATGGGTGGGGTGAGCCATCTGTGTGTTCCTGCCTCTGGTTCTGCTTCCCAGCCAACCAGGCAGGAATTTTGGGGTGGAAGATCGCACTTTGTGGTGAAACACAACTCTGCTTTCGGTGAAGTGTTCACTCACACTTTCCCCTTCCATTAAGTAACTACCATGGTGGGAAAAGAAGAGGAAAGGGGCAGTGGAGCATCTGGGGCTGTGTGATGCTCACACAGCTTGGATGCAATCCTTGTGAATCAGA
Organism: Melospiza melodia melodia; assembly: GCF_035770615.1. NCBI lineage: Eukaryota > Metazoa > Chordata > Aves > Passeriformes > Passerellidae > Melospiza > Melospiza melodia. Next base: position 3,860,928 of record NC_086212.1, on the reverse strand, counting down.
CAGATTCTGCAGCTTAAATCCCAACCAGCATTTTTTGCTCTTGGGTGCTTTCCTACAGCCTGAAGCCCATTGGCTCCAAAAAAGCACGAATGGACCCCAAAACAGAGTTGTACCATGAGGGAGCTCCATGCAATCTTCCTATTTCAGCTGCCCCAAGAGGTGTGAGGAGAGTCTAGGAGACCACCCCTGCTGAAAATGCAGCCTGCTGTTTTACCTCGTAGATAAAAGTTCAATTCAAATATAAATATTCTGCCATGAGTGGGGAGAAACTTCAAATATAAAAAAAATCAAATAGAAAAATAGTTCAGTTAAAATATAAATATTCTGCCAGGAGTGGGGAGAAACTTCAAATATTAAAAAAAATCAAATATCAAAAAATTCAAATATAAAAAAAGTTCAGTTCAAATATAAATTTTCTGCCATGAGTGGGGAGAAACACCGTGGGGCTCTGAATTCTTTACTTAGAAAAAGCAGGTGCTTCTCCCTTTAATGTTGCCACCAGGAGGTTACAAACCAAAAAAAAATAAACCCAACCCCAAACACAAAGTTCCTTCCATGCTATGCAAAATACCCCAGAAAGCTTTTTTCCATTACAGTGGTCACAGGCCATTTTGCTCTTCACTGGTGACAGGGGACCATTAGAACACAATCCCTGATGCCTGCATATCGTAATGAAAATCATATTTCTTCCTGAACTGCTACATCAATTGTCTTTTTAGTAACCTGGCAAGTGCAGCTCTATGCAAACCAGGGAATGGTCCTTCACTCCTAATCTGTTCCCCTGCAAGATAAGTGATAACTTCTTAATGTAACTTTCCAGTCTGGTAAATAAGAAGCAGCTACAACATGATCCTGTGGTTTAAATAGAATCGTCTTCCTGAGGCTGAGTAGCTGCTTTCCATCCTCCCCTGGGCAGGAAAACTGATTTTGATAAAATCAGAGCATCCCTCTCTGTCTCTCTCCCTCTCCTTCCCTGGTACCTGCCTGAAAATCTGCATTTTGCATTTCTGAAATTGTGTCCTGTGGGAACTGGGCCTAAAAATAATAAATGTATTGGTGGCAAGGTGCTGCCCCAGCTCCTGAGTGCAGCATTCATGGAGCAGGGAGGGATTGAGGAACTGGGCCTAAAAATAATAAATGTATTGGTGGCACGGTGCTGCCCCAGCTCCTCAATGGAGCAGAGATGGAGTGAGGGGCTTGGGACTGGTATGGGGGAGAAGGGGCAGGGGATGAGCATGGTGGGGCAGGGAGGAGACAGGATGGGACCATCCCTGGCACCTGCACTGCTGCCACTGTGGAATTCAGGGCAATTCCAGTGTCTGGGGATGATTGGCATGTGATTCCATGGTTCAGAATGCTGAGCAGTTGCTTTATTAAGTTATTCTACATTACACTAATACTATATTAAAAGTACACTACAGAGACACTAAAAGGATACTAAAGAAAAACCCATGATGGCTCCAGACAGTCATGACACAGCTGGGACCTCATAGGCCAATTAATACAAACAACCATCACCAGAATCCAATTACAAACTCACTCTCAGTGAAACAATCTCCATAACACATTCCACATGTGCAAAAACAACAGGAGAGAGAATAGAGATAAGAATTGTTTTCTTCTCTCTGTGCTTCTCCAGGAAAAATCCTGGGGAACTTGTGCCTGCTGCTCTCTGTGAAGAGAGCTGAGGCCACCACTCATGAGGTCATTTCTGTGCCTGTGACCTGTCAGCCACGCTCTGTGTGACACCCTGAGGCCACCAAGGCACTGCCTGTCACTGCTCCTGGGGCACCTGGTGCACCCCAAATGGGAGCTGGGCACTGGGATAGAGCTGGGGGGTGCCTGGGAGGGCAGTCAGGGTCTGGGATGGGCAGCAGGCACATCCTGACCCCCTTTGGAGCCATCCCACCACCACTGCAGAGGTGCCCCAACTCTTGGCACTAATTGCAGGCTCCAGTGCTGCCTTTCACCTGTGTGGTACAAACAATTCCACCAGTGGCAGGGAATTGGGATCCCCAGGGTCATTCAGCTTGGAAAAGACCTCCAACACCATCAAATCCAACCACTGACCAAGCACTGCCAAGCTCACCACTCACCCATGTCAATAAGCCCCATATCCACCTGATTTCTGAGCATTTGTAGGGACAGGGGCTCCACCACTTCCCTGGGCAGCCTGTCCCAGGCAATTCCTGATGCTGGCAGATACTTGGGTGTGCTGGATGGATATGGCCCCCAAAGCAAACTCTGCAGCATCTCCTGGAGGTTGGGGACACCCACCCAGTGGAATGACAAAACCTGATTTTCCTCCTGGAGGTGTGAATTTTTTGTATTTCTGTTCATTCTACTGCCCCAAGTCTGCAATTTTAAAAATACGAAGATTTGGCTCCAGGCAACAAACCCTCAGGAGCTGCCAGCCCCAAACACCCACCTGGCTGCCCCTCACCACTGCAGGGCCCCCCTTCCTTTAAATCCCTTTTCCAGGCATCCCAACCAGGAAAAGAGAGCATGAATCCAGCTCCAGCTTGGTAAGACAGGAGCACACTGCTCTCTTTCCCTTTTCTGTCTTTTCCCTCTCATTCCTGTGCACCTTGAGGGACAAATAATTCAATCTGCTGGTGGATTGGCAAAGACTTTAATGAAAACACTATTTATTTGTTGTTGTCTGATCCATCAGCAGACACAAGGCAAGAGTCTGAGTAATAACAGGTCTGGAAGGGGCAGAGCAGAGCAGAGCATGCCACCAGCACAGGAGTATTCAAAAAAAAAGTATTATTTCAGTTTTTGGTTTAATTAGAATTTATATTAAGTGGGATCACATCAACTAATGATGAACTGGGCAGGTTCAGGTAGATTTTCATCTCTAGCCAGCAGCTCAGGCAGCTCGTGGAGACAGAGGAAAGTCTGTTAGAGACAGATATCAATTTAAAATTGCTCATCTGAGGGAGGATTGATGAAGAGGGGAAACCATTAGAGAATTGCCATGGGGTAACTGATCCAAACCCAGGGCTCCCCTAAAAAGCAAAATGCTGTTGGTAGGCAGTTTGCTGTGCTACCTGCTGGGAGAGGAGTGGTTCTTATCAGAGAATCCTGACCCAAAATTTGTTTATGTGTGTGGGGAAGAGTTCTGGCAAACAGATGTGAACCCCCAGGCTCCCCACAGCTGCTTTTGCAGGGAAATTCACCTCAGGGAGAATTGAAAATGCCATTCTGCTCATGGGCAAACTGAGGCACAGGGAAGCCATGCAAAATTCCTTGAGCTTTATGGGTCTGTGGGACATCACAGGAATAAATTTGGTTTTCTTGAGGATTGCTCCTGCAGTCCGACACCTGTGTTAGCCTTCACCCTTCCAGAGCCCCAGATGATCAATCCAGGTTAATCAGAAGCAGCTGGACACTGCTGTGCTTTGGGAAGGCCCTGGCTGGGGTTTATTTGCAGACCTGTGTGAGCAGTGCCCTGCTGGGTGCTGGCAGGGACATTCCCCAGGGCAGGAGTGACCCAGGGTGAGAAATCACAGGGACAAGTGTCCCAACCATCGCTGATCACTCACATTGCTGTTTCCCATCACATTTCACTGAGGCTTGGGATGGAACTGTCCATCAGACTCTGGAGCTGGTTCTCCCAGGGGATGAAGGCTCCCCTGAGCTGCTCCTTGGTCTCATGAGAGGATGTTGATGCCAGGCCTGGCTCCTGCAGGCCAGTGCTGGGTGCCAAAACCAGGCCTGGCCTGCAGCATGGATGCTGGCAGAGCAGTGCCCAGCTTCCCTGGGGCTTGCATGGAGCAGCTGTGCTGGAGGGAGAGCACAGGAGAGACCCAGACAACTCTGAAGCACTTCCCAAAGAGGAACTGTTGGTGCAACGGGGGGTGGGACGGTCAGGACAGACGGACAGGAGAGATCTCTGCAGCCAGGGCTGGAACTTGGGGTTTATTGCAAAGGGCCTGGGGGCAGGGCCCTGCTGGGAGCTGCCAGACACAGCTCAGAGCAGGCTGAGAGAGGAGAGGGGGAGAGAGGGTGAGAGGGTGAGAGAGTAAAAGGGGTAAGAGAATAAATGGGGTAAGAGGCAAGAGCTAAGAGAGCGAGGTTCTCCTTACAATACCATAAATCTTCTGTGTTGAATATTCTGACTCTCACTAACCAATCTAGTACAAGATACAAATATACAATATACAAATCCTACAGCATTTCCATACAGCCTATAAGAATCATTACATCACCATACTGTGTTACATTTTAAACCCTGAAAACTCCTCTTTGGCCCCTTCTGCCAAGCTGTAGGGTCTGCTCTGACCCTTGGGCCTGTCTGCAAGCAGAGGGTGTTGTTCCATCAAAAGGGGATCACCTTCAGCTGGCCATGCCATTGTTTCCCAGTTCAGTAACTAAATTATCTCAAACCTTGCTTTCATTTCAATCTCGTTTATAGTTTCCATATTCTCAAAATCTTTAGCCAGACAATCATATTGATAAGGCTTTCCTGTTCCATCTTCCCCAACAAGGAACCAGTGAGACAGCAGGAGTCACTGGGATAGACAGGGAGAGAAAATGGAGAAAATCACTGTAAGTAAAGATAATTATCTATTTATGGCCATTATAACAAAACTTTATTTATTACATGGACAATTAATTTTTTTTTCTTTTTTCTTTCTTTTTCTGATCACTCTGGCCCTGTTTCCCATCTCCTTTCCCTGCAGGTGCCAGGTGATGGAGATGTGGGCTTTGTCCCAGGGAAACCTGGGGCTGTCACACAGCAGCTCCTGCTGCACATCCCGACAGAATCAGGGCAGGAAGGGAAATCATCCAAAGGATGTTTGACACAGTAGAATTTGTTTTTACCTCTTTCCTTTAGAAAGCAAAGCAAAGCAAAACAAGTTAGGAAATTACATGCATGCTTTTGGAATGAGACAGTAGCTCAGGGTCATCTGTGTTTATTTCCAACATTTTATCTTATTTCCGTGGACACTTTCTCAAAACAAAGCTTTTGGGTTTTTCCTATTCCAGCCTGAGTTCTGAAAGGTAAGTTTAGGTCTGACCTGTCACAAACAACCAAAAATCACACTGCAAACACATTCCTGCCACTGTCACTCCCCTCCCCTGTCCATTTGCACCAAGGCTTTTCTTTCACTTGTGCTCTCCTGAAAAAAAAAAAAGGGATGCAAACACAGCCTGCATTACTCAGGACCACGCTGATGACCCCCAAATTTAGATGACACTGTCTCTTCTTGTGATCAAATCAAGCATTGGCACGGCAACAGCAGCTCAGCTGGGGTCCCAAAGCAATGCTGGGGACCAGGGCTGCCATCCCCTTCCCTGCATCCCAAAACTGTGATGGGAGTCAGGGCTGCCATCCCCTTCCCTGCATCCCAAAACTGTGATGGGAGTCAGGGCTGGCATCCCCTCCCTGCATCCCAAAACTGTGATGGGAGTCAGGGCTGCCATCCCCTTCCCTGCATCCCAAAACTGTGATGGGAGTCAGGGCTACCATCCCCTTCCCTGCATCCCAAAACTGCTGGGGGTCAGGACTGTCATCTTCTTCCCTATATCCCAAAACTGTGCTGGGAACCAGGGCATCCTCATTCCTTTATCCCAAAACTACTGGGTGCCAGAGCTGGCATCCTCATTCCTTTATCCCAAAACTACTGGGAACCAGGGCTGGGATCCTCCTTCCTGCATCCCAAAACTGCTGGGGACAGAGCTGGCATCCCCTCCCTGCATCACCCTCAGGATGCGATGGGGGTGTTCTCTCAAGCCACCCCACTGGGAGCCACCATCCCAGCCCACTCCTCCTCCAAACAAGCAGCACATCCTGGGTGGGTTCTGCAGGATCAGAGCTCTGCAAAGGTTCATTCTCCAGCTGAGGCAGTGCCTGGCCTGGCAGCAGCAGGAGGTCCCTCCTGCCTCCCTCCTGGAGAGGGCAGTTTGGAGGGGAAAATAATGGAGAGCTATTTAATTTTAATTTTTTTTTTCAGCAGAAAGAAGGGAAAAATTCTGTTGCGTGCAGATTTTTTTCCCCTTCTTCTTTATTATTTTTCTGGACTGAAATGGATTTTTTTGATATATTGAATATATTTAATATTCAAATGCTGTGAATTTGCAGGATGGAGCAGACAGAGACTGCCTCTTGCGATAAGAGACATTATTACTGTTGTGAAGAATTCCTTTAAGATTCCATCTTAATCGTTCTGCTATTGAAATGGAAGAATAAAGTAATAAAATTAGATGTTTTGAAAAGACTTGATTAAAAAAGTAATTATCCTGCCAGCTCGTGGATCCCCACGTCCTACCAGGTTCCTCCAGCTCGGGCCCTCTCCTTGCTGAGCTCCTCTCCATGGGGAGGAACAACTTTGTGCCAGGCCACCTCCAAGGCACAGCTGCTTCTGCTCTTCTCCCTCTGGGCATGATTTGGGGCTGGGTTTGGGGTGATTTGGGGTGATTTGGGGCTTTTTTGGGGTGTTCTGTGCAGAGTACAGAGCTGGACTGGAGCCTTGTGGGTCCTTTCCAGCACAGGACATTCCCTGGTTCTGTCATTCCTGTCTCCCCAGCCCGAGCAGCCCCACACATCCCCTCCTGCCCTGGCAGCTCTGTGCAGCTCTGGGTGGCCATGGATGGAGCTGGGTGCCCTCCAGCCCCTCCTGCAGGCAGGGAAAGGCTGGAGGGAAAGGCACAGCATCCTCTGACACCTCAGAGGCTTCACCAGCCTGTGGGATGGTGCACAGGAACCCTGTGAGGTCAGGGGCACTCAGGCAGGACCCCCAGAATGTCTTTGGAAGTGTCTCATGGCATCATGCACCATTTCTGGGTGACAAACTGGGTCCCCACAGCCTGCACACCTCTGACCTGGGGGATGCTCCATGCCCGGGACCCCCTCCTGGCCCATGGGGACCCCCAAGCACTGGCCCAGCTGCAAGGGGCTGTGCTGGAGGGACAGGATTTCCCCAGCAGGAGGAGAGCAGGGCTGGCTGCACTCAGAGCTGTGCTGGGCCTCCCAGAGCCTCCCAGCTGTAATTGTGCAGCTCCTTCACTCTGCATTTCTAATGGGGAAACACAGATGGTGACAGCTGAGTGCAGAATGCATCTATTAAAATCTGCTGCTGATTGTTCCTCATAATGGGCTTGGGGTTTTTTTGAAATGTGCTGCAGAGGATCCACATCCTCATCAGGAGTGGAACAGGTTACTTGTGCTTGTGTCTGTCTCTTGCCTATTGCCAGGCTTTTTTTGGCCATTATTTATTATTTTCATAGCAGAATAACTGGAGATTCATTGCTGCTGGGGCTCAATGGGAGTTAAACATGTCCTGGCTGAATAAATTCTCCAGCTGGAGACATGTGCTGCTTGTGAGAGGTAACCTGGAGCAGAGCTAAGGAATAAAGTAGGGACTTATTAAAAGGACTTTAAAGGATGCACCTTGGGCAGTACAAGAGCCAGGCCAAGATGGACACTGGTCACAAGTTTTCACACTTTTATCAGTTTTGGTCCATTTCCATGTTGGGGTTAATTGTCCAATTACAGCTCCAGGTTCTGCATGGCCAGAGGGAGCCCAGGCCCATCTGCAGCAGCCCTGGAGCTGCAGAGGAAAACTCCCCCCTTGTGCAGGATCCCTGCTGCAGCAGAGCCACAGCTGGCACTGCAGGAGGGCTGAGCCCCCATGGGATGGGGCTGGGACACCCCCTGGCACACAGGGGCCAGGGCCTGTGATCACTCTGGCAGCGTTGGGTTGTATTACTGCATTGTTTATTTTATTTTTATTTTCTTCCCTAATAAAGAACTGTTATTCCTATTCCCATATCTTTGCCTGAGAGCCTTTTAAATTAAAAAACAAAACAAAAAAAAAAAACAAAAAACAAAAAACCAAAAAAAACCCAAAAAACCAAAAAACCCCCAGCATTTTATGATTAAAATAAATAATAATATATTATTATTAACATTATAATAAAATATATAATTATAATTATTTTATATATATATATATATGATCATTATAATAATTCTCTATTTCAAAGGAGGTTCCTGCCTTCCTTAGCAGACACCTGTCTTTTCAAACCAAGACAGAGGCACCAGCAGAAAAACTCCCAGATGTGGACAAATTTTGATGCCAAGTGCAGACATCCCCACCCTGCCCAGAGCTGGGAGCACGCTGGCTCCCTGCTGCCAGGCTGGGTGATCCCACATCCACATTCCACAGCCCTGCAGCCCCATCCCAGGGGTTTGCCAGCCCATCCAGCTCTGCCCACACCCCCACTCTGCTCCCCTGCCATGAAAATCCATCGTTTTGCTGGGGAATATTTCCAAACTGGCAAGATTTCCCCAGGCCAGAGCGTGAGCAAGGCTCCTGGTGCTCGGGCAGTGACCTTATAATTAAGCAGTGTAGAGGACACCGCTCCCAGTCAGCTCCCTGAGTGCTTATATTTCAGTTTGGGCTACATCCAGCCCTGGTAAATCCATTAATTACACTTCATACAGTGACATTTACTGACAAATGAAAGATTTCATTATGTCTGCCTGCTTCCTCCAGCTCAGCAAGAGCTCGGGCAGGCTCCCCTGAGCCCTGGCCCCGATTATTGCAGTGCCAGGGCTGGACCTCCTTACACACACTCACCCCACCTGTGGGGAGGGTTTGGCCAAAGATCTTTGCTCTTGTGATAGATGAGTGATGCAATGGTGGACCCTCACAATTAAAAGGCAGATATTATGTATATATGTTCAGAGAATTTTATAGATTTATAGTTATAATAATGGAGTAATAGTAATAATTTTAATAATAATAATAATAATAATAATAATAATAATAATAATAATAATAATAATAATAATAATAATAATAATGCTATATATTATATAGTTATACATATAATATATATTATCTATAATAGAACTATATATTATATATAGTTATAATATAACTATATATAATTTAATATAATAATATAGTTATACATTATATAGTTTATTGTAATAATATATATTATATAGTTATATATTATATAATATATATATTATATGTAGTTATGATATAACTATATATAATGTAATAATATAGTTATATATCATATAGTTTATAATAGTAATATAGTTATATATTATATAGCTATATATATAATATATATATTATCTATAATATAACTATATATTACATGTAGTTACAATAAAACTATATATAATATAATAATATAGTTATATATTATATCATTTATAATAATAATAGAGTTCTATATTATATAGTTATATATAATATATATCTCTACTATAACTATATATTATATATAGCTATAATATAACTGTATATAATATAGAGATATATTACAGATAATATATATATTAATACATATATATATGTGCTTTACCTCCTTGTGTTGTTATCAGGGCTGGCCTGGGTTTGGGACCTTTGGGAGGGTCAGTTTGTCACTATGGCAGCACCTGAGCTCCAATCAGGATTTAAGGCAGTGATCTCCACCACTGGGCAGGGAAGAAGGAGGCAATGGACAGAACTTTGGGAGGGGCTAAAGGGTTAAAAGGTGAAATCTCCATGGTGTGGGTGAGCACATGGTGGGGAAAATCCTCTGTAATATTTTCTCTCTTCAGTCTTGTGTTGTATTTTTGATAAGGTTTTAATAAACCTTTTAGTATTTTTTGGAAGTGAGGCTCTTTTCTCACACTCTGATCTGCACTGTGCTGCTTGGACCCAGGGGCTGCAGGAGGCAGGGCTGGATTCATCCTCCCCAGCCTGACTTCTGTTCCATGCAGGGACACAGGAGGAGTCTCACTGCCAGGGAGACAGAGGGGGTGCATTAAACTTTCATGGCAACAAGTCAGTGACAAAGGCAGAACATGAGCTCTTCCCTGGCAGCAGCTCACGAGGAGCCTCCAGGCCCAGCCCTGCAGCACAGGGACCAGGAAAGACAGACTGTCCCAGCAGGTCTGATCCCTGCTCCAAGGGATGTCCTTGTGGCCATGGCAGCTCCAGATGTGCTCTCTGAGACCCCCTTTGTCCCCCAGGGTGTGCTGAGACAGCCAAAGGTGAGAGTTTGAGCTCTGGGCAGGTTTGGGAGCAGCTCTGAGCTCTGCAGAGGTTCACTGAAGGATGTCACCTCCACTGTAAGGGATGCAGTCAGAGGCAGTTTGAGTCCATGCAGAGTCCCTTTTCCAGGATGGGATCCTCCTGTAAAGCCTGTCAGCCTCCCCTGTGCCTCAGCTCAGAGGCTGTGCTGCCTTCAGCTCTATTCCCTTCTGGACACTGTGGTGGGAGAGGAGAGGGGTGGGGTGGAGAGAACAAATCCCTGTGAGTGCTGTGTTGGAGCAGCTTCCACAGCAGCTTTGAAGAGCCAGCTACCTTCAGCTCCCAGCAGAGCAGAGGAATTGTCCATCAGGAATTCTGCCTCTGTCCACATCCCATCCCAGGGACCCTACCACACTCACCTCAACCCTGAACCCTGCCAACCCCTCCAGAAAGAGCTCATGCCACATGTTTTTTGATTCCCTTGCCAGGAGGGCTGCAGAGAGTGTGGACAGCTCCCTGACAGAGTGTGTGGATGTGCTGCTCACCCGCATCCTGTAAACATCGATCAGTGGGAGCTTCCACAAGCCCTCCTTGGGGCATCCAGAAACTGCTCCCTGCAAGCAGAAGCCCCAAACCTCAACCCTCCATGGCTGCTGTACCCAGTATTATTTCTGGCAGATCACTGGTGCTTAAATGACAGCTACATTAGCTGAGTCAATGCTGAGGATGTAAATGTGCAGCTGGCAGAGCTGGTGTTTAAGCAATAAGACATGACAGCAGTGGGGTTTGAAGTGATTAGCGCCTGTGCTGGCTGTGCACAGAGGCAGGAGATGAAGGTCAAGTGCCTGCAAGGGCTGGCAGAGCACAGGGATGCCATGGTGGGCACTGCAGGGCCCTGGGCTGGCAGGACAGAGCTGGGCACTGTCTGAGCACCCTCACCCCAAGGGGACTGTTGGAGATTGCAATGCAAGATGTTTTCCATTACCATCTGTATGGCAGATTACCTTTGTCAAGTGGGCAGTTTGCCTTATCTCTCTCTTTGAGTGACCACAATCACTCCTCCCTCAGGGCAGACACCTGCTGATAACAGCTATTGAATGTCCCTGCATGGCTGATAAGAACTACAGCATCCCATTGGGAGATGTGAGCCCAGAGGGAGGAGCCAAGCATTCCTACCTGGATATAATCTGGAGCTTCTAGAACACCAGCACAGCTTCTGCACTGGATTCCCCAGAGGAACAGCAGCTGCCTCTGCCTCTTCCTCTGATCTTCAGAGGAAGAGACTGCACCTTTCTCCAGGATCCCTGCTCCAGCAGAACCAGCCCTGACACTGCAGGAGGGCTGAGCCACAATTCCAATGGGACTGCTGCCAACACCCTGACCCACAGGGTGTCAGGTTGGGTTCTGACTCTGTCAGTGTTGTTTTAGTGTACTGTTTATTTTATCTTTTTATTTTCTTTTCCCTATTAAAGAACTGTTATTTCCTGCTCCCATATTTTTGCCTGAGAGCCCCTTAATTTAAAATTTATAGCAATTCAGAGGGGTGGGGAGGGTGTACATTTCAGGGGAGGCTCCTGCCTTCCTTAGCAGACTCCTGTCTTTCCAAACCAAGACAGGGACCTTGCCCATGGCTTTTGGTCTGTGGTAGCAGACTCTGAGCATTTACCTGCTAGATACAGAGAGGACAGGAAAAATCCAGGTAATTACTTCCAGCTGTTGTGGTCCATGTTGGTACCAGGAGCACAGAGGCTGCTCTGGGAGGTTCACAGCCTCTGGCAGGGGCTGATACCCAGGACTGCTGCAGCAGCACCCCCAGGGCTACAGTGGGTGATCCCCAAAGTGATGGGCAGGCAGGAATCAGGAGTGGTGGTGAGATGATGGTGCCCAGAACAGAGAAGGGGCAGAGGCAGGAGGTGAACACCCAGCACAGATGCTAAGGAAGGCAGGAGCCTCCTCTGAAATGGAGAAAATGAACCCCCACCCTCTAAATTGCTATAAATTTTAAATTAAGGGGCTCTCAGGCAACAAAAATTATGGGAGCAGGAAATAACAGTTCTTTAATAGGGAAGAAAATAAAAGGATGAAAGGATAAAATAAATGGATAAAATAATAATAGGGAAGAAAATAAAGGATAAAATAATAAATAAAACTAAAACCAACACTGCCAGAGTCAGAACACCACCTGACACTCTGTGGGGTGGTGGTCAATGGATGGTGGGGCAATGGGTGGTGTTCTGCAGCTTAATCTTGGCAGAGCCCCATGAGGGTTGGCATGGCCCAAAGGGATCCTGGGCCATATTTATCCTGGGGAATGGGCACTGGAGGAGGAATGCCTGGTCCACGTGACCTGTTTGATTTAAGGATGGAGCTCAATGCACCTCCAAAAGGACTGGTTGGACACAATGACCATGGATGAGGAAGGTGAATGAGGCCTCTTGCTTGGCATCACCGCTGATCCCAGCTCCATGGGCATCCAGGGGAGGGAGATAATCCATGGATTGGTGCTTTCCTGGCACAATGGGAACACAGCAGGATGGTGGCTGGGTGGCAGGACATGTGGAATAGACAGAAGAGCATCATAAACACACCAGGTGGAAAGAGGAGCCCGAGGGGATCCCTGTGCGTGGCAAACCCAAGGTCTAATAGCACAAATATGCTGCAGGGGTGATTCTACCCTGAGAGAAAGGTTAAATGGGATGAGCAAAGCTGCAAATTTAGGCCAGGTGATGAGGGTGGGAAATGTCAGCTGCTCACACACAGCCCAGGTCGTGACAAAACCTTTGTGACAAAATCTGTGTGACAAAATCTGTGTCCCAGGAGGATTTACAGCTTTACAGCCTGTGAGGGGCAATGCTGGTCTGGTTTAGTGTTGATGCAGGTGCTGCTGGGGCATCCCCTGTGCTTGGTCAGGCTTGGCAGGGAGGGCAGCAAGGTGAACCACCCTGTGCCCTGTGTGCTTGTCTGCAAGAAGGGAACAGCCCAAAAATGAAAGAAAAGGGCACCAGAGCTGTGCAGAGAGCAGGAAGCTGCAGAGCAGCTGCAGAGGAGTTCAATAAACTGGTGGGGATTGGTTTAAAAATGAGTCAGAGAGCTGCTTTTCCCAGCAGAGGGTTGGAGATGGCTGTCCCAAGGAGGGGCTGGCACAAACTCATGGGCAGCAATTCACTGAGGGGGGGACAGGACAGGGTGATCTCTCCTGGAAGAGCTCAAATCCGGGCTGGATGGAGCTTGGAGCTCCAGGCCTTGTGGAGGGTGTCCCTGTCCATGGGACTGGGTAAGCTTTAATATCCTTTCCAACCCAAATCATTCTGCAATTCCATAATTCTAGGATTTTCTGTTCCCTAATGCAGGCAAGCCTGGGTGCTGCCCCTCAGGCAGAATTAGCAATTTTAATGGCTCCTCACCCTCTTTACTTCCCTTTTGCACAGCTCTTTTCTTTGTAGGAAGTGTTTAGGATCTTAACCAAACGTGGCTTTTTAAAACGCGTGCTCAGAAACAATATTTTTTTGTTGTTGATTTTCTCCCTGCAAATAAAAATACCTTCAGCAGAAGCAAATAAGCCTGAGCATGTTTGTCAGATCATTCAGATGAAAAAAAAAAAAAAAAAAAAAAAAAAAAGTGGCTGTGGATATAAACCAGGAACAATCCCCTCACCCATCCATCCAATGAGGAAAATTCATTTCCTTTGTGCTCCAGCTCCTGCCTTGGCAGATCTGGCCTGGCACTTTGTCCCTCCCTGCTGCTGTCCCTCCTCTTCCTCCTCATGTGACAGTGACAGCACAGCTCCATCCCTCAGTGCCTGCCTTTATCTGCGAGCTCTGACAGTAAAAAATGGAATTTTATGTGCTGCAGAAGTTCATAACATCCCAGCATTGATAGGGATAGAGTGCAAAAGAAATAAAATCAATAAAATATTCAAAGCTTTCACATTATAAGCTCCGGCAAAACTTTTTACCAAATGTTTACTGTATAATAAATTCTATTAAAAAGCCCAAGCTTGTATGCTGAAGAGGGGTGGAACGTTGTCACTTTAATTGCAATGGCATAAATATTTGATATTCAGTAAATTAGATCTGTAGCTCTGAAAACATTCTTGCAAATGGATTTTTACCTGTAGCACAGTGCCATTAGCAGGAGAAAGTCAACACAGCCCCAGGGCCTGTAATTAACTCAACCCAAGCAGAACTAAACATTTTTGACAGTTTTCCTGGTCTGGAATTAACTGTCATAGCAGAGAATGAAAGGAAGTGCATTGTCACATTATGTTTACGTAAAGTCTGTAAAATGCTGTGTTTTGTATTTTTGTTTTGTTAAGTCTGAGTTTCATGCCCCATTATTTTTTTCATCATTAGAGACAAGCTTAAAAACAACTAATGATGGATTTTATATCCTCAGAGTAGTCTGAAAAAAAAAATAAAAAAGGGAGAAGACATTAGTTCGGTAATTCAATTTTTCTTTATTTTTTTCTCTGTAATGAAGCATGGTACACTGTGTTCTGGTATAAATCATAATGCTGTGACATTTGAAGACATTAGGAACTCTGGTTTTCCTATCTGATTCAAGGTTCTCAGATAATAAGCAGTTGTCTAGCCTGTGTCTGTCTATTTACTTGGAGCTGGGGAGAAGGTGTATATATGGTTTTTTCCCTTCTTTTCTCCTCTCTTTTTTATTTTGTATTTACAAAAATAACTGTCACTCCACTGAAATGCAAACCCTTGAGGGCAAATCTACTTAATGCTTCCCTGAAAGCTACTTATTGTCCAGAAGCTCAGAGAAAATCTGTACTGCAGTAATTGAAGGGATGTGTTGAGCTCCCTGACATTTTGTCCCAGAAATTATCTTACCTGAAAAAGAAAGGGGTATTTAGCAGGAGAGCTCCTGTGCAATTTGGGAATGGAAAGATGCTCATAAACAAGCTGATTAAAATAGATGGGGTTTGCTACATTTATAGCAGCAACTTGGGCTAATAGCTTACATTAAAAGGGGAAAACCTGTTTGGATGGCAAATATATGTCTGCTGCAAGCAGGGATTGTGTTATGATCTTGTCTCTTGCCTGACATATTGAGAAGACAAGCAAATAAGGAAACAAAAATGTCAAGATTTTTTTTTTCTTCCTAAAGATTGCCAGATAGGGAGGGAAAAAAAAAATCAAGGCAAAATTAAAAACACTCTGAGCTCCTGCCTGTGCTGCTCTGCCAGGCTGCTCACCTCACTGAAAAGCTTTTATTTTGAATTTCTGAACATCTCAGGGAAAGAAGAGAAACCCCTCTTTTCCCAAGATACATCATGCAAGAAATGACCTCAGCTCAATGCAATTTTTATTTTGCATTCCATTTCAGCGTAGAAGTCCCTCCTGCGCCGGGGCCCTGCCAGGAGGGCTCTGAACGGTTCCTCATCCACCTGCTCCCTCCAGCCTCCTGTAAAGGCATTCTCCACATCTTCATCCATGTCCAGAATGAGCACACAACACCTTCGTTAAGAGACAGACAGAAAAAAGCAAGGAAGGTGTAAGAGTGATGGGGGGTGGGACAGACAGGACAGACGGACAGGAGAGATCTCTGCAGCCAGGGCTGGAACTTGGGGTTTATTGCAAAGGGCCTGGGGGCAGGGCCCTGCTGGGAGCTGCCAGACACAGCTCAGAGCAGGCTGAGAGGGGAGAGGGGGAGAGAGGATGAGAGGGGGAGAGAGTAAAAGGGTAAAGAGAGCGAAAGCGTAAGAGAGTAAAAGGCAAGAGGTAAGAGAGAGAAGTTCCCGTTCCGTTCCAATACAATAAATCTTCTTCTGTGCTGAATATTCTGATTCTCACTAACCAATCTAGCACAAGATACAAATCCTACAGCATTTCCATACAGCCTATAAGAATCATTACATTACCATACTGTGTTACATTTTAAACCCTAAAACTCCTCTTTGGGCCCCTTCTGCCAAGCTGCAGGATCTGCTCTGAGCCTTGGGCCTGTCTGCAAGCAGAGGGTGTTGTTCCATCAAAAGGGGATCACCTTCAGCTGGCCACACCATTGTTTTCCTGTTGTTTAGTAACTGAGGTACCTCAAAGCTTGCTTTCATTTCAATCTCACTTATAATTTCCATATTCTCAAGATCTTTTGCCAGACAATCATATTTATAGGGCTTTCCTGTTTCCATCTTCCCCAGCAGAAAGGCAGGAAAGCAGCTTCTGCAAGAGGGGAATCTGTGAAAAACCCCTTATCCAGGAGCTTTCTCACCACAACAGATAGGGGACCCTAACACTGGGAGAATAAACAGATTTCCCTGCTCCTGACCATCAGGAGCTCAGTTTGGAGTCACTCTGTTCCTGTTGGGAATTCCACGAGGAATGCTGGTGGGATTTCAGTTCCTCAGGGGTTGGATGCTGCTGGTGCTGAGCCGTGGCCAGCACTGGTGTGACTGCCCCGGGGTGCTGAGCCCTGGCAGGAGCAGGAGAGCATCCAGGGGAGCAGGACTGGCTGCTGCTGCTGCCTCTCTTGTCACTGAATTAGGCAAATTACAGAGTGCTGTCTCTTCGTTAAATTAATTAGCTCAATTAGGCTGGGGGGGGATGCAGGGGTGTGTGTGTGTGTGTGTGTGTGCGCTTCTTCTCACTCCCCCTGTTTGATCCCTCACCTCTTCTTGCAGGCCCTCAGGGTTTGTGGACATCCCCAGGAGATGGTTGAGGTTTGTGGGCATTTCCAGGAGATGGTTGAGATTTTTTGGGCATTCCCAGGGGATGGTTGGGGTTTATGGGCATCCCCAGGGGATGGTTGTGGTTTTTTGGGAATTCCCAGGGGATCGTTGGGGTTTATGGGCATTCCCAGGGGATGGTTTGGGTTTATGGGCATTTCCAGGAGATGGTTGAGGTTTTTTGGGCATTCCCAGGGGATGGTTGAGGTTTTTTGGGCATTCCCAGGGGATGGTTGGGGTTTATGGGCATCCCCAGGGAATGGTTTGGGTTTATGGGCATTCCCAGGAGATGGTTGAGGTTTTTTGGTCATTCCCAGGGGATGGTTGGGGTTTATGGGCATTCCCAGGGGATGGTTGGGGTTTATGGGCATTTCCAGGAGATGGTTGAGGTTTTTTGGGCATTCCCAGGGGATGCTTGAGGTTTTTTGGGCATTCCCAGGGGATGGTTGGGGTTTGTGGCCATCCCCAGGGGATGGTTGAGGTTTGTGGCCATCCCCAGGGGATGATGGAGCCGCTGTCGTCCCTGGTGGCACCCAGGGCTTCCCCCAGCCCCAGTGTGTCTGGGAATGCTGCAGCCTGAGCTTTGGGATTCCTGGCCCCTGAACACCTTCCTTCTCCCAGCCTGGCTGAGATTTTTGGCATCAGGGGTATTTCCCACCTACTCATGGGATCCTGTCCTGGATGTTGCCACCTGGGCACCAAGCATGGCACACGTGGGAGGCTCCAGGGCACCAGGGCTGGAGGGAGCATGTCCCTGTCCCCTGGCATGGGGCACATCATGTCCTCCTACCCCTCACACTGGGTTTGTCACAGGAAAGGAGGATCTCAGGGCACAGCAACTCTCACATATGAAATATTTCTGCCACCTCCTGCTCACAGTGTCTCGGGTCAGGCAGCTGTGATTGCCCTGGCAGGTGCTGGGGTCTCCCTTTTGGGATCAGGCCATGCCTCTGCCAAGCCCCTTCCCTCCCAGCACCAGCAGCAAAGCTTAGCATTCCATGAGAAAACGAGGAGCCAGGTCCTGCTGCCACCAGGGGTGGTCACATCTTGCTGCCAACACCAGGAAGGTCTTGAGAAGATGATCAAAAGATGTCTGCTGCAGACATCTTTTTATGAAAATCCTTTCTTTAGGATTTTTCCTCCTGAGAAGCTGAGAGGCCTCAGGAACAAAATGTAAACAATGATTATCTGCTGCTGTGGAATGCAACAGGTGCATCTGTGATTGGTCTCATGTGTTTGTTTCTAATTAATGGCCAATCACAGTCAGCTGGCTCAGACAGAGAGTCTGGGACAGCTGCCTTTGTTATTCATTCTTTTCTATTCTTAGCTAGCCTTCTGATGAGAACCTTTTCTTCTATTCTTTTAGTATAGTTTTAATGTAATATATATAATAAAATAATAAATCAGCCTTCTGAAACATGGAGTCAGATCCTCATCTCTTCCCTCAACCTGAAACCCCTGTGAACATGGTCACAAGGACCCCCTCCTCAAGCCCCATGTTGGAGCAGCACCAGCATCTCCACTCCTCCATGTGACACCCCTGGGAAGCTGCCACATCCAAAGCTGTTTTCTAAGTTTGTGATGAAAGATTCAGTATGTGGAGAAGAAACCAAGTTCTGATTTATTAGTAGCAACTAAACAGCAAAAGAGCACAGGGTCTATCAATAGTGCTTAGCACTAGAGCCTGGTATAATCTCCTGCATGGCAAAATAATCAGGAATGTCACTTTTCATAGGATTCATCAGAAACAATGAGACATTTCACAAACAATCCTGGGCCAGCATTAACCATGAGATACAAAGAGACCCGAGAGCAATTACTAAAGAAAACAATTATATGTCAGCAAATATATTCGTCTTCATTTGATTTAGGCACCCACCTTCCATGGCTGTAAAAGGGATTGGAATGTTCACTCAATTTGTGGGGCAGCAAATGGAGCCAGCACAGATGTGAGGTGCTGCAATGGAGGTGAGGGACAGAGCAGGAACACAGATGGGATGGAGCTCCAGGATGGACATTCCCACCCCAGCTCAGCATGGGAACCCTTCCAAAGACCTGGGACTTCTCTCATGCTTGGAGCACACCAGGAATTGACTGAGTTAAGGGCTAACTGCAGCCTTTCTGTTTCCAGAGGTTTCACTCTCTGCCTCCCCTAAATCATCACTTTCTTCTGAATGAAAACATGGTTTGTAAAAATTAACATAAATGGAAAAATGGGGTTAGATCAAAAATAATCTCTATTAAAATTTTTTTCTCTTAATGTAAAGGATAGTAATGTTTCTTTTTCTTTAAGCAAGAATAAGTGTGTAATTTGTGCTTGAAAAAAGCCTCCATTTCTGCAGCTCTTTATCCTGGCTAGACATGGAATAACCAAGGGCTTTCAGGTTTCTTCTGTGTTCCTGGGCTCCAAAGTTCCAGTACATGAAACCAGACTGAGAGAGCTGGGGCTGATCAGCCTGGAGAGGAGAAGGCTCCAGGTTGAGCTTAGAGCCCCTTCTACAGCCTAGAAGGGCTTCAAGAGCTGGAGAGGGACTTGGGACAAGGGCTGGTGGTGACAGGTGTAGGAAAAAATGGCTTTAAGCTGAAGGAGGGTAGATTTAGGTCAGATATATGGAATAAATTGTTCCCAATGATGGTGCAGAGGATCTGGCACACCTGGACCCCTGGCAGTGCCCAAGACCAGGTTGGACAGGGCTTGGAGCACCCTGAGATGATGGAAGGTGTCCCTGTACATGGTTGGGGGTGGAGCAAGATGATTTTTTAAGGTCCCTTCCAATCCAAACCATTCTGTGATCCTGTGGGCACTTTGGGATGTTCTCCACATCCTGGGTTTCTGCTGCCTGGCTGTTGTTTCTCATCCCAGCTGGTTCCACCAGCCCTGTCTCACACCCCAGCCCTGTGTCTGCCCCTCTCTGACCTGCTGGACAAACCTCCCTGTCCTGCCCCACTCACCTGGGGGGCAGAGGGCCCTTCCCACCAGGCTCTTCCACTTCAGCAGAAGAGAAATGGTGGTGATTTGTAATTTTTCCACTTGTCTTAATGATGAGCTCTTTTGTGATCAGGTTGAAGGGAAAAGTAAAGTAATATGAGAAGGGGAAAAAAGCCTTTTTTTTTTTTCATTTTTTTCTTTTTTTGGTGGGATTGTCACATTGAGTCAGTTTGGGGTTTTTTGTTTGGTTTTTTTCTTAATCCTTTCCTAATGATGACCTCTACCCTACCCTGACACAATGCTGTCTATTTTCCCCAAAACCCTGCAGTCAATTGCATGTTCATCCATTTTCCTGCTCCCTGCCCCATCCCCGCAATGTGCACCAGCACAATATTACCTTTCTGAATGCAGAGGGAAAGGAGGAGAGGCTCAGAGAAGATGTGAATCACAAGGAAGTGGTTTCCCTAGTGACAGTAACCACATGAAAGCTCTCACCGTTTACTCTCACGGGACCTTTTAGCACTTTGGATTGTGGGGAGAGCAAGAAATGGTAAAAAAAATGCTGTGGTTGGGAAAGGAGCAGGAGAACACTGAAATGCTAAATGGTGTTGGCAGCCCATGAGAAGCCACCAGCAGCTCCGGGGGTTTTCCTGAAGATCCTGTGTGTCAGAACCCAGGAGATTTCTCTGGGTGATTCGAGACCCTCTCAGGGGGCTCAGAGACCTTGGCAAGGAGTCAAACACACCTGTGCCTTTGATTTTAGCCCATGGAAACAATTACCAACTTTGTGTGAATGTGTACAAGCCACAAGAGTTTGAATAGAATGATAGTGAATTTGTCACAGGGTAAAAAAGTAGAATTTTGGAATTTTTAGAATGGGCATTCAAGAGGCAAGATGGAGGAATCTGGGCATGTCCTGTCCTTCTTGTCCCCCATCTTCTGCTGTGATCCACTTTTGGATTGGTTTAGAGTAGAGACAAACTGCCTAATTTAAGTTATAACTATTGGAAAATTATTGTCAATAAAGTACACGTGGTTCTTAGTATAAAAAGCCAACACCACCCCAAGGGCAGGGACTGTGCCACAAACTGACCTACCAAACAAATCTCAACAAATCAAAAAAACAATGTAGTAGATAGAAGAAAATAAACAACCTTGAAAAGCAGAACTGATGAATCTCGACTTCCTCTTCGGCCAGGGGCTGGGAAAAAAGAGATTTTCTAACACCTCAGGAATCATTTCAACCATAGAAAACCTAAAACCTGTGCAATCACACAGCGGCTTTCTCCAAGGCAAAGTGTGGGAGACTTGAGGAACCAAGGCACAGCCTGGCAGCTCCCCAACCATCCCTCATTCCCTGGCACCTGCCCACACTGGCCTGTCCCCCTGGCAGCTCCCTGGAGGTGACGGCAGCAGGACACTGGTGGCACCAGCACTGGATCTCCGTGTGCCTGAGGCAAGCACAAACCCCGGGGTGGGAGTTTGGAAGGAGCACAGCAGCAGGCAGGGAGCAGATGGAAAGGGCAGGCAGACAATTATCAGTGTCTTTGGCTCGCGCTCAAGAGTTCTTCCTCCTCCTCTCTCAAATGTCTTCGATTTTTTGAAGCATCTCTGACAGCAAATGAGAGCAACGCCGTCCTGAGAGCCCAGAGAAGTGGTGTCCACATGGGAAACCGAGAAGAAAAGCATCCTTTGCTGGAGCAGGACTGTCTTCCTCTGCTGCGATGTCACCCTGGGCACATTAGCTTAATAACGAGCTTTTTAGCAGATTTCAGTGAACAAGAAGCAATTTATTTGTCGTCATGGAGACAAAGAAGACCTTCTGGAAAAGAGCATTGAATGAAGAGAAGAAGGTTTATTGTGCAGAGCAATGAGGCATTCACTTGGAACATTAGCATCACACAAAGCAGGCCATACAAGTGGTCTTGCTAACTTCTGGATGCATGGTTGGATGGGCTTTGGGTCCTGGCTTTCCCTGGAAAGGCCAAAAGGAGGACTGAGCTTGGTGTTTTATACATGATATTTGATGTCCAGCCCTGTTCCTAGATGGCTCTGGGGGAAACACAAAGGTTCCTTGTTGGTGGATGGCTGAACCTCACTGGTTGCATTTCTGCTGGGTATTTCCAGGGACTGAATTCTGAAATTCAGCTGCCAACTGAACAAACCCCAAATAAGCCAAGAGCATGCATCTCAAAGTGTACTTTGTTCATTTATTTTGACAACTCTAGTGTTTCTTTAATTATTTATAACACTTCTTACTGGAGTAGATTTTTGTAAAAATAATGAAGCCTTAGTAGTATAGCATCTATGATCACATCTGCAGGGGAAGGGGGAGGCAGGCAGCTGCTCTCTGACGTGAGGGGAAAGGAAAATGTAGGTTGGAAGAAAAGTCTTCTTCACTAAGAAAAGTTTTCAAGCACCAAAGGAGAAGGCAGACCTGTGAGACCCAGCACTGCAAGAGTGAAAAGGAGATTTTAATTTTTTTTCTTATTAATTTTTTTTTTCTGGGGTGAAGGTGGATTCCAGAAGAGCAGCTTCCTTCAGGGAATGTGGATTCAATGGCGTGGGTTTTGTCTCTGGAATGCTGTCAGGAGGGAGCTGAGCTTTGGAATGCCATCAGAGGGGAGTGAGGTGCAGAAGGAAGCTCTGCCAGGCAACAGGTGAGCACCTCAGCAAGGTGACAGCAAGTGGCTCCACAAGGTGCTCACACAGGTAGGGGAGGTAGGGGAGAATGTTCCACCTGAAGTATCCTCCTCCATGAATTCCAGGATGCTGGTGAGAAACACCTTGAAGCACTTGGTGTTGCACAATGTCCCGAATTCCCTCCTAAGCCAGGGTGCAACGTGATGTCACATCTCAGGATTCCAGCAGGGAGGAAATGCTTTTCCCCATCCTTTCCAGGGGACAGGTGGAAGCTGTGCCTGGCAGAGGGTGCACAGGTGAACACCCCAAGGTTTGCTACCTCTGCACCTGGCTGACATTGGCAAGGTGTCTTGGTTTGAACAGACAGGTGTCTGGTGAGGAAGGCAGGAACCTCCCTTGAAATGGAAAATGTAAACCTCCTCCCTCCAAATTATTATAGTTTTGAAATTAAAAGGCTATCAGGCAAAGATGTGGGAATAGGAATAACAGGAAAACTAAAAAATACAAATGTAATATTACAAAAAAAAACCACTGCCAGAGTGATCACAGGCCCTGGCCCCTGTGTCTCAGGGGTTGTCCCAGCCCCATCCCATGGGGGCTCAGCCCTCCTGCAGTGCCAGCTGTGGCTCTGCTGCAGCAGGGATCCTGCACAAGGGGGGAGTTTTCCTCTGCAGCTCCAGGGCTGCTGCAGATGGGCCTGGGCTCCCTCTGGCCATGCAGGGCAGCAGAAAGCTGCTCCTCTGGCAGTGCAGGGGGCAAAGGCTGCTGTGCTGTGCCAGGCTCAGATTGCATCCAGGCAGGAATGCTTGGCTCCTCCCCTGGGCGGAGCATCTCCCCATGGGATGCTGGGATTGGCTCAGCCCTGCAGGGACACTCAGTGGCCATGGACAGCAGAGATCTCCTGGAGGGAGGGTTGGCTGTGGGAGAGAGAAAGGAAAAACTGCCCCATGGACAGCAGAGAACTGCCCAGCTCTGACACATGGGGATAGAGCACACACAAATCTTACAACCCAGGATACAAGGGAGCCTTTGCCAATGGGAAATTTGTTCCTTTTTTGCCCAAATTCCTGAGCTTGTTCTCCCCAGGGAGTCAGGAGCTCCATGGCTGTGTCCTCCTTGGAACACATCCCACCACAGGTCCCTGGGCCCACTGTGGGTGCCCCACAGAGGCAGGGAATGAGGGAAGCTCCCAAAGGACTTGGAGCATCTCCCAGGGGTCAGAGAAGACTTCTGGCAGCAATCTGGCCCCAAGGCAGGGCAGAAAAACATGGGCAGTGCCTGGCTTCAGGTGAGGGGCCACCAGGATCCAAACCTCCTTGCCAAGAGGACTCTCTCCTTCCCTTCTCCTTTCTGAAGAGAAAAGCTCTCTCTACCAGGCAAATGCTGGAAGAATGCAAAACCACAAAGAGTTTATATATTTAACCCACACGAAGAATATAATTATTCTTTTTAATCAAGTCTATTCAAACCATTTATTACTTTATTCTTCCATTTCAATAGCAGAATGATTAAGATGGAATCTTAAAGGAATTCTTCACAACAATAATAATGTCTCTTATCGCAAGAGGCAGTCTCTGCTCTGTCCTGCAAATTCTCAGCATTAAAATATTAAATATATTCAATACATCAAAAACCTCCATTTCACTCCTGTAAAACAATTCAAAGGATATGAGAAAGAACCAGAAAGGGGCCCATTACAGCCTGCAAACAAATTCAAAAATAGGGAAAAGGGAAAAACTCCAGCATACACAATGAGCTGCAAATGGAACTCTGGCCCCAGAAATCCAACTTCACGGCAGAGCAGGCCTGGGGGAGAAGGACATTATCATTTTGAAGACTCATTTATATCAGCACACTCTGTGTGTTATATAAGAGCCAGGCTTCTCTCAGCTCTCTATTTGTTGTCATCTTGTTTTTCAACGCACCATGTATTGGTAAGAGCAAAACTTCATCTGCAGCTCTACACAGGACACACTTCTCAGAGGGCATAACAGAATAATAAAAAGGTAGAAAGTGGTGGGCTATGAATAAAATCTTCCCCAACATGAGGGATACTCAGCAGGAAAGGCACAGAGGCACAGCTGAGATATGACAAGGGCAGGTCTGGCTGAGCCTGTTGGGGCATTTGGGTATCCCAAACCTTTTGGAATGGCTCTCATGCTCTTATTATATTTGTTTTATCAATTGCTATATTTATTATTAGTATTAGTTTAATTAATTTATTTATTTGTTATATTATTATTGTCATGGTCTTGTTGTATTTTTAGGTTCTGTATATGCCTGGCTTGTAAGATACAGCTCTCCTGGCTGAGGGGGAGGCATACTGCGTCTATTTTCTATGCTAACTTTTCCTTCTGCTTTTGACTAGTCTGTGGAAAGATTTTGGGCAGCCTGAAATGGATCTTACATAATTCTAGGAGAGGTCTTTTAGAGCCTTTGGCTTCCAACACTTTATATCAGATTGTTTCATGTATGGTTGGCCTGAGTACTATGAGTAAACAATAAGTAACATGGAAAATAATAGGGAGTAAACAATAATAATAATAATAATAAAAATAATAAGAAGTAAACAATAAGTAACATGGGAATGAGTAGGCATTTCTAAGTCTCCAAATTTTATTTATTCAATATCTCCTGGGACCAGCCTCTATCCATGACTCCGTGGCCTGGCAAAAGGGTTTCAAAGCTGCAGCAAGTTCCAGGAGGCTGAAGACGTTTCTCTTCACCTGTGATATGAGTTTGGGGTCCCCAACAGGCAGTGAACATGGGAGATCATCCCTGGAGTGGGTGAGTCCAGCCAGGGTCCTGCCCTCCTGCCTTGGAGCACCACTGGCCCCACAAGCACATGGCTTTTTCCAGTTTACAGGGTAGTCCAGCACCCTGGGGATCTCACCCAGAGCTTTGGGAAGTCTTCACAATCATCTTGATGGCCTTCTGGATCTGGCCTCTGTAATTCCAAAATGGGGTAACAGCTAATATTTCCCATGCCTCTTTTTTCTCCTTTCCCAAAATGCTCCCAAAGCATTTTTGATACTTTTGTTTTGCACTGTACCAAAGATGGCACAGTGCAGTGTGGTCCAGAGCCTGCAGGAGTTTCAGCTGGCTGGGTCTCTTGATGGTTCTCACAAGGAGCAGCACAGAGGAGGTTGAGGGTGGTTTTGGAGCTGTGCTGAGCCTGGACACCAGGTCCCTGTGGGCAGAATCTGCCATCAGCACAAAGAGCCCAAAGTTTAAATTGGCACCTTCATTCCTGCCCAGGCTGATGCACGAGGGGGAAAAGCCACAGGTTAAACCTTCACCCTCCTGTGGGTGTGTCTGAGCATCTCGTGAGCAGGGGCTGACCCAGCTCATTTCCTCTTAATACACAGGCAGAGACCCACAGCATCTGCTGGAGATCCTGACAATGACCCAGAGAGGGGGATGTTACAGTCTGAGCATTGAAACCATCATGTTCACCCTACATTTACTTACTTTAGCCAGCAGGCAAGTTGAAAAGCTTGGAGTGGCTGTGCAGAGAAAGGAAAGGCTCTGAGGAGCAGGAGGTGGAGCTCTGGGTGGGCTGGGGGCTGTGATGGCCTCTGGGCAGGGTGGCAGAGACCTCCCAGGTGGGATGTGCACCTCAGCTTTGGGCAAAAGCTTTGTGTGCAAGCTTGAAATGCTCTCATCAAAACCTCTGGGCAGCTCCAGCCACCCACATTTCCTTGGGATGGGTGATTCATTCAGGGAGGGGGATGATTGCTGAGAGCAGACCCCTTAAAGCAGAAAGATTTTTGGGGTTCACATCATTGGAACAGCATCAAACCAAAGCTGACCCTGCTGCTCCAAGCCCCCAGGTGCTGGGCCTGATTTTGGGGACAATTCCCTGTTCATGCCCAGGGATGCAGGAGCAGCTCTAGAGACCCTCAGCCCCTCAAAGCATCCATGAATAAATCACTCAGGGCCAGGTTAACAGGCAAACAGTGAGACCATGAGTTCCACCTGGCTGAGCAGGACCTGGAGTGAAAGCAGAAATCAAACATTTCTTCAGCAATGTCTGCCAGGCTCCTTCCCTTTCTGTTACATTATCAGGATTGATTTTGGACATAGCATTCAAGGTTAAGCAAACTGTGCCCACTGTCCTGCCTTGCTGGGCTGGGTGAAGGAGGCGCAGGTACAGAGGTGTTCCACAAGCTCCCTTTGCTCTGGGATCATCTCCCTCCAGCCCTTCTTGTCCCCTCTCTCCTGGAAGCATCTAGAGCCTGAAAGTCAGAGCCCATCCTCCCTCTGCAGCTTTTGACTCAAAATCCTGCCCTCCACTCCAGCTGTGCCTTTGGAGGAGTTTGACTGCATGCCAGGAATGCTCTGACTGAGCCTCTTGATGGTTTTCATCTTTGTCCCTCCCTTTCTGCCCTGCAGAGCTGGGACCTGCTCCCCAGAGAGGCTCCAAGGCAGGGATGTATCCCCAGCACAGGGAAAGCACCCAAAATGTCCCAAAACACCACAAGATGATGAAATTTGCAGCTCTCTGAAATCAGTCCTTCCTCCCAAAACTGTATTCTGCCTTTCTTTTCAAAAAACCAGAAATCCTTTATTATTTTTCCCACATCCTTGTAGTTATCCCCACAGCAAGGCAAGGACTTCACCCTCCAGCCAGAGCTCTCTGTCCATCCTTGTAATGAAGGATAAAGTGATTTAATTTGATTTTCAGGCTATGGGGAGAGATAGGAAAAAATGTGGAGAAAACTAAAAACTCCAACAAGAAGGGAAATGCATGAGGACAGGGGCTAGCAGCAATTCTGCAAGGAAAGAAGCTGGAAGGACCAGGATTGTGAAGGAAGAAGAATCAAACTCTGCTCCTCACTGCAGGAAAAATGTGCACCACAGCCACCAGTTATGCTTGGGAGCAGCACCAGCCCCTTTGTCTGGGGATATTTTTCCAGCAAGTTTTGTCCCAGAATGGTAGAAATTTAAAGCCCATTTTTGCTTTTTCTGTGAGGAAACAGCAGGGATGTGTCTGTGTGGGAGGGAGCTCTGAGAGGAGCAGGGTCTCACAGGCTTGGTGTGCCCACACTTGGGACGGGGCTGCTTCTCTCTGGGGGGAGAGGCAAAGCATTCAATGGAAAAATCAAATCAGAGTCCAAAAAAGGTGAAACCCCTCTTGCTCCTGCTGCACCAACAGGAGTTCTAGGTGTTGGACACTTAGGAAAGCCAGGAGGAATGGTCCCAAAATGGTTCCTGAGAGCCCAAATCCAGCCTGGAGGTTTCTCTGGTGAGAACCCCACAGCCAGACTCCTTTGGCATTGCTTGCCCAGTGGGGAAGGAGCCTTTGGGGCCGTGATGTGGCCAGATAGGAGCTGAAGGATATCAACTTCTTCCAGCTATTTGTCCTTGGGATTGATGGCAATTGCAGAAATGAGCCCCAGGGTTGGATTGGGGCAGATTCCTTTTGCCTTCATGCACCCCAGGAGCTCAAAATGAGCTTTAGAGCAGGGGAAAGCTGCACACCCTCACACCCCTCCCCAGCTGCACTGCCCCTTCCACCCATCCACAGCCCCCAAAAATGGTCAGGAACCTGGAAACATCCCAAGTGCCTGATGCTCAATTATCATTAATGATCATAATGATAATTCAGCCTATTCTACTCTTACCGTTCTTTTGAATAAAAAAAAAAAAAAAAAAAAACAAAAACCACCAGAACTCCCAAACCTGGATACAGTTATGAAATTTTCTTTTGGCCTCCATAAACCATTCCCAAGTAATTATACAGTGAGCTGAGTTGAAAAGCCGTGCACAATTGTCATAAAATGTAATTAAT
Organism: Melospiza melodia melodia; assembly: GCF_035770615.1. Classification (NCBI taxonomy): domain Eukaryota; kingdom Metazoa; phylum Chordata; class Aves; order Passeriformes; family Passerellidae; genus Melospiza; species Melospiza melodia. Next base: position 3,832,894 of record NC_086212.1, on the reverse strand, counting down.
TTGGAGTAATTCACAATGGAGAAAAAGTGCTGCAAAGAGTAAATTGGCCAGGAGACTTGTGTGCTGGGGAGATGTGGTTTTGAAAGGCTGCTGACTAATACAGCACTGACCTGAAAGCAAATCCTTACATTCATGCTGGACCGGCTGTTTCCATGACAACAGTTGTTATTAGTAACTGAAAATGTATTGCTCTTACGAGTGGCAGCATATTTTTCTTTTTTTCTTTCTTTTTTTCTTTTTTTTTTTTTCAGTTGAATTCAAGAGCAGCTGGGTACTTTACTCATGAAGATAAAGTGCTCAGATCGCTGAGGCACTAATGTTGTGTGCTGCACCTCTCGCTGCACCAGCCTTGTACTCACACATGACACAAAGGAACGGGAGCGTTGCTTCAGGGAAAAAACCTCCCCCAGGCTCCTCGCTGGAAATGGCAACTTGTATCAAAGAAATCTAAAGGAAATAAGCACGGTCATCACCGTGCTTTAAATTAACCCTTTGGTGAAATGCCCGGGGGATTCAGGCTGACTGGGGCGTCCAAGGAATGGGTAAATCCTGTTAGGAGCTAAGCAAGCCAGCCTGACACCCCCAAATGTGATGCCAGCCCCACAAGGGACACCGAGGTCATCTCACCCTTTAGGTTAAGCTGCTTCTCATGCACTCCCCCCTCTTGTTCCTGTCCTGAGAGCAGCAATTTTTATGATATTTATGAACAAACTTGGGAGAGGAAAACTCTCCCCTGGTTCAGACCTGTGCAATGGCTCTGACTGCAAAAGCATCCCTCTGAATTTTCCTGAGGAGGACTTTTATTAAACTGAAAAGGAGTAGGTTTAGATCAGATTTTAGGGACAGATTCTGCCCTGTGAGGGTGCTGAAGCCCTGGCACAGGGTGCCCAGAGAAGCTGTGGCTGCCCCTGGATCCCAAGGTAAGGTTGGACTGGACTTGGAGCGACCTGGGATGGTGGAAGGTGTCCCTGCCAGGCTGAGCTTTAATGTCCCTTCCAACCCAACCCATTTTGTGATTCTTTGAACAGGACCACACATCAAAGAGCTTGGACTGTGCCACCCCTCAAAATAACCAAAACACCGTGGGTAGACTCCAATTGTCACTAAACCAAGATAATGCTGACAAATTCACCCATAGCTGTTGGTGTGCATCTCAGATGTCCCCTTCTGGAATCTGTGGAGAGAGTGGAAATCTCTTCACACCAGAGTAAGAGGGGAGCAGAGCTGAGGAAAAATATCAGTTGTCAAAGTTGCTGGAGTAGGCAAAAGGCTGCACATGATATTGTGTGAATGAGCCTGTGAATAGCAATAACATATTCAGGAAGCAAATAAGTTACAATCCATAATCAAAAAATGTTGCAAATTACATCCTTAATAGATTACATTTATAATCTACTTGAAAGAGATCTTTAGGCACTTAATTGACACATTCCAAGATAGCTATAACATATTGGCTAGTTAGATACCAATTGACATACTTATTAAATATCAATTAGCGCATTCCATAATTTGGTACCTAATTAGCTTGCTATAGCTATTCTATCAAATGCCAATTAAATGCTTGAAATTTCTTACAAGTTGGCTGTACTAAGATAATAATTAAGAATGCATTGCTTAAGTCATTTTTAGTTAATTACATGGCAAACTAATTTTGGCTACACACATTAGACCTTTCAATAAATCCCTCTTTATCAATCAATTGGTATCTAATGAACTCATTATTCTTTTGCTACCTCTGAATAAAACCCTGCTTTGCCATTCTCCTGGATGGATCCCAGCCTGGATTTGGGGGCCCAGTGGGTCTGCCAGCCCCAGGGCTACCACAGGGCTGTGACATGCCACGTTCCCAGCCTGATGAGCAATCCCTGTGCTCCCATCCATGATGTTTTGGGGGGCTGGATGTGCCTGTGCTCCCATCCATGATGTTTTGGGGGGCTGGATGTGCCTGTGCTCCCATCCATGATGTTTTGGGAGGGTGGGAGTGCCTGTGCTCCCATCCATGATGTTTTGGGGGGCTGGATGTGCCTGTGCTCCCATCCATGGTGTTTTGGGAGGGTGGATGTGCCTGCGCTTCCATCTACACTGTTTGGGGGACTGGGTGTCCCTGTGCTCCCATCCATGGTGTTTTGGGAGGGTGGGAGTGCCTGTGCTCCCATCCATGGTGTTTTGGGGGGCTGGATGTGCCTGTGCTCCCATCCATCGTGTCTTGGGAGGGTGGATGTGCCTGTGCTCCCATCCATCGTGTTTTGGGAGGGTGGGAGTGTCTGTGCTCCCATCCATGGTGTTTTGGGGGGGCTTGATGTGCCTGTGCTCCCATCCATGGTGTTTTGGGAGGGTGGGAGTGCAGGAGTCACAGCTGTGCCCCCTCTGCACTGCCACTGCTCCAACCTCCTCAGCATTGACCCAGGGGGGGTCTGAGGGAGGATGGAGAGGCTCGTGGGCTGGGAGGAAAGGGACAGCTGGCTGAGGCTGCTCCGGGGTGCGGGAAGTGAGAGGATGGAGAGGGATGAAGGTGTTGGAGCTCAGGTGAGGTGGAAGAACAGCAGAACATGAACTTGAGCTGGTGCAATACAGGAATGAGGCTCACAGAGCTCTCTGTGTTCCCCTACAGCAACAGAGCAGCACTCAAAATACAAAAATAGCCTCTTGTATTGATGTCTTCTCTCTCTTTTCCCCAGCAGCTATGAGTCAGCTGCCTGATGAGGCTGCTGCTCTGTGTGCGGAGCATCTTTTCTGCCAGAGGAGTCCATGGCATGAAGGCAGACAAGTTTCTGTGGGTGTGATGTCCCTCTGGATTCACTGTTCTGTGCTAGGAGAGCTGCATGGTGACCTGTGACTGACAGAGCTCAGCTGGGCACCTGTAGCATCCAAACTGGGAGATCTCTGGGGGGCTGCTGGTTTGGAAGGTCCCGGTGGGAGTGTGGCTATGGATTGCAGTGAATATGGAGACTGACGTGGCAAATTGCAGCACACATCACTCCCAGAGTGGGCAAGGGGAAGGTGTCCCTGCCTGTCTTGGTTTGGACAGGCAGGAGTCTGCTAAGGAAGGCAGACTCTGCTGAAATGGAGAATGTAAACCCTCCCCACCCCTCCAAATTGCTATAAATTTTAAATTAAGGGGCTCTCAGGCAAAAATATGGGAGTAGGAAATAACAGTTCCTTAAAAGGGAAAAGAAAAAAAAAAAAAAAGATAAAATAAACAATGCAGTACACTAGAACAACACTGCCAGAGTCAGAACCCAGCCTGACACCCTGTGGGTCAGGGTGCTGGCAGCAGTCCCATTGGAATTGTGGCTCAGCCCTCCTGCAGTGTCAGGGCTGGTTCTGCTGGAGCAGGGATCCTGGAGAAAGCTGCAGTCTCTTCCTCTGAAGATCCAGTGGAAGGAGAGGCAGCTGCTGTTCCTCTGGGGAATCCAGTGGAGAAGCTGTGCTGGTGTTCCAGAACCTCCAGATTATATCCAGGTAGGAATGCTTGGCTCCTCCCTCTGGGCTCACATCTCCCAGTGGGATGCTGTAGTTCTTATCAGCCATGCAGGGACATTCAATAGCTGTTATCAGCAGATGTCCCCTTCCGAGGGAGGAGTGATTGTGGTCACTCAAAGAGAGAGATAAGGCAAACTGCCCACTTGACAAAGGTAATCTGCCATACAGATGGTAATGGAAAACATCTTGCATTGCAATCTTCAACACTGCCCATGCCAGGGGGTTGGAATGAGATGATCTTCAAGGTCCCTTCCAACCCAAACCATCCTGTGATTCTGTGATTGTGAGATGGTGCCTGTGGGTGGCTCCATCTTGTCTGAGAGCACACTTAGGAGACACAGCCCATGACTCTGCTCTGAGCACTCTTTGTCTCTCATTTTGACTGTAAATCAATGAGCTTCTTGCACTCAGCATTTTGCCCCTAGGTTCTAGTCTTTTGTTTAATGACTTTTAATAAATATAATGAAGATATGCCTAAAATGCCCCTATTTCCCATTTCTCTGGTTTTGCTCCCATGTGTGTTTGATGTGTACATGCTTAAATTAGCAAAGCGATTTCAGTGAACAGGAAAGGGATTTTTCAGAACACTCTGGGATATCTGAATTTCTTCTGGGCTCTCAGGGTGTTGCATCCAGCTGCAGAACATGTCCCAGGACGCTGGTGGAAGTGACCTGGGGCACAGGGAAGGGACACTAACAAGCCTAGGAGAGCTGGAATGCTGCTTCCTCTTCCTTATGAACCACCCACTGCTTGTTTTCACACACAGCCCATCCAAGGAGTGTCTCTGGGAGTGACAGGACTCGTGTCCCTCCATCCCTGTGCAGGAGTGGTTCATGCTGACAGGGTGGGGAAGAGCAATTCACTGTGTGGGCCTTGACAACTACATTTTTTACATCAAGCAAAGCCAGAAGCTTGAACAAATGCCTTTGTGGTGACAGAGTGAAAGGGCTGCACGATTTTTTCTTCATCCTGACATAATGAAAAAAGGCTTTTGACAAAATCCATTCTGCCCTTTGAATGAAGTTATTTGTTTGACTAAATGCACTGACTCCATCCAAATTATTTATTAGACTTGCTTGACATTGCAGGCAACCTGGATTCCTGCAGGGCTAGCAGTGAGAGGTAGGCTCTGGATTAATCTCATCAGCAGATAACAAGGCAAATCAAGCAAAGAGATGCTTTTTACTTTAAAAAAAGAAAGGTGGTGGGAATCCAACCACTGCACACCTCACAGCCTCAATCTGGGACACTCTGGTTGCACTGTGTATTTCCCACACATCCATGACAAATCAATAAAGTTCATCCCTGGAATCCTGCACTAATGTTGTTGTCAGCATTGGTTTTTCAGAGGTTTCACAGGAAAAAAACCCAAGCATATGAGCTGGAAGAAGGATTCCAGCTCCTTTCCCTGTGGGATTAGAAGTAAAGAAAGGAGGAGGGATCTCTGCTGAAGACAAAGACAAAGGAGAAGCAGGAAATTAATAATTTGATGATTCTGTCATTCTGAGTAGTGGTGATGCAGGAGCAAGGTGCTCCTCCAGCGCCTGTGACTGCTCCACCAGCACACCCCAGCTCTGCAGGATCCAGGGGGGGTTTAGGCCCTTCCACTCAAGTCAGTTTTCTGCCTTTCCTTGGGCAAGCCATGTTCTGGCATTCTCCATGAGAAGAGCAGGCTGGGTGCTGTGAACATTAATCTGGGTCAATTTTCTGTTTAATGGGACTTTTCCATCAACCGAGCACCGCTTTTTACCCCTATTAATATTCATCCCTCACTGACTTGGCCTGAGCTCTCAGTGGAAACTACTGACATCTGAGATGCTGAGTCTGAGCTTCCTGAAACTGAACTCACCTAGGCTGCATGGAGGCAAACCGCCCTGTGCCCTCCTCGCTCTTCCTCCTTGCCTGGAGCTTTTGCGCTGCTTCTCGCTTGGGGTTTCACACCTTGGGGGTCACAGCTGCTGCCTGCTGGTGGTGGGTGGCCAGGGCAGGCTGGGGTGGGCTCAACCTTGGAGTTAATTTTTCTTGCATTCAGGGATGGTGCGTCACGGGGAGCGGGACCTTCCAGTGACGCAGGGGGAAAATCTCAATCAGTTGTTGTGCTGGGAATGGGGCAGTGAAAAACCCAGCCATGCCGAGGGGTCACACTGACTAAACCTGAGAGCAAAAACAAAGGCACAAAATCTGTGGAAATTGTGGGTGAAAGCAGCGGAGGAGAAGCGTGCAAGTTTCCACGCTCGGCTTCGGTGCGAGGATCCTGCATTATTATGGGAAATGTTTGCGTGGAGCTATTAATAAAACCTGCTGAACAAATACCGAGTCACTAAACAGCTCTCCTGCACATTAATAATCAGATCCAGGGTAATATTTAATCTAAGCATTTAGTCTGTAACGGACTAGCTGTTCCTTTGCTTTTAATTACCACTTTCGTTTTAAGCTAACTGTACAAATTGGCAAGATTTATGAAGCATCACTGAACACCATACCTCAGCCTGCCTCGTGGCTCTACAATTAAAATGCTCATTTCTGAACACTAGATTTGTTTAATCCTCTAAAGAACCCTTGAAATCATTTGGACAAATATTTTAGCCTCTGTTCTTTCTGAATGAAAGTAGGAGCAAGGGAGATTGCAACCAGCTCAAAGTTGGTGCACATCAGCGACCATGACACTTTGTCTGGCCCTTAATGGGCAGCATAGAGATATTTGGGATGTTTTTGGGATGGGATGGGCATTTCAACTTGTTTTTCATTCATACTTCCCACTTTTATCCTCTTGCTTCACATGAGCAAGTCCATTGCTTCTGTGAGCTAATCACCCCAAATTTATTCCAAAGGTTTGTGGGTGGGAGCAAGAGCTCCTGTCCAGGCTGTCTGAGGTCTCCAGTGCACACTTAGGATTGTGTTTTAAATGCTCTGTTGTTGGACTGCACTGCACAAACATAGGAATACAGACATTTCCTTTGCATTACAGAAGTCACTGTCCTTGATGAGAAACACCGATGGTGCTTAGTAGATTTAGTGATGAAGATTTAGCTCTTCACCACCCCACCAGGAAACAGCTCCATCAGATCCTCACAACAGGCAGTGAGTTATCCAGCCAAACCTGACTGACTTCTCCCTCTATCCCTAGGTAGGAGCTGGAAGTCTCTGCTTTCTTTCCCTGCCCGTTCCCATTGTGGAATTCAGGCAGATCCTGTGAGGGCAGTCTGGCCCGGCTCAGCTCTGCCTCAGGGTCTCCACGTTCAGCCCCAGCTGTGTGAGGAAGAGAACCTTTGATGCACGGGAGTTGCTCATGGACAAGGAGCTTGGCAATGCAATTTTGATCAGGGCTAAGGCTGTTCCTCACCTTGGAACAAAGCAGAGCAAGGAGCTGCGTGTCCTGGTGAGGAATGGGAGATGACACGTCGGCCCTGCTGGAGCACAGCAAAGAGGCGCTTGCCCAGGGCAGCAGCCCGAGGCACAGACACGAGTACACAAGGGATGCTCCAGGGCTTGTGAAAGCTGCTGCACGCCCATATCAGCTCCAAAGTGAGAACAGGCTCATCCCCTCCAGCGCTGCTTTCTGCAGAGCCAGCGGGAGGGAAGCTCTTTCCCTTCTCTCATCGCCTCTCTGCCTTCCTGCACCCCTTCTCTGCACTTGGAAATCTCTTACCTACATTTCCCCTCTCCTTCCGAGCAGAGTGGGGGGCTCAGCCAGCCCTGCATGCTGTGTCTGCTTTGAGAAGCCAGCAGCCACCCTGTCCTGCATCCTATGACCTGTCATTGTGGCTCCCTCCATCTCAGACAGCTCTGGCACGTCTCTCTAAGTTTCATTTCTGAGCAGGGCAGCCCGTGGCTGCGAGGAAATGAAAACTCGAAAGAGTGATTAGCAGCCCCAACACCCCGCTCCCTCCTCACAGGGCTCGTTCTCAGCCTGCCCACCTCGCCCCCAGCCCGGGTGTGGGAGGCTGATTCAGCCCCTGCTGGCACGGGAACCTCCGGGCAGAGTGTGAAAAATGCATGTGTTTTATGGTTGGCTTTTCGCAAATATTAAAATGAATATTATATGTGTTGTGTTAGAAAGTAATGCTGTGTTAATTCTCTTAAGTACTGTGTTAAATATAGTTTATAACAATTATAAAAATTGTTAAAGTAGAAACGATGCTATGTAGGATACTTTTTTCTAAAGAAAGGACTCGCACTGAGATAGCAGCCACAGGACACCTGAATCTTTCAGAGAAAAAGAATTTATTGCTCTCTTATCAGAAGAAAGGAACTTCTTCCCACCAAAGGAATTTATGCATCATGTAAGAGGTGTATGAATATGAAACAGGCTGTTGTTTTTAAGGGTTAATCCTTTGTTAATGTGGGTGCTTTTTCAGGCTTGTGCTGCCCAGAAAAAGGTACCCAGACTGTCCATAACTCTTTGTCTCTATTGTCTCATATTGTCCTAATTCAAATTGTCCAAATTATTATTACTCTAGTTGTATTACTATTTTTATAACCATTTTATTACTATTGAACTTTTAAAATTTTAAAAGCAAGTGATTGGCGTTTTACACAGAGAGTGATGGGGAGCAGCTCCTGGGGCTACCCCAGCCTGGGCAGCTCTGCAAAGCCACTCGTGCTGGCACCTCAGGACAAGTGATGCCACTGTCACTGGTGCCCTGGCACTGAGCTGGCTGCTCTCCTGCTCTTCTGCCTTGCTGCTCTCCCTTTCAGCCCTTGCTTTTCTCCACTTCTCCTTTTACCCTTTCTTTATCTTGTTCTTGCCCCATTCTATTCTCTTCTGAGGAAAGGAGGGAACTATTGTAAATCAAAAGTGACTCTGACAAAGGGGAGAGAGAATGATGCATCTGACTCCATCATCAGAAGGCTAAAGAATTACTAATGAATTACTAATGAATTACTTTATTATACTGTACTATGTGCATTGTATCTAAACTGAATCTGCCCTGCACTCACTCTTGCTCACAGTTGCTCACACTGGACTCATCTCTGATTCTCTCTCCTGTGACAGTGTGACACACACACACACACACACACACACCTGGCCCTGACAGGCCAAGGGAACAAAGCATCCTCACTTTGGGTAAACAATCTCCATATTGCATTCTACTTTAGCACAACACAGTGAGACAAGAATTGTGTTTTCCTTCTTCTCTGCTTGTCTCACAGCTTCTCTCTGTTCAGAGGCCATGTGAATACCACAGGGAACTGTTGGTCTATAAATGCCCCATTTCCCTCTGACAAGGGGGAAGGGGCTGGATGGAGGATCCCACCATTCTTGGCACCCCCTCTGAATCTCTCTGCCATCAGCTGTCTGGGCAGCCTGGAAGGTGTAAATCATGGGAAGAGCAGCCCCCACAGCTCCTTCCCAAGCTGGAAGCCTTCCCAAGTCATGCTGCTGTGGGTGGCAGTGGTTATCTCCATGACAGCAGCCTGAGCTATTCCAGCTCAGCTAACTCTGCCCAGTTCCTGCATGATCCTGTGGGGTCCTGCAAAGGATCCCAGGCCCCACCTAAAGATACCAAAAGTTTGGGAGTTTGGCCTCTTCCTTTATGAATTTGTCCCTGTGCTGTTAACTGTCATCTGTCCCAAAAGCGTGTGCCTTGTTCCTGAGTGGAAAGTGTTCACATTCACCTTCCAGCCTTTTCTTGCTCTCCCTTTCCTTGGCAGAAATGTAAGCTCTTTAGTATCAGACATTCCTATCCCAACTTAATTTTTATTCTTTTCTTTGATTTCCATAAATGTCTTATTTCAAGATATTTTTCTTGCTCTGTCCTGATTTATTTGGCTGTTCCCTGAATACTCCAACATCTGACTTAATGTATGGATGCCAGAGCTCTGCAGTTTGGCTGCAGGAGTTTCAGGGAGTGATGGGAAGAGAAGAAGAACAGCATTCCTTGTCTCCCTCTCTCCTCATTCCTTGTCAGAGACACCCCATGTGCTGCTGCAGAAATTCAAGTACTCAAAGTTGCAGAAAGCTGGGGTAGATCCTGCCTGGAGCTTTTTCTCCCTGGCAAATTCAGAGTCTGAGCACAGTTTCAGTCCTGCCTCCACAGGTGGGAGAGTTGAAAAATGGATTGGGCTAGAAGGGCCCTTAAAGATCACCTGGCTCCAACACTTTGGGCTCAGGATGGAGGTTATTCTCCAGTTATTATTAGAAATCATCCTGAAGTCAATCAATATCTGCAGACTTATGGGTGGGGTGAGACTTAGAGCCTCCAGCAGCTGAAGGCAGTGGGGTAACAGCTCATATCAGACAGCTCTGCCTGAGACAGACAGTGTGAAATTACCTATTGAGTGTAAAACACAGACTGAAAGTTTTTTATGCAGGTCATGACCTGGAGCAGAAAGTCTGGGTTGGGTTTTTTGGTTTTTTTTCTAGTTATTTCCATAGATTTTTTTTTATGCTCACAGAAGCCATCCTTCCAGTCTGTCCTGGAATAAGGACACTGACAGTGGCTGAGTTCCTGCCTGCTCTGGGATCACACAGCTTCTCCCTGGGCTGGAAAACTTCCATAAACAAAAAGTCTCTGAAAGAATAGGATTGGAACCACTAAAATGAGGTTGTAGACTGGAGGGAGAAGTCAGATTCAATTAAATTTCAGACAAAATTGAACATCCCATCCTACTGTGTGCAATTATTATAACACCAGAACACTCTTGGAAGGTGTTGGTTTCCCTCTCTTCACTGCTGAGTGAAGTTGATGAGTGACTTACAAGAGAATTAAGTCCTGCTACTCTCTTTAGCCTTCTTCTTCTGACTTTTTAATTTGCAAGGATCAGTTTTTTTCTTCTTGGCTCCACTCACAGGGAAAATATTACTAAAAAAAATATTTTTAATGGTAAAAAATTGTCTTTGCAGAGTCTAAGGTGTATCTTGTGCATGAAAACTTTATTGCAGAAAATACATTCCTCACATAAAAGGTTGGGTTTCAAATGGTAGAAGTCCTGTAATCATGAAGGTTTTTATTAAGAAGTCTAAAATAGAGTTGCAAAATACTTATAAAGTTGTAATTAATCCATAGTGAACTTCACATTCACAATATTTGAGATTCTGGCTTTTAAGCCAGTTCTGTGATCTGCATGCCAAGGAGCCCTGACATTGTGTGGGCATCTGAAGCTCAAGGGTGAGTGATGGAACCTGATCTTAGAGCCACCCATCCCAACTTTTCTCCAAAGTCTGTGACAAGGAAAATCTGCAGAGCCTTGGGCTGAAGTAGATGAGGAGGTCAGGAAAGAGAAGAACAACGAACAGGTGAGAACTTGAGTGTCTTGAAGGCTCAGTATAGAATTAAAAACTCCCTCAAGATGGGAGGTCTAGCTCTCCAAAAAGTCCATTTCACAAAGGAGTGAAAAGAGGCTCCCTTTGGATTGTGCTGCGCCTGTCTGACTGTACAATGGAACAAATCACCTCAACGAGGGGCTCTGGAAAGATGAGGAGTTGTCTTGGATTAACTCCCAGCACCATGACTTGCCTCTATTAAATCTTCCTAAGCCAAAGACATTTTTCTCCAAACTAGTGAGAAAACACGAGAAAAATCCCCAAAAAGGCACCTTTAAAGACAATAGGTGTTTGAATTTTTTTTCAAGGCTCTGAGACATTTGTGTGGGATACTCTTCTCAAGTACATAAAAGGAGCTAAAGACTTAAAAATGTGAGTAAAGACAATGGAAAATAATAAAGCAGGCCAGTAGCCCACACAGATTCAAGAAAGCATCACTGGTGTTGGCTGCAAATGGAAAAGTCACTAATAAGCCATGCATAGATCCATTCGTGGAGCTTGAAAATCTGTGTTTGCATCAAACTCTGCCATTGCTTCTTCCAGAAAGGTGAAGTTTCCCCATTTCTGTGCTGCTCAGGACTCCTCACATGGCCACCCCATCCCTGCTCCTGCAGCACCGTGCCCAGCAGATCCAGCTCATCCAGGGGCACAGCAGGTTGTGGTGGTGTTCACAGGGGTTTTAGGATGAGGGAAGAGATGAAAATGTAGACTCTATGTTTTAAGAGGCTGATCTATTATTTTGTCATACATATTATATTTAAATTATATTAAAAGAATAGAAGAAAAGATTTCATCAGAAGGCTAGCTAAGAATAGAAAGGGAATGATAACAAAGGTTTGTGATTGACTGAGACAGTCTGAGCCAGCTGACTGTGATTGGCCATTAATTAGAAACAACCACATGAGACCAATCACAGATGCACCTGTTGCATTCCACAGCAGCAGATAATCATTGTTTACATTTTGTTCCTGAGGCCTCCAGATTCTCAGGAGGAAAAGTCCTAAGGAAAGGATTTTTCAGAAAATATCATGGCTATGGCAACCTTGTCAGGAAGATGTGCCACAAGCCATGAGGATGAGCTCTGCTCCTGGGTGGAAAAGTACAGCAAAGACAACCCAGAAAATCAGTGTCCTCTTCCTGTTTCTACACTTCAGCTCATCATCCCTGCATGTCTCTCCCTGGAAACTGAAAATCAGGGACTTGCTGAGGTGCAAAGCACAGCCCAGCCTGTGAGGGCATGTGATGGTGTTCACAGGGGTCTCAGGATGAGGGAAGAGACGAGGATCTGACTCCATGTTTCAGAAGGCTGATTTATTATTTTATGATATATATTATAATAAAACTATACTAAAAGAATAGAAGAAAGGATTTTATCAGAAGGCTAGCTAAGAATAGAATAGGAAGGAATGATAACAAAGGCTTGTGGCTCGGACTCTCTGTCCCAGCCAGCTGGGCTGTGATTGGCCATTAATTACAAACAACCACATGAGACCAATCACAGATGCACCTGTTGCATTCCACAGCAGCAGATAATCATTGTTTACATTTTGTTCCTGAGGCCTCTCAGCTTCTCAGGAGGTAAAATCCTAAGGAAAGGATTTTCCATAAAAGATGCCTGTGACAAGGGTGGGTGTGCTCCAGGCAGCCCTGCTGCTCCCAGGGGCCTGCACAGGTTTGGGGGCACTGGCGTTGATCCCAAGGCAGCTGATCCCAAGGTTTGCCCTGGGACCTCGTCGAGTGCCTGTGCAGTTTCCAGATGCTCAGAGCACCAGCGTCCCCCAGGTGAATACGAAAGCATGAATGTTGATAGTGACAGAGTTAGGAGAACTTGGAAGTCAGAATCACAGAATGGTTTGTGTTGGAAGGACCTTGAAGGTCATCTGGTCCCCCCCTCAAATACAGCTTTAAAGGAGGGAGAGTGAGCTCAAGGCTTCAGAGGACTCTCAAGAGGAGCATTTGGAGCTGGATGCACACCTTGAGTTCCCTGCCCTACCCCAGCTCCCAGGTGAGGTAGGAAACCTCCTTCCCTGTGCAGAGACATCAAACTCTCAGAGGGAACAAGTGAATTTTAAGACCATTTCATTAACACTTCAATCCAGGAAGCAGAATTTGGTTTTATTTTAAAATGTCCCTCCACCACCACCATTTTCTTCACAGAAGCTTTTAAAGAAGGAATTCCATCATTGAATAAACAAATCTAAAAGGGAGAAAATAGATTTAAGAGTAGGAAACATGTTTTTAATGAGTGATTAAGTCAACTACTTCACAATAAAGCAGATTAAAAACGTTTCTGGGTTGTGGTGGAGGGCAGTGGTGGTTGTAAGTGTGGGAGAAAGGCACCAACAACAGAAATGAAGACAGGCTGGGACAGCTGGGGCTGCTCAGGAGACCTCACAGCACCTTCCAGTATCTGAAGGGGACCTCCAAGGAAGTCAAAGAAAGACTTTTCATCAGCAATATAGTGATAGGACAAGGAGCTCAAACTGAAAGAGGGGAAATTCAGGTTAGATATCCATGAGAAATATTTCCCTGTGAGGGTGGTGAGGCCCCAGCACAGGCTGCCCATCCCTGAGAGTGTTCCAGGCCAGGTGGGACCACGCCAGAAATGCAGAACAGACCATAACCCCTCTTCCCTGCCAAAGGTTTCTGAAGCCAAAGGTTTTTGAAGCTCTGTTCAGCAGTGCCTGAGACACTGAGCTGAGCCCAGCACAGAGCAAAAGGTCACTTGGTAATACAATACTTGCTTCCCACACACCCATTTTCACTTGACTAGAAACTGCCAATAAGTGAACACCAGCCCCAAAGAGTGCATAAGGGCCTCAGATATATTAATAGAGGGTTTCAGTATTGGATTGAGATGAAAGTATTAATCAAAAATAGGTGTGGGTGCATTAGGAATATGAAATAGGCACCTTCACAGAGCAGACTTTCAGCCACAGAAATCCTGCCTGAATGGAAAGTCACAAGGGTCTGCAACCAGCAGTTTGCAGAGCTGATGCACTTCTCAGTCCTCCCTGGAAAACCAGGGATGATTCCTCAGGCTTTAGCCCAGCCTGGGGGTTCATTTCCTCCTGCACAGGTGGGGGACACAGGCTAAGGCAGCTGGGAAGGGACTCACCCTGATGCTCCCACTGGGCAGGATGGGTCTGATGGGACACCCTGTGCCATCCTGATACCCTGATGGGACACCCTGTGCCATCCTGATACCCTGTGCCATCCTGATACCCTGATGGGACACCCTGTGCCGTCCTGGTACCTTGATGGGACACCCTGTGCCATCCTGATACCCTGATGGGACACCCTGTGCCAGCACAGCCTTGGATGGATGAAGCAATGCCCGGTGAAGGGTTTGGGTTGGATGGCCAGATTTGGTTCACAGATGATATTTTACCCTCACCAAACCCTTGCTGTGATGCTGTCTTTCTGCTCACAGTAATTTTCCCTATTTGAAACCCAAACCAAAATAAGGAAAAAATTAATTCAGGGTGAACTCAGATATTGGAGTTCTGGCTCCACAGCATCTTCAGAAATTACTTGGGATCACAGAGTGTACAGTTTTGATCCAAACTTGACTTAATTATGTTTTTAACGTTCCCATCAGCTTTGTTTGCTAAGAGCAGTCTCCTGACACTCCTGTATTCCCACCCTCTTTCTGCACCTTCAATCCCCTTTGGGTTTGAACACTCAGCTTCACATCCTCTTTTTATTTTTACATTAAGATCCTGACCACCTGGCTTTTCTTTGGGTATCTTTCAGAGGTGCATCTGAGAATCTCAGTTAAAAATTAAAGCCACAGCAGGCCCAGTCAAAAATGCATAAATCACTCCTATATGAAAATTTTCCAGGTAATTCCAAGGTGATTATATTATTAATATATATATAGTATTAATATATAATATTAATACTGAATATAATATATTAATATAATATATACAGTATAAATAAAATAAAATAAAATAAAACTGTATATAATATATTACTATTATATATTAATACTATAATATATATAGTATTAATATATAATATTAATAAAATATATATTATATATTATATATTAATAATATAATAGGTAATTACAAGGTGATTATATTATTAATATATAATATATATATTATTACCTCTTAAAATTCTACCTATTAGTAACAAAATATCATCCTTTTTGGTAAATGTAGCAAACCAAATATTCTTATGGTTTTTTTCTACCTCCACTGTGTGACTGGAGCTAAAGGCAGAGATGATGGGACCAAAACACTTCCAATCTTGGAAAAAAATCTTAAAAAACCCAATCAGAACATTCAATTTCAACAAGTATCTCAGTGACAGATGGGGCTTCCCATTCCAGGCCACTTCCTCCATGAGAGGGAATCCACAAGAATCGGAAGCACAATGCACACAGCCTGTGCAGCCTCTTGTGCTCATCTGGTCCCCTTCATGTGTGGAATGTGAAATTCCATCTGGCAGCCACGAGCACTCCAAGCACTTTTGTGGGGAGAGGGACTGCAGAGCTGTGGGAGGCACTGCAGAATCTCTGCTCGTGGTGCCACCAGAGGAAGGGGCACAGGAGATGGAACAGTACCAGTTGCACCCTCTGCAAATGGGGGTTTGCAAAATGGGGGTTTGATGGGGCTGTGAGAGGTGGAGGCGGTGAAGGAAGAAGGTTTTGGTTGCTCTGTTGTGTCACTGAGTGTGGCTGTGTCCTGTTTGCAGCAAAGGGCAGACATCCTCAGGCTCCTGAGAGCAGAGGTTGTGGAACACCAGGAGGGACTGCATTGGTACACGACTCTGAGCTCTCCCTCTTTGATCTGGAGCACTAAATATGATCCTTTTGCTTGAGCTCCGTGCTTTGATTACAGGCTAAAAGCTGCGTGTGTACTTAAACGCCTGAGCAAATAGAGTGAGCTGTTCTTGGAAAGCGAGCACTCACAGTTTAATTTATCTCACTTATCCCTCCAGTCTGGCAGCTTATAAGTAACTGCTATGATCAGAGACAAGTTGTTTCCCATTCTATCTGGAGGCAAATAATAGTTTCACAGAAAGGGATCTGACACTCTCTGTACCTAAGTGTTTCTCACACACATTTGAAAGCCACGATTCAAGCGAGGCGAGGAGTCAGCCCTGGCTTTTTTGTGAGGAAGCTTCTCCCTGGACCAGAGCCAGCCCCATGTGCCATGGATCAGGTACATCCTGAGGGTAATGAGGCAGCAGCAACACAACTACCACTGTGTTCTTCATAATAGGGACTAATGGGGCATTGCTGGCGAGTGACTGATGCCACGTGTGTAATTGTGAGATGGATGTGTGAATTTAATAGGGCACAGATTAGAGAGTAATCAATAAGTCTGAGCTGGAGCCTTAATGGAGCTGATACGGTGAGGAAATGCTGTGTGGCAGAACTATCTTTGCAAAACAGCTCCAATTCCTAAATGGTGTTTCAGTGCTGCCTTCAGGAGTGATGAGGAGGATGCTGTGCCCCTGAGGATGCAGCCCCAGAGGAGGGATTTATGGATGTTCCTGGAATGCTGGCTCTTCCCTCAGGTAAGACACACACCTTTTACTCAGAGATCAACATCTTTGGTGATACTTTGAGCCCCTTTCTTCACACCAACTGTTTTGGTGCTTGCTGGGCTCCTCACAGACCCACCAGCTCCTTTGGGACTTCTCTCAAGAACTGACACCAGAGTGAAAAACGTTGCATGGGATTAAAGCCCAAGCTCTATTTATATACATGGACCCATTGGCTACAAAATTATGTGGGTTTTGAGTGAAAGCCCAACCCAGAGGGCTTTAAAAAACATGGCTCAGTGATGCCCCTGGGCTGGGGGAGGGCTGCACCATGGGAGGGGATCTCCATCTTCTGAGGACACCAAGCTAGAGTGGATCTGTCCCACTGTGCACCAAGGATTCTTTGCAAAACAAACTGGAAAGAGGCACATTACATCCTTTTATGTGAATGACACCAGCTTAGGTAATAGTGTTTTACTCCCTGTGGTGCTAAGCAAGGCATAAATCCTCTGAGAATTGAAGTAATAGACATAAACCCTCCCCTCTCTTCTTCCCCCTGTGACTCCACTCTTCTCCACTCCTGTATTAATGGATATTTTATATCTGGAAGGAATTCAAGAGTCTGTAGTAGGTAGTTAAACATCCAGATGTATCAGTAATAATTATGCTCAGCTTGGGGAGGCGAGGCACTTGAATAACAGGCATGGTTTCCATGGATGGCTACAAGATTATAAACATAAAATTTATAAGTGGAATGGGAACATTTGGTTTATTTTCTCTTCTCTTTACAATCACTGCAGTTTAAATTGAAAACAGCGAAGGGTAGCAGGGCCAGGCAACAACCTGAAGACTGTAAACAAAATAATTCATGTCTTACTGATGGGATATGGTCATATAATCAGTAAATTAATTTAGCCTACTCTAGTTTCACCATTAACTTTCTATTTTCTCATTTCAATGGCATTTCCCTGCCCAGTTTATGTCTCTCTTCAATACATATTGTGCTATAAAACAGAAGCAAATATCTTGAAGGGTAAATAAAGAGGTAACGAGTCTACAAAAAAGATGTTATTGAAGTACATTAAATTCTGCTTACTATCTTTTAAAATTTTCTTCATCCAAGATTCATTTTTACTATTTGATCAGTTTCCAATATAAAAGTAAAATGCCAAGATATTTGATTTTTACACTGTGTCCTTAGTACCTAACAGCACCAAATGTTTCCCTGAGACGAGACAAGTATTTATGACCTGGAAGGGAAGGGAAAGCTTGCAAGCCTGAGGAGATGAAATCAGGATGACTCAGAACAGGAGCTGGAAAATCACTTCAAAAGGTCTCCCTAACCCTGACTGGGACAGTGGTTGATCTAAGCAATGGTCTGGCAAGAGAGGAACCAATAATTCATATTGATTTAAAGCCATCTTTGCTATAAAACAAAGCAGACTCCTGATATCCATGTGCAGAACCTGTCTGTGCAATAGCGCATCTGTGAACGTGTGCAATTAGTGCAATTAGACAGCAATTTATATGTAAATGCCCATCCAGTCAAATGTGCCTTCACTTAATTTGTGAATGCACTGGAATATCATTTCAGAGGGGTTTTCTGCATTTTTAAACCTTCCCTGTGATAAGTGAATGCAAGGATCCCAGAGTGCCAACCACGGGCTGGGCTCTGCTGGGGCGGGGGCTGGGACAGCAAGGGACAGGGTCTGTGCTGGCAGAGCCATTCCTGGGTTGTGCCAGGGATGCAGGACCCTGGAAGAGTGGCCTGCAGTGGCTGCTGTCTCTCCCTGGATGAGAGAGAGCTGCTGTTGTGACCGTGTTCACAGGGGTCCCAGGATGAGGGAAGGGACGAGGATCTGACTCCCTGTTGAGGCTTGATTTATTGTTTTATAATATATATTATATTAAAACTATACTAAAAGAATAGAAGAAACTATTTCCTCAGAAGGCTAGCTAAGAATAGAAAAAGAATGAATAACAAAAGTTTGTGGCTCAGACTCTCTGTCCGAGCCAGCTGACTGTGATTGGCAATTAATTAGGAACAACCAACATGGGCCAATCACAGATGCACCTGTTGCATTCCACAGCAGCAGATAACCATTGTTTACATTTTGTTCCTGAGGCCTGTCAGCTTCTCAGGAGGAAAAATCCTAAGGAAAGAATTTTTCATTAAAGATGTCTGTGACACTGCTGTCTCATCTCCTGGAAGATTTCTCCCTGGCTCCCAGCACTGAGGGACTGAAGCACCTCCAGCTGCTGCCTTGTGTGAGCTAAGGGTGGGTCCAGGAACCCCCTGGTGTGGGTTTAACCCTCCTGATGGAAGTGCGATCTCCCATCAGCCAAAACCCAGGGCAGATTTGGGCTCTGGTCTTGTACAAGAACAAGGTTTGGGTGTTAGAGCTGAGAGCTCTGCACAGGGAGGTGGTTCCATGACTCCTGAGATAGATTTGGCTGTCACTCAAACCCTGGCTTTCACCCACTGCCCTCAGGTGATACCAATTCCTCTTTGGCAAAAAAACCCCCAGGTAACAGTCCTTTGTGTCCTTGATATACCCCCAAGCACATGAGGACCTCAACCTGTCCAGCTACCAAAAAACCAAACCTCTGCCCTCATCTCTGCCTTGAGAAAATCCCCCTTGCTGGGGAGTTTGGGTGGGTAGGACCTGTAGGTCCATGAGAATTGAGAGTGTATCTCCAGAGTCTGTTGGATGAGGTAAATAAAGCACAACCTGTGCCCTGACACAGGTTCGGGGAGGCTGCTGAAGTCTGTGCTCATGGAGTAGCAGCTGTGTGAGCACAATATGCAACATGCACATACAGGTTTACCAAGAAGAGGATAAATTTTAATAGCAGGAATATTTTAACTGTTCAACATGCAAACAGGCTGCTGTGCTGATCTGATCAACGCTGCTTTGCAGGCCACATTTGCCATGGTGCTATATATAGTGTTCCTGGAGTTTTATTTAATAGGATGCTACATTTGATCCTAATGTGCCATCTCAGAAATAATGAAGCAGAAAAGATCTTTATCTTCTGTGAAAGTTGCAGTTATTGGCAGCCATTCAGGAAAAAAAATAAAAGTAATTGCACAATCTTTGGAGATATTGTATTGCTAACTGATTTCAGTGTGAAGCTTGGGTGGTTTTCATTCTGAGTTAATCAGGCAATGGACCATATATGTTGCAAATACATCACTTTCAGACACTCTTCACATATTGACAAATACAATTGCTGGGGCTGCTGCCTGAACCAAAGCTTTCTGTACCTTTGGATCCTTCTTTTGGAGCAAAATAAATAAGTGAGCAGAAGAGGGAGGACTCCTTGCAATGTGCCAAAAGCACTCCTCTTGCTGGAGCACAGCACCCTTTGCCACTCGGTTGCTTTATTTTGGAGCAGCTGATGCAGATGGCTCAGGAACTGGTGTGATTGGGATTGCTCAACGTGCTAAATATAGAGCTGGGAGTGGAGACAGGGCCCTAAATTCAGCAGGACTCAGTGATGCAATGATTACATTTTAGTGCTGCTCCCTGTGGCACAGGAGCTGGGCACCTGATAAGAAGCCCTCAGCATCCCCAAGGGGTGCATGGGGCAAGCAAAGAGCAAACCAGAGCTGCTGAAGTGGCAGGAGGTACTGGGGAGAGCTCTGCAGGGTTAGCAGACCCTCTGAAGATGTATCTCCATGACTGCAGGGTCATAAAGGTTCCACTGAGTGTTCAGGTCTATCCTTCAAGGGCAGCACCCAGGCCATGGGGCTGAATCCATGCTGAGAGGAGGAGGCAGCCCCAGGGCCTCCAGCTGGGCAATGAGTCTCCTCTGCACCCTCAGCGAGCATGTGGGGGAAAATGCAAGGAATTTTAGGATTTTGAGAAGTTATATTCTGAGTTTGTGCCTCAATATGCTGTTGGAGCTGCTTGAAACCTTCTTGTGCATCTAGCTCCATAAAACCTTTGAGTATTCAGTAAGTATCCTTTCTATATAATATAATATAATATAATATAATATAATATAATATAATATAATATAATATAATATAATATAATATAATATAATATAATATAATATAATATAATATAATATAATATAATATAATATAATATAATATATATTTGTATTAATACAAATATAATAAATGAGCCTTCTGAGAACATGGAGTCAGATTCATCATTCCTGCCTTTACTGGGACATTTCCCTGCACATACAATAATGGCCTTCAGGGCAGGAATCTGCAGAGCCTTGTCCCTCCCCAGGCCCCATCACAACCTGGAAATATGGGGTTTGTGACTCTGCCTCACCTTCTTTATAAAGGGTTCATCATGAGTGCAGGTTTTTCCATGAGTGCCCATGAGCTGCAGTGGAGATTAAAAATAATTTGTTTTACAATGGAAACTTTATGTAATGAGAATGGTGAGGCTGGATTATTTGTCAGCAACCTCCAGGTGATGAGTTAACCTCCCTGACTCTGTCTCTTGATGAGCTCTCCATCCAGTGGTGTTACCTGCCTCCATGTACAGTCCTAAAATGATAAATGAAAAACATCCTAAAAGGAAAAATGACATCCCACATACTAAACCTCCTTGTATGATCTTTCACACCCCATTAACAGCTTGGTGTTCGTGGTCCTGACACCAGGTACCTGCACTCAGCTTCCTCCAAAAAGGGGAGTTCAGGATGGGCATGGAGCATCCTCCACAGATCAGGGAGGGGCTGCAGCTCTCTAGAGCCTGCTCAGGCTCTGCTGCCTCTGTGAGAGTGTTTCCTGGAAGTTCTGGGGCTCTGTGGTTTGCATCCTGTTACTGTGAAGATTTCTGCAGGCTCAGTGATGTGCTCAGCAGCTTCCCCCCCTCTGCTTGGTCATGTAAATGTCAACGTGAATCATCAGGACAGAAGCAAGGGTATCAAAACTGCTGCATTTCCTGTCCCAGCAGTGACATTTAAAGCATTATTCAAGGCTGGGATGGTGACAGGCAGGACTTGCAGGAGTTTATCAGAGGATCCAAATCACTCATCAGAAGATGTGTGGTAAAGGGCACCAAATAAAAAAACAGTGCCAAAATCTGAGGTGTTTTAGGCTCAGTCACAGCACTCACATCTTCCCTGGGGTGTTCCTAGGGATGTCTCACCATTTCCCTACCTTGGGCTGCCTCAGTGCTTTGGGACAGCTTGGCTGCACCTCAGGACACTTTGGGCAGCTCATGGATGGATGCTCCATCCCTGGGAGTGCCCAAGGCCAGGTTGGATTGGGCTTGGACCAGCCTGGGATAGTGGAAGGTGGGAGGTTGGGCTGGATGGTCTTTAATGTCCCTTCCCACCCAAACCGTTCTGGGATTTTCTGATTCTGTGGAGAAGTTCATGGATGCCTGTGGAGGGTGGGTAGAACCCACTCTTTTCATTGTACTCTCACCCCAAAGGCTCCAGACAGCACAGCCCAGCCTCAGTCCATGCTCCCCAGCACCCAGGTGAGCAGGGATCCCTCTTGCATCCTCGATTTTTCATTGGGAGATCATTTGTCCCAGTTAATCATCATCTTTAGCAGGAAGGATGAACTGGTAGAGTTGTTTCCTGTTTTCTTTGAGTGAATAATATACAGGAGCCTCTGTGCTCCTACTCCCTGATTCCAGCACTCAAGCTTTGATTGCCATCTCAGTGGTCCCATTGAAACTTGTTTTTCAGGGATTTATTATAAAAAGCAGCAAAATTCCCTTTGGGGCAGTAGCTTGGTAAACACTTAATCAACAAAAAGATGGGAGCTAAGCTCTAAATGATCCATTTTCAATCAGCTTCTCCCTCAGATACACTCCTGCTTCCAAGATTTAAATGAAGAAAGGCTTTTTAGGGAAACTAAATTAAAAATAAAAAAATCCTCCCTCCAGCCCCCATGCTGGCAATTATTTCTTCCATCCTTAAAAAAACTGGTACAGACACTCACTGGAGCGAACTGATCTGAGCAGCAGAGTCTAAGATCAGTAAAAGCCCCCTTAGGCAATATCTTTTAGGTGTGCTATTTTCTTCTCTGAAACTTCTCGCTGTGATTTGTGGCAAAGGAATCTTTCTCTATTTTTAATCACCTTCATCACAATTCCTCCTCCTCCTCCTCCTGGCTCCTTGGTGGGAGCTGCCTGGCTGTCTGTCTGTCGGTCACGTTTGGAAGAGTGACAGATTGCCAGTTGGAAGGGAGGCACAGTCTGGAAGTGCAGTCTTTAGCTGATAATAACTATTTCATCAACATCAGTTCTCCTGTTTTACAAAGCGTAATTCATAAAAAGAAAACCCTCTCGGAGGTTCTCACAATACATAAAAGCCTATAAATAAAATATAAACGAAGAAAACAAGACACATTAATTACATACAGCAGAACAGGCTCATCTAAAAAGCTTGCTTGTCAGTTTTGATCTCAAGTTTGCTGGTGATATACTGCTTTTTATGGCTGGTGGAAGAGAGCTGGAGAATAATCCTACCCAGGGAGGAAAGGCCAGTGTGGCTGGAGCCTGGACAGCAGGGCCTGGGCTTGGGTGGACAAGAGAGCCAAGAGGAGCAGAATTTAGCACACTGAACTGCAGAACAAGAAAAATGATGGATCCATTTCAAGGTGGGGTGGAGACATCTGAAATTTGATGGGGTCTGAGCACAGAGCAGGCACAAAGCAGGGGAGGTGGGCACATCCCCAGCCCACCCAAAGCTGATCAGAAACCTTAGTGCACACAAAGGAGAATGTCAGGAAGGGAGCAGGAGTTTAATTAAGCCTGGGAACATTCATGGGTGTATGAATCAATGTCTCTGTGAGACAGGGGGAAGCGCTGACAAGAGCCACAGGGGCCAGCAATAATTCATAAGCAGTACAAAATGAAGCTGGTCCTGCAATTGATACAGAGGCACAGCACGTGTCTGCTCTGGAAGAACACCATGCCAGGGCTGGGGAGAGCAGAGCTGCAAACTGCAACCCTGAGCACTCCTCTGGGCTCTTCCCCAGCTCCAGGCCTGCTGGGATGAGCTGTGTCTGCAAAAGGATATGGGAAATGGATGGTTAAAGACAGAGTTAGAGCAATAAGAGGGAGCAAAGTTTGACAGAGTGGAGTCACAGGGCAGAGGGCTCACTGCAGCCAGTGCCACCACTCTTGGGGAGATGGGAGAAGTCCCTCTGAACCCACAGGGTGGCTGCTGTCTTGTTTTCATGCCATGGGACTGAAGGAACACCATGACAGGGCTACATTGGACTGAGAGCTCTCAGCCAGGAGGGCTCAAAGACTGTCAGGGTAAAAAATGTTTGGCCAAGCAGGGAGAAATGCTGAGGGGCAGATACAGACTAGGGAGTCCCAAAGTGCAGACTTGACAGGATTTCTTTCACAGCAAGACAAAACCTGTTCTATAAACTCCATGTCTTGGGTGCCAGCAACATTTGGAAAGTTCCTACAGCATGCAGAGAGACCTTTGAAAAAAAAAATGTTGTGCCATCATTTCTAAACTTTGCGTGCAGCACAGAAATTCAGCTGCTCGTGCTTTGTGAGGGCAGGCCCAGGGGCTATCGCTGTGCCTATCAGTATGTGAGGGACATGTGGATAAACATATGATCAAATGAGTGTCACAGCTCCCTGGTGCTGTGCCAGGCAGCATCTGTGTCAGCTGCTGGCAGGCACTCGTGCAAACTCGCGTCTCTCCCATCCCGGAGTTTATCAAAGATCACACAGCAGCCAGCAGCTGAAAGACCAAATAAATCTGTGCCTTGTCTCTCAAGGTCCTTCCTGGGGGCTGTTATCTGTGCCAAGGGGAGCAGGGATGTGGGAGGGTGGTGGGTTCACACACACTGTCTGCATCCCCTGAGCCACCTGCCTCGGGAGCGTGGAGGGGCTGGAGATGCCTGGGAAGGGCTGGGGAGGCAGCACCACGCTCTGCTTCTCCATAACAGCCATGGGAGACTCTGGGAGGGAGTTTTCTATGGAAAAGTGGGCTGGAGTATTGCTGGACTGGAGGGACTGTGGGTAAGCATCACTGTCTTGGTTTGAACAGCCAGGTGTCTGCTAAGGAAGGCAGGAGCCTCCCTTGAAATGGAAAATGCAAGCCCCTTCCCTCTGAATTATTGTAATTTCTAAGTTAAGGGGTGGGAATAGGAATAACAGTTCTTTATTAGGGAAAAAATAAACTACAAATGCAGTAATACAAACCAACCCTGCCAGAGTGATCACAGGCCCTGTCCCCTGTGTGCCAGGGCGGTGTCCCAGCCCCATCCCAGGGGGGCTCAGCCCTCCTGCAGTGCCAGCTGTGGCTCTGCTGCAGCAGGGATCCTGCACAAGGGGGGAGTTTTCCTCTGCAGCTCCAGGGCTGCTGCAGATGGGCCTGGGCTCCCTCTGGCCATGCAGGGCAGCAGAAAGCTGCTCCTCTGGCAATGCAGGGGGCAAAGGCTGCTGTGCTGTGCCAGGCTCAGATTGGATCCAGGCAGGAATGCTTGGCTCCTCCCCTGGGCGGAGCATCTCCCCATGGGATGCTGGGATTGGATCAGCCCTGCAGGGACACTCAGTGGCCATGGACAGCAGAGATCTCCTGCAGGGAGGGTTGGTGTGGGAGAGAGAAAGAAAAAACTGCCCCAGGGACAGCAGAGAACTGCCCCACCTCTGACAGGTGGGGACAGAACACACACACATATTTTACAACCCAGGACAATCACTCTACAACCGCTGCTGCCTTGAGCACCTGCTAAGTCAAGGCTCTGCTGGTTTGGCTTCATTCCTCTGGGTGTTCAGGATGTCACCACCCTGTTCGTGGAGCTTGCAGGTGGATTTAATGCATTTTCTCTCAACATTAACTCTACTGTGTTGGCAGCCCCACTGGGGAGCAGTTTTTGAGAAAGCCTAATTTGGGTGAAAAAATTGCAGGCATCTAAAAACACAGAATGCGTTCAGGCTCATTATGGTTATGTAACCATCCTCAAACTCTGCAAAATATGAAACACATCCCTTTCATCATTTGAAGTTAATGTAGTTTTATTGAAAACATTGTGAAAAAAAGGAAAAAAAATATAAAACTAACAGCTCTGTTTTGGACCACAAAAAGCATTCTGTTTTCCCCACAAAGATTTTTTTTTCCTGATATTTAGTGGTTGCGGTGCTGCTGGGTGGTTTCAGTCATGGATCCCTGTGCCATGGCTGTTCAGGATGTCATTGGGGAGGGACCTGCAAGGCTGGTGCAGCTGTGGAAGGACAGGGTTGATGCACTGATGGCTGTGGGTGTTTGTGCTGGTCCACCAGGACCCAGAGATGGGCAGCGCTTGTTCACTGGGGTCCCCAAGAGAAGAAAGGCATGAACCCATTGGAGCAAGTCCAGAAGGGGCCACAAACATGATCCAAGGGCTGGAGGAGCACTCCTATGGAGCCAGGCTGGGAGAGATGGAGGTGCTCAGCCTGGAGAGGAGAAAGGGAAGGGGAAACCTCAGAGCCCCTCCCAGGGCCTAAAGGGGCTCCAGGAGAGCTGGAGAGGGACTGGGGACAAGGGATGGAGGGACAGGACACAGGGAATGGCTTCACACTGACAGAGGGTGGGGTTATGTTGGATATTAGGGAGGAAATTCTTCCCTGTGAGGGTGGGCAGGCCCTGGCACAGGGTGCCCAGAGCAGCTGTGGCTGCCCCTGGATCCCTGGCATTGCCCAAGGCCAGGCTGGACAGTGCTTGGAGCACCCTGGGACAGTGGAAGGTGTCCCTGCCATGGCAGAAGAGGCACTGAGATGATCTTTAAGATCCCTTCCCACACAAACCACTCTGTGATTCTATGATCAGCTGAATAAAAGCTGGGGGCTTTTATTCTCCCAATGCCCCCAAAAAATCTCTGCTCTGCAGGACCAGCCCTAGATGGGAAGCTCAGCTGAGCTGGGCATGGCACAAGCCTGCCTGGGCCAGCAGCAGTCCCCAGCTGGGCTGCCTGTGGCAAAAGTGTGGTTAAAAGCTGTTAAACTCCTGCTGGTTTGAGAAACCCCTCTGGGTCTCAGGTTGTGAAGTGCAAAGCCTCCCTCAGCACCAACTGCTGTCAAATATTAATGCAGTTCCCCTTCCAGCTCTTATTCACAACAAATTTTCACTGCAGCAGGAAATGTTGCTACCCACAGCTAGTTTGAATAGCAAAAATGTGGGATTAATTGACAGCTGTAAGACTAAACAAGGAGGCTCCTAAGTGAGATATCATTCCCTGCCATGGAAGATGCTGTCAGTCCTGGCACAAACAGCAGTGAGGGACAGGGAGGATGCCCCCAAGGAGAGATCCTTCAGTGGAAAGGAAAGGAGGGTTCTGTTAAAAAATCCCAATGCCTCTTGACACAAATGAACCTCTCCTGCCCGGGTCAGAGGTGACAAGACATGTGCCCCATGTTGGTGACAAGGTGATGCCCACACTGCTCCCACTGAGCCCACGGTGCTCACTGCAGCATCTTCTGCCTCCCACACGTCCCTTCTGCTCCTCCTGCCTGCCACAGAGGCTGCCCTGAAAAGCGCAAGGAGCATCAAGAGCTGATCAAGACAAAGGGTTACTCTTGTTCCTGGACACCCCAAACCCTGCCCTGGCCTGTTGACCCTCTGGCTTAGCAGTCTGCCCTTGTTCTCCAGCTTGGTAAGGTGGTTGAGGAAGTAAAGCCTCACCAGGAGCCAAATCCAGGCATGGTGGCAGCTCCTTGGACCAGGACCTGCTCTCATCTGAGTGCATCTCTGAGCCTGCCTTGCTGCCTTGCTCTGGAGTCAAGGAGCAACAGGAATTTGTTCTTCGAGTTTGTGTTGCTGAAATGGCTCCCAACGTATTAAAGAGATTTTTTTTTCCCAGCCCTATGACCAAAGAAAAAGTCAGGATTCCTTGGGTCTGGTTTTCAAGGTTGTTTATTTTCTCTGGTCTATTCCACTCTTTCTCTGACCCGCTGAGATTTGTCCAGCAGGTTGGGTTGTGGCACAGTCCCTGCCCTTGGGGTGGTGTTGGCTTTTTATACTAAGAACTATATGTACTTTATTTACAATAATTTTCCAATACCTATCACCTATGTTAGACAGTTTGTCTCTACTCTAAACCAATCCAGAAGTGCCACCATCACAGCAGAAGATGGAGGACAAGAAGAAGAAGAAGAAGGACAGAACACGCCCAGATTCCTCCATCTTGACTCTTGAACCCCCATTCTAAATCCCCAAAATTCACTTTTTCACCATGTGACAAATTCACTATCATTCTACTCAAACTCTTGCAGCTTGTAGCTCTTCACACACAGTTGGTAATTGTTTCCATGGGTTAAAATCAAAGGCACAGGTGTCTTTGACTCCGTGCCAAGGTCTCTGAGCCCCCTGCCAGGGTCTCGGATCACCCAGGGCAGCCAGAGGAATGTGCTGGGTTTGTCACCAGAATGGCTGTGACAATCCCTGAGGAATCCCTGAGGATTCAGCCCTTCCTGTCTGTCCCTGTGCTCTGCGTGTGCTGGCTCTGCTTGGCCACTGCCATGTCCCCTTCTCCCAGCCCTGGGGAGGGATGGGTGGGTGTGTTAGAAAGGTGTTACTTTGCCAAAGGGAGAACAAATTGTGCTGCAGTCCTGCCTCCACCAAAGACCTCTCCCCCTGAAGAGCAGCAGCAGTTTGTGAGCTGAAATCGTGCCACAGGACACGGGCCAAGGCTGGGCAGATGGAGATGCTGCACAGACAGACCTTCACTGCAACCAAGCAAGCCTGAAATAACGGAGTGCATGAGTCCGTCCTCCCTCTTTACACCAGCCTTCCTTTCCTTCTGACTCATTCAGTCTGGGTAATGAATTTTCTTTATTAGTCAGAAATCAATTCCTGCTACTCGTGGCCAGCAGACGATGCACTGTGCTGCTCCTTGTTGGCTGCACTTGGGTTTGGCCTGCCACAGAATGTGCCAGGGACTGGGAATGTCAAGCTGAGGGGCCTTGGGAGGCAGTGAGGGCAGGATGGCCTGTGCTCCATAAACAACAGAATTCCCCAGTTCAGATTCTGACTGTAAATTTCAGATTTAATCCTACCTGTTTTTTGCAAAGTGAAGCACCATTAGTGAGGAGGATGGGGTGGAGATATAGAATCACAGAATGGTTTGGGTTGGATGGGACGTTAAATATCATCTCAATCCTTCCTCTGCCATGGCAGGGACACCTTCCACTGTCCCAGGCTGCTCCAAGCCCTGTCCAGCCTGGCCTTGGACATTTCCAGGGATGCAGGGGCAGCCACAGCTGCTCTGGGCACCCTGTGCCAGGGCCTCAGCAGCCTCACAGGGAACAATTCCTTCCCAATATCCCATCCACCCTCTGGCAGTGTGAAGCCATTCCCTGTGTCCTGTCACTCCATGTCCTTGTCCAAAGTCCCTCTCCAAAGCATTTTTTAATATGTCCTGGAAAATGCAGAGAAAACCTTTAAATTTTCAGTGGTTGTAATTGCCTATAACCAGTGAGTATCTTTGCCAAACATGACTTCACTCCTTTTGCAACAGTCAAAAAATTCTGGTGTAACAATTCTGCATATAATGTGCATTTGCACTTTTCCCTGAGTGTGTGTGACTCTGAATGCCAGAGATATTCACAGTTTCCCTGTAGGTGTCAATGCTTCAGTGTAGGGATGTTACAAAATCCCAGGGACTATCACAGGGGTTTGTTGAACACACACAACTGTCCTGAAGGCATCCAACCAAGCCCTGCAGAACATCTGACACCACAATTGCCAGCCCAGCCCTGATTCCTGCAGCTCTTCCCTCTTTTTCCCTACAAACTGCTCCTGGCTGCTACTGCTGGGTGTCAGGAAGTTTGGGCAAACACTGGAAAAATTGAGTGTTCAAGGTAAATGTGGGTCTGCAAGGCCAGCAAGTCTCTGCTCTTTAGAAAAAACACCAAACTGGTTCAAGGTTTTCTTTTGACCACAGTGAAAACAGGGCTAGGAAAACAAATGATAAAGACAGAAAAAGAAATTATCAACTCAGCTAGTCCTACTCAGTGCTTTGCATTTCTTCTCAGTAAGAGCTAGGGACTTGCAAAGTATTCACGTTCAAGGTACTCAAAATTCTTTCAGAAAACAGGAAATGAAAGGAAGGGTCCTAAATACATATTGAGTGCTCATTAGAGGGTTACAGCTTGGGACCTAGATACTGCAGTAGCTCTGCTGGAAACTCCGGTGACCTGGGACACTGCAGCCTGCTTTGGAAAGCCAATCCAAGCAGGAGTAGCAGCAAGAATAAGTTCAGCCCTTCTTTCCCAGGAAGGTGTTGGTAGGAATGCAAAAGGTGCTTATTTGTGCTAAATTTTTGCTGGTTTCAAAGGAATGTGCCTGAAAAGCCTTGTGAAGGATGAATATGGACAGACCAGCAGAATGGAGAAAAGCAAAGCTCTTTTCTGCAAAAGAGGCAATTTTGGAAAGGAGTAAAAAAAAAGAAACAAAATAGAAGTTCTAAAGAGTTGGACCTGACTGAGTGATGAGGGTTTTTTACAGGCAGTAGTGAGGGGTCTGTAATCCTGTACTTTGCAGTAAGGAAGAAAAGGAATCCCACTGCTCTACAAAGAGCAGCAAGGGTTTCCCAGGAAGCCCAGAAGCCTCATAATCCTGGTGGCACGTGGATCCAGCACTGTCCTGCTGTGTCAAGATAACCAGGTGCCATTAAGGCATTAACAGAGCTGCAGATTATAAGGTCGGGGGGAACACTCTGATCAGAATGAGATACTCCAGAAAACATTCACTGCTCAAGGTGAATCACTCTCAAAAACAGAATTCATGCTAAGGAAGCACTGAAGACCTCTGGCAGAAATAATCTCCAGCAGCCTATGAGGCTGTGAGGAAGCTGTTTATTTATAGAGCTCAGCAGAGCAGCTTTGCCTGGTGATTGATAATATTGTCCTCATTGATTATCCCATGTGTGAATCCAGGTGAGGAATCTCCTCCTGTGCCTGGGATGAGCAGGGGGAATGCAGAGCCTTGCTGGGAGCAGTGAGATCCAGGAACAGGAGCTGTTTCTCTTACAGACCATCCTGCTGCCCATGCCTCATGTTCTTGTACATCCTTGTTCTGGTTTGAAAGCAAAACCAGTGAGAGACTCCAAGGCAGAAATACAGGATGGTTTTGGTGGCCAGCAGGCCTTGAGAAATTTGTGGCAATATTAGAAAGCTCTAACAAGCCAAGTGGCTTTCTATTTACATATTTACATCTCTGACCTGCTCAGAGCTTGCTCCCAAGTCCCCATTGCTTGGCAGAAAACTAAATCTGGGGATTTTTATTTTGCTTTGACTAGAGCTGGGTGAGCATCCCAGAGAGGGCAGCTCCAGGCGGGGCACTGCTCATGAAGACATTTTGTTTTTCCTTCACAAACACAGTTCCTGGTGCAGGTATTTAGGGAACAAACAGTCCTTTTGTAGACCAAATATAAGTGGTTTGTCATTATCTTGAGAACAAACTGTTTGTCTCCCCAGTTGTAAACACACTGAGAACAGCTATTTAGTCCTGCCACTACAATTAATAGTAATTTAGGTCACTTTTGCAGTATATACTGGCTGCAGATGTAGTCTCCAAGAGTTTCTTGCTGTCCTGGTAGAAAGGATAGAAGGAAGAGAATTATGTATAATTTCTTCTCTACAAGCCACAAGAGTCATACGCCAAAATGCAGAGAAAATGCTGCAAACAAGCACTTCTTTGTGTCCATGTGTGTGTGATAGAGGCAGAAAACACACCCATGCCTTCCTGACAGAGCAGTTCTTGTCAGGCACCAAAGAGGCCATGAGCTTATTTAACTGGACACGAGAGGAATTTGCAAATCACGTGGGTTTGCCAGCACTCCCAGCAGCCTCACAAATGTAAACTCTTCATTCTCCCAAACACTTCCCTCTCTGAGATCAGATATTGTCATGCATAATGTCCTGTGCTCATTTTTCTCTCATTATTTTCCAGCAGGAGCCATGTATTTGTGGAAGAGAAAAACTCCTAAGTGGCAGTGTTCTTACTGTCTCTGGCCATGTTTTGGGGTCATCATAGATCTGATTTGCTCTGAGGAAGGAATACATCAAATTGTCCAGTTTGGGACAGGAATTTAACTCCTTGGCTCTGGGCTGGCCTATTATAAAATCATGGAATATCCTTGGAGGAAAAGGATCCACAGGGATTATCCACTCCAGCTCCTGACCATGCACAGGCACCCCAAAATTCCCTCCCTCTGTCACAGAGTATTGTCCAAACACTTCTGGAGCTCTGTCAGCCTTGGGGCTGTGACTGCATCATACTCACCCCCAAATTTCCTGACCTGTGTGGAAAGGCCCCTTCCAGGTGAGTTTGTTTGCCCCAGAAAAGGAAAAATCCCAGGATTTCAATACCATAAGGCTGCAACATTGACCCCAGCCCTCACTGACAACACAGGCTCGGCACTTCCATTCCCCCATCTGTCAAAGTTTTGGGGCTGTTTCTCTTCCAATCAATCAGCTCCAAAAGGCTGGGGAGAAAAGTGGTGACACCCTGACCTTTTAGGTTGGAGAAAAGGCAAAATATGTTTTTTACAGACCACAAAAAGCAAAATTTGGCTTTTCCAGTGCCTCTTCATCCTGTATTTTATACCAAATGAGAGGTAATGGGAAAGAACTAAAGAAACAGTGGATTTCAGGGGGGGAAAGGTTTGGTGCTGGTGCAAACAAAGCAAAGTAGAAGGGATGTACAACAGGAGTGTACCTGGAAAAAGCAAGAGGAGTTCCCCAGTGCTGATGGATCCCCAGGTGTCCTTTGTTGTCCAGAAAAGTCCAGGAGAGAAGAGACCTAAAAGAGAGCTTATACTGGATCCCTGGAATGGACAGATTAAAAAAAATTTTGGGAAAAGTGTAAAAACAGAGATTATTTGCTCTGCACCTGTATCCCCTTGTTGCTAGCAAAAGATCACCCAAGCCTTTTGAGAGAAATCCAAGGGCTGTTGCTTGTACTCAGACTAATATTTGACAGTTGGAGAATAATAAATACTCAGCTTTCAGACAAGCAAAATGTTATTGTTTTACAAAATCCTAACTTGAGTGTGGTAATTAAAAGCATTTTCATCAGGCATTGCCAATTCCGCCTACACGTCAGCGCTCACAACAACTTGTCATCCGTGTGGGAATGGATCCCAAACAAGGAAAGGGCTTTTACAAATGGTTTTTCCCTATTATTTTTAGACTGTTTTCTACAGTTTTCTGGGCTGTGGGGGAACCATAAACCTGCAGCTGATGAAACCTGTCTAAGGAGAGGAAAAACAGGGAAAATGTTCCTCAAGTAAAGAGTTGGGAAGAGGAAAATGACTGACTCTGGTGGTGGAGAGAGCTGAATACAGAGGGCTTCTCTCATGCTGGGAAGGGTCAGGAATGCAGGCAGGAATTAAGAAAAAATGGCTTTTGACTCCAAGGATTTTTGAGGCTCTTAAGACAAAGGAAGAATTGATGAATTTGACTCCATGTTTTTAGGAGAAGGCTTAACAAGACATTAATTAAAAACTCGTGACTTCTTCCAGAGTTCTGACACAGCTGGACAGTGATTGGTCATTAAGTAAAAACAATTCACATGAAACCAATCAAACAATCACCTGTTGGATAAACATTCTCCAAACCACATTTTAAAGCAGCAAACACAAGAGAAGCAATGAGATAATATTATTTTCCTTTTTCTCTGAAGCTTCTTAGCTTCCCAGGAGAAGAAATCCTGGCAAAAGGATTTTACCAGAAAATATAACAGTAACACAAGGATAGTGAAGCACTGGGGTGGATCAGCCAGCAGGGCTGGGGAAGGGGGGAAGACGATATGAACAGGAGGATCCATTACTGAACTTTACAAGAAATAGATTTTTTTATGTTCCTGTCAGAAAGAGCAAATATGAAGGTAATATTGTTTGGGATTCACTTTGTGAGGTCCCTTCTAGTCCTGATTTTTGGGGTTTTTGCTAGTAGGTAAATTTGTGTGACCAGGTATTATGTACCTGATTCAGGGCACTGCTCCTCTTACTCAGCTCACTCCTTACACCTGATAGGCAAGCTCTGGATTCTGGAATAACAAAACCTGCTGAACCTTTTGGCTTTGCCATGTGCAGGAGACCCCACAACCTGCACTGGTGCCTGGTGCCCACCTTTAAAATGCAGGGAAATTGCACTGGCAGGGCTGGCATGTCCTGTGCAGGTCTGTGAGGGCAGGCAGGAGCTGAGCTGCTGCATATGGAAAGCAGAAATCCCTAAGGGCTGGCTCAGTGTGTCACACAGTGCTCACAGAAACACTTGCCATTTGAGTCTAATTTATGATTATCCCACTCACTTCAGAAAATCCTGTTTATTTTTCCGAGACATTAATTTTTCTGACCGCAGAGTAATTTTTAACCCCGTTTGTAGTCAGATGCCTGGAATGCTGCTGCTGCTGCTGCCTGTGGAGCACACTGCTCCTGGTGAGCACTTGGCACTCGTGGGACACAGGAGGATGAGGACACAAGGACAAGCTCCCACCAAGCCACCTGCTCCCCTCTGTTCTGCCTGATCTGTTCCATCTCTCAGGGTCTCCATCCCTGTGCTTTTAGTGGAAAAATTTCCCATCATATAAGAGCTTTGTGTTGAAGTGGTGCCTCTTAGGAGAGAGAAGAGGGACAGATCACTTTGCTGGTTGCTGTCCCTTGTCACAGAAGCTCTGGTGGCACCACTCTGGGCTATCTGACCATCCTGTCTGACTCTCAGTTTAAGCCCCTGATGGCTTTGCCTTCCAGAGCAGTACAGTGCAGTACACCCACAATGATATTCCAACAGGCATTGCCTTCTTCCCAAATCGCTGTGTTCATCCTGCACCAAGAGCAAGGTCACTTGGAGCAAGCCTGGATTCACCATGAGCCTTTTCAAGCCAACCTGAGGAAGGTTTTAAACTTCCAGGTGCAGTACATTTTGCTATGAATACTCTTTTTTTGTATGAAAACTTTATTAGTTGACTGTTCTCCCTTCTGTCAGGAGATCAGCATTATAACCTTTGTATAATTTATGTTTTCATACCAGAAGGAGATGAACAGAAGAGGTCACATGTAGGTAACATTCCCACCACCACTGCCACTTTCACACTGCAGCCTCAGCACTGGAAAACAATTGCAGCCATCCTGGGCATTTCCTGATAATCAATTTAACCTCCTTTAATTAAAGCAGAAGATGGATCATCAAGCACCCATAACCTGCTATGAAAGCATATTTAAAAGATCCCTTCTAATCACTTTTTTGGGCTGATAAACCTAAATTTTTTCGCTTGGGAAGATATTATTCCACAATTCCACACCACCTGTGGGGTCAGGCAGGGATTTTAACAAGAGCTGGTTGCAGTGCTCTCTCTGTGCCATGATTTCTGTGCCAGTTTGTGTTGCTGGCAGAGCTGAAGGCAATGGCATTGCTTTTGAGAAATATTTTCAGCAGCTGAATATTTTATTTTGAAAAGTCTGTTATTGTTGTTAATACCAGTTTTTAGCTGCAGAGAGCAGGCATATTTTTCCATCTCAGGGGAGATGAAGAACCAGCCTTTGGGTGCAGTTTGGGAAATGCTGATGTTTGCCCTCACCCCTTACTGGTTCTTGTAGGTGTGTGACCTCTGTAGCAGATCAGCCCAATATCCAGTTTTCAGAACATTTTATTAGGCTGGAAAACACTCAACAGCGAATCCTGCAGGGAGCTGCCTGGAAGCCACGCTGGGCTAAGGAGTAAGGACATCCTAGGACACTGGTTTAATCCATGGATTGTAATCCAATCCTTCTGGGCTGCTTTGAGGACAGGACTCCTCCTTTGCTGGGGTGGGGGAAAGAGATACCACAGCCCTCCCCTCCTGGGGCTGCAGGTCTGGATGCTGGGCACTGCCCAGCACTTCCTTCCCTGCCAGAAGAGAGAAAAATCTCTTCATTCCAGAGAGAGATAATTATCCCTGAGCAAGTCCTCAGTCTCTAATCTGCAAACAGCTGCCAGTACATAATCACCCAGCTCATTAAAAGTGACAGTGCTCCAGCTCCTTGCTTCACCCACATCCTCTCCTCCTGTACTGACATTCCCTCTCATCTCCTCCTGCTCCTGAGTGAGCTGATCCCTCTACAGCAGCACCACGGACAGGGAGAAGTGGAGATGGCTCATCCTTCTCGTGCCCTTTCTGGGAAATGAAGGCAGAGCTGCGCCCATCAACCTCAGATCATCTCTGGCTGCCCCTTGCTGCTGTTTGGACCCAATCCTAATTCCCAACTGTTCCCCCATATACAAATGCTCCTCACTGGATCCCAGTGCCACAGCTGTTAGCAAGGCCATCATGGCCAAAAGGATGGAATGTTTATCAAGGCCATCATGGCCAAAAGGATGGAATGTTTCTGTGAGTAATGACAAAAGTCACTACAGGGGAGTGAAGTTCTCCTGCTGTTGGGACTGGAGCAGAGTGCTCAGAGCAGAAGCACTGGGAACATATAAGAATATTGGGGCCAGGAAGCCTCTGGTGTGTCGAAATTTAGGACATCCCTCTGGTGCCAAGACCCCTGCCAGGGGGCTCAGAGACCCTGGCACAGAGCCCCAGATGCCTGTGGTTTTGATTATGACCCATGGAGCAAATTACCAACCTTAGATGAAGATCTGCAAGCCACGACTGTTTAAGTAGAATTATAATGACTCTATCACGGGGTGAAAAATAGATTTTTGGGGGTTTTAGAATGGTCGTTCAGGGGGCAAGATGGAGGAATCTGGGCATGTCCAGCCTTTCTCCTTCTTCTTCTTGGCCTCCATCTTCTGCTGTGATGGTGGCACTTTTGGATTGGTTTAGAGTAGAAGCTCACTGTCTAACATAGGTGATAGGTATTAGAAAGTAATTGTAAATATTGTATAAGTAGTTTTTAGTATAAAAAAGATAACACTGCCCTGGGGGCAGCCAGAGTGCCTGTCTGACCTCGGGTGGACAGGAGAAAGAATTTTATAGATAAGAAACAATAAACAACCTTGAGAACGAGAACTGAAGGGTTCTGACTCCTTCTTCGAGCGCTAGACTGGGAAAAGAGACTTTCTAACACATCTGGGGTCACTGTGAGCAGCAGAGATCCCAAGACTGGTGTCTCTGTGGCATTGGGACTGTCTCAGCCCTTCTTCCTCTGAACCTGCTCCTGCAGACACTGCTCAGACACAAAATGTGTGGGCATCTCTCCTCTTCTACTTTTACTCAGCAATACCTAAAGGAGTTGTTCATGTGGGGTGTGTCCCAGCCCCTCTGTCAGCACAGTCCCTGTCTGGCACAGGCTGAAACAGCAGCCAGCACTGATGTCTCCCAATAAGCCTGTCTAAATTGCCCTGTTTATTTTGCAGATGTTCCCATGTTATTCTGAATTTAATGAGACACCAATTTTCTTTTTGGAGCAGGTTGATTTCTCAATCTGCCTGTTCCTTTTGGAGAAGAAATTAAAAAAAAAGCCCCACCTGCTGAATGGCAAAATCACCTCACTCTGTCTGTGTCTCAGGCAGAACTCTGTGTGTGTGTGTGTATGTGTGTGCGTGTGTGTGTGTAAAGCTATGTGAACCCCACTTGCCAAGGTGGAAATGATGACAGAAAGAGAAAGGTCTCATTGGCTCTAAAACTTAAGGTACCTGCAGGACTCTTGCATGTATTCCCATGGGAAGTGGGTTTTGAAGTCTCTGTGGACAATTTTAAGGTCTGAGTTTGGAGCAGCTCCAGGCTGTGTGGGAAGGGCTGCTGGAGCTGTCTCTGCCTGCTCTCCCTCATCCTTTCTGGGGCCAGTGCTGGGCCTGACATCCTAACAGCTGCACCATCCAGCTAATCCCATCTCACCAGTGAAATGGCCCTAAATCATCCCTGTCTGATTCTGGACTCCAAAGAGACATTTCATGGGTGATTATGAGTGATACAGTGTGTGGTAATGGATGTATTTAAATGGGATTTATGGGTGACACCTGTCACATAGAGCCTTCCATCAGTGACAGGCTGCAGAGATTTACACGGTGACACTGAGATGTGAGCTGCTGGAAGAGCTCCCTCGGCACTGTTGGAGCCTTACAGGGTTTGTCAGGAGCACAAACTGGGCTCCTTTGGCCACTGGCTGGGACAGCACCACACAAAATCTGTGCCAAAGGCTTGAGTGCATTTGGCATCAGTCCATAGAGGATTTCCTTAGCCCCAAAGCTCTGTTTGCCTTTTCCTCAAACATTGTGGGAGGTGTTTCGGTGAGTCTTTGGTCACAAGAACTTGACAGGGGCAAGCAGCATCCCAGAATAGCCCCACCACATGATTCCTCCTCCCTCCCATGTGCTTCCCACAGTTCATAATGTCCTAGAATGGAAGGGACTTCAAAACTCATCCAGTCCCACTCCCTGCCATGGCAGGGACACCTTCCAACATCCCGGACTGCTCCAAACCCCATCTCACCTGGCCTTGGGCACTGCCAGGGATCCAGGGGCAGCCACAGCTGCTCTGGGCACCCTGTGCCAGGGCTTGCCCACCCTCACAGGGAACAATTCCTTCCCAATTTCCAAGGTGAATCTTCCCTCTTTCACCTTAAACCATTCTCCCTCGT
This sequence comes from Melospiza melodia melodia, assembly GCF_035770615.1. Taxonomy (NCBI): domain Eukaryota; kingdom Metazoa; phylum Chordata; class Aves; order Passeriformes; family Passerellidae; genus Melospiza; species Melospiza melodia. The sequence continues at coordinate 3,795,140 of NC_086212.1, read as the reverse complement.
TCTATCACTGCTTGCCCTGGAAAAAAGTCCCTCTCTAGCTTTCCTGTAAGTTCCCTTCAGGTACAGGGAGGCTGTTCCTATTTGCTGATGACACCCCTCAGCTGTACCAGGCTTCTCTTCCATTCCTGCACAGACCTCTCAGCCCATTCCTCAGCTTCCCTCTCCCCGTTCCTCCAGGATCCACCCTTTTCCCTGGATCTCCAAGCTGTAGCTCCAAACACTCTCCTCACCTCCTGATTTCCTCCATCTCCAGCAGACATCCCTGCCAGCCCCATCCAGGAGATCCTTCCTGCCCTTCCTGTGGAGGATTGGTGGGGATATCTGCCGTGAGATTATTTCCAGGAGACTTCTGCCAGGGCCTGATGTTAACTCAAGGTGTCAGCTCTGCTCAGGCACAGCCGGGCTGTGCTGAGGTTCCAGCAGGATTTCTATTGTTTCTCATTTTATTTGGGGGCAGGGAGGCCTGGGAGATTGATTTTGTTTTTTCCTCATTGTTTTTTTCCCCAAGATCTGTCTTTGGCTGTTTACATGAGTGTCCTAGGGTGATGTTCTGATGCTTGTATCCCCATTTGTGTGTTCTGTTCATGCTGGATATCATGTTCTATGCCTTCACAACTGGCTCTGAAGAGTGAAAGTTTTGTTTTGTTTTTGTTACCAGCCACTCCCCCATGGCTGGTGGGACACAGAGACAGGGCAGTACATGGTGCTGCTTTTGCTTTTTGCTTGGCTTTTCTCTTTGCTCTTGGTCTTGCTTCTGCTTTGCTCCTGCTTTGCTCTTGCTTTTACTTCTGCTCATTAGTTAGTTTAGCTAAGCAGTCTGAATTTCCCTGGACTGTTTTTCCTTTCCCTTTCTTAGAACCCCTCGAGCCTGCTCCGGACTGGGCCACTTTGGGGCCTACTGGGGCCTACTCTGGGCAGCAGCCAGAGGGACTGAGAACAGAGCGAGCACCCCCAGAGAGACTTTCTGAATTTGTCATCCTTTTCAGAGCAGTGACAGAGTGGTGTCACCCAGTATTGTTCATTTTGTGTGCTGGGGTTGCTGTGCCTGTTAAATAAACAGGTTCTTTCCACTTCTCTCTGAGGAATCCTTCCCAAACTGGTTGTGGGGAGGGACCGTGTGGGTTTGCTTTCTGGAGGATTTCTCCCAGATTTGCCCTAAAGCAGGACAGTGAGGCAGTTCATATATCAGCACTCCCAGACATACACACAGGCACGGATCAAACAGCTGAAATCACCCACCAGTCTAAACATGCTCAATATTCACAATATTTTGCTCCCTGAGCTATCAGAGGTGGCTGGATACTACCTTGAATTGACCTGTGGGAGTTGACTGTGTGAGAACATTTTCTCAGCAGCAACATGATACATTTCTTGCTTCTTGGGCTTTTGGTTTTTTTTAATCTATATCTTTATAATTCTGCCGTAAGGCAGCCTTGGATTTGTAAAATTAGCCTGTCATAACAAATTCATGTCCTCATCAAAGGCTGCTGTTGTGCTTCCTCCCAGACTGGAGCATTCACAGACTAAAGCTGCATTATCACAGTAATTTCAAAGTTCAATAGTGTATTTTCAAAAGCAATCGCTTTTAAATGCAGTTTGTTACATAACAGCAAATTTAGACTTACACTTTTCCTCAAAACGAAAATTAAATTCTTTAAATAGTAAGTCAGCTCCTGTTCACTCTTGTCTTTGCTTTTCTTATTCTAAAATGATCCAGCTATGCTTGGTGCCCCTGAAAGTGCAAGGTTAGAAGGACTATATAAAGACTTTTTATTAGAAAAAATGGCATTTTTAAGCCCAGAGAAAACTGGATTCCATATTTTAAATCTCTCAAAATTCTCAAAAGTCTCTCACATGACTCTCTGGCCTGAATGAGAACCTTTTGTGCAGAGAGGTCCAGGGCTGACTGGGATTGAGAGTCATGGATGGCTGTGCTGGAGGCTGGGGTTGATGAGAAGGGGATATTGATGGAAACATCTCTGATCAGAAAGCAACCACTCAGCAACCCAAACCCCCTCCTCCTTTTGATACAGGACACCAGCTTTATTCTTCTGGATGAATCACAGCCCTCTCTTGTCAGGGTGGAACAAGTTCATCTCCTTCAAATCTTGTCTGCTTGCATTTCCTTGTTGGGATTTTCTCCTGGCCCCACAGCTCCTCTTTCATGGCATTGCTCAGGATACTGTTCCTTCCATGGGATATCCATGGGGGTGCCCACTTTGGGCATTTTTTGCCCAACCTTTCCTTCCCCACCCACACACCACATCCATCTTTCTGCTTTGGATGGTCTTGCCTGAGATCCATCCCATTTTTTTGAGAGGTGCAGAGTTTGGATGCATGCAACCCAGTGACCATCCCTAGCTGGCAAGAGAAAGGAAGACCTTGAGAATCACAATTAACTTGACCTCTCTGTTTTATGTAATTGTCTTCAGAAATATCCTTAAAACCACCTCAATATCATTCTGCAAATCCATGCTGAAGACTTTCCTTTCCCCTGGCAGGCACCCACAGGTCCTGGGTGCATTAAAAGCACCATCTATCACATTGACCAATAAAATCAGGCTGTTTGGTTGTATTCTCTCCTCTTTCTGTACCCCCTATTTCAGTTTCCTTTGATTTGTGGTTAAATTGTAAGTTTTGGAGGTGCTGTCTTTTAATCAAATTCCTAAAAATAATAACAATGATAATAAGAATTTGACAATACACATTTCTAATTAGTTGGGACAGATTTTGATTGGGGAATCTACACAGGAGGATGCTGGTTAATAAATGTTTATGTTACATCCCACTGGAATCTCGAGGAGATTTCCCTTTCTTTTCCACAGGTGCTGCCTTGTCTTGTAATATAATTTGGAGGCACAAGCACTGAGCTCAGTTACTGCTGAATCAACACAGTCATGTCCATTGTTATTTCTGAGAGCTGTGGCCTAAATTGTCAGCTCTGGGAGCCTGAAGGCTCCTTAACTCAAGATGCTGATCATCCCAAACCACCATCCATGTGCAAAAACAAATAATAATTTATATGAATGTGAGCTGAAAAGCTGCAGGAATTTGAGCCTGTAAGTCCAATACTTACTCTGCTATTAATTAAGGTTATCTCTTTATTAGTAATTTCCCTTGTGAGGGCTCAGACAGCAGCAGTCCTAGTGAATAGAAGATGCTCTTAACCTTGCTTTTTTTGGCAGTTTGGGAAATTAGAATTTATTGATTGTAAAGGAATTCTTACCAGCTGAATTATATGGGTAAAGAAATGAACTGAAGCAGATCTGGAGCTCTCAGGTCTCTCTGTGTGCTGGGGACAGATTTTATCCAGTCCCTCCCCATAAAATATGGTGAATAATCAGCAGAGATAATGTGAGAAGTAGCAGATGGGCTTTCCCAAGGAGCAGGCAGACAGCATGATCATGTGGGGCTTGGGAAGGGTGGCTGTGGAGCAGCAAGGAAAAGAACAGAAACAGGAGCTCACTTTTGAACAGTGATTTCTGGGCTTGGATGCTCAGAGGTGGCAAGGTGCTCCTAGTTCAAATCTGCAGTGGGCAGTGGGAGCAGTGTAAAAAACAGAGGTGAAAAGGGTAAAAGTGGTTCCTGAGGTCACCATCACCCAACACCACTTGACTCTCGTGTAACGGTGCTCTCTCCCAAAAATGTGCTTGCAAACACAAGGAAATTGCCCAAGAGGCTCCCGTGTCCAAGGAGGACCTGGTTGCTGTGGTTTGGAAATGGAGAAGGCTGAGAGCACCCATGGGTTTGCCACCAGAGTCATCAAGTTGGCTTCTTGTGACAGAATGACAACTTGGCCATTCAAAGAAAGTTCAGGGGCCTCTCAAGTTTTATGTCTTTGCTAAAGGCTGATTCAATCACAGAAGAAATACAGTTTTGGCTCTTGGCTGCCTGTCATTCCTTGCTTAGTCATCTCAGCATCCAGACACACTGGAGCATCTGTGCTACAAGACAGAGGTGGACCAAGACCATGTGAGTAATGAGGAGCAAAGAGTGGAAGCAAAAGGCTGAGAATCTCAGCATAAAGTTCCCAGAATGAATTAATGCATGACTTTCATAGAGAAATAAGAACTATACTCTCCAAGGAGATTACTCACAATGAACAATTCGATCTGCTCCAGCCTGAAGAAAGGAAAAGGGGAAGAATAAATAGTCTTTCTCCAAAAGGAAAGGCTATTAATACTGCAGTGTCTTAATGGCTCACATGAGGACCATTGTTATCAAGTGTATTTATTAATAGCCTGGATGCCTGAGCATTCATCTCAGTGCATGGGCAGTGAAAAGAAAATTTGTGGATAAATATGAAACTACGTGAAATGGTCAAGTCTTGAAAGCTCAGGGAGGAAATTCCACGAGTTCCATGATGGGGCAGTGCAGTGGCTGAACGAATTTGGTGCATAAAAGGCAAAGTAATGGGAATTGGAAGGGACAATCTGGACTATTTGTGTCCATTAATGGGTTCTAAATTGACTGTAACTGCCCAATAAAAGCTCATCATCAATGTGAAATTCAATGGGAACATATGCCTGGTATGGTGTGCAGAAGCTGTCAAAGAGCAAACAACATTTCTGAGCTAAGAAAGGGAACAAGAAGACATGAAATGAAGCAAGGTCCAGGAGGGTCACAGTGCCAGAGACCTCTGTGCTTGGATGCTCATCCCCAGCCCCAGAGCACTGCAAACCCACTGCTGTCACCTTCCCAGCTCAGAACTGCAGGAGCTTAGAGGAGACCGCCCCTAAACTTTCCAAACCTGAAAAAAGCTTTTCCTAATCTTTCCAAACTTGAAAACTTTCAAAACCTCAGTCCACCAGTATCTGGGAGACATCCCTGTTTTCCAGTCCTGACACAAGCATGTAATCTCTGCCATAAGGTCAGATCCCATCCTGCACAGGGGTATTATTCATAGAATCATTTAGGCTGGAAAAGACCTACAAAATCACTGATTTCAGCCATTAACCAGCGCTGCCAAGCCCACCACTATCCCATGACCCCTGGTGCCACATCTGCTCCTGGTGTTTCCCACCCTGACCTTCCATAAAAGAGCTCAGGACAGCAGCCATCAGCCCTGTGCACTGTTTGTACCAAAACAGCAGCCAGCACAGAGGGAACTGCCCCAAAACCTCTTCCAAAACTGCCCCAGAACCTTCCAGAGATGGAGGTTCTTCCCTCCCTCTTGCCACAGGCCCTGGGTCCCAGCAATGTCCTTCAGCAATCCAGGTTCCTTGTCTTCCTCTAACAGCATTAATTACCTGCTCACACACTGCACTGAACCATTTTAATGTTTTAATCCCACTTCCCCAGGCTCCTTCCTTTGGAAAATGAATACCCATTGTGAGGAGGGAATTTTGGGATTCCTGCATGAACATCCCTCCCTGTGCAGCAGCAAATCCCAGGCAGCAGCATGGATCTTGTATCTCACTTCTTTCCATGGATTCCTCCATCACTTGGTCTGCTGCTGTCTCTGCCTCCAGTGTTTTCAGAAGTCTTTTCTTGCCCTCACCTCAGCCAACAATAAATATTTCACATTTTCTGTAGGAGAAGAGGCTCTTCCCTCACCTGCCCTGACCCCTGATTGCCCTTAGGTTGCTTTCACACCCATGAGATGTGTTTGATTTGGGTGTTGGGGGATTTGGATTATAAAACTTTACATACAATTTCATCCAACCCTCAACTCAGTGCTGGCTTTCTGTGCTGGCTCTTTGAGCACCTGTCAGAAGTTTCCTTCTCCAAATTTCCTGCTTCAAAACCTTCCCTTACCCTAAGCCTGCCATGGTGGACATGGATGTTTGGCAGAGTATTTTCCTTGGAGTACAACTTGTCTTCAAACCCCTTCCTCATAGTGCAGCACTTAATCCACATCATGTAGCTCTCTTCTTTTCCAGCTGCTCCATGCACCAAGTTAAAATCCAATCTCATGCCCATTCCATAAACAAATTTCCAGCTAGAATTCTCTCCCTAATGTCCTCTACTCCCTGCCTGGGCACTTAAAATCTTCCATTACTCTGCTCTTTCTACATATTTTATTGTTTGTTCCTATCACCTCCCAGGTCAGTCTTTTTCTCCTGTAGAGAAAAGGAGAGATGATTTTCCCATCACCCCATTTATTGTGTTTTTATCTCATGAAGTCTGTGGCTAAGCAAATGCTCATGGTCAAATCTTTCAATAAAATGGATGTATATAAAATATTGTACAAGCAGCAGTAATAACTCCATTAAGGAAAGCCCCAAATCTGTATAATTCCACTGGCTTCACTGGAGTAGGTCTTCATAGGAACCATGGTAGATGGAAAGTGTTTCCAGCACTGGCCACATTAGAAATTGCTATTTTCAGGTTCTATTTAAAAGCTTGCAAAATGTTGTCCTTTGGGTTGAAATTGCCTATAATCAGCACCTATCCCACAGTGATTTCTCCCTTGTTTTCAAAGTTTGTGCAGAATTAGGAGATCTGCTTTTGAATACAGTAAAGAAAAAAATATCTTCTTTTTTTAAAGTCTTTCTGACCTTTTTCTTGGCAGCTCTACAGCTGAATTGGCTGTGGTTTGAAAGATGCAATTTGGCAGGAAAATAGCCCTCACTGGGGAGCAGTGCAGGGCTTTGTATTGCAGGAAATTGGGTTTGATTTGCCCATGCTAGAAGTATTCAAAAATTGCAATCTGACCATATGCAGTGGAGGGCTTTTGCTAAGCTGATTAGAGGACACGGAGACCAGGGAATAGGAGTCTGCATGAGGAAAAGGGAATTCCTGAGGGATGGACAGGGGGACACAGTGTGGTGGAGAGGGATGCTCAGCTCCTTCCACCTTCAGCACAGGATCCCAGGATGGGTAAGGTTGGAAAGGACCATGGTGGGCTCATCTGGTGGCACTCCCTGCTCAGGCAGGGCCATCCCAGAGCCCAGGGCACAGCAGTGTCCGTGTGGCTCTGGTGTATCCCAGGGAGGAGCCCCCAGAGCCTCTCTGGGCTCTGCTCAGGGCTGGCTCTGCCCAGGGCAGCAGCTCTGCCTCGGGGCAGGGGAATGGCTGAGATCAGCCCTGCCCGGGGCTCTGGGGACATGGCTGGGGTTGGGGACACAGGGATAGACAGGGACACACAGACAGGGACAGACAGGGACAGACAGACTGGGCTGGGCTCAGCCCTGCCCGGGGCTCTGGGGCCATGGCTGGGCCTGGGGAACACAGGGATGGACAGGAGACAGACAGACAGGGACAGACAGACAGGGATGGACAGGGACAGACTGGGCTGGGCTCAGGCCCTGCCCGGGGCTCTGGGACCATGGCTGGGCCTGGAGCACACAGGGATGCACAGGGACAGACAAACGGACACACAGGGATGGACAGGGATGGACAGACAAGGATGGACAGACAGGGATGGACAGGGACAGACAGACAGGGACAGACTGGGCTGGGCTCAGCCCTGCCTGGGGCTCTGGGGCCATGGCTGGGCCTGGGGAACGCAGGGATGGACAGGGACAGACAGACAGGGATGCACAGAGACAGACAGACAGGGACAGACTGGGCTGGGCTCAGCCCTGCCTGGGGCTCTGGGGCCATGGCTGGGCCTGGGGTAGGGCCTGGGCCTGCTCTGAGCTCTGCACACAGGGACAGACAGGACAGACAGGGACAGACAGACAGGGATGGACAGGGACAGACAGGGACACCCAGGGCCACCAAGGGCCAGCCAGGGCTGAGGCCCCTCTCTCTCCCTGGGCTCCTCTCCAGCCAAGCAGCCCCAGCTCCCTCAGCCTTTCCTGGGCATGGAGCTGCTCCAGGCCCTGCCCCAGCTCCAGGAGCTCCTGGCCCTGCTGTGCTGAGGGGCCAGAGCTGGGCACAGCACCCAGAGGTGATCCCAGGGCTGGGCACAGCACCCAGAGGTGTCCCCAGAGCTGGGCACAGCACCCAGAGGTGATCCCAGGGCTGGGCACAGCACCCAGAGGTGCCCCCAGGGCTGGGCACAGCACCCAGAGGTGATCCCAGAGCTGGGCACAGCACCCAGAGGTGCCCCCAGGGCTGGGCACAGCACCCAGAGGTGCCCCCACAACTGGACACAGCACCCAGAAGTGCCCCCAGAACTGGGCACAGCACCCAGAGGTGCCTCCTTTGATTTTCTGGGTTGAACAGTTCAGTTTCTGCACCCCAAGGCTTGCAAAAACATATTATTGCCATGCACAGCAGCCATCCTGCTATTTTCAGTGGCTTTTTCCTGGTTATTTGAGACCTTGTAGGATTAGATCCATACTGCATGATGAAATAATTTTTTTTCCCTAGGCTGCATTGAACACTGGGAAAACTGAGTCTGCAGCAATAAACAGAATCCATATTTCTAATCCATTTTAAACCAGAAAGGAGATTTTTCACAAACTTCCTCAGCTCTTCAAATCCTCTTCAGTCCCTTTAAATATTAAATCATTCTCATGCACACACCAGGCATAGCCCATCTCAAAAAGCAGGAATGCCAGCAAATCATATTCACATGCACATTCTTTGGAGCAGTTGTTAAACTTGTGGGTGAGCTGACTGAATTAGTGGAACAGAATATTTGAGTAAAATAAAAATATCTTTGGGCCTGACAACTGGAAATCAGTTTGCTACAGTGATTTCTGATAGACAGTTGTACTGCATGAGCAACTTCCATGCTTGGGGAAAAAGGATCAAGAGACAGGATAAATAAGAGGTATAGTTAATAATAACTAAGGATTGAAAAATTATCCCAATGGTGCTGGCCATCCTGGACTGCTCTGCTCTCTCTGACCCACAGAGAGTTTTCCTAGCAGAAGTAATTAGGTTTTAATTCAGATGTAGTTTCAACACCCTTCTTTCAAGCTGGTTTGTAGCTTACTCTGAAAATCTCCCAGCTGAAACCAAAGTGTGGGGATAAACTAATGAGGGACCACATAAATATATCCCCAGAGAGGGAGGATTTGATTAACCTGAGCTCTTTGCATTACAAACACTGTGATTTGCCAGGGAGATGAGGATGAGTTGTTGCAGGATGAGTTTATCTGCTCCATGCCCTACCCACGGCCTTCATCCTTCATGGCCACTCACTAACATGTGCAATTCATCCTTTTTTTCATCCTGCTTACCAATACTTCCCTCCTTCTTCACAGCAGGAGACCACACAGAGCACAAAGAGGGGGGCAGTGCTATTCCTGCCCTGCACTGCAGCACAAAACCCTTTAATTGCACTTTTGGCAGTGAAGCCCAATGAGGTATGTGCATATAGGGCTCAAAGCTGTTTAAATATGCAGGAAATGTTCCCCTAACAAGCCTTCACTACTTGGGAGCTGCTCTGCAAAGTTCCAGTGGCAGAGGAGTGGCTTTTCTGAATTCAGTGTCATTGGGATGGGTGATTGTGCTTGGGGCAAAGGTGGCAGCAGCTGGTTCAGGCATGTGAGGGCTGGGGCTGCTTTTTAACCCAGTCCTGAGGAAATCCTGCACCTCCAGGAGTACTGAATATGGTAGCAAGGAGGATGATGTTATGCAGCTTGATATAACTCAATGAAAAACCCATACCAGGGCACCCTGAGATTAAACAGGTGCTCTTTGAGCCCCTCATGTCAATGCTCTGTGGCTCTGCTGGATGGCTGCACTTCGAATAGCACCTCACAGTGAATCATATCTATGTCTTTCTCCCTTTCTCCCTCCTCCTCCATGACAGTGGAGACAAAGCCATGGCATGATTTCCTGCCTCTCCGCCTATATCCTTAAATTTGGACCTAAAGTTGTTTTTTTACTACCTGTCCTCAGCCCCCCATGACAGTGGAGACAAAGCTTTGGCAAGATTTCCTGCCTCTCCACCTATGTCACAGAATTCCAGAATCACAGAATAATGAGGTTGGAAGAGACCTCTAAGATCATGGAGTCCAACCTACACCCTAACACCTCACCCAGACTACAGCACCAAGTGCCACGTCCAGTCTTTGTTTAAACACATCCAGAGATGGTGATTCTACCACCTCCCTGGGAAGTTCATTCCAGTATAATTTGTTATTCTATCAGTGAAAAATTTCTTCCTAATATCCAACCTACACCTTCCCTGACATAGCTTGAGACTGTGTCCTTTAATTTGGACCTAAAGTTGTTTTTTACTGCCTGTCCTCAGTTCTCAGGGCACAGCTGAAGAGCCCTGGGCTGGGGTTCAGGGTGAGGGGAGTTAACTGGTGCACCCAGCAAGCAGAGAGGAGCTCAGGGTCACCCAGTCCAGCTTTCCATGGCCAAGCTGTTCTTTGGGATCCAGGTGTATTAAACAGAAGGTGGGCTCAGGAATGAGACAGCAGCTCTCAGGAAAAGCTAATCCAGGTTGTATCCAATTCAGAAATGGCTGCTGATCCAGAGGAACTGGAAAGAAGAGCCCTTAAGAGAGTGAATTTATATTCTGAGCTTTTGCTTCTCACTCACAGCTGTCTGGAAAACATCACTCCCTCCCCCTCCCACCCTGAGCTACTCAATGAGAAGAGCACAAGGAGAAGGAACAGCTCAGATCTGGATGGGCTGTTTGTCAGGTATGAATTCTCTCATCCAGCCACTCTCACTTCTATTCAGCACATGTAATGAATGTCTGAAAAATCTGGAAATTTATGTTCAGATCAATGGGAGCTGATTAATTACCTAAGATGTATTCAGATAACAGAGTTGAGAGGAAAAGCAAAGGCAATGCTTTCAAAAATGCTCAATGAAGTAAACCAAGTACATTGGGAATGTGTTTAAAGGATAAGTGCAAAGACGACCCAGGCAAGCGAGGTATCAAAGAAAGGAGACATCCAAAAGCCAGTCTTACAATCAACAACATAGACATGAAGGAGAAAAGAAATCTCTAAAGCTATTAAAAATCTGGAAACCTATTAAAAATGGATTTAAAAAGGTACAAGGAAATCAAATCAAGAGACGTGGAGTGGCACTTGCGAAAGAAACCTTAAACAGAGTGGAAAAATTACTCTGTGATCCAAGTGAATTTGAATAGTGGCTCCAGCCATGATGGAGAGCAGCACTTTCTTATTTCACAGATGGGGTGTAGATGTGCCTCCAGTCCACAGCAGCACTCCAGGGGGTTCATCCTGCCTGTCCAGCTGTGGTTTCCCCACCTCAGGTGACCAATGATTCCAGAAATGGTTAAAAATCCAGGCTCTGCTCTGCCTCCTGCTCCAGCAGCACATCAGCAAACCCTGCCCATGTCTCAGAGGTGTGTTTGGAGTGGGAAGAGCACAGGACAGCCAGAGCAAGGGAAGAGCTGAGCCTGTCTCCCAACTCCCTGCACAATTAACCCTCTCAACACCAGAAGCTGCCAGGGGCCCTGCAGAGAGGTTGTGCCCAGCCTGCACTGCTGGACACAGCTCAGCACTGTGAGGATTTAATGTCTTTGTCAATGGAGCAGACTCTGAGCCATGGGCATGGCCATGAAAGCCATGAAAGCTGAGCTAATATTCACACAGAGGAAGCTCATGGGTTGATGTCCAGTCTCAAAGCACAGCCCTTCGACAAAGAACTAACATTTTATCCAGTATGTGATGGGGAATCTCTTCTACTGCAGCCTTCTAGAAACACCACAGCCAAGCACCAATACCTGGGCTGAAAGCAGGTGCTTGTGGAGATGAGAATGGACTTTCCAGCTCTGCCCCTTCCAGATAAATATTAACCAGATCTGCCTTTCTTGTCCCTCCCAGATGAAAATCGACTGGCAGCTCTAATTTCCCCACTTTCTCACTTCCAGTTTTATTTTGTCTGTACTAACATCAACACTAACACCCAAACATTACTTCAGTGGCAAAGGAATAATAAAGTTCCACAAACCAGGTGATTTTCCTAAGAGAATCATGTGAAAGGTTGAACATTCAGTGATACCAGAAGGACTTAGTGCTGACCATCATTGCTGCACCTCCAGGAGAAGCAACCAGGCAAGTCTGGCTGTGCTGCAGGAATGCTGAGCCACACCTTTCACCTCCTGCCCATCCCCTTTTCTCACCTCACCCTCCCCAGCCAGAGGATGAGAAAACACCTCCAGCACCCACACCACAGCCCACCAGCAATGTCTCCATCTCTTCTCCAAGCCAAGGTTTAGTTTCTTCCTTCCCCTCATCTTCAGGAGACTTTTCCAGACCATTACTGCTCTTGTGTTAAAAATCTCCTCATAACTCCCTGAATGCTTTCATGGCCTGCATGCTGCATTTGTTCTTGTTCCAAGACAGTCCTTTAGCTTAAGTAGTTTCCTTACTCCTCTCTGTTTATTCCCCCTTCTCTCATTGCACTCAGGTCTTTTTTTGGTCGTTGTTTGCTCCTCCTGCACCAGCCAAGCTCTGGGCAGATAAGCTCAGCCCCTTCCAGAGCCTTTCCCTGCCCCTTCAAGGGGGGAAAGGTCTGCAGATCTCCTGGCAGTGCTCACGCCTGGGCAGGGACACAGTTCCCACCCTCACCCATTCCCAATGGGATAAACATTGCCTAGGATCAGCCTTTTCCAGAGCTGCTCCATGCTGGCAGCTCCCCATCCCCTGTGACAGAGGAGTGGAAACAACTCTCTCTCTTTCTCTCCTATTCTGCCATTTCCAAGTGATGAGGCCCAAGCTCCAAGCAGAAATTCGTGTTATTACTCCCAGAGTGCACAGCTCTGCACTTTGTACTATTACATTTCATTCTGCTTCTATTACTTCCCTTGTCAGGATCATCCAAGTGTTTTATTTGTTATATTTGATCCGATTTTCCATTTACCTTCGGGTCTTTAATTATTCTTTCCTTGCAAATTTATTCTGAGCTTTGCATACCGTTGATGTCTCCAGTTGCCTGGATCCTTTATTTCTTTTTTAAAACTGGCTTGTCATTTTTCTGCTTGACTTATGTATTAAAAATCCTGGAGAGTGGACTCATGATTTCATGTGCCAGTTCTTTTAGGAGTCTGGGTTGGATTATTTGTTCCCCCTGGCTTCAGTGCATTAAAGCTCTTTCAGTTTTGCTTTCACCTTGGATGCTGAAATTTCAATTTTTATAAATCTCATGCCCATTAGTCCCTGTGCCCTTGTGTCCTGCAGCAGCCTCTTTCTTGAAAATTGAAGCAAAACACTAATTTTTTTTTTTGTTTTTTATTTCCTCCATCTTGCTTTCTTTTTTGTCTGTGTGATCTGGGATTCTTTAATTTAAAATAAATTTGCAAGTTGTAACTCCCCTTGAGTTTTGGGAACTTCTGCCATAAATTTGATGGAACAACCTTTGTTCCAGGGTCTGCAGATGACCACAGCCCCTCCCCCATAAGAATACTCTAAACACTACTTTTAACATTACTGGGCAGCTGAAGAAAAAGTAGTCAGATTCCCTTCTTCTGCTCTTATTTTGTAACAATAAGAACAACCTTGTTCACCTGCTCATCTAACAGCAAAATCTGATGGCAACAATAAAGCAAGAACCGAAACAAGAAACTTTTCTGAGAAATCAGCAACCTTTTCCCCTGCACACGTGGTTCCTGTGGTTGGATTTTTATTTAAAAGAGCTGAGGTTACTGATATTGCAATTTAGATCTGACAAAAAAAACACCTCTCTGCAAAAAGCCGAGGTTTGTGCTCTGCATTTCTTCTACTTGAACATTCCTCAGGTGCCTACAAGTGTCTCTGGATGGGTTCTAAATAGCCCAACCAAGCAAAGAAAAAGCAGTTTTAAGGGGAGCCAGTGTTAGAGAAGAGAGCCTGGAGAGATTTGATCCACACAAAGATAATCTGCAGCAAAATAGGACATCCTGCATCAGCCTTTCCCATCCTCTCTTTTGTTTGTGTGTTTCTCATCTGGTTTGTGCTGTTCATTTTTTGGGTTTTGTTTTTGGCTGGTTGGTTTGATTTGGTTTGGTTTTAATGAGATTCATTTTTTCACTGAAATATTAAGTCTAGGGTGAGACAACAGGATCCACTCATTTTCAGTGTCCAGTGGAAAGCATTTCTCATCCCAGTGAAAAGTGCTGACACATCAAAGACTTTCCCAATTTATACTGAGATGAAACCATTTTAAAAACCATTCCTATTAAAAAGAAGATAACATTATATCCCTGAGTTCAGGGCCACACAAACCTGGACCCAGCTCTGGCTTTTCTTTGAGCTAATCCAGCACCTCATGTCCAACCCAGTCCTGTGTTCCTTCAGGATTGTGCTGTCCCCAACACTTTTGGGATGTTCCAGGAGGGACAGGAGTCTCCTTGTGCCACGCAGAGCTGGAGGTGAAACCAAGGAAAGAGGGAATTCCAGTGGGTGTAGGACTGGGGTGGATGGGAGAAGGCATCTCAGGGGGAAGGGGAGGCTGTGGGAGCAGCAGAAAGGGATGGCTGAAAGGCAGGGGAGGATCCTATCAATAGAGAAACACGTGAACTCACCATCTCTGGTGGCCAGAGATTCCCCAGCTCATGGTTTTCCACATGGGGGATCCTCACTGAGGAGTTATTCTGGGGGGCCCAGTCCAAGCCCAGCTCTGCTGATGGTCCTGAGGGTCCTGCCAGGTACATCCTGCAGGTGCCACTGGGGTTTCCCAAATGCTGAGTCTAAGCCACGACACAAAGCTGTTAGGACATAAATCTGTGTCTTTGGAGCTCCTCCAGCTCTGCTGCAAAAGGGAACAAGGACAGAGATGAGTTCTTGAAAAGCATTTGGTCAAGAAAAGAGTTCTAGTTTTTGTCTGAACTGCTAACTTCCTTCACAGTGAAATAATTCCTTTACTAATGAGGTCCAGCCCAACTTAGGAAAGTGAGTTAAATCAGCATTTGTTACTCCTCTGATTAACCAAAAACGTGATTTTAGGCAGTGATTTTTCCCTATCAGACCTCCCAGATGTGATTATTTGCCATGCAATAAAAGCTTTTTCTAATGAAATCCAACGTGCACTAATAAAGACTAACTTGGCCTTGACAATGCCACCTTTTGCTCCAATTCATGCAAAAGCTACCAGGGAATGATCTTAGGAGCACAGGGAAGTTCTGTGGGTGCTGTTGCTGGAGCTCCCTTTGTGTGGGATTTTCCACAGGCTGCATTAGTAGGACTGAGCCAGCACAAAGGCTCCTTCTGAGAGCTCATCACACACTCATTTACTGCAGGTCCTGCTATAAATAATGCATCCAGTGGGGAGCTGAACTCCTTCATGGAGTAATGCACTCAGGCTTCTTCCTCTCACAGAGGCCAAACCCCGTGTGTGTGCTGGGATCACAGGAGAATGTTCCCAAATCACCTCGGGGACTTGGGCTCAGGACAGGAAAACCTCTGGGATTCAGATCTTACATCTCAGTCAAGGTGTTTATATGTCTGTCAGGCTATTCCTTCCTTTATTGTCAGGAAATGCTGGCTGAGCAGCAGGAAGCAGGCAAAGGTCTGTTTGGATATTCCATTGGGATGAGAGTGTGTGTTCCCTGTGGGATTTTCCAGTCACTCCAGGGAGGGCCAGCAGTGGAAGGGAGGACAAGAATGGTCACAGCTGCACTGTCCCCAGAGACCCTCAGGCTGCTCTTGGCAGGGATGGGGATGAGGAGGATGAGGACTCATCACAGCCTTAGTCCAACACATGCAAAATGAGAAAATTATTGGTAAAATTGACTATGAGAAATGAGGTCAAAAGTTTTTTCTGAAAATCCTTTTTTTTTGCCATCCAAGAGGAGGATCCAGCTGATCCAGTCTTCCTGCTCTAGCCTTGCCTGGCTGGTGAGGATGGAACCTGGAGCTGCTCCCACAGAGCTGTGCAGTCTGTGCCTCTCCAGGTTTCCAGCACCGGGGCGGTTTTAGTGACAGACTGGATATTTTTGGTTTCTCTTCCACCTCTTCTCTCTCAAGAATCTGAAGAGATCTCGGCTGACACCTTCCCTGCCTTGTGTGTTGTTTTGCTTTTTTTCCCCCCTCTTTATTCTTCCATTTAACCCCCTCTTGTGTCCCCTTACAAAACCCTGAGGGAGCTTTGGCCTCTCTACCCACAAACATTTGTACCATTCAACATGAATCATGGAGATTCCTTGGAGTTTTCATGCTTTTCCTTCCCTTCACTGGCATTTCAATGGTGCCACAATTTTCTTGCAGCCTTCCAGTCTCTGACACAAGGAGCTCTCTTGCTGCCCGTTTCACTGGGGGCTGGTTTGGCTTCAAGTCCCCTCACATCCTTCACCAGGGTGGTTTCTTCTCTCTGTTCATGAAGTTTCTATAGAGCAGGAGAGGCATTTCCCCAGGACAGGGATCAGTTGTGGATGTGAGATCCTAACACAGAGTGTCCCCAAGGTGTGGAGGCTTCTCCTGGGCAGTGAGCTGAAAAAGCAAATAAAGAGAGATCTGTTGCCTGCTCTACTTTGCCTCCACCCTGGAAGGGTGTTGTGCACGTGCCTGGGTATGGAACAGGATGTGTTGGTGCAGGTGCAGGTGAAGGTAGAACACACCCAGGGATGGTGCTGATGCTTTTCTCTGGCAGAGATCCTCAATCCAGAACCATTTTTGCCCAGCATGGAGTGCAGGGGTGAAACAAAGCCATGCCCACACCTAGTGAGGGTGGCCTGAAGGCCAGTCAGACATTCAGAAGCTGATGTTTGCCAGCTGCCATGAAGAAAACCCTTCAAACCCTCCTAAAAACCACCATAAAATTGATGTAGCTCTGTGGGACCCTTGAGATGCGTTCTGTTTGTACAACAGTGAGTTCAACAACAGCACATCCACAGGCCCTGAGCAACAGCCTCAGGTTGTCCTTGGGGTGCAGTTTGAGCTGCAGACACATCAGAGCACCCTCAGCTGCCCTGACACTGCCCCTGCCCCCTCCAGACTCCAATGTGGAGATTGTTTATCCAACAGGTGATTGTTTGATTGGTTTCATGTGAGTTGTTTTTACTTAATGACCAATCGCAGCCAACTGTGTCAGGACTCTGGCAGAGAGTCATGAGTTTTCATCATCATTCTTTGTAGCCTTCTGTCTGTATCCTTCCTCTACTCTTTAGTTTAGTTTAGTATAGTATTCTTTAACATAATATCATATAAAATAATAAATTAGCCTTCTAAGAGCATGGAGTCAGATTCCATCCATCCATCCATCCATCCATCCATCCATCCATCCATCCATCCATCCATCCATCCATCCATCCATCCATCCATCCATCCATCCTCCATCCATCATCTGGGGCACCTCACAAATAGCACATAAACCTGCTGGGATATCTGGGGAAAAGCCTAGCAAAGGCATCTGGAGTGGGCTCGCAGACAGGAGTGATTGTTTGTAAAGCTGTTAAACTGTCAACAACACAAGGATACACCACAACAGCTTAATCAGAAGCCCCCACCTTGCCCGTGGCTCCTCCTGCCCCACACACTGCCCATCCCCAAGGCTGAGCCCTACAAGAAGCCCTGGGGCTGCAGGACAGGGTCTCACTCTGGGCAGCCTCCACCCCCAACTGGGATCAAAATTCAGCCACTGGGAACTTGGGTTGGAATCAAATCCCTAGTTACGCCATGAGAGTCCCCAGCTTATTAAGCAGGGAAGCAGCAGCCCAGCTTTGTTTGAGAAGGGATTTAGGAAATGTAACAAGCTGTTTTGCTGTTAGATGCTGAAAGGGGAAGAACACAGCAGTAGTAGTTGTGTTGGTTGGTTGTTTCTTTTTTTTTTTCTCAGTCCCTTTTTATCTTTTGGCAGCCCTTTGTACAATTAAATAGCTCCACAGGGATGCCATATGTTGCCAATAGTTTTACACTTCTCAGTAGTGGGAGGCTGGAACACTTTCCAAATTGACATGATAGGAACCCATTACAAAATTCTTCTCTAAGAGGAACAGCTAAATGTTCTGTCAAGGAACTGAATTAAAAATAGACCAACTGCTATTGTTATCTCCCCTGAAGAATGCACTTGGCATCACCCACAGCATGGTACAGCTGGTGGTACATCTCTGCTCCTGGGAGCCCCAGCAGGAGCCTGCAGGGCTCTGAGGGGTGAGGGCAGGGCTGGGGCCATACCCAGGGCCAGAGGGGTGGGTTTGGGACCTGCCTTCCTCTCGGGTTGCTGTTGATAATTGCTGCCCCGAGATGTGCAGGATGTCTCTGCGCCGGCCCACGCAACTGAAGAACGAGTCTGGACTCTTCACTTTTCGGTCTTGAGGTTGTTTATTAATTCTTGTCTATAAAATTTTCTTTCTGCCCAGCCGAGATCTGCTCAGCAGGGCAGCCACAGGCACTCTGACCACCCGAGGCAGTGTTGTCCTTTTATACTACAAACTACGTATAACATACTTACACTTAATTCCCAATACCCATCACCTATATTAGACAGTGCACTTCTACTCCAAACCAATCCCAAAGTGCCAACATCACTGCAGAAAATGGAGAACAAGAAAAAGAAAGAAGAAGGGCTAGACACGCCCTGATTCCTCCATCTTGTCCCCATAACCCCCATACCAAAAAATCCTAAAATCTACATTTTCACCCTGTGATCATTTTGTTATTACACTGTTCAAACCTGTGTGACTTTCAGGTCCTCGTACAAAGCTGGTAACTTGCTCTAAGTGTTATAATCAAATCCCCAGGTGTTCTGGGCTGTGTGCCAGGGTCTCTGAGCCCCCCGGCGGGGTCCTCAGGGATGTACTGAGTTCCGACACCTTCCCTTCCCCACAGCAGCTGAACAACATGGTCCCACCAAAGCCACTGCCCTGGGCAAGGTGCTGTCCCAGCCTGTCCCTGCCTGCCACCACAGAGGACACCCAGGAGGATCTCACACGGCTGGTATGCCTTGCCTAAGCTCCAGCATCTCCTAGATGAGCTTTTCCTGGTGTGCTGGAGCACAGTGTCACCCAAGTGCTCCTTGGGTCAAAGCTGGGAAGTGTCAAATCCACTTCAGTGCTGTCTGCTCGTCCAGCACACAAAACCTGCTCCAGATGGATTTTACTTCTCTGTGAGGGTGGGGAGGCCCTGGCACAGGGCGCCCACATAAGTTGTGGATCCCTGGAAGTGTCCAAGGCCAGACTGGACAGGGCTTGGAGCAGCCTGGGTGTCCCTCCCCATGGTATTTATGGTCCCTTCCAACCCACACCACTCTGTGATTCTACAATTCTATGAATTTATTTCCTAACAATCTGATGTCTTCATGAAAATATACATTTTTTGCCCTGCCCCATCTCCCCCTTATCTCTGACTGCCTTGTTCTTTACTTGTTTGCTCAGTGACTCCTCTCTGGAGGGCTGGTTCTGCTGTGGGACCCGTGGTGACACATCCAGCACAGTGCTGTGGGTGGTGCAAGGGGGATCTCTTAATAGCCTGGTAACAGCTATTAGGTAAATACCACATACTGGAACAAAATGCTTCATTTCAACCTCAAACAGGGTGGGGTTAACTACCAGAACTGAGTTGTTTACCTTGGGCTGAAATGCCTGAATGGGGGGACTTTGAAAATCTGCTCCCATGAATTACTGGTTTCCACAAGGGCTTCTGTTCTATGGTAGTGACAGCTTAAAGAAGCAGAAGGATTTTCTTTTCTGTCACAGTTATGCCTCTCCTACAATCCCAGAGCATCATTCACACAATCAAAAATTGCCAGTGTGCCAGGTACTACAATTGCAGTCAGAGCTGCCCCTTTATTTACTCTGATGCTGTGCTGACACTGAGTTAGTTTAAAAAAAATCAGATTAAAAAAAGCCTCTGTGATTCTTACTAGAAGTTTGCACTAAGAAACAATAAACCAGCAGCAAAATAACCAGGTGGCAACGTTGGGTCAGGGTGAATTGATCTGGTTTTGGTTGTCTGGCCCTGCAGTGAGCCATGCCAGAGGATCCCTGGGATGAACCTGCCCTGGGGCCGTGTTTGTGGAGCTGTGCTGAGAGGAAAGGTGTGTTAACCTCACTGCACCCCACCTGAATGGGGTCTGCACACCTCTGTGAGCCCAGGGAACGTGTGTCTGTGCTTGCAGAATCTGCAGGTCTCTCTGGAGTCATGTCCAGGGGCCAGAGATGTGGCAGTGGTGTAAAACATAACCAGTGTCATATAATGCAGTAATTCAGACACCTGGGCTATCAGAGGGTCAGCTCCCAAAACAAGGGATTTCTCACGTGTCTGCCAAAAACCTCTCAGAGGTCAGTACCTAGTGGGTTCTGTGTTGTGTGGGTACAGCTATGAAACATGCATTGTAGTAGTAGGACTCATGAGGGGGGATTTTAGATTATTTGCTTTAAGGCATTTACAGCATGGTGTAGCTAAAGCTGATAGGCCAAGAAACACTGATAGTGTATTGTAATTAAGAAATAGTTGGCTTCTGGTTGTTATTGGAAAAAGGCTCCCAATATTCCCAGTTAGATTGTGCCTGGGCCAGTCTGACCCTCGCTGCTGGGCCAAAGGCAGCAACTGCGGTGTGTCACCCCAGAGATACCCTGGCTTGCTGGTGGTTGCAGCTGGGCACTGAACAAGTCCAGGCTTGTTAGGAACCCCGTTACCTCAGGAGGAATGGCTTCAGGCGATGGTGAAGAGAAAAAGGAGAGGATTCTGCTGGAGGGTTTAATGTCCAGAGATTTATTCTATGGTTACAGAGGTCTGAACGTGAGCAACTGCTCCAACAGAATCCCGGCCGCATGGTCTGATCACCTTTTTAAGCTCAGGGACAGGGGGAGGGGAGGTACAGGTGAGCCACCAACCAGGTGAGAGGGGCAGGGTCTCAGGGGAAGATGACACCCAGACAGGCCAATGACCCCTGGGCATAGGGGCATCCTTTGAACTTGACCAACCACACGACACCTTGCTGGAATGTTCAGCCTGATTGACAGGACTCACTCAGCATGGGGGCAAGGGGGAAGGGAGAGAGGCATAGGCACACCTGGGGGAATGACCTGGAAGGCCAAAATGGGACATTACAGCACACCACAACAGGTTGTGATGGTGTGAGTTATAACATCTGTACTGTCTCACCCTTCACATGAGACTAAAAATAGAATAAAAGGTTTTAAAACACCTCTCAGTTACCCCATCTCTGAATCAGAAAAGAATCTAATCCAACAGTAGAGCATATCCAGAACTATGCTATAGCAATGCCACTTTGATAAATTAAAACTCAGAGGATAGCATGCTCCAATTGTTTTTTCCTTTTTGCCAATGGGGTCACTTGATCAAACACTGTTGGAATTCAGGACATCCCTCTGGCTGTCCTGGACTGCCAAGACCCCTGCCAGGAGGCTCAGAGACCCTGGCACAGAGCCCAAGATGCCCCTGTGGTTTTGATTATGACCCATGGAAAAAGTTACCAACCTTATATGAGGATCTGCAAGCCACGACAGTTTAAGTAGAATGATAGCGAAGTTATCACGGGGTGAAAAAGTAGATTTTGGTGTTTTTAGAATGGAGGTTCATGGGGCAAGATGGAGGAATCTGGGCATGTCCAGCCTTTCTCCTTCTTTTTCTTGGCCTCCATTTTCTGCTGTGATGGTGGCATTTTTAGATTGGTTTAGAGTAGAAGCTCACTGTCTAACATAGGTGATAGGTACTGGGAAGTTATGGTAAATAATGTACATGTAGATTTTAGTATAAAAAGATAACACCACCCCAGGGGCAGACAGAGTACCTCTGATTGTCTTGCTGAACGGACCTTGGCTGGACAGGAGAAAGAATTTTATAGATAAGAAACAATAAACAACCTTGAGAACGAGAACTGAAGAGTTCTGACTCCTTTTTCAAGTGCCAGGCTGGGAAAAGAGACTTTCTAACACATCTGGGGGTCACTGTGAGCAGCAGAATCCCAAGAAAACACCACCTCAGCTCAGTCTCCTCCCTGCATCCCACCATGACACCCACAGCTCCAGGGAGGGCTGTCTCCAGCCTCTCCCCTTCTGAAGCTCACCACGGAGCCTCTGAGGGCTCTGCAAGCCTCTGGGTCACCCATTTTTGGCGGGGATGCTGCAAACCCGCCATGCCTTTAATGGGAGCAGGTATGGACCACGTGGAAGAGCTGTGGGGAAAACCTGAGCTGTCTGTGCAGGAGTTCAGGCTGGATCATCGGGCTCTGTCTGCTCTGAAGCTCAATGAATCTAGAAAACCATCTCCCCTTGTCATCTGTGCTGAGAGATTCACAGCACCTGCACAAAAGTGCTTTTATGTCTGCTTCATGCATATTGAGAGTTGACATTAAAAGAGGGGGGAAAGAAAGAACGATCCATTAGGCTCTGTGCACTAAATCCTAGATTTCAAACTGACACATCTAAAAATACCTGTGATATGAAAGCAGATACAGCATGATAATTATATACTGCAGGTCTATTGTACCATTGTGTTCTATATGGGATTCCAGGAGCAAACCAGCCTGGTTCAAATGGGGAACCTTGCTGCTGGATGGATTAATATCAGCAGCATCTCAAAATGCTCCAGACCCTGGACCAGGGCTCCTCAGTGCTGGGAGTTGGCACTGGGTGGCTCTTCCTTGCCCAGGTTTGATGGATTTCTTTGAAAGGTCTTTTGGTAGCTGGCCTGAAACCAGTTTCTTGTGAGAAGTGGCGAGCACCTGTGCCTTCCTAATTTCTGGAGAGATTTCTCATGTCCTCAGATGTGGTAGAAAGAATGGGTCATTAAACTACTGCCCTCAGGTTGGCATGGGGGAGCCACCCAGGCTCTGAATCATTTAACCATGGCAAAGGATGAATTTTGTGTGTTTCTGGCAATTTCCTGTAGTTAAAGACATCAGTGAAAATTAAGATTAAATTGTAGTCTCATTAGCTAATGATTTAATTTTATATAAATAGACCCAGTAAATCATGTTCATCATTGCATAATAACACAATAATGTGTTTGTTTGTGCTGAAAATGATCTCCAGAAGATGCACCATCCATATCCCTGCATACAAACCATCTCCCAGCTTTCCCACTCTGACTCAGTGACAACACAAAGACAGACTTGCCTAAAAATCAAGCCTGCTGCTAGAATTCTGCTTCCTGCCTGAGAAAACATGAAATATCCCCTTCATCCAGGTGAAACAGAAACAGAGTGGTTTGGAAACAGCTATTGAGGGAGCAGGGTCGAGGACAGACCCACTGCAATGTCCCTGGGGCTGGGATCTGTGCTGGCATTTTGCAGCTTGCAATGATTCTGAAAAGTCCTGGTTGGGTGGGGTTGGTGAAGGTCCCATTTCCTTGCTAAAGGTTTTTTGGGAACCTCTGGCTGGCTCTGCCAGCCTCACCTTCCACGTGGCCGTGTCACTGAAGCCAGCTGGGATCCCCCAGATGAAAGACTCTATAAAAAGTCAAGTTTTTCCCTATATTTTAAAAGTATTGCCAACCCCAACTGTTAAAAACTTCTGAAGTTCCCAAACCACGAAACCAGCCAAACTGTCACAAGGTTTTCACTTTTAATTGGAACTCCTCCTTATTTTCCTTCTGGTTTTTGAGCCTGGCTTTGGGACCTGCTCTCATTTGCAGGGAAAAGTCACGACGAAGCACAAAATCTCTGGGTTTCAGAAGTGAAACCCAAATATCTCTCCATCACGTGTGTCTCTCTTAGAAATGGGGTTTCTAAAATGTCAAAGAGGGGGGAGCATCCTGACAAGAGCCCAGAGAGGAGCAGGTGCCTCTTTGCTTGCCATGCGTGGCTCCCCAGCTCTGCCGCTCCCAGAGGGGAACACAGACCCCCAAGGCAGCTTTGTCCTTTCACAGGGAGAGCCAGGGCAGCTCTGTGGGAGGAAATCACTCCTGCTGCTCTCTGAGAACAGCACCTGCATTGAAGTGGGTCAGAGAGAGCTGTGAAGTTCACACGTCCCTGCTGTGAGAGCAGGGGACGTGTGACAGGGAGGGAGGGTGCGGATCTCACCTCTGCTGCTGAGCTCTGCTGCCAGCAGAGGTGGCCAGCACAGGGCATGTGATTTATACTGGTGCTCAGAATTGCTAGAAAACCCCTTGGGAAGAGCCCCAGAGGGAGGTGATTTGTTTTTGTAATTGCTTGTTGCCTAACAGGGATGGTCTCTCCAGCCTCTCCTGGCAGTGAGTTCTCTGTGTTTTAGGGGCACTGAAGCAAACACCACCCAACCACAGTGTTTCAGAGCTGAGGTTTGAGCCTCTTTGTGTCTCTTCCTGTGCTCAAACCACAGGTCAGGCTCTCTCTCAGCTGTGCTTCTGGAGGCAAGCAGAGTTTTGCTCCCACAGACCTACCAGGTGGCACATACAAGCAAGGGTTACAGTTCCTTGCCATGGGACAGAGCTTGGCTCGTGTCCCTTTCCTCAGGAAATGAGGGAAAACAGGTCCCAGGTGTCCCAAATCCTTCTCTCTAGCAGTAACTCCTGCAGAAGGCACGGCCATGAGTCTGGGATGAGCACATGGTGGGAGCAGGAGTGGAAAATGAGACCTTCATGGGTTGAGATGGGTAGCGCCCACTCCCAGTGATGGAGGGGCTGGAATGGCATCCCCCAAGGTACTGTGGAAAAAGCTGCACCTCTGTGCCTCAGCTTCCCCCCCTGCTGCTTCTGGAGACGGGCATTCCTAGGAAAGGCAGGATTAGCAAACCCCAGGGGACAGAGCAAGCCCAGATTTGCTCAGGAATGCCCCTGGCAGCACCAGGACCTGCAGAAAGCTCTCTGAGGCAGACAGTCACGGCCCTGGGGATGGGATGCCTCAGCCTTTGGGGCTGCTTTATCATTACAGCTCTTTATATCAGGCTGCTTCAGCATCTGCCCAGAGCAATGAGGCTTTTTCCCAGCAGAGATCCCTTCTCTTAGCACTTACAAGACCCAGGCCTTGAAGAAGGAGTCATGGAGCAAAAGGCCATGAGGTGGGTGAAAGCAAAACACAATTTCAGTGACTGTGTAACCCTGCCTCTCTCCATATGTGCTTTTTCTTGCTTTTCCTCCCAGCTTTCAAGATTCTGTCACAACAGTTTTCCACTGAAACACCTCTCCTGGCAGAAACCTGACTTCAGATACCATTATTTGTACAATTTCCTGAGAACACATGCTGCTGTAAGGACTTGCCTACTTGTTTAAGGTCACTCACCCTGCAGTGCATCTCCCTATCAGTGCCAGGTGTGTGCGTAACACAGAAATTCTCAGTGAAATCAAGGAAATTAGGACAAAGGGAGATACTACACCTTCCCTTGTTATTTTGCAGAGAGAGAAAAAAAGTTGTAAAGCAGGAAGAGAAAGGGGGTTGTGTGAGTGGCAGAAAAGGAAAAAAAAAAAAAAAAAGAAAAAATGGCATAGAGAAGGAAAAAAACCAGGGGTAAAGGTGGGGGAAGGCAAAGCCACCTGTCCCATGGGCGGTGCCTGGGCTCCGTTACTGCATGGCTCTGCAGCAGGTGCTGCTTTGATCCCACATCCTGCCCTGCTCGGTGATAACAGCCCACAGGAGCCCTGCCAAGGGCCTCATCCCAGAGTTTATGGCTCTGTCCTGTCCCCAGAGGATCTCTAGGTGTGCAGCCATGGTGTTTGTAAACCACCTGTGAGGACAGAGCTGTACCGTTCTCCTCTGCTCGGCCTGGCTGAAGAGGGAAAGGAGGGAAATTTGGGAGATAAATGGAATAAAAATGCCCTGTGGGTAAACTCCAGAAATCCCATGTAGCTTGGCTTGCTTTTTATAGGATTAGCTATTCCTCTGCATCATCACACAGGGATAGATGTGTCAAAGCAGCAGAGATTACTGTCGCTATTAAGGTCACCTGCGGGAGCTACTCCGGATTCCCTCTGATAGCACCAACCCCGAGTCTATTCAAGCAACATAAAGTCAGACACGCTGTGACAAATTTCTAAGCTACTTCCCCGGTGCTTATCCTGCCTCAGCCATGAATCCCCAGCGTTGGTGTGCTGAGCACAGGGAGCAGGGGCTGCTACGGTGGGCACGACCAACGTTCAGGAAAATCCGGCGGCTGCGGTGTTTGCCGACAGGAATGGGAATGATATTTGTTTTCTGATAAAAAGGTTGGTACTTTGCACTTTTGCAAGGTGTTCTGAAAAGCAGGTACTCTAGGGAGGGATTTAACTCCTTCCAATAAGCTCTGTCCCTTCCCCTGCCTGCAGAGATTGTCATAAAACCTTGTGAAGTTCCTGAATACTCAAAGACATCCAGAAGAAAGGTCCATCCCAAATGAAAGTGCATCCCAAAGGAAAGCCATTACAGCTGAAGCTTTTAGGGTTCTGGCAATGACTGTGCCTCACAGAGCATCTCATCCCTGAGAAAAGTGCTGTTGGGCCTGGTGCCTCTCTCTGCTCTCACATCTCCCTGGTGGGAGAAAGAACCTGGAAGGACTATTTGGAATGAGAAGCCCATCCCCACATGGGGACTGATTCCCTGGTGATTCACGTGCTGTGGGAGGAGTGGTGGTGCCCAACCACCTCCTTTGGCCGGGGCATGAACTAGTTAATGAGAGAAAGTCAGCTAGGAAACAATTATATTGGTGAGCACTCTTTGCCAAGTGACAGAAAAAAAGATTGGTGATTCATTTCAGGGGGTAACTGTAGTTCAAAGCTCCTCAGAGAAGGTTAACTACTTGTGACAATATGCCCAGAAATAATTTATTTGGCAGCAGATGAGAAAAGATTAAAAAAATAAAAAAAGTTGAATAAACTATTTCTGGATAGTGCTGGACAGCCAGGACCGAGGAGCAGAACATAAGGATGGGTCTGTGCAGCCAAACCCCAATGGGGTGGTGGGTCCCACACACACCTGCACCCACAGAGCATTGCAGGGACAAGGAGGAGCTGGTCCTGCTTGGATCCTGTCCCTGGAGTGCCCAGCCCTGTCTCCCTCCCACCCTCCTGAGTTTCCATACTCCGTGGTGGGCACTGGGCCAGCTTGCTGGAGGAGCCTTGCAGAAAGAAACCTTTGGTCAAGGGGTAAAATTCTTTGGGAGTGAGAGCTGCCACGCCAGGCAGCAGCAGAGCCAGAGCAAGAACCCCCTGATTAGTATTCCTAGAGCTCTGCACTTTTTCAGGAGAGAAGCACCTACATTTAGCAGGCAGAGTAAATATCAGGCCTTAATATTGTGTGTTAATAGACTCGCTTCTGCAGCTACTGATGAGTGTAGTTTTGGAAAATTTATTGTTGCTATAAAACGAGTCTCTTTCTCTCTCTCTCTCCTCCCTCTCCCTCTCTCTTCTGCTAATTGACAAAGAGGCCCAGTAATTAAAGGACAATAAAAGTTTTCCAGTAATTAGTTTCTGTTGTTTGGTTACAGGCCATCAATTGTTCTTTAATAATACCAATCGTTAGCATGCAGTAGTCAGTGGGCTCTCAAAGGCTTCTGGGGCACAACCACTTACCAACACTACACATTCCATTCCCATGAGGGCATCCTGCATCCAGCGGGAGATTAACCCTCTCCTAGGATGAAGCACTCCTACCCTGCCTTCGTGTTTTGGGGTAAACAGCTCACATAGCTAATGACCAGGAGATGGCAATTAGGGGAAGGGAATTATCTGTACCTGGGGAGGAGCAGGGGGTAGAGCAGCTCACGTGGGTACGGGGCAGGGCTCTGGCAGCCCTCCTCTCTTGGGAGGCTGCCCTTCAGCACTGCCCTGCTAAAATTCAGGGCAAAATATTTTTTCAGGGTCTGATTTTGCAGAGGGGCATTCCCACTGATTTCAGTAGGGTTAAAGGATGAAGTACTTGTCGGGGTTCTATAAGAAAGATGAGGACAGATTTTTTGGCAGGGGTTGTTGAAGTAGGACAAGAAGAAATGGTTTTAAACTAAAAGAGGGTCAATTTAAACTGCATATATGGTAGATTGTTTTTGGGGTTTTTTTTTGGTTTTTTTTTTTTTTTTCACAGTGAGAGTGGTAAAACACTGGCACAGGGTGCCCAGAGAAGCTGTGGCTGCCCCATCCCTGGAAGTGTCCAACGCCAGTTTGGATAAGATTTGCAGCCACCTGGGACAGTGGAAGGTGTCTCTGCCCATGGCAGGGGTGAAATGAGATGAATTTTAAACTTAAAATCAGACTTAAAAATAGATGCCAAGTATTCTCTAATGGTGGAAGATCCCAGATCCAGGAGATGTTGCCCCTGAGCTCCAAGATCCCACATCCAGGAGATGTTGCCCCTGATAGCTCCAAGATCCCACATCCAGGAGATGTTGCTCCTGACACCTCCTCCCTACTGATGGTGCAGGTATCTCAGCAGGCCTGGGTATCCAGCCTGGACTGAGATCCCAACCCAGCCAAGCTCCCTCCCACCCACCTGCCTAATTTTGGGACAGATGGATTTGGGGGAAGTATTTAACAGGCAAAGAAAAAAGCAAATCCTTCCCCTCCACAAGGTTTTTCACAGGCACCTTATTTATACACCTGGCTCACAGTTCATTTGGAAGTTGTCTCTCAAATGAAATCCTTTTTGGTTCTGTGAGTGCTGACAATCTCCACTGGTGTTGCTGATTTTTTCATCACAGGAGTCCTTTGGAAGCTGTGGCTCCTGGAGGTGGGCCCTGTCCAGAAGTGTCAGCCACCAATCAAAAAAAAAAAAAAAAATTGAATCTCAGCATTGCAGAGAAAAGGTTTAAAATATGGTCTTCAAAATTCAGCAAGAAAATTTAAAGCCCCTTCCCATCCTTTATTCACACTGAGATACAGATAAATACTCATGGATTGTTTTTGTAAAGCAGAGACCCAGTTTGGGGAGATACAACTCCCAGTTTCTGAATCCTCAGGGCTGCAGTGGAGGAAAATTTTGCACCACCGCCTCAAGCTGCAGCTTTTCCCTAACATTCACAGCAAGCTGATTTTTTAGTTTGTTCTCATATTTAATTTTCTCCTCCCTGGCTCCCACAGAAGGTCCAATGAGAGCTGGGAAAAGTTCTTCAGTGGTGTGATCCTCAAACTCACCTTCCTGATGGAGCTTTTATGGACAACTGCTCCCAGGGATGTGTCACCATGATATTTTCTGAAAAATCCCTTCACCAGGATTTTTCTCCTGAGAAGCTGAGAAGCTTCATAAAAGAAATGTCAACAATAATGATCTGATTGCTTGGAATGTGGTCTGGAGGTTGCTTACCAACAGGTGCATCTTTGAGTGTGCCATGTGAATTGTTTTTAAATAATGACCAATCCCAGTCCAGCTGTGTCGGACTCTGGTCAGTGATGGGTTTTTATTATTCATTCTTGTTAAGCCTTCTGATGTATCCTTTCTCTTTCTATAGTATAGTTTAAGTATAGCATTTTCATATAATACAATACAATACAATATAATATAATATATCAGCCTTCTGAGAACTTGGAGTCAGATTCTCATCTCTCACCTCGTCCTGGGGACCCTCAACAACACCACAACAGGGATGGGGTTGAACATCAATGGAATTCAGTGGAAGCTGTTCCCAGCGGGCTAAAAGGATCCCTGCTCCCAAGCTGGAGTCCCTGCTGGCCTGGAGGAGCTCCTCTCTGTGTCTAACAAAGCCAGGATGTGGCACTGGGTGCCAGGGTTTGGTTGAGGGGTTGGGGCTGGGTTGGACTCGATGATCTTGGAGGTCTCATCAACCTGGACATTCTGTGATTCTCTCCTGCAGGCAGCTCCTGCCCTGCCTCTGCCTGTCTCTGCTTTCCATCACAGGTTCCTCACGTGCCACAGCTGAACAGCTTGGGAGGCTCCTGTGAAAAAACCTTGATTTTGCCTAATCAGAATTTTCTGACATTTCCTGGAAGATTCCCAAAGAGCATTCAAAGCCTTGAGGAGCCTGGATGCTGGACATGATTCCTGTCCATAAATAGCCAGGCTGAATTCAGTTAAACAATCATGGCATCCAACTGTGTGGGCCCTGCCAGAGCTTGGCACGGGCTTGTCCCCCTGAGCCAAGCCCAGGGAGTTGTGCTGGGCTGTCTCAGCCTTCCCTTGCTCCCTCTGGCCACCATTTCTGCCCAGCTCCTCTTCTTCATCGTGTCCTTTGGCTCCTCTATCTCCTCCTGGGCACACCCTTGCCCCAGGAGGTGCTAAGGGACCTCAGCCCAGATTTCCCCCAGTGCTCCAAGGCTTGGGGAGGAGCTGTGGAGCTGCAGAGGAGGCTGAGGGGCTCCAAGGTCTGCAGGGAGGTGATGAAGTGTGGACAAGTGCCAGGAGAGGCTCCCAAGGCTGGTTCATCGTGCTGCAGGGCAGGAGGGAGATGCTGCTGGTGCACACAGGGGTGTCCTTGGGGCACAGGCACACCCCTGCAGTGCAAGGGAATTCTCAGCAAAACCCATCTCCCACACAGAGCCCAAAACCTCTTCCATGCACTCCTTGGCAATGGATTTGCCTGCAGTGAGTCCAGCTGGAGCTGCAGGACTGCCAGAGAGACCTGGTCCATAAAAGCTCGTTTCAAATTTAATTACAGCTTCTCCCCTTCTCGTTTCAGGCTTCCCTTGGTGCCCACCTTGGCACAATTTTCTGAGGGACCTGCTGGTGTCCCCAGGGCTCTGGGCACCTGTCCCAGCCTGGAGACCACATCCAGGTGGAGCTCTCTGGAAGGAGCCTCCAGAAATGAGCCCAGGGCACTGCAGGGGACCCTTCATCGTCCCTTCCTGCTCCAGCCCAGAGAGTGCAGAGGTCTTACTGACACCTCCAAGGGATTGAGCTGCTCTCCCTCAGCCATGGGAGACTCTTCCAGGTCCTCTTTAAGTACCTGCTTTCCCATCTGTCTCCTACCTATTCTGGATTAGAGAGGAGCTGAAAATCACCAGCAGAGAAACAACTCTTTCGGAGCATCATTCCTCCTCTTTCTCAGCCTTCAGCAGCTGGGAATGGAGGCTGAGAAAGAGGAGAAATGATGCTCCTCTTTCTTGATTTTTTCAAGGAATCAGTCTAGCTCCATCACAGCTGGTGCTGAGGCATGGAGCACACCCAGCACGAGGGATAAATCTGGAATGTGCCCTCCCTTGTGCTGACATGGATCAACCCAGGAAGACTTTTGCTCTGTTTGTCACTGTTTTCCTCTGCGCCATCAGATGTTGGGCCTCTTCCAGCAGTTCACTAATGGAAAAGATATAAATGCAAGGGAACATGGATAATGAACTGATGTCTCTGCTTTCACCTGCCTCTGGGTGCTCCCTGGGAGGGAGCTCATCAGAATTGGGGTTGCAGATTCTCCTTCAGACATCTTAGCAGCAACATCCTCTTCTTCTATAACAACACAGGTACCTGCTTGAGCAAAATGCTCAGCAGCCTCAAATCCAGCTGCAACCAGGCAGGATGGGAGCAACAACTTCTGCTGCTCAACACAGGGCCCTACATGAAGCCAAGCACTGCCATCACTTCTATTTTTTTCAGCAAAGGAATGAGTGTTATCAGACAAGTTTTGTCAAGCAAATTGCCCAGTTCTGTGTCTGGTGAGGTGGGGAGATCTTAGAGACACAGGGTGAATTCTTCTCTCCATCCACCTGATGCAGCCCTGGCTTTGAATCTGTACCCCATCCTTGGCTTCAGGGATTGCAGAGTGAAGGAAGAGTTACCCATGTGTCTAAAGAAATAATTCTCTATTACCTGCCAGTCTGGATGGTGGGACATCTTCCTGTGGGCAGGGTTCAGTCTGTGCACTCCTCCCTTTATAAAATCTTTATAGAATTATTTTAATCTTCCTGTGGGCAGGGTTCAGTCCATGAACTCCTTCCTTTATAAAATCTTTATAGAATTATTTTAACCTCTGTTAATCTGAGGGTTGAAAGGAAAAAACTTTGGTGCATGCAGTTATTATTTTACATAATAATGGAATGTCCTGGGCTGGGAGGGACCCCCAGGATCAGCCAGGGCAGCCCCAGCCCTGCACAGACACCCCAACAGCCCCACCCTGGGCACCCCTGGCAGCTCCTGGAGCTCTGGCAGCCTCGGGGCCGTGCCCATTCCCTGGGGAGACTGGGCAGTGCCAGCACCCTCTGGGGAAGAGCCTTTCCCTGGTATCTACCCTGATATTTGTCAATATGACAAAGTGATAACTACCAAAATGCTGTGGGAAAAGCTGGCAGGGCAATCAGGGCGTGAGAAGCTGCTGGCTCAGTGGTGGGGGGCTGCAAAGGGTTAAATATAGATTGGCTTTCCCTGTTCTCCCTGCTCAAATGAGCTTCCCAAAATCTGGGTTTGGCCCTGCTGCTGGAGCCCTCCAAAAAGGCTGGACACATCCTCAGACTGCACAGATGTGGTGGAAAGCCAGGGGAGGAATGTTTTTGGCAAAACCTGAAGCATATCAGACAATCCATTTCTGAGACATGGGTCTTAGGGAAAATAAGTGTAATTCAGAGTGTTTGAAGCATCTCCTAATGCTTTTTCATGTCATAGCTCAGAAATGGCTTGGCCTAGAAACTTCAGATTTGTTTAATTCAAGAGCCCTTGACGTAATCTAGCACAGATGAGGGCTTCTGAGAGGCTGCAGTGCTTATTTGGAGTTATTCTCTTCTGAATTAAAAATATATTAGTGTTTCACCAGCTGTGATAGTGAAAAGTTAAGACAGGCTTTCCAGACTTTGTAAAGCAACCTTGGAGGCCTTTTCCAGGATCCCTGTGCCAGACTTGTTTCACCCACACAAAGGGTGCAGCAAGGCCTGCTGAGAAGGACTGGAAACCAAAGGCAGCCCTGGTGTCTTCATCTGCCAGACCTCCTCAAACCTGATTTTTTCCTCAGCTTGCAGGGAATTCCTTTCTCCTGACTTCAGTGCCCCACTCTGTGTCACTGCTCTCTTGCCAGGTGCACCCACAGCATCACCCCAGAATGATGTGGGAAGAGACCTTAAAAATTCATCTTGTTCCACTCCTGCCATGGGCAGGTGTAGGAGTGTTGGGGGTAGCATGGTCAGGACAGACGGACACGAGAGATCTCTGCAGCCAGGACTGGAACTTGGGGTTTATTGCAAAGGGCCTGGGAGCTGCCAGACACAGCTCAGAGCAGGCTGAGAGAGGAGAGGGGGAGAGAGGATGAGAGGGGGAGAGAGTAAAAGCATAAGAGAGTAAAAGGGGGTAAGAGTGTAAAGGGGTAAGAGAGCAAAGTTCCCGTTCCAAAACAATAAATCTTCTGTGCTGAATATTCTGATTCTCACTAACCAATCTAGTACAAGATACAAATCAAACAGTATTTACATACAGCCTATAAGAATCATTACATCACCACACTGTGTTACATTTTAAACCCTAAAAACTCCTCTTTGGGCCCTTCTGCCAAGCTGTGGGGTCTGCTCTGACCCTTGGGCCTGCCTGCAAGCAGAGGGTGTTGTTCCATCAAAAGGGGATCACCTTCAGCTGGCCATGCCATTGTTTCCCAGTTGTTCAGTAACTGAGGGATCTCAAAGCTTGCTTTCATTTCAATCTCACTTATAGTTTCCATATTCTCAAAATCTCTTGCCAGACAATCATATTGATAAGGCTTTCCTGTTTCATCTTCCCCAACAGGCAGGAACACCTTCCACTGTCCCAGGCTGCTCCAAGCCCTGTCCAGCCTAGCCTTGGGCACTGCCAGGGATCCAGGGGCAGCCACAGCTGCTCTGGGCACCCTGTGCCAGGGCCTGCCCACCCTCACAGGGTAGAATTCCATCCCAATCTCCCATCCAACCCTCTGGCAGTGTGGATCCCATCCCTGCAGGCCAGGGAATTTTGTTATATTCATGTTCAATGCTCAGGCAGAACCCAATTCCCCTCCTCCCAAATGCCCTCAGGAGCCCTTCCCTGGGATTGCCCCCCTCTACCCCCCTGCCAAGCCTGTGCCACCTTCCCTTTGTGGCCAAGGGTGGGCTGAGTTTCCACTCGTCACCCACATCCCATTCCAGCCAAACCTAAATAAAACTAAAAAGTGTCAGACAACTCCTGGCAACAATTCATCTTAGAGAAGGAAGAGTGAGCCAGCATGAAGTTTGGGAAGAGATCTATTTGTAGTAATAAAACTGGGGGAAAAAAAAACCCAATCCCTACTGAAATACATTTCCTCTCTAATGGCCGGGGTGGCATGGATTTTTTTTAGTTTTCTTTTTTTTTTTTTTTTAATAATTATCAGAGCTAAGGAGAGATGTTGCAGACAGGGTGTTAATTAGACCTGATATAGTTGGGTATGTTGCATTTCATTAGGAGAGTAAATAACCCCAGCAGATTTTAATCCTGCTGGCTGTTGGCCAAGTGCTGCAGAGGGATTATCTTGGGGGGTTCAAAGTAGGCCAAAGAGCTAAAAGCACCCTTTCACCAAAGAAGAAGGCCAAGAATCCAGGTTAGGAGTGGAAGGCCAAAGCTCTGGGATAATCAGATTGAATTCCTCAGCAGAAAGTACACTGAAAAGGAGATAAATCCCAATTGCCTTTCTGGGGGGAGCAGGGGGGAGGCCAATCTGGGCACTTTCTCCAGCTGGAAGGGAAACGTGGCCTGGTGTTGTTTGTTTATCAGCCCCAGGCTGATGGAGCTGCTGAGGGTGATCCAGCAGCACTGCCAGGGCGTCCTGAGGGCAGCAGAGACCCCACAGCTGAGGGGACAATGGTCTTGGGGTGCCACAGCACCTCTGAGCAGAGGGAAGTGACATCCCCATGGAGAGGCCACCCCAAAGCCTTCTGGTGCCTCACAGCTGTCACACATCTGTGGGGGTCCCAGTTGTGGGTTTCTCTGAGTCTGGATTGAAGGCACTTGAGGCAGTAATTCATGTTGGGACTCAGGTGTTTATTATTCCTTATCAGAAAAACAGTCTCACTACTGAGAGTTCTGCAGCTTTTCATTAGAAGGCACTAAATGGCCAACAATCTCTTGGTACAATCTCTTGCTTTTAAGACTAAACGACCCAATTAAGGACTGACACCTGGATTATTTTCCCTTTTAACCCAGTAACTGATCCCAAAGAGCCCCCAGTGTGGACTTTTCTGCCCAGTTACAAAATGCCACCCAAACCCATGGAGAAGCATGAAGAAGAAACCCAGGATGACACCTTGTGCCCTCCATCTTGCTTCCATCCACAACACACTAAAAATCCACTGCTGCTGTCCACACTGAGGTGAAAACTTGTGTGAAACAACATGAAGCACTCCCATCTTCAGCTCAACCAAGCATGCAATGGGCTTCCCTTTTTCCTCAGGAGCTGGTTTCACTGTTCAGGGCTGTTGAGGTTCCAGTTGTTGGTTTCCTGATCTCTGAGCCTCAGGCTGGGCCCTCCCTGGGGGCTCCCCTGTTGGGGGAGACCCTCCTGGGGTGGTTCTGTGTCAGGAAAGAGAGATGCACTGGATCTTTTTGGTCTTCAGGTTCTTGTTTATTGTTATCTTATCTCAAGTTTTGCACACTGTCCACACCAGGCTCAGCACGCTGGAAAAGCACCACAAAAATGGCAACAATCTCCTGGTACAAGGTTTTATAAAGCTAAACTATCCAATTAAGAGCTGACACTTGGATTATTTCCCTTTATAACTGATCCCAAAGAGCTGCAATGGGGGCTTTCCTGCCCAATTACAAAATGCCACCCAAACCCATGAGGAAGGAGGAAGAAGCAGCATGAAGAAGAAACCCAGGACAACACCCTGTGCCCTCCATCTTGCTTCCATCCACAACACACTAAAAATCCCAAAATCTCAGTTTCTCACCAAGTGATACATCTACACTGCTCTCTATAATCTATTGCACACTTCTGTGGGTTCCAGTCTGTCTTGAAGTCTGGGAAACCTTCTCCATGGATGAGGGTCACAGTCAGTGCTGCCCTGGGGGTCAGGGCACCCCAGAGCAGACAGGGAAATATTCCCAGTGCCCTGGGTTCCCACACACACTGTTTGTGACCCCAAAAGGGTGACAGTCATTCACTGGGGAGGTGACACTCAGGGCAGAGGAGCAGAGTGACCCTGCTTTGCTTTGGGTGGGATTTTGGGGCAGCACTGACCAGCCAGCATTCACCCCACAGGGATTTAGTTACTGCTGAGCTTCTCTTGTGAAGGCACAGGTGGAAATGAAACCCAGAGATGAGGTTTTAAATTGACAGGGAAAAGTTCCCAGTCCTGCCTGGGTGCAATTGCTCAGAAATTAGGGGAGCTGACCCTGTGCTCCCCCAGGATTTAGCCCAGAATCACAAAATGGTGTCTGGTGAATCCAAAAAAAGTGTCAATCCCCCCTCTGGATATTCCTGTGCAATTATCCCCAGTCTCTGAAGAGGAATCTGGGTCCCTTCTCAACATTCAAGTGCATTTTAATTGAATTAAGCTCTGTCACAGCAATCCAGCCATCCTATCACCAAACTCCAGGAGCTTAAAAAAACTCATCTTGTTCCACCTCCTGCCATGGGGAGGGACACCTTCCACTAGACCAGGCTGTTCCATCTTTTCTACTGCAGCTGCTGCTCAGGAGAGATTGATGGATTGAAAATCAATGGAAAAGGTGCAAATAAAAGCTAAAAATGAGACATTCTCTGAGCCTTCAGGAAGCAAAAGAGCTGAAGGAAGGAAAGAGGGCCTGCCTCTGGGCGAATGGCCATGTCCCACTCTTCATCTGCCTCCTCACTGCTGGCAAGTTTTGAATGTAGCAAATCACTGCTGAAAAAATCAAGTTTTGAAACTTTTCAGCCTGGAAATGAGGGAGAAATTAATTTTTGTCCTTTTCACTTGGGAGCACGACTTGTAAATCACTCGGAGAGCTATTTCAGGGCAAGGCTGGAGTTCAGTGATAGGATGGCTGGATTGCTGTGACAGAGCTTAATTCAATTAAAATGCAGTTGAGTGCTGAGAAGGGACCCAGATTCCTCAGCAGTGACTGCAGAGAGCTGCACAGAAGTAGCCACAGGAGGGAATGACATGACATTCCATCCCATCCCATCCCATTCCAGATCTCAGCTGTGAGTAAAGCTGCTCTAACCCTCCTGTGCCCACAGGTCATGACAGTGCTGGTCCCACAAGGATGCCTTGGTTGGAGAAACCATGGGAAAAGCAGTTTGCTTAACAAGTCCAAGAGCTGGAGAAGAGCACAAACATCTAAACATCTCCATCCACTGCAGTGGGGATGAGAGGAGCTCACTGGAAAATGAGTCTCAGTGGCAGCTTTGGTGTCTGTGGTTCTTAACTGGGCTGGAAATCCCGCTCATGGGTCCTAGACTTTAATATTTAAACCAACACTTCCAGTCTGGATCTTCTCCATGTCTAATGTAGTGATCCTTTGGAAATGAGAGGGGAATGAAGCCAACCCAAAGGGAGGAGCAAATCCCCAGGATGAGTTTTGCATTTATTGAGGGATCAAGCCTAGGAAATTGCTTCCTTCCCACATGGCTGCTGATAATTCCCCTTTGGAGACACTGCTCATTAATGCCTAAGAGGCTTCAGGGCTGTAGGTGGATGTGAAAGAACAGCAGAGCATCTGTTAGGAGGTCTCAAAATACCTTATGCTTCCATATAATCATTTCTTCTGAAGCTGAACAGCAATTTGGAATGTTAAAACTTGGGAAAATAAATAAAATCTAGCTTCAGCTATGGGAAAGGACTAAAGGAAGAGGACTCCTATACTGTGCCTAAGAGTATGGCTGATCAAGTTTATTATTTAATCATAGGAGGCAATATTGCTAGAAAAAAAGGATTCTATTTATTTCTTTACATCTGTTAATTTATTTCATATATTTATTTGTATTTTATTCATATGCTCAGATATAAAAATATCTATTTACATTTATTTATAACATTGCTAGAAACAAAATCTTCTCCTGTGTCATACCTGTTACATCTCTTATTCAGATAACAATCCTATACAAAACTTGATTTTCATGATAGTTTTCTGAAATCACCACAATTTAATCACAACCTTAAAATTAAGAATATTGAAGTGTTTTCCTGTGCCACAGGGAGCAGCTCTTGGTGCTAAGTGGGGCTAAAAATGAGAAGGCAACGCAGCTTAAATGACAAAAATATTTTTAATTATCTACAAGGGACTAAACTATTCATCTAATAAAGCTGTTCCTAAAAGCCCCAAACTGAGGTAAAGAGGTGATGGATGATGAAGCACAGAAAAGAATAGGAAGCAAACAGCAAAAAGGAAATTTAGGGGCTTTTATGAGTGGATTACTCAAAACTTTTTTCACCTGTGAGCTCTGACTCAGCTGCTGCTGGGGAGCACTGGGTGGGTACAGTCCCAGGCAGGGTCTGAAAACAAGGATTTTAGCAGTGTCCATGTGGTGGGGGATTAGGTGTTTTATTGGTCAGTGTTTTAAAAAGGCTCCATATTCTAAAATATAAAGGAAAAATATATAAAGTATTAAAGGGGTTAGGTCTCCAGCTTTGTCAGGTGTGTATGATTCCCTCTCTTGGATACCAGGTAGGTGTAAGCTACTGATTGTCTGTGGTTTTGGGACTATTTTACGTATTCTGGGTTTGAGGTGGTAATACGTGGTCCAGAGAAGGGAAAATCAGGCTGCCATGTGTCATTAAAAAAGAAAAAATTTGGGAGATGGAGCGTTAAGTTTGAGAGCAGAGAGCTGAGGGGATAACTTGTCCAGTAAAATGGCCATGGAAGGAAAGAGGGCCCTGAAGAATATCAGGAATGTTTATTCCCTGAAGTGTCTGGGTTGGAAGAATTCCTGCAGCAAGCATGGAAAGCTCTCTCTGCTGTCACTGTCAGCCACACATCAGGCTGCTACTGAATAATTTGTATTGTTTGCAGGTAATTCAAGAGTAGAAAAAGTTCTCCTAATTGAGGAACTTGGGGCATCTATTTAGAGGAACAAAACGAATTCCATGTGGTTGAGGTGGCCAGTCATAAAGCTCTTGAAAACAGTCACAGAATTCCCAGAATGACCAGGTTGGAAGAGACCTCCAAGATCATCGAGTCCAACCCAGCCCCAACCCCTCACCCAAACCCCGGCCCCCAGTGCCACATCCAGGCTTTGTTAAACACACCCAGGGATGGGGACTCCACCACCTCCCTGGGCAGCCATTCCAGAACTTTATCACCCTTTCTGTAAAAGCTTTTTCCCACTCTCCAGCCTGTGTTTCCCTTGGTGCAGCCTGAGGCTGTGTGCTCTGGCTGTGTCAGTGCTGCTGCAGACAGAGCCCAGCCCCAGCTGAGCACAGGCACCTTTCAGCAGCTGTGAGAGTGATGGGGGCAGCCCTGAGTCTCCTTTTCTCCAGGCTGAGCACCCCCAGCTCCCTCAGGGCTTCCTCACAGGGTTTGTGTTCCCAGACCCTCTCCAGCCTCATTTTCTCCTCTGGGTGTGCTTCAGCCCCTCAAGGTCCTTCCCAAACTGAGGGGCCAGAGCTGGACACAGCACTCAGGTGTGCCCTCACCAGTGCTGAGCACAGGGGCAGAATGCCTTCCCTGCTCCTCTGGCCACACCATTCCTGATCCAGGCCAGGAGCCCTTGGCCTTCTTGGTCCCCAGAGCACTCTGCTGGCTCATGTCCAGCTGTCTGTCCATCAGTAGCCCCAGGTCCCTTTGTGCCAGGGCACTGTCCAGCCACACCATCCCCAGCCTGCAGCCTGACCCCAGCTGAGGCTGTGTTAGTGCATTTGGGTGTGTTCAGCCAAGCCCTCCTGTTTGGTTCATGTCCAAATGGCCTCTGGCCAAACCAGGGTCACACAAGTGTCCTCAGATCAGGGCCCACCTGATGCCAGGAAGGTTTGAAGCTTTGCTCAGTGGTAGAAAATTCCTCCTGTGGCCTGACTTGGGTTGGTACTTGGGGCGTGCTGTGGCAGTTGGACTAAAATTGAGGTTTCCCATAATAATCTATTTGAAAAAGATGCTCAGGAGGAGATGCCAGTGGCTGCTGGAGATGAACAGGAATGGGCTAGGACAGGAGACCATTTGGTGCCCAGCTTTGCTCAGGAATAAATCCCACTTTGTCTCCATTAGCTTTGGGATGCAAATGAACAAAACTGAAGGCAGCTTTCAGGTTCCTGGGGATAGATGTCATTCATTCACTCTGGCATTCAGTTATTTCTGTTGTTTACATTTGATGCCTCTCATAAACACACTGTTTCTGATTAAGGAGAAATATTTTTCTAAAGGTCTGCTTAATTTTTCACTTCAAAGTCAATCTTTAAAAACCTCTCTGCCATTATCAAGCCTGCAATGGTTTCATCCTAATCCCTCTTACTCTCTCCATTCTTATCCTTTGCTGAAGGGAAATGATAAAAATTTTTCTGACACGGAACTCGGATCCAGTGCTGAGAGATAAGCTGTTTCAAAATAAAATCATGGATTTCAAGCATTGGTTAATATTGCCATTTTTATAGATCCTTTCCTACTGCAGATTGAACAAAGCATATTAGCTAAAAGGCCTTCTCCTGAAATAAGAGCTCATACTTTTCTAACCCTCCTTCTTCATTCTAAGTTTCCACTTCTAAGCATTGTCTTTCTATAGTAATGAACATCTAGACATCAAACTCAGCTTAATAATTATAAATTCAATCAAAAGTAGGGAAACTGGGAAGCTTCCAGTGGGTGAGAAAGCTTTAGGTGGACTTAGGTTTAATTGGTAGCTGGGTTTGTTCTAAGACTATTTTTAAGGTGCTTAAAGCCTCCTTGTCTTAAAAACTGGCACTTAGATTTTGTCAGACACACTGACAAAAAGTGATTTAAAAAGGATGCACAAGTGGCCTTGAGCACTTTTCTTTGCAAATTCCACTGTCTTTCAGTATAGTTTGTATTGGAGTAAAGGCTGGGAGTGCTTCCAGGTAACCTCCAAAAAGCTCTGCCCAAGGGTTCAGAAGAAATTGTCTTGTATATATTGGAGTGAACTGGCCCAGTGTAGTTTTTTTGGGGTTTTTTATGGGTGTGACATGGAATATTTTCACAAGAGTCAATAGCATCACCAGCTGGGAGTGCTGAAGCAAAAATCATATGAAAATATGGGTTCTAACACAGATTTAGTTAAATGTGCATGTTCTGATGGAACCAGAGGGTGGGAAGGTCTGCTCTGGTGTACACACACCAGCCATGAGCTGGCCTACAGGGTAGCATACATGGATTAATATCAAATACTAAGTTTTCTGCATCATTAATAACATCAGGGAAGTGTTAACCCAAGGAGGGAAAGGTAGTTCTTGGGGTTCCACTTTCCCTCACCTGTCACAGACATGTTTTCTGAAAAATCCTTTTGCTAGGATTTTTCTCCTGAGAAGCTGAGAGGCCTCAGAAATGAAATGGAAACAATAATTATCTGCTACTGTGGAATGCAACAGGTGCATCTTTAATTGGTCTCATGTGGATTGTTTCTACTTGATGACCAATCACAGTCCAGCTGTGTTGGGACTCTGGTCAGTCACAAGATTTTATCATTTCATTCCTTTCTTTTGCTAGCCTTCTGATGAAATCCTTTCTTCTTTTCTTTAATATAGATTAATATATCATTTTCTTTTAATATAATATATATCATAAAATAATAAATCAGCCTTCTGAAACATGGAGTCGGATTCTCATCTCTTCCCTTGTCCTGACATCTCCACACTATCTCTCCATTCCCTAATGGACACTAAGATGGAATTAGAGCCTGCAAAGAGCCAGAGACAAACCCACTGCCTCTGGGCTGCTGGTACCTTGTTCAACAGGCAAAAAGCCTCAGCAGAGGTTTCCCTGAAGTTCTCGTGGCCCTGTTTGGATGGCAGCAGGGCCATGCCAAACCACAGCCTGCCATGAACAGCCCCACAGGTCACTGCCATGGCATCCTGCCCACCTAGAGCCATGGGACATCCTGAGCTGGAAGTGTGTCTTGGTTTGAAAAGCCAGGCGTCTGCTAAGGAAGGCAGGAGCCTCCCCTGAAATGGAGAATGCAAACCCTCCCCACCCCTCTCAATTGCTATAAATTTTAAATTAAGGGGCTCTCAGGTAAAAATATGGGAGCAGGAAATAACAGTTCCTTAATAGGGAAGGAAAAAAAAAAGGATAAAATAAACAATGCAGTAAACTAAACCAACACTGCCAGAGTCAGAACCCAGCCTGACACCCTGTGGGTCAGGGTGTTGGCAGCAGTCCCATTGGAATTGTGGCTCAGCCCTCCTGCAGTGTCAGGGCTGGTTCTGCTGGAGCAGGGATCCTGCAGAAAGGTGCAGTCTCTTCCTCTGAAGACACCTTTGGGCCAGGGCTTGCAGGAGAGATTTGTGTAGGACAGCCCTGTTCTGGGGGCTTGGCCTGACCCATGTGCCTGCAATGCTGCTCCATGATCTTACTTAGTGAACCGACCATACCATAAGTACCTTTGTATGGTTTTGGAGCAGCTCTGGTGCAAACATTTCTCAGTTATTAATGAACAACCACAGCGCTCACTGATAACAATGAAATTTGTAGTTTTTATAGCACTTTCCCCCATTCCTCGCTCAGCACCTGTTTTCTTGTGATATTGAAGCCAGAGCTTGCTGAAGTTGATCACCTTGTAATCTGGAGACACCACCACCACCATGGATGGATCCAGAGGAGGAGCAGAACTTTCACAGGATCGCTCCTTTCAACAGGACTGCGATCATCACTTGATAGGGCTGTGACCAGCCCCTAACCAACAGGGCTGTACTCTGAATTTGTGAGCTCAAGCCAGTTTCTTGTATCACTGTATTTATTGTAATCTTTCTATTAAATTGTAACTCTGACCTGAAATCTCTCTCAAGGTGTTTGTGTGGGTACATTTCTCCCCCCCAGTTTATTTTCAAAGCAGCACAAACATCTTTACCGGCATTTTCAGGTTTAGCAATGCTGAGGTAGGCAAAGACTAACCCTCAGACCCCAGAAAAATCCTATATTCCCTTATAAACTATGGGACACCTTAGGTCAGGTGCCTGACCAGGAACTTGGACCCATGTGATGGACAGAGCAGATGCATGAAGGACTGTGGGGTTGCTGGGTGCAGCTTTTCCCATGGAACTTCATTTTCAGCAGAGGTAAATCCTGGTGGAATGTC
The DNA here is from genome assembly GCF_035770615.1 of Melospiza melodia melodia. Lineage (NCBI taxonomy): Eukaryota > Metazoa > Chordata > Aves > Passeriformes > Passerellidae > Melospiza > Melospiza melodia. The sequence goes on along the minus strand of NC_086212.1, from coordinate 3,752,479 downwards.
AGGACTTTCAGCAGCTGGTGTGGAAAATAAAATGTTAAGACACAGAGACATTGAAGGGCTTATTTACTAAGTGGGGGTTCTTGTACAGGAGAAAGGGGTGGAACATGAAGAGCCCCCTTGTCCCATATTCCAGTGTCTGTCCTCACCCAACATCATTCATGCTCTGCGCTCATGTCTTTGATCCAAATTTTCACTGCTGATCAGAGAAACCTTTTCCCAAGCAAATTTTTGCCAGAATCAATACATTCCTAGCATTTAGATGAATCCTAAATGTTTGATTTTTAAGAAGTGCCATCCAGAACCCCAGACCCAGGCCCAGCCTGATGTTAATGAGACCTGAATTGTTGCTTTCAAGGCGTGAAATTGGTGCTGATATCTCCAGACTGAAAATGATACACAGGCATCAACCCTGTTTAGTTTGAGAGGGGGGTTATGTTTCACAGTATTGAGGGGTCTTATTTGCTGTGTTTTGTACATAAAACCTCTTTACCCTTTAATGACACCAGGAGGGGCTTGTCCTCTTGGGTGACTTTTGGGTTTAGGGTTTGTAACCATCAGTTCCCGCCACGCTCCGTGTTTTCTAGTAACCTTTGGAAATTGTTCACTTCAATTTTATTCAGCAGAGACAAAAATGCTAATCTGCTGGCACTTCACAATGTGAGGGAGAGAAGGAGGGGAAGGAAGGAAGACCTGTGTGATCTATTCATTCATTATTCCACGGTGCATGGGAAGTCATCTCTTTACATGATTGACCTGCCTGGGTTTGATTACAACACACAGCTAACCTTTTCCAAATCTGCTTGTGTCATACAAGAGAAGGGTTGAAGGCTGTTGCCATGGCATTGAGGTATCTCTTGAGAAAGAGGAAGGGGGGAAAAAAGAGAGAGAGAGAGAGAGAGAGGAAATGATGCTTCTTTACTTCCTAGCCAAGTATAAACAAGAAACACACGCACATGTTTTTGTTTTGAAAGGGCTTTCACCTTCTTATCCAGCCTCATCTCTGTGTTTCCTTGGGAAGGGAAGGAGGAATTGTCTGTTTTGCAGATCAGTGGGAGGGGGGGATGACAATTGGAGGGAGGAAAAAAAAAAAGAAGAAATCAGTCTTGCCACCATTCATGATTTATTCATGAGACACGTGAGTTTTGCATTTAAATGTGACATTCTCATGATCTCAATATTGTATATGCAAATCTAAAGATTTCTGCATCTCTCCACATGCCCAGCTTAAGTCTCGCCTCAGATCCACAGCTCTGCAAATGTAAAACCAGAGAGGTTCACGCAGCTTCTGCTTCTCTCCCTGCTTGTTCCGTGCCTCAAAGACTGGGAGCAACACCAAACTGCTCTTAATAGCAGAGCTGTAATTTAGATGTCATTATTTTTTAATTTTTTTTTCCTCATAGTGAACGCTCACAGTCAGGAAATTACCTGTAGGCTTATGAATGGTTTAACTTTCTGAGTTGCCTTGCCTGAGCTTTCCCTTTCCTCCTAAGGCAGATCACTTGGGATTAGCACAGAGCAGGGCTGAGCCCCCCTGAACAAAGAACTTACACCCTGAGCAGTGCCTGCTTCAGTGCTCCAACAAAAACCTGTCACTTGTCACTCAATAAATAAGGGCAATGACCTTGTCTGCGGGTTTTTAATTAAGAGAGAGTGTTTTAATTGATAGAGTAAAACAGAAGTACCAACTCAGGGCCACGTGATGGGGCTTTGAGCACCCTGGTCTAGTGGAAGGTGTCTGTGGCAGGGGGCTGGAATGAGATAAGCTTTGAGATCTCTTCCAAACCAAACCATTCTGTGGCTCTGTGAAATGCGCTGATGTAGAGGGGACAGGCTCAGTTTGGGGCAGGACCTGACCCTTGGTGACATCTCTGTCCCCAGCCAAGGCTCTGATCCACTCATCAGCAGGAGGGGTGTGAAGGCAGGGCTCTGCAGAGCCACACAAACCCTGCTCCCAGCCAGCCCAGGAGAGACCTTTGGGCCAGGGCTTGCAGGAGAGATTTGTGGAGGGACAGCCCTGTTCTGGGGGCTTGGCCTCATCCATGTGCCTGCAACGCTGCTCCGTGATCTTTCTGAGTGAACCAACCACAGCATAAGTACCTTTATATGGTTTTGAATGAGCTCTGGTGCAAACATTTCTCAGTTATTAATGAACAACCACAGCACTCACTGATAACAATGAAATTTGTGGTTTTTATAGCACTTTAGCCCATTCCTCGCTCAGCACCTGTTTTCTTGTGATATTGAAGCCAGAGCTTGCTGAAGTTGATCACCTTGTGTTCGATTTCTGAGGTCAGGGCCCATATCAGCAAAGTTATTCCTATTGGTTTGATTATTTTAAAGCCATAAATGTTTTCTAGCTATCTATATAGCCTAATATCCCATCTCCAACAATGACTGCTTCAGGAAACTGGAAAGGAGACAGAGCTTGTAATGAATGACATTTCACAAGGGTTTAGGAAAATCTGGATATAGAGACTTCCTGATGTCATGTATTCAGGTCTAATTAATTGCTTTCAAGAGCTTGTCCCTTTCAAACCCAGCTGCACATTTGCTCCCCCAGCATGGCAATGGGTGTCACAATTTAATTTTCTATGGGGTGGACAACTACTTAACTTTAGTAAATTTAATGCTCTTGATGCCTACTGTTTTATCCACTACAAGAGTTAATAAAATAGTTGTTACTGAGCATCCTTCTCCATGCTGCTCATGATTTTAGGAGCTTGTGTCAGAACTCCCTGCACAGTCTCATCCCCAAGCAAATATTCTTATGTATCTCCCTACCCTATTAGGAGCTGCTCCTATGGAAGCTGCTTACAACTCTGATGCTTTAAACCTGTCTCTATAAATTTTCCAGTTCTCTAACATCCTTTCTGAAAGGGAACATTAGGGCTGCCTGCAATATTTACGAAGATGGTGCAGCAGGAATTTATGCACTGGCAAAATGACTTTTTCTGTTCAGTGTCTCACCCCACAAACTCTGGCATTTGTGTTACATTTCTGACCATCCCTGATTGCTGAGCTGATGAGGGTTTTGGAGAACTGAGGTCTTGGTGACTCAAACAGCCCCAGCCTGTCTCAGGGCTGGGTTGCTGTGCTCTCATTTGCAGTACATGGAATTTCTTGCCTCTGAATTCCCTCTGCTGCTGCATCTGGCTCGGTCATTTGGGTGCCTGTCTGTCCCACAACATCCCCTCCAGCAGCAAAGCTGCTCTAGGGAAATACCTGGATACTTTGACTTGTGTGCAAACATCTTTGTTGTGTGTAATTGATCTTCTTTTCAAACCACACAGACCCCAGCCCTGTGGGGTTCCACCTCTTGCTCAGGTGAGACCATCCCCTTTTTCCTGTCTTTGTTTCCCATCTCTAAACACATTATTTATCTCCACAAGGCAACCTGCTCCTAGTTCATGACACTGGCTCAGAGCCCACAGTGGGACTGTGTTTTCCTCTCCCAATGATCTCAAACTTGCATTCAGCAGAAAGACAGGGAAAGATTAGCAGGGGAAGAAAAATCTCTGGACTTGAATATTTTTTTAATTTTTTTTCCCCCATCATTCTCACATCCTCTTATGCCATGTCTTCAATACTGCTACAAGCACCTGAAATAGCACAATTCATGACTGGCCAGACTGGGAGCAGTTTTAGCAGGCAGGGAAAAGAAACTCATGCAGGAACTCCATTGTTATTTAAAGACACATTATCAGTTTTAGCCCCTATTTAAAAACTGAGAGAGAAAAATATTTCTTTGCAAAGAAAAAACCCTAAACATGTGTTATCCTAAATTCAGGCTGAGTTTCTTCATTTATTCTTGTTTAGCCTGGATTTAGTGGCTGGGGTCTGCAGCCACGGTCAGTGGGCTGAAACAGAGTGGTTTATTCCTGGAAATGCCCCAGTGATGCATTTTCTCCTGCCCAGGGCTCTCTGCCCTGGGGAATGTGAGAGCCTGCGTGCTGAGGGAACACCTTTGGGCATCATTTGGGGCTGCATTTGTGAAGAATCATGAAACCCCAGAATGGTTTGGGTTGCAAGGGCCATTAAAGCCCATCTCATCCAACCCTCTGCCATGGGCAGGAGCACCTTCCACTCAACCAGTTTGCTAAGGGCAGGGGGAAAAAGCAGAGCTCACACTGATTTAATCCATGCAGGTGGGATTCACCTTGCAAAAGCCTCCTCATGCCTGCATTCACGTGGGGCAGGGGAGTGTTCTTCCCACACGTGAAGAATGCTCTGCCTTGCAGACCTTGCTTTCTGCAAACGTGGCCCCTGTGAATGTAATCAACGTTGTGCAGAGCTGCTGAAACTGAAAACAAAGCCAGAACGGTCATTGTGCTAAGTTTGGGTTCCTCATTGTTCATTGAATTACATCAGTGTTTTCTTTAGTTGCACAGTCAGCTGGCAGGGGGTTGTTTGAAATCTCGAGGCTCTCCCCTTTCAGGGGAAAACGTGAATTTCCGGAGATGTGGGCTCTGCTCTGCATCACAGCCTGGGGCTGCCCTGGCCCAGGACACAGCCTAGGCACACAGGGGGCTCAGCCAGCCCTCAGCCCTGAAAATGCAGCCACAGGAAAAACATTTCTACTTCTTTTTCTTTGTATTTAGCTTGATCTACTCTGCTTAAAAAGAAAAAAAAAAAAAAGTAGTGAATAAAATTTATTTTAGAGGATCCCTCTCCCCAGCGCATGGCCAGTGTTTTGTTTCATTTTGTTAAGGTGATCCCATAGGCTAAAAATCTTGCTTTCTCCAAAATTTTGGAGGCAGAGAGCCAGAAACACGTTCCCCCTGGGGCCATGCCTGGTGAGATGATGAGTGGCAGTTGTGTCACTGTAATGTGGGAACCCCTGAAATTCCCCCGGGAATATCAGGATGGGAATCAGAGAGTGGTTTGGGTTGAAAGACACCCTAAAGATTGTTCAGCTTCAGTCCTCTGCCATGGCAGGGACACCTTCCACCATCCCAGGCTGCTCCCAGCCCTGTCCAGCCTGGCCTTGGGCACTGCCAGGGATTGAACAGCCCCAGCTGCTCTGGGCACCCTGTGCCAGGGCCTGCCCACCCTCACAGGGAAGAATTTCTTCCCAAAATCCCATCCAGCCCTAAACTCTGTCAGTGGGAAGCCATTCCCTGTGTCCTGTCCCTCCAGGTCCTGGCCAAAGTCCCCCCCAGCTCTCCTGGAGCCCCTTTAGGCACTGAAGGGCTCTGAGGTCTCAGTGGATCCCTCTCTTCCCCAGGTGAACACCCCCAGCTCCATTGCTCATTTGCATTTAAATTAATTTCCCTCTAAAATTCTGATTTTCATCACCCACACCCTAACTTCTCCCAGAATCACAGCCCATCCTGTCAGAGCAAACTCTTCTGGAAGGTGAAGTTGCCAGAAGAAGAGCTGCTGAGTGGTGGGGTTTGGCTTTCTGAAAGTTCTATTTTCCTTTGATCCAAAGGAGGCCCTGAGGGGCTCAGCCTGCACAGCCCAGCTGACTGGAATCTCTTCACCTTGCTCAGGGAAGGAATCTCTTCACCTTGCTTCTTGCCTTTTTAACCTGTGGAGGAAAACAGTGATAAAAAGGCACAATCTGGGATGAAGTTTATTAAGAATCAAAGCAAAAATCCATCTTGGAGGAAGCTGTGCAACATCAGTGTTGTTTCCTAAGAAACATGCAGAATTTAGGGAACTCAGAAAGAAACTTTGTCAGGAGCTGTGATGCTGGTTTGTTTGCGGGGGGGGGAGGTCTTGTAAAATAAAATAGAGAAGCTGGAACTGGAGCTTGGAAGACCAAGGAGAGGAGGCAGGAGTAAAAGGCAGGATGGAGAAGAGGGCAGTAAGGGCAGTGAGTAGGGGAAGAAAACCAGGAGCAGAAACTGAGAGGAGGAGTGTGGGTTGTGTTTCACCAGGGTGCCCAGAGCTGGGGACTGAGGTCTCCTCAGCTGGGCCAGAACAAGGCAAAGCTCATCCTGCACCACTGATGGGAGGAGGCACCTTTGTAGTGAAATCTGAACTTACCAAGGTTAACCAGTTGTGATTTGTATTAATTTTGCAACTTCTTTCTGTAGAGAAAGAGAGGTGCGGCAAACAAATTGAGAATATTCACAATATCTCATTTCACATTTTAAAAATGAACCATTTTCAGTTTCCACTTGGAAAGAAGGCCTCTGTCTCCTCAGCAATGCAATTATTTCATGCCAGAGAGGCAGAAGTAACCTGAAACTGAGCTGCAAGTGCTCTGTCAGACAGGGACATTTTGGGGTTAACCCGTGATAATTCCCCACACCCTCCCTGGCATTGCTGGAGTCTTTAGTTCTGCCATTGAAATGAAAATCCATTATTTGTGCAGCTCAGCTAATAACACCAACCAGCATTTCCATGGGCAGCAGAAACCCTGGAGGAAGGCTGCCAAAAGCCCAGAGAGTCAGAGTTCCTTTTCATGTTCAAAGCTTCAGCTCTGAAATGCTTTAGCAATGCCATTACCAATGCCTAATGTCAGAGCTGGGCCCAGCCTCTCCTCTCCCTCACTCCATTAGCCCTGCAAGGATGATGACAAACCATCTGAGGAAGCAGGAGTCATCCCAGGTCAGGCTGAAACACAGGAAAACCTCTGTTAATCTCCAGGTTCATTAACATTTTTGTTTTTAAAAAGGTAACTTTCTGTCACTAGGAATGTATAATAGATATATATAGAGCAAGATGAAGCTGGGATGTAATTTTAGCCTTGATTCTTGAGGCTGTTGAGCAGGGGTGCAGCCTGTCTTTATGTGTGGGAATACATGCAAAACCATTTCTAAAGTGTACTACATGTGCTGTACTTCAGCTCAGAGGTTACCCTGGGAAATTCCCACCCTGCCCCAAAATTCCCAGTGATGATTTGTTGGGTGAAAGCAAAAGCAGAGACTTGGAAACACAAGAAAAAACCACAGCGATGAAACGGAGCTAAAATGCATTTTGACATTTAATCCTAGATCAATTGGCAAATCTCACAATAGATATTTTTTTTTCTTGTCACCTTGGAAAAGCAGAGCCATGGGAAACTAACTTAAAAAAAATAAAAGAATTAATTTTGAAGATCAGCTGCCAGTCTTCTCCCTGGGCTGAGGGTGAGCTCGGGAGCTCTGCTGCACAGCTGAAATATTGAGTGCATTTAGAGAAAACCCAACTATTGCAAGCTCAGGACATCATTTATAAAACAAAAGCCACTCTCTTCTGCATTGAGAGCTGCTCTGAGACAGATTAATTCTCTGGGTAGAGGAGGGGAGCTTGGCTTCACCCCCAAAATGAACCTAGAGGATGATTCAATCGCTTCACTTTCCGAGCGCGAGCCCGAGACGCTCACGCAGAGCGTGGTGATAAGAAATGACTCCTTTACTTCAGGGGGAAGAAACTGAAGAAACTGTTAAACTTGGTCACAGTATGTGACATCCTTGAAATCAAAAGCAATACTTCTTCTCAGCGACTGCACAGTAAAATTAAAGATACGAAGCCAAATTCGTCTCTGGAGTAATTCTCTTGCCAGTGGCTGGGGTGGCACCTGGGATTAATTTCCTCTATTATGCAAGTGGCACAAGACCCTGACAAATTATTTTGGATGTTTTTTGTAGCACTTAGTTAACAGAAACCTTATTCACTATGTGTCCCACGCCTGGGAAATGGAGTGGCTCTGAATTTGCCTGGCTGAGGATGGGATGTGGGGTGGAGTGCAGATCCCACCCCCTTCATGTGGGCAGGAAATGGGAGGCCCATTTGTGAATTTACTGATTTCTCACAAAGTAAAAATGCTCCATGGGGAAACAGATGATCAGGGAGGGCATGTCTGCCCTGGGGAAGGGACAGTCTTAGGCTGGATTGTTGCTCTTGCCCCAAACTGCTGGGTTGTCCCATGGCACCTTCCCCAAAGGGTGACAGAGCTCACTCACCTCTCTATTCCTGCAATCCTTCTGTTTGGCTTTGGGGTAGACCTTGCAAACTCTGTGTGAGATGCATTTCTGCTCCTGGACATACATTCCAATTCTTGGCTTACATTTTCTCCGTGAAAAGTTATGTTTTCCTGGAGGAATTCTGAACAGCACCGTGGTGTGCCAGTGCTCAGTGTGCCAAGGTGAGAGCTGGGGCAATGCTCTCCCAAAATTACCCCCAGATGGGTCCAGTCTTCATCTCCAAACAGTCCAGGGTCCTCCCTCCTCCCCAGAATGCAAACTCCTCTCTCCTCTGCAGCCATCCTTAATTTGCTGTCCCAAATTTGGAGGATCATCCCAGGCCAGGTCTGGTTTAAACAAGCACAAACCATTCAGAGTTTTTCCTTGCCATGGAGCAGAACAAGGAAGGAGGGAAGCTGTTACACTCCCCTGGGAGATGAGGATCCCAGGCAAATAATGTCCAAAGTCAAATGCAAACTCAGGACATGTGTGAGCACAGAGCCCAAGGTCAGGTTTTCAGGGAAGCCACCTGCAGCTGCCTCCCAAGGCTGCTGCCGGCAAGAAAATTCATTTTCAACACATCTGGGAGGCTTTGAAAAATCAGGAATGGCTCTGGGTATGGGTTTAAGGAGGTGAGGTTAAGGACAAGGTCTCCATTGTCTCGTGTGTTGAAACTGTGGGCAGCAGAAGTGAATAATGTGACTTTTGAGAAGATCCTGAAGGTCAGGAGGAAGGTTGCCCAAGGACTTTGTGGTTGCCCCATCCCTGGGAGTGTTCAAGGCCAGGTTGGATGGGGCTTGGAGCCACCTGAGATGGTGGAATGTGTCCCTGCCCATGGCAGGGGGTGAAATAAGATGCTTTTAAAGGTTTTTTCCAACCCAAAGCATTCCATGATTCTATGAAGAATGGTCCCAAGGTTTGATGCATCAAGCCCTTGCATCCTCTTGAACACAAGAAGGAACTTGCTGATATATCTGACAGTATTGGGACCTTGTGTCATTAGCATATTCCTGCTAATGAAGATTTTTTTGGAGGAGGAAATTATTTGCTTATATGCAGAGCCATGTTGGTGTTTGACCAAAGGTGAGATGTTTTCCCTCAGGCAGAAGAAAATTGTCAGTCGATGTTGTGAGTGTCCTTAATACTTCCCTGTCATGTTTGAGCTTGTTTTGTTTTGTTGTATTTGGGTTTCTGGAATGTTTTATCCTATCAATGACATTAATTATGGAGTAATTGCCTTAGTAGCATGTAACAACTCTCTTCCTTTTTTTTTTTCAAAGAGATTTTCACACAATGTGTAAACTTTGCTGTACATGTGCTACGTTTCTTGTGTCATGAAATAACGTGTAGACAAAATAATGTTTTTCCTGTCAGAAATTCAATGGGCATCTAAAGCATAGTGACAGGTGGTTAAATAGCTGCATTTAAAGGATGTCAAGAAGATTTTTTGGACAGGTACCAAAACCCAATGCCAAAAAGAAGGCCTAATACCATCTGTTTTGTTAGCAGAGAGATGCAATTTTACATTAGATTTTAAACGACACGGAATGCCAAACTCATAACCTTGATTTGTGGGTCAGATCTAGCTTATCTAGATTGTGAATGTTTCTATTTACCAGCACAGTTCCTGACCCAGAGCCCACGCAGGTAAATGATGATGTTTTCAATCAGCCCCATTTTAAAGTCACAGGAAGCTCTTGAGCTGCATTTAATTTTGTTTTGTATTACATGTAAATCCAGATGCAATGTGGATTTAATTAATCCAATTTCACTGCATTTAAATGTACACATTTGCATTGTGTTTATTGGCAATTGGCTTTATCCATTTGTTCAGCATTTTTTATGACCACTGAAACTATTGAACAATTAGAGATCCCTCTACTTCCAAGTGGGAATGAGGAGTGTAGCTCTGAATTAAATCATTCTCAGACATAAACTGAGGATAAGACTAAAATGTCAAAATATAGCTGCATAATACAGTGGGGAAAATGATATCAGTATTTTAAAGTAATAAACTGCACTGTGCTAAATTATTTTTAAAATTGTTCAGCAGGCTTTTTAGATGGTTTGTTGAGAGGAGGAGGACTACTTTGAAACAAATAATGAAACTGATAGATTTGGAGGCTTTTTCCTGCTTCTGAAAGGTGCCTTTGAAATGACGATTGTTCAGGTTTAGCCTAATATTTAGAAATACTTTTCCCTTCTTTGTGAGGAGTCCGTGTGGCTTAAATGGGATTGCTGAGATAATCACACTCTGCTCTTTCTGTTCCAGAGCTAATGTTAGCCATGAAATGTGACTTGTCATGTTGGGAGCTCCTCTTTCAGCTGCCCAGCCAAAGCAACTGCAAACATCCTGGGGTTTTGGGGGTCTCTGGGACAAGGAAGGGAAAGGTCCTGGTGTTTGCAGCCTGTTTGGCTGCTTGGCTCAGCCCTGATGGGGATCCTGCAGCTCCAGTGGTGTTGCTGGCTCCCTTCAGCCATCCCAGAGCGCTCCTGTCACCTGTGCACACCCCAAGTCTTGACCTGTTGTGGTATCACAGCAAGCCCTGACAACAATAGACCTGTCCTAATCCTTCTTACAGGGTCCCTTCAGCACTGGAAAGAGCTCTAAATTCTCCCTGGAGCCTTCTCACCTCCAGCTCTCCCAGCCTGGCTCCAGAACAAACGTCCTCAGCCCTGGGAGCACCTCCATGGTGCACTGTTGATCCTACATGGAGAGGGGCTGGAGGGGAGCAGGAGTTCCTACAAATCTGCATTGCCTAGTGGGAGCAGGAGTTCACACAAATCTGCATCCCCTGTGAGAGCAGGAGTTCCCACAAATCTGCATCCCCTGTGAGAGCAGGAGTTCACAGAAATCTGCATCCCCTGGCAGACCCACATCTGCTCAACAAACAGCAAAGTGCCACCAGGACAGAACACAGGGAAAAACAGGGAAAACCAGGCTGGAGGAGGATTCAGCAGCAGGCACGAGTTGGAGACTTCCTTGGGCAGAGAACCCTGGAGGGAGGCAGGAGGCACCCATGGCTACCCAGGCCCTGGCCAGGGCTGAGGCTCAGCTCCACTGGGTTGTCTTCTTCTGACAGCCTGGAGACACGAGGTGAGCTGTGAGAACATTGCTCTGATGAGGAGCATTCCCTCTGCCAGCTTCCCTTGGCATATATATGTATATAAATATATATACACAAATATATAAATATTTATATATATAAAAGCATTCTGGCTATTAATAGCAATAATTCTGTGGCGCTGGGTGTCTCAGATCAGTCTCTAACAAAGGCAGATGAATTGGCAAAGATGGACAGGGCTGAGCTGTGTAAATCTGAGAAAATGGGGCTTCATTGGGGAAAAAATGAGCTTTGAGAGGGTCTGAAAGGGAGCAATGGGGTGGGTCAGGCGCTGCAAATAAATTGGATTGTATCAGCCAGGGAGGTGCTGCATGTTTGGTGATGAAATGTGTTCATTTTTGTAGGAAACAACAGAATTAAAACCTGCTTTTAGTGGGAAAGTCAATTCCACCTTAACTGCAAAGCCACTAGCAATGACTCCACAATATAAGAAATATAATTATGATAATTAATAAAGATAATAATACAGTCAAACCTTGCTAATGACTCAGAGGCTGCTTACTAAATACTGACTTTGTGGATAAACAAGCCAGAATAATGCATCATAAAATACACTTTGTTCCATTATTTTGACATCTCTATTATTTTAATTATTTATACTTCATAATATACCAGTCACTCTACTTGGGAAGGTTTTACAAAAATAATGAAGCTCTAATAATGTGACATGTCAGTTCTGTATTTGCTGAAACAGGGAGTCAGGAAAAGCAGTCCTTTCAGGGGGTGTGTAAATCAGGAAGGGCACAGATCAGTGGAGCTCAGATATTCAAAGTTTTAATGCAAAATATTAGACATCTCTATTATGCCTCTGACTGGGAGCCCTTGGAGCAGCTTCCCTGGTGCAGAACTCCTGAAGCCAAACATGCTTCCCTGCTAAATGCAAAAGGATCAATGCTGATTCTCCAGAAAAAAAAAAACAGTTTGAAAAATAATAATAAATGTGAAGTAGTTTTTGTGCCCAAGTCAATTTTTATCCTTAAATCATTTTTTTCCACCGCCACAACAGCTGAAATCTTGTTTTTAATTTAAATGAGAGCTGCGATTTTTACATAATCGCTTGATTCCTGGAGCTGGCATTCCCTCGAAACCCCAGCCCGCCTCCTGCTCCCTGAATTTGGCAGGAATTGGCCCCACTCTCACAAGGAAAGACACCGGAGGAAGAACTCAGCATTTATTTAGCTCAGCTTTCCAGCTCCAGAGAGTCCTGAAGGGTGCATGTTAGAAATAAGCCTTCGGAGTCAGTCAGAAGGGGTTTTTCTAAGAAAATAAAAAAAAAAACAGGCAATTTCTCTTGGAGATTTGCCAGCAAACGGACTCCACCACCCTGTCCCAGCTCTTTGCCAGCCTATGGACCGGTTGTTGCAACTTTGAAGCGTTTCCCCCTGCCTGGGGATGGGATAACGTGCTGCAAAACCGCTCTGTACATAACATTCTCTCCATGGGCTGCTTTTGCACAGGGATCTGCTGGAAGGGAGCGGGAGAGAGCGGGAGGGAGGGAGGGAGAGAGGGGGAGCCCTGCCCGCCCATCCTGCTCACCTCCGAGCATCCTCCCTGCCCTCGGACACCTTTGGGTTTTCCATGCGCTCTGCCCTGAACATCCCGGCCCGTGGGGGCCGCAGGGGGATGATCATGGATGGAGCTGCCTTCCAGCCGCGGGAATTATAAAAATACACGGATGGGATGTGTGGGGGGACAATGGGGGTGCCCTGGGGAGCAGGAAGGCAATGCCAGGTGCAGGGGCTGAGCCTGGCCGTTCTCTCCAGGCTGGCAGAGAAACAGGGCGCAGTTAGGGCTTCTAAACGGGGCACCGCTTTGGGGTCCCTGTGAGGGTGGACCAGCGCGCTGGACTGCATCCCTCACCAGCGGCTGGGCACCAGGAGCGGAGCGAAACGAAGCTGCCGGGCACCGTCCCGTGTCGGGACCGGGCTGTAGGGCACGGCAGGGTCCCCAGCGGGCGGGAGAACCGGCGGGCGGCTGTGCCAGCCTTCCCCTGACCGGGGATGGGGGCCGAGCAGCGCTCGGGGCTCCTCCAGCGGCGCTGCCCGCCGTGCCCGAGCCCCCGGCGCTGGAGGAGCCGCCCGGCCCCGCCGCGAACAATAGCGGCCCCGGCGCGGGGCGGTGCGGAGCGGGGCGGGCCGGGGCCGCCGCCGCCCCCCCGCCCGCCCTCTCCCCGCCCTCTCCCCGCGCCACAGGCACCGCCGCCGCCGCAGCCGGGTCCATGCCCGCTGGAGCCCCCGCCTGCCGCCGCCCGCAGCCCCGGCATGGACGTTCGGTTCTACCCCTCCGCCCCGCCCGCCGTGGGCTCGCTGCCCGGCGCGGACCCCACTTGCTTGGGCCCGCTGGATTATTATCACTGCAACAAGGTACCGCCGGCGAGGGGGGAGCCCGGGCTCGGCGAGTCCCGCGCGGCTCCGCGGGGACGGGAACGGGGACGGGGACGGGGACAGGGAAGGAAAGTGGCGGCGGCGCCGCTGCTGCGGGAGGGAATTTTGAAAGTGGTCTGGAAGCGGAGCGGGGGGAGCCGTCGGGTGTCCGGGCCGCCCGCAGCGGGCGGGGGGAGCCCGAGCCCGGGCAATGCTCGGCGGGGCGGGCCGGCAGCGGAGCGCCGTGTCCGTGTGTCCGTGCGGTGTCCGTGTGTCCGTGCGGGGCTGGTTTAACCTCCTCCTCTCCGGGATGTCCGTGCGGTGTCCGTGCGGGGCTGGTTTAGCCTCCTCCGCTCCGGGAGCGGAACGCGGTGTCCGTGTGGGGCTGGTTTAACCTCCTCCGCTCCACTCCGGGAGCGCGATGTCCGTGTGTCCGTGCGGTATCCGTGTGTCCGTGCAGTGTCCGTGCGGGGCTGGTTTTACCTGCGCCGCTCCGGGAGCGGAACGCGGTGTCCGTGTGTCCGTGCGGTGTCCGTGTGTCCGTGCGGTGTCCGTGTGTCCGTGCGGGGCTGGTTTAACCTCCTCCGCCCCGCTCCGGGAGCGCTCGGCCCGGAGCGATGTGCGGTGTTGGGGGGTTGTTGTTGCGGTTGTTGTCGGGCACTTTTTCCCCTGTTGTTCTCGGCCGTGTTGTTGTTTTGTACCTTCTTCACGAGCCGCGGAACCGCCGGGCCGGGTTGCGGCTCCTCCCGAGCGGGGTCCGGCCCCGTCCCTCGCCTCCGAGCCTCACCCGCCGAGGGGACACCCAGCTCCGGGCTGGGGGTGTCCGTGTGCCCCCAGATCCCCAGCACGGCGGGGAAACCTCCGTCGCTGACATTTCCCCCGCTCGCTGCAGCTGCGAGGCGAAGCAGCCTGCACTTGTAACGGGAGAGGGATGCGCAGGGGATATTTGAGAGAGCGGAGGTGCTCTAGGAAATTTCCCTCATCCTGCAGGAAGCCAAGCGAAGGGGATAGATGCTACTTCAGGGATAAGGAGTTTTCTGCCTTGCTCGCTGTGGGTAAATAGCGCTGATGTTTCAGCTACAAAGCCCTGGGATCCAGATCTCTTTGGAAGGAAGGGGATCATCCCAGACGTAATCCTTGCTGCCTTCCGGGCCAAATTCGGGTAATTGCGTCGAAAAGAGTTAATAAAAGGAGAAAATGCTCTCCTGCGTTGGTACAGCAGCTCAGGATGCTCTCGGCTCACCTCACTGTTGTGATACTTTGGGATCAAACTCTTAAAACACAAGCAGAGGGAAATGCGTGCGGCTTCCCAGACGCGGCAAATTAATCTTAATGTATCAAGAGATGCATTTAACTGTTTTTCTGTCAGTGGGTTAGTTATCTCTTTTTATTAAGTCGTAGCAAACCGAATAGTTCTCGTTTATTTTGAGATGCCGGATTATACTGAAAGGAAACAACTTTCGTTGTTTTCGCCTCTATCTGCGTACTGCGCCTGTACCTGCTGCCTTCAAAGTGTTTTATTATCATTGCCGTTGCTCTTAAAACACTAAATAAGCTCTTAAAATACTGACGAGAGCCGGATCACCTGGGAGCAGGACATTTGTCCTGCTGGAACACCCGCCCGTCGTGTGCGAGAGCAGAAACCTGGGATCGTGTAAGCCACTGGCAACTGCGGCTGCCCCCAAACCCTTCTGGCTTTCGGAACTCGCTTTTAGCCAGAAGTTGTCGATGCCAACACGATTCGCTTTGCCCTGCGGTGTTCTGTGCGGGAGCTGGGGCTGGTGGCCTGCCAGCCTGGGGGCTGCGCGGTGCCCGTGTCCCCCCGAGCCTTGGGGCGCGGGGCCCCTCGTCCTCAGCTCATCCGTGGCCTGAATCCCTGAGATTAGTCCCGGATTAGGCGCTGGCCATTGATCCGCGGCTCCGGGGCTGCGGGAATCGCCTCCTCTGGGGGTGCAGCGAGGCGAGAGGGTGCGATGGGCGCTGCTGCTGCTGCTGGTCCTGCCCTGGGCGGATGGGACAGCGGAGAGGAGCGCCCCAGGTACTGACCACTGCCACCAGATGCTGCTGTTGTCACTGCTAGCGAGCATCTGAAGGCAGCGGCAGAAGAAAGGAAGTGACTTACCCTTTGCTGGTACTTTTTCCATCCCCCCCCCTTTTCTTTTCTGAGTTATCAAATGACATTTGCTTATGCACAGCCGTGCACGTTTGTCTGTGGCATGTGGCTGGGATGAAGGCAGGGATGGAATGGGCTGACTCAGTTTCCCTGGCAGGCTGCAGGTGTAGCAGCTGTAACTTCAGCACCAAACCGTGGCCCGGAGAGGGGCAGGAGGAGCTGGCTCTGCTGCTTTTCCTTCGGAGAACTCCAGGCTGGGATCCGGCCGAGCATCACCAGCAGCGTGCTGTTCTCTCATTCTCATGTTCTCTGCCATGGAGCAAGGGTTCTCCTGCTTCCTGGTGCCACATGGGAGTCTCTGGGAAACTCCAGAGCCTCCAGATCCTCACACCAATCCCAACCCCACTGCTCCTGACCAAATCCCAACCCCACTGCTCCTGACCAAATCCCAACCCCACTGCTCCTGACCAAATCCCAACCCCACTGCTCCTGACCAAATCCCAACCCCATTGCTCCTGGCCAAATCCCAACCCCACTGCTCCTGTCTGGTGCTGGTGGCTCAGCCCAGGGCTGGGCCGACACAGTGTCTGCCTCAAAGCATTTCCATTTTAAAAAAGCTTCAGAGGAGGGTAGGGTGGACTGAAAAAATCAGAATTCTCCCACTGTAAAATGGATAAAATCCATCTCTGGGAAGGACCTGAGCAAGGAGCACTTACAGGCTCTTTGCTGTCCTCCTGCTTCGCTGAGTTCACGGAGATGCTCTAAAGCCCTTTGATTTAAAAGGCTTGTTTTGTTCAGGGTATTTTTGTTTGGTTTGGGGTTTTTTCCCCCCTTTATTTATTTATTTCTTGAGGGGGAGGCAGCAAAGCTGGGCTGTGCAGTGTCACTGTGCATAAATAACTCACTGGGAGCACGGCAGAGATGCCTTAGCCCAGAGCAGCCTGAAATGTTAATGGAATTGTTTTGTGCACTTACTGGACATGATATTGTTACCAGGAGGTCTCCAATCTCGCCTGCACGCTGCAGTCAGCCACAATTCCTCTCTGCAGCTATGCAGGGGCCTATTGCACATCAGCATTTCCATTTCTGAAAGGACAAGGGATGTTTAGAGGGATAATGAAATGGGAGCTTGTGCTCAGCCCAGGCCTCCCCAGAAAGGGGCAATTTGTACCCTTCCTTTAACTGCTCCCACAGCATCCCTGTTTTCCCTGGAAGGGATGGCCACTGGCAGGGATGGGGAAGGTGGTGAGGGGCTGGACACCCACAAGTGGATAATGAGAGCCTTCCTGCCCTATCAGGCAGGGTGAGAATGAGTCCTTTTTGCTGCTGACTGTGTTTGGTGAGCCGTTCTAATGGATCAGGAGTACTGGTGGCATCAAAGCTGGCGAAAAGGGCTCCTTGTGTAAACCAGTCCCTGTTACTGGTGATCCTGCATGGAGCAGCCTGCCATGGCAGCTGGGGAGAGGAGCCAGCCCCAAACCCCCTGGTGCCCAGGGAGCTGCTGCTCACAGCCTGATGCTCCTTGGCAGGATTTTTAGGGCTGTAGAGTGCTCAGCCCAAGGTGTTGAGGAGCCACCTGAGAGGACAAGCTGCAACGAGCATTTCCCACTGTGGAGTACAGCCCCCCATCCTGTGGGCTGGATCCAGGACCTGCTCCACCTCTGGGATAGCAGGAACCCCTCTGGTGTCTGCACAGTGTCCACGAGGGACTGGGGAGGTTCAGCTCAAAGTGTGAGGAGCCCTCATCCCAACCTGTGACACCCGTCCCTGTCATCGGCCACCTGAGCACTGCTAAAGGAAACACCTCTGGTTTGGATTCCTTGTTTAAACTTAGGGCTAAACCCCTTTTCCTGTCCTCTCTGGCCATTTTCCTGGTTCCTGCTGCATTCCCCTTCCTGCCTGTTTGCCAGGAAAGCTTTCACAGGGCTCTGAGCTGCCCGTGTGTGATGCTGGTGTTTTGGGGAAGAGCAGCAAAATGTGCATTTTAGTAAGAGCGAGGCTCGTTCTGCTCTTAGCAGAGCTTTAGTGACAGGATCTGGTGTGCTGGCTGACACAGCAGCATGGAAGGGTTTTTTCCTAGATCCTCAATTGTGTGTGTGGCTCTATGAAGCTCAGGAGGGAGTTTTTCCTGCTCAGCCCAAGCAAAATTGCCTTGGCAAGGGAGGTCTGGGAGAGGAATCCTGCCAGAGCACGATACCCTGAGCTCTTTCATGCAGGGTGTGCAGGGATGCTGGAGGAGTGATCCTGCTCCCCAGGGGCATCTTTGGGGAGTGAATTATCATCTCTATTCTTCCTGCAGAAATAAATTTAAATAGAAATTCTGCCTGCTTGCTTCTGGTGCTACAATGGTCAGACTGGGTTAGCACGATGCCCAATTTGGAGCCAGTGGAATTGATGGGGATTGATGAGGATGATGATGAGGAGGAGAACTCAGCCTGGAAATACCAAATCCACACTGCTGTGAGATCCTGGGAGTGTCTGTGGTCCTCAGGAATCCCCATGCTGGGGGCTCTTTTATTAACCCTGCAGGATTTCTGTAGGATTCGTCAGCACCATCGAACCTTTTCCCGAATTTTCCTTGTAGGATCCTGTGGCTTTGCCTCTCCAAACACAGCCTCTCTCTTGCCTTTTGGGCTGATAAATTGACAAAAGCTATTTTACCAATACACCATTAATATCTGCTAGTTATGTGATGGGTGTTAGTCTGCAACCAATGTTCTCTTCTTTTAAGAACCCTTCAGAAATGGGATCTGAGCTGGTACGAGCCCGAGTCAATGTAGCAAATGCATTTCTGTGAAATGTTCTGTTTTGATTTTTATAATAAATTGTACATTGCAGTGATAAACATGGTACCTTTTTCCTTGTTCCAGCACTGCTTTGCCATTCTGGAAGATAAAATACATTCTTTCCCTTCCTACTTCGGAAGCCAGCTCTGTTTTGAAGTAGCATAAATCTTTCTTTGGAGATGGAGGATTTTGGATGCAGAACAAAGTCCAGCAGATTTTTAATTTGGGGCCCATTTCATTCTCATTTGGCAGGCAGCTCCTGTTGATTTGCAAATGTAGATTTTTGAAATATTTTTTTTCTTTTAGGCCCTGAATATGGGCAAGGGCTTCCTCTGAGAAGTGGTTGAGTTACTCAGTGGGACAACCCTGCCTTCTCCAGAGTGGTCTTTGATGGGTTGCACAGCAGAGAGTGTTTGAAGCTCCATTTTTTTTTTTTTTAATGCCTTGGGCTTTAAGTCAGGGATTGGGAGCTAAATAATGAATGTCCATCCATTCATAGAAAATGTTGTTCTCTCTGCATGCACGGAGGGGAGGCTTTAATCTGGTTGTTTTGGGAACAATGGGAGATGTTTGGAAGATCAGTCTGACTTGTGTGTAACAACATGTTTGTTTGGGCTGCTTCTGAATAACCTTGTCAAGGACCTCATCCGTGGAAGTCCTTGTAGCAGAGGAGACATCAAGAAACAAAAAATTCAGGATCAAAACTGTGCAAGTTTCTCTGATTTATTTATGATTCTTCAAATCAATGACTGTCCCCTGAATTGGTGTTCCAGAGGTGTGGGTGTTACACCACCCTAACTGCAGAGGAAATCCCTGCAACAGGGACCAGGATCAGTTTGTGCATCCATAACAGAGAAAATATTCTGTTAATAAACTGTATTTTCTTGTACAAACCAGAGCACTCAATAGTTTGGAGGGTACATGGCTGATCCTGGTGCCAGGGCAGTGGGAGAGCACCTGGAACCCTGCAGAGCTCTTCCAGCTTTTCCTCCTTGTCAGGACGGGCACTGCCAGCTCCTTTCCTGGGAGTCATTGCTAACATTGTGATCTTCCTGCAGCATTTGCAGAAAAATCTCTGTTTTCATGCTGCCTTCACTTTGCATCTCCTTCCTGCTGGCTACAAGGAGCAGGAGATGAGGATGCTCCACCACCACACACTGGCCCCACTGGGAGGGGGAAGCATTTTCCCCTCGAGGTGCAATTTTCCCCTATTACCTTTGTACTCCTCTGTTGTTTTTTTTTTTTTTTTTTACAAAATGAGCTCTAAATGCTTTTACCATAAGTTGGGTTATATCTGGCAGTATAAATGAAGCATATAATTGTGTTTTCCTAACAGCTCCACATTAAAAATAAGTTATTGTGTTGCTAATGTGTTTTTCCTGACAATTTTCCATCCGGTGAGTGCGAGGCTTCTGTCTGAACTGTCGTGTAGCAGCACCTCTGCCTCCTCTTGAGATCTTATTCAGTATTCCTCAAGTCAGGCTGAAGTGTTAGTGTGATTAGAGCTTTCAAACTATTAATTCCTAATTGGAGGTTTGAGCTCTAATGTTCCACCTTTGTGATTTTACACTCGTTTTAATATAATTAAATAATGCATAATGTATGTTCTATAATATTACACATAAATTATAGATGGCATATACTATATTCTATGGTGTACATAAATTATCCATTATCTAATATATGATAGAAATTATATTCTGCATTATATATGATATATTATATATAATTATAGTAATTGGGGATGCACAGCTCAGCTTCAGCAGGAAGAAATCTCTCAACAAAACTTACTGGAACAAGCACTGATCATACCACTCTTTAAAAAATAATAAGAATAAAAAAAATAGAAAACAGCATTAAATCACCTGATTTTATAGCTGTATGACCAGATTTAAATATCTTAATTATCTGCCTTCCCCCCCACCTTTTCCTATTGTTTCCTTGCGGAGGTTTTGTTCTGATGGATGCCATTTCTTCCCTGAAAAATGGCCCTGGCTGCCGTGGTGCTGCAGGCAGAATCTCTGCCTTGTGCCACAGAACCTCTCCCCGCCTCCCCCATCTTTTGCATGGATTGCTTGACCTCTGCAGATATAATTAAATCTCTTCCTGACGACTGTGAGATTGCAGCTCGGCTCCGTGGCGAAGGGAGCTGGGAGGGAAGTGTTAAACGGGGCCTGAGCCAGGAATTGCTCTTGTGGGGAGATTGTTGGGCTGTGTTGGTCGCTGCACGTGGCTTCAGAGCAGCCTGATCTGCAGAAATCAGCCCAGCCTTGCTCCCAGGCAGCTTCTTCACCTCTGATTCTGGGCTGGAGCTGGACACAGGAGAATTTTGCCAGTGGTTAAAATGTGGAAGATTTAACTTTTTCTGCTGGTTTGAGGGCTTAGCCCCTTGCTCCCATGCTGCCTTTTTTCCCTGGGTTTCTAAGGATCTCATGACTTAGCAGGTGCTAGGAAAGGGGGGTGACATTTAAAGACCAGGTGGCAGAAGCTGCTGCACTCTGCTCTGAGCCTTTTCTCCCCATTGCCAATGAGCATCATCTTCCCCAGCAGGGCCCCCAGCCTGGAGGGAAGGTCTGGGGCAGCCCTGGCACTGTGGAGCTCAGGGGAGGTGGAGCACGAGCCCAGGCACATGCCACCCTCCCCGCTGGTCACTGCCACCCAGGCTGTGTTTCCCCCACAGCCCCATGGATCCTGTTCCATTCCTAGGGCAAGGAGCCCTTTTCTATCAGATGAGCTGGATCATATCACCAGGTTTCTCTTCCCACAAAACCTGCTGGTGAGTCAGAGTTTCCATCCCCATCTGGGCTCCTCAGGGAGGCTCCATCCCCTCTCTTCCCAGCTGCCTGCATGTGCATGGTGCTTTTCCTCTCCACTTTAGAGGAAACAATCACCTTCCTCTCCATCTCTGCTCTTGCCAGTGGCCAAGCTTGAGAGATAAGAGCAGTGTCATGGCTCTGCCTTTTATCCTCTCCAGGAACTGGCCAAGCTCTCCCTCTCCAGCTCATTTCAGGGCCCCCCAGACATGTGGGGGTTATTTTAGGAATAATTTGAGGCACCCTGAGCACTGAGTATCCATTGCAGGAGATCCAGGCCCGTGGAGAAGTGCAAGCAGAGCCTGGGACATCTGAAAGGCTTCTCTCTTCCATAGATGTGGACCTCCACATTCATACCCATGAAGGAAGTTCCACCTTTCCAGCCAGGTTCACCAAGTGTTTATTCCTGAACATCTCCCTGTCCCTGGGGAGGTGGTAGGGCTGTGCAGGCTCTTTAGGAGTTCTCAAGCCTTTTGAAAACCCTCAAATGCAGCAGTTTTAGTGTGAAGGATGATGCTGGGAAGGGGAGGGGATTGTCATGGAGAGCTGGGCCTCGTGTGGAGCTGGTGGAGCTCAGCGCTGTTCCAGCAGTGCAGGCTGAGCTCCCTTCTCCCCTGAGAGCAAACCCTTGGCTGAGGATGAGCTGTTTGATTCCATTCCTTTATTCCACCCTCACCTCTCCTTTATGCAGAGGGGAAGATGCTCCCAGGGACCTCTGTGGTGCTGGGAGGGCACAGGGTGGGTGGCTGAAGGCCCCCAACATGAGAAGGACCTGGAGCTGCTGAAGAGAGCCCAGAGGAGGCCATGGAGACCCTCCAAGGGCTGGAGCCCCTCTGCTCTGAGCCAGGCTGGGAGAGCTGGGGGTGCTCACCTGGAGAACAGAAGGATCCAGGGAGAGCTCAGAGCCCTTCCAGGGCCTGAAGGGGCTCCAGGAGAGCTGGAGAGGGACTGGGGACAAGGGATGGAGGGACAGGACACAGGGAATGGCTCCCAGTGCCAGAGGGCAAGGATGGATGGGAGATTGGGAATTAGGAATTGTTCCCTGTGAGGGTGGGCAGGCCCTGGCACAGGGTGCCCAGAGCAGCTGTGGCTGCCCCTGGATCCCTGGCAGTGCCCAAGGCCAGGCTGGACAGGGCTTTGAACAACCTGGGACAGTGGAAGGTGTCCCTGCCCATGGAATGAAGTCCAACCCAAACCATTCTGTGATTTTGTTGCATCACTTACAGTTACTAAACCCTAATGTTTTTATTTCTTTTTTGTCAATAAATAACAATTCCCTGTTTCTTTCCCATTCTTTGTTTCTTAGTTTTCTTGGGTGCCTCTTTGAACAGAGGGGTTTTATACATGGAGCCATCTCAGAACATTGTGCCTGAAGTGGAAGAATGATGTATTTTTAGGGAATTAGATCCGTTGTCCCTACTGTCAGCAAAGGGGCAGTGTACCCTGGAGTCCTCAACAAAAAGAAGAGAAACTTTGACAGCATGGAAATGAAATGTATGAAAACCTTAGTGAATTCTAGCTGAATGATATTGGTTTATTTCAGCTTATGCAATGGCCCAAAAAAGCATTAGAATATCACATAAAGAAGAAAAAGCAGAAATACTGGGAGGGGGGGACACAAAGAACAGAAACTGGGGCTTGTAGCAATGGAAAATGTTCCCCCCCATCAGATCCTGCTCTGTTTGTTCATGCTCAGCCCAGGGAGGCAACTTTTCCCCTGCCACATTATCTTGTCTCTAAATAGCGTTCAAAGGAGAAGAAGAATGTGCTGTTAAAAATATCAAACTTTTGGGAATGGCTGGCAGACTTTAGCACTGATAAGCATTGTTGATTGAAGATCAAACAGCCCTGGAAGAAAAAACCTTCCAGCAAGCACCGTGGGCCCAGCCCTGCAGCCAGACAGTGAGGTCAGCCTTCAATCCAGGGATATTTAGGGACTGACACTGGAATTATGGTCTGGGCTCTCTACCCCAGACGGATGTTGGTGACACTGTGGTTTCATCTTGATAAATCTGTTCAAGCTGAGACCAGCATTTATTCCGTGCCAAGAGTTTGCATTAGTAGGTGGTAGCTTTATATATCTATTTTTTTCCTTCATTTAAGATAAAGAGGGAAGGCTGCAGGTTATAATGTGAACTGAAGACTGCTGGCATTTGTTTTTTAATTAATTGACAACCTGCATTTCTGTGTCAAGGTTGCAAATTAATAGTGGGTGGCCATCTGTTTGCAAAGCAGATAGTTCTGGCTGTGCCAAACATGTGGAGTATTTAACCATTTGATTTAAATCAGACCAGAATGGTGGCTTTTTGAACACTCTATTAAGTTGGGTTTTCCATTTAAGAGTTGGCCTGTGAAAAGCATTGAAATGGTCTTTTTAGTTCATAAACTTGCAGGCCTTTAAGTGAATTGTTTGGCATATTTGGCCTCTTTTAAAGAAAGGCCAAATCCTGGTGGGAATAGCAACATGGAGCTTCAATCACCTGTGGAAATGGGGTACCAAATTTGTGTGAGAGCACCAAAGAAACAAATACATGTTGAAAATCATAAAGTAACTCAGGCTGGAAGGGACCTCTGAAAGTGTATTTGAACTAATTTCAACAGCACCTTCTGGGATTGAGATGGCAGGAAAGAAAAATATCAATAGATTTTCTGCTCTAATACAGTGAGAGTCTCAGTGGTGGTGGCTGCAATCAAATGCTAAATAGAAAGTTTGCAATAAAAAGGGCTTTAGTTAGAATTAATAAAATGTGAAATGCCTCGTTCTTTGGAAAACATGTGGTATTGACTGAGATTTAGAATATGTCCTGGGAGCAGGGATCTGGACTGCAGGCTCTAGAGCTGACTCTGGCATCCTTTCCCTGCATGCATTAATATTATTCATTTATTTATTACATTTTTTTAAATTTTATTTTTTGCCTGGAAAGGTCACAGTGTGCCAGTTGGAGAGGAAATAAGCGAAGAGCTGGAATCAAGGGCAGCCTTGCACAAAATTATCATCCTCTTTTCCCACTCCTTCACCTTCCTGTGCTGTGCATGGCAGGGAGATGATCTTTAAGGTCCCTTCCGACCCAAACTGGATTCTAAACCAGGTTCCCTGTATCACAGGCACATCCAAGTTTATCATGGAAACTTTCCTGATAAGTTTGATTTTTAGTCCTGCTATCCAGAAGCTGCACGTGAAGCCACAGGTAGTTTCCATTTCCAGGAAAGCACTGCTGAATTCTCTGGGAAATGTGGATTGTAACATCCTCTTGTTTTGAGGAATTGTCTTAGGATGTTCTGAAGTTCAACTGGAGCTTCTCATTTGCCGCCAGCGCTGGAAATCTTGGCTGGCTCAGAGGCAGGAAGGGCCTGGTGCTGGATGTGGGGCTGGAGCTTGTGTCACTGTCATCGTGCCATGAGCACGGGGACGGTGCCAGCTTGGAAGGGACGCTCTGCTTGGCACAGAAAGGTCTGGAGAACAGGCTTGGCACACATACAGCAGGGAGGCTGCAGCACCCACAGGCTCCTGGAGAGCTGCTGGGGCTCTCCTCATCACTGAGACACCAGGCCATGGTCCTTAGGAGCTGTGGGATAGGGCTGGTGGCTGCTGTGCTGCTCTAAATCACAGAGATGTGATGCCTGGGGATGTGGTTTAATCCTGGCCTTGGCAGGGCTGAGTTGGTGCTTGGACTCTGTGATC
The DNA here is from genome assembly GCF_035770615.1 of Melospiza melodia melodia. Lineage (NCBI taxonomy): Eukaryota > Metazoa > Chordata > Aves > Passeriformes > Passerellidae > Melospiza > Melospiza melodia. Next base: position 3,727,702 of record NC_086212.1, on the reverse strand, counting down.
TTGGAGGTGTTTCCCACCTTTAGGAGTCCCTCATTTGCTGGTGGCAGTGTGGGACATAGAGTAGGACAGGGGCAAGCTGGGCCACATGAAACTCATCCCTTTGGCCATTGTGGAACCACTCACGAGGCCGGTGGGCAATCCAGTCTTCTCTGAGGCTTTTTCTGGATTTGCTTTGGGATTCTTGGGGCTGTCCCATGCCAGGCCAGGAGCTGGACTTTGATCATCCTTTTGGGTCACTTCCAACTCAGAATATTCTGTGATAAACATAATTTCCCAGAGTGAAGCCCAGCAGCAACAGGCCAAGTTGAGATAAAAATGAAGAAGTTTGTGTGATTGAAGGTTTTGGAGCATGGTGCAATGATGGAGCCAGGCTCTGCAGGGTGGGCTGGCCACTGAACTCCATGCCTTTGGGACCCTGTGAGGCTCCATCCTTCTGGAGTCCTGTGAGGCTCAGCTTTCCCTTGGTCATTACTGAGTGTGGCAGGCATGACTGGAGCACCTTGGTGAAGCACAAAGCTCGGTCCCATGGGGGTGGGAAGGAGGTGACAACAAAAAGTTTAATTCCCTGCTGGTCTCAGCCACAATTCAGGCTTGGTTTCCCTCTGTGGAGGCTTCCTCTCTCTCTCTCTGCTGTCCAAGTGTTGCTTCTTTTGCATTTGTTATTTATTTTCTTCCTAGCCCGAGGGCTGCTGCGAGAGGTGTCTCTTTGCTCTGCCGGCTGTTCCTGATGCTTCCTTTCCCTTGCTAATACCAATTGTTCCTGCCAAAAGCTCTCGCTGGTGTTATGTAAACCTCGAATCTCACGCTAACACTCCCAGCTCCCATCGGGGGCTCCCAGAGGCGCTGCCTGGGATTCGCCCCCGCTCTGGCTCCGCTGCCACCAGCCCTGTGCTCTGCCAGGGGTCCCTGGGCTGCTTAGCCAGCTGTCACAGCTTTAGTGAGGGCAGGAAGAATATATTGGTATATTCCAATAGGTACTGCACCCACAAACAGCACCCTGGTGCTGTTTGTGGGTGCAGTACCTATTGGAATATACCAATATATTCTTCAGGATGTGCCTGAGCTTGTCTGGCCCTTGGTGCTGAACCAAATAATGGCAATTGTAATGTTTCACCCCACAGACACTTTTGGCTGGCTGGGTGTGTGGTGTTTCACCCCACAGACACTTTTGGCTGCCTGGGTGCTGCACTGGGCCTGTGGGGACAAGTCCAGGCCTGCAGGAGCTCTGGTGGTGCTGGGATGGAGCTTCCCCCCATAACAGGGGCTGCTCCTCAGGTTTCCCTCTGTGGAGAAGCTTTGAGGCGATGGTGAAGGAAAGGAGTCGGTTGTGATGGAGGGTTTGGATGCAGAGCTTTATTCTGGCCCACAGGCCTCTGAATGCAGCACCAGCTCCAGCAGAACTCCCTGAGCCCGTGGGTGCTGCTCCTTTAACCCCGGGGAGAGGGGCAGGGAAGGGGCAGGGAGCCACCAGCCAGGGACAGGAGGGGAGGGACAAAGGGACAAAGGACACCTGGATGGCCCAATGCCCCCAGGGGTACAGGGCATCCTGTGAATCTGCCAATCACTCGATGCCTTCTGGAATGCCAGGACTGACAGACAGTGCTGGGAGGGGAAAGGAGAGGGGACTGACACACATGGGAGGGAATGATCAGGGGAGGGACCCGAGGTTCTGAGGTAAACCCTGAAATCACAACAGAACAGGTACCCATGGAGCAAAGCTGCGTTTTGGGCACATTTTGTGTCTTTTGTAGCGGTGTTGGTGGATGCTGTGGGGAAGGTTCTGCTACCCCTTGGTGCATCTCCACCCCACCCCTGCCCTCAGTCCAGAGCAGAGCCTGCCTGAGCATTCCCTGAGCTTGTTGGTGGGATTGGAGCTCCTGGAGCATCTTCATGGAGACACTGTGTTCCTCCAAGGCTGCTGGGTGGGCACCTCTTCTCCTCAGCCAGGTGGTGTTCTGTCCCAACCAGTTATTTACCTGGAAAGTGATATTAACAAAATCCTAATGAATTTCTGAGTGCTGCTTTGTGTGATTTGGCAGCCGGGATTCATTCAAAAAAGAAATAAAATATAAGAGAGAAAGAGAGAGAGAGATCCACCATTGCTGTGTGCCCAACCTCTTCCCCATCCACTCCACTGCTTTTGAGAGATTAAAAAGAGATTAAATCCTGCTGAGCTGGCAGGTGATGTTGATGAATGTTTGGAGGGGATTGGGGTAAATCCGTTCCTCCTTGTGATTTAGCTCAAGATTTGAACTCATTGATAAAATTTGTCCAGGTTTTACCTCTGAAGCCTCCTTTGAGCTGGTGAAGGTGTAAATGAAGGCAGAGCTTGTTTTTGGAGCAGAAAGGATAATGAATTAGCCTTTGTAAGGCTGATGAAGGCTTAAGATTGCTGTGCATCTACAACTGATGCAGTGTCCAGTTAATCCTCACTGCCACAGAATTAGAGGATGCCCAGGCTGGCTCCTTGGCTGGGGGAGTCTGGCCTGAAGGTCCTACTGCAGTGCAGCACAGCTGTGAGATGCTCTGCCACAACCAACCTGCCTGTGGAGGACACTGTTTCCATGTGGGACCCGAGTTCACACCAAAAAATGCCATTTCTTAAACTAGGGATGGCATGGAATGGACACAGCTGTGGACTGGGCTCAGGGGTTTCATCCAGCCAAAGCTGTCCTGGTGTTCTGGCATGGTTTGGGTTCTGTGGTGGAGATAAACAGGATGTTCTGGCAGCCTCCAGAAGCTCTTGGACCTTCTGGTCCTCCATGCATCCTACAGCACGGGAGCAGGGATGGTGGGACTCCAGAGGGTGTTCCTGGCAGGTGTCCCAGCATCCAGAAGATGGTCCTCAGAGTGTCTTGGTTTGGAAAGAGGTGTCTGCTTAGGAAAGCAGGAGCCTCCCCTGAAATGGAGAATGTAAACCCTCCCCACCCCTCTGAATTGCTATAAATTTTAAATTAAGGGGCTCTGAGGCAAAAATATGGGAGCAGGAAATGACAGTTCTTTAATAGGGAAGAACATAAAAAGATAAAATAAGCAATGCAGTAAACCAAAATGACACTGCCAGAGTCAGAACCCAACCTGACACCCTGTGGGTCAGGGTGCTGGCAGCAGTGCCATTGGAATTGTGGCTCAGCCCTCCTGCAGTGTCAGGGTGGCTCTGCTGGAGCAGGGATCCTGGAGAAGGGTGCAGTCTCTTCCTCTGAAGATCCAGTGGAAGGAGAGGCAGCTGCTGTTCCTCTGGGGAATCCAGTGGAGAAGCTGTGCTGGTGTTCCAGAACCTCCAGATTATATCCAGGTAGGAATGCTTGGCTCCTCCCTCTGGGCTCACATCTGCCAATGGGATGCTGTAGTTCTTATCAGCCATGCAGGGACATTCAATAGCTGTTATCAGCAGGTGTCTCCCCTGAGGGAGGAGTGATTGTGATCACTCAAAGAGAGAGATAAGGCAAACTGCCCACTTGACAAAAGATAATCTGCCATACAGATGGTAATAATAGAAAACATCTCACATTGCAATCTGGAACACAGAGGAGCACTGGGACCTGCAGTGCTGCCCTTTGGGCTGGGGAGCAGAGCTGGGGCTGGCAGCAGCAGCAGCCTGTGCTGGGTGTGCTGCTGGGGCTGCACGAGAGGATTCTGCTTCCAAGGACATACTTGGAGCAAGGCTCAGCATCAGCCCTGAGTGACTCTCCTGGTGCTGGGAGGAACAATCCTCACTGCTCTGTGCTGCTCATGGTCAGATGAAGTCCTTGAGGTGCTGGAAGATCTGCTGGCAGGTCAGGAGTGCAGTGTGGAGCCTCCAGCTTGGGCAGGGCATTGCTACCAGAGCTCTGCACTGCCCGTGGCATCCTTGGCAAGGCACAGGGGGAGAAGCTCTGTGCAGAACCACCTGGGGTGGTTTTGGGGAAGAGCTCCCACTACTGCCCCATGTGGAATCTTCCCCTGAGACTGCTCATTCCAGAGGGCATGGCTTGGTCACCTCAGCATTCCATCCACCCTGTGCCCAGCTCAGCTCTGAGCTTCCTGCATGTGGTAACTTTGGGAGAGCTGTTGCCCTGCTTTTTAAAGTTTTTTTAAGATTTTTGATGTTTACATTTTTATAACGAACTTTTTAATGTACTTTATGTAAATAATTAATTGTTTTGCATTCTTTTATGGAAGAAGAGAAATTTGATGGACTGTTGGTTTGTCCAGTGTCATTGGGCAGATAGCACTGTCATCCTCCAATTCACTGTCACTTTTAGAAATCTATAAATGTTAAAGTCAAAATTAAACTTTCCCTCTTCTTTACCTTGGAGAATCCAGCGTCCACATCATTTTATTTCATGTCCTGGAACAACAGAGAGCAGCTTTGCAGGTCTCCCTGTGCTGCTCAGCAAAACTGACATTTAGAAACCCCCTGGGTACAGGTGAAGGTGCCAGGTGGCTGCTGCTGAGTGTGACCTGGAGCTGCAGGCTCTCTGAAACAGGGCTGAAGTCAGGGATGGTCTGAAGAAGCAGAGTTGTGGCAGGGAGGACACCAGGATCAGGCTTGATCCCTTTGGAGCAAATCCTGTGAGCTGCTTTGGATTTATGCAGTGATAGCAGCAAACACAGCCCCCTCCCAGCCCTTAAGGATGCTGCTGGGGTGGGTAGGAAGCCTGAGAATGTCACAGACAACTGGGAATACTTTCAAGAACATAACTGGGAACAATTTAGAAATAATTTCAAATGAAAGATTTTTTTTTTTCACTGTGTCATTGGAATGTATGCTTTTCTAGAAAGTAGGAGGAAAGAGAGCTTGAAATTAAATGTATTATTAAACAGACCTTTCTTAACTCTCATTAAGGAAGAGGATTTGGAGGGAAGTGTTTTACAATTTCTTAATCATGTTGCTGCACAAGCTGGTGTTTGCCAGGCTGGTATTCTTGACTCCTTCAGGAAGAGCAAAAATGAACCTTAAATTCCTTGTGTATTGGAAAAGAATATTTGGTATCCATTGTTTGTGATGCTGGTAGTCTGTTTAAAATAAAGTTACCTTTGTATTTGCTTAGTTTGACTCTAAACAGGAAAATAATGGCTTTTGTAATGTCTCTAATAGAGGAGTATTGTTTGAAAGCACTTTGGGCTTACATTAGTTGAGTGCAAAATGAATTCCAGCTCTGGAGCAAATAAACCCCAGTGGGGCTGGATGCTGGGAGCTGCCAGTGTGATGTGGGGATGTGCATCACAGAGGCCTCTGGGGGCCAGTTCTTGATGTAATTCTTCATGCTCCTCATCTTCCCTCCTCCCTTCACTCACCCAGTGATGCAGCACTCACCCCAACAAACTGGTTTCACATTACAGCTGAAACTGGGGGCACTGGGCAGCATGAAGAGGGGGCCAAAAAGCTTTTCAGTGCTTTAAATAAAGCTTCTCCATGTGTCAGCATGTGAGTAAACAGACTTTGCTGAAATATCTTTAATTTTCTCATCTGAACACCAAAAAACACTTGCAGTTTGGGGGATTTCTTGACTTTCTTTTTTTCCTAACTGTGATGGGAAAACGGGAAGCAGTAGGAAAGTGCTCACTGGTGGTGCTGGATGTGCCAGGAATTGCAGAGGAGCTCTGGGGTGTGTGAGGTGCCTTGCACAAGCACCAGAGGCAGCTCCCAGAGCTGCAGATGCACGCACAGGGTGTGAGCTGAGGCTGCTGGAACCTCAGCACAGTTTGGATTTCCAGCAGTTCCCAATGATGTGGCTGCCCCTGGATCCCTGGCAGTGCCCAAGGCCAGGCTGGGGGGGGATTGGAGCACCCTGGGACAGTGGAAGGTGTCCCTGCCATGGCAGGGGGTGGGATGGGATGAGTTTTAAGTTCTTTCCAACCCAATCCATTCTGGGATGGATGCAGCAGGAATTAGGAGCACAGCATCTGGGGGCTCTGCTGTCCCCATGTCCACTGCAAGCAGCTGCTCAGACCTCAGTTTCAGTTTAGTCACATAGCAGTGTGGTAGGGGACACATGACACATGAAATCAGGACCACCTGCTTGCCTCTTTTCACAGAAAATAATGAGGATGTTTTCATAAAAAGCAGCTAAATGCATTAGAAAGAGAAGCCAAAATCTCTCTGTGCAAAGGTGTCAATGCTTTTATTTTTTTATTATTATTATTTTAAGCTGAATGTTTATTCAGTTTGTTATCTACTACTGTATTTGTGGGGTGCCTCGTGGCAGGGAGGAATGATGAATCTGACTCCATGTTCTCAGAAGGCCAATTTATTATTTTATAATACTATATTATATTAAAAAATACTATACTAAACTATATGAAAGAATACAGAAAGGATAGAGACAGAAGGTTAAAAAGATAATAATGAAAACTCATTACTCCTTCCAGAGTCTTGACACAGCTTGGCCCTGATTGGCCATTAAGTCAAAACAATTCACATGAAACCAAGGAAACACTCATCTGTGAGTAAACAATGTTCAACCACATTCCAAAGCAGCAAAACACAGGAGAAGCAAATCAGATAATTATTGTTTTCATTTTTCACTGAGGCTTCTCGGCTTCCCAGGAGCAAAATCCTGGGCAAAGGAATTTTTCAGCAGATCTGACTGCCACAATCTCCAAATTATAAAATGTGGATGGGGATAACACTGACATACAGGAGGGATTAGAGCAGGAGGTGTTTTCTGTGCAGAGCTGGTGGGATGTGCTGCTGGGGCAGCTCTGGGCTCTGGAGCTCTGTCCCAGTGTTGGCTGTGGCAATGCCCCTTTCCTGTTCCAAAGCAAAACAGAGCTCCTGGCTGGTGGGAAGCTGTGAATTTGGAGGATAAAATGCTGTGCAAGCTCCTGCTCTTCCATATTCAGTTCCTAAAGGGGTCAGTAAAGATGGGGACAAACTTTTTAGGCAGGGCCCGTTGCTACAGGACAAGGGGTGAGTGTTTTAAACTAAAAGAGGGTCAAATTAAAGTGGATATAAGGAAGGCGTTTTTGGTTGTTACAATGACAGCAAAATGTCAGATTATGCCCTTTTTTGACCCAGAGATGGGGCAACTGAGAGCCATTTAAAAAACTTTTATTCTATTTTCAGTCTTATGTCAAGAGTGAGACAATACAGATCTTGTAATTCACACAATACAGATGTTATAATTCATACAAATGAGTTACAGATCTTATAATTTTTCTACAAATCCATTTCCTACAGTAAAACACTGGCACAGGCTGCCCAGAGAAGGTGTGGGTGCCCCATCCATGGGCATGTTCAAGGCCAAGTTGTGGCTTGGAGCAACCTGGAATAGTGGAAGGTCCCTGCCCATGGTAGAGGAGTGAAACTGGAGGGGCTTTAAGGTCCTTTAAGGTCCTTTTAAGGTCCTAGATGGGCTTAAGGTCCTTTCCAACCTAAACCATTTTCCCTGGCAAGGATGTGCCCAGAGGATGCCAACCTCCCTGGCAATGATGTGTGGCCAGCAGAGTTTTGAGGCCACAGCTGAAAAATGTCCTGCCGGGCACCTAAGAAAGGATGGTCCGTAAAAATTATAGCTAAGGTGGGCAAAGTGTGTGGATATGTGGGTGTGTAAGGGACAGAAATCATACTGCTACCAGGGAATTTATCTCCAGGGTTATTTTTCAGAAGAAGCTGAAAAATATGGGTTCTGCAAAGATTGGTTCTGCATTAGCAGTGAGTGTGACACACGGTACCCCAGAGCAGAGCAGGGTCCTGCCTTGTGTGCTGAGAGAGGTGTCTGACCCCAGCCTGCTCCTCCCTGTCCTGCTGCCAGGGAAATCCGTGTCCTTGCAAGCCATGGGCTTGGTGGGATTGCAGAAATGTGGCCTCTCCCTCTGCTGTGATGAGGAGTTTGGCCTCTTGGCAATCATTAGGTAAGCACAAGAAAGCACAGGGGTGATGCAGGTGAGAAAATGTGGTTTAAGCTCAGCTCTAGTTCCAGAAGACCTCTGGGAACATCAATGCCATCACACCCTCCAATGTGTCACCCAAGGGCTGCTGCAGCCAGCAGTGGTTTGCAGCATGCAGCAGCACTGACCTTGGGAGAGGCTCTGAAACAAATGGCACTGGTCAGACATCCCTGGTGGGCTGCCAAAAATGCAACTTCAGACATCAAAGAGTCAATTCCACCTCAGAATCCCTGGGCACTGTGGTTGATTAATTTGTGCAGTGGGTTCCTGGAGCGTGCTGAGGCACGTGGCTTTGGTTTCACCCAAATCAACAAAGCTGAAAAATTCAGCAATCCTATTCCTTCCTCCCAGTGACCACACACTTGGCAGAATTCCCACATTTTTCCTTCCTCTTTCTCTGTGTGTGAGGCATGCCACCTTCCCACATGAAGGGCTGCAGGGATGAGGGCGCTGCCTGTGCTGTGGGAGGCTTGGACACTGCTCTGAACCACAACAGAATGGAGCTCCAGCTCTCCAGGATGCTCCCTGTTCAGCATCTTGGTTCTTTTCCTATTGGAAAACCGGGGGAAAAAATAGTAAAAGAGGAACTTACCCATTTTCAGGCTCTTGCCCTGCTCCAGTGGTGAGAGGATTAATGGAGAGGTGAGTAGCCATGATATTTTATGGGAAATCTTTTCCTTAGGATTTTTCCTCCTGAGAAGCTGAGAGGCCTCAGGAACAAAATGTAAACAATGGTTATCTGCTGCTGTGGAATGCAACAGGTAGATCTTTAATTGGCCCATGTGGTTATTTCTAATTAATGGCCAATCACAGTGAGCTGGCTCAGACTCTGTCCAAGCCACAAACCTTTGTTATCATTCCTTCTTTTTCTATTCTTAGCTAGCCTTCTGATGAAATCCTTTCTTCAATTCTTTTAGTACAGTTTTAATATATATCAAAAAATAATAAATCAGCCTTCTGAAACATGGAGTCAGATCCTCGTCTCTTCCCTCATCCTTGAACCCCTGTGAAATGGTCACAGAAGTGGCCACTGAAGTGGTCACCACTGTCCCCATGGGTTTTGCTGAGTTGTCAGCAATGGATTTCAGAGCTGGCCTGGGATCCATGTTGTCAGTGAAGATCATGGGTTGCACAGCTGCCCTGTGCCCATAAAATGTGGTTTAGGAGGGAAAGCTGGTGCTGATAGAGGGAATTTCCCCAGTGACTGCTGAGTGGTGGATCAGAGGAGGCTCCCTGAAGCCCCACAGGGGCCAGACCTGGGTGTTGGCTTGGATTGGTGTCTCTGAATCTGCCTGGGGATGAGGGAGCCGTGGAGGAAGAGGTTAAATCAGCACAGCTTGTCCAACAGGAGCAAGGACCTGGCTGGGCAGAGAGACTCTTCTGATGCATTGTGCCCTTCCCAGACAAAGATCAACGATGGAGCAGAGCAGAGCCCCCACTCCTGTGCCCCAGATCCATCCCCAGGCCTGGGTCTGGTCCTTAAAGCCTTCTCTGATACTCTGGGTCTCCAGCTTCCCACCTTCATTGATCCTGAGCACCAAGGAAAGTGTGAATGGGAAGGAAAGCAGTTCTAATTTACCACATTTGTAAATTTGATATGAGAAGGCTTTAATAATGAAAAAAAACCCAACAAAAACAACCAAAGAAAATCTTCTAGCACGAAGCCCACGAGATGGGTGGATTTAAGTGTTATTAAGGGATTACTGGTAATGCCCAGCTGTGTGTGTTGGTTCAGCTGCCTGGCAGCAGCAGCAGCACAGCCTCATTCTTCTTTCAAGTGCAGCTCATCCCTGAGCTGTGGAGCCCCATCTCTTCTTAGCAAAGTTCCTCTGGTGTCCCCATCTCTCTCTTTTCCTTTTTGCTTGTCCCAGCAGGCTCCATGAGCCCTCCAGCAGCATCCACAGGGATGGCAAGGAAGGTTTCCCTGGGATGTCCATTCTTTGGTCAAGATTCCCTGAGATGTCCACTCTTTGGCCACTTGCTGTTGGACATGGACCCTGAGCCCCAGAGCTCCTGGTTCTGAGCAGTGAAACAGCTCCTGGCACTGCTCCTGCAAGTGCCCGGCCTGAGGTCAGGGTGAGGAGCCTCAGCTGGAGGGTTTGTGTGCACTGGCTTTAGTTCAATCCCCTCACATTTCCCATCACAGCCCCTTGATGATGATGATGATGATGATGAGAGCTTCTCTCTCTTTTGGTGCTGAATTAAATCATGGTATCCCCCCCACCCCCTTTCCAGTATTCAGTGCTCTGAGCTAAATTAGAATAGGAGCCTTTTCAAACCATTCCCTTAATAAAAGTATTTAGTTAATAGATGATGCATAGCTCACAAAGCTTGCAAGAATCTGACACTGGGTATCACAATATTATGATATTTAACAGCAAAACCTACTGCATTATCAACTTACCTCTATAGCATGGAGGAGGCAACAGCTGAGGCATAAAAACTAATGCTTCAGTGTGACAGAGCTAAAATTGAACTTGGCAATTACTGCGTGCCTGATTCGCAGCATTGTGAAGTGAAGCTACTATATAAATCAGCTCCAGTAATCACAGGGTTTAAAATTAGTCACTTACTATTAACTCTGCCAGTGTTAGCATATGCTGAAGAATTATAAAAGTGAAAGGTATGGAATATCTAAAGTACAGGTTTAAAGTAAACCACTTGAACAAGCTCCCAGTGGGAGGATTTGAAGTTCATGCAGAAGTAAGGTTTTGGATACTCTGACAAAGGGTTGTGGAACACATTTAATTGCACATTGCTGTCTAATCTTTTGAATGCTTAACATCCTTTCCAAAGCACCTTTTCATGTTCCCAAGACTTTCACAGTTCACAGAGGGTAGAGTGATGATTGAATTTAATTTTTCCTCCCCTACAGGATTTTTTTTTTTCAGAGCAGAGCAATTCAAATAGTTCGCAGAGCTCTTCAATGCCAGGCATAGAAAAAAGGAAACAGCAGGATAATGTTTAAAAATCATTACAGGGAAGTGAAAGGCTGCTCTGAGCACAGCACAGAAATTAGCAACTGCTATGATTGCTAAATTTTTATTCCATGCAAAATTCATGGAATTTGCTGCTTTGAAAAATAGGGGAGTCAAGTTATTTAATAGGATTCTAAATTATGTAGGATGCACAAATATTTTATATGGGGCAGGGAGCTGTGTGTGTTTCTGCAGGAGCTGGGAGCAGCTCTGCTGGGGTCAGGTGGCTGCTGCCTTGTCCTGTTCCCCCATCCCTCTGTTTCACAGCAATGTTTTTATCTCCATTTTGGAATTAACTCTGGTTTGGGCTCAGTGACACCTGGCTGCGATGAGTGTGTTGGGTTTGTCACCTCTGAAGGCTTCCTAGAAGGGTGGGGACAGGCAGGTGCCTGCAGCAGGGTCTGTGCCCTTGCTCTGTGACAGGGACGTGTCACAGTGTCACCTCTCCTGGTCACAGGGACCCCGTGCTTGTGGCTTTTGTTGTCCCTGTCCCAGGGTGATTCTGAACGAGCCTCCAGGCTCAGAGTGATGGAAGGGGTGGCACAATCCCCTCGGGGCTCTCAGCCTGCCCTGGGCTGGTCCCAGAGGATGCTCTGGCACTTGGTCTCATTTCAAACACCTCAGTCTGTGGTTTGTTCTCTTCCCTGCTCCAGGGCTGCAGGCTGATGGGTTTCCTAGCTGGAAGCTTCTTTCCTTACTTCCCCACAGCTCGGGCTGAGCCCTGACACCCCACAGCACCCCCAGCTCTCCTGCAAGGCAGCTGCACCCCTGGCTTTGCTCTCTGCATGTCTGACCTTCAGACTCCCACAGAAGTCACCATGGCTTTTGTGGGTTTCCTTTCCCTGCTTTTCTCCTGTCCATGCTGTTTTGTTCAGCCACAGCCACATCTCGGTTTCCAGAACAGGCACCTTGTGTCTTGTTTCGGACTCAGTGAAGTGGAAACGTTGCAGCAAATCTGTGCTTCAGTCTTTCTTTACTTTTAGTCCCCCCACGTGTCCTAATTATTTAGTGCAACTTGTTCAGCCAGTGGTTTTGAAGATGCTCCTGCTCTGGCAGGGATAAGGATCAGATGACACTTTCTCTTTTTTTTCCCTCTTTCTCTCTTGCTTTTTAAAATAGAGAGACCAGAGCAGTGGCAGCAGCTGGACCATGCCATGCTCCTGGCAAAGAGCACACAGAAGATGCTTTGTTAATCAAAGTGCAGCCTGATCAAAAGGAATTACAGAGTCACAGAATGGGTTGGGTTCAAAAGGACCTCAAGGCTCACCTTGTTCCACCCCTGCCATGAGCAGGGACACTTTCCATTAGCCCAGGTTGTGGAAGGTGACCCTGCCTGTCCAGCCTGGCCTTGGGCACTGCCAGGGATCCAGGGGCAGCCACAGCTGCTCTGGGCACCCTGTGCCAGGGCCTGCCCACCCTTACAGGGAACAATTCCCAATTCCCAATATCCCATCCATCCCTGCCCTCTGGCAGTGGGAGCCATTCCCTGTGTCCTGTCCCTCCATCCCTTGTCCCCAGTCCCTCTGCAGCTCTCCTGGAGCCCCTTTAGGCCCTGGAAGGGCTCTGAGCTCTCCCTGGAGCCTTCTCCTCTCCAGGTGTGTGATGGTGTTCACAGGGGTTTTTGGATGAGGGAAGAGACAGAGATCTGACTCCATGTTACAGAAGGCTGATTTATTATTATATATATTACTAAAGAACCTATACTAAAAGAACAGAAGAAAAGGTTTCATCAGAAGGCTATCTAAGCTAAGAATAGAAAAGAAAGATAACAAAGGCTCTGTCTCAGAGTCTCCCTCTGAGCCAGCTGACTGTGATTGGCCATTAATTAGAAACAACCATATGAGACCAATCACAGATGCACCTGTTGCATTCCACAGCAGCAGATAATCAATGTTTACATTTTGTTCCTGAGGCTTCTTAGCTTCTCAGGAGGAAAAATCCTAAGGAAAGGATTTTTCTCAAAAAGATGTCTGCGACACAGGTGAGCACCCCCAGCTCTCCCAGCCTGGCTCCAGCCCTTGGAGCATCTCTGTGGCTTCCTCTGAACTCATTCCAGCACCTCCACATCCTTCTCCCACTGGGGCTTCACTGGTGGGTGCAGCACTAGAGGTGGAGAGCAGTGAAGGGGTGGAAGCCCCTGGCTGTTCCTGCTGTGAGATGAGCCCAGAGGGATGGGGAGGTGACCAGCAGGGGCTGTTTGGGTGCTGCCCTGCACATGACCACAGAGTCTGTGATGAAGACTGAAGGCTATGAAGGTCACTGTGCACTGATGAGCCTGTTTGCCACCACACTGGGGACTTTGCATTTTGGAAACAGGCTCTGTTATTGGCCTCGTTCCTTTATCAGTCAGAGTTAAAGCTCGCTGCGTTCCATTAGAGGGGTTTGAAATATATAATTTTCAATTGACTGGTACAGGGTAAATTGCCCCCATTCTCTCTGCCAATAACTTTAAGATTCATGAAGAATTTATCAGTACATTTAACACTTCCACTGAAACTCTATTTCGGAGGTTATGGAAATGAGCTACAAATGAAAGTCACAATTCAGAAAGCAGGAAACATGCCTGTGAGTGAGGAAAAAGCTGTCACTGGCATTGTGAAGAAAGAGAGGTATAAATAGGGCACTGGGTTAGAAAGCAGGAAATCTGTGTGCTGTGGGTTTTACTTGGAATTTCTTCTGGTGACCCCAGATAAGATTGTTAACCCTTGGCTCTGCAGGCAGCTGGGTGTGCTGCTCTGGGCTCTGCTCCTGGCTTTGGGGATTGTCTGCATGAGCTGGCCTGGGATTATCTGGGGTCCCCTGTGGCAGGAAGGAATGAATCTGACTCCATGTTCTTAGAAGGCTATATATTTATGATATGATATGATATATGATATTAGTTCCATGGTTGATTGGTTCCATGTGAATTGTTTTAACTTAATGGCCAATCACAGCCAGCTGTGTTAAGGCTCTGGAGAGTCACAAGTTTTTCATTAGTATCTTGTTAAATCTTCTATAAGTATCCTTTCTCTATTCTTTAGTATAGCATTATAATAAATATAATATAATATAATATAATATAATATAATATAATATAATATAATATAATATAATATAATATAATATAATATAATATAATATAATATAATATAATATAATATAACATATCAGCCTTCTGAGAACATGGAGTCAAATTCTCATCTCTCACCTCGTCCTGGGGACCCTCACAAAGGCACAGAGACAGGAGGGATTATTGCCACTAAAAAAGGCCCTGTGCAGGATCCCACCCCAGCAAGGTGCAGGCTGTGCACTGCATCATAGAATCAATGGTTGGGCTTGGAAGGGGCCTTTAAAGGTCATCTAGGCCAACCCCCTGCCATGGGCGCCTTCCACAAGACCAGGCTGCTTGGAGCTCCATCCAATCTGGCCTTGAACACCTGTGGTTCAAGGGTTGGGGTATCTTTGTTTTTTCTAAGCAACCAGTGTTGTACCACCCTCATTGCAATAAACTTTTCTCGTATCTTATCTAAATTGACCCTGTGGCAGTGTGAAGCCATTCCCTGTGTCCTGTCCCTCCACCCCTTGTCCAAAGTCCCTCTCCAGCTCTCTTTGAGCCCCTTCAGGCACTGGAAGGGCTCTGAGCTCTCCCCTGAGTGTTCTGCAGGTGAACACCCCCAGCTCTCCCAGCCTGGCTCAGAGCAGGAGGGCTCCAGCCCCCAGAGTATCTTGGTGTGCCCCTCAGGGGAGATGTGGCTGTGAGAACAGCCATCCCACCGTGGTGTTTAGTGCCTTAAAGTCCATGCTGAGACAAAGCTGATCCTGTGAGAAGGGCCTGGCCTCTCTGACAGCTCTGCTTTCAGCTCCAGAGCTGTGCAGGTCAGGGGGTTGTGCTGGCCTTAAATAAAATGACAAGTGCCTATGATAGTCCTGCCTGTTACCAGTTGTAAATTTGGCCTAGGGAGTTATTTCAGGCCTGTGCAGCCTAAAATTTTCTCACAGCCTGAAATCACATCTCCAATAGCAGTAATAACCTGCAATTGCTGCCATCCCTGTGTGCTCTGTAATAAACCAATGGTGCTGCCCTGGAGGTGTCACCCTGGCGGTGCTGGTGTGAGGAGTGCTTCTCTCATGGATAAAATTCAGGAGTCAGGATGCCTCCCATGCACCTCCTGCTCCTGGAGAAGCTGGGAGCGGTATTTTGGTCTTGGCTCTGTTCTCCATAAGTTAAAAAAAAAAGGAAATGTGATGATTGCTTTGTACCTGGGTAGGAGGGGCTGATCAGCTCTTGCAAACTAAGTCTGAATCCTCCATAGGAAAATGTGAAGGATTCCCTATTGGATTTGCTGGCAATGTCCCATAAAGGCAGGAATAATTTATCTCACTCCATGTTCTCAGAAGGCTAATTTATTACTTTATAATACTATATTATATTAAAGAATACTATACTAATAAAGAATACAGAAAGGATACTTACAGAATGCTAAAAGATAATAATGAAAACTGGTGACTCTCTCCAGAGCCCTGACACAGCTTGGCCCTGATTGGCCAAAGGGTGAAAACAACTCCCAGCAGAATGCAATGGAACAATCACCTGTGGGTAAACAATCTCCAAACACATTGCACATGTGAGCACAACACAGGAGAAGCAAATGAGATAAGAATTGTTTTCCTTTTCTCTGAGGCTTCTCAACTTCCCAGGAGAAAAACCTGGGCAAAGGGATTTTTTCAGAGAATGTGAATGCCACAATTCCCCATGTTCCTTATTCTTTGATGTCCCTTGTCCCCAACACCATCTGGCTGTGAATCCCAGTGCTTTCACTGGGACATTCTTGGTGTCAAACCTGTGAACTGGTGACTCCATGCAGGGAATCACTTTCCTGCCTTTGACTACAGTGAAACCCCCAGATCTAGCTGAGCATATTTGTGAAAGGCTTTGCCCTGCCTGCATGGCCCTTTGCAGAAACTGGTGGGGACAGAGCATTCTCACCTCTGTGCAAGCAAAAGCAGAATTTGTCCTGTCCCTGGAGCACACAAACATTTGCTCTGTGGGCTCTGCTCCTCTCTGTGCACAGGTTGTTTTGTTTCCTGTGGTGTCTGTGCTGCTGTTGAGGCAGTTCCACCAACCTCCTGTTTCTCCCAGGGCTTGTTTTCGTGGCAGGTGTTTGCTGTGATAAAATATTGATGGGGAGGAGGAAGGAAAGCTCTGTGGCCCTGCCTCTCGTTATTTTTCAGGTGGGAGGTACAAAAACGGTGACATGGTGATTTAAAAATCAACCAAGCTCAGGATGGAGAGTCTGAATGTGTGGAATTTGAATATAACTGGGTTCTGGTGCAGCTCAGGATAACTCTGTTAAATGCCTGAAGTGGAAGCTGGATTCTGGCAGCTCTGACTGCCATGGCCGGAGGGGCAGGGGGGCAGATGCAGAGAGATGTCCTGTGATGATCTGGAGTGTCCAGCACCATGTGCCAACCTGCTGTCGCAGCAGCTGAGGTCCCCACATGGTCCTCAAAGTGCCCCACAATGCAGCGTGTTCCAGCTCTTGCTGTCTTTGTTGATGTCACCAAGACCTTAAAACAGGTGGGCTCTGATGAGCAGAGCAGCTCTTGACCTCTGGCCTGCCTGGATCCTTCCAGGAGGTGACTCCAAAGTGATGCCAGCCCATGGCACGTGGTGGGCACAGACCGAGCCCCAGCCTGGCTGCCTTTCTGTGGCACTGGGGCTGGCACAGGGGCTGTGCTGCAGTTTCACCTGTTTGGCAGCTGGGCTGAGGGAATGAGCTGCTTTACATCCCTCTAGGACCTGCTGCTGATGGGAAGGGGAGGCTCGTGGGGCTGGGAGGAGCAGTTGCATGAATTTCCTTTCAGACTGATGACATTGCTGCTTTTGTGCTCTTGCCCAACCCTCTCCTGCCTTTTCTTCCTGCCTGCTCTTCCTGCCAGTTCTGATTTTCTGCCCCAGCAGGCTGAGGCTTCCCCAGCTGTAACTAAAGGTGAAACAGAGTGTGTACAAAGTGATTTTGTGTTGGACAGAGATGCTGAGTATTTAATAACCAACCTGGAGCCCGCAAGCAGGAGAGGTTCTCCCCTGCATTGCACGTGACAGGTTGGGCAGGTAGGACCTTGCTCCACCACATTTGTGAGAAGATTCTCACAAATCTTCGCACATTTCTCTCTTACAGAAAGAATTTTCTTTCTGTAAGTAAATATGTTGGACGATCCTGTTCCCTTCCCAAGTATGAACAAACCCTGATACCTCTGGACCTGTTTTGTGGAGAATTGAGAAACATCAGTGTGAACATGGTGAAATCAGGAATGAAGGGAAGCAAACCAGATGAGAACAGTGTGAGGGTGGAGAGTTTCCTCTAGCAGTGGAGATGGGACCTTGCTGCACCAAATGCAAGGCTGAATGGGGTTTTGAGGAGCTGTGGAAAAGTTGCACACAGGAGGGTAACTTCCAGTGAGAACCAGTAAAGCTCACTGGGTGGCTGTGGGCTCAGCTGCTTGGCCTTTGGTGTTTTATTTTTAATACAGATCTGAAAATAAAACCAGCTTTTGTCTTAATTGAAACAAAACCAGGAGCTGAGTGCCCCAGAATTTCACAGTGCACAAGCTTGAAGTGGCTGTGGTTTTTGTTTCTAGCTACTCATAACTATCTGATGAACCGTTTCTGCTGGGTTTCTTTTCTATTTTTTTTTTCCTATTTTCCTTGCATGAAGAAAGGCTGAATTTTTTCCCTGGCCTGTTTATAAATCTGCTGTTCCCAGCTTTTGTCATTAGCAGCTGTGTTCATCCCTGGTGCAAATGAGTGTGCCCCAAATCCACGTGAACGTGCCAGGTCTGAATGTGACCTCCAGGGAGGACTTTAAATTACTCTAAAAGCGTTTCTGAGCAGTGCAGGTGTAACACACCATGGATTTGCTGTTTTCTCTCAGTGATGGCAATAACATGAGCTGCAGGGTGAGGGCTGCAGTGCCTGAATTCCCAAGTGCCAGTGGGAGTCAGGTACCTCCACATGGGCATAAGGTACTGTCCACTCTTCTGTACTGTCCACTCCTGGTTTTGGCTAGGATAGAGTTAATTTGCTTCTTAGTAGCACAAAACAGTGCTGTGTTTTGAGTTCAGTGTGCCTGTAATGCTGATAACACACTGATGTTTTAGTTGTTGCTAAGCAGTGCTTACCTAAATGAAGGACTTTGCTGTGACCGTGTTCACAGGGGTCTGAGGATAGGGGAAGAGATGAGGCTCTGACTCCATGTTTCATGATTTATTATTTTATGATATATATTACATTAAAACTATACTAAAAGAATAGAAGAAAGGATTTCATCAGAAGGCTGGCTAAGAATAGAATAGCAAAGAATGATAACAAAGGCTCTGTCTCAGACTCTCTGCCCAAGCCAGCTGGGCTGTGATTGGCCATTAATTAGAAACATCCAACATGGGTCAATCACAGATGCACCTGTTGCATTCCACAACAGCAGATAATCAATGTTTACATTTTGTTCCTGAGGCTTCTCAGCTTCTCAGGAGGAAAAATCCTAAGGAAAGGATTTTCCATAAAAGATGTCTGGGACACTTTGCAGTCTCCCAGGCTCTGCCAGACAGGGAGAATGGCCAGGACAAGTGACCCAGACTGGCCAGGGGGATATTCCATACCACAAGCCATCATGCCCAGTATAGAAACTGGGAAGAAGTTGGCCAGGAGAGACCAGTTGCACTGAGCACTGGCCAGCAGGTGACAAATGACAATTTTGGGCATCACTTGTCTCTCTTGGGTTTCATTCCTTTCTCACTCTCTCCTGTTCATTACAATTGTTATTATTACTATTATTAAATTTTGCTTCATTTCAATTATTAAACTGTTCTTATCTCAGCCCATGGGTTTTACTTCTTTCTGATCCTCCTCCCCATCCCACTGGGAAGGGGCAGTTAGGTGGCAGCTTCCTGCTGCTGAGATGTTCTCTGGGCTTAAATCACCACATAAATCACTGCCACTAAAAATCTGCTAGGAGTTAAATAAATGTTCACTCACTCTCAGTACCAAGGAGAGACAGACCTGTGCTCACCTCAAAGGGACAACCAGGAACTGATCCATGAGTTTGGGGTTTGGATTTGGCTGTTACAGTAAACACTTCTGCTTCACAGTTTTTTTCCTTCATTTCTATGTTCCTTTGGACTTGCTGTTCCTGTTCCTTGTCACTCATGGGCTGTGCTGCCCAGGGACTGCTAAAACCCAGCAAGATCTTGTCAGAGCTGATCCTCAGAGTTGTTTCAGCAGTTCTAGGCAATATGTGGGTTAAATTTGTCATTATCCAGACACCTTCCTATATGGGGAGTTTGGGACTTTTTAAGCCTTCCCAAAAGAAGGGTTCTTTCCGAATAAAAGGTGTTGAGCTAATTGGCCTGACCAGCTGCAGCAGATCCTGCAGTGCAGGATTTTTTGAAACCAGACTGATGTGACTGCTTGGCTAAGTTGGCATGTGGGTATGGAGGGGAAATGCTGGAGCAGGGAGGAAGATCTGGTTGGAAAATGGGAGACACTTAATTCTCCTTAATATTCTGCTGTTAAATGATGCCCTTTACTGGAAGCAGAGGAAATGCAACAAATATTTACCTGGTTGTAAACCTAGATCTTGTTGAGAAAGGGGATCAGCAGCTTTTGGGGAGCGAAATTCCAGCTGGTTTCAGTTCTGTCTCTCTTGCACAGTCTCAAAGTCACAATACCCAACTACCAGCTTGATAAACCATGGATTAAAAATGCCAAAGTCCTGTCTAAACTTTTGAATCTGGCAATCAGAGAATCACAGAATGGCTTGAGCTTGAAGAAACCTTAAAGAGCATCTGGTTCCACCCCCCTGCCATGGGCAGGGACACCTTCCACTATCCCATCCTGCTCCCAGCCCTGTCCAGCCTGGCCTTGGGCACTGCCAGGGATCCAGGGGCAGCCACAGCTGCTCTGGGCACCCTGTGCCAGGGCCTCACCACTCTCTGGGTAAAGAATTTCTTCCTTATATATAATCTAAATCTCTTTTCTTTCATTTTAAACCCATATTGCCAGCAACTGATGGAGCACAGACTCACAGCTTCATATTTCCAGCGCTTGGTTGTGGTTTCTGCATTGTTCTGCTGGGGCCATGCTCAGTGTGGATCATAATTTGTGGCTGGCATTGGAGCAGGCTCAGGGAGGAGCTGGTGGTGGTGAGCAGAGGCAGGGAGCTCACCTCTGAGGTGGGCATGTCCCCCCAGCACAGTGTGGTTATGTTCACAGGGGTCTCCAGGACAAGGGAAGAGATGAGGATCTGACTCCATGTTTCAGAAGGCAAATTTATTATTTTATTATATATATTATATATATATTTTATGAAAAGAAAATGATATAACTATACTAAAAGAATAGAAGAAAAAGATTTCATCAGAAAACAATAATAATAATAATAATAATAATAATAATAATAATAATAATAATAATAATAATAATAATAATAATAATAATAATAATAATAATATCTTGCGACTGACCAGAGTCTCAATCCAGCTAGAACTTTGATTCATCATTAATTAAAAACAACTACATGAAAGCAATCCAAGATGCACCTGTTGCATTCCAGAGCAACAAATAATTATTATTTTCATTTTGTTTCTGAAGCCTCTCAGCTTCTCAAGAGAAAAATCTTAACAAAAGTATTTTTCAGAAAATATGTCCATAATACACAGGGATAACACACAGGGACCTCTGTGTCCTGCTCTGTGCTGAGGCCAGCTCAGCCCTGTGCTGACTCTGCTCTTGCCCAAAGAGATGCCAGCCCCCTCTGTCATTGGCATCTCCTGACAAAGAACCACAGCCACACCTTATCAGATAAGCAGAGAACACTTCTGATAAAGATATGAAGACAAAGTCCTTTAGATAAGACGTGTGTGAATTATGAAAACTGCTTGTTCTTAGAGGTTTGTGTGATGCAGGGCAGAGTCCTTGTGCTCAGATGTCAGCTGAAGGATGTGCTGAGCTCCACTGGCTCCCTGTGCCAGCCCAGCTGGCCATGCCTTGCACCCTGGGCCAGCTCCCTGTGCCACTGATTGTCCTTGGTGTCCCCAAGCTGGGTGGCAATGCTGCTGTGTTTCACTGCGACGCCCTCCAGGTGTTGTTTGAGGAGCAGTCTGTGTGCCTTGCAGCCTGCTGGATGTTTGCAGGCACTTTGGCCTGGTTATTTATTGCTTTTTCTGGGGCTTGTGCACAGCTGAGCAAACCAATGCTCCTTCCTTGGAGGGTTTTTGCATGAAGCACCTCGGGGCCAGCTTGAACAAGCAGCCCCAGCCTTGCTCTGCATCCTGTCAGCTGTGCTGGGCTGCACCAGGACAGGGGAAAGCAAAGTGCCTTCCTGCAAAGGAGAGTGGAAAAAATAGGCAATTGATGTAACTTTTAAACTGGCAAACTGGTAACTTTTAAATTGGCAATTGATGTAACTTTTAAACTTTCTTTAAGGTAATTTTAAACTTACTTTGTAATGTAATGTAATTTTTAAACTTTCCTTGTGATGTAATGTAATTTTTAAACTTTCTTTGAAGGCTCCTGACACAGATTACCACTCTGTAGCCCTGCCAGTTTTGGTCAGAGGTGTTGCTGCCTTGTGCCCCAGTCTGGGTTGTGGCTGCTCCCCCTGGCCAGCTCGGGATGTGGGGTCAGCCCTGACAGCATGGCTGTGGCTGCATGTGCTGGCCCCATGAATGTCTGTAAATGGAAATACTATTTATTACAGAAAACAAGAAAGTGAAAGATATTTAGGAGTCATAAGGCCACCAAATTATGTCACGGTCACCAAATGTTTGAGCATCACTTGTGGTGAGGCCCTCACAGCTGCAGAGATCCGTGTCTGGCTGACACAGCTCTGCTCTCCTCACTCACAAACTCATCGTCCTCGTTCAGAGCTCCTTGTGCCAGCCCTGGGGCACAGAGGGAGTCCCTTACCCTGCTGGGGTGCTCAGGGAGAGCCCTGGCAGGAGCTGTGTGCCCCTGCAGCCCGAGGTGCAGAACCACACTGTCAGCGTGCGGTTTCCTTCTGATGCTCTCTGTCTCTCTCAGTGGGAAGGATGCACCCTGTGAGAGGGGCCAGGGTGCAGCACCTTCATTGTTCTGGCCACCACACAGCCCAGGCAGCCCAAGTCATCACTTGCAGATGGTTATCCTGTGTTGTGTCACGTCCTGTCACCACCTGCAGCAGCAGTGCCAGATCTGGCAGGGCAGGGCCCAAGGGGGTTTGAGGGTTTAAACACAATTAGCTTTGATTCTTCTGTGGCCCAGGGTGGGACTCAAAGGGCAGCAGCCCCCAGCTGGGCAGGTTTCAGTGCTGATTTAAGCCTTTCCATGAGGCACGAGGTATTTGCTGTGATGCTGTTAATTTAACAAACCCTTGGAGTGATTGCTGCCCTGCAAGGCACCTCAGGATAACAGCATCCCCCAGGGCAGGCAGATCAGCATCCAGCCCAGGAGTGGCAGTGGAAGGAGGGCATCCCTGAATGAAACAATCTGAGCAGAGATGAATGAAATGATGCTAAAAGCCATGGGAGGGGGGCACGGTGCTGAGCATGGGGGATCCTCCTGGCTGGGCCTCAGGTGAGCTCCTGGCACGATGAGCAGGGCTCTGTCTCTGTTAGCAAAGCCTACAAAGAGCACATGCATTATTTATGCAGCCTGGATCCCGGTATGACGGCACAAAAGCTAAAATGACAGTAATTAGAATGGATCTGCACTCAGTGACCCAGGGAAAAGGGAAAACCTGGGAAGATAATCGTGAGTGAAAGAGGCAACACACACCACAAAACAGCGATGCTTACAGTCTGAATGAGGAAACAAGCTCCTAAAGCAAACTAGCTCCTGGAGATCCCATTAATGCTGACAAATATCCAGCTCCAGCATTCAGGAGGTATCACAGTGAACATCTGTTCAGGTAAATAATGAGCATGAATCCAGTTGCTGTTTGGAAACGCTGCCTGCTCCCCTGCTTGAGGTGAGCCTGGTAATGTTCTCTGCCTGCTAAAAGCACCTGTGCTCGTCACAGTGCTAACAATTATCACATTCTCTGTGCTGGGGATTAGGGAACACCTGGCTCCCACATCAACTGCGGCCCGAGGATAACCCTGCCCCTCGTATTAGGGATGATGGATTGCCAGAGGAGAGCTCAGAGTGGCTTTAGACTGAAAGAGGAGAGATTTAGATTAGATGTTAGCCCTGGCACAGGGTACCCAGGGCAGCTGTGGCTGTCCTATCCCTGGAATTGTTCAAAGCCAGCTTGAACAGGGCTTGGAGCACCCTGGTCTAGTGGGAGATGTTCCTGCTTGTGGCAACCAGATGAGCTTTGAGGTCCCTTCCAACCAAACCATGCTGTGATTCAATAAAAATGGGTGAGATTACAGTAAATTCAAGTCTGGATTCTGTTTTGGTATGTTCACTGCTCCAGCTGACTGGAGGTCAGGTTTTTTTTCAGGTCAGGTTTTAAATCTGAGCAAATTTTCTCCTCTGATGTCTCTTGAACCTGTCTTGGGTTTGTTTACTCTTCATAACGAGGCTCAGCTCACGAGCTGAAGAAGTCCTGAAAGGTCCCAGCTGGCTGGAGAAGTGATTTATTCGGCATCACCATTTTGCAGGCATCCAGCATAAATAATTTATAGCCATAAAAACAACCCTGGAAAAGAGCCCTTCTCACCCAGGAGTGCTGGAAGCATCACACTGCCTTTGGACATGGCAGCCCTGTGGACTCTGAGGTTTCTGGTTGCCTTTTAGTTTTGTGAGGACAAGTGGAGGTGCCTCAGCCTTGTGACTCCACCAGGAGTGTGGGAGCAGCCTTTGAAGAGCAGCACCCTTGGTGACACACCACGTGGCACTGTCCCCTTCAGTGCAGGAAAATAAGGACAGCTTGGTCCAAGCTGCCTCCTGGCCAGAGAACAGAGCTGTAGCTGGATGGGGGGAATGTTCCAGGCTGCTCCACATGTACAGGAGAGGCAGTAGATCAGGGCTGGTCAGAGGCTGTTCCAGGGCTTTATTGATGGGTGAGGCCCATCCGTGTGTGAAGGAAGCTGGCAGCTCTGTGTGAGCCCCATGGTCCTGCCCTGCACCCCCATGAGCAATGGGAACATTTTAGGGACAAAATCTGCTGTTTTTCAGAGAGAGCAGGACCCCCTGAGCCATCACCCAAAGGTGCCTCCAGTTTAATTTTCTCTGTCATTAGTCCCAGGGGGGCTGAGGGGCTCATGGTCCATCCCTGTCCACCCCTGGTGTGGTGGTTTCCATCTGGGACAGGCCAGTGGGGCTTGGGGCAGCCTGGGAGAGGGGAAGATGTGGAATGAGGTGACCTTTAAAGTCTCTTCCAACCAAACCTTTCCACAATTATATGATAATAAGAGTGAGTGAAGAAGGGACACAGCTAAACAGAGAAGGCTTTTTCCTGGGTTGGGGGGTTTTGGCTGGAGCCTGGTGTGCAGAAACCAGCCCAGAGAGAGCAAGCTGAGATCACTTTGATCCCCAGAGCATGCAGAGCTGCATTTCCAGGTCCTGATGTCATCCCTGCCATCCTCCATGGGGTTCTTTGCCTGCAATAAGACAGCAGAATTTCTCTCTTGGCTCTCTTTGCTCACCAAGGCAATGCTGCAGCAGGACAAACTGCAGGAAGGAAGAGTTGGAAGAGATCCTACTTATTTTCTATTGTTTTAGCCTTGTAGTAGGAATTTTTTTTTTCCTTTTCATGTAAAGTGTGTTAAATGTTTCAGAAGTGACAGGGCTAGGCTGGGACCCAGCACATGCAGGAGAACAAAGCCTGTCAGTGAGTCCCTGGTCCCTGGGCTGGCTGACAACCCTCTGTTCTGGCTAATTTTTGGTGTCATCAATCACAAGCAGCCTCAGTGTGCCCTGTGTGCTCCTTGGAGCTCATTGAGTGACCTATTAGTGCTTCCAGTTAATTCTGGTGACATATTTATAGCAGGGAGATCTACAGCACCGATTTCCTGCAGGACACATCAGCCTTTGACATCAGATTAAGTTATAGAGTCCCTTTTCCTGGCTGGATCAATAGGCAGAGTCAAACAGAGCCTCGTCTATATGCAGATGAGGAGGATTAGATTTAAATTGGCAAATGTCAGTAATGGCTGTTTTTCCCACCAAGGGAAGAATAGGCAAGGAAAAATTTCCATCATTAATAATTGAAGTTTATAGAGGGGGGGGAGAAAAAAAGAAATGAACGTATCATATACCACTCCTGCAGATAACAGGGCCCTGCTTTTGCTGATAATTCTGTCTGGCAGACAAGTGCTAAAAAATTATTATCATTATCACTGGGTTTTTGAATCTGTTATGAGTCTTCTGCTGTCATGGAATATTTTAACAAATACCCTTTTGTAGCACAGCTGAAAATACTATCAGTAGCACGAAAGCATTCATAGAAAAATAGGGACAAAATAGTTGGAAAAGAGAGTTGGTTTAATTTGCCAGAATGGGGAGAATAGCAAATTCTGGTGGAAAGCAGCATGGCTGGAGTGGGTGGCTGTCTCCCTCACCAGCTCCCAGCATGGTGGGCACTGCCAGCATTCCTTCCCTGGTACCATGGGATGGCACTGGGATTGCTGGGTGTCACAGTGCTGCTCCAAGGGGCTGCCTCTCGCAGACATCTTTTCATGGAAAATCCTTTCCTTAGGATTTTTCCTTCTGAGAAGGTGAGAGGCCTCAGGAACAAAATGTAAACATTGATTATCTGCTGCTGTGGAATGCAACAGGTCATCTGTGATTGGTCTCATGTTGGTTTGTGTGTAATTAATGGCCAATCACAGTCAGCTGGCTCAGACTCTCTGTCTGAGATAGAAGCTTTGTTATCATTCCTTGCTACTCTTAGCCAGCCTTCTGATGAGATCCTTTTCTTCTGTTTTTTTTTTAGTATAGTTTTAATGCAATATATATCATAAAATAATAAATCAGCCTTCTGAAACATGGAGTCTCTTCCCTCATCCAAGAACCCTGTGGACACGGTCACAGGCTGCCCAGGGGTGACAGGAACCTCCAGAGGCAGTTCAAAAAGAGCCTTTTGGATCTACTTGCAGCACAATGTGTGAAAATGCAGAATTCTACTGGCTTGGGGAAGACTTTCCTGCTCTTTTTTGTGTTTTCAGGGAAGGCTCCCAGTGGTAGCCCAGGGTTTTTATGTGCCAGCCATACCTGTCCACAGTGCTGGCAGGGACCCAATCAAGTGTCCAGAAAACATTTTGGGCGCTCCCCATCGCTGCCACCCCTCCTGCTGCCAATGATTTCTCCAGGCTGCACAGCACTAGAGGTCGTGGTGTCTGCAGCAAATTTCTCTGCTCCCTTGGCTTCCAGGAGCCTTAATGCCAGCAAGCATTCCAACAACAACAGCCCATGTAAATCACACAGGAAATAATACATGGGAAGGAGGCAGCATGAATTTCTAATTAACTAAATTTGCAACTGCTACACACAAGTTAAAGGGCATGTGATTTATCACCTGTCAGTAAAAATATTGGTTGTAGCTTGTGCTTCCAGTGCTGTGGTGTGTGCAGAGCTCAGCTGGGGAGTTAAAGGGCATCTGATTTATCACCTGCCATGAGCCATACTGGTTAGAGCATCACAGCTGGGGTGGCACAGGCACCACGTGCCCATTGTCACCTCATGGACGTGCCTTGGGCACTGCTCCAGCAGAGAGAGGGGGGAAAGGCTTGGTTTCAGTAAACAGGTAAAGAAAGGAAAGAGTGACAGATGCTCAACCCAGCTGAAAGGGAGGACTGGAGAGCTGGCAGTGCAAGGTGAGGCACAAAGGGCGTGTGTCAGAAGCCAGGACATTCCTCTGGCTGCCCTGGAAGACTCAAGAACTTGGCAGGGGGCTCAGAGACCTTGGCATGGAGTCAGAGACACCTGTGGCTTCCATTTTAGCCCATGGAAACAATTACCAACTTTGTGTGAAGATGTGCAAGCCACAAGGGTTTGAGTAGAACGACAGTGAATTTGTCACGATGTAAAAGTAGAATTTTGGGGATTTACAATGGGAGTTCAAGAGGCAAGATGGAGGAATCTGGGCATGTCCTGTTCTTCTTTTTCTTCTTCTTCTTGTCCTCCATCTTCTGCTGTGATGGTGGCACTTTTGGGTTGGTTTAGAGTAGAGACAGACTGTCTAACATAGGTGATAGGTATTGGAAAATTATTGTCAATAAAGTACACCTGGTTTTTAGTATAAAAAGCCAACATCACCCCAAGGGCAGGGACTGTGCCACAACCCGACCTGCTGGACAGATCTCAGCAGGTCAGAGAAAGAATGGAATAGAGAAGAGAAAATAAACAACCTTGAAGAGCAGAGCAGACAAATCTCAACTTCTTTGTTCATGGGGCTTGGAAAAAAGAAACTTTCTGATACCTTGGGTTCATTTCAACCACAGAAACCCCAGAGGCCTGGTGGTTCCTCAAGGGTGTTTGTTCCATCTCTGGCAGTGTCCAAAGCCAGGTTGGACTGGGCTTGGAACATCCTGGTCTAGTGGAAGGTGTCTCTGTCCATGGCATGGCTGGAATGAGATTATATTTAAGGTCCTTTCCAGCCCAAACTATTCTATGATAATTCTGTAAATTAACTCCTTTGTCCATGGATGTTTGAGTTTGTTGAGACCAGACTTTAGGAAGCCCCTTTAATTCCAAGCTTCTTCCTATGTATTAGGAGCTCTGTTTGTGCTGAGCCTGAGCAAAGCTTAAATTTTTAATACCAGATCCTTCCTATTCCAGCAAAATTCAGATCCTTCCTATTCCAGCAAAAAGATGTCCTGTTCCCTGTTGGATTCCAATGCCATGGGTTCATGCAGGAAGTTCAGTGCCATTTTAGCATGACTAAATCAGCCCAGTTATCTCTCTGCGTCAGATTAAAGTTTCCAGGGGTTTGTGAAGGAATCTATGGGAGCCAAGTGTTCCCTGTGCATGGCCAAGCTGGATTCCAGCCTTGGGCATCAACAGGTACTTGCAAGTGTCACTCTGCGTTGTTGTGTGTGTGGTCTCCTCTTTTGACACCTGCTAGACTTGAGGAAAGGTTTGAATGTACATGTTTCCTCAAGATTTAGATGCTCTCTAAGAAGCATCTGTAGGTGGAAGTGGAATGGATGGGTTCCTGTTCTTCTTTGTGAGTCCCCACAGAAACTGTGGTCCTGTCAGCACAGGAGCTGTGCTGCTGGAGAGGAATCCTGTGAAATGCTCCTCCCAGCTCCTTGTGACCCTCAGCAGCCACTTTGGGTAGCCCATTATCGCTGGCTGGGGGCTCTGTACAAATCACAAACAGGACAGGACTGCTGGAACGTGCCTTGAGCTGTTTGATTTTCCACCATCAGTCTCATTCTATGGTTATGACAATGGGAAGATGCCATCAGCTCACATCCCAGGCAGCAGACAAAGAACTTAATGTTACAACTCACTTTATAAGTTTTTTTACCAATCACACAAAGCAAAAGCACATTGACAGTAGTTCTATCCAACCACTATAAGCACAGGTACCTTTGGTTAAACAATGCTGCTTATTTCAAATACAATACCTGCTTGTGAGCCTTAAAGCACAATGCACAGAGCTCCATTATTAAGCTTCAAACTTCCTAATATCTCACTAGATAAACTTTTCTGTAGCTTAGGGAGTTATTCTAGACAAGTGTTAATACACAGACCATTGTTCTATTTGTCCTTGCTTTTCTACTTTTTAAATAATTTTTCTGCTGACCAATCTCATGGCTACTGCTTAGCTCTAATCTCAGTTCTGCTGTCTCTGAGGCCTTTTGCAGCTTTCCCAAAACCCTCTGATTTTGTGGATTCCCACACCCATCACCTCCTGGGGTTTGGTGGGGTCTGCCACATCTCTATCAGATTTGGGGATCAGTGGTGTGAGAGGCCAACACAGTTCATAGAGGTGGGGTCCACCAGAACATCAGCCTGTTGTGCCTGGATCATTCTAACCATGGCTGTTAAGATAGATTGGGGTAAGGTTTGTGTGTGATCTGACACTTTCTGGAGTATCTGATGGAAAACCCTGACAACTTTTCTCTCAGTGTTTGTGTGTGCAGTCATTGCTGTTGGCTGCAAACTCAGAGAATCAGTGAGAAAGTTCTGTGGACCACAAAAACCTCATTACCTAATGTCTGGAAATA
Source organism: Melospiza melodia melodia (assembly GCF_035770615.1). Classification (NCBI taxonomy): domain Eukaryota; kingdom Metazoa; phylum Chordata; class Aves; order Passeriformes; family Passerellidae; genus Melospiza; species Melospiza melodia. Next base: position 3,698,714 of record NC_086212.1, on the reverse strand, counting down.
CAAGACATGTATGAGTTCAAGCAGGAGCTACAGTAAATCACGAGGCTCTTGAGGATGGAGGAAACTCTTTTAAGTGGGTTTGAATTACCAAGCTCAAAAAATCTCCCAGCCCAATGCTGAGTAGAAGTCGGTGCTGACTGGAAGGGTTGGGTGCTGAACTTGATGTTCTCAACTGAATCAGTTCCTGGATGAGGCTCCAAAAAGTTCTCAGATGATAAGCAGAAGCTGAGGGTGGTGGGAAATTGTGTTCCTCACCTGGGAAACTGTGTTCCTCACCTGGCTGCTCCCCATGCTGCAGGTGGGTTAGAGCAGGTCTTGTGAGGGGCAGGGAGTGAAGCTGTCTCCAGCTCATCACCCAGCTCTTCTCCTGGGCTCTCCACTGGAGTCTTGTCCTAGTTCCATGTTTTTTCTGTGTCCATCTCACCTTTAGGTTTGCTCCTTACAGTCCCTGTGACCCATATGTCAAGATTTAGTTGCTTTGGGGTTTGGTTTTTTAAAGTGTTTAGTCTTCCTCTTGCTTTGTGTTCTGAGTGTTTTACAAACCTGGGCATTTATTTATCAGGGTAACCAAAATGCCCTACTAACAAGGGAAATATTCACATAATATTCCAAGCTGGAAGTGACCCAGCTTTGTGTCTTTTATTAAAATAAAAGTCTGGTGGGATCTTCCACATTCCAGGGTCTCAGAAGGAGTGCAGGAATGAAAAATGGGTAATGCAACAGCGTTGTGCTGCTGCCTCAGCTGAAGGATGGAAGGAATCAAGGTAACACGTTTGTTTGCCAAGGAATACTTCGTGTTCTTGTGTAATCCATTGATCTGAAAATTAAATAATTTTCTTCTTCATCTCCCATGCCATTGATCTCAAGAGTCATTATTGGAGGTACAAGGCATCAAGTGACACGTCCCCTGCCTGGCACAGCCCTCAGGGAGCACAGCCTGCAGCAGCAGGTGCTTGATTTCTGTGACTCAAACTGGGCTGGGCTTGTCCCAAACTACTACAAGGAAAAAGAAAAAAGAGGAGTTGTGGGACTCGTACAGATTCAGTCAATTTTCCCCAGCAGTTCCCCTTGCCCTGGTTTTGGAGCTGACTCCCACGGTGGGCTCTTCTCTGCTGCCTTCCAGCTGGGTTTGTGGTTTTACAGTTGGGTGCCTGTGGCTTTGGGGAGTGGGGCAGTGGGGTGTAGGGCTCAGGGCAGCACCCACCCATCCCACAGCTCCTGGTTTCCCAGCCCTGTGCCTGCCAGACCACTCCAGCACCTGGTGTGGTGTTTTCTGAGACCCCTGTTGAAGGCAGGAATGATGAATCTGACTCCATGTTCTCAGAAGGCTCATTTATTACTTTATGCTCTATATTATATTAAAGAATACTATACTACACTAAAAAATACAGAAAGGATACTTACTGAATGCTAAAAAGATAATAATGAAAACTGGTGACTCTCTCCAGACCCCCAACACAGCTTGGCCCTGATTGGCCAAAGAGTGAAAACAACTCTCAGCAGAATGCAATGGAACAATCACCTGTGGGTAAACAATCTCCAAACACATTCCAATGTGAGCACAACACAGGAGAAGCAAATGAGATAATATTGTTTTCATTTTCCTCTGAGGCTCCTCAACTTCCCAGGAGAAGAATCCTGGGCAAAGGGATTTTTCAGAAAATATGACAGTGACACCAAGGCAGCAAATTGAGCCCCCAGGCTCAATGTTCATATTCAGACATGTGTGGGGCTCTTGTGATATCTCTGTGTGTGCATATAAATATACAAGGACATAATGCCAAATCTGTGTGTGTGAATTTGCATGTGTGTACAGTCTAATTTCTACAGAATTTTAGCTCAACCTCACAGTTGTAGTCTAATCATAGAAACACAATCAATTTGTGCTTTAGAGATACAGACAAAAATGAAAATTTCCGAAAGTCCAACAGAGGACTAAAACAATTGCTTTATTTAAATAGTTGCTCTGTAAACAAGATTCAAGGTGACCTTATATTTAGATTACATTATATTGAGATTTTTAGATTTAAAAGAGGGGAGATTTAGATTAGATAAAAGGAAGTTCTTTACACAGAGTGTCAGGTGAGGCCCTGGCACTGGGCGCCCAGAGCAGCTGTGGCTGCCCCTGGAACCCTGGCAGTGTTCAATGCCAGGCTGACTGGAATTTGGAGCAACCTGGGACAGTGGAAGGTGTCCCTGCCTTGAGAAGGACAAAGCATGGGTTTACAAAGCATCCCAACCTTGCCATCCCTCATGGCAGGAGTGGCTGTGGGCACTTTGCCACCACCCTCTCCTGGGCTGGCACCCTCTCCCAGCATGTCCCCACTCAGCTTTCCGGAGAGGAATTTTTATGCTGCTAAAGCTGATGTTTAAAACCCTCTCTGCTGGTTTATTCCAGCTGTGAGGGATCCCTTAAAAACCACAGGCTGCTTTGCCCATGAGTGCTTTTGGGATGGAGGCAGTGTGGGACCCAAGCAGGGCCAGGGAGTGCTGTGCCATAGCTGGGAATAGATTAAAGGAAGGTGAGTGTTGAAAACATTGGGCAAAATTACACAGCACGTGGCATTTAAGTTTGAAAGTTCCAGCTGCCTTCTGGTTTCTTTGCTGCATTTAATCACTATCCCACAGGGATGGACATGACCAAAAGGAACGGGCTCGCTCCCCACCATGCTGCTTTCCCTACACCTTTCCTTGCACCCTCCTCCTGAGCTCCCAGTTGGATTTCCTGTGGAGCAGGGTGCCAGGTAAGCAGGGACAGGTGCCAAGAAATCAGCCCCATGCTCCTGCCAGTGCAGAGCATTGTCCTGGAAAGCAGAGCACAGGGCTCAGTGTCTCCCACCACTGGGAGGGATAAAGAGAAGGCAAGATAAAAGAAACAATAATATTTTTACACTTACTGTAACTCAGGTTCAGTTTCATATTTCATTAATTATTGTTTTGTCATGTTAGGAGCCTGGGGAGGAAAATATTAATCACAGGTTTTGCTGAGTGCTGTTTCAGTAAGTAAATTAATTTCAGACAGGAAACTTGTTTGTGGATATTTGGCTCCTTCCCGCTGTCGGCAGGCGAGCTCACCGCGCTTCCCAGCACCCTGCCGAGCCCCAGCCACCCCCTGCCCGACTTTTTGGCACATTTTTCTTCAGGATTCACTGTCACCACAGCAAGTAGAGATTGAAGGTCCCCTTGGGTTTCCCTTGGTTGATTTTGTTTGGGTTTTGTTCTCCAGTAACTTCTGGCAGAAGCCAAGGCGAGAGATGCTGAGCGTGTCTGGGGCAGGAGGTGGCAGCAGCCATGGGATGCTGCAAAAATCCAACCTGGTCTTTGCAAAACTCTATTGTATTTGCAGGGATGTCCTGACAAAGGCCGGAATGATGAATCTGACTCCATGTTCTCAGAAGGCTCATTTATTACTTTATAATACTATATTATAATAAAGAATGCTATACTATACTAAAGAATACAGAAAGGATACTTACTGAATGCTCAAAAGATAATAATGAAAACTGGTGACTCTCTCCAGAGTCCTGACACAGCTTGGCCTTGATTGGTCAAAGAGTGAAAACTCCCAGCAGAATGCAATGGAACAATCACCTGTGGGTAAACAATCTTCAAACACATTCCACATGTGAGCACAACACAGGAGAAGCAAATGAGATAAGAATTGTTTTCCTTTTCTCTGAGTCTTCTCAGCTTCCCAAGAGAAAAACCCTGGGTAAAGGGATTTTTCCAGAGAATGTGAATGTCAAAAAACTCCTCTGGCCCGAGGCAGCTGTGTGAAAGGAATCTAACAGCCAGGACAGAGGGTGGCCCATTGCTCCTGTCCCCTCTCCATCCCAAATCACAGCTCACCCTGGCTGTGTTCCACATCCCTCTCCAGGCACAGGGCTGTTCCATCATCTTCATTTGCCCACTCGTGGCACTGGGGGAAATTCCAAAGACACTTTTCCATCTTTTCTAATAAATCAAAGCCAGCATTTCTCTGCCAAGAAGAGAGCCCTGAGGTAGATCTGATTAGTGGCACCCAGCACGTTCCCCTGCTCCCTGTCTCAGAAGCAAGCAAGGATCAGAGCAGTTACACCTCAGCTCCTCAAGGCAAACCTCCCAGGTGCCTATTTTGGGAGAGGGCTTTGCATCCTTTCTCACTTCTGGAGTTTGTGACCCCAGACAAAAATAAATAGCATGTAACTGCTCCTGCTTTGGGTTATTTCTGGCAGCACCACCAAGTAACTGAATTTCAGAGGGCTGTGAGTGTGTGTGTGTGTGTATATAAACCAGTAGATCTCAGTAAGATAATCAATTACATGCAAGAGGAAACCAGAACTTTTTCCATTGGTTTTATCAGATATTGTGGTCAGTTGAGGCAATTCAGAGCAACTCGGAACCTGATTACGTTCATTCTTCCTATAATCACTCCATCTCTGTTTACCATATTCAGTTAAAGTGGCTTGTCTGCTACATCCGCCCTGCTGCCAAAATAACCTCATTTACTGCTGCAAACGGCTCTGCTGCTGCTGCTGCAGCGTTCCTGCCTTGCAAATACACCCCTGGCCACAGCCCTGAGGTTTGGATATGCTGTTCTTTGATTCCTGACTGGGAGATGATTGGTTGGCAGCTCATTCACTTTCAAATACCAGTTGAATGACAGGAGGCTGGTTTGGGTTTTTTTGGAAACATGAGCTTTGGTTTCACCTGCTGAGGAGCTGAACAGTCTCTGAGCTCCAGCTTCCTCGGGGTGTTGGTGCTCTGTTATTTTTGGTTTTTTGTTGCTTTGTTTGGGTTTTTTTTGTGGTTGCCATTGTTTTTGTTGAGTTTTGCAAATTTAAGCTTCAAACAGAAGAATCTGTTAAAAATACTCAGGTTGCTGCTTGATGGAAAGTTGAACGTGGAGCTGGCAGGAGCCTGCTGCAACTGCAGGGTGCAGGGAAGGGTTTGCCTGCACAGCCTGAAACCAACAGCCTGGGCTCTGTGGGACTGGGTTGTTCTGATCCTTTCCTCCTGCCCCTTGTTTTTGCTGGAATCATGTGGGAAGTGCCACTGCGATGGGCTGGTTTGGTGTGAGGTGTTTGGGTGATGCTGTAACAGCTGTCCTGCTTGGGGGAGTCCTGGCATGATTTGGGTTGGAAGAGACCTTGAAGATCTTGTTTTAATCCCCTGCCATGGGCAGGGACACCTTCCACTATCCCTGGAAGTAGAAGCCCCATCCAGCCTGGCCCTGGACACTTCCAAGGATCCAGGGGCAGCCACAGCTGCTCTGGGCACCCTGAGCCAGGGCCTGCCCACCCTCACAGGAAGGAATTTCTTCCTAATATCCCACCTAACCCTGCCCTCTGGCAGTGGGAGCCATTCCCTGCGTCCTGTCCCTCCATCCCTTGTCCCCAGTCCTTCTCCAGCTCTCCTGGAGCCCCTGTAGGCACTGGAAGGGCTCTGAGCTCTCCCTAGAACCTCCTCTCCTCCAGGCTGAATAACCCCAACTCTCAAAGTGTCTTCATGGGAAAGAGTGCAAGGAAACCTGGCCAAACCACTTAAACCCTGGATTTTTGCCCTGAATTCTCTCTCTTTGCCATGGCCCAGCCTCTGCTCCTCAGCCTGGCATGCTGAGTGAACGTGTGTGAGCGTTGTTGGTGCAAGCACAATCACCTTGGCCCAGCATCTCCTTGGTCTCCAAGGACCATTGGCCAGGCTGGACAGGGCTGGGGGCAGCTTGGGACAGTGGAAGGTGTCCCTGCCCATGCCAGGGGTGGAACCAGATGAGCTTTAAGATACCTTCCAACCAAACCAAGCTGGGATTCTGTGACATCACCCTGTGCTGCTCCATCTTCTGTCCCACACCTGGGATGGGGGAAGCTGATGATGCTAGACACCAGGAGCTTGCATCTCGTGGTGGGATTTCATGTGTCCCTGCTGGATCTGGTCCTTTTCCTCCTAGTTAGGCTTTGCTGCCCATGTGAGGTGCCCCGTCACTCGGTGGGAAGAAAGAGCTTTGTCTTCTTGAAGCTCAGGAAACCACCGTGGAAACAAAGACCCCAAAACAACCTGAAACAGGGATGGTTTCATGGTGCTTTTGAGTTTCTCACGCCTCTTGGCTCAGAATGTGATTTTAGTGCTCCAAAATGAAACTGTCTTGAAAACATTGTGGGGGTTTTTTGGTTGTTTAGGTTGGCGGAGCGAAACTGCTCATAGAGAGAAATCTAAAGCTAGAGGTGAATTTGTCCCTCTTTGCTTTCCTATAAGTATTACCCTCTGCTTCAATATATATAAGCATTTTTTCAGCCTGAAATTCTGCTTTCAGTGTACAGAGCCCTGATTTGTTTCACTATGAATGGTGGCTCTGACCCAGCCCCAGTGGGAGCTGCATCTGCATTACAGAACTGGAGATGGGAGGCTGAAGTGCAGGACAGGGGATTCTCCTTCCAGTGAACCCTCAGGCTTTGCTCCTTGCAGGAGCACCATGAAGTGATTCATGGCTGTGCTGGAGATAAACACAGTTATCTGCATTTCACATGTGGGGACATTGATGGGTTCTGAATGAGCCCATTTGGGGCAAGGTCCGAGCAGTTTTTCCCAGGGCGCTGGGACTCCCACCAGCTCCTCAAGCCACCCTTTCCCAGGAATAGCCCCATGCTGGGGACTTTCATCCCTGCATCGAATGATTTGCCAAAATTAATGATTTTACATATTGTCATAGGTCTCTGTTACCTCCTTTTTTGAGCAAACATGGCCTTTTCCTTTTTTCTTCATGAAATACATCAAATGTTTCAAATGTCCTCTCTCACCCCAGGGCTTTGGTTTCCCGTCTTTCTTCCCTTGTTTTCTCATCTCTCTTTGCTGAGATGGGAGGAGTGGAACTGAATTCAGCACCTGGAGCAAGTGTGTGCTGACAGGTTGGGTAACAACATTACAGGATTTTCTGTGTTCTCTTCTGACCCTTTATTTTTGCTCTCTATAATTTCGATATTGCTGTGCTCTCAGTGCAGGTTTCATGGGGCAGCTGACATGATAGTTGCTCTTAACACTCACTGCTCAGTCAATTTACCCCCTGCTAAAGTCTAGAAGGATTTCACACCCCTCCCTCCTTCATGGACTGTTTTGGATTTGTCAGCACAGGGTTTCTCCTGCTCTGATGTTCCCTTCTGCTTGGTTAGGTGGCTCAGAAATTCCCAAGACTTCATCATTTTTAATTAACCTAAATAATGTTCTTTTCATCTGCAAACTTTGTTTCAGTCTGCAGCCTAGTTTTCAGGTCATTAATAAAGATATTGAGCAACAGGAGACCTGGTTAAATACTCCTGCTTGTGTGTTGTTAATTATTTCCCTCTCAAAATACAAGTTCCAGGCTTAGTTTTGTCAAGCAGCCTCAGGTCTGTGTTCAGTGTCACCTACATCTAAAGCCCAGTTTGGTTAAACCAAAGCTCAGCTTGCTATGGGAAGTCTTCACACTGCTGAGATCAGCCTGCTAATAATTTAGGCTTAAGTCAGCTCCTCACAGAGCAGCTGAACTGAAATGAAATTTCAGTTGAGAGCACCCACAGCAATGGAAAATGCACCTTTATTGAAATGGGCTGAAACTCGAATGGAGGTGGGTTCAAAGCTTTACATGTTCTTTGTAGAGAACTCTGAGAAGAAACCTTGGAAAGCATCAACACACTGTTTTTCTGAAAGCCCTCATGGCTGAGGGTGAGCCCCAGGATGCTCTCTGGGACCATTGTGATCTCTTACAGCTCCTTTGGCTCTGTTTTGTTGTCACCAGTCTTCCTCACCCTACCACAGTCATCCTTATTTTCAGTTTGCTTTCCAAGTCTCTCTTAGGGCCAGATGTGGCATTTGCCAACCCTGAGCTCTTTTTCAGAGCAGCTGTTTTTGCTGGTGATTTTGTGCCTGTCACGTTTTACAGGCTCCCTTGGGACTGTTGTGCTTGGAGAGGCAAAGCTAAAGATGCTCTTGCTATGACATAAGCTGGAGTCTAGGCTGGTGATAAAATGCTGGTCCTAATGGGATGTTTGGGGTGAGTGGTGAGAATCCTTATCCTCCAACATCATCACAAACCCTCAGAGAAGCACAGAGGGTTGTGATTGCTGCCATCCCCTTCACTGGCTGATGGGACCATGGCTTAGCAGTGGTGGGAGAGCAGAAACTCCCCAGGAGGGGCACAAGGAGCCTCATTTCTGAATTCAGGAATAATTAAATGCTCTCAGGTATCAGAGGTTTGTCAGGTGCTGTGGCCCAGGCTGCTCTGAGAGCCGGGAGATGGATGGATGGATGGATGGATGGATGGATGGATGGATGGATGGATGGATGGATGGATGGATGGATGGATGGATGGATGGATGGAAATCATGTACCGAAATGATGGTCTCTGGGCTGCCTGCAGTAAATATCTCCTGCAGGCTTAAACTCCAGCCCTGGCAGCAGCAAAGGTGAATGTGATTTGTGTTTGCTGGGGCTCATCTGTGTCAGCACTTGCAGTTCCTTCAGAGGCAGCCACGCTGCCGCTTGTTTCCGCTCTGACTTGCAAAGATTTATAGATATATTTTTAGACCTAATATATTAATACACTCTTTTCCAAGAAATATAAACTATGAGTTTCCTGCTCTCTGGGAGATTCATTATGTTTTGCTGAAAGCAACCAAAGTTGTTTTCCTTTCCAATGAGCACACGAGTGTCTGGTCCCACTTAACAACTGGAGAAGGTGATTAATTCCTCTGGTTTTGGAGGCAGCAGCAAAACAGAGTCTGGAGATGCAGAACCACCCTGCAGCCTCACTGGGGCTGAATTATCTGGCACAATGGAGCCTGTAATTAGCAGGTGGAGAAGATGCTGCACGTGGAGCATTAGAGGATCACAGAGGGACAGGTTACAGGGCAGCCGAGGGAAATAAAAGATTAGACACAGGCAGTAACAAATTAAGTGTTTTCATCTCTCCAGGATGTTTAAATCTCTATAATACAAATTTGAATAAAGAAAACCTTCATTGATGTAAAAGAATTCAACCAAAACAGAGTCTGGGGCTGTTGTACCACATAAATGCAGCACAGATATTATTCCTGCTGCTCTCTGTCAGAACTCGGAGGATTCTTTCTCTTGACAGGTAGGAAAATTTTGGAAGTGGGGGAAAAAGGTGTCTTTACAAAGGTGCAGGTGAAATGCAAAATGGAACATATTCACTGGAGGGCCTGAAATCTTGGTGTGACTTCCCAAATCAAGATGCAGAGTATTAGTGGAAATCACTTTCCCCCATTAAATGGTTTTGGAGAAAGTGTGGGATACTAACCATTAGCTAGTAAATGGGATTTTTTTAGGTGTCTGACTTGGGCATAGTGAAAACCTGAGCAGAGAGTTCTTTTCTCTGGAACATGGGGATCAAAATAATCTCATGAGATGCCAAAGCTGATAAAGTGGGGGAATGCCATGGACACAGCAATTATGGGACAGGGGGGCATGGACACAGCAATCATGGGACAGTGCCATGGACACAGCAGTTATGGGACATTAGGGCAGTGCCATGGACACAGCCATTATGGGGCAGGGGCCAGTGCCATGGACACAGCAGTTATGGGGCAGGGGGCAGTGCCATGGACACAGCAGTTATGGGGCAGTGCCATGGACACAGCAGTTATGGGGCAGGGGGCAGTGCCATGGACACAGCAGTTATGGGGCAGTGCCAGGGACACAGCAGTTATGGGGCAGGGGGCAGTGCCATGGACACAGCAGTTATGGGGCAGTGCCATGGACACAGCAGTTATGGGGCAGTGTGACATGGCCATAGCAGTTATGGGACAGGGGCAGTGCCATGGCCATAGCAGTTATGGGGCAGTGTGACATGGCCATAGCAGTTATGGGGCAGTCCCTGTTGCTAACCCCACTGGCACAAACAGGGTGGACATCCTGGGAGGTGGGCAGTGGGACTGGCACCCATCTCCTCAGGCTTGCAGCCCGGTTTGGAGCTGTTTGCTGCAGGTGTGGATGGGCCAGGATCCATCCCAGGGGTAAAACTGTGCTTGCAGGGATGAAAACCAGCCCCAGCAAGTCCATACAGAGCATCCCTGATGTGTGCTGGTGGGAAGTGCCCCATGGTGGGGAAGGACCCAGCCCTGGAGTCCCTGTGGCTCCTCAGGTGATGTTTTCTCCATGGCCATGCAGGTGACTGCTCTGACACCCCAGCCCACACAGCCATGGACTGGGTGGACAGCAATATCCCATAATACCCCTCCCAATTGTTCCTTTAACGGGCGTTGCTTGGATTATTTATAAGAATTAATAAATATTAGAGTGGATTTAAGAAAGTGGATTTAAGAAAACCCTTTGGGTGTTGGTAATTGTGACTGGCAGCCAGCACCACTGAGCACAGCTCCTGTCAGTGTGTCCTGAACATGAGCTTCTTTTCTTGTAAAGCCCATGCTGGGCTCCTCAGGGCCATCCTGGTGGCAGCTCCAGTGTCACCTCTGTGGTTTCTCGGGCAGGTACAGAGTGCTGGAGCACAAGGATTTCAGCCATTCAGGGGTTAATGTTCCTCATTAGTGTGGCTGTGCTGATTAGTGCCTGCACCCAGCCAGGTGACAAGAGCCAGGCCTTGGTGTCCCCTCCCCATGGCAAACCCACAGCAGGCACTTTGGGGAGTGTCACCAACCCTGGAAGGGGGGCACAGCCAGAAATCCTCCATGATCCAAGGGTGAGGGCTGTGGGAGGGAGATGGGAGTCAACTTGTCAGGGCAGCTTTTGCATTTTCCCTTTGTCAGCGGGAGCTAATGTTGAACAGGGCAAATCCTTCCCCCCAGCAGGAGCCTGGCAAGACCTTCCCTGTGAATATATGAATAGCACTTGGGTAAGCAGTGCATCTGAATTTATGAATGATTTGACACCAACAGGCTGGAACGAACTCTGTAATTTTATTGTGGTAGATTTAGTGGGTCAGACATATACATGCCAAGTCAAAATGACCTAGAAAACCTTTCTAGGTCAAATTATTGCTTGAAAACTTCTCTTTTTCAAAGGCAAGGCCAGAAGTTTTCGTGCTTACTCTGACACATTTTCCTTCTGAAAGTGCAGCATGAGTCTTCAGGACAGGAGTTGTCATGAACTGAGAAGAAAGAAAGAAACCTGAAGAAGGGGGACACTAATTTCTTAATGAAACAAAAACTATTCTGGCCACCTCTGTTGTCCTGAGACAGAATGTTGGATACCTGGCTGGCAGGAATTCAGGGCAGAAGTTGCAACACTGATTGTATTCACACTGTGCTGTTTCCAGTGGTTGCTAAAACCTTTCAAACTCCTGGGTCCTGCAGCAACCAGCGCCTCCAGCCTGCCTTGGGAGCCCTAGCCCTTCATGAGATGGGAAATTGTTTATTAGGAGCTTTTCCTCCCCTGGAGAAGTTCAAAGGAGGCTGCTGAGGTTTGGATGCGATGGCTCCTCACTGGAGCTTTGGGAACACTCCAGCCTGGGAAACACAGGGGTAGGTGAGGATAGAAGGACCCAAAATTGTCACCCTGAAGCTCCTTCCTGCCCTGGTAACTCCTGGGTGCGAGCAAAGGCAGATTTTGTGCTATTAGGAGGAAGCCTGGGCTGCTAATAAAGGCTCAGCTCTTGTTGTGGGTTATTTATTTCTGAGTGCAAACAGAACATAACAGAGCCAGGGCTTCAACAAGGAGTGCACAGGGCTCCTCACCACCCTCATTTACCTTGGGCTGGGCTGAAACCTTTTTGTTCTGTGGTGCTTGTGGCCATGCTGTGAATGTGGTGGTGTTTGCAGGGGTCCCCAGGGCAAGGGAAGAGATGAGAATGTTGATTCCATGTTTCAGAAGGCTGATTTATTATTTTATTAGATATATTATATTAAAAGAAAATGATATATTAAAACTATACTAAAAGAATAGAAGAAAGGATTTCACCAGAAGGCTTGCAAGGAATAGAAAAGAATGGAATAATAATAAAATCTTGTGACTGACCAGAGAGTCTGGACAGCTGACTGTGATTGGCCATTAATTAGAAACAACCAACATGGACCAACCAAAGATGCACCTGTTGCATTCCACAGTAGCAGATAATTATTGTTTTTCTTTTCCTCTGAGGCTTCTCAGGAGAAAAATCCTGGCAAAGGGATTATTCATAAAACGTGTCTGTGACACTGTGCCATGTGGCTGGCTGAGGAGCTGGGCTTGGGCTGGCAGAGGTGCCCAAATCACGGAATCTTTAAGGTTGGAAAAGACCTCCAAGATCATCAAATCCAGCCTTCCACTGAGTACCACCGCGCCCACTAAACCACAATGGGACGTGTCACCCTGGGACATGCCACAATAGGACATGCCAGCCTGGGACATGCCACCTCTCTCCTGTTTTTAACTCTCCCAGCCATGGGGATCCAGCTGTGCTGCTCCCAGCAGCAGCTCCCAAGCACAAGTCCTGCTCCCCAGCTGGAGCCAAAGGCAAGCTGTGGCACACCACCCCTCTGGCTTTACTGCCCATGAAGGGTGGGCATCCATCCCATTCCCTCACGGGATTCTGCTGCTCACAGTGACCCCCAGATGTGTTAGAAAGTCTCTTTTCCCAGCCCAGCCATCAAAGAAGGAGTCAGAGCTCTTTTTTTCTTGTTCTCAAGGTTTATTGTTTCTTATCTATAAAATTCTTTCTGTGGCCTGCTGAGGTCCATTCAGCAGGTCAGACAGAGGCACTCTGCCCATCCTTGGGGCAGTGTTATATTTTTGTACTAAAAACTATGTGTACATTATTTACCATAACTTCCCAATACCTATCACCTATGTTAGACAGTGAGCTCCTACTCTAAACCAATCTAAAAGTGCCAACATCACAGCAGAAGATGGAGGCCAAGAAGAAGGAGGAGAAAGGCTGGACATGCCCAGATTCCTCCATCTTGCCCCCTGAACCCCCATTCTAAAACCCACAAAAATCTATATTTCACCCTGTGACAAACTAATTATTATTCTACTTAGACTTCCATGGCTTGCAGATCTTCAGATAAGGTTGGTAATTTTTCCATGGGTCATAATCAAAGTCACAGGTGTCTTGGGCCCTGTGCCAGGGTCTCTGAGCCCCCTGGCAGGGGTTTGGACAATCCAGGACAGCCAGAGGGATGTCCTGAATTCCAACAAATCCCCATCCCACACCTAGAGCTCCTCCCTGCTCCCTCCACCTGCCCAAGGTGGGGCTATTAGAAATAAATGATTTAAAGGCCTCTCAAGCCAAAGCATTCCATGAATCCATGGTTAACCCACCCCAGGGCTGGGTGCAGGTGGGACCCATCACCGTGGGCATCCCACCACTCTCTGCCAACCCTCCCACTGCAGCAGCACAACCCAAACTCCACAGGCTCCAAATGGATTTTCCAGCCCAGCCCTGACCTACTTGAAAGTAGCTTTTGCCATCCCAGGGAAGTGGGTAATGGGAGGCTGCAGTGCCTTCAGAACAATTACAGCTCACAGCAGTCCAAATGAAAATGTTTGTTGAAAACAACATGTGCATAATTAAGGCTTAATGAGCCCTTGTCTGTTTGGAATCTGCAATTAGATTTATAATAGAAAATACCAGCAAATGCCAAATAGCTTTAAAAGAAGACGAGATAAAAGATCATTTTGCTGCAAATCTATAGTAATACTGTAATTTAATGAGCTGGAAGTGGTGCAGAGAAAGACTGTAAAAGCTTTGGACAAGTTTGTATTGTGTGTGTTTATCTTATCTGCCCATTTCCCTATCTATAAAGCTGTCAGTCTTACTTTTAACTGCTTGGAAAAAGGCAGGACTTTGCTAAAATCAGGAAGACTCCCTTTGTTTATTTTTATTTAAGTCATTAATTAGTCAGGCAAAGCTGCTCTTTTCTCTTTCTCATCAACATGCTCTAAACTTCTTGTTAAGGTTAATAATAGTAATAATAATAACAGTCATAATAATATCTTTATTCAATTATTTACAGTGAGGCAGGGGCATAATAATAATCAGAGGTGCTTTTTTCTGGTTACTTTCATTAATTTTAATGGGTTTTTAACTGTCTTTTTAATTTTCAACACTAAGGGAGATATTGAACAAACGAACCTGAGGTCAGCTTGGCTGCAGTAAGCACAGAATACCTTTAGCCCTAATGAAAATGTTAGAGGGCAGTAAAATCTGGTGGAGTGATGAATAAAGTGAACAGAGAGGTAGCAACAAAAAGGAAGAGAAGCTGAAATTAGAAGTGCTTGAGGGAGATGGTTGGGGGTTTTTTTCATATTTAATAGTTGAGGGTGGGAATGAAGTTTTAGGTGTGACACATGGACCAAGGCAGGGCAGTGGGGGTGCTGGGGCCGTGATGTGCTCACGCCCATGGAAACACAGCTCAGCAGCTTTGTGTGAGCAGCCCAGCTCAGCACTCGGTAGAACAGGGCCACGAGGATGTGGTGGTGCTGCCTGGGGAGGGAGGCACCTCTCACATGAGCTGTTGTGGCCCGTGGGAAACCCTGCTGGGCCTGAGCCCTGTCCAACCCTGCTGGGCCTGAGCCCTGTCCAACCCTGCTGGGCCTGAGCTCTGTCCAACCCTGCCTGGCCTGCCCTGGGTCCCCTGCACGGTGTGAGCTCCAGCCTGGGGCTGTGTTTGCAGCTGGGCTGCTGCAGCTCCAGCTCAGCCTTGCCAGCAGTGAGGGGAGCCTGTGCATCCTCCATCCCCTGCACCTGCCCAGCCCTGACCTGCCCACAGAATCACAGAGTGAACCAGCTTGGAAAAGATCTGTGAGATCATCAAGTCCAACTCATGACCTAACACCATCAAATCAACTAAACCGATCCCTTAGGATTTTACTTTTGCTATTTTCCATATATTTGTAGCTACAATTCTTTAGTGTATAACTCTAAACCCCACACTCAGTGTGAGCCGCTGCTTTCCCAGCTTGGGCAGACACAACAATTCCTCTCCAGGCCTGGCAATCAAGGACACCTCACTGCCTCAGGGCCCAGAGATGGCAACAAAAGGGAGTTGGGGGAGCAAACTTGGGGTAAATGACTTCATTACCTGACGCTGTAATTGGAAGATTTTCCCCAATATGCAAATGGACCAAATTTATAAAAGTGTAAAACCCGTGACCTGTGATCCATTTTTGAGTGGATCTGGGGGGGCTTTGTCTGCCCTGGATGTACCTGAAGGCCCTTCAATAAATATAACTGCTTTTTATTCTCTTAACTTTGTCTGGCCTCTGGTTTTAGGTAGTCCCAAAAAGGCATCAAAACCATGGCACTGAGTGCCACATCCAGGCATTTTTTAAACACGTCCAGGGATGGTGACTCCACATGATTCCAGTACCCAATCACTCTTTCAGAGAAGAATTTTTTCCTAATGTCCAGCCTAAACCTCCCCTGGTGCAGCTGAAGGTTGTGTCCTCCTGTCCTGCTGCTGGTTGCCTGGGGGAAGAGACCAACCACACCTGGCTACAGCTTCCTGCCACGGAGTTGTGGAGAGTGATGAGGTCTCCCCTGAGCCTCCTCTTCTCCAGGATAAACACTCCCAGCTCCTCACAGGGTTTGTTCCAGACCCCTCCCCAGCCTTGTTGTTCTTCTCTGGACACGCTCCAGCCCCTCCATGTCCTTCCTAAATTGGGGGCCCAGAACTAGACACAGCACTTGAGGTGCTGCCCAACCAGAGCCGAGCACAGGGGACAATCCCTGCCCTGCTCCTGCTGGCCACACCATCCCATCCCTGCTTCCCGGGGTTCTGCCCTTCTCAGGGACATGGAAACACATGGCTCCTCTGGATCACGTTGTCCCATCCAACCTGACCTTGCAATTTCAGAAACTGCCTTCCTATCATCCTTGGTTTAGGATTGGGTTTTATTTAGTCTTTAAAGACCTCCCTTTTCATTAGTTTTATTATTTTTGAGTCCAGAATATGTCCAGACACTGTGAAATGGATTTTACTTTGTCAGCCCTTTTTTTCTTTTTTTTTTTTCAAAGTCATTCTAAGTGCCACTGCAGGAGTATATTTGCATACAAAGTGGAGTGCAGAATCACAGAAAGCAGGGGTTTTGCTGGTGCCAAATATCTGTGTCTTGGAAACTATTTTCTAAATGACTGGCATGGAAGATCTCTGATTATTTTTTTTCCCCTCCCAACTAACTGGTTTTGCATAATGTTCCCCATGGTCTTGAAAAATCAACTATTTGTTTCCCTTATACTTTGCAAGAGAAGAAAACAGACAAGATCTTGAATTCTGGGGACAGAAATGTCCTTTTGCTTGGAAAGAGGTTTGAGTTGGAAGGGACCTTAAAGCTCATCTCATTCCACTCCGTGCCATGGACAGGGGCACCTTCCACTATCCCAGGATGCTCCAGCCTGGCCTTGGGCACTGCCAGGGATCCAGGGGCAGCCACAGCTGCTCTGGGCACCCTGTGCCAGGGCCTCACCATCCCCTGAGTAAAGAATTCCCTTGTAATATTTAATCTGTGCTGAAAGAGCAGGGACTGTGGGGTGAATTAAAGCTCCTGCTTTTCTTTGTGAATATCCATTGAGTAGCACATGTGATTTTAGGAATTACTGGAGTGAGTTAGGAGGTGCTTGGCATCCAGGCTGTTTACCTGTGCAGCTGCCAGCAAGGCATTGGGATTAGAAACAAAATACACTTAGGAAAGTGCCCAGCATTAAGGCATCCCCTCCTCACTCCTCTGACAGCTCTGCTCCTCACATCATTATTTACTCACCATGCAGTCAAGAATAGACAAACAGAGATTTCCAAACCCGTTCCCACTCTGTGTGCGTCACACCCAGCGTCACCCAGCCCCTGCTGCTGCTGCTGGGAGCTGCTGCTGCCTCACTCCCCAGGGAATGGCTTTGATTCCATCCAGGAATTCACCTCAGGTGTGTGGCTCAGCATCACTGCCTGTGCTGCACACTCCATGGGCAGAGGGGACCAAATTATAGAGTGGGAAAACTTCCCTGGTTAAGGTTTCCTCATTCCCAGCTGCTCCCTGGTGTGACGGTGTTCACAGGGGTCTGAGGATGAGGGAAGAGACAAGGATCTGACTCCATGTTTCAGAACGCTTGATTTATTATTTTATGATATATATTACTTTAAAAGTATACTAAAAGAATAGAAGAAAGGATTTCATCAGAAGGCTAGCTAAGAATAGAATAGGAAGGAATGATAACAAAGGTTTGTGGCTCGGAGAGAGAGTCCACAGCTGGGCTGTGATTGGCCATTAATTACAAACAACCACATGAGACCAATCACAGATGCACCTGTTGCATCCCACAGCAGCAGATAATCATTGTTTACATTTTGTTCCTGAGGCTTTTCAGCTTCTCCGGAGGAAAAATCCTAAGGAAAGGATTTTTCATAAAAGATGTCTGTGACACCTGGGCTGTTCGGGGAGTGTGGAGCCCCTCTGCAGTGGCTCCTCTGGCTGCTGTTCTGCTGTGCAAATCAGCACCTCCATAAAAGACTCCCAGAGCAGAGCCAGGCTGGTGGCTGCTTCCCAGGCACACAGGTACCAGCTCTATTTTTATCTCAGCCCCGAGGTTTTATCTTGCAGAAAACATTGTTTCTCAGTGCCTTTGACTGTTCTAGCACAGAGTCTCCGCGGCTTCTTTTAGATCTTTGCGTGTTTTCTGTCTCTCTTGGTTTCCTGTGTGTTACAAGTGCTGCTGGAGGAGCAGGCAGTGCAGCTGTTGCTTGTTCGCATTTATTGTATTTATTTCACACACACCAAGCCAGTGCCAGGATGGGGCTGCAACCCTGTGCCTTCCTCCCTCCCCTCACCAGGTTCCTCAGCTCTCCCTCTCACTCAGCTGCTGATGGCTGAAGGACCAGCTCAGCAAGAGCCTGGCATTTATATTTTTTTGCACATACACTCCTCGAGCACCTGTGATGAACAGCTCCAGATGAGGTTGTTTGGTTTTGAGGAGGAAGTGATGTACACGCCAGAGACTTGCACCAGAAGCACTGCAAAACCAACAGCACTGAGCTGGTCAGCAATGGGCTGGGGAGCTCCTGCCTGAGAGCAGCAGGTGCTGCCCCTCTCCCAGCAGCCTGATTTCAGTATCCATGCCCACATTTGGAGAGAAATCAGAAAGGATTTGGGGTTTGGCTGCAGCTCTGGTGAGCTCTCAGTGCCACGGAAAAGGATGGAAATGTGCTGAGCACTCCGTGCACCGGGGCAGCTCAATGCACCGGCTCACCCCAGCAGCATTATTACACCAGGCTAAAAGCTAAACACAATCATCTGAACACAGTCAGAATGTATTAGATCAACAGCTGCCCTCAGGAGCAAAACCTGCTCAGCTGAAACCCCAACCCCTCCTCCATGCACCTCGAGGTGCAACCATGAGTGACTTTGGCCTTTAAATTAATCACCTTTCTCTGAGCATCCTTCTCCTCAGTGCAGCTGGGGGGACAAGAAGAGGAGGCTGGATGGATGGAGGATTGTCTATTCTCTGCTGCTTTCACTCCTTTTTGGAGTTGCACAGGAAAGGGTTAAGGAGAATTTTGATCTCTGCAATATTTTCATGCTTATACATTCTGTTTCTCATTTCCATGACAAAGATGGTAGGAAGAGCAGAATAAGGTACAGAATTTGCAGAGCAATTTTAAGACTGTAATGAGAACAGAAAATAGTAGGGGGAGAAGAATTGTAATTAGAATATGAAATGGGAAAAAAAAATTAATCTATTTCCATGTCAGTCTTGAGACTAAATTCTGCTGCTCCCTGTAGCTTTCAGTGCATGGGGGTTTCTGTGTGTGTGTGTGAAGAGCTTGAACTCCTCTGCAGGCTCTGAAAGATCCAGGTAAATGAGTTTAAGGCCTCATCCCCCCCAAATAATGTAATAACAATAATATTGTGTGCAGCGTTGACAGAAAGCCAGGCAGTCTCCCAGATAAATGAATGCTGTCACTCGAATAGTGGTGGCATTGCTGGGGAATAAAAGGGGATGCTGGAGATGCTTTTGGGGTGGAGCTCTGTGTAAGCATCACACGATCACATATCACAGAAGGACCTAAACACCAAATATTGCCAGGCCTGAGGGACATCTGTGTGTCCTGAGCCACCCATGTGGGGTTGTGCAGTGCCTGGTCCAGCTGAGCTCTGAGGCTCTCCAGGGATGGAGGTCCCACAATGGTATTTGATCACCCACATGCTAAAAAATGACATTATATCTGCCCACAGCTCCCAGGAGCCCACAGGTCAGGCTTTTGGTTCTGGTTTTGAGTCCAGTATGAAGAACTTCTCTGGAAGGGTTTAATTTCACTTGCTAATAATCTCAGTGTCTGTCTCCTTGATTTTAGGCTGTTAGAACCTTGCTTTCCTTTCAATTTTCACATACATCTTCATTGAGTCCATCTAACACCCTTCTATCCCTTCACTCCCCCTTTTTCCTCACCCACATGTGCCATCCCACACCTTGGATCCTCTTTGCAGTTATCATCTCTCCTTCTAACAGTACAGATGGTAAAATAATACTTGGTCTTTCCCTCTTTTCTCCTTTTGTGATGGCTTCCAAAACCTGAATGGCATCTTTGGCAGCTGCTGAGGACTGGAAATAAATTGGAAGTGAACTCTCTAGAAAAGTTTCTCTTCTGGACAGCAACGTCAATTTTAAGGCTCATTGTCATGTCTGTCGTTGGGATTGCTTTTCCTCAGTGCATTACTTTGCATTTATTGACATTAAATTTAATCTTCCATTTCCTCAGTGCCACTTAGTGCAGTGAGAGTCCTAATGCAAAGCTATTCAAAGTCGCTTTTAGTTTTGGCTGGCCTGAATAATTTCTGTCTCATTAATAAGCTGAGCCCTTCCAGATCAGTTGTAGGATGAGCTGGAGAGAGTTTAGTGCAGATGGATCATGGACCATGATATTTTGCTTGCTAAAACCTCCTGAGTGTCTGGCTGTGAGTAAAAGAACCTTCCCTTGGGTCCCATGAAGTGTTGGGGTTTGGGGTTTAGAGGTGGTTTTTGAGGAGCTTTGTGAGAATTTCAACCAGAGAGATCAGTTCATCTTTCCTAGGGGCTTGCTGACCCTTCAACAAGCTCCAAGCGGGCTGTGAGGGACAAGGTCCCTCTTCTTGGTTGCCTCTGGGTCCCCTTGGGGTGTGTTGGAGTGTGATGGGCTCACACTGAGGGAGTTGGACGAGCTGGTTTGGAACCTTCCCCTTCCCACTCCTGTTGGTTTGGGCACAGAGACAGACGGTCAGACATTTAAAATCACTGAATCATTCAGGTTGGGAAAGAGCTCTGGGATTATTGAGCCCAACTATTGATCCAGCACAGCCAAGGCCACCTCTAACCCATGTCCCCAAGTGTCACATCCACGTGTGTTTTAAATCCCTCCAAGGAGGGTGTCTCCACCATGCCCTGGGCAGCTGCGCCACAGTACGACCTTTTCAGTTAAGGAACCTTGCCTAATCTCCCATCTAAACCACACCTTGAGGCCGCTCCCTCTCCTCCTGTCTCTGTTCCCTGGAGCAGAGCCCAACCTGGGGCTGTCCCTCCCTGTCAGGAGCTGTGCAGAGCCACAAGGTCCCCCCTGAGCCTCCTTTTCTCCAGGCTCAGCCCCTTCCCAGCTCCCTCAGCCCCTCCTGGAGCTCCAGACCCTTCCCCAAGCTCCATTCCCTTCTCTGGACATGCTCCAGCCCCTCAAGGTCTATCTTGTCATGATGGTCCCAAAGTTCTCTCACATTGTTTTACAGCAGGTGGGTGATGGGGGTTCCTTAGGATTTCCTTGGTTGGTTTTATGTTTTCCTTCTGGCCATCCCAGTGTGAGAGCTTCTCAGATGGGTCTTTCCAAGGGAGATGCTCCAGTTTAGGAATTTCTGAATACTCCCTCCATCAGTGTCCATCAGGCTGGTGCAGGTCATTCCTTTCTTTCCCACCTGGCTGTAGCTTCCTGACAGTCTCTACCATACCTTGGCCCCATCAACTCTGCAGGTGTCCTCTTCATGGTGTATTTGAGAAAAAAGACTCCTACCAATTTAAAAGTAGGTTTTTATCCTACTTGTAAGCTGTTCTTAAAACAAACAAACCAACCAAACAAACCACTTTTTACTGTAAGGCTTTAAGCTTCAAGATTTCAACTGTATCAAGCTGAATTTCCCCTGGGATAAAGGGTGAGAATATTCAGTGTTTGTAGGAAACCCAGCCCCTGAGAGCCCCGGTGGCTGCTGTGGCTGCTGGGTTTGTGCTGTGCCTCTGACACCTGCTGTGGGGTCGTGCTCCCTGTTAATGCCATTTGTCCCCAAACAAATCGGGGATGGACACACTGACTGCCCCTGCAGGGCACTCCTGGGGAGAGTGTAAATCTCCTGCTGAACTCCTGACCCTCCCTGACAGCATCAACCCAGGGGCTGCCCAAGCATTTCAGCACACAAATAAATAATGCTAAGTAGATCACTCCGGGCCAGAGGTTGTGTAAAGACCTTAATGGGGGAACTGCAGTTAAAGGGATTAAGCCAACCTCAGCCGTGTATTCCCTGAAGAGGTGGGATGCTGAATTACTCCTGCAGGGATTTACAGTGGCAGCTCAGCCATGGAGCAGGGGCCGTGCTGAGGTGAGGATTTCACATCCCAGAGGTGTGCACAGAGCATCCTTGTCGTAGTTGAGATGGTCACTATGCAAAGCAACGCTCCATTTTCAGAAGGCTTCAAACCTACTTTTATTATAGCATGCATGCTTTTTATACATTCTTACAAAACTCCTAAGTTTACACTTTACTCAATGGTCAGGAAAGACAAACAAAGTGCTCATTGGAACAGGCAGTTGCAGGTTCCTCTTATTTATCCTTCTTTCTTTCTTGGCCTCTATTAACGAGCTTGGTAGGAAGTTCTTTCAGGGGCAAACATGGATCCTCCTATCAAACTTCTCTCTGGCTCACAGAGGTCACTGTAAAACCTCTTCCACAAATCCTTACCAGGATCAGCATCCTTGGGTGTGGATCCCTCAGAGGGCCGAGTCTGGTGTGCAGCAGCAGCACTGTGGGGATGCAGGGCTGGGAAGCACCAAAGGGCACTTACAGCAGGATGTGCCACGCAAATAATACTGATAAAAATGAATTGCTGATAAAACCATCCCTGTAACACTTTCTAAAGAAGAGTTATGTTTCCTCATGATGGGAATGGTGCCATTGCATTGCCCATTCCCCATGATGGGAATGGTGCATTCCAGTGCTGCCATTGGAAGCAGCTGAATGAAGCCCACCAACACATGGGCTGCAAGGTATTTTTTAATTGTTATTTTTTTTAATTGTTATTTTTTTTTATGAGGAATATTAAATACAAATTAACTGTGTTGCACAAGTTTTCTTGGGTTAACTTTTACTCACTAAAAACCTAAAGGCATTCCTTGCATGGCATTAGTTTGGGTCTGATGCCTCAGGTTTAGCTTTTATATTTTTCACATTCTGTGCTGCTTTAGTGTGTGGGTCTGGGCTTCATATCAGGGGATGGTG
The DNA here is from genome assembly GCF_035770615.1 of Melospiza melodia melodia. Lineage (NCBI taxonomy): Eukaryota > Metazoa > Chordata > Aves > Passeriformes > Passerellidae > Melospiza > Melospiza melodia. The sequence continues at coordinate 3,676,313 of NC_086212.1, read as the reverse complement.
AGCTCTGTGCACAGAGCAGGGAGACAAAACAATTCCTGCTCCAGCTGGGCACCAAGGACAAATGACCCAAATCTCAGCCCAAGAGCACAAACACCGTGGGCTGGAGAGAGAAAAACAAGCAGGGTGGGACTGCAGGGCTAAAGCTGGAATGGGACAATGAACTGCAAGGTGCAAATGGAGCAGAACTGATCACAGTGACAGACCCCGTGCCCAGCCGTGCATTTTGGGACCATTTTGGTTCATCTTGGGTGCAGCCCTGGGTGGGCTCTTGTGCTGCCCAAGGTGGATCCATGGAGGAAATCCTTTTAATCAATCCCTGCTTTATTCTTCAGCTCTGTCCAGCCTCTGTTCTAGGCCATCAGGTCACTCTGTCTTGGTGCTGGTGGTGGCTGAGCTGGAGCTTGCTGGGAAACAAACCCAGATGCATTCCAAGAACTTCCAGTGAAATGTGGCATCCCCAGTGCACCCAGTTTGGAAATGAGCTTGCCATGAGAGGGAACCCCCTGCCCATCTCCTGTGTCCTGGTACAGGAAGGCAAACCAGAGGCAAGTTTTTATAGATCTGAGCAGTAGGAAACACTGGAGGCATCCAATTTGTTCTTAACTGGCCATTTAGTAGCTCCTTGATGGTGATGGCTCTTAATTACTGCTGGATTTGTATTAAAAGGCCACATTTTCAAGCTCTAGAACCTCAGTGGACTTGCAGTTATAGGGTGGTCTGGTCAAGTATTGCCAAAAATGAGTGTCAAAATTCAGGTAAGGAAAAAAAACCAAACCAAAAGAACCACCAAACCCACCAGACATAAAATAAAATTAAATAAAAAGTTTGGAAGACTTTTGAGATTTTGCAGGTGTCACATAAGGTATTACTGGTATGACTTTTGCCCACATATTCAGGTCTAGGGGAAGGTGGCCCTGCCCATGTCAGTGGAGTTGAACTGGGTGATCTTTAAGGTCCCTTCCTACCCAAACCAATCTCTGATTCCTCATTTTCATACAGAGCTGAAGTTTCCATCTCAGTTCGTGTCTCCCACAAAACAAAAAGGATGTGATGAGATTCATAATAAAATTGTACAAGCTGGTAGTGCCATCCAGGAAAAAGCAACACCTTCTTGGAATCTTGGCAGCAGGTTGTGTTTCTTTCCACTGGGCCCTTCCCAGTGAGCAAACATTTGTTCTCCCTGTTTGCACAGAGCTGGAGATCCCCCAGCTGCTGCACTTTGGGGTCTGTCCCAGCCTGCTGCCTGCATTTGTTTTTCCTTTTCATGTTCATCTGGCTAACAGGAGACCCATGCGACCTCTGGGCACATTTACAGGTTTTAGAATAATGTTGTGGAGCAAAAATAACAATCCAAAGTGAGTCTAGAAAAGCAATAAAGATTTTAAAAGTGTTTAGTACAACAACATCTGAATTGAGCTCTGTGTATGGGCTGATAGAGCAGTGCCAGCTGCAGCTCCCCTGGAAGAGCTGTAGGAAAAGAATTATATTTTTAATTAAATTCTCCATGAAAAACTGGATTTCAGAGGGTGTTTTCTCACACTTTCCTCTTTTGCTTGGACCCAAAATGCTTGGTAGGTTGTCCCATGGAGGGATGCAGGTGTGGCTTGCTCTCCATCACCCTGATGTGCTTGGATTCCCTCTCTGGATGGGGCTGGCAGCATCCCTGTCCCCATCCAGCACCAGGCAACGAAGGCAGTTCAGTGGTGTCCATTGGACTTTGTTGCCAGAATTGGTGGAATTTGGGGCACTTTTCCCTTCTCTCTCACCCTTTCCCTTTCACTTCCCCCTTTTTATTTCCCTCTTTTCTTTGCCCTTCCCTCCCTGGCTTTGTGCTCATTCCATGCAGGAGAGAATCAGCCACAGCCACTGATTTGTTTAATAGGCTGCTCCTATTAACCAAAAAATAATAAAATTAACTAATTGCAACAGAGCAAAAGTGATAAAGTGATTAAGACAACTGCACAAGAGGATGTTTCTTTTGAATTAGGACTTGAAAATGATCCCTGCCTCATCATTCAGTGTAGGCTGGCTTTTGGGGTAAGGATGGTGATGAATGGCTCTATCCAGGTTTGAACAGGAGCTGGAGTGAAGGAGAAAAAGGGAGGAGGTATTTATAACCAAGGGGAAATATTAAAATTTCTCTTTCTATCATAAATCTACCCAGTATGATGGGGTTGATTGTTTTGAAGTGCATTCTGTAGCAAAACAATAATGAGAAGAGGGAGAGAACATTACTTATCTGCTCTACCTGGCTGCTGCATAACTGGCAAACATCTAATTGAAAAAATATCCTGATGGGAGAAATTCTAATAGATTTGTTTGCACCTTCACAGCCTGGAGGAGAGGGGGAAAAAATCCAATCAGCAGTGGGGAAATTCCAAAGTTCCCATTGCATTTTGAGTCTTGATTTTCAGGCTCGCTGCTCAGCCTGGAAATCAGAGAAACAGTAATTTTGAAGGCAGGATTCATTACAGTTGTTATGAAGGCATCAAGGGCAAAAAGAATTGTGGAATGGAGGTAGAGGAACAGTAAAAAACCATAAAAAAATATATTCTAACAAACAGAAGGATGTGGAGACAGGGGAGAGTTTGTCCTGCTCTGGGCCTCCCTACTGAATGATACTTTTGGTTTGCTAAATGTAATTTTCAAGGTAATTTTTTTTTTTTCCTGGAGAAAAAGGTGGTGGCCAGGTGTGGGTTGGTGTCTTCTTATGGGAAACGAGGGGTAGAATGAGAGGAATCAGGGCAGGTTTAGATTAGATAATAGGGAACATTCCTTCACTGGAACAGTGGCCAGGTGCTGGAACAGGTAACCCAGAGCAGTGCTGAAGTCACTGTCCCTGGAGGGATCTGTGAGAGGTGATGTGGCACTTGGGGACATCACTGAGTTGTGGCCTTGGCAGTGCTGGGGGAATGTTGGACTCAATGATCCCAGAGGGCTTTTCCAACCCTGGAGATTCTGTGATTCTCCACCAGCCTGTGGCACCTCTGCGGCCAGCCCAGGTGGGTCTGGTGGGAATTTCAAAGGGTATTGAGGTGGAGCCAGAGGGCATTGAGGCAGGGCTAGAGGGTATTTAGGCTGTAGAGGGTATTTAGGTGGGGTCAGAGGGTATTTAGGCTCTAGAGCTGGTTGGATCTGTGTTCCTGGAAGCTCCAGCTGCCAAGAGCTGGCTGTGCCAGTGATCACCTGCCAGGTAGAGGGAAATCCAGGTTAAATTGCACGGTACCCAGCTGCCTTCTGAGGAAATTGTTTGTCCCACAGCTCCTGCCTCACTGGTGGATCTCACAGGATGCAGCAGTTGCACAGGAATCCTCTCCCACCTGCTGCAGCTGCTGCTGCTGGTATTACTTAATGAATGCCACAATACCTGCTCCAATTTTACAGCTTTTAATTGGTTTTCTGTGCCAGAGGACAGTTTGGCAATTAGAGGGCGTCTGAGGCCAAGCAGAGCCGTGTTACCCCCACTTGGCTTTACTAACTCTGCTGCCTTTAATAGCTAATCCTGTAGCACTCTGAGAAATGGAAGCATAATTAATTGTCTAGGCTGAAAATCTTCACCTGGTTTTATTTAGATTTCGCTTTTATTGCTCTTAATATGGCCAATTTCTGTTAAGGCATAACTGGAATCAGCTTCATATCAGAGAGTGGGAGGACAGGTGAGGGGTGAACAATCTCCAATTCATCATCCTGCTGCTAAGGGCAGGAGGGCTGGCTCTTCCCCTTGTTCAGTGCAAGGTGTCACTCACAGCTGGTACCTCCACCCTCCTCTCGGGAGTGTTTTATGGCTCAGCCCGTTCTTATTGCCATAATTAATTTGTGAACTCAGCCTTGAGGCCTGCCCCAGCTGTACTTGGAGCCACAATCCTGGAGGGTTTTTTTTCCTTCCTTTGGAATCTGAGTGAGTGAAAAGCTCCCGTTGCTGCTAATTAGCGAGAGGAGTTGTAGCTCTCCATGGGGGTTTTGTGGCCTGATAAGTGGATTAACAGCTGGGGAGGGACACAGGAGGATGGGCTGGGCAGCCCAAGCCCACCCAGCCACGGAGCAGAGTCCTGGCAGGGCATGCAGGAAAACAGGACAAGAGGGGATGGATGTGTCAGGCTGGGCACACAGACCCCTCCTGAATGCCCCATGTCATGGTTGAGATGGTCTCAATCCAAAGCAACTCCATTTTCAGCAGACTTCAAACCTGGTTTTATTTTAGCATCTTTTTATCCATTCTTACAAAACTCCTACGTTTACTCTTTACTCATTGGTCAAGAAAGTCAAACAAAGTGCTCATTGTAATAGGGAGTTGCAGGTTTCTCTTATTTATCCTTCTTTCTTTCCTGGTGTCTTGGTGGAAAATATATGGTAGAAAATTCTTTCAGTGTTAAACATGGATCCTTGATAGAAAATTCTTTCAGTGGTAAACATGGATCCTTGGTAGGAAATTTTTTCAGGGGTAAACATGGATCCTCCTATCAAACTTCTCTCTGGCTCACAGAAGTCACTGTGAAACCTCTTCCACAGCTCCAGAGTGATTCTGCATTGCTGCAGGAGCTTTGCTTAGTGTTGATGTCTGTAAGAGGATTGAATGTGACCTGCCCAAGTCTGGACATTTCCACTGATGGAAGTTGGTTTTTTTATATCACATTGATGCTCCAGTAGGAATTTTAGCAACAGCTTCTTTTGGGTGATCTTTGCTGCAGGGTGCACCTGTGGGTTCACACATTTCTTTGAATTGGAGTGATTAATTCCTTATTTCACTGAAAAAATCCCATCTCCATGCTAGGTTAGCATATCCCATTGCAATAACTGGGGTGAAGCTGTGCTCATACACTCTCAAAAGTGTTCAAACAGCAGCTCAGGGTATTCCTCTGGGAATTCTGGCTCTTGATGTGAAGAGCCAGGAAGGTATTTGGGATGCACAGCAGCATGGTGTGCAGATGGCATTTTATTAACTCTTTCTTTTGCCTTTCTAGTTTGATGGGGAGAACATGTACATGGGGATGAACGACAACGCCCAGGAGTTTCTATCAGCCAATCAGGTAAGAGCTGTTTTGCTGGGGTGAGGTTTTTAGGGGACCAAAGCACAAATTCCAGGAGCTGTTTGTGAATCTGCCCTCCTGGGACATCAGGAGTGTCCATGGAGGAGGTCAGAGCCCAGATGCAGCACTTGGTGGAGGGGTTGGGATGCATTTCCATCTGGAGCCCATTCCCAGCCCAACCCCATTCCACTCTGCTGAAAAGCTCTGCTGAAAAGCTTTGCTGAAAAGCTTTGCCTCAGCATCCCTAACTCCAAATGAAGGTGCATTTGGGTGTTTCTGGCCACAGTGAAGTTTCCAAGTATTGTGTGCAGTTCAGGTGTCTCCTTCCCTCATGTGGAGTATTTCCTGTAGCTAAATAGATTAACAGGGGAGAAAAAGAAATCCAAAGGTTCCTGTTTTGGAGCTAGAAACCCATGTGTGGGGGACCAGAATAGAAGTGTTCATGTCTTTCAGGTTCCTGAGGCTTCTCTGGGCTTGGATACACATGGAAAAAACATGGAGTGGGGTCCTAAACCTGTGTATGGGCTGGAACATCATCTTTAAGGTGATCTTCCAACCCAGTTCTGTGATTCTGTAAAGTTCATATTTAGGTCTTGCTGGGACAGGAGGACTTCAGCACATGCTTTTCTGTCCCCCTGACCTGGAGATGAGAGGTTAGAGGTGCTGACCCTCAGCACAAAGCATCTCATCACATGCAGCCTTTGGAGGGAAGGTGGCAGTTCCTTCTGACACATCCCAGAATGCCATTTTTGGTTGTTTGGGCTGTTTTGTTGACCACAGACCCAGCCCCACAGAGTGCCTGGGGTTTGGGACATCACTGTGGTGCTCCAATGGCAGCAGGGGTTAAACTCTGTCCACATTACACTGGGAATGGGATGAAATCCTGCGGTTTGCCTCCTTGGAGCAGGGCAGGGCATTGGCTCATGGCTCAGGAGAGCTGTTCCTGCTCTGGCTCTGGCAGGTGTCCCCACTGTGGCGTGGGGAGAGGCTGTTCTTGCATGAAGAGGAATTCCAGGGTGGGGAAGGAACAGCAAACTTTGTGCTGCCGAGTGATTCAGCAGAAACAAATATGTGTTCAACCAACAACAGCGTGGGGGTGATCATTAGAGCCAGGAATTGCCAGAGGGTGAGTAAATATGGGAAAGAATGGGGTGATCCCTGAGTGCCCCATGCAGGGGTCAGCCCTGTGTCCCCAGATGTGCAGAGCCAGGTGTTGTGGATGATCACAGGGCAGTTGTTGTGATACCTTGCCTTCAAAACCTCCCAAGGATGGAAGCTGATTTTTATATCACATTGATGCTCCAGTAGGAATTTTAGCAACAGCTTCTTTTGGGTGATCTTTGCTGCAGGGTGCACCTGTGGGTTCACATACCAGAATGAATTCTTTGAGTTGGAGTGATTCATTCCTTATTTCACTGAAAGAATCCCTTCTCCATGCTAGGTTAGCATATCCCATTGCAATAACTGCAGTGAAGGTGTGCTCATACACTCTCAAAAGTGTTCAAACAGCAGCTCAGGATTTCATGGGGAGGGTTGGCAGTGCCAGGGTTTCATGGGAAGGGTTGGCAGTGCCAGGGTTTCATGTGAAGGGTTGGCAGTGCCAGGGTTTCATGGGAAGGGCTGGCAGTGCCAGGGTTTCATGAGGAGGGCTGGCAGTGCCAGGATTCCATGGGAAGGGTTGGCAGTGCCAGGATTCCATGGGAAGGGTTGGCAGTGCCAGGGTTTCATGGGAAGGGTTGGCAGTGCCAGGGTTTCATGGGGAGGGCTGGCAGTGCCAGGGTTTCATGGGGAGGGCTGGCAGTGCCAGGGTTTCATGTGAAGGGTTGGCAGTGCCAGGGTTTCATGGGGAGGGCTGGCAGTGCTGGCACAGGGAGCAGCCCCAGCCCCTGGCCATGATGTGCCTGCAGCACCAGGCTGGATTTGGGCAGAGCCATGGCCAGCATGAACCATTGATGTTTCCTGCTCAGCACCTCTCTCATCCCTTCTCCCTCAAGGTGGGCATGAGAGGGAGGTCAGCAGGGCTGCTGTGGGGCTGGGAATGGTTTGGTGCATCTCAAGGAGAAGGGTTGGCTCCCAAAGGAAAGCAGGGATTCCCGTGTGGTGGAGGAATCATGTCCTGAGTTTGATCCTGGAGAAGGATCAACCAAAGCAGCTTAGATCCCTGTAACCTGGGCAAGAGGGGTTCACTCTTCATTTGCTCTCTGGTTACTTGCTATTTCCCATTTTGGAGCAGACTGGAGAGGGAGGAAAGTTCTTTCCCTGGGCAGAGGAGAGCAGGAACCCCTCACTGCAGGGATGGCCTCATGCACAGGGGCTGTGCTGCTCCTTCTCCACCAGTAAAAGCACACAGAGAGTGATATGGACAATAAACGGGGATGTTTGATTGTTTGGCATCCCCAGCTCCCTCCCTGGCTGGTGTGGGGCACTCAGAGGGGAGCTGGGGGCACCTGGGCTCTGTGGGAGGCTGCAGTGACCCCCAGAACCTCCTCTGGGGTGGCAGGAGTGCAGCTGGGAGGGAAGCTGAGGATCCCAGTTCATGCCCTGCAGGGATGTGGCTCACACCCAGCATGAGCTTTGGCCAAGGAGGATGAGGAGCAGCTTCCTCCTCGCCCTCCTTAGTGCACCATCTCCCTTTATTTACCTGCACATCAGCCCTTGTTTACTGGTTTTACAGCCCCAGCCATGACTACAGCACTAATGACACAACTCTGTTATTTAAATGGGGCTCCCAGATGGTTTTTATTGTTTGCTAAAGCTGTTGTAACGTGAAGGAGTACATTAAACAGCAGGAGGAGGGTTTCACAATCTCACCTCAGAGGCTGCTGAACCACCAGATTCCTTCACAGCCCATGTGGGACTTCCAACAGCCCTTGGGCTCCTTCAGGACAAAGGCAAATTGAACACACTCAGGGCTGGAACCTCACACTGCAGCAGATGAGCCTGGTGGGTTGGAGTTTATCTCCATCAGGATCCTGCAGCTCCCTGACAGCAGCTTTGTCTCAGCCCCTTGTCTGCTTTTTGATCCTAAGGAAGTTCTGTTCAGCCCAGGGGAGAAGTTCCAGAGAGAGCTCAGAGCCCTGCCAGGGCTAAAGGGGCTCCAGGAGAGCTGGAGAGGGACTGGGGACAAGGGACGGAGGGACAGGACACAGGGAATGGCTCCCACTGCCAGAGAGCAGGGATGGATGGGATATTGGGAATGAGGAATTGTTCCCTGTGAGGGTGGGCAGGCCCTGGCACAGGGTGCCCAGAGCAGCTGTGGCTGCCCCTGGATCCCTGGCAGTGCCCAAGGCCAGGCTGGACAGGGCTGGGAGCCACCTGGGACAGTGGAAGGTGTCCCTGCCATGGCAGGGGTGGGATGGGATGAGGTTTAAGGTCTCTTCCAACCCAAACCATTCCTGCCTTGTGATGGTGTTCACAGGAGTTCTTGGATGAGGAAAGAGACGAGGATCTGACTCCATGTTTCAGAAGGCTGATTTATTATTTTATTATATATATTACATTAAAACTATACTAAAAGAATAGAAGAAAGGATTTCATCAGAAGGCTGGCTAAGAATAGAATAGCAAAGAATGAATAACAAAGGTTTGTGGCTCGGCTCTCTGTCCAAGCCAGCTGACTGTGATTGGTCATTAATTAGAAACAACCACATGAGACCAATCCCAGATGCACCTGTTGCATTCCACAGCAGCAGATAACCATTGTTTACATTTTGTTCCTGAGGCTTTTCAGCTTCTCAGGAGGAAAAATCCTAAGGAAAGGATTTTTCATAAAAGATGTCTGCGACACTGCCTCTCTTTCATTATTTCCCGCCTAGCTGCCAGCTTGAGGGAAAGAGAAACAAAACCCCACACCCAAGCCTGTGTAAAACCCCCACAAAACACCATCCACAACATATGGAAGCCAGGTGCCCTCTTCCTTCCCCTGATCCTGCTTGTTGGGATGGCTTTTGTGCCATGGCTGCAGCTCTTGTCATCCCAGAGGGGTTGGATTCAGCTGAGGACAAAATGCAGAAATAAAGGAGCCTAAAACATAATGAGAGCACTGACAGCTCACAGCAGCACATCCTGCTTGGGGAAAAGAATTCCTCTTGTTCCATCAAATAGGAGGGACATTTGAGCCCAGAAGTGAGTCAAATGTGAAATGTAATTCAACCTCCAGCAGAGGCCAGGGTATAAATGCAAGCTGACATCTGATCAAACCATCGTGGACATTTGACCCTTGAGATGAGTGAGGTATCTCTTGTGTCTTGTGGAGTCAGCAGAGCATCATTCCTCACCCCTGTCAATTTTCCTTCTTTCTTTCCCCCCCCCCCGCCTCCCCACACAAAGGCAAGGAATTAAGTAATGTGAAAAATCCCAAGGAATCCCAAGTATGAAGTGCTCTGAAAGATCAGTAAAAATGCAATGGTGCTGGTAATAAAAATAAAAACACCTGAAAAATCAGTGGGAAAATATATTTATTAAGGTCATTGTGATAAGGACAGTGACACCAGGAGAGGGAAAGGTTGAGGAATGAGGTTGGTTTTATTTTGCACTTGCAGGAGGAGTCCATGGGTGCTTTAAAAACATGGATTAACTCTGCCTGTGAGAAGGTATCATCATCCTCTGTGCTGGGTGAAGAAATGCAGGAGCTGCCTTGTCAGGGAGCTGGGGGTGATGTGATGGAGTTGTGGGGACTGCCAGGCCCTGGCATGGCCTTGGGGACCACTGTTCCCTGGCTCTGGGATGTGATTGTGTGCCTGCTCAGTGTGCACCCCTCAGTGAATTATGGAAAGCCTTAAGGGGGGTGTTTCTGCATTTCCCCCTCCCTCCAAAGTTATCTCTGGTTGTCAGCAGGGCAACAGGCAGCTTGAAGGAAGAAAGAGCTGATTTATTTATCACTGGGCAGTTTGGATCCTGTGCTCTGCCTAATCCCAGGAGATTTCAGTGCATGGCTTATTCCAGCTGAGCAACCAGCCCATTGTTGTTTGTCCCAATAAGTTAATTTGTGTGACTCCTCATGGGAAGGCTATTCAGCACCACTGTGGTTTGTTCCGGCCAGGGAGAATGTAAAATCAGCTCTTTGCTTTTGGAAGTGAGGGCACAGACAAGACCCACTGCTATGAAGTGTTGAAAATTTGAGAGTTCAGTGGAAAATAGGAGAGTTAAATTGACAAAGTTCTCCTAAAGCTGTTCCTGTGTGTTGCTCCTGCTGCCCATCTGTGTGTCAAAAATGCCAGGTCTTGGCTGCCAGGTTTGCACAGCAGCACTGAGCAGCCTGGGGCAGTGGAAGTTGTCCATGCCCATGGTGGGGGTGTGGAACTCAATGGTCTTTGGATCTAACCCAAACCATTCCAGGATTCTACTACTGGAAAATGAGGATGCCTGGAGAAGTTGTGGCTGCCCCTGGATCACTGGAAGTGGCCAAGGCCAGGTTGGAGGGGATACCTCAGGTTTAGCTTTTATATTTTTCAGATTCTGAGCTGCTTTAGTGTGTGGGTCTGAGCATCACATCAGGGGATGGTGAGCTCTGTGCACAGAGCAGGGACACAAAACAATTCCTGCTCCAGCTGGGCACCAAGGACAAATGACCCAAATCTCAGCCCAAGAGCACAAACACCGTGGGCTGGAGAGAGAAAAACAAGCAGGGTGGGACTGCCTGGGCTAAAGCTGGGATGGGACAATGAACTGCAAGATGCAAATGGAGCAGAACTGATCACAGTGACAGACCCTGTGCCTGGTCGTGCATTTTGGGACCATTTTGGTTCATCTTGGGTGCAGCCCTGGCTGGGCTCTTGTGCTGCCCAAGGTGCATCCATGGAGGCCTTTTGATAAATCCCTGCTTTATTCTTTAGCTCTGTATAGTCTCTGCTCTAGGGCAGCCTGCACAAGGTGTCAGATGGGGCCTGGAGCAACCTGGGATACTGGAAGGTGTCCCTGCCTGTGGCAGGGGCAGAATGGGATGAGCTTTAAGGTCCTTTCCCATTCATCCATCCATTCTGGGATTCTATGGCAGAAAAGGGCAGGATTTCATCCAAGCCTGGTGAGACACCTGCTGCAGGTGACATTCAGTGTCTCACCTGATGTGTAGAGCAGCACAAGGGGCTTTAATCTGGGCTCTGTGCATTAGGGTGAGACTGGGTAACTCCTGGATGGGCTGTTCACACTTACACTGCCCAGAAAGCCAATCCATGGGCAGGGATGTGTTTCTGGGGGCTATGGATGTGACCGTGTTCACAGGGGTCTTAAGTTGAGGGAAGAGACGAGGATCTGACTCCATGTTTCAGAACGCTGATTTATTATTTTATGATATATATTACATTAAAACTATACTAAAAGAATAGAATAAAGGATTTCATCAGAAGGCTAGCTAAGAATAGAATAGCAAAGAATGATAACAAAGGTTTGTGGCTCAGCTCTCTCTCTGAGCCAGCTGACTGTGATTGGCCATTAACTACAAACATCCAACATGGGCCAATCACAGATGCACCTGTTGCATTCCACAGCAGCAGATAATCAATGTTTACATTTTGTTCCTGAGGCCTCTCAGCTCCTCAGGAGGATAAATCCTAAGGAAAGGATTTTTCATAAAAGATGTCTGTGACTCTATGGATATGTGTAAAACAGAAGGTGGATTTTCCCTGGCTGTGTGTGACTCAGGACAGGGCACAGGGGCATTGCTGGCACCTTGAGGGAGATGCAGCTGTGAGAGATGATATTTATCATGTGCACAGACATCCCCAGCCTCTGTCTGCAGCCCTGCTCCAGGAAGAACCTGAGTGTGGGGTGAGCCAGGGCCGCCCCTTCCCACCCACGTGGGATCCATCTCCAGGTGTCCCCCCGTGCCTGCACATGGATAAATCAACATTTATCTCCTGTATCTATTGCCCTTTATCTCCCTGCCTCCGTATATCTCCTCGCTGGGGCCTGTATTAGCCATAATAGATACAGTGAGTCACTGATCTGGTGGGTCAAATGGTCAGGGCTCTTTGATCAGCCGTCAGGATCCATTACCACCAGGGCCTCTGCTGGGGCTGGAATTACAACTTGCATTTGACTCATTTCTGGGGTCAAAACGTCCCTCTTATTTGATCGAATGACAGAAATTGTATAATTTGTATATATCCCTGAGCCATATGTGCTCTGAGTGCCACCCTAATGTGTTTTATAAAGGCACAGCTGTCTTGGTGACTTATTTAAAATGGGATTTTGAAGTAGTGTTCTTGCCGTTTAATGTCCTCATTCAGGGTTACACGAGGTTTATCAAATAATAAATAACATTTAGAACATTGCTTTTAACATAACAACGCCTTTGCTGCTTATAAGGAACTGGGAGGTCCACTAAAGCTTTGTTTGGTAAATAAGTGATAATGCAGAAAGCAAAGATAGGATAATTAGAAATTAATGATGTGTGGGGAGCTATGGATACCTTCCTCATGTTCTGCTAACGCTCCAGACGAGACAGAGCTCCTCTTGGCAGCCTCTGCTATAAAACATGCCTTCAAACCTTGTCATAATACTGGCAGACGTGTTGTTCCCACCAGTCTTGACTGAATCACAGCAAAATGTCAACACTTGATAAAATAAACCTGGGGCTGGGGCAGACCCACGTGAGTGCAGGGGTTCCCCATCCCTGCTGGGGACCACAGAGGCAGAGCACAGTGACTGAGGTGGCACTGGAGCCCTGGGCAGAGTGAGGGTAACAGGGTGCTGCTAATGAAGGTGTGGGGTCACCCTGCCCTCATTCTTGCTCCTCTCTCCAGGACAGGAGCTGGAACCAAGGTGGTTTTCAATCCAAGGTGGTTTTCAGTCCATCAGTGATGGGGTTGCTGCCCCACTGATAGTGAAGTAACAACAGGCAATTGCTCAGGTGTGAGATGTCCTTAGAGCGGTTGGTCCCTGGCCTACCAGATGTGTGAATTTGGAGGAGCTTCCAGCACTTTGTTTGTCCCATAAAGTGCAGCAGGCTGCTCATGGTCACCACAGCCACTGCCTCAAACCTGGGATGGCTTGGGAAGACAGGCAGGAACAGCCCAGGAGATCATTAAACTTGGCTGAGCAATTCCTTAGGGCGTCCTTCTCTTGAGTCTTGTAGAAAGGTCTGCACAGAAAATCAGAGTCTTTGGTGAGGTTATTCTTTGTGCCATTTCCACTCAAGTCCCTTAATAAACTTTGGTGTTTCTAATTAATCCTTTGCACATGAAGAAACTTGTTTTAGCAGTCATAGATTCACAGAATGGATTAGGATGGAAGGCACCCTTGAAACTCATCTAATTCAAGCCCTCTGCAAGGAGCAGGGACATCCCAGTGAGATCAGGCTGCTCAGGGCCCTGTCCAAGCTGGCCTTGGATGTTCCCAGGGACATCCACAGCTTCTCTGGGCAATCTGTGCCAGTGTTTCACCACCCTCTGAGTGGATAATTGAGGAGGAAGAGTTTGGGGGCTCCATATTCTGTTGATTTTGTCTTGATCTGTTGATCACAGGAACAGATGATATCAGAGGTTTGGCAGTGTTAAAGAAAGTCACGTAAGTAAGTGAGGGGTTAAATAAGGGGCAATATGGCCTGCTTTTTTTAAGGCATGGAGAGCTCTGGTGCTCCTCAATCTCCAGCTGCCTTGTGCTCTTTGGACTTTACTCTCTTGTGCCCGTGCAGAATCTCGGTCTCTTCCAATCTGCAGATAATCTGTATTTTTGGAGTGTGGAATTGGCCCCATCAGGGGCAGAGCACACCTGAAAGTAAATAACTACTGGCTCCCCACTCCCTCGACAAGGATACATTGCAAATACTGCAGGAACATACAGATACAGGAGTATAAAAGACCCCTGGTGAAGGGAAGAGAGAGGTTTGTGTAGACTCAGAGTTGAAAGAGGATTACACAGAGTTTGGGAGTGTGCACTGCAGGCCCCCATGCTAAGATACAGATTTTTGCTCTCTCCCTGCTGTTCTTTGAGTAATACTGTATAATTTCATATGTTGTGCTGGAGAAGAAAAAAAAAAATAGAGGGGAGACATTGATAGATCCTAAATGCCTTTCTCAGCAGACAATTCAGGAAGAATCTCATGTGCTATTTTAGAATGAACAATAGAGTGTTACATGTCATTTATTATAATCAGCAGCTAATGGAAACCCTTCCAGGAGGGGCCTGGGACTTGAGCACAACTACAGCTGATGATCCAGGCTCGTGAATTTTGCATGAACTCCTGTGTGACAGTGAAATGTTTGAAAGGTGCAGTCAGGAAGTGATTCCTGTAGCTTAGTCATAGCAAGAGGAGGCTTTACTGCTGGTTCAAGGCTGGCTATAGTGTTTAAATAAAATAATAATAAAAAATCCCTTTGTATTACAAGCAGAGTGAACATCATCTTCAACCCTTGGTCTCAAGGGACTCCTGAGTTTTTAGCAATAGGGTGTTTGAAAAACAGCCACCAAAAGAGTGAAAAACTAATGCAATTGAGCCATTCCTAGACCAAAAAGGATGGTCTCTGCTTTTACTGCACTGACTCTGGGGAAAAAAAGAAAAAGAAATAGCATCTCAAACAGCTGAGGACACCTGTCAGGTGGCACAGAGCACCTGGTAGGGGTGGGAAACACTGAAAATGTTGTGGTGGTTGGGTTTCATGGGCAGATATTTCATCAAGAGATTGCTGAGAGGTTTAGGTTTAGGGCCAAAGGCAGGAGGGAGAAGGAGATCCTCAGGGGCACTGGAGGACACACACCACACTGGACAGCCTCTGGGCTGGCCACAGCATCCACCACTCTCCAAGGGCCCCTGGAGACCATAGCCAGCCCCAGCAGCTACCCTTCCCTGTCTTTTCCTGTGTCTGTCCAAGGGTTTCTGGGATATGAATCAGCTCAGAGAATGTTTTTTACCCAAAAAAGAGTGTCTGTATTAAGCAGCACATCTGGCTGTAGCCCTTGTTCTGTGAGATGTGGAATCAAAACGTCCCTGAGGATCTTCAGCCAGAGCTGGGATTACTTTTGCAGTGAAAAGGTCTGTAAACAATGAAACATTTAAAAACTGATAATAAAATCCAGTCTGTGCAGGAGATTGGCCCAGGGCTGGAGGCAGCAGAGTTGGGGAGGTGGTGGGAACCTGGGGGTGGCAGAGAAGGAGCAGCAGGACCATGTCCATCCCCCTGAGAAACTGCTACATCTTGATCTGAAGGGTTCCACATAGAAAATACCGGTACCAAGATGAGTTCTGATAGAGGATTGGACATGGGTGGTTCTTGGTGCCGAAATTCCACCGTGCCCACCAGTGGGGCTGCAGGAAAGGTACATCCCAGACCCCAGGAATGCCTCCTGTGCTGGAGGGTGAAGGAGATGGAGTGACTGGGAGCACAGAGCACCTCGGGGCACAGTTGAGGTCCAGTCAGACTGAACAGGATCTGCTGGAGTGCAGGGTGGCTCCTGTGGCATGAGGACACGTGGCCTGGCCGTCCAGCAATGCTGCTGGCCTTGTAAAGCCAATGGCTCCTAAAAGAGCAGCAGATGACAGAGGAAGGTGATGTGCTTTAGGCAAGAAAGTGCCACTTTATCAAGGATTTCCCATGTGCTTTTACTGCTATAAAGGGACTGCACATGGTGTAAAGACAGCCACTGTCTTTGGTGGTCAGCATGGCCCAGGGCAAGGTGAGACCTGCATGGGGGGCAGCCTGGAGCTGCCCTGGAGAGAGCAGACCCCCTTTAAAGCACAGCTCTCAGGTTGATATGGTGCTTTATGTGTGCTTTAAACACTCAGCAGGGCCCCTCCTGCTGCTCCTGGGCTGGCCTGGAGTGGTGGCAGCCAAAGGCAATCCCAGAGCTTTGATCCACAAGCTGTTTGTGCCTGTGGATCTTGCAGCCCCTCGTGTTGAGCTGATTTCTCGGTGTGTGTCCTGAATTCCTGCTGTGACAGCGTGACAGGGAGCCCTGTGCCTGCCAGGGACTGGTGCTGAGCTCTCACAGTGCAGCCCCAGTGTCCTCAGGGAGCTGTGATGAGCAAGGATTTCCTCCCGTGTGTTGGGGAAGGTGAAACGGGAAAGCCTTATCAATATGATTGCCTGGCAAAAGATTTTGAGAATATGGAAACTATAAGTGAGATTGAAATGAAAGCAAGCTTTGAGATCCCTCAGTTACTGAACAACTGGGAAACAATGGTGTGGCCAGCTGAAGGTGATCCCCTTTTGATGGAACAACACCCTCTGCGTGCAGACAGGCCCAAGGGTCAGAGCAGATCCTGCAGCTTGGCAGAAGGGGCCCAAAGAGGAGTTTGTAGGGTTTAAAATGTAACACAGTGTGGTAATGTAATGATTCTTATAGGCTGTATGGAAATGCTGTAGGATTTGTATATTGTACTAGATTGGTTAGTGAGAATCAGAATATGCAGCACAGAAGATTTATTGTATTGGAATGGGAGCCTCACTCTCTTACCCTCTTTACTCTTTCATCCTCTCTCTTTTACTCTTTTTCTCTCTCTCTCCTTTTTACCACGCTCTTGCCTTCTCTCTCTTTACCTCTCCCTCTCTCAGCCTGCTCTGAGCTGTGTTTGGCAGCTCCCAGCAGGGCCCTGCCCCCAGGCCCTTTGCAATAAACCCCAAGTTCCAGCCCTGGCTGCAGAGATCTCTCCTGTCCGTCTGTCCTGACCCCGTTGCTCCTACACCCGTGTCCTGTTGGGGGGCTGGGTTTGGCTCCTGCACAGGGTGGTTTGCTTCTCTAATGGACCTCTGGGGAGCTGCTCTGGAAAACTCTGTTTATTTGTGGAAATGCAGCTCTGTGGGCTGCAGCAGTGTGGAATAAAATACCCAGCCCATTGCTCTTGGGATTTCCTTTCCCTACTGATTGATTACCTCTTCCCTCCTCATCAGAGACCCATCCCAAGCTGCTGTTTGGATCTGCTGTCACAACACAGTGATTAACTGAGGAGCCACTCACTTCCAGCAGGAAAATGTTATTTTCCACTTCAGCATTTGGATGAAGGCCTGGGCAGAGAGGAAAGCCCCTCTGACAGAATGAGCCCTTCTCTCTGTGTCAGCTCTGGGGCTGCCCTGGGCACGTGCAGGGTTGGGCTCCATTCCAGCCCCATGAGGGCAGGACCATCAGCAGAACATCTGTACCCAAAACTGAGAGGCCAGGAGCACTAGGACAGTGACTGTCCCCTGTGCTGGCTCTGCTGGGGCACCTCGAGTGCTGTGCCCTGTTCTGGGGCCCTCATGGGAAAGGCATTGAGGGGCTGGAGTGTCCAGAGATGGGAACGGAGCTGGGGAAGGGGATGGAGCTCCAGGAGGGGCTGAGGGAGCTGGGAAGGGGCTCAGCCTGGAGAAAAGGAGGCTCAGGGGGCCCTTGTGGCTCTGCACAGCTCCTGACAGGAGGGGACAGCCAGGTGTGGGCTGGGCTCTTCTTCCAAGGAAATATCAATAGAACAAGAGGAAATGGCCTCATGCTGTGCCATGGGGATTTAGAGTGGATTTCAGGAGGAATTTCTTCACTGAAAGGGTGGTCAGACATTGTCAGGGGCTGCCCAGGGAGGTTTGGAGTCCCCATCCCTGGAGGTGTCCAAGGAACACCTCACTGTGGCACTCAGTGCTCTGGGATTGGGACAAGGTGGCCATTGGTCAAAGGTTGGACTTGATGATACTGGCTAAATTCAGGCTTTTCCTCCCTGAAGGATTCCATGATGTCAGGGCCCTGCAGGCCCTGGAGGATGATGAGCGCTGTGGATCCCAAGCGCAGCCTCCAGCTCCTTCTGCTCAGAGCCAGGCTCTGTTCACTCCGACCTCCCCTCGCTCATGAGGCTGGGCAGGGTAGGGGACATGAGAGAATGCCACCAGTCCTTGTGCTCCTGCTCCTCTGGGGAGTGTTGTATTGCACTCAATAGTTATTTAGTTGTTTGCACTGGGTCGTTGGGGAAGGCTGGGATCTTCCCTCTCAGGTGACACACCAGGCCAGGCTGGTCAGAGCCATGGTGGGAACCAAAAATCAGGGACAGAGGACCTGAGCTGGCTGGGGAGAGAATGCCACCAGTCCTTGTGCTCCTGCTCCTTTGGGAGGAGGCTCAGATCTTCCTTCTCAGGTGACACACCAGGCCAGGCTGGTCAGAGCCATGGTGGGAACCAAAAACCAGGGTAGGCAGCTTCCCCAGGGAGCTGAGCTGTGACACAGGACCCAGCTGAAGGGTGGTGGTCACAGCAGCTCCACAAGCTCCACGTTTGGCCCATGTTCCATCACCTGTTGGGCAGTTCTGCCAAGGGCTGTGCTGGGTCTCACCCATCATCGCCACCACCATCACCCAGCCTGAATTAAACTCATCTCAAAGCAGCAAATCCATCAGCTGCCATCAAGAGCAAGAGTGCTGGGTGTGAGGCTGTCTAGCTCAGGTCTATACATCTGTGTACACCGTAAAGGGCAAAATATGACTTGGCTTTTATTACTTTAATTAAAACATGAGTGAAGAGTATGAGATTCATATTAAATTGTATTTTCCTGGCTGCTGTGGGAAGGAGCTAACTGATCTGATTACCATGAAGATTACAAACTATCAAAGTGAAAAAGAGCTTTTTGCAAGTATTTCATATTAAACCTTCAAACATAACACTTTAAGAATAATTATAGTTGTATTACTGGAAAATGATTCATGAATTCTGAATAAATATAAGGCCCTTAAAGGGAAATGTTCCAAGACCACAGTTTTCATTCCAATCTGATGAAATTTAGTATCATTTTGCAGCTGTAGAATAGAATGAAAAAAAATATGTACATAGACTGTATTGAATATATGTCAGACTAAACTAATGAGATTTTTTACATCAACTCTGAGCACGAAGGCAGACAAATGGAATAGCCATCCTCATTTTCTATAATAGAAAGCACCAAAAGGGAAGGCAGAAAGGATCTTACTGCTCACAAGTCTTTATTCCACCCTTGATTGTTAAATAATATATTTTAAGTTCTCATATCTCGCCCGCAGAATGTTTGAACTGACACTAATGGGTACGTAAGAGAAAAGAGTGAGCTCTAAGAAAAAAAAAGTGAGGAAAGGCTAGGATTGGGAATTTTATCAGTATTCCCAGTGGGCTGTAATAAAGATACTTTTCACACAATACAGTGAATGTTTACAGCAGACAGTTTAGTTTCCTTCCAACAATTATGAGAGAAATTGAATCTCAGGAAATGTTAGTTTTGGCTAAAATTAGACATAACAATAAAGATACCCCTGAAAGTTTATTAAGGAGGGAAAAAAAAAAAGAAAAGAAAGCCATCAGTCTCTGGAAGACAATTTAGCAAATTTATTTTAAGAATTCCAGATGACTTCTAAACAAAACCACACACCTACGTGGTGCTGAGGGCTCAGGCTCCCCATGGGAGCTGCTTTTCTCCTGAGGAGCTTTCTTTCCCAGGCCTCATGGATTCCTGGTGCATTTTGGAAGCAAACATCCAAAAGGTGCTTGTTTCCAGGCTGGATCCAGCTGCAGGACAATGCCCATCACTCTTGCAAGCAGATGGAGCAACAGGTCACATTTTTGGGCACAAACCAGGGAACCCACGCTGGTATTGAGAGCAAGTTACTGAATGCACTTGAATGCAACTTTAGGAAGGATCTTACCAGGATCTCCACAGAGATGCTGGAGATCCAAAAAAAATTTAAAAAATAAAAAAAAAAGAAAGATGTTCTCTAAAGTGCAGGAGACTCTGGAGTGCTGTGAGCAGCTCATGTGATGGTGTTTAATTTTTGAAGCACAGCAAGTGGATCATGCAGTGGAATTCTGCCTGTCCTGATTTCCAGACTTCTGCATGGAGGAGTGCTGCAATATCCCTGTTAGAGACACCTGCTTTCCTCCCCTTTTGTCCATGTAATTCTTGATTTTTGACTTCTTTCTCATTCTGTTTCAGTCTGGAAAGAGATTCCTGTAATTTGATATCAAGAATAGGGATGGGAGGAGAAGTGGTGAAAGCTGATGCAGTTAGCTTTGCAGACAATGTGTCCCATTTTGGCTGTGTTTGGGGTCGGACTGGGCTGATGCTTTTTGGTAACACCAAGTGGGACTCGAGGTGCCCAGTTTGGTGCTAGAATTGGCAATAGAAGCACTTGGCTCTGAGTCATCCCAGGTTTGTGGAAATATCTAGGCCTTGTGTGGGCTTGGATTTGACAGATAGCAGCTGCAACCCTTGAGTACACTGGGAAAATGTGAATTTTTACCATGGGATTGATGTTTTGGCTCTGTTATGTGCAGCCTTGTTGTGCTCAGAGCCTCCCCTTCCTCTCCATCAGCATCTCTCCCTCTCATTTTGACTCTTCCACTTCTGCCCAGTTTTTTAGATCAGTTCAGGTTCCTGGTGTTTCTAAACCAGTGAAAATAACAGAAACACCTCTGAAGCTGCTCAATGAATGGAGCGTTTCAGGTGGTTTGACCTCTGGAGAGATGGGGCTGGGTTTCTCTTCTGCCTTCAGGCCTTGTGTGTTTTGTTGGGTGGTGTGATGAGGGTAGGGCTGGTGTGGATGTGAGCCCTCTTGCACCTTCTTTTCCTCTGCACAGCCATTCCCTGTGTGCACAAATGTTGTCCATGGCCTCTGGATCTGCCAGTGCCAGCACTGCAGTTGGTCCTTGATGCAGGCTCCTGGCTGTGAGCAGCACATTGATGCCCTGGCTGTCCTCCTAGATGGACAGTTGTCCTTATTTTAGGGAAAAATCACTATTTTGATTATTAATGTGGTGGTTTTCCTTTTTGCCTTCCTCCTGAAAGGATGGTTCCTACTCTCACTGCTCATTTTGTCCAGGTTGTTTAATGCTTCAGAAGGAATTTGATGAGTGTCTGATTGAGGGCATAGATGAGCCTCTCCCAGTCATGTTGTGTTCCTGCCTTTTTTTAGATACCATATATAAGCCTGGCTTTATTAAAGAAAAAAAAAAAAAAAGTTGTTAAAAATGTTAAAGATAAAATCTGTTTGTTTCCCAAAATTCACATATTGGAGGCTTAAGGCTGAGATTTTCACACCTACTCTGGGGATTTGGATGCTTGGCCATGCACCACATTCTCACAGTTCTGTCACGAGTCTCTTGGTGCTTCCTGCTTTCCCTAACAGCCCCAGCACCTTTGTGCTCCTGTGACATGACAGCTTCTGCTTTGGGTAAGGGAGGAAAAAGAACAAAATTCTTGGAGCTGTGGTTGTGAAGGAAGAGTCGTAATTGTGGCTCTCAGCAAATGCAGAGGAGGTGCAGAGAGATCCTGTGTGATTATCATGGAATGCTTTGGGTGGGAAGGGACCTTGAAGTTCACCTTGAAGTTCCATCCCTGCCATGGGCAGGGACACCTTCCACTGTCCCAGGTGGCTCCAAGCCCTGTCCTTGGGCACTGCCAGGGATCCAGGGGCAGCCACAGCTGCTCTGACTTTGACATCACATGCACTGGGAGTACTGGGTTCAGGGGGTAGGGGCAGCCAGAGGTTGAGCTTGATGGTCTTGGAGGTCTTTTCCAACCTCAGTGATTGTGTGATTCTCTTGCTGAGTTGTGCATATTTAGGATCTGAGACATTCCAATCCCATGATAAGTCTGTCACAGACCTCCCTTGGCCAACTGTGACCGTGTTCACAGGGGTCCCAGGAAGAGGGGAGAGATGAGGATCTGACTCCATGTTTCAGAAGGCTGATTTATTATTTTATGATATATATTATATTAAAACTATACTAAAAGGATAGAAGGAAGGATTTCATCAGAAGGCTTGCAAGCAAAGGCAAAGAATGGAATCATAATAAAATCTTGTGGCTGACTAGACAGTCCAAACCAGCTGATAGCCATTAATTAGAAACAACCACATGAGACCAATCACAGATGCACCTGTTACATTCCACAGCAGCAGATAATCATTGTTTACATTTTGTTCCTGAGGCCTCTCAGCTTCTCAGAAGGAAAAATCCTAAAGAAAAGATTTTTCAGAAAATGTGTCTGTGACAGCCACCCACACCCTGTCCCTGCCACTGGAATTGGGTCCATGCTCTGTCTGTCCCACCTCAGGGTTTGCTTTGGCAGAGCTGACTCAGAAGTGTTTGGCTTTGGCACATGTCCCACGTGCCAGAGCCAGGTTTGGGGGCTGAGGGCCTTTGGGATAACGCGGGAAGCTGATTTATCACCCTGCTGATTTATCACCCTGCTGATTTCAGTTCATTTCCTTTCCCCATTTTGGCAACTTCCTGGCAGGCTGAAATGTTTGGCAGTGGATGGGTGGGTGAAGAATTTCAAGCTGTTCCTGGGGGTAAAGAGTAGAGAAGGGAGGGAAGAAGGTGGCGTTTTACAAAGCTGTGGTACATTCTTAATTTCAATAAAATAAATGTTAAAATAAAAAGGTAAGCAGCACCTCAGCTGCTGAGGCGACAGCCACTTAAGAAGCACTGAATAAATACATAAAACATATTTGCTGAAGGCATTTGTTGTTGGAAGTTTAAACATTAAACATGCCTTCTTCTCTGATACCATAATAAAGCAGGGATGTTCCAAGAGCCATTAGTGGTGCTCTGACTGCAGCTTTACATCTTCACTCGTGTACCAGAGAACCTGCACTGCATCAGCAATGCCTCACTGAGCTTTGCCCCCAGAAGGGAGGGATTTCAGTGTGGGTTTGGGGTTATTTTGTGGTGCATTTCCCTTTTCCCATCCATGGATGTGGATGTTTTGGTATTGTTTCCCTTGTAAAGTGCTGGGGCAGGTCCAGGGCAGGCAACAGCTCTGCCTTTGTCCCTCTGTCCCCAGGCTCACTAAGTGCTGGCTGGGGGCCTGATGAGACAAATAAACAGGTTTGTGTATTTAGGTTTTTAAATTACAGGCTAAGGAGGAACACAGATACTCAATCCATTAAGAAATAACTAGGTGGGTGATTCAGTACCATTTGTGTAAATGGCACTAACTCTGGTCTGCCTGCACAATTTATTAATACTTCACGGGATGAAAAAAAAAATTATTTTAATCTCATAATGGATGATGAGCTGTGAAATTGCTTCTGCAGCAGCTGGGCACCCTGGGGGAGGTGCTAGATTGCACCACATTATGCAAGCCATCCCCACATCCCTGCCTTCCTTCCTCGTGCTAATCACACACTTCAGATCTGGCTGGTGGCAAGGAGGGGGGCACTGCTTCTGCTGGGCTTTATTACTTTTTGATTTTTTTAATGTATACATTACTTTTTGATTTTTTCATATATGCATTACTTTTTTGATTTTTTAATATCTACACTTTTCTTGTCAATTTGCTTTGGGGTCCCAAGCCTGGCTTGGGAAGGGTGAGGGCTCAGATCTGAGTGGGTTTGTGATGATGCTTTGTACTTCAAAGGTGTTTGCAACAACAAATAACAAGAAATTTAGCCAAAGTACCAGGTCTGGCCCTGTTAATGAAGATTTCATCTGGCTAATGCCCACACTGTGAAGGAAAGGGTACCAAGAGCTGTTACTGCTCTTTGCTCTGCTGTTATAGGATTGGGACCATGAGCAGGACCAACATGCCAAGTGCTATGGAGTTCCCACACTAAAAACAGAGCCTGGGCTTAAGGACTTTGGTTCTGTGTGGGAAGAGGGAGCAAAGCAAGGGGTAGAGTGGGACATTTAGGAAAAATTTGCAATTGTCCCTTTAGCTCCATCACTGGTGATGAGCTCTTGGTGGTGCCTCTGGTGCCATGCCCACATCATTTCTGGTGTGCCCTGGGTGGTGAGGGCCATGCAGGGCTTCTTTGGAAAATGGCTCTTTGCTGATGAGAGAAAAAAACCCAAACAGGGATATTTGGGGGGGAAAAGTCTGGATTGCAGATGGGTTGTGTTGCCCACAATACCCCAGAGCAGGGGATGGCTGTGAATGCCACATGCCACACGTGGGACATGCCTTCTGAGATGGAAAATGTGGTGCAAAAAAATCATCCATGTGAAGTGTGGCACAAAGGATTTGTTTAATCCCTTCACTCCTTCAGTTTTGAGCACAAGGGAAATACTCTAAGAGAAAATCTGAAAGGGAACAAGCGTGGTACAGAGTGTAGTTTCCTTCCTGCTCTGCGTCCTTCTGGCTCAGCTGAAGCCAGGTTGAATTAATTTCTTAGAGTGCTTTTTGCTAATTCTTCCTTGCCTGTGCCTGTTTTTGGGCTGCTTTATCTCCTGACCTGCTTACAGTGCATTATCCACCATTGTGTAACACACCCTGGGCCCAGCACCCTCCACCAAATCCATCCAGCCCAACAATGGATTGCTGTGAGTGCACTGAGCTCATTATGCAAGTTCAGTATGCCATGAGACAAAAAAGCCAATTATGTAAAACCTGTTCTCAAATAATTCCCTGAAATGCGTGATGTTCTTGAGCAGAATATGATATTCCTTGTATTCACTTCCAGGAGAGATCCTAGGAAAGAAAAAAATGGGTTTATATTTGTCTGGCCTAGTCAGTCTAATTTTAGATCCCACTGCGCTGGATGTACAGCGTCTTTAATACATTTTAAAACCAGGCAAAAATCGTTATAAACAATTTTAAGGAGGCTGATTGTGAGGCAGATGACAGAGGCTGCTCTCTGGCAAGGTGGAGCAGAGCTTGAACATCTCCTGGCTTTGCCTGGAGCACTGCCATGATGGCTCTGAGAGCCTGGGGAAAAACAGGGAAAGGAAACAGGGAAAGGAAACAGGCAGGGAAAGGAAACAGGGAAAGGGAAGAGACAGGGAAAGGAAACAGGCAGGGAAAGGGAACAGGGAAAGGAAACAGGAAAAGGAAAGAGCAGGGAAAGGAAACAACAAGGAAAGGAAACAGCAAGGGAAGGAAACAGGCAGGGAATGGAAACAGCAGGGAAAAGGAACAGCAGGGGAAGGGAACAGGCAGGGAAAGAAAACAGGGAAAGCTCCCTCAGCAGCCTGGGGAGGTAAGGAAAACACAGGTGAGCCGAGCTGCTGCTCTGGGGCACCCAGGTGCATCAAAGGTGCCCCCCAGCCCAGCCCTGCATTGGAGCACAACAAAAGGTTTGCAGAGCCCTGGGTATTGCTGGTGTTTGTATAAACCAACTCTGAATTCTGCAAATGCTGTCAGCAGAGGTTGTTAGGACAAGCAAGGATGTTTAGGACCCTCTGTGGACAAATGGTTTTATGAAACACACGTTTCTGTAAAATGTGTACAAGAGAGACCTTTCTGAGCTGTCAGGGTTGGTTGAAACCATCCAGGCTCTGGGAAGAGCTGTGGCTCCAGGACTGCATGGGATCCACAGGAGATGGGAGAAGGTCTGTAAAGTTTAAAGGAATTGAGCCTTATATCCCATCTGGATAGGGTTGGAGCACCCTGGGGTAGCAGCAGGTGTGGCAGGGAGCAGAGCTGGGTGAGCTTTCAGGTCTCTCCCAGCCCAAACCCCTCAGTGATTCCATGATCTGTGTATCCAGCAGTTGCAGGTTTCTGTGCAGGAACGTGGTGCTGTGTCACAGACATATTTTATGAAAAATCTTTTTGCCAGGGTCTTTTCTCCTGAGAAGCTTCAGCTTCTCCATGTTTTGCTGCTTTGGAATGTGATCTGCAGAATTGTTTACCCAGCATGGGAAATTGTTTTTACTTGATGACCAATGGCAGCCACCTGTGTCAAGGCTGTGAGCAGTCACAAGATTTTATTCTCATTCCTTTCCTTTCTATTCTTTTCAAGCCTTCTGATTAAATCATTTTTTCTATTCTTTTCGTATAGTTTTAATATATCATTTTCTTTTAATATAATACATATCATAAAATAATAAATCAGTCCTCTGAATTGTGACGGTGTTCACAGGGGTCTGAGGGTGAGGGAACACAAAAGGATTTGACTCCATGTTTCAGAAGGCTGATTTATTTTTTTATTATATATATTATATTAAAGCTATACTAAAAGAATAGAAGAAAGGATTTCATCAGAAGGCTGGCTAAGAATAGAAAAAGAAAGAATGAATAACAAAGGTTTGTGTCTGAGCCAGCTGACTGTGATTGGCCATTAATTATAACATCCAACATGAGACCAATCACAGATGCACCTGTTGCATTCCACAGCAGCAGATAATCATTGTTTACATTTTGTTCCTGAGGCTTTTCAGCTTCTCAGGAGGAAAAATCCTGAGGAAAGGATTTTTCATGAAAAGATGTCTGCGACACTGAAACATGGAGTCAAGATTCTCATCTCTTCCCTCGTCCTGGGACCCCTGTGCACACCACCACAGTGCCACCATACAGAGGTGGCACCTGGTGGCATCAGGAGGTGGCTCTGGAGGGACAGCTGGCTCTGTGGGGCTCTGGCAGGGTCCTGCCCTCCTCTCTCCTATGAGGCAGCTGCTGCCTTGCCATGCAAGCAGGAAAGGCTGAGATTTGGGTGATTACATTTTTCTTCCTCTTTATTCCTGGGGGTATCTACTTCCAAAACTCATTTTTGTCTGTGTCACCAGGGAATTAGGGGTCTGTCTGTCTCTGTTTCCTCAGGAGGATAAACACAGCACTCCTAATCCTCTCTGCACCCCTGCCTGCTGCACTGCTGCCCCTTCCATCCATAGCTGCCTTTATGGAAACCATAACCTTTGCTTGAACCAGAGATTTTCCTGAGCAAGAGCCCTTTGGGATCTGAGTGGGCTTTCCTGGATACATTTTTAATAAACACAATAATTTGACTGCAAACCCATTACCTATCCCCTGTTTGTTCTATGGGATAGTCATTTCCATGCCTGCAAAAGCCACTAACTCACAGGGCAATCAAAGGAGGAATGACAAGCAGGATAAAATCGGTCTGTGTTGTGATAAACCCGTCCATCTTCACCTCGTGCTCTGCAGCTTTATGGACTGCCTATAAATAATGGCCTCAAAAAGATATTAAATCTTTAGGAAAAAAATCAAGCCTAATTGTAACTATATTTTTGTTTTCCATTTTGGTTTATGTACAGTATATGACTTCTGCAGAGACATTTTTATTCCAGGAAAATGACAGGCCAACAAGAAGCCATAATTGCACTGATTTTTAGAAGTGCCTGCATTACTACAGATCTGATGTACTGCAAGACATGAATCAGAAAAATTCTATTAAAAAATCTCTTGAATGGCTGACACAGGAGTATTATCCATGATGATTAATTTGACTTGGTCATTATGAACACAGACAAGTCTGACAAAATTGCATTTCATTCCCCACTGAATTCATAAAATCACTATACACATAATAAGAAGTTATAGTTCCCTGCTATCCACTATTCTTGACAGGATTCCAGTTCTGGATAAGATACTGATTAAAAAAAAAATAGAGGGAGAGAGAGAGTTGGGAGCCTTTTTAAAAGCCTACAATAAGGCTGATTTCTTTTGCTCTAAATTGTTCATAGAACTCCATTATTTTTAGCTTTTTTTGGTGAAGTGGTGATGCAGGTCAAGAGCAGCTTGGACAATATCAAACCTGACTGTGAGCTTGTGGTGCCATGGGAGGGGATGCAGCAGAATGGCCAGGCTGAATCTCAGGGATTGTCTGTCCTTCAGATAATTATAAATATTTGGCACCTTATTCTTCGTTTCCTACCCACACAACAGACAGGTTGGAGCCAGAGGCTCCTGACAACGTTGTTTCAGGCCTTAAAAATATGTATGTAAAATATGCATGTAAAATAACCCCCCAAAATGCAGAATTGGATGCAAGCCTCAATTTTTTTTTAAATTTTATTTTGGTGTGAACTGAGATTTTCTGTTCCCTGTGGATATTTTTCCCTTTATAGCCCCTTCCTGCTGAGCACCATGCCACAGCCTTCCCTTTGCCCCTGTGACAGCTTCCCAAGGACACCCAAGGTTATTAGGACAAGCAAGGATGTTTAGGACCCTCTGTGGACAAATGGTTTTATGAAACAGATATTTTTGTAAAATGTGTACAAGAGAGACCTTTCTGAGCTGTCAGGGTTGGTTGAAACCATCCAGGCTCTGGGAAGAGCTGTGGCTGCAGGAGTGCATGGGATCTATAGGAGATGGGAGAGGTTCAACTCATGTGAAGTTTAAAGGTATAAACATGCTGCTGATTCAAAGGTGAAGCCATCCAGAAGAGCTGGGAGTGAGCTGGGATTGGATTTGTGCTGCAGTTGTGGTGTAGAGTCTGCATCAGAGCAATGCCCATGGAATGGGGAGGTGGGGAATTGATCTTTAGGACAACCAGCGCTTGCTTGGGGTTTTTGGAGAGAATAATCTTTGCTCTGAGCCAGGCTGGCAGAGCTGGGGGTGCTCACCTGGAGAACAGAAGGCTCCAGGCAGAGCTCAGAGCCCCTTGCAGGGCTTGAAGGGGCTCCAGGAGAGCTGGAGAGGGACTGGGGACAAGGGATGGAGGGACAGGACACAGGGAATGGCTCCCACTGCCAGAGGGCAGGGATGGATGGGATATTGGGAATTGGGAATTGTTCCCTGTGAGGGTGCTGAGGCCCTGGCACAGGGTGCCCAGAGCAGCTGTGGCTGCCCCTGGATCCCTGGCAGTGCCCAAGGCCAGGCTGGACAGGGCTGGGAGCCACCTGGGACAGTGGAAGGTGTCCCTGCCATGGCAGGGGTTTTGGAAAAAGATGAACTTTGAGGCCCTTTCCAACCCAAACCATTCAGTGTTTCTATGATTTGAAACCCAGGAGAACACACAGGAGGAAGAGCCCCCTCTCCCACAGGTTCCCTGCTGCTCTGCTGTGCCCCAGCCTCTTGCTGAATAGTGTGCAGACACTTCCAGGGCACATTTCTGTTCAGGCAAGAACTCATTTTCCCTTTTCAACAGCATTCCCCTAGTAAAAAAAAAACCTGAGCATGTGAAAATTCATGTAGCAGGGCCTGGGAACACTTCAAAGACAATTTGTAGATTGTATGTGACTGACTGTTAATAAATACTTCTTTCCAGTATTTATCCACCTCTCCCCACATAATTCATTGACCCTGGTATTCACACAGATCTCTGGGTGTGAGGATGAGGCAAATCAATTTCCATTCCTAAAGCCCAGAGCTGCTGATGCAGAAAATCAGCCCTGCTTCACTTCTTGGCAAGAATCCCTGGATTTGGGGGATCCCAGGTGTGAACAGGAGCCCTCTGCCATCCCTGCCTGCAGAAGGGGTGATGGAAGGGGCACCCCACAGCAAGCACCCATCCATTCCCCTGCTGGCCCCAGAGCATTCCTCTGGAGTTTGCAATGTCCCAAGGGAATTCCACCTTCTCCTGCCACCTCAGCTGACATTTCTGTCCCTGTGGCTTCAGTGCCATGAGATGAGCACAAAACCCCTCTGGTTTCTGTGCTGGAGAGCTGTATCAAAATCCCATTCTGGCAAATAGGACTGTGCCTGTGTGAGTAATGGGTGCAGTGGGAGAGGAGACCAAAGGCTTTTGGGGAAATACAGGCAGCTGATCCTCAGGGAGCTTGGATTTTACCTTCTTCCTTGTGTTTGGACTCTTTCTGTGGCTCAAGGTGTTCTCTCAACCTGATCCTTGCAGTTGTTGTGGTCAGTGGCACATTAGAGATGCTGTAGGGAATAGGGAATGTGTGTGTATGGTGAATCCATCCGTGTGCTTCTCTGTCTCCTCGCTGGCATATCATCCAGCTTTGGAGAAATCAAGATACCCCCAAAACCACCTGGCTGCTTGTCTGCAGCTCCTTCCCTGTGTGGTGCTGGTGGCAGAGTGCTGTCCCTGGGACTGGGATGGGGGGATTGCCATCACAGCTCATGGGATGCGGTGGGCACCCCATAACCTCCCTGTGCGCCTTGTGCCACCAGGAGCCCAGGCTGCAGCACCTCCCAGCCTCACAAATGTCAGTGTTTTCCTCACTTTGCAGGCTTGCCAGGCTGGTTTGGGTCTCTTTAGAGCCATCTCACCTCTGAAGTGTCAGGAGTGTCACTGAGTTTTTGTATTAGCTTCAGGAAAAGCCCAGTTAGATGAGGGATGGCACAGAGTCCATGGTTGTCGCAAACGTCTTTTATGAAAAATCTTTTCTTTAAAATTTTTCCTCTTGAGAAGCTGAGAGGCTTCAAAAACAAAATGTAAACATTGATTATGTGCTGCTGTGGAATGCAACAGGTAAATCTTTGATTGGCCCATG
Source organism: Melospiza melodia melodia (assembly GCF_035770615.1). NCBI lineage: Eukaryota > Metazoa > Chordata > Aves > Passeriformes > Passerellidae > Melospiza > Melospiza melodia. The sequence goes on along the minus strand of NC_086212.1, from coordinate 3,646,295 downwards.
TTGGATGTTTGTAATTAATGGCCAATCACAGTCAGCTGGCTCAGACAGAGGGCCGAGCCACAAACCTTTGTTATCATTCCTTCCTATTCTATTCTTAGCCAGCCTTCTGATGAAACCTTTTCTTCTATTCTTTTAGTATAGTTTTAATGTAATATATATCATAAAATAATAAATCAGCCTTCTGAAACATGGAGTCAGATCCTCATCTCTTTCCTCTTCCAAGAACCCCTGTGAACACGGTCACACATGGTGTTTGTGTCACCTGGATAGATTGCAGCAGCCTCTCTATTTCCTTGTACCTTCCCAAGAACAAATGTTCTCTCTCAAGCTCACATTTACTGCTGAATGCTTTTTGACAGGGCAAATATTTACCTGCAATAATACTACAAATCTTTATCCCTCTCACTGTGAAGAACATTTCTCTGAATCAATGCTTGGCTGCAACTCCTGGATCCTCAGGGGTAATCACACAGAACATGACTCAGTGGAGAATTGGGGTCACTGGGCATTTGCCATGCTGCCAAGGAGGACAAAGGTGTCCCAGGTCCTTGGTGAAGCCATGTCCTGTCGGTTTCCCGGCTGTTTAGGTGGCCTGGAAAGGCCCAGGGTGGCCTTGGACAACCGGCGCTTCAAGGGACGAGAAGAGACTTCTGATCTTTTCTCGGTCTCGGTGTTTATTAATTGTTTATCTAAAAGATTTTCTCTCGGCCCGACAGAGGCCTGCACAGCAGCCAGCCATGAGCACACTGAGAGCCCCCGGGGCGGTCACTTATCTTTATACCCGAAGTTACGTATACAATATTTATAATTTTTCCCCAATACCTTCTATCCTTATTAACCGGTGCACTTCTAGTAATGACCAATCCCAAAGTGCCACCATCACCACAGAAGATGGAGGCCAAGAAGAAGAAGAAGAAGGACAGGACACGCCCCAATTCCTCCATCTTACTTCTCTAGACCCCCCTGTACAGAAATCTTAAACCCTGTGTTTCACACTCTAATTAACTTATCCCTTCACCATTCACCCCAGTGAAACCCTCCCATCCTCATATAGGTGTCATCTCCTGTGTAGGATCAAAGTCCAGCCACCAGACACTTCTGGCAACATTCCAGGACTCCCGAGTCCCCCAAGGGTGGCCTCGGCCACTCTGCACCTCCATCCTGAGGTGCTGAGATCCCACAATGTCCTGTGTGATTAACACCAACAGGCAGTGCAGAGATGGTGCTGCCTGGCTGTGGGGTGATTTGTGAAGGAGGACAGGAGGGGAAAGGCAGGAGGAAGATGAAGGCATCATTTATGGGCATGCCCAGCACTTGTCTCTCCCTCCTGAGTCACCTGAATGAGGATCTGCAGTGTCTTCTGGAACATGGCTTTGGCTGTCTCACAGCTGGTCCCTGAGAGCTGTGTGACATTCAGACACCTGGATGTCCTTGGCTGGGTCACAGCTGGTCACAGCTGGGTCACAGCTGGTCCCTCAGAGCTGTGTGACATTCAGACACCTGGATGTCCTTGGCTGGGTCACAGCTGGTTCCTAAGAGCTGTGTGACATTCAGACATCTATATGTCCTTGGCTGGGTCACAGCTGGTCACAGCTGTCTCACAGCTGGTCCCTGAGAGCTCTGTGACATTCAGACACCTGGATGTCCTTGGCTGGCTCACAGCTGGTCACAGCTGGGTCACAGCTGGTCCCTCAGAGCTATGTGACATTCAGACACCTGGATGTCCTTGGCTGGGTCACAGCTGGTCCCTCAGAGCTATGTGACATTCAGACACCTGGATGTCCCTCAGCTGGGTCACAGCTGGTCCCTCAGAGCTATGTGACATTCACACACCTGGATGTCCTTGGCTGGGTCACAGCTGGTCACAGCTGGGTCACAGCTGGTCCCTGAGAGCTGTGTGACATTCAGACATCTGGATGTCCTTGGCTGGGTCACAGCTTGTCCCTGAGAGCTGTGTGACATTCAGACACCTGGATGTCCCTCGGCTGGGTCACAGCTGGTCCCTCAGAGCTATGTGACATTCACACACCTGGATGTCCCTTGGCCCATCCTCCCCTTTGCTGCAGTGCTGGGCATGCTCCCCCAGGCTCTGTTATGGGATGGCTGGTGGCAGTTGCTGGGGTTTGGCTTCATTTACAGTGCAGGAGGTGCAGCACAGGAGCAAAAGGTGAAGCAGCAGCTGCAGCAGCATCAAGGGTGGTTTGGGTTCATGGCAGAGGGTGACAGGGTCACTGTGGCCATCAGGCCACAAGCCCCAGATGTGCCCTGTGTTTGCAGCACTGGAGCCACCTGCCATGGACAGGCATTCCCCAGAGCTGCCTCCCACCTGAGAGCCCTCTCCTGCAGGTCCTGGACACCTGAATGCCTCCTGTCCATCTCTGCCTCCCTGTCCTGAAAAGCAGCAGGGAGTGCAGCAGGTCTGGGAGGTCGGGGCAGGTTGTCCCTGTGGTGGGGAGCAGTGTTGGCAGGAGACCACACTGGGGTGTCTCCAAGAGCTGCAGGGGCTCCTGGCAGCTCAGCAGTGGGGCCTGGCTGTGCAGGCCAGCCCCTGCTCTTGCAAGGAATTCAGGAATTCTGCCTTTCCTCTCCAATCATTCCCAATACCATGTCCCCAGCCCCGTGCAGTGAGCTGGGAGGGAGCAGCCAGTTCTGACTCCTCTTGGTGCTGGACATGGCCTGGGTGTCACCTTGCCAGGAGCCAGAGCCTCTCTCCCCATTACAGCCCCCCAACATCACCTCCCCTCCAGCTCTCTGTCTTCTGACCCTCAGCCTGCTGTTGGATGGAGATGGTGCAGGGACCCCTGCTCAGACCTGGATTTCAAGATGGAAGAAGCGTTTCAAATTACAATTTTGTATTGTTAGTTAAACAATAAGTATTCAAGATGGAGTAAGTGTTTTAAAATACAATTTTACTGCAGGTGGAGGTTAGTTGTACCTGGTGTGATGCCATCCTGTGCAAGCATGGGGCAGGAGCAGGTTTACGAGGTGCTGAGGCCCTGGCACAGGGTGCCCAGAGCAGCTGGGGATGCCCCTGGATCCCTGGCAGTGCCCAAGGCCAGGCTGGATGGAGCTTGAAGCACCCTGGGACAGTGGAAGGAGGCAGGATAGTGGATAGTGCCATGGCAGGAGGTTTGGAATGAGATGATCCTTCAGGTCTCTTCCCAGACTATTTTATGATTCTGTGATAACCCTGGGGCCATGCTGAGGGCAATTGGATCCGGTACAACCCCTACAGCTGGTGCTCAGGGATACCTCTGAGGGTGAGGGGGGCACTCAGAGGAGGGGCAGTGTCCCCTCTGTGATGGACCTGGCTCCATCCTGTGTCCCCACCCCACTGCAGGGCTTCCCTGCTCCAAGCATCCCGTGGCATCTGCCCGGCAGCACCAGCCACGAGAGGGTTTGCAAGAAGAGCCTTGTTGTTTCAGCTGATTGCAGTGTTTTAATTTGAAGAGGAATAATGTGTAATCACAACAACTGTCATCTGTTTGACAGTGGAAAATCCTGGAGCCTTTTTTGTGCACAGTAAATGGGCAGGCATTCAGCAGCACGAGCTGCTCCACGCTCAGAGCCCTGGTGGGATGAATGGCTTCAGACCAGCCCACTAATCTAATTTGTAATGTATCCTTAGAACCCATAATTGGCTGTTTAATTTAATTCAAATTAACATAAGAATGGGAAATATAATCTGCCACAGAGCCCACATGGTGGTGGAGAGGAGCTGGGTGTTGCTGCAGAGGGGTTGAGGGCACGGATCTGTGCACAGAGGTGTCACTGTGGACACACCAACAAGCACTGTGTGTGACAATAAATCACCTTTTCCCAGCCTTCTGAGTGTCTGTGTGCCTCATCTCCCCTCCTTATCTCTCTGACCATCTATTTCAAGCAGTCTGGAGTGAGGGCAGCCTGCTCTGAGTAGCACAGGGTGTGAAAGCTGGCAGGCGCCGACGCTGATTATGTTGATTGGATATTGTCTAATCTGATTTTGATTGTGTACAGCTTTGATTGTAATTTTGATACGTCTGCAAAATGCTGTAGCTGTTGGGAAAGCTTTGTGATTTAAACAGGTCTTTTTTGTCCTTTTCTCTCTTTTTCTTTTTTTTTTCCCTGGGTTGAATAGAACAGAGGCAGAAACGTGCCTGGGGGTGAGCAGGGTGCTGGAGCTTTGGCACCCTGTACAAAACCACCTCAAAGCCCTTGGGTGAGCTGGTCTGCAGCAACACAGGGGACTCGTAGTTTTGAAGAGAGCTTTAGGAAACTTTGAGTGGGTTTTACATAATTTAGTTAAGTACAGCAAAGCCACTTGCTTATATACCTGATACCAAAATAAACCAGCTGGAGGAACAAGTTTGCTGTGCGCTGATTTATTTAAATCCCTTTCTGTAAAGCATGGAGAGAAATCCTCTTAAATAACTGGGAAAGAATCAGTATACCTCGAGGAGTAGAGCCCAAATGGAAACACAGCTATGAGATGTATTAAATGGGATCTCTCTGTCTGCATTGAGTACATCCCCTCAGCCCACTGCTTCCCTGGATCACAACAATGACAGACAGAAGCTGCCTGGAAAAAGAGATGAGCTTGAATTTCCCCTGAACAGTAACAGTGGGTACAGAGAGCCTGTCATGCTTCAGGCTCTCTCTTGTGTTTCTGTTGTGCTCCTGTTTCCCTACAGCCAGTGGGAATCTCAGGTAAACATAAAGGTTTGGGTCAGATATGCAGAACCTGCCCTTGAATCACAGAATCATCAAATGGGTTGGGTTGGAAGGGACATTAAGGTTCATCTCATTCCAAATCCCTGCCATGGGCACTATCCCAGGTGGATCCAAGAGGGGCTCTTGGACTCCATGGTTCTCTTGGCAGTGCCCTTTCACCAATCCACAGATCCCTCCTTGCTCCCTGCTGCCTCTCCCACAGACTGCTGTGCTCTAGTTAATCACAGGCTTTATTTATTTTATTTTATTATTTTATTTTATTTTATTTTATTTTATTTTATTTTATTTTATTTTATTTTATTTTATTTTATTTTATTTCATTTTATTTTATTTCATTTCATTTCAATTCATTTCATTAAGGACTTTCTCCCCCACAGTGTGTGGTGATGAGGAGCACGAATCCAGGGGTGAGCTCTGGGACAATGGATTATTAAAGCCTACAGTGCTAAACTGGTTTTTTAACATCTGGGGTTTTGCTCTTAAATCAAGTATTAAGTCCAAATCCAACCATGAAACTAGGTGATCTGGGAAATTTAGCTTTAGCATGTGTGTAATGCTGGAGCTAATCAGAATTTCATATGCTATAATAATAGGTGAAACAGTTGATGTTTAGAATAAGCCTCCTCTGCCAGAGACTCATTATATTCTGTGTTGGTAATTAATAATTTTGGATAGATTCACACATTATGAAGAAAAAATGGTTTTGTCTGAAGTGAAAATGATTGCACAGGTGCGATAACAGATTTTTATAGAAATGGGAATGCTTAGAAGTAAACAAGGCATGAGAAAACATGGGGAGCAGACAGAGTTTCAACATCTCTGCATGTTCGTGTCACCTCGAGGGAGTGTCAGTAGGGAGGTGAGGAAATGCTTTTCCAGATGAAATTTGGGAGGGGATGTAAGCAAGGACAAATCTCCATGTGTGGTGGAGTCATACAGGCTTTCCTTAAAGGGTTTTTAAAGAGTGATGGCTGTGTTTCTAAATCCCCCTCCCTGGTTGTAGCTCCTGTGCTGCAGTTTTGGAGGATTTTGAGGAGTTAGGATGAGAGAGAATGGGTTTAACCTGACAGAGGGCAGGGTTAGATTAGATATTAGGGGAAAATGCTTTACTGTGAGGGTGGGCAGGCCTTGGCACAGCTGTGGCTGCCCCTGGATCCCTGGCAGTGCCCAAGGCCAGGCTGGACAGGGCTTGGAGCAGCCTGGGACAGTGGAAGGTGTCTCTGTCCCAGGGATGGACTGGATGGGCTTTAACATCCCTTGTAACCCAAACTGTTCCATAATTCTGTGAATTTTGATCCCAAATAATTGTTATTTCTACAGCTCTAATTCTCAGAAAAGCTCTTTAAAATACCAGCAGTAGATTGAGAGCTGAGCTGGGTGCCCAGAGAGAGACTTTGGCCTAGGAGGGCAGCAGCTGGTCAGGGGCAGCCCTGCCCTTCCATGGCTGTGCTCCACGTATGGGGGTTTCTGCTGAGGTTTTGGGGCTCAGAGATGAGCAGTGAGGGAGCAGGGAGCAAGGGGATGCCTCCAGGGGTCCAAGGTGTGCTCCTGATGAATGGAGCAGTGCTGCCACACTCACACCCTGGCTCCTACCTCGTTACAATCTGACGTGCAGGACTGGAGGTGCCTTTTTATCACAACAAACCCATTTGCACTGGAATCTGTGTTTCTTAGAGAAACTGTCATTTTTCTTTGCCAAAGTAGTGAGGCAGTGATGATTTGAGGAATAAAGACTTTACAATTAAAAATTGTATAACAGGGATGTTTTATTCCAGCTGAGACAGATGGGGGTATTTCCATCAAAGACATGGGGATATTTCCATCAAAGACATGGGAAATATTTCCACCAAAGAGATGGGGCATTTCCACCAAAGACATGGGTGATATTTCCACCAAGGACATGGGAAATATTTCCACCAAAGAGATGGGGCATTTCCACCAAAGACATGGGAGGTATTTCCACCAAAGACATGGAGGGCATTTCCATCAAGGACATGGGAAATATTTCCACCAAAGACATGAGGGTATTTCCACCAAAGACATGTGTACCTGTTGAGACAAATTTCGGGTTTAAATACACATTGACCCCCCCAAGCCCACATCTCCCTTCCCACCCATTCCTTGCCCAGAGTATTGGGTGGTGCCACACCTCCTGGTGGTTCTGGGTGGGTGTCTTTGATGAAGTAACATCATCTTCCTCAATGTTCTCTGCTTCACCCTTTCTTCTGGGCAGGCACAGTGGAGGTTTGGCTTTCTCTCAGGTCAGTTTGTCCTGGCCAAAATCAGGAGCTCCTTAAGCAAAAGATTCTGCTTTATGGGTTTCAACAATACCTAAGTCTTGCTTTACTGAATTTTTTTATCTTTACAGCTTTTATCTAGCAACTAAATTCTTATGTGTTCTGCTACTAGTTGTCTCTACCTAGAAAGTTACATTCATGTTACGAACTGTCTTCTGTACTTTTGCAGATTTGTTAAATAAGCAAATTTGTTAAATAAATTTGTTAAATATATTTCTGTTATTTCAATATATTTCTGTTTTCCTTCACCTGCCTAAATACATTATAAAATTCTGAATTTTCATACATATCAGTGCCATGTTGCAAACTGTCTCTTTGGTGTTTCAGACGTACAACAGTCAGAATGAGAACAACGAGGACTACGAGATCCCTCCCATAACACCTCCCAACCTCCCCGACCCATCCCTCCTGCACTTGGTGGAGCATGAAACTGGATACCACTCTCTGTGCCACAGCCTCCCTCCCAACAGCCTGATCCCAGCCTATCCCTACCAGAACATGGACCTGCCGGCCATCATGGTGTCCAACATGCTGAGCCAGGATGGGCACCTCCTCTCCAGCCAGCTGCCCACGGTCAGTGCCTCTCCTTTCATCCAAAGCACTCTGTGTTTCCAGCAGTGAGCTGAGCTCACCACTCTTGGTGATGAGCTGTTTGCCATGAGGGGTGGGAGGAGCTGGTGTGGTCACCCTGCTCATGGTGGCAGTTTCCTGCTTCCTTTGGTGTCCTCCTGAGCCTTGTTAACCACTCAGGATCAGGGAAAAGGGTTTTTTCCCTCCCTGGGTGGAACATCCTCATGTTGTCTTTTCCTCCAGTTTGGAAATGAAGCTTGAGATCATTTTAGTAAGGAGGTAATATTTTGGGGGTTGGGCTCTTTCTCCAGCAGCACTGACACAGCCAGAGCACACAGCCTCAGGCTGCACCAAGGGAAACACAGGCTGGAGATTGGGAAAAAGCTTTTACAGAAAGGGTGATAAAGTTCTGGAATGGCTGCCCAGGGAGGTGGTGGAGTCCCCATCCCTGGGTGTGTTTAACAAAGCCTGGATGTGGCACTGGAGGCCAGGGTTCAGTTGAGGGGTTGGGGCTGGGTTGGACTCGATGGTCTTGAAGGTCTCTTCCAACCTGGTCATTCTGTGATTCTGTGATAAAGGGGGATTTTTATTTAAAGGTTTCAGGGGCAGTTATGGAAAGATGTCCATAAAAGGCAACCCCCACAGGGATGAGTACATTTTTATAGGTCTTAGGAAATTAGCATAGTTGATTAAAAGCACCAATTAGCAGCACAAGTGGTGAGGCAATTCCCCACCAGGTCAAGCCCCTTCTCTGGAGTCCCCCTTGGCACTGGCTGTGCTCTGTCCATGGAATGGATCTCCAAGAGTTGTTCTCAGCCTTGTTCTCTTCCCAGGAAGAACCAAGACAGCACTGGGGTCCTGTACCCCTGGGGCTTGGAGCTCTGGATTTTGTTTTGTCTTTCTGCTTAGGGAAAGGTCTCGGAAAAGCACTGGGAAAACTAGTCACTAATACAATGTGCTACAGAGCTATGAATATATGTGTTGTGGTGGATCCCCAGGACGAGGTGAGAGATGAGAATCTGACTCCAAGTTCTCAGAAGGCTGATATTGATATGATATGATATGATATGATATGATATGATATTATATTATAATATATTATATTATATTATATTATATTATATTATATTATATTATATTATATTATATTATATTATATTATATTATATTATATTATATTATATTATATTATATTATATTATATTATATTATATTATATTATATTATATTATATTATATTATATTATATTATATTATGAAATGCTATACTAAAGCTATACTAAAGAATAGAAAAAAAAGATACATCAGAAGGATACAAGAGGAATAATAAAAGGATACAAGAATGAATAATAAAAACTTGTGACAGACCAGAATTCTCACACAGCTGGACTGGGATTGGTCATTAAGTTAAAACAATTCACATGCTGGGTAAACAGTTCTCCAAATCACATTCCAGAGCAGCAAAACATGGAGAAGCTGAGGCTTCTCATCTTGCCAGGAGAAGAAATCCTGGTGAAGGGATTTTTCAGAAAATATCACGGTGACATATATGCGTGAAAAATACAGAGAACATATAAAAGAAAAAAAGGCAAAACCAAACCAGCATCACTCCCTGAACCAAGCAAAGTGCATGTGCCCCATCCCCCACGGCAAGGTGTCCTTTCTTTTCCTCCCTGTCACCCCTGTGCCACGGCAGGGTGGCTGCAGCAGGAGGAGCGGGGATGAAGGGAAAGCTCTGCTATCGATTCCAGGGGGAACAGGATCCCTCCCTGCTCTCACCAACTCCAACTGCCTCACTCCTGGGAAGGGGATACCTTGCAAAGTTTCAAATGACTCGTGCAGGGATAAACAAGGCAGGGATAATGAAGTAAAGTGAAGAAACTCCAGGGCTAATTAGAGCTTACAGCGCTTCTGCATCAGCAGCACTGAGGAAAGGTTGGGGCTTGATTTTGACAGTGATATTGAAATTGATACTGCTGCTGTTTAATACCATTTTCCTCTCCAGCAGCTTCAGCCCCGTGGTTGGTTTTTGACATTGTTTCTCTCTAAGATCATTGATTTGGAATGCCATTGATATCAAACAGAGTTAATTTCACTTAGAGAGCGTGGCTGGGAGCCTGGCCCTGCCTAGCTGGGGAAGGCTTGGTGTTGATTGCTTCAATAGATAAGGGTCTGAAAGGTAGTGATATTTAAATATTTAAATGGCATATTATCTCTTAGTCTAGGAAAATCCCAAGGCTTTCTGAAGTCCTGATGAGTCTCTGAGTTTCATTGTTAGTGTGTTTAAGAGAAATATCATGTTCTGCCCATCAGTATTGAACAGAGGCATATTTCTATGGAATTAAATATTACTGAGGGCTCTGTGTTACCTTTTAGGTTCTTAGGTGATTAAAACATTCATTTCTGAGACAGAAAGAGTCAATTTCAGATGAAACATTTTTCCCTGGTTTAATTTAAAGCACAGCCCCTTTGCCTGACCCCTATTTTCATAACACGATAATTTTATCCCGTGTTGATTGTCTCATTTTTGAGAGGTGATATTGCACTTATAAATCACTTTCTAAAATACCTAAAGAAAAAAAAAGAAGAGGGGGATTTATTAAGCAGCTCCTCTGTGTCTGAAATAATTTATTTTGGAGTAGTCCTTGGGAAATGTTCTCTTTCTTACTTTATGGTACTGTTTTACAAATGCAGCTCAGTGATGATAAATCAGGGCTGAGCCACAGATGATAAGAAGGGGACTTAGTGGGCTGTAAATGTAGAATAGAGAGATTAAGATTTGTTTGCCCCTTACCACAAAAATAAAAAAAGTCCAGTGAACCCTGAATTTCCCAGGTGAGAGTGAACTGAAGCTGTTCAGTTTTGGAAACCCTCGGGGCTGTGTTACATCTTCAGAGGCCCCAGCAGCAAAGGGGACAGGGAGGGAGCTGTGTTGCAGTTTTAGAATTAAATCCTGCCTTATGCTCCCATCACAGCCATTTTTCCACTAAAGGGTGACACCTTCTGTCCCTTTTGGTGGGGAATCAAGTTCCCTTTGTTCTCCCCCAGTCTCCCTTTGCTGCAGCAGCAGCCCACGATGGCAGCACTGCTCCCAGGGCACACCTGCAGCTCCTGGGGGTGCTGAGGGAGCAGCACCTGCACATCAGGGCACAGAAGAACCCTGGAGAGAAAGCACACTTTAAACTCATCTGGTTAATAGCTAATAGCACCTTCCAGTGCCTACAGGGGCTCCAGGAGAGCTGGAGAGGGACTGGGGACAAGGGAGGGAGGGACAGGACACAGGGAATGGCTCCCACTGCCAGAGGGCGGGGATGGATGGGAGATTGGGATGGAATTGTTCCCTGTGAGGGTGGGCAGGCCCTGGCACAGGGTGCCCAGAGCAGCTGGGGCTGCCCCTGGATCCCTGGCAGTGCCCAAGGCCAGGCTGGACAGGACTGGGAGCAACCTGGGACAGTGGAAGGTGTCCCTGCCATGGCAGGAGTGGAATGAGATGATCTTTAAGGTCCCTTCCAACCCAAACCATTCTGGGGCTTGTTTGCCAACATTTCCAGAAAGAGAGGGATGATTTCACCCAGGAAGTGATGGGAGGCCAGTCTGGAGTGAGCCCTGCTTGCTCAGAGCTCAGAGAGGTGGCTCAGAGTGCAGAGGTTTTGGGTTTGTTCCAGGACCAGCACTGCTGATGCAAATGCTGGAGCTGGAGCCTCTCCCCTCCCTGCTGCTCTCTGCTGTAGCTCACACAGGTTTTTGCAAACACAGCTATTTCCTGCCTTGGTTGCCATGTCTGTATGTTTGAATACAATGAGAAACAACAAGCAATTCATGGTAAAATGTTTAGACATTGGCCAGACTTCTGCTCTAAAAATGTAACTTGAGCCTTAGGATTTTTTTAAGTCAAAAAGAAAAAAAACAATAAACAACCAAATCCCTAACTGCTGATACAACATGAGCCAGGATTCACCAAGTGCCATAGGATTGGTATTTTTTCCTGAGAGCTCAGAAGTGAATAAAGAAAATCCAGCTGCAGGTTGCTGTCCCCTGTGTATGTCTCTTGTGCTGGGATGTCCCACATTACCCTCAGACTGCATTAAACCTCCCAGTGCCTCTCAAGGATTACCCTCCTGCTCCCACTGTGCAGGTAACCAGCGCCAAGGGAGTTAAATCAGCACAGAAATTCCCATGGCAGGATGGGGACTGGGAGTGAAGGAAGATTTGCTGTGTGCCAGCCCCTGCTCCTGGCTCCAGCTCACCCATGGGCTGTCACATGGAGACCCTGAAACCCCAAACCCAGCATCCCTTCTGTTTGCTCTGGGCTGTCACAGGGAAACCCTGAAACCCCAAACCCAGCATCCCTTCTGTTTGCTCTGGGCTGTCACATGGAAACCCTGAAAACCCCAAACCCACCATCCCTTCTGTTTGCTCTGGGCTGTCACATGGAGACCCTGAAACCCCAAACCCAGCATCCCTTCTTGTTTGCTCATCCCTGCAGTAGCACCACCCAGAGCACCCTCCACACCACTGTCACCATGATATTTTTTGAAAAATCCCTTCACCAGGATTTCTTCTCCCGGGAAGCTGAGAAGCTTCAGCTTCTCCCTGTTTTACTGCTTTGGAATGTAGTCTGGAGATTGTTTATTGTAGCATGTGAATTGTTTTAATTTAATGACCAATCATGGTCCAGCTGTGTCGAGGCTCTGAGGAGTCACGCGTTTTTCTTTATCATTCTTGTTAAACCTTCTGATGTATCCTTTTCTCTTTCCTTAGTACAGTTTTAGTTTATAATTTCTTATGATATGATATGATATATGATATGATATGATATGATATGATATGATATGATATGATATGATATATAATATAATATAATATAATATAATGTGATATGATATGATATGATATGATGTAATATAATGTGATGTGATATATGATATGATATGATATGATATGATATGATATGATATAATGTGATGTGATGTGATATAATATAATATAATATAACATAACATAACATAACATAACATAACATAACATAACATAACATAACATAACATAACATAATATAATATATCAACCTTCCGAGAACTTGGAGTCAGATTCTCATCTCTTCCCTGATCCTGTCTGTGGACCAGCTCCACATTTCCATGTCATGGCTCTTCACTGCTCTTTCTGTCACTTAATTTCCCTTTTTTTCCCCCTCTATGAGTTTTTAGAAGTTAAGGGAGTTTTCCATGGAAAGCAGGGATAGATGGATGAGAGTGGACAAAGAGTTGGCACAGGATGTGACGAGTGAAGAACTGCTGGAAGGGGTGAGGGAGAGCTGGGGAGGAGGCAGAGCTGGCTCATTTGGGGAAGGTTTGTTGGTTTGTTGGTTTTTTTTGTGTTGATGACAAGAAACAAACAGAAAATTCTTACTGCAGTAGAGTTTTCTTTTCTAGTGATCTCTCTTTTCCTGTGGGAAAAAAGGAAGGGAAGAGAAGGGAAAGAGGAGGAATGGCAGGAGGGAGGGAAAATAGGAGAGGTGTGACTGTCACTGAGAAATAGGAGTGATTAGGGAAAAGTATTCAAAGAGGGGAAAAAAACCCATGTTTTCCTTGGGAAGAGAATAAGTTTGCTCACTGTGAACATCCCAGCAGCAGCTGAGCCTCCCAGGGATCCACAGGGAGTCCTGCTGGGCTGGGATCACACTGGGGTGGGATTTGGGGCTGTGGGGAAAGCAGGGGAGGGGGCAGAGATGTGCTGTGGATCAGTGGGGAGGTGGGTGAGTGCTGGGTTAAGGAGCTGCTGCGAATAAATGAGATTTCAGAGTGGATTTGGCAGAACATTTTTGACAGAAACAAAGGGCGATCAAGGTCAGAGCCCAGGAATGTCCAACGCAGCACAAAAATATTTCCATAAATATTGGATAGCAGCCAGGAGGGCTGGGGGAGCCTCTGCTTATCAGGTGAGGGGAGCCAGGAGCCCCTGCCTGGGGGGACAGCACTGCCCAGAGCCCTCCAGCACTGCTCCAGGACCCCAAAACTGTGCTCCCCCAAGCCTGGCCACAGGACGCAGCAAGAAGCAGCCACCCTGCTTCCTCCTGCTCTGCCCTGGCCAGGGGCAGTGTGGGCACAGCCATGCATTTCTGCAGGTGCCTAGCATCCTATTGGGCATGTGCCCAGCACCCTTTTGGGCATGTAGCTGGCATCCTTTTGGGCATCTTCTTGGGTATCCTTTAGGGCATGTGCCTAGTAGCCTTTTGAGCTTGTAGCTAGCATCCTTTTGGACATGTGGCTAACATCCTTTAAGGCATCCTTTAGGGCATGTGGCTAACATCCTTTAGGGCACCCTTTTGGGCATATGCCCAGCATCCTTCTGAGCTTGTGGCTAGCACCCTTTAGGGCATGTGTCTAGTAACCTTTAGGGCATGTAGCTAGCACCCTTTTGGGCATCCTTTTGGGCATGTGGCTAGCAACCTTTAGGGCATGTCCCCAGCATCCTTTTGGGTATGTGGCTAGCATCCTCTTGGGTATCCTTTTGGGCAGGTGGCTAGTACCCTTTTGGGCATCCTTTTGAGCATGTAGCTAGCATTCTTTTTGGGCATGTGGCTGCATCCTTTAGGGCATGTGCCCAGCATCCTTTTGGGCATGTGGCTATAGCATCCTTTAGGGCATCCTTTTGGGTATGTGGCTAGCACCCTTTTGGGCATGTGACTACTACCCCTTTGGGCATCCTTTTGACCTTGTGGCTAGCATACCCTTTTGGGTATGAGGCTAGCATCCTTTTGGGTATGTAGCTAGCTTCCCTTTGGGCATGAGGCTAGCATCCTTTTGGGCATCCTTTTGGGCATGTGGCTGCTCCTGTGAGCCAACATGAGCTCTGTAGGTGTAACAAAGCTGGTTGGAGAGACTGACACCTCTCCCTGTGTCTGCCTCTTCCCATTGCTTCTGACAATGGGAGATTTTTGTGGCTCCTCTAAAGGCACTAACATTTCCTTCAGCCCACTGGGGTGCCTTTTTATGCTCTCAGCAAGCTGGTGCAAGGGCAGAAAGGCTTCAACCACAGCCTGAAAGGTTTCATTTCAGTTTGTTGAGTGGAACAGAGTTATTTGAAAAATACTGAAAATCCTCCGAGGCAAAAAGGAACATCCATGGTGTAAAATGTCACATTTCCAGTGAGCTGGGGAACCTGTTTAGGTAGAGGTGAGAGAGTAAAATGGTGAATGGGAGTGAATTGTAGAAGAAAGGTGATTGCCACCCTGAAATTCCAGAAGGTTTCAGTTGACTTTGAACAGCTGCTTCCCAACACAATGAGGCTTTGGTGTGGAACAGAGAGGAGAGCAGTAAAATAAACCAGCAGGAATCCAGCTGCCTGTGTCCCATGTGAGAAACGGAAAGGAAAAGCAGCTCTTTCCCAGAGCTGGGATGGGCATTCCTGGGATGCTCTAGGCTCCAAGGACAAGCTTGGTGCTCACCAGCCTAGAGTGAGGCTGTCCTGTGTCACCATGATATTTTCTGAAAAATCCTCTTTGCCCGGGATTTTCTCCTGGGAAGCTGAGAAGCCTCAGAGAGCAATGAAAACAATAATTATCTGATTGCTGCTCCTGTGTTTGCTGCTTTGGAATGTGGCTTGGATGTTGTTTACCAACAGGTGAATGTTTGATTGGTTCCATGTGAGTTGTTTTAATTTAATGACTAATCATGGTCCAGCTGTGTTGAGGCTCTGAGGAGTCACAGGTTTTTATTATCATTCTTGTCAAGCCTTGTGATGTATCCTTTCTCTATTTCTTTAGTATAGTTTTAGTACAGCATTTTTTAATATAATACAATATCATGAAATAATAAATCAGCCTTTTGAGAAGAAAGAGTCATATTCTCATCTCTCACCTTGTCTTGGGGACCCTCACAAACACCACAATCCTGCAGGAAGATTGGAAAGCCAGAACCCAGATTCCTCCAAACCCCCTCCAAACTGGCCTGGGACATTTCAGGGACGGGGCAGCCACAGCTGCTCTGGGCAAGCTGTAGCAGATTTTACCACCCTCACTGTAAAAAACTCCTTATGTCAATTAAATATTGTCACAAAAACCAAGTACGCTGTGCCAGCCTTTCCTCCAGGCCGCTGGAAATCCACAATCCCAGCAGGCAGAGTGGTTTACATGCTGTGGGCAAATCCTTCCAATGCATCAATATTTCAGTAATTTTGAGTCACTACCTGCTAAAATAAGTTATTTAAAATAATCCATACCCCAGTGCAGTGTACAGGCAGCATTGCCCTTCAAAGCAAGTTGATCCTCTTCAGAAGAGTGTTTATAAATAATCAAACCAACAAGAGCATTGCTCAGGTCACCAGCAGCCAAAACTTCCCTGAGTTCCCCTTGTTTCAGTCCTGGATAAGTTTTCACTGGCAATTTTGTGCTGTGAGCTTTAAGGTTTTGAATAATTTGGCTTTCTGTTTATTAATGGTTCAGTATTTAAAAACTAAACTTCCAAACATGAGGTAGAAAATGGTAATAACAAAACCCTACATGAAGGGTTCTTTGTATTAAGCAGAGCCCTGTTTGCAATTCCCTGCTAGTGTTTTTCTCAGAGGCAATAAATGAAAGAAATATGTCTTTTTAAATTTTATAAAACTCAGAAAAATGGTTTTAAACAGCTTTTCTTCACCTTCTATAATTATTTATTTTCAAACAGTCCTTCAGGGTAATGTTCCGTTTTCTTATTTCACACTCCTTTTTCTCATAAATGAACCATCACTTCAATAAATCATTATGAAAACAGAGACTAACACAAACCCTGAAAGGTTGAAAGATTTATGTAACACATTTATGTTTTCCATTTTCTCATTCTGGTACTCCACTGCTAAAGCTAAGCTAATAAAAGCTGCTATTAATATTTCTTGTTGCCTGGCAACCACTGAGAGGGAGTAATAGCTTTAGCTAGAAAAATAGATGACCGATAAGGAAAAATTCAATTCTTTTATTATCTCAAGGGAAAATGGGCTTTTACTGGAACATTATGATGTACGAGTGTGAAGTTGAATACAAAGGGTATTTTTTCAGTTGTTTTTCTATTTTTAATGAACATTATTTTACCTTCACAAACTCGTTTAAGGCATTTGCCCCACCTACTTGTGAGCTTAATTTAGCAACACCCACACACTCTTCTGTAAGTATCTGTTGGCATTTTCACTTGGAAGCCCCTTCCCTCCTTGCCTCCCCCCAGGCTGGTGGGCTTGGTCATAAAATTTCACTCCAGGTCGGAACCTGGGAGACAAGATCCAAAATCAAAGAGTAAGTTGTTCCTGTGTGCGTTCAGAACTGGCTTGCTCAGAGGAAGGGGCTTGTTTGGAGAGGTGTTTTCTGAAGTTTGTGGTGTGGCGGCTCAGGGAGAGCAGGAGGCACTGCTGGTGCTGGGGTGCCAGGGCAGGGCCTGTGGGCAGGGCCTGTGGGCAGGGTGTGCTTGGATCCCTGTGGAGACACCAGGGCTGGGCATGAACAGATCAAAAACAGCCCTGGGAGGAGGATTTGGTGGGTGAGAGCTGGACATGTGTGTGTGCCCAGAAACCCCCCAAGCCCTGGGCTGAGCCCCCAGTGTGAGAAGGAGCACACGGGGGTTCTTTCCCTCTGCCCCACTCAGGTGAGACCCCACCTGCAGAGCTGGGCCCAGCACAGGGAGGAGCTGGAGAGAGCCCAGAGGAGGCTCCAGAGATGCTCCAAGGGCTGCAATCCCTCTGGAGCCAGGCTGGGAGAGCTGGGAGTGCTCACCTGGAGAAGAGAAGGATCCAAAAGACCTCAGAGCTCCTTCCAGGGCCTAAAGCAGCCTATAAAAAATATGGGGATGGACTTTTTGTCAGGGCTTGTAGCAATTGGACAAGTGGGAAAGATTTCAAACTGAGAGTTGGTTTAAATTAGATATAAGGAAGATAACAGTGAGGGTGGGGAGGCCCTGGCACAGGGGGCCCAGAGCAGCTGTGGCTGCCCCTGGAACCCTGGCAGTGCCCAAGGCCAGGCTGGACAGGGCTTGGAGCAACCTGGGACAGTCGAAGGTGTCCCTGCCCATGGCAGGGGGTGGACTGTATGACCTTTAAAGGTCCATTCCAACTCAAACAATTCTGCAATTCCATGAACACAGATCCTGTTCTGTGGGAGAGGTCCTCCCTGAGTTTTCAAGTCATCCTGGACAGCAGCAGAAGCTCCCTGTGGAGCAGCAGCCCCTCTTTTCACATGGCTGAGGCAGCTTCTGCCTGGTCTCTTACCGAGTGAGAGAACTGGGGGGATGTGGGTCACTCTCAGAGAACAGCAGAACTCGTGAGGACTGGGCTATGCAGGAGGGCCAGGAACCTGAGGAACCTGGATGGTTGTGTGGCTGGTCTTTAGGTTCACCAGTGGGTATCCCATTTCTGAGATCTCAGTAACCAGGGTGTCATGATACACTTTTCACACAAAAGGGAACTGTTGTGACAGCTGAGAAGCAAAGCAGATGTGGGCCTTGCTGGGTAATGAAGGAATTTGTCCCTGAACAAGTGAAAAGAAGAAGACAAGGTGTCACTTGAACTGGCAGGAGGTGACTGTCACCTGCCAGGGTGGGAATCTCACATGGGAATCTGCCTTTTTTCCTGAAAAGCGCTCACAGCCACCTCCCTGCAGGAGAGCTCCTCATCAGGAGATCCCTTCCAACCCAAACCATCCCAGGGGTCTATGTCCCAGAGCAAGGGGAGGCAGGAGAGCCTTCAGCTGTGCTCTTACCCACAGCACCTCATCATACCTGCAGGAAAGGCCCTGTGACGCCTTGGGAAGGCTGCCCTAGAACAGAGGCTGGACAGAACTAAAGAATAAAGCAGGGATTTATTAAAAGGCCTCCATGGATCCACCTTGGGCAGCACAAGAGCCCAGCCAGGGCTGCACCCAGGATGAACCAAAATGGCCCCAAAATGCACGACCAGGCACGGGGTCTGTCACTGTGATCAGTTCTGCTCCATTTGCACCTTGCAGTTCATTGTCCCATTCCAGCTTTAGCCCAGGCAGTCCCACCCTGCTTGTTTTTCTCTCTCCAGCCCACGTGGTTTGTGCTCTGGGCCTGAGATTTGGATCATTTGTTCTTGGTGCCCAGCTGGAGCAGGAATTGTTTTGTCTCCCTGCTCTGTGCACAGAGCTCACCATCCCCTCATATAAAGCTCAGAATTTTACACTAAAGCAACTCAGAATCTGAAAAATATAAAAGCTAAACCTGAGCCATCACCTGCACAGTGAACCAATGTTGTGTGTATTTAAGCCTGGCTGCAGAATTGTCTCTGCCTGTGCCCCTTTGGTTTTAGGCTGCAAACTGAGTCCTTATCTCCCCATACTCATCTCGTGGCCAGAAGCCAACAAGTCCCATCCCAAGGTGCACCTGCTGCTCTCATCAACCAGCAGCTCTTCTTCACTGTTTGCACTCCTCCTTTTAACTATTCCATGAAAATTCATCGCCCTAAACTTTCCTTTCCTCTCCTTGAGCTGGTCCCTCTCTCTGATAAGCCAGTACTCTGGGGACAGTCCCAGTAGGGAAAGTTCCTTATCAGCCATACAATTCTCAGGGAGGGCACTGAGTGGGACAATCCCTCTTGTTCCTTCCTCAGCTGCCATTAAGTTCTGGTGACACAATTTGCTTTGCTTTCACAGCACTTTCAGATAGACCCGACTGCACTTAAAGCTGTGCTTAAGCAAACTGGCATGGAGCTCAAATAACTCCAGTAAATGTGTTCAAGGAATGGGATGGATCTTTTTTAAGATCTGATTCTGATCTCAAATGTGTTTGTCTCTAGTGCACAGACATGCAGGTGGATGTCTGTTCTTAGCCCAGTTTTAACCCTTAAGTTTAGGCCGTGTCCACCTTTGGGGTGAATTTTATTTTCTTCTTCCTAGCAAAAAATCCCACTTCAGCATTTTTCCTGGGTATAGTTAAAAATCCATTTTGCCCCCATCAAAAAATTCTGCAAATGAGAACATGTAACATGCTTTGCAAATGAACTAGAAATTTGGAAGTTTCTCTGGAGCCTGGGATTTGGCTTTAGGGGAAGAGTGTCTCATCATGGGCAATTCCCCATTTCCTGGTGGGGGATTTGCCAACTCAGCCCCAGGAGCTGGAACCCCTCTGCTCTGGCGCCAGGCTGGGAGAGCTGGGGGTGCTCACCTGGAGAGGATAAAGATCTAAAAGACCTCAGAGCCCCTTCCAGGGCCTAAAGGACTCTATAAAAAACATGGGGATAGACTTTTAGACTTTTATATTGGAATAATACCAATACAGCAGGACGGGATGTGCCTGAGCTTGTCTGGCCCTTGGTGCTGAACCAAACAGCGGCACTGTGGTGTTTGACCCCACAGACAATTTGGCTGGCTGGGTGTGTGGTGTTTCACCCCACAGACACTTTGGGCTGGCTGGGTGTGTGGTGTTTCACCCCACAGACACTTTTGGCTGTGGGGTGTGTGGTGTTTCACCCCACAGACACTTTGGGCTGGCTGGGTGTGTGGTGTTTCACCCCACAGACACTTTTGGCTGTGGGGTGTGTGGTGTTTCACCCCACAGACACTTTTGGCTGGCTGGGTGCTGCAGCTGGGCCCATGGGGACAAGTCCAGGCCTGCAGGAGCTCTGGTGGTGCTGGGATGGAGCTTCCCCCCATAACAGGGGCTGCTCCTCAGGTTTCCCTCTGCCAGAGAAGCTTTGAGGCGATGGTGAAGGAAAGGAGTCGGTTCTGATGGAGGGTTTGGATCCAGAGCTTTATTCTGGCCCACAGGCCTCTGAATGCAGCACCAGCTCCAGCAGAACTCCCTGAGCCCGTGGGTGCTGCTCCTTTAACCCCGGGGAGAGGGGCAGGGAAGGGGCAGGGAGCCACCAGCCAGGGACAGGAGGGGAGGGACAAAGGGACAAAGGACACCTGGATGGCCCAATGCCCCCAGGGGTAGAGGGCATCCTGTGAATCTGCCAATCACACGATGCCTTCTGGAATGCCAGGACTGACAGACAGTGCTGGGAGGGGAAAGGAGAGGGGACTGACACACATGGGAGGGAGTTATCAGGGGAGGGACCCGAGGTTCTGGGGTAAACCCTGAAATCACAATGCAACACTTTTTGATAGCAATAGGACAATTGCATCAGGCCTTGTGAGGCCGGGGAGGAGGAGGAGGAGGCTCGCTGTGAGCAGCGCCCGTGTATCAGCAGTGTAATTAAAATATCAATTACACCGTGCTGACAGTGTGCCAAAGAACTGCCTCTCGTGTGTGCACTAAACTTCATCACTCCAAAGTCTCCTCACAAGACCTGACACAGTCGTGGTGCCAAACCCAACACAAACCCGGCCTTGCTAAAGCACAGCTGAGATATTACTTTGTGCAATGGTGCCGTGCTCCAGAGCTGGGATCATGTTCTGGAAATTATCTTTTAATGTACGATTTGTATTGCTGAGAAATGTCACTTACTTTGCAGAACATCTCGCCGGCATAAAACCTAAGATTTATTCCTGTCATTTTTTTGTCTCCTCTGCCATGTTGATAATAAGAAGTCTATTTTATGTGCGTAATGCCTGTGTCAGTTTTGAAATTTGGGGTTTCGTGAAAGACAGTGGTATAAATAAAACATGATATAAATTAAAAATATAGTGGAAAATAAAATCTCTGAATTACAGGAGCAGATGAGATGAATGCAGCGTGAAGGAGGTTTGCAGAACAATATCAAATAACTCCAGTAAATATGTTCAGGGAATGGGATGGATCTTTTTTAAGATCTGATTCTGATCTCAGATGTGTTTGTCTCTAGTGCACAGACATGCAGGTGGATGTCTGTTCTTAGCTCAGTTTTAACCCTTAAGGTTTAGGCCATGTCCACCTTTGGGGTGAAATTTTTTTCTCCTTCTTAGCAAAAAATCCCACTTCAGCAATTTTCCTGGGTGAGGTTAAAAATCCATTTTGTCCCCAACAAAAAATCCTGCAAACGAGAACATGCAACATGCTTTGCAAAATGAACTAGAGATTTGGAAGAGAGTTTCTCTGGAGTCTGGGATGTGGCTTTGGGGAAAGAGTGTCCCAGCATAGGCAATTCCCCATTTCCTGGTGGGGGATTTGCCAACTCAGCCCCAGGAGCTGGGGTTGGTGCCTGGATGGGCTTTTCCCCAGCCAATTGGGTTCTGGTGTACTGTGGGACAATCTCTGTATCATAATTTAGAAAAACACAGGAAATTCTGTCAAAAGTAGGCATGAGGAAAGATTAAAAAATTGAATAGATAAATAATGGTCAGAAAGTGTTGGGATTACCCTTGTTCATGCTGACTAATCTGGGGCATTGTGAAATGTCTTGCCTTTAGTTGCAGCATGAGATAAATGATGCCAGATCATCTGTGCTTAAAGACTGGTTGTCTTTGATGCAGCAATTTAAGGTGTGTTTGAACCTCAGGGATCCCAATTCCTTTGGGAACAGTAGGTAAAGTGAACAATAATGTGTTTGTAGGGTCTCTGCTTATCAGGACATGGGTTTCAACAGCAGCCAGGAACTGCAAAATGTTCATGTGAGAGCTGCAGGAAGGATCTCCCTCCTTCCTTGAAGTGTTGGATGTGGCTTGGAGCAACCTTGTCTTGTGGAAAGCATCCCTGCCCATGTCAGGAGAGTGAAACTAGATGAGCTTTAAGGTCCTTTCCAACCCCAACCATTCTGTGATTCCTTTGCCTCTTGCTGAATGTACTCAGCCCTCTCTCAGCTGATTAACCAGAAGCTGCTTCAGCCTCCCCAAAATGCTGCCTTTGTGCCTTATTTTGTACATGTGACCAATGGCATGGGTCATCTGAGGGCTTGGTTTTGTTTGGGTCACACAATGAAAACAGAGGCATTTCCAGGCAGGGATAATCCCCCAGGCACGTGTCCCTGCACCTTCTCCTGCCTCCCATTCCTGCTCGCTGACTGTGCCACCAAAGCTGAGCTTTCACTGCCACCTCTGGACTGACAGCAGGGCCCTAATGTGAGGAAGGGGGTTCTGCCAAGGAGATGGAGCTCCTGCATCCTCCTGGAGCTTGCACCATCTGCCCCCGCTGTTTGCTGTCCCTTCTGCCCCATGTTTCTCCTCTCTTTTCTCATTTCCATGGGAATAACGAGATGGGGTGGCTGTGAGTTCAGTGCCAATGCAAAGAGCCTCCAAAAGACAAGTGAAGGGTTTTAATTTTCATCATAACCTCTGCCACACCATCAAATGTTCACATTCCCATGTGTGTTCACATCCCACGTCATAATGTGGCATAAAATCTTCCTTGAAGTGCATCGGGCAGCTGTAAACAGAACGATTGTTTGCCACTTTTTAACCAGCATCACCTGTGACACAAGAAAACCCAAAGTAGCATGTCTGGCAACTCTTTGCCATCCATCTTGTGCATTTTGATCAATGCTGCAGCCCATCTTTAATTTCTCTTATCCCTTAGATCAATCATATTTGTCTCACAGCTATCACTGGCCTCCCCTTTGCACAGGGTGCGTTACCCTGCTCCAGCCATCACTCACTGCCCCACGCAAGGAAGGGCTGTGGAACTTTGAGGTTCATTCCCAATCCCACACATGCTTTGCCTTCCATTTCCATTTCCAAACTTTTCCAGAAGTTTCAGCCCCAAATGGCCTTGCAGTGGCTGGTGTTGGTTCCATTCCTGTCCTGCCTGGGGCAGGAGAGCACAAAAGGATGGAAATTTCCATGGCTTTTGTTTCAGCTGTAGAAGTTATGATGACTGTTCAGTGCTGTAGGTGTGTGCACGTTGAGTGAGTCTCTTTGTATTATTTCAATGGGAGCCATTTTTAGAGGCAAATAACAGAAAGTGCTTACAATAAAAATAATGGGCTGTAACAGGCTTTGTTATGCAATGAGGAGATCAAAGAGCCACATCAGCCACTCGGCTGAGCCCGGAGTGACAGGAGGAATGGTCCCTAATTGGTAGGTAACATTTCCTCAGCTGCTAAATAGAAATGGTAATCCCAGCCCTTTCAGAGCTTTCCCCTGCCAGTGGGGTTTTCTGTGAGTGTGAGTGATGGTGCAGAGGGAGGGAGAACACAAACAGCAATCCTGAGGCAGACTTCCTTTTCTTCAACAAACACTCCCCATCTCTACCTGCCTGTTGGGTGTCAATCTGGCAAAGTCCAGCTGCCAAATTCGGACCCCACCCCAGAGGACTGAAAACTCTGAATGTGGGAAAAGCTGGGAAAAGCTCTGGCAGCCCCTGCTTCTGAGTGGTACAGGCTGAACCACTTCACATCCCCGTAGCCCTGAGAAATCAAAGTTATCATTTAAATGAAGAGTGCTACTTGAGTCCTGCCTCTGTGAAGAGGTGTGGGATGCAATGTCAAGAGAAATTATAATGATTGCTGCAGATGCAGCTTGTCAAAGAAAGAGAAAAATATTTCTGCATCTGATGCAGGGCAGCGAGCCAGTTGGTAGTGTTAGATGTCCGAGTGTTCCACTCGGGCTCTGCTGGCAGGAAAACATTACTTAATGCTCTGCCTGGCTGCTCCATTTGTCTCCCAGCTCTGCAGAATCCCATTAGGAACCTTCAGTTCCCACCGTGGAAATTGTTTGGTCTCTGCTGAGGGCAGCATGAGGAGGGAGCTGGGTATTGCTGCAATCCCTCACCACCCACAGCTATTGCCAGCTGTGTTTCTCACTTATCCCTACTGCTCTGAGCATCCCTCACCAGGGATCCACTGTCCTGGAAGCTGCAGCAGGCAGCTGTGGGACACCAGGGTGCTGCTGGAGGGAGTGGGAGCTGCTCCCTTTTCCCAGGGCTGACCCCAATATGTTTTAGTCCAAAGCCTGGGTATGAATTTGGAGTTAAAGAGCCCAAAGGTGGGTATGAGTGACCAACATGGGCAATCCTGTCCACTAGGGCTGTCCCACCTTGTGTTGGACATGGCTGGACATGGTTTGGACATGGTTAGACATGGTTGGACATGGTTGGACATGGTTTGGACATGGTTTGGACATGGTTAGACGTGGTTTGGACATGGTTAGACGTGGCTGGACATGGTTGGACATGGTTGGACATGGTTTGGACATGGTTGGACATGGTTAGACGTGGTTTGGACATGGTTAGACATGGTTGGACATGGTTGGACATGGTTTGGACATGGTTGGACGTGGTTTGGACATGGTTAGACGTGGTTGGACATGGTTGGACATGGTTTAGACATGGTTAGACGTGGTTGGACATGGTTGGACGTGGTTTGGACATGGTTAGATGTGGTTGGACATGGTTTGGACATGGTTGGACATGGTTGGACATGGTTTCCCCATGGACACCTGTCTGGTCCCTGTGGAAATGGGCAGCAGGGCAAGTGGAGCTGATGGAAGTGGAAGTGGCAAACTGGGAGGAACGTTCCTTCTGCTTGTGCTCCTCCTGAGACACAGGTGGATGAAATCAGGGCACTTTGAGGTGTTGCCACCAAAAAAGGGACTAGAAAAGTGTCAGGGAGTGGTTGCCCTGAACCAGGACACTTTCTGTAGGGAAGAAGTGGTTTTTACCAATCTCTTCCATTCTTGATATTACTTGCAAACACTAGAAAAATTAGTGATTAAAGACTTGATTTGTGGGGGTCTCTCCAGGTTTTGTCATTGCCCTGGATGCTCTGTTGTTTATGTTTTTGCATTAATGACGTTGAATGTAGGCAGTGAGGGATAAAACTGGAGGGTGACACAAAGAAATTGGACGTATTTGGGACAGGAGAAAGGAAATTCGTAGAGATGTAAGCATAGGAGGGAAATGGACTGCAAGATTGCAAAGGCAGTTTGTTCAGCATTGATAAATGTGGAATTAATTCATGTTGAGGAGAAAAATATTCACTATTCATAAAGCTTGCAGTGCTCTGGATTGACTGCCTGAAAGAACCTCAGAAAACCTCGTGCAGGGATAGAGGACAGGAGAAACCCTTGGAGGGGGGGTGGTTTGGAGAGTTGTATACTCTGTACTGTGTTGGTCATCCCCTCTCAGGCAAGAGGGAGAAAAAAGAGGCTCAAAGAATAGAAATTATTATGGTATGGAAAGATTCTCTGTGATGGCAGATGTTCAGTTTAAGAGGGAGGCAAATAAAGTAATTGAAAGCATAAAAGTGCATGGAATACACAAGTGAAAGCAGCTACATCAGGAAACTTTATGGGAATTGAGATTTGGAATTTCAAAGCAATAAAAAGAAATATTTTTGTCCACACAGGCAAGGATAAACTCTGTGACTTCCTCAGAGTAAGGGTGAAAATGAAAATGCCAAAAAGATATTTTGAAAATGTTTATGGATCTACCAAAAACATGGGGAGTTGCTGTAGCAGATGTTAAAATGTGTGTTGGTGGAGAGGTGGAGGTAGTTGTTATTCATAATAAATCCAGAGCTGAGTTCTGGCTGGAGTTAATCTGAATCTGGGAGCATCAGGTCCCATCTCAGCTGGATTGTGTCTCATTCCAGGGAAGGTGGGGTGCAATGGGACCATCTCTGCTTTGGGCTCCTGGGAGCACTTTACATGTCCTGGTTTTTCAATAGAATACTGTTAAAAACCAGTGGCTGAATCAACTCTGGGTCCAGTGTTACACAGAAGTGCAAGCAATGTGTTGTTTCCTTGTGACCCAAACCCTGGATCTTCTTTTCTTTGACAGGGTAGGAGTGGTGATTTGGGCACATTCCCAAATTAAACTTCATAGTATTAATAATGTAAATCATTTTTAATACATCTCATCAACATCACCTTCTCTAGCATAGGGAGAAGGTCTGTCCCAGTACTTTTTATTCCAATTCCCACTGCTGCCAACCCCTTGGGACAGAGCAGCTTTCCTAAACCACCTCTTTGAAGGTGCACTTTCCACATGGGCCTGGCTTGCACTGATGCCTCAGATTTTAGCTTTTGTATTTTTCAGATTCTGAGCTGCTTTAGTGTGTGGGTCTGAGCTTCATATGAGGGGATGGTGAGCTCTGTGCACAGAGCAGGGAGACAAAACAATTCCTGCTCCAGCTGGGCACCAAGAACAAATGATCCAAATCTCAGCCCAAGAGCACAAACACCGTGGGCTGGAGAGAGAAAAACAAGCAGGGTGAGACTGCCTGGGCTAAAGCTGGAATGGGACAATGAACTGCAAGGTGCAAATGGAGCAGAACTGATCACAGTGACAGACCCCGTGCCCGGCCGTGCATTTTGGGACCATTTTGGTTCATCTTGGGTGCAGCCCTGGCTGGGCTCTTGTGCTGCCCAAGGTGGATCCATGGAGGAGATCCTTTGAATAAATCCCTGCTTTATTCTTTAGCTCTGCCCAGCCTCTGTTCTAGGTCAGCCTGCATCAGCACGTGCAGGACTGGCCTCTGGAAGAGCCCAGCTTTAATTGTTAGCACAGGTTTTGTGCTCTTGGTGCACAACATCCATCTGCCACTGCCAACCCACCTGCTCCACCACAGAGGGTTTCTGCCCAGTGCTGGAGACAATCCCTCACACAGCTCCAAGTTTCACACTGGTTGAGCTTTTCTGTGGCATGTTTCCAGTTCTAAATCAGTTCTCTGTGTCAGTCCTAGAGACTCTCAGATTATTTCAGCCTGTGTTTTTTAGCAGCAGTCTGCAGGCTGTTGGCAATAATCTGAGGGAAGAGGAGGCACATTTACCTGCAGGAAAATCACTTCCATTGCAAAATGAGTCCTGTCAACTTTCATATTCCCAACAACATCTGGTTCTGGTGACAGAAGAAAATGGGATATCTGGGACACAGTCCCTGCCCTGATAGGGTGTGTTGTGTTCCCTGCACAACCCAAAGCTGGGATCAGTAACTGAAGTTGAGCTTTTGCATTGATTTCCATGACTTGGCACCTGGATGAGGTGGAAGGTGAGGCAGGGGCAGGTCACTGCTCAGCCTCCACTCCACCTGAGGCCAGCTTGATTGGTGGTGTTGGCTGATTCTCTCCTTTGGGAAATCTGCTCCTTTTTAAGCTCATTTCTCATGGTGGCACTGGGTGGAATTCTTGGAGTTGTCCTGTGCAATGCCAGGATTTGGACTTCAGTGATCCTTGTGGCTCCTTCCAGCTCAGGATACTCTGTGGTAGGATTTGTGGCTACCACAGCCTCATGCCCTTACAACTGCCCCATAAGGAAATACATTTGGGGTTGTTTTTCCTGAGCTGAGGGTACAATTAAGCCCCTGTGTGGGATGTGGGAGGTGATAGGTCCAGAAATAAACCACATTGTGGAGATCAGAGCTTCTGTGGACATTGAGTGAATATTTGCTGGTGACAGAAATGTCTTCATGGTCCAAGAAGTTATTCCAGGGCTCTCCTGGGGTGTCTTAGATGCCAGGCAGCTGTAGGTAAAGAAGAAGGTTGATTTTAAGGCCTTCACACTACAGGCTGAAGGACAGAAATATCTGTGCTTACGGATCCTCTTATTGCCTCCATTCCATCAGCTCACCAAGAGGACCCAGCACTTCTTGCTCAGCTTTGTCCTCCTCAGGGGGTTCATTTCTTCTTCATCATCTGCCTGTTTCACCAGAATTTTAGCCCCCTCATGGAGGCCAGGAGTTGCTCTACAGCATCTACAGAAAATCTGAGAGTAGTCCTAAGAATTAAAGTCAAACAGCAGAGACCAAGACAGAAAAAAAAGGGAGTTAAATCCTTCCACCAAAGCAAATACTGAATTGGTGGAGTCCTGCTTGTGCCAGGAATCCCTACAACTCATTCCAAGAACATCACAAGGTGGATTAGACATCCCTGTCCCACCTGGGGTATGGCTGATTTTGAAAGTCCTTCTTTTATATGTAGTTCTGCCATGGCCATGCTGGTTTACAAGGCAGAAATGCAGTTCCTGGAGGGCTGGAAGCCCGAGTTCAGCACAAAGCATTCTGCCCTGGTGAGGAAATTGTATTGATGCCAAGTGGAAGAGCAGTTCCACTGCTAAGCAGCATGAGGTGAACATTTCTCCTGTTCACCCCGTGGCTCCTTGTTTTACAGTCAAGATCTGTAAAATTAATCTGCTGGTGGAAGGGCTCCTGTGTGGAATTCTGCCAGCAATTCCAGCAAGTGGGACTTCTTTTAAATGTGGTTTTTCTCTGGCTTCTCACAGTCACAGAGCATTGATGAAATGAGACCTGATAGAGCCTCCCTGATGTGGATTTCCAAGGAATTTGGTGGAAAAGGGCCTGGATCTGCCAGGATCACACACAGCTGTGCTCAGGGCTGGTTTGTGTGTGCCTGTCTGTGCACTGATTTCAGGCCTGCACAGGAGAACTTCTCTCTGTGCCAGTCCTGCATTTTGACTTTATGCTTTGCATCTTACGCCTCAAAAATCCAGGACTAAACTGAGGCCCCTTTGACAATTTGGATTTCCTGATCCATAATGCTTGATGGGAGCTGGAATTCTCCTGAGTGACAGTTTGCTTCATTCCCTTTTGCTTTGCTTTCTCACTGAAGTAGAAAAGTCATACACAGTACAATGACTTTAGTGCAGTCAGCAGCATTTCAGCCATGCTGATTTATTTGAGCCGTTCACCGAAAAGTTCTGCCCTGCTCTGGAAGGGCTGGTGCCTGTGGATTTCATGTTGATTTTTTACTGTTGCTCATGAGTGGTCAAAGGTTTTAGTTATTACAAGCAGGTTCTTTGCTGTTGTGTTCCCTGGGTGATGCTGGGCTCAGTTATCCAGCTGTGCTTGGAGGATGCATGGGTGGAAGTGGATCTGCCTGGAGGTTACTGCAATTTGAAGTGGAGCTCTTGCAGTGATTTTTAATCATGTTCCATTGTATTTACATTCCTGCAGTGCTTGTGTTGTTGTTGCCACATGATCACTATAAATAGGTGTGAGGAAACAACCAGTAACATTTTTAGCACCAAATCAATCACCTGGCACACTCAGATGCCGTGTACACCATGAATAATAACAACTGGCCCTCAGTTATAGCTCACACTGAAGGTTCACCAGGGACAAATTAGAGGAATAACTGCAATTATGGCTGTAGCAAGATGGCTTCTTTGTAGTCCATCATCTACAGTAATTTAAAATCATGGACCATTAAAATCAATACATGTTGCAAGCAGACCTTAGGAGCTCACACAGATGTGTCAGTCCTGTCAAAGCTGGCAGCCAAAGTTCCAGGACACAGCATTAGGGAAGGTTGGACTTACTCTTTCCTCTAAGAAACCTTTTCCTAGTTCCCTTCTTCCCTGTGTTTATCACCGAATAGGAATGCAAGTATTTCATTGTAGTGGTTTTAGTTTGCCAATTTGAGATTTTGCAAATTTTGTGATTTCCTGGCCAATGTACCAATGAGTGTGGGGGGTTCAGTGCTGGCCAATCCCCGGTGCACTCCCTTCCTCCTGTGAGATAGGATTAGGAGAAAGGCAAAGCAGGCTCAAAACTTCAAAAGGATATAAAGAAAAATATGTTAACAGTAACTAAAAGAATGATTAATAAGAATCAGAACAAAACCTTCAGAACACTTCTCCTCCCTCCAAAACCTTTTTTTTTCCCACTGACAAGGTAAAGGAACAAAACCTAAAATTTCAGTCAGTTTGCCACCTCTAGAATAGTCTTTCTTCAGTTCAGTTAGGGAGAGAAGTCCCTCTTGTTAATGTTACAGAGACTTCTTCACAAGATAAAAACAGTTCTCTCGTGGCTGTCCATCTTCTCACGAACAGCAGCTGCCCAGGGAAATCTGTAATTGTGAAGTCACTCCCATTTTTCACATATAATTAATCATAGAATCATTTAGGTTGGAAAAGACCTCTAAGATCATTGAGTCCAATCACTAACCTGACACTGCCATGCCCACCACTAACCCATGTCCCAAAGCACCTCATCTCTATGGTTTTTGAGCACTTGCAGAGATGGTGATTCCAACATTTCCCTGGACAGTTTGTTCTGATGCTTGACTTCCCTTTCAGAGAAGAAATCCTTCCTGCTGTTCAACCTGTCCCTCCCCTAGTGCTTGAGGATGTTTCTTCACCATGGAGAAACTGAGGCCACCTGGTCACTGTACATTTAGGTGACTTATTTAGTGCCAAAACAAGAAACAGAGAGGGGAAAGGAGAAGTCACCAGCCCTGGTGGAAATTGGGCCAGAGGCACTGAGTACAAACAGGATCCTTCTTGAGTTATGAAAAGTCCCTAAGAGATAGCAGCTTACAGAGTCCTTAGAAAAAAAATTCACACTGAAAAAACCAGGGTTTTCAGCCAAAGTCAAGAATAAGATTCCCAAGTGTAGGGCAGTGTCAGTGTTTACTGTAGACCATAAAAATACTAAGTACTGAGCCTGGGTATTTTTTAGAAGCATTCCAGAAGTGTAAAACTCCACATAAATAAGCCAGCTTTGTGGAGTGGTACCCAGGGTGGGCCTGAATGAGTCCCCCAGGTTGCTTTCACAGTTAGAAGCTCTCCTGGAGTGTGATTCATTGAACTGTGTGAAATCCCTTCCCTGGGATAAAGCAAATGTCCCTGTAGGGATTGAAGGAGGACCAGACCCCCAGCTCAGACACATTAACCCACATTTTGGGTGTCTGTGTTTGCATACCTGGTAATTTTTCCAGGAAGAGTTTCATGTTGGAACTGAAGGTTAGTAAAAAATTCACATTCTGCCCTGGCAACACACTGAAGAGTTGTGAGTAGATGTGAACATGGCAAGGAACAGGTGGAGCTGGGAGTGAAATCCTGGCCCTCAGAGGGCAAGGCCGTGGTGGGGTGGGATGAGCAGGGGCTGAAGGTACAGAGGATAGCTGGGACTTGCAACCTCTGCACCTGATACACAAGAAAAGGACTTCAAAGAATCATGGAAAATCAGGATGATTTTGCCAGCTTCCACTCAGCTAGCATCTCTCTGGATTCCCAAGAGTGCTCAAAAATCAGTGAGAGAGGTTTTGTGATGTTATCAGCAGCAATTTGAGGATTCTCCCATAAATTTCAGCAGGCCCCATGGATTGGTAGAGGTGGAGCTGGAGCAGCCATTCCTGCACAATTCCAGATCAGCTAGGAGCTGATCATTCTCACAGTCCTGATCCTCCAGCTCCAGGCACTGACACCCCCTTGGTCCATCACCTGTGTTGAAGACAGAGGCAAAGAATGCATCAAACACCACTGCCTTGTCCATGTCCCTGCTTGTGAGGGGACATCATCATCCCCATCCTGGAATCCATTGATTTATTTCTGCACTGCCTTTTGCCATTAATATATTTGAAGAATCTTGGCAGCATTCCTGCTGGTGTGACATGAGGGACATTCCTTGGTACATCATTCCCTGCAGCATCGACTGCAAAGGCAAAGCAGCAGGACACAGCCCTGCAGCTGGGCAGCAAGGGAAGTTTCCCGAGTTCACCTTGTGTTTCTCAAGGTTTGGGACAGCCAAGAGCCTTGTCCATACCAGCCCAGCCCTCCTGGCTGAGCTGGATGTGCCAGGTGTGCCTGGAGCTGTGCATCAATCCCATCCAGCTGAGGGAGAATTTTAGAAGGAAACATTGACACTCTTGTTCGTTAAAATTTCAAGAACAAATTTCTTCCATGGACTGGGAGTTTCCTTCCCACTTCCTCCTACATTTAAAACCTGGCAGATTTCACTTTCAATGGACTGACCTTCCTGCCTCTGCAGATTCTGCTTCTGGAGTCGAGGCAGCTCTTAAAGCCATCAATCTCACTTGGGCCATGAGATAAGGAGATCCAAAGGGAGCACAGGAATGACCCACCCCATTTAGGGTGCTGGATACAAGGATATACCCACTCCCAACCCTCAGTCTTGGAAGGTTGCAGTTTATTGCAGCCCTGAGACACGTGAACAGTCTCTGTTTCGGCCCGCACATTCAAA
Source organism: Melospiza melodia melodia (assembly GCF_035770615.1). Classification (NCBI taxonomy): domain Eukaryota; kingdom Metazoa; phylum Chordata; class Aves; order Passeriformes; family Passerellidae; genus Melospiza; species Melospiza melodia. The sequence goes on along the minus strand of NC_086212.1, from coordinate 3,613,948 downwards.
GAATGAGTTGGAGTTCTTCAGTTCTTGGTTTCAGAGTTGTTTATTGTATCCTATCTATAAACATTTTTCTCCTGCCCAGCTGAGGTTCATCCAGCAGGACAATTCCAGGCACTCTGCCTGCCCTCGGGGTGGTGGTATCTCTTTATACTACAATGTATAACATATTTACAATTACTTTCCAATACCTATCACCTATGTTAGACAGTGAACTTCTATTCTAAACCAATCCCAAAGTGCCACCATCACAGCAGAAGATGGAGGTAGAGAAGAAGAAGAAGAAAAACTGGACATGCCCAAGTCCCTCCATCTTGTCCCCAAGACCCCTGTTCTAAAAACCCCAAAATCTACTTTTTCACCCAGTGATAATTTTATTATTACACTGCTTAAACTTCCGTGGCTTTCAGGTCCTCATACAAAGCTGGTAATTTGCTCCACGGGTCATAATCAAACCACAGGTGCTCTGGGCTGTGTGCCCAGCCTGGCAGGGGCTCCAGCAACTCTGGACACCCAGAGGGATGCACTGAGTTCCGACACTTCAGGGCTTCCAGCTGAGCAAAGTGCCTTTTCCCAGTGTAGATTGCAAGGCTGGGTGAATGATGGCAGAGTCTGTAGGAGCTGAGGCAGCTTCTCATTTTTCAGGGAAGCAGAAGGAGCCCTGGATCTGGGAGCATAAATGAAAACATGTCTGAATCATGCATTGACATCACTGGGAGTGATTCACGTCAGAGCTGGATTGATATGGTTACAGCACAGTGCTTGGCTTTTGGTATTCTGGGAGAGCTGCTGCTCTGGCAGAGAAAATTATTCATGGATCCAAAAAAAAAGCAAGGCATGAGCTGTACAAAGTGTCAGGATTGTCTGTGTTCCACTGCGGGGCTGAAACAAGGCGCCAGCTGTGGTACATGAGAAACAGCTGGAAGAAACACCAACAAAAATGCACAGATTAGTCTTGAAAGACCCTTGCAACTGAAGCCAAGGTATCACTTACTAATTTATGGGGAAGTACAGCGGGTGCAGAGCCCTGAGCTGACTCACAGGCAGCTGATCTGGAACAAGAGGGATCACAACAGAGGAGAGGAGCAGTCGGATGCTTCCTGTCACTGCAAATAAAGGCTGAGGTGAACAGATGATCTGCCAGGCAGCCACAAAGCCGTAATTAAGAGATGCCAAAACAGCCTTTTGTCCTACAAGGGGGTGGGAAAAAGGAATGCAAAGATCACAGAGGAGATGGTGGTTCCTGCCGTGCACACAGGGGAATGGAGGAGGGAATAATCTTCCCCATGAGGAGTCACATTCAGATTGCAGCAGGCAAATGCTGCACAGAACGTTGGGTCCTGTGGTGGAGGCATAACATGGGAGAAGGAGCAGATAGAAAATCACCTTAATGCCTGAAATCTTTTAGTAGGATCAGTGGTGGAGTGTTAAATTGGCAGTGGAGCTATGGGTGGTCAGCAACAACCCACTGGTGGAAGTAAAACTGCTTGTAAAATATGTGTAGGTGTCTGCAGGAGGTACCATGAGCACATTTCAGGGTTAGGAACATCCAAATACACTGCTGGAGGAGAGAAAACACATGTGGACCTCACTTTCCTTGAAACTGGGTCTAAAATCCTTCAAATGATCCCAAGCAACAAAAATGCAGAAACAACTTTGCAAAAACATTGTTTCAATAAACTTCTGCCGTTTTGAAGTCGTTCATTCAGCTGAGCCATCGGTAATTAGCGTTTAAACACTCTGTGAATATTCATTAGCTTTGCCAGCCCTCCTGGCAGAGGAAAATCACTCCTGGCATCCAGGAGAGGTCGGGGTCAAGGCAGGATACCTGGGATCCGGGATATCCCCTGGCAGGGATGTCTCTGGAGGGAGCTGGGAGCTGCTGGGGACCCTCCCGTGCCTCTCCCTGTGCTCTCCTCGGGACATGGAGCCTCAGAGCAGCTCCTGGGCACAGCACCATCAGCCACATCTCCTGCTGGGATAAACTGCTTGGCCTCCGGTCCTTCCTTCATCCATATGCCAATGGGATCACTCCACACCACACAGGGACAGCGATATTGTCCCCTCAGCAAGGCAGCAGAGTTTGGTGTGTCCCAGAGAAAGTCCTGGCTGGTGTTTGCTCCAGAAAACAAAATCCTGTTTCTTCTGGAAATAAGGCAGTGGCTGCTGTTATCTCCCACCTGGCAGCTCTGATCTGAGAGGGTGGGAGCAGTGCACAGGAGGGAACATTTGAGTCTGGGGGTTTTCCTGGAGCTCACCACACTGCTGGGAGCACTGGGAGAGTGTTGGGGAAGATGAAACAGGAAAGCCTTATCAATATGATTGCCTGGCAAAAGATTTTGAGAATATGGAAACTATAAGTGAGATTGAAATGAAAGCAAGCTTTGAGATCTCTCAGTTACTGAACAACTGGAAAACAATGGCATGGCCAGCTGAAGGTGATCCCCTTTTGATGGAACAACACCCTCTGCTTGCAGACAGGCCCAAGGGTCAGAGCAGACCCTACAGCTTGGCAGAAGGGGCCCAAAGAAGAGTTTTTAGGGTTTAAAATGTAACACAGTATGGTAATGTAATGATTCTTATAGGCTGTATGGAAATGCTGTAGGATTTGTGTATTGTCCTAGATTGGTTAGTGAGAATCAGAATATTCAGCACAGAAGAAGATTTATTGTATTGGAACTGGAACTTCGCTCTCTTTACCCTTTTACTCTCTCACCCTCCCATCCTCTCTCCCCCTCTCCTCTCTCAGCCTGCTCTGAGCTGTGTCTGGCAGCTCCCAGCAGGGCCCTGCCCCCAGGCCCTTTGCAATAAACCCCAAGTTCCAGCCCTGGCTGCAGAGATCTCTCCTGTCCGTCTGTCCTGACTGTCCCACCCCCATATCTCCTACAGGAGAGCCTGAACCTCCGATATATTCAGACTCATGTCACAGCCCTGTTTGCAAGGAGGGAATATTCCCTCCATTGGCAGCGGGGAGGAATATTTTAATTTCTAAACTAACCTTGTGTGTTATGTGGTGCTGCTGAGAAGCCACAGCCACCGAGTGCCAACATGTCATTTTTACAGTCTCTGGTCAGAGCAGGATCTCGCTTTGAAATGAAAACGTTCAGGCTTAAAATAGAAACCCACACAGAATTGTACGGCCTCTTGAGAATGGCTTTTTAGGGCTGCTGCTAAAAATGCCCCATTAAAAGCCTGTAAGGTGCTGCAGAGCCATCAGGCTGCCACATGTAGGGATTTTATGGTGGCTGATTTTATTTCCTAATTTTGATGGACCAAAGGCTGGCGAGCAGAGAGCAAATATTCACAGTATCTCCAGTTATCCCTGTGTTTCTATCTCCTGTGCAGTGGGAGCAGGGCACAGCACAGCTGCTGGGGTGCCAGCTCACACTCAGGCCAGCCCACAGTGCCACCTGTGAAAAATGCCAATCACTTGTTTTTAAAATGTTAAAAGTTCAATGATAATAAAATGGTTATAAAAATAGTAATACAATTAGAGTAATCATAATTTGGACAATTGGGATTAGGACAATGCAAGACAATAAAAACAAAGAGTTATGGACAGTCCAGGTACCTTTTCTGGGCAAAACAAGCCTGAAAAAGGACCCACGTTAACAGAGGATTAACCCTTAAAAGCAACAGCCTGTTGCAAATTCATACACCTCATGCATGATGAATAAATTCTATTCAAACACAGGATTCTGTCTGGTCAGTGTCAACATCTTCCTCTGAATCCTGACAGCGTCTCAGGGCTGAGTGAAACAATAAGAAGTTCATTTCTTCTGATAATGGGGCAATAAATTCTCTTTCTCTGAAAGATTCAGGTGTCCTGTGGCTGCTATCTCACTGCGAGTCCTCTCTTTAGAAAAAAAGTATCTTACACAGCATAGTTTCTATTTTAACATTATGTTATAACTATATTTAACACACCACTTGAGAAAATTAATACAGCATAACTTTCTAACACAACACATATAATATTCATTTTAATATTTGCGAAAAACCAATCATAAAATAGGCATTTTTCACACCCCCAAGTTTGTTCTGGGCAGTTGGGAGAGCTGTGGTGCCAAAGCTGTGACGTGGCCACACGTGCCAGGCTTTGAAATCCTGCCAGTCCACGTGCTCAGAGCAACCAGGAGGGAAAGAGCCACCCAACATTAATTATGACTTTTGAAGCTTTGCCTAATTACATTGTCTCTCTTAAGAAAACGACACAAATATTTATGAGTGGGACTTTTAATTCTCATTGTAATCAGTGACATAAATAGGTAACACCTTTATAAAGAGTTAATAAAAATGTGTCAACACAAGCTCCAGCACAAACTATCGAGCAGTGTGCAGTAAAACATTCCAGTGTTTATTGTATTGATTGAATATTCATGAGATGCCAATTTAAATTACAGTTCACAACTGTTGCTGTGTCTAATGAATAATTTAAACAAGTGTGGCCAAAGAGATTTCAACGCTGCATTAGCAAACTGCAAGGGATTAAGCAACAGAGAATTTATAATTAGCTTTGTATATCCTATAATAAATTCATTGGAAAGATGGTTTTAATTATCCCACATGTTAATTCAGAATTCAGTGCATTAATTTTCGATTGAAAAGTAACCCTTTCTTCCCAGATAATATATTTGGCTCTTCTTCATCTTCTACATCTCAAGAAGAGAGAATTGCAAGTATGGAATGACTTAATTTTTGCAAATCTCATCCATCATGACACAGCATTTGTACCTGCCCATCTCGGGTCTGGAGCAATTCCCTTTTTCCATTTCCAGCTGGGGCAGCTGAGACCAATGAGATCAAATCCCTTCCTACAAGCTGGATCCCAGAATCCTGCTGCAGCCTCTCCCAGATCTCTGTATGCTGCACATCCTCTTTGATCCACTCCTGCCTACTTGGGCAATATTTTGTGCTCCTGGCAAACGAGTCTGTGACAGTGATGGAAGTTTTTGGCAGTTGTCTCCTATAAGCAGCTCTAGGGTTTTGTTTCAGAAAGGAGGATGTGTGTAGATAACAAGTGTAAACCTCAGAGTTGGAGCTGAGATTGCTGCATTCTTCAGAGCCAAACAGGGATGGTTTTGTCTCTATTTGGCAAGTCCATAAAGGGCTTTTTCCTGGGGGACATTGGCCCTTTTGCCCATAGGGACAGGGCTGCAGAGTCCCTGCCATTTGTCCATATCCAGGGTGAGGAGCCCTGTGCCTGTGAGGGGCTGGGGGCTGCACTCACAATGTGGCTGTGACCTTGGGAAACAAGGGGACAGCAGTGTCCCCAACAGCAGAGAGGCCTGAGCTCCTCATCAGCTGATGCTCAGCCCCTAGGAAGTGTGAATATTCCTTGTGCTTTCCCCTCCACCTGCTCTCCCTAAGCCATCCCTTCACCTTGCTGCTTGTCCCCAAAGCCTGTCCATGTGTACAGACACAGTTGTACCTCTTGCAGAACCCCAACACTTGTGCTGAAACTCCCTGGCCAGAAAAAACTTGGCAAGTATTCCAAGGAGCATAAATCCTCACTCCTCCGTGCAGCCACCTATGCTCAAAGCCTGGCTGGGGAACTCCAAAGGTGTCTTGTGGTGCCTGTGGGGGAGGAAAGCCTTTCCAGGTGGTTTTGTTTAATTCCAGGGCAGCAGGTTAATGAGATTGCTGGGATCTGTGACTTTATCTGGAATGTAAACACGAGCCTGGCACGTGTGCTCGGTGTCTGATCAGATGGAAATGCAAACGCGGCGCCGAGCCATCCAAAATGTTTCGGTGACACAATGTGCAAGACAAAATAACCATCACTTTTTTTTTAATTGAAATGTCTTCTATTGCATTTGAGTCCTGCCATATCCATCTAATCAACAGCCTGGCACTGAGGGGGATGTGTCTGAGCTGGAGGTGGAGGCTCATTCAGGATCAGGGAACACCCAGGGCTGTCCCAGGAGCCACCGGCTGTGCTCATGTCACTGACATATTTTCTGAAAAACACCTATGCCAGGATTCTTCTCCTGAGAAGCTGAGAGACCTCAGAAACTAAATGTAAACAATAATTATCTGCTACTGTAAAATGTAGCAAGTGCATCTTTAATTAATCTCATATAAATTGTTTTTACTTAATGACCAATCCCAGTCCAGCTGTGTCAGACTCTCTGGTCAGTCACAAGATTTTATTATTCATTCTTTTGTAACCTTCTGATATCTCCTTTCTCTCTATTCTTTTAATATAGACTTAGTATATAATTTTATTTTAATATATCATAAGATAATAAATCAGCCTTCTGAAACATAGAGCCAAGATTCTCATCTCTTCCCTCATCCTGAGACCCTCAAACACCACCACACACTCAGACTTCCCCCAAGACTTTAATTGCTGCTTTAGTGCCTCTGTCTTCTGGGTGACTGGAGTTACTTAAGGTGATGAATGGAGAGCATGGCTGGAATGCAGTAATGTTGTTGTTGGCACGTATTGATTAAACCTCAAGGCTCAATTGATCAAGCTCCCCTGTGCTGGTGTGTAATCCCAGGGGAAAAAATCAAGCCTCTAATGGGGTTATGCTTTACTCTTGGTTTACCACTTGGGGTTATGTGTTTTGGGAGGGAAGGAAGTGTTTGTGATGGCCTGAATCCCTGCTGTAACCAGGATTAAATGAGGACTGGCAGTAGGAACACTTGTTATTGTGGCAAGCCAGTCCTAGGCAGACCCAAACTTCATTTAACATGGCATATCTCACCTCCAGGAACTGAGCGCCTGTCTGGGTGTTAGAAGGAAATAAATGAATCTCTGAAGTGTTTGTTATCCATTATGAGGAAGCCAAAGAGGACAGAGATGCTGCTGGACTGAATATTCTTCCCCTGGTCTCCCTTAATACACTATATTTAATCCAATAAACTGCATTGCACAGGGCAGGCAGAGCAGCATCAGGTTAAAGTTGTGCTGGAATCTAAGTGAGCACTTCCTAAATCTATGGCTTCAATCTGCATTGATGTAGATTTTGGCCTGTCTGTAACTTGGAAGAGCAGTTGTATTGGCTGGCTAGGAAATGAGATGGGTTTGCCATTGTCAAGAGTCAGAACAGAAGTTACAGCATCTGACTCTGGAGTTTCCCTTTCCTCTTCCCTCCTGCAATTAATTTTGTATGTACAGAATCATTTGGGCTTTTCACACCTAATTTAAGAGTGTTCAGCATTTGCTGTAATTAAAGGCAGGAAGATAACTGGCTGTGCCTCCTGGTAACAGTCTGTGTGATGCAGGGAGGTCGGGGCACATCCTGCAGTTCTCCCCTGCAGGCCAGGGGCATCACTGTGCTGGTGGGGAACTGGTGTGTTGGAGGTTCAGTTTTGCCTCAAAGTGCTCCAGCTTTGAAAATCCTACAGATTCCCTACCCATATTGAGCCACAGAGCCATCCTCCTTCCCTGCACGCTCGTATTCCTGCTATTAAGAGGCCCTTATGAAACACTTATTCCAAACTAACACAATAATCCCAGCAATATCTGCCTGCAGAGGGGGCAAAAAGGGGGCAGCTCCTTGCAGATGTGCAGAGGAGCTGTGGTTTGTGTGCAGATGTGGGATCAGCACTGGGGACCCAACTCTTTCTAATGCTGCAGCGTTTCTTATGGTGCTTGAAAAGTGGGCTGTGAGACTTTGCAATCAAAAAAAAAACCATTAAAATTCATTCCCAGAGTTTAATCCCACTGGGATGAGTTTTCTATCTAGTCTTCCCAGTTTCCTGTTGTGTTCTAAAATTGCTTCTTTTTGCCTTCTTCTCCTTCTCCTTTTTTTTTAATGCTCCATGCAATAAAACGTGGATGTCTCTCATTACCTGCGAGTCTATTGCTTTATGTGAATGCAATATCTAAAATGTGTGAAAAGAGCCAGGAGAGACAGAAAGCAGAGGGAAGCTGGGAGTGCAGAGAGGCTTCAATCAGCTGCACAAGGCCAGGGAGGGGGCAGTAAATGCTGGGGGAGATGAGGGGGCCAGCTTTGGGATAGGGGAGTATTTGAGATGGGTCCCATGGCAGCTGGAGGTGCTCTTGCCAATGTGAGTTTTTATCCCCCTGAGAAGGAAACACCTGGATTTACACAATCCAGCGCCTTCTGCAGCCAAAGGGAAGCTTCTTGCTGCCCTGCCAGGCTGGGCACAGTTCCATGGTTATCACCAGGGGTGTGCCAGGGTGCTCTCCCTGGGGAAGGGCTCAGTGTGATCCTGCCTTGGCAAGGACACACAGCACAGCACACTCTGGCCCTGCCCAAGCTGCTTCCACAAAAAAGAAATTAAATTACTGGCCCCCAACCCACCTGGAGCAGAACTTTAGTCCATCCCAGCAGTTCAAAGTCTCATAAGGAGGTTGAGCTGTAACACAGCATGTCAAACATCTAATAACACCAAGGATGTGGCAACCACCAGGAAAATCAAACCCCCCAAGAAATCTCTGTTGAGCTGAAGTTGGGGAAACTTTCTGTCTCTGGTGTTTTCCTGTTTTTCCTTATGTTTTTTAATGCCTAGGGTTATTTCCATGACACCAGATCTCTGCTTCTCAGGAGTTTATTTGTGTCTCACATCCCATCCTTGGCCTGTGGGATGGCTTTGCTGGGCAGGTGATGGTGCCATGGAGTGCACAGCTCAGCAGGATCCCCAGTTCCCATGCATGAGCAAAAGGGCACCTCAGACATGTGGCCAGGGACCACCTCTAGCCCCACACCACCTGTGGAGTGTCACCCCAGCCTTGGAAGCAGCAAGTTCTGTTTATAGGGGTACTGATTGTAGAAGCTTTTAACACTGACTCCATGTTTCACCAGTGTCTTTGGGATTCAAAGGTGAAAGACAAAAATGAAAGAAAATCTGATGGATAAACAGGTCTGATACTGAAAGATATTTTCCCCTTGCTTTGGATGGTTTTGCCTCACCATTACATCCAAATAATGCAACAAAAATAATCCATGATCAGTTTGTCTGCTCCTCCCTCCACTCGAGTGTGGAGACAGAAATCCAGATTAAGGGAATCATTCTGGATGGGTTCAAGGCTGGTGCAGACCCTTCTCAGTTCCCAGCACCATCTTGGCCCCCTCAGCCCCTCACCTTCACCCATGGATTTTTATCATCTGCTCCTTTTGCTCCCACTCCCCTCCACAGCTGCTTCTCCCTGTCTTTCCAATACACACATAGGGGCTGTGACAATTTTATTAAGTTTTATACCCCCCATGGGCTATAAAAAAAGGGGGGTCAGGGTCTGCTGCTGTTTAATTACCTCCCAGTGCCCATTCCAGGGAATTCTGCCCCAGCTTTTGGTGGTGGTGTTATGGTGTTCTGCCTGGATGAGTATCAATTCCCTTCCTCCACAAATGGGTTTTGCAAAATCACTAAATAACGTGTTCAGAAAACAGGCTGGAAATTAATGGGATAGATTATTTGCAAACATGTTCACTGAATTATCAGGCTTGTTCTTTATCCGTAAAATAATGCACTTTAAAAAAACATGGAGTTTATTGAAGATGTTATTTACAGACAGTTCTCCAGCTGGGAGCTGCAGGAGCACTGATGGGGCACGTGCACAGCCCAGCTGCTCTCCCAGTGCCAGGGGCACCCTGATCCTCCAGATCACTGGATCCTGGGATGGCTGGGCTTAGAAGGGACTTAAAAACCATCCACATGCAGCCCCTGCCACGGCAGGGACACCTTCCACTGTCCCAGGGTGCTCCCAGCCCCATCCAGCCTGGCCTTGGGCACTGCCAGGGATCCAGGGGCAGCCACAGCTGCTCTGGGCACCCTGTGCCAGGGCCTGCCCACCCTCAGGGAACAATTCCTAATTCCCAATATCCCATCCAGCCCTGCCCTCTGGCAGTGGGTCTCAGGTTGCTGTTGATAATTGCTGCCCTGAGATGTGCAGGATGTCTCTGTTACAGCCCACACAACTGCAGAACGAGTCTGGACTCTTCACCTTTCGGTCTTGAGGTTGTTTATCAATTCTTATCTATAAAATTTTCTTCCTGCCCAGCTGAGGTCTGCTCAGCAGGGCAGCCACAGGCACTCATTGTGTTGTCCTTTTATACTACAAACTACGTATAACATATTTACACTTAATTCCCAATACCTATCACCTGTGTTAGACAGTGCACTTCTACTCCAAACCAATCCCAAAGTGCCAACATCACTGCAGAAAATGGAGAACAAGAAGAAGAAGAAAGGCTGGACATGCCCAAGTTCTCCATCTTGTACCCATAACCTCCATACCAAGAATCCTAAAATCTACATTTTCACCCTGTGATCATTTTATTATTACACCATTCAAATCTCTATGACTTTCAGGTCCTCATACAAAGTTGGTAACTTGCTCCAGGGGTCAAAATCAAATCCCCAGGTGTTCTGGGCAGTGTTCCAGGGTCTCTGAGCCCCTCGATGGGGTCCTTGGCAGCTCTGGACACCCAGAGGGATGTGCTGAGTTCCGACAAGTGGGAGCCATTCCCTGTGTCCTGTCCCTCCATCCCTTGTCCCCAGTCCCTCTCCAGCTCTCCTGGAGCCCCTTCAGGCCCTGGCAGGGGCTCTGAGCTCTCCCTGGAGCCTTCTCCTCTCCAGGTGAGCACCCCCAGCTCTCCCAGCCTGGCTCCAGCCCTTGGAGCACCTCTGTGGCCTCCTGGGTCACTCCAGGCTCCACATCCTTCCTCCTTTGGGGTCCCCAGAGCTGAGGGCAGCTCTGCAGGTGGGGTCTCACCAGAGCAGGAGGAACATGCTGCCTGTCCTGTCCCTGTGCTGCTGCCCTCCCTGTGGGATCACCCCGGGCTGCAGTTGGGTTTCTGGGCTGCCAGTGCTCATGGACAGGTCATGCTCAGCTCCTCATCCACCCATGTCCTCCTCAGGGCTGCTCTCAGTCCATCCCTGTGGATTTCTCCTGGCTGATTTATGGCCGGAGATAGCTCAGGGATGCCACTTGTCGGTTTCTCGGCTGTTTAGGTGGCCTGGAAAGGCCCAGGGTGGCCTTGGACAGCCCGGCGCTTCAAAGGACGAGGAGAGACTTCTGATCTTTTCTCGGTCTCGGTGTTTATTAATTGTTTATCTAAAAGATTTTCTCTCGGCCCGACAGAGGTCTGCACAGCAGCCAGCCATGAGCACACTGAGAGCCCCCGGGGCAGTCACTTATCTTTATACTCAAAATTACATATACAATATTTATAATTTTTCCCCAATACCTTCTACCCTTATTAACCGGTGCACTTCTAGTAAAGACCAATCCCAAAGTGCCACCATCACCACAGAAGATGGAGGCCAAGAAGAAGAAGGACAGGACACGCCCCAATTCCTCCATCTTACTTCTTTAGACCCCCCCCCTGTACAGAAATCCCAAACCCTGTGTTTCACACTCTAATTAACTTATCCCTTCACCATTCACCCAGTGAAACCCTCCCATCCTCATACAGGTGTCATCTCCTGTGTAGGATCAAAGTCCAGCCACCAGACACTTCTGGCAACATTCCAGGACTCCTGAGCCCCCCAAGGGTGGTCTCGGCCACTCTGCACATCAGTCCTGAGGTGCTGAGATCCCACACATCCCCACATAAACACAACTGGGAGAAGCCCTGGGAGCCTTGTCTGGGGACATTGTGTGGCTTTAAGGTGAAGCTTCATGTGTGGGAGCGTTGCACCTGAAACTGCCAACATTCACTGGAAAGATCAGGGGTTTATTTAAAGCACTTAAAGCAGAAAAGTTTCTTTTCTCATATTTGTCTGCTCAGGTTCCCTGTAAGCCATCAGGCTGAGCTTGTCTGTACATGGCTTCTGATAACTGAGGAGCTCTGCTAATGCTGGTATTTAATAATTTAATAATTCCTGGAATATTGGGGAAGCTCTGGGGGACTAGAAAAGAGCTAATGTGCAAATATTTAAAAAGGGAAACAGAACAGCCCTGGTAATTACAGACCTGTCAGTCTGTCATCAATCCTCAGCAAAATAATGGAGTGGCAGATCCAGGCCTCAATTAATAAAGAATTAAAGGAAGGTAATATAATTAATGCCAATCAGCATGGGCTGATGGAAAACAAATCTTGTCAAACTGACTTGATATCTTTTTTGATGAGATTACAGGTTTGGGTGATAGAGGTAACAGTGTTAGCATAACACACCCAGACATCTGCAAGACTTTTGACTTGGAAGAGCAAAATTTATTGAGGAAGTTGAACAATACAAAGCCAGTGTTACACAGGTTTGGTGGGCTGGTTGTCACTCTGTCTTGCTGGAGGGTTTTTATGTTTCTGCCAAAGGAAATAATGAATAATTTCATTAAAGAATTTCCAGTGGAGTTGGCAGTGATGCTGCAGGGAGCAGGAAGGTGGCACGAGGCACAAGGCAGAACTTTTGGCATGGTAAACAGATCCCCAATAAAGAATGTGTGTTTGGGAAAACAGCATTGCTCCCCTTGCAGAAGCAAAACTGATCTTTCAAGGTGAGGACTCCTCTCCTTCGAGATGGTGGCTCTGGAAAAGGGCTGGGAGATGTTTTGGGTGGGTACTGCTGAGGGAGATGTGCAAAAAGCATCCAGAGCAATGAGCAGGGTGGGGAACATGAGAGAGGGCAGAGCTCTGTGTCTTTGGCCAGGGCAGGAAGGGAATGGTGCTCTGCAAGTGCTCTGGGGAAGGAGAAACTGTGAGAGCCCTCCAGCCTGGCCAGGGATGGGCTGGGAGCTCCAGGGCTGTGAGCTCCAGGATGGGCTGTGGGCTCCAGGGATGGGTTGTGAGCCCCAGGGATGGGATGGGAGCTCTAGGATGGGCTGTGAGCTCCAGGCTGGATTGTGAGCTCCAGGATGGGCTGTGAGCCCCAGGGATGGGCTGTGAGCTCCAGGGCTGTGAGCTCCAGGATGGGCTGGGAGCTCCAGGGCTGGGCTGTGAGCTTCAGGATAGGCTGGGAGCTCCAGGAATGGGCTGGGAGCTCCAGGGATGGGCTGTGGGCTCCAGGATAGGCTGGGAGCTCCAGAGATGGGCTGTGAGCCCCAGGGATGGGCTGGGAACTCCAGGCTGGATTGTGAGCTCGAGGAATGGGCTGGGAGCTCCAGGGATGGGCTGGGAGCTCCAGGGATGGGCTGTGAGCTCCAAGATGGGCTGTAGGGTCCAGGGATGGGCTGGGAGCTCCAGGAATGGGCTGTGAGCTCCTGGGCTATGACCTCCAGGGCTCGCAGCATAGGCTGGCCATGGAGGCTGCATTCTGCTCCAGGGATCAACCACAGGGGTATATGATAAGGATATGATAAATGAATCCACCCCTTGGGCAGGTTCTGACCCCCACAGGGAGGCGTTCCCCTCCTTGCCACCCTCCTCTCTCCATCCCCTCCCTGTGTGGTGCCCCAGGGGCTCTCAGAGGTGCTTTAGATCCCCCATGTCACAGCCACCACCACAAAAGCAGGAAGGCTCATGAAACCGAGGGCTGGGGAAAGCTGTGCCTTCAGACCTGCCCCAGGGCATGTCTGTACCTCAGAAATGCTTTTATAAAACCTTGGATGTGGATTCTTCCTCTTTGCTGCCTGGCTCTGAGTTCAGAGATGCTCCTTCAGATCGTGTTTGCAAGCTTCAATCTGTAAAACCTTCTTTTTTCCACTGTGTTCAATGAAGACAAACCGTAATTTCAAAATAGATCAAAAAAATTTCCATGTGCCCAAACCTCCAAATCAGGCACCAGCAGTTCCCATGGGCTCCTGTGCTGCTGCTGGGCTCCCCCATGGCATCCTGGTGGAGGTCCAGGTGCCCAGGAGCTGGCTTAGTCCCTCTGGGAGCTGGACACAGCCAGGAGGGAAGTGGCAGCCACAGCTGGGAATGCCAGAGCACAGGGAAATCCTCTGCCCTGTGATAAATGCCCCCCACCTCCTCCAAAATAAATTACTTCCTTTTTAAATCCTTCCCAACTGCTCCCCTCGTGTTCATAATAGGATGATCGGTGGAACCAAAGATGTGGCTGTTACTTTAAAGGATAAATTAGTTTGACTCTTAACTCAATAATTAAAACTGTTATGGCTATGAGCCTGCAGGGATAATGTACTATTATTATAGTCATTTGTTTCAATTAAATGCTTACTGATTTTACAATAGCAGCTGGGCACCTGTGTGAGATAGCTATTACTCTGAACAAGACATCTCAAATTCCAGCAGAAATTTGTCACTGCACTAAAGCATTTTACACAGACCATGAAAGTTTATTAGGAGCAGTTACAAATCGGGAAGAGGAGGGGTGGTAATTGGGGATATATTTTCTTATCAGCTCCTCTCTCTCCTGCTCTCTCTCTTTTTTTAAGTAAATCATCTTTAAGTATTTCAGCTATGGTGATGCATTTACATTGAAACTTCAATACAGAAAAAGCCTGCTGGGAAAACTTTGCTTCAAAGCTGTTCAGCAGATAATTCCTCTCCCTGGCTGATTGTGATTATAATGGAATGGCTTCTTCTTGGGAACAAACCCAAGGAGAGGAGAGCTGTGCTGGGGATGAGCCTGGTGGCTGCCCCTGGAGTAGCTGCTTGCCTTGCCTGGAGAGGAAGACCCTGGGTGAGGAAGGCTCAGCCCACCTGTGTTATCTGACCCTGGGAAGGGTGGTATTGTATTTGCAGGGATGTCCCAACAAAGGCAGGAATGATGAATCTGACTCCCTGTTCTCAGAAGGCAAATTTATTATTATATTATATTATATTATATTATATTATATTATATTATATTATATTATATTATATTATATTATATTATATTATATTATATTATATTATATTATATTATATTATATTATATTATATTATATTATATTATATTATATTATATTATATTATATTATATTATACGATACTACACTATACTATACTAAAGAATACAGAAAGGATACTCACTGAATGCTAAAAAGGTAATAATGAAAACTGGTGACTCTCTCCAGAGTCCTGACACAGCTTGGCCCTGATTGGCCAAAGAGTGAAAACAACTCCCAGCAGAATGCAATGGAACAATCACCTGTGGGTAAACAATCTCCAAACACATTCCACATGTGAGCACAACACAGGAGAAGCAAATGAGAGAAGAATTGTTTTCCTTTTCTCTGAGGCTTCTCAGCTTCCCAGGAGAAAAATCCTGGGTGAAGGGATTTTCCAGAGAATGTGAATGCCACAGGGTGGGAGTCATGGAACCATGGAATGAGTTGGGTTGGAAGGGATCCTAAAGACATTTCATTCCACCCCCCTGCCATGGCTGAGACACCTTCCCCTGTCCCAGGGTGCTCCAAGCCCCATCCAACCTGTCCTTGGACACTTCCAGGGATCCAGGGGCAGCCACAGCTGCTCTGGGCACCCTGTGCCAGTGTTTAACCCCCTCATCATAAAAAGTTTCTTGTGTACATCTACTCTGAATCATCTCTTTTAGTTTAAAACCATCACCCTGTGTCCTGGCAGAACAGGCCCTGCTATAAAACCTGTCTCCATCTTCCTCCTAAGCTCCTTTAGGCACTGGAAGGGGCTCTCAGGTCTCCCTGGGCCCTTCCCTTTTCCAGGTGAGCACCCCCAGCCTGGGAGTGCTTTTTACATTAGAATTTTGGGGAATAGTGCATTTGAAGCTGGGCTTGGCTCATTTGAAGCATTATCTGTGTTAGCAGAGCACCCCAGTCCCCAGCTGGGCTGTTCCTCATGGCATTTATCACTCCTGAAATTCCCCTTCTCCCCACAACAGGGAACATGGACCATGTGCTGTTTGTCTGCCTGTTTTTCTCTCCTTCTCTGGATTAGCTGGAGCATTTATGGGCCTGATATGCATATTCATTAAAAGAATTGAAATATTGTGGGAAAAAAGGAGCTGTCTTTGAGTTAGCACAGCCTTTGGGAATCTGCTAAGTAAGGTGCACTTAATTACTTCAGCTATGACTGCATCACATTGCACTCTGGCTTTCCTCTGAGATGCAAAACATGAAAGATGTTTGCAGCACAGGCTGCAAACGCATCCTGGGCCTTTTGCAGCACCTCGTGGTGAGCTTGCAGTGCTGAATTCCTGGGAAGGAGATGGGGTCTGACCTGCCTCTCCCAGCCTCTGCTCCTGGAGAGGGAGCTGATCACATTTCTGGGGATGTTTAATTCCACCGTGTTTCCATTGGGTTCTGTGGGGCAGGGAAAGGCATGGGACAGCCCCACTGAGCCCAGGGCTGGGACTGCATCCCACAGGAGCAGGTTGTTTTCTTTCACACAGCATTTATTACCTCCTTTCACTTTGGTTTGCCGTGATCACACTTTCATTCATCATTTCCTTGGCTAATTAGGCAGTTTGCTGCAGGGAATCATCTCAAAATCCTGCTCCTGGGGATCTCTCTTTCCTTGGGTCTTTTTAGGGGGGATCACCTGCTTTGGGTGCCCCTGAAATAGCTCAGTGTCAGCAGGATCCTGCAGTGGGAAGCAGGAGTAACCCTTTCCCTACCTTTGATGCTATTTAAGAAGCTCCAGTGCTGCACACTAACAACTCACCTTCATTTTCACTCCAAATATTTTACAGCTGGAAAACTCAAGTGGCTTTTCCACCACTCCTGGGGACACCAGGAGCCGTCACCAGGAGTGATGGGGAGGTGGCAGCCTGGCATGCTGCTTCCAAAATTGCATGAAAAATAAATAAATAAAGTGGAGAGAAATGCAGTGAGTGCCTAATGGTGGGGGCAGCTCCTGGTCAGCAGGGTGCATGTGAGGAGCTGTGCATGTCCTGCAGAGCCTCCTGGACTGGGGGAGAAGAGATGGAGATGTGGGAGAGGGAGAGAAGGACCAACAATATTCAACTAAAAGCACTTTTTTATCATACAATTGTAGAATGCTTTGGGTTGAGAGGGACCTTTAAGCCCATCCACTGCCACTCCTGCCATGGCAGGGACATTTCCACTGTCCCAGGCTGCTCCCAGCCCTGTCCAGCCTGGCCTTGGGCACTGCCAGGGATCCAGGGGCAGCCACAGCTGCTCTGGAAAATCTGTGCCAGTGTTTTAGATTCTCCATTGTAAAAAACTCCTACATTATATCTAACCTAAACCAACCCTCTTTTAGTCTAAAACCATTCTCCTTGTCCTATCACCTCAATAAAATCTATCCCCATCCTTCTTATGGGGTCCCTTTAGTGGTGTAAGTTGGGAGAAGGCATTTAGGCTAAGATATCCTTGGAAGAAGAATGTGCCAGGAAAAATGCTGTCTCTGCTACTTAAAAGGGTTCTGTGATGGAGCTGTTATGAGCATGGGGCTTCATGGGGCTCTCTGAGCCAGGCTCAGGTTCCTGGTTTTTCCTACAAATTTTGAGAGGCATTTACAGCATGTGGCCCATATCCATAATTGCACTCCTGGACTTGTTCTGCTCTGATGCATAAATAACATGCACTGTAAAGAAAAATGTGTGATTACATATTTAATGGATAAACAGAGCTGTTGTGGTCCATTGGCCACATAATAAAAGTTTCAAAAAATTGTCTTAATACAGTATTTCCTCAGGAGACTACTGTGGCTGAAACGTGAGCAAGCTATTTTAAATTTTAGAATTTTTTAAGCCACATCTCATAGCCTGCCCCATTTCTCCAACACCCGTCTTCTAAACTTTCCCTTCATTTAAATTTAAAATAAGGACAATAAATTATTCTTTTTCCTTAGCAGCTGGCAGATCTTCTCCAACATGAAAGGTCTGGATTAAACTGACAAAACCCAAGACAAATGTACATTTTTTTGGCTGGGGTTTGGGAATGGCTGGCTGCTCAGCAGATGGGAGCTGTGTCCCCACTTTGCACAGTCCCTGTCTCACCCAGGCCATTCCCATGACTTCTGCAAATTTGGTTTAAATGCAAAATTTACATCTCTGGTGCCTCCTGTGCTGGCCAAGCCTGGTGTCTGTCTCCATGGGTGCATCATCCTCGATGTCTTTATGACCAGGACAGCCGGAGTTCTGCAGTAAGACACATATTCAGGTTTCAAGGGCACATTAGAAGGTTTTAAGGGCACACAAAATTTGCCACAGTTAATCTCTATGCCCCTAACCAAAGCATAATTAAGCTCTGTGCCCCTTTGCCTCTAAGCAAAGCCAGCCCTGCCACCTCCTTGACACCACCAAAGCCAAGGGCAGCGATTCAGTGCGGCCCCTAAGTCAGCCTCAGTCAGACTCTGCTGTTGAAATGCAGGAATTTATTTAATTCCTATGAGTTCAATCCCTTCACTTCACAATTAATCCAGGAAAAGGGCAGATCCAGGGAAAGCTGTTCTGCTGACACTGCTGGAGAGTCCAAAGGGGAGCAGAACATTCTGTCTGTGTAAATGTGTGGTGTAAAGCTCTTGATTCCTGACCTGCAGCAGTAAATCAGGGTTTGTGTTTGGATTTATGTCCTCTGAAGCCTTTGGAGGCCTCACAGGTCTTCCCTGGGTTTCCTTCTGTGTGTGCTGCTGATGGAGCTGGCAAAGCTCCCCTGGTAATGAGGGATTGCACCTCAGTGGGCTGATCAGGAGCTCAGGCCTTTAAACTCGTGTTAGCATTAATCAGATTAATGTAAAAGGGAAAAGGCCTGGCAAGTGTTTCAGGCAGGGTTTGCCTCCCTCCCACTCCATGGCTGGATGAGGCTGTGCAGGGACCAGGCTCTACTGGATCAGCAAGGATGGATCCTGGGGGGAAATGGGGTTTGGGGGAAAATGATTCAAACTGGGAATGGGGTCTTGGTGCAGATAACAGCAGGGTTTGTCATCTCATCTCATCTCATCTCATCTCATCTCATCTCATCTCATCTCATCTCATCTGCTGCTTGGTGAAGAGGGGCTGGACATGCTGGAATGAGTCCAGAGGAGCCACAGAGATGCTCCAAGGGCTGGATCCCCTCTGCTCTGGAGCCAGGCTGGGAGTGCTGGGGGTGCTTACCTGGGGAAGAGAAGGCTCTGGGGAAACATTAGAGCCCCTTCCAGTGCCTAAAGGGGCTCCAGGAGAGCTGGAGAGGGACTTGGGACAAAGGATGGAGGGACAGGACAAGGGGGAATGATTTTAATTTATAGGATGGTAGGTTTAAATGGGATATTAGGAAGAAATTCTTCTCTGTGAAGGTGGGCAGGCCCCAGCACAGGGTGCCCAGAGAAGCTGTGGCTGCACCTGGATCCCTGGAAATGTCCAAGGCCAGGTTGGATGAAACTTGGAGGAGCTTCCCTTCTCCTGGTGATTTTTCCATAAATCACTTGTTTATGAACTGGTTTTTTTCAGACCCCTGATAGGTGCCAGCCACCAGCGATCTCTGAGGCAGTCAGGGGCACTTTCTGGGCACACAGCCCCACACACAAAGCTGATTTAGCACCTCTCTGTCTGGCTCATGGGCACAGAAATGGGTGCACAATGCTCAGCCCTCGCCTCGTTTGGGAGCAAGCTCAGGGAAGACTTTCCACCCATGTAGAGCAATTTAAACCAAAAATCAGCCTTGAATTGTTTTCGCAGTATGGAAAGTTAATAAATGAATGAAGGAATGAATGTTGTAGTGACAATGATCTCCTCCTCCTCCCTCAGATCCAGGAGATGGTGCACTCGGACGCCGCGTCCTACGAGTCCAACCGCCAAGTGCCGCTGCTCAACCGGCCTGGCATGCTGGGCGGCCCCATGGGCGCCCTCAGCCAGTCCCAGCTCATCTCCCAGATGGGCATCCGCAGCGGGGTCACCCACGGCTCCCCCTCGCCCCCGGGAAGCAAGTCTGCCACCCCATCTCCCTCCAGCTCCACTCAGGAAGAGGAGACCGAGTCGCATTACAAGGTACGCGCGCGGTCGCGCCGCATTTGGCGCTTTTCGGGGAGGGGTAAATTGTGCTAAATAAAACCACAGACTTCTGGTGGTGTGTGGAAACCCAGGGCACAGGGAATATTTCTCAGTCTGCTTTGGGGTGTCCTGATCCCCAGGGGAGCACTGACTTTGACCCTCATTCATGGAGAAAGTTTCCTAAACTCCAGAATAGACTGGAATCCACTAGGATGTGGATTCTAGTCTATAGAGAGTATATAGAGAGTATATAGGTGTATAGAGAGCAGTGTAGGTGTATCACTTGGTGAGAAATTGAGGTTTTGGGATTTTTAGTGTGTTGTGGATGGAAGCAAGATGGAGGACACAGGGTGTCATCCTGGGTTTCTTCTTCATGCTGCTTCTTCCTCCTTCTCCATGGGTTTGGGTGGCATTTTGTAATTGGGCAGAAAAGTCCCCATTGCCGCTCTTTGGGATCAGTTATTGGGTTAAAAGGGGAAATAATCCAGGTGTCAGCGCTTAATTGGATAGTTTAGTCTTAAAAGACCTTGGAACAAGAGATCATTGGCCATTTTGTGCTTTCTAATGAAAAGTTGCCCAATTCACAGCAGTGAGACTGTTTTACTGATAAGGAATAATAAACACCTGAGCCCCAACATGAATTACTGCCTCAAGTGCCTTCAGTCCAGACCCAGAGAAACCCACAACTGGGACCCCCCAGTATTGTTTAGACATTTATAGTGGGAGACTTTCCCAAGGATGAGGGCACAGTTCCCAGCCTAAAGTGAGGCCCAGCATGGCAGGCTGGCACTCACCCAGCAGGTTTGGAGATCAGAGTTGTTCTTCTGCCCCCACATTTTACCAGTTCCATCAGGTCACAGGATTTCCTGGGATGATGATTGCCATGAGCAAAGCAGCATCAGGGCTAGGAGTCCGCAAAAGCTTGGAGCTAAATTAGATTTCTGGTAGTGGGTAGAAGAGACTGAAACAGGGAAGGAAAATAACTCATGGTGGGATTTAACTGAGCTCATTGGACATGGCTTGCTAAGGAGAACAAACAGGAATTCAAAGAATCTTCTGACTTTTAGTTCACCAAGGTGGTGTTTTCAGTGGTCAGCAGTGTCCCAAATGGTCTCTACAGCCAACACAACTGCTGCTGAGTGTAGCACCAACAAACCAAGGAATTCCTGGGGTTTGGGCACACCTTGGTTGCTGTCCATCTCTCTCCAAGTGCACCAGCAAAGCCAAACAACATGTGCCATGTTCCAGGGATCTGTGGCTGTCATTTACTGAGGGCAAACTACAGCAATCACAGTGCCTCTGTGCCTGCAGGTGAATTACTGGGCTCCCTGGGGACTTTGATGAAAGCCTTCCATCGAAAACCTTCTCCTGAAGGCACTGCTATTGTAACCTTGTCCCACCCAAATAGATGTTGTGACAGGGTTTGAATATATAACCAGAGCAGCAAACAGTACATGGGCTGGAAAACTAGGAAAATGATAGGACACAGCAAAAACCTTTCCCTTTTCATGGAAATCCAGGAAAATGGATTCCCATAAATCCTGTATTTTTTCATCCATTGGCAGATTTCACTTCAGATTGGGGCATTTCAAAGCTGAGTGCTCATGTGGGTGGAAACACAGTTTCAGTGGATAAAACTGTACAAAAAAAGGGATACATGAGGTTAAAAAAAAATGGAATTTTTGAAACTCTGTGATTCCATGTTGAGGGAACACTGTGGGAGGGGTTGTGCTGCTGGATCCCACAGCCTGCCATCTCTCAAAGCTGCATCACAAAGCTCCAGGCTTTGTGCACCTGGGAGCTGAAATCTTCCATGTCAGGAGAAAATGAGTTTCAGTGTAGTGACACACCAGCTTCTGTCTCTATGTCTCCACCAGCATCACCCAGCTTTCCTGGCAGCCACCCAGGAGTCCCTGAGCAGGGCACAGCTTTGGGGCTGGATCTTCTGCTTCCCTGAGCCAGGGGTGCCCATGGGGTAGGAAATTTGGAGATGTCCAGATGATGACAGCTCACAGAGATTAGAATTTTCCTAATCCTTAAGGCAATCCCTCTCATTGTTCTGTCCTATAACCCCCCAGGCAGGTGGGAGTGATGTGTTTGAGGAAGAGATGCTGAGTGTGAGGAAAGCAGCGGACCCACACTGTGGCCTGCAGGTTTCTGTTTGCTTTCTCTGTCTGCACAGCTGCTGCCTTCACCCATCAGTCACTTTTCCACGTGACCATTGAGGGCTTTTCTGCATCAAAACAACATTTAACAAGCAGAAAATAATCCTGTGAGCTAGAAGGTCACAGGTTAAAGAAATGAGTCCTTCAGGTCCTCTGAGCCAGGCAGCTTTTGAATTTCAGAGGTCTCTGAGCCTCACTGGTGTATTCACCTGCTTCATAGCTGGGGGGTGGGTGCACATGACAGGGAGGGACAGGTGGGTACAGCCCAAATTCCAGCTGGGTTAGTGGCCACTCTCCATGGTTATTAAAATCCGTGTCCATGAGGTTTCAGCTCTTCCTGGGTTCAACATCTAAGGCAGCACCAAGTTTTGGGATCACCTCCTTGCCCCAATCCCCATCTGCCACCAAAGAGACCTTCTGCTGCCTCTCCAGGGCAGCTCCAATGCCAGTGGCCACCTTGGGCAGGTGGCCAAGCTCTTCCTTCCCCTGCCCAGCTTCCCTGGTCCCCTTGACCATAGGGATGACCCTTGGGGCTGCAGATGTTCTGGGCAGTGAGGCACCAGCTCTCTGGGGGTTCACCAGCGTGAACACGGTTTGCTACATAAAAACACAAACTTCTGGTCTTGTGTGGAAACCCAGGGCACAGGGAACATTTCTCTGTCTGCTCTGGGGTGTCCTGACCCACAGGGTAGCACTGACTTTGACCCTCATTCATGGAGAAAGTTTCCTGTACTGGCTCTTTGGGGGTTGACTTCAGCCATGAACGTGGTTTGAGTTGGTCAAAACTCCTCTGAGGTCCCAGCCCAGGCTGTTGTCTCATCCCATGTGTGTCACACCTGGAACACATGAATACCAAATCCTGCTCTGCTCCCTGCTGCTGTTTTCCTTAAATCCCATGTGCTCTATGTGACCGTGGTCACAGGAGTTTTCAGGTGAAGGAAGTGACGAGAATGTTGACTCCATGTTCAGAAGGCTTGATTTATTATTTTATTATATATATATATTACATTATAACAATACTAAAAAGAAATGGAAGGAAAGATTTCCTCAGAAGCTAGCTAAGCTAAGAATAGAAAAGAAGAGAACGATAACAAAAGGCAGCTCTCTCAGACTCTGTCCGAGATAGCTCTGTCTTGACTGGCCATTAATTATAAACATTCAAGATGGCCCAATCAAAAATCCACCTGTTCCATTCCACAGCAGCAGATAACCATTGTTTACATTCTTTTTCTGGGCCCTCAGCTTCCCAGAAGGGAAAATCCTAAAGAAAGAATTTTTAGTGAAAAAGATGTCTGCGACACTCTTTGGTGCTGCCTGAGCTGTAATGCAGCTGGGGTTGTGCTGTTCCAGCTCCTTGGCCTGGCCAGTGGCTGTGTGGGAGCAGGACTCCACTGAGTCCAAGGGGATCACAGTTAGTTAAAATACCATCTCACTTCCTAATGGGCTGAAACCCTGTCATGCATTTTTTTTTCCTCCTAATAAGCTGGCCTTTCACCTCCAGGCCTCCCATTCAAGCCCAATTGGGCAATTTTAAATTAAATGCAATTTTCGTGGTCTCTCTGCTCATTCACTAATGGTCACTGTCTGTTTGACAAATGTCACTGCGCTGATACTGAAATTAATGATCAGTCAAGAGCTACAGAGTGGAGAGCAGGAACGCTGCTGCCCTTTTCCTCCCCGTGCCTGGCCTTTGCCAGCTGAAGGGAAGCCTCTTAAATCCTGGCACCGCCAAGCACATGCTCAAATTGACCAATGGCACATGCTCAAATTGACCAATCCATCAGGAGAAGGGGCTGTTTGTCCCCAGCTCAGCTGGAATCATTGTTTTCACAAGATCTTGATGTTTAGAGCAGTGTCTTTCCAAGTTATTCAACAACCTGTGCAGCTGATGGTGGTGCCTTGAGCTCAGGGCTGCAGCTGGAGGGGCTGGTGTGCTCTTTGCCCTCAAGGATGCAGAGATCCAGCCAGTGCTTCCATTCTCTGCTCTCTGGTGTATTTAGGTTTTCCTTCGCTATGAAATAAGGGTAGTGGTGCTTCCCTGTAGTGCCACCTTCCACTGGCCACATTAATGCTAGTTGAGAGCTTTGATGGGTAACCAAGTGTTTTCCAGGGGTATTATGTTATGTTATGTTATGTTATGTTATGTTATGTTATGTTATGTTATGTTATGTTATGTTATGTTATGTTATGTTATGTTATGTTATGTTATGTTATGTTATGTTATGTTATGTTATGTTATATTATGTCATGTTATGTTATGTTATATCATGTTATATCATATCATATCATATCATATCATATCATATCATATCATATCATATCATATCATATTGCTATACTAAAACTACACCAAAGAAAAAGGATACATCAGAAAGCTTCACAAGAATGATAAAAAAACCCATGACTGACTCAGAGTCCAACACACCTGGCTGTGATTGAGCATTAATTAAAAACAATTCACATGGAACCAATCAAACATTCACCTGTTGGTAAACAGTGTCCAAGCCACATTCCAAAGCAGCAAACACAGGAGCAGCAATCAGATAATTATTGTTTTCATTCCTCTCTGAGGCTTCTCAGCTTCCCAGGAGAAAATCCTGGGCAAAGAGGATTTTTCAGAAAATATCACGGTGACACCCAGATCAGTCAGAGGAGCGAACAGCACAGGCAAAGCATTTAATTGGTGTGATTAAAATAGTTCAATTTTGGATGTTTTTCTGGATAAGGCACATATATGTTAGCAGGATGGAGCGAATTTTGGCTGGCCCTGGTGTGATGTTTAATGTGGTGCTGGTGCTGCTTGGTCAGTGCTCAGAGCCCTCCTGGAATGGGGAGGGAAGTGAGGAGCAGATGCAAAGGGGGCTCAGTGGGGTGGAAGTCAGAAACCACGTGGAAGCCAAGTCTGGAAAATCCATGGATTGCTAAAGCAACCTAGCTGGGAAAGCAAGGCAGGTGGAGAGGTTCCAGAAAAGGATCAAGGAGTGAGTGAGCTGGGGAGGAGAGTGACTGAGGACTGGAAAGCCCCAGATCTGGAGCAGGGATGTCGCAATAGGACACGAAATGAATGATATGCACACGCTGAAATGTCCAAGGTAAAAAGAGCATAGTTTATTTCCAAACTCCAATATTTATAGACTTTAAAAAGTGAACATGGATTGGAGGATGAAATTGCCACCTCTCCAGCCACACTGGTCAAACCAACAGTCCATCAATTCTCTCCTCCTCCAGAAAAAAATGCAAAACAATCATTATTTACATGAAAAGTGTGTGAGAAACTCCACTACAAAAATGTAACATCAGAAGGCTTAGAAGAACTTTAGAAGAACAGGGTGACACAGGGACAAAGGGATGAACCCAAGCTATGAGCTGCTCTGAGAGGAGACACCAAAGCAGGTTCAGGCACCCACCTGCAGTTTGTGCAATGATCCAAGAGGCTCCTGAGGGACAGAGACCCCCAGAGCTGCTGCCCCACTCCACACTGGGACATCTCCACTTCCCATGTCCTCTCTCATCTCCTTGGCTCAGCAGCTGTAGCAGGGTCTGGTATCAGACCTTAGCTAAGCTTCACCTCTTGCTTTTGCAGGCTACTGGAGAGAAAAGACCCTCGACAGACCTGGGCAAAAAGCCCAAAAGCCAAAAGAAGAAGAAGAAGAAGGACCCCAATGAGCCCCAGAAGCCCGTGTCAGCCTATGCCCTGTTTTTCAGAGACACACAAGCAGCCATCAAAGGGCAAAACCCCAACGCCACCTTCGGGGACGTGTCGAAAATCGTGGCATCCATGTGGGACAGCCTGGGAGAAGAACAAAAGCAAGTGAGTTACTGAGTTATTTATTTTTGTCTTTCAGCTGTTGAAATGTGTATTTCCACGGTGCAGGAGTGTTCAGGGCAAGGCCAGGGGCTTCCACAGGCTAAAAAGCTGCTTTTAGGAGCTGTGCTGAAGTGCCCATGTGCAAAATTGCTGTTGCAGCATGGGGAAGAGCAAAATTTTTATGACAACTAATGATTCTTGATAAGTTCACACTCTGCGCAGCCATCAGTGGCCTTTCCCTGACGTGGGGTTTTCCAGCTTGAGATGGGAGATGGGTTTGTATTTGCTTATTTACTTACAAGGAGTGACAGCCAACAGGCTAAACACCATTAACTCCCTGTGCTGCTGGCTCCAAACCCAGCAGTCAGGCTTTAAAAGCTTCACAAGGAGATGTCTGGAGTGGCCTCACAGAGGAAACTTTGCTGCCCCAAAGCTGTCAGCCACTTTGTCTGCTTCACGTGGACAATTCCAGCTCCTGCTTTCCCTCTTTGGCTGCTGCTGAGCCAGTCACAAAAGCCTGTAATTGCTCATTTCCCATGGAGAGAACCCCAGGGAGCACTTCCCAGAGCAAGCAGGGCTGTTTGTCAGACAGAGTGAGACCTGACACGGTGTGGGATGCGTTCTGCCCCCAAAAGGGCTTTAGCTGGGAGCACTTCTGGCCACAGCTCCAGCTGGGTGTCCCTGGCCAGCACTGGGAGCAGTTTCATCTGGGGAGAGAGCAGCAGGGAGGGAAAAAGCAATTTAACTTGAAGTTCTGCTGGGATAGAACCTTGATTTCCACCCCACAGGGATCTCCAGGGATGAAAGCTCTTTTGCAGCTCCATTTTCTCCTCTTCGGGGGGATCACTGTAGGATCATGCAGGCAGAAATTCCCCATCTGAAGAGGGGAGGAAAGTCAGAAGGGTGACCCCAGCAGGACAGGGGCTTGGTTTTTGCTGTTGCTTCAGCATGTGGGGGGTTCAGGAGTGAACCTGAACCAGCAGTGGACCAGCACTGACATGATCAAGAGGCATCTCTCATTATGGAGAAAAATGGAAAAATAAACCATAATTCACAAGTGGAAAAGCTTTGTGTCACTGG
Source organism: Melospiza melodia melodia (assembly GCF_035770615.1). NCBI lineage: Eukaryota > Metazoa > Chordata > Aves > Passeriformes > Passerellidae > Melospiza > Melospiza melodia. The sequence goes on along the minus strand of NC_086212.1, from coordinate 3,587,191 downwards.
GTGTCCATGGCCAGCACTGGGGAGAGCAGCAGGGAGGGAAAAAGCCATTTAACTGGAAGTTCTGCTGGGATAGAACCTTGATTTCCACCCCACACTGAGTCAGGGGTAAGAGCAGAGGATCTCCAGGGATGAAAGCTCTTTTGCTGCTCTCTTTTGGCAGGATCACTGTAGGATCATGCAGGCAGAAATTCCTCATCTGAAGAGGAGAGGAGAGGAAGGTCAGGAGTGTGACCCCAACAGGACAGGGGCTTGGTTTTTGCTGTTGTTTTAGGGTGTGGGAGGTTCAGGAGTGTGGAAAAGCTCTGTGTCTGTGGGTGTCCCAGGGCAGCACTGGGAGCAGCAGGGAGGGAAAAAGCCATTTAACTGGAAGTTCTGCTGGGATAGAACCTTTATTTCTACCCCACACTGAGTTAGGAGTAAGAGCAGAGGATCTCCAGGGATGAAAGCTCTTTTGCTGCTCTGTTTTCTCCTATTTGGAGGGATCACTGTAGGATCAAGCAGGAAGAAATTCCCCATCTGAAGAGGGGAGGAAAGTCGGGAGGGTGACCCCAGCAGGACAGGGGCTTGGTTTTTGCTGTTGTTTCAGCATGTGGGGGGTTCGGGAGTGTGGAAAAGCTTTGTGTCACCTCTTTCTCCTGCCTGCATCCCCCCCAGCATCTCAGCCTGGCCCTCCTTTACAGCACTGGAAGCAGTTTCATCTGTGGAGAGAGCAGCAGGGAGGGAAAAAGTCATTTAACTGGAAGTTCTGCTGGGATAGAACCTTGATTTCCACCCCGCACTGAGTCAGGAGTGAGAGCAGAGGATGAAAGCTCTTTTGCTGCTCCATTTTCTCCTCTTTGGGAGGATCAGTTTAGGATTATGCAGGCAGAAATTCCCCATCTGAAGAGGGGAAGAAGGTGAGGAGGGTGACCCCAGCCCTGGGAAGGTGCAGGATAGGGACTTGGTTTTTGCTGTTGCTTCAGGATGTGGGAGGTTCAGGAGTGTGGAAAAGCTTTGTGTCTCTGGGTGTCCCAGGCCAGCACTGAGAGCAGCAGGGAGGGAAAAAGCCATTTAACTGGAAGTTCTGCTGGGATAGAACCTTGATTTCCACCCCACACTGAGTCAGGGGTAAGAGCAGAGGATCTCCAGAGATGAAAGCTCTTTTGCTGCTCTCTTTTGGCAGGATCACTGTAGGATCATGCAGGCAGAAATTCCTCATCTGAAGAGGGGAGGAAGGTCAGGAGAGTGACCCCAACAGCATAGGGGCTTGGTTTTTGCTGTTGCTTCGACAGCAGGCAGAAATCTGAAAGAGATGAGAAATCTGAAGAGGGGAGGGAGGTCAGGAGAGTGACCCCAACACTGGGAAGCTGCAGGACAGGGGCCTCGTTTCTGTTTCTGTGTGGTTCAGGAGTGTGGAGGAGCTTTGTGTCACCTCCTTCTCCTGCCTGCATCCCCCCCCCCCCAGCATCTCAGCCTGGCCCTCCTTTACTACAAACATCAGCACAGCTCGGGGAGTGCGAGCACTGCTGCCACCCTGACTCAGCGCAGTGCAGACGCTCAGCTCTTAATTACCAGCAGGGATTAAACCAGCCCGTTTATCTCCCCTGCTAACTCTCCCTCCCTCCCTCCTCCCTCTCTTCCACGAGCTCGCAGCAGCCTCCCCGTCTCTTTACACACGCTTTCTAAGTGGCTCCATTTCTCCCCGCTGTAATTGATTTAATTAAGTCATTTGTTCCTTGTCTAAATGCTTAAATATTAACTTCCTGCCTTTGTCTCCAGCTGGATGCTTCTCTCCCACAGCAGTTACCTCCCTGCCCGGGATCTGGCTGCAGGGACACGATTTCTCCTTGGTTCTGGGGTGGTTTGTGTGGTGTGGCACGTTCGCTCTGCAAGTGTCTGGCTGCAGGAGAGTTTATTTAGCCCCTGTTTGCTTCCCTCTGCCAACACCCCTGAAGCTTTTTTTGGATTTGTGAGGCAACGTGATGGAAAGGGGGAAAAGGAAAAGAAAATTTTGAAATGCCTGTAATGAGTGAAAACAAGTGGCTGGGCTGTCGTGTAGGTGTTTCCTGCAGGATGTGGTGCACACATTCCCTTCCAGGGGCTCTCCTGGTACATCTGGAGAGGGGATGGTGTCCAAACAGCACAGCCAGCATCCTGCTGCAGCCTGGTGGTCCAGCCTGACACACGGCTGCATCAGCCCATCAGCAGGCAGGATTGTGCTCTGGGAAGGGGTGGAAAAGCTGGAGAAGGGAAGTGTTTCATCAAGGACACTGCTTTTAGCTTTCTGGACAAATGTGGCTTCATGTCGTCGCTGCAGAAAGCAGCCTGGGGAAAAGCCACACAGAGGTGTTGGGATCTTTAGCTGGTCAGAGTGACCCAAAAAAAGTTGGAAAGTCTCTTTTCCCAGCCTGGCACTTGAAGAAGGAGTCGGGGCTCTTCATTTCTCGGTCTCAAGGTTGTTTATTGTATCTTACCCATAAAATATTTTCTCCCATCCAGCTGAGGTCCATTCAGCAAGACAGTCAAGTCCAACCCTGCCCCAGGGCAGTGTTATGTCTTTATACTAAAAACTACCTATACAATATTTACAATTACTTTCCAATACCCATCACCTATGTTAGACAGTGAGCTTCTACTCTAAATCAATCTGTAAGTGCCAACATCACAGCAGAAGATGGAGGCCAAGAAGAAGAAGGAGAAAGGGTGGACACTCCCAGTTCCCTCCATCTTGCCCCCCTGAACCCCCATACCAGAAACCCCAAAATCTATTTTTTTCACCTTGTGATAAATTCACTGTTATTCTACTTAATTTGTCATGACTGGCAGATCTTCATACAAGGTTGGTAATTTGCTCCACGGGTCATAATCAAAACCACAGGGGCATTTTGGGCTCTGTGCCAGGGTCACTGAGCCCCCTCCAGGGGTCTTGGCTGCTCAGGACAGCCAGGGGGATGTCCTGGGTCCTGACAAGAGGTGGCATAACAGGCAAACAAAAGCCAGATCTGGGTATTTTGGCTAAATTATGACCAAAGTTTTAGAGAACAGTTCCCCTCTTCCTGGCTTGAGAAGGGGTGGATGTGAGGCTGTAGGATCTGCTCTGGAGCTGGTCCCTCACTTGGATCCCAGAGGGGCAGAGCCCAGCCCCAAGGTGTCACTGAGCAGTTCTTTACATCCCTGGAGTTTCTCTTCAGAGAAGATTTACAAACCTTACCCCGTGCCCTCCAGTGGGCCCCAGTCCTGGGGGTGTTTTGGTTCCACCTTGTGGAAAGCAGCAGGGAGGGGTTTCCAGGGCAGCTGCTCCACAAACCCAGGGCATTTTGTGATTCCCCCACGTGTGAGCAGCCCCTGGCACGTTCCTGCTGTGCCTGCCCCGTGTCCATCCGTGCCCAGCTCCATCCTGCACACAGACTGGGCTGCACAGAGCTCTGCCAGGGCCAAAGGGCTGAGGGCAGCCCAGTGCTGGTGGCCTGTAGCCATGCCAGGCTGGGAAGGATGGTCCTGTGCCCCCTCCACAGACACCTCCTGGAGCATTCCTGCTGGCAGCAGGGACGTGCCAGCCCTTTGCCAGGTAGTCCTGGCCAGCACACAGGGGGTTAATCCTCTGCCATTTGTGCTGCTAATGATTATATGCACTGTAATATCAAAGCTGGAGCTATTTATTTGCCATTGAGCAGGTGCTGCTGCTCCCACAAAGCAAATTTGCTTTCTCCTCCTGATGAAACAAGGAAAATAAAGGTTGCTCACGTCCCATTTCAGATATGTTTTTTTCTCCCTGTGCACCAGCTGAAAGACAAACACAGAAAGGGAAGCAGAATGCATATCATGCAAGAAACCATATAATCTAGCAGCATCTTTGATTTGGCTGCTGCTGTCACAGACATGCATTTCACAGAGAGGCTTTTTTCTCCCCCCTTTCTTTTGTTCTTACTGGTTTATCATTTGTGGCTTTGTCATTTTGTTCCTTCTTCTTCTTCTCTTCTCAGCCTCTTCACAATGAATCTTCATTTTCCCTCTGACACACTTGTATCTAAATTTCCTTATTTCCTGCCTTTTTTTATTTATATCTGTTGCCTGGTGATTTGATCATGCTGTGGAATACAGGATTAGCAATCTCCGTGTCCTTGGGTACTGCTCAAGGACACCTGTTCGGCAAAGCACCATTTTCCTCCCCATTTTAACCCCTTCCAGCGTGGCTGTAGAATAGGAATAAATAACAATACCTTAAATATCCCCAGCGCTGCGTTGGCAGGACGTTGTAATCTTCATTCTTCAACAGCTGCCGTGGCCTTTCCTAAGGAGCTTACACGGGAATCTGAAGAATGTGACTCGAGGAAAAAAAAAAGAAAAATGAATACATTCTCTTTGAACTTTGCAAATAGTTTAGCAGCTGTTCCTGTAGAGATAGCTCCGACTCTGCTGCAGAGTGAAATGCTAATTCAGCCATTAGCATCCAATGGGGTACCTGACACAGGAATCCTCCAGGTCCCAGCTCCAGCATCCCGTGCCTCGGTGGGAGTTTTTCCATTAGCAGATCTCAAGCAGAGTTCCCCAGCATGGTTTAAAAGGGCTGCCTGATTTGACAGAAATTAGGAGAAATTGAGCTCTGGATTGGAGCAAAGCTCTGCTAATTCCCCAGGAGGATTTTCCCCTGGCACAACAGCCAGGCTGTGCCACCCACAGGGCCACCATGGGCCACATCTGCCCCAGAGCAGGGGACATAGCCCTGGTGACTGCCCTCCCTCAGGGGGAATTCCTGGGGGTGATAAGCCTGGAGACTCTGCAGAGAAGTCACTGCTGGGATTCACTCTCCTCTGCCAATTTCTGCTCGTCCCTCTCTGAGCACCTCCCTGTTCCCTGCAGTGTTTTGGTGAAGAGGAGGTTGGATTGGAGCCAAGCAATGGTGGAGATCAATGCCAAGGTGGCAGCTGCAGGAGTCTCTGGAACCAGCTTCTCTTTGTCAGCAAATCCAGCCACAAATCAAAGCCCTGGGCAGGTGTTTCCATAGGCCCCAGAAACTGGGAGCAGAGGAACCAAGGAGCTCCCAAGCAATGTGCTGGGTGATCCCCAGGCTAACCCAGAGCTTCCCATCTGAAATGAGCAGAGATTGGGCAAACCCAGCATTTTCAGTTGAGTTTTTGAGCCTGGGACACAAAGATACCAGAGATGAGTTCTCACTCGCGCTTCACCGGGAGCAGTTCAGTAATGCTGAGTGACTCCATGGCCAAACACAAATGGGATTTTCTGACACAGATGTACAGCCTGGAGAACAACACAGCTCCAGGGATCAAGTCACACTCCAGGGGTAAATTACCCAGCAGAAGAAATGCTCAGCAGAAAGTAATAGATCACCCATTTAATCAGATCCATCTGCTCATTGACCCTGATCCTTCAGCTGCTGACAGGACACTGCAGGGTCTGTGGTGGGACAGAGGCATTGAGAACCAGCTGTAAAGTTGTTTTATGGAAGAGCCACCAGAGGAGAGAGATCCCACAGGAACAGCCACGCTGTAGCTTTGTACAGAGCTGTCAGCCCCAGAGCCACAGCAGGATGCACTTTCCTCCTGCAGCCCCAAAGCCCTGGCAGGGAGGGCTGGAAGGGTCCAGGCAGCTGCCCTGGCCTGGAAAGAGGCTTCAGCATCTTCTGGGCATCAAGAAAAGCCATGCACCAGAGAAGGATCAAAGCACCAACCCCAAACAAGGCTTCCAAAGAGGTCTGGTGGAGAGCAGGATAACGATGGGGAGGATGGGAAAGGTCAGATCTGCTTTTAACAGCTCCATGAGTGTCACTGTCCTTCTTGGAGAGCAAGATCAGAGGTTTGGAAGGTGAATGGTGTGTGGTTTTCATTGGAGGCTAGTATTAGGATTTGTCACCCCCCTGTTCCCTTTGGAATCTTCAGTGGATTGTCCTGGGAATGCACTTGTGCCCTCACATGGAGTGAGGGATGACTTCCACCCTATTATCTTTGTGGGGTGCCCTGATGAAGGCAGGAGTGATGAATCTGACTCCAAGTTCTCAGAAGGATAATTTATTGTTTTATGATACTATATGATATTAAAGAATACTATATTAAACTATACTAAAGAATACAGAAAGGATACTTACAGAATGCTAAAAAGACAATAATGAAACTGGTGACTCTCACTCCAGAGTCCTGACACAGCTTGGCCCTGATTGGCCAAAGAGTGAAAACAACTCCCAGCAGAATGCAATGGAACAATCACCTGTTGGTAAACAATCTCCAAACACATTGCACATGTGAGCACAACACAGGAAAAGCAAATGGGATAAGAATTGTTTTCCTTTTCTCTGAGGCTTCCCAGCTTCCCAAGAGAAGAATCCTGGGTGAAGGGATTTTTTCAGAGTGTGAATGCCACACCCACCCCATGAAGTCGAAGCAGTGGAGAGCAGGAACCCCTCAAGATGCTTTAACCAATGGGAATTCCTGCTTCATTGCAGGCTCTTACACTCATTCTCCAAAGGAATTGCTTCCCAGCACTGTGTCTCCACCAGGATAAAGCAGGAGCTCTCCTGAAACCATGGAAATAGTTCCACAGCCAGGGTCTTCCCTGGAAGTACCCTTGGGGATGTTGACCGCAAGACTTACCAGATAATCCAGACCACAGGCTTTATTCTGGAAGTGTAGCTTGGGCTGGTTGGTGGGAGGGACAGAATAAGTCTTGAAGACAGAATGGGATGCAAGCAGGAAAGGAGGATCTGGGAAGGAATAAGGATAACCTGTCCATGTTTCCTATTTGCCTTTCCAGTGGCTGTGGTAAGGATGTGTGGAGAGAAAGGGGAATGTGCAGGGAGGATGTGCTTTGAGACATCTTGTGAATAAGCCATAAGTTATGGTGGTCTCAAGACATATCTTGCAGGAAAGTGTATAATAGTTACAAGAAAAGCCCTGCAGACTTACAAGCAGAATAAAAACCAAATTTACACATTTGGGAGAAGAAAAAAAACAGTCATGGAATCATAGAAAGAAGGGCAAGGAGAGACTTAAGAGGTCAACCAGCCCATACTCATGCCTGAAGTCAGGATCTCTACTTAAGCCATTCCTGATGGATGTGTTCCTAATCTGTTCTTAAACCCTCAATGGTGGAGATTACACATCTCCCCAGGCAATGTCTTCCCATGCTTAATTATCCTCACTGCTCCCAAGCCTTCCCAGTGCTTACCCAACATTTCCCTTGGTGTAATTTAAGCCTATTTTGCTTCTGTTCCTACATGCAGAGGATCACCCCGTGCCTCCTTTGCTACATCATGGTGGCTCCTCTTGGTCTTCCTCCCCAGCTTTCCTCCTGGACACCTTTCCTGCACTTCCCATCTCTCCTCTCCTGATGTTTTACCTTTTTTATGAAGCAAAACACCCCAAACTCCACCTGGTGTTGCAGCAGAGACCCTCCCACGTGGGCTCAATGTACCACTCGATTTTTTGGGGGAGAGTTTGAGCCTTTCCCCTCGTTCCCCAGGCTTGGGGAGCAGGATTCCTGCTGGAGCAGGAGGGCTGGGATGCAGAGGTGACAGAGAACAGCCCCGGCTGTCGCTCAGTGCCTGCGCGACGCGGAGCCGCTCGTGGGCGTCAGCGGGGTTTGCAGTAATTGTCTTCTCTAATTAACTTGTTATCAAACAAGAACATTTCATTATGCTACAATTACTGGCTGCTTTGCTGAGACACAGAGGTGTCAGGATTACGATCCCGACATATGCTTCTTACAGCTCTGTTTTTTTTTTTTGTTTTCATAATCACTAACCATTTTTATTTCCTATCCCCCCCCTCCTCCTTCCAACCCACCCACTCACTTAATGACTAATGAATCCTCCTGCTAATGAATAAGGAAAATAAATCAGTGGGCATGGCAGGTTAGGAAGAAAAACATGCAAAATGTTTTGAGGATCCTTAAATCTGATCAATTACTTCAAAATTAAAATCCCTGGGAGAAAATGGGATTTAATTAGAAAGTAACGTGGTTTTGTCAATGTTTAAATTAAAATTTTAAAGGTTATAAATGCTGCACTAGAGCTGCCTTTCCACAGAGGATTTGTGAGGAGCTTTGTTCAGATCCCACATCAGTGTGGTGATTCCCTGGGGACAGGCAGGGAGCCCTGTGGGGGTGCAGGGCAGGACTGCAAAATTCCCAACAGGAGACCCTTAGGGATGGTTCTTTGCAATGAGGGTGGGCACATGTCACCCAGAGAAGCTGTGGCTGCCCCTGGATCCCTGGAAGTGCCCAAGGCCAGGCTGGACAGGGCTGGGAGCAGCCTGGGATGGTGGAATAACCAATTCCATGGACTGGTGGAATAGACCATGGTGAGACACCATGGAAGGTGTCCTTGCCCATGGCAGGGGTGGATCAAAACGGCGCCTTCAAACCAAACCATTCTGGGATTCTATGCTCAAAACCCAGATAATCCACCAGGAATCTTCCAGAACTTGCAGCTCACCAGAGAAACATCAGAGAGCACAGTCCCTGAGCTCACCCTGCTGGTGGCCAGGCTTGAGCTCCAATGAGCCACTGGCTGCCCCTGCCCAGTCCTGCACCAGGCCCACCCAGCAGCACATCCCAACGAAAGATCTCTAAAAGAGACAAGAACAAATGAAGAGTGGCATTAAAAAAAAAAAAGGAATTTAGCAGGAAAAGCAAGTGATGGGAATGAAGATAGGCACAGACTTTATTGGTTATTTATTTATTTGCATTTAGCTTTAGGAAGTCTAATTTACCTGTCCAGAAATTGCAGGTTTTGCTCCAGGCAAGTCTTGCTAATAATTAAATTTATCTTTGCATAGCTCTGAATACTTTGTTTTCCCACCATACTGGGGAAAAAAAAAGGTAAAACCACTCTTGTATTTTGCTGTTATAGAGGAAAAATAATTAAAAATGTTCTCCATAGGGCAGCATCCAGCTGTGCCCTCTCTTAAACACTGAGATACAGGAATTCCTATTTCATTGCTGTGAGGGCATCAGGTACCACATTTAGGAGCATCCACCAGCTCTGCTGCTGAACACAATAAATTCTCTGGTGCAGTTATGGGCACAAACCTCCCTCAGTGGAAGGTGTCCCTGCCCATGGCAGGGGGATGGAACTGGAGGAGCTTTAAAGTCCCTTCCAACCCAAACCACTCTTTGATTCCATAATAAAAGATCTGGAGATTGTAGAGAAAGGTAATAGCTTTTATTAAGGGAACTGATACTGTTTGAAGAAATAGTTACTTTTCACAGGCAAACTCTTCTTCAGGCTGACATTTTGAAAAGTAATTTTGTTCTGAATGGAGCAAATGTAATATTTCCTGAATGCCATAAAGCCAAAGACAAACGTAGAGAAATGCTCCATTTCAGGAAATTGCCATCTGAGACCTCCAGTGTGTCGAGTCAAAACGTTTCATTACAGGACCCACTGTGATTTAGCAATGAAAATAAGGCTTTCAATCCATTTTTAATAGAATTTATCTGTACTGATTTTAAACTCACATTCAGTTCAACTGCTGGAAGGTTACTCTCCCTTCAGAGGTCAGTGCTGGGAGGGAGTCTGCCATGGCCATGGAAATTTGCAGGGGAAATAAGCTAAATCATAGAATTGTGGGATTGTTTTGGTTGGAAAATACCTTCAGGATCATCCTGTCCAACTGTCAGCCCAGCACTGCCACAGCCACCTGTTGTATTTGGGTTCTCCCCAGACGGAGGCAGGAGTGATGGATCTGACTCCAGGTTCTCAGAAGGCTCATTTATTACTTTAAAATACTATGTTATATTAAAGAATGCTATACTATACTAAAAAATCCAGAAAGGATGCTCACTGAATGCTACAAAGATAATAATGAAAACTGGTGACTCTCTCCAGAGCCCTGACACAGCTTGGCCCTGATTGGCCAAAGAGTGAAAACAACTCCCAGCAGAATGCAATGGAACAATCACCTGTGGGCAAACAATCTCCAAACACATTGCACATGTGAGCACAACACAGGAGAAGCAAATGAGAGAAGAATTGTTTTCCTTTTCTCTGAGGCTTCTCAGTTTCCCAAGAGAAAAATCCTGGGTGAAGGGATTTTTCCAGAGAATGTGAATGCCACAACCACCACATCCCCAAGTGCCACATCCATAGGTCTTTTATACACCTCCAGAAATGGTGACTCCACCACCTCCCTGACCAACCTGCTCCAGGGCTGGGCAACCCTTTCCATGGAGAAATTCTTCCCAATATCCACCTAAATCATCCTGAACACATAATGTGCCCACCAGGCTTCAGCATTTCAACTGCTGAAAGCTGTTGTTGGTTTTAAAGCTGAATTAAATACATGCAAATCTGTTCTAATTGAAATCAACTTTCAGTGCATCATTTGAGGAAGGCTTTGGGTTTCCAGTGGAGAAGAGGGTTGGTGGGTATTTTCCCTGGGAGTTCCTGCCTTTATCCTGAAATTTTTATTCAGTTTTAAAATAACTTCTTTGCTCAGTTTAATCTGTGTAATCCTATGGGGAATCATGCTGGGGGCAGAGTGGATCACACCATTATTTATTGCAGGTCTTCACCTGCGTGTGGAGGACCAGGATCCAGGCAGGAAGGGAACCAGCACTGACATGATCATGAGGCATCTCTCATTATGGGGAAAAATAAACCATAATTCACTCTTCCAAATCTTTATTTTCCTTAGGGAAGTGAACCCTCCTGGTACTTGCTGCTTCCCTGCAATCTCCAGCTCACCAAGTCATAACACGAGGCAAAAATCTCAGTTTTTGTAAGATCAGAAAGCAGTTCCCAGCTGTCCAGACTGCAGGGAAGAGCTGGGGTTTTGAGCTCTAAAGGAGAATATTGGGAAAACCAAGAAAACAAATCGATAATTTAGGAATTCTGACTGTCTCAGGTGTTTTTAAGCTGGTCATCATCACAGAATCATAGAATGGATTGAGTTGGAAGGGACTTTAAAAACAGTCCTGTCATTGAGGATTTGGGCTTTTGTCCTGCTCTTCCAAGAGCCTGGATCACTCTTTACTCAGCTTCCTGTTGGGAAGAGATTTCACTGTGTTCACCTTGTAAATCAGACTGTGTCTCTTACCTGTCTAAACACACAGACCACTCTGACCAGAGATCCCAGCACAGGATCAGATCAAAAATCCCAGCAGGGTCCAATCCAGGGGCTTCATTTTCTTGGTTTGGTGTAAATTCCCCTGCAGCAGAATTGAGTTTTTCATGCACAGAGCCCCACTGAAGGGGGCTCTCACTGAGCAGGTGGGTGCAGCCAAGGCCAGCAGCCCCCTGTTCCCTCTACTAATGGTTTTCCATCCCTTGGTCCTTCCAGGCATACAAGAGGAAAACAGAAGCTGCCAAGAAGGAGTACCTGAAAGCCCTGGCTGCGTACCGGGCCAGCCTCGTCTCCAAGGTACAGCACACTCACACACAGGGTACAACCCACAGCAGCCCCCAGGGAGAGGCACATTTATCAGAAATGCTGTCTAATTGTGATATCAGAGCTGATCAAAGCATCAGCACCTTCCCAAGGGGCTGAAAGAGGGGCTCTGTGGCATGGTTAGGGCAGGAGCTGGGCTGTCATCTGCTTTAGAGAGCTGCAGTGAGGCCCCACTTTGGATAGGTTTACTCTGGGGGGTTTCATCAGTGTCCCTGTGTGGGGTGAAGGGAGGCATGTGCTCTATGGCTTTGGGTTTTTTCTCAATTTCTCCAATTTGCTCTTCTGCAAAACTTGGTTTTCAGCAAAGCAACACAGTGTAGTTCTGACTGCCCATCACAGGACAAAACCCTCATTGTCCAACCCAGAAAATTTCCCCTTGTCCTTCTCTCCTTCCTGCCAAAATGATTGTCCTGTGCATTGTAGACCCACCAGGGCTGCAGGGATGCAGAGGATGGGGAAAGCAGAGGGTTTATAGACCCATTTGTACTCTGCTGGAAGCAGGATGGGTTTGTCAGCCACCCAAAGCAGTCAGCTGCTGGAGGCAGTTTGTGTCTGCACTGGTTTGATGTCTTCGGAAGGCTGATCTAGAACAGAGACTGGACAGAACTAAAGAATAAAGCAGGGATTTATTCAAAGGCCTCCATGGATCCACCTTGGGCAGCACAAGAGCCCAGCCAGGGCTGCACCCAAGATGAACCAAAATGGTCCCAAAATGCACGGCCGGGCACGGGGTCTGTCACTGTGATCAGTTCTGCTCCATTTGCATCTTGCAGTTCATTGTCCCATTCCAGCTTTAGCCCATGCAGTCCCACCCTGCTTGTTTTTCTCTCTCCAGCCCATGGTGTTTGTGCTCCTGGGCTGAGATTTGGATCATTTGTCCTTGGTGCCCAGCTGGAGCAGGAATTGTTTTGTCTCCCTGCTCTGTGCACAGAGCTCACCATCCCCTCATATGAAGCCCAGACCCACACACTAAAGCAGCACAGAATCTGGAAAATATAAAAGCTAAAACCTGAGGTTTCAGGTTCGCTCCCCCTGAAGCTCCAGTCTCTGCCAAAGGCACAGTTGAGTTACTGGAGTTAATTTTCCAGCTATGGAAACAATCACCTGTGGATAAACAATCTCCAAACACAGTCTGTGGGCGCCCAGCTGCTGCAGGGCTGGCAGTTCCTGGGGCAGGTGGGAGAGGAGCAGGATCCATGGGGATCCATGTTGAGTGGAGGGTGCACCCAGTGAATAGAGGGAATCAGTGGATAAAGCCTGCTAGGATTGCAAATACTGCTCCTATAGACAGTACGTAGTGGAAGTGGGCTGCCATGTAGTAGGTGTCATACAGTGTGACAGTGCTCACAGGGGTTGAGGATGAGGGAAGAGATGAGAATCTGACTCCATGTTTCAGAAGGCTGATTTATTATTTTATTATATATATAACATTAAAATGATACTAAAATAACAGAAGAAAGGATTTCATCAGAAAGGTAGCTAAGAATAGAATAGAAAAGAATGATAACAAAGGTTTGTGGCTTGGACAGAGAGCCCAAGCCAGCTGACTGTGATTGGCCATTAATTAGAAACATCCAACATGGGCCAGTCCCAGATGCACCTGTTGCATTCCACAGCAGCAGATAATCAATGTTTACATTTTGTTCTTGAGGCCTCTCAGCTTCTCAGGAGGAAAAATGCTAAGTAAAGGATTTTCCATAAAACATGTCTGTGACATCTTTTAGGGCAATGTTTAGTGAAGGGTTTGCTAAGACAATCCCTGGGGGGGATAGCCTATGGGTGGCTATCTGCACTGATGGATCTCTCAGGATGCACATCACTGTATCACTGTTTCCTCTTTCCCTTCCTCACCACCTCCCTCTCTGTTTCCCCACAGAGCTCTGCCGACCAGGGGGAGACGAAAAGCACCCAGAGCAACCCCCCTTCCAAGATGATCCCTCCCAAGCAGCCCATGTACCCCATGCCGCCTCAGGCATCCTCTCCCTACCCCGGCCTGGGCTCCTTCCTGTCCCCATCGGAGCTGCAGAGCTACCGTGGGCACCCTCACGCGGGGCTGCCCCGCACGCTGCCCTCCAAGCCCCTGCTGCCCAGCATCAGTGCCTCCCCTCCTCCCTCCTTCCAGATCAGCCCCCCGCTCCACCAGCAGCTGTCCTTGCACCACCCGCAGAGCTCGCTCCTGCCCCAGCCCCTCAGCATGCAGCAGGTCCCCCAGCAGCCCCTCCTGTCCCCCCCCATGGCACTACAGGTACAGCCCCCCATCAACGCCTCGCCGCCCGGCCAGCAGGTCAGTGTGGGGCTCCGTGGGGATGGGGGCACGGAGCACCAGGAGGGGCTGAGGGAGATGGGAATGGGGCTCAGCATGGAGAAAAGGAGGTTCAGGGGGGGAGCTTGTGTGTGAAAAATGCCAATCGGTTGGTTTTTAAAATTTTTAAAAGTTTAATGATAATTAAATGGTTATTAAAAATTGTAATATAATTAGAGTAATAATAGTTTGGAAAATTTGGATTAGGACAATAAAAACAAAGAGTTATGGACAGTCCGGGTAACTTTTCTGGGCAAAATAAGCCCAAAAAAGGCCCCACGTTAACAGAGGATTAACCCTTTAAAACAACAGCCTGTTGCATATTCATACACCTCATACATGATGCATAAATTCCATTCAAATACAGGATTCTGTCTGGGCAGTGTCAGCTTCTTCCTCTTAATCCTAACTCGGCTTGAGTGAGGAGGGAAGAAGTTCATTTCTCCTGATAATGGAGCAATAAATTCTCTTTCTCTGAAAGATTTAGTTGTCCTGTGGCTGCTAACTTGGTGCAAGTCCTCTCTTTAAAAAAGTATCCTACATAGCATAGTTTCTATTTTAACATTTTGTTATTACCTAAAACTATATTTAACACACTACTAAAAAATTATTACAGCATTACTTTTTAACACAACACATACAATATTCATTGGAATATTTGAGAAAAGCCAATCATAAAATACACATTTTTGACATTGTTGGCTCTGCACAGCTCCCTGACAGGAGGAGACAGCCACAGGTCAGGTTCTGCTCACAGGGAACAGGGACAGCACAAGAAGAGATGGCCTCAAGTTGTGCCAGAGAATGCTTAGATTGAAAATTAAACAAAATGTCTTTGTTGAAAGGGTTATCAGGCAGTGCAACAGCTGCCCAGAGAAGTGGTGGAGGCACCATTCCTGGAAGCTTTCAAAAAATGTGTAAATGTGGCACGTGAGGACAGGGTTTAGTGGTGGGGTGGCAGTGCTGGGTTAATGGCAACACAATGATCTTGGAGGTTTTCTGCAACCTGAATGCTCCTAATTTCTCCAGCACAGGGACTGGGCTTTAGCTCTGCACTGCCAAAGTGGCTTCTGTAATTTGGTGAGAGCATTATTGGGGATCCTCACAATCACTCACTGGGTTAGGAGCTGTTGCTGAGGGCAGCATTTTGTGAAACTCCATTCCACATAGTTTGTGAACAAAATACAGAAATAAAAAAATACCTTCCATTGCCCTAATTTGGGTATTTTTAAACGTCGTGTTCTTTGCCAGGTAACTCTCATGAATCTGGTTTATATACATTGCCTAATGGATATAAATTTAATTAAACTCACCCCCAAAAAATGGGGAACACTGATCAGCTTTCAGCTGAGCAGCCCCTCAGTGTCCTGACTGAGTTGCCAGTGGTGGCAGCTCATGGGGACAGTATTGATTGTGTGGCTGTCCCTTGTTCTGAGCACCGGGGTGGGGAACTGCACAGGACTTAGGCTGTACTGGACACTGCTTTGGTGGCCACACTGCAAAAACCCAAAGGCTTTTGTGGCTGTGTGTCCCCCACAGCCATTGTCAGCCCCAAGGAGGGGGATCCTGACAAAAGGAGCAGGGAAAAGGGATGTGAAATGTGCTGCTGCACTGACACCATGTCTGGGCTTGGACCTCCCTCTGTCCCTGGGGCTCCTCCTGTGCTCTGAACTGACAGGTTTGGGGACAATGCCTGTAAATGTGATTATGCACTCTTTTTAAATCTGCTCTTCTCCTGCTTTGTATGCCCCTGTAAACCTCCTTTTGCTCTCCACCCTGCAGGACTTCTCCCATATTTCGTCTGAGTTCCAGAACAGTGTTGGACCCCGTTCTCCTGGAGCATCAAACCCCCCAGGAAGCACTGAGTGGGACAGCGACTACCCCAGCAGGGAGTGTGGGGTCAACCACTGCAGGCCAGTACACAAAACAGCTCCTTGCTCCTGCACATCTGGGCTGGGACAGTGACAGTGCCCCACAGCTCCCTGCTGCCCTAAAATGTGTGCCCAGTTGTGCTCAGGGGAGCTCAGGGCTCCCTCAGCTCTGTAGGCTCACTGAAATGATGCCATGAAGGAGGTAGCTTAAAAATCATGGATAAATTCTTCATTGGATATGAAAAATTGTCCTTTTTTCCCCTCTTTTTTTATTTATTTCCATCCCATGGGAGGGTTAGACACATTTCTTTCTGTAGCAATTCCCCCAGCAGAGTTCCTGGAGGTTTGAAAGCAGCCATGTCCATAAGGGCAGGCCTCAATGTGGCCTTCCAGTGCTTAGAGAGTCTTACTAACCTTATTAGAATCTCTCTAACCTTATTAAAAGGTTAGAGAACAACTAATTGCAAAGGAAGATAGTTATAGGACAAGGGGAATGGCTTTAAATTGAAAGAAAAGAAATTTAGATTAAATGTTAGAAAGAAATTCTTCCTGTGAGGGTGAGCAGGCCCTGGCACAGGGTGCCCAGAGAAGCTGTGGCTGCCCCTGGATCCCTGACAGTGTCCAAGGACAGGGCTTGGAGCAGCCTGGGACAGTGGAAAGTGTCCTTGTCCATGGCAGGGGATGGATTGAGATGGGCTTTAAGTCCCCTTCCAACCCAGACTATTCTGTGGTTCTGTGATAAGCAATGTTCCTCTGTTCCTAAGGCAATTGCTCTTATCACTGAGGCCACAACCTCCCAGAATTGTCCCTACCAGCAGGACCCTTACCATTCCTGGGGCTGGTGTACAAATCCTCCATCCTCCCTAGAGCCACACAATGCTCCATCCCCCTGCACCATGCAGGAAAGCCCCACTTGTAAGAGCCGAAATGAGGGATGCAGGACCCCAGGGGCTCTCCAAAATTGAGTTCATTCCATCCAAGATGTTCCAGCAGGCCAGGGTTGTGGGTGACAGAGCTGTGCCCACAGCTGTCAGCTCCAGCTGCAGGCAGGCCTGGAGACCCTTTGGTTTTGGTTACAATGCATTATAGACTTTTCTTTGCTGAGCATCTTCATACAGCAGAACCAATCTATACCTTAACTATTATCTATAGCCTATCATAACTACTGTAATTACCATATTCATGTTACTACTCTCCAATCACTAAAAGTTAGTACATTACAGTTTAAGCTAGAAGTTGTTTTTCAGTTTTCTTGCAGTGGAAAATTCTGAGACCTTTTTTCTACTTGCCACATTTGCTGACTTGTTTGCCTGTGCTATCTTTCTGCTTGGTAAAAAACTCTTCTTGTTTGGGGTGGGTTTATCCTTTGCTCTAAGCCATAAAAACCCCTTCTAACCAACACACCCTTTGCCTCCTTGGTTATCCAGTGAGACTGGCTCAGCAGTTCTTTTCTTCTATATCAAAACTTGCTTCCATCTCTATTCCTTCATCAGACTCTCCATTTAAAAATCTTTCTGCTAAGCACACATATCTGTGAGACTTCCTTGTCAAACTTTCATCCTTCCCAACACCCACTGATATCTGCACACATCTTCCCCTTATGCCCTACAAGCTCTGACATGAATGTGCCAGCATGAAGGTCTGGAAATCCCCAATAAATGAAAACATCAGGGCAGTTTTAAGCTGGGGTGCAGGGAGTGTGTGGAAGCCATTCCCAATCTCTGCCTAGCTCCCTGCTCTTGGCTCATGGTTTGGAGGCTCTGCTGTGCTCTAGAACATTCCTGGGGTTCTCTCTGGGAGCAGGCTGGGAAGGAGACTGGATATGGTTGGAGTATTGATTTCCTTCAAGTGCTGGAACACAGTGCTTTCACGAGAAATAATAAAATAATAACCAGCTCCCAGGCTTTTCAGAGCACAGCTCTGTCTGTGCCAGCAGAGCACTCACCACTGCTGGGCTGGGCACAGAGTGTACAGACATTTATTTCTTGCAGAGCAATAAATAACTGCCTGATCCATTAGAATATCCCTGCTGTCTGCCTGCCCCAGGGGCTCAGGGACATGGATAGCTCTGACCTTTGCATGCTCCTTCCTGAAGTCTCTGCAGACAGCCTGGAAGAGGGAACAGGACCAGGAGCTGATTGTAAAAGTCACTTCACATGTCATGGGTAAAATGCTGAAGGTGCCTGGGGGGCTGTGGCACACGGATCCCAATTTCCAGAGGTGCTGGGCAGATCCCAGGAATGAAATTCCCTAGAAATAAGCATCACTTCTAAGGGATCAGCTGGGAAAACATTTGATTCCCTGTGCAAATCCCACTGCCTGGGTCCCATGCAGAAAGCCCAGGGCACTCCAGAAACAGGTGAAATGTTCCCATAGCAGTGGGGACTGAGTTCTGTGTTGCTAAAACAAGCTCTGTGACATCTGGCTGCAGTGCCACACTGTAAGCAGAGGGCCCATGCAATTCATGATCAAAGCTCATGCATTTCATGCCTTTGTCACAGCAGAAATATCAAATTTCATGGGTTTATCACAGCTTCCTGGGAAAAAAAAGAAAAGAAAAAAAAAAACAGACAGATTATGCAGAGACTTCCAGATAATTATTAGAGTAGATAACAGCAAGGAACTCAGACGGATAGAGATCAGTCCTGCAGAAAGTGCTTAGTGCACTTGAAGTATCATAATGTCTGCTGAGGAAGGAGCCATCTCCTGTGACCAAAGGCACAGCAGTGCCCAAAGCTGGATTGTTCTCATTTGTTGTAAACCTGGTGTGCCAGCAGTGCCCTCACCTCCCACTTCTGCTGCCCTGGGATTTGCAGCCTCAGTGCCCCTCTGCATCACCTGGAGCAGTCACAAACAGCTGCAGCTCCTTCTGCCTCAAGGCTGCTCACAAGCCAAGAGAAGAGATGATCTGGATATCCACAGCCAGGGCAAGGAAGGATGGGGCAAGGGGGAACAGCTTCCTGTTGTCATTACACTGCAAAGGTTCCATATTGTTGTCTCCTTATTGCAAGAGTTTCACACCTCCTTGATGTTTCTCATAGGCATCTCCTCTAAGCACCAACTCTTCCTTCTTCTCACAGCAGCCAACTGACTCCAGTTCCCTTCTCAACCATCACCCACTCTTTTATAGCACTCTTCTTCTCACTGGTTACAACTGTGGCCTGTTAAGGTCAGGCCTGCTCCTAATCTTTGATAATTAACCCAGCTGCAACTCCTTAGGGGTAAGATTACTTTCTGTACTGCCTTTATTTTCTTATATTCTATCCCCCTACAGTTTCTCACTGCCAGGGCAGGGTTAGATGTGATATTGGGAGGGAATTGTTCCCTGTGAGGGTGGGCAGCCCTGGCACAGGGTGCCCAGAGCAGCTGTGGCTGCCCCTGGATGTCCATGGCCAGGCTGGACAGGGCTTGGAGCAGCCTGGGATGGTGGAAGGTGTCCATGGGAACAAGATGAGCTTTAAGGGCCATTCCCACCCAATCCACTCTAGGATTCCATGATCTCCCTGAATCTTCTCCTTTGCACTAATTTCCAAGTGGCATTCAGAGTTGTCATGGGGCTCCTCCACAGCACCTTTCATTAGCTGGGTAGGTCCAACCCTCAGCAGATCTTGGGCAGAGCAGTGATAAAGGGATGTTGTCTCCATGGGTTTGGTCCATCAGTGCTGCCCTAGGAATATTTGGGAAGTCTCTGGACCATGTAATGGCCCATTTCAACCTCAGAAGTACATTCAGCTTAATTGCAATTAAAGCAGCACTGTGAGGAACAAAACCTGGCTGGAAAGAGAAGGGATTGTTCTTGATGGGATGTAACTGAGCTGCAGAGCCCCAGATTCCTGGCAGAGAGGATCATCCCAACCTCCCCAGCACACAGACAGCCCTGCTGGGTAATGAATTTTATTTCATGTCTAACCTTGATATTTCTTTAACATCCAACATCTGTTGGCACTGGGTTAGCTGGGGTAAAACCTCCCAAGCCTCGTTTTCTTTTGTGTTTGTCATCCAGATAACTTCAGAAAAACTGACAAGGTTGTCTTTCTCTCTGTCCTTCTCTATCTAATCAGGGAACTGCTGTAGGGATTTTTGTTTCCCAGCCTATGCTTGCTAGTTAAAATGCCATCAAATGACACTTCTTCCCTCATGCCCTGCAAATTCTGGGATGCTGTGAGCAGACACTCCTTAATTCATAACTCAGCCATGCTGGAGAGAGAGTTTTAAATGTTCCTTACCTCCTGCTCTCCCTATTCTTAATGACTTTGTGCTTACTGACTTCCATCCAATTTTCCTGGCTCTTTCTGGGCTGAAGCCCAAGCTGTCCTACATTGTGAGCAAAGACATGGGAGCATTTCTCAGCTCCTGCTTGGTGTTTGACTATCACTTCCCACAAGTGACTGCAGCACACAATTTCAGTGCTTTTTTGCCACCACATCACAAACTCCTTTCCCAGTCCCCTGTCTCCCTCACCTGACAGCCTGATTCTGGCACCTGCTCTTTCCCAGCACTGAATTCCTCTGTTCCACGGGGATTTTCCCCAAGGGAGCTGCCTCACCTCCACCAGAGGTGCAGCTTGGTTTACAATGACATGCAAACCTTTCTTAATCCCTAATTCAATATTAACTCCTCAAAGCACCTCCCTTGTTTTTCCTGCCTTGTTTTCTGATCACAAATCTATCCACAATCTCTTCTCTGATTATAAATCTCTCAAAAAAAAACTTTCTCCAGGGGTTGTGTCCTTTCCATCCTAAAACATTCTTTGATTTACCTTTGTCTCCTCTCACTTAGGTATTTTTGGGACAACACGGAACTGGATTCATCTTTCTACATCCTTCCTCTTGTTTTAAGGCATGGATTAGGTTCTTTTTGTCATTCTTCAGCAACAACTTTTCTCCCCTCTTTTTGTCATCCTTTAGCAACTTTTCCCCCGTCTGATATAGACTAAAAGTTGGGGCACTGTCCATTACACCTTGTCCAGGCACAAAACCCAATGTACAGCCACTAGATCCAGGCATTTATAACCTCCCTAATTCCTTCCAACAATGAACTGATCCTCTCCAAAGGGGGGAATTTTCCAAATCAGCAGCTAAATGAGCAAACACTATAAAAAGGCAAAGATAACCCATCACAACTGCACTTCGTTTGGATTCAATTATTTATGGTAATACTTCGTAATGAACTGGGAAATGCTCTGCAGCATGCTGTGTAAAATTAATGAAGTTTTAGGACTGGAATGCCTCGCTGCTGCTCAGTGGCATTAAATCTTTTCTGAGTGCAGGAGGGAAGACTGTGCATTTTAAATGCAGATTATAAAATGTGGAGATTAGCAGAGGGTGGGCTCTTGACTCTGTCAGAAGACAGCTCTATCAGCACCAGCCCTGCTCTGCTGTCTGCCCCTTCTCTATTATTCCACTCACAAACACACCCACACCAGAACCTCCCAAGACTTTTAACTTTAACTTTTAACACTTTTTAAGGCCAAGATGTCTTCACGGAGCTGGTGATGTTTCCATTGTGTGTCCCATTGGAAGGCCTGAATCTCAGACCAAAAACCCCACAGGTCATCAGCCAGGGGAGAGGGACTTCAGCCACTTCTCTCTGTACTATGTCCCAGAAAAAAGAGCATCTGGGCTCCCTCTTTGGGCTCTCCTTATGTAGTGTGAGAAGGAGCATATTTGATCCAAAATTCACTTTCTAAACCTGCTTGGCTCAGCCTCAGGTGTGGTGGAGCAGGAGATGGTGGCCCTGGGGCTGATCCCAGGCACAGCATTCCAACATCCTGCTGGTGGGATCTACAGGGACCCCCAGAGCTGGCCCTGCAGCCCCACCAAGCCACAGGAAGAAAATGATGTTGTAGCCTTTATAGCTGAAATTCAGGAAGAAATAAAATTGCATCCAACTCTCAGGGGGACCTTCTCAATCTCTACAACTACAGCCTGAAATTTAGGGTTGGAGTTAGGGTTACCTCCTAGGGTTAGGTCAGGGCTATCCCCTGACAGAGGTGTGGGCAGGTGAGAGCTGGGCTCCCAGGACAAGATGAAACAGCCTCAAATTGCACCAAGGGAGGTTTAGATTGGGTATTTGGAAAAAAATCTGCAGAAAAAGAGTGGTCAAGCATTGGAAGAGCTGCCCAGGGCAGTGGTGGACACACCATCCCTGAGGGGGCTTTAAAAGCCACATGGATGTGACACTTGGGGACCTGGTTTGGCAGGGCTGGGAGAATGGTTGGGCTTGATCTTAGGGGGGTTTTCCAACCTGAATGGTTTTGCTGTGGTCCCTCTGTGTGCAGCCCACCCTGTGTTTTGTGCCCTTGATGCTTTTTCCAACCTGTACATGAAACAACACTCACATTTGAAATTACATTAGTACAGGAGGTGATATGAAAGCTGGTCTTTGTTGGAGGCCTTCAGGGGAACTTATGGAATATCGTCCACAAAAGCCCACCCCCATGGGGGTGCAGGCAGTTCTATAAGTTTGGTAAATTAGCATAATTGACAAGAAGCACCAATTACGAGCACAAGTGGTGATGCAATTCCCACCCATGGGTAAATTCCCTTCTAAGTCTTCCCCTCCCTCACATGGGACTGGTACTTTGTTGATGGAAATATCTCTGAAAAGCTGCTTTTCCACCTTGGTTGGCAGGGAGAACCAAGATAGGACAGGAGCTTTGGAATATGCTTTGTCTTTCTACCTAGGGAAAGAGCATGGAAAACTACAGGGAAAACTGGCCACTAATACAACAAATATATGTGTAAAGAATACAGAGAACAAATTGATGCCTTGGAGAGGCTACCTAGAACAGAGGCTAGACAGAATTAAAGGAATAAAGTAGGTATTTACTGAAGGCCTTCAATGGACACGCCTTGGGCAGTGCAAGAGCCTAGCAGAGGCTGCACCCAAGATAGATAAAAGTCATGAGTTTTTCAGATATAAGTTTGGTCTAATTGCATATCAGGGGTTAATTGTCCAATTACAGGTAATGAAGTCACATTCCCCCAGTTTGCTCCCCCCAATTCACTTTTGTTTATACTTTTTTGGGCCTGAGGCTGCAGTGATGCCCTTGGTTCCCATCTGGAAAAGGATTGTTCTGTCTGTCCAAAATGTGAAGAGAGCTTACTGACACTGTACAAGGAGTTCAGAGTTATACACTAATGCAGGATCTAGAAAATATAAAAGCTAAAAACTTAAGGCATCAAAATGAAAGAAAAACAGGTAAAATTGAAAACAGCATCACCCTGAAAGTCAGGGCATGGCACAAACCGTGTGCCAGCTGTGCCAGCTGTGCCAGCCCCTTCCCTGCTGTCTGACTGCCTCTGCTCTCTCTTACACCATGCTGCCAAGGGACAAGGCACTCTGGAACTGTCTGACCAAAATGTGAAGAGAGCTTACTGACACTCTACAAGGAGTGTCACTAGAGTTATACACCATTGCACTACAGGGTCTGGAAAATATAAAGCTAAAAACTTAAGGCATCAATATGAAAGAATAAAAACGAAAACGGCATCACCCTGAAAGCCACGGGGTGGCACAAACCGTGTGCCAGCTGTGCCAGCTGTGCCTTCCCTGCTGTCTCACTGCCTCTGCTCTCTCCTACAGCATGCTGCCAAGGGACAAGGCACTCTACCTCACCTAAGGCTCAGCACCCCTTGGAGGAGGCTCACCAGAAGGACACTTGAGAGGGTCAATGCTCCAGCCCCCGGAGGCACGAGCGGTCGGACGGGCGGCGCGGCTCCACCGCACCTCGGCGCTGGCTTCGTTTCCAGGCTCTAAGAGCAGTTTTCTCTTTTTTTTTTTTTTTTTTCCTTTTCTTTTTGAACTCTAAACAAAAAAAAATAAGTCTACTTTCTGTGGAAGTTTTCCCCCTTCCCACCCCCCCCCCTAAAAAACCCCGCCTCGTAAATCGCAAAGAACAAAAAAAGAAATAAAGAGAGAAAATTCAAATAAAAATAATAAAACAAGCGCAAAACCAACAAAAAAATGATGAAGTTAAACTAAGGACACCGTTTTTCTGCTTGCCATCAGCTTAGCTACGGACTGTTTTCCTAGTGAACTGCTTTTAGACGCAGCATAAACCCAGGTCTGGTGTCCTGCAGCATTAGGCCAGCTCAGTAGGAGGATGCACTCTTTTGACTTGCTAACAGCACTAAACTTTGTGCAAGAAAATGTGAAGTTTGTGTGAATATTGTACATGCAAAGGCCTTGGATGGTCTGGCGAAAAAAAAATTACAAAAATAAATAAAAACTATTGCTAGGTAGGTGGGGGAGAGAGCAGAAGGCAAACTATGAGAGGACAAATGTGAAAGAGATCATGAAAATATAATTTGTTGGATAGTTGTAAGTAGTTTACTAAGTGTTTTAGAGCTGTGCTAAAGACATCTTTAAGATTTTTTTGTGAAAGAAATTAGTAGTTTACTTTATAGTAAAAGCATTTTATATTAATTGTAGCACATTTTTTAGTTATACATAGAAGGGAGATGTGTATAAAAAAACAACAAAAAAAGCCTGCCAAACTTGTTTCTATTATTTGTACAGCAAGAAATGGACAATTTATATCCATGTTGTATGGCATTATTATTTTTTTCCGGCCATATGTCCATCTATTTAAAAAAATTGCTGACAATGATTTTTGTCTATTTATGAAAAAATTAGAGAGCATAATTACACTTCCTCATAAGGTGCATTTTTGGGGTTTTTTTATTTTTTATTTTGTTTGAGGGTGCTGCTTTAGCAGCACCTGGCACATTCGGTTCACAATGCTTATCTTACCTTTCTTTATAATAAAACATATGAAAAGTAGAGCTGAAGCAGTCTCTCCTTTTTCTGGGGGACATCCTGGATGTGGCCTCTGCCTTGTCCTCCTCAGCTTTCCAACCCTCTCTCCTGTCCCACCACATCCTCACCTGCCCTGCCCTCTTCTCACTCTGCAATATCAAAGTAATCAATGTCATAATAAATACACAATGATTAAAATAAGAGGGGGAAATGGAATATTATGAAAACCTTTCTGGAGTTATCATGGCAAGGTGTGACCGTGTTCACAGGGCTCTCGGGTTGAGGGAAGAGAGGAGGATCTGACTCCATGTTTCAGAAGGCTGATTTATTATTTTATTATATATATTACATTAAAACTATACCAAAATAATAGAAGAAAGGATTTCATCAGAAGGCTAGCTAAGAATAGGATAGCAAAGAATGATAACAAAGGTTTGTGGCTTGGCTCTCTGTCTGAGCCAGCTGACTGTGATTGGCCATTAATTAGAAACAACCACATGAGACCAATCACAGATGCACCTGTTGCATTCCACAGCAGCAGATAATTATTGTTTTTCTTTTCCTCTGAGGCCTCTCAGCTTCTCAGGAGAAAAAATCCTAACGAAAGGATTTTTCATAAAATGTGTCTGTGATGATGTGTTCATAAAATATGTCCATGGGCAGGACACCTTCCACTCTCCCAAGTTGCTCCAACCTGGCCTTGAACACTTCCAGGGATCCAGGTGCAGTCACAGCTGCTCTGGGCACCCTGTGCCAGGGCCTGCCCACCCTCACAAGGGAAAAATCCTTCTCAATATCCCAAATTTCTTCTCTTTCAGTTTAAATCCATTCCCACTTGTCCTGTCACTATCTCCCTTTCCAATTAGCTGTTCTCCATTTTTACCTCTCTGCAAGTGCTGGAAGGGCACATCCAGTTCAACCACGGGGTTCAGCCCAGCCTGGAGGGTCAGGACCTGGGGCCCTGGGCCAGGCAGGGCTGGTGGGGCTGGGGGAGCTTCCCCCTGCCTTGAACCCTGGCTCTGTTATTAGCAGCACTGGAAAATTCAGTAGCAGGGTCTCAAGAAGCCTCAGGGCAGGGTGAGCTCTCCCTAAACCTTGCCTGTGTGCCTAACCTCCCTTTAAAAACCTTTAAATTCCAGGCAGATAACCTAAATCTCTCTCCCTACAAAGCAAATCCCTTGCTTTTGAACGTGGGGAAGAATTTATTGCTTTCCTTGTCGCGGTAATTTTTCCCATATTTGAAGAAGGATATTGGCTCCCCTTCACCTCCTCTCCAGTTGCCCCAAAGGCAGGGTGGTGTTCTGGGGCAGGATGAGCTGTGGAGCTCCAAGTTCAAGTCAAAGAGCGCTGGTTGGGTCCTCAAAAGGCTCTGGAGCAGCTTTGGGGCCAGAGTTTGCAGGGCAGGACCAAGGCAGGAATTCCCAGACTTTGGGCTAATGATGGACAGGGATGTGAAGAGGCAGCGAGAGCCCTGGCTAATTGACTTTGGTTAATGAACACATAATTAGCAGTGCTGCAGGGTGTAATAAGGGGTTTAACAAAGCTCAGCAGCAGCATCTCGGTGCTGTTAACCCTTCGAGCTCTGCCCCAGGGGGGTGCCATGCCTGGCTCCCACAGAAATGGGGAATATCCACCAACATCCCACGGCCCCAGCAGGACACAGCCCCCCACACTGCCAGAGTGTGTGGGGAGAGTCTTCTCCCCACCTGTGCATCCTCCTGTGGCACCACCCTGAGCTGTGGGGCCACCAGTGCCCCAGCAGGGCTGGGAGGACACTTTGCTACATCTGTGTTATCATTGCTGAGGTGATGGAGTGGAAGGGAAGTACTGAGAGAAGGATCAAATGAAAGAACTTCCTCTGACAAACCCCAGGTAGGTCCCTGACAGCTGCAGCACATGCTGGGAGCAGGGGCCTTGTGCCAACCTTGGTGAGGTCCTGGTGCCCACCCAGGGCAGACCTGAACCTTGGCAGGTGTCCCTGTTCCCAAAGGGATGCAGAATGAGTCCATGGTGAAGGACTGTCACGGACACATTTTATGAAAAATCCTTTCCTTAGGATTTTTGCTCCTGAGAAGCTGAAAAGCCTCAGGAACAAAATGTAAACATTGATTATCTGCTGCTGTGGAATGCGACAGGTGCATCTGTGATTGGTCTCATGTGGTTGTTTGTAATTAATGACCAATCACAGTCAGCTGGCTCAGGCTCTCTGGTCAATCACAAGATTTTATTATCATTCTTTTCCTGCCTTTCTTTGCTAGCCTTCTGATGAGATCATTTCTTCTATTCTTTTAGTATAGTTTTAATATAATATATAACATAAAATAATAAATCAAGCCTTCTGAGACATGGAGTCAGATTCTCATCTCTTCCCTCCTCCTGGGACCCCTGTGAACACCACCACAAAGGACATGAGCTGTAGCCCTGGGAGCTGGCTCTGGGCACCAGGACCCTCAGGCTGGGCAGTGCCAGGCACAGGTTGGGAGTCAGACCCAGCAGGGGCTGCACAGCACCTCCAGCTCCTCCTCCTCCTCCTGTGCCTGACCAAGGTGGGGCCACCAGAACATCCACACTGCCACCGTGGCATGGCCCAGCCCAGAGACAAGCGTGGGATCATGGAATGGTTTGGGCTGGGAGGGACTTTAAAGCTCATCATTGAAAGCTCACCTTCCACTGTCCCAGGCTGCTCCCAGCCCTGTCCAGCCTGGCCTTGGGCACTGCCAGGGATCCAGGGGCACCACAGCTGCTCTGGGCACCCTGTGCCAGGGCCTGCCCACCCTCACAGAGAACAATTCCTTCCTAACATAATCTAAATGTCTCCTCTTTCAGTTGGATCCCATTCCCCTTGTCCTGTCACTGCAGTTCCTGAGGAAGAGCCACTCTCCTGCTTCCCTGTAGCCCCTTCACACCCTGGGAAGGTGCTGGGAGGTCTCCACACAACCTCCTCTTCTCCAGGCTGAACAGCCCCAGCTCTCTCAGCCTCTCTCCACAGGAAGCCTCAGCAACTCCATGGCCTCCTCTGGACTTCTCCAACAGTTCCACATCCTCCTTTTCCATGCACCAGAGCTGCCCCCAGTGCTCCAGGAACAAGGGCTGGGATGGGAACCTCCTCAGCAGGACCAGCTGTGCTTCTCCTGCCCTCTGCCCACTGCTGTCCCCAAGGGCTGGAAGGGCTCTGCCCACCAAGCAAACACGACACGAGGCACCTTTGCCATCCTTCTGCAAACTGGAGGGCCCAAAAAGGAGCCCGTGTCTCACAGGGGTGAAGCACAGGCAGTTTGCCTTCCCTCCATGCGCTCCACCCTGCAGCAGGAGGTTTGTGATTCCCTAAACCTCAGCATCCCCTTGGCAGCTCCTCACAGAGTGCAGGCAGAACACAAGGAGTGCAAAATTCCCAGTCTGAGTGATGATTTTTGAAGATGAAGAGAGGAATAACAATTGCTCCGGGTGAAATACTGTGCTGGCCAGGAGGGTAATTGAGAGTCAGAGTTGAGATCAGATGTTTTATCACTGTCTCCTCAACTCTTCTTGACTTTCAACTGCAATTTGATAAATCAGCACAATAATACCTGGCAGGGTAATTGCTGGACATTTTATTCCTAGTGGGGTTACTTTATTCCGACTGCAGGCACATTAGAGAACTTTCTGTTGCTCTCCATTATTATTGTGGGCACAGAGGTCAGATAAAGCAGGGCTTGGGAGGTGGTGTTTGTGCAGGTGAGACTGCTGAGCTCATTTCAGGTGTTTGGCAGCTGAGTGCCTTCAGCAGAGCTCAGCCTCCCCCTCTGCACCCCCGGGGCTCCTGTCCCCACCCTGCCTTGCTCCTCTCCCTCTGTTCATGCTCCCATTGTGGCTCTGAGGCACCAAAACCTGGGAACACACAGAGAAGCAGCAAGGACTGGGAGATGCTGCAGTGCTCTCCCTCCTCCTTTAAGGGCAGCCAGGTGGGGACCTGCAGATGCCTCAAGTCACTGCCAGCACTCAGCCACAGAGGCAAAATGCAATTCCTCAGCCTGTAATCCCATTAAAATTTTATGATGAATGAAGCTTCCTGCACTGCGAGTCTGTGGGAGAGAGGAACACTTCCACTGCTCTTCAATGTGTAATTAATGCACATTTCATTGCTTCCCAGATGAAGTTTTGGTCACGGCAGGTGGGTATGGCTATAAAATGACACTTATTTTAGATGGGATACAGACCAAAGGTCAGTGCCTTGTGCAAAGCCAGGAGAGCCATGCGTGCCCTGGGCCGTCCATCTCCCTCAGAGCTGCTGCTTGTGGAGGGAAAGCAGGTGGAAAATGTGGATCCATCTGTCCTAGAGGGTCTGCTGCAGCCTGGTGTGACTTCACCCTCCTCTTACACCCCCCTGTCCCATGGTTGAGCATCCCTGTCCATACTGCCATAGGGACACCCTTCAGCTGAGCAGCTCCTCCATAGCCAGGTTCCTTCAGCTCCTCAACCCTTCCTGTGGCTCCTGGCAAAGGGGGAAGTTAAAAATGTCACCTTTTAGCAATAAACAAGCTGAAAATCCTGTTGCTGTCTGAGAAACTCCCAGGCAAAACCAGCAATTCCCCTCTGGATTCCCTCCTGATCACCCACAGGTTGGTCACAGCTCACTGTGGGCACCTCTGGGGGATGTGGCTCCTGCTCCCTGTCCTGGTTTGAACAGACCGGTGTCTGCTAAGGAAGGCAGGAGCCTCCCCTGAAATGGAAAATGTAAACCCCCTCCCTCTGATTATTATAATTTTGAAATTAAGGGGCTCTCAGACAAAGATATGGGAGTAGGAGTAACAGTTCTTTATTTGGGAAGAAAATAAAAATAAAATAAACAATGCAGTAATACAAACAAACGCTGCCAGAGTGATCACAGGCCCTGTCCCCTGTGTGTCAGGGGGTGTCCCAGCCCCATCCCATGGGGGCTCAGCCCTCCTGCAGTGCCAGCTGTGGCTCTGCTGCAGCAGGGATCCTGCACAAGGGGGGAGTTTTCCTCTGCAGCTCCAGGGCTGCTGCAGATGGGCCTGGGCTCCCTCTGGCCATGCAGGGCAGCAGAAAGCTGCTCCTCTGGCAATGCAGGGGGCAAAGGCTGCTGTGCTGTGCCAGGCCCAGATTGGATCCAGGCAGGAATGCTTGGCTCCTCCCCTGGGCGGAGCATCTCCCCATGGGATGCTGGGATTGGATCAGCCCTGCAGGGACACTCAGTGGCCATGGACAGCAGAGATCTCCTGGAGGGAGGGTTGGCTGTGGGAGAGAGAAAGAAAAAACTGCCCCAGGAACAGCAGAGAGCTGCCCCAGCTGGGACAGATACAGAAATGGAACACACAGCCCCAGGCACATCTTGCATTTCCAACCCGAGACAACCCCTGATTTAAACCCCTCCATCCCTGATTTAATCCTATATTTCAGCCCCATGGGGAGCAACAGGACCACTGGCTGGAGAGAGCCACCTGGGCCACCTGAACTGCAGCCAGCTTCACCCAACATCCCTGTGGGCTCCATGAAGCAGGAACACCCAGGGTCGGACTGCCTCTCTCCATCCCCCTGGGCACATGGAGTGTGTCATCATTTCTGTCTCCTGAGTAGGAGCTGGTAACTCCCACAATCCAGAGGAGGCCTGGAAGAAGTCCCAGGGATTTGGGATTTCTCCAGGAGACAGACTGGCTTGGGGGAAGTTAGCACAGAAACAGGATGAAGGAATTTCAGACCATATTGAACCTTTTTTTTTTCCTCTTTCTGGAGTGCACAGAAACAGGATGAAGGAATTTCAGACCATATTGAACCTTTTTTTTTCCTCTTTCTGGAGTGCACAGACTGTCAGAACATGAGATAGCATCTCCAGAAGCACTACACTGCAAGGAGATTTATTGGCTTGGTGCACAGTTTATAATAAAATTTTTTCCCCAAGCAATTTACACCAAATATTTCAGTAGTTGTGCAGGGGAGTTTTTATAATTAGAGCTTTATTTGAGTGCTTTAATTGTGGCTGGTCTTTTGAGTAGTCCTGCCCTTCAGGAAGCTCATCCTGTCTCCCACTCTCCTCAGTGAATGTGGGATACAGAGGGAAAAAGGCCACAGGCACTCTCCCCATTTTCCTACCAACACTCTGGAAATGGACTGTGGGGATGCTCTTCCAGCTTCTGAAATTACCAAGGAAAAAGGTGGGGCAGGATGGATTTGAAGGCCTTTTCCACCCTCAGATCTCATCTCCTGGGACCTCCTCCTTTCACCTCTCTCATGGACTGTCCCCTTTGCTGATGTCACCCAGGTGGGCAAGTCCCAGCTTCCTCCTGGAGCTGCAGCAGTGCCCACAGGGACTGTCCCCTTCCACTGAAATCACAAGGAAATAAAAGCCAGCCACAAAAAAAACCTAAATATTTGAGGGTATTTCTGCCAAAATACCACAGGCACTCAGAGCCTCTCTCAGTACTCAATAATTCCATTGGGAACATTCACAAAATCTACACCAGGTTTGGTCTCTGACTATGAAGAGGAAAAAAGCAGCTAAATATCTTATTTTGAATAATTGAAAAGCAATCTGAAGTCATGTTGCAAAACAAATGCATGGTTCCCATTTTACAGATAAGAAAAATTTTATTTCTTGACACACCCCACCCCCAGTAATTCAAACTCTCAATCAAAAGTTTCATGGGTTTATGTTGTTTTGTATTTCCTTTGACCCCTTCAAAACACTGAATTCATTAAAGCAAGAAATGCCCAAGAATTGATTTCTTTTCTTTCCTCTGCACTGAAATGTCTCAACACTTCACTTTTTCCCTTTCAAGTTGCCATTTTTACACAGTTTCAGGCATTATTTAGAGCTATAGAGTTGAAAAAACTCAAAAACCTGAGAGAGTACATCTCCTCTTCCCTATAAACATTTGCCATCCATCCCTTTGTATTCTCATTTTTGGCACAGAGGAAGAGAAAGAGAGAAACGAGCGAGAGCGAGGGCAGGAACTGGAGACATGAATAATTTCTTCTTTCTCAAAACCCAAAATGAAAGGAATACAGAATGAGACATAAACTTTAAATTTCTTTCTTTCATCTGTGAATTTCCCATGAAAAGATAATAACACACCTCCAGTGCATCCTTTTCTTCAGCTCCTCTGACACACAGATCCCTGGCAGTAAGGCAGGGGAATATTTGGGTTCACAGGGGAGTGACCAAAACCCTTTTGAGGGGATCTGGATTTGCAGAGATATCAACACCCTGGGGAGACCTGGGCTTTGCAGGATGTTCCAGGTAGAGTCATGCAAATAATCAGTGCAGCTCTGTGAGGGTGGGGTGAGCTCAAAATGGGGCATTTCTGCCATGCCTGGATGTTCTCCTTGGGGACACTTGGCTGCACTGGAGTGAGCTGTGGAGTGTTTCCTTTTGGAGGTGGAAATAGCCACATTCTGCTGGATGTCAGAGCAGAAAGATGAGCTCCTGGAAGGTTTAGCACAGGGAATGGTTTGGGTTGGGAGGGACCTTAAAGCTCAGCCCATCCCACCCCTACCATGGCAGGGACACCTTCCGCTGTCCCAGGGTGCTCCAAGCCCTGTCCAGCCTGGCCTGGGACATTTCCAGGGATCCAGGGGCAGCCATCCTCTGCCAGTGAACACCTTCTGAGTAAAGAATTTCCTCCTAAATCCTAACCTAAATCTCCCCCTTTTTATTTTTAAAACTAAAAATGTTTTAGTTTTAGACTTTTCCTGTCCCTGCTGGTGTAAGGAGCTGCTCTCCCTCTTTTCCACAAGCCCTCTTCAAGGCTGCTCAATGCTGTCCCCAGAGTCTTCTCTGCTCTGCACTGAACCACTCCAGCTCTCTCAGCCTTTGCAGGACCATCAATAACAGCAAGTGAGGGTTTTAGCAAAGTGCCCCAGAAGGAAGAGCTGATCCTTAATGCATTTGGAGGGCTTACATCAAGCCAGCTTTATGTTGTAGCATGGTGAGGTGTTGTTTAACTCTGTTAAACCACCAGGCAGGTTTATGTCACCACAAGCCCCCACCTGGGTAATAATTAGCATTGAGTCCATGATTGCAGAAGGCTGATCAATTGCCATATTATGTTATATATAATATAATATAATATAATATAATATAATATAATATAATATAATATAATATAATATAATATAACATAACATAACATAACATAACATAACATAACATAACATAACATAACATAACATAACATAACATAACATAACATAACATAACATAATATAATATAATATAATATAATATAATATAATATAATATATAAAGGATACAGACAGAAGGATAACAAGATACTGATGAAAAACTCATGACTCTCCAGAGTCCTGACACAGCTGCCTATGATTGGTCACTAAGTCAAAACAATTCATGTGTTGGATAAACAACATCCAACCACATTCCAAAGCAGCAAACACAGGAGAAGCAAATCAGATAATTATTGTTTTCATTTTTCTCTGAGGCTTCTCAGCTTCCCAGGAGAAAACTCCTGGGCAAAGGGATTTTGCAAAGAAAATATGACAGTGACATCACCCAGCCCTGCTCCTGGGGACAGCCCATGGCCCTGACCCTGCACAGAGAGCTCCAGAGGCACTCCAAGCTCCTTGGGAGCCCCTTGTCTTATCAGCACCTAAGTGTTTGCCCTGGGATAACCTCCAAGAACCAAATCCCATTAAGAGTTGCCTGTCTGGGAGCTGGTTTGACTTTGCCAGGCACAGAGGAAGAGTTTGGCTATGAAAACCCAACAGGAGAGAAGGTTTTCCTTGAAGCTGAGCGATACAAAGCTCAGCTGGCAGTTGCTGGAGAGCCACAAGAGCCTTCTGTTCCTGCAGCTTTTCACCATTCCTCCTAATTATGATGTTTTAGGCATGAAATCTGCTCTGGGGTTTGAAGCAGCAGTGAGGATCATCCACTGCCAGCATGACACTGAATGCACAGCAGGCCAGGGCTGGGACACGTGGGCTGTCACAGGAACTCTGGGTAACACAGCCCAGCAGATGTTTTATCCCCACGTCCCTTCCTTGCTGATGGTGGGGCAGGGGTACATTTCCAACCCCCAGCAGTGCATGTGGATGTTGCTAGCCGGGGTCTCTGTACAAATCACAAACAGGACAGGACTGCTGGAACGTGCCTTGAGCTGTTTGATTTTCCAGCATCAGTCTCATTCCATGGTTATGACAATGGGAAGAGGCCACCAGCTCACATCCCAGGCAGCAGACCCAGAACTTAATGTTACAACTCACTTTATGAGTTTTTTGACCAATCACACAAAGCAAAAGCACATTGACAGTAGTTCTATCCAACCACTATAAGCACAGGTACCTTTGGTTAAAAAATGCTGCTTATTTCAAATACAATACCTGCTTGTAAGCCTTAAAGCACAATGCACAGAGCTCCATTATTAAGCTTCAAACTTCCTAATATCTTGCTAGATAAACTTTTCTGTAGCTTAGAGAGTTATTCCAGATGTGTTAATACACATCATTGTTCTATTTCTCCTTGCTTTTCTACAATTTAAATAATTTTTCTGCTGACCAATCTCATGGCTGCTGCATAGCTCTAATCACAGTTCTACTGTCTCTGAGACCTTTTGCAGCTTTCCCAAAACCCTCTGTTTTATGGATTCCCACATGTGGAGACACCCAGAGCACCTGGTGTGACCACAGCAGGGTTTGTTGTGTGTTTATAGAACCATGTCACACAATCACAGAAGGGTTTAGCTGGGAAGGACCTTAAAGCTCAGCTCATCCCATCCCTGCTGTGGGCAGGGACATCTTCCCCTATCCCAGGGTGCTCCAAGGGCAAGAGTGACCATCCCTGTCAGTGACCATCCCTCTCAGTGACCATCCTGGTGGCTGTCCAGGCCACAGAGTGTTGGGGCTGGAAGAGCCATGTTTTGCACATCTGTGCACATCTGCAGCATTCTCAGGATGAGGCCTGGGAGATGCATTCAGCTCTTTTGTTTGGGCCTTGTCTCTGTGAAAACCCTGAGGAGTTTGTGAGGCTGCTGTTAATGCTCTTTCTTCCACAGAGGATGGAGAGGGAGCAGAGGAGCACAGAGACAAAATGCTTTGGCGGGACACCTGAAAACTGGCAGTGTCCCATCCATGGAGGTGTCCAAGGCCAGGCAGGACAGAGCTTGGAACAACCTGGCCTGGTGCAAGGTGTTCCTGCCCATGGCAGGGGGAGGAACGAGCTGAGCTTTAGTGCTCCTTTCAAACCTGCATCAGAGATGACCACCAACACCTGGGGGAGAGACAAGACTTTCAGAAACTCAAATATAAGTTCTTTACTAAAATAAACACTGGTGAAAACACAGTGAGGAGCTCCCAGGAGCAGATCAGCCCCACACCATGGGTCCCACAGCGAGGGCCAGATGACCACAGAAGGCTGGACAGGTTCAGGGCAGCCCTTTGGGGTGAGCAGCCCAGCCTGGTTATGCAACACAGGACAGAGGTTTCTGGTGATATTTGCAGTGCCCAGGGGCCAGATGACCACAGAAGGCTGGGCAGGTTCAGGGCTGGGGACAGGGCTGCCCTTTGGGGTGAGCGGCCCAGGCCGGTTATGCAACACAGGACAGAGGTTTCCGGTGATATTTGCAGTGCCCGGGGTGCAGGGCCCGCCTCCCCCCGCAGACCTTTGCACTCCCAGCTCGGCTGCTCAGTTCATTATCTTGCGGTTTGAAACAATACAGGAAGGATGTAGGTGTTTGCAAGAAGGGGAGGAGGAGGAGGAGGGGGAAGGGAGGGAGGCAGGCTGGGCCGCATCGCTCAGAGCGCTCACCCACACACGCTGCTTGAGGGGGTGACATTAATTTGGGGCAGAAAAGGGCATAAAAGGGTCAGGTTGCCACCAGAGCTGAACTGGGAGGGGCAGAGGTGTCATCCTGTGTCACCCATGGGGATGGGTTATTGGTGATATTTTAGCCTGGGAGGAATGATGCATCTGACTCCATTGATATTAGAAGGCTAATTAATTCCTTTATTCCATTATATTATATTATTATATTATATTATATTATATTATATTATATTATATTATATTATATTATATTATATTATATTATATTATATTATATTATATTATATTATATTATATTATATTATATTATATTATATTATATTTAAACTGAATCTGCACAAGTACTCAACTGCCCAGAATCTCGTGACTGCCTGCTGACCCACAGTCTGCACACACCTGGCCCTGACAGGCCAAGGAAACAAAACACCATCACTGTGGGTAAACAATCTCCACATTGCATTCTGCTTTGGAACAACACAGGAGCAGCAAATGAGATAAGGATTGTTTTGGTCATTCTCTTCTCTGCTTCTCTCAGGTCCAGAGAATGTGAATCCCACAATGGGGACCTCATGGCACCTCATGCCACCCTGCAGTCCATTCCTCTGCTGGAGGATGAACTGGGAATGCAGCAGACAGGATGGAAGTGAGGATGGCTCCGTGGCTCTAATTGAACAGCTGGGAGCAGGATGAGGTGCAGGCAGCCCCTAAGGTCTGTAGGAGGCCCAGCAGTGTGCAGAGAGCCTGAGGCTGACAGGAGCTCAGCCCTATGGAATTGCCATGGGATATTTGATGATGAAGGGATGGATGGACCTGGCTCATACAGCCCCATGGGTCCCAGGGAGCTGTGACTGCCCTGGGCACTCCAGAAGGAGTGGGAGATTCTGAGGAGCAGGCAGATGTGAGCGCTGCACCTCACCTGGTAACAGAGCACATGGAGGAACAGCAGCAAAGGGCTGGGAACCAGGAGCATTCTGTATTTCCCATCTCCAGCTCTGACATTCCTCCTGAAGCACAACTGTCCTGCTTCCAGCTGGGATGGAGTTAATTTTCCTCTCAGGAGCTGGCCAGTGCTGTGTTTTGGGCTCAGTATGAGAATAATGCTGATAACACACTGATGTTTTAGTTGTTGCTAAGGAGTGCTTACCCTAAATCAAGGGCTCTGCAGTGTCTCATGCTCTGCCAGCAGGCAGGAGGAGCCAAGAGGGACCATGACCAGGACAGCTGATCCCAAGTGGCCAGAAAGATGTTCCATACCATAGACCATCATGGCCAGTACAGAAACTGGGGAGAGACTGGCCAGGAGGGCAATCACTGCTGGGAAATGGGCTGGGCATCAGTCAGGGCTGGTGAGTGGCTGTAATGGGCATCACTTGCCTTTCTTGGGGTTTATTTTTGTCGCTGTTTTTTTTTTTTTTATTTCCATTTTAACTCTTCTTGTTGTTGTTATATTATTATTTTACTTTATTTCAATTATTAAACTCTTTTTATCTCAGCCCCTGGGTGTTTTATTTTTCTGGTTCCCCTCCCCATCCCAGGGGTGTGGGGGAATAAGCAGCAGCTGTGTGGTGCTGAGTTACCAGCTGGGGCTAAACCACAACAAGAATAAAGCCAAATATTTGGGGTTGTACATTTTGTGTACAAGAAGAAACCACACCAGACCAGTGTTATTTTGAAAGCTTCACTTTGGAAAAGTACTGAATTGCTTTGTGGAAAGATACCCTCATTTTAAAAGTATTTGATGGCATTGGCATCATGTTGCTATCGTATCTAAAGTTGGGCTTGTAGCAAGACAGCAACAGATCAGCAAATGAGTAATTTTATTTTTTTTTTCCATGGAAACCCTTCTGGAGTGCACAGGGCACTGTGGCTGATCCCCAAAGTCCAGGCAGCCCCTGTGCCCCCTTCCTGGAAAAGCTGACCCCAATCTGGTTTTCTGCACAGGGTTTTGTCCCAGCCCTACAGCAGGATCACAGCACCAGAGCAGAATCATAGGAGCCCCCTCCAGCCGGGTCTTGAGAGCTCTTGGAGGTCTATAACACACCCAAGATAGCTCAGCTACCTTTGGAGGCATAAAAATCAGCAGGATGGCTTCTGTGGTAGTGTTGGATACAAAAAGGTTTAATAAAAGGCAAAATAATAAACTCTTTACAGAGAAAAACTGATCCAGGTGCAAGAGGTTCTTGTTCTCTTCTTTTTCTAGTAAATTGCCCAGGTGGGACTTTTTGGCTCCTGTCCAATTGGCTATCCTTAAGTTTGAGGTGAAGTCCCCTAAGCCTATGAGGTGTCTTTTCACCTAACTGAGGAGAGAAACTTCTGGGCTTTTTTCCTTTTTAAGGGGACAAAGGAGAGTTTTGTCGCTCCATCAACAGGAGGCACACTCCTGTAGAGCAGAGCCATGGGACACCTGCAGTGCCTGGGGCCAGCACACAGCCCTGGAAACCAGGGGGCAGCTCAGCTCAGCCTGGGCATTCCAGGGTGCCCCTGGCTCTGGGGAGGGAGCTGGCAGCAACCCAGAGTGGGATCCAGTGAAAGGTGTGTGCCTGCTGCACTGACAGCAAAGCTGTTCTCTCCAGCGGCGTTATCTCATCTATTTTGCAAATACAAATGTGATAGAAATCTGCAAAATAAGGAATATGCATTAACTTCTGAAAAGTTTTGACTACATATCATTATCTGTAATTTCACTGCTTTGATTTGCATATTCATAAAAGAAACATGCAGCTCAAATGTGTCAAAGGCTTTCAGATGAGCACGAACAAAACCAGCAGACTTGCAAGCTCAGTGCTGAACTAATTGCCAAGACACCTTTGCTTTCCCTGCTGTCAGAGTGATTTTACATCTCTGGGCTGGCAAAGCCCTTCCTTTGGTCCTGCTTGGAGGAGCTCAGCCCCAGGGTGTGAGGAAGAGCTTTGGCGGGGCCTGGTGCTGGTGCCTATGTGAAAGGGAACTCTGCTGGAGAACACAGGGGCCACCAGCACCAGCAAAATGGCTCAGAGCCTTTCCAGCCTGGATGCTGCTTGCCCAGAGCAGCTGTGGCTGCCCCTGGATCCCTGGCAGTGCCCAAGGCCAGGCTGGATGATGTTTTGCAGAGATAAACAAAACTCCACGACTTTTGTGAAAGTTGCAAAGCCAGTATGTTTATTACAGGGCTGGACACGTGTGGGAATCATTCCCCTAAAATGACATGTGTGCCTCTGGGAACTCCAGATGCTTTTTTATTTTCCTCTCAAATACATATGCATGCATGTAGGGGAATAGACTATAAATGAATAAAGGTAGTATAGAATGCAATCTTATCCCCTAAAGAGTTGCAGCCGAACCAATTACTAAAATTAGGAGTAGGCATGATGTTAACAGGCCACACCTGTAGCCAATAAGAAGAATGTTATAAAAGAGTGGATTGGTGGGAACTGGAGTCAGTTGGCTGCTGTGAGGAGAAGGAAGAGTCAGTGTTTAGAGGAGATGCCTACAAGAAACATCAAGGAGGCACGAAACTCTGGCACTGTGGAACCCTTGAAGTGTAATGATAACAAATGGTGACCCCGATGCGATTCAGGAGAAATGACCCTGTGCATTTGGGACTAAGCTATAATGACAACACATGCAATTTCACAACAGGTTCATACATATTCATTCCAGTGATTTCAAATGACACTTGCCACTAATTCTTCAGAAAAAACTCCTGGGTACAGGTTACCCTGCTCTGTCTGCCCCCCCTCCTCCCCCCTTATCTCTTGTCTTTCAGCCCTTTGAGAGAACAGGCAGTCAGACCAAACAGCAAGCTACAGACTTAACTCAAAGATGTACAATCTACCTAAATCAGAATGGATCTCTAGTCTAGAAAATTTCCACTCTGCCTCAATGGGGCTTGGCACCCTGGGACAGTAGAAGGTGTCCCTGTCATGGAGAGGGTTGGAATGAGCTTTGAGGTCCCTCCCAACCCAACCATTCCATGATTCTGTTCAGGCTCTGAGCTGGCAGAAGATGCCAGGTGGGCAGGCAGAACCCAGCAAGGTTTTCTTCAGCCCACCTCTATCTGTGAGCACATTCAGGGGTGTTGTGTGTCCCTGATTTTTCAGCCAGGTGACAAAACCAAGCAAACCTGGAGCTGCTCTCCCTGCAGGTAGCGTGGAGGAGGCAGCATCTGTAGCACAGCTGATAACAGGGTGATAAAAAGTGCGGGTTAAAATGGGCTTTTAACTTCTTTCCATGCTTTCAAGCTGCTGAGTAGGTGGAGCCACTGCACCCTGCCATCCTCCGTGCTGCTCTCAGGGTCACAGGTGATGACATCCCAGTGCTTTTGGGGCACCTATGGGTTGTGTCTGAGTGTTTCAATCTTTATAACACCTGAGCTACACCCTTCCCTTCCTTTTCCTCATTCCCTCCCTTTACAGAGGAAGAACTCCCAGAGGTGGAGTCCCTGTCCCAAAATGCACAACCAGGCACAGGGTCTCTCCCTTTGATCAGTTCTGCTCCATTTGCACCTTGCAGTTCATTGTCCCATTCCAGTTTTAGCCCATGCAGTCCCACCCTGCTTGTTTTTCTCTCTCCAGCCCACGGTGTTTGTGCTCTTGGGCTGAGATTTGGATCATTTGTCCTTGGTGCCCAGCTGGAGCAGGAATTGTTTTGTCTCCCTGCTCTGTGCACAGAGCTCAACATCCCCTAATATAAAGCTCAGAATTTTACACTAAAGCGGCACAGGATGTGAAAAATATAAAAGCCAAACCTGAGGCATCAGGTTCAGCCTTTGCAGCTGGAGTGGGGCAGGTCCAGCTCAGCCCTTTCCCCTTGCAGGGCTCAGCTCTGCAGCCCCTGGGAACCTTTTTGCCCCCAGCTGCTGATTTTGGGGTACCAGCTGCCCCTGGGGTGCCAGGGAGGCTCCAGTGGGATGATGCAGTGCCCAGGATCCCACCCAGGCACTTGTACCCAGCCCCAGCAGCACCCACTGGCTCAGACACTGTCAGGACGCTGGAGCAATGCCAGTTGCTGTGGAAGGAAAGCAGGTGTGGCAGCGGGAAAAGGGGAAAATATTATTTTTCAATTTCCCTCTGACATTTTTTCAGGCGGGGAGCAGTGGGGTTTTTTAACAACAGAGAGCAAAGCAGAGCTGACAAGCTCAAATATACCCTGGTCTTCAATGTTGGTTGGGTGGAGAGTGTGAAGTTTTGCTTGCAAAAATAAAATGTTCTGGTTTTGAAAGCTTAACCCTTCCCCCCTCCCAGCCAGCAGAGAGTTAACCCTCAGCTTGGGGCTGAAATGTTCTGGCACTAAAGCATCTCCTGTCCTAAGGGATCCCAGGTCTGGGGGAACTGCAGACTCTGGCATCACCTCAGGGATATCCCCCTGTCACCCCCATCCCACTGCAGCTCCCTGGCAGCCCAGGGGCAGCTGGTACCCCAAAATCAACAGCTGGGGGAAAAAAGGTTCCCAGGGGCTGCAGAGCTGAGCCCTGCAAGGGGAAAGGGCTGAGCTGGACCTGCCCCACTCCAGCTGCAAAGGCTGAACCTCATGCCTCAGGTTTAGCTTTTATATTTTTCACATCCTGTACTGCTTTAGTGTGTGGGTCTGGGCTTCATATGAGGGGATGGTGAGCTCTGTGCACAGAGCAGGGAGACAAAACAATTCCTGCTCCAGCTGGGCACCAAGGACAAATGATCCAAATCTCAGCCCAAGAGCACAAACACCGTGGGCTGGAGAGAGAAAAACAAGCAGGGTGGGACTGCCTGGGCTAAAGCTGGAATGGGACAATGAACTGCAAGGTGCAAATGGAGCAGAACTGATCCCAGGGACAGACCCCGTGCCCGGCCGTGCATTTTGGGACCATTTTGGTTCATCTTGGGTGCAGCCCTGGCTGGGCTCTTGTGCTGCCCAAGGTGGATCCATTGAGGAGATCCTTTGAATAAATCCCTGCTTTATTCTTTAGCTCTGCCCAGTCTCTGTTCTATGTCAGCCCTCACAAGGCATCAAACCCATCCCTGAGCACAGAGGGGCTGCTGCTCCCTCTGCCTTACAGGGCTCAGTGTTTTCTTTTTCCAAGCAGCAGCAAAGTCTCTCCTCTGGCCAGTGGCCACTTACTTCTGTGAGGCAAAAAATGAACCTTTGGTTTTAAAGAGAAGGCTGAAAATGGAAATGCTGCGCGTTCAGAAAGCAAAACCAGAAAGCACCCAGAACTGAAGAAGTGTGACTGCAAATACAGGCTTTTCTTGCCATTCACACTATGGGTGTCACAAGTGAGATTTTCTGAACATTTATCAGCTCCAAGGTACCAAGCTGTGCCTAAAACTGCTGGGACCAGAGTCTGGAGGGTCACTGAGCAGTGAGAAACTGGGCCAGGGATGTGCCCAGTGCAGTGGGGGTGACCTTGGCTACAAGAAGGAAATTGAGGGGTTGGAGAGTGTCCAGGGAAGGAAATGGAGCACCAGGAGGGGCTGAGGGAGCTGGGAAAGGGGCTCAGCCTGGAGCAAAGGAGGCTCAGGGTGGGGGACCTTGTGGCTCTGCACAGCTCCTGACAGGAGGGGACAGCCACAGGTCAGGCTCTGCTCCAGGGAACAGGGACAGGAGAGAGGGAACGGCCTCAGGCTGGGCCGGAGGAGGATTGAACTGGATATTAGGGAACATTTCTTCATGGAAAGGGTCGTCAGGCAGTGGAACAGCTGCACAGGGCAGTGGTGGTGTCCCCATCCCTGGAGGTGCTCAGATGTGTAGATGTGGCCCTGGGGACATTGCTTAATGGTGAACACCCTTGGCTGGGTCAGTGCCTGGACTGGATGACCTTGGAGGGCTTTTCCCACCTGTGTGGCTCCATGGCTGTGGGATGCAGTGGGCAGGATGGGCTACAGGGTGCAACAGCCCAAATCTGCCCTCTCTGGCCCATGGTCCTGTTGGATCTCTGTCCTCCTCCACAGGGCAGGATCACCTTCCCCCACACCAGCTGCTGCTGTCTCCCTTTTCCCATCTTCTATCTTGACCTTTTCACCTCCTTTGGCCCTTGGACAATGTCCAGGTGTCAGAACCCAGGACATTCCTCTGGCTGCCCTGGGTGATTTGAGACCCTGGAAGGGGCTCAGAGACCTTGGCACAGGGTCAAACACACCCGTGCCTTTGATTTTAGCCCATGGAAACAATTACCAACTGTGTGTGAGGATGTACAAGCCACAAGAGTTTGAGTAGAATGATAGTGAATTTGTCACAGGGTGAAAAAGTAGAATTTTGGGGATTTAGAATGGGGGTTCAAGAGGCAAGATGGAGGAATCTGGGTGTGTCCTGTCTTTCTCCTTCTTCTTCTTCTGCTTCTTCTGCTTCTCCTTCTCCTCCTTCTCCTTCTTCTTGTCCTCCATCTTCTGCTGTGATGGTGACACCCAGGTTCTCTTATTCAGTCCCAAGTTTCCATAAGAAGAACTCTTCACCCACTCCTTCCTTTCCATGTGTCCCTGGGCAGCAGCTCCTCCATGGGTTCCCAGGTGACAAGGACACTTCTTGACACTCCTGATAGTCCAAGAGCACAAACCTGGTGCCACAGGTGCCACATCCAGGTTCTCTGAGTCTGATCCCTGCATCTATTTTGGCCACTCACCTGTTTCCCTTACAAATAATCACATGTGACATTTTGCAATAAATTGCAAAGAAAAGAATTGAAAAGCTTTTGTTAAAGTGAACCATTTCTTTCAAATGAAAGAGTGGTGTTTTCATTGAGCTTTTCAACAGCAAAAGGAGGGGGGGAAAGCACATTCAAGAGCTTTTGAAACCAAGAAAGTTCATATTAAAGCAGCAAACAGACCAGGGACTGGAAAGTGGCATCAGCTGAGCACCAGCCTCCCTCCATGGGCCCATCCCAGGACTCCAAAGGCAAAGGAAAGGATTTGATGTGTAAGATTTGATTTCATCCTGCAAGCCAAGGGCTTGGACAGCCAGTGCTCCTCATTCCTGCCTGAAACCAGCATTCCTGGGTGCACTTTCCAACTATTTTTTGCTGGTCTTTGTGTTCTCTGAAGCTGCTTAAGCCTCCAGCACTTCCATCCAGGGCTGCAGTTCATGCAGCAGAAGGAACTGGTCCAGCTGGCCGTGGGAACAATCCAAATTGTCATTTAAAAAATAAATTCCAATTTATTCCCTTCTCTGTGCAGCTCAGATGGGAGTTAAATTGATTTTTTTTACACTGCCTTCATTTAATGTACACAGCTCTCTCTCTCTCTCTCTGCATCACTGGAAGGAACCTATGAAAATCAGTTAAACAAACACATCTGTGCTCAGAGCCCTGCAAACACAGGGTGGGGACTCCCAGGGGAGACCAGGGGTGCTGGCAGAGCCCAGAGCTCCAGCTGTGGTGGGGCTTGAGGACATCACACCCAGAGCAAGAGATAATCCAACCCTGATCAGCTCCAGGGATGGGACTCCCTCTGCTGAGACCGAGCTGCCTCCAGCTCTGGGGTCCCCAGTGTGAGCAGTTGGAACAGTTGGAGCAACCCAGAGGGGCCACAAGGTTGATTGGAGGGATTGCTGTGGAGAAAGGCTGAGGGGATTGAAGTCCAGGCTGGAAAAGAGATTTTGGGGTGACCCAATTGTGATCTTTCTGTGCCTGAAAGAAAGGGGGAGAGAGACTCTTGACAAGGGCCTGCAGGGACAGGACAAGAGGGGATGGCTTCACACTGACAGAGAGTGGGCTTAGATTAGATATTAGGAAGAAATTCTTTACTCAGAGGGTGGTAGAACCCTGGCACAGGGTGCCCAGAGAAGCTATGGCTGCCCCAGAATCCCTGGAAGTGTCCAAGGCCAGGCTGGATGGGGCTTATGAGTGACCTCAGAGCTCTGATGTCCTCTTGGAAAAGGATAACGCCTGGAACTGCTCCCATTGCCCTGGAGAATCAACCCAAGGTTTCAGCCAAAGGTTTCAACCAAAGGCTTATGGACTTTTCTGCTTGGAGAAACACCATGGCACTTTCTCTGTGGGTGCCAAGAAGGGAAGGAGGAAAGAAACAAGGAAGGAAGGAAGGAAACAAGGAAGGAAGGACACAAGGAAGGAAACAAAAATGGACGGATGGATGGATGGATGGATGGATGGATGGATGGATGGATGGATGGATGGATGGATGGATGGATGGATGGATGGATGTGGGTGGTTATGGTGACAGCATGGATTGAAAGAAGGTGCTCCAGCCCCAGGTCTGGGGCTGTTCAGATAACTTGCAGCCTCCAGGGGAACTGGAACAGCAGAAACACCACCCTGAAGTGGAAATCACCCCTGGATGTGCCCCCCTGGAACTCCAGGAGTTGCACAGGCAGTGATGGATGTTTACAGGGAGTTGGGAAGAACACAAATCTCCCTTTTTGGGGCTGTTTTCTGTACTGACTCTGAGCATTTGTTGCATGAAGACCACGCTCCCGGAGGTATGGACCTAATG
The DNA here is from genome assembly GCF_035770615.1 of Melospiza melodia melodia. NCBI lineage: Eukaryota > Metazoa > Chordata > Aves > Passeriformes > Passerellidae > Melospiza > Melospiza melodia. The sequence goes on along the minus strand of NC_086212.1, from coordinate 3,542,702 downwards.
GCTCTCAAGGAGCACCATCTCTCTGCTGATGGCTCATAAAACTCAGCTATTCAACCACCAGGAAAACATGAACAGAGGCTTCATAAAGGAACATTTCCAATATACAAAAAAAATTTAATGAATTTGTCCGGTCTCCTGCCTGCAAGACACATTAATTTCAATAGACAGCACTCAAGGCTTTAAGAGCCAGTGCTGCAGAGGGTGGACAGAGTGAAAGCAAAGGAGAGTAAACAGAAGAGAGATTTCTAAGTGCCCATGACATTTGTTCAAATACTTTATTTCAATCAGCTTAAAAGGGAAACATAAAGCTGAGCTTGCTCCTAGGGAAGGGAATGAAATTGAAAACCCAGTAATGCACTGAGAGCAATTCAAAGGGAGCCGAGAGGCACCATCTGCTGCAGAGAGGGCACAGGCAGCCCCAACAAGGGCTGGGTTCTGCTCTTCTCATGGTATTTTTGTCTCCAGACACCATCTCTCATTGTCTTGTCTGGAGAAGAGAAGCCACTCCAAAAAGCAGTGTCTGAGCAGCACTTGGGAGAGTTTCACCTGCACAGAATAAGGGATTTCACATTTATTTTGCCACATCCTTGGGGTGAGGGTCCAGGCCAGACCCTGCTCCTCAGGAGACCATCCAGGGTTCAAAGCTCGTGTTTGATTCAGTCCAGAAACACCAAAAACCATTAGCAGGAAAAATGGGGGGGTTGGGGGGAAAGCAAGAACTGAAATATCGTCTCAGAAAAGGTGTGAAATTCCACTTCAGGGCTAAAAACTCCTCTTTCCAATTCTCCAGCCTCTTCCATGAGCACGTGGAGGGGAGGAGCAGTGTGTGATGTCTGATCTGGGTGCACTTCCCTGGGCAAAACCTTCTGGTGCCCCTGGGAAGGAAGATTTGGTGAAAGCTGCTCTGATCCAATCCCAACCCCACAAAATCCCCTCTCCAATTCCCATCACAGCCCCACCAGGGCAAGGCAGGGCTCTGCCTCCAGGGCATCAAACCACAGCTCCAAGGGGGATCATGAGGTGAAAAAGTGGATTTTGGGGCAGAGAGATACCCGTGGCTTGGTTTCCAAAGAAAATTGTGATTTTTTTGGTTTTTGTTTGAAAAATAGAAACCAGTCAAGCTGATGAAGAGGGAAGGCTTTTTGTGACCAGAGTAGCCTGTGGGGTAAAAAGTGTATTTGTTCAGCAATGTAATTTACTTTTAGTAACAGAAGAGAAAGGTGAGGCTATTGATTTATCATTATTTTCTATTTGTTTGCTCCTTTTTTACATCCATTTCACTCCCTGGGTTTCCTTTATCTGAAAGCTGGCTCTGACAGGACCCAATACATCCAGCATTTCTATAAATATGTAAATATAAGATCTGTATGTGTAAACACACCTGCATAAATCAAATGGTAATGATGTGTGTGTCTATATTTGTGTACATATAAAAGCTAAATTATCTCCAATTTATCCAATGCCCTTTCTATCTCCTATGTGCTTCCTATGTGTATATACAGTCTTCATATTAATGTGAAAACAGCACCTATGAGGAATACAGATCAAAGACTAAAGAGCCTTCCTGGTGGATAAGTCACTCCTAATTCCTTAATTTCTTTCTGCTTGTTCCCCAGAGCAAGCAGTGGAAGGTACATAAATAAGTCTGCAGATGTTTATTTAACCTCCTTGTTCAGCCAGGTTTCGTGGGGTTTGTATCTGAGGTGGCTGCACTGGTGCCAGGAGGAGGCTGTGGTTATCCCAGGAGCTTTGGTCCTGATCCAGAGCAAACCTTGGAATCAGGAGCAGGAAAATAAGGATGTACCAGGCAAGGTGAAGACTGAGAGGAATTAAAACATAGAGCAAACCTTGGAATTATGAGCAGGAAAATAATGTTACCTCAGACAAGGGAAAGGGTAAGAGGAATTAAAACATCCCAGGGAGATCTTGAGCTGAGTGGTCCTTGCGAGGAATTTTCCTTGAGCTGAAATTTTTCACTTTCCCCCCTGCACAGAGTTAATGCTCAACCTTCTCTGGCTGCAAGGAAAGTAAAGCAGAGGAGGAAATTCCCCCTCCTTGTTAAAATTTGGGAGATTCCCAGCAGTGCATTGAGATCCAGATTTGGTCCCAAAGGGTGTCCTGGGGTCTCTGCTGCCCCCTCCACCTTTGCCCATCTCCCAGAAGTTTTTAGTGGAGGGAGGAGGAAAGCTCCTCCCATAAAGGGAAGCCCAGGGTCTGTGGTGTTTTGTGTCAGCAAACACTCAAAGGGCCAAATGCTCCTTCTGGAAATGGGCACAGGAACCCAGAAAACCAGCAAGGTCAGCTCAGATGGTGCCTGAGCATCTTGAGCCTGAAACCTGCAGCTCATTCTGGCTCTTATCACGATTTAGCAGTGGCCCAGCCAGGCTGAAGCCCTGGATTCATCACAGAATCATCCCAGAATGGTTTGGGTTGGAAGGGACCTTAAAGATCATCTCATTCCACCCCCGTGGCAGGGACACCTTCCACTATCCCAGGCTGCTCCCAGCCCCATCCAGCCTGGCCATGGGCACTGCCAGGGATCCAGGGGCAGCCACAGCTGCTCTGGGCACCCTGTGCCAGGGCCTGCCCACCCTCACAGGGAACAATTCTCAGTTCCCAATATCCCATCCATCCCTGCCCTCTGGCAGTGGGAGCCATTCCCTGTGTCCTGTCCCTCCATGCCTTGTCCCCAGTCCCTCTCCAGCTCTCCTGGAGCCCCTTTAGGCCCTGGCAGGGGCTCTGAGCTCTCCTGGAGCCTCCTTTCCTCCAGGCTTTCCCAGCCACAGCTGCTGCTCCCCCCCGGGCCGTCTGTCCTGGGCAGCAGCGGGACAATCCTCAGGGAGACCCCACCAGCCTCAGTTTCTCCTCAGGGACAGGCAGGATCCGAAACTGGGGCTCAGCTGGGACAATTTCCCATGAGCAGAGCAGCAGCAGCAGCAGCGCAGTGGTGCAGCAGTGTGGAAGCAGCAGTGCAGCAGTGGTGCAGCAGCCGTGTGGGTGCAGCGGCAGCCGTGCAGCAACAGTGCAGCAGCAGTGCAGCGGCAGCAGTGGTGCAGCAGCCCTGCCGAAGAAGCAGCAGCAGTTCAGCAGTACAGCAGCAGTGCAGCTGCAGCAGAGCCACAGAACTGCAGTAGCAGCAGTGCAGCAGGAGCCGTGCAGAAGCAGCAGCAGCCGTGCAGCAGTGCAGTGGTGCAGCAGCAGTAGCAGTGCAGCAGAAGCAGCAGTGCAAAAGAGAAGCAGTGGTGCAGCAGCAGAGCAGAAGCAGCAGAGCAGCAGCAGTTCAGCACAGCAGCAGTGCAGCAGTTCAGCAGTGCAGCAGCACAGCAGCAGCAGTGCAGAAGAGCATCAGCAGTTCAGCAGTGCAGCAGCAGTTCAGCAGTGCAGAAGAGCAGCAGTGCAGCAGTAGTACAGCACCAGGGTGGCAGTAGATCAGCAACAGCAGCAGTTCAGCCCAGTAGCAGTGCAGCAGCAGCAATGCAGCAGCAGTTCAGCCCAGCAGCAATGCAGCAGCAGCCGTTCAGCCCAGCAGCAGTGCAGCAGCAGCAATGCAGCAGCAGCAGCAGCAGTTCAGCACAGCAGCAGTGCAGCAGCAGCAATGCAGCAGCAGCAGTTCAGCCCAGCAGCAGTGCAGCAGCAGCAATGCAGCTGCTGCAGCAGCAGCGGCTCGGCCCAGCAGCAGTGCAGCAGCAGCAGTTCAACCCAGCAGCAATGCAGCAGCAGCAGTGCAGCAGCAGCAGCAGCAGTTCAGCCCAGCAGCAGTGCAGCAGCAGCAGCAGTAGCAGTTCAGCCCAGCAGCAGTGCAGCAGCAGCAATGCAGCAGCAGTTCAGCCGCACGCCCCGCGGGATGCCCAGCGCTGGCGCTGCCGCACGCCACGAGCTCCCCCTGCAGCGCCCAGGGCGCAGCGGCTGCGGGAGCGGAGCCAAAATCCGCGCTCGGAGCCCAGACCCGCCCCGGCCATTGGCGCCAGGCTGAGCTCGGGTGAGCCCCGGGGCGGCAGGAGACGCTCGCAGGGTCCCCAGGCCCTCTCCATCCCCTTTGCTGTGCCTGTTTTCAGCAGTGTCTAAAGGAACACAGCCAGAGCTGCGGGCTCTGCTCAGGGGTCCCTCAGAGAGGGTGACAGGGACAGCCCGAGCCCCCACATCCCCTGCTGCCAGCTGCCTCCAGCTCCCACCGGCCTGCCCTGGCCAAGCTGCAGGAGTGTTTGTGTAAACTGGGCTTATTCTGCACTCTGTGTCCATAGAGCTATTGGAAGGGGGAAAAAACACTGATATTTTGGGATGTCTTTTTCAGAAACAGAAGTTTCCAAGATTTCCAGAGTCCTGGGATCGTTTTAGCTGGAGAGCTGAACTCTGGCCCATTGCTGGTGGCTTTGGATGCAATTTTGGATTTGGTCTCTAATGGAGAAGGGAGCTATTTATGTATTTATGTATTTATAGCTCTGCTGGGCTGTGCTGGGCATTAACATCATCTGGAGCCAAGAATCTCAATTCCTGCTTTGGGCTAAAATGCCATGGATATCATGGATAGCAGAGCCACCCCACAAGGGAAAAGGGCAGGCTGAGGTTGGAAATCATGTCCAGAGGAAATCCCCCCTTGGCTGCAGGATATGGAGGTGGGGCTGGAGCCCAGGTTATAGGGCTGGGAATCCTCAGCTCTCAGTGTTTTGGTGGGAATGTGAGCAAAGCCACAGCAGCACAGGGGATGCTGGACATGCAGTGGCACTGCCAGGAGCTCTGCAGGCAGTTTGTGCTTCCCTTGCTTCCTTCTAAACATAAAGGTTGTGGGAATTACCATCCTTCACCCTCACTGCCCTGAGCTGGGACAGCACCCCTGGGTGGGGATGGGATGTGGGGTGGTACAGATAAGCTGCAGTGCCCAGTCCTGTGCTATCCCTGGCTATCAGGAGATCCAGGATATTTCCTCCAGGATATCCATGGGATGACTTCTCCCTGCTGCAAGGATATCCATTGATGCCTTGTGAGGGCTGCCCTAGAACAGAGGCTGGACAGAGCTAAAGAATAAAGCAGGGATTTATTAAAAGGCCTCTATGGATCCACCTTGGGCAGCACAAGAGCCCAGCCAGGGCTGCACCCAAGATGAACCAAAATGGTCCCAAAATGCACGGCCGGGCACGGGGTCTGTCACTGTGATCAGTTCTGCTCCATTTGCACCTTGCAGTTCATTGTCCCATTCCAGCTTTAGCCCAGGCAGTCCCACCCTGCTTGTTTTTCTCTCTCCAGCCCACGGTGTTTGTGCTCTTGGGCTGAGATTTGGATCATTTGTCCTTGGTGCCCAGCTGGAGCAGGAATTTGTTTGTGTCCCTGCTCTGTGCACAGAGCTCACCATCCCCTGATATGAAGCCCAGACCCACACACTAAAGCAGCACAGGATGTGAAAAGCATAAAAGTTAAAACCTGAGGCGTCACAGTGGGTTTTTCTCTGGGCAGCAGATCACTCCAGCCCCAGGTCTGTGCTCACCCCTGGAGAGAGGGGGCACATAATGGCAGCAGCACTCGGGGATGCCATCTCCCTTCCCTCAGCACTCAGGGGAAGCCAGAAATATTTCCAGGTGTTTTTCCAGGAGAGGTTTCCTGGGACAGTGCTGCCAGCCTGCCCTGGGTGGGTGTGAGCATGGCAGGGTCACCACAGGCAGTGTGCAGCAGCAGCAGCAGGGAGAAAGAACAGCTCACAGATTCATAGAATCACAGAACATCCTGAGGTGGAAGGGACACACAAGGATTGTGGAATTCCAGCTCCTAACCCTGCACAAAACAACTCCAAGGATCCCATTAAGGTGTCCCAGCAGCAGAGGTGCCACAGCAGGGAGGATGCTGCAGCCTGTGGTTTTGGGTCAATCTTTTCCCTTTCTCTCTCCATTCCTAGGTCAGGTTCCCTCCTCCCTAGGGCAGAGAGCACCCACCAGCAGGATTCAGGCTGGGGTACCCCAAGGGGGTGTTTTTACCCCACACCTCAGTGCTGTCAGCAGGCAGGACCCTGAGATGGCCCAGACTGAACCCCAAAACCCAGAGAGTGCCATGAAACAGCCCCAAAACTCCAAGCAGCCCCAGCACTCACTGTGGCTGCCAGGAATCCCTCCCTGCACAGTCCTGCAGCCACCAGGACACAAACTGTCCCTTGTCTGGGTGTGCAGGGCATGGGGACATGGAGCTCCAGCCAGCTGCTCCACACATGCAGTGTGACCATGTTCACAGGTTGAGGGAAGAGATGAGGATCTGACTCCATGTTTCAGAAGGCTGATTTATTATTTTATGGTATATATTACATTAAAACTATACTGAAAGAATAGAAGAAAGGATTTCATCAGAAGGCTGGCTAAGAATAGAAAAAGAAGGAATGAATAACAAAGGTTTGTGGCTCAGACTCTCTCTGAGCCAGCTGACTGTGATTGGCCATTAATTAGAAACAACTGCACGAGACCAATCCCAGATGCACCTGTTGCATTCCACAGCAGCAGATAATCAATGTTTACATTTTGGTCCTGAGGCCTCTCAGCTTCTCAGGAGGAAAAATCCTAAGGAAAGGATTTTTCATAAAAAGATGTCTGTGACACTGCAGCAAGGTGGTTTTCCCGGGGTATCCCTCCCACACCAGGCAAGTTCATACACCTGGACTTTTCCACTCAGGAGGTCACCCCAGCCTCTTGCTGGGTACAAAACCCTGGGTATCTTGTGGGGAAAATACAGCTTTTTTCTTCTCTCCCTTTTCCCAAAGTTTTCTGCAAACACATCCTCTTTTCACCACTGGGGAAATGCTGACTTGCCAGCACTGTTTTTTAACCCATTTACAAAACTCAAACCCAGAAGAAGTTCAGCCAACATGTTTGTTCTCCATGATTTTCTCTTTGCCAAAAGCTCAAAGCCTTCCCCAGAAGCTGCTGCAGCTCACAGGGCTGCACGTGTGTCGTGGGTTGACAGCCTTTATCCCAATATCATGTGTTGTGTCTGGCAGCTGTGCCTTTTCTCTCTTCCCCCCCGCCCCGGCCGTCTTGCTGCGGCGGGGCAGGGAAGAGAGGGGGGAGTGTTTGACCAGGTCCTTTTTGCTTTTGGTTCCCTGACCGGGAATCGCTGTCAACCCACGACAACGTGTCCCTGCAGTCCAGGGGGATGTGGTGCCATGGGGATGTCCCTGCTGACAATGGACTTTGCCTGCTGCCACCACACCCCAGCAGGGTCCCAGGGCTCCCCTGCCACCCACCCTACCCTGCACCAGCCCAGCCCCTCCATCTCCAGCCCTTTCCAGTGGATGGGGAGGGCTCCAGGTGCACTGCAGGGCTCAACTCATCCATGCTGCTCCCCAGGCATGGTGCACATAGAACATAGATACAGAACAATTCTGGTTTTCACTCCAGCATCTCCTTACAGACAAGTGCAATAATATTTGCATTTGGAAAGGGATCACTCATGGACACATTACAGGAATTTTCCCAAAGGTTTTCGTCCCTTGGGATATTTGGAATGTGGAGGAGCTGGAGGCAGCTCCTGGATCACAGAATATCCTGAGCTGGAAGTGATGCCTCAGGTTTAACTTTCATATATTTCACATTCTGTGCTGCCTTAGTGTGTGGGTCTGGGCTTCATATCAGGGGATGGTGAGCTCTGTGCACAGAGCAGGGAGACAAAACAATTCCTGCTCCAGCTGGGCACCAAGGACAAATGATCCAAATCTCAGCCCAAGAGCACAAACACCGTGGGCTGGAGAGAGAAAAACAAGCAGGGTGGGACTGCCTGGGCTAAAGCTGGAATGGGACAATGAACTGCAAGGTGCAAATGGAGCAGAACTGATCACAGTGACAGACCCCGTGCCCGGCCGTGCATTTTGGGACCATTTTGGTTCATCTTGGGTGCAGCCCTGGCTGGGCTCTGGTGCTGCCCAAGGTGGATCCATGGAGGAGATCCTTTGAATCAATCCCTGCTTTATTCTTTAGCTCTGCCCAGCCTCTGTTCTTGGTCAGCCCTCACAAGGCACCAGAAGGTCCCTCAGGGTCAGCAAAGAGCAGCTCCTGCTGTGGCCATGGTGCCTCCCCATCCTCCTGCCCGGGCTGTGTCCTGTGAAGGTGGCAGAGCTGCTGGCATCACTTCCTGGGCCCCTCTGGCTCGTTCTTCACTTTGCTGCACCATATTTCATCATCCACCTCACCAGAATGTATATTTCCCTTTTAAGAGCTCCCCTAGAATAATATATTTTTTTATTATCGTGACAGTGAGGGCTCCTGTTGCCATGGCTACATGCCCTTTGCTGGAGCAGGAGCTTTCTGGGTATTGGAAATTCTGCAATTTTTCCTGATCTACATGGTTTGATTTTATTTTATTTTTATTTTATATTTATTCCTATTATCATCTGCTGAAACAACAGGTCATTTATGTTCCATGTGGATGTGTCACCAGCACAGCAAAGCCTTCAGAAACAACCTTCTGCTTTCAGAAGGAATTATTTTGGGGAGGAAAAGATCTCCCATGCAGCATTGATAATACATAATATAACAAAACCACAGGAACTCTGAATAGGTCTCATCTGTATCTCACCACATCATACATTAAATCCCATTTCTGGACTCCTGAATGAGTGTTATAAAACCAAGCCAAATTTTCTGTGCTTTTCATCTCATTGCTGTAAAACAAACCTTTATCTTCTGGTTGAAAATTGAGCTCCGCTCTGGACTGAGCCTCTTGAAATCTCATTTATTTGAGAACACGTGGAGGGAAATTAAATGGATGTATTAAATTGAGATACAGATGGATAGAGAGATAGAGAGATAGAAAAATAGATAGATTAGATAGATGGAATAGATAGATAGATAGATAGATAGATAGATAGATAGATAGATAGATAGATAGATAGATAGATAGATAGATAGATAGATAGATAGATAGATAACAATTCTGGTTTTTACTCAATTCAGTTTTTTATTCCAGCATTTCCTTACAGACAAGTGCCACAACATTTACATTTGGAAAGGGATCACACATAGACAAGGACATTACAGGAACTTTCCCAAAGGTTTTCATCCCCTGGGATATTTCATGGTGCAGGATTGTGCTCTCCTTCTGCTGTCAATACACACTGGGAGAGAGCAAGGATGTGCCCATCATACAGAAAGGGAAACTGAGGCACAAAGCCAACCCATCCCTGCTCCCAAAGAAGATGAGTAGCAGAGTTGGGGTGAAAAATCTGAATTTGTGCTGAATTCTTCCCCAGGAGGATGGTCCAGGTGTCACCTGTGGGTTCTTCTCCCTGTTTCATCAGCACCAGGGATCCTGCATGAGACCCATTTGCTTCCCTCCCTCTGTACTCTCAGCTTTTATTGTATTTTATTTTTAACGGAAAATAGTAGAAATAAGACAGCAAACAGTCGAGAAACTTGAAGATTTGCCTACAGTAAAGCAAAAGGTTTTTTACAGAAGTCTTCAAAGGAAGCAGATGAAGTGAGCACTGAGTGGATTTAGCTGGAGCACGCAGGACAGTGCTGGGAGGGGGGTGAACCTCCTGGAGAGTGTGATGGCAGGGAAACTGCAGCTGGGGAGGGGAAACAGGGCCCAGCCCAGGAAAAAATGGGAATGTCCTCACCTAGGGATGGGAAATGAGGGAAAATGTGTTTATATCCCCACCTCAGCCTTGTGGAGAGGCCAGCAGTGGAGGCAGGGAGAGGCAAAGGGAGGAACTCAAAGCTCCAGCTGCACTGAGGCCCCACCTGGGCACAGCCTCTCCCTGCCCACAGCAACCTGCTCTGGGTCCCCAAAACAAGCTGTGCCAAGGGAAATAGAGGCTGGATATTGGGAAAAGGTTCTTTGCAGAAAGAGTGATAAAGTTCTGGGATGGCTGCCCAGGGAGGTGGTGGAGTCCCCATCCCTGGGTGTGTTTAACAAAGCCTGGATGTGGCACTGGGGGCCTGGGTTTGGGTGAGGGGCTGGGGCTGGGTTGGACTCGATGGCCTTGAAGGTCTCTTCCAACCTGGGCATTGTGGGAGTTTCTGTGAGTTCCGTGAATTCTGTGATTCTGTGAACAAGGAGATTCCCACCAAGGACACAATGAATATTTCCCCCAGCAGCTGCCCTGTTATTTTGAGGAGAGTCTCCCTGAGAACGTCACAGGTTAAAACATCTCCCCCCAGTTTGCTTTGCCTCCAATTCCAACAGGAGAAGAGGGTTGTCCATGACTCATTTCTCCTGCCATCCATGAGTTTCCACAGCCTGTCCTGTTCCCATGGAGATGTCACATGAGCCACCTGGAAGGGACCCAGCACCCAGCACTGGGGAGGCAGGAAAGGAGGAACAGGCATTTTCCAGAGGGAATGAGAGGAGCAGGAACACGGGGGAAAGTGCAGGAACGTGGGAGAAAGCAGCAGCCCAGTGGGCACAAGGGAAATTCTCAATTATCAGGTCCTGCTTCCCATCCCTGGCCCCCATGGAGCAGGATGGGGTGTTTGGGTACCCTAAGCACCAACCCACATTTGAGAGCTGGCCACATTTAAAGTGGAATTTTTAGGTGCAATTTAATAAAGGTGAGAAATAAGCTTTTTTAAAAAAAATTCTTTTCATAGAATCATGGAATATCCTGAGTTGGAAGGGACCCACAAGGATCATCAAGTCCAACTCCTGGCCCTGCACAGGACAGCCCCTAGACTCTGTAGTTGTGACACAAATGCTGATCCCAGTTCTGATATCAAATCCTAATGGGATTTCCCTGCACACAACTTTGGTTCTTAGGGAAAGCAGCACATGGAGCAACACTGGGAAAATACAGTAAGAGTGTTTTGGATAGCTCAAGTTCTGTAATTAAAACAAATACATTAATTTATTCAAGTATTGTATTAGCAAAGGAAGAAAATATTCAGAGTATTTTGGAGCATTTAAGGCTATATCTGGGATGAGGCTGTTCCCAGACAGGGGAGAGGGGGCTGTGCTGTCCTGGTTTGCAGCCTGACTGCTCTGTCTGGAGGAGGAGCACCGAACATCATAAGCAGCGTCCAAACATTTCCTCAGTGGATTGAACTTCATAAAGTGAGAATCCATCCCATGGGAGAAGACACTGCATGAGGACAAGGGGGACGGATGTGGGACCTGGGGGCTCCCAGAACACCCCAATGTCCCACAGGTTTTATCCTCACCAGGCAAACATTGGGCTTGATTCCCCTGGAGAAAGATCTGGAAAAGCCCATCCCTATCCAGGGCTGTGCACAAGGATGGCACAGCCAAACTGCCAAACTGCCACCGTGGGCACATGTGGGGCTGGGGAGCCAGGGATGTGCCACAGGATGCACTGAGGGATGTGCCCAGGGATGTGCCATGGGATGCACTGAGGGATGTGCCATGGGATGTGCCCAGGGATGTGCCATGGGATGTGCCAAGGGATGTGCCATGGATGGACCATGGGATGTGCCATGGGATGTGCCATGGGATGTGCCATGGGATGTGCCCAGGGATGTGCCATGGGATGTGCCAAGGGATGTGCCATGGGATGTGCCATGGGATGTGCCAAGGGATGTGCCATGGATGTGCCATGGGATGTGCCATGGGATGGACCATGGGATGTGCCATGGATGTGCCATGGGATGTGCCAAGGGATGCACTGAGGGATGTGCCAAGGGATGTGCCATGGGATGGACCATGGGATGGACCATGGGATGGACCATGGGATGTGCCCAGGGATGTGCCCAGGGATGTGCCATGGGATGTGCCATGGGATGTGCCATGGGATGCACTGAGGGATGTGCCATGGGATGTGCCATGGGATGTGCCATGGATGTGCCATGGGATGTGCCATAGGATGCTCTGAGGGATGTGCCATGGGATGGACCATGGGATGTGCCCAGGGATGTGCCATGGGATGCACTGAGGGATGTGCCATGGGATGTGCCATGGGATGTGCCATGGATGTGCCATGGGATGTGCCATAGGATGCTCTGAGGGATGTGCCATGGGATGCACTGAGGGATGTGCCCAGGGATGTGCCCAGGGATGTGCCATGGGATGTGCCATGGGATGCACTGAGGGATGTGCCATGGGATGGACCAAGGGGTGTGCCACAGAAGGCACCAATGCTCACTTTCCAGGCAAGGATTCAGCCAAGGCTGAGGGAGAAAACATGCTCATTACAGCCTCAGATCCCTAACATTTAACACAGCTTCCCCACTCCCCCAGGGCTCCCTCCTGGGGAAGATCTCTCCTGTTTACACCCATCAAATGCCAAATCCAGTTTCTCCTGCCCTGATGGGGTGATGTGGGTGGGATGACAGGAACTCCAGGTGAATATTGACTTCCCAGTGTCACTGTTCCAGCCCAAACACCACCCTCTGCACCAGGCAGCCGAAGGGGGCTGGCATGCCAGTGGTGCAGCAGAGGAATTATTTGATTCCCCTGCCCTGCAGCATGCTGTCTGCCAGGAAATTTTCATTTGGTCTCTCCAACTCGAGAACCAATTGTAAATGTCAGTGCTAAACACTCAGATTTAAGTGTTGGGTTGTCTTGTTTGATTACAGCACTGAAAGGTCAGAGCTGACTAATGGAAGTACAAGCGGTGTCAGGAGGGAAACTGTGTTCTGATGGGGGTGAGCAAACACCTGGGGACAACCTAATCACTCTTCCTGCTGCATCTCTCTCTTCCCTCTCCAGCTCCCTCAGTCAGGGCTGGTTTTTAGGTCTTACAACCTAGAAAAGCCATTTCTGGGGAAAATTCCTGCTTGTGACGTGTCTGGCTGGGATGCTGACAGCGCTGGGTTTCCCTGTGGAGGGAACAGAGCTCATCTCACCATGGCCTGCCTGGAGTTTCTCCCAAAGGGGAAGGGGTTGCACCAGAATTGGGCTGCTGCCACCCCCACTGGCATCACCCACCTCTGATGCCAAAGTCTCTGTGCCTCCACTTCCATTCCCCATTTCAGCCCTGCTCTGGCAAGCAGCACCCCAAGAGCTGCACAGAGGAGAGAGCAGAACTGGGCTGTTTTCTCTCCTCCCTTCTCACACCTCTGAATTCCCCTTGCCCTGAGCTGGTCCAGTTTTGGTGACCAAATAAAACTCCAGCTGCCTCAAAGTGACCGAGCTGAGGAAATCTGCTTTAACCTGAGCCTCTTCCCATCATTCCAGCTCTGCAAGCAGAGTTCATTATATTTATTTTAAAGCTGCTTTTAAGAATATTAGTCCATCTGCTTGGCAGAATAAAACCCTTAGGAGCTTCTGCTTCTCTCCAGAGAGCAGCGTGGTGGTCCCAAGCAGGAATGTTCATCACTCCATCCAGATGCCATCCTGCACTGGGATCCAGTCCCTGCTGCCAACCCCAAAATCTTTCCTGGGCAGAGAAATTCAGTGATTCCAGATGTCTGAATGTTTCAGGACATTTACATCAATGAGCATTGGAAATCTCAGGAAAACTAGGAATGTAAGGGAGTAACTGCAGTTGTTTTTCCCCAAGAGTCTGGGGTCTGTGATGAGCACAGCCTGGAAAATATCCAGGGTCCCCAGGGTGCTCACAGCACCTCTCCAGACATCTTCCCAGGAATCCAAGATCCTGCTGGATTTTTCTCGAGGCTTTTTCTCCAGGCTGAGCCCCTCCAGCTCCCTCAGCCCCTCCTGGAGCAATTGTCTAATTCACAGCCCCCTTTGCAGGAGCACCCCTGGGAAAAGGATCCTGTTAAGTGAAGGATGGTGCCAGAAGGGTGAAGAGGATGAGAAACCACCATGAAATGTAGAAGGGCGAAAAAATCCACACACCATCACCCCAAATACAAAGAAAGCCAAGAAAATAAATATCCAACTCCAAATGGAGCTATTTCCTCCCTGGCTCAGGCATGGAGCAGCAGCACTGGGAAAGTCAAAGCAGTTTGTGGTCCATAAGATTAATAGGAAATCTGCTCTGGATTGGGAACGATTCCCTCTTTTATTGCAATGAACCCCAAAGAGTAATGGCTGCAGGGCAAGAAGAGGAAGGTAAATTGCAGTAATAATGTGTTTCCTTGTGCTGACATGCTTTTGATCATAGAAAACTACACCATCTGTTTCTAAATTACTTGTTGTATTGATTTAACAGTTAGGAATGGGGGCGGAGGGGATCTCTTTTTTTTTCTTTTGCAAATCCATTTTGTGAGGTCTCCTGGAAATCTGACAGTTATGTGCAATAAGAAATAAGGGTTTGTTCATCATAAAAGATTCCTGCTGTCAGCCATGGGGCTGTGCTGGGAGGAATGGGACATCCCCTTCCTCTCCATCAGCCTGTCCTGCCAGGAGCTGTGCAGCTGAGTGCTGATGTACTCAATAGGAATCATTTGTTACACCAAATAAACTCTTACTGTGCTGATTCCTCCCTGTGAGGGTGGGCAGGCCCTGGCACAGGGTGCCCAGAGCAGCTGGGGCTGCCCCTGGATCCCTGGCAGTGCCCAAGGCCAGGCTGGACAGGGCTGGGAGCAGCCTGGGACAGGGGAAGGTGTCCCTGCCATGGAATGAGCTGTAAGTTCCTTTCCAACCCAAAGCTGTGGTTCTGCAGTTCCTTCCTTCCACACAGCTCACTGCCCTTGGTGCTCTCAATTTCTGTAAATTTCCTTCCTTTTTATAGAACTCCTCCCCCTGCACCCCAAAGGCTGCCACTGGTGCCCCTGCCCTGGGGAACAGGTCAGCAATGGCAAAAGCACCAGTGTCACCCCGAAACCTCCCTCAGGGCTCCCCCCTTCACAGGGCAGCAGGGAAGGTACCTGACATCATTAAAAACCACGGAATCAGAGAAGCTCTGGGTTGGAAGGGAACTTAAATCCCAGCTCATCCCACCCCCTGCCTCATTCCACACCTCTCCCTATCCCAGGCTGCTCCAAGCTCCATCCAGCCTGGCCTTGAACCCTTCCAGGGATCCAGGGGCAGCCACAGCTGCTCTGACATTATTTTGCTGCTAATCAGTTGTTGTTCCTCTGCCTGCAGCCTGAGTGTTTTAGTCCCTGGCCAATGGTTTTCCTGGGAGACTCCAGGTGCCCCCATGGACAGGGCCAGTCCAAAAGGAGTAGGTTAGCCCAAAATTTGGCACTGCAGTGATGCAAAAAGCCCTTTCCTGTGGTCCCAGCAACTTTCCATGCCTCTGCTGCTGCTCAGCCAGGCAGCTGCTCTCACTGCATAAATATAAAAAACAAAACATAACTTTCTTGAGTTTGGAGGATCCTGTGAGCATCCTAAAGTGCAGGGAATCCAAACCCACCTGATATCACCAAAGCTGGTGCTGGCATCAGCATGTCCTTCTCTGCCACTCCCAGCACAGTGCTGGGCACCTTAAAGATGTTCTGTTCCCACCTGAACCCCTCACGGTGTCCCCAGCACCACCAGGCAAATCCCTTCCTTCCCCTGGTGGAAAACACCCCAAGGCTCAGCCCAGGCACCACCCACAAACTGATTTTCAACTTCTCCAAGTGAAACTAGGAGACAGATCTTGGCTCCTGCTGGTTGTGATCTGCAAAGTTTATTTAAACCCCCAAAAAAGGCATTTCCATGCAGAATCTTTTGGTTCATAAAAGAAGTCATTGGGCAGCAGCCACCTGACATCCCTCCCCCCCAAACCGAGAAATAAAGTGACCCCAGAGTGCACAAAACCAAACGAACCGTCCAACTCCAACAGAGAAAAGTGGCTCCTATCATTCCATACAATATGGAAAAATTTGGCAAATACAGCTGATCTTGCAGTTCCTGTCCCTTAAGCACTTTAGAGCTGGTTTGGCCTCCAGCCCTTGAGGAAAAAAGACTCAGGGGTCCTTGTGCTGCAGGACCTGGGGATTCTCCCAGGGGTCCAACCCACGTGTGGAAGAGCTGCCACATCAGCATTTGCAAGTGGGCAATATAAATATAAAACATGGATACAAATGGGTTCTTTGTACAGAAAATATCATCTCTCAAGGCACTGGGGTGATGGCCACCTGTCCACTGGTGGGCTCCCAATGGCCTTCTCCAGCCACCAAGGCAGGAGGGGAGGAAGGCACCGGAGAAGTCCTGGTGCTGCCATCCAAGGGGGGTTTCACCCCACAGCTGCCCCCAAACGCCCCGAGAGGGGTTTTCCTGGCTGGATGGGGCTTTTCCTTGGTGGGGTGACTGATCCCATGGGGCTGCAGTCTCCTTGGGATGCCTTGGGGCTGGGTTTGGCCAGGAGGGAGGTGCATAGATGGGCCAGGGGCCTGGGCTGCTCCGGCCGCTGCTGGGCTCCCTCGTCACGCCAGCAGCCCCAGCCGGGTCACCTTGGCCGACAGGAAGGAGTGGATGATGAAGACGATGGTCTTGGGGCAGGAGTGAAGGTCCAATTGCTGCAAAACAGGAAAGGAGGGATGTTTGTAATGGAGAGGGCTGTTCCTGCAGCAGCCAGCTTTCAGGCAGGTACCATCCAGAGCTCCCCAAACCCACCACAGCTTTACTGGGGCCCTGGAAGGGCTGTGCCCCCCGGCTGGGGTGGGCAGGCCATGGGTCACCCCTGTGCCAGGCAGGATGGGTGCCACGAGCAGGGTGGGTGCTCTGTGGGTGGGGCTGCTGAAGGCAAAGCCAACTCACAATCTCTCCCTCAGGTCCACCAAAGTCCAGGTAGAGCATCTTGGTGCCATCATCCGAGGACATCTGCAGCTTCTCGAAGGGCTGCTGGAGCAGGATGGTCCTGCTGAGCCCGGGCTCGCTGGTGGAGATGGTGAAGCCCTTGTCGATGTGGACGGTCAGGGTGCAGTCCTGCCCCTTCCACGTGCACGCTGGGGACAAGGACGGGACAGGGGTGAGCCGGGGGTCCCGCCGCACCCCCCGGCCCCCCCGGGCCCCCGCTGACCTGCCGAGACCTCCTGGGCCAGCTCTGCGGCGCCGTGGGTGCCGTCCACCAGCAGGCGCGTCCAGAGGGCGAGCTCCCGGGGGCTCTCCAGGCTGAAGAGATGGGTCTGCACGCCCAGGCGGCCGCC
This sequence comes from Melospiza melodia melodia, assembly GCF_035770615.1. Lineage (NCBI taxonomy): Eukaryota > Metazoa > Chordata > Aves > Passeriformes > Passerellidae > Melospiza > Melospiza melodia. The sequence goes on along the minus strand of NC_086212.1, from coordinate 3,525,795 downwards.
GGCGCGCAGCGCGAAGGAGCGCTCGGCTTCGTACAGCGCCGAGCCCTTGGCCGGCCCCGAGTGCACCAGCCTGCGGCACGGCCAGCGCTCAGCACCGCATCCCGCAGCTCACCCCGCACCGAGCCAGTGCTGGACCGCCCCAGCGCTGCACCCTGCACCGCAACATCCCAGCGCCAACACAGCACCGCACCCTGCACTGCCCACACACCGAACATCCCAGCACTGCCCATCAGCCCCGCACCGCCTCAGCACCGCACCTCAGCACCGCTCCTCACACGGCTCAAGACCTGCTTCGCATCCCGCAGAGCCCCGGCAAAACATCCCACATGGTCCCGGCACAGCCCCAGCATTGCCCCGCACCCCGCACGGTCCCAGCACAGCCCCAGCATTGCCCCGCATCCTGCACAGCCCCAGCACTGCCCCCCATCCCGCACAGTCCCAGCACAGCCCCAGCATTGCCCCGCATCCCGCACAGCCCCAGCATTGCCCCGCACCCCGCACGGTCCCAGCACAGCCCCAGCATTGCCCCGCATCCTGCACAGCCCCAGCATTGCCCCCCATCCCGCACAGTCCCGGCACAGCCCCAGCATTGCCCCGCACCCCGCACAGTCCCAGCACAGCCCCAGCATTGCCCCGCATCCCGCACAGCCCCAGCATTGCCCCGCACCCCGCACAGCCCCAGCATTACCCTGCACCCTGCACGGTCCCAGCACAGCCCCAGCACTGCCCCGCATCCCGCGCGGCCCCATCGCCTCACCCCGCTCCGCTCCGCGGCGGCCGCGCACCGGGGCCGCCAGGGGGCGCTGCAGTCCCGCGGATGAGGCTCCGCAGTTCCCGCTCTGGAGCCGCCCCCGGAGCCGCCCCCGCCCCAAAACCCCGCCCCGAGCCCACGCCCTACAGCCTGAAACCCCGCCCCAACCCTGCCCCGCATCCCTCCCTCAAAACCCGCCCCGAAAACCCGCCCCATCCCCGCAACGCAGCACCACTGTGCCCGCTGCCCTGACACCACCCCGGACACTGTCACCGCCACTGTGCCCACTGCCCTGGCACCACCCCTGGACACTGTCACCGCCACTGTTACCATTGCCCTGACACTGCCCCTGGACACTGTCACCAACCCTTGGACACTGTCACCACTTTGTGGGTCTGACACCAGCCCTGGGTTCTGCCCTGCCTGCCAGCGCTGCCCCCAGGGACTGCCACCACCCTATCCTTGAGCAGAGCAGGAGGGCCCTGAGCTGGTGGCCCCTACCTGGTGGCGATGAGGGGGTAGCTGTGCGTGGGCTTGCCCAGCGCGTCCCGGCTCTGCGGCAGGCTCCCGTACAGCAGCAGCTCCTTCTCTGTGAGCACGGCCAGGAGGTTCCTGGTGCCGGCGCTGGGGAGCTGCAAAGGGACCGGGTCAGGGCCACCGCAGCACGGTGGCACGGGGTGGCGGGGGACGGGAGGTACCTGCTCGGTCAGCCAGCCCACGTGCTTGACGTCCCGTCCGGCCACCGTGCCGGCCCCCGCCAGCTGTGCCCGCAGCTCCTCCTTCACCCGCGGCAGCAGCGCGGCCGCGTTGGCCTGGATGGCGCCGAGCCACGACTGCGCCGTGGCCTCATCCTTGGCCCGCAGGAAGAGGGCGACGCGCCCGTCGGCCGAGCACACCTCCAGGTACCTGCAGGGACACGGCCCCGGTGAGCCCCTGCCCGCCCCCGGCTCCCCGGGCACCGCGGTGGCACCGCCCGCCCCGGCACTGACCTGTGCTCCGGGTCGGTGGGGAGGCACTTGCGGGACACGTAGCACATCTTCAGAGGGACGCTGCGGCTCTCCCGGAGCTCCCGAGGGGGCAGCAGCGGGGATGATCGCTTCTGCTGGGCGGCAGGAGACGGGTCCCAGCTGACTGTCGCCCCCGCGGAGGAGTTCTTGAAGTAGGGCGAGATCTCCTTCATGTATTTCACTGGAAGAGAGGCAGCACCGCTGAGGACACGGCCCAGGCCAGGGCAGCCTCGTCCCACCCTGCTGAAACCCCCACCGACCCCTCCATTAGCACCCCAGAGCTGCCACCCATCCTGCTGCAGGTGGCACTGGTGGCCAAGGTCACACAGGGAGTGACACAGAATGCTTTGGGTTGGAAGGAACCTTAAAGTTCATCCCATTCCAACCCCCTCGTTCCATTTACTGGGAATTTCAAGCAGCATTAAAGGGACCTTCACGCTGGCACATTCATGTCAGAGCTTGTAGGGCATAAGGAGAAGATGTGTGCAGATGTCAGTGGGGCTTTCCTGCATGGGGCAGGGGGATGGAGCATTGTGTGGCTCTAGGGAGGATGGAGGATTTGTACACCAGCCCCAGGAATGGTAAGGGTCCTGCTGGTAGGGACAATTCTGGGAGGTTGTGGCCTCGGTGATAAGAGCAATTGCTTTAGGAACAGAGGAACATTGCTTATCACAGAACCACAGCATAGTCTGGGTTGGAAGGGGACTTAAAGCCCATCTCAATCCATCCACTTTCCAGTGTCCCAGGGTGCTCCAAGCCCTGTCCCTGTCCTTGGGCACTGCCAGGGATCCAGGGGCAGCCACAGCTTCTCTGGGCACCCTGTGCCAGGGCCTGCTCACCCTCACATGACACCTGGAACCCTCACAGTACCTCAGCCCCATAATCCCAGCCTGGGGAGCTCTGCAAGAGGCATAAAAATGGCCTTTCCCCCCTTTTTCCTTGCCTTTAACCCAGATCAGTTCACAGATCCAGGCCTGAGCAGTTCCCTGGGGCAGCACACACAGCCAGGGGTGGGGAATGGGAAAGAGTCCCAGGCCGAAATTACACAGTCCAAACTGTGCTGGTACAGCCAGTCCTGCTGCCAGCTGAGGAACAGTGCTCAAATACCCTGGCTTGGCCCCAGCATAAGCCCTGGAGAGCAGAGCAAGCCCTGCCCCATGAGCCTCAAAGCAGGGACAAGAAACCAGTCCCCACTGAGCCTGGCTCCAGAGCCAGAGCCCTCAGAGCCACGCTGGGATGGCAGCCGGCTCCAGAGGTTTGGGGAAAAGGGGAGATGAAAGGCACCACAAATTGATGGGGCCCCACAGCCACATCCTGAAAATGAGTTTGGCAATGCTGGCTGAAAAACTCCAGCTGAGCAGGTGGGATGCCAGTCCTGGTCCTGCCCCAGGGCAGTGAGGGACCAGCTACTGCCTCCAGGGAAGGGTTTCCCTCTGGAGGCCCTTAGGAAAACACCAGGGAACAGACACGTGCCTGCAGCCACGTCCTCGGCCACCCTGGCTGCTTCCACACCGGGTCCAAGCCAGCAGAGTGGGTGGCAGGATGGGGACACGAGCTTGGCTTTGCGGCCAACCCTTGTAGGTGGCTGGATGGGCACAGCTCCATCGCTGCAGCCAGGCCACAGCAGCCTGATGTGCTGCCAGGACATCCTTTTCCCACCAGGAAAGAGTCTGCATGCACCCACTCCCAAACTTCACCTGGCCACAGGATGGGTCATCTCCCACCCATCTTCCCCCGAGGTCACAGCCCCAAGGCTGCCAGAGCTCCAGGAGTGTTTGAACAATGCTGTCGGGGATGCACAGGGTGAGATTGTTGGGATGTCTGCGCAGGGCCAGGGCTTGCACTGCATGATCCTGGTGGGTCCCTTCCAACTCGGCCCATTCTGTGCTCTCCCCTTTCATTCCTATCCCACGAGCTCCCTAAAACCCCTAAATCCCGAGAGGCCGGCAGGAGCAGCGTGGAGCCCCGCGGGTGCTGTGCGGGTACAGACCGCTGTAAATGGCCACGCTGCTGTGCCACGCGGGCCGGGTCACCCCGCGCTGGCCCCGGGGCCGAGGCGGCGGCGGGGGCCACCAGCCTCGTGCCCCGCGCCTCCCGTTACAAAAACAGCCACGTTCCCGCAGGCATCCGAGCCGCGCTGGGTCTCACCCGAGCCATTAATCTTGGCAGCGGGGACCTGCCATTATGCCGGTGCCTGGGAACTAATTGGAGTTCAGAAAGATGCCATTGAGCCGCTGAAACCCGAGCGGCGTCCCTGCGCCAGCCCCCGGCTCCCCGGGCACGCGGGGGACGTCACCGGCATTAGCGGGGCGGTGGCGGGGTCACGTCCCGAGGGAGCCGCCGAGGACAGCAGCAGTGCCCGGTGCGGGACAGGGCACGGAGAGTGAGGCAATAGGCAGGCTCTGATGTCTCGGCTACGTGGCTTTAAGGAGGCTTTCAGGCTGGGCGCAAAGCACGGGGAGTCCTGAGCCAGCAAGGGGAGCTGGGAGGTGCTGGAGGCTGTGACAAGGCCAGGTCACCATCCCATGGGAGCTGCTGTCCCCTCCAGTGACCCCAGCACTGGCTTCACAGTGGGCTGACTTAAACTTCTGCCAGTCCCTTCACTGCAGTTGGTATTGAATGGATTAATTAATTACCTCCACCTCATTAAAGCAAACAACTCAGACCACATCATTCATCACTTCTTGTAATTCTTGAACTGTTTTTTCTTTTTAATTACAACCTTGCAGTGCTGGGGCTTCTACCTGCTCCCTGGCAGCCTGCACCCTCCAAAAACCACTGGGCAGCAATGCTGCCTGGCTGCTGGTGATTTAAAGTCACCTACAGCAGGCACACGGGCCTGGGTGGCTGCTGGGCTGACCCACGTGGCCTCTCCAGGGAGGGAGCCTGTCCCACTGATCCTCTCCAGAACAGAGGACAGGGGACAAACAGGACCCTTAAGTGCTCAGGGCTTTGCATCAATGTAAACTTTATTTCAGAGTTACAGGGAACAGCAAAAGTCTCTGGGTGTGCAGCCACCATCCCATGCCAGGACAGTGCCTATGGAGGTGGTGGCACAGGGGCTCCCAATCCCTGGAGCACCCCATGTGTCCTGAACCCTGCAGTGAGCTGCACCAGGGACTTGTTTAACCAGGTCTGCCTCTGTGTCCCAGCTGGTTTTTTTTTCTCCCCAGCATGCCAGAAAGGAGCAGAACCATCAAAATTCCGTGGTTTCATTTCTTGGGTAGAAATTCTCCCTCTCCATCAGCCCATTCCTCACAAGGATGGAGAACAATCACAAACCAAACACTCCTGGCACCCTGGATCCTGAGTCAGCACAACCTGTCCCACACATCCTCACTGCTCAGAGCCAAGCCTGACTCCACAGAGCTTCACTGAGGGGCCACAATGCTTCCTGCAGGCAGGAAAACAGACATGGACACCCAGAGCAGGGGCAGGAACACCCTCTCACTGCTTGGGTCACCAGCACGCTCTGCTTCACCTGGAGATCACAGTGTGGATTCAAAGAAGAGGTTCCAGACACCATTTCTGGTCAGGAGTTGGATGGTGCTGCTGTTTCTCCTGCCAAAATCTTCCCAGCAGCATCTACACAGCTCAGCAAGGCCTTCACATCAGGAAATGTTCCAGAGAGCTCCTGGAGACTGAGTGCTGGCCCTACAGAGATGCTAATCCCACCTCCAGCTGGTCCCTCTCTGCCTGAGGATTAATGAGCCAAAATTGGCATGTTCAACTGGGGGGCTGAGCAAACACACACCCCAAACACACACCCTGAAACGACCTGCCAGCTCCAGCCCAATGCTCTGATGTGCTTCCAGAAGGGCCAGCACAGTCCCCAGCACCCCACCCTGGGACCATGCCCTGTCCCTGGCTCCCAGCATGAACACGAGCAGCTCCTGTCCCAGCTGCCCCAACTCAAGTCCCTCTACCCCAGGGTGGAAGATGCCATGGGATGCTGCAGGGTGAGGCTGCTGCTGTCCCTGCTGCTCCAGGATCCCATCCCAGCACTCAGTGCCACATTCCATGCCCCAGCCCTTTGCTAAACATTCCCCTGTGCTGCAGTGTCAGCAGGGAGATCATGGGACAGCCCTCCGTGTTTCCAGGGAGGAGAAACAAACCCAGCAAACTCCCCAGGGAAAGCAAAGCTTCAGAGCAGCGAGGTGTGGAGGTGGCACATGTGCCCCATCACCTCCTGGCATCATCCCCAGGGCAGATCCAAAGCCTTCCTTCCCACAGATATGGCAACCAGCACTCTGGAGAATCCCCAGCCCCACTCTCTCCCAGCACCCATTTTTCTGAATTTCAAACTTCCAAGCAATTACTTGGCTCAGCAAATCCTAAAAAGCAGAGCCAGCCCCAGGAGCACCCCTGTGGCAAATAAGTCATGGATGTGAGACCCCCACAGCTACCCCAACTCCTCCTCCCCACTGCTCCCAGTTCTTCCCCCGTGACAATACAGCACAGGGGCCTCACCAGGAAAGCTCCTCCTGACCCCAGAGTCCTTCCCAGGGCAGCTGGAAGGATGTTTATCAGCCCTCCCCCTGCCATGGAGAGTCTCTGGATTCCAAGCAATGAAAATAAGGAAAAAAAAACAAGGGAAAAATAAGGCAAGGGAGAGAGACTCTCCCTGAAATAACAATGTAATATAAATACAGTCCAACTCCTCCTGTAAATACCAAGAGAGTAGTTTGGCACATTCAATAAAAATCTTGGCAGGACACAGGGAGAGGTATCTGCATGTCCTCACGCCTGGGCAGCAATGACACCCAGGAGCCTGAGGCCAAGCTGAGCAGCCCAGGGTGAAATGTGGCACAGGGAGCCACTGCTGATGCTCACATTAAAACACATCAGCTCCCAGCTCTGCCACTCTGGGGAGCCTCAGCCCAGCCCACTGCCCTCTGAGGAGGTGCCAGCTCCCCCAGTTTTGTTACCTGCTGCAATGCCACCTGCAAACCACCCCAAAAACTCCAGACTCCAGGAATGACTGCAGCCAGGAGCAGCACGGAGTGAACAGACACTGGCTGTGCCAAACACTCTGGTTTAGCACTCAGAGCACCATAAGGAAAGCTGGAGTCACACCTGGCAGCATGTGGGGGGCAGAAAGTGTCTAAGTAATGTTAGGCTGCTCTTTTTTAAGCCCTGCCTTCTCCAAGCAGAGAACATCCCAGTTTAACACCCTTCATGCACTTTAGGCCACCCCCTGCCCTTCAGCCCTGCCACCCCTCCCTGGGGCAGGGGGTTTGGAAGCCACTCCTGGAGAGCCACAGGGGTGGCAGGTACAAGGCAGGGCCACCACCTCCACAGGGCAGTGACAGCCTGAGCATGGCACAGTGGCAGCCCCACCACCCCCATGGCAGAGCTGCACTGTGCCAGCAAACCCAAAAACAGGGAGGGGATGGAGATGTACCACGTTAATCAGTGATCAGATGAGCAGCAGAGATCCCCTCCCTGCTCTGGCTGGACCCAACAACATCAGATCCAAACTCATCCCAGAGCTCCAGAGTGCTGCAGTGGGAGCCAGCACAGTCTCAGTCTCCTCCCAAGGGGACCTGCTGGGAGTTTGAATTAATTAAGAAGCCCAGCAGGTCATACCTGAGCTCAGCAAGCTGCAGCAAAGGCTCTGCCTGAAACTGCCTCCCAGGAGGGGGACCTGGATCCCAGGGGATGGAGGAGGAGGAGGAGGGGTCCAGAGAGAGAAATTCTTCTCTCCAGAAAGGGCAGCTCCTCTCCACCTCTGGCAGGAGCTCTGGCAGAAGGGAAACCCACACCAAAGGATCAAGAGAAAATAATGGAGGGAGGGTGGTCCAAGAGCAGCAGCTCCAGGCAGGAATTTCACAGACTCACAAAGAAAGAAGCTCTTGTATTTTTCTTTGGTCAGAAAAAAACAACAAAACCACCCCACCACCAACCCTATCTGCTCCCAGCAGCTGTGCAGAGCAGCACATTCCTCCAGCTGAACCGTGGTCCTCAGGCTCCCAGGAGAGGAGGAACCCACAGCAGAAAGGGCTGAGCAAAGCTAAAAATGAAAATCTGGAGCTGAGGCAATCTGGGGAAGGCACAGGAAAGCTGGAGCCATGGTGGTTACTGACAGCACAGCACACAGAACTGCTTTGCTCAGGGACAGCCCCGAGCACTGCCCCAAATCAAACCTCACTCTGGGACCTGGGAAGGGACTCTGGTGCCAGGACCCCCCTGTTGAACAGGGTGACCCCAGGGACTGGTTGGAAGTGAGGGGAGGGGAAGGCTCCTTTCCTGAGGGACACATCTGGAATGCCCATCCCAGCCTGGCCAAGCTGGCAGAGGTGGGCAAACATGGGCAGATGTGAGGTGAAGGGTAGCCAGAGAAGAATGGGGTCTCTCCCTCAGGACTGCCATGCTCCCAACCCATCAACCCTCACCCAGTCCTCAAGCAGGGCTTGAGGGGCTCCTACAGTGTGCAGCCCCCTCAGGGCTGGGAGACAGCAGGGACCATCTGCCTGGTACTGAGAGGGAGCCCATTGCCAGGGACCAGCCTGCTCCAGGGTGGTGAAGGCTGCATCCCTGGGATGTCTGTGGCCTCAGCTCCCAGGGATCCCCTGCATGGGCAGCATCCCCTGGATGGGTGGCTCCTGAGCAGGCCCTGCAAACCCCAAGGTGCTCAGCAGGAGTGAGCCCTCCCCACTGGCATAAACCTACACCAGCCAGGGATGTGGCTTTAAATTAAAACCACGAAAAAAGCAGAAAATATTTTCTCTTGCCCCGGGAATTGCAGACGTGGGGGTGATGCCGTGCAATGAAAGAATCCCAAATCCCAGAAACTTGTCCCACACCTCCCACTGCTGCCTGCCTGAGGTCCCACAGAGGGAGACAGAGCCTCTGGGCATGGAGCACTGGCACACACTCAGGAAGGAGACAGGGAGATCCCAGCAGTTACCTCCAGCTCTCCGGATGAGCAGACAAATTACTCTGCATATGTTGTTTTCCATTTGAAAGAGTATGCAAATGCAGCTGCAGATGATATGCCACCCCTGTGTCATCCCAGAAGAGGAAGGAGAACCCTTCTGTCCCCATCACAGCCTTGTCTCCTACCTTCCAGGATCACCTCCTTGCCCGTTTTCTTCAAGGCCTGCACGGCCTCGTCGTGGGTGGCCTCGGACAGGTCGGTGCCATTGACGGCGAGGATGGCGTCCCCCACGAACAGCGCCTCCGTCTGGTCAGCTGCCAGCCCCTTGAAGATCTTGGAGATCAAGATGGGCATTTTATTCTCTCGGCCACCTTGAAACGCAAGAGACAGGGAGAGGTTGTGGCTGTAGGAGTGCGTGGGGAGGGGGATGCTCTGGTAGCAGATGGTCCCAGCAAGGCTGAGCCTTTCTGCTGGCACTCAGTGCCAGGTCAGCCCACTGCCCACTCCCCCAGATACCCACAGGACACCTGTACCAACCATAGCACAGCCAAAGTACCAGGAGGCTGTACAGCTGATGAAGTGATTGCTCCAAAAGCACTCAGATTGGTCACAGATTATTCACAGAGAGAACACATAACCTGGCCATCTCCCCATCAGTTTTGGCAGGGAAGTGTATCGTTATTTGCATTATTAATCATGTGTGCTGAGCAACTATCCTGGCTCCCAGGACTTCATGATCTCAACACATAAGACAGCTGAATGTTTTTGGAGAGGCCAAAGAGGCAGGGAGAGGTGAACCGATCTGCCTGCACGTTCCTGTCCACACAGCAGCCCTGTTTACCGGCTGCTCCCCGCTGTCCTGACTAAAAGAATGCTATTCAAACTGCCGCCGGCTTCAGGAGATCAATTTGCACATCGACTCTTGAACCCGCAGGGAGATCCGAGCTGCCTCCGTGCCAGGGCTCAGGGATGCGGCAGCCACTGCCCGCGGCAGCCGGGGATCAGCAGTGCCCGCCGTGCCCCGGGACAGCCTGTCCCGAGGAGTCTCCAAGAGATAATCCTCATCCCAGAGGGAGATGCTGAGCGCAGCCCGCTGTCACTGCCCGCCCCGGGCTGCTCCCAGCCGGTGCCACAGGCATTTCCTCGCTCAGCCGCTGCCAAGCCAGCGAGGGCTCCGGTTATCAGCTGTCAGAGGCCCCGGCGGGGGCTGCTCCGTGCGGCTCCTCGCCCGGCTGCCAGTGCCGAGAGCCCTGCCGGAGCTAAAAACCTCCGCCAGCCCGGCTCCCGCTTGGCTCCCCGCTGTCCTGCCAGCCCCAAGCCACGTCCTGTGACAGGACACTCATCCCCCGGGTGGCACCGCGTCCCTGAGTGAAACACGGCTGGCCCATGAACAGTGACATGAGGAATGATGCCCTGCCCTACCAAGGCTGCCCCACCCTCCACAGCACCTTCCACTGCCCAGTTTTGATGGCAACTATTTCTTTTCCACGTACGTCACTGGAAAAGTAAAGTTTTAACTGAACCAAGGGAAGTTTCTCCTTTCCTGGGAGAGCCACAGAGCAAGCAATAACTTGGCAGCCAAGGGGCGGTTACGAAAGGGGGTTTGTGCTTCCCAAAAAAAGGGCTGGCACGCTGGGGCACCGTGCAGACACGGCCAGCAGTGCCGATCCAGTTCCAGCACCCGCTCATTCACATTGCAAAACCTCCCCGCTTCCAGAGGGAGCCGGAGGCTGCGTCCGTGTCCCCTCTGAGCTGGAAGGAGAAGCCACGTCAGGAGGCGAGAGCTGCCCTGTCAGTGCCCCCGGGGCGGCCGAGCCGCTGCCTCTCACAGCCACGCTCCGTGACAGCCCTGTCCCTGTGTCCCCGCTGCCCTTTTCGTCCTGCTTTCACAGCTCCCAACACGCTCGAAACCGCGTGAAAATCAAAGGCAGGCAGAAAGGCAGGAACGCCATCACTGCCCTAAGAAGTTTCCAGCCTGAAGTTCAGACGAGTCACTAAAGGAGCAGGACAGCTCGGGAGGGAAAACAGACATTGAACAGGGAGGCTTCCCGGGAGCACACATCTCCAAACCCGAGCGCGCTGCTTTAACACCGCACCCAGCGCCGGCAGATCTCCAGGGGCTTTACATCGCTCCCTCCCTTCTGCTGACAGTTTTAAAGGGGCACTTCCCAACTAAGGAACACGGTGGGACAAGGACACGCCGGCCCAAAGGGCAACTTTGGTGTAACCGGGTGCCCCGTGACACAGCACCCTACCCGTGGGTGCGGGGGACAGGGGTGGCCCCTCCGGCTCCCAAACCCGGGGGTCCCTCAGCCCGGCCGGGGCACGGCGGGCAGCCACTGGCCGGTCACTCCGCACCCCAAATCATCGCTCTTTCCCTGGGCTAGCAATGGTTCGGGTCCCGTCACTGCCACGTATCCCCCTCCCACTGCCGAGCTGGGGCTGGGGGCTGTGAGGACCCCGACCCCAGCCCCGCTACCTGCGGGCTCCGCTCCGAGCGAGCCGCGGGACGGCAGCAGCAACAAGTCCCGGTGCCGATGCCCGTCTGCCCCCGCCGCCCCGGGACCCCCGGGCCCGGCCTCACCTTTGATGCTGATGCCGAGTCCCCCCACGTCCTGCTTGACGACGCGCACGGTGCGCCTGATGTTGGCGAGCGCCTCGGGCGCGGAGGAGCCCGGCTCGCCGCCGTTCAGCTGCGCCGCCGGGGCCTCGGGGCCGGGCCCGGGGCCGTCCGCAGGGCTGACCCCCAGCACGTCCTCGGCCAGGGTGAGCAGGACGCGGAGCCATTGCCCGCTGGGGCCGCGCAGCTCCAACAGCCCGGTGCGCGGGGCGCGCCTGCCCGCCGCCATCTTCGCGCGCTCCGCGTCCCACACCGCCCCGCGCCGCCCCTCAGCGCCCCGCGCACCGCCCGTCCCACACCGCCCCTCACTGCACCGCCCGTCCCACACCGCCCCTCACCGCCCGTCCCACACCGCCCCTCACTGCACCGCCCGTCCCACACCGCCCTTCACCGCACCGCCCGTCCCACACCGCCCCTCACCGCCCGTCCCACACCGCCCCTCACTGCACCGCCCGTCCCACACCGCCCTCACTACACCGCCCTCACTGCACCGCCCGTCCCACACCGCCCCTCACTGCACCGCCCGTCCCACACCGCCCTCACTACACCGCCCTCACTACACCGCCCTCACTGCACCGCCCGTCCCACACCGCCCCTCACTGCACCGCCCGTCCCACACCGCCCCTCACCGCACCGCCCGTCCCACACCGCCCTCACTACACCGCCCTCACTGCACCGCCCGTCCCACACCGCCCCTCACTGCACCGCCCGTCCCACACCGCCCCTCACCGCCCGTCCCACACCGCCCCTCACCGCACCGCCCGTCCCACACCGCCCCTCACCGCACCGCCCGTCCCACACCGCCCCTCACCGCACCGCCCGTCCCACACCGCCCCTCACTGCACCGCCCGTTCCCGTCCTACACCACCCCGCACCGCCCGTCCTACACCGCCCCTCACTGCACCGCCCGTTCCCGTCCTACACCACCCCGCACTGCCCGTCCCACACCGCCCCTCACCGCCCGTCCCACACCGCCCCTCACTGCACCGCCCGTCCTACACCGCCCCTCACCGCACCGCCCGTCCCACGCCGCCCTCACCGCCCCGCACCGCTCGTCCCACACCGCCCTCACCGCACAGCCCCGCACCGTCCCTCACCGTCTGTCCCTGTCCCACACCGCCCTCAACGCCCCTCACCGCCTGTCTCTCACCGCCCCGCACCGCCCGACCCTCACCGCCCCTCACCGCCTATCCCCGTCCCATACCGCCCCGCACCGCCTGTCCCCGCCCTTCAGCGCTGCACACCGCCTGTCCCGCACCGCCTGTCCCTGTCCCTGTCCCGCACCGCTCCGCCCATTGCCCCGCACCGCCTCTCCACACCCGGCACAGCCTCTCCCCTCAGCACTCCGCACCGCCCCTTAGTTCCCCGCACCGCTCCACGCCCCGTCCCGCCACGCACCGCCCGCCGGACCAGGACAGAGCCCTGCGAGAGACCGACCCCAGTCCTGACCCATTCCCCTCCGGGACAGGGCACTGGGATGCTCCCCAGCGCTCCCCGCACCAACCCTGGACGGGGCACCGGGAGGGGACACGGCTCCCCGGTGCTCCCCATCACGGAATTGTGCACAGGGAAGAGCACAGCTCCCCGGTGCTCCCATCATGGAATGGGGCACAGGGAAGAGCACAGCTCCCCGGTGCTCCCCGCTCCATCCTGGGACAGGCGCCGGGAGGGCACGATGCTCCCAGTGCTCCCCAGGACTCCCTTCTCCAGGCCACATGGAGGGGCTCCAGAGGGACATGGGGCTCCCCAGTGCTCCCCATGCCTGCCCACGAGGGACACAACTCTCCTCTCCTCCCTGGGATGGGGCACAGGGAGGGACACAGGGCTCCCCACTGTATCCAAGGACAGGCACCTGGAGGGCCCAAAGCTCCTTAGCTCTCCCCATTCCAAACTGGGATAGGGCAAGAGGAGAGACACAGCGCTGGCCTGGATGGAGCATGGGGAGAGACCAAGTCAGCAGGGCCCCGCTGCTCCATGGGGCTCTGGAAAAGCCTGGTTCTCCCCTCACCATCCTGGGATGGGGCACCAGCAGGGACACAGCTCCCCAGAGCTCCCCAGTGATCTCCAGTATAATATTCCCCAACGCTCCCCAGTGATCCCCAGTGATCCCCAGTGATCCCCAGTACTCCCCAACACTCCCCAGAGATCTCCAGAGCTCTGCAGAGCTCCTCAGTGATCTTCAGTGCTCCCCAGAGCTCCCCAGTGCTCTCCAGAGTTTCCCAGTGCCCCCCAGTGCTCTCCAGAGTTCCCCAGTGCTCCCCAGAGCTCCTCAGTGTTCCCCAGTGCTCCCCAGCGCTCCCCAGTGCTCTCCAGAGCTTCCCAGTACTCTCCAGTTTTCCCCAGTGCTCCCCAATGCTCCTCAATGATCCCCAGTGCTCCCCAGAGCTCCTCAGTGTTCCTCAGTGCTCCCCAGTACTCTTTGTTCTGGCCTGACACAAGGCACCAGGAGGACCTGGTGCTTCCCAGTGCTCCCACTCCATCCTAGGACCGGCCTGGGGAGGGACACAGGCCCTTATTTGCTCATCCCCAGTCTGGCCCTGGACATTTTGGGTGTCCCTGTGCTGGGCTGTCACAGCAGGAGCAGTGGGAGCTGACACAGAGCTGTGGCTCACCCCAGCAGCCACAGCCAGGGCAGGAACCTCCCAAGAGTCCCGACGGGTTAAACAGGAGCCAGGCAGGGGGAGATGGTGTCTGCAGACATTCAGACCAGTCTGCATTGCTTTTTCCTTACTTGCCCTGGATATTGAAAACAGGAATATTTTTACTTTCTTGGCAGATACCCATTTTTACTGCATTAATTAGGAGTAGAAAATACCTCCAGGAGCAGCAAACCACTCTTGGCACATCCCCTCTGCCCCTTGCAGAGTGCTTGTAGCAGCTCCAGGAGCCTCTGGGACAGGACTACTGAGGTCTCAGCCCCTCTGGAAAGCACAGGGGTTTGTCAGAATTCTGTAACATTTCTGGCTGGCTGGGAAGGGGGTGGAGAGAAGCTCTGGGCACCTGGGGCAGGGGGGCTGCAGCATGTGCTGCTCAGTACAGCCCTTCCTGGCCAGGGGCTGCGGCCAGCCCTGAGCGTCAGCCTCACACGGAGGAGAAAAATGCTCCCTGGGCTCCCTCCCACGCAGTAGCAGCTGTGGAATTTCTTGAGGTTGCAGCAGAGGAAACCCTGAAGGTTATTTCTTTGCAAAACAGACTCTTTACATATTCCTGATTTTCTCTTTGCTAAAATGTCCAGGGTTTAAGTGACACTTTGCCTTTGCAGTACAGTGCTGCTCACTGTGGCAAGCACTTCTACATCACCCCAAGGGTATTTCCCTCTGATCCCACCCCCTGTCCAGCCCCACTCTGGCTGCCAGTGCCTCTCGGTTTGGGAACAGCGAGGGGAATTTGGTTATTCAGTCCCCAAGTGCACACAGAGCTCATTCCCCCTGAGCTGCATGCCCTGGGAGCACTCACTTTATTTTCCAGCCAGGCAGCTGCAATCAGCAATTTGTCCAGCTTTTTTTCATTCCCAAGAGCTGCTTTTGATAATTCCAGCCTCTAAGGGCCCATTCCCTTCTGAGCCAGCAGTGGGATCACTAAATCTCTCTCTCAGTGCAGCAGAACTCAGTGCTCCCTTTGGGTTGTTCCCTTTCATTTCTCAGCTCTGTGCCCCGAGGCACGGATGCTGATAAGCACGGCCTGGATGCATGGAAGCCATCCAGATGGTTCCAACCTTTCCCTGTCCTGCTGCTGGGATGGAGAAAGCACCATGGTCCTTGGATCCAGGTCACAGCACTCTGACTTCATGTCCTTTGGGAAAACAGCCTCACCCTGTGAGTGCAGCGAGGCCAAGGCTCAGTGACCACAGCAGAGAGCACATCCCCAGCCACCACTTCTGCCCTGCTTCATCAATTAATATTCCTATGACACAGCAATTAATATTCCTATGACACAGCAATTAATATTCCTATGACACAGCAATTAATATTCCTATAACACAGCAATGAATATTCCTATGACAACTTATGTGGGATAGAGACCCCAAGCAAGTACTGGAGGTGTTGTCTTCTAATGGAAACAAGGAATCCAAAGTGCCCTTGAGACCCTGGTCCCAAACTGGGAGGCTCATCCTGAGCAGGGGGTCCATCAGGAGGGTTCAAATAGGGCTGGTAAAGAACTGGGGGCTTGGCTCCAGGTTTAATCAAAGACAGGAACCATTTGCTGGCTCCTCTGCACAGCTGGGCCTGGCAAGAGCTGTGGCTGAGAAATTGGGACATGCCAGGATGCTCTTGGAGTGCCCCCCCCCAAGCAGAGGCGCTGCTGTTTTGGGGTTTTCCCGCAGGCTTGGCTCCTCCAGGCTTCCCCACTTCTTTTTATCCCTTTCCTGTCGCAGGGCTCACTGTGAGCACCAGGAGCCCGGCACACAGAGTGGTCCCAGCTCAATTTGACCCTCCCAAGACACCATGAGGATAATTCCGTGCCGTGGAGCTGCAGGACAGGCGCTGGGCTGGGATGGGCTGGGATGGGATGGGAGGGCGGAGGCTCCGGCCGGGGCTGGCCCGCAGGAGTCAGTGAGTGAGTGAGTGAGCCGCAGCTTCCAGGCATGCCAGCGGCGTTCGTCAGGGCTCCTGTAAAAGCGAGCAGGCGGGGGAGGGAGTTGCTTGAAAAATTGCTATTCACAGAAATAGAAACTTCCCGCAGAAACACGCGTGCGTCGGTGACAAAAGCCCAGCTGGGAATTTCTCCTGGCAGCAGGAGCAGTGGGAGGGAAAGGGGTTGGGGAGTGCAGGAGGCTGAGGTGCAGGACTGGGGGTGCTGCCAGGGCCCTGACCTCGACCCTGAGGGGAATTGCTGCTTTTTAGCTGGAAAAAGCATCTCTTGGCTCTATTATCCTCCAAACGGTCCCCAGGAGCAGGACTGGCAGTGTGGCAGTGATGGGCTCTGTGCCCCCCACTCTGAGCCATCCCCTCCAGCTGAGCTTCCTCCGTGCCTGTTGGGATCCTGCACAGAGTGCAGAGACCCTGGCACAGGGTGCCCAGAGCAGCAGGGGCTACCCCTGGATCCCTGGAAGTGCCCCAGGCCAGCTTGGACAGGGCTTGGAGCAACCTGGGATAGAGGAAAGTGTCCCGCCCATGGCAGGGGGTGGGATGGGATGAGTTTTAAGCTCCTTCCAACCCAGACCATTCTGGGATTCTGGGATTCCACACTTCCCCAGCTGATTTCATGGCAGGTTTCAGCCATCCTGGCATTTTCTCTGCCTATTCTCTCCAGCCCCCTGAACCCTGCCGTTTAGCAGCTATTATTAGTCCCATTTCTTGGCATAGCCAGGAGCTGTGTCAAAGCCCACCAGTCTATTTATAGAGTGCTGCGAGCTGGTTTGTTACTTGTGTTAATTGAATTAATCCCTTCTGAAGAAAAGAAAAGACTTGAAGAGCTCAAGTTCAGTCTCTGGAACAACATTCCCAAACTGTGGGGATCCAGGCAGCATCTCAGGTTGCTGGACACCCTGACAATCCTGAGCCCTCAGCACCAGGGAAGGGCTGCTGAGCTCAGTGTTCCAGCAATTCATGGAAGGGCATGATACCAAACCTGCCCTGCAGGACTGAGACTCGTGAAACCCTGCAAAGGATGGAAGGGAAATAGCTTTTATTATCTAGTTAGATTTTAGTCTAGATATTAACAGATTTAGATATGCAGTATGTACTTAACAGATGGGTTCATCCGTCACTATACAGGAAACGCAGCAAAAAAAATGTGATTCTGAAGTACCTGACTTTAGAATCACTGAGATCTTCAAGTCCTTTAGAGTGTTTCTGTCTGCTTTGGGGCATAATTTGTCCATACAAAGTTTCTTCCACCTCATGCAGGCTCTTCCCTTATGTATTCCTGTAAGATAGCCACAATCAGCTGGGCTTTCACAGTGGGAAAATGCTCATGCCACTGCATGGCAGCTCATATGTTATCAGGGCAGGATCATTTAATCAAGGAACAAGAGACTGCATGGCAAAAAGCAGCACCCACAAGCTAAAATGATTTCAGAAAGGCAAAAGTTGTTGCACATTAATGCCCAGTCACTACCTCCTGCAGCTTTGGCTCTCTGATGCTCTTAATACCAAGTGGTATCAGTAGCAGGGGTGTCAATCAGATAATGGACATAAATTATTAATAAAATCAGCACATGAGCTGCAGAATGTAAAATCCACCATCATACTTGCAGTTCAGGGCCTTTTTTTTGTTTAATTCACAGCTTGCAAAGGAAAATGCTGTTTCCTTCCTGCCTGGCACTGGGAATAAGCATCTCTTGGACTGCAGAATTGGTGGGATACACTGCCCATGAATCTGGATTCTGCAGCTCTCCTGGGGTTTTGTAACTCAACAGGTAGAGCTTTGATAAATGTCACTTCTCTCTGCTGCTGCCACCTCTCTCTGATGGCCTGTCAACACCACCAAGGCTGTGGACACCCCATCCTGAGAAATGTCCAAGGCCAGCTTGGATGGAGCTTGGAGCAGCCTGGTCTGGTGGAAGGTGTCCCTGCCTGTGGCAGGAGGGTTGAACTGGGTGAATTTTAAGGTGCCTTCCAACCCAAGCCATTCTATGATTTATGATTCCAAGAGGTTGTCTGGGGCACAAGGACACCTTGATGGATGTGATTTCTTTCCTTGACTCAGAGGACATTGCAGGAAGAGCTTTCTGTGCTGAGCCCATAAGAGAGGCACAGGAGGGATGGAAGAGACGTACCCCAGGAAAAGGCTGTGTTTGAAGCCTGAGGGATGCTTCCCCACTTCTAGCTGGAAAGCCACCTTCAGCATCAGGGTTTTGAGCTCAGTGCATCCTCCTGTGGGGCTGCACCTTCCCTGCAAGGCCCCATCCCCGCGGGGCGCTCCTGCCAAGGGCTGGGTTACAGCCCCACGCTCCGGGGACCTTCCCCTTCCCAGGAGCGGGGCCAGGGCCATCTCCGGGCCGAGACCCAGCTCCGCTCCCCGGGAAGAGCTGCAGGATCCCCCGCTGTCGGCAGATGCCAGCAAAGAGCCGCAAAGAGCCGCTGTGCGGCCCCCGGCGCTGCCGCGGGCTGGGGGAGCCGGGGACCCCTCCCTGGGCACTGGGCACCTTCTGTCCCCTCCCCACTGTCCGGGTGCGTGCTGCCTGCCGAGGGACGGAGCTTTGTGGGGATCTGGGGGGTTTGCCTCCAGCTGAGAACCCCCCAGGCTCAGCTCACGGATTGCAGCATCTGCGGCTGCTGCGGAACTGGCGGCACAAGCAGAGGAACGGGACGGGGTGACCCTCTGGCCTTGTCACCGCTTCGTGCCACACGGGACAGGGGACACGCTGCCCGCTCAGCCCGCTGGCTTTGAGAGTCACTGACTGCTTTGGGGTGGAAGGGACCTTCAAAACCACCTAATCCAACCCCTCTGCCATAGAAGGGACACCTTTGTTAAACCAAGCTGCTGAAGCCCCATCCAAGCTGGCCCTGATGTCCCAACTCTGGGGCATCCACGACTTCTCTGGGAAACCCTGTCCCGTGTCTCAGTACCGCCGCTGTACCAATATTCCCTCTTTATCTGGGCTAAGAGGGCACTGGGGAGGAATCCTCACCTCTCCTCACTGCACAGTTATTTTGGGCTCTGGGTCGGCCCCAGCGCCGTTTTTGGGGGGCGGTGTCCAACAGGATCCTCCCCCAGGCCCTGACTTTCTGCTCAGCACCCAGGGCACAAACCCCACCCTCCTCTCAACCCACCCTCCCCTTCCTCACCCGATTCCTCTCCTAAAGGCTTGGGAGGCGCCTCCTGCTCCCTCCCAGCTTGGCAGGCGTGTGTGACGCCCCTGCTCCACAACAAGAGCTATTTTTATCTTTAAAATATTCACTCTCCCCCAGCTCAGCCTCGTGCACTCCCCGTGTCCCCAGTTCCTGGCTGGGTCCCCGCTGCAGCTGGGATCAGGCTCTGCTTGTGTCCCCAGGCACCCTGCAGCTGAGGGGGATGCAGGAGGAGCCATCCATTGCCCCATAAAAAGCTCTTTTTCCAGCCTGACAAGTAGCTGGAACTTGTTTTATAGGAGGATGTTCACATACATATATGGTTCCTGCTATTTCCCCTTCCCTCCCTTCTATTTTCCCCTTCCTCGTGGTCTTCTCATGTCTCTCAGTTGAGCTCAGGGCTGCCCAGGAGAGCAGTGCTGGCAGCTTTGCCAGGTCTTTTTGATGGTCAGGGAAGGGTGCTGGAGCTGGAAAAGCCTCAGTTTCTTGGATTTGGGTTCCAGGAAGGGTCTGTGATCACTCTCCATCCTCTCCTGAGCTGCTGGACCTCACATGCCTTGAGGGAGCCCAGCACTGTCCCAAGCCCTGGGGACACACTGCCCATTTCAGTGCTGCTTTGTGGGGCACCCTAAACCAAACAGCAGGGCAGCAGCTCGAACCCACAAGGCTCCAGGAAGGCTGAGCAGGAGGATACCTCAGTATTCCAGGGTGGATGCTCCAGGCATGATCCTCAGGGGGCTTTTGCAGGGGCTGGAGGGGCTGCAGAAAGGGAATGGGGGTGCATCATCCCTACAGTGAGCTCCCCATCCCGCCCATGGCATCTCCCCTGGCATGAGGGGATGGCACGGAGGCAGCAGTGACCCGCCCAGGGGAAGGACACCCGTGACCATCCCCCCTGCCCCAGGCTGGCCCCCTCTCACCTCTGCTCCAGCCCTTTGCTCCTCTCCAAAGGGAGGTTTTAATTTCCCCTCTTGGCTGGCGAAACCCTATCCCGAGCAATTCCCCAGCCGTTCCTCCCAATGGCAGTAACTACATCATTACTTTGATATTAATAGAATTCATATGGCCTGCAGAAGATAATTGAAATTAACCTCGTGGTGAGGGAGAGCCGAGGGGCCGGGAGCTGAGCTGGGAGAGGGCAGGGGGTGAGCCCTGACCCCTGGGTGGTTCCCGGCCTCCAGAGTGGGTCCTGGGGCCAGCAGTGCCCACAGGGATGAAGCACTGACTGTGGTTGGTACAAAACTGGGGAGCAGGGTGGATGTCCATCCTGCTGCCCATCAAACTGTGAGGATGCCCAGCCAGCCCTGTCCTGGCTACCAAACCTTTGGCTCTCTCACTGTCCCCTGCCTTGTCCCATCTCCATGCAATAACCCCCAGCAGCATCTCCATTGCCATTCTTTCTGGGACCAAAAAAGAGGGGGGGAAAAAAGGTTCATTATGTGCAAAAGCACAAAGGCAGAGCGAGTGGCTGTCACAGGCCATGCCACTGCCTGGCAGGACCCTGAGGGAGCCATCCCACCTCGCCTCCAGCCCTGTCCCTGTGCTCCCACCCCACCTGCTCCCCGTCAGATGGGAGGTGACCCCCACAAAGGCCTGGCCGCGTCTGCCCCCTCGGGCTTTGCCCTGACACGTGTCACCTTAACCTCTTCCTTGGGACCAGCTGCTGCCAGGGGAGCCTCCTTTGTGGCCCCGGCGAGCGGCAGACGAGTCTCCCTCCGAGTCTCCCTCCCCATCTGGCCGGCGAGGCCTCGTCTGTTGGAGACCCCCTGCCCCGGCTGCTAACGGCATTAACCCTGCCCTGCCCCGCTGCCACCCCTCAACTGTCACCGAGAGCCCCAGGTGCCCAGGCTGGGACAGACTGCATCCCACAGGGGGTCATCGCACCCGCACCCACCCCTGGCACCTCACCGGGCATCCCTGGCTGCACCTCACCGGGCATCACTGCCTGAGGGTACCCCGGGCATCCCTTCCTGTACCTCACCAGGCATCCCTGCCTGAGGGTACCCCGGGCATCCCTTCCTGCACCTCACCGGGCATCCCTGCCTGAGGGCACCCCGGGCATCCCTTCCTGCACCTCTGCCCCTGCCCGAGGGTACCCCGGGCATCCCTTCCTGCACCTCACCAGGCATCCCTGCCTGAGGGTACCCCGGGCATCCCTTCCTGCACCTCACCGGGCATCACTGCCTGAGGGTACCCCGGGCATCCCTTCCTGTACCTCTGCCCCTTCCTGAGGGCACCCCGGGCATCCCTTCCTGCACCTCTGCCCCTTCCTGAGGGCACCCCGGGCATCCCTTCCTGCACCTCACCGGGCATCCCTGCCTGAGGGTACCCCGGGCATCCCTTCCTGCACCTCTGCCCATCCCTGAGGGCACCCCGGGCATCCCTTCCTGCACCTCTGCCCCTGCCCGAGGGTACCCCGGGCATCCCTGCCTGCACCTCCAGCCTCCTCTGTCTGCACGGATCGGGCAGGACAAGGCAGGATGAGGAATTTGCCTCCAGGGGCTTCAGAAATTCCCGCACACCTGTGACTGCAGGTGGGGAGAGTCCAGCCCCGGGGCTCAGGACCCGCACAGGGGCTCCATCCCAACCCCCACCACTGACCCACATCTCTCTGCCCCTTGCTGGGTCCAGCATGAGCTGCCATGGGGACTGAGGGATGCTGCAGTACCCGGGGGTGCCCGGCAAGCAGGGGATTATCGGGGATGGGGTGTGAGGAGCGGCAGGGTCAGGCCCTGCAGCATGAAGGAACAGCAGAGTAGGTGAGGGAACAGGAGAGTGGCAGGATGGATTTGCCTCCAGGCTCTTCAGAAATTCCTGCACACCTGTGACTGCAGGTGGGGCCAGTCGAGCCCCGGGGCTCAGGACCAGCACAGGGGCTCCATCCCAACCCCAACCACCGAACCCCATCTCTCTGCCCCTTGTTGGGTCCAGCATGAGCTGCCATGGGGAGTGAGAGATGTACCTGGAGTGCCCGGCAAGCAGGGGACTATCGTGGATGGGTGTGAGGGGCACCAGGGTCATCCTGCAGCATGAAGGAACAGCAGAATAGGTGAAGGAACAGGAGAGTGGCGGGATGGATTGGGTGAAGGAGCCGAGGCAGAGGCTGGCATGCCCTGGCTGCCCTCTCAGCCAAGTCCCCGGGCCAGGACAAGGCAGGCAAGGCTCCCCCTCCGCCCTTCCCTCCCTCCCTCCCTGCCCAGCCATCCCCCAGGAGTTCTTATCTGCCGCTAATGCTTCACAGCAGCCGCCCTCCCCAAAGCTTGTGGGCTTGGCAAGATGCTCCGAGACTGCATTTGCTCCAAATGGATTGTATCAAGGGGAGAACAAAGCACTGGAGAGTTTTCAAAGCGGACTTGTGATCGCACAGGCGGCTGGTCCCTCTGGTGGCACCTCACAGGGGACACTCCAGGGCCCAGGCTCTGTCCCAAAGCCCACAGGCAGTGGCTGCTGCCCCTCAGCTCAGTGTCCCAGCCCTGGCTCTGCCGTCCCCGGTGCTGCCCGGGCAGGGGCCATTCAACAAGTGCTGGCCAGAAGACAATGGCTCCATTTTCACCAAAAAATGTTCTGCTGTCAAAATCTGGCCTTGCTCCAGCTGCAAATGAAAAAATTAGGTTGGTTTTTGTTGGTTTTTCTTTTCTTTCCTGCTGCAGAGTTTCTTGGAAAGCTGGTATGGGGCAGGCACTGGAGCACACACTGACCTTGGCACCATGCCCTTGCCCACTTGTCTCCCCATCCCTGGTGCAGGAAGCTCCAGCCAGAGCAGCTGGCAGAGCTGATTTTTTTTCTCTAACACCCTCAAGAGCTTGAGGAGAAAAAGGGAAATATTCTGTCCTGTGTTGATGTGAGCATAAATTGCAATCATTGTCAGGAGTGTAGAGCTTCCCCTGCCCAGCCTGGGCTCTGAGCCCTTTGGAAGGGGATACAGGTGATGGCAGGACTGACCCATGAACCAAGGGGTGCTCCATGCTCATGGGAAGGTGTCCCAAGGAAGCACTGTCACACAGGAAACCTTGTCAGGAAGGGCTAGAGCAGAAGGAACCAAGGAATGAGAGCAGAAAGTCATGTTGGCTTGGCTTTCCCTCAGATCCTCAGAAAAGGTGGTGTCAGCAGTGAGTCAGCTCCTGGAGGTATGTGAAATCATAATTGAAGAATGTTGAGAAAACAGCAAAATCCCACAGAAAAAAAAAATTGTGGGGGAAAAATATCCCAAAAAACCTTCAAGTAAAAGCAAGTGTGGATCCTGGAGCCTCAGTGCTGGGCAGATTGATGAAAGAGAAGGGCTTCAGCGACTGGACACATTTCAGGGAGCAAAGGGGCAACTGCAGGATTGCATCAGGGATGGGGAAGAAGGAAAAGCCAGCCCTGGGGCAGTGTCTCTCTGCTGTGGGACAGTCACAGGGCACCACATGGCCCCACAGGAGATCCCAGAGGCTGTCCCAAAGCATTCCCAGCCTGTGGGAAGTGTCACAGGCATGAGAGCTCCTCTGGACAAGGGTCACAGAGACTCTGGGGAAACCATTGAGGCTGCCCAAGGCCAGGCTCTGTGAGTGTGACTGTCACATCATGAGGGACACAATCATCTGTGCCACTTTAGCAGGAGGGACAGGGCAGGGGCAGGGCCAGGAGGCTCCAACATCCCCATGGCCACAGCAAGAGGGACTCAGAGCAGGCAAGGAGCCTTCTGCAGAAGGCATGGGGTGCTTCACTGGGAGACAGAGGGAAAAGAGGGGGGAAATCAAGCAAAATGTCACAAATTCAGAAGGAAAAGGAAGTCTGTGGGTCCTGTGGGGAGATGCTGAGAGGGGAAAAGAAGCTCAGGGGGAACAGTCCTGGATGGTGGAATTGGGGAGAGGGATCCTGCCCATTGCTGCTGGGGATCAAAACCAACTCCAGCCTTCCAGCCCTCCGGGAAAGGCCCCAACACCTGGCCAGGGAGAGGAGCTGGGATCAAAAGCTGGGATGTCCAGTCCTGGTGAAAATGCAGGGGAACAACAGAGCCAAACTCCAAGCAGCAGAGAAATGGCAGCAGAGTGAACTCTGACAGGGTGTCCATGTAAACAGGGCTGTGAAACCTTCCCCTGCACACTGGAGAGAGCCTCAGCGTAGGGAAAAGCCAGATGGAAACTCCACATAAACCCAGCCCATGTGGGTAGCACAGGTACCAGCAGGGCCTCAGGCTCCTGCCCCATCACAGCAGCACCACGAGCTGCATCAGGGATCAGGGCACAGCTGGGGCTGGGAATTCCTCCATGCAGACACAACCTCCTCCCCTGCCCTCTGAGACAGCACCTCATGCCTGTGTGTCCCCATGGGAGTGAGAGCTGGCCACCAAACCGTGGCTGAAGAGACCCAGGTGGGAACAGGGAGCCAAACAAGTGGGAAACAGCAAGAAAAAAATGTTATTTTGTTATAATAGATAAATCAAACAATCCACCTCGTTCAGTGTAGCCTTCAAAGTGTGTGCGCTGCGTCAGACAAAAACAATGGCAGTAAGGGATGTGTCACAGCAGGAATGGCTGTGTCACAGGGGCTGCCAGCCCTCACCACAGGTAGGAGGAGCACCACAACCTGCACTGCCCAAGGTGAAGGCACTGCAGTGGTGATGCTGCACTGTCACAGCTGCCATTGAGGGATGCTGCTCCAGAGGCCTGACAATTCCCTGTGCTCCCCTGTGCAGGTGGGCACTGCCCACAGCTCTGGGAAGGAGCAGAGCCCCTGGCACAGCTGGGCTGAGCTTTGCTTTGCTGCTGGGTCCTTGCTGGGCTCCCAAGAGCTAACAGCAATGAGGAAACTTTGGGACAGGGAGTCAGGGATGTCCTTCCCTGGTGGCTGGAGGCCTGGTGTCACCATCTGTGCAGCTGCAGATGTCCCCCCCAAACTGTCCTGGCCCCACAGAGCTCTTTGCCCTTGACAGGGAGGATGAACAAAGAGATTTTGCATAATCCCCCATGATCTGCATAATGCACGGCCCTAAACCTGCTGCTCTTACCCACCACAGTGCAAGGAGCCACTGGACCTTCCTTTCTCTTCTCAGCCTAATTCCTCTTCCTGGTGATGTACCACTGCCAGGAGTGAAATCCTGCACTGAGCAGCTCTGCAGGTGTGGGTACCCACAGCCCAGTGTGTTTGGGGTGCTGCTGGAGGCACCCACATCCCAACAGGAAGGTTTGCTCCAGCTGGGGAGAGAAAAAAACATGGAAGTGTGCAGAGATATTTTCACAGGAACACTTTGAGGGTGCTCATGGCCCATCCTGAAAGGTCTCCACCTCCGCTCACCCATCACCTCCATCTCGCCCCCAGGGAAGGAAAACCCTGCTGGAGTTCAGGCGCTGAACTTTAGCTGGAGCTGAGCACTTCTGAGCCACAAAATCCTGCTGCCTTGAGCAAGGAAAGAAATCCTCTCTGGGTGATGGCTGATTTTGCCTAAAAATACAAAAGCAAAGCAAAAAGTAAGGCCCAGCAGTCCCTACCGCCAGTGGCAGTGGGGCAGTGCCTGGATGTGTTTGCAGGGCTGGGAATGGCACATCCAGCACAGCCCTTTCCCTCAGTGACACTGTGACAGATACACCATACAGTGGTGCCACATGGAAGTGGCCAGGCACAAAATCACCAGAAATGACCTCCAAGGAAGAGTCCATCCAGTTGGGAATCACCTTGGGATTCTCCCAAGCTCCTGCTCACCACAGAATGGGCACGAGCAGAGCCGGCAACATCTCAGCATCTCCAATAACACCACCCATAGGCTCCAAAATGTTGGGGAAAAAATAAATATAGCTCAAAGGAGACTTAGAGATCGAAGGGAAATGGCCATTAGCAACCCTCCATCTGCAGTAGGAGCCAGCCATGTCCGGCACTCCGCATCTAATGGGTTTTTAATATTCTCGTGGCACGCACTGGGGTAGAGATGGGAAGAGACACTTGGAGGTCTTGCATGAGCACCAGTACTCGGGGGGCTGCTCACAGAGTTCAGGCTCATCCTTTCCCTGCCAGCTGCCTCAGAGATGTAGATGTTTCAATTATTCTGTCAAGCTGCATATTCCAAATTGAGGCCAGAGAAGTGTCTCTGTCTTATATAGAAAGAAAGGAAAAAAATATATCCCTAAAAGGAAAAGAAATGAACTCAGAAATTAATAAGGCTGATTGACAATGCTGCTTTGGAAACTCTGGTACCATATGGCATCCTTGAATGGCTGCAGTGCTGTTAGGATGGAGCTGACCAGCTGGAGAGTTACTGTGGGTTGTTTGTAATTGTAATAATGGATATCAGATGGCTGGTGTGGAGCAGTTTATAAATGAGAACAGACAATGAGCCGCACTGTTTGTCAGGAAATCATTGCTGATATGGGCTTTGTGCTCCCCACCACTCCCGGGTGGAGCTGGCTGCTCCCAGGGCACCCTGGGCTGCCCTGGCTCTGGCTCTGGCCAGGAAAGGCACAGTGCTGGGGCAGGTACTGATCGCTGACCCACCAGGGTGGTCCAGCCAGGACTCCCAAAAACACCCCCTCACCCTGCTGGTGCCATGGGCAGAGCCCCAGGTGCCCCTGGGACATGGCAGCAAGGCTGATGTCCTTCTGCTAAAGATGTGGGGTCTCCCTGCAAAGTCAAAGCAAAAGGGACCCAACAGGATCCACCAGTCAGGACCACAGGGCTGCTGGGGGCTCGGATACTGACACTTCCAGATTGGTTTTTGTGCTGAACAGCCGGAAAAATCATGACATTTCAGAATTTGCCAGTTAATGGATTTTTTTTTTTTTTTTAAAGTCAGTAACAGTGAAATTCATTATTTCAATTTCTGCTGATTTCCAACTCCACGGTTGAGCACATAAAGCGAAGCCTGAGTTTGGAACGAAAATGTCACACACTTGTTTCCCTCCTCTTTTCCAAAATGAACTTCCATCCAAATTAACACAGGACATTGCCCAGCTGGAATGTCCCCTTGCTCCAGCTGAAGCCACATGGCCTGGCAGCCTGGGGCAGCGAGGCCCAGCCCAGAGAACCCAGGGCAGGAGAAGGCTGGGAGAGAGGGCTGGGAGAGAAGGCTGCCTTCAAGGCTCAGCTATTACAACTATTGTTAATTCCTGAGTGGTCCTGGATTATTTTTTACCCTAAAAGCTGTTTAAAAAGGATTTTTTTTTTTTACCCCAAAAGCTATTAAAAAAGAAGTGATAACCAAACTGTATTGTGCATATTCCCTCATCACTGAAGCCCTTTGGCAGTGCCAGGTGATGTTACCTGGCAGGACAGGCACATCCACGTGTCCATCCACACTCAAACCCAAGCACAGCTGGGTGGTCCAGCAGGTCTTATTTTGGGATCATCAGGCCCTGGGCAGGGATGGAAGGGTCCTGGCACTGCTGGGCCCCCTCCTGCTCGCCTTCAGGCTGATGGCATCTCTGTGAGGGGGCCAGGGCACGGCAGCAGGCAGAGCTTTCTAGGAAAGCCATCTCCGTGGGAAGGAGGCCAGGCCTGGAGCTGCAGCCAGGGCACGTGCCAAGCGATGGGCAGAGCATCCCCGAGCTGCCATGCCCCTCTGCAGGGCATCTCCGCAGCCTGGAAACGCTCCCACTGCTCCTTCTGGCTGCACAGAGGGACTGCAGGTGCTCAGGGAACCCCCCAGCCTGGACAGCAGCTGCTCTGTGCCCTCCTGGGTTCAGGGGCACAGGGGAGGGTGGGCAGAGGCACAGGAGGTGCAAGGGAACGGCCTGGGGGGATCATATCCAACACATCACCCTCAGCTGAACCCCTCCCTCAGCTCCATCCTTCTCAGCCCTCACTACCTGTAACAGAATGGCTGCTCTCTGGTTTGCCTTGGATAAGAAATTAGATCTCCCATATCTATATATATCTGTATATCTATATCTATATCTATATCTATATCTATATCTATATCTATATCTATATCTATATCTATATCTATATCTATATCTATATCTATACCTATACCTATCTTTATATCTATATCTATATATCTATAGCTATATTCTACATAAACTATGCATTCATATTTAAATGTTTTATATTCTTATATAAGGTTTCTTTCATACTATTCATCTGTAGTATAAAATTATTCCTTGGAAACCCCATGGTGCAGAAATCCTCACACAAAATCCCTGGTGAAGCTGGACACGGGCAGGGCAAAGTGACTGAAGTCCATGGTCAAAATCAGCAGGCAGGAAACCTTTTTCTAATCCATCACCCCTAACCAAGCTCTGTGGTTAATTCCCTGAAGAAATATGGAGTCATGCTCCCTGCCAGTTCTGAAAACATCCGTGTTTATATGGGGCATGGCTCCTCCTCAAAAGTCCTGTATTTCTTTTTTCCAGTTCAGAGAGGATTATTTGAGTCTGCCTATTTGCAGCCTTGATTTTTAGGCTTTCACGCAAAATGAAACTTACCAATTCCTTTTAATAGCAGAGATTACAGGTCTGTTTTATATATATCAGCTAATACTTAGGAGAAATTGACACCCCATTACCATGCACCAAACATCATAAGTGAGTTTTAATTTATTTGTAAAGGAGGGATGCTGAGGTGTGGTGCAGAGACAAGAGTGGTTTGGACATCCCCTTTTAGAGCTGTACCTGGGAAACATGAGGGCTGATGGCATTCCCCAGACCCACCCATAGTGTCCTGTCCCCATGTCCCCACAGATCTGCCAGTGACCCAATCACATCCTCCCAGATTAGCCTGAAGCTGTCACTCAGTAGAAAAACTCTCCCTCTTTCTCCAGCTCAACTTTGCCTGACCTCGTCAGCAAAGGGAGCTGATTGTAGGAAGGTGTCCTAGGGTGATGTTATGATGCTTGTATCCATTTGTGTGCTCTGTTCATGCTGGATATTCTGTTCTGTGCCATCAAGACTGGCTCTGAAGAGTGAAAGTTTTGTTTTGTTATCAGCCGCTCCCCCACGGCTGGTGGGACAGAGAGGGGGCAGTACATGGTGCTGCTTTTGCTTTTGGCTTGGCTTTTCGCTTTGCTCCTGCTTTGCTCTTGCTTTTTGCTCCTGCTCATTAGTTAGTTTAGCTAAGCAGTCCGAATTTCCCTGGACTGTTTTTCTTTCCCTTTTTTGGGACCACTCAAAGCTGCTCCAGACTGGGACCTGGGAACACCAAGAGTTTGCACCTTGTGGCTGCAGCAGCTGCCCCAGCACAGGAGGGACTGAGAACAGAGTGACCACCCCCAGAGAGACTTTCTGAATTTGTCATCTTTTTCAGGGTGGTGTCATCCAGTATTGTTCATTTTGTGTGCTGGGGGTACTGTGCCTGTTAAATAAACAGGTTCTTTCCACTTCTCTCTGAGGAATCCTTCCCAAACTGGTTGAGGGGAGAGGCTGTGTGGGTTTGCTTTCTGGAGGGGCCCCTTTGGAGGTTTTCTCCTAAATTTGCCCTAAACCAGGACAGCAGTCGGGGAGCAGCCCAGGGCCCTTCCTGCCGGGCTGGGGCTGTCACAGGGCATTGGTGGCATCGCCAGCCCCACTGCCCAGCACTGAGCTCCCGTGCGACACCGGCGGGGCTGGCGGGTTCCTTAGCGCTGCTATCGCCTTTTAAATCACCGCCCCTGCAAGCCCCGACAAGCACTGTCAGCAGTTCCAATGCAAAGAGGATTAGGTTTCAAAAGAAAGAGGTATTCAACAGGAACACGAACACACTCGTTTTTCCAGCACAGCCACTCTGGAAAGGCTGAACACCCCAGGCTGGCTGCAGCCCCTCCCTGGCACCCTAAACTTCGTGTGGTTTCGTGATCTCAGCCTGCCTTGCTGTCACTTTTGGGGTGTCATCTGTTTGATCAGTCCCTGTCTATGGCAGGGCCCCACGGCAGCCAGGCTGGTGTCGTTGCTGGTTTTTGTTTTACGAGGGTGGCAGAGCCTGCCCACATCCTCCCACCCACGCACTGTCACTGGGTTTGCTTTGCCCTGCCTGGCAGGTAATGGCCCCCAAAAGCACTGAAAAGCACCCATGGTGGGTCAGCCCCGTGTCCCCTCACACAGGGTGCAGTGTTTGTGGGATCTCTGTGCTCCTGGAGGGATGGATTTGGGATTCCCGGCTCTGCTCCGAGCCCTGTGCATCCTTGGCCCATCACCATCCCATGTCTCCTTTCTCCCCTTTCATGGGAGGTTGAAAACTCACCAAGAATCTGCTGGAGGAAGTTGAAAATCCAAAGCAGGAGCCAGCTGAGCACCCGGACAGGCACATGGTGGCTGTGGGCATGGACCCTGCACAGCCACGCCACCCCAAAATCCTTTGGGAAAGTGCACCCAGAGCCAGAGGCAGGATTGTGAGGGGATCAGTACCATAGCCAAGAGGGAAGGGTCATCCTGAGCTGGGAGGAGGAGGATGAAAGCACCATGGGATGAAGGTGTGTTAGGAGCAGAGAGCTCAAATAAAATCAACAGGAAATTATGGTAGAAATCATGAGCTGCAAAATGCACCAAAAATTTCTTCTGCTTCAGACAAAAATTCCTTCTGCTTCAGTCATCTACAAAAAATACCCTATTAAAGCCAAAATCAGGGTCCTACCCCAGCCTCTACTCATTTGCTGTTTACTGCCAAACACCTCCACAGTGGCAACTGACTTTTGCTTTGTGGCTGTGGCTGCTCACATCCTGTTGCTGGAAAATGATAAAAAAATGTTTAAAAATAACACAGCAAACCCCAAAAACTGCTGGGTGCTCACAGGAGGATGGGCATGGCCACAATGGACGAGCAGCAGAAGCCCCAAGCATCCCCAGGCAGGGGCTGGGGTGGTGATTTGCAGAACCATCACTCCTTGGCGATGGGATTTCCCCACAGGGGCAGGTCTGGCTGGAAGGGGGGCACAGCAGCCAAGCTGGTGGCAGTGCTGCCACCCAAGGAGCACCACGGGACTGCCCTTCTGCCTCCCCAGGGCCCCTGTGGGCCAGGGACTGCTCCGAGCATCCCCAAAGCTCCGTCCCCAGCCCATCTGCCGCCCCAGCCCCGCTCCCCGCCTGCGACTCGGGGAGGCTCCCGCTCCTCATTAGAGGTCGCAGCCCCTGAGCAAAGATTAATCTGGCACTTGTGCGAATTTATCTGCCTGAAAAGAGAGGGACTGGCTCTGACCTCGCAGTCTGGAGACTGGTGGGGACTTTACTGTCCCCTGAGCTGTCAAGCCAATTCCCTGCAGTGCCAAGCTGTTGTTCTTGGCATCTGCTAGGCAGAAAGGCTGTGAAACACCCCAAATATCTGTTTGTTTTAAAAGGTAAATATTAATTTCAGGATGCTGTTTACATAAGCAGACTCTTGCAGCTTGAACTCACTGCCTTTTGCTGGTGTCACATGGCATTAGTGTGTATTTAACATTTATTTAACTCTCCTTGGCCCTGCTTTTGCCAGATGGCAGGCAGCCTGCACGGCCAGGCAGGGCTCAGCTCAGGGCTGCTCTGAGCGTGACAAGGGGCTGGGTTGAGGCTGCAAATTTAAAAGTTTGAGCAGTTTTGTGGCTGCAGGTTCCTGAATGACACCAAAACACACTGTGGGTTTGTGTCCCCAAGGCTGGGTGGTGTCCCTGCCTCCAGACACCAAAAGCAAGGCAACCAGGGAATCATCCTCTGACAAGTCCAAACCTGTGTGAGGGCTCTTGCCAGGCACTGCAGTCTGATCAGCTTGGCCTGATCCTGCCTGGCACTGATCTCCCTTTACTCCCTTGGGAGCAGATCTGTGGATCCCAGCAGCCATCCCAGTCTGCTTGCACTGGCTGGGACACCCAGAGCTGAAACCCTGAGCTGCACAAGCTGGGGGGTGCCTGGCCAGCTGGTGACATGGACAAGTTGATCACATCACAGAGGAGCTGATGACATGGCACAGGAGTGGATACCATGGCACAGGAGCTGCTGGCTGGCACCTGGGGTGCTGAGCAGTGAGTTTGCTCTGGGGTGCTGAGCAGTGAGTTTGTTCCTGGGATCCTGAGCAGTGAGTTTGCTCTGGGATGCTGAGCAGTGAGTTTGCTCTGGGGTGCTGAGCAGTGAGTTTGCTCTGGGGTGCTGAGCAGTGAGTTTGCTCCTGGCATCCTGAGCAGTGAGTTTGCTTCAGGGGTGCTGAGCAGTGAGTTTGCTCTGGGGTGCTGAGCAGTGAGTTTGCTCTGGGATCCTGAGCAGTGAGTTTGCTCTGGGGTGCTGAGCAGTGAGTTTGCTCTGGGGTGCTGAGCAGTGAGTTTGCTCTGGGATCCTGAGCAGTGAGTTTGCTCTGGGGTGCTGAGCAGTGAGTTTGCTCCTGGGATCCTGAGCAGTGAGTTTGCTCCAGGGGTCCTGAGCAGTGAGTTTGCTCTGGGGTGCTGAGCAGTGAGTTTGCTCTGGGATCCTGAGCAGTGAGTTTGCTCTGGGGTGCTGAGCAGTGAGTTTGCTCTGGGGTGCTGAGCAGTGAGTTTGCTCCTGGGATTCTGAGCAGTGAGTTTGCTCTGGGGTCCTGAGCAGTGAGTTTGTTCCTGGGGTCCTGAGCAGTGAGTTTGCTCCTGGGGTGCTGAGCAGTGAGTTTGCTCTGGGGTGCTGAGCAGTGAGTTTGCTCTGTGATCCTGAGCAGTGAGTTTGCTCTGGGGTGCTGAGCAGTGAGTTTGCTCTGGGGTCCCGAGCAGTGAGTTTGCTCCTCTCAGTGAGATGCTGAGAGATCTCACAGTCATGCACAGCCCTGATGCACAGCTGCGACTGCTGAGTGCTCACACGTCCCTTTTCTGCCTCTCCAGTCACTCACTCTCCCAGCACAGGGCATTTTTTTGGGTAATGCAGCACTGACAGTGTCACTGCTTTCTCAAACAATGAAGAAATACAGCCAGATGGCCTCTGGAAAACAAATAAGATATTCAAAACAGTATCAGCCTCTTTATGGCTGCAGCAGGCACCCATCAGCTTGGATATACAAACGAGGAAGATCTGAGATGTTTTCAGGGACAGGATTACAGCTTTTGAGCTGGGCTGGACACCCTCATGCTCAAACATTGGTGTTTGAAGAAAGGGACCAGCATGATAAACAATGTCCCAAGATTTTATCACAGAATTATTGCCTGTTTGGGCTCGACAGCCGCTGTGTGCTCTGCTCTGCCTCCCACCTGCTGGACAGGTCTCATCCCAGCCATCCCCTCCTCCTGAAGTT
Source organism: Melospiza melodia melodia (assembly GCF_035770615.1). Taxonomy (NCBI): domain Eukaryota; kingdom Metazoa; phylum Chordata; class Aves; order Passeriformes; family Passerellidae; genus Melospiza; species Melospiza melodia. The sequence goes on along the minus strand of NC_086212.1, from coordinate 3,492,704 downwards.
TTTGCTCAATGAGATCCCATCCCCTCCCCCTGGACACACTGCCTGTCCTGGCAGTGCTGACCACTCCCACTGTGCCAGCAGAAGCACTGACCAGCCACCAGCACTGACCTTGGGAAACTCCAGCCCTCCCTTCTGGCACCATCTGCCTCGCTCTCCTTTCACTCAGTTCTCACCCTGTTAATGATGCCTGCACTGAACTTTCTCTTCTCCTTGTTTGGAAAATCAGTTCCCAGTGAAGGAAGCAGGCAGGGTGCTCTGGCCTGCCCTGTGAGACAAATCCTTTATCTCATTTCTCACTCATTTCTATGACAGTAATGACTTTTTCCAGCATTTTTAGAGCTACAAATACCTGTGAGATGAGAGATTTCCAAACAACGCTCCCTCTTGCTTTTGTGTCTGCTGTTCTCTGATCACAGCCATTAATCCTTGCCACAGATCTGCCCTCCCTGTAGAGGAAATGGAAGGACAGAGCTGTTGTGGGAGCTGGGAGGGGGCAGCAATGGGGTGAGGAAGGGCAGGACAAGGCTGTGGGGAGCAAGGCTGGCCATGCATCTTTGCCTGACAGTGCTTGTTCCACCCAGGGCCACAGCCATCAGCTGAGAGCCTCCCTGCCTCCAGCTCAGCCTGCAGCCCTCTCTGTCATGTTGGTTTTATTCAGGGGGGGGGCTCCAGGCTATGAGGACTCATAGAATGAGAGAATCACAGTGAGTTTGCGTTGGAGGGACCTTAAAGATCATCTCATTCTCATCATGGCCAAGGACACCTTCCACTGTCCCAGGCTGCTCCCAGCCCTGTCCAGCCTGGCCTTGGGCACTGCCAGGGATCCAGGGGCAGCCACAGCTGCTCTGGGCACCCTGTGCCAGGGCCTGCCCACCCTCACAGGGAAGAATCTTTTCCCAATATCTCAATCTAAGCCTGTTCTCTTTCCGTTTGAAGCCATTCCCCACTGTCCTGTCTCCCTCCAAGCCCTTGTAAACAGTCTCTCTTCATCTTTCTTGCTGGTTTCCTTCAGGTACTAAAACAACACAATTAGCTCACTCTGTCAATAATTAGCTCACAATTACCTCTCTTGTCCAGGCTGAACAATCTCAGCTCTCTCAGCCTTTCCTCACAACAGAGCTGCTCCATCCTCTAACCACCTTGGTCTGGACCTGATCACTCCCCTGGGCTCACTCCAACAGCTCCATGTCCCTCCTGCCCATGCTGCTCCCTTTGGTAGAACTTCTGCATGAGCTGAAGGTTGGGGACCAAACCCAGAGTGGTGTTTCTCATCAGTGCTCAGGTAGGGGTAAGGATGTGCCAGGACAGCAAACAGAACTGAAAAACCCATCCTCAGAGCACAGCTCACTCAGCATGGCACGAGCTGAGCTATGGGATGGCAGCAAATATCCAGAGCACAGTCCAAGCACCTGCTCATGCAGCAAGCACCATTCCCTGTGCACCTGGTAGAGAATTCACCACAGAAAAAGTGTCTGTGACCCAACTGCCTGAGATCCAATTCAATGCTCTAAAGAGGGTGGGAGCACCTCTTGACTTTTGGAGGGCATGGATGAATATTTTGGTAGTTTACTGGCTATAGATACATACCCTGTATAGTGGCTGCGTATTTATAGTCCTAAAAATGCTGTTTGCAAAACTGTGGCTGCTCCCTGGGGCATGATAGATGTATAAAAATACTGAGAAATAAATATTAATATATATCTACTTCTCCAGCATGTGTGTCCTCACACACTGCACTGTCATTTTCTTGTCCCAAATACATGATGTGTTCAAATGATAAAAAGAAAAGGGTTCCAAATGAGGTCCACATGCCTGTAGAGTCTCTTGTCTCATCCACCAGCCTATTTCAAGGACATACAGCAGCATCAGCTGAGTGAACAGGTGTTGCTCAGTTGGACGCAGCACAGAAATCCAGACTCATAAAGCCTGGGTGGGTTTTTTTTTTCTATTGGAGCAAATAAACCCCGCTCTGTCTAAAAGGAAAAATTGCATCTGACACCTTCATTTGATGGCTGTTGTTCCACAGAGCACGAGACAAGCTCAGCTCTCGGTGCAGCTAAAATCTGGGGAGGTGGGGAAGGAGAGCTCCCTGCAGGGCAGGCTGGGGCAGAGGGGATCTCCATGGGGTGTGCCCCCCTTGCTCACAGAACATCAGGGTCTGGAGATCATCCTCCCTGCAAGACCATGCCCACATCTCACCCATTGTAGGAGCAGCAGGGGACAGGATGGTCAGGACAGACGGACAGGAGAGATCTCTGCAGCCAGGGCTGGAACTTGGGGTTTATTGCAAAGGGCCTGGGGGCAGGGCCCTGCTGGGAGCTGCCAGACACAGCTCAGAGCAGGCTGAGAGAGGAGAGGGGGTGAGAGGGTGAGAGGGGGTGAGAGAGTAAAAGGGGTAAAGAGTAAAAGTGTAAGAGCGTAGAAGGGTAAGAGCGCGAGGTCCCTATTACAGTACCATAAATCTTCTTCTGTGTTGAATATTCTGATTCTCACTAACCAATCTAGTACAATACACAAATCCTACAGCATTTCCATACAGCCTATAAGAATCATTACATCACCATACTGTGTTACATTTTAAACCCTAAAAACTCCTCTTTGGCCCCTTCTGCCAAGCTGTAGGGTCTGCTCTGACCCTTGGGCCTGTCTGCAAGCAGAGGGTGTTGTTCCATCAAAAGGGGATCACCTTCAGCTGGCCACGCCATTGTTTTCCAGTTGTTCAGTAACTGAGGGATCTCAAAGCTTGCCTTCATTTCAATCTTGCTTATAGTTTCCATATTCTCAAAATCTTTTGCCAGGCAATCATATTGATAAGGCTTTCCTGTTTCATTTCCCTGATAACCCATGACCTGGTATTGCAATGCTGTGATGGCCCTGCTGAGGGGAGAGAATGATGCATCTGACTCCAAGGATATCAGAAGGCTAATTAATTACTTTATTATACTATATTATTCTATACATCTAAAACTGAACCTGCCAAGCACTCAACCCTGCTCACACTGCACTGAATCTCATGCCTGCCCCCCAACAGTCCCAACACACACACACCTGGCCCTGACAGGCCAAGGAAACAAAACCCCATCACTGTGGGTAAATAATCTCCCTGTTGCATTCTACTTTTGCACAAACACAGGCACAGCAAATGATAAGAATTGTGTTTGCTTTCTCTGAGGTTCAGAGAATGTGAATCCCAGAAATATTCTTGGGAAGAATTGTGCCTTGCTTTTCTCTGTGAAGAGAAATGTGGGGCTACAACCTGGCACCACTCATCTCAGATCTGAGAAAGAGCACAGAGATCCCACTCCCTGCTCACACCATTTCCTCTCCCTAGAAGACACTTGCTGAAGGAACAGCAGGATGGCCTCATTTCAATCATGACCCTGCTTTTGTGAGGAAGTCACATAAACTTATGGAAATGTCCCCAAAACTGCTGTCCTGAGCAGCTGCACCCTTCATCAGCATTGAGGCCTGCCAGACCAAGCTTTGTGTGTACCTTTCCCTGGTATTCCAGGGGCATTATTTAGACAACCCTCTCCTCTCTGGGGTTTCCAAAGAGGCTATTCCATCTTTAGACATCAAACAGCAACGCAGACCCTGTCATAGAGCTGCTCTGTGCCCTCCATGGCTTCACCAAAGCTGTGGAAGAAAAGGGAAGATTAAAATACATTTGCTGCTCCCTTCAAAGCTGTCCCCAGCGCATCCCAGTGCTCTGCTTTGTTCTCCCAGTCCTCATCCTCCTCTCCTCAAGCTGAGCAGTGTCACTTCACACCAGGGCTCATCTCTCAGGGCTGTGGTGCTCTGGAGGGATGGGACACGGAGCAGGGCAGCAGCAGCCCCACACTGTCACCACAGCAGCTCCATCGGCACAAAGAGGGCTCCAGCCTGGTGAGCCTCAGAGAGATGCCAGGCTGTGACTGGCACATTCAGGTGATGAGAAGCTGCTCCCATCACAGCGGGCTCAGAAGGAGCCCAGCCTGCCTCTCTCCCAGGAGCTTCACAGGCTTTAAGGAGCGGCTAAATAAAAACAAAGCCCTTATCAGCGCCCCACACAATGGCCCTTTCTGCTTGACCGGTGTCAAGCTGGCTCCAGCGAGGCTGTAGATGACACAGGAATGAAGTGGTGGCAAACACAGGCCAGAGCCAAGCTGCAGCCAGCTCGGCAGGAGATAAGAGCAGCATGGGGGATGTGGGCTCTGGCAGAGAGGGGCTGGGGAGCAGGCAAAGCCACAAAGTTAAAACCAGGACAATGGCACTGCATGGATGGTCCTGTTGTTCCAGTGCAAATTTGGATCTGGTCCATCCTGGGCCATCTGGGCCCAAGAGATTCCTGTTCCCGGCCAGCAAACTCCAACGGAGCCTGTGGCTGGCTGAGCATCAGGGGTGAAACTGCTGAGCTGCAGGGCTGGGCTGGGGCTGCTGCCAGAAAGCACAGCCCAGAGCTGGGCAGGTTACACCAGGCTGCTGGGAGCATGGTCCTGTGGGAACTGCACTCCCGACCCTGTGCCCCTTTGTCCCCTGTTGGGGAGGATGGAACAGGAAAGCCTTATCAATATGATTGCCTGGCAAAAGATTCTGAGAATATAGAAACTGTAAGCAAGATTGAAATGAAGGCAAGCTTTGAGATACCTCAGTTACTGAACAACTGGAAAACAATGGCATGTCCAGCTGAAGGTGATCCCCTTTTGATGGAACAACACCCTCTGCTTGCAGACAGGCCCAAGGGTCAGAGCAGACCCCACAGCTTGGCAGAAGGGCCCAAAGAGGAGTTTTTAGGGTTTAAAATGTAACACAGTATGGTAATTTAATGATTCTTATAGGCTGTATGGAAATGCTGTAGGATTTGTATCTTGTACTAGATTGGTTAGTGAGAATCAGAATATTCAGCACAGAAGATTTATGGTATTGGAAGGGAACGGGAACTTCGCTCTCTTACCTCTTGCCTTTTACTCTCTTATGCTTTCGCTCTCTTTACCCTTTTACTCTCTCCCCCTCTCACCCTCTCTCCCCCTCTCCTCTCTCAGCCTGCTCTGAGCTGTGTCTGGCAGCTCCCAGCAGGGCCCTGCCCCCAGGCCCTTTGCAATAAACCCCAAGTTCCAGCCCTGGCTGCAGAGATCTCTCCTGTCCCTCTGTCCTGACCGTCCTGCCCCACGATGCTCCGACAGTCCCCGAGGAGAGCTCACAGATCTCAAGGCTGTGATTAAACAGGCAGTGACTTGAGGGCATGGACAGTGCTCTAGGGCAGCCAGGCTGGATCTTCTGCCACATCCCAAGAGCTCTCTTTCACTGGAGTGAGCTCTTCCTAGGTTGAAGCTGGGCATCCATGGCCACACTGGTACCAGCATGACTCAGTAACTGGTGAGGATATCTCCCTAGGCATAACAGCCTTCAAGGCCATTTGGAAAATGGAGAAAGGAATTGTATTAGGGACATTTGAAAGTTGAAGGGGGAACGGATGTCAAATTTCAAGTAGATCGTCTGTGGCAGTAGTCAGAGATAACTCTGTTCTGTTGCATTTCAGATATTCTGAAAATCTGTCTAGCAGTGGGTTTCCAGATGATATAAAGAGCCTTAAAGGAAACTGGGTCCTGGCCCTGCTTCCAGGACCACATACATATATTATTGCTGGGAAGGGAAACCTCAGCTATAACCCATTTTGCAGGCACATATTTTCCTCCTACACCTATTCCCAAGTTTTTTGGGGCATTCCTGACCTAGCTGGCATATTTTCAGCTTCCCAGAAAACACCTAAAATGGCAAATCCCTCCAGGATGGGAGCAAAGCTGTGCTTCATTTTCAGATGCTGATTGGACTTCAGCATAAAGAAAAGGCTCTTCCCCAGAGGGTGCTGGCACTGCCCAGGCTCCCCAGGGAATGGGCACGGCCCCGAGGCCGCCAGAGCTCCAGGAGCTGCCAGGGGTGCCCAGGGTGGGGCTGTTGGGGTGTCTGTGCAGGGCTGGGGCTGCCCTGGCTGATCCTGGGGGTCCCTCCCAGCTCAGGACATTCCATGATTCTATGAGGCTGCAGCCTTGACAAACCCTGAATAGGAGTCTATGAATAGTGAAACTCTTGTGATCCCAGCCTCTGGCATTTCCAGGTTTTGAGGTATCCAAACAGTGAAAGCTTTGGCTTGTATGTGTTTCCATCTCACAGCTCCCTGGGACACACTGTGGATGTGGTTTAGAGCTGGGCTGGGAATATGGGAAGTGCCAGGAGAGAGCAAAACCCCTTTGGTAACAGCACCTTGTGGCAGCTGCTCTCTGCACAGAGAGCAACAGGCACAACATTTCCCAGGCCCTGTCCTGGGGAAGGCTGTGAGAAGATCAGAGAAAAGAATGAGAAACAATTCTTATCTCCACTTGCTGCACCTGGTGTTGTGAACATGTAGAATGTGTTATGGAGATTTGTTTACCAAAGGGTGATTTCTTAATTAGCCACTGGCGATGGTGTTTGGATTTCAAGGACCAACTAGGTCAAAGCTGTATTGGACTGTCTGTGAGGCAAAGGGTTTCTCAATAAATATAGTATAATAAATTATTGATTAATCAGCTTTCTGCAATCATGGAGTTAATGCTAATTATTACCCAGCCAGGGCTGTCAGACTACAACAACCTGAGGGGCTGGGCTGGGGACAAACCTGTCTGTCCTCAGGTATTGTAAAACCTTTGGGGGTTGTGTGCAGGTATTTTAGCATCTTTTGGCGGTGTACAGGGATTTTAGCAACTTTGGGGTTATGTGTGCAGGTATTTTAACATCTTTTGGGGGTGTACAGGAATTGTAACATCTTTTGGGGCTGTACAGGTATTATAGCTCCTTTGGGGACATGTATAGAGGAATTTTAACATCTTTTGGGTGCATACAGATACTGTAGCACCTTTGGGGATGTGTGTACAGGAATTTTAACACCTTTTGGGGGTGTACAGGTATTGTAACAACTTTGGAGATGTGTGTAAAGGTCTTTTAACATCTTTTGAGGGTTTACAGATATTGTAGCACCTTTGGGAATGTGTGTACAGAAATTTTAACATCTTTTGAGGGTGTAGAGGTATTGTAAAGCCTTTGGGGATGTGTGCACAGGTATTTTAACATCTTTTGGGGATATACAGGGATTTGAGTACCTTTGGGGTTGTGTCTACAGGCATTTTAACAGCTTTTGGGGTGTACAGGTATTGTAGCACCTTTGGGGGTTGTGTGCAGGTATTTTAACAACTTTTGGGGGCCCACAGGTATTGTAACAGCTTTGGGGATGTGTGTAAAGGTCTTTCAACATCTTTTGGGGGTGTACAAAAATTTTGACATCTTTTGAGGATGCAGTGGTACTGTAGCACCTTTGGGGATGTATATACAGGAATTTTAACATCTTTTGGGCATGTACAGGTACTGTAGCACCTTTGGGGATATGTGTAGAGGAATTGTAACCTCTTTTGGGGACATACAGATATTCTAACAGCTTTGGAGATGTGTGTAAAGGTCTTTTAGCATCTTTTGGGGTTGTACAGGTATTGTAGCATTTTAGGGATGTGTGTACAGGAATTGTAACACTTTGGGGTTGTACAGGTATTGTAGCATCTTTGGGGACCTGTATAGAGGAATTTTAACATCTTTTGGGGGGTGTACAGGTATTGTAGCACCTTTGGGGATGTGTGCAGGAATTGCAACACCTTCGGGGTTGTGTACAGGCATTGTCACACTTTGAGAGGAGCCAGAGGACGGCTCTGTGAAGGTTACACCCCAGAACCCGGCTGTATCTCACCCCCAATCCCCGCAGAGCCCCCTGCCCTCCTCACAGCCCCTCCTGGCCGGCTCGGAGCCCCCTGCCCTCCTCACAGCCCCTTCTGCCCGGCTCGGAGCCCCCTGCCCTCCGCTCGGCCCCTCCTGGCCGGCTCGGAGCCCCCTGCCCTCCTCACAGCCCCTTCTGCCCGGCTCGGAGCCCCCTGCCCTCCGCTCGGCCCCTCCTGCCCGGCTCGGGGCGGGCCGGGGAAAGCCGCGCCCCCGCTCTCGTCACGGCGAGGGCCGGGCCGGGCCGGGCCGGGCAGGAGGCGCCGAGGATCCGGGCCATGGTGGGGATCCCGGGAAGCTGCCAGTGTGAGAGCCGGGAGCGGGGCACGGGCGGGAGGCAGCGCCGGGCCGGGCCGGGGGGAGCGGGGCCGAGCCCCCGGAGCGGGCCGGGGGAAAGGGACCGCGCTTTGTATCATAGTCCATAATTGCACCTCTGATTAATGCGTGTTTCTCAGCGTGCGGGTTCGCTGCCCCGCAGTGTGGGCCTGGGGACCCCCAGCCGCAATCCCAGCCCGGCAGTGCCCGGGTTTGTGCGGGATTTCCAGCCAGGAGGGGTTCCGGAACAAGGGGTGCAGCCCCTCGGCAGGGCTGGGGCCGGCAGTGCCCGACCGCGGTGCTGCAGCCAAAGCGGGCTTTGCTTTGCACCCTCCTGGCACTGCCCGCATTGCCTGCCCAGCACCGGGACACCTCCGTGAGGGGTCTGGGACACTTTTGGAAACACCCACGGTGAAATATCCACGGCAGAGCTGGGCACGAGTGTTTGCCGTGCTGCAAACTGAGGGCACACAGCGACCTGGCACCCGCGTGTGCGAGCCCTGTGCGCATAAATCCTGCTCGCAGTTCCGTGCAGCTGGCAGGGTGGGTATCTTCAGCTCCTTTTGCGGTAATTTCCCAAAAATCCCGCGTTTGTTGCCAGAAGTGTTGTGCCCTCTGAAAGCTTTGAGGTTGGCAGGAGAGCACGTGGTGCCTCTCCCGTGTTTCAGCTTCCTGAGAGTTTGTGTGGCCTGTGCTGATTTGTCCGCGTTTGGGATGGAAATTGAGCCATGCTGGGTGGGGAGTGAGGTGCCGATGGAGCCGGGATGTCTGTGTGTGCAATGGCCATCACACATGGGCTGGATCACGGCCCCAAGGTGACTCTGTGGCTAAGCCATTGCTCAGGAAAGGGAGAAAAGCACTTAAAAGCACATCCCAAAGCTCAGGAAATTCAGGAATCTTCAAATGAAGTGTGATTGCTCATAGGGAAGCAGTGTAAAGATAGATGCTGATGCTAATGTGGAAACCACTCTGAAAGCTGCATTCCCGATATGGAGAAGGAATTACCAAGCGACAGAAGTTGGTTTTGTACTTTATGGTGCTGCTTAGGGCAGAATGTGAGGAGATGATGGGGTGAGGCTGTCACCCTTGAGGCAGTGGGAAATGTGGGTCTGTGGAGGCGTGTGGAGTTTAGCCAGCCGTGTCCCAGCTGCCTGGAGAGCGCCGTGGTGGCACAGCCGTGTGCACGTCCACGTGGCTTTGGAGAGCCCGGGCACCTGGCTGCTGACCTTCATCTTGTCAGCTCTGAAGAAAAGGCCCCACAGAAGGAGCTGGGCTGAGATCGTGTGCTTTAACCCTGCTGTCCACAGTCTGTGCCCAATCTCCTTTCCCCAAGCTCCCTTTGAAGTCAGTCACAACAGGCGCTGCTGAGGGTGATTCATCTCTCCAGTCTTGGACATTTCTCTCTGAATGAGACAAATTCCTCCCTGGAGGTGCCTGGGCTTTTTCATTGACTGCGAGGGGAGCCCAGGAGAGCCTGGCTGAGGCTTTGGCAGTGGGGAGCTGGATGAAACAAATCCCACCCAGTGTGTGTGCTCGTGGTGTGTGCAGAGACTGGTCACATTCTCCCCTGCTTCCCTCAGACTGAGCTCAGGGACAGAGTCAGACCTTTAAAATCCTGCTGAAAATATTTGAAGCTAAGGGGGACAGGGATCTTGTGCCTCCATCTTAGCTTCAGGGTGGGTACCTGAAACCAGTGCCTCTCAGCTGGGACACTTTCTGCAACATGGGACAAGTTGTTTGAATAGTTTATTGGATCCTGGCAGGAATGTATGGATGTGTATGTGGCTGTTGAGTTTTGCAATATTAAAGCATGTTTGAAATTAGGAAGAAATTCCTTCCTGTGAGGGTGGGCAGGCCCTGGCACAGGGTGCCCAGAGCAGCTGTGGCTGCCCCTGGATCCCTGGCAGTGCCCAAGGCCAGGCTGGACGGGGCTTGGAGCAGCCTGGGATAGTGGAAGCAGTCTCTGCACCCATGGCAGGGTGTGGAACAAAGTGATCTTTCAGGTTCTTTGCAGCCCAAACCAGTCTATTATTCTGTGATTAGGGCTTTTCATCTGAGTCCTGCTGACAGCACTGAGCAAGCAATCACTGACCCAATGGCAGCAGGGACAGCAAGGCCCCTGGCAGGAGAGGGTGAGGGCACCTGGAATGCTTGCAGTGACTCAGTGGGAACTGAAGTGAGGTTTTTTATTCAGTGTAATGTGTCTGTGGCCCAGCATCCATTGGAGAATACTAAGGATAAGCCTGGTGAGCCCTGCAGCTGCTTTATAAAGATAAGCACACAGATATGTGCTGAAGTTATCAGGACCTTTGTGGATAGATCAGGTGAGGATGCCCTGTTAGTGCCAGCTATTGAACAGTGTAAACACTTGTACAAGACATCACTCAATTCTTGGGCCCAGTGCTAGCCCAAGAACACTGTTGGGGTTTATCAAAAAAGTGAATAATCAGCTGTAGACTCATAATTTTTATAAATTAATCATCTGCATAGCCCAATGATTTCTGATTTTTACAGATGCTGTCAATGTCAGGAGGTTGCTTGATTTCTTTGGGTGTGTGTTACAGAGAAATGGATCAGTGCTCAGTGTGAAACTAACAATGGGGAAGGAAGGAAGAAATGTGGGATTGCTTTGAAACTTTAGGATGTTCCCTGTTCATTTAAGGCACATGCTGGCTCTCATGAATATGCTCTTCTTACATGGATATTTCCAATGGCCAGAAATTGAAATGCATCATTCAGGGACTTAGTCTTGATTTTCATATGCTGTAAAATGAAAAGCTTTAGGTGTTCCTCTTCCTTTGTGCCAGTGTTCAGGAAAATGAAATAAATTGAAGTTTTAAAGCAGTCAGAGGAAAGAAAAAGAGTTTTTTTATTTGCTGGCACTCTGAGGATTGAAAAGAGTTTGTGCTTGGGGAAGGGCTTGTGGAGTTGACTCTGTTGGAAGTAGGACTGGAGTGGAATAGTGAGCAGAGTGCTTTCCATCATCCTGAGCTGCCAAGGAGTCCCAGGCACCTCGAGAGGCTGCCATGAGCCACTGGAGAAGGGAGAACTGCTCAGGTTTCCCTCTTGCTGGCAACAATCAGAGGTGAGCTCTTCCCCTTCAGAAGGAGGAGATTGCTGTAAGACTCAAAAGGTGAGAAGTGAATCCACCTCTCCCTCTCTGATTTAAAAAGTCCCAGGGAACAGGTTTCCACCCAGGCTGTCGATTTACCTGGAACTCTTCCAGAAAATCACCTTCCTGAGGGCATTTGTGCAGCCAGTGTCTGGGGCTTAAAACTTCTGCTGTGTCCCTGTCACCTTCCCATCTCTTTGTGCCACATCCTGAGTGTGTGCACACCCTTGTTTGATTCAGCTACAGATGTATCCTGGACATCATTTTGGCTGTATTTGTGCACTCCAGGTTAACCAACCCTGACTTTGGGAGTCAATTAAAATGTCCTTAACTCCATTTCATGAGAGAGCAGTACTACAGGTAGCAATTTTTCTGGCACTCAGACTTCGAGGTCAAATTCTGCACATTTTCCTCAATGACATGCTTGGCACACTTGGGATAATTTAAAGGATCAGACTGTTCAGGCAGGGATTTTCTCCGGTGTAGATTTATGTTGGTATTTGAGGTTGTCATTGCTCATAGCCCTCAGCCTTGGGTTGCAAGGGTGTTTTCACAAGATATGTGGCATGCTCTTGGCTTGGCTTTGGGGCCATAGGTGACACTTCAAAGCTTGCTAAAAATATTTTAAAAATATTACAGAATTCTCTCATTGCAGGAAAATGCAGGATTTGCCTTTTCTTGCCTGTGGATATAAAATAATCAGACAAATACTTCATGAGTGCTTGCAGACTTATTGCTGTAAGATTGGACTGGATAGACACACCAGTTTGTTTGCATCAATACCAGCTTCCCTGCTTATCTGTACTTTTTAATCCTTATGATCTCTTGGGAGCTGGCTTTCCCTCCCTAGCAGTGCACCTGGTTGCTGCAGCAGGAAGTTTCTCCAAATCTGTCACCTGACACGCTCCCACCTGGCCTTTGTGTGTGCTTGAGCCCGCCTTTTCTGCCAGCAGGCAGCAGGAGGAGGAGGAAAAGAGGGATAAAGCCCTAAAGGAGATATAAAACAGGGAGGCTGTATGTGTTTGGGGTGTGTGGGAGTGGGCTGGGGAGGGGTGGCTGGGTCGAGTTGCTGGCCCTGGTGGCACACAGCAGGCTGGCAGCGCTGAGGAGCCAGTCCAGGGACCCTTCCTGCCCCCCACCTGGTCAGCAGAGACTCTTCAGTCGCCTTAACAGCGGTGGTGAGCACACAAATGGGCCTGACAGCCCATTGCATCCCGGCTAGCTTTTGTTTGTGGGTAAAAACCAAATATTTGCTTTCTGCTTTAAAGCTGTGCACGCGGAGCCTCTCCGGATCTGGCTGCAGGTGTTGGATCAAACAGAGGTGGAGCAGTGGCTGCAGTGTGGGGTACAGCTGTAGGGTCACACATGCTCCTGGGCAGGCAGAACTCCTGCTTGTCTGCTTGGAGCTTCCTTTTCTTGGGTGGGTATCGTGGCCTGCAGAATTTTGTGGCTGTATTCCCGAGAGCAAGCACTTCCCTGGGCCTTCGCTAAGCAGAAAGTTAATTTAACACTTTTTCAGAGTATGGGGACAGCTCAGCCTGCAGCATTTCCAGGTGCAGATGAGATTAATTTGCTTATCTTAGTTGAGGGCAGGTAGTTGTGCAGGGGAGGTAGCAGAGCCAGGATGTTAAAACACAAAGAAGTCAAATGTTCCTCTGTTCCTCCCCCATTTGTGCGAGCTCGTTTGCATGAAAACACCCGTCTGGCAGATCTGCTGCAGGAGCCTTCCCTCCATCTCCTCCTCCTCCTCCTCCTCCTTCAGGATTAGCTTTGCTGGGGGCCAAGAAGCCACCGATGAATTGTGACTGGAAAGGGCTGAACTTTGAGGGGAGATGAAAAAAATCTCTCGAAACATTTGCAGCCCTGGCAGCGGCTCCGCGGGTCGCTGATGGGGTTTATCCTCTGACATCATGAGGATCTCTGACATTTCTAGCTTAGAAACAATAACTCGCCTTATCCGTCGTCATGTTTTTCTAATTAAAGACAAAGCTTGGTAAATATTTTTTAAATGATTGAATTTCCCAAGTATGGAAAACACATGTGGGGAGTCAGGCTGGCTGCGTCCGACGCGCCTTTTCCCACCGCGTCCCTCGGAGCACGCAAGTGCAAATACAGATTTAGAGCTGTGGGTGACAGGTTTATCTGAGATGATTGGCAAGGATTTATAAACCAGGAGGGGATTTACTTTGCTCTCCCTCCCTCCTCTTCCCCCTTCTTCCCCTGCCTCCCCGACCCCCGTCTCAGAAATAGGAAATTGGGATCACATTAAACCCTAATTGGTTTGGCTCCAGCGCTGGTTCAGTGGCTGCCAAATAGTTAATTTATTGCGTGAGAGTTTGGCCCTGTGTTGAGAGGCAAATTTGCTCGAAGCAAGGCATCTCTGTAAACCATACATCCATTCCTGTGCCAGGTCCTGTTTACAGCATCTCCAGAGTGGGGTGCAGGGGTTGCTTTCCGTGCCCATCCCGGCAGGACAGCGCAGGGGGACCCCGCCTCCCTCGCTCCCCTGCCAAAACGCTCTCAGGAATTGTTGCCTAAAAGAGCTTAAAGTGGTTTTAGCTGGACTTGGCGCTCGACGTTTGGAAACTGCCAGCTAGATAAGACGTGGGAGGCTCTCAGGAGAATAAATGCATCTGTTTGGGAGAGAGCAGCAGGCCTGGGCTGTCACCGAGCGGGGCCAGGTGGGGAGTCCCCGGGGGTGGCAGGATGGCTTTTCCTGCGTTGTGTCAGCAGGGCAAGTGGGAAGCTGGCATGTCTGGCTGCCCCACTGACGTCCTCCTTGTTCCTGCCCTTCTCCATGGTGGCTGGATTTGTTGTCACTGGCTCACGGACATGCTGGATTTGTTGTCACTTGCTCACAGACCCATGGCATCTAGTGGTGTTTGAAGTTTTCTGGGAACAGACCCATGGCATCTAGTGGTGTTTGAAGTTTTCTGGGAGATGGGCTCCAGCAGGAGAGTTTGCAGGACAAGCAGCCCTTGCTGAGGCCGTCACTGCCTTCCCCAGCACTCGACAAGGAATTATTTGGATTTGAGAGGATGCAGCAGCCACAGTTAAGGACTCACTGCTAGCACGTCTCTGGTGTGGAGTATGACTTGAAAGAGGCTGTGTAAGGAATAAATCCATGGCTGTGGCATTTTATTTCGTTCCTCGCTGAGTTAAATAACAAACTTTGTGTAAGTGAGCTGCTTCCAGCTCCGAGGCAACAGAATTATCACCGCCGTGCTCAGCAGAGCCCTTTCTGTGTCAGCTGCTATTTCCATTGTGAACTTGATACCTGAAGGCTCAATATTGTGACCCTTTAATTTTCAGCTGCTGAAACGTCCCCTGCGAGCTGGCTAAAGGGGAAGAGCTCAGAGGGGAACTTGCAATGGTTATGCAGTAGCAGCAGTGTGTTTCTTTGGGTATTTCTTAAGTGCTCAGTGTTTAGGAGAAATTGATAGGTAGTAGCAAAGCACATTTAGCAATACTTTTCTTTCTGTAGCTCTTGCTTCCTGGGATGTAATAAAATCCATTAAGTTCTATTTATGATCAAAGGCCCAGTATAGTAATAGTTTTATTTGGATAATTATGGCTGTTCTACCAATAATGAAAATACTGCACACTTCCAACACTGCAGCGTTTAGAGGGGTGCAGGGTTTTGGCACAGCCAAATGTTTGCAAGTTTTGCTGAAGAGTCTCTCTCTCTAGAGACCAGTTGAAAAAAATTTGGATCTAGCTGAATCCCTGTAGGAAGGCATGTCCTGCCCACAGGTGCCACATTGGGCCATGCTGCCCTGGGTTTTCCAGCCACCCACAGAGGTGCAGCAGGATAAGGCAGACCAGAAGGGGACAAATTGGGCAGGTATCAGAAGCAAATGTGGCGTGGTTTGTTTTAGAGAGAACCTTTTCATCCCCAGGTCTGAATACAGGTTCAGCATTCAGCTGGGAGCAGCCACTCCCCACTTGTGCATCTCCTGCCTCGTTTGAAATGCAGCCACTTCTGGGCTGAGCTGCTGTAATTACTTTAAAGCACATCGTACTTCCACCACTTTTGGCAGGAAGGAAGGAGGAATAGTGTACTGCACCGCCAGACAAAATAGAAATCAACAATTGGGATTTTTCTCAAAGAGCAGATCTATCTTCTCTGCCATTAAACCCGACTTGGATGGGAGCCTTGTACCCATTTTGCTTTCCCGGTGCGAGTGTGGCGTTCTGCAGCTCGCAGCCCGCGTTCATGGGAAGATTTAAAGCAGCAAATTCTAGCCAGGAATTCTTTCTAGCACTTTGCTTTCCTTCTGCTGTTTGCCTCCCTGTTCACACTACAGATGCTGATGGATCACCTTCCGTGGTGAGTAACGGGACACGCTGTACTTTGTGGTGCTGGGGAAGTGTGTGTGTCCTCGGGAATGTTCTGCAGAGAGGCACTGCCTGTGTGCCACAGCTCCTGCCCTGGGGAGTGCCAGTGCCTTGTTCTGGTGGCTCCCCTGTCAGTGACTGGAATTGTGAGTGGGTCACCTGCATCCATTTACTGGGGTTTATTCACCCCTCTGCTGCAGAACACCTGACTTCACGTCACTGCCCTTGGCCCACCTGAGTTTCCACATTCCACAATGCACTGGTGGTGTCCTTTTATCTCCCCAGGGGATGATTTTTTTCCATGAAAGCTTGGTTTTCCCTCTTTATCTAGGCATGCTGAGCACCTAGAAGTTAATTTGATGGAATCCTCTGAGAGAGAATCTTGGTTTTGCACTGCAGTTTGCACTCCAAAAACATTCCCATGTGCTTGTCTGTTTTCATCTTGAATATTTGTCTTTTTTTTCTTTTGTGGTATTGATTTTACCAAGAGGGAGAATAAAGCCTTTTTGTGCATGTGAATAGGTAAATAACTATTAGAGCACACAAACTGTTGAGCAGGTGATTTTTAGATATTCCTTGATTAGTCCTCTACCAGTTTTATTTAAGTTTTCAATCACTGCAGTTACTGTGTTCATCAGATTTTATTTCCCATTTCATAATTACAGCAGTTTCCCTCGAGCCCTGTACCTCTAATTAAAAAAGCTGAGTTTGAGATAAAACTAATGGAATTTAATTTGTTATGTTTTTATGGTAAAATATGCTCAGAAAAAAAAACCACTTGTAGGCTCAGTCACTGCTCCTGAACATTGTTTACCACATCTTGATCCTCCATCAGTGCTGAGGACTTTCCTGGTGGCATAAGGACAGCAGAGCACCAAAGACCAGGATGTGATCCATGCAGGAATTCTTGCCTTCAGTTTCACAGGTACCAAACAAGTTTTGTTGGCACAGAATCTCCTTTTTTCCCTTGTGCATGTGTAAGGATTGCCTCAGTTTCCACTACATTTTTACTGTCCTGCTGCTGCTCCTGCTGGTCTGAGGTGGCCCAGGAAGCTCTGGAGAACCTGGCAGCACCACTCAGAGCTGGTCCAGCTTCAGGTGGAACAGCCCTCCCTGAGCACATGCAGCACACCAGGAATTTAGATCTGTCCAAAAGGCTGTGCTGCTCCAAGCAGCATCTCCGTGGATGGAGATGCACCTCTTTCACACCTGTTTTATAACACTGGAGCAAAACATTCAGGGCATCTAAATAGTTTATGGCCTGACAAACAAATTCTGGCAGTGGGAGCACGAGTTTCCATCTCATTAAACTGTTGGCAAAGCCCTGGTAATTCCAGTCACTGATACAGCACAGGAATTATCCCTCAGCACGACTGGTCGTGTCAGGTCAGAGCATCACTGCTTTTTCTCAGCACTTGTGTGTTTGTACTTGAGGGGAAAAGAAAGTGTTGAAATGTCAATTCATTGGGCTCTTCCTGGAGCTGGAGCAAGGTCTTGTGAGGTCAGAAAAAAAGTGTCTGTGCATTTCTACACCTAAGTTGTAATGAGGAATTGTTCTCAAATCTTTTTTTTTTTTTTTTTTCTCATACAAAACCTGACACAGATTGCCAGTTTGGCAGAGGCTCTGAGGTTTATCTTGGAGCTGAGCAGCTGCTCTGCAGCCCAAGACACAGAGTTCCTGCCATCTCCCAGCTCTGTAGGGAATTCTGTAGGGAATTACTGGACCTTTGGAGCCCTGACTTGGGGCAGGTCAGTTATATCATGGCCATTCCATTTGGGAAGTGTGCTGTGAGCTGGAGAGAAGGAGTGGGAGATGCCAGTGTCCTCTGGCTGCTGTGGCAGGCAAGGATGAGCTGTTTTGTTGATGGAGTGGCACACGTGTCCAGAGGCATGGGGAATTTGCCTGCAGCACTGTTACAGATTTTATGGTGTCTTTGCAAGCAAGAGGGAGCAGTTTGCTCCCCCTGCCACGTGTTACCTTGCACAGCTTTGAGACAGCCACATGCAAAATTCATTTGAGAGGTCGGTCATGCAGTCCCAGAGACTGAGGAATGTTGTAGTAGGGCTTTTATAAGATTTATATGCTTTATCAAAGGTCCTATAGTTTTCTCATTAAAGCAGGATTATCCTGCTGGGATTAGCTGTTCTGCATGGGTGAGGAAGGCAGGCACTCTGCATTTTCATAGTGAGATGCACCGAGGAACAGGAGAGCAGGGGGGCCCAGGGATGCAGGTGTTTGGAAACAGGGCCCAGGAGGGGCTTTTACAAATGTTGGCTTGATTTGACTTGACTCCTGAACACGTGGGAGAATGCTGCACCTCCAGCACTCCTTAGCATCCAAATATCCCAGTCCTGAGACTCCTCCTGGCATTTAGCAGCCTCCTCAGTGCAAACCTCAGGGAGTGAATTTGCAGCTTTTCCATATGCCCAAACAAACAGGCAGGGAAAGCTTTTAATTTGCACAAGGATCTTCTACAGTCGATACAAGTTGACCCTGCAGGTTTCTGGAACTGATTCCTGCCACTTTGGCCTTGCAAGACTTGATTTAACCCTTAAATTATCTCCCTTTCCCCCAACATTTTATTACATAGACTCCCAGAATGGTTGGGTTGGAAGAAACCTTAAGGACCATCCTGTTCCAAACCCCTGCCTTGAGCATTTCTCATGGAGCTTTTTTTTCCCTGTGTGACTACAATACTGAATTCAGCTCAGATCACTTGAAAATTACTGCTAGGTAACAAACAGTTTTGTTTGTTTTTTCTTTTGCTGGTTCATTGGTGTCCATAAATGTCTGGATCTTGTTGGGAAGTGGGTTTGGGGTTTTTTTTAAATGCACTGTCTGCCTCTCCAGTTTGTAATCTTGTAGTTATATACCCTTAATATAAATATTATTTATATTTATATAAATAATATTAATTGAATAGTGTTCTTAATAGAAATATTATTAATAGAAATATTATTAATAGAAATATTATTAATAGAAATATTAATATTTTTGTTCTCAATATAAATATTATTAATATTGCCATCACTAAGCAAGAACTTGGAGAAAAATGGTGCAAAGAAATGCTGAAGCAGCCCTGCTAACCAGGTAGTTGTATGACACTGCTGCTTAGTTGTAAGGAGTCTCCAAGAGGAATGAACTGCTGGACTAAAAGCCTGCTCAGACTCAAGAATTGACTTGAAGAGGGGTGTTACTTGATGTGACTGCTGTAAAAATCTCTTTAAAAAAAAAAAAAAAAACACTCCTAGTACTTCTCTTGCTCTGCTCATCATGACATTCCCTACAGGATGAGAATTTGTCAAATATTTTTCTAGAGAAGTGAATTTCCAGCGTTCACCAGTCAGACATCAGCAGTGAACAGGACAAGAGTTTTCCTTGCTGTGTCCCAGGGGAGCCTCCTGCCAGCCTGGAGCCCCTCAGGGACCTGGACACACCTGCAGCTCCTGTGGCTGGCTTGGTGCAGCCCAAAGCTGCTGCGTGAGGCACAGTCAGTGGAGCATCCCGTGATGTTGGACTCTGAGTAGGATTTATCCCTCCTTTCCACACCTTCAGGAGGTTTTTTGGTGGCTGGTCAGTGCAAAGCTGCCCAGCTGAGCTTTTCAGGCCCCCTGGGCTCAAAGGGAGCAGGTTATTAACCACAAACACAGCACTTAAAGCCCTGATAAGGCCTTAAACAGGGCAGGAGCTGCTGAAACTGTGATCTCCCCTGCAAGCAGGGCAGGGCTGTGGCTCACCAGGTGTTTGCCTTCAGCTGCAGCTGCTCCATCTGCAGCCCCAGGTGGAGGCGTTTGGGGCACGGGGAAAACACAGCTGGGAGAAGTTCAGAGCAGCCCTGGGAGGGGCTGCCTCACCTGGGCAGAGCAGGCTCAGGGCAGTAAACTCAGCCTCACCTGGGCCACAGCCCTGGGTAGCATTAATCAAATCAAGAGGAAGTAAATGCGCTTGAGCTGCTTTAGTTTTGCTGGGTTTTTTCTCCCCCCAGTAGTCACAGCCAAATCAAATTAGCTCTTCCCAGAATGCTGCAGTTTAACTGCCTTAGATATCAACTCCAGCCCCACTTTAGAGGAGCTTTGCTGATGAATCCCTCTTTTTTTATCTCCTGCTCCGTGTTTTTATTGGTTTTCTTAAAGTTGTCTCTTTCTTATTCTTCTCCCTGAGGTTTTTGGGGTTTTTTTGTGTTTGTTTTTTTTTTTTTTTTTTTTTAATGTAACTCATGGTGTAGAAAATGAAGATATTTGATGACTTTTGAAGTTTCAAGTTTAGTAAACCTGAGGTTTGGATTGAAGGTAACGATTTTCTTGTTTTGTCCCTCTCTGTGCATGGAAATTTACTTCACCCTACAGGTGTTTAGGTTCTTCTGGCTCTTGAAGTTGTCTGAACAAGTATGTCCGGGGTGTGGGGTAGAGGACACCTGCCTGCTTTGATGGAATACTTTCAGCAAATGTTCCTCTCAGCCTATTGCAAAATCTTCCCTTTGAGCTTCCATCCTCCTGCACAGGGCTGGTGGCACCTGGATTTGAAATGCTGGCATCTAAGGCAGGCAGCTCCTCACTAATGGTTTCCTGATAAGGATTTAAGGTGGAAAAATAAATTTTGGAACTTTTGCATGATACTCTCCTCCCTGTCTGGGAATTTTGATCTTAGTGCTGCTGGTTGGTGTGAAAAGAGCTCAAATATCAGGGAATGAGTGGAGATGTGCAGCTCTGGGTGAGGAGGGTCACCTAAAATCTATGCTGGGGATACCTGTGGTGGTGTTGGAAGGACCTGATGCCTGCCCCAGCTCTGAGTTTGCTTTTTCACTCAGTTCTTTCAAGCCCTTCTGCATGTTAAATCCTGGAAGTTGGTAAGGCTGGGTGGGTTGAGTGCTTTGTCAGCTTGGTTTTCTCCAGCCCTTTCTCTGGGGAGAAGCTGAGTGTGGCTTTTTGAGGCTTGGTTTTCTGT
The DNA here is from genome assembly GCF_035770615.1 of Melospiza melodia melodia. Taxonomy (NCBI): domain Eukaryota; kingdom Metazoa; phylum Chordata; class Aves; order Passeriformes; family Passerellidae; genus Melospiza; species Melospiza melodia. Next base: position 3,472,218 of record NC_086212.1, on the reverse strand, counting down.
ACCTGTTGTGTGTTGCTGAATGAGTTTGTGTCAGAGGGATCTTGTGATTCAATCATCCTTCTGTTGGAAAATGTCCATCTGTCGAGACAGAAACCTTCCTTGGGAGCAATGTGTTCTCTCTCAGGAGATCAGATACCTCCCGAAGCACTCCATAGCTGTCTTTGCTAAACTCTACAGCGTGGCCTAAATAAATATTTGGGTCTTTGGCATCCTGGTAGAGCTCTGGCCGCTTGACCTTTGGCTGTCCTCATGTCCTCTTGTTTTGTGTAATTTTGAAACAAATATTGGGGTTTTTTTGTTTGGTTTCAGTTTTGGTTTTTGGTGGTTCTTTTTAATAACCATATGAAAGGGGAAGATTTTAAATCCAGGTTTCATATCCAGGACTCCAGTTTGTGAAGGCAATAAACACTGTCCTCAGCTCCATCTGGGGCTGAGCTTGGGGATGGATGGATCCTGGTGGATGCAGCAGCACCCCCAGACACACTGTGGTCCCATTAATGCCTTTACTGGGAGAGGAGGGCCCACCCCAGTGTGACCAGCTGAGCTTGGCTGTGACTCCTGGAGGAACAGTGTAATGGGAATGACAGAAGAGTTGGGCCAGAAGAGAAAAATGCATGTTAGCCTGAATATAGCTTTTCATCCTCTTAAAATTCTTCTGCTTCTTTGAAGTGTGAATCCCAGATGCTACAAAAGTATTTTTCCAGACACGGCTGTGCTGTCTTGCTGTGCATTTTCCACCAAATTGCTGAATTACTGTTCTCCTTCTGGTCTTCAATTTTTTTTTTTCTTTTTTTTCATTGCTTTATCTGTCTGTATGTTTTACATGGCCAAAACTCAATTCCTGTCTCCCGTACCCATCTGAGCACTCCCCCACGAGGCAGCATTCCCACCAGGCTGTGGTGGAGGACAGGAATGCTGGCTTTTTTTTCAGGAAACTTGTAAACAAGAACTTCCTGTTGACACGAGCTGTAAATCTGCAAATAGGCTCTGCTTCCGGCAGGAGGGGAAGGTAATAAAATTTCAGGTCCTTGTTCACTGTGCCTGGTCCTCCTTGAGCTGCATCCAAACACTGCAGAGCACAGAGAACCTGCTGATTGCTCTGTACCTCTGGAAATGAGTCTTGCCTTTGATTTTTTTTTTTTTCTCCTTCAGGCACCCAAACAGATGCAGTGCTAATAGAAGCCAGTCGGAGAATGTCAAAACCCTGATGACTCCAAAATGATGCTTCATTTGCTTGTTTTCCCCTTTCCTTTCTCACTGCCTCTCCCACCACTGAGCTGATCTTCAGTTTTGGGGAGTTAACTCTGTCTTACATCCACACCAGGCATTTTAGGATAATGAACTGGCCAAAATCTGGCCAGCCATTAAATTCCCCATGGCTCACATTTTTGGGAGGCTGATGGATGCTTTAATTCTGGGAGTGTAACAGGGTCAGGTTACACACACCTGGGCAGTGACTGAACTTGCTCAGCAGATTCCTGTGGTTGGGATCACTGTGATGATTTTCAGGATCAGCTCTTGGGGCTGCTGAGGCAGATGAGGAGCCTGGAGATGGTGGAAGGAGACAGTGGAGAAGGGAATCAAAAATGTGAAAAACACCAATCACTTGTTTTTAAAATTTTCAAAAGTTTAATAGTAATAAAATGGTTATAAAAATAGTAATACAATTAGAGTAATAATAATTTGGACAATTTGAATTAGGACAATATGAGACAATCGAGACAAAGAGTTATGGACGGTCTGGGTACCTTTTTCTGGGCAGCATAAACCTGAAAAAGGACCCATGATAACAGAGGATTAACCCTTAAAAACAACAGCCTGTTGTATATTCATACACCCCATACATGATGCATAAATTCCATTCAAACACAGGATTCTGTCTGGTCAGTGTCAGCTTCTTCCTCTGAATCCTGACAGCGCCTTTGAGGTGGGAAGAAGTTCATTTCTTCTGATAAGAGAGCAATAAATTCTCTTTCTCTGAAAGATTCAGGTGTCCTGTGGCTGCTATCTCACTGCAAGTCCTCTCTTTAAAAAAAGTATCCTACATAGCATTGTTTCTATTTTAACATTTTTTATAACCTAAAACTATATTTAACACACTACTTTAGAGAACTAATACAGCATAACTTTCTAACACAGCGCATATAATATTCATTTTAATATTTGTGAAAAGCCAGTCATAAAATACACGCATTTTTCACAAAAATATGGCAAAAAAGAGATTAAAACCATAGTAGTGGAAACAAAAAGGATACAAAAAGGAAGAAGTGGTTACAGCACACAGCAACAAGGAGCACCAGGGAGGTTGCAGACAGGTGGGGTCGGTCTCTTCCACTGGGCAGCACTGACAGAACCAGAGGACAGAGTCACAAGCTACAGCAGGGAAGGTGTAGGTTGGATATTAGGAAGAAATTTTTTACTGAAAGAATAATAAATACTGGAATGCTCTTCCCAGTGAGATGGTAGAATTGCCATCTCTGGATGTGTTTAAAAAGAGACTGGACATGGCACTTGGTGCTGTAGTCTGGTTGAGATGTTAGGGCATAGGTTGGACTCCATGATCTTAGAGGTCTCTTCCAACCTCATTATTCTGGGATTCTGTGATCCCTACCCTCAGATGGGCCTGGCAGTGCTTCTGAGTGGGGACAGCACGGTGTGATCTCCCAGAAACAAAGATGTTGCCCTGCCCACAACAGCCAGGGATTTGGAGAGAGGAGGAGCAGCAACATCCTTGCCCTCCTGGTGGATTGGGTTTGCATGGCCAGGTTTTGGCGGTGGGAGGGTACAGAGATGGTATTTTCAGAAGCTTCCCCCTTGAGAAGGAGGGGAAGGTGGTTTTGAAGATTGATTCCACGTCTCATTACCCTGCTCTGATTTTGTGTGGCCAGCAGGAGCAGGGAGGTCATTCTGCCTCTGTGCTCAGCACTGGTGAGACCCCATCTTGAGTGCTGTGTCCAGCTCTGGCCCCTCAGTTTGGGAAGGATGTTGAGATGCTTGAGGGCAGCAGGGATGGTGAGGGGCTGGGAACAGAAACCCTGTGAGGAACATTTGAAGGAACTGGGGTTGTTTAGCCTGGAGAAGAGGAGGCTCAGAGGTGACCTCATTGCTCTCTACACCTTCCTGAAGGGAGGCTGTGGACAGGTGGGGTTGGTCTCTCCCACCAGGCAGCACTGGCAGAACCAGAGGAGAGAGTCACAAGCTACAGCAGGGAAGATGTAGGTTGGATATTAGGAAAAAAAAAGAATAATAAAATGAAGGAATAATAAATACTGGAATGAACTTCCCAGGGAGGTGGTGGAATCACCATCTCTGGATGTGTTTAAACAAAGACTGGACATGGCACTGGGTGCTGTGGTCTAGGTGAGCTGTTAGGGTGTCACGGTCTCAAACGCGACACAGCGCATCGGTTGGACTCGATGCTCTGAGAGATGTCCTCCAACCTCGTGATTCTGTGATTCTGTATGTGATGAAAGGAGAGCCTGGATGGAGGCTGGACTCTCAATAAGCATCCCATGAATGAATCTCCGTGCTGTGGCCGATGTCCAGCCCTGTCCCTGCGCTCCCACCCGCCGGCCGGGCTGGCTCTGCCGTGGCTCTGCCTTGGCTCCGCGCCCTGCCGAGCGCTCCAGCCGGGCTGGGAGGCACATGGCAGCGGTGAAAGGGGAGCCTCCCGCCGCCCCTGAGCCTGGGTGGGCGTGCTGGGCCTTTCGTAAACTAATAGCTCCCAGCAGTGCTCCTAAATCAGACTTTGTGGAGCCGGCAGCGCGGCGCTGGAATGCCGGGCCAGGCGCAAAGGGCTGCGCTGGGCTCTTTCTTCTTTTTGCTCCCCCCCAAAGGCAGCGTTTGTTAGGTCTAAAGGGTCAGCGGGAAGCGGGAGAAGGGAGCTGGCAAAGAAAAATGGGGGAGAAGTAAATGGAAGAAAAAACTAGCAAAAAAACCACGTTTGAAATGTGGTTTTTGTGATTGGTTGAGACTGGAAGGAAGGGAACCCTGCTCCGTGCTAAGCTGGGATGCTATGGGAAAAGCTGGTGGTTTTGCTGGGTGTAATGAACAAAACAACTTGGGATTTATCTTTTTTAAAGGGAGATGGGAATTGGGAAATTTTAAATCAGTGTTACCAGGTTAGTGGCAACTAATTAATGAGAAAAGAACCCTCCCTGGGTGGCTGTGTGGTGGGGAGGTACCACTTTCCTCCTCTGAAACACTGGGAAAGGAGCAGAGCCCCAGCAGCCCTCACAGATAAGGGCCTGGAGCAGAGGGAAGCTCAGGGTGAAATTTTGAAAATAAAGATCCTGAGATAAAGAAGGAAAAGCCTTTTCTGTTAAAAGAGCCTGAGATAAAGAAGGAAAAGCCATTCTCAGGGGAAGAGCCAGAGCTTTTGGCAGGGAAGGCACCAGTGGAGGGAGGTGCTGGGAGCAAACTGGGATGTAGTGAGCCTGCTGTAGGGAAGGGGTTTGGGATCCATCACCTGCATTTTATTGCTCACAGTGGCCCCTGGGATGAGGGAATAAACCCCAAATTCTGCTGCTTTGTTAGGCTTTAACCTGTGCTTTCTTAATTGTAAATGGTCTTCCACATCTGGTGCTGAGAGCCCTGGGAGCCTGGAGTTGGGTGCCTGATCCAGGACGCAGCTCTCAAAGCCACCACCTCACCTGAAAAAGGGAGGATTTTGGCTTCCAAAGCTTGTCTGCACCCAAAACAGGTGCTAAAGAGGATGGTCCTGCAATAAGTGGGGCAAAACTGTCAGATGTAGGCAGGAAATTGGGGTTTCTAAAGTAGGGGAGAGGTGGCTGGGAGCTGCAGCAGAGCTGCATCCACACAGCCTCCAGTGCCAGAAAAGCTCCTGGTGTGGGCAGCTAAAGTTGAGAATCACTGAGATGACAATTGGAGGGGAGTGGATGTATGTATTTGAACAAATCTCTGTAATCAAATGGCACTGCTATTGATCTGGAAAATACTGTCAAGCTGCAGGGCTGTTGGACTAGAAATAATCCTCTGCAGGCTGGATTTTCCTCTCTCTCCAAATAGGATTACTCATTTTTTCCATATTTCTGTGTTTGGTTTAAATACCCGTGACAGCTACAGAAGCTTGGATTTCTAATCAGAGCAAGGGTGTTAGATTTAGGAATTGGTTTGTTGTTTTGGAGGGGATATTTTTGCATAGGACATCAGTTCCTTCATATTTTTACTTTACTTATGCGGCCACAAGAATAAAGCATCATGTGCTTAGGTGATGTGTGTCCCCTCTCTTAATGGGTGGCCAGGAGTAGTTTCAATAACTTCCTCAGGTTGTGTTTAATTCCTTGTTCCATCTGATTGTTTTGGGGATTTTTTTTTGGCAGTGTCTGGTTGGGGATGTTCTGGGTGTAAAATTCTTCCAGCTCAGTTAAGGCCAACTTTTAATGTGGTTTTCCCCCTGTATGGGGAGGATTAAAATGGCACAAAAGCCAAACACTGCTCATGTTCACTCCTGAAGGAGGCAATGTGATTGGATTTGGATTTTGTTGAGGGCTGGAGCTCTTCTGCTCTGGGGAGAGGCTGGGGATGTCCAGCCTGGAGAAGAGAAAGTTCCAGGGAGATCTTAGAGCCCTCTCCAGTGCCTAACAGGGCTCCAAGAGAGCTGGACAGGGACTTGGGACAAGGATCTGGAAGACCTGGGTGTGCCTTAGCAGGGTTAGACAGGATTTTAGGATGGAATTGCTCCCTGTGAGGGTGGGCAGGCCCTGGCACAGGGTGCCCAGAGCAGCTGTGGCTGCCCCTGGATCCCTGGCAGTGCCCAAGGCCAGGCTGGGCAGGGCTGGGAGCACCCTGGGACAGTGGAAGGTGTCCCTGGCAGGGAGTGGAGCGAGATGAGCTTTAAGATCCCTTCCAACCCAAACCTTTCTCCATGATTCTGTGACAAATTAAGCTTGTTAACATAATCTGCCATGTGCAAATTCAAATAATGGATGTATTGAAAAGAGGATGTTTGTTAAATGTGATAAATTTGCCAGGAACGGAGAGGTCTAATCTCAGTTTTGGGGGTTGAGCTTGAACTGAAGTCACTGAGTGTCCCTTGCAACCCCACCAGCATTGCTTCAAAGGGAGCAGTCCCTTCTTGGCTCCACTGTCTTGTAAGGCATAAAGAAGGCAATAAAATGTTTGACTTTCCTGCCAGACCTGAGCCTGGAGGAGGAGGAGGATCCCAATTGGTTTCCATCAGATTCCAGTTAGCATGAATTTACGGTTCCTACTTAGCCTGATAAATGGCTTTGGCTGCCTTTAGTGCATTTGGATTTATTTTTCTGTGCAATGGAAAGTGGTCAGCTTAAAAAGGCAAAGGCTTTCCAGGGTTGCCTTGAATTCAAGTGAAGCTTCTTTCTGAGGTAAGAACACAGCAGGCAAAAAATAAATCTGAGGCACATCATGAACTATCTGTGGAACAGCAGAGAAATCAGAAGCAGTTCGGGTCTCTTGTGCTCGCTGTGGCAATGGGCTGCAATAGGCATAAAAATTCCACGGCAAACTGGAAAAATTCTTCAGATTTCCTTGCTTTCCTCAGAAACCACACTGAGCAGCAGGTATCAATAGCTCCCAGTGTTCAAACTTTGCTTGCATCATTCTTTCCATGGAACATCCCAGGAGAAGAAAGCAGAAGCAGATTAGCATGATGAGCTGGGGAAAGAAGTTCTCCCCATGCTGCCTGCACTTCTGCTTCCTTCCACTGTGCTGGTGATGTCTGGGCTACAAAATCTGCTTTAATGCATATTCAGGAGCAGACAAGCCTCTTGGGAACAGTGAGAGAGGTCAGTAGATGACATGTGGATGGACTTCCCATCCCAGGTTGGAGCAACCTGGGGCCCTGGCACAGGGTGCCCAGAGCAGCTGTGGCTGCCCCTGGATCCCTGGAAATGTCCCAGGCCAGGCTGGACAGGGCTGGGAGCAGTCTGGGATAGTGGAAGGTGTGCCATGGCAAGGGGTGGAATGAGATGAGGTGTAAAGTCCCTTCCAACCCAAACCACTCTGGGATTTTGTGATTCTATACTTCACCAACCTGCCTCTGCCAGTGGTGAGCTCAGGGATGAACTTAGGGATACCTCATGGTTTGGGTGAGCTGAGGCACGTGGATGGTACATAAGACACAATCCATCAGCCTTTTGAAGAAGGTTTGGCAATGACTTCCACTCAGGGCACCCTGGTGTGCATAGTTTTTATACCTGAAGAACCCAAAAGCACCCATCCATCTGTCTTACTCTAATGGTGAGCCATGAGGTGTGGCTTATTCCTGCCCCCCTAGCAAGAAGTTGGGATGTCTTTCCTGAAGATTGTGGGGTTTTAGGCACTGGGCTGTGGACACAGTGACAAAGAGTTATGTGCCTTTTCATAAAGGTTTATGAAGTCGTTGTAACTATACTTAAAATACTCGCAGTGACCTGAGTTCTTGACGTTTCAAAGTGCTTTAGGTTGTAAAAACATTGAAGAGATTTATTTAGCCATGGTTGACAAAGGGTAGTTAGAACCCAGTTGTCACATTTGTGGACAGCTTTTGTTTGTGTGAAGCGTTACAAGCTGTTCAGGTCCTTAAACTGAAATATGGTTAAAAAAGCAGGAAAGGGAACACCTCGTGCTGGTTACCTATTTCACCTAAAGCTCCTTTATCCCAACCCCAGGGTGTCCCCCGTGCCTTCTGAGGGTACTCCTGTTACGGCTTTGACCCAAAGACCTGACAGATCCCAGGTGGCATCGAGGAGTCCACTGCCCACTTCAGGGTGCTCTGGGGGTGGTGGGACCGGGCAGCGCAGGGAGCAGCAGTGTCTGATGCTGGATTCTTCACTCTGGGAGCTCAGGGCTGCATCCATCTGCCTGGTGCCATCTCCACTGGGGACAGGGCTGCAACATGAGCTGGCTTCTTGGAAGACATCAGAGAATCCACATGAGAGCCACCGCTGTCACCATGACCCAGCCAGGGACGGCTCCTGTTGGGGACCTCACAGCGTGAGGTGCCAGGGAGCCAACCATGAGATGCAAGTCCATAGGAAAATAACTTCATTAGTTCTGGTGTTGGTGGAGCTGCTTGGGTTGTGCCTCCCTTCATTGTCTGTGTAATTCAGAGATGGTTTTTCCATCTCAGCTTATGAAATATTGAGAGCTTCGCTATTTTGTGCAACCTCCATCAGAAGTGTCAGAAGCCCCAGCGAGCTGAACTTTCTGAACCTGGATGTTTTATTGATGTGCCTTGCCAGCAGCCCCTCCAGTGGGGCTGGGGTGCTGGGAGGCACTGCTGGATCTGCCTTTACCAACCTGTTTTGCTGCCTGAGCATCATCTCATGGGATGCTCCAGGTGCTTGTGTGCTGACACTTGAATGTAATTCACTTTTTTCCTAACTGCAGCATGTGGAATTGCTGCTCTTGGGCGAGGTTTGGAGGAGGGAGAGCTGCTGCAAACCTGTGTCCCCTCTGCCTGCAGCCAGGCTGCTCTTCTCACAGTGATGTGTTTGCCCAGCAGCTTCACGTGCTCCTACAACAGCCCAAAAATCTCCTGTCCAAATTGCCCCCCATTAACACACAGCATCCTGCCTGGCTGGGAGGCCTGTCCTCTGCAGGAGGAGATCATGGCCCCTGTGTTCAGGGGCTCATGCCGTGCCTGCTTGCAGAATGCTTTTTAATGCTCCCTTTAAAGCAGTTCTCTCCCTTTACAGCCTTTTCCCCCTCCCAAAGGGAGGCAGAGGTACCTTAAACTAATTAAGAATAAGCAGCAGAGAAGCCAGGGTGGAGGGTTAGGTGAGATGCTGGGGGGCAGTACCTCCAGAAGGTTTATGGGCATAGCAGTTAGCAGTAGCCTGCCAGAGCCCTGGGAATTTCAGAAAAAGAAGCATTTTGCTGCCTGTGAACAAGTAACTATCCTGTCATGCCTACACCAACTGTGGAGAATTTGGCATGTATGATTTTTGGACTTGAGAAAAAGCAGCATCCCCCAGCTTGAGCAGTGTCAGGCTCTTGGTTTGCTGGCTGGGGAAGTATTGAGGTCTCTGGTTCTCTAAAAAAGTAGCTGGAGAGAGAGGTGGTGTTGACTGCAGAGATTTCGAAAGGATCAAGACCTGAACCTGCTAAGCTGTAAGGACTGGAGCAGTGGATCCCTTCTGAGGTCTTAAAATGTGCTTGTGCATGGTCTGCAGGCAAAATGCAATCATTGCTGCTTCTTCTGGGGTGTACAGTGTGCCTGTGCATGGTCTGCAGGCAAAATGCAAGCATTGCTTCTCTTCTTGGGGTGTAAAATGTGCCTGTGCATGGTCTGCAGGCAAAATGCAATAATTGCTTCTCTTCTTGGGGTGTAAAATGTGCCTGTGCATGGTCTGCAGGCAAAATGCAAGCATTTCTTCTTCTTCTGGGATGTAAAATGTGCCTGTGCATGGTCTGCAGGCTAAATGCAATTATTGCTTCTCTTCTTGGGGTGTAAAATGTGCCTGTGCATGGTGTGCAGGCTAAATGCAAGCATTGCTTCTCCTCCTGGGGTGTAAAATGTGCCTGTGCATGGTCTGCAGGCAAAAACCAAGCACTGCTTCTCCTCGTGGGGCGGTTTAGGGGAGCTGGCAGTGGGCTGGTGTGGAGCAGGGTGGTTTGGGCACTCTGGAGGGGTGTTTGTCCCCGCTCGGGGCAGTCCCCAGCAGGCAGGGCCGTGGCCGGGAATGCTGTTGTGTAAATCCGTGTTTGCCCAGCGCCGGGCTGGCGGTGAATGGTGCCGGGCTGATGGGATTAGTCAGGGGCCTCCTGTTAATATCTGTTGTTGACGCCGCACCTCGGGGAGAGCCTGTCAGGATTACCAGGAGGTTTGTAGGTGGCACAGCAGCCACGGCTGTGCATTAATGGGAGGGGGAAATGGTCAAATGTGATCCTGCCCAGTGGGTTCCTGCTCCGGGCCTCCCTCGGTGCTCTGAGATCTCTGGTGGAGTTTACTCCCGGTATAAAACATTTCGGATTTACATTTTCCTTTAACACTTCCTCTTCGAGCCGGGTAGTATGTTACACATTTAATTGCTCTTCCTTTGAATTTTCCAGTCCGCGTTTGGTACCCTTGCAACATCAGCATCTTGTTATCTTGTTGTTGCTTCTAATTGCTAACACATGCCGGTTTTCCAGCGCCGCAAACTCTGCCTTGCTGGGGACGGGGAGGGGAGAGAGTTTGCAGCGAAGATTTACGTGCGTGGGGAAACCTTCGGAAAATTCACCACGAGCTCATCCCGGTTTGCAAACGCGGGGCTGGGGCAGAGGCTGCGGTGAAAGGCGGCTCTGGGGAGGGGGGTGGCGGAGCTTTTTCCTCGCTGTTCCTGCCGGCCATAAACAAATCCGGTGTATTTAACAAGTTAATGTCAGGCGGGCGGCGAGGCGCTGGTAGGTGTGTGCCTGGTGACATCAGCTGGCGAGCAGCCTGGCAGCAGCGCGGCGCAGGCAGGGAGCAGGCAGCGAGCCGAGGGTGTGTTGCCTCTAAGCTGGGTATTCTGGCAAGGTGGAGAGCTGGTCTGTTTGGCAGGACCTTCCCATCTGGGATCCATCTGTGTTTCCCTGGAATCGGACAGGCGGCTCCAGGCAGTGAGAAATCGCAGATGTGCGGGACCTGACACATGTCCAGCTAATGAAAGGAGAAGGCAGGCTGGGCTCCGGCTGCGCTCGAAGATCACGGGCGGAGGAGGAGGAGGAAGAGCGCTTTTCTTTCTGTTTGAAAGAAACGAGGTGTATTGCACAGCAGCTGGATCCTTGCAACCTCGCTGGCTAGGGTAAGCAAGGAACGGGGTTATTTTGAAGCGGCGCTCGGTTTGCCCGGAGCGGTGCTCGGGGGGATGCTCAGGGCGTGCTGAGCCCTGCCAGGTTCGGGCTGGGCAGAGCTGCGAGCTCCGGCTCGCCCCAGGTACGGGCACAGGCGGGGAGCGGCGGCCGCAGCGCCCTGCCAGCCTTGCCTCGCTCCTCTGCAGTGCTGGGGAAAACTTCAATAGCCCAGCCGGCTGCATGCGAGCATTCTGCAGCTGAAAAAACACTAAACTCTCTCCGAGGAGAGCTGCGGTACGGCTCGTTCTGGGTTGCTATGGAATGGGTATTTTTTTTTTTTTATTCCTTCCCCCCCCCACCACCCCCTCCGTGAGCAGAGGGCTGGGATTTGGCGTTTTCTGGGGAAATGGCAATGCAGGAAGGGGTTTGTGTGTTTTAGCAGAACGTGTTTTTCTGCTGTGCCTAGGTTCACTCTGCTTTCTGCATGCTGGTATTGAAGCTGGGGGGGTGTAAACTGCAGAGGTGGATTTCTTCCATTGGCTCCCAAATTTCCTTAATTTCCCCCGTGTTTTCAGGGCTTCTCTGCATTGTGTCAGAGGCTGCTCCCTTTTTGTCTTTGCACTCCTTGAGCAGCAACTGATGCTCCCAGCATCTAAATCTCCCAGATCAATCTTGTGATACCAGAACACACCTCCCCTATATATTTTCACTGTCTGGCTGTAGACAGGCTGTATTTTCTCTTTTTCTATTGTAATCACTGGATCTTGCATATTTAGTTTAAACCTGCCCTTTTGCCCCCTCCCTGTCTTTTGGGAAGGTTCAGCAGTTGAAATTACTCCTCTGACCCTCTGGTGTAGCTTGTAGAGATCCCTCTGTTGCATGTTTAAGCTTCTCCCCCAAATATTATCAGCTTTTTCTGCTCCCTACATCACTCAGCTCTTGTGCTATGATACTCAGTCCTTTTTATGTGCTGGAGAAATCCTGCCCAGCCACAGGAGATGCACCAAAATCAGCACTCAAAGTTTGGGGAGCTGAAATGTGGCTGAGCATTGCTTGCTGTCAGGCTGGAAAAAGAGAGAGGAATATTTACTGGTCTGCCTGGTGCAGGATGATTCCCTTTGGTGTTGCTTTGTCCAGGTTAGCTTTTAACATGCCAAATGATGGGGTTTCCTGAGGGAGAGCCTGGCTGGGCTCCCTCCAGTGTGCTTGGGCTGCAGCTCTGTGCTTGGTCAGTTTGGCTACTCTGTGGGCCACCCTATGGTTTTCCTTCTTTTGCAGCATGTAAGCTTTTGGGTAGAGGCTTTAAAAAATATAAATCTGCTTCTAGATACACACCAAACACCTCCGGTGTGTCCCTGGAGAGGAGGCAGGAGGAGTGCGCACACTTCAAAATCTCAAAGTGCACCAGCACAAAGGAGTCTGAAACCCCAAAAATGCCCAGCAAAGCCATGCAGGGTGTGCAATATCTAGGAGCAAAGAGCAGTGCTCCCCTGCTGCAGCTCTCCTGGAGCCTTCCCGGGTTTGTGAGGGCAGTGCAGGGTGTTGGAGCAGCTGCTCTGCGGTCTCCGTGCGGGTCGAGCCCTGATTAAGCAAACGGAAGTTCTGCCGGCATCAGGGCAGCACGATTTGCCCATTAAACAACTCATTTAGTAGAGTCCTGCTCAAGCCCTGCAGGAAACTTTCTTTTTTTTCCTCAGGCTCCTTTGTTTTTAAAAAGGAATTAGGGTGCCTAGTGCTTAGATGAGAGAGGTGGTTGTATTTTGGGGAAGAGGGTGGCTTGAAACTCTGTCACCAGACCTAATAATTTTATAGAAATGGTGCAGCACATCCAAGTGAAGACACTTCCCCCCACCCCCCCCCCGCTATTGTCCACTGTATGACATTATTTTCACTATTAATATGGAAAAAATGTCTGATTTTTGGAACTACCTGGGCTTCACCTCAATGACTGTGTGCCTTTCACAGCCAGGTAGCCCAGCACATCCAGCAGTTAGAGAAACACACAAATAATGCAAAGCTCAGAGACTCCAGTGTGGGAAACAAGGAAAAAAGAGTAAAGCAAAGGCAGTTTGAGCAAATACTGCCAACAGGAAAGTGCAGCTAAGCCAAGAGAAGGATTTGAAGGGTTTGAGGAAGGAGCAGAATTGCTAAAGGCAAGGAGAATAAATCGTTAATCTGAGAACTCTATTACACAGGGAATGCCCCCAGGAAAAGAGCAGAAACTCCATTTAATAGTGAAAATGCCAAGCCAGGCTCTGCTCTGCCCAGGGACTGGAGCCACAGCCCCTGCTCACTTCCAAGATGCTGCTATTTTTGCAACTTGCATCTGCTGGTGTTGCAGAGGCTTGTTTAAACCCGCCAAGGCAAAGGGAGCTTTGCTCACGTGAATCCTGGGTTAAGCTGTTGGGTTTGGGTTTTTTTTCTGATTTATTCTTCTCAGTCTTATAGGACCAGGCTCCCCAAGAGAGTGGGATTTCACTTAATGCTGCCTCTCCTGCCACATGGAGTGTGAGTCCCAAATGATTTTACTGCTGCTTTACAGAGCTTTGTCTTGCATCACCCTCAGTGGAGTTTGGCTTGTAGAGGTTATCACTGGTTTGACAGGTTTGTGTGGTTTGACTGCAGGAGCTGAGTTTTCAAGTCAACCAGCCCTCCAGTCCCCAAATTGACCCATAAATGCAGTAACCACCAGCAGCATTTAGCAGGAGGCAGCGCTCTCCCACGGTGATGGGATGGGATGGGGGAGCCAGGTGGCCTCTTGGTTTTTTCCAGATCTGTTTTTTTAAGGTTTGGACAAAAAACAAGATTTGTTTGACATGTATGTGTGATGTTTATAGTATAGCTGGAGAGCTGAACACAGTCATTTGAGGACTTGGGCACATGCAGCAGATTTAAGTCAGTGCTGGCTAGTTTTTAAATCTGAGCAGAAGATGGTCATAATCTGTTGCCTGTTGGGTTTTTTCCCATTATAAGAGCTGGCTTATCCATACTTGTTCTGGGCTGGATTGTAAGCTTGCCTTTATCTAGTGACTATTTCCATATCTGATTGCTTGTTAGGAGCTAGGTATGAAATGTGTTTCGACAGACACTCCAGAGCAGTCCCCGGGGGCAGCGTCACTGCAGGTCTCTGGGAGTCTGTTCAACTTTTATTTTTATGATGGAGACTGCCTTAATTCATGCAGCTTTCAGGGAATGGCTGGAAAAACCTTTGTTTAGAGCAGGAGCAGCAGCCAGGAAGAAATGGTGAGCAGTGATCCCACAGTTAAAGTGCAGTACAGAGAGGCTTGGGTTCAGTTCCTGGGTCTGCAAGCAATTTTCTGAGGCAGGACCTTGACCTTAGCACAGCTTTGTGTGTCAGCAGCTTATGTCCAACAGGACAATAGCGATTTCAGAGGTTTCAAAGCATTTTAAAGTGTAACTATCATGCCTTTTATTGGGCTGGGCAGTGGCATTTTTATAAGCTAAGCTGAAGGTTTTAGAATAATGCGTATTGAATTTCCTCGGCGCGCTGCCGGCCGCGGGATTCCCATCTCTGCTGCCTGCAGGATTCCCATCTCTGCTGCCTGCAGCACCACTTGGGCTATTGAAGGGGGACACTCACAGGTGGCCAGAAGAACCATTTAGAAGAACCAACACTTGCAGATCTTCAAAGCCAAGAGTCAGTTTTCCTTCCTCTCCTCGTCTGTAGCAGCGGGATGCCGCAACCTGCTGGCGGGATGCTGTGCAACCATCCCTTTCACCAAGAAACAAACCAAAAAAACCCTGGAAAGCCCCAAAAGTGCGGCTAAGGGATGTGGAGGGAGGATGAGGAGGGCTGCAGCTCGGACCTGTTGCAGGGGGAGGGCATTGTGTGAACAGATGTGCCGGGCGCTGCCGCGCCGTGCGCTGCCCGCAGCGCCAGGTGCAGCCATTGTTCCGCTGCTCCCCATTCAGCCGCTCCGCGCCCGCTCCCGCATTGTTCCTCCAGGAAATTAGCATTAAAAACCCATCCCAAACCCCCACGTCCCTCAACTGCAGGTGACTGTTATTGGCCCCAGCTGCCACCCTTGTGCTTGATTACTTCCATATGGGGCTGTGGCAAGATGTAGGATCCACTTATTGATTTTTTTTTTTTTATATATATATATTTTCCCCTTTTTTTTTATTCCTAGCCTTTCCCCCCCACCCCACACAGACCCTTCAGCTTCAACAAAACCCTGAAATCTATTAAGCCCCCGATAGGCTCCAGTTGCTGTTACAACTGGGATGAACATTTTACAAGCAAAGCTAATTACACCCTCTCTGCTTTCTTCCTTTCTTCAGCCCCCACCCCATAAATGTAAAATAACCAGAGGGCAATTGGTAGTAAATTAAATCTTTGCAGTGTCCTGAGAGGAGGTTTCCTTGCTAGCAGGAAGAAGTCTGCTGGGCTTTAGATGTTTTGTCATCTGGGTTTGGGCTTGTTTTTTGGCTTTTTTTTTTAAACTAGAAAATGGGGAACTCTGGCATACTGCTGTGACACACCTATTAAAGGGACACACAGATCCCTGCCTGGGTCTGGATAGGAAAGGAAAACACAATTAAACAAGTGGGATGTTAATTTGTGAGTATAGTCAGCTGTTGAGAGGAGCCAAGGAGAAACTCCATGCCAACTGAGGCTACAAATTTCTAGGAGCAATGTGATTTTCTCCTGGTACGATTTATCTACAGGGCAGCAGGTTCCATGGAAGTCCAAACCTCCTAAAATATCCTCTGAGGTAGTGCTGGCATGGAGCAATCCTGGGTTTTCCTCAAGACAAGATGGGCTGCAGTTGGTAAGAGGAGGAGGGAGGGAGGGAGCATCCCTTGCTGCCCTACCTGGGAAATGTCCCTGCTCCTCAGAGGCACTGTGGGAGCACAGGTGGGTCACATCCTGTGATGTGCCACCAGCCCACGCAGCCCTGACCCACTTTGTGCCAGCCAGGAGAAGAGGAGGGTGGCAGCTCATGCCTGTGCTGGGGGCATCAGGCAGGGCTTTCCTCTGTGCCCATCCTGGAGGCATCAGGCAGAGCTCTCTGGGGGCATCAGGCAGGGCTTCCCTCTGTGCCCCTGCTGGAGGCACCAGGCAGAGCTTCCCTCTGTGCTCCTGTTGGAGGCATCAGGCAGAGCTTCCCTCTGTGCCCATCCTGGAGGCATCAGGCAGAGCTTCCCTCTGTGCTCCTGTTGGAGGCATCAGGCAGGGCTTTCCTCTGTGCCCATCCTGGAGGCATCAGGCAGAGCTTCCCTCTGTGCTCCTGTTGGAGGCATCAGGCAGAGCTTCCCTCTGTGCCCATCCTGGAGGCATCAGGCAGAGCTTCCCTCTGTGCTCCTGTTGGAGGCATCAGGCAGAGCTTCCCTCTGTGCCCATCCTGGAGGCATCAGGCAGAGCTTCCCTCTGTGCCCATCCTGGGGGCATCAGGCAGAGCTCTCTGTGCCCATCCTGGGGGCAT
Source organism: Melospiza melodia melodia (assembly GCF_035770615.1). Lineage (NCBI taxonomy): Eukaryota > Metazoa > Chordata > Aves > Passeriformes > Passerellidae > Melospiza > Melospiza melodia. The sequence continues at coordinate 3,456,031 of NC_086212.1, read as the reverse complement.
CAGGCAGAGCTTCCCTCTGTGCCCATCCTGGGGGCACCAGGCAGGGCTTTCCTCTGTGCCCATCCTGGAGGTACCAGGCAGAGCTTCCCTCTGTGCCCATCCTGGGGGCATCAGGCAGGGCTTTCCTCTGTGCCCATCCTGGAGGTACCAGGCAGAGCTTCCCTCTGTGCCCCTGCCTGGGCAGCCTGGGGGCCAAAGCTCTGACCCAGGCCTGAGGTAGGTTGGTTGCACCCCTCTGGAGAAGTGTTGGGTTTCCCTCACCCAGCTGGGACCCCCAAGGCTGTGCTGGTGGGGTTTGTGCTGGAAGCTCCTGCCAGAGCTGCTCCTGAGGGATGGTGGTCCTTGGAGCACCATGGAGATGTTCCTGCTGCTGCCTGGCCCTCAGGGGCTGCTGAAGGTGTGACCCTACCAGAGCCTCCTCAGCCTCAGCTCTTCCAGCTTGGGAGGCCATTCCTCAGGGAATCACCATCACCTTTTGTGGCTTTGCATTCCTGGTGGTGCCCCAGCAGCCACTTCCATGGGGTCTGTCCTATTCCTGCTGGTGATGCACTGAGCAGTCTGTGCAGAGACCTGGCAGTGGTGCTGCAGTGTCCCATGCTGGTACAGATGCAGGAAAGCAAGCCTCCAGCTGGAAATGATCCTAGAAATGTCCCTCTCTGCTCACAGAGACATGGAAGGTATATCCATAATGGAGAGTGACATTTTATTTAGCAAACAGAGTCACTGCACTGAGATTTTGCTCAGATACAAAAATCTTTGGAGCTTGGTTGGTTATCTCAATATTACAGATGCAAACTTACTCATGGATGGGGAGTGGACCTGCCCTCAGGCTTTGTGTCCCAGCATCGGTGCTCCACCATTTGTCAGGCTGACCTTCACCACGAGCTGCATCCTGTCTTTGGCAGCTGGGACCTGCCAATGCAGATTGTGAGGATTTGAAATAAAAATTCTGCTTGCTAGCTGAGAATATTGTCCAGCTGAAGTACTTGCTTTATTTACTGTCCCTCCTTCCTGATCCAGCCCTCTCCTGGCTTGGCTGCCTGGCAGTGACCACCCAGATCTTCCTGGGAGGCATCTGTGCAGGTGCAGTGGTGGGGAAGGTTGTGAACTTCTAAAAATGTTAAATTCCAGCTCTTTAGGGGTGCTGTGCAGCCTGGGGTAGCACCAGGCCTGTACCTCCAGGTACAGCAGGTCAGAAGGTGGAGAAGGAGGCAAAGCAACCTCATGGAATATCTCGAGTGATTTTCCTCAGACTTGTTTTAAACCCTTCAAAGTCAAATCTCAAACTTAGGGGGTTTCTTCTCCCTAATTAAATTAACAGGCCATATGGTGTTTACTGTGAGCGCCTGCAATATGGAAGGAGCTACCTCCTGGATCACTTTCTTTTTTCAAAAGCTGCTGCTTTACCTGATGTCACTGTTCTGAAATGTTCTTTTCAGCAGCGGGCATGAGGGGTTATTTCTGCCACCTCAGTGCTGTTGGTGTCACCTTCTGATCCCAGGGTTGAGCTGTGCCATAACCTGTTTCTGCAGCTTTCTTTGTTTTTCCTTGGTTTTTGTCAGGCCATTTTGCTGCTTAGTGAGGAGTGTGTATAAGTCAGGGTTTTTTTCATGCTTTTTCACATGCAGGTGATGATTCTTATTCTTGGAGCTGAGGAGAATAGAAAACAACTCAGGGTGGGTTTTTTGAGGGGTGCTGGTGTTTTCTTTTAACAAATGCTACCATTTTTTTAATCAAAGATAACATCACCATCTCAGGAATATGTCAGACTGCAAGTTTTGTAGAGTTTTGTTCTTTATTAATGGGTTGGTTTTAAAGAACTTACTTTGCATGTGCTGCTTTTATCTTTGCATGAGATGTGGAGGAGGAAGTGAAGACCTTGAGGAAGAAAAATCACTGGGTTTTTATAAGATCCTTGCAGTTAGCTGAACAGGAAATAGGGTAAGAACCTCTAAACTTGTAGGAGAAGTCAAGGAATGGAAAGTTTCAGACTTTGCTGTCTGTTTTGAGCTGCCCTCACTCATTTAGTAGGATTTTTTTGGTAATCATCACTTGTGTGTGAGTGCCCTTGCTGTGAGCTCACCCTGCCTCTCTCCAGTGGTGTAATTTAACCTTTCTCTGCAATTTTTAACTTGTTGGTGCATCTTTTCCATGGGAGCTGGGTGACCCTTCATCTCCAGCCAGTCTCAGCTTGTTGTGGGGTGTCTGAGCTGCCGGGAACAGATCCATTTGTGGCCACTGAAAACACCCTGCCACATTAGCATATTCCTGCAACGTATGCTCCAAGGGTGTTTCTTTGCAGAGAAGCCTCTCTAAAGATAGCATCGTGAAGTTCTGTGTTGTCAACCAGGGACACTTGATCTAAAAAACAACATTTGATACACAGACAAGGTTTGCAAGTGCCATCTGGATTCTGGGAGATGAGCTAGGTTGTCTCTGTTTTGCATACACTCACCAGGAAAAAAAAAAAAAAACACCCAAGTGTGTGCAGGCGGATGAATTCTTCAGAATCACCTGAGCAGAACTGTTTAGTCCACATGAGTGTCCTCAGTGACATGGGACACCTGTGTAATGCCATACCACTGGGTATCAGGTCCCTCTGGACCTTCTTAGGGTGCTGGAAATAATTCTGTACTTCAGTGATGTATTATTGAAACCCAGGTGGGATCAACTGAAATTCTCTCACACCAGTAGTATTTTAATCTGCAAGGCAGAACCTGCAAATGATGCATTTCCCTGCAGAAATGGGCATCTTTTTAGGGAGCTGGGGTTGCAGGGAACACAGATGTCTTTGTCTGGCTCCAGCTCTGCCTGGTGGAGAGGCTGTCCTCAAACCCGTGCCAGCACTGAGAGAAACCTGAACACCATGAAAACCTAAAGTAGCCCTTAAAGGGATGGACAGCAAACTCCCTGTCCACATCTTCCCAGGGACATGTAGCTCATAGAATGGATTTTCCTTCAGGGCCTATTTCTTGACTTTCTAGTTATCCTCTCATATGCAAATCTAATTTGCCTAATGGGCTGGTGAGTGTAATTGAAAGGCAGCCTGCACTTACACGATAGTGAAAAGTCTCACCTGTGCCCAGGCACAGATGGGGCTCTGCCTCACTGCTGCATCATTAGAGGAAATTTATAGGCACGGTGTCACAGGCTTTGCTGTGACCAGGGAAGGAAAATGGCAGTTTAGAACAAACTTGGGAGTTTGCTGCCTTCATTTGTGCCCTGGCCTCGCAGTTTTGAGCTTTTTGTGTTTTTGTCTTTCCCCTGTGCTCTAGGGGAGCAGGTTAAGGAAGGTTACTGGTGATTACCTGAGGACAGCCCTAAGAATGATGAATTGGGAAGTCTTGTCTGTGCTGTGTTGCTGTGTGATGGGTTGAAAGGGAGTGCAGCAGCAGCTGAGCCAGCCTTGCCTCTCCAGTCCCTGTGCACCACTGAATCTCCAGAGGTTATCCATGGAAATTCTCCACCTCTGCTGCCCACGAGAGGGAGGGGAAGGAGGCACACAGAAAACAGCCACTGCTGTGCCTCCATCTCTGCTGGGATTAAACAGACCAGGAAGCTGTGGGTCCCCCATCTCTGGCAGTGTCCATGTTCCACTTGGACAGGGCTCGGAGTGACCTGGTCTGGTGGAAGATGTTCAGGGGTTTGGAACAGAGTGATCTTCAAGGTCCCATCCAACCCAAGCCATTCCATGATTCTAAACACTGAACTTTGATGGTTCTCCTGTGCATCCTGATCTCTCTGTGCCTGGACTCTGCAGGAAATGCTGGCTCTTGGGGCTCCAGGTGTGCGAGGACCCCTCTACACCATCAGACCCCCACACCCCTCCAAAACACCCCCGAGTGTGTTCCTGTTGTGCTTCCAGCTCTGGGGATGGTGGAAATTTCCCACAGGCTTGGGGCACAGAGGAAGAGCCATTTGTGTAGTGGTGTGAGGACTGTTTTTAAGAGGCAGAATTGTCATCTTGGCAGGGCTCCTGTGTGTGCCAGTGATGGCAGGGACTATTAGCTGGGCAGCACTGAATGCACTTAGCGCCCAAGTGAATGAAGTGAGCTCTGCCCAGAGCCAGGGAGCTGGGGACTCATTAGTGAGCCTTGGCTACCCCAGCCATATCAGCAGGGCACTCTGAGGGTGTTGGTGTGGGCAGCAGTGCCAGGGCTGCCTGGGAGAGCCAGCCTGGCTGTGGGACAAGGGACACTCCTGCTCACACACGCTCAGGGTGGGTCATCCCAGAATATGTGGCGCAGGGTTGTGTCCAGGCAGTTCTGGGACACCTCCAGTGAGGGGGATATTTGCCCCCTTTGAGCATTCCCACAGAGTAAAGAAGTTTTTAACATTCAGGTGTGACTTCCTGGGCATCAGTTCCTGCCCATTCCTTTGTCCCCACAGAGCAGAGTCTGTCCCTGCTGTCACCCTTCCCTGCAGACACCGACAGAGGGATGGAGTCCCCTTGTAAATAGTGAGGATGAAAGAGATTTCTCAAATCTTTCCCAAGTTCCTCCTTGATTTCTTGGACAGCTTGCCTGGTTTTGGATAAAGCCTGGTGGAGCTTTAGCCCTGGGCTGGCTGGCAGTGCTGAGCTCCTGCTCTTCAGCCTCCGTCTGGAGAAGAGAGACTCTGTGTTAGAGTCTGCTTTATATTTGGAAATGCTATGACTTCAGGGACCCAAGGGGGATGTTTTTCTGCATCCTTCCTTGATTGCTTCATTTTGGGTTTGTGGTAGAACTTGGTTAGTGGTTTGTTTTGCACTGGATTTGGTTTCTGTTTTGTTTTTTGCTGAAATGACCATTGTTTTCATCTAAACTGGCCCATCTGACTATGAGTTTCTGGATTGCTTCCTTCTCCAGATGGTCAGGATTTGTACCTGGTCTGTGCTTAACAAACAGGTTTGTTCTTAGTTTGGTTTTTTTTTTTCCCTATTTTAATACAGACTTTTGTAATAGCTTTGGATGTCCTTGGTATTATTTGTGCCTCTCTGCGGTCACGTTGGTTGTTATGGATTAAATGTGGCTTTCTGCCTTGAAATCTCACTTCTTTCAGAAGTGACCTTGCTTTTTTTTTATTTTAATTGCTGTTATTTACAGTTATTGGTAGTGGTGCTTGAGCTGCTAGCACTGCTGCTTTGTGTCTGCCTGGTATGCAGAGACTTTTTATATCCCAGTTTGTGCTTTACTCATTTGGAGTACTCTCTACTCACTGGATACCCCTGCTCCTAACCCCCAGAGCTGCTGTTCCTGTTCTCATTAGCCCAGTGATACTCATGATTGATGAAGATGCTCTAAGAAATCCAGATTTGGTTGTTTTCTGAGGTCAGTGCTGGTTTTAAGGTTTATTTATAATGCTGGGCACCAAACCATCAAGCAGCAGTGTTTGGAAGATGGAGGACAGCAAGAGGGATGTCTTCTGAAATGTTTTAAAGCTTGACTTTAAACTCCTCCTGTATGTCTTTAGTAATCGGGTTTAAAGCTCCCAATCTTCAGTCACTGGGTGATTTTAAGGTGGGTTTGATTTCATCCTTTTATTTTGAAAGATTTAATGATTTTTCAGGCTGTTCCCTTTTTTCCTTGTGTTGCTTGAACTCCCAAGGTGCTCCAGGCTGTCTCTACCCTGCTGTGCAGATCCCTGGAGTGTGTCAGTGTGGGATGGGGACCTGTCCAAGTCATGGGCAGTGCCTGTGTTTGTGATCCAGTGAGGCAGGAACACTGTGGATCTCAGGGATCCTGAGGAAAGGATTTGCACAGACAAGGCTGTCTCTCCTGAAGGATTTCTGGGTTCTCTGATGACAAAATACTGGAGTAAACCTTGCTGCCCTCATAACAATCTGTGGGAGCTTTTGTACATCCCTGTAGGAACTGGTCCTGTGTGTGCCCAAACTTATTCCCAGCAGCTAACTGGGAGCAGAGGCACAGAGGTGGGCAGGATCTGCAGTGCCAGGAGCTGTGGGATTGGGGTCTGAGCTCACCTGGCACTGTGGTAAGGGGTATCACACCATCCCTCAGCTGCTTAGGGTTAAAAATGCACCAGGCAGTGCAGTGGCCTCTGCTCAATGGGATGCTTACCTCAGAGGAAAATCCCAAAATTATTCTCCTTGGAGAGGCAGGGATTCATCCTGCAGTGAGCACAGTGGGACTGGGAAGCTTTCAGCAAAGGGGCTCACTGTGCTGACCCAGAAACAGCATCCTTCTCAGCACCTCCTCAAGTTCTTATGGCTAGAAAATGTCCTCCTTTTCCACAAGTTTTCCTGCTGAAACTGAGAGCTGGGCCGTGACACACCAGGCAGTGAAAAAGGAGGCTGGCTCACCTGGTGACCATCACTTTTGGGATGAGCCAGGCTCACAGTGCAGGAGCTGCAGGGTTCCCTTGGGAAGGGGCTGTCCTGGGGGAGCCATGGGGATGCCAGAGCTGCAGTGCTGCCCTGGATTTGCTGGGGCAGCTGAGCAGGGAGCAGGGCAGTGCTGCAGGGTGGGAGCTGCGGCCTCACTGCACTGGCGGCCGTCAGCTCCTGCTGGCTCTGCTCTGTGCACATTGCCCTCTCCTCAGCTCTTCTGGTAAAGTCATGCAGAGAGGAGGCTCAGGGTCCTAAATGGGGTTTGTGGGGTGGTGTTGGGATGAATTTGTGCCTTAAATCTCTTAGGATGGATTTTTAAACCACAAACGCTGCCCGGACACCTCAAATTGCAGCATCTGTGTGAGAGGAGCAGGAGAAGCTGCAGAGCAGCCAGAACCCCTGGGAATGCTCCCCTTGGAGGAGAGAACCCTGTAACCCTCCCTGAGCCATTCCTGAGAAGCCCAGGAAGGGCTGCAGTGGTGGTGGCCCCGTGCTGGATCCTCCTTGGGGAGCTGTGGGTTCCCTGGGTCACTCCTCAGAGCCTGCTCCAGCAGCTCTGCTTTTCCCAAGCCTGTTTAAATCAGTGGATGCATTCCCATTGACTATTTGGAGCTGCAGAGAGCCCCTTGGAGCTAATTAGTAATTAGAGGATGCCAATTAACCACGGTTCCCCAGGCTCTGCTGCTTTGCTGGTGCTGCTGGGTTGGAGAAGGAGGGAACAAAATGGAGCCCAATGTGAATGTGTTTCATCTGGAGAGCAGGAGAAGGGTGGAGCTGCTTGTTAAATGGCCAGCAGTCCAAGTTTTAAAAGGATTTATGAGGGCTAGATAAAATCATGTCCTAAAGGCTGTCTCGAAGCCTCTGTTAAGGTGGAAAATGCTTTCTAAACTTAGAGCTTGTTTCACTGTGTTTCCCCTCTTTTGGACCTCCCAAAATTTTACAGGTACAAAAGTTCCAGCTTTATTTACTCCATGGTGTTTAGCCTAGGCAGAATGAAAAACAGATTTGCACTCTCAAAATTACAGTGCTCAGTTGTTCTTGTGTATAACCTGTGGATTATAGGCCTGCCCACCTTGGGAAATGTGGTCCCTAAACTGTGGCAGAATTTGAGGAATGCTCCTAAGGAAAACAGGTTTTTACTGCCACTGCCAGGGGAGACTTGGTCATTCAACCATGAGTTTCCCACTTGTTGGATCACTTCTTACTCTCTGGTGTAAACTTGGTGTTCACTGGGCCCCAGAGGGGCGAATCCATGGCCTTGATGCTCTGGGCAGGGAGCAATTTCAGACCTTTTAGGAGTGTAACCCCTTAAAGCCAACTCTAAAATTAATTTTTCTGTCTAAAAATAGCTGAGATGGTAAAAGTGCTGCTTTTATTTTATTTTTTTTTTTAATACAAGCATAATTAAATCTTACTTCCACTCCACACAACATTTACAACAAGCAAAACCCAAGCTGTGTTTTGCCCTGACATCTTCCCCACATGTAGAAGCCCTGTAGAATAAATATTAAATAAAACCACCCGATCTTTGCTAGCAGGCTGTTGCTCCAAGCCTTTCTCCATGGTATCCCTTCAGTACATGTTGTGTCTGGGCTCCACCAGCCTCGGGAGCCGTTAATCTTGCTGGTGTTTTCTTCCCTGAGGCAAATGAGACACAGATGTTCCCATCTGGAAACTTTGCTCCCGCCACTGTTGTTCTGCTCAGAGTCAGAGGCTTTGGAGAGCAGTGCTGAGACTTTTAAGACGTCAATTTTTTGCCATGATTGTGATAATTGCCCGTTTGATATCTGTAGCTGCTTTCATTTTTCATTCCCAGTGCTTTAGCCCAAGGAGTAAATAGTGTGGAGGAGGAAATATTGCTTAATATTGTTATGGGAGTGGGTGATTTAAAAAAAAAATAGTCTTGATTTTATGATGTTAAATGGAACAAGGAATTAATGAAAAATTACCAAAATACTTAGCAGTATCTAAGCAAATGAATTAGTGAGGAACTCTGGCTTTGCTGAACGAGTGCCCTGTCCCAGGTTATAACCCAGCCAAAGGGGTGGTTTGGGGAGGCTGCATCACTCCCCTCAGTCCCAAAGTGCTTCCTATCCTAAAACTGCAATGCAGGCCTTGGTTTCCAGGAATGTTTTCTCCTGGGCTATATTCCAGGAGTGTGTGGCTGTCTCTGAGGAGGGCAGAGCAATCAGCTGGTGAGGATGAGGAGGGTTCCATGCCCCAGGGCACCTCGGGCTCCCTGGCAGAGCTCACAGCATCCCTTTGAGACAGTGATGAGCAAAAGCTGCTGCCAGGGACATCAAGGGTCCCCAAAATTTACTTGTAGGGCTGCTAGTGGTGTGGGAAGGGAATGGCTGTGGTGGTGCTAGAGCAGCTACAGCTCCTGGGTGGAAATGGCTGTCAGGGTAGCTGTTCCCTGCCTCCTTCATGGAAAGAGAGCAGGAGAGTGGGGATTACCACAGCAGGGTGTTTGTGTTCCTTTAGAAGCACGATGAGTTTGGGGGCTGGATGTACCACAGCTGTAGGGAGTGTGGCACTTGGTGCCATGATCTAGTTGAGGTGTTAGAACATGGGTTGGACTCGATGATCTTAAAGGTCTCTTCCAACCTAGAAATTCTGTGATTCTGTGTTGGATGTGATAGTTTGTGGGGTGAACCCCACATCCAGGGTTTGGTCCTGGCCTGAGTCCTGGCCCCAGAGGAAGGCTCAGGAGGCAGGGATGCCCTGCAGGCAGCTTTGTGCTGCTGGGTCTGACACGGCCATGGCACAGGCAGAGCTGGAGCTGCCGCCGCCTTGTCTGCCTGGGAGCTGCCCCAAATCCAACCTGTGCTACTGCTGAGTTCCTAGAGCCAGGCACATTAATAGGATTTTATAAAAATCACTGAAGGGCAAGACGGATAAAGATCTGCAGTCTGCCTTCAGGAATAAATTATTAATCTTATTTCCCTTATTAACTGCTTTCTGGACTGCTTGTGAACGATAACATACTTTGCTCTTTCAAGTTCCTTCTATCTGAGTTTCACATTGAATTGAGATTTAAAGTGAAACAGCTGTGTGTGGGAGAGGACTAGATGGCAATGGAGATACACGCGTTTATTTTTGATTTATAAAATGCCTCTCCCAGGCTCAGCAGCTCCCTCCTGTGTGATGCAAGGCTCTCCTGAGAGGTGCCTAGCCCTCTCCCCTCCCACAGCTCTTACAGCTCAGGAGCTGGGATGTGCCATAAACCCGAGCTAAACGGGGTAAAAATAGGCTGATCACATGGAGTGGAGAAATATCTGTGCAGGGACATGAGTTACCCACTGGCACTGCTCCTGGAGGAGCATCTTGGCCAACTGCATGGCATGGAGGAGGAGGATGGACAGGGACGTCCTGTGACCAGCCCTTGCTGGTGACCTGGTTGTGCCACACGCTCGTGTCCCCCAGTGCTGGTTGTAAATCACCTTTTGTTGACTCAAGCAAAGAAAGACTTCTAGAAACCACCCCACAAGCAAATAAATGTCAATATTTGTAGAGAGAAGTCATCCTGACTACAGACCTCCCAGTATCTCACTCTCCTCCAAATTGGGACAGACCCAACCATCCTTTTTTTCTGAAAGCTGCTGTGTTGGCTGCCTTGTTCCTGATGCTTATCTCCCCTCTCCATCGCTTTTTGATGCAGCAATGCTGCAAAAAGATAAAATATTACTGCTCCCTTGACGATGTGATTGGAGTTTGAGCTTGGGGAAAGCTGTCTGGAAGCAGGTGAGGGGGGAATTGCAGTAAATGGCTTCTTCTGGAAGCCTGAGTAATGATGCTCTTGCTTTGCATGTAGATCACCTCTCATCTGCATGCCTTGGAGAACTGCAAAGGTGCTCTACAGATGGCTTAGAGCCATCAAGGGGAGGGAAAGGCAACCTTGGAGCGGAGGAAAGATGTTAATAAAATTTAAATGTAATTCTTCCCATTTCTCAGTTCCTAAATGTGAAAAATATTAGCTTGGTGGAGACTGAAAACAGATGGTGAGCAGTTGGAGCAGATAAGCATGTTATTCAAAATAAACATTCGCCAAAGCTGGGGAGGTGGCGAACCATATTTCATTTCACCCTATTTACATTATCAGGTCAGGTTACACTGATGCTGCCTCTCGTCTGCATTCAGATGATCAACAGGGACCCTGTGAGGAGCCAACTGCAGCACATCCTCCTCCTCCTCCTCACTGGGGACGTCAGGGCTGGGCTGGGGCAGTCCCTGGCCTGCCCTCCAGCATGAGGCATGGAGCTGCTTGCACAGCATAGAACAGTTTGGTCAGAGGGGGCTGTTAAAGGTCTGGCCCTCCTTCTTTTCCCTCTTTCCAGTGGCCTCTCTATCCATTTAGCCAACTTTGGCATTGCTCTGTCTAAATCCATGTAAACAGTGGGGGAAGAAGGTCCCAGGACTGTTTGTAGGAAGGGCTCATTTTGCTGACTTGTAGGTGGTCTGTAATCCATGCCAAGTGCTCACCTGAGGTGGCAGGGGCAGAGGAAAGAGAGGTGTGGCTGATCTCCCTTGCTTTGAGGGATGTTTTGGGGTGGGCTGCATCCCCTTTGGGGTGTCTGTTTGTCCACTGGCTCTGGAATAAGCTCAGACCTGGCTCGTGGGTGACCAAAGAATTTCTCCTGCTGGATCTTGACTCTGGCAAGGCTGACTTACCTCATAACTGTTGCTTTTAGCTCTACTAACAATTCTGCTGCATCTGAAGCCTGTCTTCTGCAGTTTTCCTAAAACCCTCTGATTTTATAGATTCCCACAGACCTGACCTTGGCTGTTGTTACTGGGACAGTTCTCCAGTCCCTTGCTCTCAAGAGGCAGGGATGAATTTGGAGGTTTTAACTTTTTGGGGTGAGGAGAGGCCTTTTAGGTTATGAGTATGTTCTGCCTGTTCCAGAAGAAAGTCGAAAACATTTGCTTTGATTAAACTTCTTCTTTCTGTCTGAAATCATGACATGCTTTGCCTCCTAAGACTGAACCACTGGGCAAACCCTTTTACTCAAAAACCATCTTTGTTAATTTACAGCTTTGCAATATAACCACTTCATGGTAAAAGCTTTGTTGACAGGGTCTGATTTTGAGCCCGTTCTGTGTCCTGCAAGCTGCCAAAGGGAAAAGCAAACCCTTACCTGGGCATAGCTGCTGTGTTGCAGGGCTGTCTCATGCTTAATGTAGTTTTCTCTTATTTCTTCCAAAATATTTCACTGTTTGACTTCTGCAGAAAGCTGGAGAGCTCGAGTCTGGCACATGGCTTGGTGAGACACAATTCTGACTCTTTGCAGCTTATTTACAAATGACAGCTCCAAAATCACTCCACAGTTCATCCTTCCTCCTTAACTCTCGTGCCGTGGAACCAAGGGGAATCCTACCTGTGCATCAGGAATGTGCTCTCACGGGGGTGACTGGACTAAATTGTGCCCATGCAGACACTGCAGTGTAAATTCAATTCAAGCATCCCCATTTTCTGCTCTGTAGCAGTGGCTCTTCCTCTCTTCCCTTGCTCTCAGCAAATCCATGGCTCTGCCAGGGAATCTAGATCAAGGCTTTCTCTTGAGCAGAGGGGAGCACCTCCTGAAACTGCCTTGAATTATATTTTGAGCTTTGGGAAGAGGATGAAGAGGAGACAATTTGTGTTTGTCTGCCTTACTGTCACTCATCTCCACTTCCTAATCTTGCTTTTTTGGGGAAGGTAACATCCAGTTCTCCTCAAGCACTGGTTTTACTTCTTTTTCATCACTTAGTTTATTCTCTAATTGCCAAAGGAATGTAGGGATTGATTTAAATTCCAGTGTAGTTGAGATACTCCCTAACTTGTTGCTGTTTTTTTTTTTTTTTTCTTCTGCCTTTTCCCTTTTCTCAAGCCCACAGGCATGAAGAGATTAATAAAGCAGTTTCTTTATAGAGTTGATAGTGCTAGTAAATGCTGAGGTTACCTGTCACAGCAACGCTCTTTGTACTAAACACCACAGGTGGAAAGACTTCTTTAAAGAAAATAATTAGGATGAGATCTGTCTGGAGCTGGTGTTGAAACTGCCCCTCTGAAATGTGCTGCGAGAGCTGGGAATGCAGGAGTGGGACCTCTCTGAGCATCACTTGAGACCCCAGATTTTTTTCTTGGCCTCTTCTCCCATCGTCTCACTTGGCTCTTTTTCCTCTCCAGAAAGAAGAAATCATCAGCTGCACTTAATCCTGACATATGTTCCTTTTTAATTTGTTACGCCAGGATGGCGACTGGAGCAGTGGAGGAAATCTGGTGCACACGGACAGCCAGAGCAGAGCCAGATGAACCCAGGGCCTTGCAGCTTGTCAGGGAGGGAGAGAGGGAGGGCTCCAGGTGTGCTCACAGCCCTGGGGCTTTCTGGGCTCTTGCACACCTGGGCTCCTTAAATGGGCCACAGGAATATCTAGGGCAGGAGCACAGGCTGCTCTGTGCTGCAGCTGCCCGTGCCCAGCTGAGAGCTGCAAATCCACCACTGTTGGGAGGAGATGGAATTCCTGCATGGAGCCAGGGCTAAAACAGCACCTCATTAGGTTGTGTTTTCTCTGAATCCTCTTCCCATGGGGAATTGCAGTGTGTCTGAGGCTGGGAAGGCAGCTCTCCCACCCAGTGTCCCCATCACTGCTGCCTCTGTCCCTGCTCACCTTGGGCAGGTCCTGGTGCAGAGCTGAGCACGTGTCGCTGCAAACTTTGGGCATTTGGCAGCTTGACAAACAAAGTGTTGTGCCATAAATATGTCTGGCCTGCTCCTGCAGGCACTGCTTGAGAAGGAACAGCAGCATTTGTGTTTCTGAGCCAGGTAAGGTTTGGAAGGAGGAGTTTTTGAAGGAGAGCAGTGCAGTGTTTCCAATTTGGGCAGGTATCTTGCTCTGGTGCTCAGAGCATTCAGGCATTGACAACAATTATTCTTGTTAGAATATCACCCAAAGTCTGTGATGGCGTTTGACTCTTTAGGTGAGTGATGTTAGAATATCACCCAAAGTCTGTGATGGCGTTTGACTCTTTGGGTGAGTGATGTTAGAATATCACCCAAAGTCTGTGATGGTGTTTGACTCTTTAGGTGAGTGATGTTAGAATATCACCCAAAGTCTGTGATGGCGTTTGACTCTTTAGGTGGGTGACACAACTGAGTGACTTGCATGCTTTTTGAGGAGCATCTCTGCATCCTCCCTGTGCAGATGGAGGCAGCACTGAAAAGCTGCTCTTGGTGAGCCAGTAAATGTTTCTGAGTGGTGGAAGTGAAAGAATGGGACCAGGAAGGCAGCCTTTCTCCAGGGAGCTGCTCACTGGCTCAGTTTTAGCCCCAGGTCAGCTCAAGGCTGACTCATGCCCTTGGTCACAGCCTGGTTTGCTCAGATGATTCTCATTAAATGGACATGTTTAGGCTAAAAAAGGAGAGCTTCAGAAAGATGGTTTTTATCTGCATTTATAGATGCCCCAGGTCATTAGCAGGAAGCTTTTAAATTTAACAATCCTGTTTGCTTCTTGTCTGTTGGAGTGGGCTTGGAAGGGAAGGTGTTGGCTTCTTGTGGGCTTCAGTTTTGGTGTCTGACACAGTAGCTGGTTTTATTTTGGGGTTATAAATTCCATGCAAAATTTATCTCCCTCTCTGTAAATTAACCAAATTAGTTCTGCTTTCTTAATGTGCCCTAGGAAAGTTTTAGGAAGGAATAGGAGGAAAGTTAAGGATTTCATGCTCTCCAGGGTATGGCAATAGCAGATTGGCCATGTACACCTGGGAAAGGAGGTTTCAAGGGAAGAGGGAGAAGAGGAGAGGGCAGGTGGGTGACAGTGGGACCCTGGATGGCCATTGGGCAGCTGACACTGAGTGCTGGAGAGGCACAGTTAGTGCTGTTTTGATTGAATAATTTGGGTCATTTAGCAGTGTCCCTTCCTTGCCTGAGTGAGGGAACTCAGACTTTTTGTGGTAGAAATGCCCCTAACTTTGTGTACAAAATTTCACTGTTTTGCTGCATTTATTTAGAGAGGAAAGAAAGTCATGGTGTTTTCCCTGCTCTTGCTGATAAACTCACCTGCTGGAATAGGTGCCTGCATGTATAAATTATGTCATGTTCCTATATCAATGCATGGTTATTCATCTGAATATCACATTCATGCATGGGAATGACAGGGAGGGTCTGCACATCAGGGTTCAATTGTATGGAAGCAGGGCCACATGTACAGTAGTTTGCAATATGGGATTAATGTAGTTATTATAAGTTAAAATTAATAGTGGTTTCCCATGGCTTCAATATCTCCCCACTTCATGAAAGCAAAGCCTGGAATTTTTTCCTTTTCTTGGAAGCAGGTTTAGATAAATGAAGACACAAATGTTCTGGGATGTGGGTTTTGTAGCAATTCCAACCTAAGTTATTCCACCTGTACTGACAGGGCAGGAAAACGTGGATTTTTAGTGTTTATCATCCCTGCTCCTCCTTCCTGCAAACAGCAGAAAGAAATGCTGGGAATAACAAAGTTCATTTGTTACCTCTCTGGCATTCCCCATGACTTGCCATAAGGAAAATAAATGAGGCAGCTTGGTGGCAGAGCAGGTGCTGGGGCTGACAGAGCAGATCCCAGGCAGCAGCACGAGGGCTCAGGTGCCAGTTTGTGTTTTCTCTGCTCTCAAAAGCAGCATTTTTGTTGCTGGGAGTCAAAAAGTAGCAGGTTTGGGTTGTATTTCAGTGCAGAATTTTGCCACCTATTCAGCACTCTATGAGAATGCAGCATTTAATCGTTTGCCTGGGCTCAAATCTGAGTTTCTTGCAGCTGACAGAGATTGGTAAGAGCTGTGGATAACAAATTACATGGTAATGGTCGCAAGCCCAGCTTGCAGCACTGGAGAGGTGGAAGTTGGGTTGAGCTCCCTCACAGCCTGAGCTGGGGTGCAGCTGGGGACCTGGCCGTGTTCCTGGGGGGACAAGCTGCTCACATCTCGTTAGTGAGTTAATTGAGCAAGGGAGGGCCAGCTTGAAGAGCAGAGAGTGGGGACCATCATCTCAGAGGGGTGATTTCTTTGGGGTCATGGAAACTGGAGATGCTGGCAGTGCAATACAGAGCACCCCTGGACTGGGACTGGCTCCCACGGGAGCTGTGCTTTGGAGATCCTTAGGCTTTGTCTGCTGAGCTGTCTGCACTTGAAAAACCAAAAATACCCGAAAACACCCCCCAAAAAATAAAAACCAAACAAAAGCATCCCACTATTGCATTAGGATGTTTCTTCCTTTTTGTCTTGTGAAGCTGATCCCTGCCACTGGAGCTGGGAACGTGGTCCCACTGTTCCCCCCAAGGCTGCAAAGGAAGCTGCAGTTTGAGCTGGTCATAGATTAGACACCAGAGACTGCACACAGCAGGGGGGATGTGAGTAGCTGATATCAGCTCATCTCTACAACCCCAGGCCCATTCCAGTCACTTCTGGCCAGCCTAAGTCCAGGTTACTGCCTGCATGGCTCCCAGAGGTTGTGATTCCTCTGGAAAGGCTCAGCGAGGTGTGTATCAGAGAGATCTTAAAGGGGGGCAAAGCAAATCGACAGAAACACTTTGAACAGCATCTCTGGGCATGAGGGGTGAGGAGATGGAGTCAGGAGACTGGGATGGAGAGCACAGACATCACATGAGCCCTGGTGCCTGTCCCCAGCTCGGGGCCCTCCAGAGCAGCATGGGAGCCTTGCGTGACTTCCCCCAGCTCTTATCTTCACCCTTGCACTCTTCCCGGCGTGCTGGGCGGGGAAATGCATGTCAGGGACTGTCACTAAGCCTTGCCACCTTCTCTTGGTACAGTTGCTGGTGAGAAGAGGGTGCCAGTGATGCCCGGATCGCCCGTGGAAGTGAAGATCCAGTCCAGGTCCTCTCCTCCCAACATGCCGCCGCTGCCTCCCGTCAACGCCGGCGGCCCCCGGCCCGTGTCCTTCACTCCAACTGCACGTAAGCCCAGTGTGCTGCTTGTCCTGGCACCTGCTCCAGCCACCAGGGAGGGCTCTGCTGCTAGAACCCCCTGGGATGTCCCAGCCATCAGCCAGGGCACAGTGGGTGATGCTGCCTGGGTGTGTGGGAGGGGGGACCTGGGCTTTCCTGCAGTTCTGTAGTGCTTGCAGGACATAAAACAGGCTGTGTAATCCCCCTTTGCCCCCCTGCCTGCTCCTGCCTTGCTCCTGGTGCTGCCTTGAGTCTTTCTCTTTGCAGGTGCAGCCTTGATTTCCACCATAAACTCCTTAAGAAATTGAATCTTTTATCAGGTCGGCTTCAAGCGAGCCAAGAGCTGGGCTTTCCTCTTTATCTTTTGGAGGAGTTAATTCCCACTCTGCTGTATCTCACTTTGCAGGCAGCATTCCTGCAGCTGAGATTAGAAAGTTTTTCATTTTTTTAATTTCCCAGCCTTGAAAATTCCTTGCTGTCCATCCAGATTCTCTTTTTTCCATCTTCTCTTTATAATCTCTCCTATTAAGCTACAGTCAGTCCTGATCCTGCCCAGCTGTAGCACAGCCTTGCACCCACTTCTTCTAGCTGACTGTTGCTCAAAGGTGACTCCATGGATGGAAAGGACCTTCAGCCTTTTCTTACAGCTCAAAAAGAGTCCTTTTTTCCCTTCTTTAGCCAACATTTAAGCCATTTAATGTCTTTTTAAAGGCATTGTTCCGGAGCAAAGCTGCTTTACTTTGTTGGGCATGGAGTTATCTGACCCCTACACATGGCATGTACATATTTTCCATGCTCTCCTCACCCCTTTTCCCTGCACAGAGTGTTCCCTAGCTGGTTCTGTGTTGCTGTGCTGTCCATGACAGTGTCTGGGCTATCTCAGAGTTCCATGCTGGCACTGGGGTTTGGAGATTTCCAGCCCAGCCTCCTGGAGGACACACTGTGATGTGCTGGCAGCAGCACTAATCACTGGGTTATCCCGCCAGACACATTGTCCCCATCTTTATGTGCTCAGGCGTTTTTAATGGCTCTCCTTTTGCTCGGGCAGAAAAAGACCATTAGCAAAGTGACAGAAATTAATTTTTCCAATGAGGATGCTTGGCACGCTGTTAAGGGCCAAGAAGCCTGAATCTGCTGATTGCAGATGACTTAATTGCCTCTTTCCAAGACACATGAGAGATGTGACCTGTGGTGAAGTTCATTCTTGCTTTTTCATTTCTCAGTTGCACCAGAGGGTCTTGGTCACTCAATGGGGGTGTGACCTGCCCTGGCTTGGGCAGGTGAGGTGGAGCAGTTGGAACAAAGGGATCATTAACACAGGGTTGGATCATTAACACAGGGTTGGAGAAACAGCAAAACCTTTGACTGTGTAGGAGCTAAGGCAGAATTTAAGAGTAGCTTTAGATGATGATTTGTTCCCAGGAACTTTACCACCCTGCTGTCCCCAAACCAGCAATCCCACTGATGGTGGTACACTGCCTGGCTTGCTGCTCTGCTGTGCTCTCACCTGGCAGTCAGGATGCCAGCCCTGCTGTGTGGTGTGTGGTGGAGCAGGTCCTGGTGGTGAGCAGGATCAGATAAGTGCCAGCTGCCCTGCGGTGGTGCCGTTGGCAGAGGGTCAGGAGGGCTGAGCCCAGCAAGGCAGAGCGCGGTTACGGCGCCGTGTCTAACAGCATCCCCCATCCACCAGCATCCCCTGCTCCCTCCTTGGCAGCCTCTCCCCAGGGTCCCCCACAGCCCCAGGGGTGGCTCACAGCCCCTCTTTCTCCTGAGCTATAAATAGAGCCCGTTGCTCTCCCCAGGCTTTCATCTGAAAGAATAAGAGGAAGTGAAATAGAGAAGGGGGAAAGCGCCTCGGTTGTGGCTGCCGGAGAGCACGGAGCTGCTCAGCCTTTGCTGTTTGAGAGGAGCTTCTCTTGGCAACTTCACCCTATCTGTAACCCTTTTATAGTGAAATAAAGGCCTTTATGAGTAATTACCAGAAAGGCCTTGTCTTCCACACAGCTCTGGTGTACTCTGTGGAGCTGTACCTGTGGGTACATCCTGATGTCACTGTTGTTTGCTGCTTTGGGAGTGGGTGTGAAAAACAGGAGTTTTTCAGGTTGCTTTGTTCCATGACAAAAAGCATGAGCTCACACTGCCTTTGTACCTCCATCCTCTCAGTGCTGGCCTTTGCCTTCATCTCATCATCTGTCTGTGAGGGCTGTCAGCCTTGGCTGGCAGGAACCACCTTTGTTGGTCTCTGTAGCTTTATCTTTCCTTGCATCTTAACTGACTCTGGTTAAGTTTCCCTCCTGTGCTCACCACGAAGGTCCAGGTGTGTGGAGCCTTTCCAGCCTCCAACCCTGGCATGCCCCAGAGTGGTTTAACTGTTCAAGTACCTCCTGTCTTCTCTGAAAAACCCCTCACTGGGTTCATCAGGATTTGGTATGATCCTTGTGAAGCTGCAGCAGAAATTTTGGCATCTTTTCTCACAAGTTTCTGCTCCTCCCACAAGCAAGGGGCAGCCCTGCCAGGTGGTTTCAGGGCTTCTCTGAACACCATCACTTGAAATGGTTTTTATACCTTGTGGCCCCCTTGTCAGGACTTAAATCATAAGGGATTCAGGGCTGGGTTTTTAAGGATAAGCCCTGTGGATCAGCTATGACTCTATTTCCAGTGATGTGCTTTTCACTCTGAAATTCTGGGTTTATACCAAGCTGGGGCCCCAGTGCACAGCTGCTCATCAGACAGGGCTCAACATTGCACAACCACAGCGTGGGGATGTCAACAATTTATCCTAATCCCTTGCTGAGTTCCCAAACTTCCAGCCCTTCAGTCTGTTTCAACATGCTCACCACTTACAGGAGGCAAAGTTGCAGATGGGACCAGGTTGGAAAAAAACAGCTGTGTTTGTGACACTCCCTGTAAATCCCCAGGGAGGGATGGCAGGCACAGGGCAGGCTCTGCCAGCCCTCCTTGGGCCAGGTGGAGCCACCTGAGCTGCCCCTCAGCAGCAGCAGGAGCCTCCCTGGCTGGAGGATGGATCCACTTCAGCACCAGGGCTCTGGGATGTGCCCTCCTGGTGCTCAGCATGGCTCCTGTCTCCCCTTTGCAGTGCCCAACGGGATCAACCATTCCCCCCCGACCCTGAACGGGGCCCCATCCCCACCCCAGAGGTTCAGCAACGGCCCTTCCTCCTCCTCCTCCTCCTCACTGACCAACCAGCAGCTCCCAGCCACGTGTGGGGCCCGGCAGCTGAGCAAGCTGAAGCGTTTCCTCACCACCCTGCAGCAGTTTGGGAATGACATCTCACCAGAGATCGGGGAGAAGGTCCGGACCCTCGTCCTGGCACTCGTGGTGAGTCCTGCACCATCCCAGGCTGGCTTCTCCCAGGTCCTGGCACACAGTGTTTGTTTGCATCTTTGCTGAGCCAGACTCTTATGTTTGTGGTTCCTGGGAAAATGAATGATTTATTTTATCTTTGCTGTGTTTCAAAAAGCTGTTGGTCCAGTGGCTTAGGCGTGAGATTGTGTGCAGGAATTGGGCAAAGCCTTTCTGTAAATCATGGAATCACAGAATGGTTTGATTTGGGACCTTAAAGATCATCTCATTCCTAACCCTTGACATGAGAACACCCTTCAAACCCAAATGAACAGGTCTTGCTGCAGAATTGTATCCAGTGTTTGCATTTATACTGAATAACTGGGAGAAATGCTGTCCAGTGCATTAGACATGATGCTGCACATGGTTTACAGAGGCATGGAGTGACAGGACAAGAGAGAATGGCTTTAAACTGCAAAAGAGGAGGTTGGGATTGCATATTAGAAAGAAATACTTCCCTGTGAGGGTGCTGAATAGAGTGCTGTATAGAGTGCCCAGAGCAGCTGTGGCTGCCCCTGGATCCCTGGCAGTGCCCAAGGCCAGGCTGGACAGGGCTTGGAGCACCCTGGGACAGGGGAAGGTGTCCCTGCCATGGCAGGGGTGGAATGAGATGGCCTTTAAGGAGACTTCCAGCCCAACCCATTCTGTGACCTTGGACTGAGGCCCTGGAGCTCTGGGCAGCTGTGGTCCCGTGGGGCTCTCTGCTTTTTGGCACATTTTATTTTGAGGTTCAGCCCTGAAGGGAGCTAGACTGCAGCAGCCTGGAGCATTTCTGCTTCTGAGGCAAACCTGAGTCTGTCCATGTCCTCTGGGTCACTCCCAGGGTTTAAGCACTGGATGTAAAATGCTGCTGCTGCATTTATATGGTATATTTGATTCCATGGATGTAGGAATTTAGCCTACCCTTTTGGGGAGGGAAGGAGAAGCTGTCCAGGTCCCTTTGGCTGTTGTTCTCACCCCAGATCGTGCTTGTTGCTGCAGGGGTGAATTTTGTACATGCAGATTATCAAATGCATTCCTCAGCCTGAGCAGCCCCAGATGAAGCAGGGCTGGACCAGGAGAGGACCAGAGTGAACAGAAGGCTGCTGAGACTCCATGGATAGGTTAGATGAGGAGAACTGAAGGGAGGAAGCTGTGCAGTTGTGAGCAGCTGGGATCAAAGCCTGACTCTGCACAGCCTGCCCCAGCATGCAGTAGATGCCAGCTGGGTCCTGCTGCCCTGGAGTCAGCCTCTGCCTCCCACTCTGGAGCTGGGGGAGTGCTGAGCCAGGCAGTTCCCACCCCTCTCCTAGTGCAGCATTCCTGCTCCACTGGCCTGAGCCTTGCTGGCTGCATCCAGCAGGATCCAATGCAAACACTGTCAGTCCTGGAGCAGCAGATGCTGTCTCCCTCCCAGTTCTGTTCATTTGGAGCCATTTCCCACATGTCTAAAAATAAGAACAAATTGCCATTTCATTTCTTAATTTCTTTTCTCAGAACTCGACGGTGACAATCGAGGAATTTCACTGCAAGCTGCAAGAGGCGACCAACTTCCCCCTGCGGCCATTTGTGATCCCCTTCCTGAAGGTGACAGGGAGCTGCTGGGGCTTGCTGCCACTCTGTGTGCCTGCCTGTGCCTCCTGGCACTGTGACATTGCTGGGAGAGCTCTCCTTGCAAGCACCACAGCAATTCTGCTGGAGCCCAAGACAGACTGCACAGAGCTGGCCGTGTGGGACTGGCTGACGTTGTGCTGTGTGCCACATATGTCTGCTTGTGTGCTGGAGATAAAGGAGGCAAAGCAAGCTCCATGTGGCAGCTTCTGAGCCTATAATCTTATTTGCAAATGTTCAGATCTAGAATGTTTGAAGTGCTGGCACACGGAGTCTGTCTGGGATGGTTAAATCACAGAATCACAGGGTGGTTTGGGTTGGAAAGGACCTTAAAGCTCATCTCAATTCCAGCCCCCTGCCATGGGCACGGACACCTTCTGCTAGACCTGGTCCTTCCAAGCCCTGTCCAACCTTGCCTTGAGCACATCCAGGGGTGGGGATTCCACAACACCTCTGGGTAACTAGATGCTGTAACACTTGGATTTTGGGTCCACCAATATCAGGCTCCTGGGAAAATTCAGCTGAATCTGGCAGTGCAGACATCAGGAGCTGGGGGATCCTGAGTGGGGGTCATGGGTCACAGGTGTTACTGCTCTGAGCTATTAATGAAGACCAAACCTTTTGGAACAGCTGCTGTAACCCAGCCCTGTGCTTGTTTTCCAGGCCAACCTGCCTCTGCTGCAGCGGGAGCTGCTGCACTGTGCCCGCGCTGCCAAGCAAACGCCCTCCCAGTACCTGGCCCAGCACGAGCACATCCTGCTCAACACCAACACCACATCTCCTGCTGACTCCTCCGAGCTGCTCATCGAGGTCAATGGCAATGGCAAGAGGCACAGTCCAGACAGGTGACAAACAGCTTTTGTCACTCTGCTCAGTTGTTGAAGTCGTGACTTTTGTTTTATCTTTGCTGCTGATAAAGCTTTAAGCAGCGTCCAGGATCTTATCACGCCCAACAGCAATTCTGGCTGTTCTGAGACTTCAGTGACTGCTTCTACTGCACTATGAATTCAGGTTGGGTTCCTCTTTCAGGCAGTGTGTCCCAGAGGGACTTTTGGGTAACACTGAAAAGCCTGAGCCAGAGAGCTGAGCAGTTTCCCACCCCCAAGGCAAGGAGCGGAGGCATTGGCAGGGCTGGGAAGGATGCGCTTCGTTTTCACCACGTTTTATTCCAAGATAAAAGTTGTTATGCAATTATGTGAAGCATGCCTCAAATTTATAAAAACTGTGAAATTTTAATTTGGTCATGCTCAGAGAGATGAATCACAACACTCAGGCATCCTGAACCCTTTTCTTTGACGGGGTCACTTTGTGCGTCGCCTCACAAATTGAGCGCATTTGTTTGAGCTCTCTGCATTTACCCCGTGGTAAAATCCTTGCTGCCCAAACCCTGCTGGTTCCAAATCTGCATCTTTCTGAGTACATGTATGGGATGCTAAGGAATGCCTGTCTGTGCTGGTGTGATTGCAGGAGGGAAGACAGCAGCTTTGAGAGGGAGCCGCTGCCAACAGAGCCTCCAGCCAAGAGGGTTTGCACCATCAGCCCCGCGCCCCGGCACAGCCCTGCCCTCACCATCCCCCTGATGAACCCCAGCGGGCAGTTCCACCCCACCCCACCACCCCTCCAGCACTACACCTTGGAAGATATTGCCACCTCCCACCTCTACAGGGACCCCAGCAAGATGTTGGAGCACAGAGAGATCCGGGACAGGCACGGCGGGCTTGGTGAGAGCCTGGAGGGTTCCTGGTTGAGCTTTGGTGCTGGTCTCTGTTTGACCACTTGTACCCAAAGATGGTTGATGCTGGCTGGGCATGTCCTCACAGCTGAGTCTTTGCAGGGAGTTCAGAGGAAACAGTTCCCCTTGGGAAGTTACAAACAGGAAGATTGAGTGTTTGTATTTCCCTGTATGAAGGCTCGAGTCACTGAGGGTGAGGAGGAAGCACTTATGTGTGAGTTGAGTATAGCCAACCCAGCAGGGCAGGAAGAGAGGACAAGGAAATAGAAATTAACTTTTCCAAGATTTCCAAAGCACGAGAGTCGAGATTGACCCCCTGCCCTGTTTCTCCAAGGGATGTGTGGGAGGTGCATGATGTTTTTCCAACACAACAGCCTGAATCACAGGCTCTGAGCTGCTGTGGGTTTATAACAGGAGAACCAGCTCCACAAGCAGGTCAGAGCTGGAGCCACAAGTGGATTGTAGCAGACAGGGATAAAAAAGCACCAGCATGGAATTACCCCTGTAGAGCTGTCACCTGGAGATGTGTTTTAAAATCCCAGCTATGTGGAGCTGGAAATAGAGCTCTTTATTCTTGCTTTGGGGCCACTTCTCTCTCCACTGGCCCATCTGACCCCCCTGTGGCTGTGTGTTGTTGCAGGGTTGAATGGAGGCTACCAGGACGAGCTGGTGGATCACCGCCTGACGGAGAGGGAGTGGGCGGATGAGTGGAAGCATCTCGATCACGTAAGGAGCTGCAGGGGCTGTGGGAAGCTCTGTGGGAAGCAGCAGCCCAGTGTTCCACCTGCTCCACTCGGTGATTTCCTTGTTGATACCACAGCCAGGCTCTCCTGGTGGCTGGTGGAGGAACAAGCCACCACAAGCAGGTGGATGGTGGGGAGGGCTGAGAGGAGCTCTAGCACTTTCCTGGCAGATTTCCTCTGCCTGTGGTCAGTGGAAACTCAAGTTGGTGTGGCTGAAGTGTCTAGAGCTGGGGAGCTTCTCCTGCAGAGCATGGCCAGGTGCTGCCATGGCTGGCTGAGCAACCAACCCCAGCTTTATCCCCACTGGGATCTTTCCTGCCCCAGCCCAGCACAAGTGCACAGATGCACTAAGTGCAGTCAGGATATGGACTTACAAAATGAGTAAACCTATCATTACTGTATTTTAAGACTTTTTTTCCCTGAGGTGCCAGCCTTTTATGGACCAAAAAAAGCACCAACAGCAAGACCTGGTGCTTCTGGCAGATTTTATGCTGAGCTTTTTCCTTCTGAGCAAGGCAGGTCCTCCAGGCACTTCACTGCTGTTTCTGTCAGAGATGGGATTAAAATTCAGCTTTGATCATAAATGCAGAGAGACCTCACGGTTTAAAGCTAATGGGTTTTTTTGAGGGGATGGTGTTGGGGTGGAGCAGAGGCTCTGTAGCTGAATATTTGGAGTTGGACTGTGGCTCTGCAGCACTGACACCCAAATAATAACCAAATCCCATAGGAAAGTGGTGGGGTTTTCCTCTCCATTTTTAGGAGCATGTCCTGGAGGTGCTGAGCTACCTCTTGTGGTGACCCTACCTAGTGCTGTGCCCTTGGGCATGACACCATCCCAAATCTTGGGAAACCACCTCACTCTTGTCTCATCTGCCTGGTATGGTCCCTCCACAGTGAAACCTGTGATGATTGAAATATGATTCTCTTCAAGCCAGGTCTCATAAACTGTTGGAGATATATTGCACACCCAAGATAGCTCAGCTACCTTAGAAGGCATAAAATCAGCAGGATGGCTTCTGTGGCAGTGTTGGAAACAAAAAGGTTTTAATAAAAGGCCAAATAACAAAACTCTTTACAGAAAAAAAACAATCCAGGTGCAAGAGGCCCTCCTGCCCCTGGTAAAAAAACCCACAAAAGTGATTAGTTTCTTTGTTCTCTTCTTTTCCTAGTATTATTTTATCTCTTCTGTTTCTAGTATTTATCTATATTCTAGTATTATATCTAGTAATTGCTCAGGTGGGACTTTTTGCCTCCTGTCCAATTAGTTATCCTTAAGTTTGAGGTGAAGTCCCCCAGATCTCATGGGATGCCTTTTCACCTCATTGAGGAGAAACTTCTGAGCTTATTTCCTTTTTAAGGGCACAAAGGATAGTTTTGTGTCTTGGTTTGGAAAGACAGGAGTCTGCTAAGGAAGGCAGGAGTCTCCCCTGAAATGGAGAATGTAAACCCTCCCCACCCCTCCAAATTGCTATAAATTTTAAATTAAGGGGCTCTCAGGTGAAAATATGGGAGCAGGAAATAACAGTTCTTTAATAGGGAAGAAAAAAAAGGATAAAATAAACAGTGCAGTACACTAGAACAACACTGCCAGAGTCAGAACCCAACCTGACACCCTGTGGGTCAGGGTGTTGGCAGCAGTCCCATTGGAATTGTGGCTCAGCCCTCCTGCAGTGTCAGGGCTGGTTCTGCTGGAGCAGGGATCCTGGAGAAAGGTGCAGTCTCTTCCTCTGAAGATCCAGGGGCAGAGGCAGCTGCTGTTCCTCTGGGGAATCCTGTGGAGAAGCCGTGCTGGTGTGTCAAAACCTCTGGATTATATCTGGGTAGGAATGCTTGGCTCCTCCCTCTGGGCTCACATCTCCCAGTGGGATGCTGTAGTTCTTATCAGCCATGCAGGGACATTCAATAGCTGTTATCAGCAGATGTCCCCTCCCGAGGGAGGTGTGATTGTGGTCACTCAAAGAGAGAGATAAGGCAAACTGCCCACTTGACAAACGATAATCTGCCATGCAGATGGTAACGGAAAACATCTTGCTTTGCAATCTGGAGCATTATGTCACTCCAGGTAACAACAGACACATTCCTATAACTGAGACCCTTTCCCTGCCCCGCAGGCCCTGAACTGCATCATGGAGATGGTGGAGAAGACGCGGCGCTCCATGGCGGTGCTGCGGCGCTGCCAGGAGGCCGACAGGGAGGAGCTCAACTACTGGAAACGGCGCTGCTCCGAGACGGCCGAGCCGCGCAAGGCGGGCAGCGAGCTGCTGAGCCGCCAGCACAGCCCCGCCAGCGCCGACTCCGCGGGCAGCGGTGAGCGGGCACGGCTCACGGGCACGGAGGGGTGCTGCTGTGTGCCAGGCACGGGGTGGGTTCGGTTGAGCGCTGCTGTGGGTGGCACAGATGTGTTTGCCCTCGCTCAAAGTGCTGGGGGACACTTGGCTGTCTCAGGGATGAGCTGGGTGGCCTCTGTGACACCTGGAGCCACACAAGCCGTGTGTCCCTCTGATGACACACAACTCTGCAGGGTGAAGCTTCTCCCTTGATGGAGAGTCCATGGCCCACGTGTGTGGCATTCACATTCTCTGAAAATTCCCTTCACCCGGGATTTTTCTCCTGGGAAGCTGGGAAGCCTCAGAGATAAAGGAAAACAATTCTTATCTCATTTGCTTCTCCTGTGTTGTGCTCACATTGGAATGTGTTTGGAGATTGTTCACCCACAGGTGATTGTTCCATTGCATTCTGCTGGGAGTTGTTTTCACCCTTTGGCCAATCAGGGCCAAGCTGTGTCAGGGCTCTGGAGAGAGTCACCAGTTTTCATTGTTATCTTTTTAGCATTCAGTATCTTTTCTGTATTCTTTAGTATAGTATAGTAATTATATGATACTATATTATAGTATTGTAATATATGATACTATAGTACATAATATATCATATATAGTAATATATGTTACTATATTATATCTTTAATATAATATAGTACCATAAAGTAATATATTAGCCTGCTGAGAACATGGAGTCAGATTCATTATTCCTGCCTTCATTGAGGCACTTCCCAACAAATACAATAGCAGCCTGGTCAGAGAGAGAGAAAGCTGGATAAGTTTTCCCATGAATTAGTCTGGGAAGCTTTAGGGAGCTGGAGATAAATAATGATAGTCAAATATTAAAACAGTCTGCAGGTGGTGTTTTTTAACAATCTGTTTTGCTGTTTTTCTCATAAGGTTGTTTACAAATGGGTGTCTTGTTAATTAGGCAATCATGTGAAATGTATTGATTAAATGACCAATCAGGTGCACCTGTAGAGAACTAAGGTATAAACAAAGAGAGGATCAAATAAACAGAGCTTTTGCCTTTTTGCCTTCTGGAAAAAAAAACCCAAACCAACAAAACAAACAAAAAAGAAACCCAGGCTGTCACATCTGCACAGTGTTTAAGTATTTTTCTCAAGGATTTGAAGAGAGGTGGCACAGGAAGCAGTTTTTGTCAGTGTCTAAAGGCACCTTTGCTCATGCTTTCCTTGTCACTGCTGGCCAAGGTTGGTCCAAAGCTGGGGGTGAAAAGGCAGGGAGGAGGTGTTAGTCTCCACCACTCTCTCCCTTCCAGTCCCTCTTCCCTGAAGGATTTTAAATGTCAAGGTCCATTTATTCTAAAAATACCAAAGGCTTTTGTAAGTGTAATAGCTACCTGTGTTACTAGTTCTGTTTTTGTATCATGAGTCAACTTTATCGAAGCTGACTGGTTTCCCCATCCAGTATGCAGGGGTTTGACCCTATAGAAAAAACAAATCTAAAATGCTTATTTATTTCAATGTAATTCAGATTTCTGTGCAAACAAACCCACTGCGATTCAAGTTCTGGGGAAAAATCCCTCTGATTATTCAGTAATAAAAATTGATTTCTTCTAGCAAGAATAAATATCAATTTGATGTATATTCTACTTATTTGTATACAAAATATAGAGTGAACCCTCCTGCAAGGAATCCAAGTGCCCCTGGCTCCAGTTGCCACCAAGCCTGAGGAGCAGTGGGTGTATGTGACAGCCTGGGGGGCACAGCCAGCTTTTAGCCCTTCTATATTTAAGTATATCATGACTAATACGCTTCCAGCCCCATGTTGATATAATTAAAATTTTTATATAAATTTGGAAAGCTGTTGCTTTCTCCCCTTGTGGGACCTAGGGATAATTTTCAAGTTCTATTGCTCTTGTGAGAAGGTTCAGTTAAGCATCAAGCAGCATCTCCAGGTGTCTTGGAGGACAGTTTGTCCATAATTTCAAGCCTTTGAATTGCCCTGGGATTGGGAAGTGCTGGTGTACAGACTGATGCTCACAGCCTGTGGACAGTGCAGAAGTGGGATAACATACATTTGTAAGCATTGCCTGTTGTTTTAGAGTACCAGGAGATAGGTTATACAGTGTCATAAATTATGCAAGGTGCTAATTAAACGTTGTAATTTATCATCTGAGTGTTTGAGGAGTGGCTTTACCCGTAGGAATCCTCTGCTTGGAGCTTTAGCTGGTCAGTCCTTCCCTGGCCTATGATGTCCTGAGCTGCCACTGGGCACATGAGCTGCAGCTGGGTGGGATGAGGCTTTGCCAACCTTTCCTGTGTCCCTTCCTCCAGCAGATTCCCTGAGGGAGTTCAGCAGCAGGTCGGGGACGGGCTACGTCACGGAGGAGATTTGGAAAAAAGCCGGTGAGTGTTGGCGGTGAGCGCGGCCAGGATCCCACTGGATCACCAGGGTAAACACAAAGCACACATGGTGGGGGTTTGCTGTGCAGAAACAGCAGGAGCCCAGCTGCAGCAATGCCCCAGGGTGTGCACATCTGGCTGCCATCATCCCTACCCTGGCTTTCCCCATGGCTCCTCTGTGATGCCATGGGGATCCCATGGCTGTCATGGAGATTTGGAAAAAAGCCAGTGAGTGTTCATGGTGAGCACGGCTGGGATCCTGCTGGATCACCCAGGCTGAACACAAAACTGGGATTTGCTGTGCAGAAGCAGCAGGAGCCCAGCTGCAGCAATGCCCCAGGGTGTGCACATCTGCCTGCCATCATCCCTACCCTGGCTTTCCCCATGGCTCCTCTATGATGCCATGGGGATCCCATGGCTGTGATGGAGGAGATTTGGATAAAACCCAGTGAGTGTTCGCGGTGAGCACGGCTGGGATCCCGCTGGATCACCCGGGCTGAACACAAAACTGGGGTTTGCTGTGCAGAAGCAGCAGGAGCCCAGCTGCAGCAATGCCCCAGGATGTGCACATCTGGCTGCCATCATTCCCACCCTGGCTTTCCCAAAGGGCTCTGCTCCTCTGGTGCCACGGGGATCCCGTGGTGCTGATCCTGGCCGCGCCGCGCGTTGGATGCTGTGCTGTGAACGCGCAGCTGGAGCTGTGTTTCTCTGGGAGGCTCCCCTCAGTGCCAGGGTGGTGGGTGAGGCTGCTCTTTCCTTCCAGAAGAAGCTGTGAACGAGGTGAAGCGGCAGGCCATGTCGGAGGTGCAGAAGGCGGTGGCCGAGGCCGAGCAGAAGGCCTTTGAGATGATCGCGTCGGAGCGGGCGCGCATGGAGCAGACCATCGCCGACGCCAAGCGCCAGGCCACCGAGGATGCCTTCCTGGTCATCAACGAGCAGGAGGAGTCCACTGAGGTGAGGGCACAGCCTGGCAAGGGCTTGCCAAGGCTGCAGAGTCTCCAGGTCAAACCTGCAGGTCCCCCCTGCCTTTTCACAGAATCATGGGTTGGGTTGGAAGAGATCTCAAAGATCCTCTCGTTCCAAGCCCCTGCCGCTAGACCAGGGTGCTCCAAACTCCAGTCTTCAACACCTTTTCCTTTTAGAAGTCTATCTCCAATCAATAACTAAACAATGCACCAATATAATAAAAAATCTTTTTAGGTTTTGCTGGCAGGGAGTCAGCCTGAAAATGTCTGTGGACACGTGTGTGTGCAGCCACTGGGCACCCTGAGCTGGACTCAGTGTAATCACCAGGGATTTTGTGGAATTGAAAGAGGTGTAGAAGCAAAGAGAAAAGGATGCTGGTGCATGCAGCAGCTTAGCTCAGAAATTGTGGTGGAGTACTTGATCTTTGCAAAAAAGAAATTGCTGTTTGTGGGCTTGAAAATAGGGCAGGGCAAAAGCTGGGCTGCAGGAAAAGCCCTTGCACATTCCTGGTGGTCTGTGCCGCACTTGCATGTTGCAGAAGAAAGGGTGGATCTTGGTTTGTCATTCATGTGCTGAATGGGTGCCTCAGAGAATCCCTTTCTACTCTTCAATCATCAATCACCCTCCCTGTTGCTTAACAGGAAGTTCACTTGGGTAGAGCTTTTGAGATTTTGGGCAAGGGGAATCACATGGCTCATTCCTGCACTGCCACATCCCATCCATGTGGGCTTTGCTCCCTATTTTAATCTCTCTGCACATACAAGAGCAGAGGGCTTGTGTCTGCTGAGCAGAAATCTGATGGGACTGCTGTTCCTGTCTGCTGGGATGTGGAGACAGCAGGTCCAAACCTCCTGTTGGGTTTCAGCTCAGCTGGGGCTCAGGAAGTGTGGCCAGAACCATGGAATTCTAGGTGTTATTCCAGAGAATGATGTCCATAGTGCAATTCCCAGTGAAATTGCTGAGGGTTGAACACAGCAGTCGCATGATGGGAGTGGGTGGAACTGCTCAGGAAGCCATGGAAGGAATGAGGCAAGTAGTGATTTCTCCATGGGGGAATAGCAGAGGAGTGTCCTCCTCCTCCAGCTGTGCTGAGGAGCAGTCTGGGACCTCGGGAGCTGCTGAGCACCCCTGTGCAAGCCCTGGAGCCCTTGTCTAAAAGCTGTCCTGTGTTCTGGCACATCTTGTAACCTTTGCAACACAGCTGAAAAACACTTGAAGTGTAAACAGCTGTGAAGCAGTGACCCAGTTTTCAAAGAACTACCACATCCTTTGGTAGGGGCTTTTTGGTCTCAAGTCCTGCTTCCCCTGGAAGGTGGAGGACCCTTGGGGACACAGAGGCTCTGGAGCAGCTCGCTCCAAAGTGAACAGGTCAGGTGCTTCACTGCCAGCCCATAGATCACCACCATGAGCTGGTGGCTCCAGTGCTGAGCCTGGCAGTGGGAATCTGCCAGCCCTTCCCCACAGCAGGGCTGCCTGGTGGAGCCCAGCACCCCCCCCAGCACCTCCCAGCACCCCGCTCCCACAGCTCTGATGGTGTTCACAGCAGCCGTGTCCCCACAAAGACCAGCTCTGACAGAAGCTGCGTTCCCACAGCTGAGCTGCCCTCCCCAGCGTGTGTTTGCTACGCCCTGCTCCAGCTGCAGGGAAGCTGCTCTGCCGTCCCTCCCCTCCCCAGAGCAGCTGCAGCCCTGATCCGGGGCTGGCCCCTTGCCCCGCGCTCCGAGGGAAGCGGTGGCACGCGGGAGCCACCAGCTGACACCTCTCCCTGCGGCCAGGGGGGCTTTGCTCCGCTTCCAGGCTGAAACTCAGCCTCTGGCAGTGCTTCCACCTGGCTGGGAGGCTTTCACAAATGAGCATTTGCTTTTCCAAATTGGCCTGCTCCAACCTCTTGTGCAGCGAGGCAGGGTGCGGAGCAAATGGTGCCGGTGCAGCGCGCTGTGATCCCCGCAGAGAGCACTTGGCTGGGAGGGAGACCAAAATAGAGCTGCTTAAAACAGGAAATAAAAAGGCCCAATAGCAGCATCTGCAGAGTGTTTTTCAGTCCGTGCCTGCTGTTTCCTGTCTGCATTGGGGTGGGTCTAGGGCAGAGGATGTGCCTGGAGCAGTGTGACAGAGGCTGTGGGCAGAGCGGTGGGGGTTAGAACCATTGGCAAAGAGCTGGGAAATAGCAGGAATTAATGGATTGCTCATTTGCATATTCTCAAATCCGGGCCAGAGGGGATGAACAGTCCCCTCCAGAGCTGAGTCAGCACCATCCTGCAGCTCCTAGGGAAACTAACCCCCTTTAAGCACAGTGTCTTTGCTCTTGCAGAGCTGCTGGAACTGCGGCCGCAAGGCCAGCGAGACGTGCAGCGGCTGCAACATCGCCCGCTACTGCGGCTCCTTCTGCCAGCACAAGGACTGGGAGAGGCACCACCGCATCTGTGGGCAAAGCCTGCACGGCCAGAGCAAGCCCCTGGCACTGCCCACGGGCCGGGTGGCAGCCAAGAGCCTCGATGGCATCCCCAGCCCAGCCCTGGAGAAGAGCTCGGCCACCACCTCGCGCTCCTCCACGCCGGCCTCTGTGACAGCCATAGACACCAACGGGCTCTAGGAGGGAGCCTTGGCTTGGCTTCACTCCACTGGATGAGCTCCCTGGGGGTTTTAAAGCTGAAAAAGCCCCTGCAGCAACTGTTATCACTTGATAGATTTGACACATCGGGGCACCGACACTCCGGCCTTGCCCTCTCATCCTGCCTGTTCCTTTGTGGCTCGTGGACTGGGGTGAGCCCGCCTGCAGCATCTCCCTGCTCCTCTCAGGGGAACACCAGAGCAGTGCCAGGACCTGGGGGACACTGGGCACCTGCTCAGGGGACCTGGACTATGGGGAGAGCACTGGCACACGCCAGAGGTGCTGAGATGTGGTGCCCAGGCAGGGAGCCCTGTCCTTGTGGCATGCTCAGGCTCGCTTCCCAAGGTGTCAGAGCCACCACTGCCTCCTCCTGCCACCTCTCCTCCATCATTTCCATGTTTGTGCCCTGCTCCCAGGCAGCTGTGCCTCAGGTGGCTGTGTGGGCTGGTTGTTGCTGTGAACAGACCAGAGCCAATTTCCCAGCGGGAGCATCTCATCCTCTGTGCAATGGCAAAAGCTGAGCCCACTTCTGCCTCCAGGCTGGCAGCTGAGGGTTGCAGAGAGGGAGGAGGGGATTTGTCTGCTCTAAAGCAAGAGGCAGTGGCAGGAGGCACTGCTGGATGGCCTGGATTCCATCCCAGTCTGTGGTGAGACAGACAGTTGGGTGTTTCCCGGGTGGGGCCTGTGCTGGGGGAACACGTGCACAGCAGATCTGGGCTGGCTGCAGGTGCCCCTTCCACCTGGGGGCCGTTGTTTTGTTTTTCTCACTGCCTGGAAGCTGCTGGTTTGTGAGTTCCTGCTGTTGTTTGTGAGCCCAGGGATCCTGAGTGGTGCAAGGGGTTGTTTACAGCCTGTGCTCTCCACTCACACTGCTGAAAGAAAGGCAGCACTGGGTGTCCTGTGGGGATTTTTATCCCCTGCTCCAGGGGATTCCTGCAGTGCTGCATCCAGAGATGCCCAGGGATGTGCATCCACCTTCAGAGATTGTCCCAAAACCAGAGGATCACAAGGCCCCTGGGGAATAGGGCCAGCCTGGGGGGCTCTGTCCATCACAGTCCCTGCTGTGGGGTGGAAAAGGGGACTGGGGCACCCGGGGCAGTGCAGGCTGTGCCAGCAGGGCTGGCCAGCAGTGTCACACAGGGTGGCAGTGGCACACAGGGTGGCAGGGAGGGGATGTGCCCTCCAGGAGCTGCTCCCAGCTCTCCTTCTCTTCAGCAGAGCCACACGTGTGTGCCAGTGCTGGGCTGGAGCCTATGAGGCAAGGGATTCCCTAATTATTTCTGATCACCTTTTCAACTGGAGGCCAATAATGGAGCTGTAATGAGCTGTCACAGGGGTGAGCAGGCAACCTGCTGCTCCAGCCCTGGCTCTTGGGAAGCTGCTCTGGCAGGATGGAGCTGGTCTGCAAGGTTTTATTAAAAAGCCACGAGGTCTCCTGGTGTTGAAGTGAATCCCACAGCTCCGGTGGCCCTGGGGATGTGTCCCCTGTGTCCCCAGGAATTGGAGCACTCTGGCATTGAGGCAGCTCCCACTGGAGCCACCCTGACCTGCAGCAGCCCATGCTGGGGCTGGCAGGAAGGGATTTCCTGCCCTAAGGGACACCTCTGGAACAGCCTCAGGTCAATGCCAGGTCCCCTCCTCAGCTGCAGCCCCAGCATCACTGGGGGTGAGTGGTGGCAGTGCCAGGCTTAGCTCTAATCACAGTGGGGAAGGGGAGCAGGGCAGGGCTGGGAGGAATTGCTTGTAAATAGATTGTCTTCCATAATTCTCATGCAACTTTGATGGCTGTGTATTAAAATTAACCCCAGTGTAAATGAATGAAATACTAACAGTCATGATTAGAATGATTGCTTCTTTTCTTTTTTGTTGTTTTTTTTTAAAGATGGAATGATAAATGTGAACTTGGGGTGTGGGAAGACATTGGGTTAAGGTTTCTATTTTTTTTTTTTTTTTTTGACATTTAATTCTGTAATAGAAATTTGTTACTTCATTCCTGTGCATAACTTATTTAATGTCCTGTATAAAGGAACCCAAACTGTTACAGATGTATTTAGTTTGTTCTACTCCAAAGTAGTCAATAAAAAGACTATATTCATCCTCCAGCTCCCCTTCTCTCTGGGAAGGGACAGAGGTTTTCAGCAGTGCTCAGGCAGCTCTTGGGGGTTTTGGGGGATGCTGCCACACCTTGGGCTTTTAGGGATAGAAATTTCCTCCCCTGTGGTGGTGATGCTGTGGGCAAAGCCTGGCAGAGCTGAGTTCAGCCCTGTCCCCAGTGATTTCTCTGAGTTTACAGCTCAGTGTGTTGTTTTCTGAGCTTTTTTTAAATGTTATTTTTTTTATGTGAGCACAGAGCAGCCTGCAGGGTGCTGTCCCAGCTGCCGCTGCCAGCTGTGCCCCCCGGGGATGCCCATGCCCACACCTTGGCTTAACCAGAGGATTTTGATCTCCAGGCTGCTGCAAACATTAATCCAGCAGTGAAAAACCCAAAACTGAGGGGTGAACCCTACATGGGGCTGGGGAGGCAGCTCAGGAATGCCAAACAGTGCCTGCTGCAGGGCTGCCCCTCTCTGACCCACCCTGGCAGTGCCCTGGCACAGCCTGTCCCTCCCTGATGGTGCTGCTGAGGCTCCAGCACATCCCTGCATCCTTTTGTTTGTCATTCCCAGGGGCAGGAATGTGGCCCTGCAGCTGTCCCTGCCCAGGGCTGAGCCCCTTCTGCTGCCCCCTGGTCCGAGCAAATGCAGGCTTTGGCCAGGGAAGCAGCAAGGATTGATAATCAGACAAACACTGGGGTGCTGGGGGATGGGGACAGGGCCAGGCTCTGCCCCCCATCCCCGGGAGGGGATTTGTGTTTGGGGCTGAGCCTGCCCCGGGCTGGGCTGTCCCTCCAAGCAGGAGCTCCCCTGATCCCTGCAGGCTCCTGCTGCCACCAGCCAGCTCAGCCCCTGCAGCCCAACACAGGCAGCTCCTTCTGGAGCAAAACAAGCACCCTAAAACCCAGAGAGCCCTGCTGTGCTGTCACCCCTGGGTCACACCCACCCAGCACAGTGTGACTGGGGTCCCCAGGAGGAGCTGCACCCCCTGCCCCTTCAGGCACAGCTTCTCCTGCCTGCGGCCAGGGACTGGGGCACAAACATTCAGACGGGTGGTTCTGCTGGAGCAGCACCCACAGGGAGTGGAGAAGAGCTTTGGGGTGGTAGCAGGTCCCAGGTGAGTGAGGGCTGGGGGTGCAGGCTGCACAAGGATGCACAAGGATGATGTTCTCCAGGCCAGCATGGGTGGCTGGCTGTGGGAATCTGACCAATCTCATGGGGCTGCTTAGCTCTAATCACAGATCTGCTGTGCCTTTTGCAGCTTTCCCCAAACCCTCTGATTTTATGGATGCCCACAGCTGGTGTCCCTCCTGTCCCCTGTGCCATCCCTCTGTGGAGGCTGTCACAATGCATTTTCCCCCAGCTCAGCAGAGGCTCTGCTGCTGCAAGGAAAGCCCCAGTGCCCCCTGGAGCAGGTGGGATCTGCCCCAGCCCTCCTCCCTCACTCATTCCCCTCACCCCAGACCCCTTCCCACTGCCTCAGCTCCACTCATGGCACCACTGCTGGGTCTTGGGAGCTGAGCAGGGACTGGAGCCCCTCTGTCCCTCCCTGGCAGTGCTGGGGACAGCTCCAGCCATGGGCACAGCTGCTGGGGCACAGTGCCAGCCTCAGAGCCACGTGCTGCCAGCGTGGCAGGCCATCAGCAGGTACACCCTGCCAGGAGCACTGCAGGAAATATTTTTTCCCCTATAAAACACGCTTGACAATCCATATCAGGCCGCCTGGCTCCCTGGGCTGGGTGTCACAGCTGGCCAGTGCTGTGTCCCCTGCCCATCCCCGGGCAGCTCAGAGC
Source organism: Melospiza melodia melodia (assembly GCF_035770615.1). NCBI lineage: Eukaryota > Metazoa > Chordata > Aves > Passeriformes > Passerellidae > Melospiza > Melospiza melodia. The sequence goes on along the minus strand of NC_086212.1, from coordinate 3,420,203 downwards.
CAGGAGGAAGAGGAGCTGAGTGCAATAAGGACTGAAGGCTCCTGGGATGCTCCCGGGCTGCCACCCCACCCAGAGCCCCCCAGGCAGCTCAGACACCGGCTTGGGAGCAGGAGAAATAAATAAATAAATTCACATGAAAAGAGCAAAGGAGCAAAACAGCGGCAGGGCCGAGGGCAGGCAGCCCCCGCTGGCCACAGGAGGGAATGGAGGGACAGGGAGGTGACAGAGGTGACAGAGGCTGTGCCCACATCCTCCCGCATGCTGATGGGGTCCTGGAGACGCTGGCCCGGGTCAGTTGTTGTTCATGATCCACCAGGAGGCTGGGAAGAGAGGGAAAGCAGGGAGCTGAGGGCAGTGTGAGACTGGGAGTGGGGATTTGGGGTGGCAGAGATGGGGGACCCAACCCTGCAGGTCCCTAAAGCACCCACCCCACCCTGGGCAGGGAGCCTGGAGAGGGGGGAACCGCTGGAACTGTGACAATTCTGCAGGAGAGCACTGGGAATGGGGTCAGTGGCACTGGGAATGGGGTCAGTGGTACTGGGAATGGGGTCAGTGGTACTGGGAATGAGGTCAGTGGCACTGGGAATGGGGTCAGTGGCACTGGGAATGGGGTCAGGGGCACTGGGAATGGGGTCAGTGGTACTCAGAGTGGTCAGTGGCACTGGGAATGGGGATAGTGGCACTGGGAGTGTGGTCAGTTGACAGTCAGTGGCATTGGGAATGGGGTCAGTGGCACTGGGGGTCAGTGGCACTGGGAGTGTGGTCAGTGGCACTGGGAATGGGGTCAGTGGCACTGGGAGTGTGGTCAGTGGTACTGGGAATGTGGTCAGGGGCACTGGGAATGGGGTCAGTGGTACTGGGAGTGTGATCAGTGGTACTGGGAATGTGGTCAGTGGCACTGGGAATGGGGTCAGTGGTACTGGGAGTGTGGTCAGTGGCACTGGGAATGGGGTCAGTGGTACTGGGGGTCAGTGACACTGGGAATGGGGTCAGTGGCACTGGGAATGGGGATAGTGGCACTGGGAGTGTGGTCAGTGGTACTGGGAATGGGGTCAGTGGTACTGGGAATGTGGTCAATGGTACTGGGAGTGTGGTCAGTGGCACTGGGAATGGGGTCAGGGGCACTGGGAGTGTGGTCAGTTGACAGTCAGTGGCACTGGGAATGGGGTCAGTGGCACTGGGAGTGTGGTCAGTGGTACTGGGAATGAGGTCAGTGGCACTGGGGGTCAGTGGTACTGGGAATGTGATCAGTGGCACTGGGAATGAGGTCAGTGGCACTGGCAACTCAGGAGCAGCAGGGTTCTTCAGTCCAATTTAATCCATGTTTTATGGACAAATATTTTCCAAGACCCTGCAGTGATCCCTGAAAGCAAACTGGGGCTGAATTTGGTTCCCAGTCCCCACAGTCCCCACATTGCCATGGGTACCCTGGCAATGGCACATTCCCTGTGCTGGCCTGCCCTGCCCCAGCTGGGCTGGAGCCCCTGGCACTGAGCTGGGAGCAGCAGCCCTTTGCAGAGCAGGTTCAGCCTCAGGGGAAACACAAAATGAGGCTCCAGGTGCATCTGGGCCAGGACTCAGCTTATCTGCTGCCTGGGCAGTGTCCCTGCTCCTGGCTGTGCCCACCTTGGGCAGGGGACAGAGCCCAGCTCACACAGCCAAACCTGCTGGGGACAACAGCTCTCACCCTGAGGCTTGAAAAATCTCATTGAGGTCACCCCAGAGGGATTTTGTGCCCTGAAGGGAGCCCCAGTGCCTGCTCCTGCCCTGTGCAGCACCAGAGCAGGGCTGGGGCAGCCTCACCTGGGAACAGCATGGTGGTCAGCAGCTCTGGGGACTCCAGCAGGCTGAGGATGGACTGCTGGAAGGTCTTGCTGCAGCTGGACTGCAAATGGCTGGAAAACAGGGTGTGGGCTCAGGGGGATGTGGTGCCAGGCCCTGTGCCCACACAGAGCAGCTTCTGCACCCCCAGCCCCTGCTCCCCAAACCCTTTATGGGGGTGCTCCCCCCCCTGTGAGCTGCAGCTGCCCCAGGGCACACAGGGCAGGGCAGGGGGACGGGCTGGGCACGGGAAGGGAGCAGGGGGCACCCCCTGTGAGCCCCCAGCCCCTCACATGGGCACTGCCCCACCTTCTCCACGAGGGCACGTCCTGCCAGAACTCGTACAGGATGAAGCAGGGCTCGTCAGTCAGCTTGCAGGCAGAGACACTGTGGGGACAGAGGGACCCTGAGCCCTGGGCAGGCTGGCACGGCCCTGGCATGGCCCTGGCATAGCCCTGGCATGAGCTTGGCATGGCCCTGGCACAGCAGGGCACTGCTGTGCCCATCACTCTCCCCACAAAGCTCCCAAAGCAGGTTTTGGGTGCATTCACATCTCCAGATGATCCCAAACCCAATTCCTGCTGCACAGCTCCTGTGTGCAGGTGGCAGAGGAGCTGTACAGCACTCACACTGCTCTTTGTTGCTGCCCAGGAACCAGCATCTTCTGTATTTTATTATTTCTTACTCTATTTTATTATTTCTTACTGTGTTTTATTATTTCTTTCCCCTCCCCAGCACTACCACATCTCATCCTTCCAGCCCCTTGGAGCAGGTTGGTGTCACCCTTCACACGGGGGGAAACTGAGGCAGGGGGGCAGGAGCTGAGCCCCCAGCACAGATCCCCAGCTCTCTGTGTCCAGAATGATGATTCCCCATTCCCTGGTGCCCAGGAGAGGCTGGGGCTGGTGCTGGGGAGGAGTAAGAAATAATAAAACACAGTAAGAAATTGCCCCAGAGCCCTGCAGTGCTGGGGTGCAGGGGGAAGCAGCTGTGCAGGGCAGCAGCAGCAGCAATCCCAGCTGAGGCCAAGCCTTCCTGCAGCTGCTGAGGGGGCCAGGCCCTGGGGGACAGCCCAGAATGTCACCCAGCAGCTCTGGGGCTCTGTGATGCCCTGCAGGGACCCAGCCCCACAGAGTGTCCCCAGGCTCAGCTTTGTGCTCACAGCCCACACACCAGCACCCTGCTGCCTCCACAAATAACCCTGATGAGATAAAAACCCATCAGTTCCAAACAAAACCCCTCCCGTTCTCTCCACCACACGTGTCACAGCGAGCATCTCCCTTTTGTTTGGACTGAAAATGTGAATTTGTGCTGTTGACAGTGAAGAGCTGAGGAAGGACACTCGAAACGGGAGCAGCAGGAACGTTCCCTGCTGGAGGCAGCCTGGAGTGCCCGTGGCACAGGGAGTGCCAGCTGTGCCAGCAGGGCCAGCCTGGCACTGCCATGGCCCTGCAGGGCTCTGGGGCAGCCTTGGCCTCCCCAGGGCAGCTTCAGGTGCTCGTGGCAGCTCCCCCAGGCTCTGCATCCAGCAGAGCTCTGCAGGAGCCCTGCCCTGGACCTTCCACTGCTGCTGAGTCCCTCAGTGCTGTATTCACTCCTCACAGGAACACTCCACAGCCACTCCTGCTGGCACAAACCCCCGCTCCTCCCCAGGCACTGGTTCTTACTGGGAACACCTGCAGCGGATGGGATGGCACTGGGGGCACGCTGCCTGCCAGCTCCCAGCCCAGCCTCGCACACAAAACACCCCACACACCCCCCTGTGTCCCCCTAAAAGCCTGGCTGTGAGGAGCAGGGCTGGGGACAGGGCTGGGCACGTCCCACCTGGCACCTCTCGTGTTCCACCCATTCCCACCTCTCCTGTCCCACCCCAGTCCTTTCGTGTCCAATCCTGGTACTTCTCCCATCCTACCCAGTACCTCTCCCGCCCCGGTACCTCTCCTGTCCCACCCTGTTCCCCGCCACCAATTCTGGGGGGGAACCCCCAAAACACCCCCAAAACACCCCCAAAGCACCCCCAAAGCACCCCAAAAGCGCCCATAAAGCACACACAGCACTCACTGCAGGCAGCTGCTGTGGCCGGCCGTGCCCTCGGTGTAGGAGCGCACCGCCCTCCGGAACTGCTCGATGCTGCTCGTGGCCACCGAGATCTGCCTCTTGGCCACCAGGATGTGCTGCCAGGGACAGCACAGGGTCAGGGGCTGTCCCCTCCCGCCCCCTGCTCCCCTCCGGTGCCACCGCAGCGCTGGGGACAGCGGGGACACCGAGGGGCGCTGCCCACCTGGACAGGAGATGCTCCATCCCCCTGGGGGGGTCCTGCTGCAGATCCCCCCAGAAAGGGGCTCGGGGACCCCTCCCCTTGGGGACCCCTCCCCTGGCTCTGTGGGCACTCACAGGCAGAGGGTGCCACCCTCGGGGCTGGCAGGGACACGAGGGAGCTGCACTTGTCCCCAGGCTGCGCCATCAGCGGGGCACGGCAGGGCTGCAGGATGGGCAGCGTGGGACAGGGGGCACCGCACACCAGGGACAGGGACAGGATGGGGACAGGGACAGGGATGGGGACAGGGACAGGGGATGGGGACAGGGAAATGACAGGGACAGGGACAGGGATGGGGACAGGGATGAGGATGGGGACAGGGAAATGACAGGGACAGGGACAGGGATGGGGACAGGGATGAGGATGGGGACAGGGACAAGGATACGGACAGAGGGACAAGGATGGGGACAGGGACCAGGACACAGAAAGGGACAGGGACAGGGAAAGGAATGGGGAGAGGGAAATGACAGGGACAGGGATGGGGTCAGGGAAATGACAGGGACAGGGACAGGGATGGGGACAGGGATGGGGAAGGGGATGGAGATGGGGACAGGGACCAGGACACGGAAAGGGACAGGGATAGGGACAGGGACCGGGAAAGGAATGGGGAGAGGGAAATGACAGGGACAGGGACAGGGAAATGACAGGGACAGGGATGGGGACAGGGACAGGACAGGGACAAGGACTTACTGCATCCTGTCCCTTGCACATGGCTTCCTCCTTCAGTGGCTCCAGGCGGGGGCTCTGCGTAAGCGCCAGGGAAAAACAAGATTTACCAGGAAAAAACAGCGTTACTGGGATAAACCAGAGTTACTGGGATAAACCTGAGTTACTGGGATAAACCTGGGTTACCAGGAAAAGCCAGTGTTACTGGGATGAACCAGAGTTACCAGGAGAGCTCTGCAGCAGGAGTGGCACCAGCCCAGGGACACTCCCTGTGGCACCTGGGCAGGGCAGGGCTGTGCCCCGCTCACCTGTGGGGTCACTGGGGCCTGGGGACTCCTCAGCCCCCCGGGGAAGGCAGGACAGGGTCAGCAGAGGAGGGGAAGGGCATGCAGGGCTGGGGCAGCTCTGTGCCAATGCCAGGGCTGAACAGGGGGTGCTGGCACTGATGGGAGGGGGGTCCCAGCACTGCTGTGGCCGTGCCCAGGGGTGGGGCAGCCCCAGCACCCCCTGGGCACACACACACCTTGCACTCCAGCTTCTCGATGAGCTGCTGGAGCCTGTTGATCTGAGCCATCCACTGGCTGTTGTCCTCAACACAAACACCTGCAGGGCAAAGGGCACAGAGGTGTCACCCAAAAAAAGCTCAGCTTTGTCATGGCCAAAGCTTGCTCAAGACCCAAACCCCACAAAATCTTCTAAACCTGGGATTTAATCCAAAAAACTTAATTTTTTTCCTACTGTCCAAGAGACACAACATCCCCAAGAAGCTCCAGCTGGCACCTGGGTGAGATGCTCCAGGCTCCATCCTGGAGGAGCCCTCACTGCCCAGTGCTGCTGGAGATGTGGCACTTGGGGACACAGGTTACAGGTGGCCCTGGCAGAGCTGGGGGAATGGTTGGACTCAATCTTGGAGATCTTTTCCCACCTTACTGTGATTCTGTGCTGGTCCCACACCCCCTCCAGGCTCCAGCAGGACACAAAGAACTGAGGAACAGCAGGTACCTGTTGTCAGCATCCCAGAGTAGGGGTCTGTTGGGGTCAGACAGACGTTCTTCTGTCCCCTGCGCCCACAGCGCCTCCCTGACCTCAGGCCAACTGAAGTCTGCGAGTTCTTGATCTCTTTTCTGGAATTAAACCAAAAAAAAATGCAAAAGGAGGGGTTGAAGCCATTCCTGGAGGTGTCAGCTCTGCACTGGGCTGGGAAAGGGCTGCTGGCTGTGAGGAGCAGGGCTGGGGACAGGGGCTGGACATGTTCTACCCAGTACCTCTTGTGTCCCACCTGGTACCTCTCATGTTCCACCCATTCCCACCTCTCCTGTCCCACCCTGTTCTCTCGTGTCCAATTCCAGTACCTCTCCCACCCCACCCTGTCCCATCTCTGCTGTCCCACCCCGGTACCTCTCCCATCCCATTCCATCCCATCCCATCCCATCCCATCCCATCCCATCCCATCCCATCCCATCCCATCCCATCCCATCCCATCCCATCCCATCCCATCCCATCCCATCCAGTACCTTCCCTGTCCCAGTACCTGTCCTGTCCCAGTACCTCTCCCATCCTACCTTAGTACCTCTCCCACCCCGGTACCTCTCCTGTCCCACCCCAGTACCTCTTGTGTCCCATCCTGGTACTTCTCCCGTCCAATCTCAGTACCTTTCCCGTCCCACCCTGTCCCACCTCTTCCATTCCACCCTGGTACCTCTCCCACCCCATCCCATCCCATCCCACCCCATCCCATCCTGGTACTTCTCGTTTCCCACCCAGTACCACTCCCATTCCCATCCCTGTACCTCTCCCATCCCACCCCATCCCACCCCATCCCACCCCATCCCATCCCATCCCATCCCATCCCATCCCATCCCATCCCATCCCATCCCATCCCATCCCATCCCATCCCATCCCATCCCATCCCATCCCATCCCATCCCATCCCGGTACCTCTCGTTTCCCACCCAGTACCTCTCCCATCCCACCCCAGTACCTCTCCCATCCCACCCCATCCCATCCCATCCCATCCCACCCCACCCCACCCCTGTACCTCTCCCGCCCCGCCTGCTCCTCCACGGTGTCCACAGCACACTCGAGGGACGCCTGCAGGGACTGCAGCTGGTGCATGGTTTCCCGCAGCAGGAACCGCGTCAGGAACTGCTCCATCTTGGAGGCTGTCTCGTACCTCTGGGCAGAGGGGACAGCACCTGTCAGACCTGCCCCTGGGCAGGGCCACACCTGGAAGGGGCTGTCCCTTAAACAAACAAAACGGGGTGGTGTGACGGTGCTCACAGGGGTTTTCAGGTGAGGGAAGAGATGAGGATCTGACTCCATGTTTCAGAAGGCTGATTTATTATTTTATGATATATATTACATTAAAACTATACTACAAAGAACAGAAGAAAAGGTTTCATCTCAGAAGGCTAGCTAAGCTAAGAACAGAAAAACAAGAATGATAACAAAGGCAGCTGCCTCAGTCTGTCCGAGCCAGCTGACTGTGATTGGCCATTAATTAGAAACAACCACATGAGACCAATCACAGATGCACCTGTTGCATTCCACAGCAGCAGATAATCAATGTTTACATTTTGTTCCTGAGGCCTCCCAGCTTCTCAGGAGGAAAAAAAATCTTAAGGAAAGATTTTTAATGAAAAGATGTCTGCAACAGGGTGGGTTTTGATCAAATTTTAATTATCACCACAAGTGACATTTGGGGGTAGAAGTGAGGCTGTGGGGCAGGAGAACCCTCGGGGTGCATTGCTGTGACATCACAGCAGGGCATGCAGCCATGCTTCCATGGACACCCCTGCCCAGCACCACAGGCCAGCCCTGCCAGCCCTGCCAGCTCCAGGAGGGCACATGGACACCAGCCACAAGGTCAGGGTCACCCTCAGGGACAGCCCCAGCCCCAGGGAGGGCCCCAGGCTGGCACAGCATCCCCTGTGCCCCTGCTCACACACTGCAGGGCTTGGGGACAGGCTGGGAGCCTGTGGTGGCCCCTGGGTGCTGGCAGCTCCTCCAGAGACCCTTTCACCACTGGCAGGGCTGGCTTTGTGCCCTCTACGCCCAGGGAAACAGTGCCAGCCTGGCTGCTCCCATGAGACACTCCCTGATGAATTCCTGATGGGTGGTGTAAAAGTGCAACCAGAGGGGCATGCGAGAAGCTATGGGGAGAACAAATCACAGAATCACAGACTCACAGATCACAGAATAATGAGGTTGGAAGAGACCTCTAAGATCATCGAGTCCAACCTACACCCTAACACCTCAACCAGACTATAGCCCCAAGTGCCATGTCCAGTCTTTGTTTAAACACATCCAGAGATGGTGATTCTACCACCTCCCTGGGGTGCATACTTGAATGGGAAGAGCACTCCAGTACTTTATTATTCTTTTGGTGAAAAACTTCTTCCTAATATCCAACCTACACCTTTTCTGACCTAGCTGGAGACTGTGTCCTCTAAAGGGTCACCTGGCCTGGAGAGTGCCCAAAGAACAGGTCAAGAGGCACACCATGCCACAGGGGCAGGTCTGGGAGGCACAGAGAGCCAGGGAAGGGCCTGGACACACACAGAGGCACCCCAAACTCCTGCCCTTCTCTGCCAGCTGGGATCACAGCTCCTCTCAGCTCCTCTCTGTGTGCTACGGGCTCTGCTGGCAGCACCATTTATGGAATCAGAGGATGTTAAGGGATTGGAATGGACCTCAGAGATCATCCAGTTCCAATGTCCCCTGCCATGGCAGGGACACCTTCCACTGTCCCAGATGGCTCCAAGCCCTGTCCAACCTGGCCTTGGGCACTTCCAGGGATCCAGGGGCAGCCACAGCTGCTCTGGGAAATCTGTCCCATGGTCTGCCCACCCTCACCCTCAAAGAACTTCATGCATTTAATATCCAACCTATATTTCCCCTCTTTCAGTTTGATCCCATTCCCCTTGTCCTGTCACCACAGTTCCTGACAGAGTCTTCTGCCGCTTCTCTGTAGCCCCTTCACACCTGGGAAGGTGCTGGGAGCTCTCCACACAACCTCCTCTTCTCCAGCCTCAAGAGCCCCAGTTCTCTCAGCCTCTCTCCAGAGGGGAGGTGTTTCAGTACCCTCAGAAACTCTGTGGTCTCCTCTGGAATTGCTCCAACAGTTCCATGTCCTTCTTACAGTGGAGACACCAGAACTGTGCACAATATTCCAAATGGAGTCTCACAAGAGCAGAGCAGATGAGCAGAGTCACCTCCTTTGACCTTCTGGCACCTCTCCTTCAGATACAGCCCAGGATTTAATCCAGCCACTCAACTTTCCTGTCCAGTGTTCCCTTGCTTCCTTAGAACCACCTGAACTTCTGTCCTTGCACTGTCACAGAACCTCAGGGGATGGAGACAAGGAGGGATGCTCAGTGAGACAGGGAACAGGAAGGACAAACCCAGCCACTTCCAGAGCAGACACTGCTGTCCTCCAGTGCGGCAGAGCAGGCACCTGAGCCTGCTTTGCCCTCACCAGACCCCTCCTGTCCCACTGCAGGCTGTTCCTCCATGCCTGTTATCCCTGAGGAGCCCCAGCCATGCTGAAGCCCGCGGTGGTCATCGACAGCGGCAGCCGCTTCACGCGGGGCGGCTTCGCAGGCCAGGAGCAGCCCCAGTGCGTGCTGAGGACGCTGCTGCCCTGCAGTCTGGGCACCCCCTGGGACCCCTGGCAGCCCCGCCCTGGCACGGAGAGCCCGCGCTGCTCGACCCCGGCCCCGCGGCGCTGCCCGCTCAGGTACGGCCTGGTTGAGGACTGGCACAGCATGAGAACCCTGTGGGACCACCTGATCTGCTGCTGCCTCAAGGTGTCCCCAGAGGAGCACCCGGTGCTGCTGGCAGAGTCCCCATCCTGCCCTGGCACCGACAGGGTGAAGGCGGCCGAGGTGCTGTTCGAGGGCCTGGGGGTGCCCGCGCTGCACCTGGCCAACACCGGGTTCCTGTCGCTCTGTGCCCACGGCAGGGTCACGGGGCTGGCTGTGGAGGCCGGGGCGGCCGTGTCCCATGTCACCTCTGTCTGGGGGGGCCAGACCCTGAGGAAGGGCACCCGCAGCCTGAGGGTGGCCGGGGATCACCTGTCCAGGTACCTGCAGCAGCTGCTGCTGCAGCAGAGCCACACGGAGCCCTCGGGGCTGCAGGCCCTGACGAAGAAGGTGCTGACCCAGCTGAAGGAGCAGTGCTGCTACGTGTCCCTGGACTATGAGGGAGACCTCCAGGAGGAGGGATCCCATCATCCAGCCAGATTCCAGACCCCTGACGGGCGCTGGATCACCCTGGGCAAGGAGCGCTTCTGCTGCCCCGAGCCGCTGTTCCGGCCCGAGCTGCTGCAGCTCAGCTGCCCCGGCCTGCACCAGCTGGCCTGGCAGAGCCTGCACACCGTGCCCCAGCAGGCCAGGAGATATGTGCTGGGCAACATCGTGCTCTCAGGGGGCTCCTCCATGTTCCCTGGCTTTCCTGAGAGGATGTGCTTGGAGCTGAACCTGCTGTTCCGAGGAGCAGGAGTGCACATCGAGGTGCTGGCCAGCCCCAAGAGGGCCACGGCAGCCTGGGCTGGGGGCTCCATGGCAGCCTCGCTCACCTCCTTCCAGCACACCTGGATGACAAAGGGAGAGTACCAGGAGCACGGGGCCCAGTATGTGCACACAAAATTCCAGTAGGGAGGTGGCAGCCATCCCCTGTGGCACTGAAACACTGCCCTGCCCCAGGGGCAGCTGCAGCAGTGCTTGAGTGGCTCCTGTGCTGCTGCAGGGCTGCAAAGTCAATAAAGTGCCCCGAAAGAAGCAAAGTGCTTTCATTGACACTCCATGCTGTTTCCTGTCTAACAAAGGTGTCTCCTCTCAGGCTGGAAAACAATTAGGGCTCATGCTGGGGATGCAGGCCATGCTGACTGCCTCGTCTGGGTACATTTAGGCAATCCTAATGCTCCAGGCTGCATTTCCCAACTGGAAATGCAGCTGCCAGGATGAGGAAGGGAATTTCTCCAGCTGCAGGACCCCCAAGGGGAGCCACAGGTGTGGGAGGAAGGAGCTGAGCAGGGCAAGGTCCCCAGAGCACCTGCACTGCAGCCACTCCTTGCAGGAGGTGATTCCCCACCTGGCACTGGAACAGGTCAGCACTGGCTGAGGAAGATGAGCTGAAAAGCAACTTTCACTCCTTTAATTTTGGTCTAAAGGTCGTTTGGTGCTGCAGGGAGCCAACTCAGCTCCCTGAGCAGGCATTTCCTCATCTGGCACTGCCTGCCTGAACTCACTCAGCTGGGCAGATGATCTGAAAGGGATCAGAGGTGGTGAAGGAACAGCTGGGGAGCACAGCCCAGCTGTCACAGCACACTGCTGTCCCCATGGCCAGCCCCGTGCCAGCTCTCCAAGGGACACAGAAACCACAGGAGTCACCGTGAGCTCTGAGAAAGACAGGAGCAGCAGTTGGGAGGGCGAGGAAGGAGCCTGCACATGATGCAGGAGGGCTGGCTGCTCCCCAGGAGCATCCACCAGGAGAAATCCACCCCTTTCCTGGACAAGACAAGGCTGGAGCAGCATCCCTGCCCTCCCTGGGTGTCCTCGTGTGACCCCTACGGCTGCAGCACCCAGAGCTGCCCTCACCCCCCCAGATCCATGAACCACGTCCAAAATCATGTCCAGCAATGCCGCCCCATCACTGGGGTCAAATATTTCCAATTCCTGCTGAGTTTCTCTCCAGCACACTGAGGATCTGGAATTCCAGAAGCTCTGCACAGATGGATTTCATTGTAACCCTTCCACTGCTGGTGCCAAAGAAAGGGAGCAGTGGGGAGGGTCCTGAGCCCCTCATGGCTCTCTGGTTGCTCTGTGCCAGTCCAGGAGCTGTGTCTGACTGGGCACAGCTGTGGCTGGATGGGAAAGGAAGGGAAGGAAATTGGAGAGAGTGGAGAGGATGGATGCTCATCCCCCAAGCTCTGGGCTGGAGCCAGCAAAGGATGGTCACAGCTCCCCCCAGCACCAGGGGCCAGGGGGATGGGGGTTTCATCCCTGCTGGAAAATGAATCTCATTTTCCTGCCTCAGAGACAGGATGGCAGCCACACTGACAAGATGCAGCCACAGCAAACTGAGCTCCAGCTCTGCATCTCCCAGCCAAGCATCCCACGTGCTCCCACAAAGCCTTCTGTACCCACAGCCCCAGAAATGGAGATCTCAGGGCTGGGGATCCCTGCCCACCCTTCTCCTCCTCCTCCCAGGGTGTGCAGGCACTGAAAGCCCTGGCAGCACTGCCCCTCTGTGCCTGCCCAGCTCCTGCCAGCCTGGACCACTCCCTGCTTGAGGGGGAACAAAGACACTCCAACATCCCCAGGACACACCTTGAGGGAGAGAGTGCCCAGGGGGCACAGCAGGAACAACATTCACCCACCACACAGCCCTGCACAGTCAGTTCTGATGCCTCAGGTTTTAGCTTTTCTATTTTTCACATTCTGTGCTGCTTTAGTGTATGGGTCTGAGCATCATATGAGGGGATGGTGAGCTCTGTGCACAGAGCAGGGAGACAAAACAATTCCTGCTCCAGCTGGGCACCAAGGACAAATGATCCAAATCTCAGCCCAAGAGCACAAACACCGTGGGCTGGAGAGAGAAAAACAAGCAGGGTGGGACTGCCTGGGCTAAAGCTGGAATGGGACAATGAACTGCAAGGTGCAAATGGAGCAGAACTGATCACAGTGACAGACCCCATGCCTGGTCGTGCATTTTGGGACCATTTTGGTTCATCTTGGGTGCAGCCCTGGCTGGGCTCTTGTGCTGCCCAAGGTGGATCCATGGAGGCTTTTGATAAATCTCTGCTTTATTCTTTAGCTCTGTCCAGTCTCTGTTCTAGGTCAGCCTTCACAGGGCATCAGTTTCAGTGCCCCAAATCCAAATCCAAGCCTTGTCATCCCTCTGGCACCACCCAGGGCCCTTCCCCCAGCATCAGTGCTCCCTTCCCTGAGGTGTCCTTCCAGCCCTGGGCACACAAACACTTCCCCTGCCCTGGGGCTTGGAGGCTTCTCCCCAGTCACGTCGCTCCCCTTCCTGTGGGAATTTATTTAGTTTACTAATTTTATTTTTAGGGGGTACTGAGGTAGTATAATTAATTGTACTACAAACCTGAGTTTCTGTATATAGGATGATGGGGAGTAACATTTAATTATGGATTTTTTTTTGTACTGAAACTCAGTACAAAATTGTATTGTTAAAGTAGAATACTGTTATTGTATTGTTAAAAATAGAATAGAAGTTTTTAAAACACCTCTCAGATGCCCCATCTCTGGGTCAGAAAAGAGCATAATCTGGCACCAACCCTTCCTCCCAGCACTCCTCATCCTCTCAGCTCCCATCTGAATGCCCCAAGCCCCACATCCCCCATGGATGGAGTTTTATGGCAGGGGCAGAGCTGCTCTCACCAACACCACATCCCACCTGCCCTGAGCCCCACAGCTCACCCAGGGCAGCCCCTACACCCTGAGAGGAACAGTGGATTTGTCTTTCCAAACAAGCTGTGGGTCTGCTGGTAGATAAACAATGAAAGAAACAATGGGAAGGATTGCACTGATTGATGAATGGAAAAAGATATTTGCTTTTACAAATAAACTGTAGGTTTGCTGATAAATGAAATTGGATATTGAAAGATGAAAGAAACAACGGGGAAGAAAAACCCCTAAATTCCATAAGAATTGAAAATCAAAAAGGAGGGTTATATATGAGAGGGAAATCTTCAGTATCAGGTGATTCAGTCTGTAACTCCCAAGTACCTCAGCCAGTGGGGAAAGCGAGAAGGGAAATGTGGCTGGGAAGTTGGGACAAAAAGGAGGCTGAGTCCTCCAAAAATTAGAGACACCCCAGGGGAATGCCCCGTGGCCTCTCCCTTTATTGGAATAAAGTAAAAGGACCCCTGTGTCTCCTTTTTGGACATGAACCTCTGGTGTTTGTGGATGGATTTCCTAACAACCCCAAACACACAGGCACAGGCAGCAGTGTGGGGCGGCACCCCCAGACCCCCCTGGCAGCCCAGGGCAGGCTGTGCCAGGAGGGGACGTGGCTGCACAGGGTGCCATGGGGACATGGCAGTGCCAGCTGCCTCATCAAACACAGCACACCCAGGGGAATGTGCTGGAAATAGCCATCCCCAGGAGAGCTCCAAATGCTGCTCCACATTTCTGCAGCAATTTGGGAAAATTCGTGCCAGGGAGAGAAAGAACTTAAAATCCAGTCCCCATTGCACTCCTCATTTTGGGGCAAAAACCCAAAATCCTCTCATCAGATGCTGCACAGAGGTCAAACCCTCTTATCAATAAACTCACCAAGCATAGCATTTTGTACTCATGGAAAAGGAAATAACTCAGCAAGCTGAAGACAAAGGAATTTTGGTCCTGCACTGGTATTTCAGCCCCGTTTGCCCAGCTGAAAATCACCAAGTTGCCAAGAGCTGCTATAATTTTGCTTTTGAGGGGTTTTACTGATTTTTTTATGATGATAGTTGAGCTCAGGACAGAATGGGTGGCCACAGAATTCCTGTCAGAGGGTCAATGAGGCTGCCTGCCTTGGAGAGGTATTTATGTGAGGGCTTGCAGTGTTGGCACACTGGAGAATGGAAAGATTTCAGCACACAGACCCCCTGTGAGAAACATCAGGCTGTTTTCTGAGCTATTTCCTCTGTTCACCTCCTACCCCTACACAATTATACTGCAAACATGAAGTTCAGCCACAAAATAAGGTGTAATTAGCACACTACAGCACAGCTACCAAGTTATATTTTACAAATAAGTGGGAATGACAGAATGTGAAGGAAAAACTCTTTCCTAGACAAGGCAAATTTTCTTCAGCATGTTCCTAGTGAGGGAGGATGGAGGCATGGGAACCCCTAATGGTTTGGTTTCCTCCTGCTGACCTGTAAATTCATAAAAACAACCAGGAGAGGGTTTGCTGCTCACACACACACAGAGCTCCTGCAGTGTGGGATTTATAGAAAAATCTTAAAATCTGACAGAAGGCTCACATAGTACATATTTGTATGTAAACATTGAGATAAGAAATGTTAACTTATAAATATGATAGAATAAGATAGACATTGTTGAGAGAGAAATGAAACTAAAAATAAGTTTTAAAAGCGTTAGCATAAATATAAAGTATATAAGTAAATCTTTTATATATATAAGCATATATTAAAATATATATAGTATATATTATATAATATATATATTTTTATATATTATATAAAATATATATTATATAATATTTATATTTCATATAAAAATATATATTTTATATATTATATAAAATATATAGTACTATATAATAACATAGTATATTATTATATATACACTATATATACACTATACCTACTATATATACTATATATACTATACATATAGTATATATAAAGATATAGTATATAAAAATATATAGTAAATATACACTATATACATATAGTGTATATATACTATATATACATATTAAAAAGTATTTTTATGAGTATATATATTTAAGTATGAAGTATAGTATAAAGTAAGTTTTTAAAATAAGTTTTAAATATATATTTCATATAGAATATATATATTTTAATATGTAATATATCTATTTTATATATTATATAAAAATATATAACTGTATTACATAATATTTATATATTATATATAAAATATATTTTTATATTATGTAATAATATAGTATATTATTATATATATTATGTATTATATATACACTATACCTATTGTATATAGTATACATAAAAATATATAGTATATAAAAATATATAGTAAATATACACTATATACATATAGTGAATATATACTATATATATATTAAAAGTATATATATAAATATATATATTTAAGTATGAAGTATAGTATAAAATAAATTTTTAAAATAAGCTTTTTAAAATATATATTTTATATATTATATATTTTAATATATAATTTATATAATATATATTTATATTCTAAAACCTTAAATGAAAAGTTTTCTACTACGTGATATTACACACTTCTATTTAAATTACACTTTCATAATATTAGTTATACTATTTAATTTTGGAAGCTTTCTCCATGGCCTCAGGTTAAATGCAGTGTTCTCTTGGGGATCAGTGCCTGTCAGCACAGAAAGTCTGAAATTCTCAGTGACCAGGGTTCCAACACTCCATTTTTCTCAGTGCACAAGCAGCTCCCTGGGGTGAAAGCTCATCTGGTTCTTCCACGAGGCTGCTCTGTCTGGCCAAGGGGGGCTCAGAGCAGTGTTTGAACCAGAAGAATTGAGGGGCAGGTGTAATCTGGTGTAAAATTCTGAGGGGCAGGTGTAGAATTCTCTGCCCTGGCTCACAGAGCTGAGAGCTCTGGCTAAAATCCAGCCCACTCATCCCATCACAACTCAACCTCAAGTCCAACTCTGCAAATACAAATGTGGGAGCACACTCGTGTGCCAGCAGGTAGGAATGCAGCATTTATCATCTCTGCAGCCTCCGGGCATCCCTCCCACAGCTCCTGCCCAGAGCAGAGCCCAGCAGAGCAGGGGGTGCAGGGAAGGGACCCCAGGAGCACCAATTCCTGCACTGGGCACAGCAGGGCTGGGTGAGAGCCCCTGATCAGCACAGACCCCTCCTGGGTGGGAGCAGTGCTGGGAACTCTGCACTGCCCCGGCTCCAGGCACATCCAAACACGTGGAAAAACAGGTCCAGCAAAATTTGCTTCAACAGGAAAAACCTGCTCATGTTTTCCAGGGAACAGCAGTGGCACAGGAGCTTTGGGAGTGAATGCCTCACAGCAATACTGGGGAGCAGAGAGTGTCTGTGCTGCCCTTTGCAGAAACACAGGAGTGTACACATTCAACACCCAAAAAACAGAACAGAAAGGCACTGAAATAAAGCACAGCTCTCTGGAGAGGATTCCTCCTCTCCGTCTGGACTTTTATTTAATAGCTGTGAGTGGGGCTGGGGATCTGAACCAATGAGAAAATGCATTTTCAGGAGATTCCCTGTCCTGGCATGAGATTTCCACACGTAGGTTTGAAAACACCTCTCAGTTGCCCCATCTCTGGGTCAGAAAAGGGCTCAATCAGGCACTGCAGTAACTGCAGGCACAGAGGACAAACAGGCTGGGTTTGGCCAGAGGAAAGCCCAGAGAGGATCTGACACTACAGAGGCACAAATACCACTCTGGTGAGTGTGGGACTGGTCCTCCTTTTCTTCTCTGTCTGACCAAGAGCTCAGAGGAGCATTCACACAGATGATGCCCCTCACCTGCTTCAAAGGAAGGCTGTTCCCATGGTCAGCAGCAGCCCAAGCACACAGCTGAGCCCTCTGACACAGCTCAGGTGCAGAAGGAGCTGCTGGTCCCTGGGCAGGGCCCTCCAGTGCTGCCTTTCCCCATTGTCCTTACCCTGAGGCTGCTCAGCACAGCTGGGGCTCAGAGCCTGCCCTAATCAGCACCTCCAAACCGCTCCCATCAGCACAGGGTGAGCACAGGGGCAGGAATGAGCCCTGCACCAGGCTGGGAGAGCAGGAATTGCAGCTGCTCCTGCCCCTCTTCTGCAGCCAGCACTCAGTGCTGCAAGCTGGGCTCCATCCCGAGCACCACCAGCCCTGCAGGGCAGTCTGGAGCCTCACTGCTGGGGGGAAACACTTTGTTCTGGCTCAGAACTCGACACAGGCTCCCAGTGATGCTCCCTGAAAGTGTCTGTGGGGAGGACACTGCAGGGAGCTGCTGGAACAGGCACTGCCAGAGCCCAGCAAGGGGAGGTGATGTCCCCAGAGCATAGATGATGTCCCCAGAGCATGGATGATGTCCTCAGAACACAGATAAGAGTCTCCACAGCACAAAAGTTTTAGATTTACCCATCTCTGTGAACACCTTTGAGCCTATTATGGAAACTTCTGGGATGCTGCCCTGGAAGAACTCACAACAGGCTTTGAGAATGCCTCTCACCTTAGGGTGAGTGGAAAGGGGCTTGTCCCAGGGTGTTCTGCAGCAATGTTAACCTGCCCTTTCCTCACAGGTCACTGCCCTTTGTGCTACCCCTGTGTCCCCAAACCATTGTTCCTGACCCCATACTTAACAAAGGACACTCACTGTTTGCCCTGTCCTTGTCCCTGGGTTCCCTCAATGTGACTTTACAATAAACCTCACTGGAACTCTACACAGAGACCCTTTCCAGCTGTGCTGACAGTGTGGATTGAGTCTGTAATTGTCCAAGCAGCTTTCTCAGAAGATGCTTTTGGGAAAGGTAGGAGCAAACACCATCCACTGATACCAGGCTGCTGCCCTTGCCCTCTTCCAGGCTGTGTGCCTGCACATGCACAGACACCCCTGATTTGAGGGGTTTGCTGCCTCCAACCCCCAAATTCCTAAGAAGCAGCTGAGCTCACCGCAGCTCCAGTTTCCCACCCTGCTGCCCTCCCCTGTGCCATCCTTACCAGCTTGGTTTTGTCCATGGCTGCCAGCACCGCAGCGTTGAGCGTTTCCAGGGCAGAGAGAACATTCCTGTATTCCCCCAGGTATGCTGAGAAATAATCTGCAGCAGGACAGAACACCATGGTCAGGCTCCTGAGCACCTCCATCCCTGCCTCCCCTGCTCCTGCTCCCCACACTCAGCCCAGAGCTGCAAGGGGGGAATTCACTTCCCTTTCCAGAATCATTCTCCCACTTGGACTGAAATGAAAAGTCCTTCTCTATTGTCCTGGGTTGTAAGATGTGATTTAGGGCTGTGTGTACTCTATCCACATCTGTCACAGGTGGGGCAGCTCTCTGCTGTTCCTGGGGCAGTTTTTTCTTTCTCTCTCCCACAGCCAACCCTCCCTCCAGGAGATCTCTGCTGTCCATGGCCACTGAGTGTCCCTGCAGGGCTGATCCAATCCCAGCATCCCATGGGGAGATGCTCCGCCCAGGGGAGGAGCCAAGCATTCCTGCCTGGATCCAATCTGAGCCTGGCACAGCACAGCAGCCTTTGCCCCCTGCACTGCCAGAGGAGCAGCTTTCTGCTGCCCTGCATGGCCAGAGGGAGCCCAGGCCCATCTGCAGCAGCCCTGGAGCTGCAGAGGAAAACTCCCCCCTTGTGCAGGATCCCTGCTGCAGCAGAGCCACAGCTGGCACTGCAGGAGTGCTGAGCCCCCCTGGGATGGGGCTGGGACACCTCCCTGGCACACAGGGGCCAGGGCCTGTGATCACTCTGGCAGTGGTTTTTTTATATTACTGCATTTGTATTTTATTTTGTCCCTAATAAAGAACTGTTATTCCTGCTCCCATATTTTTTCCTGAGAGACCCTTAATTTCAAAATTATACTAATTAAAATAGAAATATTAAAAATATTTAAATATTAAAATATAATTATAATTAAATTATATAATTAAGTATATATAATTAATTATAATTAATTTAATTAATTTTATTTTATATAATTAATTTAATAATTAATTATAATTAATTATTAACGATATAATTAATTGAAATTAATTATGATTAAAATATTAAATATAATATTAAAATCTAATGAATAAACTTTCTTGTGATTTTAAAATTAAAATAATAATTTCGAAATTATTATTATACTTTCGAAATTATAATAATTCAGAGGGAAAGTGCATTTTCCATTTCAGGGGAGGCTCCTGCCTTCCTTAGCAGACACCTGTCCTTTCAAACCAAGACACCTCTCCCCTTGGGCAAAGCACCTCTGTGCTGGGATCCAGCCACAGGGACCTTGGAGCCACCCAGTCCAGCCCAGGTCAGACACACACAAACCCAACACACACCCTGGGGAGGGGAAGCAGGAACATCCCTGACTTACCACACAACTTCTCCGTGTCCACGTTGCTGCAAGAAACACAAAAAAAGCTCCTGTTAGATAGTGGGGCCGGTGTGGGGGAAACAGTGAGGGTGAGCAGAGGTTTGGGGACTTGTCTTGAGTCCTGGTGGATTTTCATGTTCATGTATTTTCACAACTGAATTAGAAAAATAGGGAGCTGTACAGGTTCAGAGCCAGCAGCTCAGGAGCCATTGCCAGCCCCTGCAGCACCCAGGGGCTGAAGGAGCAGGAAAATCTGCTCCACCAAATCTCCTGGAGCTGGAGTGTGCTGGGAGAGCACCTGTGACAACAGAGAGGGGTTGGATGGAGGTGCCTGTTGAAGATTGCAATGCAAGATGTTTTCCATTACCATCTGTATGGCAGATTACCTTTGTCAAGTGGGCAGTTTGCCTTATCTCTCTCTTTGAGTGACCACAATCATTCCTCCCTCAGGGCAGACATCTGCTGATAACAGCTATTGAATGTCCCTGCATGGCTGATAAGAACTACAGCATCCCACTGGGAGATGTGAGCCCAGAGGGAGGAGCCAAGCATTCCTACCTGGATATAATCTGGAGGTTCTGGAACACCAGCACAGCTTCTCCACTGGATTCCCCAGAGGAACAGCAGCTGCCTCTGCCACTGGATCTTCAGAGGAAGAGACTGCACCTTTCTCCAGGATCCCTGCTCCAGCAGAACCAGCCCTGACACTGCAGGAGGGCTGAGCCACAATTCCAATGGCACTGCTGCCAACACCCTGACCCACAGGGTGTCAGGCTGGGTTCTGACTCTGGCAGTGTTGTTCTAGTGTACTGCACTGTTTATTTTATCTTTTTATTTTCTTCCCTATTAAAGAACTGTTATTTCCTGCTCCCATATTTTTGCCTGAGAGCCCCTTAATTTAAAATTTATAGCAATTTGGAGGGGTGGGGAGGGTTTACATTCTCCATTTCAGGGGAGGCTCCTGCCTTCCTTAGCAGACTCCTGTCTTTCCAAACCAAGACAGTGCCTCACACCCCTGGCTGGCCAATTCTGAGCCCTGGAGCTGCTTCTGCAACCCAACCTCTTCCCCCAAAAGGTGGGGAGCATCCAGCCAGGGCTCCCACCTTGTTCATCCCTGACCTCAGCTCAGGTCCTCCCCATGGCCAGACCCCCTCCAGCTCCTCCTCTTCCTCCTCCCTCCCTCAGAGCCCAGGAGCTGTGGGGCTGTCTGCAGGCTCCCAGGGGCTGGGTGCCTTCCCAGCCCTCCAGAGCAGTTGTTCCTCTCCTGAAGGTCATTAAAGCAGGGATCTGGCCCCAAAATCCTGGAGGCAGGGGCCAGACACCCACCCTTTGCACTAACAGAGAGCACAATCCCCCCTGGCATCCCTGCAGGGCTGGGGCAGGTCCCTCCTGAGGCTGCTAAAGGTGCTGCTGGGGTGGAGAGGTATGGGAATCTACAAAAGCAGAGGGTTTTGGGAAAGCTGCAAAAGGCCTCAGAGGCAGCAGAACTGTGATTAGAGCTATGCAGTAGCCATGAGACAGGTCAGCAGAAAAAAATATTTAAAAAGTAGAAAGGCAAAGACAAATAGAACAATGGTCTGTGTATTAACACTTGTCTAGAATAACTCCCTAAACTACAGAAAAGTTTATCTAGCAAGATATAGGGAAGTTTAAAGCTTAATAATGGAGCTCTGCGCATTGTGTTTTAAGGCTCACAAGCAGGTATTGTATTTGAAATAAACAGCATTGTTTAACCAAAGGTACCTGTGCTTATAGTGGTTGGATAGAACTACTGTCAATGTGCTTTTGCTTTGTGTGATTGGTCAAAAAACTTATAAAGTGAGTTGTAACATTCAGTTCTTAGTCTGCTGCCTGGGATGTGAGCTGGTGGCATCTTCCCATTGTCATAACCATGGAATGAGACTGATGCTGGAAAATCGAACAGCTCAAGGCACGTTCCACAGCAGTCCTGTCCTGTTTGTGATTTGTACAGAGACCCCAGCTGGTGATAGAGAGGGAGGAGGGAACGCACAAAAACAGCCCCAGGTTTTGGGATGGGTCTGCAGGAGCTGCTCAGGTGGCCAAAGGCACAAAGGCAGAGCTGCTCTCCATGCCCAGAGCCTGCAGGGACAGAGCCCAGCATGGCATTTATTCAAATCAGCCTCAGCTCCAGGCCTTCTGCTGCCTCAAAAATTCCCCAGATGATTACAACCAATTTTAATCCTGATTGGGAAAGTGGAAGAGAGCCCCAAAGAGAGCTTTTCAAGTGGTTTTTAAGTGTTGAAGTGCTGTCACACATGGGGGAAGTGGCAGTACCTGGAGTTTGCCAGGCTCCCAGCACAGGGAATGCTGCAGTGCTGCTGCCCAGGGATGGGAAACCATCACCCTGTCCCCCTCTGACACTGCTGACAGGGCAAAGGGACAAAAACACCCTCATGTAAAATTAGAGAACAGTGTGTGAACCGTCCAAAATACCATTTAAGGTGAAATAATTAAGGCAAAAATCTTCCTACAGCTTTTCCTGAGACATCAAAGGCTGTTTGTGTCTCTCCCTTTCTCCTGGGCTCCACTGAGAGCACTTTAACAGTGGGCAGTGGCTCAAAGCAGGGGAATATTTTGGTGTGAGGGTGGCAGAGCCAGGGCAGGGGGCTGCAGGCCTGGAGCTCTGAGCAGCACACAGGGGCAGGAACACTCAGCTCAGCTATTTTAAACACACAGCAGCTGATTCAGGCAGGGCTCTGTGCACTGACCTGGCACTGCAGGCACTTTGTAAAGAGGATAAAAAAAATTCTGTTTCCCTTGAGACTGGATCCAGATAAACCTGCAGAGCCACAGCCCCTCACTGTGCCCAACTCTGCTGATTCCCCCTCTGGGCAGCTCTGCCTGACACAGACACTGGGGTTTGGGGCACCAGTGTGCACTGGGAAAAGGGTTTGCTCCTTGTGAAGTTTTCCTCTTTATTTCTGGCAGCTGCCTGGAGGCTGCAGAGCTGCTGCAGTGCTGCAAGAGCCCTGGCCCTGCAGTATGCACAGCACAGCCCCAGAGCTGCAGGGAAAACTGGCTCCCACCTGAGAGAGGGGTAAAAATCACCACAGAGGGCATGTGGATACTTTGTGTGCACATTATCCAGGCATTTGCACTGGTCCCAGTGAGCACCTGGGACTGGGGCTGGTTTCTGCAGGAGCAAGGAGCCACCAGCTCAACTCACTGCCATCCCAGCTCCAGCAAGGTGTGACAGGAGCTGCCATCAACTCCCACCCTGTGGCTTCCAAGGTTATTGATAACTCCTATATATATATCTTTATCTATCTTTTTTATATATAAATATATATACATTATATATAGATATATAAATTATATATAAAAATACATATCTTTATATCTATCTTTTTATATACATATATAAATAGAAAAATTATATAGATATAGAGAGACATATAAATTATATATATAAAATATATACCTTTATATACATCTTTATCTTTTTATATATGAATATATATATAAAAATTATAGAGATATATATAGATATATAAATTATATATAAAAATACATGTTTATACATATCTTTATCTTTTTATATACAAATATATATAAAATTATATATATATATAAATTATATATATAAAGATATATATATTTTAATATATTTATATATCTTTATATAAATATATATGTTAATTATAGATAGATACATACATACATGCATAGATAGATAGATAGATAGATAGATACATAGATTACATATATATATAAATATATATATCTTTATATCTTGGCTGCTTGCTGCTTAAAAAGAAATGTTAACTAATCAATCACTAAACCACTGACCATTGAACCAATCAACATCTCATAGCACAAATCCTCGCTGTGGGAGCTGCCCAGGGGAGGATCTGCAGCCTGTTCCACCAGCAGCCCTGCAGGGGAACCTCTGCCATGTCCCAGAGGCTGCAGCAGCCCCCAGGCACAGGCAGGGGCAGGACAGAGCACAGCAGGCAAACTCTCGGGCCATTCTGATGCTGCCAGAACCAATTCACACCAAAACCAGGGTGAAGCTCACCCCCAGAATGTGCACACCAAATGCTGACCCACTTTGCAGGGCTGCCAGGGCAGCAGGCTTTCCTCCCTGCCGTTCCCACTCCAGGAGAAGAGCCATCCTCTGCCTCCAAAGCACTCATCCTGAGACTCTCCACATCTCCCAGAGCTGTATTTTGACTGTGCTCAAACCACTGATTAACTGTAATTAAGCCTGAACTGATGATGGAGGAGCTTGTCATCATTATGCTGTTGGGATTTTGTCAGAATGTGCCTGGAATTTATGCAAGAAAACAGCAATCAGCTGCAGAAAAGCAGACGGGGTTTTTTTTTATTTTTATCATTTATCATGTTGGGAACCTCCACTGCCATCACAGATCTGCTTTCCAAACCCTTTTTTGTGTGACACAGAGTGTTTCAGTCACTCTCCATCATCTGGGGCTGGCAGATGCTGCAGTCTCTGAGTAAAGAGAGGCGAGGGAATTCACTCAAATCCCTTCTTCCACACAATCACACGCTTGAGGTAATTCCCACCAAGAGATTTTCAGAGGCACCAGGTCAGAGCTTCCATCCCTTGTGGCTCCAGGTCAAAGGCTCTGAGCAATCTTCACCCAATTCCTGAACAACCTCATGCAAAAATGCATTTTCCAGACCTTATTTTTCTAAATTTCCCCAACAGGTGCAGGACAGAAGGACAGGTAAAATCCAAACATCACATCCCTGGGCAGGTTTCACAGGGCAGGCATTCAACCCCTGCAATTCTGGATGCAGCTATGGAGCTCTCAAACTTCCAGAAACATCAGTCTCTCCTCACCCAGATGTTTCAGGGGATGAAAATGCTCTTCTCCAGGAAGATGAACCTCACTGTGCCACTGCCAGAGCTGGTGAGGAGCTCTGGGCCAGCACACAAAGCCATGGACCTGCTGCTGTACCAGCTTTTGAATTTGGCTTCAACATAAACTTTGAAATGTCACAGAATTAAAGTGAGGGGATATTTTATGCCAAAATGGAGCCATTTTCTGAAATGCAGAATAAACCCAGCCTGGTGTGGAGATGTAGAATGTGAAGCGACCCCAGCAGAGGTGTGTGATGCACAGGCCCCAGTGTCCCACCTGAGAGCCAGAGAGTGGGAGGTGGACAGAGGACAGCATGGGGCTCTCTGGAAGGACAACAAGAAATGTGGGAGAGCTCTGAAATATTCCTGTTCCCAGCAGCTGCAGGTTCCAGAGGTGGGTGAGGGTCAGGAGGGGCCTGGGCATGGAGATCTCTGCTACTGTCCCTCCTCAGGTCAGCCTGGCAGGGATGAGGAAACACCAATTCCAGCCTGGACATGACAAACACAGCACCAAACCCACCTGCTGAATGGAGGTGAAACTTTCCCATCATCACTGAAGCTTCAGGACACAAAAGCACCACAGCAGATCTGCTTGCAGAGCTTGGAGCTGCTCCCCAGCTCTGTAATACTCTTCAGTCTGGCAGCAAATTTTGCCCAGCTCTCTGAAATGTTAAGTTCCTGACAAGGGAGCAAGGGACAAGGCCAGGGGAGAGGGGCTGTCCAAGCCACCATGGGGACAGCAGGGCACCAGCACAGCCCTCAAACAACACCAAATCTTGCACACCCCAAACCTCATGCTCCCTACATTTGCAGGAATTTGCAAACAGCTCTGTCTGAGGGTCCCTTCTGCTCTTGGTGGCAGGAAGAGAACAAGGACCCAAGGCTCACACCCGGCTAACAGGTGTCACCAGCTCAGTGCTGGCACTGCTGCAGCCACAGCTCCTGGGCAGCACAGCCCAGCCAGGCCTCCCCAGCTGCTCCAGATGGATGGAACAAACCCCACCTGAAGGCAGGAGACCTTCCCTGCTCAGTTTTGAGCTGGGTTAAAGCTCCCAGCTTCATAGAACCACAGAATGACCAGGTTGGAAGAGACCTTCAAGACCATCGAGTCCAACCCAGCCCCAGCCCCTCACCCAAACCCTGGCACCCAGTGCCACATCCAGGCTTTGTTAAACACACCCAGGGATGGGGACTCCACCACCTCCCTGGGCAGAACATTCCAGAACTTTATCACCCTTTTTGGAAAATCTTCTCCCTAATATCCAACCTGTATTTCCCTTGGCACAGCTTTTGCTGCACCCTGTGTTTTCCAGGGGTGCCGTGACTCTGAGATCACCCCAAAATGGAGCAAGAGGAAAGGAGCATTTCCAGAGGAAAGGGAACACTCACTGCAGCTTCCTGGGACCACAGCCCAGAGACAGAGATGTTTTCAGATATGTTCTCCTGCTGCCCACACCCACAAGCCCAACCAGCAGCTCCAAGGAAAGCAGCACAAGGCTGCTGTGTGGACTGACCCCAGCCACGCAATCCAGCAGCACCCAGTTCCTCCCAGTGCCAGGACAGACTCACCCACAGCACCCAGCTGGGCATAGACACCCCAGTGAGGCCAAAATACCCCAAAAGCAGCGCTGAGAATCCCAGCAGAGCCCAGCAGAGTCCTCTGGATAGCACCACTCATGAGGAGACCAGAGCTAAGCTCAATTGCTTCTCCTGCTCTGTGGGGCTTTTTTCTACAAGTACCTGCCCTAAATTCCCTGTTAGGAGACCAGAGCTAAACACAATTCCTTCTCCTGATCTGTGGGGCTTTCTTTTTTTCACAAGTAGCTGTCCTAAATTCACTGTTAGGAGACCAGACCTAAGCTCAATTCCTTCTCCTGATCTGTGGGGCTTTTTTTGACAAGTAGCTGCCCTAAATTCCCTGTTACATGCACCAAGCCCACTTGTGGTGGAAAGCAGCTCTTACATAAGTGCCAAGCAGTTCCTGAGTCAGCAGTGGCAGAGTCTGTGACTTTGTGTGTCCCCACAGCAGCTCAGGCTCCTGCAGGCACACAGGGCTGCCTATTCCTGGAGCACATTTTCCAAACCACAAAAATGGCATTTTCAATGCTTTCTTGCCTTCTAGAGCTGCAGGAAATCCAATGGCTGCTCTTAAAATGGTCTGGCTGCTCTCAGCACTGGTTTTCAGTGGCTCTGTGGCAAGAGGTGGGTTTGTCTCACCCTGATTATTTATCACACCCGCCTCCCAAGCTCCTCCACCTCCAGGCAGGCAGTTTTAGCTTCTCCTGCATCTCCTCAGTGCCACCACCACGGTACTCACTCTGAGTGACGCCTGTCAATGCCACTGAACAACTCCCACAGCTCCTCCGAGCTCAGGATGCCATCGGAGAAATAGTTCTTGAACTCCTCAAATGACAGCTTCCCATCATCTGCATTCAAAGGAAAGGGAAGAATAATTATATATCTGTGGAAAGCAGCATCCCAGCCCTGTGTGGGATAGGGCTGGGTGTGTTCTGCATGATAATTACAGCAAAAATCTCCCTGAGAGCCTGGCCCACCAGCCCAGCAAAAACACCGGGTGCTGCTGGAAGTGCAGGTGGGAATTTCAGCCCTTCCCTGAAGGAGTGGTGTTCTCAGAAAGGCACACAGACTGTCCAAGAACAGCACACTGAGGGCAGCATCAGATTTCCATGGAAAGAAAGTGCTCTCCATGGACTCAGGAGGTTTTTCCTTCCTCTCTGTGGAGAACTGCAGCTGCATTGTGACCTGCAATAAAAGCTACCATGAAGGAAAAGAGCCAAGAGAGTGTGGGAAGGCTCAGGGATATCCCTTGTGATTTTGGACCTCTTGGTTTATGGGTGCTGAAGACTACATTTGCTTTGGGTTTCATTAGCAGGGGCAGGAGTTGAACCATCATTTTTGGGGTATGGGCCCGGTAACTTGTTTAGCTGACCCTACTAGAAAGTAATATAAAGGAAATATGGAGGTTTTTGATTCCTGTAGTGTAGGTTCAATTCCTGCTTTTCTAAGGAATTAAAAACTGGGTGGCAGAGCCTAACTCCCAAATGCCAGGGCCTCCAGGGGCACCCAGAAACAGAATCTCCCAGCCAGGAGGGTGAAACTTTCCCATCATCACTAAAGCTTTGGGACACAAAAGCACCACACCAGATCTGCTTGCAGAGCTTTAGTGAAGCTCTCCAAGCAGCAAATTTTGGTCAGCTCTCTGAAATATTGTTCCTGACAGTGCAAGGGACAAGGCCAGGGGAGAGGGGCTGTGCAAGCCACCACAGGGACAGCAGGGCACCAGCACAGCCTTCAAACAACACCAAATCCTGCACACCCCAAACCCATGTTCCCTACATTGAAAATTCCTGCAAAACAACTCTGTCTGAGGGTCCCTTCTGCTCTGTAAAACCCTGGACTGAGCACAGAGACAGAACCAATCCTGGAGGGACCAAGCAGAATCCTGACAGCCCCTGGGCAGGAGAAGGGCTTGGCAGGGGCTGTGTCCTGTGTCCTGAGCCCATTCCCAGCCCTGGGCAGGGATCCAGGTGAAGCAGAAAAGCATTTTCCACCCTCCCTCTCGCAGGCAAAGCTCCCAGTGGGAAGGAGCCAGGCAGGGAGGGGGAGGCAGCAGCAGGAACAAGGCACTCACCGTTCTTGTCGGCTCGCCGGAAAATCTGCAAGACAAAACACAACAGGAGAGAAGGGCAGCTGAGCAGTGAGCCAGGCAGCACCCAGCACCATGAAAAATCACCCCCAGGAGATCAGGGAGAAGCCACAGCTGTTGGGACTGCACAGGCTGCCCTGGGAAATTCCCCTTTGCCAATGATTAAACCCATTTCTTGCCCTTAATGCACAGAGCCCTTGGCTGGGTGAGCCCAGCACTCAGAACAAGCACCTTTAGAGAGCACACAGACAAAGCAGAAAGGACTTTGCTGCATCCTTGTGATGGCAACTCTTTAATTTTTCAGTCCATTGAAAGGAAAGAACATTAGGAACAAACCCAGTCTGTAAGGAAGCACTTTGTGCATCTCCAACACTCCAGAACCTGCATCAAGGAGCAGCTCCTGCCCTGAGCTTTGTAAGCAGCCCTCAGCACAGCCCTTCCCAGCTCCTCAGCATGCACACTCACTGTAATTAATCATTAATGCATTAATTAATCTGGAACTGCTTCTGGCACAGGGCACAGCTGGAGAGCTGCTCCAGTTCAGGGTCTCAGCACAGATTCCCAACCATGCCCCAGGAGAGAGCTGGGGCTGCTCAGCCCTGCTGGGATCTGATTCACCAGGAGTTATTGGGGCTGACTCCAGTGAGGAGCAGCACCACTTCTGAACCTGGCAACGTTTTCCCAGACCAAAATGTACAAGGTTTTGTCCAGCACATCCTAATGGAGGCAACAACAGAAAATTGTCTATATGGAAGCTGTCCTTTATATCATCCTGGCTTGTGGCTGCATTTCTCTTCACAGAGAAAAGCAAGGTACAACTTCCCAAGGATATTTCTGGGAGTCACAGAGAGAAACCTCAGAGAACAATAAGAACAATTCTTATCTCATTTACTGCTCCTCTTGTTGTTCACAAGTAGAATGCATTGTGGAAGATTGTTTACCTGAAGGGAATTGATAACTGGGTTCTGCTGTGAGTGTTTTGATTCACTGACCAATTGAATCCTGGTGAGTGTGTGTGTCAGGACTGCCAGTGACAGTCACAAGATTCTGGGCAGTTGAGTGGAGTTGAGTGCTTGTGCAGATTCAGTGTAATATAATATAGAAAAACATAGTATAATAAAATAATTAATTAATTAGCCTTCTGATAGCGACAGAGTTGACCTCATCATTCCTCCCTTTGTTGGGGTTGCCTTGATTTACTATACTGGCTGATGAAAAAATCTGCAGGTCTGAAGAAAGATTAGGAAAGAAAGAAGGCCGGGAAAGGAGACAGAATTTTCTATTCTTGCCCCCACGCCCAGAGCAGCCCCAGTGCCAGCAGGCAGAGGCACCACTACCCCTCCTGCACCACCCACTGCCAGCTCCATGCATGTCCCGAGGCCCTGACATCCCCCTGAGAACCTGAGGCAAAGTGGAAGCTGCCAGGAAAATTCCCCAAGGGCCTGGCTTGCAGCTAGGCTGAGGCTTTTCTAAGGCTGGAGCTTCCCTGGGAATCAGGAGCAGGAACAGCTCCTTGTAGGATGCTCCTGTGAGCACAGTGAGCTCCTCCTGCCCCAAGCTGAGGAGCTGGGGCTGCCTTGGGCTGGGCAGCATCAGGGAACCATCCCCAGAATCCCAGCTGGCCAGGAAAGGGGGTGAGCACTCCCTGAGCACCACACAGCACACACTGAGCTGAGATGGGAACCTGCAGCTCCCTAACAGTGGTGAATTCTCTGGATTTTAGAGCAAAGCTTTCTCCAGGCTAACAGGTTCCTTGTGGGGTCTCATGGCTGCAGGGGCAGCACCCGTGGTACTGTATTTACAGTGTTTATTGTATTACAATTTTAAATTTGTATTTATTGCATTCCTGCCCCAAAAAAGGCAGGAATCATGAATCTGACTCCATGTTCCCAGAAGGCTCATTTATTACTTTATGATACTAAATTATATTAAAGAATACTGTACTAAAGAATACAGAAAGGATACTTACAGAATGCTAAAAAGACAATAATGAAAACTGGTGACTCTCTCCAGAGCCCTGACACAGCTTGGCCCTGACTGGCCAAAGAGTGAAAACAACTCCCAGCAGAATGCAATGGAACAATCACCTGTGGGTAAACAATCTCCAAACACATTCCAATGGGAGCACAACACAGGAGAAGCAAATGAGATAAGAATTGTTTTCCTTTTCTCTGAGGCCTCTTATCTTCCCAGGAGAAAAACCCTGGGTGAAGGGATTTTTCCAGAGAATGTGAATGCCACACCTGTGGGTCCCACCCTGCCATGGACTCTCCATCAAGGGGGAAGCTTCATCCTGCAGAGTTGTGTGTCATCAGAGGGACACATGGCTCGTGTGGCTCCAGGTGTCCCAGAGACACCCAAGTGTCACCCAAGCACTTTGAGTGAGGGCAAACATTTCCCACTCACAGGCTGGCCTTGCTCAGCAGGGCTTATCTGTGGGCTCAGAGGCAGAACTCAGCTTCAGGGGAGATTAGAGACCTGAGGTGTGGTGGTGTTCACAGGGGTCCCAGGACCAGGGAAGAGATGAGAATGTTGACTTTATGTTTCAGAAGGCTGGTTTATTATTTTATGATATATATAATTTTAAAACAATACTAAAAGAATAGAAAAAAGGATTTCATCAGAAGGCTAGCCAAGGAAGCAGAGAGAATGGAATGATAACAAAATCCTGTGACTGACTGAGACAGTCTGGACAGCTGGACTGTCTGGATTGGCCATTAATTAGAAACAACCACATGAGACCAATCACAGATGCACCTGTTGCATTCTACAGATAATCATTGTTTACATTTTGTTCCTGAGGCCTCTCAGCTTCTCAAGAGAAAAATCCTAGCAAAGGGATTTTTCAGAAAATATCATAACTACACTGAGGAGGTCTCTAATCTGGGGTGAGCCCATCCTCAGCAGGAGCCTCAGCACACAGAGTGGATGCCTGTTCCTCCCTCACAAGGCTCAGTGAGTTACACGAGCCAGTGCACACCTGACAGCTGCCTGGAGATCCAGAGGAACATGGCACAGGCAGGAGCTGGGAGAGACCCCGGGGCAAGGCCACTGCTGCAGGGCCCCTGTTGAGGTGTGATGTCCTGGTTTGCCTCAGATACCCTGGGTCTCTCCCTGATAATTCTGTCCCAGGTGTGTCAGTCATCCCTCCTTTCCCCTCCCAGCACTGTCAGTGCTAGAATTCCAGAAGTGATTGGCAGATTCAAGGGATGTCCTTTAGCCCTGGGGGGCATTGGGCCATCCAGGTGTCCAGGTGTCCTTTGTCCCTCCCCTCCTGTCCCTGGCTGATGGCTCCCTGCCCCTTCCCTGCCCCTCTCCCCGGGGTTAAAGGAGCAGCACCCACGGGCTCAGGGAGTTCTGCTGGAGCTGGTGCTGCATTCAGAGGCCTGTGGGCCAGAATAAAGCTCTGGATCCAAACCCTCCATCAGAACCGACTCCTTTCCTTCACCATCGCCTCAAAGCTTCTCCACAGAGGGAAACCTGAGGAGCAGCCCCTGTTATGGGGGGAAGCTCCATCCCAGCACCACCAGAGCTCCTGCAGGCCTGGACTTGTCCCCACGGGCCCAGTGCAGCACCCAGGCAGCCAAAAGTGTCTGTGGGGTGAAACACCACACACCCAGCCAGCCAAAAGGGTCTGTGGGGTGAAACACCACACACCCGCAGCCAAAAGTGTCTGTGGGGTGAAACACCACACACCCAGCCAGCCCAAAGTGTCTGTGGGGTGAAACACCACACACCCAGCCAGCCAAAGGTGTCTGTGGGGTGAAACACCATAATTGCTGCCTTTTGGTCAAGCATCAAGGGTCAGACACGCTCAGGCATGTCCTGTCCTGCCATATTGGTAATAATTTATCAATATAGCCTGGCATGGCAGGGCTGTGGCTCTGGCTGCCTGCAGCCAGCCCATCCCTGCCTGAGCCCAGGAGCAGCTCCAGCCCAGCCCAGCCCAGCCACCACAAAGTCCCTTCCACACTCCCCAGGGCCGGTGCTGTCCCCTCCCTGGGCACAGCACCTGCTCAGGGATGGCAGCTGAGCACTGTCCCCAGTGAGGACAGCACCCTGGGACAAAGGCAGGGGAAGGTGATGAAAAGCCAGGCTGGGAGTGGGATTAGGGCCTGACAAGGAATCCTGAAAGTGGGATTAGGGCCCTCCAAGGAATCCCTCTCTTGCCTCAGGGTGCAGCCCCAGAGCACAGGGCACTGCCTGGAGCCCAGGATGTTTCCCTCAGCCCTTGGGCTTGTGCCCAAGCAGCCACAGCCTCACAGGACCGAGGGAAGAGGCGCTAAAACAGCATTTATTTATGGGATGAGCCCCACACATACCTCAGAAAGGAAGGAGATTATAGGATTCCTCCCTGCCTGCAGGTCTGGAGGCAGCTGCGGTGCTGGGGAGGGGACAGCTGCCCTGGGGACAATGTGACAGGTTGGGCAGGCTGCGGCCAGGCAGCAGAGTGCCATCCTTCCTGCAGCTCCCGTGTCCCAGGAGGGGACAGAGCAAGCCCCGAGGCTGAGGGATGAATCTCCCCGAGGCTGGAGATGCCGCACAGGGCCATGGCAGCACTGCGGCTCGCACGGCGCCTGCAGTGAAGCATCTCAGGCAAAGCCCTCCTCCTCCTCCTCCTCACTTCTCCCAAAGGCAGGAGATGTGCTGGCAGATCCCAGAGGAGCAGCAGCCACCAGGATGTGCTGGGGGCAGGCGGGGATCCTGCCCTGCTGCCGAGGGATGCTCACCCCGACCAGCTGGGGGGCACAGACACCTTTTGTGGAAAATCCTTTCCTTAGGATTTTTCCTCCTGAGAATCTGAGAAGCCTCAGGAACAAAATGTAAACAATGATTATCTGCTGCTGTGGAATGCAACAGGTGCATCTGTGATTGGTCTCATGGGGTTGTTTCTAATTAATGGCCAATCACAGTCAGCCGGCTCAGACAGAGTCCGAGCCACAAACCTTTGTTATCATTCCTTCTTTTTCTATTCTTAGCTAGCCTTCTGATGAAATCCTTTCTTCTATTCTTTTAGTATAGTTTTAATGTAATATACATCATAAAAGAATAAATCAGCCTTCTGAAACATGGAGTCAGATCCTCGTCTCTTCCCTCAACCTGAGACCCCTGTGAACACTGTCACACCTGGGGGCAGCTGGGCACCAGCCAAGTGCCCAGAGCCAAGGGTGCAGAGGTGAAACTCACCCTGCCGAGCTCTGAGGCAAAGCTGGGAGCAAAGGAGTCACAGGGTGGAGGAAGAGAAGCCGCCAGAACCCGGAAAGCAGCTGCTAGCGTTGTTAACATTTCCCATTTTAATTGCTTTAATGACACCCTGAGGGATGGATGTGCGACTCAGCGAGTGCCCTGAGGAGCTGAGCTGGAACACAGCTGTCACCACCCGCCCCCTCCTGCCCACCTCCCCTCAGCCGAGTAATTAGCGCGGTTAATGAAGCTGGCAGCCCGAGCCCCCCAGGCAGGAGAGAGACCCTGACCCCAGCTGGCAGCTGAGCGGCACCACGGCTTCCCAGCGCCTCCTGGGCACGCCGGGGGGTTTGGACTGGACCAGACGTGGCTGGACCACACCGGGATCTGCTGCTCCCCTCCTCTGGCATGGGCTGGGGCACGGGGTGAACCTGGAGCGGGTCAGGATGGAGACGGCAGCTGGGACACGACAGCTGGCACCAACCTGAGCTGTGCCAGTGCCCGGGCACCCCATCCTTAACTGCCTTTCTCCTCCTCCTCCCTGGGCACCCCATCCTCGCTGCCTTTCTCCTCCTCCTCCTCCCTGCGGCAGGGCACCTCTGTCCCCGCATGTCCCTGGTCCCCAGGGTGGCTCGGAGCTCAGCAGTGCCGGACACTTGGCAATGCCAGGGCTGTCACCAGGGCGATTTGGGCAGGAGCAGGAGGGCCGGAGGTGCTGCAGGGGTGGCTCTGTCCCGGGCTGTGCCCCTGGCCCTGGCACACGGCCGGCATGCAGCCACCTTCCCCCCGGAGCCCCGGCCCCTGGCACCGGAGGGGACGCGGTGTGACAGCAGGAACCGTGCCAGCATCCCCGAACACAAAGAGCCACCACTTGCATTTCCAACTCCCCCGTGCCACCCACAGCCGCCAGGATGCCGAGGCAACCTCCAACCCACACGGGGCATCCTCCTCCACAATCCCGGAGCGTCGGGAGCGGGCAGGGACAGGGCTGCACCCGGGGGCCGCCGCAGGCACCGCTCTGCTGGATGCCATGGCTGTGAACAGCCCCGGGGAACCTTCCCCGGCGTTCCTGCCACACAGCTCCCGCTGCGGGGGTCATGACAGCCAGCTCCGGATGAGGCGTGGGCTGCTGCCAGCCACCAGAGGCCCAGCATTCAGCAGAAGGACACGACATCACTACTGAAGCCATCACGACCAGGCTGGCAGGGGCACATCCCCCGGGCCGGTTCCTGCGGGAAGGAGCCCCACCGAGCGGGGCACAGGATGCGGAGTCCCCCATCGGTACTCACGTCGTGGAAGATGGGCAGCGGCTGGCGGCGGGGCTTGGGGCCGCGATCTGCGGACAGCAGGCACACGGCCAGCAGCTCGGCACACGACATCATGGTCCCGCCGGGCACGGCGCTGCGGGCAGCGGGGAGCGGAGCGGGGCCGGGGGTGCGGCGCCTTAGGGTGCGGTGCGGTGCCCGGGATGCGGTGCGGTAGCGCAGGGCACGGGTTCGATGCGATGCCCGGGATGCGGTCCGGTAGCGCAGGGCACGGGTTCGATGTGGTGCCCGGGATGCGGTCCGGTAGCGCAGGGCACGGGTTCGGTGCGGTGCCCTGGGATGTGGTGCGGTGCCCGGGATGCGGTGCGGTGCCGCAGGGCACGGGTTCGATGCGGTGCCCGGGATGCGGTGCGGTGCCGCAGGGCAGGAGCGCTGGTGTACGGATGGGCTCGGTGCGGTGCCGTAGGACGCGGTACGGTACCGCAAGGCACGGCTCGGTGCGGTACCGTAGAGATGGGCTGGGCGCGGAAAGAACGGCCTCGGTGAGGCAGGGATGGGTCTGGCTCCGTGCCTTAGCGATCAGCTGCGTGTCGGAGGGATGCGTTCGGTTCTGTTCGATGCTGCAGGGATGGGTTCGGCAGGGTGGCTCGGCTCAGTCCGTGTGCCGGTCGCGCCCCGCCGATCCCGACTCAGCCGAGCGGCTCCGCCGCCCCAGCCAACTTTGGCTCCGCGGAGGGCCCGCCCCCGCCGCCATCCGATTGGTCATGAGCTGTGATTGACATCAGTAACACCAATGGGCTTGGCGGGTGGGCGAGGGGCGGGGCCGCGCTGGGTCCGGGTGCCCGCTGGCCGCTGGGGCGGTCCTGTTGGACCCAGAGCAGCCCCGTGGGCTCCCAGTGCTGGGTTGTGTGGCCGTCCTTGAGTGTCCCAGTGTGACCATCAGTGCTGGCCCCACAGCAGTCCTGGGTACCCCAGCTGATCCCAGGGTGGCCACAGGTGGTCTCGATGTGGTCACTGTAGGCCCCACAGTAACACTGGTTGCCCCAGCTGGCCCTGGGGTGGCTCTAGTCTGGTGATGGATGGTCCCAGTGTGGTCGTTGTTGACCCCACGGTAGCCCTGGGTGCCCTAAGCGAGGCCCCAGTTGGTCCCAGTTTGACTGCGGTTGGTCCCAGTGTGGTTGCTGTTGGCCCCACCGCAGGCCTGATCACACCAACGTGGCCCCGGTTGGTCCCAGTTTGAGCCATGGATGGTCCCAGTGTGGTTGCTCTTGCCCCCAAGGTAGCCCTGGTTGCCCCAGATGGCCCTGGGGCTGCCCCAGTTTGGCTGTGGGTGGTCACAGTGGGGTCATGGCTGGTCCCAGCATAGCCGTGGTTGTCCCACTGGGGCTCCAGTTGGTCCAGGTTTGACCACAGGTAGTCCCGACATGGGCACTGATGGCACTGGGAAAGTCCTGCTTTCCTCAGCTGGCCCTGGGTTGGCCCAGTTTGACCACAGGTGGTTCCACTGTGGTTTTGGTGGCCCTAGATCCCAGGGTGGTTTCAAATGAGTTCCTGGTGGTGCCAGCCCCTCCATGCCCTCAGTGCCAGGCAGCCTTGGTTCCGAGCTGCTTCCCTCCAGAGCAGCATGCCAGGATCCTGGTTCCTCCAGGGATGGGAACCCCCTGCCCCAGCAGGCTGGGGGACACAAGGAAGAGGAGGAAGAGGAGCAATCCCCATCCCTTGCCTGGCACAGGCACCTGGGGGCCTGTGCCTCCGTTCCAGGACTTCCCTTCCTGAGAAAGGGCCATGAACCTGTTTTTTTTTGGATTTTGCAGAATTCCAGGCAGGTTTTGCCACCCTCAGCACCACCTCTGCTTTCACAGGGAGCTCTGCAGGACACCCTGATTGCTGAGCTCAGCTCTGCTTGAGCCTGGTCTCAGATCCAAGCCCCAACGTGACCCAGTGCAGCACGTGGAGCTCCCTCACCTCCTGTTCCCCCTGGGACAACGTGCTCCAAGCTGAGCCCAAGGCATCACAGCTATTTTTACCATCTCCCAGCTGCTCCAGGTGTGTGCAAAGCAAAAGAGGTGGAAAAAGCCCAGCTGGGCCCTGGCAGGGGCATCCAAGGGCTCCATGGTGCACGTGCACTCCCTGCCCTTGGCACGGGGCTGTCCCTGTCCCCAGGGAGGCACAGAGCTCCAGGGGCTGGAGCTGCTGAGTGTGGCCATCACCAAATCCACCTGAAATGGGAGCAGCAGCAGAGCACAGGCCAGGGCTGCAGCAGGGACAGGGCTCACCTTGCATGGAGCATGGAAGGGGCTGGAGTGATGGTGAGGCTCTGCCCTGGACCAAAATATCCCTCTTGGAAGGGCTTCCCACACTCCCATCTGCCCCAAAACCCCACACTTGGTGCCCAGGGGGATCCCTGGGAGTCAGTGTGGGTTTCCATGTGGGAAGGAGCAGCCTGAGAGTGAGGGGAAGTTCAGGCTGATGGCAGGAGGTGACAGGTGTGACCGTGTTCACAGGGGTCTGAGGATGAGGGAAGAGACGAGGATCTGACTCCATGTTTCAGAAGGCTGATTTATTATTTTATGATACATATTACATTAAAACTACACTAAAAGAATAGAAGAAAGGATTTCATCAGAAGGCTGGCTAAGAATAGAATAAGAAGGAATGAATAACAAAGGTTTGTGTCTCAGACTCTCTGTCTGAGCCAGCTGACTGTGATTGGCCATTAATTAGAAACAACCACATGAGACCAATCCCAGATGCACCTGTTGCATTCCACAGCAGCAGATAATCATTGTTTACATTTTGTTCCTGAGGCTTTTCAGCTTCTCAGGAGAAAAAATCCTAAGGAAAGGATTTTCCATAAAAGATGTTTGTGACAGACAGGTGCTCCCAATCCCAGGGAAGGGGGACATGGCCCAGCTGTGGGGGACACCAGGGCTCTGCTCTGCTCCCCAGCACCTCAGGGAGGAGGAATTCAAGGGAGCAGCCACTCAACAGCATCCCAGGAATAAACAATGCTGCTCCTTACCTCCCTGAGCTCCCTCCTTTGGAGGAAACAGGAGAGGGTTTTGGAAATAGGGAAGGGTGGGATGGGATGCAGAGGTGGGGCAGGACACCCCTGCCTAAAGGGACACCAAACCCCCCTAGGAGCCTCTGAGGGGGATCAGGTTAAAGGTACAAACCCTTATGGGGGCCATTAATGCCCCTGCCAGCCTATCCCAGAGCTCACCCCACTGTGGAGCTGATCCCCCAGATCCCAACCCCACAGCCCAGGGCCACGACACCCCAGGCCTGCTAAAGGTATTTCATTCCAATACCTGGGCTCAGCACCGTGCCCACATCCTGCCCAGCATTTTCCAGTGCCACTGGGGTCACCATGGTCCCTGTGGGGTGACACTCCTGGCAATGAGCTGAGAGCCCAAGGATGAGTGCAAGGTGCCATCCCCTGACCTGCTGCCTTCACCTGGCACAGAAAAGCAGCTTTGCAGCAGATAAATCAAACCAGGCAGTGCCTGGGGCTGCCTCCCAGCGCTGCCATGTGCTCTTCTACCATCAGCTCCCTCTCCAGGCACCCGAAACAGCAGAGGGAAGCCCTTCAGCTGCATCATGGATCATCCTGGGAGGCACAGTGGTTATTTTTACGTGGCTCACGTGGAGCTGGGCAGTGCTGCTGCAGTGGGACACAGCCCTGTCCCTGTGGTGGTGTTCACAGGGGTCCCAGGACGAGGGAAGAGATGAGAATCTTGACTCCATGTTTCAGAAGGCTGATTTATAAAAATATTATTTTATTAAACTATTTTATAAAAATTTAAAAATATATTTTATAAAATTTTTAAAATATATTTTATAAAATTTTAAAATAGAAAATATTATTTTATTATATATATTATATTATTAAAAGAAAATTATATATTATAACTATACTAAAAGAATAGAAAAAAGGATTTTATCAGAAGGCTAGCAAGCAATAGAAAAGAATGATAATAATATCTTGTGACTGCTCACAACCTCAACACAGGTGGTTTTCATTGATCATCAAGTAAAAACAAATTCACATGCTGGGTAAACAATTCTCTAAATCTCATTCCAAAGCAGGAAAACATGGAGAAGCTGAAGCTTCTCAGCTTCTCAGGAGAAAAGATCCTAACAAAAGGATTTTTCATAAAATCTGTCTGTGACACTTTGCCTTGTCTCGGGCGAAAGAGGCAGAGCTGTGCTACTGCTGTGGAGCTGGGGGTGGCAGTGCAAATCCTCTCCCCTCTCCTGTGCCCCCTGGATCCCATAAAAACCATTTCCTGTGCTGGGGTGTAGGAGTGTCAGGGGGTGGGACGGTCAGGACAGACGGACAGGAGAGATCTCTGCAGCCAGGGCTGGAACTTGGGGTTTATTGCAAAGGGCCTGGGGGCAGGGCCCTGCTGGGAGCTGCCAGACACAGCTCAGAGCAGGCTGAGAGAGGAGAGGGGGAGAGAGGGGGAGAGAGTGGTGAAGAGGATGAGTAAAAAGGTAAAGAGAGCAAAGTTCCCATTCCAATACAATAAATCTTCTGTGTTGAATATTCTGATTCTCACTAACCAATCTAGTACAAGATACAAATCCTACAGCATTTCCATACAGCCTATAAGAATCATTACATTACCATACTGTGTTACCCTAAAAGCTCCTCTTTGGGCCCCTTCTGCCAAGCTGCAGGGTCTGCTCTGAGCCTTGGGCCTGTCTGCAAGCAGAGGGTGTTGTTCCATCAAAAGGGGATCACCTTCAGCTGGCCATGCCATTGTTTCCCAGTTGTTCAGTAACTGAGGGATCTCAAAGCTTGCTTTCATTTCAATCTCATTTATAGTTTCCATATTCTCAAAATCTTTTGCCAGGCAATCATATTGATAAGGCTTTCCTGTTTCATCTTCCCCAAAGCCGGGGTCTCTCCCCTTTGCAGCACTGCAGGTCACCATCACCATCAGGATCCATCACCTTGGGACTAAGCAGAGGAGAGGGGAGGGCTGGGCAGGAGCTGCCATGGGCTGGGCTGGGCACTCTGCAATGTTGGTGACCTGCTGCTGATTCCCCTACTTCTGGGTTATGGCTGGGCCCTCCCTGGGGACTCCCCTGTTGGGGGAGACCCTCCTGGGGTGGTTCTGTGTCAGGAAACAGAGACACACCAGATCTTTTCAGTCTTCAGGTTCTTGTTTATTGTTATCTTATGTGGAGTTTTACACACTGTCCACACCAGGCTCAGTGCACTGGAAAAGCACCACAAAAATGGCAACAATCTCTTGTTCCAAGGTCTTTTAAGGCTAAAGTATCCAATTAAGCACTGACACCTGGATTAATTTCCCTTTTAACGCAATAACTGATCCCACAGAGCCCCCAATGCAGACTTGTCTGCCCAATTACAAAACGCCACCCAAACCCACAGAGGAGAAGGTGTGGGAAGAGAGGCACAAGGGTGCAGGCAGGATGCCAGGCAGTGTGATGGGCTCTCTGTGCCACCCAGCAGCCTGTGCTGACCTGGGATCCCATTGCCTGCCGCTGCAGGAGCAGGGGCAGTTTACACAACGAGCTCAGGGTGAAATATTTATCAGGCTGTTTAAAGGAAAACCAGGCAGGAGGAGGGGAGAAAGGGCACGAACACAGGCAGGAAGGAGCACAGCCCTGGCTGTGCCACTAGGGAGCCCCTGAGCCCCATCCTGGCTGCCAGGAGCCCCTGGGAGCTCCAGGCTCCCCTCGCTGGGGTCCCCAGCGTCCGTCAGTCCTGCTGTGCTGCAGAGGGATCAGGGCAGGGCTGCTGCTGCTGGCAGTGCATCTGTCCCCAGGCAGCAAGGACACAGGGACCTCGAACTTTGGGCCAGAAAGCTGTGCCAGCAGGTGCCTTGGGGCAGCACCAAGGGCTGGGTGAACGGGGAAAACTGGGAACTCAGTGCATGGAGTGGCTTCACACTGGCCCCATGCTGTAGCCCTCGGAACTCAGCACATCCCTCTGGGTGTCCAGGGTTCCCAGAACCCTGCCGGGGGGCTCAGAGACCCTGGCACACAGCCCAGAGCACCTGGGGATTTGATTTTGACCCCTGGAGCAAGTTACCAGCTTTGTATGAGGACCTGAAAGTCACACAGGTTTGAATGGTGTAATAATAAAATGATCACAGGGTGAAAATGTAGATTTTAGGAATTTTGGTATGGGGGTTATGGGGACAAGATGGAGGAACTTGGGCATGTCCAGCCTTTCTTCTTCTTCTTCTTGCTCTCCATTTTCTGCTGTGATGTTGGCACTTTGGGATTGGTTTGGAGTAGAAGTGCACTGTCTAACATAGGTGATAGGTATTGGGAATTAAGTGTAAGTATGTTATACGTAGTTTGTAGTATAAAAGGACAACACCACCTTGGGGGTGGTCAGAGTGCCTGTGGCTGCCCTGCTGAGCAGATCTCGGCTGGGCAGAAAGAAAATTTTATAGATAAGAATTGATAAACAACCTCAAGACCGAAAGGTGAAGAGTCCAGACTCGTTCTTCAGTTGTGTGGGCTGTAACAGAGACATCCTGCACATCTCAGGGCAGCAATTATCAACAGCAACCTGAGACAACCCCGGACAGGAAAATGCTGCCCCAAAACCAGGGGGAAGGCGGGGAACCAGGCACGAGAGGGGCCAAGTGGGGACAGGGGCTGCTGGAAGGAAAGCAAACCCCATCCAGCCCCATCACCCCATCCTCCTGCAGCTCAGCCTCTGTGGAGGAGCAGGGAGGGCAGGGCCAGGCCCAGATCCCACCCTAAGTGGGACCAAGCACCAAAGCACCTGTGGCAGCCCCAGGTATGGACATCTCTGGCCGTGGATTTCAAGTTCAAAGTGAAGAACAGAGCACAAAGTAACCCCAAACCTCTCAGTTTCTCAGCTGAGGTCCCCACCACCCCTCACACCCCCCCAGGCACCTGAGCACAGCCAGAGGGCAGAGTCAGTAGAAACCTTTATTAAACACAAAGCTCCGAGGAA
This sequence comes from Melospiza melodia melodia, assembly GCF_035770615.1. Taxonomy (NCBI): domain Eukaryota; kingdom Metazoa; phylum Chordata; class Aves; order Passeriformes; family Passerellidae; genus Melospiza; species Melospiza melodia. The sequence continues at coordinate 3,378,692 of NC_086212.1, read as the reverse complement.
CACAAGCTTGTTAATTGGCAGTAAAAGTGAAAGTGCGTCTCCAGCTCGGCCCAGGGGCACCCCAGGACCCCCCTGCCCTCCTCTGCCAGCCCCAGTGGCCTGGGCATGGGCAGCCAGAGCCAAAGGGCTGCACAGGGAGGGGAAGGAAAGCCTGGAGACAGCACAGTTGGGTGCTCACCTGCAGAAATGCTCCCCCTGGCCACCTCTGTGTCCCCTGAGGGGACAAGCACACGGTGCCAGGGCCACCAGCCCCCCCAGCCCCGTCCCCACTGCCACCTGCCACAGCCACAGCCTTGCCAGCCTTGTTCTGGACCCAAGCAAAGCCAGGATGTGCTGGTGGGACCCTGGTGACACCCTCTATGTCCCACCAGCACCGTCCTCCTGCCCCCTCCATGTCCTGGGAGAGCTCCACACGCCATAAATAATAAATAAATACCCCACGCTCAGCCAGGCCGTGGGCAGCCCCCAGGCAGGGGGACAGCCCTGAGCCAGCACCCCCCACACCTCCACCACCCCCTCCCAGCACAACAAAAACTCTCAGCACCCCCACTCTGCTGTACAGCCCCCCCAAACCCCCGTGGAAATGAAACGCTGTCCCCAGGGGACAATAATAAATTAATCAAATCATTAATCTATACACAGGACTGCTTAAAGCTCTGCAACGGGCTCCTGGGGGGCAGCGGCTCTGCCCTGGGCAGTGCCCCCGATCAGGGCCCTACTGGGGGGGTTCCCCCAAGATGGGAACCCCACCCTGGCATCCTCCCCGTGGGGCTGGAGCTGGGGATGCCACCGGGCTGGAGGGATAACGAGAAAATATTGCAAAAACGGGTGGGGGAGGAACAGGGGGCACGGGAGCCAGAGGGGCTGCCCTGCCCTGGCACTGCCCCAGGCACCCAGGAGGGCACAGCCTCAGAAGTCCAAGGGGGTGAAGTCCCCGAAGTTGCAGTCGAAGAGCTCGCTGATGCCCTCGCCCTCCTCCAGCCCGAAGTGATAGTCCTGTGCCTGCGGCGGCGACAGGTTGATGAACTCATCGGGCAGGAAGGCCGCCAGCTCCTCCCTGCTCTGCTCCAGCAGCATGTCCATGGAGGCCAGGGGAGACAGGCTCACCTCCTCCTCCTCCTCCTCCTCCTCCTCCTCCTCGGGGCCCTTGCTGGGCAGCGCGCTCGGCCCTGGCAGCAGCGCTTCTGTGGGCATGGCAACAGCTGTAAATCCCATAATGCCCTCCAAAGAAACCCCAAAAAAGGCTTTTGTGCCTGGGGAGATCCTGCCTTCCCACCTCCCTGCCTTGCTGGGGTGCCTGAGCAGCGTGCCAGCTCCTTGATGTGCCACTACAGAGGGGCTGAGAGCCACCGTGACATCTCACCAGCTCCCTTGTGTCCCCAGGCCCTTCATGTCCCCAGGCCCCTCGTGTCCCCAGCCTCTTTGTGTCCCCAGCTCCCTCGTGTCCCCAGGCCCTTCCTTGTGTCCCCAGGCTCCTTGTGTCCCCAGCCTCTTTGTGTCCCCAGCTCCCTCGTGTCCCCAGGCTCTTCATGTCCCCAGCCCCTCATCTCCCCAGGCTCTTCGTGTCCCCAGCCTTGTGTTCCCAGCCCTCTCACGTCCCCAGCCCCCTTGTGTCCCCGGGCTCCTCTGTCGTGTCCTCGGGCTGTCCCCAGCCCCACCTTCCTCTCCAGGCCTGTGTCACTACAGAGAGGCTGATGAGAGCCACCATGACATCCCACCAGCCCCCTCATATCCCCAGGCTCCTTGTGTCCCCCAGCCCCCTCCTGTCCCCAACCCCTCATGCCCCCAGCTCCCTTGCGTCCCCCAGGCCCCCTCATGTCCCCAGCCCCCTCGTGTCTCTAGCTCATGTCCCCAGCCCCCTCACGTCCCCAGCCCCTTTGTGTCCCCAGGCTGTCCCCAGCCCCACCTTGCTCTCCAGGCAGCAGAGGCATGTTCACATCCTGGGCAGGATGCAGGAGCAGGGGGCCTCTGGGCTGTGAGTGGCTGGGAGGAGAGTCCTCAGGAGGGGCTTTGAAGGGGCTCTTGACAGGGCTGCAGACCCCCGAGCTGTCCTCGGGGCACAGGAACACATCGATGGGGCCCTGAGTGCTTCTCACCGAGACCTGGAACGCCTGGGGAGGGGACAGGAGTGACACAGGGTGGCACAGGGACACGCAGAGTGTTGGGGGAGATGAAACAGGAAAGCCTTATCAATATGATTGCCTGGCAAAAGATTTTGAGAATATGGAAACTATAAGTGAGATTGAAATGAAGGCAAGCTTTGAGATCCCTCAGTTACTGAACAACTGGAAAACAATGGCATGGCCAGCTGAAGGTGATCCCCTTTTGATGGAACAACACCCTCTGCTTGCAGACAGGCCCAAGGGTCAGAGCAGACCCTGCAGCTTGGCAGAAGGGGCCCAGAGAGGAGTTTTTAGGGTTTAAAAAGTAACACAGTATGGGAATGTAGTGATTCTTATAGGCTGTATGGAAATGCTGTAGGATTTGTATATTGTACGTGAGAATCAGAATATTCAACACAGAGGGTGATTTATTGTATTGTAAGGAGAACCTCGCTGTCTTACCCTTTTACTCTCTTACCTTTTTTACTCCCTTATCCCTCACCCTCTCTCCTCTCTCAGCCTGCTCTGAGCTGTGTCTGGCAGCTCCCAGCAGGGCCCTGCCCCCAGGCCCTTTGCAATAAACCCCAAGTTCCAGCCCTGGCTGCAGAGATCTCTCCTGTCCGTCTGTCCTGACCATGCTACCCCCTGCTGCTCCTACAGCAGAGAACCCTGGGCTGCTCAGGGAGGGCACAGGAGGAGCAGTGTGACCCCAGCTCACCTCTGCAGGGTCTGACACCTGCAGCTGGGTCTCTGGGGGGGCTTTGATCACCATCACCATTTGCTCCGCGGGGTCCACGATGCTGCGGAGGTCCTGGCAGGTCACGTAGGCTGCGGTGGGGCGGGTCAAGGAAGGGACACACAAGGGGATGTGGGCTGAGCGCCGCCCTGCCTGCGCCTCCAGGGCTCAACCACAGCCCCACCCAGCCAGCCCCGCCCCGCAAGCAAAGGATATTGCTGGTTGGCGGGGTCCTCGGTGAGCAGGCGCAGCTGCACCGTGCACATCTGGATGAGGTCATCCAGCTGCCGCTCGGCCGCCTGCAGCTCCCGCAGCTCCTTCTCCAGCAGCCGGTGCCGGCCTGGCGCTCCCACGGTGGCCTGGCTGCCCCTGGGGAGCACCGTGCCCATCAGCAGCCAGCCCCCACAGCTTGCTGTGCCCCCAAGGAGAACCAGCCCTGCAGGGATTTTAGCAGCAGAGCGCTCCCCAAGGCTGGATGGAGCCCCACCACTCCCCTGGATGACTTGGGGGGCCCCAGGGGACACACAGAGTTTCCTGCCACTGAGCACAGCCCTCCCTGCAGCAGAAACTCTGGTGACCCCACCCTGAAACTCCCCACCCAAATAAGACCATCCTCCACCCAGACAGCTCCCCCACGCCAGGCACAGCCCCATGAGCCCAGGGACGTACAGCCACTGGATGTGGTTCTTGGATTTCTTGGTGATGAGCTGTATGCCCTCCAGGACGTTGGTGATGTCGTAGATGCGCCTCTTCTGCACCTTCAGCACCTCGGCTGCCCAGTTGAGGTCCACCACACCATCTGGGGACTGGCTCAGCAGCTCCAGGAAGCGCTTGGTGGTGAGGTTCAGGGAGGTTTCATACCGGGACTTCTCTCCAGGAGACTTTGCCCCTGCCAGACGTGGAGGACAAGTGTCATTCCAAGCGTCATTCAGCCACAAGGGAAAAGCAGAGCTGAAAGGTCACAAAACTCCTGCTACCTGCTTGCAGGTGGCTTGTGGAACCAGGACTGGCACCCCAAACCCGATCTGTTTTGTCAGGGCAATGGGGTGAGCTGCCCAAATCCCCTGCAGGAAGGAGGTGGCAGCACCTGGCACAGGTGTGACTGAGACAGAGAGTGCCAGGCAGGGCTCAGGGGGCAGAGAGCAGCAGGTCCTCCTGGGACACTGCAATGACACCATGCTGGACCTACAGCTCCATCCCACAGGGAGGGACAGAGCCAGCGTGACACCCAGCAGAAGGGCAGGACAACCGTGCCACCAGCACAGGGCACAGCAGTGAGTGTGGAGAGTGGACAGCCCATTCCAAAGGGCTGGAAGAACCTGCCAGGGATGAGCCTGGGGGAGCAGAGTGGGGCTGCTGGAGCTGTGCTCTGAGCTGGGCTGGCAGGGGGGCCAGCAGGAGCGGAGCTGATACCTTTGGCAGGGTTCCTGGCCTTGCCCCGGCTCACTGGCAAACTCTCCGCTATGTACTGGTGATCCGTCTCCAAGTTCAGCTTCCTCTTCACCTGCAAGGGACGGGGTCAGGCTCCAGTGCTATTGAAGGGTCCGTGAGGAACCCCCCAGCCCCGCACCAGGGGGTACAGACACCCCAGATCCGGGCACGAGGGGGTGACAGGAGCTGTCACACACCCGGCGGGCATGGGGGGCTGTCCCCACCGCGGGGGCCCCGCCACGCTGCGGGGAGCGCCCCAAAGGCGGCAGGGCCGTGGGTGGGGAGGCAAAGCACGGCCCGGCGCCCGGGCCTGCGGCTTCCGGAGCGGCGGCGGGGCAGGGCCGGCCCGGCAGGTGCTGCGTGGCACGGCCCGGCCGTACAGCCTGGCACAGCCGGGGGCACCGGGCACGGGCTGACACCGAGCGGGCACGGCATATGGCACGGGGCACAGCACGGAGCGGTACGGGCCGGCCCGGTATGGAGCCCGGTCCATATACAGCACGGCTCGCTGTACGGCCCGGCTCGGTACAGCACAAAGCACGGCCCGGTATCCAGCCGGGCCCATTGTATAGCCCGGCTCCGTGTACTCCGGTGGGGTATACGGCCCGGTCGGTACACAGCCAGTTCGAGGCTCAATACTGCCCAGCCCATAACACAGCCCGAGCCCGCCGCTCCCCGGAGCCCCCGCCCGGCCCCGTCCCCCGCCCCCTCCCCATCCCACTCGCGGGGGTTACCGGCGGGCGGCCCAGCGCGGGCCGTCTGGGCGCGGCGCCGGGGCGGGCGGGCTGCGGCGTGGCGAAGAGCAGGAGGTCGGTATCGGGGTGGCCGCCGCCCGCGGGCTCCTCGGCGGCGGCGGAGACGATCAGGAGGTGCGGGGAGGCGCTGCCCAGCAGCGCCGCCAGCCCCGCCGCGCCGCCCGCCGCCGCCATGGCTCACATGGCAGCCGGTGCCGCCGGTGCGGCGGGCGGCGCGGCAGGCAGGGCGCGGACAGGGGCGCGGCCCATGGCGGGCGCGGGGCCGCTGCGCTCCGGCTCCGGCTCCGCTGCGCCCGCCGCCGGATTGTTCGGCGCGCCGGCCCCGCGCGCCTTTGCGCGCCAAATCCTTTTTGCCGCGAAAAGCGGCGCGAGCCGCCCCGCCGCCCGCCCATTGGCTGCGCCCGCCGCGGCGGGGAGGTGAAGGCGCGCTGCCATTGGCTGGAGCGAGCGGGGAGGCGGGCGGTGCCGCGCGGCCATTGGCGGGCGGGGGCCGCGCTGACAGGCGGCCAATCAGCGGCGTCGCGCTGGGGCGGCGGCCAATGGGAGCGCGGCTCGGGGACGCGGCGGGGGCGGCGCGTGGGTGCGGCGCGCGCTGTGTGTGTCCCCCCCCGGGGGTGTCCCCTCCCGTGTCCCTGTTTGTGTCCCCCATAGGAGTGTCCCTCTTTGTGTCCCCCACGGGGTGTTCCCCCCGTCCCTGTTTGTGTACCCTGGGTCTCCCCTTAGGGGTGCCTCCTTCCATGTCCCTCTTTGTGTCCCCCTCGGTGGTGTCCCCTCCCGTGTCCCTCTTTGTGTCCCCCATAGGGATGTCTCTGTGTCCCCCATAGGGATGTCCCCTCCCCTGTCCCTGTTTGTCTCCCCTGTCTCCCTCGGGGGTGTCCCCTCCCCTGTCCCTGTTTGTGTCCCCCTCTGAGATGTCCCCTCCTTGTGTTCCGCCGCGGGTTCCTCGCTCCGACCCGGCCCCAGCTCCCGGTTTTCCCCCGTAGGGAGTTCCAGGCTCGGTCCCGGCCCGGGCTCAGCCTCGCCGGGCTGACGGGCTCCAGTGCGGCCGCTCCCCGCCCCGGTGCCCGGCAGGACGGGCCACGCACCCACGAGCAAAGTTCAGCTCGCTGCCTGCCCTGCGGGCTGCGCCCCGCCAAGGGTGTCACCGCTGGGGAAGGGGGTGGCTTTGGGCTCTGCAGGGTGTCCCAGGCTGTCCCTGTGTGTTCCCCCTGCCCGGGGGTGACAGCCAGCCCAGCCCAGCCCGCCCTGCTTTGGGACACCAGTGTTGCTCAGCTGGGGCAGGGGCTCTCCTGTCCTGCAGGGCCAGGTCTCTGCAGGATTTTTGTCCAAAAGTGCTGGAGCGATGCAGGGCTCAGCTCAGGGCTGCCCTTGCTCAAAGCAGCCCCGAGATCACGGGTGAGGCTGTGGAGCAAATCTGGAGGTTTCAGGCTCACGCTGCTTTAGGGATCCAGCAGGCACAGAAACCCCGGGATGCTGCAATCTGCTCCATCCGTTCGGCATTCTGTGTTTCCGAACACCGAACAGCTCCTTCAGCACTGCCTGATAACCCCTGAGAGGGCACAGGAAAAGCTCTGCCGGCAGCACAACCTGCACTTGACCGTGCCAGGCGCTATCTCCGCCCGCGGCACCGTGTGGCAGGGGACAGGCAGGGACACAGGGACGGCACACAGAGCCGGGAGTGGCCCCATGTGCTGAGAGAGATGAGAGTCCACCCACAGACACGGGACAGGCGGCTCCCAGCGCCACTATCTGCTGCCTGCAGGACACTGATAACCTCTGCTGCATGAGGAAGCAAAATGAAAAAGGAAAAAAGTACATCCTCCTAATAATAATTAAAAAAACAAACAAACAAACAAAAAAAAAACCAAACAAAAAACATTTCAAGATTAGGCCTTTTGCAGTGCCCTGATGTGGGGAAGCTCTTGAGGAAAGTGTGGAGCAGGTTCTAATCCAGGCACCCAAAACTCCACTGAGCCAAGCCCAGGGTTTCACCCCTCTGTGTCCCCCAGGAGCTGCCCCACGTGTCCCTGGGGGTTTTTTGGTGGAGCACAGTGGCCCCCAGCCTGCTGCTGCTGCCAGGCAGGGCTGGGAGCCAGCGCTGGCTCCTGCCCCAGCCCTGCTGCCAAGCCTGACCTGCCGGGGATGCAGGAGAAGGAAGGGCTGTTTTTCAGGAGAAGGGCTGTGCAGGAGAAAGGCTGTTCAGGAGAAGGAAGGGCTGTGCAGGAGAAGGAAGGGCTGTTTTTCAGGAGAAAGAAGGGCTGTGCAGGAGAAAGAAGAAGGGCTGTTTTTTTTTTTTTTCCCAGCAGTGCGTGGGATGCAGGAGGCATTTGCAGGGATGAGTTAACTCCTCTGCTGCAGAGCAGATCCTGACATGCAGTGTCCCTGTGCTGGCCTAACAGGTTTCTGGCTTTAAAGGATTTTATGCTGGATATTTTGGCAGTGGTTGCAATTCCCATGGGGATGGCCAGCACTGAGCAGGGCTGTGATTTCCCCGGATCCCTCCATCCTTAAATACAGCAGGACCACGGTGCATGTCCGTGACCAATCAAATCAACTCGCTGTGCCTCATTTCTTCACCAGCACAGAGCAAATAGAAACGCTGCCTCGCTTAAAGGAAATTAATACACTTAATTAACACTTGGCCCTTCTAATATTCCAGGCCTCACTCTCCAGAGCCTTTCCAGTGCAATATCATCATTACTAGGAAGCACGAGCAACAGTTAGACCAGATGTTTGCACACAGTTAATGCTTCTTCCATCTGGGCAAGGGGGAAGAGGCATCCCCAGCAGGCGGGCGGGAGCGCAGGGCTGGCGGAGCTCTCCCCGTCCATCCCTGGGGAGCCCCAGGCCGGCGTTTCCCGGGATGAGGCAGGGTTTGGGACACAGCTGCCGCACCAGCTGCTCCCGCCCGCCGCACAAAGGCTGCCTTCACCCCCCTGCTTCATGCAGGGGCTGCTCGGGGGGAGCCGGCTCTGCCCCCTCTGCGGAGCGCCAAAAGGGCCGGCTGTGCGGACAAATGAAAGGCGAACGCTGCTGGGAGAAGGGCGGGCAGGGCCTTTCCTTGCATGTGGATGAGGGGAAGCAGATGAATTGCGTCTCGGCACAACTGCAGCCCCGCTAAGGAGTGCAGACGTGCTCCCAAGATTAGCTGTGCGGCAGGTGCTGCTCCCAGATAAAGCCCTGTCCGCACAGCCCTGCTCGGCTGGAGAGCATCGGGAGCCTGCTCAGACACTCTGTGCCCCAGCAGGGCTCGGCCTGCAGGAGTTTGGGTGGGTTTGGCACCGTGGGATGGGCTCAGAGCAAGGGGTGTGCTGGGAAAAGGCTGCAGCTGGAGCACAGCTGGTACCTGTGCTGGAAAATCACCTGGCAGCGGGAGCAGGGGGAGGAGAGCTGGCAGGATGGAAACCCACAGCCCTGGGCTCAGTTACTGTCCCTGCCATCACAGCCACTCCTGCCCCCAGCAGCTCCCACATGAAGTGTTCTTGTTTCTGTGGTTAAGATGACCCCAAGGTGTCAGAAAGTCTCTTTTTTCCCAGCCCCGCAACTGAAGAAGTTGTTGAGATTTGTCAGTTCTGCTTTTCAAGGTTATTTATTTTCTCTTATCTATTCCATTCTTTCTCTGACCTGCTGAGATCTGTCCAGCAGGTCGGGTTGTGGCACAGTCCCTGCCCTTGGGGTGGTGTTTTATTTTTTATACTAAAAACTGGGTGTACTTTATTTACAATAATTTTCCAGTATCTATCACCTATGTTAGACAGTTTGTCTCTACTCTAAACCAATCCAGAAGTGCCACCATCACAGCAGAAGATGGAGGACAAGAAGAAGGAGGAGAAGGACAGGACAGGCCCAGATCCCTCCATCTTGCCTCTTGAACCCCCATTCCAAATCCCCAAAATTCTACTTTTTCACCCTGTGACAAATTCAATATCATTCTACTCAAACTCCTGTGGTTTGTACATCTTCACACAAAGTTGGTAATTGTTTCCATGGGCTAAAATCAAAGGCACAGGTGTGTTTGACCTGATGCCAAGGTCTCTGAGCCCCCTGCCAGGGTCTTGAGTCCTCCAGGGCAGTCAGAGGAATGTCCTGGGTTCTGACAGAGTGTGCTGAGCTGGCTCATGGAAGGAGAGCAGGACTTCCCTGGGGTCTCCTGCCAACGCCCCTGTCCCCAGGTTTGTTCACAAGATGGTGACTTGGCAGTGTGGCACAATCTGCAGCTGGGGAAAGCCCAGAGCCCCCCAGTTGTGCTGCCCTGACCCAGCAGTGCCCAGCTCTGCCACCAGAGCTATCACTGTTGTTCTGTGCAAACCAAAGCGATTTTCTGGAAGCATAAACAATGTCTAAAGCTGCCTTGTGGCAGAAGAGACCAGCCCTGGCTTAGGTGTCTCCTCTCAGATCCCAGTCCCCAAAGCCAGGCAGTGCCTGTTCCCTGGCATCTTTACAGAAGATGACACAGTTCTTCCCACAGGACACCAGGCCAGCTCCTCTTTTGGATGCTGGGCACACCAGACTGAGCAGTGCCACCTCCTCCTCTCCTGTGGTGGCACCTGCTTTTAAAGCTCACATCATCAGTGTCTCTCAGGGAAGCCATGGGCACAGAGCCTGTTCCCCTCCTGCTCTGCTCCACACCCAGCCAGGGCAGCCTTGTCTCATCCTCTGTTGTTATGTGCTGTAATGTCCCATTTTGGCCTTACAGGTCATTCCCCCAGGTGTGCCTGTACCTCTCTCCCTTCCCCCTTGCCCCCATGCTGAGTGAGTCCTGTCAATCAGGCTGAACATTCCAGCAAGGCGTGGTGTGGTTGTTCAAGTTCAAAGGATGCCCCTGTGCCCAGAGATCATTGGCCTGTCTGGGTGTCATCTTCCCCTGAGACCCTGCCCCTCTCACCTGGTTGGTGGCTCACCTGTACCTCCCCTCCCCCTGTTCCTGAGCTTAAAAAGGTGATCAGACCATGCGGCCGGGTTCTGTTGGAGCAGCTCCTCACGTTCAGACCTCTGTAACCATGGAATAAATCTCTGGACATTAAACCCTCCAGCAGAATCCTCTCCTTTTTCTCTTCACCATCGCCTGAAGCCATTCCTCCTGAGGTAAACGGGGTCCCTAACAAGCCTGGACTTGTTCAGTGCCCAGCTGCAACCTCCAGCAAGCCAAGGTATCTCTGGGGTGATACACCGCAGTTGCTGCCTTTGGCCCAGCAGCGAGGGTCAGACTGGCCCAGGCACAATCTAACTGGGAATATTGGGAGCCTTTTCCAATAATCCTCCGAGCCAAAACACCACAAACACTGAGAGCCACTCCATTCCACAGGGCTCTTCAATTCCTTCACTCGAAGGAAGTGTTCTTCACCCATGGAAGAAGAGAGAAGCTGAAATGTTTCTGGGAGCCTGGGGCTTTTATCCAGGAGTGATTTGGGAATATGCCAGGCTCTGGTTTCTGCCTCTCTTAAGAGTGGTCAAATACTGGAATCATCTAGCCAGGGAGGTGGTGGAGTCACCATCCCTCGAAGAGTTTAAAAAAAGACCGGATGTGGCACTTGGTGCCATGATCTAGTTGAGGTGTTAGAACATGGGTTGAACTCGATGATCTTAAAGGTCTTTTCCAACCTAGAATTTCTGTGATTCTGTGATTCTTTAGTGTCTGCAGCCAGTCCAGGTTCACTTCCCACCACACGGTCACTGAGAACCAAAAGTGTTGGAACGCTTTTGCTTTTGTCAGAACAAAACCTACAGGTCACCCAGAGCTTCAGCTGGGCTCAGACAGAGTGTGACACTCTGTAAGGAGGAAAAAACCACTTGAAGGTAGCACTGGCATCAGTTTAGGGGTGTTAATTTGGCTTCCCATGGCCCAGGCTGGACACTCCAGCATTTTAGCCACAAAGCTGAAGGTTTGATCTTACACTCAGCAACTGCTTCATCCCACCACCACAGCAGTCACCTCTACAGCACATTTCCTTTTAGCTTGGAAGAGGCAGCAAAACCATCCCTAGACATCCTTATTTTCTTTATTTGTCACATTTTAAAAACCAAAAAGGGGTGTCAGCCATCCCAGTTTGTTTCTGCAGCTGGCATCCTTACCCCTGCAGGAATTAAATCTGATGCTGGGGTCAAAGCAGCCCCAGCTGTTGTTTCCAAGCTGGTAACACCAGAGCCCAAACCATGCCCAAACTGCACCTTGTGCATGGCTTTTCTACATCCAGGACTGCAGACATGCAATAATCAAGCATTGTTTCAAAGATTTTAGTTTAAAAATGATGACAGTAAAAAAAGACAAAAAATTAGGATTTTTATTTGTAGACAAAGCACAGTATTGTAATATTCAAAGAGTGATTATACAGAAATAATGGCCACAAGAAGGTGATTCATAGTGGACAGAGCCACATCAACAACCCCCTGCCCTCTCTTTTTATTGTTTTAAACCCAAATCCAAGATATTTCTACAAGCGTCTGATCAATGTCACATAAGTTACCTGAGTTTATGTTCTTTATTTTATTCTATGCTGTCAGAAAATCAAGGCCTGGATTACACAGTAATTATGAATACAAAATGCATCTCAAAAGCAGAGGTAATAATACCTGTATTATAGAGCTTTTAGTTTGTTTTTCTCCCTCCTCACCAGCAGAGACATGAAAATTCTTCTAAATAAAGAGAAAAGTTACCTCCTCCAGCAATCTGGTAGGAACACACAGGTTGAAAACTCAAGATTAACACCCCAAAAATATTAACAGTGGCAGACAGACATGATGCCTCATTTCCCCTCCTCCCTTATCTGCTGGGTTTCAAAAGCAGCATCAGAAAACACATTCAGCTCCAGGCTGCCAGGGGCCAGGGAGACAAACACAGCCTGGCAAACAGGGAGCAGCACACAGCTTGGGGTATTAACCAAAGGTCACCTTTGTGCTGATGCAGGGAAAATGAGCTGGAGCTCCCCAGCAGCTTCTCCTGCTGAGGGATCTGCACAGGGTTTGGTGGCTCCAGCAGCACCATGCAGGCAGCCAAGGCAGCTCCCAGCAGCCTGCAGAGCTCACTCTGCACAGGGGGGCTCTGTCAGCAGCCAGGGATCATCTCTGCCCTTCCACACACACCCAGCTGGGTGTAAAGCAGAGCTTGACCCATCCTAGCAGGGCAGCAAAGTCTCACAACACCCATATCAAAGGTGCTCTGCACCCTCCCCACCCTGGCACAGGGTGCCCAGAGCAGCTGTGGCTGCCCCTGGATCCCTGGCAGTGCCCAAGGCCAGGCTGGGCAGGGCTGGGAGCAGCCTGGGATAGAGGAAGTAGAGGAAGGTGTCCCTGCCATGGCAGGGGCTGGGATGGTTTTTAAGGTCCCATCTAACCTGAACCATCCCATAATTCTCTGATAAATGCCCTGAGCAGGGCAGTTCTCTGGGTATTGCACAGACACAGGGATGGTTCTGTCCCATCACAGACACGGGGTCACACCCCCAGCCTCCTCAAACCTCCTCTGCAGCACTGAATGGCCAAACACAGGTTCAAACACCCTCTCCTTCACTGCCAGCATCAAACACAGCCCAGAAAAGCTTCCCTAACCCAAATGTCAGGCAGCTGTCTCATTTTCACCTTTGTTAAATAATGCAATTGTCCCGGAAAGGGTTCTGCAGCCCAGCACACAAGCTGTCCTCCAAAGGGAAGGGAAGCACAGTGGGTATGCCAGGGCAGCAGGCAGCAGCAGTAAATAACCCTGAGCCTGCTTTGTTCCTTCATAAAATAAATGATTAATAGCCCAGGATAGTCAGTCTGCTTGAAAAGCTCAGGACTGCTGAAAACTTTTGATCAGTTTGATTCATTAACCTTTAAAACTGCCTCTAAGAGAGGCTTAAAATCTGAGGGAGAAGCATCATTTTAAACCCTTCAATTTTATCCAGAGTGACAAACTGAGCAAAGACAGAGACTCTGCTCCTCTTTAGAGACACTCAGCATCAGTCAGGTGTCAAGGAAAAAATAACAAGGGGGAAAATAAAGTTGTTGTAGACAAACATCCCCATGCTCATCTTAAAATTCAAAACCAGTCAGGGCTGAGGGGAGAAAATGACCCTTCTTTGTGATCCTTAAGCACTGGCCATACTGCAGGTGCCTTCCCAACTGTCTCTTTATTTCTTTTGCGTTTAATGCTAATAAAAAAAGGAACCCAAACAGGGCACTCCGTTCCCCAAACAATGCCCTGGGGGAGGGCAGGGAGTGTCACTTACATATCCCAAAAGTCTGACTCAGACAAATTACTTCTAGTTCACTTCCCCACGACACTCCTGCATTGTTCCAACACCTTGGCAGCAGAAGGGGCTCATCCCCAGCTATCTGCTCCCAGGACAGCCAGGGGGGCTGGTGTCATTAAGGAGCTGTCCCAATTACTTCCCTGGGGAAAGCACTGACTTGCAGCTTAACGTCCTGGCCCAGCCCAGCAGGGAAACCAACGGTCAGCAGAGCCCCAGGGGCTTGGGATCCAGGCAGGAGCTGGGATGCAGGGATGGCAGCTGCCCCCTGCAGCTCAGCCAGGGCTTCCTTACAGAGCCCCGAGAGAAAAAGGGCATTTTGAATTGAGGAGAAGCCATGGTACTGCTGCCAGGCTGATTGCAGACATTGGTCTTTGGCTGGGTTTTATTTTCTGGAGAGGACAGAAAGCAGTGTGGAAAGGTCAGAGCTGGGATGGCAGCTCCACTGCAGGCTCAGCCATGGCTTTCTTAGAAAGGAGAGATTCCCAAAAAAAAAAGGGCATTTTGAACCAAGGAGAAGCCATGGTACTGCTGCCAGGCTGATTGCATACACTGGTTTTTGGCTGGGTTTTATTTTCTGGAGAGGACAGAAAGCAGTGTGAAAAGGTCAGGAATTGGGATGGCAGCTCCACTGCAGGCTCAGCCATGGCTTCCTTAGAAAGGAGAGATTTCCAAATAAAAAGGGCATTTTGAACTGAGGAGGAACCATGGTCACTGCTGCCAGGCTGATTGCAGACACTGCTTTTTGGCTGGGTTTTATTTTCTGGAGAGGACAGAGAGCAGTGTGGAAAGGTCAGGAGTTGGGATGGCAGCTCCACTGCAGGCTCAGGCATGGCATTCTAAGAAAGGAGAGATTCCCCCCAAAAAAAGGGCATTTTGAACCAAGGAGAAGCCATGGTACTGCTGCCAGGCTGATTGCAGACATTGGTTTTTGGCTGGGATTTATCTGGAGAGGACACAGAGCAGTGTGAAAAGGTCAGAGCTGGGATCCAGGGATGGCAGCTCCACTGCAGCTCCACTGCAGGCTCAGGCATGGCTTTCTAAGAAAGGAAAAGATTCCCAAGAGAAAAAGGGAGTTTTGAATCAGGGAGAAGTCATGGTACTGCTGCCAGGCTGATTGCATACATTGGTTTTTGGGTGGGATTTATCTGGAGAGGACACAGAGCAATGTGAAAAGGTCAGAGCTGGGATGGCAGCTCCACTGCAGGCTCAGCCATGGCTTCCTTAGAAAGGAGAGATTTCCAAATAAAAAGGGCATTTTGAACTGAGGAGGAGCCATGGTACTTCTGCCAGGCTGATTGCATACACTGGTTTTTGGCTGGGCTTTGTTTTCTGGAGAGGACACAGAGCAGTGTGAAAAGGTCAGGAGTTGGGATGGCAGCTCCACTGCAGGCTCAGGCATGGCTTCCTTAGAAAGACAGAGATTCCCAAGGGAAAAAGGGAGTTCTGAACCAAGAAGTCATGGTGCTGCTGCCAGACTGATTGCATACATTGGTTTTTGGCTGAGCTTTATTTTCTAAAGGACACAGAGCCATGAAAAGGTCAGGAAAGGCCCCTGGTCCTTCCACCAGCAGCCACAATGCCCAGCAGAGGAAGGTTATTCCACCTCTAAGGGAACCACAAGCTACAAATCTCACAGATCAAAACCTTCTCAGAGACACCCAGCCCACAGCTTCTTTTGCTGCAATAATTACACATGGTCAAGGATTTGTGAGTTTAATAGTTTTAGGGAGCATTTCCCAAGGCACAGCTGTCAGCTTTCTGAAATCCCATCAAAGCTTGCAGGAATTCTGCAATTTTAGCAGAATATCAATGCTCTTAGTTGGAACAATACTGAGGCTTCTGACAGAAAAACTGAGATGCTTCAAAAACCCAACAGTGGTGGAAAGATTTTTATAAAGGAATCAGACCTCACCTGTAGCTTCAGCAGCTTTTCTTTTGAAAAGGTTCAAAAGGTTCAAAACATTGAACCTTTATGTTTCTCTATACAGAGAAAAATATTTAACCAAAAGAAACCACCCAAATTCCTGATTTTACAGCTTTCATGGGGTCTGATGGCTTTCAACTCAATTATTCACTCCAGACTGTAACAGCAGTTAATTAGAAATTAGCAATGAAATTAGAAGTTGAAGGGATCCGTAGGACAAAGAAGTATCTTGGTTTTTGGGCACCATGGACATCATGGGTTTGCATGGACAAAGAAAAGGGGAAAATAAAGAAAAGCAAAAAAATAAAAGGGGAAAAATAAAGCAAAGCAGCACTCTGAATATGTGCAACAGTAATAAAGGAGTTCAGGAGGACAAGGAAAAATGACTTAAGAAGAAACTGAGAAGTTTTTTTTAAATCAGAAGCTCCCTGAAGTGAAATGTACCATTTCAGCTGTATATACAGAGAAAAATATTTAGCCAAAGGAAACAAATTCCTAATTTTACAGCTTTCATGGGGCCTGATGGATTCCAATTCAATTATTCAGTCCAGACTGTAACAGCAGTTAATCAGAAGTTAGCAATGAAATTAGAAGTTGAAGGGATCATAGAAAGTTATTATGACAAGAAGTGTCTTGGTTTTTAGGCACCATGGACATCATGGGTTTGCATGGACAAAGAAAAGGGGAAAAATAAAGAATAAGGAGGACTCTGAATATGAGCAGCAGTAATAAAGGTGGTTAGGAGGACAAGGAAAAATGACTTCAGAAGAAATTGAGAATTTTTTTTTTAAATCAGAAGCTCCCTGAAGTTAAATGTACTATTTCAGCTGTACCATAGGAGAAATTGGCAGAGCCTGGAGGGTAAAAAGTTCCAAGGATGATGAAGAGAGCATCAGCAGGACTATGAAATGCCATGGGCAGGTCAGGGAAAAGCAGGTGGGTACAGGGAAAGTGAACCAAACAGTCCCAACTGAGCCAAAAAGGAGCAGGGAATTTCATGATTCCCTTGGAAATATCACCCCATCAAAACAGGAATTATTTCAATGCACATCACTGAGTAAACTGTGCAGTTATTTGCACTATGAGGAGTTTGAATTTATTAATTGATGAATGAAACCAGTTTTTGTGCTTTCTCAGCTATCTTCTGCCATAACCCAGGGTGTGCTGCCCTATCCTGGGGCTCAGCAGAGTGTTTTTGAGAGGAAGATAATTAATAAATTAATCAATTAAATTAATCAATTAAGCCTGCACAAACTACAGGTACAAAATCAGATTCAAATCTGGTTACAGCCAACACTTTCCACAGCTGTGGAAGGCAGATTCTGGACCTCAGAGAAACCCTTGCCATGCTCCACCAAAATAAAATAAATAAAAGTGCTTGGGAAATGCCCCCTTAGACACACAAAATCCCCAGCATGAGATCTGACCCCTGGTCATAGAGGAGCCCAAGTTGTGTAACTGTTTTTGGTATTTAGTTCAAGCAGCTTTTAAAAGCTTTACAAACAAGTTTAAAATAATTACAGGGTATTCATTAGTGCACTCTATAGGGGCACAGATTCAGCCCAAGTGCAGGAAAGGAACCAAGCAAAAATAGTCTTTGCAAGCCTGATTTACCAGGCTGGTACAAGACAATCCTAACAGTTCAATTCTCACACATTTTATTGTCTCCCTGAGGGAAAACTGCAGAGGGACTCTCTCAAGAAGCACAGAACTATCCTTATAATAGTTTAAACAGGATTCTCAGCCATCCACAGCAATGAAGAAATGATGGCCCTGCTCTCAGAGCTCAGCAGGTCCCCCACTCCCTTCACCCTCAATCCCACCACAGCGAGCACAACAGCACAGAAAAAAACACTTGTAAACATTCAGATGAGCTCTAGAACATGGTTTCATACTCTCCACTTAGTGTCAGGCTGTCATTTTATAAATATATTTAGTTTTTCAAGAACAAACCCCAATGCCACACTTGTAGGGAAAATAAGGCCTCTTAAAACCAGACTGCAACAAGTTTCTGTGGGGGTTGAGCTTGCTCTAAAAGGAGCCAAAGAACTGATCAGAACATTCTGCCTTGGAGATAAGAGCCAACTCTGCTTGATGGATGTTAATTTTAAAAAACCACAGGTCAAAAGCAACAGAATAACCTTTTCCCCCAGCTGCTGGGAGGTCCCATCCCATTCCAAGGTGGTTTAGAGGGCAGCACCTACTTGCTGTCTGTCCTTTTGTTGTAGATGAGGAAGTCAGACACGTCGTGCCACACCTCACTGTCCTCGTACAGGTAGGTCATGGAGGACTGCAGGGAGGGCTGCAGAGTGTCCCTGTGGTACTCAAAGAGCCACAGGACTGTCCCCCACACCAGGGCAGCCAGCAGAGGGAAGGGATCCTGCCTGGGCTGGGGGATGTAGCCCTTCTGCACAGCCAGCCGGGACAGCCCGAACAGGATGCGGGACAGCAGGTACATGATGATCTGCAGAGAGGAGAAATGTGGGCACCCACAAAATCAGAGGGGTTGGGAAAGCTGCAAAAGGCCTCAGAGGAGGTAAAACTGTGATTAGAGCTAAGCAGTAGCCATGAGATTGGTCAGCAGAAAAATTATTTAACTGTAGAAAAGCAAGGACAAATAGAACAATGGTCTGTGTATTAACCCTTATCTAGAATAACTCCCTAAGCTACAGAAAAGTTTATCTAGTGAGATATTAGGAAGTTTGAAGCTTAGTTATGGAGCTCTGTGCATTGTGTTTTAAGGCTCACAAGCAGGTATTGTATTTGAAATAAGCAGCATTGTTTAACCAAAGGTACCTGTGCTTATAGTGGTTGGATAGAACTACTGTCAATGTGCTTTTGCTTTGTGTGATTGGTCAAAAAACTCATAAAGTGAGTTGTAACATTCAGTTCTTGGTCTGCTGCCTGGGATGTGAGCTGGTGGCATCTTCCCATTGTCATAACCATGGAATGAGGCTGATGCTGGAAAATCAAACAGCTCAAGGCACGTCCCACAGCAGTCCTGTCCTGTTTGTGATTTGTACAGAGAAACCCAGGGAGCAGGGTGAGAACTGAGCACAGCCACCTCCAGGGCTTCACAAGTGACAATCCAGCCAGGAGGGACAGGAACAACCCCTCCACTTCAAAGCCAACAGGCTGACATTGCCCCTGTCAGCACTCTGCCAAAACTCTGTTTGCTCTCCTGCAAGGCCTGCTGCTCTGATTTGCCAATCACAGGCTGCATTTCCTGCAGCACTGCTGGGCAGTTGCACAACTTCTGTCTCTACCCAGCTCATGGCACCTCAGATGGTGCTGACAGAACAGTCCTGCCAAGCAGGTGAGAGTCTGAGCACAGCCTAACACCAGGCCTGGCTTAAGTCGAGCACTTGGGATTAATCTGCAGCTCTGTGTTTTACTCCTTGGTGACTGTGTGTTAACAACCAGCTTTAATCAAACACCCCCTGAGCAGCTTTCATCAGTTTAACCAGTTTAGTGCTGAGTTTAACCACTTTAGGGGTGAATTTAACCAGTTTAGGGGTAAGTTTAGCTGTCAGATTAACCAGTTTAGTTGTCAGATTAATCAGTTTAGTGGTCAATTTAGCTGTCAGTTTACCCAGTTTAATTGCCAGTTTACCCAGTTTAGTGATCAGTTTAGCCAGTTTAGTTGTCAGTTTGGTCAGTTTAGCTGTCAGATTAACCAGTTTAGCTATCATTTTAGCCAGTTTAGTTGCCAGTTTAACCAGTTTGGTGGTCAGTTAAGCCAGTTTAGTGGTCAGTTTTAGCCAGTTTAGTGGTCAGTTTAGCTGTTAGTTTAGCCAGTTTAGTTGACAGATTGGCCAGTTTAGTGGCAAGTTTATCTGTCAGATTAACCAGTTTAGTGGTCAGTTTAGTTGCCACTTTAACCAGTTTAGTTGCCAGTTTAACCAGTCTAGTGGTCAGTTTAGTTGCCAGTTTAGTGGTCAGTTTAGCCAGTTCAGTGGCCAATTTATCTGTCTGATTAACCAGTTTAGTGGTCAGTTTAGTTACCAGCTTCACCAGTTTAGTTGTTAGTTTAACCAGTTGAGCTCAGTCCAGCTCTATCTGATCAAGTCCTACACTGACAGCACTCCAGGTGAGGAGTTTAACCCTGTGATGGCCACACCAGGAACACACAGTAGTGACCACAGGTGACAGCTGGGACAACCCCACAGCTCTGGGTTACCTGACTGTCTTCCTCCAAACCCAGTGCAGCCCTGGAGGCAAACCTGGGCTTCCAGCACCCACACTGCTCATGGAAACACACAGCCACACCTGGGACTTGAGTGCAGAGCAGTCAAAACTGCAATTTGTGCAGAGAAAATGATAAAAGAACAACGCTCTGGTCACAACCACCAAAAACAGGAGCCCTCACCCAATTCCTGGCACACCTCTTGTTTTTCCTGGCCACAGAAACTTTCAGCAAGTGCCTTTACCTGGCTGTTGATGGGATTGTTGTCACCAAACACCAGCCAGCCCCCAATGCAGGCTGCAAGGAAGGAATGGAATGGGATTTTTTTGCCCTGCAGCTGGGACTGGGCTGCCAGGAGCCCCTTGTAGGTGAACACAAAATAAGCCAGGTTCCGGGAGTGGGCGTACGTGGCCTGGGCAATGGACTTCAGCTTCTCCCTGAAACTGAGGCACAGAGACAATTACAGGAGAGAAAAGGCAAAACCCTGCACTCACCCAGCCTGGGCACTGCACTCCCCACCTACACTGGTTTGGGCACCCCCAGGAATGTTTTGGGAATGAGGAGAAATTCCCTCATCAGAGCACAGCCTTGCCCAGACTGTGGACTAGGTTTCATTTTCCCTCTATTCAAACAGCCCTTTAAAAACTTTTTTTATTGCTAAATACAAACTTTTTTATTGCTAAATGCAAACCTCAGGCACTCAGGGAAAGGCACAACATGCACTGCTACAGCCTAGGTTCCCATATTTCAACAGAGCACAGAACATTGCTGTTGGCATCTGTTAATTCTCCCTCTGTCCTCATCAACAATATCATGAGTGATTAAATCCCTCAATTATATATATTTGTGTGTATTTCATATCAGTACAAGCCCAACCACGGCTCACACATTTTTCTGCTTTTAAACCACCTACAAACATGGAAAATAAACAGCTGCTATGAAAACATTCAAAGCAGCAACACAAAAACACAGATTTAGAGTTTGTACCTTCCACTCTTGAACAGGAAAGTCATCACCAGGGCGTGTGGGGCACGGATTTTGGCTCCATAACTGTAAAGGTCGACAAATATTTCACAAAGTTCGTTTTATACTATGAAATTATTGTATTTCTAGTCTACTAACAGACAAAAAAAGGTTGTTTAGCCAAATATCTATTACTTTTAAGCCAGCCCAGCAGCAGCAGCACAGCAAGCCGGGAGGAGCCGAGCAGCAGAGAGAAAAGCACAGGCACTCAGCGAGCCAGGCCCAAGGGGACCCTCAACCCTCAGGCCCGAAGGGGACCCCAAACCCAGCCCAGGCCACCCCAACAGCGGCTGAGGGAGCGGAACCGCCTCACCCTCACAGCACCCCCGCCACAGCACCCCGGGAGGGATGGGGACCCCGCGGCCGGGCCCGGCACTCACACGGCGCCGTTTCGGAAGCCTTTGATGACGGCGAGCGCGGCGTGGTAGCGGCGCTGCTGCAGGAGCGCGTTGGCGGCGCGGAGCAGAGCGCGAAGCGAATCCTCCCCACCCGCCATGGCCCCGCCGGCCATGGCGCCCCGCCGCACGCCGCTTCCGGGGGCGCCGCCCCGCCCGCCGCTCCCATTGGCCCGCGCTGCTGTCAATCACTGCTTTTGACCAATAAGCGGCACCACCACACTCTCGCATTGATGCGGACAGCCTATCCTGCAGCCAATGGGCGCCGAGCGAGGCGTCCCGCCCACCCGCCCCGTGCGGGCGGCAGGCGCCGCTGTGAGCCCGGCCCGGCACAGCCCGGTCATGGGCCGGGGGTCGTGGCCGCCGCGGCCGCGCCGGGAGTCCGAACGGGGCAGGGGCGGCCACCGGGCGGTCCCTGCCCGGTCTGCGCGAGCTGTCGCAGTGCCGCTCCGCCGCGCCCCGAGTTGAACACAATCCCCCGCCCCCGGGGCCTCCCCCGCCTCTCCCGCCTCTCCCGCGCTGTGGGCCCGTAGCGGGCGGCGGGCGCCCCCTGGCGGCGCCGCTGCCGCCGCCGCTCCAAGATGGCGCAGGCGATCTTCGAGGCGCTGGAAGGTAACGGGGCCAGACCGGGGCCGCGCCGGGACCTCCCGAGCCGCGGCCACAGCCGGGGTGCGCGACCCCCGCTCCTCCGAGCTCCCCCCGTCCAGCGCCGCCGCCGCGCGGGTGGCGGAGCCGCGGTGGGGCCGCCCCGTGAGGCCCGGCCCGGCGCGGCGTGTGGCGCTCCCGGGAGCCCCGCGCTGCTCCCGCGCTGCTGCTCCGCTGCCCGCACCGCAGGCACGGCTGCAGCCCCCGCCACAGCCCCACGCCGTGCGCGGCTCCGTGCGGCGCCACTGTCACCTCCGGTCCCCCTGCCCTGTGCCACCTCCCGCCTGTGCGCCGCGGCATCCCCGAGCGGTGCCCGGAGCGCCGGGCAGCCCTCGTTAGCCACGGGCCCTGGGCTCGGTGCGCCGCATCCCTACCCTGTGCCAGTGCCCGACGGCCCCAGGCATTCTGTGCTTTCCTTGTCCTGTCCCTGCTGCTCTAGGGCACCGCATCCCCACCCTGTCCCTGTCCCTGCTGCTCCTGGACGCTCCATCCCTATCCTGTGCGTGCTGCTCCTGGATATTCCGTCCCCATCCTGCCCCTGGTGCTCCAGGTCCTGTCACCTCCTTCCTTCTCCTGTGCCCACCGGAGCATTCCCATCCCCGCTGTGTCCCTGCCCAGGAAGCAGCACCACCAATGCCCAGGGCACTGTCACCACCCCTGCACCTCCTGTGCCCCTGCATGCCGGGGTCCCCCATCCTCCCCCTGCCCCAGGGCTCACTCTGCCCGTCCCACTGCTGTGCCAGGCTCCGTGCCAGCCCCTGGGATGGTGCCAGGGTGGGTGCTGGCCCCTGCATGGGTATTTTGAGGGGTGTGCTCTGGGCAGTGCCTGTGGCGTGGGTGAACAGGTTGTGCTCAGACACATCTCACTGTAGTGTTGGGGACACTGCTACAGCCAGGTGCCATCCGAGGATGAGGTGCTGAGCTGTGGCACTCTGACATTGGGCTGGGGCTACTTTCTTTGGAGAGAAACTATTTCATAGGTATTAATTTCCTAAATTGGATTACAGAAGTATTTTCCTTTCCATGACACCACTGCCTGGAAGGTGTGACATCGGGATTGTTAGCTGTGCTTTTGAGTATCACCTGTGACCACAGCAGCAAAGAATAATTTTTTTTTTCTCTATTTTGTCAGATTACTTGGTGCATTTGCCAGCACCCCCGTGTAGAAACAGGTCCCTATTTCCTCTCTGCAATCAGCTCCTCATTGTGTTCCTTTCCCTGCAGCATTCAGGACAGCAAAGCTTTTTAGCAAATTGAAAAAGAGTGGGGGTTTTTCAAGCCCGCAGCAATTGGCAGCTTTTAGTGCCTGAGCTTGTTTGTTTTGTCTTGTTGATTGGATTACAAGTCGATGGTGGCTTGGCATTCTTAGAGCAGCCTGGTGTCAGGGTGCTGCAGGGCACAGGTGCATTGTCACCTGTCACTAAAGCACCTGGTGCTCCTGTCAGAAAAAAAGGCTTTATCACAGGGACAAATTAGCACCTGGGTGACATGGACAGCCATGCTTCATCTCCAGCTGAGAGAAATTTGAAAGGGAAGAAAAAAAGGGCAGATCAGTAGTCCTGTGCTTTTATCTTGGCTTCCCCAAATCACTTTGGTTTTGTCAGGCTCTGGGCACCTCGGGAACTGGGATTTTTCAGTTCTATGGCTGAAGAGCATCCTGCAGGCAGGGCAGGATCCATCCAGGGCTTTCTCCTGGGCTCTGTGCATGAAGAGCATCCTGCAGGCAGGGCAGGATCCATCCAGGGCTTTCTCCTGGGCTCTGTGCATGAAGAGCATCCTGCAGGCAGGGCAGGATCCATCCAGAGCTTTCTCCTGGGCTCTGTGCATGGCTGTGAGTGGCATCCCTGTAACCAAGTAGCTGCCAGCCTGGCTTCCTGGGTTGTTAGCCATCTCCTCAGGGGTTTCCCTCTGGGAAGTGTGGTGATGTGCAATTCCTCAGTGAAGTGCAGGGACTCTGACTGCCAGATAAACATTTCTGTTGTCCTGGGCCATTTCTCTCCGTCGAGAGGCTGAGTGCAGCCCTGCCAGTGTTGCTGCATCATTGTGTTCAGGTCTGGCCTCTCCAGAAGCTTCTTCCTCCTCGTGGCATCAAGGCAATTGTTTGGCTTTTTTCCTTGCAAGATCTGACTCTGTGCCAGAAGGAAACCCAGTTGCCCAGTGCCAGGCATACCAAGAGTGGCACTGTTTGTGCAGTCATGATTATCCCCATATTAAACTTCACCTGAATTTTTGATCCTTTTTCCCCTAGCTTATTTTTGCTGGAGAAGCTGCTGCATGCCCCTGTGTGCTTTAAGGCTGCAGTGCTCCCTTTGCAGTCGCCCAGAGGTTCTTTGTGCAGGGGAGGTGAATTTTGAGCAGGGCTCTGGCTGGAGTGAGGAACCCTCCCAGCACTGTTCTGCCAGCAGGGCTGAGCTGCAGGGCTGCCTCCAGCTCTCCCTGCAAGCCAGGGCTTGCTGAACTGGACCTGCAGCTTTGCTGTGCCTGTGATCTGTGGGAAAGGCTGCCCACAGATGGCAGGGTGGGAATTTGATGGCAGTGTGGGATGTGCTGGGATCTGCTGCCTCCCAGCAGCTGCTTGTGCCCTTGAGGGGTGGTGCTGTTCTCTCTCCCAGGGACACGAGCAGGGGTTGCAGCATCTCCTCAGTGAAAGGATGAAAAAGTGTTCACAGAATCTTAATGTCACATGCAGGAGAAATGAGTAGTTAGGGTATCTTTAAAAGGCTCTAGATTATTTGGGTACTCCCCACCATGAAGGGAACATTCCAGTTGTGCAGGAGAAATTTTAGGAGAGGAGCTTGGGGTGGTGGGTGCTCCTGCTGTGCTGGTCCCTTTTGCTGTGATCTGCTGTGCTTCACTGTCTTTCCTTCTGCTGTCTGCTCTGAGCAACCTCCCCTCATCCCAGCACAGTCCTCACCTCACTGCTTAGGAGTGATCAGACCCACTGATTTTCCTTTCCTGTGGCACATAACTCTGAGTTCAGAGCTTTGCACTTTTGTTTTGCAAAGATCTGGAAGTGAAAATCCGCCTAAGAACCGCCCAGCTTTCTTCTCTCCCTTAATCCACAAGATCTAACATACAACCTTGCTGTGCCATTTGCTTCCTTTGTGAGTTCTGTGTCATAAAAGAGTGATAGGAAAGAGTGGTAAAAATCACCCCTTTTTCTCTTTATCTCCTAAAATCAGGCTGTCCTTTGTGTCTTTACATCCAATTTCTAAACAGAGTGTGTCATGCTTAATCCACAATCCCAGGTTGTCTCCCTAGATGAGCAGGCCCAATCTTCTGTATTTATCTGGAATATTTTAAAACCTTTTAGCTGTAGTGAGAAATGTTTGTGCTAAAGCAAGTAAGCTGGTTCTAATAACAGATCTGAGTGTGTGTGTGTGCCCTGTGTCTGACATTTGTGCCACCTCTGCTGGGAGAGCTGCTGCACACAAGGATTTTGTGTGCCCTGAGCTCGGTGTCTGTGCTGCATCCCCAGGCAGTTCCACCCAGACCCCTGCCCTGTGACATCCCCACACTCCTGTGACATTCTCAGCTCTTCTCCTACCCAGGATTATGAGCATCCTTCCTTTCTGCACCAGGTGCTGAAACCAAACCCCCTTTTGGCCTTCCCTGCCCTTCTTCCCTTCTCTTTTGCACCAAAGCAGTTCTGAAGACAGGTGGGTGTTGTGTGGGAGTTGGTGCTGTTGGAGGGTGACAAGGTGACAGTGGCTCAGGGGGCAGGGAGCAGCAGCTGGAGGCTGTCCCAGTGCCCAGACACCCCAGTGTGGCTGTGTTCAGCTCACCATCCATGCTTGTGTGTCCTTTCAGGGATGGATAACCAGACTGTGCTGGCTGTGCAGTCCTTGCTGGATGGCCAAGGAGGTGTCACGGACCCGTCTGCTGCCAATGTCAACTCCTCTGCAGCCATCCAGCCCATGGGTGAGTCCTGCTGGCACTGGGACACAGCACAGGGCAGGAGGGCTGCACAGCTGGCACCACAGCTGGCACCACAGCTGGGTGTGCAGGGTACTGCTGTGAGTGTTGTGAGCCCTCAGCAGGACCAGACTGAGCAGGAGGAAGGGACAAGTGCCCAAGCAAGCAATGATATTTGGAGACAGTCATGGCAACAGACTTGACCATGAGCTTCCAATAAAGGCACAAAGGGAGGGAGAAGCCACTGTGCCCACATCTAGTGCCTGTTACTGTTCATGTTTTTTATTTAATATCCACTCC
The DNA here is from genome assembly GCF_035770615.1 of Melospiza melodia melodia. Lineage (NCBI taxonomy): Eukaryota > Metazoa > Chordata > Aves > Passeriformes > Passerellidae > Melospiza > Melospiza melodia. The sequence goes on along the minus strand of NC_086212.1, from coordinate 3,353,052 downwards.
TTCTCCACTAGAGATGCTCCATTCCTGCAACACCTCTGTGTTAATGAATATGGGAACTGGTCATTGCTGTGCATGTGGACCCTCACAGTGCTGCACTAGAATGTGTTGGGGGAATGGGGAGTTACCCCCAGGAAGTTACACAGTCTGTGTCCCCAAAAAAGATCAACTTCAGGCTGTGACTCAGACAGGGGAACAGCCTTGTGAGTCTGCTGGATGGAGTGCAAATGGTGTGTGGTTTGCTAACGCTGCAGATTTCAGCTGGGACTGGAACTGGGTTGTCTTCTTTCTGCTTCCAGTGTCAGCCATAGGTGCCAAACCCAGCAGTGTTGTGGAGGGGTGTTAGGACAGTGCTGACAGTGACTCTGTGCCCTTATCCAAGGTACTTCTTGTGCTTTGTGCAGTCTGAGTTATAAAATCTGCCTCAGCCAGCATAATGCTGATGCTTTGGCAGGAACTGCTTTGACTAAAAGCAGAGGGTGCTCCAGGTGCAAGGTTGGCTGTTGCTGTATTTGGGATGAGAAGACAGACAGTGGGATTAGTGTGTTCCCAGGGAGACATGGGGTTTGTGTGTGGGAGCAGGGCTGGGATGGGCTCAGTCACATCACTTGGCCCTTGCAGCTGCTCTGTCCTGCCAAGGATGCCCTCGAGGTGCTGAGATCCAAAGGTGGGTGCTGGCTGGAGCACTGGGGAGTGCAGGACAAGGCCTGAAGCTCTGCTCTTCCTCACTGCAGATGATGAAGACGTGTTCCTGTGTGGGAAGTGTAAGAAGCAGTTCAACTCCCTGCCTGCCTTCATGACCCACAAGAGAGAGCAGTGCCAGGGCAGTGCCCCATCCTTGTCCTCAGTGTCTCTGGCCACCAACAGTGTGTACACCCCATCCATCACCTCAGTGCAGCAGGCTCCCAGTGCTGCCCGCCAGGTACCGTGTGCAGGCACAGGCTCTGTGCTCTGCTGCTGGGGTTGGGGCTGGGGGGCATTGGGGTGATGGTTTTGGATCCAGTGGTGTCTCATGACTGAGCTCTTTTCTTGGAGGCTCAGCTGTTGTCCCTTTGTTGGCTTTTCACCTCATGGTTAAAGTGGGGCCCTCTGCAGTGAGGTGACACAGCAGGAGTGTCTGACAGCCTTTTTTCAGGACAGGACAGAAGGGGTTTCATGTTCTGTCTGTGCTGCAGCCAGACCTTGGCTCTGCTGAGCAGCCCCAGTGTCAGAGCCTGGCCACAAGCCTGGGGGCACTCTCACAGTGCTCTGCTGTCCCCTGGGCTGTGGTCTGGCTCATGGGCAGAAGTGGAGCAGCTCTGTCCCTGCATCCCTCCTCTCTCACTCTTGCAAATAAGCCAGTGTAATGTGCTGTGATGAGTGCTGGGGGAATATCCCCTCTGGAGTAATTCTCATTCCCTAGAGAATCCTCCAGTGGGAGTCCCTGGTGCATGACATGTAATGTGCCTGCAGTTGTGCCTTCCAAAGTGCTTTCAAAGCAGCTGCTTTTGCAAGTTAATGTAGTCCCAGTGGATGATGCTTCTTCCCAGGGCTGTAAACACAGGTTATTTACTGCCAAGAAATTCAACAGCCTCCCTGCCCTGCTATAACCTGAGTCCAGTCTTAAGAGATGAGCCTGACATTCACCATCTGAGCCAGAGCAGCTTCCCTGAGTTTTCCACCTTCCCTTGCTGGGACAGGCACCCAGGAGAGGCCTGAACTTGTCCGTGACCAGTTTGTCCTGCAGATCTTGTTTAATAACCCCTGACTTGCAGCCAGTGGCCACTTTCTGAGCCACTGTGATATTTTTTTCCTCCTTTCTGAAGAGCATTTGTGGAGCTAAAAACTCCCATGGACTCAGCAGGAAGCTGCAGATAATTACTGTGGCTCACTGCTGACCAGAGGCAGTGAAAGCAGAGACCCTGAGGCTCAGGAAAAAGCAGTGTCACTGTTTTTTGGGTATTGTTTTGTCCTGTTGCTGCTTAACAGTGGATCTTTCTTTTCTTTCAGCAAATCTCTACGTACATCACAGTTCCCCCATCACCTTTGATCCAGACCCTGGTGCAGGGGAACATCTTGGTCAGTGATGAGGTGCTGATGTCAGCCATGTCTGCTTTCACCTCCTTGGACCAGCCCATGCCAGCAGTGCAGCCCCCAGTGCAGGTAAGGGGCACGTGTGGATCCAGGCAGTCACGGGTAAAGCTCTCCCAGTTCCAGCCCCTTGGCCTTGGCAGTGACACCTTCCACTATCCCAGGCTGCTCCAAGCCCTGTCCACCCTGGCCTTGACCACTTCCAGGGGTACTGCCCACACTGCTGAGGATGCCAGTGCCCACAGCTGGCTCATGCTGGGCTTCTCATGCACCAGCTCTCCCAAGTCCTTCCCCTCAGGACTGCCCTCAACCATTCACTGCCCATCTGTGCTTGGCATCGCCCTGATCCAGGTGCAGCACTTTGCATTTGTTCTTGCTGAACTCCCTGAGGTTCACACAGACCTCTCAGTCCTGTCCAGGTCCCTCTGGATGCCCATTCCTTCCCTCCAGTGCTTGGACTGCACCACAGCTTGGTGTTGCTCACAAACCCATCTGTTGCTGGATGCTCAGATCTTTGTCATGTGGTCTCTCCAGCTTTTTTTGAGCCTCCATATCATGATTGGCTTCCAGGGCCCTTGTCAGCTTCCTCCATGGATTCCTCTCCTCCTGGGAGCTTTGTTTGGGCTCTCCCCAGACTGGCTGGGCTGTACATGCTCTCCATGCTCTAAAAATATTCCTTGCAACCAGAAGGATTAAAAGCTTTAAAAACAAATCAATAAGGGGATGGGTTTTGGAGGAGGCCATGTGTACCTGCAGGTCATTCCAGGCCTGCAGCACAGTGTGGTCCAGCCTGCCAGCTGGATGTGCTGTGTTTAGCCAGGACATCCCTGCAGTTCCTGCAGACACATGGGGATGGGGAAGGTGTGAGGGAGCAGCCCCTCAGCTCTGCCAGCTGGATGTGCTGTGTTTAGCCAGGACATCCCTGTTGTTCTGCAGGCAGATTGGGATGGGGAATTTGTGAGGGAGCAGCCCCTCAGCTCTGCCAGCTGGATGTGCTGTGTTTAGCCAGGACATCCCTGCAGTTCCTGCAGACACACGGGGATGGGGAATTTGTGAGGGAGCAGCCCCTCAGCTCTGCCAGCTGGATGTGCTGTGCTGTGCCAGGACATCCCCGCTGTTCCTGCAGACACATGGGGATGGGGAATTTGTGAGGGAGCAGCCCCTCAGCTCTGCCAGCTGGATGTGCTGTGTTTAGCCAGGACATCCCTGCTGTTCCTGCAGACACATTGGGATGGGGAAGGTGTGAGGGAGCAGCCCCTCAGCTCTGCCAGCTGGATGTGCTGTGTTTAGCCAGGACATCCCTGCTGTTCTGCAGACACATGGGGATGGGGAATTTGTGAGGGAGCAGCCCCTCAACTCTGCATGTGCTGTGTTTAGCCAGGACATCCCTGTTGTTCTGCAGGCAGATTGGGATGGGGAATTTGTGAGGGAGCAGCCCCTCAGCTCTGCCAGCTGGATGTGCTCATCCCTGCAGTTCCTGCAGACACACGGGGATGGGGAAGGTGTGAGGGAGCAGCCCCTCAGCTCGTGCTGCTGCATTTCCAACGTGCCGTGTGTCTCCGCTTGCAGAGCAGCATGAGCCTGCACGCCGGGGCCGGTTACCTGTCCCAGCCGCCGCCGCCGCCGCCGCCGCCCCCGCCGCAGCCGCCGCCTCCCGCGCCGAGCCTGGCGGCTCCCGGGCAGCCCGGCGGCGGCGGCGGCGTGGTGGAGGTGTACAGCGCCCCTGCTCCCATGGCAGCAGCCGGCACCGTGGAGATCCAGACCCTGGGCATGCAGCCCTACCCGCCCATGGAGGTAAGGCTGCTCCTAAGGATCTGTCCTCAGAGAATCGCACAATGGGTTGGGTTGGAAGGGACCTTAAACTCATCCCGTCTTGGGGATGGACACCTCCCACTGGAGCAGATTGCTGCAAGCCCCATCCAATCTGGCCTTGAGGAATGTGGAATTACAGTGTGGGAGGAGGAGCTAGGTGATTTGGCAACAATTATTTTCTCTGGGAGAAGGCGGCAACGGGAGATCAGTAAGATGATGAGGATTCTGAGGAGAAACAGCTAACAGAGACAGAGGACAGGCTTAGGAGACCCGAACATTTGTTTCTGACCTGCATATGCTGGGAGTGAGGGGGAATAGAGGTGAGAGCCTCACCTTCTGTAGAAGCACAGAGCATCACACTGCACACTTCAGCTTGTGTGGGGAGAAGAATCCAGTCTAAATCTCAATGAGCTTGTCAAGGTGGCTTTTGCTAAAGAGTGGCACAGGCAAGGTGTGGATTTACTGGTGGATCAGCTGTTTGCAGTCTCTACATTTGCACTGCCCTTCACAACAGGAGCTGTTGGGTGTGGCATCCTTACCTGTGTAACTGGAATCTGATCTGGAAGTGCCAGTGCACAGGAATGGATGGGGATGTTGGATAAATAATGGTCTGTGTTAATTTATCAGAGTGGGCAGCAGCAATGCCTTTAAACTATCACCCCAGACTGGTCACTCTGTCTCTTAAGTGTTCTTTCCTAATACTGATGCTGACATAAACATCTGTGCTTTGGCACCTGGAGTTTCCTTGTGCCTTCCTTCCCTTCTGCAGTCCTGCCAGGACAGGCAGCAGGACCTGGAGGTCCCTGCTTCAGGATTGGTGTGAACCCACAGAGTTCCTTCCCTGATCCTTCTGGTAACCTGCTCCAGAGGGATGAGAGACTCTTGAGGCATGAGGCACAGATGGGGCACAAGACAGCTCCCTCAGAGTGTTTCTTTGCTCCCTGTTCCTGCTGTAAGAATTTCTGGATGCTTTTGATGTTCAACAGGAGAGTTCCACATTGTGCAGGGTATCAGTTTTGGTTAGAGAGACATTGTTGGCCTGGTGAACCAGAAATTTGATCCAGTTTGGCAGAAGAAAAGTCAGCCCAAGTGCAGCCTGGTGTGGGTGGAGATGGAAGTTAGGGCATGGTGTAATTCTCTGTAGCAAACCTGTTCCACTGATGAACTGCCCTCTCACAGGTACCAAGCCAGTGTGTGGAAAGCCCAGTGTACCCCTCTCCCCCTGTGTACAGCCCTGGGAAGCAGGGCTTCAAGGCCAAGAGCACCAGTGCTGCCACCCCCCTGAGCAGTGCAGGGGGAGGCTCTGTGGTTGGCTTTGATTCCCCTGCTGCTGCCAAAACTCGCCGCTGCAAGAACGAGGCTGGGCTGCAGGAAGGTGAGTGCCCTCCAGCCCCTGCCCTGAGGGTCACTGGTTTGTCCTGGGTGGGCTGCAGGAAGGTGAGTGCCCTCCACACCTGCCCTGAGGGTCACTGGCTTGTCCCAGCTGGGCTGCAGGAAGGTGAGTGCCTTCCATTCCCTGCCCTGAGGGTCACTGGGCTTGTCCCAGCTGGGCTGCAGGAAGGTGAGTGCCCTCCACACCTGCCCTGAGGGTCACTGGCTTGTCCTGGGTGGGCTGCAGGAAGGTGAGTGCCCTCCAGCCCCTGCCCTGAGGGTCACTGGCTTGTCCTGGGTGGGCTGCAGGAAGGTGAGTGCCTTCCATTCCCTGCCCTGAGGGTCACTGGCTTGTCCTGGGTGGGCTGCAGGAAGGTGAGTGCCCTCCACACCTGCCCTGAGGGTCACTGGGCTTGTCCCAGCTGGGCTGCTGAACCAAGGGCTCCCTGAGGGGTGGCATTGGCTGTGCAGCTCTGGAAGGGGAACACAAGGCCTTGCATGAAGTTGGTGGATGTGAACCTGGGGGGTTCACAGCACAGACAGAGCTGAGGCCCTTCCTCTCACTCGTGCTGTGTTTTTTCCCAATGCCCAGAGCACCTTTAAGGCTGGTGCTCTGTAGGTCCCTGGAAGGCAGTGGTTGATGCCTGAGGGGATGCCCTCCCCAGCAGACTGCACTGCTCAGGGTTTGTAGGGTTCTCTCAGGCTGTGTTAATGAATGTTTGTGCCCATGACCACTCCCCAGTCTGGCCAGGCAGATCTTATCTTCCTGTAAGCTCTTTAGTGGTCCTGAGCAGCCATGTCCTGGGCTGAGGGCCCTGTGAGCTGTGGGGACAGGGCTGTGCCACATGATCTCATTCCTGTGTGTGCTCTTCCTTTCAGGCAAACCCAAGTCCCCCAAGCTGAAGTGCACATACTGTGACAAGGCCTTTACCAAGAACTTTGACCTGCAGCAGCACATCAGGAGGTAACAGTGCCCTGCCCTGCACACAGCAGTGACTGGGCTGGGGCAGGGCACAGCTCTGCTGAGGGACTCTGTGCAGCCCAGTTTGTTATGTCCCAGAATCTGTGCTGCAATGGGAGGGATTCTTCTTTCTTCTCACCCTAGGATACCTTTTCCTCAGTGACTGGAGTAAAGGCTGTATCCTGGATCTAATCTTCATGCTGATTATGTGCTGGGACTTAGAGGCTCATTTTCCTTGCTGATGAGACCTTGTCAGCCAAACCTTTTGTCACCTGATCACTGGAGTAGCAGCATTCTCCCTGCTTGCCTCTGCCCTTCCCCTTCCTCTCCCTCCCTAGCAAGCTGCAGCCTTCCTGTTTGCTGCTGCTAGCAAAGTGTAAGCCAAGCTCAGGGTCTGTACAGGGAGCTCTAATCACAGAGCTTTTCCCTGGCAGGAGGAAGCTGAAATCTGCAGAGTTCTTTCCCCCAGTGGAGTTATCTGGACTCAGAACAGATGGGAAGGAGCAAGTGGTGGTTTTTGCACCTCTTCCCAGCCTGGACTCTTGACTTTCTCTTGAAGCAGAAGGGCAGAGTAGAAAAACCTTTTTGCTATGGACAAAGGAGAGCACATTCAGGCAGATCCGGGGGCTGCAAGCTAGAAAAGATGTGTGCAGGAGAGAGAAGGGTGACAGGGAAGGAAAGGCTTGTACCCTTGAGTAAATGATGAGGTCCCCAAGGTCTGTGCAGGGACCCTGATGTTGCTGCAGAGCTGTTTTCCTCTCCTGCTTCTTCCTTTGATCCCCTGTCATTCCCAGACCACAGGTGTTTTGTCTGTGCACCAGACAAATGCACTTCTCACAATGCACTTCTCTGGTGAATCAGGTCTCAAAGCCCTGTTTGGTGTGTCCAGGTGTGATCAGCCCAGCACTGTCCTTGTCCCCACAGGCCCTGCCTGGGGGCTCCCTCCTGTCTCCACACTGCTGACCTGGTGCCTTGTCCTCCAGCCACACAGGTGAGAAGCCCTTCCAGTGCATCGTGTGTGGCCGTGCCTTTGCCCAGAAGTCCAACGTGAAGAAGCACATGCAGACCCACAAGGTGTGGCCTCCAGGGCTGGGCTGCACCATCTCCCGCAGCTCCATCACTGTGCAGGTCATGGCCCTGAACCCCAGCCAGCCTGAGGATGAGGAGAACACAGGTGTGGTGTGTGTGGGGCTCAGCACTGGTGTGAGGAGGCTGCACCTCCACCCAGGGAGGGAGGGGAGCTGTGTGTGCTGTCTGCATTTCTTGGTAGTGTTTAGCATCTCACACTAAAGTGCCATTTGCTCAGCTCCAGCTGGAAGCTGCATCATTTCATACCCCTGTGGTGGGTGCAGGTGTTGGTGGGGACAGTGGCTCCAGTCTCTGTCCCAGTCTGTGCACAAACAGGGCCAGGTGCCTTCCCCTCCTCACTCCCTGGCAGCACAGCTTTGGCAGTGCACAAGCCACACCTGGCAGCTCTGGCCCAGGGGACACACAGCTGCTGGTTTGGGATAGCCCAGTGCTCTGGCTTTGCACTGTGCAGGTCATGCCAGGCTGGATCTGCTCACAGTGGCCTGTAAATACCTGAGGCAGAGAAGAGCTCCTTGCTGGTGTCTGGATGCTCTTTCTGCTGGTGGCCTCAGACCTGCTAAGGGAGGGAATGCAGTGGCAATGTCATGTCTAGGACAAGGCACAACTGGGGCTCTGTTTGTGTGCATCATGGGCTGTGAACCACGGGCTGGATCTTACCTCCTGTCTCCTGCCAGGGGTGGGAGTAAATCTGGCTCTGGTTCACTGGTGGAGGCTGTGGTGGTGTTCACAGGGGTTTTAGGATGAGGAAGAGACGAGAATGTCGACTCTCTGTTTTAGAAGGTTTGATTTATTATTTTATGATATATATTATATTAAAACTATACTAAAAGAATAGAAGAAAGGATTTCATCAGAAGGCTAGCTTAGAATAGAAAAGGAAAGATAAAGGTTTGTGATTGACTGAGACAGTCTGAGACAGCTGGACTGTGATTGGCTATTAATTAAAAACAAGTACATGAGACTAATTACAGATCCACCTGTTGCATTCCACAGCAGCAGATAATCATTGTTTACCTTTTGTTTTTGAGGCCTCTCACCTTCTCAGGAGAAAAAATCCCAAGGAAAGGATTTTCATAAAACATGTCTGTGTCAGGAGGCCTGTTCTGACTGCTCCACAGAGCACAGTTATATCCCTGGAAAAAGAGAACGGGCTAGGGAGGGGAAGATGGAGTGGTCAGAGTCCTTAATAATCTGTCAACAAATTTTGTTGTGATATTTTTGTGAGTGGTATTCATGTGATCTGAAGAGCCTGTCTTTGAAGGGGAGGAAGGCCAGGCCTGGTGTGTGCTGGCAGCAGGGTGCCTGCAGAGCTGTCTCATGGCAGGCTGGGACTCTCTCTCCCCAGGTTTGCCCCCCAGGAACGCGGTGCCCCCGGCCCAGGAGCTGAGCCCCTTGGAGGAGAGCGAGGCAGCCAAGCTGGAGGCCAAGCAGGTTGTCCTCATTGACAGCTCCTACCAGTGCCAGTTCTGCCCCAGCAAGTTCAACACCTACTTCCAGCTCAAGTCCCACATGACACAGCACAAGAATGAGCAGGTAGGGACAGAGGGTGCCTGGCTGGGTGGCAGTATTGGGATTGGCTCCACATAATGCACCTGTTATCGGGGTCTGACCTGAGCCTTTTGGTCTGCAGAGCTGCCAGTTCTTCACATGCAGCTCAGCTCTCAGGGTTGTAGCTGTGTGGTCTGGGTGGCTTTGAAAACTTTGAAAACTGAGTGAGAAATTCAGCCAAGCAGGTTTGGGTGGCTAGAGAGGAAGCAAAGAGGTGAAGTGTGTCCAGTTCTGGGCCCTTCACTTCCAGAAAGACATGGAGGTGCTGGAGCCTGCCCACAGAAGGGCAGCAGAGCTGGGGAAGGGTTCTAGAGAGTAAGGCAGAGGAGAGGGGCTGAGGGAGCTGGGGAAGCTCAGCCTGGAGAAAAGGAGGCTCAGAGGGAACCTTCTCATTCTTCACAACTCCTGACAAAAGGGTGCAGCCAGAGGGGAGTCAGGCTCTGTTCCCACAAGGGACAGGACAAGAGGAAACAGCCCCAAGCTGTGCCAGGGGAGGTTCAGGTTGGACATCAGGAGGGATTGCTTTGCTGAGAGGGTTCTCAGGCAGTGGCCTGGGCTGTCCAGGGAACTGGTGCAATCATCCTCCCTGGAAGTGTTCAGTAACTGACTGCACTTGGTGTTCTCTCAGAGATTAGACTCGCTGACCTTGTAGGTCTTTTCCAACCTTTATGATTCTGTGAAGTCCAAAATTTTCAGTGTAAGTGGCAGCTCTTGGGTCCTGGGGCAGTCACTTTGGGGTGTTGTGGTCCCACCCACTCAAGTGCTTTCAAGCCCTCAGAACAGCACCCCTCTGTCCCACCTTGCTTTCTCAGGGGTGTGCCCTGACAGTCTGTGCTTCTTTCCAGAAAAGAAGGCAGTTCTGCCTGTTGGCACAGGCTTTCCCTACCTCTTTCCATGGTGAGCCTCTCCAGTTGCTCTCCCTTCCCCCAGGTGTACAAATGTGTGGTGAAGACCTGTGCCCAGACCTTCCAGAAGCTGGAGTCCTTCCTTGAGCACATCAAGAGCCACCAGGAGGAGCTGAGTTACCGCTGCCACCTGTGCAGCAAGGACTTCCCCTCTCTGTACGAGCTGGGCGTGCACCAGTACTCGCACAGCCTGCTGCCCCAGCACAGCCCCAAGAAGGACATGGCCGTGTACAAGTACAGTACAATCGCTGCTCACAAGGCTTGTAGGAGTGAGTGGGTGCAGAGCATGCTTGGTGGGACCTTAGAGGGGACAGGGGGCCCTGTGTCCAGTGGCTGTGATGCTTTTGGACACCCAGGTGGCACATGGGGGGGGTTCCCTCCACCAGACTGCAAAGGCCAAGCACTTTGAATGCAAGGAGTCATTCTGAATGCAGGGAGTTGTGGTGGTGTTCACAGGGGTCCCAGGACCAGGGAAGAGATGAGAATCTTCATGATTTTATGATATATATTATATTGAAACTATGCTAAAGGAATAGAAGAAAGGATTTCATCAGGAGTGAAAGAAGTGAAGTGGAATGATAATAAAATCTTGTGACTCTCCAGAGAGTCCAAGACAGCTGACTGTGATTGGCCATTAATTAGAAACAACCAACATTGGACCAATCAAAGATGCACCTGTTGCATTCCCCAGCAGCAGATAATCATTGTTTTTCTTTTCCTCTGAGGCTTCTCAGCTTCTCAGGAGAAAAATCCTGGCAAAGGGATTTTTCAGAAAATATTATGGCTATAGGGAGTCTCTTTGAATGACAGTGAAAAGCTGGGATTGGTTATCTGGGAAGATCCTGTCACTGCAATTCTTCTTATCACCAGTCAAGAGTGAGATGGTGTCTGGGTGACTTTATGATGCTGAATTGTATCCCCATTCATCTGTTTAGCCCAGAAATAAGTTTGGCACCTTTAAGACTGGTTCTGACAGTGAAGGGAGGGGGAGAGAAGTGCACAGTTTTTTTTCAGAAGCTGCACTCACTCCTCCACAATCCTTCTCCTGGACAGTGTTTTGTGTGGAACCGACAGTGAGAGAGAGCTCTCCTTTGCTTTTAGTTTCTCTGCTGGCTGAGGCAGTGAAATTCCCAGGGAACCAGGACCCTAAACCAGGACAAATACACATGGCTGAACCTGCCCTGGGCTGGGTCAGAGAGCCAGGGAAGCTCTTCCCAACCTGTTTTCTATGATTCTTCACCTGCAGCAAAGGGGTTGTGGGTTGTTGTCTTGGTTTGGAAAGGCAGGTGTGTGCTAAGGAAGGCAGGAGCCTCCCTTGAAATGGAAAATGTGAACCCCCTCCCTCCAAATTGCTGTAACTTTTAAATTAAGGGGCTCTCAGGCAAAAAATATAGGAGCAGAAAATAGCAGTTCTTTAATAGGGAAGAAAATTAAAAAACAATAAAATAAACAATGCAATAAACAAAACCAACACTGCCAGAGTCAGAACCCAACCTGACACCCTGTGGGTCAGGGTGGTGGCAGCAGTCCCATTGGAATTGTGGCTCAGCCCTCCTGCAGTGTCAGGGCTGGTTCTGCTGGAGCAGGGATCCTGCAGAAAGGTGCAGTCTCTTCCTCTGAAGATCCAGGGGCAGAGGCAGTTGCTGTTCCTCTGGGGAATCCAGTGCAGAAGCTGTGCTGGTGTTCCAGAACCTCCAGATTATATCCAGGTAGGAATGCTTGGCTCCTTCCTCTGGGCTCACATCTCCCAATGGGATGCTGTAGTTCTTATCAGCCATGCAGGGACATTCAATAGCTGTTATCAGCAGATGTCCCCCTGAGGGAGGAATGATTGTGGAAGAGATAAGGAAAACTGCCCACTGACCAGAAGACAACTGCCATACAGATGGCAAAGAGAACAGATCTTGCCTTGCAATGTGGAACAGTTGTAGGATCCTCAGCTCAGAAAAAAGTTTCCTATCCCTTTGCTGCAAAAGGGTCTATTCCTTGGAAAGCTTCTCTACTCCTGTGGAGGGAAGGTGTGAGGAGTTCCACAAAAAGCTCCCCATAGCTTTTGGAATGCCCATAGAAATGTTCAGGGGGAGTAGGAAGCCCAGGAGATACTGGAGTCACTTAGGAGCTTCATGGAATAAATATCTGCTAATTCTTGCCTAGACTATGGTTTCTAGTTATCCTTGCATTACAGAGCTTTGTTCTGCAGCTTGGTAGTGGGGATCCCTGAGACCAGAGCCCTGCTTGAGCTTGAGGAGGTTTTAGTGTGACCTAGGGAGAAGGGGTTTCACAGCAGGAGCAGGGTGTGAGTGCCTCTGTCCTCGCTGCTGATGGTGCCTGTCCCAGTGCCTGCTGTCAGTCAGCTTTGGCAGAAGCCCTGGCAGGATGTGTGACCCCTGCCATGCTGTGTCCCCACTCAGCTCCTCTGGGGGCTGATGTCTTCGAGCAGTGAAGATGGAAGGAGGTGTTTGAAGTAAAGTGAAGTGAAGTCCTTACCTAAGGCTTGATCCATCAGGAAGCAATGTGGAATATGTGCTCAAGTCTGGCTGCTCCCATGGCAGCCTGTGGAAGGTGCACTAACATTTAAAGGCTTCTACACCCACTTTTCCAGCATCTCCCTCTCTGAAGGCTGCTAAGTGTGAGTGTGAACTGGCATGTGGGTTGCTGAGGTTTTAGAGCACCTGAGTGGTTATTTTGTGTATCAGTCCTGTCAGAGATCACCCTGGAAGGTGGCTGGGCTGGGCAGCTGTGCCTGTGCTGTGGGCTGTGCTGCAGTAGCCTTGCTCACAGGCTCTGTCCTTTCCACGTGCAGGTGTGTGAAGTGTGTCAATAAATACTCCACCCCAGAAGCCCTGGAGCACCATCTGCAGACAGCAACGCACAACTTCCCCTGCCCCCACTGCCAGAAGGTGAGTGCTGACCATGGATGGTCAGCATGGCCTGCTGAGCCAGCCTGGACACCTGGCACGGGCTCTGAGGGGGACAGGAACCCTCAGCTCCATGAGTGGGAGCTTTGGATAGATCATGATGAAGCTTCACTTCAAAAAGTGAAGTTAACTCTGTGGGGAAGGTAGGAATTGCTGGGGATCCTTGCCCAGCCCATCCTACTGCTGGCTTTGGTGGGAGACTGGGCATCCCTCTGAGATGCTGCTCCTCAGCACAGAGTTACATAATTGACAGCAAGATTTCAGTTTATGGGTTTCTTAAAAAAAGTTTTGGCACTTTTTCTGTTTTGAATTTTTGTTGGCTTTTGTTTTTAAAGCCTTGTCTATACTTTCATTATACAATCCTGAAGGTTTTCACAGTGCATCCTTCCTGGGAAAGCAGTGACTGAGCTTCTTGCTCAGGTTGCCCAGAGCAGCTGTGGCTGCCCCATCCCTGGAAGTGTCCAAGGCCAGGCTGAACAGGGCTTGGAGTAGCCTGAGTGAAAGGTGTCCCTGCTTACAGCAGCAGGACTGGTTGATCTTTAAGATCCCTTCCAACCCAAATCATTCCATGATTCTTATGTATTTTGTCCTGGCTACACACTCTCTGCCAGCTCTGTGATGTCCCATGTGTGGTGCCAGCTCTGAGCTGTGTGTTTGTGTGTTCCAGGTGTTGCCCCTGAGCTCTGTGTTTGTGTGTAGTAGATGTTCCCTCTGAGCTCTGTGTGTGTTCCAGGTGTCCCCCTGATCTCTGTGTGTGTGTGTTCCAGATGTCCCCCTGATCGGTGTGTGTGTTCCAGGTGTGTGTTCCAGGTGTCCCCTGATCTCTGTGTGTTCCAGGTGTCCCGTGATCTGTGTCTGTGTGTTGCAGGTGTCCCCTGATCTCTGTGTGTTCCAGGTGTCCCCCTGATCTCTGTCTCTGTGTTCCAAGTGTCCCCCTGATCTGTGTCTGTGTGTTCCAGGTGTCCCCTGATCTGTGTCTGTGTGTTCCAGGTGTCCCCTGATCTCTGTGTGTTCCAAGTGTCCCCCTGATCTGTGTCTGTGTGTTCCAGGTGTCCCCTGATCTCTGTGTGTTCCAGGTGTCCCCTGATCTGTGTCTGTGTGTTCCAGGTGTCCCCTGATCTCTGTGTGTTCCAGATGTCCCCTGATCTCTGTGTGTTCCAGGTGTCCCCTGATCTGTGTCTGTGTGTTTCAGGTGTCCCCCTGATCTCTGTGTGTTCCAGGTGTCCCCTGATCTGTGTCTCTGTGTTCCAGGTGTCCCCTGATCTCTGTCTGTGTGTTCCAGGTGTCCCCTGATCTGTATCTCTGTGTTCCAGGTGTCCCCTGATCTCTGTCTGTGTGTTCCAGGTGTCCCCTGATCTCTGTGTGTTCCAGGTGTCCCCTGATCTGTGTCTCTGTGTTCCAGGTGTCCCCTGATCTGTGTCTGTGTGTTCCAGATGTCCCCTGATCCCTGTGTGTTCCAGGTGTCCCCTGATCTCTGTGTGTTCCAGGTGTCCCCTGATCTCTGTCTGTGTGTTCCAGGTGTCCCCTGATCTCTGTGTGTTCCAGGTGTCCCCTGATCTGTGTCTCTGTGTTCCAGGTGTCCCCTGATCTGTGTCTGTGTGTTCCAGATGTCCCCTGATCTCTGTGTGTTCCAGATGTCCCCTGATCTGTGTGTGTTCCAGGTGTCCCCTGATCTCTGTGTGTTCCAGATGTCCCCTGATCTGTGTGTGTTCCAGGTGTCTCCTGATCTGTGTCTGTGTGTTCCAGGTGTCCCCTGATCTCTGTGTGTGTGTGTTCCAGGTGTCCCCTGATCTCTGTGTGTGTGTGTTCCAGGTGTCCCCTGATCTCTGTGTGTGTGTTCCAGGTGTCCCCTGATCTCTGTGTGTGTGTTCCAGGTGTCCCCTGATCTCTGTGTGTGTGTGTTCCAGGTGTCCCCTGATCTGTGTGTGTGTGTTCCAGGTGTCCCCTGATCTGTGTGTGTTCCAGGTGTCCCCTGATCTGTGTCTCTGTTCCAGGTGTTCCCCTGTGAGCGGTACCTGCGCCGCCACATCCCCACGCACGGCGGGGGCAGCAAGTTCAAGTGCCAGATCTGTAAGAAGTTCTTCCGGCGGGAGCACTACCTCAAGCTGCACGCCCACATCCACTCGGGTATGGCTCCCTGCTGCCAGTGCTCCCCACTCTGTGCCACAGCCCTGTGCCCTGTGCCCTGGCAGCAGGAGTGACACAGTCATTTGTGGTAAACGTGGTTTCAGATCTGTGGGTTGGGTTCAGCCTGCACTCATTAGAAATGGGGGACACAGGAGGCTTCCCCACTTGCTGTGCTGGCCCTGAAGAGCAAGACCAGTTTGCAGCACAGATTGTGCCCATCCATTTATTATTTTATTGAGTAGCAGCTGAGGGATTTAGGGTTGTTCAGCCTGGAGAAGAGGAGGCTCAGGGGAGACCTTATCACTGTCTACACCTCCCTGACAGGAGGCTGTAGCCACGTAGGCATCAGGCTCTTCTCCCAGGCAACCAGCAACAGGACAGGAGGAGACAGCATAAAGCTGTGCCAGTTTGACTAGGGGAAGTTTAAGCTGGAAGTTTAGGCTGGACAGGGAAGTGGTGGAGTCACCCTCCCTGGAGGTGTTTGAGAAAAACCTGGATGTGGCACTCAGTGCCATGGTCTAGTCGACAAGGTGGTGTTATAGATTATAAGTTGGACTCTATGACTTCAAAGATGTTCTCCAACCAAATTCTGTGTGATTTATCCATAGTGCAGGGCAGTTTCTGGTGTGGCCCAGCTGGCCTGTCCTGGCCAGAGCAGCCTGTGTGGCTGCAGTGTCCCTGAGGCCTGCTCTGTTCCTCCCCAGGTGAGAAGCCCTTCAAGTGCTCGGTGTGTGACGCAGCGTTCAACCGCAAGGACAAGCTCAAGCGCCACATGCTCATCCACGAGCCCTTCAAGAAATACAAATGTCCCTTCTCGTATGTAGTGTGCCTGCACATGGCAGCATATCTGACTGGGCTTCTGGGAGGGGGGAATGTGTCCTGCAGGTGTCCTAGGGGACACTGTGGCACCTGCCAGGCTGCCTGGGGAGGTTGGAATGCTGTGTGCTGTTGAATTGGAAACAGAGAGTCTCAATTCTTTGTCACTGACTTCCTGTAGGGCCACATTTTATTGCTTCATCAGCCTTGTAAAATAACTGCTACCTTCATGGGAGGCTTGGGGGAGCACTAGAGAGAGAAAGAGCATTATTTGACTGCAGAGATTCCCTGGATGATGAGCTCTCACTCAGTGTCACAAAATCATGTGACATGCTGTTGTCACATCCAAAAGTATGTGACAACATAGGACCTAATGTAGAAGCCAGAGGAACCGAGTTTTGAAAGGTGCAGTCCCAAATGGACTTCCTGAGGTAGCCCAAGCTGACTGGCTTCTCCTTGCTCCAACCAACCTCCTTCCAAAATGCTTCTGTCTCCAGCTGGGATCTTGAACCTGCTGCATTTTAGAGCATTCATAGTGAGACACAGAGCATGTGTAGTTTAGGAGAAGCCACATGTCCCTGTGGCAGCCTGTTTCGTTCTTGCCCCTCCCAGAAAGGCTGAAATAGTGGAACCCCTGCTGAGGCTGCACCAAGAGAAACGTGCTGCTAAGGAGAAGGGCCAGGGATGTCTTTGTGATCTGGGATCTGTCTATGCATTGCTCCTCAGCTGGTTCCCACATCTCACCAGCATTTGTTGTTGTTGTTGCAGAAGCCACACAGGCTGCAATAAAGAGTTCAACAGGCCTGACAAGCTGAAGGCTCACATTCTGTCCCATTCAGGTGAGTGGTGGGAATGCAGTCACTGGGATTCCCTGTGGTGCTGTAGGAGCATGTGACAGAAGGACTAAGCCTGGGAAATAAGAATCATTTACTAGCTTTAGATTTTTTTTCTCTCTGCAGGCCTGTTTAAGTGAGTGTCTATTCAGGGTTATGTCTAAGCTTTGGGCTGGTTTCTAGGACAATATAATCTGTAGGCAGAGACTGCAGATGAGACTCAGGAGCTGAGCTGGATTATTTGGTCTGTTTGCTATCAAGTGAATATTCAGAGTGCTCTGTCCACTCCTCCCCAGTCCCACCTCACATGCAAAAGAAAATCTCATGGCATTTGATTCCCTTCTAAAATGATGCTCACAATTCTAATAAAGACAAATAATTTATTCCCATGTCCCAGGGGAACAATCAGACTTTTATGTCTTGGGGTAAAAGGGATATCTTTCCTTGTGCCCAAAGCCCTGCAGGGTGGGATCAGATGGGATGGGCTGATAGTGCAGTCATGGGCTCTTTCAGAGTGTACATTCCCATTTTTTGGAGGGGGAAAAAAAGTGACAATTTCTTTATTTACTAAATACACTTGAAAAAATACTTCAAGATTGTTTTGCATTTTTATCACAATTAACTTTACATGGTTTTCTGGTGCTATTTTAATGCTCTTGAGGCAAGAATATTTATTTGCAGTGTGCAGCTTCTTCCTGAGGGACAGTGAAGGGACAGACACTGATCTCTGCTCTCTGTGACAGTGACAGGACTGAGGGAATGGCTGGAGCTGTGTCAGAGGGGTTTAGGTTGGATACCAGGGAAAGGCTCTTCCCCAGAGGGTGCTGGCACTGCCCAGGCTCCCCAGGGAATGGGCACGGCCCCGAGGCTGCCAGAGCTCCAGGAGCTGCCAGGGGTGCCCAGGGTGGGGCTGTTGGGGTGTCTGTGCAGGGCTGGGGCTGCCCTGGCTGATCCTGGGGGTCCCTCCCAGCTCAGGACATTTGATGACTTTACAAAGTCACGAGTGGTTATGGTTAAACACAGACATTGAAGCTGTAACCACCCAGCTTCACTGTGTGTGGCACCATCTCCTCCCATTGATCAGGGAGCACCTCCTTTGGGGAGCCAGAGCTGTCCCCCTGGGGGGATGGCTGGGTGTAACTCATCTCCCTCTGCGTGCAGGGATGAAGATCCACAAGTGCCAGTACTGTAACAAGTCCTTCAGCCGCCGCGCCCACATGGTGGAGCACCAGCGCTCGCACACCGGCAACTACAAATACCGCTGTGCCACGTGCAGCAAGGGCTTCACCCGCCACAAGTACCTGCGGGAGCACAAGTGCCGCCTGGGCTCGCCCAAGGACAAGGAGCTGCAGCTCAGGAAGGCGCAGAAGAAGCGGGCGGGGCGGGCCCGCAAGGCGGGGCTGGCCCCGGGGCTGCCCGAGCTCAAGGACGGCGCTGCCGGGGACAGCTCCCCCGAGAGCGGCCCCAACAAGGAGCCCTTCCCGCAGTCGGATGCTGTGCTGTCCATCGTGGTTGGTGGGTCAGGAGCTGCAGAGCCTGGGCTGGTCCCAGGGCAGCCCAACAGCATGGGCTCCGACCTGGCCCTGGCGGAGCTGCAGACAGCCTCGGACGGGCCCTGCACCATGCTGGCTGTGCCTGTGTACATCCAGACCTCCGAGTGACAATGCCCAGAGCCACCGTGTGGCTGGGGGCTGCTGCTGGCGCTGTCCCACTTGGTGCTCAAGTTTATCCCTGTGGAAAAGACCAAAGCTCTTCTGGGGAGGTGGATGGATATGGGAGGGAATGGCTTCCATCTCCACCGGTTCTTCCCATCCTTGGGCAGAGGACTGCTTGGAGGCCACTGATGCCTACAAGGCACTGAAGAGGGTGGCTCCATTATTTCTTGTCCCTCTGTACCACGGGTCAGCTTAGGGCAAGAAAGACAAAGATCCCTGAATCAGGGAAGAAGAAGGACCATGCAAACTTGCAACAAACAGAGCTGCTGAAATCAGGTGGCTTTGCAAATCACAGCCTGTCCCATCTGTGGTTTTTCTGGCCTAAAAACTGTATTGCCCAGTATTTGGGTGGCCCTTCTGAGAGCAAACATCCTTCCTAGTGGAAGCAAGTTCATCCTGAGATCCTTTGGGAACACTGTTCAGAAATCCCCTGATAGACTTCTGTCTGGTATCTTCTCTCTGTCTGTCTCAGTAGAAAGATCACCGTGTCTGTACTACAAGTTATAAACACCCTGGACCTCCCTCACCTGTGGACTCAGTCTGTTGGGGGAAGTGCTGGGTGATGCTCCTCTGTCTGGGTACTGATCTCTCCACAGTGTTTTCATGGTTTTTCCCCAGATCCAGGGATTTCTGAGTGCCTTTGACATCAATGAGTCAATCCCTGGGAACAGTTCAATGTGAGCCCTCTGTTCACTAAGGGCTGGGTGAGGTGACCTGGCCAGGTCACACAGGAAACCTGTGATGCCTCCAGGAGCCAATGTCCCAGTGTCAGCTCTGGGCCAGGTGCTGCAGAAAGCTCTGGCAGCTGCTTCTACATTCCCTCAGCTCAGTGCTTGTCAGCACTTTCATGGGGAGTTGGTGTGGTTCAGCAGCAAGGAACTCTGGTGTCACTGGGACATCTGTTGTCCTCTTGGCTTCTCTGATTTCCTAAGCAGGGGTCCCAACGCCAGAACCTGAAAATTCCCATTGTGCAGGGGTGGGTCTGGAGCCCAGGCAGGGGTGCTGCTGCCTGCTCCAGTGCCCTGCCAGGCTCCTTGTCCCTGTACTGCCCCCAGCCTCTGCCTTTGCACTGCCACAGCCTGCACTGGCTTCAGGGGAAGGATCTGCACCCAGACCTGCTCATCCCTGCTGGGATGTGTGTCCCCATGCTCTGCTCTCCCATTCTTTCTCCCTGCTCTAAGGGGAGGGCAAGCCAAGCTGAGCTCTCCCAGGTGAGTTTGTGTGATGAGCTGCTGAGGTGTCTGTGGCTGCAAAGGGCTGCATTCCCAGCCTGCTTATCCAGAGTTCAGTCAGTCCTGGCTATGGAAATGCTGGCAGGGTCAGTCAGTCCAGGCTATGGAATCCTGGCAGGGTCAGTCAGTCCAGGCTATGGAAGTGCTGGCAGGGTTCAGTCCTGGCTATGGAAATCCTGGCAGGGTTCTGTCAGTCCTGGCTATGGAAATGCTGGCAGAGTCAGTCAGTCCTGGCTATGGAATCCTGGCAGGGTTCTGTCAGTCCTGGCTATGGAAATCCTGTCAGGGTCAGTCAGTCCTGGGTTCTGGAAATCCTGGCAGGGTCAGTCAGTCCTGGCTATGGAAATGCTGGCAGGGTCAGTCAGTCCTGGGTTCTGGAAATCCTGTCAGGGTCAGTCAGTCCAGGCTATGGAAATCCTGGCAGGGTCAGTCAGTCCTGGGTTCTGGAAATCCTGGCAGGGTTCAGTCCTGGCTATGGAAATCCTGGCAGGGTTCAGTCCTGGCTATGGAAATCCTGGCAGGGTCAGTCAGTCCTGGCTATGGAAATCCTGGCAGGGTCAGTCAGTCCAGGCTATGGAATCCTGGCAGGGTTCAGTCCTGGCTATGGAAATCCTGGCAGGGTTCAGTCCTGGCTATGGAATCCTGGCAGGGTTCAGTCAGTCCTGGGTTCTGGAAATGCTGGCAGGGTTCTGTCAGTCCTGGCTATGGAAATCCTGGCTGTGTCTGGGACTCTGTGCTGCTCTGGCCACTGCAGCAGTCAGCCCAGCATTACTGGTCAGACTGGTCTGATCCAACCCATTTTTTGACCTCAAGATGTTCCTGTCTCCTTCCTTAATTCTTAAATTCTTAAAAGCAGCAGCTTGCAGAGGGCTGTACACTGTGCTTCCTGAGTGCTCTGTGTAATGATGGCTTACACTGTCACTGCTGGGACACTGTCACACGGTCACAGTCTGCATAGGTCTGCCACCAGTTCACTTCCTAACTTAATTTCTGCTCATTTCACTTTTTTGATGCTGTTTGTGCAGCTCCAGCTGTTGGTAGGTGGGAGGAAATGGAGCTCAGGGCTTCCAGGGGAGGCTGGGAGAAGGGGTTGTTGAGGATTTACATGAGGTTAAGGAGAAGTCTTGGCCCTGCCTCATAGAAGGGGGTGGAGAAGGTGGAGCCAGGCTGCAGGGGTGCACAGGGATGGGAACAGAGGGATGGGGATGTGGTGACATGTGGCAACTGCCAGTACTTAAAGGGACTTTTCACAAGGGCCTGGACAAGGGGGAATGGCCTCAAGCTGATGGAAGATTTAAATGTGATATTAGGAAGAAATTCTTCCCTGTGAGGGTGCTGAGGCCCTGGCACAGGGTGCCCAGAGCAGCTGTGGCTGCCCCTGGATCCCTGGCAGTGCCCAAGGCCAGGCTGGACAGGGCTGGGAGCACCTGGGACAGTGGAAGGTGTCCCTGCCATGGCAGGGGGTGGGATAAGATGATTTTTGGGGTCCCTTCCAACCCAAACCACTCTTTGATTCCATGATCTGAGTCAGTACAAGGAAGGAGCCTGCAGAGATGTCCTGAGACCTCATCACCAATTTTCACAGAGTATCCTGCCCTGGGTGGATGTGCTTGGCATGAGCTGACTGGGCTGGGGACATCGAGGTGGTCCTCCTTAGGTGTGCCCGTGCTTCTGTGAAAGCTCCTGTCTGTTTGAAGGGCTGTTTATTTACCCACAGAGTTTGTTTTACCCTGCTCTCCCAGGAGGGGAACAGGATCAGGAAGCAGTTGGCTAAATACACATTTCCTATTTCCCTTCCCTCTGTCCCTCTGTAGGTGTCATTTTGTGTCCTGTGCACTCAGGTCTATTTTGGGGTGCTGATGTGTGGGTGCAGCTCCTCCAGCTCACAAGCCCTGTCTGGGCTGGTGTCACTGGGCCATCTGCTGTCCTCCTGGCTTCTCTGATTTCCTAAGCAGGAGTCCCAAAGCCAGAAACTGAAAATTCCCATTGTGCAGGGGTGGGTCTGGAGCCCAGGCAGGGGTGCTGCTGCCTGCTCCAGTGCCCTGCCAGGCTCCTTGTCCCTGTGCTGCCCCCAGCCTCTGCTTTTGCACTGCCACAGCCTGCACTGGCTTCAGGGCAAGGGTCTGCACCCACACCTGGCCTGCCCTTCCCAAATGCTGCATTCCCCCAGCTCAGTGGGATGCTGGAACCCACTGGGGATGGGAACAGAGCCACCCAGCTGCCCTGAGTGTGGCTGCTGAGGGACACAAGGCTGGGGACTTCCCCTGACACACCTGTGGGACACCTGTGGGACACCAGGGCTCAGAGATGCCACCCTGGGTGTTTGATAGGTGTTTGCATATGGGGTGGTGTTGAACCAGAACAAGTGTTATCCTGAGCAAAATGATTGTCCTCTTGGGGTAAACCTTGGAGTGATTGTTCTCCCTGCCCTGCTTTTGTCCAGCTGCCTCAGCTCCTGCAAACTCAAGCATGTCTACAAGCTCTTCCATTCGCTGCAGGGAAGATTTCTGCCCGAATTCCTTTTGTTTCTGTTTCCCTGGCAGAGCCCTGCCCATGGGCTGGGGTGGATCAGAGGTGCTCAGGGCACTGCTTTTCTCCCTGTGTCCTGGGTGTGGGGGTCCCAGTTGTGGGTTTCTCTGGCTCTGGACTGAAGGCACTTGAGACAGTAATTCATGTTCAGACTCAGGTGTTTATTATTCCTTATCAGTAAAACAGTTTCACCACTGTGAGTTCTGCAGCTTTTCGTTAGAAGGCACAAAATGGCAACAATCTCTTGGTACAAGGGCTTTTAAAGCTAAACTGTCCAATTAAGAACTGACACCTGGATTATTTTCCCTTTTAACCAAATCACTGATCCCACAGAGCTGCAATGGGGGCTTTTCTGCCCAATTACAAAATGCCACCAAACCCATGAAGAAGGAGGAAGAAGCAGCATGAAGAAGAAACCCAGGATGACACCCTGTGCCCTCCATCTTGCTTCCATCCACTACATACTAAAAATCCCAAAACCTCAATTTCTCACCAAGTGATACACCTACACTGTTCTCTATAATGTTTCACACTTTTGTGAATTCCAGTCTATTCTGGAGTTTAGGAAACTTTCTCCATAAATGAGGGTCAGAGTCAGTGCTGCCCTGGGGGTCAGGGCACCCCAGAGCAGACACAGAAATATTCCCTGGGCCCTGGGTTTCCACACCTGGGCACTGCTGTTTTCTTTACAACCCCAGCTCCAGAAGCATCTTTTGGAAGCATTTTCTGGAAGTTCCCAGGAGAACCTCAGCACTAGAGCCATGCCCGGGGAGAAGTGAATCAGAGCAAAGGTCTGTGGTGCTCAGTGACAGCAGACACTTGTGTGGGAGGAAGCAAAGGGCACATAAAAGCCATCTCTACTGTGTCCTCCTCAGCCTCCAGTGCTGTCAGCTGGAGCTTTCCTGCCCTGGCAGTGTTTCCATCAGCCTCAGAGATTTTTTCTGTGTATTTGCCTTTCCCACCCACCTGCAGTGTCAGGGAGGTGGAACAGGGCAGGAGTCATTACAGGGCTCTGTTGCTCATCTCCCACCTGCTACGTAGGACATTCTTTGTGTTTCCCAGAGCAGTGCTTTTCCCTCTTTCTCAGGGCACAAAAAAAGCTCTCTAACCCAACCAGCATTTGTTTGGGTCATTTTCCCTCTTTTCCATGTGATGTGTGATATTCCAGCCCTGCTCCAAAGCAGTGATCAATTTTCTTGGGTGATTTCCAGCGCCAAACATTATTATTGTCTAAGTCTGTTCTTAATTATCTGTTGTCACAACCCTGCTGTGACTGGAGATGGGGGTTTATCACTTTTACAGGTGATTGAGGCCAAGCACAGGGAAAGAGAAATCAAAAGTATCCAGTTGTCAGCAGGATGAGGGACTCAAGACTTGATTTCCTCATGGGATTTTTGTCTGTAGGTATTTCTGTCTGTGAAATGATGGATTCCATTACGGAATGTCCATGCTGCCCCCACAGCTCAGAGCATGTGCTTTATGTGTCCTGGAAATGAGCTCACAGTGAGTCACCACCCACTAAACATCCCTGCTGGTAATTGTGGATTTAAACACTTGCCTCCGTACAGTTGGCACACCGGAAAAGGAAGTTTGAAAGAATAAACATCTCGACACTGGAGCAAACTTGAGGGGTACATAGAGGGGAGTCACCCTGGCCGTGGGGATGGGTGCCGGAGGAGGGGATTGGCACTGACTCGAGGCTTTGCTCCCCTGGGCACTTCTTGGGCACCTCAGGCGTATCCAGGGAGGGGAATGGAGCACGGGGAACAGCTGGGAACGGGCTCAGCCTGGAGAAAAGGAGGCTCAGGGGGGACTTTGTGGCTCTGCACAGCTCCTGACAGGAGGGGACAGCCGGGGCGCTCGGGCTGTGCCCCCAGGTAGAGGAGGAGAGGGAACGGCCTCAGGCTGAGCCAGGATGGATATTACGAAGAATTTATTGATGGAAAAAGTTGTCAGGTGTTAAAAACAGGTTAGAAAACGCTGCAAAATAGCCCGTTGTTAATATCAGGCATTGTCAGAGGCTCCCCAGGGAGGTTCGGAGTCCCCGTCCCTGAGGGTCCAAGGAAGGTCTGGACGCGGCGCTCTGGGCTGGGGACACGGCGTGGCTCGGGCCCAGGTGAACCCCTCAGTGACCTTGCCGGGCTTTTCCACCTCCAATCACTCTGTGACGCTCCACCCGCGGCTTCGTGTGTCCCCTGCCCGATCGCCGCCCGCCGGAGCCGTTCCTCAGGCCGGGCCGGGGCCGGGGCCGCCCCCGCTCCATCCCCGCTCCGTCCCGGCCACAGCCCGGCGCGGCACCGCGCGTGACGTCACTCTTCCCGTGACGTCACCACACGTAACGGCACGCGCCCCAGCGCCACTGCCGGGTTCTGCTCAGAGGCACCGCCTTCCCGGCGTGCCCCGCGCCTCGCTGCGGTCGCGCCTCAATCTCCCAGCAGTCTCCGCCCGCGGAGCCCTCCGGCGCTCGCGGCGCTGCCGCGCAAGGCACGCCGGGAGTTGTAGGCGGTGCGGGGGCGACGGGGCGAGGCGAGGGGGCGGAGTCGGGCGGCGGCAGCGGCGGCTTCGGGCCTCGGGTCAGTGTGTGCGGGGAGCGGAGTGAGGGGAGCGGGCACCGCAGCTGCACGGCCTCGGCCCGGCCCCGCGCAGCCATGTCGGGGCTCCTGGGGAAGCTGTTCGGGACGGGCGCCGGCGGGAAGGGCGGCGGGAAGGGCCCGTCCCCGCAGGAGGCGATCCAGCGGCTCCGCGACACGGAGGAGATGCTGAGCAAGAAGCAGGAGTTCCTGGAAAAGAAGATCGAGCAGGAACTGGCGGCCGCCCGCAAGCACGGCACCAAAAACAAGCGCGGTGAGCGGGGGGGGGGCCGGGCCGGGCCGCGCCGAACGCGGGCAACAGGTCGGGAGGGCCTTGGCCAGCGCAGGCGCGGCTGTGCTGCTGTGTTTTACACCCAGAGCCTTTATTTTTATACCTTAGTGCCTTTATTTTGTACTTACTGGCATTGTCCTATCTCTCCGCGGCCGTACCGCCCTCCCGGCGCGGTTCCCGCCCCAGCCGGGTTTCCTCAGAGGGGAGAACACGTCCCCTTCCCTTCCCCTCCCTTCCCTTGGGCTGCCCCGTGTGGGAATCTCGTGACTCCCATGTCGCGATAGTGCTCGGCTCCTCCGTGGTGTTCCTGCCCCTCACTGTGGGGAGAGCTCCGGGAAATATCCCTGAAAAGGAAAGGGAAAAGCCGGGCAGCACCCTGCTATCAGCCCTTGATTTGCCTTGCTGGTGGTTTTAATTCCAACCCACAAAAGTCTTTGCTGTCTGTGTTTATTTTCATCACGTCTTGCCAAAAGTTCTGAGCGTGCTGGGGAGGACAGGAGTTACAGCCTGAATGTTTGTGTTGGTTGTTTTTTGTTGTTGGGGTGAAGAATTTCCAGGGAGAAAACTGGCCAGCATTAAAAGGGTTTCTGTAAAATAGGTAAGTTAATATCCCACAGACGACAAACAGCATACACATTCAGGCTGTAGCTCCTGCTCTCCCCAACACACTTAGAACTTTTGGTAAGAGCTGATGAAAATAAACATAGATTTAATAGTTAATGTTCCCTCTTCTGGGAATAACTTGGGGTATGTTTGTGCTTTGTTTTGTGTTCTCATGGAAATACTCATTCTTTTGGAAGCAGTGTTTGTTTTGGGGGTTATTCCCACTGCTCAGCCCCCTCCAAGAGGCTCTTCCACACACACTCTTAGGTTAATGAATGGAATTGCTGTTTCCCAGGTGGAACTTGACTTCCCCAGGCAGGTCTGGCTGTGCTTGATGAGTCTGGAGATAAGGCAGTTGTCACATTACATATTACAGTGCTCTGAAAATCCACTTCTTCCTTGTTTTAGCTTGGCAGTAAAAGTTTCCAGGAAAGCACATCCTGATTTCTGTGTGGATGTTGTTACCCTTTCTGTGCAGGAGTGGCTCTGCCTGTGGCACAGGGAGCTGCAAACGCGTCTGGCAAGGGTTCATCGGCAGTAATTACCCTCAGGAGTTTCATGTCACTCCTGCAGTCAGCACTTTGAGCTCCTTCAGACTCCAGAACTTCCGTGTGTGTGGGTGACGTGGATGGAGCTGGCTCATGAGGGCTCAGGGATTATCGGTGACCTCAGCAGAGCCTGACTTGAGGCTTAACCAAGTCAGTTCTAAACCAAATACACTGCAGCAGTTCCAAGAAGCGAGCCTGGCCTGTGGTTCTTGTGGCAATGAGAACTAAAATGTGTCTCTGCAGTTTCTTCATCTCCTGGGTCACACTGGGTGTTTGAACTGCTAAACTTTCTGTTCGGCTTTGTCTCCCTGCTGTAAAGGCGTCTCTCAGTGTGCTGCCCTTCAGAACCTGGCCAGGGGAGGGATTGAATTTCCTTGGAGGCGGAGGAAGGAGCAGAACCTGCCCATCCACGGCGGGGCTCTGGCTCACACTAATTGAGGGCTTGCAGCAGCACAGGAGTAATGAAGGAGCTGTGAATAGGAGAAGGGCAGGGATGGGTTTGTGCTGGAAAAGGAAACCACTCTTTTTCCATTTCTGGAACTGAGAGGCCGACTGTTCTCACTGGGCTGGGAGTTAAGGCAGCTGATTGTCTGTGCCTTGCTGGGAAGTGAATTCCCCTCAGGACACACTCAGTTTTTCTGAGTTCATCAGCTGAGCTCCTACAAATTGCATTTTTGATAGCCAGATACTGGATTTTCTCTGACCTTAGGTTGTTTTAGAATCCATTATCTATGCGATTTTGATGCAAAGTCACTTAAATCCATATTTTAACTGAATATAAAAATATATTGGTTTTATATGTGAAAATGTCATTTTAATGGAAATACTTTGGTATAGTTAAAACGCTTTCAAGTAAAACTGAATGAAAGATCATTAGCTAGAGATTATTTTAAGTGTTGGATCAACTTTTAAAAATTAAATTTGGAGAATCCTTAGGCTTAGTTCTCCAAGATTTAATCACTTCACTCTGGAATCCCTGCTGCTCCTGGGGGATCTCCTGTGGATGCTGCACATGCCCCACTCAGCTGGGCAGTCCTGGAAGCTGCTGTGGGACAGCCAAAAGAAGGTGAAAGAATGGTGCAGGGAGCTTACCTGGAAGCTTAAATCACCTTGGGAAAACCTGGAATGGCATTTTTGTAGTCCTAGAGGAAAGGCGGGTGTCTGGAACACTTGAGGAAACAAAAGGAAACATTCTGAGCTGCCCAGCACACTGAGTGATTGTTCAGGTGCCAAGTGAGCCGCTTTCCAAAGGCTCATTCACTCATTCCTGCAGCACTTCTGGAGCCCAAGGAAAGCTAAATCTTAGAAATTTAGAGGTTTCTGGTTCCTGTGCCCGCCCATGCAGGGTTTTGTTAATTTATGAACTTGTTTTACGTGTGTGTTTTTTGTAATCTGTATTTAGGGTATCCAGGCTGTGTAACCAAACAACTCAGGACATTCTGGGGTTATAATAAGGAACTTTGCAGTAGAAATCCCCTCAGTCTGTGTTGTTTCTTGGCATGGGAGGCTTTAATCTTGCATGAAAAGTTCTGAGTGTGCTGGGGAGAGCAGCAGTGATGGCTTTAATGTCCTTGCCGTGTTTTGTCCATGGGATGAAAAATTCTCAAGATTAATCATCATTGGAAGGGTTGTTTGGAAACAGGCAAGTTACTCTTCCCTCTTCAGAGAGGAACTTGGGCTGTGCTTGTGCTTTGTGTTCTCATGGAAACGTTCAGCCTTTTGAAAACAGCGTTCTGGGCTTTGTCCCTCCCCTCTGAGAAACCCTCCCCCACTTCAGCTCTACCTCGTGAGTAGCGATTTACTCCTCAATGAATTTCTCGCAGCAGCAGCACCGCTGACTAATTTAAACACTGCTCGGCCAGTTCCTCCCTCATTTTACATCTGCCCTGGAAATCAACTTTGCTCTAACAAAAGCAGAGTGCAGCTGTGAGCCTGATGCTCTGGGAGCCCCGTGCTGCTGCTGCTGCCTCCTTTTATTCCGCTCCAGTTCGTCCGTGCCGTTGTTTCAGCTGGGATGTTTTCTCAGTGCCCAAACCTCGTGATACAAACTGAGCTGCTCCATCTACTCCAGCGGTTCTGGGTTCAGTTTCAGGGGAGTTGAAGCTGATCCTAATCTCTGCTGCTCTGCTGTTTCTGTTCCTGTGGCTGATCACGCAAAGCTGAGCTGCCAGAGTGGCCTGGTTTAGGGCAAATTTGGGAGAAAACCTCCAAAGGGGCCCCTCCAGAAAGCAAACCCACACAGCCCTTCCCCCCAGTCGGTTCAGGAAGGATTCTTCAGAGAGAAGTGGAAAAAACCTGTTTATTTAACAGGCACAGCACCCCCAGCACACAGAATGAACAATACTGGGTGACACCACTCTGTCACCGCTCTGAAAAAGATGACAAATTCAGAAAGTCTCTCTGGGGGTGGTCACTCTGTTCTCAGTCCCTCCTGTGCTGGGGCAGCTGCTGCAGCCACAAGGTGCAAACTCTCGGTGTTCCCAGGGCCCAGTCTGGAGCAGCTTTGAGTGGTCCCAGAAAAAGGAAAGAAAAACAGTCCAGGGAAAAATTTGGACTGCTTAGCTAAACTAACTAATGAGCAGGAGCAAAAAGCAAGAGTAAAGCAGAAGGAAAAGCAAAGCAAAAAGCCAAAGCAGCACCACGTTCTGCCCCGTCTGTGTGTCCCACCAGCTGTGCGAGAATGGCTGATAACAAAACCCAAACAAAACTTTCACTCTTCAGAGCCAGCCTTGAAGGCACAGAACATGATATCCAGCATGAACTGAACACACAAATGGGGATACAAGCATCATAACATCACCCTAGGACACAGAGGAATAGCACAGGCACACAGACAACAAGGGGTTAATGCCTTTAGCGCAGACTACCTCGGTTATAACAATTCCACAGTCTGTTTCTCCTGGAACCTGAAGCTCAAGTTATGTCTGAGTGTGAGGATTACAGGAGGGAGGGAAGCTCAGGGCTGCTTCAGAGTGCCAGTGTTAAAAGCAGCTCGTTCAGATTCAGATCTGGGGTGAGTGGATGCTCTTTTGTGCCTGCCTGCCACTGATCTTACCTGTCTGTTAGCTAACACTAGGGCTACAAACAGCAGAATGGGTGAAAAACCAATTTTGTGCCAGAATGTATTCAGGCTTTAGCAGGAGAGTGACATTTCATCGATTTTCCTTACACTCTGGTTTCTGTCAGTGAGCAGTTTTCTTTTCTGATGTCAAAGTTTTTCTTTTCACTGTACATACACAGTGTTGGGTTTTTCCCCAGCACTGAGTACACAAAATAGATGCAAACCCACTGCTAGATACCTGCTGTATAATTCAGACTTTTCCTAAAGAGAGAACACTCCTGTTCTCCACCCAGCACCAAAACCAAACCAACCAGGAGCTTGGGCTTGGCTGATTTGAAGGGCCCACCTGGGGCTCTCAGTGCTGCCTCAGGTGATGGTTTGTGATGGAAATGAACTCCTTACATCCCTTTACCTTGTTTAAGCTGTCCCATCAGGCTGTAGCTGTGATTTCCCTGCAGCTGGAGGGTTCTGGTATCAGAGCTGGGACTGGCTGAGTGAGGCTGCTCCAGGAGTGGCCCTGCCTGTTCCTCTGTGCTGCTCTTGCTGTTTGTGTGGGCTGGCCATGACTTGGATTAACTTGCTGAGCCGGACAAAACCCAACTCTTACCAAAAAAAAAAAAAAGAGAGAGAAAAGTTGTTTTCCACACTCAACCACACAAATGCTGGAGCTGGCTGGGAGAGGGAGGCTGGAATTTGATAGGAAGGAGGAGGAAGGGCAGCTCTGTTATCACAATACCTGTGATAACATCTGAGGGACACAGGGCAATGAGCTCATGGCAGCAGGAAGGAGGGCCAGGATGGTTCTGTGTGCAAGGCTGGGTGCTCCAAAGCTGGCAGGGAAAGCTGCAGCCTCAGCTCTGGGCACAGGCAGGGATTCAGAGGGTGAAACCCTGTGAGTGTGTGTGAGGCCTCTGACAGGTTTGGGAACACAGCTCAAAGCTCCTGCTTGCCAGCAGAAGTGATTCTGCTCCCAGAATCAAATGTGCCCCTGGTTTTGTTTGCATGAACCATCAGGTGCTGTGCAGGGAGTCCTGCAGCACTCCCAGCCCATCTCCAGCCCCTCAGCCTGCCCTCTCTGTGTTTTAAGTCACAGTTTAATGGGAAATTGGTGTTTGAGTTCCAGGTGCTTCTCTATAACCCAGGGTTTCAGTGCAGGAATATTGATGGCAGTGCAGGCCTGAGTGCTTCATCTTCCCCCGAGGTTAATGAGATGGGCATTCACCACCTGCCTTGGGAAAAGTGATAATTGCTCTTTTTAATTAGATCTTGAAAAAAAAAGATCCTTCCTCTTTGCATTCTACCCTACCTATGTTTAGCAGGGGTTTTTGGAGACAAGACCCTCATGTGTAAAACAGTTAGGGAGCAGTGGTGGGATTCACAAACACATTTTTAAAAACTGCTCTTAAAAATGGCATAAAAAAAATCCCCAAACTCTGTGATTCTGAAATACATGATTTGGTAACTGTACTTAATGCAATACATCCTTCCTCTGTTCCTGTACCCTGTCAGGAGGGAAGCCTGGCATGTTTGCAGCTACTGACTTTATTTTTTTTCCTCTCAAAATATATTAAATGTTGGATTCTAGTATTTTATTAAACTCCAGGCCTAATTACTGAATCCTGCTCCTAGGCTAATTCAAGAACTATAATTTGCAGATGATGCAAATCATCAATTTGATTTAACCCTTTTTTACTTAGACTTGTGCTGAGTTGTGGAGAGTTTATCTGGACTGAGATGTGTTGGGCTTTGTATTTGTATCATTCAGATCTGTCTGTCAATCCCTTATTGCTCCCAAAACCCCAAAATTACATTGCCATTTCAGTTTTTGGGTATATGATGTTTGTCCCAGAGACTTTGGGTAGCAGGTTGTGGCCTGAATTTTGCAGCCAGCAAAGTTTGAGCGGGGTTTAAAGTAAAATCTTGTCACTGCTTAAAATGGATGATTTTTGCAAAGCTAAAAGCTGGAGCAATCTCATCTTTGACTTCCCATCATGTTTGCAGCCAGGTGTTCAACAAACTGGAACTCCTGGCACAAAGTGTGTGAAACAAAGACCAGTTGGAGAATCCAGAGCAGACCAGGCATCAGTGCTGTCAGGGTTTTGCTTTTCCCCGAGACAGCCCAAGGCTGCAGCAGAGCTGGTGATCAGGAGCTTGGATCTGCTCTGAATCATCCCCCAGAGTCTGGAGCAGGGATCCAGAGCCTGAAGGAAGAGCTGGAGCTGGGGGTGCTCCCCTGGACAGGTGAGGGCTCTGAGGAGAGCCCAGAGCCCCTTGCAGGGCCTGAAGGGGCTCCAGGAGAGCTGCAGAGGGACTGGGGACAAGGCATGGATGGCAGGATAACCACGAATGGTTTCACTCTGCCAGAGTGGGACACTGGGGAGGAATTCCTCTCTCTGAGGGTGCTGAGGCCCTGGCACAGGGTGCCCAGAGCAGCTGTGGCTGCCCCTGGATCCCTGGCAGTGCCCAAGGCCAGGCTGGACAGGGCTGGGAGCACCTGGGACAGTGGAAGGTGTCCCTGTTGTGGCAGGGGTGGCACTGGGTGATCTTTAAGGTCCCCTTTAACCCAAACCACTGTGATCCCATGGAACCTTCCTTGTGGCCACTACCAAGGGCCCAGAAGAGCAGAGTGTGAACCTCAGTGCCAGGCTGTGGCAAAGGCAGCAACAGTTCTGTCCATGGTGCCCTTCCAGGTGGAAGCCCAGTTGGAAAAGCTCTGCTGTGGCTTCCCCTGGTTCACTGCTGAGATGAAGCCTTGCCAATTAGCAGTTTCTAGGAGCTAACGGAGTTACAGGATAATTATGTGGGCAGCTTTTGTCTCGCAGCTCTTGACTAGTGGCAGTGAATGATGGAAGTTTGATGATAGCACAATATTTTAGGAAAGTTAGTAGTTGGAGGCCGCCCAGAGTCGCCACTTGTCGGTTTCTCGGCTGTTTCAATGACCTGGAAAGGCCCGGGGTGGCCTTGGGCAGCCCGCGTTTCAAAAGACAAAAAGAGGCTTCAGGTTTTTTCTCAGTCTTCAGTGTTTATTAGTTATTTATCTAAAAGATTTTCTCTCAGCTTGACAGAAGTCTACACAGCACGCTAGCCATGAGCACACTGAGCGCCCCCGAGGCGGTCACTTATCTTTATACTCAAAATTACATATACAATATTTACTTATTTTCTCCAATACCTTTTACCTTTATTAACTAGTGCACTTTTAGTAATAACTAATCTCAAAGTGCTAACATCACCACAGAAGATAGAAGCTAAGAAGAAGAAGAAGAAAAACAAAACACGCTTCAATTCTTCTATCTTACTTCTCTAGACTCCTCTGTACAAAAATCTTAAACTCTGTGTTTCACACTCTAATTAACTTATCTCTTCACTATTTACTCCAGTAAAATCCTCTCATCTTCATACAAGTGTCTTCTCCTGTGCAGGATCAAAGTCCAGCCACCAGACACTTCTGGCAACATTCCAGGACTCCCGAGCCCCCCAAGGGTGGTCTCAGTCACTCTGCACATCAGTCCTGAAGTGCTGAGATCCCACAAATAAGAATTAATTTTCACATGTATTATGTAAAAATAGCCCATTTTCTTATTTTCTTTTTCCTTATCCTAGCCTATTCTAAGCTGCTTATTTCTGTATAAACTGTATAAATTGTCTTATTTCAATGTTGGAAAGCAAAAGAAGGAAATTAGCCCCTCAAAACACTTACAAAAGGCACTGTATGATTTTAGTTTTTTGAACTGCTCCTTGATAAATTCTAATTTTCTAACTGTTGACATGTTAGTAGTAATTTGCATCTCCAGCTCAAACAGAAAGCCCTCTGAAAGTTTGGAGGTGTCCAAATAAGCAGTGTCACATCTCTGGGATGTGATCAGTGTCATTTCCTGGGATGTGATGGGATGTGTGCGGTGGGGAGGTGAAAGTGTCACCAAACCCCCACACCGTGTGTGCTCCTCAGGGCCTGGCAGGATTTCATCCACATTTAGGGGCTCTGTGCACAGAGCTTGCTCAGGTGTTGTGGAACTGAAAAGAGAAATGGCAGAGGGACAGGAATCAGTGGTGTTGA
Organism: Melospiza melodia melodia; assembly: GCF_035770615.1. Classification (NCBI taxonomy): domain Eukaryota; kingdom Metazoa; phylum Chordata; class Aves; order Passeriformes; family Passerellidae; genus Melospiza; species Melospiza melodia. Next base: position 3,319,999 of record NC_086212.1, on the reverse strand, counting down.
AACATTTGGAGGTGATTTTGGTTAGTTATGAAATAAAACAAGTTAATAGAAAGCAAACTTCATTGTGGGCTCCCTGGGAGCTGCATCTCCAGTGAAGGTGAGGATTTTACCTGCTGAAAATGCTCTCCATGGTGGGCTCTGCACGTGCCCTGTCCTGGGGGGACAGTGAGGGGCAGAAAGGCTTTTTTGGGACTGCATCCCTGGCAGCCCCATCAGCAGGAGCAGAATTTATTGCTGAGCCTGGCTCTGGAGCTGATCCCAGCCTCAGAGCATGGCATTGCCATTCAAAACTGCAACTCACCCTCAAAAAAATACTGCAGTGTTGCCTCTGGAGTGTTTGGAGGCTGAGTCAAAAACTACAAACTTTTCAAAAATAAATATGGTTTGTCTTACTTGCTTTATAACTTTTGGCTTTCTGAAGGTTTGTGTTCTCAGCTTTTCCTCCCTAGTCAGTGTTGGAATCTCAGCATTCACCAAAAAAAAAAATCTTTTTTACATCCCAAAATATCTCATCTGGGGAAGTCAGGCTGTTAAGAGAAATGCTAAATATTATGACAGCATCAATGAAATTTTTAGACTTGGCAAGGCTCTAATAATAATGGTCCAAGGCTGGAAAATGCCTGATGGATTCCCAGGCAGCCACTCTTTGAATTCCCCAGCAAGAAAAGGTCTTAAATGTGCCATTTCAAGGTAGGATCTTCTCAGTTTGTGAATTAATTACAAAAACACTGTTCAGCTTAGAGAACTGGGTTGTTTGTTTGTTTTTTTCCTGTGAGAAACCAGCATTTTGAGATACTTAAGAGCTGTTCCTGCAAAGCTGAACCTGATGAATTTCTGGCAGAGATTCAGTGGAAGATTCTGGGTTTTCACTGGAATTCTTTTTAACAAGGTACCTTCAGCAACTACAAAATAAAAGAGAAAATCCATAAATAGTATTTGCAGGCTGTGAGAATCTCAGGGACAGCTTAGGGAACACACATTTCTCATCCTAAAAGTTTAAATCTTGGTTGAGTACTTAAACTTTTTAAAAGTTTATTAGTAATAAAATGGTTATAAAAATAGTAATACAATTAGAGTAATAATAATTTGGACAGTTTGAATTAGGACAATATAAGACAATAGAGACAAAGAGTTATGGATGTTTTCTGGCAGCATGAGCCCAAAAAAGGACCCACATTAACAGAGGATTAACAGCCTGTTGCATATTCATACACCTCATACATGATGCATAAATTCCATTCAAACACAGGATTCTGTCTGGGCAGTCTCAGCTTCTTCCTCTGAATCCTGACAGCGCCTTCGATGTGGGAAGAAGTTAATTTCCTTTTAGAGAGCAATAAATTAATTTCTTCTGAAAGATTCAGGTGTCCTGTGGCTGCTGTCTCACCGCGAGTCCTTTCTTTAAAAAAATATCCTACATAGCATTGTTTCTATTTTAACAATTTTTATAACCTAAAACTGTATTTAACACACTACTTAAGAGAATTAACACAGCATTACTTTCTAACACAGCACATATAATATTCATGTGAATATTTGCAAAAAGCCAATCGTAAAATACATGCATTTTTCACAAAACACAGGATTCTGTCTGGGCAGTCTCAGCTTCTTCCTCTGAATCTTGACAGCACCTTCAAGGCGGGAAGAAGTTCACTTCTTCTGATAATGGAGCAATATAAATTCATTTTTTCTGAAAGATTCAGGTGTCCTGTGGCTGCTATCTCACTGCGAGTCCTTCCTTTAATAAAATATCCTACATAGCATAGTTTCTATTTTAACAATTTTTATAACCTAAAACTGTATTTAACACACTACTTAAGAGAATTAACACAGCATAACTTTCTAACACAGCACATATAATATTCATTTGAATATTTGCAAAAAGCCAATCATAAAATACACATTTCTCACAAGTTGGAAAGAGTAAGAGGATAATTTACTCAGGCAGCTTTAGAAAATACATAATTTCATTTGGAAATTAAATGATTTTTTTGTGACGACTTTTTTCTTGATGACCATTTTTTTATTACCTTTTTTTATGACCCTTTTTTAATTACTTTTTTTGATAACCCTGTTTTTTGATTACATTTTTCCCTTTTTTTTTAACTGACTTGTTTTTTGATGGCCTTTTTATTACTTTTTTTGACCTTTTTTTTTGATTACTTTTTAAAATTAATTTATTTGATGACCATTTTTTATTAGGTTATTTGATGACCATTTTTTATTACATTTTTGATGACCATTTTTTAATTACTTTTTTCTTATGACCCTTTTTTCATTAAATTTTTTTCCTTTTTTAAAAAATTTTTTGGACCAAAGTGACTTTTTTTTTATGACCTTTTTTTGATGACCCTTTTTTTGGATTACATTTTTTCCCTTTTTTTGACAAAACTGGCTGTTTTTGAGGGCCTTTTTTTATGACCTTTCCTAATGACTTTTTTTTGATGACTTTTTATATTACTTTTTGTTCATGACCATTTTTTATTACTTTTTTTGGATGACCCTTTATTTATTATATTTTTTTCCTTTTTTAAAAAAATTTTTTGGACTAAACTGATTTTTTTCCCCTTGTTTTTGATGACCTTTTTTTATGACTTTTTTATTACTTTTTTCTGATGGCCCTTTTTTGATTATATTTTTTCCTTATTTAAAATTTTTTTTGACAAAAATTTACTTTTTTATGACTTTTTTTTGATGACTCTATTTTTTATTACTTTCTTAATGACCATTTTTTATTACTTTTTTTGATGACCCTTGTTTTTATTACATTTTTTTCCTTTTTAAAATTTTTTTTCACAAAATTGACTTTTTTTAATGACTTTTTTTGATGACCCTTTTTTATTATTTTTTGATGATTTTTTTAATGACCTTTTTCTGATGACTTTATTTTTTTATTACTTTTTGTTGATGACTTTTTATTATATTTTTTGATGACCTTTTTTTGATTACATTTTCTTTCTGTTTTTAAAAATTTTTTTGGACAAAACTGACTTTTTTTAATGACCTTTTTTGATGACTTTTTCTTGATGACTTAATTTTTTTATTACTTTTTTCGATGACCATTTTTTATTAATTTTTTTTCGATGACCCCTTTTCTGATTACATTTTTTTTCCCTTTTAAAAATTTTTTTTGACAAAACTGGCTTCTTTTTTTGATGGCCTTTTTTATGACTTTTTTTTCATGGACCCTGTTTTTTGATATACATTTTTTCCCCCTTTTTTTTTTTTTTTGGACAAAACTGACTTTTTTTATGACCTTTTTTGATGACATTTTTTTGATGACTTAATTTTTTATTACCTTTTTCGATGACCATTTTTTATTAATTTTTTTTCGATGACCCCTTTTCTGATTACATTTTTTTTTTCCCTTTTTTAAAAATTTTTTTTGACAAAACTGACTTCTTTTTTTGATGGCCTTTTTTATGACTTTTTTTTGATGGACCCTGTTTTTTGATGTACATTTTTTCCCCTTTTTTTTTTTTTTATTTGGACAAAACTGACTTTTATTTTGTTGACCTTTTTTTTTATGACCTTTTTTTGATGACCCTTTTTTATGACTTTTTTCCCCCTTTTTTTGACAAAACCATCCCAGAATTACCTGGAGATTATTTTACAGAGGATTATTGACCAGAGGAGTGTTGCCTTGACATTCAAAGGAGAGAGGAATCACCTTGCAAGGCTGCTTCCTCTCGTGTTTGGCTGTTGCTGTGTCACACCTTGATTTCTGCTCTGCAAATGCTTTTTTCTTAATCTTTTTGGGTTTTTTTTCTTTTGTACATTTCTAGATTTTTAGAGCAGGAGTGTTTATTGGTTTTGCACACTAGACTAAATGTTCTGGCACTGCTTTGCTCAAGAGGAAGTTGTAATCTTATATTTTAAAAGGCAAAAACTTTGTATTCTCTGCCTGGGTTTGGATGCTTTATTGAAGTAGTTTTAATCAGTCCCAATCTCTGAGCTAGGAATAGTTGCCTTCCTTTGAGGGCAGGGTTTGGAAACTTTATTAGAAATTTAATAAACAGGCAAGGGAAGGACCAGGCCTTAACTCTGCCCATGATTCTCTGCTAAAAGTGCACAAAAGCACAGGAGAGTGCTGAGACAGACCCTGGCATCAGGGACAAACATGGATCATGGATTTAGAGCTGACCACATCCCTGAGGCAGCAGAGCTCTCAGGAGGTGATCTCACAGGATCATAAATATATTTATTTATAACCATCTTTTGGTACCTCTGTGTCCCAAACACTTGGACACCACAGGGCTTAAAATCACACCTGGCTCTTTGGAGATTAAAATCAAACCTGGCTGTTAGGACATTAGAATCAAACCAGTTTTTTGGATCTTAAAAATCACACCTGGCTGTTGGGGCCTTAAAATCACACCTGGTTTGTGGACCTTAAAATCACACCAAGTTTTTTGAACCTCAAAACCACACCTGGCTTTTTGGGCCTTAAAATCACACTGAGTTTTTTGGAGCTTAAAATCACACCTGGCTTTATGGACCTCACAATCACACCAGGTTTTTTTGGACCTTAAAATCACACCTGGCTTTTTGGACCTTAAAATCACACTGGGTTTTTTGGAGCTTAAAATCACACCTGGCTGTTTAAACCTCTGACATTTTGTGTTCTGAGACTCCCCTGGGATGAGCCATCCTTGCCGTGGCCTGGATGCCTCTGGATGGAACCAGCAAGGGCAGTCCTGGTGTAGCAGCTCTGGAGCCATCAGAACTCTGCAGAAAGGTTTTTATTCAAGGCAAAAATCAGAGTTTGATCAGTCTGTAGTCACCAGGCTTTTTATCTGCTCACAGACACATTAATCTGTTATTTGGGGATAACTTGTCAATGGCTTTAAATTCTCTTTTTAGGGTTTTTTTTGGAGATCTGTAGGCAGTTTGCTGGACCGCAGCAGTGAGAGATGAGCAGTTGCTGCCCAGGACAAAGCTCCTCACTGCAGGCAAGGCAGGCAATTCCTTGTTTATCCCATTCCAAGGACAGCCAGGATGTTGTTCCTGATGAAATCTGCTGCCCAGGCAAGTGCCAGGAAGATGGAATAGGATTTTCAGAAGCAGCAAAAATAAAATTGCTGCTTTCTGCAGAGCAAATTACAGATGGATGCACAGAGTAACGTGCAAAATGCTTTTCCACTATTAAGTTGATTATCTCAATCCTATGTAGTGCCTGGACTTGCAGCTTGAGGGGCCAAGGCACCCCAGTTTGGGCAGCTCCTCTGCAGATCTTGCACTCTTTATTATTTTGGTGTGGCTGACATTGGGTGCACATTATTTCCTGAGGCTGCTGTGGAACTCCTCATGCCATATTCAAATTGCTGCTGCCATTTCTGCCAGAGAGAATGCAAGAATTAGCTGAGATGAAGTTATTTTTCCCCTCAGCTGGAATAATCAGAGCTGTTAACTGCAGTGTTTTCCCCTGGAGGAGAAGCCTCTCTATTTCAGACAAAAAATTTATACCCCTGTTTTAGGTGTCAGTGTGAATTTTGGGAGGGTTTTGCAGAGGAAGGAGACACCTGCATTGTGTGGGGACAAATCCTGTGGCATCATCAGCACTTCCACCTTGGTCAGGTGTAATCTTAAATTCAGTGAAAATTGGCCAGGTGTATTTTTGAATTCAGGGAAAATTGGTGAGGTGTATTTTTGAATTCTGTGAAACTTGGTCAAGTGTATTTTTGAATTCTGTGAAAATTGGTTCAGGTGTATTCTTGAATTCAGTGAAACTTGGTCAGGAGTATTTTTGAATTCAGTAAAACTTGGTTCAGGTATATTCTTAAATTCAGTGAAACTTGACCAGGTGTATTCCTAAATTCAATGAAACTTGACCAGGTGTATTCCTAAATCCAGTGAAACTTGGTCAGGTGTATTCTTAAATCCAGTGAAACTTGGTCATTTATATTCTTAAATTCAGTGAAACTTGTTAATTTATATTCTTGAATTCAGTGACACTCCTGACTTCTATTCCCAGTGCTCTTAGCTCCTCTCAAGCTGAAATGTGTTTTTGCCAGCAAAACTTAAAGTTCTAATTATGTAAGAAAGCTTTCTTCCAGGTTTTTATCTGCTGATCTACTCTTTTCTGCTAATGATATTTAAAAGCATTAATTCCACAGCTTTGCTGTGTACATAAATATCCCAGGAACACTGCCTGTCCTGCCAGTGTGTAAGGAATATTTATTTGCAGGAGGGCTCTTGATTTTCAACAGAACCACTGACATTCATAGTCAATTTTCCCTCTCTGAATGCATTCCCATGTAGTAAAATTATATTTTTATTATCCTGCAAGCTGCTTATCACAGTGAATATTTGCCTCATTTGACTAACAAACTGCTGTAAATATTGCAGAGAAAATCATCAGACTTACAACAGTTCATTTAATAATAATAATTTGCCTATACATGGGTTAAAATAATTCCAAATACATCACATTCTTACAGAAGCATTTCTGGAGGACAAAATGAAATTATCTGGGTGAGCAGTCATGTTTTTCTGACTGATCTGCTGACAGAGGAGGAGAGTCTGGCTGAGTGACTCTGCTCTTTTCATTTCTGGGTGTTGATCAGGCAGAGGGAGTGACTGGAAACAGAGTTCTGCTGTCACCTGCCATGGTGACATCCCAGTGAAACCCTGAATTCTTGGGAGTCTCCATGGTCAAACAGGAGTGCAGAACTTCTGCTGGAATTTCTAGCAATGAGGGATACCACAGGAATTCAAATAAATAGACAAATAAAACAGTATTTACCACAGAAATTCAAATAAATAGACAAAACAGTATTTATCACAGAAATTCAAAGAAATAGACAATAAAAACATATTTACTACAGAAATTCAAATAAATAGACAAAACAGTATTTATCACAGAAATTCAAATAAATAGACAATTAAAACAGTATTTATCACAGAAATTCAAATATATAGACAAAACAGTATTTTTCACAGAAATTCAAATAAATAGACAATAAAAACATATTTACTACAGAAATTCAAATAAATATACAAAACAGTATTTATCACAGAAATTCAAATAAATAGACAATTAAAACAGTATTTACCAAAGAAATTCAAATATGTGGACAAAACAGTATTTATCACAGAAATTCAAATAAATAGACAATTAAAACAATATTTACCACAGAAATTCAAATATATAGACAAAACAGTATTTATCACAGAAATTCAAATATGTAGATAAAACAGTATTTATCACAGAAATTCAAATAAATAGACAATTAAAACAATATTTACCACAGAAATTCAAATAAATAGACAATTAAAACAGTATTTTGTACTTCAGTCAAAGACAGGAAATAAAAAAACCAACCAGCCAACAATCAGTGAAAAACCATCCTCCAAAAAACTCCAAACCAAACCAAAGCAGAGGAAGGAGTAGGTTTTTAAGTCTTAAAAAGCTTGAAAAATGTTATTTGAGTGTAGTTTTAGGCAGGTTTTATATTCAAGAAATTGAAGCAGCCAGCCCAGATCTGGCTGGACTCAGCTGCAGTTTTATTCCTCTCTTGGATGTGATGTTTTCTTTGTCAGAATTTCTCTGTAAAAAGGAACTGCAGAGATCAGTCTGATGCTCATTAACCCAGAGAAATTTTACATTCCTTTGCCAATGAAAAAGAGATAATAAACTATTGATACCCATTTTAACTGGTCAGGGCTCTGTGGGGCAATCATTTTAATCTTTATTAATAAAAATTGGTTCCAACATCCCTGTCACAGCTGATAATAAAGACAATTAATATATCAAAATGGAAAAGGACATTTTGAGCCTACTCACGGATGGCAGAAGTCACCCAGGTAGTATTAAATACATTACCTTTAATTAAATTATAATAATAATTATATACAAATATATCCAACTGCTTTTCCCTCAGTCATATGTATTGTTTGAAAGCTTTATTACAATTCAGATAAAGTGCAGCTAAGGTTTGTTATCTGCTGATTGGTTTTTTTAGAGGATCTTTTAAGTGTTTGTAATTCATGCTGCACATTGGACTTACAAGTTAAACCACCAGTGTGCCTGGTTAAGAAGGAGGTGTGGAAAACACTCTTTATTGGCAGGTTCTTGCTATTATCCTGTGAAAACTGCCCATGGAATGATCAGATATTTTTGCTGGCATTGAGGGCTGTTAAATCCCCTCTTACAGCAGCTGGTTTTTATGTTGGGAATATACCAGAGTGAGTTCAGCCATTCACCTGTGGCAGAAGAAGAGCTTTTGGGGAACCTAGGGTATAAAATTATAATTACAGTCTGCTTATAGTGATAAACAAACATTTTATTTCTATGTTTTGTAAAAGCAGCATTGTTGGGGGTTAGCAGAGTAAGGTTTTGTATCCTCCATGGTCCTCATGGTCCTGGTTTTTATGTCAGGGGGATATTCCAGAGTGAGTTCAACCATTAAACTGTGCTAGAAGAAGAGCTTTTTGGGGAGCCCAAGGTATAAAATTATCATTACAGTCTGCTTTATGCTGATGAACAAACTTTTTACTCCTGTATTTTGTAAAAGCAGCATTGCTGGGTGTTAGCAGAGTAAGGTTTTGTATGCTCCATGGTCCTGGTTTTTAAGTCACAAGGATATTGCAGAGTGAGTTCAGCCATTCAGCTGTGGCAGAAGAAGAGCTTTTTGGGGAACCTAGGGTATAAAATTATAATTACAGTCTGCTTATAGTGATAAACAAACATTTTATTTCTATGTTTCGTAAAAGCAGCATTGTTGGGTGTTAGCAGAGTAAGGTTTTGTATGCTCCTGGTTTTTATGCCACAGGGATATTGCGGAGTGAGTTTGGCCATTCAGCTGTGGCAGAAGAGCTGTTGGGGAACTCAAGGTATAAAATTATCATTGCAGTCTGTTTTATAGTGATGAACAAACCTCTTACTCCTATGTTTTGTAAAAGCAGCATTGTTGGGGGTTAGCAGAATAAGTTTTTGTATCCTCCATGGTCCTCATGGTCCTGGTTTTTATGTCAGGGGGATATTCCAGAGTGAGTTCAACCATTAAACTGTGGTAGAGGAAGAGCTTTTTGCGGAACCCAAGGTATAAAATTATCATTACAGTCTGCTTTATGCTGATGAACAAACCTTTGACTCCTATATTTTGTAAAAGCAGCGTTGCTGGGTGTTAGCAGAGTAAGGTTTTGTATGCTCCTGGTTTTTATGCCACAGGGATATTGCGGAGTGAGTTCGGCCATTAGGCTGTGTCAGAAGAGCTGTTGGGAGTCTTTTTGGGGAACCCAGGGTATAAAATTATCATTGGAGTCTGCTTTATGCTGATGAACAAGCCTTTTACTACCATGTTTTGTGAAAGCAGCATTGCAGGGTGTTAGCAGAGGAAGGTTTTGGATGCCCCATGGTCCTGTTTATCATGTCCCAGGGATATTGCAGGGGAGTTCAGCCCAGCTGGACTCTGCGTGTCAGGCCCTGTGCAGTGTTGGTTTCTCGGCTGTTTTATGGCCTGGAAAGGCCCAAGATGGCCTTGGGCAGCCCGCGCTTCAAAGGACAAGAAGAGGCTTCAGGTTTTTCCTCGGTCTCCAGTGTTTATTAGTTGTTTATCTAAAAGATTTTCTCTCGGCCCGACAGAGGTCTGCACAGCAGCCAGCCATGAGCACACTGAGAGCCCCCGGGGCGGTCACCTATCTTTATACTCAAAATTACGTATACAATATTTATCAATTTTCCCCAATACCTTTTACCCTTATTGACCAGTGCACTTTTAGTAATAACCAATCCCAAAGTGCCAACATCACCACAGAAGATGGAGGCCAAGAAGAAGAAAAAGAAGAACAGGACACGCCCCAATTCCTCCATCTTACTTCTCTAGACCCCCCTGTACAGAAATCTTAAACCCTGTGTTTCACACTCTAATTAACTTATCCCTTCACCATTCACCCAGTGAAATCCTCCCATCCTCATACAGGTGTCGTCTCCCGTGCAGGATCAAAGTCCAGCCACCAGACACTTCTGGCAACATTCCAGGACCTCCGAGCCCCCCAAGGGTGGTCTCGGTGACTCTGCACATCAGTCCTGAGGTGCTGAGATCCCACAGTGCAGGAGCTGCTGGGAGAGGCTGGCCCTGGAAATGCTGCCTGGCTTTGGGTCCCAGATAAGGAGTTTGTCTCACTGCTGGGAAGCTGAGATCTGCTGATTCTGGCAAACCCTGCTGGGTGATTTCTACAGCACCTTCTGGGGCATGAGTGAACTCTGGCTGGCCAGGATAAATGATTGTAACCTTGTGTGTGGTCACAGGTGCTGCTGAAGCAGCTCCACAGCAATTATAGCTGCCTGTAAACTGCATTTCTGCCTCTAATTACTGCCTGGGAAGCAGTAAAGGCATCCTTTGGGGTGTGGGTGCTGAGCAGAGCCTCTGCCAGGGCTGTTGGATGTGATAGCAGCTTTGAGGAGGGCACAGGGAGGCCCTGGCCCACTGCTTTCAGACACACCCAATTCTTGTGTTGCACAGTGCTGCAGGGCATCTGTACCCCACTGCCTCTGGTGCTTATTTAATGGATTTTTTGTTTTTTTTTTTTTTTTTTTGGTTAAGGTTGGGATTAAATATAATTTTTGTTTGGATTTAGATGTTTATTAGTTCTTATTTATATTATAGTCTTGTAAGTTGTGAGTTTTGTAGTCTTAATTCTAATAAGTTAAATGCTACAGGACAGTTGGACCCCACAGGTGCTGCCTTCCTGTGATGGGAGGAAGGTGAGCAAAAATCCATTATTTAATGGATATTTTGTTTGTTTGTGTTTTTGTTAAGGTTGGGATTAAATGTATTTTTGTTTCGACTTAGATGTTTATTCTTATTTATACTATAGTCTTATAAGTTGTGAGTTTTGTAGTTCTTAATTCTAATAAGTTAAAAATGCTACAGGACATTTGTACCCCACTGTCTCTTGTGCTTATTTAATGGATTTTTGGGGTTTTTTTTGGTTAAGGTTGATATTAAATGTGTGAGAAGGTTTTTTTGTTTGCACTTAGATGTTTATTAGTTCTTATTTATATTATAGTCTTAAGTTGTGAGTTTTTGTAGTCCTTAATTTTAATAAGTTAAAAATGGAGAGGTATGTCTCTCTCTAGAAGATCTTTTAAGGATAAACTTTATTTAAGAAATGACACGTAAAATAATTTTTTAATTTTTAAGTATTTAAATAAATTTTAAATATTTGAATAATACTTTTTACTTAATAACTAATTATTTGTGGTTTGCAATGTGGATTTATTATTTATTTATATAATACTGCTCAAATTTATGAAGAAGAAGGTAAAGAAGAAGGACTAGTCTCTGCCCTAAAACTTCTATCTTGTTTTTTATATATTACTATATTCTAAAACTTTTCAGTTTTCTACTGTGTGATATACACACTTCTATTCGAATTACACACTCATAATCTTAGTTCTGTTATTTAATTTTGGAAGTTTTTTCTATAGTTTCAGGTCAAATGCAGTGTTCTCTTGGGGGTCAGTGCCTGGCAGCACAGAAAGTCTTAAAATTCTCAGCAACCAGGGTTCCAACACTTTTATTTATTTCTGATTTTGGAAAAAGATTTTTTTTTTTTTTTTGAGAAAAAGAGCCAATGTAATTCCCTTCAGATTAAGTTTTTATAACTTTGACTTTAATAAAAACATGACAAAAACATGTTACTCTGCCAGTTCATAAGATTTCAATAGGCTCCTGATCTTTGGCCTTAGGGAGGAGAAAATAAGTATTTTCCTTGGTCTGAAGGGGTGGGAAACAGAAAATACCACAAATCCATGTGCACTGTAAGGGCAGTTCTGGTGCACAGGAGCTGTGGGTGGGAATGGGAGGGACGGGGTTACCCAACAGTCCTGATAAGAACTTGTGATCCTGATAAGAATTTGTGATCACTCACAGTGATCCCTGCAGTGTTTGTGTCTGAGCACTTTGTTTTAAACATTGCATGAAATGCAGACAAACTCGAATTGTTCTCAGAGAAAGCTGGAGTGGGGAGCTGGACAGAAATTGTAGCATTTTATTTGGCTTTGTATAATGTTATATAATGCTTAGAAATCTCTGGTTTTGCTAGTAATTCTCCACGAGGCACAAAATTCTCACATCCCCTTGTTGTGGGGCATTTCCCCAGCATGTCACTATACAAACACAGCTATTAACAGTTTTTAATCATTCTGAGTAAGAAAACTTCCTATATCCTTAATTAAACCATCAGTGCAGAATGAACCAGCCTAAATATCCCAGCAATGTGTAATCTGGAATGTTTGGGATGTTTGTGTGGTGCCTCATTCTGCAGATCAGACATTGTCCTTTGCACACCCCCTGTTCCCAGTCCTGTCACACACATGGATGTTGGACTGGCCCAAACTGGGCAGATTTACTGACCACTGGAGGGAAAGTCAGGGCAGAGGCACTGTTTGTTTTGCACTCACTGTTTGTGTTTGTTTTGGGTCCTTGGCGTTTGGACTGGCTTCTCCTAAACAATCCTGAGCTGCTTGGCATCCTTAGCTGGGCCTTCCCATTAAAAAGTGCTTTTTTTGTTCTGTAACACATTAGTTAATTTGAATTGAACCAAATACAGCATATTCATAACCAGTTGCAGAGCTGGAGCTCTGTTTGGGATTTTACCTTGCAGGACTGTCAGATCTCAGGGTGGCATCTGCCAGAACACCTGGGCTGCCTGTGGGCTCCATCAGCTTTATAAACACGTTCATCACATCCCTGAGTTAGCAGCCCTCTGCAAGGGGAGATAAGGGAACCTGTGTCTTGTCAGGATTTCCTACTCTGGAAAGCAGGAAAGCATCTCTCTCAGAGAGGGAAAGATGTAAAGTTTTATTTGCCACCATTCCTGGTGTGTGTGTGACTGAGCTTTTGGGAGGGAAAGATGTAAAGTTTTATTTGCCACCATTCCTGGTGTGTGTGACTGAGCTTTTGGTTTTTAGCAGAGCCAGTCCTGTGTGACATGAAATAGTTTCTGCTGTGAGACTGTGAGAGATCAGAACACTGCAGAAATGAGAAGTGTGTGGCTGAGGCTGCTGGAGCAGCAGCGTGGGGCCCAGGTGAGGGTTGGGGTGTGAGCAGGGCTGTCCTGGAGAGCACAGCTCAGCCCAGAGCAGGCAGGGAAGGGCAGTGCCATGCAGGGAGGCTGTTTTTGTGCCAAACTCCATGTGCCACCAGGTGTTTGTTGCTCTGAGCCTGCCCAGCCTGGCCTTGGACGCTGCCAGGGCTGTGGCATCAAGCACATCTTGTACAGCTCTGTGTAAGGTTGGTGTTCCCTGGGTTATACATACATATTATAATATTATATTATATTATACATACATATTATAATATACATGCATATTATAATATTGGCTTTTTGCAACTATTACGATGCATTTTATATGTGTACTGTTAAAGTAACTTTGCTATAAATATATAGTTTTTATTTCTGTTGTTAATTAAGCTCAGACATAGTAGTGAAATCGCTGATAAAAGTATGCTTATGTTAAAATACCTACTTAGAAAACATCCAATAAACATATGAAGAAGACACCTACTACAGATACACCAACTGTCAACACTCACCATCTAAAGACAATATGGACCAAAGCCCAATATAAAAGTTATAATAAGAATAGACTAAAACCACAGTCAAGGAATACACATGCTCTAAAAAAGCAAATCTGAAAAAGAACCATACTAAATACTTCTTAGAATATGTAAACTAATTTGAAGAAAAAAGTTTACTATGCATAATTGTTTATAAATATGTAACAGACTAGTGCAGTACAAATAGTGTATAAAGAGTGTTTCCAAAACAGCAAATGTGCTCTTAGCTGAGTGCCAGACACACCTGGCTGTAATAATCTTTGCTTTATGATCTTTATCTCCTATTAAACTTCTTTAAATTTTTTAAAAGTCCTTTACTCAACTTAAATTTTTAAAAGAAAAGGGACGTGTTTTTCACACCTGTCTGTCTCTGGAACGGCCATGGTTTCTGCCCAGGTGTCTTGGGCAGAGCTGGCTGTGGGCTTTTGTCACCTGCTGGCTGCTCCCTGGCTGGCTGGGGTGGGTAGGGCAGGTTGGACCAGTCCTGCCACCAGTCCTGTCCTGGGGGGCTCCTCCTGCACAGCCCACGAGCAGCAAATTGCTCAAACCACCTTCAGTGAGGCTTCTCCCAGCTCAGGCTGTTGTGTAAACACCTTCTAGGAGGAGTAACACAAAACATACATAAACACCAACATTTTTAGAAGGTGTATTTCACATCTAAGTGCAAAGCTGAGGGAACATTTCTCCTTGGATTTGAACAGGGGTTCAGCAGGAGGGGGGATCTGCAGCAGCACAAAGATCTCACCTGGCAGGAGCTGCACCAGCAGGGCTGCCTTCCTGTCATGGGGGGAAGGTGAACAAGGCTGGTTTTGGTGGATGAGCCTGGATATTGAAGCTTTCTGTTTGCTGTAGCAACCACCCCCAAACAAACATAGAATTAACCCCAGAACTAACCTCCCCCAAAAAAACCAAACAAAAATACAAACCATGATGATAAATCATCAACCAGTCACTCACCAAATTTTACTTTCTTGTAGCTTATAGAAAGCATGACACTGAAGATGTTAAGATGGCTGCCACACACACACTTAAGGACAAAAGACTTAGTCCTGACCTTACTGTCTCTGTGGTGTGTCAGGAGTGAGTCTGGGGTGGCATCTGCTGTGACAGGTGACAGCCACAGGGCAGCAGCCACCTCTGTGCCACCCCTGAAGGGTGGCAAATCAAGGTGATCTGTGTAGACAACAAGCACCAGAACATGCTGAATATCTCTGTGCTGAGTGCCATTGGTGCAGAGTGTGAGGGGCTGTTTTGGGCACACAGCTCACCAGTGCCACTCTGTCCTTTGCCCTGCAGCTGCCCTGCAGGCCCTGAAGCGCAAGAAGAGGTATGAGAAGCAGCTGGCACAGATAGATGGCACGTTATCAACAATTGAATTCCAGAGGGAAGCCCTGGAGAATGCCAACACCAACACTGAAGTGCTCAAGAACATGGGCTTTGCTGCTAAGGCTATGAAAGCTGCTCATGACAACATGTAAGTCACTCCCTCCTGCATCTTCCCACAGGATCTGTGGCTTGGCATTTCTCAGATCTGCTGAATTCCAAACCAAAGGTGGAGCTGGAGCAGCAAAACCTTCTTGTGAAAGGCTCTCACTTCAGCTAAAATTGAACAAAACACACAAATATGATGCTTCCTCAGTTTACTACTGTTTTATTTTCTATATTTATCCAAAAGCTGGGTAGCACAAGTGTGGTCTGAAGAAAATGGCACAGATCAATTTTGTAACAGCAAGAATTTTAAGCCTCAAAGGGGGTCTTAAAACTTGTTTTTCTGCAGTGGAGTTGGTGTATGTAGCAATAATTAATGGTAAAACTGCATTATGGGAATGTTGTGCTTGCTCCACAAGCAAACATTGTGGATGTAATAATGCTGAATCAGGGAAGAGAGCAAAGTATTATTAATATCAGTGGTGCAGAACAGAAGCTCTCCCTGGTGTCTGTATAACCACTGGGAGCTAAACTTGCAGGAAGAATTAAAAATACATCTCTAATTGTGTTGAGACCAGGGGGATAAAACCCAGACTTGCATGCAAAGTGTATTTTGGGGAAGGGCCTTGGAAATGTCACAGTGGTGGGGGTTTCTACAGAAGCCAGGAAATGCAGTGTTGGTTGGGAAGGTGCCTGCTGACACTGAATTCTTTCCTTTTTTTTCCAGGGACATTGATAAAGTAGATGAATTAATGCAGGACATTGCAGAGCAGCAAGAGCTGGCAGATGAGATCTCTACAGCCATCTCCAAGCCAGTAGGATTTGGGGAGGAATTTGATGAGGTATGGCTTTTCATTTGCTTCTCTTTGTACCAGTGAGGGATGGAATCCTCTGGGTTGGGAAGATCAGGGATCCAACCACTGCCCCAGCACTGCCAGCCCCATCACCAACCCTGAGCACCACATCTTCTTGTGAAGGCTCTGGAACCCCTGCAGGAATTGTGTCCCTCAGGATCTCTCTCTGGAGATCTGCACATTGTGTGTGCCTGGCTGCAGGACTGGGCTCTGAAATCTCTCCTGCAGTTGTTTCTGGCTGTAACCTGAACTTTATGCTCAGAATGGTCTGGATGGCCTGACCTGAGAATATTTGGACTTGGATTTCTTCTTCCCTCCTCTGCTTTCCCTCCAAAAGGTGAAGTACAGGAATCACATCAGAATCAGACTCCTCTGACCCTGTGCATTTGTGCTATTTTCTTTAATAATACGATCAGCTATATCTGATTGGTCATAAATATAACTAAAGTTCCTTCTTTTTTCTTTTTTCTCCTTGAAATCCTAGGATGAACTCATGGCAGAGCTAGAGGAACTAGAACAAGAAGAACTAGACAAAAACTTGCTGGAAATCAGTGGTCCGGAGACAGTACCACTACCAAACGTGCCCTCAATATCAATACCCTCCAAGCCAGGTATGATCAACCTTCACTGCAACATCCTGCATCATTAAAAGTGTGCTTATTCATCTGCCTGCTCCTTGCATTTGGGAGATCTGGCTGCAGGCAGCACAAACATTTTGCTTGGAATTGCTTCCTGAATCCCAAATCACAGCCAGTGATTGCCATTTCTCTGTGAGGGGCACCTGCCTTTCAGAAGCAGCACAAAAATCACTCCCTGTCACAGGAGCAGCTGTTTTCTGCTCCAGCTCATCCAGGTGGGATGGGAGCCTTTTTTCAGGTGCTGCTAGGCCAACAAGGAAGAAATCTTGGCAAGACACCCTGAGGTCATAAAAGGGAGGGCAGAGTGAATTAACTCATAAATCATTGCAGTTGGAAAAGACCTTCAGGCTCATCCAGTCCCAGGCAGGTTCACATTCCCCCATGGATCCATGTTTCCTTTGGGTTTTCATTTGATCCCTGCTTTTCTGGCCTTGGGAGGATCTTCCTTTGATGTTCCCTCTTTAGGAAGGCTGTGGGCTCCTCTGCAGTACCCAAACCAGGCATTCCCAAAGTCAGGGTTGTCCCAATCCTAGAGTACACATACCCAGGAAATTGTGAGGATTTTACCTGGAGGATGGACAAGAAATGTTTGTACACAGAGGGTTCAAAGCTGCTCTTAAATCCCTCTTGCACTCTTGCATGAACATTCCCCCTGGAATTCAGCTGAGCTGGGACACCTCTGGCAGCACTAATGGGATATGAACCTTTACAAGCCCATTTTGCTGAATCTGCCTGACTGTGATGAATAACTTACAGAATTTGCACTCTGTTCCATGTCCTTACTTGGAACAGGAAAAAAACTCCAAAAAAAGCAGTGGATGCAAATAACTCCAGTTGGTCAGTGTATCTGTAATTATCCTGCTGCCTTTCCAGGCCTGGATGGGTGTGGGAAGCAGCAGCACTGCCTGAGCAGGTTCTGCTTTGTGCCATTGCTCCTGGTGTTCCTCTGGTTTTATTCTGCCACTACTGATTTTCTGTGTTCCTTATTCTGACACCACTGATTTCTTTGTGTTCCTGGTTGTGTTTTACCAGGCAGAGCTGCTGACCAGAGTTGGTGAGAGGGGAGGGAGTTCTATCAGAATATCTGAAATCTGAGACTTTTTCAGATTCAGGAGAAATAGATTAAATGCACCAGTGCATTGCCTTTTTATTGCCTGGTTGGTTTAATGAGGTTTGTTCTCTAAATAGTCTTAAAACACAATGTCTGGACCCAAATCTACTCTTTGCATTTTGTGACTGCACACAAGTAAGGGGTGTTGTAATTGTGGATATATTTAAGGAGCTACACAGCCTAAAACTTAGGGAAACTCGCTAAAATAATATAAATTGTGTACAAGTTTGGTAGTAAAAGCTGCAAGCATAAAGCTCAGTGTTTCACAGGATTTATGTTAAGCTGCTTTTGGGTGGAAATGAGAATTCCATGAATTCCATTAATGTATTTAAGTGGCAGTTCTTGCTTCAATAAAGCTGCCCCCAAGGCTGGCACTTGGGAAAAATTGGGATTCTGGGGTGGTGTTGGGTGGGGATTTTGTGTGGGTTTATTTTTTGAACCTAAATTGATTTTCACTGAAAATTGACTTAACACTGGGATTAAAAGTTTGCTTGTGATTACCATGGTCAGACCTCCAAAGGGAAAACTGTCCTAATGGTTCAGGTTCATGTGTAATTGTCTTTTTGGGAATAATAATGTGTCTTTTGAAGTAGAGCTGACTCTGTTACCTCCTTTTTATCCACTGAAGGGGAGATTACCACAAGCTTTTCCTGCTTTTCCACTTCTCAGGAGCAGTCTGGACTTTGGCTTCAGTCAGATCAGCCTGAATGAGGAATTTTGTTACTGGTGGTGTCAGGAGAAATTCAGGCAGAAATTGTTTAATGGAGGCTGGAGGAGCTTAATATAGAAAACCAAATTCCAGCCTTGTACAAGTGAGGGGTCTGGAGCTTGGAGCTGACTCAGTTTTCCTGATGTAAACATTTCTTTTGGAATGACACACACCACTTGGACCAGGAATTGTTTCACTCTTTGTTTTTTTTTTTTTTTTTTTTTTTTTTTTTTTTACATTTTCCAGAATTATTGCAGCTATTTGTGGGTTCATACCTTTGTTGCTGAGTTAATGGAAAGTGAATTTGTCAGGTTCTAACAAAGAGCAGCATTTTCTGCCCTGGAACAACCAGGAAGGAGGAGAGGGCAGTGTCCAGGCTGCTCCCTCCTATCCACATCCACATCCACCCACATCCAGGGAGCACAGGAGAGGAGGAGTGGGATGTCCCCAGGCCTCTCCAGCCCCTCCACATTCTGTACCTCACCCAAACACCTCATTCCCTGCATTCACAATACTCAGTGATGCAGTAAGGAATTTCATGTGGATGGGGAAGAAATTCATACTGGAGACATCAGATGAGTTTCTGTAAGAAGTTGCGTTTCTCTGAAAGAGCCTTGGAAATTATGGGAAAATATCACAGTTGAACTTTCATGCCCACTGCCTTCTTCCTGTGGGAGCTGTTGTTTTTTCCACTCAGGAAGTTTGTGGCTCTTTCAGCAAAGCACTTTTTACTTCAGCTCAAAAAGATTTTATGTATTTTTTGTCCACAGCTTGCCTTAGGTGCTTCATTTACCCATTTGTCAGTGGCACAGAGGGTTCTGTCAGGATTCCCACTCACTTGTTCTCTTTTGTGATCTTGCAGCCAAGAAGAAAGAGGAAGAAGAGGATGATGACATGAAAGAGCTGGAAGCTTGGGCAGGAACCATGTAACCACAGCAGCCCCTGCCTGGAAAAAAGACTTTGGTTACCTATTCTGGGTGCAAATGTGTTCTGTTGAGGAGAAAGCATAAGCAAAATGTCTTTATCTTTAATTTTAACCCAGAGCAGTGGGAACTGCATTGCTGTTTTCTGCATAGCATGGAAAAAAGTCTGCCCAGAGGAGAGAAGGGGGAGCAGGGGAATTGCCTGCTGTCGATACGGTTGAATTTCTGTAGAAAAGGTATTTGCAAAATCCAACACTCAGCTTTGGGACTGTGCTCCTGCCACTGCTGGATCTTCATCTTCAATTTGGGCCATATATTGAATTGAAATAAGCTGCAAAACATTCTGTAATTTTAAGTCAGTTTAAGTGTGTCTAGGAGTCTTGTAAGGCATTTAAAAACCAGGAAAAGTCGTAAGCCCCCATTGGCTTCTTTATTGTGTTTTAGGTGCAAGAATGCTTTAGGTTTTTAGTTCTTTGCCAGGTCTATTTATATCCCTTGACCTGCTGTGTGCCAGCCCTGTGTCTGTCACTGCAACGACGTAGTCACTGTGCCCATTTTAATTGCTGAGAATGATCTGCAGTTGATCCACACTCTCTTGGAAGTAGGGAAGGTTTCAAGTTCTGTTGTACATTTTTCTACACAGCACTACAATGTTTATTGCTTTTTTTGTGATAATTGATAACCCATTCAGATACATGCACACAATTATTTTAATTAAGAAACTACTATGGATTGCACTGCATTAAATATCTCGATTAATTTTCACCTGTGCCTGCTGTGGTCAATTCTGTGTCCTGTTTAAGTGATCTGGATGTGCTTTAGGTGGAGTTTGGCCTTTTTCTACATGTGGGACATCCACTCTAAAGCCTGCTGAGCTATGGGGAACGGGGACAGGACAAGAGGAGAGAACCTCGAGCTGTGCCGAGGGCCGAGGGAGGTTCAGGTTGGACATCAGGAGGAATTTCTTCATGGAAGGGTTTGTCAGCTTTGGAAGGGGCTGCCCAGGAAAGTGGTGGAGTCCCCATCCTTGGAGATACTCAAGGAACAGCTGGATTGGTGTGGCTGTGGGCTGGTGACAAGATGGGGGTCAGTCACAGGTTGGACTCAGTGATTTTGGAGATATTTTCCAACCTCAGTGACCCTGAGATTCTGTTCTGTGTGAAAATCCCCACTCCAAGGAGAAATCAGCTGAATGAGGGTGTTAAGAATTAGGGTGTTCACAGTTCAAAGCAAGAGGTTTAGGGATAGACCTGGAGCCCTTGGCTTTGTTTTTCATCATGGAAATCACCTCTGCTGTGCACTGTGCTAATAGATGTTGTTAAAGCAGCTCTGTTTTATTCTGGGAATTCAGGGAGCAGCTGAAATGCAGTGAAATGTCCCAGCAGGAGCATTCAGGTGGAGCTGGGAGGGGGAAACCCAGCCCAGCAGCCCCATTCATGCTGTGCAGGGTCCTGATGTGGGAGCTGGGAGCAGGGCCAGTGATGCCCCTGGCATTGATGTTGGCATTTATCTCACTGGCAGCTTTATCCTCATAATTGTTACCATTGGGTATTGGCCACTCCTTGTTGGCTCTGGTACACTCACTAAACAGGTCCTAAAGAGTTGGTCTGGCCTTGAATTGGTTAAACACATGTGTCTGAGTTTGTTACTTGGTTAAAGTAACTTAAACATTCCTTTTTGGTTGATTTACAGGTATAGCTGTATTGTCAAAGTAAGTAAGTAAAGTTAACAAGTGTTAATATGTTATTTGAATTAACTCTTACGTTTTTTGTTTAGTTATTTTTTGTAAAAGCTCTCATATATTTTAATATATATTTTAATATATATTAAAATATATTTTTATATATTTATATATATTTTTATATATTTGTTATTATATATTCTATATATTATTTAATAATTTTATTATATATTTATATATTATTATATATTATATATATTTATATATTATCATATATATTATATATTATATTATCTATTTATATATAATAATATATATTTTAATATATATTTTTTGTAAAAGCTTTCTTATATATTTTAATATATATTTTAAATATATATAAAATATTTAAATATATATATTTATATATTATATATTTTTATATATGTTATATATAATAATATATATTTTTAATATCTATTTTTTGTAAAAGCTTTCTTACATATTTTAATTCTTGAGTAATTTTTTTAGTACTTGTTCAGGGACTGGTCAGCTATAAAGCACTAAGCTGTCCCTCTAACATTTCATTTTTAAGCTTTGCTGCTCACTCAGCTGTACCCAAGCACAGGGGAGATGCAGCAGGGAGTGTGTGTCGGACTTCTGGTTACTCTGAGGGGTGACAACCTCAGCCCCTACAGCCTCTTCTTCCTTCATCCTTTTAATCACTGATGGGATGGTTCTTATTCCTTCAGTTTCACAGGATACCTTTCTGCTTTGGGTTTCCCTGAATTCCTTATCCCTGCCTTAGTGAACAGCTGGATGTTTACAGGGAACATTTTCTGCCTTGCTCAGAGGTTCTGAGGGCAGAACTTCCCTGTCCAGAGCACCGTGGGGCAGTGCAGGAGGTGCAGCTGTGCCAGCAGTTCCTGTGGGTGCCACTCAGTGCCACTCAGTGTCCCTTTTCGTGGCAAAGCCACTCCAGTTCTCCTGGCAAACTCAGCTCAATTCACTTGCCCCCAACAACTCAAGTTCAGCTGTGCCAGTGTTTTCTTGTGGAGCTGTTAAAGCGGGCAAGCAGAAATCTGGGATCCAGGTGTTTTCAGTTTAGAGAAAATCCTTGTTTTTTCCTCTGGGGAAGGTGGGAAGGGTTGTCACTGCTGTGTGTGTGTGTAAGAATGACTCATTTAAAGCAGAGTGAAAAGCTGGGGCTGCCCCTGGGTTCCCTGGCAGTGCCCAAGGCCAGGCTGGACAGGGCTTGGAGCAGCCTGGGACAGTGGAAGGTGTCCGTGCCCTGGCAGGGGTGGCACTGGATGGGCTTTAGGGCCTCTTCCAACCCAAACCATTCTGGGATTCTGTGAAAATACAGACTGGGCTGAAGGGTCTCATCATCCCTGCTTTTCCCTTGGAATGCTTTCAGCACAGAGTGGCTGTTGTGCAGCTGGAGAAGCCAGGACATGGAATTTGTATGGGATCCAAGGGAAGCACAGCCCTGGGAGGGACAGGGAAGGGTTTTGTGTTTGTGCTGCACATTTGGGTCAGGGGAACAGGAAGGAGATCCCTCCTCGATGGCTGCTCAAGGCTCTGAGTCCACTGACACTGAGGATCTGTGTTTGTACCTCTGGAACAGGATGAACACTCACAGAGCACTTGGAAAAGCTGGGCCAGCGAGGCCAAGGTGAGGTGGATAAAGCAGGATAAGTAAACCTGAGATAAATAAACATGAGCAGACATCTACCCTGGGGCTGCAGCAGTTGGGGCACTGTTCCCTCCAGGACAATGGCAATCCATGGCTCTGCTCAGTACTGCCCAGTCAGACTGAATCTTTAGTTTCTGTCAGACTGGATCCAGCTGGATCTTCCCCTTCCCAGGTGGATAAGTGGCTCTCCTGTGGGCCTCTCCTGCTCTTCTGGGGCTGTTCTAAGGCACAGACATTGAACTTCAGTGCAGTGTTAAAGAGTAGGGAATGGGGGGGCTTCATCAGCCACCGGGGAGGCAAATTGCTGCTCAGTTGCTTCGCTGGTGAGTTGTTAATGTGTGTGTGGGTTAGTAATGGGTTAGCAGTGGGTTAGTAGGGGATTCTGAGGAGCTGAGAGCTCTCTGGAGAGCTTTTGGCCTCACATGGAAGCAGGTGGGTACAGGAGATGCCAGGGAGCCTCTCAGCATGCACTGAGGGCAATGTCCTCACTAAAATCTGTCATCTACAATTTGGTACTTGAAACATTTGAGGGACAGCACAGCTTCTCCATACAATGCCATCAGATAGATCCCTGTGTGCTCTGCCTGCAGGGAAGGGTCCCCTGGAGCAACCCACAGGACGTGGCATTCCTGTGAGTGAGAGCTCGTGGCTGCCAGTGCCATAAATCAGGTGCCTTCTCCTGTGTCACATTCCCCCTTGTGTGACATCTCACCCTTGGGTTCTGCTCCTGCTCTGGGGCTAGTTTGACTGCCAACCTGTTGGTTTCTCGGCTGTTTCAATGACCTGGAAAGGCCCAGGGTGGCCTTGGGCAGCCCACGCTCCAAAGGACGAGAAGAGACTTCAGATCTTTTCTCGGTCTCGGTGTTTATTAATTGTTTATCTAAAAGATTTTCTCTCGGCCCGACAGAGGTCTGCACAGCAAGTCAGCCATGGGCACACTGAGAGCCCCCGGGGCGGTCACCTATCTTTATACTCAAAATTACGTATACAATATTTATCAATTTTCCCCAATACCTTTTACCCTTATTAACCAGTACACCTTTAGTAATAACCAATCCCAAAGTGCCACCATCACCACAGAAGATGGAGGCCAAGAAGAAGAAGAAGAAGGACAGGACACGCCCCAATTCCTCCATCTTACTTCTCTAGACCCCCCTGTACAGAAATCTTAAACCCTGTGTCTCACACTCTAATTAACTTATCCCTTCACCATTCACCCCAGTGAAATCCCCCATCCTCATACAGGTGTCGTCTCCTGTGCAGGATCAAAGTCCAGCCACCAGACACTTCTGGCAACATTCCAGGACTCCCGAGCCCCCCAAGGGTGGTCTCGGTCACTCTGCACATCAGTCCTGAGGTGCTGAGACCCCACACCAACCCAGCCTTGCTGCAGCTCTCAGAGCAGCACATCCCAGCTCCCTGGCTCTGTCTCACCCAAGTTACTGCCTGGTTCCATCTGCTCCCAGTTTTGCCAGCCCTAACTAGACCCTCAGGCTCTGGAGTCCTGCAGGTGTCCCAGTGCTGGGCTGTCCTGCAGGGCTGATGGTGCCATGTGGGATGTGGGATGTGCTGTGCCCAGCTGCAGCTGGGGCCCCAGCTGTGCTTGCTCTGGAGGGACAGAGCTGGTGGCCTGGAGCTCACAGCCTGGGCTAAGCTGCTTGTGCCTCTCTCCTGCTGCTCTCCCCACCTCAGACCTATCCCCTCTGCTAAACCCCACCCCAAACCCCACAGGGCACTCCGGTGATGCTGCAGCTCCTCCATCCCCAGGCACAGCCCCAGGGCCACATCCCGGGCTGCTGGGGACACCTCTGGCACTCTGGGCACCCAAACAGCAGAGAGGGCTGGAGACGCCCTGGGCTGCCCTGGCTGTGGGTTCTCCAGGGGTTCCATCCCTCCACAGCTCCCCTGGGATGCACTCCCCACTCGGGGTGCCCCCATTGCATCCCAGCCTTTTGGGTTATTATGGCAAAGTGGCTCCAGCCCCACAGATGCCAACAACAGGGACCACTCTCTCTAATCCCTTTGCAGAGAGGTGTGTGTTTAAATCTCATTTGTGTTTAAATCTCATTCCTTTCATTAAAAGCACTGGGCTCGCTGAAGTCCCTGAGTGCAGCATGTTTATAGAATTAGTCTATAAGGATGAGTTTATTCCCACTGGAGAGATGTAGCACCACTAATTGATAGACCAGGTTAATCCCTTTATTAGGGTGCTGCTGAGAGGACCCTCAGGTTAACATTTGGATGGGCCCAGCGCTCCCTCCCTCCCCTGCTCATTATTTTTATCATTATTTTGGTTCTTATGACAAAATTGCACAGCTCATCTGGAAAGCTCTTGCCCTTCTAAATCCTGCTGGCTGCTCAGCCCTGTGGCAAAGAAAAGAGCTCTCAACTTCATTTTCAAACATCAAGGCCCATTAAATCAAAGTGATGCTTTCCAAATCTTGTGGCTCTCAGTGGCCCAACTCCATCCCTTCCTCCCTCCTTCCCTCCCTCCTCTTCCTGCCCTTCCTCCCTCCCCTGGCTCCAGGCCTTCAGCTCAGCTGGACATCTCCCAGTCTGCTCAGCTGACAGGATTTTGAGGCCACATTTTAGGGCAATATCAGAGGTTTCCCTTTCCTTGTCTGTGCTGTGGGAACCTGGTGACCTCCTCTGTGTCACCTCAGAGCTGTGGCCAGAGCTGGCTGTCCCTTGGGAGTGAAGGAAGGTGGATCCAGCTGGGGATGGACCTGGCTCATGTCACCCTCCTGCTGTCCTTGGGGTTCTCCTGCTTTTCTTGGAGTTCTCCTGTTGTTCTTGCGGTTCTCCTGCCATCCTTGGGGTTCTCCTGCCGTTCTTGGAGTTCTCCTGCTGTTCTTGGGGTTTTCCTTTGCTGAACTGTTCCCCTGCTCTGGCCCCATCCTCCTCTGTGTGTGACGGGAGGAGGTTTCAGAGGGGTTTGCTCAGCAGGAACAGGGACATGAAGTGCCGGGCTTGAGCAGATCTTCCCCATCCACAATGAGCTTTCCAAAACCTCTGCAGCTCCTGGGACTCCCCTGTGGGCATTGGAGAGGAGATGGCTTTGGGATGAGGTAGAACTGAGGCTTCTGGGGCTGTCTGGCTTCAGGATCCCAAATGTCCCAGTGGGGTTTAGGCTGAGCTGTCCAGCAGAGACACAGCCTAAAAGCTTGTCCTGCTGCCCTTCCTTGGCCCATCCTCTCTGCTGTGCCTGCAGAATCCTCGGATTTGTTTGGGAAGGGACCTTAAAGATCATCCCATTCCACCCCCTGTCATGACAGGGACACCTTCCACTGTCCCAGGCTGCTCCCAGCCCTGTCCAGCCTGGCCTTGGGCACTGCCAGGGATCCAGGGGCAGCCCCAGCTGCTCTGGGCACCCTGTGCCAGGGCCTGCCCACCCTCCCAGGAAGGGTTCCTGCCCAGCATCCCCCTCCCCAGCCGCTGCAGTGACACACAAACCCCTCCAAGCCATGCTGGAGCGCGGGCCGGTCCCTGCAATTTCCCACTCGAACACTTGGAGGCACAGCTGCCTTTCTGCACAGACAGACAGACAGACAGACAGACAGACAGACAGACAGACAGACAGACAGACGTGGCACAGCAGAGGCTCCTGTCCACCCTTCTTGACTCTTCCCCTGACATTCGGGGGTCACTAACCCCACACGCCACTTGTCCTGAATGAGGGCCTGACCCAGGGTGCTCTGCCATCCCTCCACCTTCACCTGAGGGGACAAAGGTGATGGGGCACAGGTGACCCTGCTGAGGCCAGCCTGACAAGGTCACCCACACCCTGAATAACAATGGCTCATCACCCAGCACCCCACTTCTCCGGAAAACCATCTCCCAACAAACCACTCTGTGTCTCTCACCTGAGCACCATGAAACTTTAAATTAAATATTTCCCTGCTGTGATGGAGTCACTAGCTGCCAGCTTTTAATAAAAGCACTTTCTACCACTTTAATTTAAGGCTCCGTTTTCCCCAAGGGAAGGCTCAGCCCAGGAGGGCTCCAGTCCCTGTTTCTGGTCACTCAGCTGCTTTCCTGACCCTGCTCCAAGCCCCAGGGAAGATCCTCCTCACCCAATCCCTCCGGCTGAGGCCGCTGGTGCCACCAGCCGCGATTTGGGGACGCTGTGGTGCCCAGATGCACATCCAGAGCCAGCACAGCTGCTCCCCAGGATATTTTGGGAGAGCACAGCAGAGGAAAAGCTCATCCGAGAGGGATTTGCCAGCAGAGGGCAATGCCGGGATGGGTTTCCCTCCCTGCTCAGCTCAGGGTGCTGAACCAGCTCCAGCGCGGGAGGAGAAGGTGACAATGCTCGGGTCCCCAAGTGCCTCAGCCCAGGCAGGAGGGGACAGCCCAGCCCCTGTCCCTGGAGGTGACACCGGGAGCTGCCACCCTCTGTCACGGGCAGCGCGATTGGGGTGTCCCAACCCAGGGTGGGGCTGGTGCTGAGTGTGTTGCCCGATTGATAAATGACACAAAACTCGGATAAGTTTTGTGGGTGCTTTATTAAGGGCCCGGGGAAATGGGGGACTCACGTCCCAAAGTCCGAGCCCCCAAATTCACATATGGGTGCTTCCCTCTTATACATGGGATTCACAACAAAGTCTCCAAAAAACAGTTCCCCGTTCCCCTTGCCTGGTCACAGACCCCTTGTGATACATTCCTTGGTTCACAAACAAGATCATTAATCCTCTGCTTATCTTATTCTAAGAGCATTGTATGCTGCCTCCAGACAGGTTAGCATTCTTACTTTCCTGCACTAGTTTAATTATTTATTAAATCCCTAAGACTACCGGCTAGGTTACACACAAAACCCAACACACTTTTCAACGGCTACAAAACTACTTTTTAACAAACCAGTTCACACACAACTCACTATAATTAAATATTTTGCTAAATTTCATTTCTTTTCCAACAAGTGTGGGGACAGCTCACACAGATCCAGGCTGGGTTTTCTGCTTAGGGCTGGATTTGGCCAGGCCGGGTTCATGGCTGGACTCGATGATCTCGGGGGTCTGTTCCAACCTAAGGGATTCTGAGATTCCCAGTGCCAGAGTCCCTGGGGTCAGGCATGGCCTCTCCTGCCTCTGGTCCTCTCATGCCAGGGATGGTTTGGTATCAGCTCCACCTGACCAGCAATGACACAGAGATAAAATGCAAAACACCCTTATTTAGTGCAACAGGGAGCAGCTCTGCCTGGCATGTAAGTTAAAATACAAAATTCAAGTTACAATTAAATTAAAATACAAAGAGAGAGAGAGAAAAAAAAGCATTTTTAGTTGAACAGCTGGTGATGCCTCAGTAGGCACCTCCATGGGCTGTCACAGCACTTCCCAATCCAATACCTGACATCATTCTTCAGCCTCATTCAGTTCAGTTCCACCTCAGTCCTGAGCAAATATTGACAAATCTGATATAATCTCACGAGCACAGTCCTGGAGAACTTCCTTTTGTTTGCAGGGAGCTTGGTGCCCTCCACATCCCCTGGCCAGGAGCCAAGGGACAGGAGCAGAGTTACATTGGAAAATAAAGGACAAGGGCAGAGGGGCTGTGTGGTTTGCTGGGAGGGCTTTTGGGGACCAGGGATGCTCTTCCCACATGTCTGCCCAGAACAGGGCTGTCAGTGCTGGGTGGCTGTGGGGACTCGCTCCAGTGTCACATTTGGTATCGGAGAATGTGACAAATCTTCCCTCACCCACCTCTTGCACCCCTCACCTGACGTTATTCTCCCCTGCCAAACCATCCCTCAGCAAGGTCAGGAGGTTCTAACTCAGCTCCTCAGCAGGGCTCACCTTATTGCTTGGAAAGTTTGGGGTGCTTTTGTTTTATCAATCCACCAAACAGCAATTCCAGCTCAGGGAGAGCCATGGGAGCGTTGCGATAGAGACTGAGGGAGTGCTGCAGCTTCTCCTGGACATGTGTTGACAGGGTTCCCACCACTTCTGTGTGGCCATTGAGGGGCTGGGGTTGTCCCTGCTGGGGCTCTGAGGTTTGGTGACATTGTGGCCATGAAATGCCTCAAATCTGTTGCCTTGAACTGGAGCCAAAGGTTTTGGCTTAGGCAGGGTGCACCTTCGTCCCACTGCTCCCATCCCTGATCCACAATCCGTGGTGGCTTCTCAGCATGGGCACACACACTGACCCTGCAGCTGAAGCTTCATCTCCAGATGTTCATTCTCAATTAAAGGTCTCACTTAAGTCTTCACCTTGAAAAGTTTCCTTCAATCCGCCTGTGACCTGCACCCACCCATTGGGATGTTCTCTGTGACACCCACAGCTCCCACACCCCACAAACCATCCCAACTTCACCCACAGGTGATGTTCTCTTCTAGCAACGTCCAAAAAACCAGGACAGAACCATACTAAGGGCTTGCTCTGGAATTTATTTATGGAGGCATCTCTGCATTTAACTGCCCAGCAGCCTGGTGGAGATGGGCTGTGTTTTTGCATGGTTATGGAAACATGGAGAGGAGCTGCTGTGGAGATGGAAGGGTGATTTTAGCATGGAGCAGCAGGGAGAGAAAAGCCATAAAGATTCACAGAGGAAGGTGGCTTCTCACCATTGGTGAAGTGAGGGAGCCTGGGAGGCCTCACAGCAGCTGAGGAAAGGCCCAAAGGAAAGATGGGGACAGAGGGCTCAGCAGGGCCTGTGGAGAGAGGAGAAGGGGGAATGGTGGAAAACTGAGGGGAGGAAGATGATTTTTTTTTCCAGTGTGGCTGGTGAGACATTGGCACAAACTGCGGATTCCCTGGGAGCATTCAGCATTAGGCTGGACGGAACCCTGAGCAACCTCGTCTGCAGGGCAGGTGCTCAGCATGGAATGGGATGATCTTTAATGCTCATCCAAGCCAAACCATTCAAGCATTCGATCATTCTCTGATCCTTGTCTCTCACTGTGGAGTGGCCCTAGGACTTCTGTGGAGGGCCGAGCGCTGGCCGTGCTGGGCCGGGGCCTGCGGGTGCCGGTGCCCGCGGTGGCTGCAGGGTCGCTGTGGGAGCGCTGGGTGCTGGCACCGAGCCCCGGCGGGGGCGATGGGCAGGGCAGGGCTGCGGGCTCACACAGCAACGAGTGCAACGAGCCCGGGGCCCAGCAGTGCCCGAACTCGGCCCCTTCCCGGGCAGCTTCCCCCAGGCGCTGCCCCCCTGGGCAGGCAGGAGCTCCCCGGCAGTCCCTGCCCGGAGCAGGGCACCGGCAGCACCGGGGCAGCCCCGGGAGCTCGGCCCGACCCCGCTGGAGGCTCCGTGGCAGCCCCGGGGCAGCCCTGCCGGTCCTGCCCACTGCGCAGCCGCTGCCCTCCCTGCAGCCCCGCTCAGCCCTCGCTGCAGCCCCGCTCAGCGCTCGCTCAGGGAGCAGAGCCCGGGCCCGCACCCGGCGCTCTCCTGCCTTGGCTGCTCCGCTCCACGGCCCCTGGCCCGGCCCGTCCTGCTCGCTCCGCCTGCGGACCCACAGCCGAGCCGGCCCCGCACCAAACCCTGCTGTTCCCGCACCAAACCCTGCTGCTGCCGCTCCAAACCCTGCTGCTCCCGCACCAAACCCTGCTGCTCCCGCACCCAACCCTGCTGTTCCCGCACCAAGCCCTGCTGCTCCCGCACCAAACCCTGCTGCTGCCGCTGTCCGCTCCCACCCCGCCGGGCACTCAGGCCGCAGCTTCCACAGGGTTTGCAGTTTCCTTAGTAGTACTTTATAATTACCCTGTTCCCCACCGAGAGAGAGTAAGCAGGGCCCTCATTGACTCTGCTCTGCTCCTCGTGGTCTCGTCTAAGCGACAGAGTCCCCAGGGAATCAGCTCTGCAGAGCAGAAGCTTTGACAGCTGCTGGCATTTCCAGCCAGGAGCTGCTGAGAAGCTTTGGGAGGATGGGGAGCAGTCCAGGGTGGGTATGGAGGGCAGGCAGGAGGCCACCAAACGGACACTGGAACCGTGTGACAGAGCTCAGAGACAAGTGCCAGGGAAAGGCTGCTCTGTCCATACCAAGACAGGGCCTCTTACTGGCCCAGAAAACATCAAATCTTTTGAATTTAGCCTTGAGTAGGCAACAAAGTCAAAAGCCAAGGGATTGGGCTGACCTCCCTCTTTGCCGGGCTTGTTGCTGTGCTCCCAGCACCACACCCTGCCTGCAGCAGAGCCTGGACACTCCCCACGAGCTGCCCACCGGGAAACGCCAAGTCTAGCAGCAAGTTTGCTCAGCTTCCCTTTCCCAAAACAGAACCATTTCCCATCCCAAGAAAATTCAATCTCTGCCTCTTCCAAAGCTCATTTCCTGCAAATCACTGATGAAAAAAGTGCACTGCTGTCCCAGTGAAGGTGCAGTGCCATTCCAGGGAGGGGGGTATCCCCTGACTGCCTGGGCAGGCTGGAGCAAAGTGGTGCTGGTGAGGAACAGAGACTCCCTCTGAGGCGTCTTCCTGATATAGCCTGGTAGAGACACCCAAGAGCACATGCAAGTGGATATGGATAGTGAAGAGAGTATGGAAGTAGATGTAGAAGACACTGCAGAGGAGATGGAGGTTGATGAGGTAGAGGAGCTGGAGGAGATGATGGAGGTTGATATGGAGGAAGAGATGGAGGACATGGAGGTTGATGTGGTAGAGGAGCTGGAGGAGATGATGGAGGTTGATATGGAGGAAGAAATGGAGGACATGGAGGTTGATAGGGTAGAGGAGCTGGAGGAGATGATGGAGGTTGATATGGAAGAAGAAATGGAGGACATGGAGGTTGATGAGGAAGATGAGGAAGAGCCCATGATCCTGGGATGAAGATGGAGCCCCACAGCAGGACAGGCAGGTGCTGGCCATGCCCTGCCCCTGATGGAGGTGGATGTGGAAGAGTTTGTTGAGGAGCTGGAGGTTGCTATGGAGGAAGAATGGAGGACATGGAGGTTGATGAGGAAGATGAGGAAGAGCCCATGATCCTGAGATGAAGATGAAGCCCCAGGACAGGACAGGCAGGTGTTGGCCATGCCCTGCCCACAGGCAGGGTGGGTCCCCTGCTGCCAGGCTGGGGCTGGGCTGGGTGCCCTGCTCAGGGACACGGTGCCCAGGGGGCTCTGGATTGTGGTGGCACAAACACCACCCCAGCCTGTCCTGTGCTTGCTCTGGGCCACACCAGCCCCATCCCAGCGCCTGGGGCCCGGCTCCAGCCCAGCTGGGCTCAGTGCTGGCAGCAGAGTGCCACTGTGCCAGCGTGTGCCAGCCTGGGGGCACAGGGAACAGCCCTCAGGGCCGCGCTGGAACGGTCCCGTGCTGCTTCCCTCTCTTCCAGAACTGACAGAGATGATGGACACAGTCTCTTCTGTATATATGTTCTATAAGCTGTAGTTAGGTTCTTCTGTAAATACACTTCTTAGATTGCTATATAGATCCTTTTACTGTAAATACACTTCATAGATTGTTGTTGTCATAAAGATTCTTATAATGTAAATACATTCTGTAGTTCGTTGTTGGTGGTGCTGTTCTGTAAATACATTGTCCTTGTTTGTCACAGTTCTCTTTGCATTTTCTTTGGGCACAAGCAGTGTTTGCAGAGTTGGGGTTTCCACTTTCTCTGGGTTCCTGGGGTTGGAGGTCCCTGGGGGTGCTGGCATGGACACCTGGGGCTGGGGGTCCCTGTGCACAGGGGGTCTCACTGACAGAGGTCTCTCTGCCCCTGCAGTTGCTGGGCAAAACCCCAGCGGGCCCTGGCCCATGGGAGCCCATGAGGGAGCAGGGCCAAGCCTGCATGGTCCTGCAGAGCCTCAGCCATGGCTCGTCCCTTGGTGTCCCTGGTGCCACCGAGGCTGTGCTGGGCTGTGGGCACCCCCTGCTCCCGGGCACCCTGAGGGGCTTGAGCCAGAAGGGAGTCTCAGTAACGGGGCCTCTGGCTTGGGCTCAGGCTCCAGGACGCCCTGGGGACAATCAGGGCTGTGTGGGCACCCCAGGGTGCTGCAGGCCCGGCCTCAGCTGCAGGGAGCGAGTGTGGCATGGCTGCTGTGTCCCCATGGGCAGGGTTTGCTTTGGAGCCTGTGCTTGAGGGAGCACAGGGAGCTCTGAACAGGGCTGGGCATGGACCCATGGCACAGGGAGCTGTGAGCTGGGTTGGGCATGGCTGAGCTGAGCTGGGCCTGGAGCCTCACAACAGGGAGCTCTGAGCTGGGCCTGGACCCACGGCACAGGGAGCTCTGAGCTGGGCTGGGCATGGAGCCACGGCCGGGCCTGGACCCACAGCCTGCCCTGCTGCTGCTTGCAGCCACTCTGGGCTGGAGGCCATGACAAGGGGAGCCCCAGGATCTGCCTCTGCCAGATCCCTTCAGCCCCCACAAGGAAGTGCCCAGCACATTCATTCCTTTCATTTTATCCCTCAGCATCCAAGCGCGCTTAGTTCCTCTCTAAGGATAACACAAAATTCCCCCCTGGTGCCCATGAAGCTGCAGCCCCTCCCAGCTCATCCACGCCCCAGCTCTGGGTTGTGACCATGGGAAGCACCTGGAGCTGTTGGAGGGAGTGCAGAGGAGGCCCCAGAGATGCTGCAGGGGCTGGAGCCCCTCTGCTCTGAGGAAAGGCTGAGAGAGTTGGGGTTGCTCAGCTGGGAGGAGAGAAGGCTTGGGGGAGGCCTCACTGCGGCCTCCCTGGCTGGGGCAGGGTGTGGAGGAGTCCCTGGGCATGCAGCCCAGCCCTCTCCTTAAGTAGAAAAAAAGAAAGGAAAAAAAAATCAAATGGGCAAAGAAAAGGTGGAAATGTGTTTATTTGAAACTTGGGGTGACAAAATGAACCTGGTGTCCTCAGGCCCTCTGTGTGATGCAAAGGATAGGCACAATAAATCCAGGTACTCATTACCCGTGGAACCCCCGTGTTTCCTTGGAGGCCACGCTGGGGACAGCCAGATGCCCATGTTGGGGACACCAGCCCTGAGGGCTCCAGGGCTTTCCAAGGTTTGGGAGCATTTTTTCTCCAGCTTGTTTCCCTGCTGGCAGGTGAACAGCTTCCAGGCCATTTTTACTCTCCCAAGCAAGGCATCAGAGCGGTTTAATGCAAGTTGTGATAAAATGTCTGTTTTTACATACAGCCATAAACTAATCAAGGAAAGCTGAACTCCTGGTAAAAATCATTGGGTCACTTTGGACTTCAGGCTTTAATTTTTATCAAGCTTTGATTTTTATCAGGATTTAATTTTACTCAGATCATCTGACTTTTAGGAGATACATCAAGCTTTCATTTTTATCAGACAGGAGCTGCTGGTGGAAGCTCAGTGTGCTGATCGTGGGTGGGTTCTGGTGAGGGTGGTGGGCTGAGCCTTGTGGGTGTCTCACTGCATTCCCTGGCTCAGACAAGCTGCTGTTGTGTCCTGAACCAGAAGCCTGATGAGGAGAAAGGCTTATGGGAAAACAAGTTTCAATAAAACCTTTCAGTGCTCGTTATAAATGTTGGGAAGAGGTGCTGAATATTCCTGGCTCCCCAGCTAAAGCTAGAAGAGTCTTTTAAGCATGGAGCTGACAATAGCAGATTGGCTGGGGAAAAAGATGATGCTGACATGGACACTGCCCAGCAAGGCAGGAGAGAAGCATGCCCTCACACCCCATGAGGAAACCCTGGTGGCTGTGCTGACCCTCTGCCAGCATTCCCTGGGCTGCTCTGCCTCTCCTGTCTCTGCTTGTCCTTCCTCCTGTGCTTGCACTCCCAGAGGGGTGTTTGTGAGGGGCCCTTGGAAAAGCAGATTAATGAGTGAGACACTGAGAATTAAAGCAATCCACATCCACACACTAAGCAGGGCTGCTGTCAAGTGCTGTTCCCGAGGGAGATAATATCCCTTCCCCCTTAATTTCTTAGTAAATCCATTATGATTAATGCTATTACAGTGGGAACGCTATTATTATAAATACATGGGTGATGGCAGAGCTGCAGCATTAATAATGCTGGGTATTACTTTAATTAGCTGCTGTTTTGATAGGACTCTTATCCAGCTGCATTAAGCTGAGTTTTGCATTGCAGCCTTCTCTGGGCTGTCTCTGCTGCAAGGACACAAAATCAGAAGCATCTCCTTCCTTCTGGCCAAAAGCCACCTCCCTGTGGCACTGTCACTCAGCTGAGCTCTCAGTGGGTTGGTGGCACCTGTGGAAAGCCTGGGACAGTGCTGATGGAGTTTGGAGACCAGCAACAAGTGGAGGAGGTAATGGAGGCAGGACCTGGCACCTCCAGATGAGGACACGAGAGGCCTCTACAGCCCATGGGGATCTGGGCCAGCTTGGGAATATTCTCATCCCTCCTTGTGGCCTCATGGCTTCAGAGCTTCTCTGAAGGACTTTCCAACACATTTTTTTCTGCTTTTCATAGATCTGCAGAATCATTAAGGCTGGAAAAGCCCTCTCTGATCACCAACGACAAGCTGTTCTCCCGGCACTGCCAGGCCCACCAGTAGACCATGTTCCCAAGTGCCACATGCAGAGGGATTTTAAATTCCTGCAGGGATGGAGACTCCACCTTTGCCCTGGGCAGCTGTTCCAATGTCAAGTGAAGGAGGGAATGGAAGCAGGAGCTGGCACCTCCAGATGAACCTGAGCCTTTGGGGTGGCCCGTGCAAGGGACATGAGAGGCCTCTACAGCCCATGGGGATCTGGGCCACCTTGGGAATATTCTCATCCCTCCTTGTGGCCTCATGGCTTCAGAGCTTCTCTGAAGAACTTTCCAACACCTTATTTTCTGCATTTCATAGATCTGTAGAATCATTAAGGTTGGTAAAGCCCTCTCTGATCAGTGAAAAGCTGTTCAGCCAGCACTGCCAGGCCCACCACTAAATCATGTTCCCAAGTGTCACATTCACTGGGATTTGAAACTCCTCCAGGGATGGAGAATCCACCTCTGTCCTGGGCAGCTGTTCCAATGTTTGACAGCCCATTTCATGATGAAATTTTCCCTAACATCCAACCTAAAGCTGCCCTGGTGCAACTCAAGGCCTACTCCTTTTGTGCTGAGCCCAACTGGCTCCTGGCTCCACCCTCCCTCAGGAATGGTGTAGGGGATAGAATATAAATAAATAAAGGTAGTATAGAAAGTAATCTTACCCCCTAAAGAGTTGCAGCTGGGTTAATTATTAAAGATTGGCAGCAGGCCTGATTTTAACAGGCCACAGCTGTAGCCAACAAGAAGAGTGTTATAAAAGAGTGGATTGGTGGGAACTGGCGTTAGTTGGCTGCTGTGAGGACAAGTCAGTGCCTAGAGGAGGTGCCTACAAGAAACATCAAGGAGGTACAAAACTCAAACAATATAGAACCCTTGCAATATAATGACAACAGAATGGAGTCAGCTGGAGCCCTCCTTAGCTGGGGGGTGGCTCTGCCTTTTGCTGTGTTATAGATGGATAGTGAGATGATTGGCTCAGGCAATTCAGGGATAACTATTGCATAAATATTAAGAAAAGCTTTAATGATGTATAGTTATGTTATTGTAGTTTAGATGTCCTCTCTTCTCCCCATAGTTCCCTTTTCCCCCTCCTGTAGTGTTACCATCAGACAGCCGGGGTTGTCTAGGACAGGTACAAAGAAGGCTGCACATGTGCCCCTTGCATGGGGCAGTTGGGAATAGAAAAGCTTGGTGCTTAGGGGGTGAGGCATGGCAACACCTGATCTCCAATCCAGTTACAAGAAAGCAATCTCCACTGATAAATGGCAAAGAAGAGCTGACTGACAGACCTTGGGAGGGGCCAGGGCTGGCTGATGTAACCCCCAGGGGTATAAAAGACTGAGCATCCATCTTGAAGATGAACCTGCTGTGTGATGTTCACGAGGGCAGTCCCCAGTGCTGCAAATTTTTCCTTATATAGTCCTTTGTTGTGTTTTTGTTAAGGTTTAATAAACCTCTGTAAGTTTTCAAAGTGAGCAGTTGTTTCTCACAGCTGCCTTTGTGCCCTGTCCCTGCTCCCCAGGGACCCTCTGCTGTCCCCAGGGGATGCAGAGGGCCCTTCCCCTCCTCCATCCCCATCCCCTGCTGCTCCTGACACAAACAGGCCCCAGGGCTCCTTTTCATGCCTTCAAATTAGCACCTACTAAAAATTCCAACGCAAATATATTTTTAATTTCCTTAATTAAAATTATTTCCTCGTTAGAGCTGAATAATGGGATTTGAAGCATGGGAAGTAATGGGGCGTGCCAGGCTGCATGGGAGCTGAGGCACTGGTGAGCACAGTGAGGTCCTGGCAGAGATGGCATCATGTCCCACATATTTAGGGAGCCAGAATGAGGCAGAGCTCAGCATCCCTCGTGTGAAAAATGTATATTACATGATTGGCTTTTTGCAGATATTAAAATGAATATTATATATGTTATGTTAGAAAGTTATGCTGTATTAATTCTCTTAAGTAGTGTGTTAAATATAGTTTTAGGTTATAAAAAAAGTTAAAATAGAAACTATGCTAGGTAAGATACTTTTTAACTGGCTCAAGAAAGAGATGAGATAATAAAGAAATTCTTCACACAGAGATAACAGCAAGAAGACACTAGGAGTCTAAAAGAGAAGAATCATTGCCCCCTTATTGGAAAAGACAAACTTTCATCCACCTCCTTCTTATCTTTGAGGCACCAACAGGATTAAGGGGGAGAAATTGATAATAACCAGAGAACACCCTTTGTTTGGAAAGAGTTTTTGAATCATGTCTGAGATATATGAATATGCAACAGGCTGTTGCTTTTAAGGGTTAATCCTTGGTAGTAGGTTTGCTTTCAAGAGGAAAGCATCTGAATGTTCGTAATTCTTTGCTTTTATTGTTCTAACTCTGACTGTCCAAATTCTTATTGCTCTAATTTGTATTACTATTTTTATAACCATTTTATTACTATTAAACTTTTTAAATTTTAAAACAAGTGATTGGTGTTTTTCATACCTGGCACCTCCACTGATTAAAATTCACCCGAGTGGCAGCTTAAGATGATATCCCAGCTGGTTTTCCAAAGGTTGAGGGTGATGGATTGCTCCCCCTGCCTCCCCTCCAGGCCAAAATGACACCCAGAGGGGATGCTGAGGGGGCTGAGCCCTTCTCATTGTGGGAGACTGTGGGAGCCAAGGTCTGGGGTGAATGTGGAGGAAAATCATAGCAGGACCCCAACGTGACATGGGGTGACCTCCTCCCTGTGTGCTGCTTTGCCCCAAGATGCCTCTGCCCAGAAGAACTCTGGGGTTTGGCTCTGCAGGGCTTTCTCAGCCTGGAAGTTGTGCTGCTGGGATGCTGGAGAGCTGTGTGCTGGTGAGCATGGGACAGGGAGGAAAAGGGACAATACATGATGATGATGAGCTAAAATGCATTTAACAAGCTCCTGCTGTCCTTCCACACCCCAGTGCCAGGGCTCATGGATGGGAGGTTCTGTAGCAAAGAGATGGATTAGTCCCACTTGGATCTCACTGAAAGAGAGAGAAAAGCACAGATTTCCCACTCCAAATCTCCAAACCCTCTCTGCTGTTTCTGTCTGGATGCCTCCTACCCCTTCCCAAACTCTCCCCTCTGCTGTATTTGGGAGTTATTAATGTATTTATTTAAATTAATAATAATTTACTCGTTAAAATGCTGCAGATCAGTGGGTTCTTCCTGAAGGAGGAGTGTTTTCAGCTCCAGAGGGTTCATTAGCTGCATGTTGGGATTGGGAGGTGCTGTGCACAGAATGATTTATACACATCCCTGCCACTCGAGCCAATCCAGCCTAGAATAATTCAAAGCCAACTCCATAAATCACTTATAAATTATTACTGAAGTATTTATGCAGCAGAGGTGCCTTCCTGTGAATTGTTGGGTTTTTTACCAGCATTTTCTGCACGGACAAATGAATGTTGATTTTTTTGGTGCATCCTGAGTGCAAGAAGATCCAAATCTTTGGAGTCACCCTGCTCTGCCTGGCTGGCAGAGTCTCTCACTGCAGCCCCAAGCCTGACCACAGCATGTGTGCCTGCTCCTTGAGTAAGGAGCAGGTATCCTAATTAATCCTCATTTCCAGCAGCAGCCTGAAGGAGCTGCAGGATGAGCACGGTGCTGTTTGATGCAGATGAAGTGTGCTTTGGTGGGAATTCAATTACACAGCTTTTCCTTGCTGAACATAATGCATTTGGACGATACAGTAGTTTCTGTGTTAATGAGATGCATTTTCACTGCTGTGAAGTCTGTATTTCTCCCTGCACTTAGTGCACAGCATCCACATTAATTACAGTTCCAGTGGAGAAAAACCCACAGAGTTACTACCTGCATTTTCCTCCTGGTAATAGCAGTTTCTTTACATGGCCAGGAACATTATGGATTCACTTCTCAGTCACATTTTATACCAAACAACTTGATTGTGATAGCAGGGAGAAAACAGCCCTGCTTCCCTTTGGCTGCTCAGGCTGTGCTGTAAAAGGGTCATTTAGAGGGGGGATGAATCAGGTGCATTCAAGACAGAACATCCTGGGAATAAGAGCATTTCTGGATGTTGTTTTAAGAGGGTTTTGTGAGACATATGGAGCTCAAACCAGCAGCTGATGGGCTCACAGAAAATGGAGCATACCCCTGGGATGTGGGGCTGTGTGTGGCTGGAGCCCACCCCTGCAGGGCACTCCCCAGCCCTGGAGCCAGCATGGGAAGCCACAGGTGTTTTATTCCAAGGAATTAACACATTTATGCTTTGATTTCCTTCTTCTTTTTGAGAGTTTTCAAACTCCCAAGCCTGACAGCATGGAGTTTCCCTCATATTTCTCCAGCAGAAGCTGTGCTTTGGGGGATATCCCACTGTTTGCTGCAAACCCCCACATTTTCGCCATAGATTTTGTTGTCACCTTTCCTGGAAGTGTTCAAAACCCAAGTATTTGTGGCACTTGGCAATACAGTTTAGTGGGAATGGTGGTGTTTGGTTCAAAGTTGGATTTGATCTTTTCCAACCGTAATGATCCTGTGATTCCATGGAAAGCTGAGCAGTCGTGAGGTGTGTAAAGCAGGAGTTCCCAGGGAATAGCACTGCAGAGATATTTAATAAAAAAATGAGCAAAAATGTTGTAGCATTTTGTATAAATCACTCTGTGACCTTCATTTAACACCACTGCCTCCCCACCTGGAGGTGTGGAAATAATAGCTTAATAGCTGGAAATCCCTTGTAGCCTCTAATACATCTTGGCAAGTGGCATGGAAACAATTAACAGTTATTAACAGTTATTTCTGTTAATCATTCATGTCTTTATTCAGGTATTTACACATCTCCCTTTGTTTAAATCTCCCCTCCCTCTCAGGAGTTGAAACTCTGTGAATATGGGGGTGGTTAAAAATATAATGATGTGCACAAAGTCTTGGCTTCCCTGAGGAGCATTTGGGGAAAACTCTGGGATTTGGGGCTGTTGTGGTGGGCATGGATGGCAGAGGGGCTTTAGGAAAAGGATTGGCATGGAGCATTGTGGGGAGAGAGATCTTGATCTCTGTGTCCAGCTGAGTGCATTTGGGGAAAAAGCAGTGAGAAGGATCTCATCCCACTTTTTCCTTCATTCCTTTGAAAATTAACATTGTCCTTTTTCAAAGAGGCGTCTTTATTTTTCTTTTCCCCCCATTTTTGATACTGGTGTTTAAAGCAAAACCAGGAGCTCACCCTCTCACACTCCAGGTGCAGTTCCCTGACAGCTGCCAGCAAGAATTTCAGGGGAAATCACCTTTTTCTGGAGCTCTGAGCACTTCTGCTGTGATGGAGGCTTTCAGAGACAATGAAGCAGGTGTAAGATGTACAAAGTGTGAATCCTTCAAAAACCAGAGCTGTGTTTCAGCCACCCAGCCCTGGTGCTGCTCTGCTCTTTCAGAGGTTGAAGAGCTTGTGAGCAACACCTTTTGCAGCCCCAAGTACTTCAAAGTCAAAACTAAACTAAATCCAGAGAATTAAAAAAAAAAAAAACAAAAAAAAAAAACAGAGAATCCCTGTCTGTTTATTACCTCCTGGCTGTAAATGGACCTGAACTGTGCTTTTATGGTGTCACCTGCAACAGCTGAAAAAGGATTCACTTCCTGACAGGGGAACTCTGAAGCACAGGTCTCTGGAAATCCTGACTCCAGGAGCCAGAGCTTCCCCAAATGTGGAGATAGGAATAAAGCCAGGGTGCCTTGCACTAGATGGAGCTCCAGGACAGCTGGCTCTCCTTGGTGAGAGCTCCTGCTCCTGCCCAGCACTGCAAGGTGCCTGGACACAGGGAGCTGCTGGAGGTGACCTGCACCAGGACATCAGTGACCACCCTGCCCATCCGGCAAAGCCCCCAGGATGCCTTTAGCTGATGTTGTTTGGTGCCTCCAGGCTGGTTTGGTTGCCTGCAAAAACAAAAAAGTTTCAAAAATTCACAGAATGACCAGGTTGGAAGAGACCTTCAAGACTGAATCTAACCCAGCCCCAACACCTCAACTAAACCCTGGCACCCTATTGTAAATGCAGGCAACCCTGATGAGGAAAGAGATGCTGCATCTGACTCCATGTTCTCAGAAGGCTCATTTATTACTTTATAATACTATATTATATTAAAGAATACTATACTAAACTATACTAAAGAATATAGAAAGGATACTTAGTGAATGCTAAAAAGATAATAATGAAAACTGGTGACTCTCTCCACAGCCCCGACACAGCTTGGCCCTGATTGGCCAAAGAGTGAAAACAACTCCCAGCAGAATGCAATGGAACAATCACCTGTGGGTAAACAATCTCCAAACACATTGCACATGTGAGCACAACACAGGAGAAGCAAATGAGATAAGAATTGTTTTCTTTTTTCTGTGAGGCTTCTCAGGAGAAGAATCCTGGGTGAAGGGATTTTTTCAGAGAATGTGAATACCACAGCACCCAGTGCCACATCCAGGCTTTGTTAAACACACCCAGGGATGGGGACTCCACCACCTCCCAGGGCAGCCATTCCAGAACTTTATCACCCTGTCTGTAAAAGCTTTTTCCCAATCCCCAGCCTGTGTTTCCCTTGGTGCAGCCTGAGGCTGTGTGCTCTGGCTGTGTCAGTGCTGCTGCAGACAGAGCCCAGCCCCAGCTGAGCACAGGCACCTTTCAGGAGCTGTGAGAGTGATGGGGGCAGCCCTGAGTCTCCTTTTCTCCAGGCTGAGCACCCCCAGCTCCCTCAGGGCTTCCTCACAGGGTTTGTGTTCCCAGCCCCTCTCCAGCCTTGCTGCCCCCTCTGGATGCTCCTCCTTCCCTCTTCCATCCCTTTGGACAGCCCAGAGGCAGAGTATCCCATCCCCCTGGGAATCAGGACAGAGAAGGGCTGGTAGATCTTGCCCTCAGCTCACCTGCTGCTGGCTGAATCTGAAGGAATTTACTTGATGGAGGAGATTTCTCTGCTTCTTTAAATAAAATTTGCTGGCAGGTTCTTGTGGTGCAAATTTCCTTTCAATCTGGCTTAGTGGACACCTCTGGAGGTTTGATTGGAGCCAATGGGAAGTGCTGGGTTTGGTAATTAGGGGGAAATGAATGGAAGTGCAGCAGGTGAATGGTTGGGGTGGAACTTTTCAATCTTTCTGAAGTTCTTGGGCTCTCAGTGAGATCCTGCTCTCCAGGCAGGAGTGGTTTTACTAAAAATTCCACTTATAAATGGTACTAAAGCCTCTTTTAAAACTCCAAAACATTGACTGTGATCATTTTTGTAGCTCTTCTGAGTTCAGTGCCACTGAGGGGGTTAGAAATGGAAGCATTGTATATTAAGTGAAGGTGTTGGGCTGTACAGAGGCTGCTGTTGGAATGGGGCATCTCTCTGGTTTAAGGAGTGTCTGGTATTCACTGTGGCCCCTCAGTGGGAGAGCAGGACAGGATAAAGCAGGTTTTGCTCTCTAAGAGATCAGCTTTTCCTGTGGGGAGCAGGGAATTGTGTCTCAGCCAAAGCTCTGCTTCCAGGGAAGGCTCCAAGCCCAGCTCTGGGTTATTTTTTAGATGAAAATTGCTAATTTTGTGGCTGTTTTTATGTGCCACTTAAAACTTTCATGGAAACAAGGGAACTATTGCCTGGCTGAGGATGGGGGAGAGGGAGCAGCTCCTTGGGATGAGGGCTGGTCACTCCTGGGGCTGGCTATGGGCAGGGCTGGGGACGGTTCCTCTGGGTGATCTCCCTTTGGGTGCTGGGAAGGAGGAGCCACAGGAGTTCTTTAATCTGGACCAAAAGCTGAGTGCTTGTGCCTGGGCTGGAGTTTGGCTGGGTCCTGCTGCTCAGATCCTGTCCTGCTGCAGGTGGAGATGGGGATGGGGAGGGCTGGAGCACCTCTGATCTGTAGATGCAGACCTGGAGAGCTGGGGAGGTTCAGGTCTGTCCTCAGACCCTCTTGCCTGAAATGGGTTATAAAGAAGAAGAAGAGGGGCTTTTCATAGGGGCATACAGTGACAGGACAAGGGGAATGGTTTTAAACTGAAAGAGAGGACAAGCTTAGATTGGATATTGGGAATAAATTGTTTACTCTGGGTGGGCAGGCCCTGGCACAGAGAAGCTGTGGCTGCCTCTGGATCCCTGGAAGTGTCCAAGGCCAGGCTGGATGGTGCTTGGAGCACCCTGGGATAGTGGAAGATGTCCTTGCCATGGCAGGGGGTGACTTTTAAGGTCCTTCCAACCCAACCCAGTCTGGGGTTTCAAGAGCAGTTTCTTACCTGGGAACACATATGCCTTTGTTGAGCTTTTGCTGGGAACTGGATGTGAAGCCCAGCCCTGTGTCCTCAATCATCTCAAGCTCCTGTAATCCCTCCCACCTTTCTCCCTCCAAACTTAGGTCTTCCCCAGGGTTTTTGTTGCAAAGAGCCTCCAGCCATGTGCTCAGCCTGCCTGAACTTCTCTGTTCCCTCTTCTTCCCACATCT
This sequence comes from Melospiza melodia melodia, assembly GCF_035770615.1. Classification (NCBI taxonomy): domain Eukaryota; kingdom Metazoa; phylum Chordata; class Aves; order Passeriformes; family Passerellidae; genus Melospiza; species Melospiza melodia. Next base: position 3,276,624 of record NC_086212.1, on the reverse strand, counting down.
CCTGCACTGAGGATCTCCCTGGGAGGAGACAGTGCCTTACAAATGCCATATGCCCAGGGCTGTGCCACTGTGCTTTCCCACAAGCACTAAAATCTCATCAGCAACCTGCTCAGACACGAGTGCCAGCCCTGCTTCCCTCACCAGAGGGGAATGGAGATTTGCATCTATTTCAGAGAGGCAGCAGTGATTTTGATTCTTTCTGTGAGATTAATTGAACCATGACAAGTTTTCTGGCTCACCAGCTCCAGAACTGTAGGAATGCTTCCTCTTCTTCTTGGAAGCAGATGGCAATTTATTCCATAGTCATGCTGGAATAATGTGTGTTTCTGTGCCTCTCTGGTTGGATGCTCAATAGGGAGCAGTCCATCTTCATGTGATTTTAAATATCTTGGAGGACCCAAATGCACAGAGCTGCACTTGGGGACTTTGTGTAGATTTGTGATCCTTTTTAGAGTAGCTGAGGCCATAAAATAGTGACTGGGATTCAGGGGGCCATAAATAGCATGTTTTCATCTGTGGCAGCTCTAACTTTGCTTGACTGCTGTTGGTGTTATTTAGAGGGAACATGGACACATTTGGGTTATTTAAAAAGTCAGGAAGCTCCAAGATGGGATGGAGGAAGGAGTTCTGATAATGGAATAAACTGCACAAGGCTTGGAAAGCAGCTGAATGTCCTCTAGAAGAAAAAAAATCTTATTTTTAGGCCTTTCTAGTGGTTTATTTATGGAGAGAGCTCCTGCACTCCGGAATGGGGCTAGGTTAGTGGGAAGAGCATTTCTGCCTTCATGGGAGTCACATGCCATGTTTTAATAATTTTTGGTTGTGGCTGTGGGTGAAAGTCAGGTTTTCCATAGTTCAGAGCTGTAAATCTGAAAGTCAGGTTTTCCATAGTCCCAGAGATGGAAAGCATGAGGTTGGGTCTAAGATAAGCACAGCTCTGGCACTTCTTGCTCCTCTGCAAGGTCAGCTCTCTATTTTGGGTTTTAGGGAGTCAAATCATACATATGAATTACTTCTTGTACAAAGTTTTCGATTGTCAACAGAGTGATTTGTGAATAAATGTTTTCATTACTTGGCTGGCTCCATGGATGGCTGAATAATATCCATCAAATAAATTATTCATCCCTTTCTCTCCTTGCCATCATCAGATAAATTCCTTGTGATTTATATTTGTTCATTATTCATCTGGCTACGAGGAGCAGACATTTTAGAGATGGGTTAGGAGCTAAATCTGCTTTACGGAGCCCAAGAAGGGAGCTCTGGTTGATATTGGGGTCTGTATCCACACGAATCTCATCCCATGGAGTCCCAGTGGTCCCTGCATGCTCCCAGTGGCTCCATGGGTGATGAGAATCCTCAGGGGCTGAGCTGAGGGCAGAGCCCTCATTCCTGAAAGAAATCTGCTGTGTTTAATGGTGGGGAGGAGGGGAATTACCAGTCTTTATAGCAGTTTTTGCAGTATTTTACACAGCACACAGCCTGAGGCTGCAGACCTTCCTTCATTCCTTTCCCAGGCTCCCACTTTTCAGCTTCCTCAGGCTGTTTGTGCCCCTGACAAACCCACAGCAGCCTCCTGCAGAAAACTCCAGGAGAAGGGGTGGGGGAAGATTTTCCATCAGTGCCAGAGGAGGAATGAAGGGGAAAGGAATTAGTTTGGCTCCTCTACACAAAGAAGCAAAGAAAACCATCACAAAGAAGCTGACTGAAGGGACAGAGGTCAGCTGATCCTGCTCCCAAGTGACCTGATTTATTCATCTGATTTTCAAGTGTTTTGCTTGAAACTTAACCAATTTCAAGCTTTTCTTCTTTGCCATTTTTTTTTTGTGTGTGTTATTCCAGTTCTGAAAAGTGCATCTATTGTATCTGTGAGGTTCCCAGATGAAGGCAGGAAATGATGAATCTGACTCCATGTTCTCAGAAGGCTTATATTATATCATATCATATCATATCATATCATATCATATCATATCATATCATATCATATCATATCATATCATATCATATCATATCATATCATATCATATCATGCTATACTAAAGAACACAGAAAGGATACTTACAGAAGGCTAAAAAGATAATAATGAAAACTCATGACTCTTTCAAGAGCCTCAACACAGTTTGACCCTGATTGGCCAATAAGTCAAAACAATTCACATGAAACAAATGAAACAATCACCTGTGGGTAAAAAAATCTCCAAACACATTCCACATGTGAGCACAACACAGGAGAAGCAAATGAGATAAGAATTGTTTCCCTTTTTCTCTGAGGCTTCCAGCTTCCCAGGAGAAAAATCCTGGGTGAAGGGATTTTTCGGAAAATATGACTGTGACATGCATCTATGGTTATTTTCTTTTTAAACCACTGGGGAAAGCATCTTTCAATTCCCAAAAAACCACAAAAAAGACAATATGTTCTTCAAACCATTTACTTATGAAACACTTTCACCTTTAAATAAAGAATGAAGAGCTGAAAAGTTACCTGGATGTGAAAAGCAAGGTGATAACAGCTCTTGGTTGTATCTTAACTCGAGGGTGCTGTGCCAGACTTGGCTGATCCCTGTGAGGGGTTTGCAGCCAGCCCTGAAACACCAGGAAAGCTTTGGTTTTTTATTTCCAACATCAAAAACAAACACAAGCACTGGGATGCAGCTGAAGAGCAGGAATGCCAAAGGGGAAAAAGCCCTGGGACTGAGGGGGTGAAGGGAAGCACATCCTCTGCAGGGAGGGAGGAGGAGGGAGATGGCTCAGGGGTTCCTCCCAGTGCTCACAGCCCATGATGCTCTTCTCAGTGTGTTGTGCTGCAGAGAGGAGCCCAGAGATGCTCTGGGATGATCCCATGGCTCCCATCCCTCCCAGAACAGCACACAGCCATGCTCTCGGGTTTGTGTTGCTGGAATTGCTCCTGGGGTATTAAAGAGTCTTTTTTTCCAGCCCCATGACTGAAGAAAAAGTCGAGATTCCTCAGCTCTGCCTTTCAAGGTTGTTTATTTTCTCTGATCTATTCCATTCTTTCTCTGACCTGCTGAGATCTGTTCAGCAGGTCAGCTTGTGGCACAGTCCCTGCCCTTGGGGCGGTGTTGGCTTTTTATACTAAAAACCAGGTGTACTTTATTTACAATAATTTTCCAATACCTATCACCTATGTTAGACAGTCTGTCTCTACTCTAAACCAATCCAGAAGTGCCACCATCACAGTAGAAGATGGAGGACAAGAAGAAGAAGGACAGGACACACCCAAATTCCTCCGTCTTGCCTCTTGAACCCCCATTCTAAATCCCCAAAATTCTACTTTTTCACCCTGTGATAAATTCACTATCATTCTACACAAGCTCTTGTGGCTTGTACATCTTCACACAAAGTTGGTAATTGTTTCCATGGGTTAAAATTGAAGGCACAGGTGGTGTCTTTGACTCCAGCCAGGGTCTCTGAGCCCCTTGCCAGGGTCTCGAGTCCTCCAGGGCAGCCAGAGGAATGTCCTGGGTTCTGACACAGACCCCACACAGTTTTTGTGTCTTTTATGTGCAGGATCCACTTAAATGATCCACTCAGCTCCAATCCACGTGTTTCCTAAAAAACATAATCCCAAAGAAAGAGAATATGGCACCAAGCAGGGGACCTTCCTGCCTGAAGGATGCATTGGAGTATAATTTGTGGAATGATTGATGTATTTTATTCTTAATAATACTTTCCCCTCTTGCCAGCTTTCTCATCCAGGGGACACATCAGTCTTTGAGCCCTTTCCAATTCAGAATTGGATTTCAGCAGGAATGGTTTGCCTTGCCCAGCTGGTGGGAGTGGGAAGGGGAAGGAGCAGGGTTTGATCTGCTTGCTTTCTTTGGCTTTGGCCTTGGAATTCAGGGAATGCAGGAGCTCTCACTCAGCCTAGTGGGTATCCTGATGTCTGATCCATTTTTTTTAATTAAAACTCAGTGCTGGCAAGGCTGTGAGAGACTTTTGCACAAAATTAAGCCTATTTCAGTGTCCTTTTTAAAGCTCAGCAGGTTTTGGGAGGAATCATGGAGGACAAGAGTGTCCTGAGCCTCAGTCAGGGAGCTAAACTCTTGCTTGGATTTCCTCAGGTTGGCTTTTATTTTTTTCCCCTGCTTTTTCCCCCTCCATCCATGGCAAATAAAGCTCTTTTACACCAAGAACTTGGAGTTCTGTGCAGGATGGAGGGGGTGAGGAGTGTCTCACTGGCTGCTTTGTGTTCAGCAGTGCCCATGTCACCAGCTGCAGTCATGGCAGACCTGGCTGTGAGTGGCTGCACTAGGGATTCTCTTTGTGCTGCCTCTCTGGTGCCCCAGATCCATGTAACAGCTGGGATTTGCTGGTTTAGGCATATCCTTGCTCTTCCCAGAGGCCACAGGGAGCAGAGGTGTGTTGGGAGGGGGGAAAGCACAGGTGAAGGCAGCTCTAGTTATGTTTGGGGTACCTGATGTGAGCAGCCCTTCACAGGATCCCAGGATCATTTGGGTTGGAAAAGAACTCCGAGGTCACAGAACCCAAGCTGTGCCTGATGCCCACCGTGTCCCTAGCCCAGAGCACTGAGTGCCACATCCAGGCCTTCCTCGGACACCTGCAGGGATGGGGACTCCAAATCTTCCTGGGCATCTCCTGCCAAGGCCTGAGCACCCTTTCCAGGAAGAAATCCTCCCAGATATCCAACCTGAAAGCCCATCCTGGAATCCCAGACATCCCACTGGAGACAACCACTGTTGCAGTTTTGTTCTGTATTTAAATTCCTGCTTTTGGACCCACTTTTATTCTCTGCCAGCTTGATGGGGCTGAGGAAGGATTGGACTTGATGGTCTTGGAGGTCTTTTCTACCCCTTCCCAGTGCTAGACCAGCCTTTGCATGAAGAAATTCCTCCTGATGTCCAACCTGAGCCTGCCCTGGCCCAGCCTGAGGCCATTCCCTCTCCTCCTGTTCCTGTTCCCTGGAGCAGAGCCCAACTCCCCCGGCTGTCCCCTCCTGTCAGGAGCTGTGCAGAGTCACAAGGGCCCCCTGAGCCTCCTTTTCTCCAGGCTGAGCCCCTTCCCAGCTCCCTCAGCCTCTCCTGGTGCTCCAGCCCCTTCCCCAGCTCTGTTCCCTTCTCTGGACACTCCAGCCCCTCAATGCCTTTCCCATGAGGGGCCCAGAATGGGGCACAGCACTCGAGGTGCCCCAGCAGTGCTAGCACAGGGGACAATCACTGTCCTAGTGCTCCTGACCACTCTGTTTTGGGTACAAGCCAGGATTGTTCTCCTTGCCCATCTGGGCTCGTGTCCAGCTGGTTGTCTTGGTTTGAACAGACAGGTGTCTGCTAAGGAAGGCAGGAGCCTCCCTGAAACGGAAAATGAAAACCCCCTCCCTCTGAATTGTTATAATTTTGAAATTAAGGGGCTCTCAGGCAGAGATATAGGAATAGGAATAACAGTTCTTTAGTAGGGAAAACTAAAAAATACAAATGTAATAGTACCAAAAAAACCCCAACCCTGCCAGAGTGATCACAGGCCCCGTCCCCTGTGTGTCAGGGGGTGTCCCAGCCCCATCCCAGGGGGGCTCAGCCCTCCTGCAGTGCCAGCTGTGGCTCTGCTGCAGCAGGGATCCTGCACAAGGGGGGAGTTTTCCTCTGCAGCTCCAGGGCTGCTGCAGATGGGCCTGGGCTCCCTCTGGCCATGCAGGGCAGCAGAAAGCTGCTCCTCTGGCAATGCAGGGGGCAAAGGCTGCTGTGCTGTGCCAGGCTCAGATTGGATCCAGGTAGGAATGCTTGGCTCCTCCCCTGGGCGGAGCATCTCCCCATGGGATGCTGGGATTGGATCAGCCCTGCAGGGACACTCAGTGGCCATGGACAGCAGAGATCTCCTGCAGGGAGGGTTGGCTGTGGGAGAGAGAAAGAAAAAACTGCCCCAGGAACAGCAGAGAACTGCCCCAGCTGGGACAGATACAGAAATAGAACACAACAGCCCCATTTCCAACCTAAGACAATCGTGCAGAGGTTGGGCACACTGCAGGGCAGCACAGCAACTCCCACCCATCCCTTGGTGCCTTCCTGGCAGGGAATTCCCCCTGGTCAGCATGGATCTGGGGGCATGGGCAGGCATGGCACCTTTCCCCATGGAGCTGAGGGTGGCTGGGCAGCCCATGCAGGTGTTTCTGGTAGAGCCTCACAAGGCACAGGGCAGAGCTGCTGGGGTCACCTGCTCAGGGGCTGCTTGCTCTGTCTCTGGTGTGCATTACAAGATTTTTGGACTTTTTTTTTTTTTTGCAGAGGCTGGACAGGCTCATGGGGATGCTGAGAGGCAGCTTTCCCTCAGGCAGACCCTGGGGCTGCTCCTGGAAAAATTTAATTTTCTTTTGGCTGCAAAGGGCTCTTCCTAGACAGAGCCCCATGGGGGCAGGGTTACTTTTACCAGGGGTGTTTCATCTTTTTTTTTTTGCTAACAGGCACTCCAGGAGGTTTCTGCTGAGACCCCCCCCTCATGTGCAGCCCAGGTGTTTCCAGCTCAGCTGCTGGAGCTTCCAGTAACAGCTTTGGTAACACTTGTTTCACCCAGAATATTCACTTAAAATTAAAAGTGTAAGAGTTGGGTAAAACAAATTGTATTTAATATCAACTTAATTAGCCCAATGATATTACACAGATGGCATTCTGGATTTTCATGTTTTATTCAAGAAAACTTTTGAGTTTGGGATAATATATCTGGAACTGAGGCAGAATTCAGCAGCCTCACCTTGGCAGTCGAACCAAGTCTGCTGCAGAGCTCAGGGGGTTTGGGCTGAGCTCTCTGGTTTTGGTGGGGTTCTGGTCTTGGGTGGGCAAGAGGAAATGTGGAGATTCCCAGCTGGACTCACAGGCAGGAATGAAGCTGGATGATGGAAGACAGCCTAATAGAGAGCCAATGATAAACAGCCTTTTAAAGGGGGAAAGAAAGATGAAAAGCTGCATTTCTTGGAGACCAAGCAGGAGCTCTGGGAGTTTCTGTAAGCGGACTAACTGCTTGGGCCAGCAGAAATTAAGAGAAAGCTCCAGGGAGAGCTCAGAGCCTTTCCAGGGCCTGAAGGGGCTCCAGGAGAGCTGGAGAGGGACTGGGGACAAGGGCTGGAGAGACAGGACATAGGGAATGGCTTCCACTGCCAAAGAGCAGGGATGGATGGGATATTGGGAAGGAATTCCTGCCTGTCAGGGAGGTGAGGCCCTGACACAGACTGCTCATAGAAGCTGTGGCTGCCCCTGGATCCCCTGAGGCTGCAAAGAACAGAAGAGCAGCTGCAGAAGTCCATTGGAGGTGCTTCATGGGGTTCTACAAGCAGCTGTGAGCTGTGGGGAGGCACAGGGTGAGGGGCAGTGTCTTGGTTTGGAAAGCCAGGTGTCTGCTAAGGAAGGCAGGAGCCTCCCCTGAAATGGAAAATGCAAACCCTTCCCAAGCCTCTGAATTGCTATAACTTTTAAATTAAGGGGCTCTCTGGCAAAAAAAAAAAATATGGGAGCAGGAAATAACAGTTCTTTACTAGGGAAGAAAATAAAATGATAAAATAAACAGTGCAGTACAGTAGAACAACACTGCCAGAGTCAGAACCCAACCTGACACCCTGTGGGTCAGGGTGTTGGCAGCAGTCCCATTGGAATTGTGGCTCAGCCCTCCTGCAGTGTCAGGGCTGGTTCTGCTGGAGCAGGGATCCTGGAGAAAGGTGCACTCTCTTCTTCTGAAGATCCAGGGGCAGAGGCAGCTGCTGTTCCTCTGGGGAATCCAGTGGAGAAGCTGTGCTGGTGTTCCAGAACCTCCAGATTATATCCAGGTAGGAATGCTTGGCTCCTCCCTCTGGGCTCACATCTCCCAATGGGATGCTGTAGTTCTTATCAGCCATGCAGGGACATTCAATAGCTGTTATCAGCAGGTGTCTCCCCTGAGGGAGGATTGGGTGTGGAGGAGATAAGGAAAACTGCCCATTGAACAGAAGACAACTGCCATACAGATGGCAAAGAGAATACAATTTGCTTGGCAACCCAGGACAGGCAGGAGCATGGGTGGCTACCCCAAGGCACAGGAAAAGGGGATGTGCTGGGGGTAACAGCAGAAGGCAGCACTTTGGGTGAGCCCAGACAAGATCCTGCAGCGTCTGTCCCTGGCTCTTCCCAGGGCTGGGCTGGCATCTGGGAAACAACCCTGGTCTCAATTTGGTGCCATGGAACCCTCAAAACTCTTTGTGCTCAATCTCCACACTCTTCAGGACTGCAATTATCCTGTTGGATTAAGTCACATCTTCCTTTCTGTCCATGAAGGTCCATTTTTGCTGCTGACCCATCCCTCAGGACAAAACAGTTCTGTTTTCATGGTCTGTCTAATTTGCAATTTTCATGGGTTTTGCACAGTTATTTCCACCTTTCTGGGTGCAGAGGGGAGTGCTGGAAGTCAGGAATGCCAGAGTTACACGTGTCTATTTTAGGCATTTCTCTAATCACTGCCTGCTGTTGCTGCTGCTGCAAGACTCCTCTGCCCCTCCAGAGCCACAGAAAAACATCTCCCAACATCCCTGAAGAGCAAACAAGAATGAAGCTGTGCTTTGAATTCTGGTGTGTTCTCCTCCTTCCAATACTCAGAGTGGCAGGGAAAGGGCTGATGAAAGCCCTGGAGCCACCTCAGCAGAGGAACAACCACATCCAGCCTCTTTCCTGGTGCCTTCCTCAAGGTGTAGATCCAGGAGTTACCAAATGTGTGTAGGAGCAAGATTTGGATGTAATCCTGATTTACACCCCCAGCAATAAACCACTTCTTGGGGGTTAAAATCAGGATTACATCCAAATCTTGCTCCTACACACATTTTTTACTGATGCTTTGACACAGAAACTGTGCCCTGTCCATTCCCACCCCCATGGGGGGTGCAGATTTCCTTGGGAATCTTTGCCTTGCATTTGGCCCCTTGCTGCCTGCAGTGAATGATCCCCTTTGTGTGCTGGGTTCAGCTTGCCACCAGCATCCAGCTGAAGCTCAGGAGCTCCCTAAGAGCAATTGGAATTATTTTTTATTTTGGCAAGGCTGTAGAGAGGGGCAGTCACCCCAGAGGGCAGCAGGACTAATTTGGAGGTTGGGGTCTGGAGAGAGCTGGGCTGGGTGGCTCTGGGTACCCCCAGAAACTCGTGGGGACTGAGGGAGATTGGGTGGGGAGGGGGAATCTGCATCACCCAACTTTGTGCATCTCTAGTGCAGGCAGAGTGTCTGAGTGAGGCTTTTTTTGGAGCTCAGAGAGAGAAATGAACTTTTCTGCAGTGCCATTCACCACCCTGGGTTTCAATATCTAAAATGAGTGAGAATGTGTGTCCTGGAAAAGCCTTTTTAAAAAACATAAAGCTTGGACAGAGACACATGAGTAGTTAATATCTAAATTCAGGCAAATTTAAATGTATTTCTTCCCTGCCCAGGTATATCCACCCAGCTAAGGCAGACCAAAGCTTGCTGTTCTTTCCAATTTCCTTTCCTCTGCCCCCAAACATGATGTGAAACACTGTTTTAGAATGTTTTACCCTGTAAAACAACATATTGCACTGTTCCCTGTTCGCTTTCAATTTTATGCAACTTTCTCTGCTGGAATAGGCTCAGTGATCCCAAGAAATAATGGGTGAGCTTGTTAGACTAATGGGATTTTTATTTTCAAGGCTATAGATCAAACAAGTATGCCTGAAAATTCATTATACATGCAGTGAGCACAAAATAATTATTCCTTCCCATGGAAGTGCTGGAGGAGAGACTGTGATAAGGTGGAACTTGAAAAACCTGCTTGATTTATCATTTCTGAGGCAAAGTTCCTGTGAGATGCTCTAGTTCAGTATTCAGAGACACTCACCTGGCTGGCCAGGGGCAGGGGACAGCCTGGCAAGGACTCTGATTGCTCCTCCATTTTAGCAAAGAGCCCCAGATGTTGTTTGGAGCAGCAGAATTTTGTGTTGCTTCCAGGGGGTGAAAAGGGGATGATTTCCCACCTCTCTGTTCTCCAGGGCTTTGCTTTTCCATCTTCCCCTTTAGGAAAGCAAAGGAAACCTCAAAGGAGGGAAGATTCACTCAGTCCTGCAGGTGGACACGTGAAAAATGGGATGTCAGCTATTGTATTTGCAGGGATGCCCCAAAAAAGGCAGGAATGATGAATCTGACTCCATCTTCTCAGAAGGCTCATTTATTACTTTATAATACAATATTATATTAAAGAATACTATACTAAACTATACTAAAGAATATAGAAAGGATACTTACTGAATGCTAAAAAGATAACAATGAAAACTGGTGACTCTCTCCACAGCCCTGACACAGCTTGGCCCTGACTGGCCAAAGAGTGAAAACAACTCCCAGCAGAATGCAATGGAACAATCACCTGTGGGTGAACAATCTCCAAACACATTGCACATGTGAGCACAACACAGGAGAAGCAAATGAGAGAAGAATTGTTTTCCTTTTCTGTGAGGCTTCTCAGCTTCCCAGGAGAAAATCCTGGGCAAGGGGATTTTTTCAGACAATGTGACTGTGACACATGTCAGCAGTGGAGAATCCATCCCAGGATGAAATGATGGATATTGATTGAGATGTGAGCTGGGCTGGCTCATGTTCAGCCTCACCATCCTGAGCATTTTGGATCTAAATTGCAGAGTCTGGGATTGTCCTGGTCAGGGCTGCTGGGATGTTGTCCATGAGCTGAGCTTGAGCAATGCCATGGGCTGTGTCCATGAGGAACCAGGTGGAGATGCTGGCAAAGAGACTGGAGCACTTTCCCTATGGGGACAGGCTGGGAAAGTTCAATGAAGGGAAGGGAAGGGAAGGGAAGGGAAGGGAAGGGAAGGGAAGGGAAGGGAAGGGAAGGGAAGGGAAGGGAAGGGAAGGGAAGGGAAGGGAAGGGAAGGGAAGGTTGTGAGGAGACCTCAGAGCACCTTCCCAATGAGTGAAGGGGCTACAGGGAATCAGGAGAGTGACTCTTCCTCAGGAACTGCAGTGACAGGACAAGGGGAGTGGGATCAAACTGAAAGAGGGGAAATTTAGGTTAGAAATACACAAGAAGTTGTTCCGTGTGAGGGTGGGCAGGCCCTGGCACAGGGTGCTCAGAGCAGCTGTGGCTGCCCCTGGATCCCTGGCAGTGCCCAAGGCCAGGTTGGACAGGGCTGGGAGCAGCCTGGGGTGGTGGAAGGTGTCCCTGCCATGGCAAGGGTGGGACTGAATGAGCTTTAAGGTCCCGCCCAATCCAACCCATTTTACCTTCAGTATGTTTGCAAATTGCGATTTTTTTTTATCTTTGAAAACAAATTTGTCTTAAGGATATTTTGTGTGTCTGTGTTGGAGATGTCCACGTATTGCTGCTCTTCGATCAAGTATTTTCCATTTGTAGAGCTGGCCAAAGAATTAATTGTTTTCTGAGAATTTCCACAGAAAACCCTTTTATAAAAAAATCACAAGTGGATACTGTCTTTGTGGGGAAAATTGGTGAATGTTTGGGATATGACAGATGAAAGAAAAAAGGAAAAAAAGCAAAAGCCAGTCATAAAAAGGATCAAAAGCACAAGCTGTGACATCTCAGAAAGGAAAATGCTTGATATACCTTGAAAAAGCTTGAAAACAAATCTCCAACATAACTTAAAAATAGTTCTTCTCATTCTGCAGGCACAAAGACTAATTGGAAGTGACACCATTTAAGAATGTCACTTCCAGTGTCTCATCCTCTGGTGTTTGTCTGCTGGGCCTCCCATCCTGGGCTCTGTGAGCAGGCAGAGGGAATTGTAAGAGCTGAAATGAGGGATGTGGGACTCCAGGGGCTCTCCAAAATTGAGTTCATTCCATCCAAGGTGTTCCAGCAGCCCAGGATTGCGGGTGACAGAGCTGTGCCCACAGCTGTCAGCTCCAGCTGCAGGCAGGCCTGGAGACCCTTTGGTTTTGGTTACAATGCATTATAGACTTTTCTTTGCTGAGCATCTTCATACAGCAGAACCAATCTATACCTTAACTATTATCTCTAGCCTATCATAACTACTATAATTACCATATTCATGCTACTACTCTCCAATCACTAAAAGTCAGTACATTGCAGTTTAAGCTAGAAGTTGTTTTTCAGTTTTCTTGCAGTGGAAAATTCTGAGACCATTTTTCTACTTGCAACATTTGCTGACTTGTTTGCCTGTGCTATCTTTCTGCTTGGTAAAAACATCTTCTTGTTTGGGGTGGGTTTATCCTTTGCTCTAAGCCATAAAAACCCCTTCTAACTAACACATCCTTTGCCTTTGTGGTTATCCTGGCTCAGCAATTCTTTTCTTCTATATCAAAACTTGCTTCCATCTCTATTACTTCTTCAGATTCTACATTTGAAAATCTTTATGCTAAACCTCAACATCTGTGAGACTTTCTTGACAAACTTTCATCCTTCCCAGCAGGGAATTCTGCCCCTCACTGGAGACTGGGCTTGGTGCCCCGGCTCCTCCTGGGCAAGCAGCTCCTGATGCCCATGGAGACAGCCCCAGGTGCAGAGCAGGGACCTGGACTTGGCATTTCCAAGCCAAGATCTGCTCATGGATTTGTTTTCCACACGTGCTAATAATTTAATAAATGCTTCAGTCACTCATCAGCTCCTGATAGGGAAAGCTGCTCTGCAGAGCTGAGCTGAGCCAGCTGGGCGCCTGGGGCAGCCCAAGCTCAGCCTGGCTGCTTGGCTTGGAGCAGGGGAAGGTGTGGAATGGGGCACTGGAGCTCCTCATGGAGCAGAGGAGGTGTGGGATGTGGTACTGGAGCTGCTGGTGGAGCAGGGGAGGTATGGGATGTGGCACTGGAGCTCCTCATGGCGCAGAGGAGGTGTGGGAAGGGCTCTGGAGCTCCTGATGGAGCAGGAGATGTGTAGGATGTGGCACTGGAGCTCCTGGTGGAGCAGGGGAGGTGTGGGATGTGGCACTGCAGCTCCTAGTGGAACAGGAGATGTGGGATGTGGGTACTGGAGCTCCTCACAGGGAAATGAGCCTTGGCTGCACTGTCCAATGGGACATTTGCTGGCTGGACTGTGGGGAAGGCAATGTCACCATCCCAGCTAGGGTGGATCTTGGGGGTTAATCTGTCATTCAGGGTACCACAGAGTGCTGTTTTGGGCTGGGCTGGGGTTAATTCCCTTCCCAGAGGCTGGTTTGGGGCTGGGTTTGGATTTTGCTGATCACAGGATTGATAATACAAATATTTACAGAATTATATATATATAAATATATATATAAATTCTGTATATATTCAGAATTTTTGTTATTGCTGAGCAGAGCTTGCACAGAACCAAGGCCTTTCGTGCCCCTCCTGTGGCCATGCTGGGGAGGGGCTGGAGGTGACACAGCCAGGACAGGTGACCACAACTGACCCCAGGGGTGTTCCAGACCTTAGGGCTCAGGATATAAAGTGGGGAAAAGAAAGTGCAAGTGAAGGACATTTGGAGTGATGGTTTTTGGCTTCCCAAGTCACTGTGAGATGGGACCCTGCTGTTCTGGAGGTGCTGAACACGTGCTCAACCATGGGAAGCAGTGAATTAACTCCCTCTTTTGCTTTCCTTGAGTGTGTGGCTTTTGCTTCTCCTATCAAACAGTCTTTATCCCACCCCATGAGTTTTCCAGCTTTCCCCCTCCCAGTTCTCTCCCTGGTCCTGCTGGGGGAGTGGCTGAGCAGCCAGAGGGGCTGGGGTGAACCAACCTATTGTATTTGCTGGGAATGCCCCAATGAAGGCAGGAATGATGAATCTGCCTCCATGTTCTCAGAAGGCTCATTTATTACTCTATGATACTATATTATATTAAAGAATACTATACTGTACTAAAGAATACAGAAAGGATACTCACTGAATGCTAAAAAGATAATAATGAAAACTGGTGACTCTCTCCAGAGTCCTGACACAGCTTGGCCCTGATTGGCCAAAGAGCGAAAACAACTCCCAGCAGAATGCAATGGAACAATCACCTGTGGGTGAACAATCTCCAAACACATTCCACATGTGAGCACAACACAGGAGAAGCAAATGAGAGAAGAATTGTTTTCCTGTTCTCTGAGGCTTCCCAGCTTCCCAGGGGAAAAATCCTGGGTGAAGGGATTTTTGCAGAGAATGTGAATGCTGCACCACCCACCCAGTCCATGGGGTTGCTGGGGAGGGAAAGGCAGTGGGTTGGAATGAAGAGTTCCATCAAGGCGCACTGAGGGAGGGGATGAAGGCCATGCCAGCAGCAGTTTTGGCTGGAGGATTCCTGCTGGGCTGAGGGCAGTGGCTGCACCCATCCACCCAGGGAGCACTCTGTGTGTGTCAAACATCCCCTGAGGGGTGTGTCAAACATCTCAGAGGGGTTCTGGAGGCACCACTGTTGACTTTTACCTGAGGGAGGCCTTCAGGCACAGCTTCTGCTGAAATTTTGCAAACATCCCCTGGGCAAAGCATCCAGGGCAGTTCTTCCACAGGCCACAGCAGCACCTTTGAGGAACCCACAGTTTGTAGCAAATTGCACAGGATCACTCTGCAGAGCATAAGCAGCAAGCAATCAAGTGTGCTAATGACTAACAGCATTAATTACTGACCATTTCTCCCAGTTGTTCCCAACCTCTGGTCCCAGCTGCAAAACCAGCTCACATTGTGCAACAACTGCATTTAGAGGCCCAGAACATCCCTGGCCTTTGGCTGACTGTGTAAAAATCAGGTGGCAATTTGTAACTCCACAGGGGAATTTTAAAGCTTCACTAATTAACCCCTGAGTGGTGTGAATTCTGTGCTGAAGGATTGTGTGAGTGTGAAAAGCTCCTGATAATGCTCTAAGTTGGTGTTGGAGCATCACAAAGGAGCACGGACACCTTGCCCTACCCCAGGGTGCTGCAAGCCCCATCCAGGCTGACCTTGGACACTTCCAGGGATGGGGCAGCCACAGGAAGTCTGTGTCAGGGCCTCAGCCTCCTCACAGGGCAGAACTGACGTAATTAATGCAATTAACATCATTCCTTCTGAAGGTCCAATGATGAAAACCATCTCTGTAGCTTTAGCTGATGAATTTCAACACTGAAAGGCACAAAAAACCCCAGAAGAAATGGACTCAAGCTGGCCAGGAGGAACATTTCCTCTCCTGCTGCCAATTATTGGGCAAGGATTACACTGCAGCGTGTTAGCAGAATTAAATATCTGTTTGAACTTTTCTTCCCGTGTACTTTTTAATTTTAATATTATTTATTCTTTGACTTTCAATAATTCATTGAGATGCATCCATACTGGTAATTAAAACATGTACAGTAAGAAACAGAGCTCCCATAAATTATTCCAGGACATTCATTATTTATTTGGCCACTTAGAGCTGTGCAAAATTTACTAAGAAAATATGTACATTAATTAAGGTGTACATTACAATTTCATTAGTGCACATTTTCGGTGAGTAAAGATACCCAGATTTGGGTGTGTGAGCAGCTGGAGAGGTCTTGCTTGTGCCTTTGAAATTGCTTAGATTTAAAAAGAGGTCTGTGGTTGGAATCCAGGAGGAGCTGCTTGAGGGAAGCTTTTCTGCTGGCTTTACACATGTGATGGCAAAGTGTTTTTTTCCAAAGCTGCCAAACTGAGCCAAACTCAGGGACCTGTGTTTGGTTGTGTTGTACAACCACTGCCATTTGAGTAGAGCCAGGAACAAGAAAAAATTTAATATTTCAGACCCTCTGGTTTAATTTCCTGTGCCTGAGTCTATCAGGCTGTGATGGTGCCAGGGTGGTCCTGCTGCATTCCTGGAGGAGGAGGCTCAGGAGAAGGCCCTGCAGATCACAACTGACCCCAGAACCTCACAGGGGTTCTGGAGGCACCACTGTTCAATTTTACAGACTCTCACAGGGGTTCTGGAGGCACCACTGTTGACTTTTACCAGCCCCACAGACTCCAGCTGAGGCTGTTGTGAAGTGACTCCAGTTCCAACTGCACCTCTGGAAAAGGCCCTGTTCATCATCACTGAGGCACAGCTCAAACAATGAGGAATTTCTTTGCGCCAAGTGGATTGAAAATACCCAACCCAACCAAACAACTCACGGATTCTGTCGTACTCCGAAAGGGAAGAGAAACATTTTTAATCAGTGCCATGAAATTCACATCAATAACAAGTCCAGCAGAGCACCAGGAAATTTCCACATGAGTAAACTCCACTCAGTGCTAAAAGGCTTGTTTCCACTCCTGGAATTTAATGGTTCAGCTGGCATGTGAAAGCTGTTATTTGGAAGCTTAATTATTAAGGTCAAATTAAATTTCAGCTATTGGAGCAACGACCTCCCTCCCTCTGCAGGTTCCAGCTGAGGGATTCCTTGTTGGAGAATGCTGGAGAGGATTTTGGTGTATCCACTTAAAATGCGTGTCCCATGGGAGCCTCCCTGCTGAGAGCATGTTCAGAAGCCATCATGCCTTGGATAATGAACTATTCAGGAGGCACGACTCATTTTGGGGGTCCCAGGGGTGCCTTTTCCTGGTTATGAATTACTCCTGGTGAAATTTGGCCATGAACTTCCTTATGGTGACCAGTGGAGTTCCTGGTCAATGAAAGGAATGAAAGGAATGCTCCATTTCATGGTTATGGAGCTTCTCCTTCCCCCGGCAGGAGCTCTGGCTGGGGCTTGTAATGGCACATGGGGGTGTTGCTGTGTGAAGACCAGTCCAGGTTGGTCACCAGAGGCAGATGAAGAGCAAAGAGAGCAAAGATCCTCCAGAACTCTCTGTCTTTCTAACCAACCCCAACCCCACAGAATATGTCTGTGAGCTTTCATAGCTTTTGAATTACCAGCCACAAAACACCTCTAATTATTTGGGCCTGGATGTGAGTCCTCTCAGAGGGTGGAGCAGATGAAGAGACACACAGTTTTGGGGAAGCAGAGTGGGAGAAAGCAAAACTCTTTGTTTCCTGGAAGGCTGGAATGAGATCTTGGAGGAAACCTGCCTGATCTTCCCCTGCCTCTCACAGAGGCTGGACAAGAGCCACGAGGCTCTGGATCACCCTCCCTGAACTGCCTGCACATGGGAGCTCCATCCCTCTGTCCTACAGGGAGGCAAACCCCAGAACCCCCCTGCCTTCCCCAAACACCTGCCTTCAGGGCACTGAGGAGCTGATTTCCCAAGGCAGGGCTGCACTTTGGGCATTTGTTTGTTTTGCCTTTACAGCTAAGCTGCCAGGAGGCAAAAAAGAAATTGGTTTGGATGGACACAAAAAACATTTATTGTGTGTGCAGTCAAAGTCTGAAGGAATTCCTGTAGGACTGAACCATCTCCTCTGCTGTGAGTGCCTGGCACTGCACAGAGCCAAAGGTGGGGATCACTGGATGTCCCAGATTACAAGGTAATGTGTGTGTTCTGTCCCCACCTGTCAGAGGTGGGGCAGTTCTCTGCTGTTCCTGGGACAGTTTTTTCTTTATCTCTCCCACAGCCAACCCTCCCTCCAGCAGATCTCTGCTGTCCATGGCCACTGAGTGTCCCTGCAGGGCTGATCCAATCCCAGCATCCCATGGGGAGATGCTCCGCCCAGGGGAGGAGCCAAGCATTCCTGCCTGGATCCAATCTGGGCCTGGCACAGCACAGCAGCCTTTGCCCCCTGCATTGCCAGAGGAGCAGCTTTCTGCTGCCCTGCATGGCCAGAGGGAGCCCAGGCCCATCTGCAGCAGCCCTGGAGCTGCAGAGGAAAACTCCCCCCTTGTGCAGGATCCCTGCTGCAGCAGAGCCACAGCTGGCACTGCAGGAGGGCTGAGCCCCCATGGGATGGGGCTGGGACACCGCCCTGGCACACAGGGGACAGGGCATGGTCTGACTCTGGCTGGGTTTTTTAGTTTTGTACTATTGCATTTATGCTTTTAATTCTCCTAATAAAGAACTGTTATTCCTGTTCCCATATATTTGCCTGAGAGCCCCTTAATTTCAAAATTATAACAATTCAGAGGGAGGGGGTTTACATTTTCCATTTCAGGGGAGGCTCCTGCCTTCCTTAGCAGACACCTGTCTGTTCAAACCAAGACACTGGATGAGGATCTTCTCTTCCTCCTTTTTCTCTTCCTCATCCTTTCAGGGAACCTGGAGGTTGGGACACTTCACTGAGGCTGAGTTAGAAATGGCCACTCCTCACTTGTCTTACATCCTAATGATGGTGACCCTACAGAGTTGCATCCCAGAGGGGCCTGCTGCTTCCTGGAAGGTGATGGAAGGAAGTGGAAGCATTCCCAAAGAAAACGGGGAGAAACTGAGTCCATCTCACCAGTGCTTCACAGCAAAACTTCAGATGGCATTATCTGTGTGTTCCCAACTTCATGGCAAGAGTTGAGGCTGGCTTTGAAAAATGTGGATCTACTTCTTTTATTGAGGAACATTTATTTTTTCACAGCAGAGGGAACTCTTTTGAGTTTCCTGCTTGAGACAAGAGTTTGAAAAATACAGTGCCTTGTCTTTCAAAAATGCTCTGAGGAGCCACTGCAAGATTTCAGATGAGTGCCACAATTATGCTCTGGAGGTTGTCAGAGGGGAGGATGCTGCTCAGTCTTTCCCTGTTCTCTTTACTGGAGCTGGCATGAAAATGGATTATTCTAAACCATCTCTCTGTGTGGCTGTCCCATTTGTCAGGTTCCTGCAGGCACATTCCCTGCTTGATGTTTTCATAAACTGCACTTCTTTTCCCTGGCTTCTGGTGATTAATTGTAATGGCAAGTGAAAATATTCCAAAATAAATCTGTTTTCATGGCCCTCTTCAAAGTCCACTCTGAGAGCCCTCTGCAGCTGTAGCAGTTTGGGAGGAGGTGGGGCAGCACCAGATGCCCTGTGCTGTCCACATTTTTCAAACCCAGCCTCAACTCTGGTCACGAAGTTGGGAATGCACAGGAAATACCTCCAAAGTTTTGCTCTGAGGACAGAGGTGAGATGGACTGAATTTCTTCTCCAGTTTCCTTGAGAACACTTCTACTTCTACTTCCTGCAGCTATTTTGGTAGGGTCTGTATATTGAACTAAAGAGCAAATTATTATTATTCGGTCCAGGAAACTAAAGGAAAATTAGCAGGAATCACAGAAATTTTTAGGTTGGAAAAGATGTCTAAGGTCTGATCCAAGCATGAACTCAGCCTTTCCAGGCCCACCAGTGATTCCATGGACAGGGAGGTGCCAGCAGCAGCCCCAGAGCTGTGACAGAGCAGGAATGGAGCCAAATCCAGAATTGCTTTGGGGAGATCGTTTGCAATGACCCTTCCTGTCCTGGATTGCCAAGCAAATTGTGTTCTCTTTGCCATCTGTATGGCAGTTGTCTTCTGTTCAGTGGGCAGTTTTCCTTATCTCCTCCACACCCAATCCTCCCTCAGGGGAGACACCTGCTGATAACAGCTATTGAATGTCCCTGCATGGCTGATAAGAACTACAGCATCCCATTGGGAGATGTGAGCCCAGAGGGAGGAGCCAAGCATTCCTACCTGGATATAATCTGGAGGTTCTGGAACACCAGCACAGCTTCTGCACTGGATTCCCCAGAGGAACAGCAGCTGCCTCTGCCCCTGGATCTTCAGAGGAAGAGACTGCACCTTTCTCCAGGATCCCTGCTCCAGCAGAACCAGCCCTGACACTGCAGGAGGGCTGAGCCACAATTCCAATGGGACTGCTGCCAACAGCCTGACCCACAGGGTGTCAGGTTGGGTTCTGACTCTGGCAGTGTTGTTCTAGTGTACTGCATTGTTTATTTTATCCTTTTATTTTCTTCCCTAGTAAAGAACTGTTATTCCTGCTCCCATATTTTTGCCAGAGAGCCCCTTAATTTAAAATTTATAGCAATTTGGGGGTGTTGCATTTTCCATT
Organism: Melospiza melodia melodia; assembly: GCF_035770615.1. Taxonomy (NCBI): domain Eukaryota; kingdom Metazoa; phylum Chordata; class Aves; order Passeriformes; family Passerellidae; genus Melospiza; species Melospiza melodia. The sequence continues at coordinate 3,256,843 of NC_086212.1, read as the reverse complement.
TCAGGAGAGGCTCCTGCCTTCCTTGGCAGACACCTGGCTTTCCAAACCAAGACACCTCCACATTCCTGTACCCTCTACTCCTGGTACCAAGGCTGCTGTTTTCCCTGGAAATGTTTCTTTCCAGCCTGGAAACTCCTCTCCAGTGGAGAAGCCCAGGAGCAGTGCCCTTCTTGCACTCTGTGGGTGCTGCAGGGCAAAGCCTGTGGTGCCTTGGTTTGGGTTCCTGCAGCTCTCACCACCCAAAAGAAGCTCTGCCAACACCTCCTGCTCTCCTGCATCCTTGCACACTGTCTGATGATCTAAGAGCTTTTCCCAGCCTCAATGAACTGCAGTGAGCACAGCAAGGGAAATGAAAATGAACTCCAGTGATCCTTTTTCCTGCAGGAAGATGAGGATGGGCAGGTCCTTCTGCTGAGGTGCCCTTCAAGCCAGCACTGTGACACGGCTGCCGAGCTGGGCTCAGCTTTATTTGCTGTCCCAAAGTAAAAGATAGGCTAAAACTAGGACAAAACAACAGAGGGAGTGACAAAGAGGGAAGGCCTAGATTTGAGTTGATAGAAACCCCAGGAACCAGTGTGCAGCCCAGTAAATATTGGAATGACATTACCTGAGCTTGAGAAAAAATTGACAAATTGTTAGGCTGAATTCCTATCTCTGGTGGAACTGGAGAGCAAACACCATGAGATATCATTATTTCCTTTAATCATTTTCTTTGGCATCAGAATCAGAAGGAAAAAGCTCCAGAGTGACTCTTTTATATTTTCCCTCCCTCTGCCTTTTCTTTCTGATTCCCTCCATTGTTCCCAGCTCTGTCAAGATTGTGACAAACTTAATTACCAGCAAACAGCAGGAATCCCAGATGACACATCCATGATTTTTTCTTTCTTCTGCCTTCATGAGAGCTCTCTAGTCTTTAATGTAGAGTGAATAAGGACGGGGAGCAGATGGTGCTGGTGGCCAATATCAGCAGCATCTGAGCCCTTATCTCGTGGAGATCTTCAGTGTCAAGATGTGATAACAAAACCTCCCAGAGCTGTGAGATTGGGGGCTGGAGATTCAGAAATGGGATTGTGCATGGACAGACACAGAGCTGCCATTTGGGGGCTGGCATCTGCCAACCTGTTCCTGCAAACCTGCCCTAATTCCAGTCACAGCAGTGACTGCAGAGCCCAGGGCTCCTGCTCCAAGCTCCTGGCACATTTGTGCCTCCTGCATCTGTAAATTTGATGCTTGGTTGGCTATCAAACAAGAGCTGGGTGAAACATTGCCATGAACAGGGCGTTTGCCCTAAAACCATCTTTCTGAGGGCGTGGAACAGCCCAGGGTGAGGCTCAGTGAATGGTTTTGAGTGAGAAAAAAGATTTAAAAGAAAAATGCCTTAAAATACTTTGAGCATTTTTAAGTGACATTTTGCCCTTTGATCTTTTCAAAGGGAAATTTGTTGTCTTGCTTTCTCAAAGATGGTTTTGGCTGCAGGGGTCTGGAGTGGAGGGGCTTTTCAGAGTCCTCACCAGTTCTCCAAGTTCAGGGAAGCTTGTGGCCAGCCAGGTTTTGGGCACCTGTGCTTCCATTGCTGCAGAAGCAGGGAGCCATCATCATCAGTATTATTATTAATTATTATAATAATTATCATTATCATAATTATTGTTATTATCACCTAATATTTAAAAATAACTAATAATTATATCAATATCTAAAATATTGTTATTATTAGAATATTTTTTTCAACTTTCATTATGACACCCAGGCAATCCACTGCTTTGCAAGAAATGTCAAGATTTGCCATACAGGCAGCTCTCTCACCTGTGCTCCTTCTCTTGACAGAGGGAAAATTCTCATGTGCCACTCAGCCAAAGCAAGGGCTTTGCAAACACACTAGCCACTGGAGGTTTGGTAGAAAGAAGCAGCAAATCTCTGTTTTATCTTACCTTCACTAAACCTCCTCTGAACAGCTGCACCCCTCCTGCATTAATTTCCTCAGGCTGGATATCTCCGTGGCTCCTGACTTGCAGAGCAGCTCCTGCTTGGAATCGAATCTTCTGGGCCAGCTTTTTCTGCCTGCAAGGAAATAAATTTTCTGCCAGGATTTGTTTTCCTGGGCCCTGCTGGGGCCCCAAGCCAGCTGTGCCTCAGTAAATCATTGCTCTGAGCAGGATGGAGCAGGGCTGGGGCAAGGGGAACGTGGACAGGTTTGGCTTTGGGCTGTTCATCAGCCTCTCAGCTGATCCCAAACCACGAGAATGATTTAAACTGAAATCCTGGACTCCTGGGTGATGAAAAGGCTCAAGTGGGGGTGAGGACTTAGCAGGACTCTGGGTGTGTCTCACTGCCCATCAGTTTGGGCACTGGAACCTCTGGTAAAACCCAAATTTTATGGATGTTTGGCACAGCTGGGACATGTGTCACCTCTAGGCTTCCTAAAGGAAACCCCAGTTTGTTATTTGCAATTAAACAAAGGCAGCAGATGTGCAAAAGAACCCAAATCTAGAATTGTCTCCTAAGCAAAAAAAGCTACATAATCTTATGATTTTATAAAATCCTTTTTTTTCCCTTTTATTCTTTTTTGTCTATCTAAAGAGAATGGGAAGGCTGCAGGAGAAGGTGTTAGAAACCTCTCCTCCCCTGGGATTGTTGAGTGCAGTGTTTGTTCTTAGTTTAGATGAGTCCTCAGGGAGGGCCAGGCCAGGCTTGCCAAGGGCTGGGAGAAGAGACTGTCTGCAAGTGGCATCTTCCAGCAGAATTCCCAAGTGTGACACATTCCTGTCACCTCCTCCTTTGTTCCAGCCTCAACAGCTGAGTTATAACTTTCTTAAAGCAGGCTCTTGAATGAGAAAACTGGAATGGATGGAGGCTGTGCCTGATCAGTAGCAGGGGGTGATTCTTGGAATCATGGAGAGAAGGACTCAGGATATTCCTGATCCTCAGGGAGCAATTTCTCTGTGGCTGGCTTGGTTTCCTCACACAGAAAATAGCCCTGTTAAAAGGTTGTATTGCTGCTCAGTTTTCCTTTGGGAGCCCTGGCACTTTCCCCTTAACAGGGAGGAGAGGATGGTTTAAAATGAGCAGCTCTCGAGCCAAGGGGGCTCTGGGGAGATGCTGCTGAGGGATGGGGAAGTTCAGCATTTTAGAAAAAAAAAAAAAAAAGAAAACTATTCTGTTGCAGTAAGGTAGAAAAATTATAAAGAAAGGCTTCATAAAATCAAGCCTGCTCTCCTAAAATCAGTCCCTGGCCTTGTCAAGGCAGCCCTTTGCAAGCTCCCATGGGAAAGCAATGCTGGTGTGAGCAGTTCATTAACAGAACAATCTATTCCTGGGTGAAAAACAACCAGCACCTGTATAAACTGTTTTTACACTGTTAGATAGGAAATTGAAAACTATCTCTGACAAACAACTTTCTCTGCATGTACACACTGGGGGTTGGAGTGACCAATTAATACAGAAAAACAACTTGTTACTAACCAGTAAAGTAATTGGCAAGAAAGCTCCTGACCAGTTGGAGTCACACACAAGGTCTGTAAAACTGGATAAAAATTAGTTATGTGAATAACGAAAGGGATTTTTTCCATCATGAAGAAAATGGGGTCTGTGTGATTTATTCCCATACTATTCCATGCCTTTCCTGTCTGCAATTACTGCAAGGAGAGCAGCTCTTTTTGCTTTGCTACTCCAGAGTGATCTCATGCCATCCCTGTCCCTCCAGGCAGTCACCTCCTCGGGCAGCTCTCCCACACCTCTCACCTGCTGATGTTCTGTCCTGGTTTAGGGCAAATTTGGGAGAAAACCTCCAAAGGGGCCCCTCCAGAGAGCAAACCCACACAGCCTCTCCCACCAGCTGGTTCAGGAAGGATTCCTGGAGAGACGTGGAAAGAACCTGTTTATTTAACAGGCACAGCACCCCCAGCACACAGAATGAACAATACCGGGTGACACCACTCTGTCACCGCTCTGACAAAGATGACAAATTCAGAAAGTCTCTCTGGGGGTGGTCACTTATTGCAATGAGCTGTGAGGGCCCTGACGAAGGAGGAATGAATGCTGCATCTGACTCCAAGGATATCAGAAGGCTAATTAATTACTTTATTATACTATATTATTCTATACATCTAAAACTGAACCTGCCAAGCACTCAACCCTGCACACGCTGCACTGAATCTCATGACTGTCCCCCAGCAGTCCCAACACACACACACCTGGCCCTGACAGGCCAAGGAAACAAAACCCCATCACTGTGGGTAAACAATCTCCATGTTGCATTCTACTTTGGCACAAACACAGGCACAGCAAATGATAAGAATTGTGTTTTCTTTCTCTGAGGTTCAGAGAATGCGAAACCCAGAAATATTCTTGGGAGGAATTGTGCCTTGCTTTTCTCTGTGAAGAGAAACGTGGGGCTACAGTCACTCTGTTCTCAGTCCCTCCTGTGCTGGGGCAGCTGCTGCAGCCACAAGGTGCAAACTCTTGGTGTTCCCAGGTTCCAGTCCAGAGCAGACTTGAGTGGTTCCAAAAAAGGGAAAGGAAAAACAGTCCAGGGAAAATCTGAACTGCTTAGCCAAACTAACTAATGAGCAGAAGCAAAAGCAAGAGCAAAGCAGGAGCAAGAGCAAAAGTGAAAGCAAGAGCAAAAAGCAAAAGCAGCACCATGTACTGCCCTGACTGTGTGTCCCACCAGCCGTGGGGGAGCAGCTGATAACAAAACAAAACTTCGCTCTCCAAAACCAGTCTTGAAGGCACAGAACAGAATATCCAGCATAAACAGAACACACAAATGGATACAAGCATCATAACATCACCCTAGGACATGTCCCCAGCTGATCCCTTGGTGTGTCTGGGACTGTCCCAGCTCCCTGCCCTGCCACTCCTGACTGGATTTAACCCAACAGCTCATGGTATCCTGACATTTCTCTGTTTGCTGCCTGCCCTGCCCTGCTTGGAAAGTTTGTCCATCACCCTGTGGGAAATAGTAAAGGTAAGAAGGTTTTAAGAAAGCTGTAAAAGCTTAGAAACAGAAAGAACAGAAAATGTAGAGCTGGCTGCAGCTGCAAAGTCAGAAAGTAGAAAAGTTACAACAGTACAGCAAGCAAGGACATGAAACAATATTTTGAGTTTTAGGCTTGGCTGAGATAGACCTTAAGACTGCAGGAAAATATCCTTAGCAAGATAGTAGAAATTTTAAGCTTAATAATGAAGTATTGTGTATAGTAATTATATAATAATGGTAATGGTAATGGTATTGGTAATGGTAATAATAATATAATAATGGTAATGGTATAATAATGGTATATTGTATTGTTAATAGAAGGCATACAAGCAAGCATTGTGAGCAGCAGGGGCACATGTGCTTTTAGTAATTGACTTAAACAATTGTCTGTGAGCTGTAGCAATATTCTATTGGCTAGAAGGTTTTTAAAATGCTGTGTAACAAAGAAATCTTTGGCTGCTGGTTTTATGTGAGCTTTTACCATCTTCCTATTGTCTTAAGCCTGTCATGAGGCTGATACTACAATAAAAGCTCGAGGAACAAATCCCAGCAGTTGTGGAAAAGCCTCTGAACACAAATGGTGCCCCTAGAGGCAGAGGATACCTGTGTGTGTGTGAGCACAGCACAGCCCAGACTCTCAGTTCCACACCAGGCTGCACACACACATTTCATGCATTAAACAGCGAAGGAGGAACGGTTTGGGAGTGCCCCTCCGTGATCCTGGGCTGCATGAGGACATGCAGAAAAGATCCAAAACAAAGAGGGTGGCAAGGAAGGGAAGGAACAAGCAGAGCATGAGGAATGGAAACAGCAGCAGCTGGGCACGAGCCAGCCCAGCCTTCCTCAGCAGCTGGATGCTGAGTTTTTCCAAACTGCTCATTAATTTTTCACATCACTCTTCAGCGAGTCTATTATTGGAGTTGGAATTTCAGCCTGCTGTGTGACAAATCCCTCCTGCTTAATTCTTCTGGGAAGGGAGTGAAGAGATCCATCCTTACCCAGACCTAAATACAGCATATATCAAAGTCTGCTGGAAGTCACTCCAATTCTCCTCCTTTTGGACCACACTCTCAGGGATGGATTGTTGGGCTGTTTGTGCAGGGCCAGGGGCTGGACTGGAGGCTTTCTGTGGGTTCCTTCCAGCTCAGGGCATTCTATGATTCCTGAAACAGAGATGTACTTTGTAAAGCAATTTATTTATGTTCCCAATCTGGCTTGACTGGATCCACACCTTGATCATGTTCCCTGGATGTCACTCGTATTTTTCAGGCACATTCTCTTCCCATTACAAGAAACCTGTAGGATTTCTGAGGAGCTGGAGTGTGGGGTTTGTTCCACCTCTTATTAGATGTCAAACCAGCAGAAAATCTGTCACGTTTCTTCTGCTTTTCTTCCGTATCAACAGTACTTTAAGAAAGGAGATCAAGTGGAAATTAAAGAAATTTAGTTACAAAACTCATAGGGAAGCACCATCAGGAAAGATTAAAAAAGCAGAGAACAAAGAAGGCAGGAATAAAATGGTCTGACAAACATTTGAATCGATATTAAAAGGAGAGAAAAGAAGTACAAAAGGCTCAAAAAGCCCCACAGAAACCCTGTAAAAAAAGCAATGTCTGGCTTTAGAAATGAGAAATGCAAGGAATGTAACAAATGATTTCAGATCTGATCCTATCAGAGAGAAATCTGATTTAAAAAAAAAAAGCAGCAGCTATAGAGACAGTTTGATAAAAGGCTGTAGAATAAAAGATTTGAAAATTGCATCTTCCAACTACTTTAGAGAATGGCAAAAGAAAGGGATACATATTAAAATACACTAATGCTGCAACATTGAATACAAAATGTTCTTTTATTGAGGAAAAAAAGGTATTTTGACAGGTGCATCAAGATTTACCAGCAATCTCAGTGACCCCATCAGAAAAAAAAGGCACTGAAAGAATAATTTTAGAATAGCTCCAACAACTGACTGGGAAGAGCACGGAAGCAAACAGCTCACAATTATTTCTGTGGCTGGAAAGAGATCAAACCTTATTTCAGGGCTATTTTTATGGGAGGCAAAGTAGGGCAGTCCTATCCCACTGCTTGGGATAATAATGCAAACAAAGGCTCCTTCAGAGCACCACTGGGATAAAACCCCAGAACCTCCCTGGAACACAGGGGTTTCTGGAAAAGTCTGCCATCCCACTGAGCCAGAGAGGAGCTCCTGGCCATGGCTCACGCTTGTAAATGCAGGTCCACCAACGAGAAAAGGAATGATGAGGAGGACTCCATCTTACCAGAAGGTTAATTTATTAGTTTATTATACTATATTATATTAAAGAATACTAAACTATACTAAAGAATACAGAAAGGATACTCACTGAATGCTAAAAAGATAATAATGAAAACTGGTGACTCTCTCCAGAGTCCTGACACAGCTTGGCCCTGACTGGCCAAAGAGTGAAAACAACTCCCAGCAGAATGCAATGGAACAATCACCTGTGGGTAAACAATCTCCAAACACATTGCACATGTGAGCACAACACAGGAGAAGCAAATGAGATAAGAATTGTTTTCCTTTTCTCTGAGGCTTCTCAGCTTCCCAGGAGAAAACCCTGGGTGAAGCAGTCATGTTCACGGAATGTGAGCTCAGAGCTCACTGCCAGGAGCCCTGAGCCTCCAGGCACTCAGAAAGGAGATTTACAGCAAGGAAAATGCACCTTTACCTCCCAGAGCATCCTGCAGGATGCTGGGGCAGCATGGCCATGAAGCCACAGCAGCACTGGCTTGGAAATGGGGCTGCTGGAAAATCCTTCTTTAGAGCTGAAGGCATCGCTCCAAAGTCAGCTGTAACATCTTTAACTTCTGCCTTCAAAAATGCAAACTACTAAAAAAAGCAATGAAAAAGCTGCTGGGATGTGGGAAAGCAATATGTGAGTGTTAAAGGGAAGTCACCTTTGATTGCATTGAGGTTATCCCATAATATTCCTACATTTATAAATTATCTTGGCTGCCTGGCATCGTGTAGCCATGTAAGATTGGATGTTTATTTGCAGAACCAAGCATTAAAACTGTTTTAGCCCTCAGGCCTCCAGGTCTGAAATTCAAATGCAAAATAGTTATGCTGGTGCACAGGCTTCTGCTGCTTCCACAGCCCTGATATTCCGAAAACATTCCTGGAATATTTGACATTCCCAAAACCTTCCTGGAATTCAGCAAGGTGATATTCCCAAAACCTTCCTGGAATTCAGCCTGGCACTGGGGTTTCAGCCCCAGGGCAGAGGGGATGGCTGTGATCCATCCTGCCCCCGATGTCATTAAAGTGCAAATTGAACCACAGGGAAATGAATCTCCCAACTGCACTGAAACTGGTGGCAGCACATTCCAGGTGTTCTGTGGAAGTTCAGAGTCTCAGAGTTTGGGTTGGGCAGCTGGAATTCAGCAGTTGGAACCCTGGGTGCAGAGAATTTCAGACTTTCTGTGGTTTTAGGCACAGACCCTCAAGAGAACACTGCATTTACCCTGAGGCCATGGAGAAGCTTCCAAAATGGAATGACAGAACTGGGATTGTGGCTGTGGAGTTTGAATAGAAGTGTGTGACATCACAGGGTGGAAAACTTAGAGTTTAAGGGTTTAGAATATAGTAATATATACAAAGCAAGATGGAGGTTTTGGGGCAGTGGCTGGTCCTTCTTCATCTTCTTCTTCTCCTTCTTCTTCATCTTCTTCTCCATGGGTTTGAGTGGTATTTTGTAATTGGACAGAAAAGTCCACACTGTGGGACATGGGTTATTGGTTATTGGGTTAAAAGTAAAAATAATTTAGGTGCAATCTCTTAATTGGACAGCTTATCCTTAAAAGGCCTTACAGAGATAGATATGGGGCCATTTTGTACCTTGTTAGTGAAATGCTGTAGAACTCACTACTTGTAAGACTGTGATAAAAATAAGAATTAATGAACATCTGAGTCCAAACATGAAATATAATCTTGAACACTTTCAATCCTGACTCTGACCCAGGCAGGAAAAGAAGATAAAACGTGACAGACAACCTTCATTTAGAGCCACACAATGAATGACTCCCACCCTGTGTCTCCCTGCCAAGAGCACAGCACAGATTGTCCCCACTGAAATGATGTTTCCAGACCTCCAGGGCTCCACATTTCATCATCATTGTCCCATGAAAGCCTCAAGGCATGGGGAAGAGAGGCTTCTTTTTGGGATCAGTACAATTCAAAGTGTAGTAACGGGCAGGTGATTTTCAAAAAAAGGACAATAAATGGGAGGATTCAAGACACGCAAATGCCCCAACCATTCTTATCCATCTCCTGCAGTTACTGGGGGTTTCTCCTGCCTGGAAGAACCATCCCAAACTATCCATGGCCCATGAGGGATCAGTGTGAGGGACCCCAGACAGTTACCATGGATGAAGAGAACAGGGATTTTGTGGGGGTTTAGCACCACTTGAGCCAGGGGAATATTCAAGAGAAGACTCCAAACCAGAGCAGGGCAGTGGAAACACCATGGGTGGGAGATGGAGATGGAGATCATCACACCTGAGTTACCCTCTCACCTCTGGGGCAAAGCACAGGAGCTCAGGGACAGCTTCTACAATTAAAAACATAAATATCTATGCATACATTAAAAAAATCAGTTAATCATGTGCTTTCTGAGTTTTTCCTTCTCATTCGAGTTATATTTTTTATTTTGTAGGTGATGAGCTGAGGCTGCTGCTCTGCCCAGAGGGGTCCCTGGCAGGTCTTGAGTGGGATCATCTCCCTGGTGGTGTCAGGTACTCCAGGAATTTCAATGGAAAATGAGAGGCCATGCAGGACTGGAATAAATTTCTCAAAATTCCATCAGTCAGCAAATAAGGAAAAATTGTAATTTCTGTGGATGAATGAAACTGAGCTGGATCAGATGTTATTTCACATTGCAGAGTAGCTGTCTCCTTTGGGTGTTTAAGTTGTGCTTTCTAAATCTATTACTAAATTTCAATCAGGTCTTACAGAGCACGGAAAAGGTTTCAAAGGTAATTAAATTCTTACACAATGTTAAAGAAATGGGCAGCTGGCCAGGAGACAGGCAGGGGAAGCATCCTAAGTGCTGGAGACAGCACTGTGTGAGCTGGGAGAGCAGCAGCCACTGCAGGGGGAGAGAGTGCAAATCCCAGGGGAAGCTCAACCAGGACCTGGAATAAGTCATGAGACTGAATCTGCTCCAGCATGTGGGGAGAGTGTGGGACCAAGGGACACACAGAACTTCTCCTCAAGTGCTCCAGAGGCCTCTGGAGCACCAGGCCAAAGAACTTCTGGCCCTACCCCATATACTGGATTATAAGATCTGTGTGTGTTCTGTCCCCATCTGTCAGAGCTGGGGCAGCTCTCTGCTGTTCCTGGGGCAGTTTTTTCTTTCTCTCTCCCACAGCCAATCCTCCCTCCAAGAGATCTCTGCTGTCCATGGCCACTGAGTGTCCCTGCAGGGCTGATCCAATCCCAGCATCCCATGGGGAGATGCTCCGCCCAGGGGAGGAGCCAAGCATTCCTGCCTGGATCCAATCTGAGCCTGGCCCAGCACAGCAGCCTTTGCCCCCTGCACTGCCAGAGGAGCAGCTTTCTGCTGCCCTGCATGGCCAGAGGGAGCCCAGGCCCATCTGCAGCAGCCCTGGAGCTGCAGAGGAAAACTCCCCCCTTGTGCAGGATCCCTGCTGCAGCAGAGCCACAGCTGGCACTGCAGGAGGGCTGAGCCCCCATGGGATGGGGCTGGGACACCCCCTGACACACAGGGGCCAGGGCCTGTGATCACTCTAGCAGGGCTGGTTTGTATCACTACATTGTTTTATTTTATTTTTTTTTCCTAATAAAGAACTGTTATTCCTATTCCCATATCTTTGCCTGAGAGCCTTTTAATTTCAAAATTATAATGATTCGGAGGGAGGGGGTTTACATTTTCCATTTCAAGGGAGGCTCCTGCGTTCTTTAGCATACACCTGTCTGTTCAAACCAAGACAACAATCTCCTGGTCACTGGGGGATTTGCAGGGAGCTTTCAGGTCCCCACATTTCCCTGCTCAGAGCCCTGCCCAGCTCCTGTAGATTCCTTCCCTGGGATGTGACAGGAGATCTGGCCCAGCACAGCTCCACACCTCCCTGGGGCTGGGATGTTCTCAGGGACACCAATCTACTCTGCAGGCTGGTGACACATGCAGGGCTGTGCAGATTCCCTCGTTATCCCTCTCCATGTTTAATCCCAGCCCTTCCCAAGGCATCCCAGGAGGGCTCATCCCAGGCTGAGCAGGAATCTCAGCTCAGCAAGGCCTGGCTTGCTAAGGCAAAGTGTTGCTGGAATTAATACAGGAAAAAAATGGCCCCGGTGTCCTTCCTATTTTTATTTTCTTTCCCAGCCAAGCTGCCTGCTCCTTGGGATTTGGATTTCTTCAGCTGCACAGAAGGGCATGTGATTTATTGCAATTGGAAAGCTGGCAGACAAAAAAGGCTGTGAAATTATTTTGTATCTGACACAATCATTAGTGGTATTATTTCTTTTGGAGCTGGGAAGGACACTTATAAAACATCTAACAAGCTGCTAAGGAGATTGCCTAAAGCAGTGATTTTCAAAATGTGCTGCTGGAGCCCATTCTTTGTGCTCTGCACATATATCAAACTCCAGTTTCTTTTTATGGAAAGGACTTCAAATAATATTTCTGAGGGGTGTTTACGACAGTTTGCTGGTCACCCTCTTCAAATACATGCCACCTGCTGATGGCATGATATGGGGATGACTGAAAGAGGCCAGGACACTCTAAGCAAGTGTGTTGTGGGGCAGGGGGGCATCCAGAGCTCCTCTTCTGCTTTGTGACTCCCTCTGTGCACACGCACCATGCCAACCCTCCAAATCCAGTCACTGAGCCTGGTATCAGTCCCTATGGATGCTCTTGGAGGGGTGTGGGTGGTCTCCTGTGGGTGACTCACTTCACCTGCTGCAGCCAGAACCTGTCCAGAGGTCCAGCCGGGTTTGGAAGTTCTGGTGGTCCAGATACAAGGGGTGCTGTGGAAGGCCCCTTCTGAGGGACAGGACCTATTTCATCACAGAATGGGCTGGAGGGACCTTAAAGCACATCCCATCCCACCCCTGCCATGGCAGGGACACCTTCCACCATCCCAGGCTGCTCCCAGTCCTGTCCAGCCTGGCCTTGGGCACTGCCAGGGATCCAGGGGCAGCCACAGCTGCTCTGGGCACCTGTGCCAGGGCTGCCCACCCTCACATGGGAGAATTTATTCCCAATATCAAACCCAAACCCACTCCCTCTCAGTATCAAGCCATTCCCCCTTGTCCTGTCACTCCAGGCCCTTGTCAAGAGTTTCTCTCCATTTTTCCTGTTGGCTCCTTCAGGCACTGCAAGGCCGGAATTAGATCTCCCCAGAACCTTCCCTTTTCCTTGCTGAACAACCCCAACTCTCTCAGCCTTTCCATCAGAGCTGCTCCATCCCTCTGATCACCTCAGTGCCTGCTCTGGAGCCACTCCAGAAGCTTCCATGCCCTTGGATGTGTTTCCTCCAGGTTTCTGGACAGGCTGGAGAGCAGAGCCCAGCCTGACCTGGCAGCCCTGCTCTCACATCGAGTGCAGCTCCTGCACAAGAACTCTGCCACATCAGAGTCTGGCTGTGCCTTCTCCTCCCAGAGGGAGCAAATCCAAGGATTTGGCAACTTCTGCTGGCCACATCTGTGTAATGCTGTTCACAGGGGTCTGACGATGAGGGAAGAGACGAGGATCTGACTCCATGTTTCAGAAGGCTGATTTATTATTTTATGATGTATATTTTATTAAAACTACACTAAAAGAATAGAAGAAAGGATTTCATCAGAAGGCTAGCTAAGAATAGAAAAAGAAGGAATGAATAACAAAGGCTTCTGTTTCTGACAGAGTCCAAGCCAGCTGACTGTGATTGGCTATTATTAAAAAAAAACCACATGAGACCAATCACAGATGCACCTGTTGCATTCCACAGCAGCAGATAATCATTGTTTACGTTTTGTTTCTGAGGCCTCACAGCTTCTCAGGAGGAAAAATCCTAAGGAAAAGATTTTTCATAAAAGATGTCTGTGACAGATCTGCTCTGGGAAACTCTTATTTCCCTGGCTGAGGGTGCTGTGAGTTGAGAAGGACGTGCTCAGTAACCACAGCCCTCACCTGCCACTTTGCACCAGCTGATCCCAAAGCCTGTTGTGGAAAAAGGTCAAAATCACGGACACCATTTAAAAGCTGAGACACAAACCCCAACAGTCTCAGACAAAGCCACCCCACAGGCAGCTGGCAGGGCTGGGGACTCAGTCCCAAATTCCTCAAGTCCAGCCCAGTGCTCCAGCCCCATTCCCACCACCAGCCCTGGATGGCCACTGCTCATTGCTGTCAGCTGGCTGAGGGGGGCTGGAAGGAGCTGTTGTCACGGATACAGCATCCACAGGCTGTGCTGCTGCTCTTCCACAGGAGCTCTGTGGCATTCAGACACCAGTGCAGCCATCAGCACAGGGAGGGTGAGGGATTCACCCTCAGCACAGACTGAGCTGGCACCTCTGGGACTGACCCAGCTGTGGGTGTGACCGTGTTCACAGGGGTCCCAGGATGAGGGAAGAGATGAAGATCTGACTCCATGTTTCAGAAGGCTGATTTATTATTTTATGATATATATTAAATTAAAACTATAGTAAAAGAATAGAAGAAAGGGTTTCATCAGAAGGCTGGCTAAGAATAGAAAAAGAAAGAATGATAACAAAGGCTTGTGTCTCTGACAGAGTCCGAGCCAGCTCACTGTGATTGGCCATTAATTAGAAACAACCACATGAGACCAATCCCAGATGCACCTGTTGCATTCCACAGCAGCAGATAATCAATGTTTACATTTTGTTCCTGAGGCCTCTCAGCTTCTCAGGAGGAAAAATCCTAAGGAAAGGATTTTTCATAAAAGATGCCTGTGACAGCAGGACTCACCAATGTCCGCAGCACCAGCAGCTGCCAGGACCTGTGGAGTCACCTCCCATCAGTTCTGTGCAGGATTCACACACAGCTTTTGCCCTTCCCTGTTGTTTTGTTTTTTAAGTTTTTTTAAGCCTTCTGATGTTTACATTTTTGTAATGAACTTCCTTACATTTTTTATGCAAAAAAAAAAATAAATTGTTTTGTATTCTTTTAAGAAAGAAGTGAAATCTGATGAACTGTTGTTTTGTCCAGTGTCATTGGAGAAGTGGCATTGTCATCCTCCAATTCACTGTTACTTTTAGAAATCTATAAATGTTAGAGTCAGAAATTAAATGCTCTCATTTTAACCTTAGAAAGTCCAGTGTCTGTGTAGTTTTATTTTGTGTCCTAGAGCGACCCTTCCCAGCCCCACAGCACCTCTCTGTCCCTGTGCCTGCCTTGGGTGGTCCCAGCAGTGGAGACACCCCACCACAGCCACACAAAGCATCCCCTGACGAGGCTGTAGCTGCAGAGAGCCCCAGGTGAGAACCAAGCTGTAACTTGGCTGAAATTGGGTGAATTATGGGGAAAAGGTGCAGCCAGTGCCTGTTTGGCCTCTTCCCATGCCCTTTTTCTTTTGTAGGATTATGAAATATCCTCAGCTAGAAGGGACCCACAAAGATCATGGAGTTCAGCTCCTGCACAGAGATCCAACAACTCCACCCTGAGCATCCGTGGCAGAGCTGTCCAAACAATGTCCAAACCCTCCTGGAGCTCTGGCAGCCTCGGGGCCATGGCTTCTGCTGTGCTGATGAACCAGATGAAGCTCATCATCTGGAATATGGTAGCTCCCATTTCAACAGGTTCAAAATCCAACTTCCCACATAAACATCCTCAGAAGATGGAATCAGAATCATGGGATCATGGAATTATTAAGGTTGGAAAAAGCACTTCAGATCATAGAGTCCAACCATCCCTCCAGCAAACCATGATGTCCCAAAGCCCCTTGCAAATAAAACTGGATACTTTGGAGAAATAAGAAATAAAACTATGAAAGATGCATTGTAGTGGGACCCATGAAGGATGATTTTAGATGATTGGCTTTAAGGCATCTTCACTAAAGTGTGGCTAAAGCTGTTACGCCAAGAAATGCTTATATTGTAATTAATAAATAGTTGACTTCTGGTTGTGATGGTGTGAGTTATACCATCTGTATTGTCTCACCCTTCACATGAAACTGAAAATGGAATAAAAGTTTTTAAAACACCTCTCAGTTGCCCCATCTCTGGGTCAGGAAAAGGCTGAATCCAACACTCACCCACAGGCTGTTGGAGCACTTCCAGGGATGGTGATGCCACCAGTGCCCTGGGCAGCTGTTCTAATGCCTGACCACCCTTTGGGTGAGGAAATTCCTCCCAACTTCCAACCTAAATCTCCACTGGTAAAACTCAAGGCTGTTGCTGCCGCAGGCAGAGGGAGCCCGGACATCTCAGGCCACCAAGGACCTTTTTGTCCCTGCAGGAGGTGACAAGCACCACGAGCATGGTCATCCACAGCCTAACAGGAGCACTGGGAGGGTGACGCACTCCAGGGCTGCTGCTGTCACAGCCCAGAGCAGAGGGACAAATCTCCAGGCAAAGCACAACCCCTGTTCCTCCCTCCAGGCCTTCTGGGCTGAGGGATCCTCCTGCAGGACTTCAGCACTGCTCCAGGGCTGGTCTGGAGGGTGTTGTTTTGTTTTTTTAAGATTTTCTAAGCTTTTTGATGTTAACATTTTTGTACCAAACTTTTTTACACAATTTTTGTAAATAACTTATTGGTTTGCATTTCTTTATGGAGGAGGATAAATTTGATTGACTGTTGTTTTTTTCAGTGTCATTGGAGAGGTGGCACTTTTACCCTCCGATCCACTGTCACTTTTGGAAATTTATAAATGTTAGAGTCAGAAAATAGACTTCCCTTTTTTACCTTGAGAACAGCAGTGTGCTCACATCTTGTTGTTTTGTGTCTTTTAGTAACAGAAGGGGTTTTTTTCCCTCTGTTGCAGCACAGAGCCCAGGGAACACTCAGAGACATTTCACTGATTGCTCTCCTGACCTCTGTTGTGGGGATATTGAGCTCTGGTACCAGGCAGTGTGTCAGAGCCCCCAGATTTCCTGGGTGAGCCTCCAGCAACAGCTCCAGGGCCATTTACACAGGTTTGTTTGGAGCCTCACAATCAGCCAGGCTCATCACACAGAGAACTGCACAAGACTGTGATCTCTGTGCATCCCAAAGTGTTTTTTTTCCATTTTCTTGCACTGAATTTACCATTAGATGTGCCTGAGAAAGCACAGACAATGCCATATATTTAGTGTAAAAATTATGATCTTTGGTACTTAGTGGCTGTCATCAGTAAAAACATTTTAATAAATAAACAAATAAATTCAATAAATAAAAATTTAAATAAAATCAATATGAAATTAAGTCAAATTTAAAATAAATAAATAAATTGCAATTACTTGCAGTGTTCAGAATCCAGGGAGATTCAGAATCCAAAAGGAGAACTGTAGACAACTGGTCAGAGAGCACTAAACATGGTTGGCAAAGGCTTGTGGCACCTCAGACAAACTTAGGGATTAAGGGGAACCTACCCCTTGAATAAATAAATATTTAAGGGGAACTTACCCTTAAATAAACTGAAATCTTATTGCTCATCCCTCATCTAGGGACATGATTAATCATTAAATATCATTCATGCAGGAATAGGAAATTGCTTTCACACATTCCTGTTGGAACCCTAGATGCTGAGAATTTTAAACTTTCTGTGCTGAAAAGCACAAACCCACAAGAAAATACTGTATTTAACCTAAAGCTGTAAAGAAACAGTCCAAAATCAATTAATAACACTGAGATTACCAGTGTAAAGTTTAAATAAAAGTGTGCAACATTACAAAGCACAAAACTTAGTAGACACATTCCCAAAGTCATTGCTGATGAGATGGAGGCCTCCGAGTGAAGCTGCTTCACACGGGGCAAGATGTACCTACCTAACTCCAGTGTAATTAACAGCAATTAACGAGCCCCATCAGCCCTGTCCTTCTCTGATTGGCCAGGGCCTGGCTCCTTCCTGCTGCTTCCCAGAGCAGTCAGTCCCTGAGGTCCCGCCTTGCCCCATCCCAGGCACCATAAAGAGGCAGGAGAGCTGCTCGAGTGTGGCTGGTGTTTGTTTCTTCCTTGCTGCTGCTTTGCTCATCTCCAGCAGGTAACACAGGGGCTGTTCTGGACCTTCCAGGGGGAATGTTCAGGTGTTGGGGTGTGGAAGCAGCAGGGCAGACCCTTAAACTCTGTTTTCCCTCAGTTCTGCTTCTGTTGTTACTTTTAGTCAAGAGTTTCTTGAAGCTTTGGTGGGGAGGTCATGCCCTTTCTGAGGGTGCCTAAAAGCAGAGGCTGGGCAAAATTAAGAGGGTAAAAAAAGAGTTATATTTATTGAGGGGTCTTCAGGTACATCCAGGGCAAACAAAGCCCCCCAAGTCCACCCAAAAATGGATCACAGGTCTTGGGTTTTCACACTTTTATAAATTTGGTCCATTTGTATATTGGGGGTTCATCTTGTAATTACAGCTTCAGGAAATGAAGTAATTTCCCCTGAGTTTGCTGCCCTCAACTCACTTTAGTTTCCCTCTCTGGGCCCTGAGGCAGTGAGGTGTCCTTGATTGCCAGGGCTGCAGAGGAATTGTTGTGTCTGCCCAAGCTGGGAAAGCAGCAGCTCACACTGAGTGTGGGGTTTGGAGTTCTACACTAAAGATCTGCAGGGTTACAAAAATATAAAAGATAGAAAATCTAAAATCCTGAGGCATTAGAGGAAGGAAGCACCTTGTACCTTTCTCTAATATAAATATATTAATAATGTTTGGTCTCTAGGGTGAGGAAAGGGAGGTGGTGGAGTCCCCATCCCTGGGTGTGTTTAACAAAGCCTGGATGTGGTACTGGGTGCCAGGGTTCAGTTGAGGTGTTAGGGCTGGGTTGGACTGGATGGTCTTGAAGGTCTCTTCCAACCCAGTGATTCTGTGAAAGAATACTCTCCTTGTTCCTTTAATTATCACAAACCACCTGGAACTTAAACTTGAAACCAGGTGGATTTGCAAGTGGCACAGACCCCCTCCTATGAGGCTGTTTTGGGGTTTCCCCTGAATTGCTGAAAGGAATTTCTCTCTTTTATCACCCTAGAGGGACGTGTCCCCTTGCAGGGGGATCTGTCCCTAAAGCCTTGGTGTTCCTTGCATTGCAGCTGCCATGGCCTCTGCTGTGCCCCACGAGGAAGAGGCTGCCCAGAGCTCCCTGGAGGAGGAGGAGGAGCAGGAGGTTGGTGCTCCCTGTGGGATGTGGAGAGGCAGCTCTGGGGTGCAGGGTGAGGAGGTGGCCCTGCTGTGGCTGAGGGCAGCTGAGCCCCCAAAAATGGGAGTTTGCTCAGGCTGCCCTGCAGCTTCTGGGAGAAACCACAGACAAAGATGTGGGCCTGAAGTCCCTGTAAACTCTTAGGCTCAGTAAAGTTAGCTGGTTCTTGGCTAGAAAAGATGTTTCTCTAACCCAAGATCCTGGCTCCTGGCAAGCAGGGCTCCCATGGAAAGGCTGCGATGTTTCAGCCTCCCTGAGACCTGCTGCTCTTGCTCTGCTCCTGTGACCAAATCTGCCAGCTTAAAACCAACTCAGTCCTGCCTGGTGGAGCTTTTCTTGGGATATTGGCTTGTCAGATAACCATTCCAGGTGAACTGGAGAGGGGTACGTGGCAGAAGGACTGAGGTTGCCCCCAAAATTGGTTGTTCTTTGTGCTAGAAGAATACTTTCCTGGGGTGGACAATCATTCATGCCAAAGCTCCCCAGCTCATGTCACAACTGAGTTATGGATTTAATTAAGTGTGTGAGTAAGGCAAGAGTGTCTCCCTCAGGCAGGCCAGGTGATTTGGTGACAATTCCTCCCCAAGAGGGAATTCCAGGACAGAACTGCTCAGGGCCACTTTTGGAGCTTCATGGCTGCACTTTTCTTTGCTCTTCCAGGCTGCAGTGGAGGAGGTGGCCAATGTGAGCCTGGTGGGCTCTGCCTGTGAGGTGGTTTCTGCAGCTTGTGCCTCCAGCAGGGAGAGCCAGCCCTGCCTGAGCTCTGTGTGTGACGCTGCAGAGAAGGGAGTGCAGAGTGTGACCCAGGCCACGGCCAGCTGTGTGCAGCCCGTGCTGGCCACCCTGGAGCCCCATGGTAAATCCCCAGGGAAGGGCAGGCCCTGCCTTGGAGGGGCTTTCTGGGCTCCTTCCACACCTGGGAGGAGTCCTGGGGTGGGGAAATGCTCCTCTCCGTTGCCCTAGTGCAAGGACAGCCCATGGCTTGTAAATCAGGCTAAAGGTGGGCCCTAATCCCAGCAGTGTGAGGGAGAGTCAGGGATTGACTGTGATGCTGATTTTCCTAAAACTGATTTTTGCAAAGTGGAACTTGAGGTGAAACTGCAGAAAACCATGTTTTGACACTTTTTTGGTTCTCTCTTCAGTGGCTGCAGTGAGTGAAAATGCTGCCGAGGGTTTGGATAAACTGGGGGAGAAGCTCCCACTCCCTCCAAAGCCAGTGGAACAGGTAAGAGTTAAAGGCTGTGCTGTCCCTGGCAGGCAGAGGGGCTTGGTTTTGTGGGATTTCTAAGCTAGGACTCTCCTCCCCCGGGAGGAGGAGAATCAGGATCAATCCTCCCAGGAGGAGGAGGAGGCAGGGGCAACAGGAGCTGGGCACCTGGAATCCTCCAGCACCTCCATGTAAAGGATAAAACAATAATGGCATGAAACCCTCAGTAAGTGGAAAGAAGCTGTAGGGTCACAAACCTGAGTAAACACTGAACTGACACCGTGCTATGTGTCCTCTTGGTGCAGTTCAGAATTTCAGTGTGACACACAGCCCACTCCATCACCTGCCATTCCTCCTGTTCCCCAGATTCTGTCTGACACAAAGGAGGTGCTGTCATCCATCGTGGCTGAGGTGAAGGAGGCTGTGAGCAGCAGAGAGCTGGAGGTGCTGGATGTCACCAGGGACACCCTGCAGGGCAGCGAGGGGACAGCCACACCTGCAGTGACCAGTCTGGAGCCTGCAGTGCCACAGAGGGGTGTCCTTGGAGCAGAGGCTGTGCTGGGGACAGCAGAAGGTGACTCTCTCCCCATTGGAAATGAGGAGCTAGGTAAGGAAAGGGTGGATGGGGCTATGGAAGGGGGAGATGTTGGAATGGGGGTGGTCAGCCCCACTCCTCACCCCACTGCTGTGCTATGGGGATAATGGGAAGAGGAGAATCCTGGTGTTAATGTTCAGGAACACATAATCACAGTGATTCTATGCAGATGCTTTTACTGAAGAGCTCTGAGTGTCAGGGGTACAGACCCAAATCTGACTCCCAGATGGGTTTGAGGTGAACATATTTTTATACCCTTATCATTATATAACTACATACTAATTATTAAACTTATATTGTTCAATTGTATACATTGATTTCATCCAAGCATGGATTTTTGTAATTTCCATCAAACCCCCAAACATAATTTCTCATGATTCTTGTTACGATTAAACAATAATTATATCCAATTACCAAACAATCATTGCATTTAACAATCATATAATTTATCATATAACAATCATATTGTTTATCATAGTCATTAAATGATTATACAGGTGCAGTTCTGCATGATCCAGTAAAGCCGAGCATTTTCCCTAAGCCTACCTTAACATTTTCCAGGGCCTACAAGGCCCAACCTTTCTTTCTAACTCCCCTGAATATCCCATGCTTTTAGAAACACTTTATCCCTATACTATCACCAGAATGGTTTGGGTTGGAAGGCACCTCAAAGCTCAATTTGGGCTTCTCACTGTGGCAATGTTTTTCACTCGGGGTCACCGAATGTGGTGGTGTTCACAGGGGTCCCAGGATGAGGGAAGAGATGAGAATCTTGACTCCATGTTTAGAAGGCTGATTTATTATTTTATGATACATATTATATTAAAAGAAAATGATATACTAAAACTATACAGAAGAATAGAAGAAGGGATTTCATCAGAAGGCTTGAAAGGAATAGAAAGGAATGAAATGATAAAAAAATCTTGTGACTGACCAGAGAGTCTGAGACAGCTGTGTCAGAGACATGTTTTATGAAAAATCCTTTCCTTAGGATTTTTTCTCCTGAGAAGCTGAAAAGCCTCAGGAACAAAATGTAAACATTGATTATCTGCTGCTGTGGAATGCAACAGGTGCATCTGTGATTGGTCTCATGTGCTTGTTTCTAATTAATGGCCAATCACAGTCAGCTGGCTCAGACTCTGAGACACAAGCCTTTGTTATTGTTCTTGCTTTTCTCTTCTTAGCTAGCCCTCTGATGAAATCCTTTCTTCAATTCTTTTAGTATAGTTTTAATATAATATATCATATAATAATAAATCAAGCCTTCTGAGACGTAGAGTCAGATCCTTGTCTCTTCCCTCATCCTTGGACCCCTGTGAACACTGTCACACAGCTGGACTGTGATTGGCCATTAATTACAAACAACCACATGAGACCAATCATAGATGCACCTGTTGCATTCCACAGCAGCAGATAATCAATGTTTACATTTTGTTCCTGAGGCCTCTGAGCTTCCCAGGAGAAAAAAAATCCTAGCAAAATTATTTTTCAGAAAATGTCTGTGACATTTCACCATGGCAGGGACGCTGTCCACTGTCCCAGGGTGCTCCAAGCCCTTTCCACCCTGGCCTTGGGCACTGCCAGGGATCCAGGAGCAGCCCCAGCTGCCAGTTTGGGGTGTGCTGAGCCTGTTGCTGTGCCCCTGTGACCCTGGCACTGTCTGTGTCCCCAGCCCAGCTGGCAGTGTCTGAGGAGGGCATGGCAGCTCTGCCCCTGGAGCAGCACAGGCGGTACTTTGTGCACCTGAACTCTGTCTTTGAGGATCTGCACCTCTTGGCACAGCTGCACTCCACAGGCAGGATCCAGCAGCTCTTACAGGACTTGCAGGGGGCCCTGGCACAGCTCTACTGCATCCTCGAGGTGGTAGGTAGAGCCCAGCCCCTGGGAGGAGTACTCCAAAGCCCTGGTGTTGTCTCAGCTCATTGCTGTGCTGGGGAGTTTTGCAGTTCCCTAGCTGAGCTGTCTGTCCTGGCTCTCTGCTCTTCCTGTGCCACAGGTTGAGGCAGTGAAACAATTTAATCAAAAGCTTCAGGAAGAGCAGGTGAAACTCCACCAGATGTGTCAGGACTGGACTAGGAAGTATCTCAAAGAGAGTGGAGATGATAGCTCTGCAGAGCCTGAGGTACCTCCTGGGGTGGGAGGCCAAGGGCTCTGGGCACCCCCTGGATTTCTGAGTGACCCATTCCTGATGGTGTCCTGCCTTCCCCCCAGGAGATGGAGCGTGGGACACTGCTGATGGCCTGCAGGATCAGCCAGCAGCTGCAGCTCTCCTGCTCTAGCCTGGTGGCTGCCATGCAGGGCCTGCCCTGCTGCCTGCCGGACGAGCTGCAGCGGGCTCTGCATGCCATCAGGGAGCTGCCTGCTATTTTCTCAGGGGCAGGCTACTTCCAGGACTTGTCCAACAGTGTCCTGAGCCAGAGCCAGAGGGAGCTGGCTGTGATCCAGGAGTACGTGGAGGAGCTGCTGGATTGCCTGAAGAACAACACTCCTCTGTCCTGGCTGGTGGGACCCTTCTCCCCCAGGGAGGAGGAGGATCAATCCTCCTCCTCAGAGGAGGAGGCAGGGGCAGCAGGAGCTGGGCACCTGGAAACCTCCAGCACCCCCATGTAAAGCAATAATGGCTGTTGGCATGAAACCCTCAGTAAGTGGAAAGTGTAAAGAATTGTCTTCCTAAAAGCTGCTTGTACTGGGTGATAACTGCTTAAAATAAAACTGCTGCATACAAAAACCCTCTCTGGTCTCTTTGGGACACAGACTGGGAGGATTGGTCAGTGGGTGTGAGCTGTGCTCTTCCACCTCTTCCTTGATGGAGGAAGAGCAGCAAGCTGTACATGAAGGATCACAGCACTGATCCCGTCCTGGGTGAGTGCTGGTGAGCACTGATGCTGTCCTGAGAAGTTGTAATTCCTTCTCTCTCCCAAGCCTGGATGCAAATATGTGCCCTGCTGGCACTGCCCTGTGCTTGGGAGAGCTGTCAGAACCCTGGCATCCCTTGGCATTGCTCCTCCAAGGCCAAGTTCTCCTCCTGCATTTCCCTGCTGCTGCCTGGAGCAGGTTGGTTTGGGGGGCTGTGGCCTCACTGATGAGGGGCACCAGGCAGTGGGTGACAGACACCTGCTGCCAGCACAGGGTTTCTGGGGAGCTCAGACTCTGCCAGTGCCATGTCCAGCTCCTTTTGGAAGAGCCCAATGCCTTCAGACTGGCCAGGAGATGCTGTGGGTTGGGCTGATGGACCAGATGCTTGTGGGACTTTGAGAGGAAAACTCTGCTCCTGGCTTCTCATCCTTCTATCTTTGAGACCAGAAGTGGAATCTGCACTTGTGAGTACTGCTTCTTCCAGAGTTATTTTTTTAATGTGAAGGATCAGAGACAGGGACTGGAGATGGGGCTTTCTTTGTGGGTGGTGAATGCAGGCTTGAGGAGTGTGGTGTTTTGTGAGGGTCTCCAGGACAAGGTGAGAGATGAGGATCTGACTCCAAGTTCTCAGAAGGCTGATATATTTTCTTATATTTTTATTAATTATTTTTGTTATATTTTTATTATTATATTTATTATAGCATATTTATTCTATTTTACTATACTAAAACTATGCTAAAAAGAGAAAGGATACATCAGAAGGCTTAACAAAAATTAATGATAACTTGTGACTGATCTCTCAGAGTCTGACATAGCTGGACCATGATTGGTCATTAATCAAAAACAATTCACAAGTCTGGATAAACAATCTCCAGACCATATTCCAGAGCAGCAAAACATGGAGAAGCCGAGGCTTCTCATCTTCCCAGGAGAAATCCTGGTGAAGGGATTTTTCAGAAAATAAAGGCGACAGAAGAGGTGGAGGTTGCTCCTCTCTCACATAGAAGTGATCACTTTTCCAGCAGCACTCCTCATCCTCAGCCCTGTGTGTAAAGGCTTTGTGCTGCTGTGGGCTCTGGGTTTGGGCAGCAATTATTCCTTCATGCAGCACAACCCCCTCATGGAGGACAGGTTTGGATCCCGATTCCCTGAGCTCGGCAGATACCAGACAAGGGTCTTCCTCCTGTAGCAACCAGTTTGTGCTGAAGGCAAAATAATCAGGCAGTTTAAGTTGCCAGGCCAAGGTGATGCTGAGATGTGGGAGAGGAATTGCAGGGGTCATCCCTGCACTGTGAGCTGCACAGGGAATTCTCTCTGGAAAAAAAAACTCAGCAGTTCTGTCTCCTGTAACTCCTGGTGGACTTGGGGAGTGGGAATTGAGGATATTGGAGCCAGTCCTGCTGCTTGGTGGGGAATAATCTGGGTGCTGTCTTCTTCAAAATGATAGGGAATTTAATCCACAAACACCAGAGGTTTATGTCCAAAAAGGAGACATAGGAGTCCTTTTACTTTATTCCAATGAAGGGAGAGGCCATGGGTCTGGGATCTCTCTAATTTCTGGAGGACTCAGCCTCCTTTTTATCCCAATTTTCAGCCACATTTCCCTTCTCTCTTTCCCCATTGGCTGAGGTACTTGAGAGGTTCAGACTTCATGGAATTCCTCATACCAAAGATTTCCTTCTCATGTATAACCCTCCTTTTAATTTTTAATTCTTATGGAATTTAGGGGTTTTCCCCCATTTTTTCTTTCATCTTTCAATGTTTAATTTCATTTATCAGCAAACCTAAAGTTTATATGTAAAGGCAAATATCTTTTTCATTCATCAGTCAGTGGAATCCTTCCCATTTATCTCCCAGTGCTGGTTTTATCTACCAGCAGACCCAGAGCTTGTTTTAAAGACAAATCTGTCATTTCTCTCAATAGCAAAGTTGTCCCTTACCACCTAGGAATGACTGAAATTTAAATTTGCCTGATTACAAAAGGGAATTTTAAGGACTAGCTGGGCATTCCCACACTTGATATTGATCTGTCAGTGCAGCACGTCTGAGTTATGCTAACATAGTGCTTAGCCCAGCAAATCCTGCTGCTCCTGCCCATGGATCAGTGGGATGTGCTCTTGCCTGGGCATTAAATCTATTTACTGAGAACATTCCTGGCTGCTCACAGCTCATGGGACCCTCTGGGAAACTCAGTGTATGGCCAGCACCTCCCTGTGCTGGACCTGGTGATGAACAGCCCAGCAGCTGTAAATCTGAAAAAGCCTCCAAAAAGGCTACAGAGACTGTAGCAGAAGAGCTGCCACAGGCTGGAAGGCTGTTCCTGTGGCAGCTCCTAAAGCTCTGCTTGAAAAGCAGAATTAAAGTTCGTGCCAGAAGATTAAAATCACTTGGATATTTTCACCTGCTTTAAATCAAACAAGGAGGGAAGCAAGGAGGAACTGGATTTCAGACCTCACTTTCTGACACAAAGGTTTTTTCCTTGTAGGTACAAACAGATTGTCAAAAATAAAAATGTTAACATAGGAGCACCAACAACTGACTGATTGATAAATAAATGGAAATACAGTAGTGTGCCACCTCCAGCTGGGCTTGCCCCAGGACTTGAGGACTAGACTCCATAAAAATCTGCCTAATCTTAGACAGGCTGTCAGACCACAGTAATGAGATTTACTGTGTAACAGAGATGAAATTAACAGGTCTCTAAAAAGATACCTGATTTGATATGACTTTTCCACTTTCAGACTTCAAAATCACTGCATATTTTCTGTCTTACTAGTGTGCAGTAGTGCTAAAGCCAAAGCTTCTTTCCTTCTGAAAAGCACTTCAATTTCTTGAAATGATCCAAGAAAAGACAAATATCAGTGCATTACAGCTTTGGAATTTACTATGTTTTTTGCCACTGGCCTGAGAATGCTGTTCAGTAGTATTTTTAGGAAGTGTGTTTATCAGCAAAAGAGATGATGCCCTTCTAATTCCTGTGACATCTGTCCTATCAATCCTGAGCACAACACTGCCAGTTCCTAGAGCCATGATCACACAGGTAGCCAAGCATGTTACTGCTCAGGCAAGCAGAGCTTGAGGAGTAGAAGCCTCTCCCCATTTTACTGCTTAAAATCCAAAGATTCAGGGAGCTATGGAGACTTCTTATACCAAGCTAGAAGAGAGAACTCTGAGCAGCTGCACATGGGACAAGTTTGACTTTTAAATTTGATCTGCTGTCATCCATGCTGCAGAAAGAGCAGGGGATGAAGGTGGGAAGAAGCTGGGGATGATGAATGGACTGGCTTCCTGCAGTGTTTAAGGCTGAAGCTCCTCTGCTCTCTGGGAAAGGATCCAGGTTGTTCTTCATTGTCTCCAAGCTTGGGTGATTCTCCGTGCTTATTTTGAGGAGTTTTGGACAGAAATGAGAAATGTGCTGGTGATGTGACAACCCCAGGCAAACAGCTTGGCAGGGAAGCTGTGCCTTGAGGCAGCTCCTCTGCTCCCAGCAGCCCTGGGGAATGCTGCAGTGTTTCTTAATGCTGCTAATTATTGTCCTGCTGATTGTCTCACCCTCCCCTGTGCCAGCTCACTTCTGGGCTGATTTAAACTTTAAATGCACTCACAGGGGCTTCTTGTTCCACTTTTGGTGGGTGCCACCACATCCCTCTGCCAGTTTTTGTAACATTTTTATTTCATTGTCGCATTCATGTCCTGCTGCTGATCTTCCTTCCCTCCCTGCTGTTCTCAAATACCTGGGCTGTGGGTCAGGGATTGAATGTGCTGCTCTTGGGTGGGGGCCTCCTTGGGCAGACACCTCTTATGGGTGAAATTAGGAGCCATTAACCAACTTATATCCACGTTTTCCTACATGGCAGAGGGAATGGATTAAGGAGAGTTTCCCAAGCAGCTTTGTTAAGGCAGTAGATTGGAAAAGGGAAGTGCTCAGGAAATGCTGGAAGGCAAAAGCTCTGTAGCTGCTTCAAGGAGCTTAATTTCCCCTTCTCCCTTCCATGTTTTCTGTCACTCCTGGATATTGTCCTCCCTTCTCTAGAGCTGTGTTATTACTTGCTGCAAATACACTGGGTATAAAACAGGTTTGAGGCCTCCCTGAAGGGCTGCTCAGGGAGCTGAGGCCCTGCCCAGCCAGGAGCTGTTGGGTTCCATTTTCTGGGTCACCTTGAGGTCTTGTGATTTGAAAAAATTGTTGCTGTAAGGTAGAAAAATCATAAAGAAATCATAAAATCAAGCCTGCTCTCCTTGAATCAGTGGCTGGCCTTGTCAAGGTAGCCCTTTGCAAGTTCCCATGTGAAAGCAATGCTGGTGTGAGCAGTTCATTAACATAACAATCTACTCCTGGGTGAAAAACAACCAGCACCTGTATAAACTAGTTTTCATTTTTCTATCTAATGGTGTAAAAACATCTCTCACAAACAACTTTCCCTGCATGTAAACGCTGGAGTTTGAATGACCAATTAATACAGAATAACAACTTGTTACCAACTAATAATTGGCAAGAAAGCTCCTGACCAATGGGAGTCACACATAAGGTCTGTAAAACTGCATAAAAATGAGTTATGTACATAAAGAAGGGGCTTTTTCCACCAAGAAGAAAAATGGGGTCGTGTGTGATTTATTCCCATAAAATTCAAGATGCTCAGAGCTCATAGAATTAATTTGGAATGGGATGGGTTGAAGTTGCTGTGGCTGGTCAGTGTGGGAGCAAAATCAGATTGTGGGCCCTGCTCTGGTGGCTGATGTGGGCAGGCAGGGCTCTGTTCTGCTGGGTCTCACTTGGTTCTGTGCTTTCCTCTCCTGTCCCCTCCCTCTCCTACTGCATCTTCTCTTGTATTAGAGGAAGCCAAGTGTTCAGGGGAACCCTGGAGGGATTTCCCTGCTCTCTGAGCTGGATTGGGGCAGCCTGTAGTGGCCAGGTGAGATCAGAGTGGGTTTGGGAACCCCAGAGAACACAGGTTTGTGTAAGAGGCCACAGGTGCTTGCAGGGCCAACCCTTTGCAGTGCCCTGTGCCTGGGACCCCAAATTTTGTCCCAGTTTAGGGCAAATTTGGGAGAAAACTTCCGAAGGGGCCCCTCCAGAAAGCAAACCCACACAGCCTCTCCCCTCAACCAGTTTGGGAAGGATTCCTCAGAGAGAAATGGAAAAACCCTGTTTATTTAACAGGCACAGCACCCCCAACACACAAAATGGACAATACTGGATGACACCACTCTGTCACTGCTCTGAAAAAGATGACAAATTCAGAAAGTCTTTCTGGGGGTGCTCGCTCTGTTCTCAGTCCCTCCTGTGCTGGCCCAGAGTAGGCCCCAGTAGGCCACAAAGGGGCCCAGTCCGGAGCAGGCTCGAGGGGTTCCAAAAAAGGGAAAGGAAAAACAGTCCAGGGAAAATTTGGACTGCTGAACTAACTAATGAGCAGGAGCAAAAAGCAGAAGCAAGAGTAAAGCAGGAGCAAGAGCAAAGCAAAAAGCAAAAGCAGCACCATGTACTGCCCTGTCTCTGTGTCCCACCAGCTGTGGGAAAGCAGCTGATAACAAAACCCAAACAAAACTTTCACTCTTCAGAGCCAATCTTGAAGGCACAGAACCTAATATCCAGCATAAACAGAACAATGACTCGGGATACAAGCATCATAATGTCACCCTAGGGCACCTGGTGAAGCATTCCATTGCTTTTCCAGTCAGATTCTTTGCTGCTGGCAGCATTCAGCTCTTCCCCTGTTCAGATGTTTGTGGCAGGTCCTGGCAGGACTTGGAGCTGGACCTTGGGCATCCCTTTCCCTTTCCCTTTCTCTTTCCCTTTCCCTTTCCCTTTCCTCTGTCCCCTGCAGTGTGGGGGTCAATAAATCTGCTTCAGACTGCCTTACAAAGTGAGTGTGAGCCTGTGACAGCTCCAAATGATCTTGGCAGGGCTTGTTGAAGCGCCTGGTGCCTGCAGCACTGACAGGCTGCTGCCCTGATCGATGCTGGGCTGCCCCTAGCTGCAGGAACAGGGCCCAGCTGCTGCTGTGGGCATAGAACACAGCCCTGCTCTGCTGCTCTGGCCACTGCAGCTGCCCCTGTGGGAAGGAAAATCCATTTGTAGGAGCAGCTCATTTGCAGCATTGACTTCCTAGAGTCCCTCTGATTCCTGCATTTACTCAGATCCACCAATGGTTTTGGCTGCTCTAGCAGGGGAAGTGTATGGGAGGTGATCCAGGGGGTGAGTGACCTGCTGGATGCTGACATGGCTGGGGTTGTGCCATTATCTGCATGCATTTCACTTTTTAATTCATGGTTTTGTTAAGCTTGCTTCACAGTGGCAGGAGTTTGGTGCAGGAGAGAGTCTCATCTCTCTTCCCTTGTTGGGGTTGCCTGCAAATTCCACACTCCCAGCTGAGGAAACACCAACTGCAGTGGCCTTTTTCCAGGCAGAGAAATCCATCATTTTGGGTTTATGCCTGCTATTCTCCCTAAAACCCCACTGTGCCTGTAGCTGGCTGATGTTGGAGGAACACCTGGCCCCTCTCACCTGGGGAGCCCTGTGCTGCCTCCCCTCCCTGCTCCATCCCTCCCATGGGAGGGTGACAGCAGCTGGGAGCTGAAGGTCACCTGAAATGCCATCCTCATTTAGCTGCCTCCATGGGGTAATTACAGCTGGAAATACATTTGCTAAACAAATTACAGCTCAAATGCAGTGTTTGCCTTGTGAGAGATGGATTGGGAACACCTGTGCCACTTTGTGGAACAGAAAAAAAGCAGTTTTAGGAGTTGGAAGCATTTTTGCTTGTGATGTCTCCTCTTGGCTGTGCCTGTCCCACTGATCCCCAGCAGATCAGGGTGTGACACTGTTTGTGTGGTGTTGTGGCTGTTCTGGGGCCTCTCATCCCCCTGGGGAGGCTGAACCACACCCCAAGCAGGGCAGGCGAGCCTCAGGTGCAGAGAGCAGGAAGGGGTTTATGCTAAACTGATGGTTTGGGCACTGGAGAACTGGTTGGAGCAGGGGAGGGTCAGACCTGAGTGGTCCTGAGCACATGCACTGTGACAGGACAGGGGGATGGCTTTGGGCTCACAGGCTGGAGCTGTATGTGGGAAATTGGGAAGGAATTCTTCCCTGGGAGGGTGGGAAGGGCCCTGGATCTCTGGAAGTGTCCAAGGCCAGGCTGGAGGAGGCTTGGTGCTGACTGTGGAGCACACAGGACTGGCTGGAAGCCCAGACATCCCACTGGAGACAACCATTGTTGCAGGTTTGTTCTGTATTTAAATTCCTGCTTTTGGACCCTCTTCTATTCTCTGCCAGCTTGATGGTGCTGGGGAAGGATTGGTCTTGATGGTCTTGGAGGTCTTTTCTAGCCCTCCCCAGTGCTAAACCAGCCTCTGCATGAAGAAATTCCTTCTGGTGTCCAACCTGAGGCTCCCCTGGCCCAGTCTGAGGCCGTTCGCTCTCAGAGTTTCTGTGGTTGAGATGATCCCTGAGGTGTCAGAAAGTCTTTTTTTTCCCCAGCCCTGTGACTGAAGAAGGAGTCAGGATTCCTCAGCTCTGCTTTTCAAGGTTGTTTATCTTTTCTTCTCTATTCCATTCTTTCTCTGACCTGCTGAGATCTGTCCAGCAGGTCGGGTTGTGGCACAGTCACTGCTCTTGGGGTGGTTTTAACTTTTTATACTAAAAACTAGCTGTACTTTATTGACAATAATTTTCCAATACCTATCACCTATGTCAGACAGTCTGTCTCTACTCTAAACCAATCCAGAAGTGCCACCGTCACAGCAGAAGATGGAGGACAAGAAGAAGAAGAAGAAGAAGGACAAGGCACATCCAGATCCCTCCATCTTGCTTCTTGAACCCCCATTCTGAAACCCCCAAATTCTACATTTTCATCCTGTGACAAATTCACTATCATTCTACTCAAACTCTTGCGGCTTGTAACTCTTCACACAAAGTTGGTAATTGTTTCCATGGGCTAAAATTGAAGGCACAGGTGTGTTTGACTCCATGCCAAGATCTCTGAGCCCCCTGCCAGGGTCTTGAATCACCCAGGGCAGCCAGAGGAATGTCCTGGGTCCCAACAGTTCCCTCTGCTCCTGTCCCTGTTCCCTGGAGCACAGCCTGACCCCCCTGGCTGTCCCCTCCTGTCAGGAGCTGTGCAGAGCCACAAGGTCCCTCCTGAGCCTCCTTTTCTCCAGACTGAGCCCCTTTCCAGCTCCCTCAGCCCCTCCTGGAGCTCCATCCCCTTCCCCAGCTCCGTTCCCATCCCTGGACACACTCTCCAGGAGGATGATCCTATTGTGCTTTCCTAAAAGCACAGAGAGCTAAATTATTCCCAGCTCCCTTTGTGCCGACACTGGATTTTGATGGACACCCCTGCAGCAGCTCCAGGGCCACCCTCAGGTGAAGGCTCTGCTTGGCTTTTGACTTTTAATTTTACTTTTTAACATTTCTTTTTCTTTCCTGTTCATACTGAAACAGTCCTAGAGCAAACCTGCTGCTGGCTAATCCACAGTGCAGTGTTTGAACACAGCAGGGCAGGCCCTGGAGTGCTGCTTTCCTGTGGGATTGGGAGGCTTGGAAGGATTGGAAGGATGTGGAACAACCTTTGCTTTCCCAGAGGGGTCAAACACAGATTAACCACTGAGAAGAAAGAATTTTATTCCCAAGTTTCTAATACCTTTGTTAGAAATAATGTAAGGTTCTCTAAGGGGGATTTAAAGGTTTTTTACATTGGATTTTCAAATATTTTCTGGGTGTTACGTGTGAGTTAGTTTGGTCTGTTGGCTTTTGGGGTAAGGTTGGGAAAAAGCTCTATTGTCTGCAAACAGAAGGGGATTTTGGGGTTGGGAAGTTCTATCCACTGTTTCATTCCATCTGTGAAGTTATTGAGGGTTTGGGAGGGGTTTCTAAGAATATTACAGGTTCTGTACCCCAGTTATCACCCCAGTTATCGTGTTCCTACCCCTGTCCCTTTCCCTGTCCCCTTGGGACAGGTCTAGAGATAGAAACCCCCTAAAAAAGGTGCAGGAGTGCTCCCTGCCTCTTGTCACCTCCTGTCCCCTTCTCAAGCTGGTACTGGCCATGCCTTTACCCTGAATTTCCACTCACTTCTATGGGACAAAGGAGCTGGAACACAAATTCATCAATAAATGAGCTTTGGAAGAGAGGGCAGCTCCAAGAGGTGACACTTTGGGGTGTCTGGGTTCCCCAGCTCCCTGCTGCTGTCACTCAGGGCTGTGTCCCTGTGCCAGAGCAGGGAATGGTTTCCCCTCTCGGTTCCTGAGCCCTGCTCATGGCATTTACCCAGCTTTGCACAGAGCTGGAGTTTCCCTTCAAGCATTTCCTGGAGGTTACAGAAAACTTCAGTGGCTTGTGGACAAATGCCAGCTCTGGACAGAGGTTTGGGGTGAGGTCTTCAGGAGGTTGTGCTCTGTCACTTCCAGCAGGAGAGGGGGAAGAGGTGTCTTAAGTCCTGAAGGAATGAGATCTGTGCTAAAATATTGATGATAATAACCACAGAATTGTTAAGTTTGGAAAAGACCTTTGAGATGATCAAGT
The DNA here is from genome assembly GCF_035770615.1 of Melospiza melodia melodia. Classification (NCBI taxonomy): domain Eukaryota; kingdom Metazoa; phylum Chordata; class Aves; order Passeriformes; family Passerellidae; genus Melospiza; species Melospiza melodia. Next base: position 3,224,380 of record NC_086212.1, on the reverse strand, counting down.
CTAATCATCAGCCACACTCACCACTAACCCATGTCTTCAAATGCCACATCCACACGTTTTTAGAATGTTCTAAAATATTCCAGTGACTCCACTGCTTCCCTGCACAACCTGTTCCCATGCTTACAGCCCTTTCAGTGAAGGCATTTTTCCCAATATCCAGTCTGAACCTCCCCTGATGCAATTTCAGGCTGTGTCCTCTTGTCCTGTCTCTGGGCAGTTCTTCTGGGGCCTGGGCAGCTCTTCCAACCCTCCCGTAACTCAGGCTGATTTGTGTGCTTCTGTGAGCTCATGTCAGTGTTTCTCTGAAAATCCACAGCAGTAATTTGGTAAATAGAGAATTACCAGACCTGAAGTACTCCAGCCCTGGCCAGCTGTAATTTGCTCTGGGTAATCACTATTCTGCTGCTTCTCTCTGCTAGCTCTGAAAGTGCTGGGAATTTAGAGTACGAATCAATTAAACAGCAAATAGGTTTCTTTGTCAAAATCAATTAAGTCCTCCTCCCAACCAGTGCAATGGTCTCCCTGGAATTTCATATTCTGCTTGGCTGCTGTTTCCTCAGCAGCTTTTGCTGGATAATGTTGATGCTTTATAGCTTGATTTAAATCATATGGATCAATGCATATGCATCCCTTATTTGGATTTTTCAATTACAGCTGTATATTTAGCCTAAATGAATTATCTGGGTTGTAGTTGCAGCTACACAGAGAATTTTTCATAATGCCCAATTCAATTTCTACTTTCTCTGTAAGCATAAATTATTTCTTTGGGGAGAAGGATCATTAGGGTTGTTTTGCCCTTCTTGTTGGAGTCTGGGTCTTCCAAATGGGCCAGACCCATTGGAATTTTCAACTGTGGTGGTGTTTCCCATGATGAGGGTAGAGATGAGAGTCTTGACTCCATGTTTCAGAAGGCTGATTTATTATTTTATTGTATTACAAATTCTATATTGAAATTATATTATATTAAAAATTCTATACTAAAACTATACTAAAAGAATAGAAGAAAGGATTTCATCAGAAAGCTAGAAAGGAATGAATAATAAAAACTTGTGACTGCTCAAAGCCTCGACACAGCTGGACCATGATTGGTCATCAAGTAAAAACAATCCACATGAGACCAATCAAAGATGCACCTGCCACATTCCACAGCAGCAGATAATTATTGTTGACATTTCTTTTCTGATGCTTCTCAGCTTCTCAAGAGAAAAAATCCTGGCAAAGGTATTTTTCAGAAAATGTCAGTGACATTCAACCATCTCCAGCCTGTGGATTCTGCTTCAGCTTTGGGTGGAGAAGCAAACACTTGGGCACTGTGGATTGTGCAGCTGTGTGGGTGAAACTCATTTTTAAAGTCCCTTGTGGACTGCTCTGCTCTGGCTCAGGGCCCTCTGCCCCCTGTCCCCTGTCCACAGCCTGAGATCCCTGAGCTGGAGCTGAGCTCTTCCTGTTGCATCTGCATGTTAAACCACCCTTTCCCTGCCTTCTGTGCCTCTGCCCCCATCCCTCTGCATCCCTGAACCCTCCCATGCCTTTGGGAACCTGGCCCTCAGCATGCCTGAGTTTCCATGGCATCACTGAAACAGGACTCCCAAATCCCCAAAGTGTCTTTGTTTTCCATGTTCCTCACAGATAATTCATCCCCAGGCCCTGTCTAGGACAGTGAAAGAGTTCTGAGTTGTAAGCCAAGCTGTGGCTCATCTTTAAATCAGAAGATAAAAGTTAATTATAGATAAAAGATATTAACAACATGGGGCTGTGTCAAGGGAGGATCAGGCTGGACTGTGGCTACAACCCCTCCAACCACTCATTCCCTATTTAATTCTTAACACCCAAAGGCTCCTGCAGGCAAAGGTTGTGTTTAATCCCTGCTGCCATCCAGGGGAGCTCTGTGTGCAGACCAGACCCTGTCAGCAGTGGGAAAAAAAATTGCAAAAAAAGAGGACTTTTACTTGTATTTCATGGAATTTGAAATTAGTAAATATTAAAAAGTCCAGAACAATGTAACAGCTATTTTAGGTTTGAATTGAACTCCAGGGGTTCCAATTCTGACAAATTAAATCTAAAAAGGGAGATAATTGCTAAAATGGTGTGAATGATTGATTTCTTTTTCCATGTGACAGCCAAACTTTTTCAAGGAACTGTTGAGCTTTGGAGAGCTGAAAATACACTCACTGTCCATCCCCCAAAAATCCAGCTCTTAAATACTTCATGTGGCTCAATGCACATTTTTCCACTTAATGCAAAACTTCTCATGCTGAAAATAGAGGCCTGGGGTTATAAACTGCTCAAGAAGCTGGTGTCACCTGAATTTTCTTGCTGCCTGAGGGGATTTAGGGGATGAGCCATGTGCCCAAGGCAGTGCTGTGGCTGCAAGCAGTCCAAGGAGAGGCCCTGGGTGCTTCCGTGGTAAATCCCACCTTTCCAGCTTGAAGCTTTGTACAAAAAATTCCCTGTTCCCTGGGCAAAGCCACTTCCCAAGCTCCTGCTCCTTCCTTCAGGCTAATGAACCTTTCTTAAGCTTTTGCTCTTGGAATTCACAAGGACTAAACCTCTTCCCAGCTGAAGAACTGTCAGATTCAGCCCTTTGCTGACTCAGAGATGGGGCAACTGAGAGGTGATTTAAAACCTTTAATTCCATTTACAGACTCATGAGAAGGGTGAGACAATGCAGATGTTATAATTCACACAATCAGAAGCCAACTATTTCCTGATCACAATACACTATTAAGTGTTTCTTGGCCTACCAGCTTTTTCTACACCATGCTGCAAACGCCTTAAAGCCAATAATCTAAAACCACCCCTTGTGCTTACAATGCATCTTTCATAGCTCTATTTCTCCAAAGTATCTAGTCTTTCTTGTAAGGCCATCTTTTGAAACTTTTTTCTACCTCTAGTTCTCTGTCAACAGTATCTGTCCTACTCCATGGCATTTCTAAATCAGTATTTTGTATCTCAAGGTTTGTGTACAGATGCACACTGTGTGGGCCTTCTGTCAGGCTATGAGAATTTTCTACAAATTCATTTCCCACATTTCCTCCTCCCTCTCAGACAGAAAAAACTTCTTTGATGGCCTTGTTCATTGATTGCTCTGTATAGTGAAGTGCACAAGGCACTATCACTGTCACTATAGCAATCAATGCATATAAACTTAATCATTTCCCACAAGGAACTGCAGAGGCAAGAGCAGAGTTCCTCTCCTGGAGAGGACAAGGCTGGGCCCAGGCTCAAAATCCTCCTCCACCTCCTCCATGCCCAGAGCAGGGCTGTGAAAAACGAGGTTTACTTTTCTGGTAAAATTTTAAAAGTTGTCCCAGATTACAAGGCAAATTGTATTCTCTTTGCTATCTGTATGGCAGTTGTCTTCTGTTCAGTGGGCAGTTTTCCTTATCTCTTCCACACCCACTCCTCCCTTAGGGGAGACACCTGCTGATAACAGCTATTGAATGTCCCTGCATGGCTGATAAGAACTACAGCATTCCATTGGGAGATGTGAGCCCAAAGGGAGGAGCCAAGCATTCCTACCTGGATATAATCTGGAGGTTCTGGAACACCAGCACAGCTTCTGCACTGGATTCCCCAGAGGAACAGCAGCTGCCTCTGCCCCTGGATCTTCAGAAGAAGAGACTGCACCTTTCTGCAGGATCCCTGCTCCAGCAGAACCAGCCCTGACACTGCAGGAGGGCTGAGCCACAATTCCAATGGCACTGCTGCCAACACCCTGACCCACAGGGTGTCAGGTTGGGTTCTGACTCTGGCAGTGTTGGTCTAGTGTACTGCATCGTTTATTTTATCCTTTTATTTTCTTTCCTATTAAAGAACTGTTATCACCACTCCCATATTTTTGTTCAAGAGCCCCTTAATTTAAAATTCATAGCAATTTGGAGGGAGGGGGTTTGCATTTTCCATTTCGAGGGAGGCTCCTGCCTTCCTTAGCAGACACCTGGCTTTCCAAACCAAGACAAAAGTTTAATAAAAAGACATTCATTAGGAGACAGAAATAAAGCAAAGGGTTGAAAATACCAGGTGCTTGGCATTCAACTAAGAGCACACTGTTATCTTTGGAGGTATTCCTTAAATATTTTTTCTATTACATTAGCTTGTTGTATATTTATATAGTCTTATGCATATTTATATTTTTTCATAACCTAGTTTACATATTCTAGGAACTATTTTGCATGGCCATTCCTTGGGTGTGCCTTTTTAGAGTATGCATGTTTTTTGGTTGTGGTTTTGGTCTGTTTTCTTTATTAAGTTACTATTTCTTTTATTCTTTCTCCTAGTTTGGGCTTTGGTCTATACTTCTTTTAAATGGCAGTTGCTGATATTTGGTATTTTAATATTAGGGTCTTCATTATATGTTCACTGGATGTTATCTTGACCAAACAATTCACTCATAACTATATCAGCTACCACTACTATGTCTAAGTTTTTTAATAGCAGAAATAAAAGCAAAGTTATTTAAACATTATGCATATAGCATTTATCTCAATATTTGTGAAAAGCCAACAATATAATATGTATTTAAAACAGAGACGTTAATTGTGTCCACAGGGCTTTCCCATGTGGTTTTAAGCCCCTCCTGCCCCCAGGAATTTGTGGTGGCTCCCCAGCCTTACAGCCTTTGCTCCAGTGAAATTACATCCCTTCAAAAGGGGAATATTCCAAGGAATAGCGATGCCAGGTTGGAGTGACCTGGGCCTTGCTGTGTCCCAGGTGAGCATTCCAAGACTCACACCTGGCCAAATCCCACGTTATTCCATTTTGTGACTTTGCCTTCTTGGCTTCCCCTCTCTTTGCTCACTGTTTTCCCTCTGCTGCTGGGGGCACCAGGAAAATCACCTTTTGGGGACCACTTTGCCATAAACAGGGGGAGTGGGGGAAGGCACAGATTTCCATTAGTGAGTGATTCATCACTTAATTGCTGCTGGGAGACCAAGGCTTGCCTTTAATCCCTGCAATTCCCAGGGGCCAGTGATTGAAGGGCTATTCAGGCTCCTGCCTGCATTAGCATCTGACTTTCCCTTCCTCACTTGCTGCTGGGCTCCATTTGCAGGGCTCTGAGCAGCCTCTGCCATCTGTTAATTCAATAATTGCCTAATGTTGTAATACACACGTGCTCTAATGGAGCAATTTCCTAGTTCTCATCCTGGAATCTGTTTCAGCTGTCAATATTTCTTTACAATGTCTATTTTTTTCAGGGTTTTTCGAAAACAATGGCATGATTACAATAACTTCAGTTAAGCCTGGTCCTTCAGCAACCTGGCACAGTAAATATTCTGAAATCCCCATATGTCTGAAACAATCTGGGAAGTTTTAAAATATAAAGTAACACATCCCCATTCATGCAAAATGGCAGGCCTGATGGTGCAATTATCTAGTCTATTAATTATTATCTGGTGTGCTTAGAAAGTGAAAACTCTTCAGTAAATGGCATCAACTGAGATGAATGTAAATTAAGAAGGGTCAGGTTTATTTCATGTCCACTGCAACTCTAAAAAAAAACCAACTAAAAAAGGCTAGACCAGGACGCCAAATAAATGTGGGGGATGCCAGATGAAGAAATGGATTTATTCCAACACAATCCTCTCTATGCTGATGCTGCTTTTCCTGGTCTGCAAACTTATGTGAAACTCATCTGAGAAGGAAAAATAAATAAAGCCCTGATCCCATGTTCCTTACAGAGGAGGAGATATTTATTGTAGGGGGCATTAATGCTTCAGTTTCACTTGGATGCCTCAGCTTTATTTAGACTTGCCATGAAATCTCTCCAAGGGCCAGGTTGCCCTGGGCAGGAAAGGCCAACACCAACCCAGACAGCCTCATGAAAGCTCCTGCTGCTGTCCTTCCTCTTTCCCTGGGCAGTTCCTGCCTTTGGATGGCTCTGGAGCTTTGTAGAGTGAGCACATAAAGTTTCCCATTGTCTTGGTTTGAACAGACAGGTGTCTGCTAAGGAAGGCAAGAGCATCCTCTGAAATGGAAAATGCAAACCCCCTCCGTCTGAATTACGATAACTTTGAAATTAAGGGGCTCTCAGACAAAGATGTGGGAACAGGAATAACAGTTCTTTACTAGGGAAGAAAATAAAAAATAAAAGTAAAATAAACAATGCAGTAATACAAACCAACACTGCCAGAGTGATCACAGGCCCTGGCCCCTGTGTGCCAGGGCGGTGTCCCAGCCCCATCCCATGGGGGCTCAGCCCTCCTGCAGTGCCAGCTGTGGCTCTGCTGCAGCAGGGATCCTGCACAAGGGGGGAGTTTTCCTCTGCAGCTCCAGGGCTGCTGCAGATGGGCCTGGGCTCCCTCTGGCCATGCAGGGCAGCAGAAAGCTGCTCCTCTGGCAATGCAGGGGGCAAAGGCTGCTGTGCTGTGCCAGGCTCAGATTGGATCCAGGCAGGAATGCTTGGCTCCTCCCCTGGGCGGAGCATCTCCCCATGGGATGCTGGGATTGGATCAGCCCTGCAGGGACACTCAGTGGCCATGGACAGCAGAGATCTCCTGGAGGGAGGGTTGGCTGTGGGAGAGATAAAGAAAAAACTGCCCCAGGAACAGCAGAGAGCTGCCCCAGCTCTGACAGGTGGGGATAGAATGCACACCTTCCCCACTAACAACTTTTAACTTAACTTACTCATAAAGGCAGCAGGAGCCCCTGTGTTTTCAGCCATCTCCATCCCCCTGCTCCTTCCTTCCTCCCTGGCTGGCAGGTGCTGCATTGTCCTGGAGCTGCTCCCAGCTCTCTCTCATCCCTGGGGCTGCTGTGCCCATCCTCACCTGGCTGTACTGCTGAAATCCAAATGCCCTCAGCTTGGAGCCATGCTGGGACTTCAGGGCAGAGCAGGGAGGAGCTTTAGGCTGTCAAAAGCTGTGAGTGTATATCCGTGTTCTTCCCTCTTAGGTTCCTCTAAAGCCCACAGAGAGCAGCTGGCAGTGGAACACGTCTCCCTGGAGGTAGGACTGATCTGTGGCATTCATATTCTCTGGAAAAATTCCTTTATCCAGGCTTTTTCTCCTGGGAAGCTGTGAAGCCTCAGAGAAAAGGAAAACAATTATCTCATTTGCTTCTCCTGTGTTGTGCTCACATGTGCAATGTGTTTGGAGATTGTTCACCCACAGGTGATTGTTCCATTGCATTCTGCTGGGAGTTGTTTTCACTCTTTGGCCAATCAGGACCAAGCTGTGTCAGGACTCTGAAGAGAGTCACCAGTTTTCATTATTATCTTTTTAGCATTCTGTAAGTATCCTTTCTATATTCTTTAGTATAGTGTAGTACTCTTTAAAATAATATAGTATCATAAAATAATAAATCAGCCTTTTGAGAACAGGGAGTCCTCCTCATCAGTCCTGCCTTCATCGGAGCCTTCCCAGCAAATACAATACCGATCCTCCCCTCTTGGAGCTGATTTTGGTCCAAATGAGCTTCTTTCAGATTTTGAGAATCCCTGAATGGTTTGGGTTGGAAGGGACCTTAAATCTCATTCCAGCCCCTGCCATGGGCAGGGATACCTTCCCCTAGCCCAGGCTGTCACCTTGTTTTCCACCTTCCTGCCCCTGCTGGTCCTTGTGGGGTCTCTCCTCCCAGTCTCCTGCAGAAGGAACGCATGGTTTTTTCTTCTCTGCTTTGTTGGAAGACTCATGAAGGATTGTGGTGGTGGTGAAAAGGGGAATTAAATGCTGATTTCCCAAGCAAAAGGCCAGTGGGTGTTGGGCACCACTTCCTCTTTAGGGATGTGAGTTCAGGATTTGCAGAGTGCTGTGAAATCCCCTGGGAAGGAAGCTAATGGGAATGTGACAGCTATTATTATAAACTCCCTCAGCAAACTTGAACTTGCCCACGTGTCTATTCATAAGCTTATTAGAAATCAATTCCAAATAATTGCATTATGCCCTTTGTATTGGTGGATTTTCTACAGTAATTGACTTTACAGAAAAGACATCTCAGCTTAGTGAGGGGTTTGTGCCCAGCCCAGAGCCAGGAAAACCACAGGATTCTGAGTGAAAGCATCTCTGCCAGAGTGGTGGGGGATGAAAAGCAGCCTGTGAAAAATGCCAATCACTTGTTTTTAAATTTTAAAAGTTGAATAGTAATAAAATTGTTATAAAAATAGCAATATAATTAGAGAAATAAAAATTTGGACAATTTGGATTAGGACAATATGAGATAATAAAAACAAAGAGTTATGGACAGTCTTTCTGGGCAGCATAAGCCTGAAAAAGGACCCACATTAACAGAGTTTTAACCCTTAAAAGCAACAGTCTGTTGCATATTCATACACCTCATACATGATACATAAATTCCATTCAAACACAGGATCCTGTCTGGTCCATGTCAACTTCTTTGTCTTAATCTTAACAGCATCTTCATGGCTGAGCAAAGTGGGAAGAACTTGATAAGAGAGCAATAAATTCTTTTTCTCTGAAAGATTTAGGTGTCCTATGGCTGCTATCTTAGTGCAAGTCCTCTCTTATAAAAAAATCTTACACAACATAGTTTCTATTTTAACATTATGTTATAACCTAAAATTATATTTAACACACTACTTAAGAAAATTAATACAGCATACCTTTCCAACATAACACATATAATATTCATTTTAATATTTGCAAAAAGCCAATCATTAAATAGGCATTTTTCACACAGCCCTACCAATGCTCCATTAGCAGCCCCTCCCAGGCTAGTCCAGCTAACAAAGGGTTTCATGCTCAGGGAGTTTCCTGGGCATTCAGCTGCATCTGGAGACAAGAAGCACCAGGAGAGGTGTGTAGCTGAGGGCTTGGTTGGTGAAGGTGTAATTCTTGAGTTGAAATTTGAGATTGTCACCACCCCCAGTGGGTCTTGGGGGCAGAAATAGCCAAGAGACACCAGCATTTATCTCACCAACGCCCCAGTACTGAAAAACCTGCCTGTCAGCAGGTGTGGGACTGCTCAGAGCCCCCCTCAGGTGTGCACCCCGCTCTGGAGAGAGGCTGAGAGAGCTGGGGCTGCTCAGCCTGGAGAAGAGAAGGTTGTGTGGAGACCTCTCAGCACCTTCCCAGGGTGTGAAGGGGCTACAGGGAAGCAGGAGGGTGACTCTTCTTGGAAATGTTCTGAAACTTCTGCTGGCATGCTGAGATTTCATGTGAGCGATTTTCAGTGAGTGATTGTTTGGTAAACAAAAGGACTTCAGGAAAAACTGGTGGAATTGCTTTTCTGTAGGGCCATGGAAGAATTACAGGATTCCCAAGAAGGATGTGTGGCCATCAGTCCCATATCAATGCACATTTAACATTCTGTGCTGGTGGATTGGGAAGGCTCATCCAGAATCTTCTCAGGAAACTCACTGAGGAAGCAGCTGAATTCCACAAACATTTTGAATGATTCCTTATTCAAACATGTGTTCCAGGCACTGTTGGGAAACTGATCTTTAAACCACCAAATGAACACCTGGAGGGAAAAGCCTGCTCCAGCTTCTTATACATCCCTTCTTTTTTTTTTGTTTTTGAAGCAAACAAGGAAAGAGTGAAGTTGTGCTGAACAGAAACACACTGAAACCCAAAAAATCAATTCCTTCCGTGGTTACGAGGAATCTTTCCTGCATTCATAACAAAGCCAAGATTAATTGGGGAATGCTGGTCGTTAGGAAAAAATGGAAACAAGCAGCCTTTCCATGGATCCCAGAATAATGAACATTCTGCCTCAGTAATCAATAACTCTAAGCAGCTTAACAAGGCAGGCTTTGCTGTAGGACCAGCTTAGCCCTGGCAGCAGAGCAGCTGTGCTGGAGATTGTCCCAGAGCCTGGAGTGATTTCTGTGTCCTGCTCTGGAACAGCACAGGCACTGTTGGAGCTCCCAATGCCTTTTGCATCTCTAGGGTTGGAAATATTGCACCAGCACAGCCTCAGCCTCTGCTGTCCCCATGCCACAGGGCAGAGAGGGGGTGGAGAAGGAACCTCGAAAGACCGAGGTGTAAAATTCAGCTGCAAATATCAAATCCTTCTGTCCTCCCAGAGATTTCAAGGCTGGAATTTCCTCTTCTGGTTAAACACAGAACATGCTGTCTGAACTTTAAATCTGCCTCTGGTTTTGATCATATTTAAGGCACCTGAATATTTTCCCCACAGCTGCTCATCCCTTCCTACAAGCACATTGCAGGTATCCTGCACTGAGACAGGAATACAAATAGTGTCAAAATATTGGTGTAAACCTCTAAAACCTCCAGGGATCAGAGATGAAATGAAAATCCAGGAGCAGCAATAATAAATCTGAAATAACTTTGCTCGCAGCCTCATATTTATAATTTCATCTCCAGTCTTTGCAAATATGGAATTTTCAGAGCAGCGTCTTGCTAAAATCAGAGCATCTCAACATCTTAATGCATGGAAAGGGCCCCTCTGAGAGCTCACCTGCTTTCTTCTCCAGCCCTTCCTCATGCTTCTCTCAGCACAAAACACAATTAGGAAAAAGCTGTGAGTTTGAAAAGGTGTTGCAATAAAATAAAGAAAGACCTGGGGAAGGCTTTGGGAGCTTGATAGTAATCAAATCTACTGCAGAAAGGAAAATCAATGTTGCTATCTTTATATATCAACATAAACATTTTTATTTCATTACAGCAACGGGAAGGACAAAGTGTAATGAATCAAGAGGGATTTCAGGAGGGGAATGAAGATGAAACAACCCAGCTTGTCACTATTCCTGTCTCGTGAAGGATAACCCTGTCTCTCCAAAACACTGTAAATCTTTCACCTGAGAGCTTTTGCAGCCCCAGGCAGGAGGGAGAGCAGAACTCCAGCAACAACTCATGGCCAAATTACTGCTATGTCAGTGGCTCTCTGCTGGGACAGTGATTGGGGTGTGTGTGGGGCTGTGCACATCCCTCCCTGCTGCCACAGGTGGGATCCAGATGTTCTTTGGGACAGTGGCTCCAGCCATGGGAGGGGGCCTGCCCAGATACCCCCAGAGCTGTAGATATCCCAGAGGACCCAGAAAGGATATTTCTATTCAATGGAAATGTGATTGTTTTCTTTTTGCACGTTATTGTTTATCTTTCTGTGAGAGGGTAAATCCTGGGTATTTCCTGACCTGAAATTTTAAAAGTAGCGTTTCCAAAATATCACAGTAAGATAACCAGAGAAGGGGAAAACACTTCAATGGCTACTTGAAGGAATCTGATGCAAATCTAATGGGAACAAAATCCAATATTATCTCCAGTACATGGACAACAAGGGCTGAGGCCAAGCTCAGGAATTCCTCAGGACTCAATCCTCCCTGGCAGGGACATGGGACAGGTTCATGTCAGGGTGGGACTGAGCTCAGAGTGTTTCAGCCAGGCTCTGAGTAAAATTCTGCACCCTCTCTTTGGCAAACAAAGCAAAATGTTCCTAAATCCTCCCTCCAGGCTGAATGTCCTTCACATAACAAGTCAACAAACAAGAGGGAGCAATGAATACATTTGCAAAAATGGGTTTGGCTTGTGGACAGAAGGACTGAAGCACTGAATAATGTATTAATGTGAGCAGCTCTGTCTGAATGGGGGAAGGCAGATTTAGATACTCCAACAGGTCAGGCTTCAGAAATTTTGGTTTGTGCAGAGTTTGGAGCACAGAATGCCGACTCCATTTCAATTAAAAATAATCTTATTAGTTTCTGTTTTAAATTGTATGGAAGCATAGCAATGTTCTTGTAGCTGTTTCAGAATAAAACTGCTCAGCTTGGCAGCACAGACCTTGGAGCAGCTTCCCCACAATTTGGGGATGGGTGGGGATCCTGAGGACAGGGGTATTGACATGGGGACCTGGCCAGCTGCAGGAATGGGCTGCTGGGAGCCTCAGAAAGGTCCCTAAACACAAAAGGAAAATCATGGGAGGAACACCAGGAGCTGACACTGCTGGATCTGGGGAAAGATTTGCAGGAAAAGGTGCTGGGGCTGCTGGTGGACAAGTCAGGGATAAAGGGACACTGAGTCCTGCAGAAGCTGTTAGTGAGGGTGGGAGCGTGGCAAGGAAAGGGATCCCTGCCCTTTTGGATCCCAGTGCAAGGCCAGGGGGTCTAGCCATCAAAATGGCCAGGGATGGAGAAAAAATGGTCAGGTGTCTTGGTTTGGAAAGCCAGGTGTCTGCCAAGGAAGGCAGGAGCCTCCCCTGAAATGGAAAATGTAAACCCCTCTCTCTGAATTGCTATAAATTTAAATTAAGGGGCTCTCAGGCAAAAAATATGGGAGCAGGAATAACAGTTCTTTACTAGGGAAGAAAATAAAAGGATAAAATAAACAATGCAGTACACTAGAACAACACTGCCAGAGTCAGAACCCAACCTGACACCCTGTGGGTCAGGGTGTTGGCAGCAGTCCCATTGGAATTGTGGCTCAGCCCTCCTGCAGTGTCAGGGCTGGTTCTGCTGGAGATCCTGGAGAAAGGTGCAGTCTCTTCCTCTGAAGATCCAGTGGGAGAGGCAGCTGCTGTTCCTCTGGGGAATCCAGTGCAGAAGCTGTGCTGGTGTTCCAGAACCTCCAGATTATATCCAGGTAGGAATGCTTGGCTCCTCCCTCTGGGCTCACATCTCCCAATGGGATGCTGTAGTTCTTATCAGCCATGCAGGGACATTCAATAGCTGTTATCAGCAGGTGTCTCCCCTGAGGGAGGATTGGGTGTGGAAGAGATAAGGAAAACTGCCCACTTGACAGAAGACAGCTGCCATACAGATGGCAAAGAGAATACATCTTGCCTTGCAATCTGAGACAACAGGCATGGAGAATAAAATGGTCAGAGAGGGAGAGGCTGAGGGGCCTGGGTCTGTTCAGCCTGAAGAAGAGAAGGGGAAGCTGAGATCTCATTGTAATCTGCAATGGCCTGACAGGAGGGGGATGATGTGGCACCTCCCAGAGGTTCATGGGGGAGAGGTCAGGGTCCACAAGTGGGATCAGGGGAAATCCTCATTAGACAGAAGGGGAAACGAAAATCATGCTGAGGGTGATCAGACACTGAACCAGGGGTGCAAGAGAGGCTGTGAGATATCAAAAACTCACCTAGGCAAGGCTTGGAACAGGAGATCATGGATCTCCAGCACACATGGAGTTGGATTCAGGTGCAGCTGAGGGGGTGCAGAGCTCTGACAGCCACAAATCCTTGAATAATCACTTTGGGGCTCTGGCCATCCCCTGGTAACTCCTGCCCTGTATAGTCTCAGTCTGCAGGGCAGGCAGTGATCCCTTCTGTGCCCTGAGGGAATGTCCATGGCAGCTCCCAGGAGTGCCCATGGGAATGAGCCATGGCTGCTGCCCAGAGAGCCCCTTCCCTCCCTGTGATCCGTGGCAGGCCTGTTTTCTCTCTCAGCAGGTTAAGGAAATAATTTTCATAGCCTGGAGTGCTTTTCTCTCAGTGCTTTCCCACACCAGCTGGCCCACAAGCAAACTTCTGGATGCTTCTGCTGCCTGGGGGACTTCCTGCACTGCTGCAACCCTGGTCACTGAGAATTTCAGACTTTCTGTGCTGCCAGGCACTGATCCCCAGGAGAACACTGCATTGACCTGAGGCCATGGAGAAGCTTCCAAAATGGAATGGGAACTGGGATTGTGGGTGTGGAGTTTGAATAGAAGTGTGTGATATCACGGGGTGATAAAACTCAGAGTTTAAGGGTTTAGAATATAGTAATATATATAAAGCAAGATGGAGGTTTTAGGGGGAGGCTGGTCCTTCTTCTTCATCTTCTTCTCCATGGGTATGGGTGGTATTTTGTAATTGGTTAGAAAAGTCCACATTGCAGGCACGGGTGGTTGGTTATTGGGTTAAAAGTAAAAATAACTTAGGTACCATTTCTTAATTGAATAGTTTAGCCTTAAAAAACTTTGTAGAGAAAGACAAACATTTTGTACGTAGTTAGTGAAATACTACAGAACCCATGGCTTGTATGTCTGGGATATAGACAAGAAATAATAAACACCTGAGTCTGAACATGAAATATCATCCTGAGTGCTTCAATCCCGACCTTGACAGAGGCAAAAACAGAACTCCACCTCCTCCAGGCTGCTCCCTCCTGCCCACCTCACTCCCAGCACATCCCTCCTTTATCCCCATGGCTCAGGAAGCACCCCAGCCCTTTGCTCTGTGCTCCCTGGGCTGTTTCTCCTCCAACAGGTGAACTCTCCAAAGGGGATCTGCAGGGAGAAGTTGGGAATGGCTGCTCCAGCTCTTGTTTCACCTCTGCACCAACACCTTTCCCTACTGCCACCACAAAGGCTCCTCCTCTGGTGTTATCAGAGCTGTCTCAGTGAAACCCCACTTCTGACACCTCCTGTCCTCTGGGTTCTGCCTGGCAGGGCTTGGAGGCACCCAGGATTCCCTCCTGTGTCATTGTCCCCTCTCTCTTTTTATATAAATGTGACATCCCTGTTGCTCCTCCAGGCTGGAAACTTTCTTTTCTCCCCAGAGAGCTTCATTCTGTTACTCCAAGGTCTCAGGAGGCTTTTGGAATAAAGAGTCCAACAAATTAGATTGGTTTCACTGAGTGGATGAGCCTGCAGCGGGGATATTGGGGTTTTGTGTGCTGTGATTTAATTTCTTTCTCATCCTGTAAGCTCTGCAATCTCTCCCCAGCTCTTATCCCTGAGAGCAATGTTGGGATGCTCCCCTCTGCTCTGACACTGTTAACTCCTCCAAGCCTAACAAGAATCTCAAAAGAAGGTTGTGTTCTCTGAGCTCTCTGTAGCCTGTCACTGTCATATTTTATGGAATATCCCTTCACCAGGATTTCTTCTCCTGGGAAGATGGGAAGCTTCAGTTTCTCCATGTTTTGCTCATCTGGAATGTGGTTTGGAGCTTACCAACAGGTGCATCTTGGATTGGTTCCATGTGAATTGTTTTTACTTAATGACCAATCCTAGTCCAGCTGTGTCGGGACTCTGGTCAGTCACAAGATTTTATTACTCATTCCTTTCTAGCTTTCTGATGTCTCCCTTCTCTTTCTTTAGTATAGTTTTAATATATAATTTCCTTTTAATATAATATAATATAATATAATATAATAAATCAGCCTTCTGAGAACTTGGAGTCAATTCTCATCTCTCACCTCATCCTGGGGACCCTCACATCAACACCACAACAATTAATAACCACAGTAGCCCAGCACCTTGTGCTGATTTTCTCTCTGGAGGATTTGCAAAGTCTGGGGAGCCAATTCTGAGGGTTTGTAACACCTCAGCTTCTCTTTGTCACAAATTAAATAACAGCTGAGAGGTGTCACCCTGTTTGTCCAAGTTCTTCTAAGCCTTCTGATGTTTACATTCTTGTAACAAACTTCTCACACATTTTTATGTAAATAATGATTGTTTTACATTCCTTTCTGAAAGAGGAGAAATTTGATGGACTGATGGTTTGTCCAGTGTCATTGGAGAGGTGGCACTTTCATCCTCCAATCCACTGTCACTTTTGAAAATCTATAAATGTTGGAGTCAGAAATTAAACTTCCCTTCTTTTTACCTTAGAAGTTCCAGCGTGCGTATAGTTTTATTTCGTGTCCTGTAGCAACAGAGAGGAAATTTCCCACCTCAGCAAACATCCTTTGACCCCTTTACCTCCAGTGAAAGTTGCTCACACAGCACAGACCCCAGCCCTTCTCCAAACCCCCCTCAGAACTCAGGCAGGAGCAGATGAAGGCCGAGCATCCCCAGCAGTGAATCCATCCAGAACCCTCTTCCAGCATGGTTGGAATTACTCAAATGTAAATATGGAAGGTACAAATAATTCAGAGTGCATTTGTTTCCTTTGGAGGCCAGGTTTCTGAAGGCACTGACACTCCCACACCCCAGAAATCCAGAACTGGGCTCCCCAGCCAGGGGTGCAGGATCTCGGGAAAAAGCTGTGGGCAAGTCTGGAGCTGAGCCAGCTTTCAGCCCCATCTCACCCCATAGGTGCTGCTCCAGCCACTCCTTGCAGCCTCCCATAAAGATTCACTGGGCTTGCACCAATCTCCTCCAGTCTTCTACTGCCTGCAACAATTTTCTTCAAGTTCCTGATGAGTAAAGAGGATTTCATACAGAATTTGAAATTAACGGTTTCCTGCCATCCACACACGTGGAAAAAACGCAGTCTCTTTCTTTGCAGCATCTTTAAAGAGTGTTTCTGCATCCTCCCCTTCTTCTGTCTGCTCTGGTTTATGCTGAGAAGCCCCAATCGGTTCACCTTTCTCCATAGGCTGGGGAGCTAAAATATGGAATAACTGCAAGGGATGAGTTTATCACCCTGGTTCCTGCAGGGAATGAAACTTGTGGGGTCTAAAAACCTGTGGAAGCTAAACTGTGGAATAACTGCAAGGATCAAGGATGTGTTAAGCACCCTGGGTCCTGCAGGGAATGAAACTTGTGACTAAGAGATCTTTTCCTTCATGGCATCAGTACCAAGTCAGCTGAGCTTCAGTGAAATGGCTGCAAACAGGTGTCAGGGTTGTTAGCAACAGTCCTAAACCTCATTCCATCCCTTCAGCTGTAGCCTCTGGATTCATTCCACAGGCTGAGCGAGAGAGAAAGGCTTCAAAGGCTGAAGAATTCACAGACTTCACAGAATGACCAGGTTGGAAGAGACCTCCAAGACCATCGAGTCCAACCCAGCCCCAGCCCCTCACCCAAACCCTGGCCCCCAGTGCCACATCCAGGCTTTGTTAAACACACCCAGGGATGGGGACTCCACCACCTCCCTGGGCAGCCATTCCAGAACTTTATCACCCTTTCTGTAAAAGCTTTTTCCCAGTCTCCAGCCTGTGTTTCCCTTGGTGCAGCCTGAGGCTGTGTGCTCTGGCTGTGTCAGTGCTGCTGCAGACAGAGCCCAGCCCCAGCTGGGCACAGGCACCTTTCAGGAGCTGTGAGAGTGATGGGGGCAGCCCTGAGTCTCCTTTTCTCCAGGCTGAGCACCCCCAGCTCCCTCAGGGCTTCCTCACAGGGCAGCCCCTCAGAAGATTCTGCATCTGCATTTCTCCAGCCCAGCCCTTGTTGCTCAGGCTGCTGAAGGTCCCAGGTGTGAGTGGCTCTGCAGAGCTGTGGGCAGGAATCTGGAATGATGCAGGAGCGGCTCCTGCCAGGAACCAGAGTCACTCCAGGGAAAAGCTCACCAAGGAACCTCAGCCTTGCTCCTGTGACAGTGGCTTGTGGAGCTGTGCAATGATGGGCTCCTCTTGCTTTTACTGAGTTCCTCTGCTGAAGAGCTGAGCAGCTGGAATGCACCCTGGGTACCACACACAAAGTCTGGAAATATCCCAGAGATGGCTTAAAGAACACTTTGGACACATAATCCTGGAGACAAGTTTATGCAGCTGAGACCAATTGCCTTCCAAGGAGCAAATTGTAAACAATATATTTTTAGAGTTAAAAATTAGTGTTGTTTAATGATATCTGTATAGTCGATGTTAGGAAGTAAATCAGTGTGTGAGTAGTAAAACAATAATGTACTTTAAACTAAATTATTAGTAAACAAATCAGTCTGGTAGGCAATGAATGCATGATACATTATTCATTTCTATTATCCAAAACACTCCACCAGCTCTCAGAGCCTGGCAATAAAGTATTCAGGATACAGCCTCCACCACCCCAGCCAGCAGTCTCTAATGTGATATTAAAGTTAAAAGAGAAGTGAAGGATATTCCCCCAAAGCAAGGTATTTGAGTAATCCTGGAATGAATCCATCTCATGCTTCTCTTTAAAGCCAGGTTGGGGTTTTTTTGGGGACTAAAGCACTTCCATTACAGCTGGAATGACACTTGTTCCCCACCTGGGGCCCGTTACCAACCTGTGAATTCCTCCCAAGGCGACTCAGGAGCACAGGAGTGGATTCTGTGCCAGGCTGGTGCTGCTGCCTCCATTCATCCCACTGAGGAGCCTGAGAGGCTGAGCCTGACCCAGCTGCCTTCCCACCCCCAGCCAGGGCTGTGCCCACGCTTTCAGAAGGGAAAAACCCCATGGGGCTGAGGGATGGTGCCACAAGGTGCCCTGACCAGTCCCTGCCCTTGTTCCTGGCTGGGATGGGAAGGAAAGGGAGCAGGATGAAGGATGGGGAGGGGGTTTCTGCCCACAGCCAGGAGACCCTGGGATTGCACCCACTGGCAGTGAGGTGTCTGAATATCACTGCTGGAAGCAGAGACTGACCTTTTTTCCTCTTTAACTGTTGCACATGCAGATTTCTGCTGATTTCTGTCTTGTACTGAAATAAACCTGCCTTATCTCACCCTGCTGCTTGTGCTCCCTTCTCATTCTCTCCCCTCCCAGTGGGAAAGGGAGTGATGGAGTGACTGAGTGGGCACCTGGTGCCCAGCCTGGGTCAACCTGCCACAGAGCCTCAGGAAGCCCTGCCCTGCATGGTGGGGGAAGAACAAGGACAATTTCATGGAATCACTGAATGGTTTGGCTTGGAAGGGGCTTAGAGCTCCCCTTGTTCCACCCCTGCCATGGGCAGGGACACCTTCCACCACCCCAGGGTGCTCCCAGCCCTGTCCAGCCTGGCCTTGGACACTGCCAGGGATCCAGGGAATCTGCACGTGCCAAGGAAAACCAGGGGATCCAACCTTGCTGCAGAGAGAGCACCTGGAACAGCACTCACTGAAGCACCCCAGAAATGAGGCATTCCCACCCCCAGAAACAAGGGACTCCTGCCATGCAGACTCCTAACAGAGACAGCAGCTTCCAAGTACAGTGAAATATCTGCTGGATGATCTCTGCTGGGATATTTGCCTTCTTGAGCTTAGGAGTACAGGCAGAAGTCATAACTGGATGTACACAGCACTGAAAATCAAATATTTCATGTGTTCATCAAATATTTCATCTGTGCAGTGACCAGGGTGTGGCTGGGGTTTTTCTTTCATAGCTAATCTTGGCAGAATAAAATCCCTTCCCATGGTGGCTGTGGAGTGCTGAGGTCCTGGAAGGCTGAGGCCAGTTTTTCTGCAGGATTATGTGTCCAAATTGTTCTTTAAGCCATCTCTGGGGTATTTCCAGACTTCTGCCAAAGGTGAGGAGGATTGAATGAGGTGGAGAAAAGGCTCCAGGCTCTGTCCTTTCTGTGACAAGCTCTCCTAGAAAAGAAGATCCCCTCCAGAAGCCACAGCCCTTCAGTTCCCAAACTAAAAACCAAAAAAACATGGATAAACATCAAATCTCTGAGAATATGAAAACAAATGATCTCTCCCAGGATCTCTTTGTGGGTGACAGACCCAAGATCCAGAGGAGGCTCCTCTGGCTCCGTGGGCACTTTCAGCTGGGAAAATTTTCCTGCAGAAACAGCAAATGCAGAAAGTTTATCTTGGTTCAAAAATCAAACAAATCGATGCAGAGAAGAATCCATGCAGGGCTGATAAATATAAAACCAGCTCTGTCTCAATGCTGCAGATCTCTGCTGGGTAGGAAATAAATCAGGAAATACCCAAATTTGCTGTTCTTGTACAAACTCTGGGATTAAGTGCAGCAATAATAATTGGAATATTTTGCCCATTGAGCTCAATGAGTGGTTATTGATCCTTGGCTCATTTATAAATAAGTAGCTAATTGTGTTTGCTGTTAGCCTGCTGCATTAAGTTTATCAATGTAATTATACAACACAGCACTGTATTTATAGATTACTTCCACTGATTGAATACTTGTAGGAGGCTTACATTCTTTCACTTCTTTTGGACAAATATTTATAATTCAGCCTTATCTGTGGCTGCATAGATGTTGTTCTAGAACAATTAATAGAGCTGAAGGAGGAATAAAATGTAATGGATGATTTATTTCATGAATTTAGCTACTTCTTCTGATCATGAATTTGTTTTTGCCAGCAGTTTGTGTCACATGTTTGTTACTTAAAAATATTGGGTGATTGTTAATGTTCTTTCCTGCTCTGGGAATTGTTTGTGGCCCTTTTCTGGTCTTGCTCCATGCCCATGCCTGGATCTCAAAATGGATAATTTGCTTTGAATTTCTCTAAAGTTCTTCCAAATCTGACATTTCCCTGCTTTTTCAGGGAATATGAACACAAAACTCAGGCCTGGACCCTGAATGAAGGAGCTGGGTGATATCTCTGTGAGCAAATATCTCCGTATCCACAGGTATGAAGTAATATTGTCATTTCTGCCCCACTTTGAGCACCGCATGGGCACATCTGCCTCCAGAAATGATTGTCCCTGTGGGGACCTGGGGTGCCCTGGGTTTGGTGCTGCTTTTCCTCCTCCCAGCCCTTGGGGATTTGCTCTCCACAGTGTGATTTCCACTGCTATCCAAAGAAATGGGGAAAGAGGAATCTGGGGGACAACACATGGCATGGAGAAGGTCAGAGAGGTTCCATGTCCAACCAGAACCTCCCAGGAGCTGATGCCTCCCTCAGGACTTGCTGTGGGGACAGAGAATCCTGAGCTGGCAGGTCCCCAGGGATGAATCCTGCTCAGGCTGAACACAAATCAGCAGGGTGGCAGCACAAAGACAAACCAAACACCAACACAATCTCTCCTGGTCCTTGTTCTCCAAGGCTCTGCGGGACCTGCTGTGATTTACCTCTCCTGGGTTTGTTCCCAGCTCCTCGCTGGGAGGCTGGGCTGAAAGAAAGAGCTCCTGCTCAGCACGGAGAGGGGAAGAGAATTGCTGCTCCATTTACAACATTATGGCTCCATAATAAGATTTCCCCCCTTGTATTAGATTTCAGGTGGATTTCTCAAACTTGCAGCAAAGCAGACAGGAACAAAAGCTTTATAGCTCCTGAAAAGCACATTATTGAATTCCAGAACCAGGGCATAGCAGAGGTGAGAGGTTGAGTCAGAACCTTGATGCAAAGCTCATGGAAGCCTTGGGCCCCAGGGTGTCACAGACATCTTTTATGAAAAATCCTTTCCTTAGGATTTTTCCTCCTGAGAAGCTGAGAGGCCTTAGGAAACAAAATATCTGCTGCTGTGGAATGCAGCAGGTGCATCTGTGATTGGCCTGTGTTGTTTGTTTCTAATTAATGACCAATCACAGCCCAGCTGGCTCGAACAGAGAGTCCGAGCCACAGACCTTCATTGTCGATCTTTCCTATTCTATTCTTAGGTCGCCTTCTGATGAAACCTTTTCCTCTATTCTTTTAGTATAGTTTTAATGTAATATATATCATAAAATAATAAATCAAGCCTTCTGAAACATGGAGTCAAATCCTTGTCTCTTCCCCAATCCAAAAACCCCTGTGAACACAGTCACACACATCTGGAGGTAGATGGAATTTGTTTTGTGGACTGGAGAGCTGTGGCTCAGTCATGGGAGGGGCCAGGCAGGTGGGATGGGACTGCTCTGGCTCTCCAAGTGAGGATCCAGGACCTTGATAGAGATGTGTAGGCAACACTGTTCAAGGGCTTTAAGTGGTTTAAATCAGGTTTTTAAGTGTTTTAAATATTTATATATGGGATCAAAGCAGCCCCCGTGAAGGGGAGCAAGATGAGGAGGACTCCATAGTATCAGAAGGCTAATTAATTATTATATTATATTATATTATATTATATTATATTATATTATATTATATTATATTATATCTAAACTGAATCTGCACAAGCACTCAACAGTACAAAATCTCATGACTGCCTGCTGACCCATAGTCTGCACATGCTTGGCCCTCCCAGGCCAAGGAAACAAAACTCCATCACTGTGGGTAAACAATCTCCATGTTGCATTCTGCTTTCGCATACACACAGGCACAGCAAATGAGAAGAATTGTTTTGATCATTCTTTCCTCTGCTTCTCTCAGGTTCAGAGAATGTGAATCCCACATTTATATATACTTCCAACCTGCAGCCTCAACATGGGGCTGCTGGTACCTTAAAGAGAGGCTTTTAGGAGGTCTGGGAAGTTCCTTCCAAAAGCTGGTGGGAGTTCCTGGAGCAAAGGGGAATGAAAGGATCCCAGGGAAAGGCTCTTCCCCAGAGGGTGCTGGCACTGCCCAGGCTGCCCAGGGAATGGGCACGGCCCCGAGGCTGCCAGAGCTCCAGGAGCTGCCAGGGGTGCCCAGGGTGGGGCTGTTGGGGTGTCTGTGCAGGGCTGGGGCTGCCCTGGCTGATCCTGGGGGTCCAGCTCAGGACATTCAATCTCTCCCCAAATCCAGGCAGCATCTCTCTCCTGGATGAGAGAGGCTGGCTGGAAAGAGGCTGGAGCCCCAGGGACACGAGGACAGAGTTATCCAGAGGTCTCTTTCTCACCATTTCTGCAGCACATCTCTAATTAAGCTCGCTGAACACACCCTGTTCCAGACTGGCCTGTGGATAAAATTGACCTTTAAAAAGAGAACTGAGATACCCAAGGGGTTGGACAGGACCGGACAGCAGGTGAGCATTAATGTGAGAGATAAATTTTTAATGCTACAGCTTAAACCCCACTCAGCTGTCTGCAGAATTTATTTCTTTGCCTCTCTGGGCTTGTCCCTGCACCTGAGAGAATTGCAGGAATGATGTTGCAGTGCTGGAGACAGGAATCTTGCAGCTTGTGTCTCCAAGCCTGGGTGGCTGTGCCCTGGATGGGTCTGAGGTATCTGGTGTCTGACTGTGGGTCTCCTTCCATCATCATCTGCCCCCCTGAATGCTGGATTCCCTGTGAAATGTTGGCTTTTCCTGATAATCCCCAAATGACAGCCTCTATTACCTGAGAAAAATGACACTGGTCGGGGTCTCTGTACAAATCATGAATGGGACAGGACTGCTGTGGAACGTGCCTTGAGCTGTTTGATTTTTCAGCATCACCTCCTTTACATGTTTATGACAATGGGAAGATTCCACCAGCTCACATCCCAGGCAGCAGACAAAGAACTGAATGTTACAACTCACTTTATAAGTTTTTTGACCAATCACACAAAGCAAAAGCACATTGACAGTAGTTCTATCCAACCACTTTAAGCACAGGTACCTTTGGTTAAACAATGCTGCTTATTTCAAATACAATACCTGCTTGTGAGCCTTAAAACACAATGCACAGAGCTCCATTATTAAGCTTCAAACTTCCTAATATCTCACTAGATAAACTTTTCTGTAGCTTAGGGAGTTATTCTAGACAAGTGTTAATACACAGACCATTGTTCTATTTGTCCTTGCTTTTCTACTTTTTACATAATTTTTCTGCTGACCGATCTCATGGCTGCTGCATAGCTCTAATCACAGTTCTGCTGTATCTGAAGCCTGCCTTTTGCAGCTTTCCCAAACCCTCTAATTTTGTAAATTCCCACAAAATCCTCTGAAAACAAGTGGAAATGGCAGAGTATCCCCCTGCCCCAGTGCATGTGTCACCTGCGACTGGCTCTTCCATGGGGAGGTGCAGACAGATCCCTCAAACCCAGCTGAGGACAGAGCCAGGCACATCCCTAAATCACAGGCCCCAGGCACAGAGCAAGAGCCTTTCAGCAAATTGCCTTGTTTAACACCCCATTCTGTAGCCAAGCACCATCTTTTTAATAGAGCTGCTGTGGGAATAGAGATGGAAACATAAAAGAGATAGAAAAAAATCTGTATTTTGCATTTTGCTGGAATGAGCTCCTGGTAATTGTTTGTGTCCAGCTCCTGTTTATGCCACTGTTTTGTTGCACAGCTCCTAAATTAGGCTGGCTCTGGAGCAAAGCTTCCCCCAGCAGCCCTGCATGGCCTCCCAGGGCTGCTGCATCCACACACATCCTGCTCCTGCACTCTTGATTAGCACTTCATTAATTAGGAGCCTGGCTGGCTCTGAGGACACTGGGTGCTCCATGAGGAAGCATCCTGGGAAGGAGCTGTTTAGCAGAGCCTTGAGTGAGGCTGATCCAGCCTTTCTTTGCCTCCAAGGGGATCTGTTGCTGTTCATTTGCAGTGTCCAGGAGGCTCCTGGTGGGGGTGGTCACCTCTTCCTGCCCTCTTGTCTTATATAGCACAACAGTTCTCTTATCATTACAGTGCAAGGATTCCATAGTGCCAGAATTTCATACCTCCTCAATGTTTCTCACAGGCATCTCCTCTAACTCTGACTGTTCTTAGACCTTGCAGAAGGCATTGGACTCCTCTGACTCCTCTTTTGTACCACTAGTTCTTATTTTGCTACAGGTATTGCCTGTTATCATCCGGCCTGCTCCTAATCTTTAGTAGTAGGGTCCAGCTGCAACTCGTTGGGGGATAAGTTTACATTCTACATTACCTTCATTTTACTCATACTATGTCCCCCTACACTGCCCCATCTTCCCTCCTCTCCAAGCCTGAGGTTGGGCTTCCCAGCCCACTGAGCTCAGTATGGCTGGGTCATGGCATGTGGCAGCCACAGCAAATGCCAGGGCCAATGCTGGGGTGGCTTGGGCAGGGAGGGATCCCTCCAGCTCAGTATCCATACCTGTCTGTCCCAAATATTCTCTGGCCAGTGCGTGCCCTCTCCCAGACCCTGGGAGTGTGGGCAACAACTGTGCTCTGACCTTTCTGGGAGTTGATTAGTTGTTAATCCCCCCTCTCCTGTGCCAAACAGCTGCTGATCTCCTTCTGGAAGTGTCCAAGGCCAGGCTGGATGGGGCTCTGAGCACCCTGCTCTAGTGGAAGGTTCTCCAGGTTGCAGTGAGATGATGTTCAAGGTCCCTTCCAACCCAAACGATTCCAGGGTTCTGTGATTCTCTCTTTTTTAAAAACATTAAATTCTGTCTCTTCTGTCATTCCCTTTCCTGCTCTCCTCTTAGTCAGGGAACCACCCTCAGGTGTTTCAACTTTTACATCTGAATGGCAAAGACATATCAAGGAAAGGGCTTTTTCCAGCCCTGTGGAAAACTGTCATGGCTCTGTGGAGCACGAGGAAGGCTGGTATGGATCTTTCTTGTTCTATTAAATAAAGTTAATGCTTTTCTGGTGTGCAGAGCTCATGGCATGATCCAGATTCCCACAGCTTTTTCCTTGTAGCCAGGAGAGCCCTGTTAAAGACAGGGGTGAGGGTTTAGTTGTAGAAGCGCTGGGGGTGGGACAGTCGGGACAAACGGACAGGAGAGATCTCTGCAGCCAGGGCTGGAACTTGGGGTTTATTGCAAAGGGCCTGGGGGCAGGGCCCTGCTGGGAGCTGCCAGACACAGCTCAGAGCAGGCTGAGAGAGGAGAGGGGGAGAGAGGATGAGAGGGTAAGGCAGTAAGAGGGTAAGAGAGCGAGGTTCCCATTCCAATACAATAAATCTTCTGTGCTGAATATTCTGATTCTCACTAACCAATCTAGTACAATATACAAACCCTACAGCATTTCCATACAGCCTATAAGAATCATTACATCACCATACTGTGTTACATTTTAAACCCTAAAAACTCCTCTTTGGGCCCCTTCTGCCAAGCTGTAGGGTCTGCTCTGACCCTTGGGCCTGTCTGCAAGCAGAGGGTGTTGTTCCATCAAAAGGGGATCACCTTCAGCTGGCCATGCCATTGTTTTCCAGTTGTTCAGTAACTGAGGTATCTCAAATCTTGCCTTCATTTCAATCTTGCTTATAGTTTCCATATTCTCAAAATCTTTAGCCAGACAATCATATTGATAAGGCTTTCCTGTTTCATCTTCCCAAACATTTAGTAAAGGCTGAGCAAAGTCTGTGCTCTTCCCTTCACTGGAAATGTTTGGAATAAGGGACAATCCAGGCTGTGCAAGGCAGAGAAAAGAAAGCTTTTAGCAGGAGAAAAGCCCTGGTTGTGAAGGGATTTTTGCAGAGAATGTGAATGGCACAGCTGCTCCTGGTGCTGGAGCAGGGTGGTTGGGCTCTGCTCCATGGTCTGACATGGCACCTCCTTGCTCCTGCTCCAGCTGTGCCCCTTGGAGCATTTTCCATGGCTGTGGAGCTGCCATCCTACATAAGCAGCTGTTCCTGCCCATGGCAGAGCTTGGAATGAGATGGTCTTTAAGGTCCCTTCAAACACAAATAATTCTGTTATTCTGTAGTTAAAGCATTTCTGGCCAGGGAGAGGCTGCCTCACCTCTTTATCTCCATCACAGACCACAGAGATTTCTTCTCATTGCTCCACACTGGGAATGAATTTGGGAATGTCAGGGCCACATCCTGTGGCTTTGGGGTGGGATTCAGGAGAAGAGCTCCCCACTCCCTGGCTTCTCACCAGGTGGGATTGGCTCCTGAGCAGCACAGTGGGAGCAGAAGTTCCTGCTGGTACTGCAGTGGAGAAATGCTGCATTAAAGCAGGAAATATCCAATGTGCATTGCAAATAAAGAGGTTTTTCATTTGTGTTCTGAAGGAGGAGAAATATTGCCAAGCCTAGTTAATAACACAGGAAAGCTCTTGTGGTTATCAGGGATCTTCAGCTCTAATCCCCTCTGATAACAGTAAATTGAAGCAGCTCCTCTGCTGAGGTTTTTCTGTTGCTGGATTGTGCTCATATAATAAGAGAAATGGGCACTGCCTCTCCTATTTACCATTCCTTCATTTAAATACATTTTTAAACTGCACTTTCCTCCCTTCAGAGACATCTGATTTACTGCATTTTAAACAGAAACCACTCCTGCAACAATACCTCTTTCTATCAAGATTTGTAATCAGGCTGTTCCTGTTGAACTGTTGTTATTCAAGTTATTAATTTGTCATTTTGCACGGAGTCTGATCACAGAAAGAGATGAACAGGAGGCTCTGTGCACCTGCAGGCAGAGCAGGATGGATTTAATTAGAGCAAAGAAAGCTGCAGGTTTTATTTTGTGTTTGTGTTGTTGGTTTGTTTTTTTTCCTCAGCCCAGCATTTTAAGAGCTTACACAGCAATCTGCATAAATTACTATGCACGTTTTTACTTAGGTTCTTACACCTAATTTGATTAATGCTAATGCCTTTGACAGGGGAGATGGAGAGGGAGTTTGTACAAAGGCATGGAGTGACAGGATAAGGGGAATGGCCTTAGGGTGAAAAATATGGGATACTGGGAGGGAATTGTTCCTGGCAGGGTGGGCAGGCCCTGGCACAGGGTGCCCAGAGCAGCTGTGGCTGCCCCTGGATCCCTGGCAGTGCCCAAGGCCAGGCTGGGCAGCTGGGACAGTGAAAATGTGTCGCAGACATCTTTTATCGAAAATCCTTTCCTTAGGAATTTTCCTCCTGAGAAGCTGAGAGACCTCAGGAACAAAATGTAAACATTGATTATCTGCTGCTGTGGAATGCAACAGGTGCATCTGTGATTGGTCCATGTTGGATGTTTCTAATTAATGGCCAATCATAGCCCAGCTTGCTCAGACAGAGAGCTGAGCCACAAACCTTTGTTATCATTCTTTGCTATTCTATTCTGAGCCAGCTTTCTGATGAAATCCTTTCTTTTAGTATAGCTTTAATGTAATATATATCATAAAATAATAATAGCCTTCTGAAACATGGAGTCAGATCCTCGTCTCTTCCCTCATCCTGGGACCCCTGTGAACACTGTCACAAAACTGTCCCTGCCCATGGCACAGGAGGGGGCTTTAGGGTCCCTTCCAGCCCAGCCCATTCTGTGATTCTCAGGGCACAGCCAGTTTTGTGTAGGGGAGCAGGATGTGTCAGCTTTGGTGCTGTTCACTCTCCAGCGGCCAGCACTGCCCACTGGCCTTTAATTCTGATTTCAAATGAGTCCCTTGCTTTTGGGCTGGTGTTTGAGCAAGCAGGAGGTGGAAACCTGTGCACTGAACACGGCCTTGTTTTCTGAGCTCTGTGCTGCCCTGCCCAGACCCAGTTTCTGCTGATGGGAATTCTCTGGAGCAGGTTTGGGCTCCCACTCAGCAACCCCAGTTTGCCTGGGCATTCAGACCTCTCCAAGTGCTTCAGGCACCTTCCCTCCCTTGCTGCCTGACACAACAAAGTGAATTATTTCTTCATCCTTTATTTCTTCATCCATTTTCTTCTTTCCATCCATTTCTTTCCATCCATTTCTTCTGCTCACAGTTCAAGCCTGGCAACCCTCTGCAGCTGGTTTTCGCACCAGCAGAGGTGCTTAGAAGAGTAGAAATATTATTTAATTAGAAGATGCTGACATTTTTTATCCCCATTTCTCTTCCACACTTTCACTCATTTTTTACAGCGAGGAGAGTGCAGCCCTGGAACAAATCCTGCAGAGGCCACAGGATCACTGTCCATGCAGGTTTTTAAAGCTTAGTTGGGTGAAGTGGCTGAGCTGGTCTGGTGTTGATTCTAACCCTGCTTGGAGAAGGATCTTGGGCTCCAGCAACCCCCATTTCTGTGGTTCCTCAGGTTCTGTGCCAAGCCAGCCCCAGTTTGCTCTGCCCAAAGAGCCTCTGCAGGAATGACTTTGTTTGGGAGAAGGAAAAGGAGGCTGAGACTGTGATCCCAACTTTCCCAACAGAAATAAAATAAAATTAAAACCCGAATTCTAGCAGTAAGAGAAGCCCCATTTTTATTGATGCTGCACAGAGGCAAGTGATTTTGCATCCAGTTTTAGGAGAGCAGTATAACTGCTTTTGACAGCCTGGTCTAATAATAATAAAAAGGCCCAGCTCCTCGTATTGCAACCTGATAGCAAAACTGGAGTGTGAATTTATCCCATAAAAATTCATCTACCATGGCTAAAGCCCTGTAAATTGAGTCCTGTATTTTGGTTGTTAAATAAAAACAAAACCACACCGCAGAGTAATGACAGAAACATTGCT
Organism: Melospiza melodia melodia; assembly: GCF_035770615.1. Taxonomy (NCBI): domain Eukaryota; kingdom Metazoa; phylum Chordata; class Aves; order Passeriformes; family Passerellidae; genus Melospiza; species Melospiza melodia. The sequence continues at coordinate 3,195,850 of NC_086212.1, read as the reverse complement.
CAGCTCTTGCAATTGTGTCTTGTTAAAACATCACTTAGGGTAATTTACAGGGTTTGATTCAAACATGTATTTAAATGATTTATTGTTTCCCATCTCTCCTGCTCTCCCTTCACCCTTTGGGGATGTAAAACCCCAAGCTGGGGTTGGATTTCTTCAGGGAGAAACAAGGAGCCATTACCCTGCAGGGTAAACCCTGCCACCCTGTGCTGTCACTGCCTGTCCCCAGAGGTTGGTTACAGCTCAGAGGGCCAGGGGATGGCTGAGCTGAGCCCTGTGGGGATGGAGAAGTTGTTGGGAAGAACAGGGGAGATACTGCCCCACAGCCAGGGCCGTGCCCCACCTCCCCGTCCCACCCGCATCCCAAACCTTCAGCCTTGCTCATGCCCTGTCACAGACATCTTTTATGGAAAATCCTTTCCTTAGGATTTTTCCTCCTGAGAAGCTGTGAGGCCTCAGGAACAAAATGTAAACATTGATTATCTGCTGCTGTGGAATGCAACAGGTGCATCTGTGATTGGCCCATGTTGGATGTTTCTAATTAATGGCCAATCACAGTCAGCTGGCTTGGAAACAGAGCCTGAGCCACAAACCTTTGTTATCATTTCTTCCTATTCTATTCTTAGCCAGCCTTCTGATGAAATCCTTTCTTTTATTCTTTTAGTATAGTTTTAATGTAATATATATCATAAAATAATAAATCAGCCTTCCGAAACATGGAGTCAGTTGCTTGTCTCTTCCCTCATCCAAGAACCCCTGTGAACACGGTCACAATGCCCAAATCCCTGCTGAGAGCACAGCAGAGGATGTGTGCAAGCCTAAAACCTGAGCACAAGGAGAGGAATTTGTATTAATGTGTTTTTAAACATCAGAGATCGTTCCTGGCTCTCTCAGTTAAGCTCAGCTGTGTTAGATGGAACCAGAAATCCAGGGAGCTGTGTCTGCTTCTACCAGTGAGTGAGAGGGAGCACATCCAGGGATGCCTCCTTTGATCCCTGCCCCAGGAGCCTGGAACATGCAGCTTGTGCTCTCCCCGAGCCTCTGGCTCAGATTTTTGTTGAATTTAAAGGCCTTCAGTGGATTATTCCTCTGTGAACTTGCCCAGCTGCTTTTTGAACCCATCTCCAATGTCCTCTCTGCAGGATCCTGCAGGGAGAAGAGCCCCAGCTGGGCTCTGGCATGTGTGAGAAGAGCCTCTTGAGACCTATTTTGAACCTTGAGCTCTGGGATGTGTGAAAAGGGCCTCCTGAAGCCTATTTTGAACCTTCCAATTACTGATTTCACTTTGTGGTCCCAAATTCTTGCATTCCAATAGACCACAGTGAGTCATTTCCTCCCTCCTGTCTTTGTGTCTCATTCCATCTTCTGTGCCTGTCTGTTCCAATTTTCTGTTTCCCATCCTGAAAGGTCCTAATCTGTTTGCTTGCCTCTCATTTGGGAGCTGTTTCATACCTTTGATGACTTTTGCTGCTTTCCCCTGGACACCTTTCATTTCCACTTTGCTCTTTTCCAAACAGGGAGCCCAGACTGTGCCCAGCTCTGGAGATGCTGGGAAGCCATGAATTCATGCAGTGGCAAAAAGCACCAAAATAAATCTTCTCTCTTTTGTTCCCCACTAATTCCCACTCTTTTTTTTCTCTCATTTTTGGCCATTTTTGAGTTTTTCACAGATCCCCATCCTGCATGCACAGAGCCCAATATTAGAAATACAGAACTGCTGATTAGCATCCCATTTATCCTCATGCACATGCACCATGTGAATTTATCCATATTAGGCTTAATCCAGCATTTGCTTGCCTGGTCAGCCAGGTTTTTCTGCAAGTCTTTGCAGCCAGCTCCCTTTTCTTTTTGCTGCTCTGAGAAACTTTGGGTCACAAGGAAATGCAGTTAAAGCAACAGAAGTACCTGGAGTTTTATAGGAGTTTTATATCATAGAAATATGGAATAGTTTGGGTTGCAAGGGACTTTAAAGCCCATCTCATTCCACCCCTTTCTGTGGGCACCTTGAGGCTCTGTGAAAAACTCAGAAATGGCCAAAAAAAGAGAGAATAAAAGAGTGGGAATTATTAGGGAACAAAAGAGAGAACATTTATTTTGATGCTTCCACCTTCCACTAGCCCAGGTTGCTCATGCAGCTGCAAATCCATAAACACGTCCCAAACAGCTCATCCCTGCCCATGGTCCTGTCAGGAAATGCTTTAATTTTCAGTTTTATTTATGGGGTTTATTTTTGTGTTCAGAATTGGCAAGGTTTGGAGTCATGGAAGAACAGAATTTTCCCTGTGAAATTCAGCAAGACAGAGAGAGCATGGAGGAAGGTCTGGGCTGGCCAAGGGTTTCCTTCAGCCCAGATTATCGTTGCCATTTCCATCCCCAGACTGAGGCAGCCCCTTGCAGCTCAGCATTATTTGAATCCTGTTGTGTTTGACAGGCTCTGACAGAGCCCAATCCATCTCCTACTTCCAAAGCTGTTGTTAGGAGCGCTGATTATTTCATGCCTTCCATTCTGTTTGTGTGCTGACACTGCTTTCCTGTGCTGTGCCTTCCTGGCAGATGTGAGGTTTATAACAGAAGACATAAATTTACAGCAAGTCTCCCCAGAAGTAATATCTGGGAGTTTTCCATCAGCTGCCAGCAGAACATGAACCTCCTTCCAGCAGCTGCACTGGAACAAACAAACTCTTCCTGTGGCAGCCCAGGGGTCAGGCTGAGAGGAAAGGGACATGGAGGGGCAGAATAACAACATTTTCCCACCTTAGGGCTATTTTACTTCTGTAAAATAAAAATGCAAGCCCTGCTTCATCATGGGAAACTGATCCTCACTGCTCATCTGTCTTGGTTTGAACAGACAGGTGTCTGCTAAGGAAGGCAGAAGCCTCCCCTGAAATGGAAAATGCAAACCCCCTCCCTCTGAATTATGATAAATTTTGAAAGTAAGGGGCTCTCAGGCAAAGATATGGGAATAGGAATAACAGTTCTTTAGTAGGAAAATTAAAAATATAAATGCAATAGTGCAAAGCAACCCTGCCAGAGTGATCACAGGCCCTGGCCCCTGTGTGTCAGGGGGTGTCCCAGCCCCATCCCATGGGGGCTCAGCCCTCCTGCAGTGCCAGCTGTGGCTCTGCTGCAGCAGGGATCCTGCACAAGGGGGGAGTTTTCCTCTGCAGCTCCAGGGCTGCTGCAGATGGGCCTGGGCTCCCTCTGGCCATGCAGGGCAGCAGAAAGCTGCTCCTCTGGCAATGCAGGGGGCAAAGGCTGCTGTGCTGTGCCAGGCTCAGATTGGATCCAGGCAGGAATGCTTGGCTCCTCCCCTGGGCGGAGCATCTCCCCATGGGATGCTGGGATTGGATCAGCCCTGCAGGGACACTCAGTGGCCATGGACAGCAGAGATCTCCTGCAGGGAGGGTTGGCTGTGGGAGAGAGAAAGAAAAAACTGCCCCAGGAACAGCAGAGAGCTGCCCCAGCTCTGACAGATGGGGATAGAATGCACAGCCCCAGCTAAATCTTTCAACCTGAGACATCATCCCAGCTCCCACTGGAGGAACAAAGAGATCCTGACACTCCTGGAGGACATTCCCGCCTTCCCCACTTGCTCCTGCCAGGAGCAGGCTGTTCCCTCCTGAGCCCTGCAGTGGCTGCAGCTGGATGAGCCTCTCTCCACATCCATGGAATCCAATCCTGTGCATCCTCCTACAGCTCCAGCTTGATGCCAGTCTGTTATCAGCATCTGGCCACCTTCCTGCAGCTCTGGAAGGTAAAATCAGCCATTGTGTGGCACCAGGGGACAGGCAGTGGCCACACTGATAAGTGACTGGGCTGGGATAAAACAGCACAAAAGTGCCCTGGGTGGCCCTGAGTGAATCTGATGCAGTGGGGAAAGCTTGTAATGCCTTTCCTCACACACCTACAGCATTTTATGTGGTGTTAGATCCCCCTTTTATGTGGTGTTAGATCCCCCAAATCCAGCATTTACCACCAGCCAAACGTGGGTTTGGAGCTCCAAGCTCTCAGGGGGGTGAGCAGGACAAACAGACATTTCTGCCCCTGCAGCACTGGGCTCGCCTCTCCCAGGAGCATCTCCCCACTGGTGCATATGCTGTGTCCAGGCTGTGTCAGGGCAGGAGGAGCCTGGTGTGGATTTGGCACCTGCAGAGCAGTGGGGCTGCAGAGCTCCCCAGCAGCTGGGAACTCTTTGAAGAGCTCAGCCTTACCCAGAGCTGCCTTTTTTCCTCTCCATTTTTGACAGCAGCAGAGGGGACCTTTGGGCTCTTCAAAGCCCGATTTTAATCACTCACCTGATTGGAGAGATTGCCTCCTTTCACTTTGGTATTTCTTGTCATTAGCCTGCCGACCTCTGGGATGAAGGGATTCATCTTCAAAAGCCAAGCTGGCTTTGTCTGTGCTGGGTCTGGGGCTGCTCCTGCTTTCCCCAGGGCGGGATGCACTGCTCAGCACTGCTCACAGGGGTCATGCTCTGCCCTGGAAACAGGAGGGGCTGCTCGTCTCTGCCAGCCTCCTTGTCCCTTACTTTATTTGCTGTGGAGGTGTTTAATTCCCCTGTCTTAGGGTGGGATTAAAGAGAAGGATGTGTCCCCTTCTCTTGCCAGCTTTAGGGAGGAATTTTTTCGCATAAACACCAGAGAATTCCACACTTTCCTTGCTGTTTCCTACTTCAGAAGAGCTCTCTGCCACCCAGGGCTGGTGTTTCCTGTTCAGTAACACCTGGGGAGGCAGAAGAGTCCAGAGCCTGCACCCACCCACATGCTGCTGGGTGCAGGGCAGGGAGACCCAGACAGCTCCAGGGGCTGAGGCAATCCAGAGCAGGTGGATGGGGTGGATGCAGAGGGACAGAACAGATGCAGAGAAACAGGATAGATGCAGAGGGATGGGATAGATGCAGAGAGAAAGAATGGATGCAGATGGATGGAGTGAGTGCAGATGGATGGGATGGGATGGGATGGGATGGGATGGGATGGGATGGGATGGGATGGGATGGGATGGGATGGGATGGGATGGGATGGGATTGATGCAGAGGGATGGGATTGAAGGAATGGATCCAGAGGGATGGGATGGATGGAACGGATGCAGAGGGATAGAATGGAATGGATGCAGAGGGATGGGATAGATGCAGAGGGATGGGATGGGATGGGATGGGATGGGATTGATGCAGAGGGATGGGATTGAAGGAATGGATCCAGAGGGATGGGATGGATGGAACGGATGCAGAGGGATAGAATGGAATGGATGCAGAGGGATGGGATAGATGCAGAGGGATGGGATGGATGGAGATGGATGGGATGAAATGGATGGAGATGGATGGGATGGATGGAGATGGATGGAATGGAGGCAGATGGGATGGATGCAGATGGATGGGATGGGATGGATGCAGAGGGATGGGATGGATTGGATGCAGAGGGATGGGATGGATGCAGATGGATGGGATGGAATGGATGCAGATGGATGGGATGGATGCAGAGGGATGAATTGGATGCAGAGGGAAGGAATGGATGCAGAGGGATGGGATTGAAGGAATGGATCCAGAGGGATGGGATGGATGGAACGGATGCAGAGGGATAGAATGGAATGGATGCAGAGGGATGGGATGGATGGAGATGGATGGGATGAAATGGATGGAGATGGATGGGATGGATGCAGAGGGATGGAATGGAGGCAGATGGGATGGATGCAGATGGATGGGACGGATTGGATGCAGAGGGATGGGATGGATGCAGAGGGATGGGATGGATGCAGATGGATGGGATGGAATGGATGCAGATGGATGGGATGGGTGCAGGTGGATGGATTGGATGCAGAGGGATGGGATGGAATGGATGCAGATGGATGGGATGGATGCAGAGGGACGGGATGGATGCAGAGGGATGCAGTAAAGTAGCTGTGGGATGGCTACTGGGAATCACAGGCTTGCATCACTGCAAACCAGTGCTGCTAGGGTCAGCTCCTGGGAGTGGGGGGCTCTCTGTGACTCCAGCCTGTCTGTGGCAATGGGACAGCCACAGTTCCTGGTGACTCTCTTTGGGATGAGTCCATCTGATTTATTGTTTGTCTTTTTCTGGCTCAGAAGCCATTGGGTCAGTAGACAACCGTCTTGTCTGGGCACAAATCTGGACCAGAACACTTCAAGGGACACCATAACATAAAGAAAGACATTAAGCTGTTAGAGAGTGTCCAAATGAGGCCATGAGGACAGGGAAGGGTCTGGAGGGGAAACATTATGGGGAGCACATGATTTGTTCAGCCTGGAGGAGAGGAGACTGAGGGGAAACCTCATTGTGGTCTTCAACATCCTCATGAGGGGCAGCTCTGATCTCTGCTCTGTGACAGGGACAGGGGATGGCTGGAGCTGTGCCAGGGAGGGTGAGGCTGGACACCAGGGAAAGGCTCTTCCCCAGAGGGTGCTGGCACTGCCCAGGCTCCCCAGGGAATGGGCACGGCCCCGAGGCTGCCAGAGCTCCAGGAGCTGCCAGGGGTGCCCAGGGTGGGGCTGTTGGGGTGTCTGTGCAGGGCTGGGGCTGCCATGGCTGATCCTGGGGGTCCCTCCCAGCTCAGGACATTCTGTGATTCCCTGATCTTTGGTGCACTTGATGACTGGGGGGTATCTCCACCTGTACCTGTCAGAGGTGCCCACACAGCTTTGAGAGCAAACACCACTGCCAGGACCCAATCCCTGGTTTCTAAAGCCAACCCAGACCCTGTCTGTGTGTAAATCCCATTTTCTCTGACCATTTCCCACCAGAGCTGGGTCCATGTGCCGGGGGGGGATCCCTGCCCTGCCCAGGCACTGCTCCCTGGAGGAGCTGCCCTGTGCCCCTGGCTGCTCTCAGGGTGCCAGAGGGGATGGAGGCAGCAGGGAGAGGCTCTGGGACAGAGGTGCCAGTCTGGCCTCATTTTCTCTGTCTTGAGATCTTTCAGAGGATGAATTTTCTGAACATTTGTTCCTCTCAGCACGAGCTATTGTTTCTGACATATTTATCCAGCTCAGTGCTACCTTGAGATATCACTTTTGACAGATAACCTTCTTAAATTAAACATACAAATGTGCCCTACTGAGAGGGAAGATGTGAGCACTAATGGCTCTGAGAATGATGGAGAAACCTTCCCATTAGCTCCTCCTGAGCTGCTAAATGTGCTCCTGTATTAAGGAAAGAAACAAGGAGCCAGCAGGATCAATGTGGAAATGGGGAGAGAGATCAGAGAGTTGAGATTTGAGATTAAATGCTCTTCAAACTGAGGGGTGGCAGAGGCCAGGGCACAGAATTCAGGATTCTGTGTGTGAAAACTGGGGCCAAGCTGCAGAGGAAAGGGCTGAGTCCAGGGGAAGAGCTGCCAGCAGGACCCAGAGAATTCTCCAACACCTTTCCTGTGCTTCCCCAGCCCTCTGCCCAGGGCAGCTCTGGCACAGGGCATGGCCCAGGCTGAGCTCAGAGAGGAGGAGATCCCCAGGGTCCCTGTGAGAAGGGTGGCCTCAATTCCTGTTATTTGTTGGAAATATTCCCCAGAACCCAATGACAATGTGGGGATGGAGCTGCAGCTGGACCATCCTGAAGAGCAGGGCTGTCACCATGATATTTTCTGAAAAATCCCTTCTCCAGGATTTTTTTCTCCTGGGAAGCTGGGAAGCTTCAGCTTCTCCCTGTTTTGCTGCTCTGAAATGTGATTTGGAGAATTGTTTGTCCCAGCATGTGAATTGTTTTTACTTAATGATGAATCACAGCCAGCTGTGTCGGACTCTCTGTGGAGTCACATGTTTTTGTTATCATTCTTGTTTTAGCCTTCTGATGTATTCTTTCTCTTTCTTTAGTATAGTTTTAGTATATAATTTCATATAATATAATTTCATATAATACAATATAATTTCATATAATATAATGACATTATATTGTGTTATATTTCATATAACATAACATAACATCATGTAATGTAATATGATATGATATGATATGATATAATATAATATAATATAATGTAACGTAACGTAACGTAACGTAACGTAACGTAACATAACATAACATAACATAATATAATATAATATAATATAATCCTTCTGAGAACTTGGAGTCAAATTCTCATCTCTCACCTCATCCTGGGGACCCCTCACAACACAGGGCTGCAAGGGAGTGCCAGGATTTTCTCTCTGCAAGCCTCCCCAGTCCTCCCCCAGCTGTGCCAGAGCAGGGCTGGGATGCTCCCAAGCTCCCCTGTGTCACTGTTGAGATGGACACACACACACTTGTGCAGACAGCAATGGCTTTTCTTCATTACAAGTTGTTCTTAAGTTTTATACCCTTAGCAAAGTGAGCTATTCAGTCATTAGTTACATCAAAACAGCTCATTATATTCACTGGAGAAAGCAATATTTTATTTTATTGGTACAAAGCAATTAACATCAATAATTAATTGGCAAGACTTTGCAACAAATTATTTAGGCACGCTAAGGCATGTATCTTCTAACTGCAAACATCCCTTATGTGTCTATTTTATTGGTTTCCGTGCTAACGGCCTTGCTTTCTGCTTTGCTATGGATAAACTCATATTTTATCAATTTCTTATTCTGCTAACTCAGTTGTTTAGCCTGCAGACCAGCTGCTAAGGCCACGTACACCCCTGTCCCAGGGCTGGCTCCCTGGGATGCCAGAGCTGTCCCTTGCAGATGTCATTGCATTCATGGAGTATAGTCGATATTTTCACCCCCGATGAAGGAGAAGAATGATGAAGAGCACTCCATCTTATCAGAAGCCTAATTAACTACTTTATTATACGAACTTATTCTATATTATATTACATCTATATTACACTACATCTAAACTGAATCTGCCAAGCACTTAACTCTGCACACAACTGCACTCATCTCCTGACTGTCAGTGACAGTCCCAACACACTCACCTGGATTCAATTGGTCAGTGAATCAAAACACTCACACCAGAATCCAATCACCAATTCCCTTCAGGTAAACAATCTTCCTCAATGCATTCCACTGTGTGAACAACACTGGAGCAGTAAATGAGATAAGAATTGGTTTTTTTCTCTCTCTGAGGTTCAGAGAATGTGAAACCCAGAAATAGTCTTGAGAAGAATTGTGCCTTGCATTTGCCTGTGAAGAGAAATGCAGTGACAATGGAGTTCCCCCCACATCTCTTTTCTTTCCCTCCTCTCCTGTCTCAGGTCTCCTGTCCACAAACAGAAATTCTTTGGAGCAGGGACATCATTTTTTTGGCTCATGGCAGCTGCTTAGGCTTCACACCTAACCAGGGGCTGTGCTTTGATATCAGTTATATGGTGATAACCCACAGGTGCACTGCAGCGGGACAGCTTCAGATGTTGGGGAGTGTGGCATTCACATTCTCTATAAAAATCCCTTTGGCCGGGGTTTTTCTCCTGGGAAGCTGGGAAGCCTCAGAGAAAAGGAAAACAATTCTTATCTCATTTGCTTCTCCTGTGTTGTGCTCACATGTGCAATGTGTTTGGAGATTGTTTACCCACAGGTGATTGTTCCATTGCATTCTGCTGGGAGTTGTTTTCACTCTTTGGCCAATCAGGGCCAAGCTGTGTCAGGGCTCTGGAGAGAGTCACCAGTTTTCATTGTTATCTTTTTAGCATTCAGTGAGTATCCTTTCTGTATTCTTTAGTATAGTATAGCATTCTTTAATATAGTATAATAAAGTAATATATTACTTTAATTAACCTTCTTAACCTTAATTACTTAAATTAACCTTCTGATAAGATAGAGTCAGATGCATAATTCTCTCCCCTCACTGATGAACCTGTATTTACAATAGTGGAGGTCTGTGGGAAAACCAGCACTGCTCTGCGGCTCCTAAAACCAGGGGAAGGACCACCTGCCCACCTCTCCTGTGAGGAAATTCCCCCTTCGTTTGGTTTTATGAGACATATTTAAATTATGCAATATATTTGAAAGTATATTTTAAAAGTTATTCACCAGTTGTTGTAGAAGTGAGCCAGCTCACACAATTTCCACCAAATTGCTGCCACCCTTTTCCCCCTCCCTCCTCCCTGTCCCTCTCATGAGAAGGAAAATTTCAATTCCATCTTTTCCTCCTGCCTTCTCTGTGCCTCCAAGTCCCTACCATTCCTCTTCTCCTTCAGCCCATTTTTCTTCCCTCATTGATGAAAACACTTTGACTGATTCCCCACCTCCCTCCCCTGGATGAAATGCCCAGTTTCCTTGACACACTGAAATTGCTAATGGTTCTTGCTGCTCCCTTTCCTAAATGGAGTATATGTGAGGAATTACTCAGCTCAGTGCTCCATCAGCTCCTTGCCTGGGCTGTGCAGCACCACCAGCAGCACTGGAATTCCAACCCTCTGTGTCTGTAATTAAGCTGGAGGTTTGTGATTCAGTGTCTGGGCTCTGTTTTCCCTTAGTGAACTGTGAGGAGCTCTCTGAAGGAAGTGCTTGTGCTGCTTGCTCAATCACAGTTATATATATTATATATATAATGTATTTTATATATTCCTGCCTGGATTCTCTCCCCACACAATGTCAGGAGCACTCTGTTGAAAAATGGATAATCCATACGGTGAATTTTACAGCCAGGGCCCATTTGTAAAAGTCACAGATAAAACCAGGCAGGAAGAGAATGAAAAGAAAAAGGAGAAGCAAAGGGAGTGGAAGAAGGCACAGAGGGAGGGAAGCAGCTGTAAAAAAAGGGGGAAGAAGCAGGAGGTGGAGCATGGCCCCATAGTGATGTGGGGCAGGAGGGGAAGGGCTGTTTGGGGAGAAAATTGGTCATGTCCAGCTCTGTTGCTTTGTTTTTCTAAAGTTTTCCTAAGCTTTTTGATGTTTACATTTTTGTAATAGAGTTTCTTACTCACTTTTTATGTAAATAAATGATTGGTTTGCTTTTTTTTTTTTGAGGAGAGAATTGATAGTTTGTTAGTTTGAGTAGTGTAATTAAAGAGGTAGTAATTTCATCTTCTTATCTAGAGTTACTTTTCTAATTTTATAAATATTAAAGTCCAGAAATAAATGTACTTTTTACCTTGAACATCTCAGATTGTTGTTCATTTCATGTCATATTGTGACACAGCTCCCTTTCCACCTTTGGCCAGCTGAACCTGCCCCTGCTCCAGCAGTGTTCCCTTTCCCAGGATGGGACCCCACAGCTCTCCTCTGCATGGTTAATGCCCCCTGGTTTCCAATCTTTTCCCATTTCCTGGTCTGTAACAATTCTTCTGGATCTCACTGGGGATTTCCTATTCCTGTATGGGACGAGGCCACTTTTAATGCTGTTTTTCAGAGTGACAAAGGCAGTTTCTGCACAGTCCCCTCTGCAGTGCCAAAATTCCCCTCAGGTCTCTCTCTGCCCCCTCCAGCTCCTCATCTCCATCCAAATTCCAGCCACAAGGGGCTGCTGCCATATGGTTTTCTTGTGCTTTTTTCACAACATGCACTGGCTTCAAATTCACTTCAGAGGGAAAGGAGCAAATAACAGCAAATATTCAAGAATGCCTTGAAAGAGCAGTGAGAATTTCAGCCAGAAGAAAGTAGGGAGGATTAAAAGGCAAAATAAATTGAAAAATGTAATCTGGGAGTTTCCCAGCTGAAATGCTTTGGAAACAGCAGCAGGTTTCATTAGCAGGCTTTCACAGCAAAGCCTGTTGTGACCACAGAGTTGTTGTTTTGTTTAATTCCTAGAGAGTTTTTAAATCTAAGCCTTGGCTTAACTGGAGGAAAAGGTGCTAAAGGAGTAAATGGACCCCATGAAGCAGATTGGATTAAAATGAAATGTTCCTCCTCTTGCCCTGAGGCTAATCTAGTAGGAAGAGGCACTAGAGTGGTGTCTATTTTCCAGAGCATTCATCAAAGAAAATACCTGTTATTTGTCCATAGTGCAGATGGAGGGTGGGTAAGATGCCCTGTTTTGCTGGAAGAATATCAGGAATTGAGAAAATGTGAAACCCAGCAATTAGAAAGTTTTCCTGATATCCAAGATATCCAGGAAAAATGAATCCACCCTTCTCTGGATCCATTTAATCCATTTTCCCCTATTGTTAATCTCTGTCTGGAATAGGGAAACTGAGCCTCTACATTTTGGGGTTTAGGTCTAGGTCTGCATCTAAACCATGCCCAGCAGGACACCTTCTGTACCTGTGCCTACTCACACAGCCATTTTTACATGCCTTGGATAACTTGGGTTCAAGCTCTTGCTGAAATATTACAAGCCAAGTTCCAAGTGTTTCTAATTTTCCAGACCCATTTCTCTGCTCAGCAGTGACAGTTCCCATAATTACAGAAGCTGGGAATACCAGCCAGAATCCACAAGAGGCAGGCAAACAAAAAAATAAGGGGGGGAACAATGTTTATGTTTCATCCCCCATAAGAGTTTACAGGAGCTGCATTTAATTGGGATGAGCAGTGCTGCTGGCACTTCAGAGGAAAATGTGGGTGAGGGTGAGGGAGCCTTCAAGGAGGGGCAGGAGAATGAATTCCAGCAGCAATAATTTAAAAATCCTCAGGGGAAATTCAGGGCACTTCTCAGGCACTGCAGTGCAGTACCGGTGTCTGAGGTTGGAAATGGGGCTGTGTGTTCTGTCCCCATGTGTCAGAGCTGGGGCAGTTCTCTGCTGTTCCTGGGGCAGTTTTTTCTTTCTCTCTCCCACAGCCAACCCTCCCTCCAGGAGATCTCTGCTGTCCATGGCCACTGAGTGTCCCTGCAGGGCTGATCCAATCCCAGCATCCCATGGGGAGATGCTCCGCCCAGGGGAGGAGCCAAGCATTCCTGCCTGGATCCAATCTGAGCCTGGCACAGCACAGCAGCCTTTGCCCGCTGCATTCCTACCATTCCTATCCTGTCTTGTCTGAGAGCCCACACTGAAAGGTGACCACATGGGCTCCCACAAGTGACAGAGCGTCGTGGTTTGAAAAGAGAGGTGTCTGCTAAGGAAGGCAGGAGCCTCCTCTGAAATGGAAAATGCAAACCCCCTCCCTCCGAATTATTATAATTTTGAAATTAAGGGGCTCTCAGGCAAAGATATGGGAGCAGGAATAACAGTTCTTTATTAGGGAAAAAATAGAAGTAAAATACAAATGTAGTGATACAAACCAACCCTGCCAGAGTGGTCACAGGCCCTGGCCCCTGTGTGTCAGGGGGGTGTCCCAGCCCCATCCCATGGGGGCTCAGCCCTCCTGCAGTGCCAGCTGTGGCTCTGCTGCAGCAGGGATCCTGCACAAGGGGGGAGTTTTCCTCTGCAGCTCCAGGGCTGCTGCAGATGGGCCTGGGCTCCCTCTGGCCATGCAGGGCAGCAGAAAGCTGCTCCTCTGGCAATGCAGGGGGCAAAGGCTGCTGTGCTGTGCCAGGCCCAGATTGGATCCAGGCAGGAATGCTTGGCTCCTCCCCTGGGCGGAGCATCTCCCCATGGGATGCTGGGATTGGCTCAGCCCTGCAGGGACACTCAGTGGCCATGGACAGCAGAGATCTCCTGGAGGGAGGGTTGGTGTGGGAGAGAGAAAGAAAACTGCCCCAGGAACAGCAGAGAGCTGCCCCAGCTCTGACACATGGGGACAGAACACACAGCCCCAGCCACATCTTTCAATCTAAGACACAGAGCAGTCCTGAAACAACAACATCCCCAGGGATTTGTTTCTCCAGATGCTTCCCAGAAAGCAGGCACTTATTTGAGAGGAGAAGGAAGTTCACCCCAGACCTGCAGGTGTGTTAGAGCCACACCTGCACAGAGAGGTGGCGCTGAGGTGGCTGCACACACAGCCTGGCAGGCAAATCCCAGGGGAATCTGCTCCTTTCCCACCAGCTCCTCCTAAATTGGAGCCCTGCTGAACCATGTCCCCAGATGTCACAACCACACAGCTTTTAAATCCCTGCAGGGATGGGGACTCCACCACTGCCCTGGGCCTGGCCACCCTCACCCTGAAATAATTTTCCTCCAATATCCAATCTAAACCTCCTCTGGTGCAATTTGAGGCCACTCCTCTCCTCCTGTCCCTTGTGGGAGCAGAACTTCACCCTGCCCTGGCTGTTGCCTCCTGTCAGGAGCTGTGCAGAGCCACAAGGGCCCCCTGAGCCTCCTTTTCTCCAGGCTGAGCCCCTTCCCAGCTCCCTCAGCCCCTCCTGGTGCTCCAGACCCTTCCCCAGCTCTGTTCCCTTCCCTGGGCACGTTCCAGCCCCTCAATGTCTCTCTCATGGGAATTTGGATAACTCTGTGTCTCCACCGCCCAGATGGGTGTCCTGGACTCTGGGGACAGGGGATGAAATGAGAGTGGGAGCTGGCAGAAAGGACTTGGGGCTGAGCAGCTGCCGCTGGAATGCTCATTCTGCAAAGCATCTGAGAGCCTGGAATGATCCTAAATTTCCTTCTGTCACCCACAGGGATACAGCCTTTTTTAAAATGCCCTTTGGATAAATAGAGGTTTTCTCCAGAGCCTCCAGGAACCTTAATTTTTCACCCATCCTAATAACCATAAAACTGAGACAGGCAAGTAATAAAATGTCAAAATCCATGTGTTTTAAAATGGGAGAGGACTCTCAAATGTCACTGAAATGTGGGATGGAAAAGGAGATGGGAGGATGTGCAGCTGAGCCTGGGGTGGTGGCTGGGCTGTTCCTTCCACACTCCCTGGCCCCCTGGGACCCTCTGGAAATGGGGATGGAGTGGGGATGAGGTGCTTTGGGGCTGAAATGTGGGAACAAATCACACAGACCACATTTTATTTATGGTGGAAAAAGCCATTCTTTATTCACATAACTAATTTTATCCAGTTTTACAGACCTCATGTGTGACTCCCATTGGTCAGAAGCTTTCTTACCAATTATTTTATTAATTAGTAACAAGTTGTTTTCCTTTATTGATTGGTCATTCAAACTCTCAGTGTGTACATGCAGGAAAAGTTGTTTGTGAGAGATAGTTTTAATTTTTCTAGCTAATGGTGTAAAAACATTTATATTTATTATTTGTTTATATTTATTTATATTTTCAGATATAAAACAACATTTATTTATAAATAATAATTATATATTATAAATATAATATAATATAATATAATATAATATAATATAATATAATATAATATAATATAATATAATATAATATAATATAATATAATATAATATATATAATATAATATATAATATATAAAATATAATATATAATTTAAAATAATAATTTTTTGTATTTATTTAAATTTATTTATTTATTTGTTTGTTTATTTGTTTTTTTTTAATTTATTTATACAGGTGCTGGTTGTCTTTTACCCAGGAATAGATTGTTCTGTTAATGAACTGCTCACACCAGTATTGCTTTCACATGGGAACTTGCAAAGGGCTGCCTTGACAAGGCCAGTCACTGATTTTAGAAGAGCAGGCTTGATTTTATGATTTATTTATGATTTTTCTACCTTAGTGCACCACCGAAGGAGCAGTTGCCTTTCCTGGGGAGGTGGGATGCAGTGAGGCTGCGTTTCCTGGGCAGAGTAAATCCCAGTTTAGCCCAGTCTGGAGCATCTTGTCCCCTGCTCCCTGGGCTTCCTCCTGAACTTCATCTGCTGTTTAGGCCCAGGCAAATCTGGCTGTCCCAAAATTCCTGAGTTTCAATGATTTTAATGCAGAGTGTCAGTCAAGAGCTGCACAGAACGTGGAAGTTAACACAGAAAGTCCTGAACTTCTCTCCACCCCCTTCTCCCATCAAAATCTTATCTAAAAATGCCCATCACAGTGATAACTGGAGCAGAAACAGGGAAGGGTTCTCTCTTCTGGTAAAAAAGTCTTCATATTATAAAAAAAGCAAAAACAGCATCCTGGTCAAATTAGGATGAAAACATGAAAAGTCAAGATTTTTTTTCCTTCTTTTTTTTGCTAAGCATACTATTTTTGCAAACCATGCTTCTTTTTTTTTTTTTTTTTTTTTTTTTTTTTTTTTTTTTTGCACAGCCAAGTAGAGTCCTGGGCTGTCATATGTCCCATATTCATTAACTCCAGAGGAAGATGAGATTGACATCTCTTCTTCCTTTGCCTGTTGGTTAGTCCAAGATCAAACATGTTTGGAAACCAAAGCCTTTCTCAACTCAGTGACAAAAAAAAGGCTCAAAATCAAAATGGGACATTTTGACAATGCCTAAATAATTTTATTATTTATTCCCCAAATGGTTTTCCTATGGTTTTGAGCCTCATCAAACCAAATCTTCCTTTACGATGGTTCAGTTTGAATCTGCAGCTCTGTGAAAAATTCAGGACAGGTTCTAATGCTGCTGCCAGGGCACTCTGTCAGGATGTGTCCCCCTCCATCCAGACCCAGCAGCTCTGCTGGGGAAAGGCTGCTTTGAGAGCAGAGGTTTAGGGAAGCATTTTAATTGAGTTCAGTGGCACACACCTTGCACAAGAGATTTCTCACTCAGCTCTCTCACCAGGATAAGGACACCAGGATCACTGGAGCATGGCTGGGTGCATATTTGTTCTTGAAGTTAAAAAACTCCTTGGAGCTCTGCCAGAAGTCTCAGAGGATGGCATGAGGTGTCTGAATGGCTGGAGCTGTGTGAGGCAGGCTCAGGCTGGATACCAGGGAAAGGCTCTTCTCCAGAGGGTGCTGGCACTGCCCAGGCTCCCCAGGGAACGGGCACGGCCCCGAGGCTGCCAGAGCTCCAGGAGCTGCCAGGGATGCCCAGGGTGGGGCTGTTGGGGTGTCTGTGCAGGGCTGGGGCTGCCCTGGCTGATCCTGGGGGTCCCTCCCAGCTCAGGACGTTCTGTGACTCTGTGCTCACTCCTTCCTGCCATGCCCAAGGGCTCTCTGTGAATTCTCTAACAGGAATGGTGTGGCCAGCAGGAGCAGGGAGGTCATTCTGCTCCTGTGCTCACCACTGCTGGGGTCTCACCTCGAGTGCTGTGTCCAGCTCTGGCCCCTCAGTTTGGGAACGACCTTGAGGGGCTGGAGCACACCCAGAGGGGGCAACAAGGCTGGAGAGGGGCTGGGGACACAAACCCTGTGAGGAAGCCCTGAGGGAGCTGGGGGTGCTCAGCCTGGAGAAAAGGAGACTCAGGGCTGCCCCCATCACTCTCACAGCTCCTGGAAGGTGCCTGTGCTCAGCTGGGGCTGGGCTCTGTCTGCAGCAGCACTGACACAGCCAGAGCACACAGCCTCAGGCTGCACCAAGGGAAATACAGGCTGGAGACTGGGAAAAAGCTTTTACAGAAAGGGTGATAAAGTTCTGGAATGGCTGCCCAGGGAGGTGGTGGAGTCCCCATCCCTGGGTGTGTTTAACAAAGCCTGGATGTGGCACTGGGGGCCGGGGTTTGGGTGAGGGGTTGGGGCTGGGTTGGACTCGATGGTCTTGAAGGTCTCTTCCAACCTGCTCATTCTGTGATTCTGTGAATTCTGTGAAGACAGGCAGGGCTGGTGCTGTTGGAGCCCTCTGGGATTTGGTTGTGCTCATGGGGGTGCTGGAGAAGAGGGAACAGCAGCACAGGGATCTGCAGGGGCTGTTCCCTGCTCCCAGAGGGATCCAGCAGCTCTGCCCTGCAGGTTCAGCTGTGCAGTGCCAGGGGAACCCACAGAGCTCAGCCACCTCTGGTGCTGAGCGTGGGGAGCCCTGGAAGGTGCCCTGGCCTCCTCCCCTGTCCTGCCCTGGCAGGGACCAGCCAGGCCTGGGCATCAGCAGTGACAGGGCAGACTCTGGTTAAGGACTTCAGTGGCAATGCTGAGCTGAAAACAGAGTGAGGCAAAGCTCTCCCACAGAGAAATAAACCCAAATAAACCTGTCAGAAGGACAGAGCTGTTGTGTGCAAAGCCCCGTGGTTTTACTGCTCAGGAAAGCCCTCTTCTATAAATACCCAATAAATGAGTTAGTGGCTAAATAAAACACCCCATATACTGTAGAGTTGAGACCAACAATCCTAAATGAGCAAACATTTCCATGGGAATAACTCTGCTTGGTGTCAATTTATGTTAATGCTGTACATGATTGAACCCATTAGAGCAAATAGCCAGTAATAAGAATGCAGATACACCAGGAACTAATTGCATTAGAGGCTACCAGGGCTCTGTCTCTCCTGCTTCTGCCACTGCTCAGCTCCCTGGGATGCAGCCAGCAGCACGTGGAAGGTGCCTTGCAGTCTGCAGAGGTGTTGGTGGTCTGGGATCAAGGCTCAGCAGCAGAGCTGGGGGATGTTCAGTGCCTCCTGCTGCAGCATCTCTGTTCAGTTTGTGTTTCAAGAGGGTGAGGGGTGAGGAATTTTCAGGGTCCTCCATTGTGGGGAGGAAAGATGAATCTGATTCCATGTTCTTAGAAGGCTGATATTATATTATTATATTATATTATATTATATTATATTATATTATATTATATTATATTATATTATATTATATTATATTATATTATATTATATTATATTATATTATATTATATTATTATGCTCTACTAAACCTATACTAAAGAACACAGAAAGGATGCAGACAGAAGGATAACAAGATACTAACGAAAAACTCATGACTTCCCAGAGTCCTGACACAGCTGGCTGTGATTGGTCATTAAGTAAAAACAATTCACATGAAACCAATCAGACAATTCACATGTTGGATAAAGAATCTCCAGCCACGTTCCACAGCAGCAAAACATGGGAGAAGCAAATCAGATAATATTGTTTTCCTTTTTCTCTGAGGCCTCTCAGCTTTCCAGGAGAAAAAATCCTGAGCAAAGGATTTTTCAGAAAATATGACAGTGACAGAGGGGGATGGAAGAGGGCTTTGGCTGGCTCTGGGGAAGGAATGGAGAAGCAGGGTGAGTTTTCTTTGGGAGACAGCACAAAGTGGTCAGATGACAACCTCTGCCCAAACCACAGCAAGCCCACTTTAAAAGAGGCCTAGAGTATATATTGGGAAGGAATTCCTCCCTGTGAGGGTGGGCAGGCCCTGGCACAGGGTGCCCAGAGCAGCTGGGGCTGCCCCTGGATCCCTGGCAGTGCCCAAGGCCAGGCTGGACAGGGCTGGGAGCAGCCTGGGACAGTGGAAGGTGTCCCTGCCATGGCAGAGGTGGCCCTGGATGATATTTAACCCAAACCATTTGGGGATTCCCTGGTATGATTTTAGGGATGTGAAGCAGAGGCTGCAGCAGCAGCAGCAGCATCACCCAGCTCACTGTCCCAGCACCAGATCCATCCCCAGCTGCATCTCCCTGGCAGCACTCAGGGGCCCAGGTGCCCCCAAACACCTTGGGGCCAAGGCAGGAGCTGAAGAGCCCCTTGTGTTGTCCTGTGGTCAGTCTGGCTCTGATCAGCACCAGGTTCCAGTGACATCCCTGTGACTCTGCTCCCAGGAGCCCAGGCAGATGGGCCAGCACAGGAGTGGTGCTAACTCAGTCCAGAGCTGTTCCAGGCCACTTTTCAACTTAGCAATGCACATAAACATATTTTACATGTAAAATGGGCAATTAAGAAGGCAAATGTTTTAAAATACGAGGATTTACTGGCATAAAATTCACCATCTATCAACGCTGCATAAATAGTTTTACATAAAAAGCCATCTGGAAACAGGTTGTTTATCATATTTATTCAGTTACAACTTGCTGCTTTCGAGGCAGTGCCTCCCTCATTAGCTGTCAAGACAGTTTGATGTGGCTGATGAGAGGTGGATGGATGTAGTTGAAATCCTGGATGTATTTGGAATTCTGCGCAGTGCATGAATATTAACTGTGTAGCTGCATTATTTCACACAGCCTGGACATGCTCTGCACTGGAATTCCTCTGATGCCTCAGGATTTGAGCTTTTCTCTTTTCCATATATTTGTAACCCTGCAGTTCTTTAGTGTATAACTCCATACCCCACACTCAGTGTGAGCTGCTGCTTTCCCAGCTTGGGCAGACACAACAATTCCTCTCCAGGCCTGGCAATCAAGGACACCTCACTGCCTCAGGGCCCAGAGAGGGAAACAAAAGTGAGTTGGGTGAGCAAACCTGGGGTAAATGACTTCATTACCTAGAGCTGGAATTGGAAGAATAACCCCCAATATGTAAATGGACCAAACTTATAAAAGTGTGAAAACACATAACCTGTGGTCCATTTTTTAGGTGTAGTCCAACCAGCTTTGTCTGCCCTGTTCTTCTAAGTTCTTCTAAGCCTTCTGATGTTTGCATTCTTGTAATGAACTTTCTCATGCGCTTTTCTGTAAATAATTTTTTTTTTCATTCTTTTCTGGAGGAGGAGAAATTTGAAGGACTGTTGTTTTGTCCAGTGTCATTGGAGAGGTGACACTTTCACCCTCCAATCCACCGTCACTTTTGAAAATCTATAAATGTTGGAGTCAGAAATTCCCTTCTTTTTACCTTGGAGATTCCAGTGTCAGTGTTGTTTTATTTCGTGTCCTATAGTGACAAGTTTCATCTGCCTGAAATGTACCTGAAGGCCCTTCAATAAATAAAACTGTATTTTAGTCCCTTAATTCTGTCTGGCCTCTGTTTTTAGGTAGCCCAAAAAGGCATCAGCTCTGCGAGGAAAAAGCAGGCTGGGGAATTGCTCTTTACACCAGGTCTGGCTGGAAAACTTGTGGTCAGGTGCAGGAATGAGTTTGACCCTCCTAGCTTCAGTGCAAGGCTCTGAGGGTGGGAATGAAGGTGGGAATAATTGATCCTGGGGAATGGAGGGCACACAGAGCCTCACAGCTTCAGGAACAGAACACAAAGCCCAAATTCAGGATGAACATTTTCCTGTTCAGAACACATCCAGCCTCACAGTGCTGTTGCTTTCAGCCAGCCCTGGGTAAAGCAACACAGGTTGTATCCTCTGAAGGGGTGCTGGAGGTGTCCCCCTGGGCTCTGTGCTGTCCCCAAGGGCTGCCAAGGCCACCTGTGCCTGCAGCATCCCCAGCCAGCAGCACGGAGCCAACAGCCACCAGCTTTTCCTGACATTTGCTGTCTCCCTTGGATTCAGTAATGAGATCCCTGGTTTTAAATGTCAGCTCTCACGAGGTGATGCTATTGTATTTAGCTCTGTGCCCTTCTCCTGGCTCCAAAACACTTGGCAGAGTTTCTATAAATAACCCAATAACAAGAGCCAAATGAGTGATTACAGAGCAAGGAGAGGAAGTTGGAGCTTGGAAACCAGGAGAGCTCCAGGAAGGCTGGCTGCTGCAGGGGGGACAAATGGCCTTCCCCACAGCAGGGACAGGGGACAGGGCTGCCCAGGGGACAGGGACATCTGCTCTGGGGCCTGGGCAGATCTGAGAAGTGGGAGGGTGGCATGGCCAGGTGCTTTTGTGTGGCATTCACATTCTCGGAAAAATCCCTTCGCCCAGGATTTTTCTCCTGGGAAGCTGTGAAGCCTCAGAGACAAAGGAAAACAATTCTTATCTCATTTGCTTCTCCTGTGTTGTGCTCACATGTGCAATGTGTTTGGAGATTGTTTACCCACAGGTGATTGTTCCATTGCATTCTGCTGGGGGTTGTTTTCACTCTTTGGCCAATCAGGGCCAAGCTGTGTCAGGGCTCTGGAGAGAGTCACCAATTTTCATTATTATCTTTTTAGCCTTCTGTCTGTATCTTTTCTGCATTCTTCAGTATAGTTTAGCATAGTATTTTTTAATATACTATAGTACAATAAAGCAATAAATTAGCCTTCTGAGAACATGGAGTCATATTCATCATTCCTTCCTGCCATGGGGATCCCTGTGAATACAATACTCGTGGCCTTGGCCAAGAGCTACAGTGTCTCCCAGCCCAGATGCCCCAGTAAATTGGGGCAGTTCCCTCTGCCAGCCCTCCCTGGAGCTCCTTGTTCCCTGCTGCAGCCTGGAAGCAGTGGGGTTTCATCCTGGGGACCTGCCTGGGCTCCGTCTGTGCTCACTGGGACACCCACCCAGCTCCTTCCTGTCCTACCACAGGTGTCACTTCCTAAACTGAGGTGAGAAAAATCCTGCACAGCAGGGGCTGCCTCTTAACTCTTCAAAACTCACACCCTCTGAATTATTTGCTCTCAGCCACCACCATTTGCATGGGCCACCATGTCCTTGTGCCAGCTGGATGTCACAGAGAGCACCATGTAGATGTGCTGAGCTTGTGTACCAGCTGCAGGTCACTCCCAGGAACCTTGTGGGCCACCAGCCCACAGCTGGGGAACCAGGGACCTGCACAGACAAGGACAATGCTTTATGAGACAGGAGAAGTCCCACAGAAGATGCTCCATCCCCTGCTGGGCTTGTGTGCTGCCCTGGCAGTGAGGCTCTCTTGTATTTGTGGGGTTCCCAGACAAAGGGAGGAATGATGAATCTGACTCCATGTTCTTAGAAGGCTAATTTATTATTTTATGATGCTATATGATATTAAAGAATACTAACCTAAACTATACTAAAGAATACAGAAAGGATACTTATTGGAATTATATGACATCAGCCCGCAACAGATAGCTACTGAATGCTAAAAAGATAATAATGAAAACTTGTGACTCTCTCCAGAGTCCCAACAGAGCTTGGCACTGATTGGTCAAGAAGTCAGAACAATTCACATGAAACCAATGAAACAGTCACCTGTTGGTTAACAATCTCCAAACCACATTCCAAAGCAGCAAAACACAGGAGAAGCAGATCAGATAATATTGTTTTCCTTTTTCTCTGAGGCTTCTCAGCTTCCCAGGAGAAGAATTCTGGGCAAGAGGATTTTTTCAAGAAAATATGACAGGGACAAGGCTCTGTGCCCTTTGTAGAGCCTACATGTGGATTTTTGGTGCTGACAGGAAGGTCAGCAATGGGATGTTGCCCTTCACTGGCAGAGAGGAAGTGTTTTAATCTGGGGAGATGCATTTGCCACTTTCTCCTGCCTTCTCCAATGAGCTGGGACCTGCAGCTGCTGTGGCAGGGGCAGCTCCCAGCACTGACACTCTCAGCCCTCCTGCCTCAAACTGGAACTGGGTGATGCTCCTGCCTCTGCAACGGGGTTTGAGGTATGAACCACAGAATAAGAGAGGTTCCATGGGTCCCTATTCCCCAAGCACATCCTCAGGAAGAACTCCAGGATATCCCTGGGTTTTTTGAGTGTCCCCTTTGCAGAGGCAGCATAACTTTGTCCAGTTCAGCATAAGCATGAACTGACCTGAGCATGGCTCCACAGCAGGCCAGGATGCACTGGAGACCTCTCCTTGGTGGGCTCTGCGGATGTTTCTGTGAGGGGAGCTGCAGATGAACATTAAAACATGAGCTCAGAGGCATTTCAAAGGAAGGATGGCATTTATCTACAGCATGCTGTCACACAACAATTTATGTTTCACCACCAGGGCCAATCCTGCCAGAGAACCTCCCACATTCTGAGGTGTCTGAGCCCTTCAGTGTCATAGTTGAGATGGTCACAAAACAAAGCAACACTCTGTTTTCGGAAGGCTTCAAACCTGGTTTTATTATAGCATGCCTGCTTTGTATACATTCTTACAGAACTCCTAAGTTTACACTTTACTCATTGGTCAGGAAAGTCAAACAAAGTGCTCATTGGAACAGGCAGATGCAGGTTTCTCTTATTTATCCTTCTTTCTTTCTTGGTTTCTGTCTCAACAACCTTGGTAGGAAATTTCTTCAGGGGTAAACATGGATCCTCCTATCAAACTTCTCTCTGGCTCACAGAAGTGGCTATAAAACCTCTTCCACACTTCAGGATGCGGAAGGATGAGTGACACCACATTTCCCAGGCAAGATGAAACCTCAGGAAGAAACTGGAGAAGGCACAGAGCCTCTGATAGCCATCTCCAGCCCCTGGCTCACCAATGAACAATAACTCAGACTAATTAGCAATTACCCCTTGGCTCTGCTCATCCAGGCTCTCCAGCAGCAAGTCCCAGAGCAGATCCCAAGTAAAGGGAAGGGCTTTATCCATTAAACTGTTCCTGAGGTTGTTAATCATGGAACAACTCTGTCTGGGCACTTTTTGGCTGTCCCTGCCTCCCCTGCAGAGCGAGGGCTGGGCTGGAACACAAACCTCTCTGTGCAGAGCCCCTGCAAGAGAGGGAATTTCTCCATCAGTCGCAGAATCAGACACAAGTGCACTGCACAAACCAGCTCTGGTGGTGCTGTCAGGCAGCAGGCCAGTGGGATACAGCCAGCCCACAAATATTAATCTCTGCTTCTGACAGGCAGCTGAGAGTGCCTTTAGATAGGCCAGATTCCCAAATCCCTGGAGATTTGAGGAATTTTGCTCTGCTTTTCACTGGTATAAGACAATACAACCTCAGGTTGGTGGCTGTAAAACAAAGGGTGCTGCTCCCAAGTTAGAGAGAAGGCTGGGAAAAGGCTGCAGGGCTTCCTTGGATCCTGGAGTGGAAACTCTCCCTGTTACAGAGCAGCAACTAACAATTAACAATTTCTAACAATTCTAACAATTAAGAAGCAATTAAGGCACCTCCCACCAAGAGCACCTGGCCTGTGGATGCTGCAGCAGGAGCAGCACTGCTGTTCCAGTCTGAGGGCATCAAACCTGCTGGGCTGAGCACACCAACATGGCAATGGAGCATTTTTTCTGCAGGTTTCCTGAAATACCTTCAGACGGTCGAAAAAATCTTGACTATCCTTAATTTCACATCCACACAAGGAAGCAGAGGAGCACTGGGAATTGACTTGGGATTTTTAGTGTCCACATCATCTCTCCAGCAGCAGATAATGGGATAAATGAATTGTGCCCCGATTCAGTGCCTAGATATCAACAATTAAGTAGCTTGAAATCTGCAGAAAAAAGAGGAGCGTCTAATAGGAGCACTGATTACTGACAGTGGGAGCCTTTAAATACTTTGTGCTGCTGCTGCTAGCTGCAGAGCAAACCCTTCCAGTTCCTCACGTCTCATCTCCTTGGGCTGCTCTTTTTTTGTTGTTTGTATCTATTCAGCAAGAGAGAAAACAGCCCATGGCATGAGTGCAGACAGCAAAGGGCTTGGCAGGTCTCCTCTGTGCAGCCACATAGATCTCCTAGACCCAGGTCAGGCAGCAAAGCCTCGTCTCCCCCGGGCTGCTGAGACGTGGAGGAGCTTCCTGAGTCTCTAATGTGACATGAAACCACCAAATCTCCCTCCTCTCCCCGAGCTAATAAGAGGCAAGGAGGCAAAAGCACAGGTATTAATGCAGCAGGCTGACAAACACGCTGCTGACAGCAGCAGAATGGGGGAAATCGCAGAGGGAGCAGAATAATAACCCAGCCAGAGTTAATAATAAAAGCTTGAGAGCGTTCTCAGGGCTCTGGAGAGAGGATGTGTCACTGGCTCCTTCCTGCCTGGGCCTGGGCACAGGGATGTGCTGGGTTTGGGGCTGTGTCAGCCTCCTTGTGCCCTCTGGGCAGTGCCAGCTGTTGATGGGCAAAGCCCAGCGTGGAATGGGGATAATGGGACGAGGGGTTGGAATGAGCTGATCTTTAAAGCCCCTTCAGCCCAAACCATTCCAGCCTAAACCAATCCCTGTGCCCTCTGGGCAGTGCTAGCTGCTGATGGGCAAAGCCCAGCGTGGAATGGGGATAATGGGATGGGGGAGTTGGAATGAGCTGATCTTTAAAGCCCCTTCAGCCCAAATTATTCTGTGGCTCTGTGGTCCCAGCCAGGTCAGCACCACCTCAGATCTTTGCCCAGAGCTCAGTGCAAACAGCAGTCACTGCAGAGATGCAGAAACCTCCATTTTTGTGTGTTTTTAGGCTCCTTTACTCCAACTTTCCATGGTGGCAGAGGCTCTGGAAGCCCCCTGAGGTGGTGCTTGTGCAGCGTGTCCTGAGCTGTAAGCAGAGCTCATCTCAAAAAAGAGCAGATTCTAACACAAGGTTTTGGGGCAGAGGTTTTGAGAGCTTCAGCTGAGTAAATACCCCAACACTGAGCTCTCTAACCAGAGTGATGCTCAGAGCAGCTCCCAATTAACCTTTTCCCTTGGTTATTCCAGCAGGCTCCAGGACACAGCAGGAGTGACAGAGCAGTGAGAACAGCGCTTTAACCGTCAGGGCAAATTTATAATTCAGCACCAGGATTAATAGCATGTATCACATTTAAAGTCCTTAATATATGTGGCCAGGCAGATTAGCAGATGAATATGAAATCAGTGCCCCAGCAGCAGGCACAAATTATTCAGGCACTGACTGTCCTACCCTGCAACAAGCAGCAGAGCCAGGGGGCTTTGGCTGCACCAGGAATATGGAGCACCCATAAATCTGTACCCAGCCCACATCCAGCACTGCAAGGCTGAACAGGGATAGGGAATTGTGGCATTCACATTCTCTGGGAAAATCCCTTCACCCAGGATTTTCTCCTGGGAAGCTGGGAAGCCTCAGAGAAAAAGAAAACAAGTCTTATCTCATTTGCTTCTCCTGTGTTGTGCTCACATGTGCAATGTGGTTGGAGATTGTTTACCCACAGGTGATTGTTCCATTGCATTCTGCTGGGAGTTGTTTTCACTCTTTGGCCAATCAGGGCCAAGCTGTGTCAGGGCTCTGGAGAGAGTCACCAGTTTTCATTATTATCTTTTTAGCATTGAGTAAGTATCCTTTCTGTATTCTTTAGTATAGTTTAGTATGATATTCTTTAATATAATGTAGTATTATAAAATAATAAATTAGCCTTCTGAGAACATGGAGTCAGATTCATCATTCGTTCCTTTGTTGGGACATCCCTGCAAACACAATAGGGAATGTCAGTGATTAGAACCTAGAGAGCTTTGTGTTCTCCAGGACACTGGGAATTCCAAACAGCACATCCAGAGAAGCAATTCCCACGTTTCACCCAAAGGAGACACAGCTGCAGGGAGAGGCTGTGCCTTTTTCTGGGCTCATCTGAACTCTGCAGAGTCCAGAGGATGAGTTTGGTGATGGAAGTGCACAAGGCCAGGTTGGACAGGACTTGGAACAACCTGGGACAGTGGAAGGTGTCCCTGCCCAGGGCAGTGCAATTGGATGAGCTGTAAGATCCCTTTTGACCCAAACCATTCAGTGATTCTGCATTTCCTGACCTTGCAGAGTTGGGGGTGACCATCCTTGCTGAAGGGGAAGGAGGGAAACTGCAGGGTGCTTTTTGTCATTAATGCTAATTTATCAAACTTATAAAACTGCCTGCACCTCCATGGGGGTGGACTTTTGTGGACATTTTTCCATAACTGCCCCTGAAGGCCTCCAACAAAGACCAGCTTTCATATCACCTCCTCTACTAATATCATGTCAAATGTGAGTGTTGTTTCATGTACAGGTTGTAAAGGCATCACCAGGGCAG
The DNA here is from genome assembly GCF_035770615.1 of Melospiza melodia melodia. NCBI lineage: Eukaryota > Metazoa > Chordata > Aves > Passeriformes > Passerellidae > Melospiza > Melospiza melodia. The sequence continues at coordinate 3,168,676 of NC_086212.1, read as the reverse complement.
CAAAGAGCAGCTGCAGAGCTGGGGATGCCCAGTGTTGGAATCCTGGGGGACACAACACAGATGATGGACTTTGGACCTGGTTAACATAAGAGATTTGATAACAGGATGCCTTGGCAAAAGCAAACGGAACTTTGAAAATTAGACCTAGATTGCAAGAAGATGAAATCAAATAGGTTTACTGGAAAAAGAAAATCCCATTAAACTCTGCAAGCAGATGTTGTTATATGCATAAGTTTGTGTGTGTGATTTTAACCTAATCAATGTAGTACACACTACTAGTCTCCCTGAAATAGTATATAAGTGTTTGTATCCAATAATAAAATCAGGTTCTGATCACTGAGTCAGTCTCCCTGTCTCTCTCCATCACTGCAGCCTCCATCCCCAGGTGTGTGAGTGACACTCAGCAGGGCTGGGCTGGTGACAGCCTTTAAAACCACACAGCTGGGACAGGGACAGAGCACAGCTGCTCGTGGTGCAGCCAGGTTGGGAAGGGCTGTGTAAAACAACCCAGCATCTTCTGCTCCACAGCTGGCCCCAGACTGAACACAGAGCCCAGCAGTACCTGCCGCTGCAGAGCAAAAAGGCATTGAAATAATGTGCAATGAGAAATATTTTATTTTATTTTATTTTATTTTATTTTATTTTATTTTATTTTATTTTATTTTATTTTATTTTATTTATTTTATTTCATTTTAATTTTATTTTTTGATATCTGGCTACTTGCTTCCACTCCAGGGGTAAGGAGGTGGAGCTGAGAAGGAGCTGAGCAGGTTCTGCTGCTCCTGGGGGCACTGGACATGGAGACTGTCTCCCAAAGGCAGAGGAGAGAAACTGCTGGTGAAAATCTGGGATTTCCTCCTTCTTTCCTAATGCCCAGCTGCAGCTTGAATGAAACCCAGCACTGCCTGTGCTCACCTGCACATCTCCCTCATCAAGGGCATCACCACAGGCTCTCATTCCTGCTGAGACTTCCAGTGGGTCCCACAAACATATCTGACCCCTCAAAAAGTGTTGCCTGTGAGTGCTGGTGGCAGGAATTCAGCCTTTGGGCTGCACAGCCTTCACTGCAGAATTGTACATGGCCAGCCACAGACTGAATTATTTTTAATTGTTGTTATTTGTTTCTTAGAATTGTTTTTATTTTATCAGAATCTGTGTGATTTTATCCATGGCAGGTGGCCATGCTAGCTCAGCCTGTGCAGAAATGAGATAATTCTGAATTAACCTTGGTGCATCCCAGCCCTACCCTGGGGAACTTTCATGTCCCAAAGGGAGATTGGGGTCACCTCCACACCAGGGACATCCCTCTGCTCCTGTTTGAACTGAGCTGCACCTACAATTAACACATCCAGCTATTATTGTTCATTGCATGTGGTGGAGAAGCCTTCATTCATCATTTTAACGAGAGTGTTCTTCGTTAAAGGAGCCCATATAGTTTATTTATAGCCTGGCTGAGTTTATCCTGTGCTTTTAGCTTCAGATCCTACCAGACCTCTGCTGGTAAATCTCTCTGCCTTATTTTGGGACCACTTGTCCTTAACCTCCTCTTGGCCAAGTTTATCTGACTGAACTTTGGGAATTATTCACCTGCCTGACTTTATAATCTCATTATTGAATCTCTGCTCTGGTGCATTCCTAAATATCTCCTCCAATTTAGGGGAATCCTCCTTTGGTTGTGGGAATTGCACAGGATGGATCCAACTTCTCAGGACTGTGATGCCTCAGGTTTAGCTTTTATATTTTTCAGATTCTGTGCTGCTTTAGTGTGTGGGTCTGAGCTTTATTTTAGGGGATGGTACTGAACACCTGCTGGGACATTGCTGTGGACCTTCACTCCAAGGGCTGATTCCCCTCACACCTTCCCTGTCCCACTGATTTCCAGCTCAGCCCTGCCCTCACTGCAGCCTTTCTGCAGGGAATGGCTCCACATCCAGCCCCACTTCACTGCTCTCAGTTTATAACCCAGATAACCCAGCCTGATTCCCAACAGCAGTAAGGCCTCTCCACCAACTTTTTGCTGCCTGAAGCTTTCAGAGTCACAGAATGTCCTGAGTTGGGAGGGACCCCCAGGATCAGCCATGGCAGCCCCAGCCCTGCACAGACACCCCAACAGCCCCATCCTGGGCATCCCTGGCAGCTCCTGGAGCTCTGGCAGCCTCGGGGCCGTGCCCATTCCCTGGGGAGCCTGGGCAGTGCCAGCACCCTCTGGGGAAGAGCCTTTCCCTGGTATCCAGCCTGACCCTCCCTGGCACAGCTCCAGCCATGCCCTGGGTCCTGTCCCTGTCACAGAGCAGAGATTGGTGCCTGTTTTATATTTTCTCCTGGGTCATCAGTACAAATATTGAACAGCACAGAGCCCCATGCCCATCCTTGCAGGAGCTCATTCCAGCATCCTCCTCACCATGGCAGGGATTCACAGCTCAGATTCACCACTGGGAAGGTTTAAAAGTCCAGGGAGTGACAGGACAAGGGGGACTGGCTTTAAACTGAAAGAGAGTGGGTTTAGATGGGATATTAGGAAAAAAATCCTTCCTGTGAGGGTGGGCAGGCCCTGGCACAGGGTGCCCAGAGCAGCTGTGGCTGCCCCTGGATCCCTGGCAGTGCCCAAGGCCAGGCTGGACAGGGCTGGGAGCAGCCTGGGACAGTGGAAGGTGTCCCTGCCATGGCAGGGGTGGGATGAGATGCTCTTTAATTCCCCTCTCAACCCAAACCAGTCAATGACTCCTTGGTTCTAAGTTTTCTATCTATTTAACATGCACCATGTTGAATCCATTACACTGTAATTCCTTAATTGCAATTAATCTTATTATATCAAGGAAAACATTATCCTCACACTCATCACAGTGCTTACAAGCAACACACAAACCCTATGCAAAGCCCAGGCATGCAATTACTAAAACCATTTATTTTATAATTAACCACTAAATTTAAAATTAATAGAGAAGCACTGAAACAACCAAAGGAATTTTTTTGGCACCTGGAATGCCCCTTTCCATCCCAAAGCTCCTGGAGAGTAACTCTCAAAGCTCCTCGTGGACTGAGGAATCCTTCCCATTGGTTCATCTGATTTGATATAATTTCTGGAGAACAATAATGAGGTTTTTATTCTGAAAGGACCCCAGGAGGGGATTTACCCCAGCAGAGCAACTCTACCTGAGCAGGCCTGGACCTCCTCATCTTCTCTCTTTCCTTTGCAGGAAGTGCTGGAAATGTTTTCTCCTCAAACTCCTTCCTGGGATCCCCTGCCCTGCGTGTCCCCCTCTGAAGGAATAATCTGAGGGATTATTCACTCTCATGTTCTGCTCCCCATCATGCCCCAGGAGAGCTGGAAGGTAAAAATCCACTGCAGAGATTTTGGGAGGAATTTTCTAGGGGAGAGAATCAGCAAAATGAAGATGAGTGTTTCAAAATCATGTTGCTACTCTTCAGCTCTGTGTGCACAGAGGCAGCAGAGGAGCAGGAGCTGTAGGCACTGGGTTTGAAGTCTGGCTGACAGCAGACTAGGGATTCTGAAATAATGGGGAGGCATTGTCAGTGCTCAACAAGGGCTGGAAATCACAGGAAGCTGGAGGAAAAGGAGTGAAAACACATAAAAAATAAAAGGATACAGAGGAGTAGCTGACTGATATTTCAGTCCCTTGTGACTGTGCAGTGAGAGTGTGGATTTCTGCAGAGTGTATTGAGAATTTTGAATGTGCAGGTGATACTTTAATTTTTTAAAAAAAATTAATATCTTTTTAGTCAAGAATAAAAATCTCCAATGGCCTTGTCTTGATGCTGCAGCTCCTGATGCCTTGACTGAAAGTCCCTGGGGAAGAGGAAATATCTGAGAGCCACACCTGCTGCCAGAATGCTCTTACTTATTAGCAGGATCTCAGCAGCATCCCTTAGCACCTGCACCAGTGTCAGAGGGAGACAACAACTGCATTGATTTCAATTATCCTTTGCAGGGGGTGCTTAATGCCCAGATTTGTCTCTCCCTTGCAGTGCTCAAAGCAGATTCACACAGTGCAGCTTTAGCAGAAATGTATTTCAATAAAGGTAATGAAGAAGGAATCTTTATTTCCTCCAGTGCTCATTTGAATTTCTTTCTTGAGCAATATCCCAGTGGGAGCCAATACCATGGATCAGCCCTGGGGGCACAGCTGGAAATGAGTTGATATTCCCCACACTGGCACCACACCACACTGAAAGCATTTGGGGCTCTCTGAAACAGGTGTAAAAGCATCACTGTCAAAAACTGTGGACTGAATTTATGGAAATGAAAGCCATCCTTGTGGGTGAGGAGGTCCCTGAGGGGAAAATCACTGGAGACTGGGAGAGGATGTGATGAGATCAGCCTGCCCTGGGTGTGTCCTTGCTCCCACAGTCACCACTGACTGCTGAGACTGTGACCAGGCAGGATGGAGCTTCACTCCACGTCCATCCAGAGGTGCCCTTGTGTCACATCTTCATCTACAGAGAGATGCAGGACCTGCCCCAGCCAGGGTGTGTGGCTGGGGGGAAGAAATACAGCCCAGAGAGTGGAACTGTCCTGCTTCAAGGATATGTGTTGTGTTGTGATTTCAGGGTTTACCTCAGAACCTCGGGTCCCTCCCTTGATAATTCCCTCCCAGGTGTGTCAGTCCCCTCTCCTTTCCCCTCCCAGCACTGTCTGTCAGTCCTGGCATTCCAGAAGGCATCCAGTGATTGGCAGATTCACAGGATGCCCTCTACCCCTGGGGGGCATTGGGCCATCCAGGTTTCCTTTGTCCCTTTGTCCCTCCCCTCCTGTCCCTGGCTGGTGGCTCCCTGCCCCTTCCCTGCCCCTCTCCCCGGGGTTAAAGGAGCAGCAACCACGGGCTCAGGGAGTTCTACTGGAGCTGGTGCTGCATTCAGAGGCCTGTGGGCCAGTCTGGGATTCTGTGATCTGCCATTGATGCCTTGTGAGGGCTGACCTAGAACAGAGACTGGACAGAGCTAAAGAATAAAGCAGAGATTTATCAAAAGCCTCCATGGATCCACCTTGGGCAGCACAAGAGCCCAGCCAGGGCTGCACCCAAGATGAACCAAAATGGCCCCAAAATGCACGGCCGGGCACGGGGTCTGTCACTGTGATCAGTTCTGCTCCATTTGCACCTTGCAGTTCATTGTCCCATCCCAGCTTTAGCCCAGGCAGTCCCACCCTGCTTGTTTTTCTCTCTCCAGCCCATGGTGTTTGTGCTCTTGGCCTGAGATTTGGATCATTTGTCCTTGGTGCCCAGCTGGAGCAGGAATTGTTTTGTCTTCCTGCTCTGTGAAGAGACCTCACCATCCCCTAACATGAAGCTCAGACCCACACACTAAAGCAGCACAGAATGTGAAAAATATAAAAGCCAAACCTGAGGCATCACAGCTTGGGGAAGTGGGATCCATCCCTGTGCAATTCCCAGAGCAGCTCTGGGACGGTGGTTCCCTGTGGCCACACAGGGCTGTTCTACTCTGTGAGGCCAGCAGAGCTCCTCCTGTCTGACTTCCATTGGATCTCTGCCCCACACAGACCTGGATGGATATGAGGGGAGAGGAGCCAACCTGCCTGTAGAGCTGCAGGGGGGTTTGTACTCTCCCCTCCTCCTGTGTGCAGTGAAGTGACAGCTCTGTCCCCGAGCTGCTGCTGCTTCTGCAGCTCCCAGCCCTTGGCTGCCAAAGTGCTGGGGCTGTGCAGGTGTCCTAGGGTGACATTATGATGCTTGTATCCACATGAGTGTTTTCTGTTTATGCTGGATATTATGTTCTGTGCCTTCAAGACTGGCTCTGAAGAGTGAAGTTTTGTTTTGGTTTTGTTATCAGCCTGCTCGCTCCCCCAACAGTCAGTGGGACACAGACAGGGCAGTACATAGTGCTGCTTTTGCCTTTTTTTTTTTTTTTTTGCTTGCTTTCACTTTGCTTTTGCTCTTGCTTTTACTCCAGCTTAGTTAGTTTAGCTAAGCAGCCCGAATTTTCCCTGGACTGTTTTTCCTTTCCCTTTCTTGGAAGCCCTCGAGCCTGCTCCGGACTGGGCCACTTTGGGGCCTACTGGGGCCTACTCTGGGCAGCAGCCAGAGGGACTGAGAACAGAGCGACCACCCCCAGAGAGACTTTCTGAATTTTTCATCTTTTTCAGAGCAGTGACAGAGTGGTGTCACCCAGTATTGTTCATTTTGTTTGCTGGGGGTGCTGTGCCTGTTAAATAAACAGGTTCTTTCCACTTCTCTCCAAGGAATCCTTCCTGAACTGGTTGTGGGGAGGGACCGTGTGGGTTTGCTTTCTGGAGGGGCCCCTTTGGAGGTTTTCTCCCAAATTTGCCCTAAAGCAGGACAGCAGGGCACACAGGTGAACAGCCCCTGGCACTGAGCAGCTCTCCCAGGCCAGCCTTGCTATCTGCTCCTCAGGCTAGGGAGCAGCCAGAGGTGGATGAGAGCATCCCTCACACAACCACGACTGTGCTGGGACAGTGCTCTGCTGTCCTGGACTGCAGAATGGAACTGGCCCAGCCTAATTCCAGGTCATGCCTGGGCTGCCTTTCTCTCATTTTCCCCCTGTGAACCAGCCCTGGACTTGTCTCCACATGCCCAGCTGCAACACTCACAGCCAAAAATGTCTCTGGGGTGAAACGCCACACATCCAGCCAGCAGTTCTCCAGGAGCAGCACCTGCCTAGGATGCAGCAAGCAGGACCTTCCCCAGGTATTTCCATTGCAATAGCCTTGAAAATGTAACATAAATTGAAAATGTAAAATAAATTATGTTCCCTGCAGCTGTGTGATCAGAGAAATGGGGGCACACCTGCTTCTGGAGCCATCCTTGGCATCATCCATGGCATCATCCATGGCATCCTGACCCAGACCCAGGGACAGTCATTACCCAGAGTGTGCCTGTACCCCAAACCTGCTCCAGCTCCCCCTGATCCCAAAACAGCTACAAGAGGGTTTGTGCACAGAGCTTGTGGCAGATCCCTGAGCTTGCTCTGGCCTCCAAAGACTCATCATTCCAGCTCCTTCCTGTGCAGGGGATCACGATGAGGTGACAGTGACACATTCACTGTCTCTTCCAGCTGTCCTCTCTGCCAGCCCCATCGTTCATTTGCCCTCTCCAGGACGTGTTGGCTCCCTGGGAATCACTCTGAGTGACAGAGACCTCAGAACTATAAACCACCTCCTGTTTCTTCAGTGAAAGCCTAATTGATGGAACAAAGACTTTTGAGGCATGAGAAACATCAGACAGCGAGTTCCCAGGCTGCTCCCTCCTCTCTGCACTGCTCAGCATTGCCTGCAGAGCAATCCTTGCTGGCATCCAGGTGCAGGATCACAGAGCCAGCTCTGCCTTTCCACATGACCCCGGGCACTTCTCATTATCGCAGCATGAGGCAGGATCCCCCCGAGCTGGGGCTCACACTGCCAGGACTCATTAACCTTCTGCAGCCTGCCTTCAAAAACCTGCCTGAGAGGCTGCAAACAGCTACCCTGGAACGGGCTTGCCCAGCTTTTGCTTCTCTTTGAAGGGAATGCTGGAATGGAGGGCTCTGGTGCAGGTTTTCAGGTGGGAATAGAAGCAGGGTGGGTTTGCCAAGGGAGGAGGGGTGGTGGGAGATGGAAAGCTCTGCTTGGAGCTGTCCATGGGTGGGAATGGAGCTGGGGAAGGGTCTGGAGCACAAGGAGGGGCTGAGGGAGCTGGAAAGGGGCTCAGCCTAGAGAAGAGGAGGCTCTTGTGGCTCTGCACAGCTCCTGACAGGAGGGGACAGTGGCTGGGGGGTCGGGCTGTGCTCCCAAGAACAAAGAACAGAACAGGAGGAACTGGCCTCAAGGTGTGCCTGGGAAGGTTCAGGTTGGATATTATGGAAAATTTCATCACTTAAAGAGAAGTTAAGCACTGGAACAGCTGCCCAGGGAGGTAGTGGAGTCCCCATCCCTGAAAGGGTTCAAAAGATGAGTTGATGTGACACTTGTAATATGGTTTAGTGGGAATGGTGGTGTCTGTTCAAAGTTGGACTTGATCATCTTGGAGGTCTTTTCCAACCTCAGTTATTGTGTGATTCTTAGTGACTGAGGCCAGCTGCATCATCCAAGGAGGAACCTGTCCTGGCTGCACGGGTGGCTCCTGTGCCAGGATGTGAACATTGGGTGTCCCAGACAATGAGATGGAGTGGGAAATTATGAGAACTAAAAGCACAGTCCCAACAATCCCATCTCTGTTTCCTCTCCCTGTTTTCTTTGAGGTGCCTCAGGTCATTGTTTTCAAGCTTTTCTTTCCAGTTTGGAGTCTCATTTACAAGGCAGAAGCTGGAGTTCAAAGCAATGCCTGGGAGCCAGGGGTGCCAGAGCGTTATGGAAAAAAAATAATAAATAGGAATCAGAGGAGTAGTGAGGAAGTTGGCAACTTGCTGCAGACCTTTGCTAAATTCAGGCCACTGAGCCTGAGGTGTAAACAGCCCTATCTGATTGCTGCATCTTCATTTTCTGGTTTTGATCTTACCTTATTTATTTCAGATAGATAACAGGGAATGTGCTGTCTGTAATGAGAAAGGCCCATCCTGAGAGCAGGCTGAATGTTGCTGTCACAGCCTCTTGTGAAACGAGGAAACTGCAACAGGAAAGGGCTGCACCTCTTGCTCATCACAGGTCCAATTTTCAGCTTGAACTGCATAAAAATGCAAGAAATAACCTGCTGTCATTAGCAGTCCAATTACAAAGTTCCTCAGGCTCACAGACTGGATTGTCTGCTTACACAAACCCCATTTCAGTAAAACATTTCTGTTAAATGTCAGGATTTGAAGTCTCTCCCACCTTCTCAGGAGCTTTGTCCATCCAAGTCCAGGTTGGATGGGGTTGGCGCAATCTGGACTGGTGGAAGGTGTCCCTGCCCATGGCAGGGGGTGAGATGAGATTGAGATGGGGATGAGATTGAGATGAGGATGAGATTGAGATGAGATTGAGATTGAGATGAGATGAGATGAGATGAGATGAGATGAGATGAGATGAGATGAGATATGAGGATGAGATTGAGATGAGGATGAGATGAGATTTCAGGTCCCTTCCAACCCAAACCATGCTGTGACCCTGTGATTCTATCAACACCAATGAAAACAGAGATAAAGCTGAGCAAATGCTGAAGAACAGCTCTGCAGTCTGACTCCTTGTGACCAGCCCAGGCCCTGTTTGCAGAGTCCAGCTGTGTCCAGGGTTCCCAAATCCCATCACCACCGATGGACTGATACTGAGCACTCTGCAGAGCACAGCTGTTTGCAGCTGCCACACATTGTTCTGTGGTTTCTGAGGTGTCACTCACCAAGCAGGGAGCCAGGAGGGTTTGAGGTGACTGGGTACTGCCAGGATGCAAAGGCACCTCCTGGGAAACTCTCTGCCACCCTGGAGGATGGGCAGGAATCATCCTGACTCCTTGACAATGCCAATAATGTGGTTAAAGGAGAACAGGAGGTACTGAGTGATACTTTGGTCAACTTGGTTGTCACAGACATCTTTTATGAAAAATCCTTTTCTTAGGATTGTTCCTCCTGAGAATCTGAGAGGCCTCAGGAACAAAATGTAAACATTGATTATCTGCTGCTGCGGAGTGCAACAGGTGCATCTGTGATTGGCCCATGTTGGTTATTTCTAATTAATGGCCAATCACAGCCCAGCTGGCTCGGACAGAGAGCTGAGCCACAAACCTTTGTTATCATTCTTTGCTATTCTATTCTTAGGTAACCTTCTGATGAAACCTTTTCTTCTATTCTTTTAGTATAGTTTTAATGTAATATATATAATAAAATAATAAATCAGCCTTCTGAAACATGGAGTCAGATCCTCGTCTCTTCCCTCATCCAAGAACCCCTGTGAACACCATCACACTTGGTAACATCTAGAAGGATTTGCTGGAAAAAGTTATCTATGGTTAAACTTCAAACCAAAGCCACAAATGGATTATTGCTTTATTTCCAGCCAATTTGCTTCTAGCTTGGGCTTTCTAAATTCACCCTGAGTAAGGATTTTAAGCAAAGGAGACAGTCCTTTGGTTTCCTGAGCAATGATTTGTTCCCAGAATTGAGGTTACCAGCAGAACATTTATAGAGGCAGGACCTCAATTGTAACCTCTCAATTGCCTTCAATCCTCTCAGGCCCAGACAGCTTTTCTCAGGGCAGTGACACTTCTGAGGCTGAGACACCTGCACAAAAACCACAGTTTGTCTGGTATTGTGTAATTATAACCAGAGGAACATGCAAGATGTGGTCATCAAAACTTCATCTTTGCCTGGCTGATGTTAAACCAGCCACAGAGAGTCAGAAGCCTGAATGTCTGTGTTAGACTGAGCTGGCCTTCCTAAAGCATGAAAGATTGTTTGCCTGCCTAGAAATGCAGTGTATATGGGGCTGTGTGCAAGTTCCAGTAGGGGAGATACCATAAAAATAGGTGGCAGGGAGAACAAAACACTTAAACTGATTTAGAGCAGGGAAAACACAAGATGGCACAAGTAGCATTTCAAGGATGCTCTGTGAAGTTGAGAAACGAGTCATTCCTGCACTGCCTTAAAGCCACAGCCCCCTCCCTGCAACACACTGAGCAGCACAATTGCACCATAAATCCTGGGCTTGCCCAACAAAGGTCCCTGGGCAGTAGCTCATGGGGGTGTCAGACAACCACAGGAGGCATCCTAAAGCTGTCTGTGCAGATTGCGTTATTCCACACACCTCCAAAGGCCTCAGACAAGGTGTTTGCTCTCAGGAGCTGCTCCCTGGGCTGGGTTTGCTGTGCAGCTCTCTGGGCCCCGTTGCCATCAGCAGCTCACCCTGAACACTCAGGGCTTGTGCCAAGAGCCACAGCGTGCCCTGGATGGGGCTGCTGCCTGATTGCTCGGTGACATCCCCAGAAGGACAGGGAGGTCAGAGCTTGTGGAGGACACACAGCAGAGCTGGGGCTGCAGCAAACACCCCTCCCTGTGCTCAGCCACCTCCTGGCAGGAGCTGAGCACCATGGGCTCCTGCACAGGGCAGAGAAGATGAGGAGTCCTGGTGCTGCTCAGAACCCAAAGCTGTGGCTGCAGAGCTGAGCTGGTGTCCCCAGGAGCCTGCCCTGTGTCCTGCTAGCACCCCAGAGCCTGGCCTGGAGCCTGCTCACCAATCTGTCCTGAATGTGCAGCCAAGCCCTGCTCTAATCCCCTCGGGCAGTTCAGGTCTCCAGGAGGAATTTGTAGCTCTGATTTCTCTTCCCTTCGTGCAGCCTTGGGATGATCCCAGGGTGGCAGGCAGCAGGAGCAGCCTTCCCAAGTCACACTGACACATCAGCTCTGGGCTCCCCACTGGACCTCTCCCTCCTCCCCTTCCTCTGGGGTCCCCCACACCAAGGGCTTTGATTCCTTCTTTGCAAAAATGTGCTGTGCTATGATGTTAATGGGAGCCTTGAGACTACAGCTGGGCCACAGCATTATTCTGCTCTCCTTTCTTCCTTCATATCAGAAGCTTCAATTAAAGCACACCTTTCCCCCTGCTCTGTGTTGTCTGGTTGCTCCATTTAATGAGAAGCATTTTCCAGGTGCTTGTGTTGAAGCACTGAATCCCCAGTCCTACTGCCAAGCCTTTTTAGTGTCTTGCTCACACTCTCCAACAAGGATTTGGATTTGAGATGCTCCTGCCTCCCCAGCTGTTATGAGTACCAAAGTTGTCCACTTTTTCAAAAGGTTACAGAGTTCAGGGTTGGGCCAGTTGCTGCCAGGGTGGAGTTCTAACTGTTTGTTGTTGTAATCACCTGTTGTTAATAGTTTTTCATTAACTACCTGTTGTTGATGGTTAAGAATTCCCCTTTTTGTCAAGGGCACCCTGCTGCTTCCCGGAGGATGGTACCTGGTGAAGAGGAGGGGACTTCGGAGTTGGCATGCAAATGACCTTGGATCCAGCATGCAAAGGGAGAAGCCCCTCACCAAACCTAGCAAAAACTCCTAAAAATAATGAGTCAACATGGAATTGAGGGATCGAAGTGATGTCTAGACGTGAGGAACAGAATCCAGTGTCTGCTAAGACCCTTTATACCCCTCACCCTAACCTAAAGAGATGTCGGCTGGAAACAGGACCTCGAACGTCAATCCTAAAACCAGGGAATGTTCCAATGTTTTCATGGGGATGGAAACCCCTGCTCTGCCTGCAGACCAGCAGGCACAGCTGCACTCTTTCTCCTCCTCTGTGCCACTCCTGGAAGCAGCAGCAGCGTGAGTGTGACCCGTTGGTTCTCCCCACTCGAGCTGATTTTTAATGAAGGCATTAAAATGGAGAAAGATCTCCTGCCCTGTTTATTTCACCAGCTGAGCACCTCACCTCATCTGCTGGGTACTGTGGGCCCTGTGGGAGCCTGGCACAGAACACATGAGGCTGGCAGTGCCCAGCAGTGGGCAGGGAAACCCATGGAAAACACATTTCAGAGTGCTGGCCAGTGCCCTGCTGCAGGCCCATCTGCTTCTGCAGGATTTCACCTTGAGGGGATTTGCCATTTTCACAGACCTGTGTTGAGCTCTGTGTTTCAGCAGTGCCCTCCTGTCCTGGATGATGGAGGGGGTTGGATGAAGCAGTTCCCATCCCAGCCGGTGAACAGGGGAGGCCACAGGGCTCCCAGCCCCAGGGGCTCCAAGCAGGGACCACATCCCCTGGGCTGGCCCTCCACAGCCTCTCCAAAGGGTGCAGTGGCAACCTCAACATTCAGCCTGGAAAACTCCACTGTGGGAGTGCCCTGGCAGATACACCCGAGCCTCCAACACCAAAATTCCATGTGTTTACTTAGAAACCCAGCACAAAAGGCATCCCTGCCTTAATTGCCAGATCCTTTTGACTTCCAGGGATCCTGGAATCACCTCTGTAATTAGCTCCCCTTCAGAAGATGCTCTGCCGTTGTGCCTCGCTGTTCCCTGACCTCGCTCCGAGCTCCCCTAATTGCCTCTCTGGAGCCGGCAGGGCAGGGCAGGGCTGCAGCAGATGCTTCCCAAAGCCCGAGCTCAGCACTGCCGAGGTGCTCAGGGTGTTAATTAGGTCGATAGCCCAATCACCGAGCCGCTGGATAATGATCAGAGCCTCCAGCCAGGGCTGCAGCCCGTGGCCGGTGTGTGGCTGCTCCCAACATCCCGCCTGGAAAATCCTCTGGCAAAGGGCACCGAGACACCCCAGCTCTGCCTCTGAGCTTATCGGGGGCCAGCCTTTGCAGGGAGGCATGTGAAAATGTCAGCACAGATGGAGATTAAGCTGTCTTCACCTCACGTCAAAGCTGCCATCTGCTGCTCTCCTGCACGGCTTTAATCAGATTTTCTACAGAAAAAAAAAAAAAAAGAAAAAAAAGAAAAAAAAGGGAGTGAGAGGGATGGGGAGGGCTCTGAGCGCTCCCTGGACTTTCTGTGCTCTGTGCTCTGGAGAGCTGGAAAGGGCTTGTCTGGGCATTTCCCATGGAAAGGCTCTGTGTGGCTTCCTCTGGAAAGGCAGGAGCGGGCAGCAAGGACTCACATCCTGCTGTAGAGTGGGCAGAAGGAAAGGCACTATTTGAAAAGAAAGCAAAAAAGTGGACCTTGTCCTCCAACACTGGTTTTGTTTGTTTAATCACCCAGCAAAGCCAAGTTTTCAGCTGATGAGGTTCCACCAGGAGCCTGCTTGGTTCCCCAGGTTGATCCCACCCCTCCACTCCCATGAACAATGAGATGAGGAAGACAATGGGGTAACAAAAATCCCCAACTAATGGGAGAGCTGGACAGTTTGCTCTACAGTCACATCACAGTTTCAGTCTTGCCTTGCCTTCCAAGCCCAATATGTTCAAAGCTAAATATGCCATTGCCAAGTTGGGGACAAATCATTTCAGAGAGAACACAGAGTTTTTGTAGGGACATGAAGACTGGCTGAGCAGTAACCATATGTGTCCAAAGCCTATGAGATAAGCTGATGGAGGAGCTTCTGACATGGCTCACAAATCACAGTTTGTGGGGAGTGAGGCTTTGCCTTCTCCTGCTGAGCACCTGATCCACAGTAATCTCACAGACTTCCCTTCAGATCTACTCATCAGCCACTCGTTCCCATCTGGAATTCCCACAGCTGGCCATTCCTTTCCAGACAGACTTCATACCCACCAAGCAGCATCTCCTTTTTGTTTCAAATCATCTCCAAGTCAGCTCTGAATCTGTGCACTTCATTTGTGAGTCTGCTCATCCCAAATCCTGGCAGTCCCTTCCATGTGGAGGTGTCAGCCAGCTTGAGAAGTGTTTTCTGTGTTCCATCATCGGGACCATTAATGAAAGTGCTGAAAGCTCAGTCCATACTGCAAGAATCTTATTTTGACAGTAATCTGTCAATGATTGCTCCATCTATAATTTTCTAACCAGTTTTGCAACTACCCAATAATATATTCACTCAGATGGTATTTTTCTAGCTCATGGAAGTATCAGAGGAGACAGTGTCAAAAGCCTGACTAAAATCAAGATCTATGACATGGTCTGTTTCTTCTCTATCCAGAAGGCTTTTTGCACTGTCATAAAGGAAAATTAGATTGGTTTGACATATTTGTTCTTGACAAATCCATACAGACTGTTACTCATCCCTTTATACTCCTCTGTGAGCTCACAGATAGACTATTTGATTATCCACTTCAGTGTTTTCTGAAAACTGAAGTTTTATAGGTTTGAAAGGGAAGCTCCTGACTCTCTGTCTTCTTATTTAACATTTCAAAGGTTGGCATTTAAAAATGTCTCCTGTCTTTCAAGTTTTCCCGTGCCTCACACAGTGAGTCCTTACAACTTTTGGTCAATTCTTCCAATATTTCCCCAGCTTCTGCTGTGGGTACCACACAATGAAGTTCAGCAAGACACAGGCAAATAAAAACATTGACATTTTGGGGGGCACCTCTGTATTTTGCTCAGTATTTTCTGTTTTTTGGAGTTGTTCCTTGCATGAAAGAAATCCCATTTAAGTGCACATTAATGCCTATCCCAGCTCCCTTGGAGAAGCCTTGCTCTGGTGCATCCCTGGACTGTGTTATAAAGCTGCTTCCACTCCCCAGTACAAACTGGGAGCTGCTGGAGAACTTCCAGTGTTTCCATGCCCTGGTGTGCCCCAGCCCATGGCAGAGTGCCATGGAGATGGCACAGGAATGGGGAAGAGCTGGTCCCTTCACTGAGAGGGCTGCAGTTACCTGGAGGCAGCAGTCTGGAGCCAGAACCAGAGTTTTGCAGGACTGGGCTTTGAGGTGACCTTCAGATCAATCAGACTGATGAAGGGAGACAAGCCCTAACTCACCAGCCTGCAGAAGATGTCTTGTCAGCCTGTGGAGCTCTTAAATCATCCTTCTATTTGCAATCCATGGAATAACCATGTGATCTGTCCTTCAGGATAAAGGCAGCTGCTGAGCTCAGAGAGGCTGAGGAGCAGCAGCACAGCTGATTTCTCACAAGTCCAAAAGATCCAGCAGCTGTACCTGTCCCCATTTGGCTTCCTAATTTCACCTGCAAGTTCAAAAGCATTCCCAAGAGACTCAGTCTGCAGTCCAGAGCCTGCTGTCATTATCCATGACCCACCTGAGAGAGCAAAACATGCTCTGCTGTCCCCAGAACTGTGCTCCCAGGGGAGGATAGAGAGGACACTGTTTCCCAGGAGGGATAAAAGGACCTGCTGGCCCTTTGCTTGATGGCTCTTCCTGCCCAAGTCAGATAATTAGGAGCATAACTTCCAGCTTTGGGGTTTCTACAGGGAAAGTTGTGATGTCTCTGAGCAGCTGCTCCTGAATTTGCTGCAGGATTTTGGGAAGTTTTTTACTGGATGGACTTCATAATATAAAGAGGCCACTGTAAAATCTGAACCTCCACTGCTGCTCTTGCTGCCTGTGCTGTTACTCTGGGATCTGCTCCACCTTTGTGCAGAACTGCCAAAGGTCATTCATTTGTCAGAGACAATCAAATTTCCCTGCTGCTGCTTGAAAGATTGATGAAGTTTAAACATCTTTTATTTGATCATTTAAGCAGCTTGTGTCTGTCTATAAATTCCCTGTAGCTTGCACTTGGACTTTCATGTTTGTGCACGCAGCAAAAAGGAGTGTGCAGGAAAAAAGGAGCGTGCAGCATTTCTGGTGTAAAAATATCCCTTGGATTGTGTTGAAGTCCTTTGCCCATTGTGTTTTCCTCCTCAAACCATGACTGTGTTAATCAGGATCACTCACAGGGTTGTCTCAAGCCCAGACAGTATTCACAAGGCTCATTCCCTTCCTTTAAAAACTATTTCAGAAAGAAAAGTGCCTTAGCAAGCCATAATTCATATAAGTGTCAGTAGAGGTTCAGCTAGAAGATGGAATAAATGATTTTCATTATTTAAAAAAAAAATATTTTGCAGGGGAAAAAATCTAAACAAATTCCCCAAACATAATGGTAATAATGATGGAAAGGGAGGACTTGCAAATGAAAAAAGTATATTTAAATAGAAACTCCTGCTATTTTTGAGAGTCCCTTGAAAACTGATTACCTGCATTGACCTGTGTCTAAAGCTATTGACAAAGATAAGCAGGGACAGGCAGTAGTCACTTCAGATTGAGTCCTAGTAGTTTGAATTAGATGGACCAAACAAGCTGGAATTATCCATTAAATCAGCAAAATCTGCTTGTCCTTTGCTTTAAAGCTTGATTAATGCTGACAAGCAGAGGACGTGGAGCCAGCCCTTCCCCAGCCAGGCAGCACAGGGAGTGTGCCTGTCCATGGGCAGAGCCCCCCCTGCATCCCCTGTGCTAGAAACTGGGATGGGATTCCAGAGGATCCTGAGTTGTAAGACATAATTTAGGGCTGTGTGTTCAATTCCCATCTGTCAGAGCTGGGGCAGCTCTCTGCTGTTCCTGGGGCAGTTTTTTCTTTCTGTCTCCCACAGCCAATCCTCCCTCCAGGAGATCTCTGCTGTCCATGGCCACTGAGTGTCCCTGCAGGGCTGATCCAATCCCAGCATCCCATGGGGAGATGCTCCGCCCAGGGGAGGAGCCAAGCATTCCTGCCTGGATCCAATCTGAGCCTGGCACAGCACAGCAGCCTTTGCCCCCTGCATTGCCAGAGGAGCAGCTTTCTGCTGCCCTGCATGGCCAGAGGGAGCCCAGGCCCATCTGCAGCAGCCCTGGAGCTGCAGAGGAAAACTCCCCCCTTGTGCAGGATCCCTGCTGCAGCAGAGCCACAGCTGGCACTGCAGGAGGGCTGAGCCCCCATGGCATGGGGCTGGGACACCCCCCCCTGACACACAGGGCAGGGGCCAGGGCCTGTGATCACTCTGGCAGGGTTGGTTTGTACTACTGCATTTTTAGTTTTAATTTTCCTGGCAAAGAACTGTTATTCCTATTCCCATATCTTTGCCTGAGAGCTTCTAAATTTCAAGATTATAATAATTCAGACGGAAGGGGTTTACATTTTCCAATGCAAGGGAAGACAAGGCTGCCTTTCAGCCCCCTCCTTTGCCTTCCCTTCCCCTCCTTTGCCTTGCCTTGCCTACCCCTCCCTTGGCTTGAATTCCCTCCCCCTTCCCTGCCTTGCCTTCCTGAGTTAATGGTTGGACTGGATGACCTCAAGGGCCTCTGCCAACCCAAACATTCTTTTATTCCACAAGTCTTTACATCTCCTGGTTGTAACACACACAATCCCTCTTCTCCCAGAACCAGCAGCAGAGCTCAAGCATGAAATAAAAAAATTGTTTTCAATAGGGAGTTTGAGTTAAACAAAAATTGTGCACAAGACGCAGCAGAACGGAAACCTTTCAGAAACAGTCTTTTAACGCTGACTTTAAATGCTTTGAAGTGGAAGGTTCAGATTTCCCTGCATGCTTGCAGGTTGGCTTTGCATTTTTCAAAGCCTCTTCTCCTCTGTGCCATCCCTTGCTTTGCATTATCTTCTTCCTGTTTGCCCTGGGCCATGAATGATTCCAGTTTCAGAGCTGGGGTTTGCCTGCATGGACACCCCCTCTCTCTGCTGTGCCCTTTGATGAGTGTTCAACCCCTTCTCCTGGGACAGGTGGGAGGGGTGGAACCTCTTCTGGAGAGGAAGCAGGATGTCATTCCAAGGGCTGGATGTGTGATCCTGCTGTGCCAGACCTGAACTGATGCCCTGTGAAGGCTGACCTAGAACAGAGGCTGGACAGAGCTAAAGAATAAAGCAGGGATTTATTAAAAGCCTCAACGGATCCACCTTGGGCAGCACAACCCAAAATGGTCCCAAAATGCACAACCAGTCATGGGGTCTCTCACTTTGATCAGTTCTGCTCCATTTGCATCTTGCAGTTCATTGTCCAATTCCAGCTTTAGCCCATGCAGTCCCATCCTTCTTGTTTTTCTCTCTCCTGCCCACTGTTGTTTTTGATCCTGGGCCTGAGATTTTGATCATTTGTCCTTGGTGCCCAGCTGGAGAAGGAATTGTTTTGTCTCCCTGCTCTGTGCACAGAGCTCACCATCCCCTCATATGAAGCCCAGACCCACACACTAAAGCAGCACAGAATGTGAAAAATATAAAAGCTAAACCTGAGGCATCAGAAAAATGAGGATTATGGTGCCATTATGGTTCCAAATCTCTCTTGGATGTACCAGTGTGGCTGTTGGATGGTTTTTCTGGTTATGAAAAAAATTCCTCATTCCCATCCATGTCCATGTTAAAGAGCAGCTGACAGGATCCAGCTGCAGATCATGACAGGACAAAGGACACAGTGACAGGGTGAGGGGACATGGCCTCAAGCTGTCCTGGGGGAGGTCCACATTGGATGTGAGGAAAAATTCCTTCACAGAAAGGGTTACTAAGCATTGGAAGGGGGTGCCCAGGGAGGTTTGAAGTCTCCACATCTGGAGGTGTCCAGGGAATGCCTGGATGTGGCACTCAGTGCTCTGGGCTGGGGAAACAGTGGGGGCTGGTCATGGGTTGGCCTGGCTGTCACTGGAAGTCTCAGTGATTCTGGGATCAGGTGAGGTACTCCATCCTCACACACCAGAACATTCCAGAAGCTCTCTCCTGAAAGAGAGGAGTCAGGCCTTGATCCCTGCAGGAACCACTCTAAGCTGGTAGCACGGACCCATAGATTGATCAAGCTATTTTTACAACTCATTTTTAAGGCAATTCTAACACTTCCTGGTTTTGAGGGGCAAAGCACAATCACAGAATCCCAGGATCACTGAGGTTGGGAAGGCCCTCCAAAGTCACTGAGTCCAACCTGTGCCTGATGCCCATCTTGTCCCCAGCCCAGAGCACTGAGTGCCACATTCAGGCCTTCCTTGGACACCTCCAGGGATGGAAACTCCAAACCTCCCTGGGCAGCCCCTGCCAGTGCCTGAGCACCCTTTCAGTGCAGGAATTCTCCTGAACTGCCATATCCATAAGCCCCTGGCCCACTCCTCCTCTGGTGGAAAGGCTGCCCTGGCAGTGCTGGTGGATTTTGCTTTTCTTAGGTCCCAGCCCAGGCTAGAGAACCCTGAAATAGCTGTGGCAGCTCCAGCCCTCCTGTTTCCAAGGAAAATGCCCTGTCCTGTCACCATCCTATTTTGTGGAAAAATCCCTTCTCCAGGATTTCTCTCCTGGGAAGCTGAGAAGCCTCAGAGAAAAAGGAAAACAATAATTATCTCATTTGCTTCTCCTGCTTTGGAATGTGGTTGGAGATTGTTTATCCAACAAGTGAATTGTTTTAACTTAATGACCAATCACAGTCCAGCTGTGTCAGGACTCTGGCGAGTCACGAGTTTTTCATTATCATCTTTTATCCTTCTGTCTGTATCCTTTCTGTATTCTTTACTATAGCATAATATAATACAATATAATATAATATAATACAATATAATATAATATAATATAATATAATATAATATAATATAATATAATATAATATAATATAATATAATATAATATAATATAATATAATATAATATAATATAATATAATATAATATAATATAATATAATATAATAATATAAATAATTAAATAATAAATTAGCCTTCTAAGAACACGGAGTCAGATTCATCATTTCCTCCTCCATCAGGGGACTCTGAAAATACCCCACTTTGCTGCATCCCTCTGAGCATCTGCACTCAGGATCCCTCCAGGACACCCCCAGCACTTCCCCAGCTCCCTGTGGTTTGGGGGAGGCCTGGGCAGAGCCTGGGGAAGGAGGAGAGGGCAGCACAGGGAGGGAGAAGGCTTTGAGAAGAGATCACAGAATCCTTAATGTTGGAAAAGACTCCCAAAATCATCAAGATGAGTATTCCTCACACTTTCCTCAGCCCACAAAACCAGGCAGCCAGGAGGTGATACATCCTTCCTCCCAGGCTGAGACCAGCAGCATTGCCAGGATATTGGAGAACTTAAAATATTTTTAAATATCAAAAACAAACTTCTCCTTGGACAGCTTGGCTTAGGATGATGGGAGAAGTTTCACAGCAAAGAATTTTTGAAATGTTTTGCTACAGGAGCATCAAAAAAATGTTGGTTAAACTTACTGGGCCAAAAGCTTTGGTTGCTGGGGTGCTCTGGACAGAAGTTGTCTTCCAGTTCAAAAGGAAAACATGTCTTTTATGATGAATTGAAATTGAAAATACAAAAAACAGAATTGTTGAAAAGGATGTGTTTCTCCTGTTAAAAAGAAAATAAATCAAAATAAACATTGAATAAAAAAAAACAGAAACATTTTCAAGCAGGGAAAAGTTCCATTTAGAAAGTGCCAGAACTGAATGCTGTGAATAATTTAAATGAAGGATTCAGCTCTGAGATTAAAAAATATCTCATTGTTGCCAGATACACACTCTGCCCTAAAAGCAGCAGGAAGAATTCAGATGTTTGTAGTGAAATACTCGAGTCCAGGGATTTGAACTGCAACTTTGGTGTCTGAGCTGGGATCCAAACCAGCTCCAAACCCAGGCCCCTAGCTCAGAGGCACTGGGATGAGCATAGAGTTCACAGGAAGGCTGGGACAGAGGCAGGAGCAGCTCCCTGAACACAAGAGAAATAATTAGAATTTATTTTTGAGGCAGTTTGGTACCAGGCTCTAACTCCTGGGATTTTCCAAATGAATCAGGACAATAACAGGAAGCAGGGTTTCAGTGCAAAGCCAACATGTGATTTTTCGTTTTCTTTGGAGTTGTCACAATTTCCATTCTTGCCAGGGCCTTGTAGCTGGGCTTGGCTTGAGCAAGGCAGGCCAGCAGGTTTGGAGGACTACAAGAGCACCAGGAGAACAAACCTGGAGAAGCTTGCAGAGTTATGGAACATTTGATGGATAACAGCAGTGCTGGGGAGCACGTGGATCACAGAGCAAAGCAGAAAGGAAGCCATAATTAAATATTCCTGAGTACAACCCCCAAATTACAGTGGACTAAGAAGTAAGCAAATGACACCCAGGAAGAGAGCAGCTGATTCTGAGCTGATTATCATAATGTAAATGCCAACAGCAATTTACTCAAATCACAGAGGTTTATTTGCGGTGTGAAAAGTGGGTTTAGTCCTAATCAAAATAAAATCAATGTATATTTCAAAACAGATTACTGCTGGTAAACAAAGCAGCCATGATTGTTATTCATTATCTTCATCAGCACCGAGAGGGAATAATTTCTGTTACTACTTAATTACAGAGATGTTAACAATTAATTAAGGAATGTAGTGATAGCCAGTGATTTGGGGAATGGAGAGGAGGTATTCCTCCCTTACTGTGGTTTTGTTGCCTCAGCCCAGCTCAGACCATGCCTGGTGACACTGCTGGGTGGTGGCAGCTCAGGGAGCAGAGGCAGGGACAGGCTGCTCCACTCCTGCCTCCCCCTCCCCATTTCATAGCTGCTCGGGCCCTGCCTTTGGGGGGTCCCCAGGGTCCAAGCCCTGGCTGTCAGCACTCAGCCTCCCTTGGCTCAGCCAGCAGGGCTTGCATCTGTGCCTTCCCTGGAATTCATCACACATTTGGGACTAAAATCGCCTTGCTGAGAGCAGAAGGAGCTGGAAAGAGATGGGCTGGGTAGGGCAGGAGGCAAAGCAGGGCATCCCCAGGACACCTGCAGCCACCACAGGTGCGGGGGTGCTCTGGGCTCACTCACCTCTGTCTTGGTTTGAACAGAGAGGTGTCTGCTAAGGAAGGCAGGAGCCTCCCTTGAAATGGAAAATGTAAACTCCCTTCCTCTGAATTATTATAATTTTGAAATTAAAAGGATCTCAGGCAAAGATATGGGAGTAGGAATAACAGTTCTTTGGAAGGAAATGTAAAAGTACAAATGCAATAGTACAAATAAACAAAAAACCAAACCACTGACAGAGTCAGAATAAGACCTGGCACTCTGATATGACATGGGAGTAGGAATAACAGATCTTTATTAGGGAAGAAAATGAAAATAAAATAAACAATGCAGCAATACAAACCAACCCTGCCAGAGTGATCACAGGCCCTGTCCCCTGTGTGTCAGGGGGTGTCCCAGCCCCATCCCATGGGGGCTCAGCCCTCCTGCAGTGCCAGCTGTGGCTCTGCTGCAGCAGGGATCCTGCACAAGGGGGGAGTTTTCCTCTGCAGCTCCAGGGCTGCTGCAGATGGGCCTGGGCTCCCTCTGGCCATGCAGGGCAGCAGAAAGCTGCTCCTCTGGCAATGCAGGGGGCAAAGGCTGCTGTGCTGTGCCAGCACCTCAGATTGGATCCAGGTAGGAATGCTTGGCTCCTCCCCTGGGCGGAGCATCTCCCCATGGGATGCTGGGATTGGATCAGCCCTGCAGGGACACTCAGTGGCCATGGACAGCAGAGATCTCCTGGACGGAGGGTTGGCTGTGGGAGAGAGAAAGGAAACTGCCCCAGGAACAGCAGAGAGCTGCCCCAGCTCTGACACATGGGGACAGAACACACAGCCCATTTCCAGCTTAAGAGAGCCCCACTCCCCAAACAGCCCCAAGAGTCACATGGGAGCAGTAAGGCAACCAAGAACTGTTCCTTCATCCAGGTTTGTCCCTTCTCCTTGGCACACAAGTTGTCAGCTCAGAGAGGATCCTCAGGAGGCTGATCCAGGCCTGTCTCTGTGGTTTGAGTACCCAGAACATCTCAACCCCACACCATCCCCAGCTGTCCTGAGACTGAAGGAAGAACTCATGGGACAAAAAGAGGTTTGAACAGGAGCTGAGTCACTCATCCCCACAGTCAGTGTGATCCTGAATCCCACTTCCCAAAGTGTCACCCCTGTCCCTGCCATCCCAGGTGCCCAAGGTGAGGAGCCTCAGCCTGGGCTAAGGTCCCAGCACCACCTCAGCTGCAGAGAGCACACATGAAGCACAAACAGAGGACTCTTCAACTAATTAAGTTGAAAAAAGGGTATCTATTACAGCACTGGACACACATGGAATCATTTTCAAACCTGTGTAAAAAAGTCACAAACTCCTGCTCTCTGTTTATCCAAGAAGGTTTTACAAATTCAGATTGTTTCCAGGATGGTTTCTACAATGCTTATTATATAAACATTAGCTCTTACCTCATATTATAATTAGCTGAATGTCCATTATGGCTCTGCAATTGTCCCCTTTAATTGGGTCAGTGGGCTTTTGGGGAGGAAGTAAGACCTCTTCCTCATGGTAAAGCCCCTCCCAAGGGCTCCTGGGCCTGCTGGTCACAGTCCAAACCTCCTCTCACTCTCAGAAGCCAGTGGTATTTATGGCTCCTGCCCTTTTACAGTACTTCATGTATCACCTGTCATTGCCAGCCTTGTTTCAGTTATCCCCACCTGGTCTTTGCTAACTACATTTCTAACTTAACCCCTTCTTAATTAAAACATATCTAGCTTTCACTATCTTAGCTGCATCCCTAGCTCAACCCCTTGACTTACACGTCCTTTTGAACCCTGCTGGTCCATCCAGAGGCATCAATCCTACTCCTGGGACTTTGGGAAGTGACTTTAATGGCAGCCTTGCCTAAAGATTCTCTTAACTCCTGACTGCAAAACTGGTGGCCCGACACCAGGAGCTCTGGGTTAAGGGGGTCCTCAGTGCTGGGTTTATTGCCAGAGACTCTAAATAATTGTTTTTAACAGGATTTTCTTTATACTCTGTTGCAGGAAAAGTGGCCCATTTATATTCATTGTACTTTATAAATGTTCCCACCACAACAATTGCTCTTGATTATAGTGGACTTCGTTTTCCTTTGAATTTAATAGCAAGAGAAAAATGACACATGACAGAAATCTAAATAACATTCTGCTCCCCTCCTCTCTGGTTTCTTTCTAAAGCGTGAGCCACAGAATTGAAGAATGATATTGTTCCCAAATATCTTGGTTTATTTTTTTATTTATTTTCAGAATGGGGAGAAAAGTGCATTAATAAGTTGGATTTTCCATAGTGCTGAGCAACCGAGTTTTTCCTTGAGTTTTCATATCCTTGACAGCTCAAAACATCAGGCCCTATTTTTTTGTAGGAAAAGTTTGACTTTCAGGGACGGGAAGCTGATTGCCAAATATATATTAGGGATTTTGTTTGATAAACTGGATTCAGGATGTAATAATGGTTTTCAGTATATTTTACTCAACTAATTTCTTGAAGGAGGTTGTTTAGGAGGGTGGACCTTGTAGGATTTATGAAGGTGTAACAGAGTCTGTTTTTTATTGTAATTCAATTAATTTAATTAATTTAATTAAAGAGAAGGCTGGAGATGAAAGCATTTGGAATTGTCACCCCGATTTTTTAAGTTTTTCTAAGCCTTCTGATGTTGACATTCTTGTAATGAACTTTCTCACACACTTTATGTAAATAACTTATTGTTTTGCATTCTTTTATGGAGGAGGAGAAATTTGATGGACTGTTGGTTTGTCCAGTGTCATTGGAGAGGTGGCACTGTCATCCTCCAATCCACTGTCACTTTTGGAAATCTATAAATGTTGGAGTCAGAAAAATAAAGGTCCCTTTTTTACCTTGGAAAGAGCAGCGAGTTGGTGTCATGTTGTTTCATGTCCTATAGTGACAGGGATTGAGCCCTCCTGGTCTCTCCTTAGTCAACATTTTTGCCATCAACATTACTGAGAGCCAGCCCAGGCTCCTCTGAGCACTGAGAAGTCACTTTTTTTCAGCCAGCTAATGGGTTTTATCCTCAAAAACACCATGCAAATGTGTTTTCTGGATATGAGGTGGATGGACCCATCACCTCCTGTTACATCTCCCTCGCTAGCCAGGGCTGCAGGAACCCATAGAACAGAGAAATCTCATCCCATTCATGTCCTGGCAGGACTTCTACACCTCCCTAGAGGTGTCTGATTGAACCTGCTATTGCCACAGATAATATTTAGTGTGCTACAAGTGGAATACATTCATATTTTCCTGCAATGTGCCACTCACCCCAGGGTTTTGGCTGCTTTCATCTGCATGCTTTTAGTCTGCATTGTACTCAGCCTGCGTGGGGAAATCATTGTTTCCTTCATGGAGTGAGGAGCACTCAGCCCCGGCAGCTTGGAGTGTTTGGGATGTGAGGGACAATTTTTAGGCTCTTTCTGCCATTCCTTGCCCACTAAGGAGCCTTTGTTGGAGCAGTGTGTTCCCACAGGGCAGGAATCAATGGGATAAATGTGGATTCCAGCTCCAGCCTCCCAGTGCTGCCCTGAGCCTCCCAAGGAGGAGCCAGCAGTGCTCTTGTGATCTGAACCCTCAGTGTCAGATTAGCCTCTTTTCTGACCCAGAGATGGGGCAACTGAGAGGTGTTTCAAAAACTTTTATTCCATTTTCAGTCTTATGTGAAGGGTGAGACAATACAGATGTTATAACTCACACCAACACAATCAGAAGCCAACTATTCCCTAATTACAAAACAAAAATTAAAATAATTTCTTGGCCCATCAGCTTTAGCTACACCATGCTGTAAATGTACCCCAAAACACACTAGAAACCCTGGCAGATTTGCTCTGGTGCCTCTCCATGTTCCCTCTGCTCCCCTCAAGGTGCTTTGCTAATTGCTGCTGATAATTAGCCACAGAAGCCAGGGGGCTATGCTCAGGAAAGCCCTTTTGGGTAAAAATGTTCATCCTGGGCCATGCCACCCATGGCTTTGGTCACCCCCACTTGGGGCTTTAGTTTTTTTTAGTATAGTATACTTTAATATAATATAGTATTATAAAGTAATAAATCGTGGCCGTGCTCTGGCACTCTCACAGCTGAAATCTCTTGTCTCCCTGCTTTGGGACTTGTAGAATCTTTCAGCTTTCTCTTTTATGGCTGTTCAGGAGCTGACAAAACATATCTGGTTTCCCAAAAGCTGTGAGCAGAGGGTGCAGAGCAGGTCAGTGAGCAGCCAGCTGGAGGGGAGGTGGCTGAGCCACTCTCTGTCCCCCACCTGGATCACTGGGCTGAGCTGGTCTTTCTCCCCCAGCTGCCTTTGGCTTCTTGCTGCTCCTCTTCCTCCTCCCTCTCCTGCCTGTGCCGCCTCCTTTTCCTGCCAGAACAGTGCTCCTGCTCTGGAGGATGAGCAGCAGCACCCTGGCAGTGCCTGCTCCAGCATCCCCTGGGAGATTGTGGCATTCACATTCTCTGGAAAAATCCCTTCACCCGGGATTTTTCTCCTGGGAAGCTGGGAAGCCTCAGAGAAAAGGAAAACAATTCTTATCTCATTTGCTTCTCCTGTGTTGTGCTCACATGTGGAATGTGTTTGGAGATTGTTTACCCACAGGTGATTGTTCCATTGCATTCTGCTGGGAGTTGTTTTCACTCTTTGGCCAATCAGGGCCAAGCTGTGTCAGGGCTCTGGAGAGAGTCACCAGTTTTCATTATTGTCTTTTTAGCATTCTGTAAGTATCCTTTCTGTATTCTTTAGTTTAGTATAGTATTCTTTAATATAATATAGTATCTTAAAATAATAAATTAGCCTTCTGAGAACATGGAGTCAGATTCATCATTCCTGCCTTGGTTGGGGCACCCTGCAAATCTAATAGGAGCTGACACAGCTGCTCTCCCAGTGCTCAGCATCTTTCCTGACTCTTTTCTCTCTCCACATCATCAAAGAGCAAGCAGCACCCCCAGGTTCAATGTTTTCACGGGAAAAAGGTGAAAATCAGACAGGGATAAAAAGGAGAGAGATCTCGGGCAACTTAAGCAACAATTAGGACATAAGCAGAGGAGTTTAGTGGCCACAGTGACACATTCTTCATAAAGCACTGCCCAGATCTCTCTAATACCTTGGGTTTTAAGTTTTTCTGTTCTGTTTTGGTGTGCAGCTTTTAGCTTTATATTAAGTGTTACTGGGATTCTCTTACAGGGTGGTGAAGGCAAAACAATCCTATAGGAATGGAATGGGGATAAACTGATACCTTTGGTTTGAAGTGGTTCTGTTCTGTTTTGGTGTGCAGCTTTTAGCTTTATATTAATGTTACTGGGATCTTTCCACAAAACAATCCTATTCTAGCTGGAGACTCAAGGACAATCTCTTCAAACTTCAGCCCCAAAGCTTCAACAACATGAGGAGGGTGGGCAAGTAACCAAGGAGGATGAAACCTCATCATTTGAAGCTGTTAATTGGACAGTTCACTCCTATATACAAATGGACTAAAACTTCTAAATATGTGAGATCTCATGGCCAAGCTCTCTTTTGCTGCCATCTTGGAGCCATCCAGGTACTGCCAGGGTGTGGCCTTTGAAGGCACCTCAGTAAATCTCCACTTTATTCCTCTGAACTCTGTCTAGCATCTGTTCCAGCTCCCTGAGGCATCATCCTGGGTCATCTCCAGTGTCTGTGGTGCCTCTGTCCCCCATGGGCAGTGCCTGTGCATGGTGCACTCCCAGCTGCCACCTTCCAGCCTGGGGACATCTGCCAGCACTGAGTGTCCTGCCATGTCTGTACAGTTTGGGCTGCCTTGGACACCATGGTCAGAATGCAGTCCTGTCTCCCAAAATCAATGTGCTTAAGGAAAGTGCTGATGAAAGATGAAGGGAAAAGGGCTGCTGAGAGTCTCCTTTGAGTGTCTCTTTCCAGGCTGGCAGAGCAGGATGAGAAGTGGGTCTTGGATTGCTCCCAGCCTTGTTTAGGGCAGCAATTCCAGCCTAGGGGCTGAGCAGAGGTGGTGCCACAGCTGTAATGAATGGGGCTGGGAGGTTGTTCAAGGGAATGAACAGTTCACAGAAGCCTTAGGGCTGAAAGGGACCTCTGGGGATCATCCAGTCCAGCCCCTCTGCCCAGGCAGGGTCACCTGGAGCAGGTGGCGCAGGTGGGTTTGGGATGTCTCCACACCCTCCCTGGGCACCTCTTCCACCCTCAATGTAAAGAAATTTTCCCTCTTGTTGAGGTGGAACTTCTTGTGGTTTAGTTTATGGGCATCACAAATCACAAAAAAAAAATGTTTGTTCCACAAAAAGCTTTGGTTTGTGGGGAACAAGCTTTACCTGCCTGGGAGCCACAGTGGCTGGAGGCAGACAGAGACATCCCACCAAGGGCATTCCTCTCTCCGCAGGACCTGGAGCACCTCAGAGGTATCCAGGCCTCTGTCCCTGCACGATGCAGGGAATGCAGGAGGCTGCACTTCAGGGAAAGCTGTGGGACAGGAGGAGCCAGGCTCTGAAACACAACATCCCCTGAGGGCCAGACCTCCCCCTTCACACACTCCTGAGCAGCAGGTCCCTGGGCCGTGTCCCCTGGGCCTGGGCTGCGCCTCAGACAGCCATGGAGGTAGTTCTCCCTCTCTCAGGAATTCCATTTTGGGTTTGTGAACACTTTGAGCGACTTGAAGCACATCTTGTAATGTGCTTGGCTCCTGCTGGGGATGCCCTGCCTGAGAGCTGCTGAGTGCTCTCAGGAGCACAGATCATTTTAGAGGAGGACTCTTCTCTCAGCCAAGGGTTTCCAGGCTGGGAAATGAAGGAACCAGGCCTGGCCCTGCCCTCTCTGCCCACCCAGGACCCTCAGAGAGGCTCATTCCTCACCATCCAGAGCCCTTGTACCATTCCAAGGCATTCCTTGTCCCACCAGCTCCTTTCCAACACCACCCAAGGGCTGAGCCAGAGCACACCTGGGACACCATGCTGTGTGCCACAGCCTGCATTTTGGGAGGAGGCTGCCCTGGCTCCTTGATAAAGGTGTTGAGCTGAGTCTGCCCCTGGCCCTGTCCCTGCTCAGTCCCACAGGGCACCCCCAGCTCAGGCACACCCTGAGGAAGGAGTGGAGAGGACAAATGTGTGAGTATTTCTCAGCATTTTAACATGAAGATAGCAGTGCTGAGCAGGCAGGAGTTCTGTTTGATCTCTTTGATCTATTTAATTGCATTTTCCCCTTGCCTATACATCAGATCTTTTTGTATTTCTGCTTTCTCCTGCCTGTGCTGACCAGCCATGGAGATTTTGCCAACACCCTACAGAGCTGGAATCCCAAATTCCCATCACCCAGAGGTGGAAAAACCAAGGCAAAACCTGATCAGAGAACCACAGAATGGGCTGGGATGGAAGGGGCCCTAAAGACCACGAGCAGGAAAAGTCCTGTAAGGCCATGGAGGGCAGGCATCACCCAGCCCTGCTGTGCCCCCCACCCTGGGGGTCTCTGTGCTCTAAGGAGGCTCCTCCTGCTCCTCCTCCTCTGCCTGGAGAAAAGGAGACTCAGGGCTGCCCCCATCACTCTCACAGCTCCTGAAAGGTGCCTGTGCTCAGCTGGGGCTGGGCTCTGTCTGCAGCAGCACTGACACAGCCAGAGCACACAGCCTCCGGCTGCACCAAGGGAAACACAGGCTGGAGATTGGGAAAAAGCTTTTACAGACAGGGTGATAAAGTTCTGGAATGTTCTGCCCAGGGAGGTGGTGGAGTCCCCATCCCTGGGTGTGTTTAACAAAGCCTGGATGTGGCACTGGGGGCCAGGGTTTGGGTGAGGGGTTGGGGCTGGGTTGGACTCGATGGTCTTGGAGGTCTCTTCCAACCTGGGCATTCTGGGAATTCTGTGAAATCTTCCCTTGGCAGAGCATCTCCCAGCAAGGCTTTGCTCCCAGGGAGGCTCTCAAGTGATGCTGAGTTTCAGGCTGTGCTGGTGACCTCCTTCCCTGCCTCCTCCTGCAGCTCTTGGCTCTGTCTGGCTGCCAAAGGCACAAATCAGACTTGCAAGAGTTCAGGGCTATTGCCCAGGTAATTATATTTACCTTGGAGTCTGGCTCTGTTAGGACTGAGTGTAAACCCAGGCTGCAGTGGGGTGGTCAGTGACTGTCCCTGCATGAATTTATTGCTCCTGTGGAGTGACACTTTGTGCTGTTATCTGCTGTGGGTTTCAGCCTTTTAAATCATTCTGGAATTCAGGACACATTTGGCAGCTAAATCCTAATGGGCTCATTCCTTGTCCCGCCATTTCACCATCTTCCCATGCAGGTTTATAATTACAGGTGGGATTTTGACAAGTCACTTTCCCTGTAATGGCAAATTTAAGCTCCCTGATGTGAATCAGAGGAAGCCACGATGATTTTGCAATGCATATTTATTAAGGGTAGTGGTAGCTGGAGTCACTTTCTCTCCCCAGAGCTGCATTCTGGAATTTATCTGCTACAAGTCCTGATTTTTAGTGAAAAATGGATTTTACCCCCTCACGCACACAAAGCAGCATAATCCCCATTGCTGTTGATACAGAAATGCTCATTTTATGAGCGTGCAGGAGACACCTGCCAGTGTCCAAGAGCTCCAGGGGCTCTAAGAGCTGGAGAGGGACCTGGGGCAAGGACCTGGAATGGCAGGACAAGGAGAATGGGTTCCACAGAGCAGGGTTAGATGGGATACTGGGAGGGAATTGTTCCCTGTGAGGGTGCTGAGGCCCTGGCACAGGGTGCCCAGAGCAGCTGTGGCTGCCCCTGGATCCCTGGCAGTGCCCAAGGCCAGGCTGGACAGGGCTGGGAGCACCCTGGGACAGTGGGAGGTGTCCCTGCCATGGCAGGGGTGGCACTGGACAGGATTTAAGGTCCCTGTGAACCAGCCCCTGCCAGCCTCTCCACCCTCACAGCCCCCACCCCAGAGCTGTTTTAGCACCTCTGCAGACTCACACATCTGGAAATCCCAGGGTCCCTGGCCACAGGATCCTTCCCTGGCTCCACCAAACCCAGCATGGACCTTTCACCCTGAACAGAGATCTCTGCCGTGTGTAACAACATTTGGGCACCTCTTCAACTCTTCTTTTGTTGGGATCTCTAGCTGGTCAGAGTGACCCCAAGAAAAGTTGGAAAGTCTCTTTTCCCAGCCTGACACTTGAAGAAGGAGTCAGGGCTCTTCATTTCTCAGTCTCAAGGTTGTTTATTGTTTCTTATCTATAAAATTCTTTCTCCTGCCCTGCCGAGGTCCATCCAGCAGGACAGTTCCGGGCACTCTGCCTGCCCCCGGGGCAGTGTTATGTCTTTATACTAAAAACTACATGTACAATGTTTACAATTACTTCCCAATACCCATCACCTATGTTAGACAGTGAGCTTCTACTCTAAACCAATCTGTAAGTGCCAACATCACAGCAGAAGATGAAGGCCAAGAAGAAGAAGGAGAAAGGCTGGACACACCCAGTTCCCTCCATCTTGCCCCTTGAACCCCCATTCTAAAAACCCCAAAATCTACTTTTCCACCCTGTGATAAATTCACTATCATTCTACTTCATTTGCCATGGCTTGCAGATCTTCATCTAAGGTTGGTAATTTGCTCCATGGGTCATAACCAAAACCACAGGGGCATTTTGGGCTCTGTGCCAGGGTCTCTGAGCCCCCTCCAGGGGTCTTGGCTGCTCAGGACAGCCAGGGGGATGTCCTGGGTCCTGACATTCTTTTGGCCAAATTTCTGCCTTGGTGCCTGAATTGCACCAAATCCTTCTGCTCCTCACACCAGGGCAGCTCTCTGAAGAGACTCAAGCAATGGAGGCCTTTACCCCAGTCCAGACCAATGTAATGGAGAAAAACTAAAAATTTCTGGCTAAATTAAGAAGAAATGAAAGTGCCACTTTTGGCTTGCCCCTGCACCCTGACAATTCCTGCCCTGGATCAGTCAAGGACAAGAATGCCCTAGGAGCCACATTCCTTATGAAAATAGTGATAATTTCCCTTCCCTAATGTTTTCCAGGTTGCAAGCCCTGCACTCCCATTATGGCAAAGAGCTCAGATTTCTACATTTCCCTATATTCTGTTTTCTTTTAAAGGTGTTTTTTTTGATCTGCATTTTATTCATCTGAATGAAAATGGAAATGAGCTGCTCAGCTGAGGCAGGGACAGCCCTGTTCCAGCAGGGCTGCAGTGTCCCAGTGCCACATTCCCATCCAGGGAAACTCTCCTTGCTGCTGGCATTTAGGGGCTTTTCAGTGGCAAATTAATATTTCAGCAAAGCTTTCCTGACTCTTGCTCTGGGACAGAAATCCAACACTTTCAAACCCAGAGCAGCCCAGGGTGCTGGGCATGCCTGGGCCACAGCTCTAGGGAAAGGCAGGATCACTATTCCTTGTCACCATTTGTCCCAAAAGGTGTTTTGCTGACACTAAAAAAGGGAAAAAATCAGCCAGTCAGACTTTAGGAAGTGCAGAACTCCCAGCATTGTGCCTGAACTGTGCATTTACCTTGCTCCTGGCCATGCTCACAGGCTCCATCTCATCCACAGGAATAATTCACGAGAAATAAAAATATCTCTATATAAATTCCACATCCTCTGCAGCATTTTTGCAGGGATGAGGACATGACAACAGCAATCGAGCACCAGAATGACTAAAAATGGTCTCCCTGTGGTCACAGGGAGGATTTTTCAGACAGGCAAATTTAATACCTGCCAAGGATTGGGGTTTAGCACCCCTAGGACCCCACACTGCAGCATGAACTGACTTCAGAGTGCAGCTCCTCACCTCTGACCATGGTGTGCAACATGTCTGGCATCCTCTGTGCAGATCCATGTCTGAGGCTGGAAATGGGGCTGTGTGTTCTGTCCCCATCTGTCAGAGCTGGGGCAGTTCTCTGCTGTTCCTGTTGCAGTTTTTTCTTTCTCTCTCCCACAGCCAACCCTCCCTGCAGGAGATCTCTGCTGTCCATGGCCACTGAGTGTCCCTGCAGGGCTGATCCAATCCCAGCATCCCATGGGGAGATGCTCCGCCCAGGGGAGGAGCCAAGCATTCCTGCCTGGATCCAATCTGGGCCTGGCACAGCACAGCAGCCTTTGCCCCCTGCACTGCCAGAGGAGCAGCTTTCTGCTGCCCTGCATGGCCAGAGGGAGCCCAGGCCCATCTGCAGCAGCCCTGGAGCTGCAGAGGAAAACTCCCCCCTTGTGCAGGATCCCTGCTGCAGCAGAGCCACAGCTGGCACTGCAGGAGGGCTGAGCCCCCATGGGATGGGGCTGGGACACCCCCTGACACACAGGGGACAGGGCCTGTGATCACTCTGGCACGGTTGGTTTGTATTGCTGCATTGTTTATTTTATTTTTATTTTCTTCCCTAATAAAGAACTGTTATTCCTATTCCCGTATCTTTGCCCGAGAGCCCCTTAATTTCAAAATTATAATAATTGGGAGGGAGGAGTTTTACATTTTCCATTTCAAGGCAGGCTCCTGCCTTCCTTAGCAGACACCTGTCCTTTCAAACCAAGACAATCCAAATGAAGCTTTTAGTTTCTTTAGAGATGTGGGACCCAGCCAAGGTCCCAGTGCTCCTGCAGACGTGGTGCTGCTGGGAAAGGTGATGTAGGAAGTGTGAGGATTTAATGGGATCATCACTAAAAACCATCAGGAGTTTAGAAATCAAGGCTTAAAAATTCCAAGTGTTCAAGGCCAGGTTGGATGGGACATGGAGCAACCTTGGATAGTGGAAGCTGTCCCAGCTCATGGCAGGTGGGTTAGAACAAGGATGAGCTTTCAAGTCCTTCACAACCCAAACCGTTCTGTGATCCCCTTTATCTATGAACTTGTAGGAACTGAGAAATAAGTTGAAAAACTTGTTTTTTCAGTCTCTACTTTGGTTGTGGTGAGCCTGTCCCAAGCTTTTCCCAGCAACAGGAAAAGTCAAGTTTATTATCACAAATAAAAGTGCAAGGAAAAGTCCAAAGCAAATTGCAGGACTCACAGTAAAATCAAGGAAGATTTTTATTTAAATATTTGATTTGATGAGCAAAGAAAAAGTAGTGGCCTCTTTCATATATATGTACCAGAGTTTTAACCATTAACTCTGTTGTATTTTACTTATAGACCACAAAGCTGATATTTTCAGAGAAACCAGGAACAAATCCAACTCAGCACATTCTGTGATTCTGGAAATATACTCTGCAAACCAGATCATTTAAGGTATCTTCAGTTAACAGCTGAGAATGGGACTGTCTGCCCCATCAGGGTAAAAATCCTCCTCTGGGATTTCAAGGAGAGCTCTCCAGGCCCACCTTGGCTCCTTGGCCTCTTCAGCCCAGCTCTGAATTCAGCTTTTCCTACCTGCTTTGCTTCCCCGGCCCTGCTGCCAGCAGCTCTCCCTGCACATGGGTGATTCCTAAGGGAGGGAAATCAGTAGCCTGCCCCTCCTATCCCCACAAACTTCACCTGCTCCAGGGTTTGGGTTGGGTTCCTCCTGGCCTGGAATCCTGCCAGAGGATTTTTGTGCTGTTTTACAGGATTTGTAAATCCATTGCAGGGGGAAATATGTAAATATTGCTTGTTAAATACATTGCATATGTAAAAAAGGCTTACAAAGGAGTCAGGCTTAAATATAAAAATATTGAATATTTAAAATTGCTTAAGTGTAAAAATATTGCATATGTAAAAATGGCTTACAAAGGAGTCAGGTGTTGTGGGGACACATCACAATTAAAACAAGCAGCTTCTCAGGCTGGGTTCCAGTGGGAAGGTTTAAGGATTTTACAAGTCCGGTGTGAGATGCAGAATGAAACCTCCAGCACAGAGGTTTCTGCTCTAAACTAAACTACAGTTTTCTGCTCTAAACTCCAGACTACTCTCAGCCAACAAGGTGATTGACTAAATAATCCTCTCTTGTTTTCCTTTTCTCCTACAAATGTTCTGCGTCTCTGCAGTTTTGCTGCTGCAGCCAACAGGCAGAGCCAGGTGTGTCCCAGCCCTGCTGTCAGTGCCAGGCGCAGCCTGAGGTGACCCCCAGTCCCCCAGGGTGGCTCTGCACTGGGAGGGACCCAGCTGTGCCGCCTTCTTCATCTGCAGCTTTCCAAAGCAATGGCATTAATGCCTGTCCCCAGTGTGCTGTTTTTCCAGCCTGTTCCTCATTTCCACAGGATCCCAGGATGGTTTGGGTTGGAGGGAACCTTAAAGATCATCCCAGCACCCCCCTGCCATGGCAAGGACACCTTCCACTGTCCCAGGGTGCTCCAAGCCCTGTCCAACCTGGCCTTGGGCACTGCCAGCTGTGACCGTGTTCACAGGGGTCTGAGGATGAGGGGAGAGACGAGGATCTGACTCCATGTTTCAGAAGGCTGATTTATAATTTTATGGTATATATTACATTAAAACTACCCTAAAAGAATAGAAGAAAGGATTTCATCTGAAAGCTAGCTAAGAATAGAATAGCAAAGAATGATAACAAAGGTTTGTGGCTCGGCTTTCTGTCTGAGCCAGCTGGGCTTTGATTGACCATTAATTACAAACATCCAACATGGGCCAATCACAGATCCACCTGTTGCATCCTAAGACCCATGTGACCACTGTCACAAGGGGACACTGCTCTCCAGGCTGGCAGCAGGGCCAGGGCTCCATGGAAATGGCTTTTTTCATCTCTGGATGCTCCAGAGCAGTGGGCTTAGACCCAGGGAGCTGGGTGATGTGGGAGAGGCTGAATGGGAGAATCCTGACATGGCTGAAGGTGGGACAGTGTGACGGTGTTCGCAGGGGTCTCAGGTTGAGGGAAGAGACGAGGATCTGACTCCATGTTTCATAAGACTTGATTTATTATTTTATGATATATATTCCATTATAACTATACTAAAAGAATAGAAGAAAAGATTCTTGGTAGGCTAGCTAAACTAAGAATAGAAAGGAATGAATAACAAAGGCAGCTGTCCCAGACTCTCTGTCCGAGCCAGCTGCCATGATTGGCCATTAATTATAAACATCCAAGATGGGCCAATCAAAAATCTACCTGATGCATTCCACAGCAGCAGATAATCATTGTTTACATTTTGTCCCTGAGGCCTCACAGCTTCTCCGGAGGGAAAAATCCTGAGGAAAGGATTTTCATGAAAAGATGTCTGCGACAGGACATACCAAGTGGCAGCCCCGAGGTCCCCTCCAGAGGGAGGAGGCTCCATGAGTTCACCAGCAGCTCCTGTTTGGTGGGGTCATGTCCATAACTGCACCTTGGAGGCAACAAAGCCCTTCCCAGGCAGCTGCCCAGCCCTGAGCAGATATCTACTGATAATCACCCCTGAAATGTACAGAAATGGGGTAAAACAGGGGCTGTGAGGGGCAAAATCCAGTTTCTAGCAGACCCCAGACACACTTGCTCTTCCATTTCCAGCAGTGCACAGACCTGGCCAGGGACAGGAGCTCTGGGAGCTCCCCAGAGGTTTCCTGACCCCCCATTTCAGACACAGCCCTTGGGAGGAAAATCCTGGCAGAGGCACCAGACCCTTCTTGCCAGGTGTTCCCTCCTCTGCACCAAGATCCAGGGGCTGACAAATGTGCTGAAGTCACTGCTAAAGCAGATTGCTTCTGCAGCTGGTTCCTGCCCAGACTGCAGGTAAACCTGAGCTCATTCTGTGCTGAGGAACACAACCAAGAGCTAAAAATAAAGAGGGTGATGGGCAGATGCACGAGTGTCTCAACAGAAACAGAGCCTTGCGGCCCCTCCACAACACTCAGGGCAGAGCTGGGACTGGGAATGGCAATTTGGCTCTCCCTGCTCCCATTTAGGGAGTTTATTTTAAATCAAGCTAAGGAAAATTGGAATTTCTGCAAAGTGTTGACATTTTCCAGGGAATACAGAATTTGGAAAGCTTCCAGTTTCTGCTGGTAGAGAGAACTGAGTGGGGCTTGGACCAGGCTGGGAAGTTCCACCTCAGTGGGAAGAAATTCAGTTTGTTGCCATTGAGCCAAGGGCCAGAGGAAACATTTGATTGCAAAATTAGGTGTTTCTAATGCCTTTTTGGGGATTTTTGGTTTTTGCCTTTTTTTTTTTTTTTTGGGGGGGGGGGAGGTGTTTGGTGGGTTTTTGGTTTGTTTTTTTTTTTTCTTTGTTTTTTGTGGGTTTTTTGTTTGTTTGGGTTTTTTGTTCTCTGTGTTTGTTGTTGTTGTTGTTTTTTAGGGGGTTTTGTGGTTTTTTTTTGGTTTTTTTTTTGTTTTCATTTTTGGGGTTTTTTTGGGGTTTTTGTAGGTTTCTTTGTTGGTGTTTTGGTTGTTTTTTTTTTTTTTGGTTGTTGTTTGTTTTTATTTTTTTTCAGGCTAAGAACAGCTGCTCCTCAGAGCTTCCCAGAGATTCTCCAGGGACAGAACCTGGCAGAGTCTCACTCATGACACTTGGGACCCCTGAGCCTGGCAGGGGTCTCAGGAGCAGAAATCTGCACTGGGGGAAT
The DNA here is from genome assembly GCF_035770615.1 of Melospiza melodia melodia. NCBI lineage: Eukaryota > Metazoa > Chordata > Aves > Passeriformes > Passerellidae > Melospiza > Melospiza melodia. Next base: position 3,131,275 of record NC_086212.1, on the reverse strand, counting down.
GGCTCCAGCCTCCCCAGACCCTGCAGACGTTCTCCAGGTCTGTTCATCCTTCCACAGAGAGGTTAAAAAGGGGTGTAAAAACAAGCTCCTAAACTGTTCTGTGTGCAGTTTTGGTGCTCAGTGAGAGGTGACCTTGTCTCATGGATGGGACTTCCCCAGGAGTCAGTCAGGAGTCCCAGAGCCCCAGAAAGGTTTGGGCTGGAAGGGATCTCAAAGCCATCTCATCCCAAACCTTCCTCCAGAAGGTGCCCCCGCGCCTCCTTTTCTCCAGGCTGAGCTCCAAGCCCTGCCCAACCTGGAATCCCAAATGCTTTTAGGAAAAAAGACCCCACACTGCAAGAGTCACTCCAGCTCTCAGCTGTGTGGGAGCAAAATCTTCCAGGCTCTCCAGGATCTGGGCAGAGAAGGATTTCCTCTTCCTTTAGCACAGAATCAACATTTTGTTCTTGGTGCTCTTTTTATTTTAGAAACCCTGCTTGATAAATTACTGGAGGGGCTCATTAACTGCAAAGATTTGTCAGTTTTCCCAAAGCAATCAGGGTGTTAGTTAGACCAAAGGAGCAAATGGGAAACTGAAGGGGAAGCCAAGCACAGCCCCATTAATCCTGGGTTATGGATCGACATTTGTCAACTCTATTGAAGTCTGTTGTACCAAATAGAGCCCAGGAGACCACTCAATTACTTTATCTCTGAGCAATTAGGATCCTGCTCTTTCAGGTCAATCTGTTAGCAAAGAGGGAAAAAAAATTGGATACAAGATTAACAGTAGAAAATCCACTGCCTTGTGTTGTAGGGTCTTTTAGAGGGGAAAAAAAAGTCTAAGCAGATTTTCCCTTTGAAATGCTGGGTTTGAGAAATAAAGTTCACTGAATACAGCATTTCAAAGGGGCTCCCAATATTGCTGTGTCCCCCAATATCCTCCTCTCCATCTCTTCCCAAGCATTTCTGTGTTTGCCAGGTTGCTGCAGAAGGATCAATCCATTCTTGGAGCCAAAAATCCCCCAGGGCTGGCTCTTCACTCTGCAATGGGGGAGGTCTAGGTGAAGTGGCCACCCTAAAGTGGCTCTTGTGCCAGGTAAGCAAAGCCTGACCAGGTTTAGGCTGGAAAAAGCAGGAGCTACTTTTGGCTCTTCCTTAGTGAGAGTGAGGGATTATTAGAGAAGTGTCTCAGGTTGAAAATGGGGCTGTGTATCCTAATTGCCATCTGTCAGAGGTGGGGCAGCTCTCTGCTGTCCATGGGGCAGTTTTTTCTTTCTCTCTCCCACAGCCAACCCTCCCTCCAGGAGATCTCTGCTGTCCATGGCCACTGAGTGTCCCTGCAGGGCTGATCCAATCCCAGCATCCCATGGGGAGATGCTCCGCCCAGGGGAGGAGCCAAGCATTCCTGCCTGGATGCAATCTGAGCCTGGCACAGCACAGCAGCCTTTGCCCCCTGCATTGCCAGAGGAGCAGCTTTCTGCTGCCCTGCATGGCCAGAGGGAGCCCAGGCCCATCTGCAGCAGCCCTGGAGCTGCAGAGGAAAACTCCCCCCTTGTGCAGGATCCCTGCTGCAGCAGAGCCACAGCTGGCACTGCAGGAGGGCTGAGCCCCCCTGGGATGGGGCTGGGACAACCCCTGAGACACAGGGGACAGGGCCTGTGATCACTCTGGCAGGGTTGGGTTGTACTATTGCATTTTTATTTTTAATTTTCCTGGTAAAGAACTGTTATTCCTACATTATCTCTTTGCCTGAGAGCCTCTTAATTTAAAAATCATAATAATTCAGAGGGAGGGTTTTGCATTTTCCATTTCAAGGGAGGCTGCTGCCTTCCTTAGCAGACACCTGTCTGTTCAAACCAAGACAAGAAGAAAAGGAATTTTTTGGGCACATGTCCCTTTTTCTGTAGCTCATAATTCCCCTTCAGAAGGCACAGATGTCAGGAGATGCACAAGTTTGGAGAAGTTTTCAAAAGGGTACTGAAACTTACAGAATTTATAACTGAGTCATAAATTTCCGATGCTTGGGGACACTCAGATTTAACTTGAAAGCTTCAGCTTCTGCTTCTGACCTTAAATAAGGCCCATGTGTGAGGAGGTCCTTTAAAGCTGGAATGCCTGGGATAAAAGATGCCTCTCCTAAAAGCCCTCCCTTCACATCCTCACGCCCAGAGTGATGGTGGAGAACTTGGCAAACAAAGCTGAGTGCCAATGCCACTCTGCTGAGCTGCTCTGACCAGCTAATCTGAGCCCAGGTAGGACTTCAGCCAGCACCTGCCAGCTCCTGGGGTGATGGATTGTCACAGTCACATTCTCTGAAAAATCCCTTCACCCAGGGTTTTATCTTGGGAAGCTGAGGAGCCTCAGAGAAAAAGAAAGCAATTCTTCTCTCATTTGCTTCTCCTGTGTTGTGCTCACATGTGCAATGTGTTTGGAGATTGTTCACCCACAGGTGATTGTTCCATTGCATTCTGCTGGGAGTTGTTTTCACTCTTTGGCCAATCAGGGCCAAGCTGTGTCAGGACTCTGGAGAGAGTCACTGGTTTTCATTATTATCTTTTTAGCATCCTGTAAATATCTTTTCTGTATAGTATAGTATTCTTTAACATAATATAGTATCATAAAGTAATAAATGAGCCTTCTGAGAACATGGAGTCAGATGCAGCATTCCTTCCTGCCACGGGGCACCCCATAAATACAATAATGGATGGACCTAAGGGACACCTGGCTTGTCACAGCTTCCTTCCACCACTGTTTTGGGAGGGCTGCTGAGGTTTCACAGAGCTGCAATCAGGAGCTTCCCACACAGAAAGGAGCCTCCTCTAAATCTGCAGCCTGGTTTGGTCTTCCATGGTCATTCCATGGTTGTCTGTTGAAGGATTCTTTTTGTCATATCAAGTAGAGATTCTGGAGAATGGGAATGGCAAAATCTTGGATCTGGGGCTGCTTCATAAGGCTCTTGAGATAATGGAAATTTTGGTCTATAAAAAATGGCCAGGAATGAGCAATGGGAAACAGGATAACCAAATTATTACCTCTAGGTTCAGGATGCTGTTTGACTTATTGAAGACTAGAGAGATGGAAAGAGGTTTCAAAAAACCCCCCAAAAGCCAAAAATCCGATGATAAATGGCTTTCAATGAATGATTCCACCTCTTTGTACAGCTTTTCTCTGCTATTTTAGAAGATGGAAATCATATACTGGGATTAATTTAACCAGTGAGTCAGGTTTGGTGACTTAAATCACTGGCTCCCCCCTCCTCTATCATTTCTGCAGTCTCAATTCTTCTTTTTCTGTTCGTGAATCATCCCTGGTTTCCAGAGTTCCATCCCTCACTCTCAGCTGTTGAATGAACAGAGTGAATGGATGTGTTTTCTCCTCTGCACTGTTGACTCACTGCTGTTTTTTCAGGAAAGGCAGCCTGACCATCAGGCTTGAGCTGCTGGCAGGGGGGTTTGAAGAGGAGGAAAATGAGCTGAGCCTGTGCAGCTGGGTCACTGAGACCCAGCTGATGGTCACACACCCTGTTCCTCCTCTTCCACCTGCAGGGATTTCATCAGCTGGCAGCTCTCTGGGGTTGCAGTGATGCTTTCAGCCATTAATACCACTCCATAGAGAGACAGTGGCTGGAAATTTATTTTATTTTCCACTTTGCAGATAGGAAACTAAGACTGAGGGAGAGTTTCTGACACACAGGAGGACTGGGTAACCCCAAATATCACAGGCAGGATGTTTGGGCACCAACTGAGCCCTGTGTACTGGAAGAGCTGGGGCTGTTTGTGCCTGACCCCACAAAGAGCTTGGCATGGATGTGAAAGGATTTGTGTCAGGAAAGGCTGAGATGGGACACAAAGAAAGCTCTGCTGCTGCTCAGGAAGAGGGCTGGGAGTCCTCTTGGCTTGAAATTCCAACTCCCTGTGCCCAGGAGCACCAGGAAGGCTGAGCAAATATATGGAGAAGTTTGTTGGCCCAGAAAATCACAGAAACCCCAAATCCTGCTCCTCTTTGCTAAGACTCGTGTCTATAGCCTCTGCCTAAACTGGGAACACTTCCCAGTTTGCTGGGAATGTGTATGGGAGGCACCTTTTGTGCTGCTGTGAGGAGAACAGCTCCAAAATTAATATAAAGATGTGCATATATTTCTGATATGTGTGTGTGTGTATATATGTGTATATATATATGCGTATATATATATATATGTGTATGTACATATATATATATATAATATATTAGAAACTTAGAGATTATATAGATATTTATATAGGTGTAGATTATATAGATGTAGATACAGCTATAGATAAAGATATAGATTAGATATAGATAGATGTAGCTATAGATGTAGATTAATTATAAATATAGATACAAAAGCAGCATTTCTTTCTGCCCTGTAAACCCTGTTGGGTTTTTATTCCATCTTGGATGGCTTTTCCCAGCTTCTGCCAGCCCTGAAATATCCCATAAAATAACTTTTCCACAGTATCCCTCCAGATGCTCTCTGGGTGCCCCTTTTTGCAATTTCAGAGGGTTGGAGAGCTTTCCATGCTACATTGCCCTCAGAAATGGAATTCTCCTAAAGCACAGCTTTGAGCAGCACGTACAGCAGTGGCTGGAATTATGCTAAGCACTGCTCATCAGAATTATTATATTAACTGGAAAGGGGGAGCACACACAATTTAACAGGGGAGAAAGAGAAACAAATCTAAGAAGAAAAATCAGTGTTTTACAGAGAGAAGAAAGCCAGGAAAGCAGTGGCTGTAAAAGCTTTGCTGCAATTAAGGGACCTTTTATTGTGGGGATTTAAAAGCTTTTGCTTTTCAGGGTACACATTATGGAAGGCAATCTAGGGATCTGCTGGGCACAAGGGTATTGGCAAGTGTCCAGGCACCAGGGCTGACAGCAAAACCTGGCTTTTATTAAAGCAGGCTTTGGTAGAGCTCAGAACTGTGTCAGACATCAGCAGGACAATTACTGGCTCCAGCCTGCCTGAGGATGAGGCATGAGTGACAGCAGGAGAAGGATTTGCTGAATTGGGGATTCCTCTTTCTCCCAGCCACCTGAGGCTGGGCTCAGCTCTGTCCTGGGCTCAGCTTTGTCCTGGGCTCAGTTCTGTCCTGGGCTGTCTTGATTTGGAAAGACAGGTGTCTGCTAAGGAAGGCAGGAGCCTTCCCTGAATTGGAAAATGTAAACCCTCCCCTTCCAAATTGCTATAAATTTTTTGCTCTTGGGTAAAAAATATGGGAGCAGGGAATAATAGTTCTTTAACAGGGAAGAAAAATAAAAGGATAAAATAAACAATGCAGTACACAAGAACAACACTGCCAGAGTCAGAACCCAGCCTGACACCCTGTGGGTCAGGGTGGTGGCAGCAGTCCCATTGGAATTGTGGCTCAGCCCTCCTGCAGTGTCAGGGTGGTTCTGCTGGAGCAGGGATCCTGGAGAAAGGTGCAGTCTCTTCCTCTGAAGATCCAGTGGCAGAGGCAGCTGCTGTTCCTCTGGGGAATCCAGTGGAGAAGCTGTGCTGGTGTTCCAGAACCTCCAGATTATATCCAGGTAGGAATGCTTGGCTCCTCCCTCTGGGCTCACATCTCCCAATGGGATGCTGTAGTTCTTATCAGCCATGCAGGGATATCCAATAGCTGTTATCAGCAGGTGTCTCCCCCTGAGGGAGGAGTGGGTGTGGAAGAGATAAGGAAAACTGCCCACTGAACAGAAGACAGCTGCCATACAGATGGTCATAGAATACAACTTGCCTTGCAATCAGGGACATGGGCTCAGCTCTGTCCTGGGCTCAGTTCTGTCACCCTGAGGCTGCTCTTGGCACAGACCAAAGCTGTCCCAGCTCTGCTGCCAGGGATGCCTGAGGAAGAGAAGCCAGGGGTAGAAATGACATTAAAATATTTCTCTGCAGAGAGTTAATGGCTCCTGTGGCTGTTCATTCAGCAGGGGAGAGGTGTGCTGGGATACAAACAAAGAGAAAGGGAACCAGAAATCCTTGCCTGGTTCTCTCTCAGCTCATTCCTTGCAGTGGGAAATGGTATTTAACCACCTAAGAACTTTTCTTTCTCATCTGGAAACAGAAACAGATATGATAATGTGTCTCTAAAGAGACAAATGCAAGCGTGTGTGAGCACAGGCATCTCTGGATGTGTTTATGAGCGTATTTTACAGAGTGTTGGGAGTCAAATAATGAACATTTTGGAGTGTTTGCAGCTCGGTTGCTGACAGCAGCTGAAGCAATGCAAAGCATCATTCCACGTTTCAGAGCTGCTCCTGCAGTGCATGCAAGGAACTCAGCTGGGGAAAACAGAGCAACACATTGTGTTGTGTTGTATTCTGAGAAAACTTAATTTGTTTGATGGTTTTGCTTTGAATATAAAAAAGACCAGTAAAGGAAATGTTTTGTTATTACTGCAGAGCATATTGGCTGAGATCTCAGAAGCAGTGGGAGGTTTGTTTATCATGGAACAGCTGCAGGAAGAGCTAATATGGACATAAACCTCCCCAGACCCAAAGCAGACTTGAGGAAAGAGTCCCCAAAAGACTCTGAGAAGACAATGCTAACTCATAAAGTATTGGTTTCTTATTATATTGATTATATTGCCATGATAAAATATAAATTTGGTGTATTCAGCAATGACAGCTTTACTGCCTTATTGTGCTGATTATTACAGAAAACATAAATTGGGTCATAATTCTGAAGAGTCATCGAAAGCCATGTGCAACTGTGAGTTATTAATTTGAAATGAGGCTTGGGAGGCCTTCAGGAGGAGATCAATACATCAGTGAGTGGTGCACGAGCAGGCTCTGACACACACACACCCCTGGGTTATCTCCCCGCACATCTGGGCAGTCCTGGCTCCCCCAGACCCACATCCAGCTCATGCTCCTGATGTCCCCCAGCCCCAGGAGTGCCTTAACACCTCTGCTGTGGGGGAGTGCTGAGGGAATTGGGGTGTCCAGCCTGGAGAAAAGAAGGTTTTGAGGTCACCTAATTAATTTCCTGAAGGGAAGGTATCAGAAGGATGGGGAGTCACTTGGGACAAGGGATGGAGTGCCAGGACAAGAGGGAATGGCTCCCACTGCCAGAGGGCATGGATGGATGGCATATTGGGAGGGAATTGTTCCCTGTGAGGGTGCTGAGGCCCTGGCACAGGGTGCCCAGAGCAGCTGTGGCTGCCCCTGGATCCCTGGCAGTGCCCAAGGCCAAGCTGGACAGGGCTGGGAGCACCCTGGGACAGTGGAAGGTGTCCCTGCCCAGGGCAGGGGGTGCTGGAATTAGATGATTTTTAGAGTCCTCTCCAAGCAAAACCATTCTGTGATTCCATGATTGATGAGCAATCAAGGGCAGCAGCCCAATGCTGTTTGCAGAGGTGATTAATCACAATAATCAGCATTTTAGTCCCCTCACTTTTGATGCAATCTCAGAATTTGGTAAAAATGTGTCCCACGAGCTGAAGGGACTGAGGAGAGAACAAGCATTGTCACCTTCCACCTCCAGCTCTGAATCCTGGCCATGTGCCCCTGGAGTGTCCCCCTGAATCCCACCTGAGAAATCCATGCTGGAGAGGGAAAGCCATCCCATCACCCCATTCTTCTAACTTCTTCTAAGCCTTCTGATGTTTAACATTCTTGTAAGGAACTTTCTCACGTGGTTTTCTGTAAATAATTATTCTTTTACATTCTTTTCTGGAGGAGGAGAGATTTGATGGACTGTTGGTTTGTCCAGTGTCATTGGAGAGGTGGCACTTTCATCCTCCAATCCACTATCACTTTTGGAAATCTATAAATGTTGGAGTCAGAAATGAAACTTCCCTTCTTTTACTTTAGAAGTTCCACTGTCTGTGTTGTGTTATTTCATGTCCTAGAGTGACACCATCCTGCTGAGTCTTTGGCTGGGCAGGCTTGACCCTGTCACCCTGAGGAGCAGCCCTGCACAGAGCATTTTGGCCTTTCCCTAAGTACTAAGCAAACAACCAGTCATCTCCTCCATGGGCTGGTTTCACAGGGTGTCACGGACATATTTTCTGAAAAATCATTTCGTTATTATCTTTTCTCCTGAGAAGCTGAGAGGCCTCAGAAACAAAATATAAACAATGATTATCTGCTACTGTGGAATGCAAGAGGTGCATCTGTGATTGGTCTCATGTGGTTGTTTCTAATTAATGGTCAATCACAGTCAGCTGGCTCAGACTCTCTGGTCAGTCACAAGATTTTATTATCATTTCATTTCTTTTCTATTCATTGCTAGCCTTCTGATGAAATACCTTCTTCTATTCTTTTAGTATCATTTTAGTATATAATTTTCTTTTAATATAATATATATAATAAAATAATAAATCAGCCTTCTTAAACATGGAGTCAAGATTCTCATCTCTTCCCTCGTCCTGGGACCCCTGTGAGCACCACCACAACAGAGGACGCAGAATTCTTGGGAAAAGCCATCCCAGCTCAGCTCCCAGTCAGCCCAGGGCCCTTCTGTGCATCTCCCACAGTGTGAGATGCTCTGCCATAAGGCCAAACTACAAACCTGCCACAGCTTGGCCCAGCCTGTTTGGTTTTCCCAGAAGCCAGAGCTGGTTTTGAGACCACAGCATTGCCAAGAGCATCTCCCAGTGCTACCCTCCAGGGGAGCAGGGGCTGTGGGTGATGGGTGATGTTCTTCTCTCAACAGCCACCCAACGGGCAATGCCCAACAGCCTGGAGCTCAGCTTCACAAATGCCAGGATGGTTTGAGTTGGAAAAGACCTTAAAGCTCATCCCATTCCATCCCCTGTCCAACCTGGCCAATATCCCTTGGGAAGTTTGATTGCAGTGAATAATTGGTCACTCTGAGCCTCAGAAAGAATGTAATGGTCTCCAAGTGCAAATACAATAAATTTGGTGAAGTTAAAGGTACCACAAGATCAGATACGTGCTTCTCAAGTAAAATGGAATATGAAGTCCTCTCTCTTCCATTGTATTTTATCAATTAACCTTCAGCAAGCACAAAGGTTTCCCTGGATCTGGTGCTCCTGCTGGCATCTGGAGGAAAAGATACAAACTGTTCAGATTTCTCTTTTTTGAGGAGAACACCTTTAATAACCAAAAATGTTTCTGCACTTGGAATAATGATAGTGGCTTTTCTCTTTCAAATGCTAAATTATTTCAAGCTGAGCTGTTGGGAACCATTAATAATTCAAGGAACTCTGCTTTCGGTAAGAACAACATCTGTTGGAAGGTGTTAAGGCATAGGAATAACCTGACTTTCAAAGTTATTTTACCATTTCTTTATTCTCTTTGTGAGAGAAAAAAGGGCTACTTTGGTAAATTACAGGAAGGAGCTTCTAAAGTTCCACTTGCAAAACAAGGAGGGCTGGATGTCTGCAGTGCCGGGGGCACCAGCTCTGCTCTGCTTTGCCTTTCTGGCTCTGCACAACTCCTGACAGGAGGGGACAGCCAGGTGTGGCTTGGGCTCTGCTCCCAGGAACAGGGACAGGAGGAGAGGGAACGGCCTCAGGCTGGGCCAGGGGAGTTTAGACTGGAATTTAGGGAACATTTCTTCATGGAAAGGGTTGTCCAGCCTTGGCACAGCTGCCCAGGGCACTGCTGGAGTCCCCATCCCTGGAGTGATTTAAAAGCTGCGTGGATGTGGCACTTGGGGACATGGGTCAATGGTGGCCTTGGCAGTGCTGGGTTAACAATTGAACTCAGTGATCCTGGAGGTCTTTCCCTGTTGTAAATGCAAGCAACCCCAATGAGGGGAGAGAATGATGCATCTGACTCCATCTGTTCAAAAAGCTAATTTATTATTTTATTATACTATATTATATTAAAGAATACTAAACTATACTAAAGAATACAGAAAGGATACTTACTGAATGCTAAAGAGATAATAATGAAAACTGGTGACTCTCTCCAGAGTCCTGACACAGCTTTGCCCTGATTGGCCAAAGAGTGAAAACGACTCCCAGCAGAATGCAATGGAACAATCACCTGTGGGTAAACAATCTCCAAACACATTGCACATGTGAGCACAACACAGGAGAAGCAAATGAGATAAGAATTGTTTTCTCTGAGGCCTCTCTCTGACCTTCAGCTTCCCAGGAGAAAAACCCTGGGTGAATGAATTTTTCCAGACAATGTGAATACCACAATTCCCAACCTAAACCACTCTTGGATTCTGTGATTCTATAATTTCCAAATAATTTTGTCCCTTCCTAGGGAAATCCATCCCAGTTCTCTAAAAATGACAGCTGTTTTGGTGGAAATCAAAGGGCCAGCTTTGGGTACCCTTTGTGCTTGAGCCCCCCTAGTCCCAGTTTCAGAACTGTTTGTCAAGGCCAAGTGAATTTAAAGGCTAAGCCAAGTCCAAGCTTCTGCAGCCTCCAAATTAGGGGGTGGAGTTTGATTGGAAGGGTTTGGATCTGAGCACAGATGAAAGCCCTGTGCTGTGGTGATTTGACAGCAACATTACACAGCTCATGCTATTCATTGAACCTCATTAATTTAAGCTTAGGGTTTAAGAAGCTGCTGGAAGGGGAGTTGTTGTAGGGGTCATTCCTGTGTTAACTTGTCAATGTGAAGGGCTCCTGTGAGATGGGATCTGAAGGAGATGTTAAAAAAGCACATTGAGCAGCTAAGGCAGCCATCAGATACTCCATGCTGGGCTTCTCTTTATACAGCTGTGCAATGCTCACCTGGGATAAATATTGATAATATTGGGGTCTTGAGGGCATTGTGTACAATCTAATGGGGTGTGGAACACCTCATTCAGGTGCTGATAGAGCTGCTCATTCAGGAGGTTGCTCGTTGCTTGTGACACTCGGAGGGAGCAGAGGTGGCTGTTGAGCCACAGGGATGGCAGGGGACTCTTGGCATCTCTTATGGGTTCTGCCCACCTAGAGAGGAGGCCAAGCAAAATACCTCAGAGAAAAAAGAATCTTGGGAAGAAATTAAGGTTTAAAGCACCTCAAAAAAGTTTCTGGTGGATGAGAGGCTGCAAAAGCACAACCTTTAAAAGAAACAATAAAGGACAGACTTATCCCTCACTACAGGGAGACTTTCCTTCCAGCCCAGAATCCACTGATGTATAAAACTGTGGTAGAGACTTGGGAGATCACTTTGGGAAAGGCTGAGATGTGTCCTCAGCTTGTGGTTTAAACACCCTCAAGTACCTATGGGCCCTCATAGCACCAGGGAGAGAAATCCTTGCCACTGACATTAAAGCATCATAAAGGTCTCCTCATGTGCAGAGCCTTTTCTTTCCTTTGAAGAAAATTCTTCTAAGGCTGAAATGATCAAAGGATGGAATAGATCCCTGCTCCTTGGTCCTGCCCTCCTCAAATCTAGGAGGGCAGAGAGGACCCAAAGGGCTGAAAGGCTGCAAATCCCACCACCCCTGGGCAGGGGAAGAGCCACTCCTGAGCTGCTGAATTCCTGTGGGTGAGGTTTGGTTCTGAGGCTTTTGGGAAGTGTCCTTCTCCACCAGGAACCTGGAAGGATGAAGGATTGGCTTTTGTTGAACAAAACATATTTGTGCAACAAAAACCTGTTAAGAGCAGATCTTTCCTCTGTTCTCCCTTCTGTTTTACTGTGTCTACATTCCATCTTCCCAGTTTATAATCTCCTATATTTAAAGCCTGTTCTAAACCCTCAAGTTTTATGTTGGACTGAAGAACTAGCTCGTTTGTCATGCACTGCACTTCCTTGCCTTCCTCTTTGCCTCTCATTTTGTAGGACTCTGGAACAATAACCAAGTCAAGAAGAAAGTTATCCAATAAAAACCTTCTGGAGGACGAGCATTGATTTTCCTGACACAATTTGGAACTCATTAGCATTTTCTGTTGCAGTGTTACATCACCCTTTCTATCAGGTGAGCTGCCTTGGACTGTTTTTTAAGATGTTCTGTGCTGAGAGCATGTGGACTGTGGGGTGAAATCCAATGTCAAATACCCAAGGAAAGCTTAGCAGTGGAGTTATGAGCGATAGAAATTAAGGGCACGGGATTGGCCCTGCTTGATGCTCTGCAGATATAAGTTGCTGAGTGTCACCCTAGTTTTTTAAGATTTTCTAAGCCTTCTGATGCTGACATTCTTGTAGCGAGCTTTCTCACACACTTGCTGTAAATAACTTATTGTTTTGCATTCTTTTATGGAAAAAGAAAAAGTTGATAAACTGTTAGTTTGTCCAGTGTCATTGGAGAGGTGGCACTGTCACCCTCCAATCCACTGTCTCTCTTAGAAAATGATAAAGTCAGAAAATAAACTTCCCTTTTTCTTCACATTGAGAACAGTGGTGTGAGCTTGTGTTCTTTCGTGTCCTATAGCGACAGCGGAGAGCTCTGTCTTGCACCATAACAACAAGGTGTCCTGGTGCAGTTCCCAGTCTCCATCACCACTGGGAATCCTGGCAGAGGCAGCCTTTGGCCATGAGCTCTGCCTTTCCAGCACCTTCCTCACAGGCCCTGGGAGCTGGCAGGGCAGGAGTGGGAAGGGTGGGACAGGAGGGGCTCAGGCACAGCCTGACACAGCCAGCAGCAATCCTGGGAATTCCACCCATGCAGGCACAGCCACCTGGACTTTTCCATGCCTAGCTGGAGGAGACAGGGCCTTCAGAAACAGCAGGGAACCAGATTTGCCTACAGCACCTGAGTCCTGTTTTCATTTCATGGGATTCAGTGGCTGAGAAAAAGAGGAAACTCCTTTCATTATGCTGGCTCAGGGTCTTCTTAGGGTGGAAATGGGTTTGTGTGTTCTGTCCCCACCTGTCAGAGGTGGGGCAGTTCTCTGCTGTTCCTGGGGCAGTTTCCTTTCTCTCTCCCACAGCCAACCCTCCCTCCAGGAGATCTCTGCTGTCCATGGCCACTGAGTGTCCCTGCAGGGCTGATCCAATCCCAGCATCCCATGGGGAGATGCTCCGCCCAGGGGAGGAGCCAAGCATTCCTGCCTGGATCCAATCTGAGCCTGGCACAGCACAGCAGCCTTTGCCCCCTGCACTGCCAGAGGAGCAGCTTTCTGCTGCCCTGCATGGCCAGAGGGAGCCCAGGCCCATCTGCAGCAGCCCTGGAGCTGCAGAGGAAAACTCCCCCCTTGTGCAGGATCCCTGCTGCAGCAGAGCCACAGCTGGCACTGCAGGAGGGCTGAGCCCCCATGGGATGGGGCTGGGACACCCCCTGACACACAGGGGCCAGGGCCTGTGATCACTCTGGCAGGGTTGGTTTGTACTACTGCATTTTTAGTTTTAATTTTCCTGGTAAAGAACTGTTATCCCTATTCCCATATCTTTGCCTGAGAGCCCCTTAATTTCAAAATTATAATAATTTGGAGGGAGGGGGTTTGCATTTTCCATTTCAGGGGAGGCTCCTGCTTTCCTTAGCAAACACCTGTCTGCTCAAACCAAGCCACTTAGACACAGCAAAAAAAGCAAAGATTAATGCCTTTAAAACATAAGGAATTGGTACTTAAACACAACATGGCAGATTTACTCTGAGCACATTCCAAAGTGTGGAGTTTTAAACAGTGGTAATAAAGCATTAAGAGAGACATTGAAGCTTGAAGGAACAGCAGAGAAACAGTTGTGTGTAGTGGGAATAGGAATGAATCCCATTCCATGTGCAGCCTGTATGGAAATGGCCTTTGAGCCTAATGGGAGAAGGAACCATTTATTCCCTGGGCGTTCTTATAACAACTCCAACTGCTGAGCAATTTAAAACCTATGCATTTTTATAAGTGTCCATTTTTTACTTTGGATGAAAAGAGCCCTTTGGCATTGGTTAAATGATAAAAAAGGCAAACAGGGGCATGCAATGCCAGCATAGCTACGGGACAGCTGGGAGGCACCAGCAGCACTGCAATATTCAGTCAGTTTGCCTTAGAGCAAACCTGTGGCAAGGTGTTTTCATGGGAAAAATCCCAAAACATCAGGCCTGGAGCTGTACAGCCCTGTGGGAAAGCCTGGCAAGCCTGGGAGGTGCAGTGATGTGGGGAGGGGTCTGCAGAAGGGGAGAGGGGCTTTGCAGGAGTGTGGTGGTTATGAGGGTCCCAGGACGAGGTGAAGAGATGAGAGTCTGACTCCTTGTTCTCAGAAGACTGATATATGATATGATGAATTACATACTAAAACTATACTAAACTATAGAGAAAGGATACATCAGAAGGCTAGAAAAGGATGAATAATAAAAACTTTTGACTCCTCAGAGCCTCGACACAGCTGGACTGGGATTGGTCATTAAATGAAAACAATTCACATGCTGGTTAAACGGTCTCCAAATCACATTCCAAAGCAGTAAAACATAGAGAAGCTGGAGCTTCCCAGCTTCCCAGGAGAAGAATTCCTGGTGAAGAGATTTTTCAGGAAATATCATAGTGACACAGGAGGGCACATCCCTGAGCTCTGTGCCCAGCCAGTGGCTCCTTCCTGCTGGAATTGTGTACTTGGATTCAGTATGACCTCAATGCCTTTGTCTCCTGGTTGCAATGCAGATTCTATAACCTCTTCCCTGCTTCCTAATCCAACTCCCAGGAGCTCATTCCCACACTCAGAACCCCCCAGGAGCTGAGCTCCCTCCTGCTGCACAGGCTGTGGGAGGCCCTGTCCTCAATTGCAAAACAAACTGTGTTCTCTTTGCCATCTATATGGCAGCTATCTTCTGCTCAGTGGGCAGTTCTCCTTATCTCTTCCACACCCACTCCTCCCTCAGGGGAGACACCTGCTGATAACAGCTATTGAATGTCCCTGCATGGCTGATAAGAACTACAGCATCCCATTGGGAGATGTGAGCCCAGAGGGAGGAGTCAAGCATTCCTACCTGGATATAATCTGGAGGTTCTGGAACACCAGCACAGCTTCTGCACTGGATTCCCCAGAGGAACAGCAGCTGCCTCTGCCACTGGATCTTCAGAGGAAGAGACTGCACCTTTCTACAGGATCCCTGCTCCAGCAGAACCAGCCCTGACACTGCAGGAGGGCTGAGCCACCATTCCAATGGGACTGCTGCCAACAGCCTGACCCACAGGGTGTCAGGCTGGGTTCTGACTCTGGCAGTGTTGTTTTGGTTTGCTGCATTGTTTATCTTTTAATTTTCTTCCCTAGTGAAAAACTGTTATTTCCTGCTCCCATATTTTTGCCTGAGAGCCCCTTAATTTAAAATTTATAGCAATTCAGAGGGAGGGGGTTTGCATTCTCCGTTTCAGGGGAGGCTCCTGCCTTCCTTAGCAGACTCCTGTCTTTGGAAACCAAGACACCCTGATGCACATAGGGGTGTGTGTGCCCACTCCAGCACCCTCCTGGGTGCTGCTCCTTCCCTCCTTGTGTGCCCCAGCCTGGAGACCATCCAGCCCATACAGAAGAAGATGCCACCACCCATGTCCCTGTTTTGGGACCTTGAAGTCCATGGGAACACCAGCAGAAAGCTGGGCTCTTCTCCCAGACCCCAAAGTAGTGATGGAGGAGCTGGGGGCTCAAAGGCAGCACAGTCACATCTTTGCTGGTGTGAGAAACACTTTGGTTATCACACTGAGCACTCACCTTCGGCATTTGAAAAGATAATTGGGCCAGATTGGATATGGGGAAAGAATCCTTCCCTGTGAGGGTGGGCAGCCCTGGCACAGGGTGCCCAGAGCATCTATTGCTGCCCCTGCATCCCTGGCACTGTCCAAGGCCAGGCTGGACAGGGCTTGGAGCAGCCTGGGACAGAGGAAAGTGTCCCTGCCTATGGCAGGGGGTGGAACAGGATGGGATTAAAGGTCCCATCCAACCCAAACCATTCTGGATTCTGTGATCTTTGTGTGGCACATCACAAGCACATGAGAGACAACACAGACACGCTTGAAGCTGAGAAGCCAGCTCAGCTTTAAGGGCTGAGTAGTAAGTGGACAGATATTTTCCAGAGGGATACACACAGCAAGGGCAGAATTTAATCCAATTTTATGAGCCAAAAAATGACAAGAGAAAATTCAGATACTTTAAAAAATTTCAGCTGAGGAACACTGAGGAAGCAAGATAAGCACCTCTGAATAAGCCCTCTCTTGATATCATGTTAGCACTTACCACAGATGGTGAGCAGCCCTGGAACACTTTGGAACTCAGATTTTTTTTATACCCAGAGTTCAGTGAATACAAACTTCAATCTGGAATTTTAATCTTTGATCATTCCCAGAAAGGTTGACTCTGAATGGCTGAAAAACTTCACAGAGGAGGTGCTTTAAGAAATGACAAATATATAGAAAAAAAAAAAAAAGAGGTTTTTTTTTTTTTTTTTTCATTTTAAAGGCTTTTCCATCAATGTGCCAGGGTATGAACAAGTTGTCAGTGCTGTCTGCATGGCCCAACCCAGGGGTGCTCCATCACTTATCCCCATGCCAATCCTGCTGCCCTCAGTGGTGCTCTGTCCTGCCAGGGACCCCTGGATGAGGAATGGGGCAGGCTGTGACTCCCAGAACTGGTTATGCCCCAGTCACCCACTGTCCTGTCCCCTTTAGGTGGGTGACACTGGCTGGGGACAGTGGCAGTGGCCATGGGGCAGCCTGGGCTGACCTGCTGCCCATGGCCACCCTGCAGAGCAGGGAGCAAACACTTCCCAAGGGCCAGAGGGGCTCAGGGAAATGTTCCCATGCCAGGAATGTTCCTCCTCTCCCACGTGTGACACATGAAGGTGTCCCAGCCCTTGTCCCAGTCAAAGGCTGTGCTCTGCACCAGCCCAGGCTGAGGTGCCAGCAGGAGCCCTCCACATTTTGGGGTTTTTGCTGCACCTCCAGAGGCAGGTCCTGTGGCAGCAGAATGGCCACAGGGACAAACGCAACTTTCCCAGAATGATGCCTGGGAAAGGCTGTGAGGAGATCAGAAAAAAGAATGAGGAACAATTATTATCTTTAACCTGCTGCACCTGGTGCTGTGCACATGTGGAATGTGTTATGGGGATTTGTTTACCAAAGGGTGCTTTCTTAATTAGCCAGTGGGGAATGGTGTTTTAATTAAAGGACCAATTGTGTCCAGGTGTATAGGTGTATTGTAACTGTCTATAAAAGCAATGGGTTTCTTTATATTATATTATATTATATTATATTATATTATATTATATTATATTATATTATATTATATTATATTATATTATATTATATTATATTATATTATATTATATTATATTATATTATATTATATTATATTATATTATATATTATTTCATATATATAGGTAGATAAAATAAAGAGATTGATCAGCCTCCTATGAATCATGGAGTCAGTGCTAATTATTACCCAGCTGAGCCCAATGCAGTGACAGAGGTTCTGCTGCTCCCCACTGCTATGCAAGGGCAAAGCTGCAGCCCCTGGGGATCACTGCCAGCCTGTGGGATGAGCTGCAGCCATCAGGAGCCTCCAGGGGTGCATTTGTCATCATTCAGGCTCTGTGGGTGCTCTCCTCTATGTTTGTCAGCACCTAAAGGTTGTTCCATTCTAAATGTAAAATAAAGTCAGACAAATTGCTCTGTTGGCCTCAACCTGACTGACAAGGATTTTTTTTAAAATTTATTTACTCCTTTTGAGTTGCCCAGTTGCACTCTTTGAAGTTTACCCTCTGTCCTCACTGGCTGCACAAACTCCTCCTCCTCATTCCCTCTGTCCCAGTGTGGTGGGCAATCCTGGAGACACCCAGTGAGGCAGAACAGGAACCTCCAACAGCTGGGAATGCTGAGGGGCTCTCCTAAGCCTTTGCCAGGACTGTGTTTGCACCTTGTTCTTCTGAGGATCCCTCAGATCCACTGGGGTGTCCAGCCCAGAGAACAGAAACTGCAGAGAGACCTCAGAACCCCTGCCAGGGCCTGTAGGGGCTCTAAGAGAGCTGGAGAGGGACTGGGGACAAGGGATGGAAGGACAGGACACAGGGAATGGCCTTGGGCTGAAGGAGGGTTAGTTTAGATGGGATATTGGGAAGGAATTCTTCCTGTGAGGGTGGGCAGGCCCTGGCACAGGGTGCCCAGAGCAGCTGTGGCTGCCCCTGGATCCCTGGCAGTGCCCAAGGCCAGGCTGGACATTGGGGCTGGAGCACCTGGGACAGGGGAAGGTGTCTCTGCCCATGGCAGGGGGTGGATCTTCTTTAAGGTCCCTTCCAACCCAAACCATCCAGTGAACCTTTGCTTCTATGATCCCTTCCTCTCCCTATCTTTTTGTTTTCCCATCTATTTTCACACTCTCTCCCTGTCCCACTGCCAGTGTGTCCCTTCAGCCCTGTGACTGGGTCTGGCAGTGGGCACTGGTGCTGGGGAGTCTGATACAGAGCAAGACTGATAAAAATAACAAAATTCACTGAAATGCAGAATAATGTTAATTAGCCAATGCAGTACTTGGTACAAATATGGCTGTTCCTGTGAAAGTCAAGCTTGGTGCAATACCAGAGGTACCCAGATTCTGACACCCAGGGGTGCCAAAATCATTCCAACATCAAATGCATGCATTTTGCTGCTTAAAATAGGCATTCTAGGCAGGCACTATGCACATTGGAAAAGCCACAGCTCATCCTCCTTCTCCTTCCGTCAGCAGGGATCTGTGGGGAGAGGTTTCATCCACACCAGAGCCTGGGGATTCATGGATTGTCCTGAGCTGGGAGGGACCCCCAGGATCAGCCAGGGCAGCCCCAGCCCTGCACAGACACCCCAACAGCCCCACCCTGGGCACCCCTGGCAGCTCCTGGAGCTCTGGCAGCCTCGGGGCCCATTCCAACCCTGCAGGAATGCCACTCCTGCTCCCTGAGCCAGACAAGGTCCTGGGCTCTGCTCCTCCCTCCAGCCTCAGCCCAGCTCTTTCCCTTCCTGCTCTCACTCTGCTGGAGACAAGGGTGGTTTCTCCTTTAACTCATTCCCCAGCTTCCCTGGGGAACCTTGGGAATCAGTTACAGATCTTAAAAAAAAATCTTTAAAAAATTTTGCTGAGAAAGTGCAAAAAAAGGGGAAGGGGAAGGGGAAAGGGAAGGGGAAAGGGAAGAAGGGAAGAAGGGAAGGGGAAAGGGAAGGGGAAAGGGAAGGGAAGGGAAGGGAAGGGAAGGGAAGGGAAGGGAAGGAAAGGAAAGGAAAGGAAAGGAAAGGAAAGGAAAGGAAAGGAAAGGAAAGGAAAGGAAAGGAAAGGAAAGGAAAGGAAAGGAAAGGAAAGGAAAGGAAAGGAAAGGAAAGGAAAGGAAAGGAAAGGAAAGGAAAGGAAAGGAAAGGAAAGGAAAGGAAAGGAAAAAGGAAAGGAAAGGAAAGGAAAGGAAAGGAAAGGAAAGGAAAGGAAAGGAAAGGAAAGGAAAGGAAAGGAAAGGAAAGGAAAGGAAAGGAAAGGAAAGGAGTGTTTATCCAGGTCTGAAAAGGAGGGTAAGCAAGATTCTGCTAGATTTTAGCCATCAGAAATTAATTCCTTATTTGTCCTGTGGAACCTGGGGGAAACCCGTGTGGATGCAAGAGAGAAGCAGGCAGGAAAAGCAGCCTCAGTGTGAGGGATGAGTGACTGCATTTCAAAAATGCAATTTAAAATTCCTCTGTGTTCCCTGTGTGCTGTGCAGCCCCGGGGCTGAGCAGAGTTGGGAGCCCAAACTCACAGGGGATTTCAGCATCTCCAGCTTGGCTTCATTCCCAATCAGAGCTGAACAAGAAGCCTTTGAAATGATCTGCTGTGACAAGGGCACATCACTGTTGTTTGTTCCCATTTTGCTGTGATGTTTTTTTCTGGGAATTCAAGATTCCCTGGGTGGGGTGCTGAGCCAGGGGCTGGCTGGGAGAAAGTGCTGGAGGAGCAGGAAGAGAAAAAGCTGGGCTGAGGCTGGAGGGAGGAGCAGAGCCCAGGACCTTGTCTGGCTCAGAGCAGGAGTGGCATTCCTGCAGGGTTGGAATGGGCCCCGAGGCTGCCAGAGCTGCAGGAGCTGCCAGGGGTGCCCAGGGTGGGGCTGTTGGGGTGTCTGGGCAGGGCTGGGGCTGCCCTGGCTCATCCTGGGGGTCCCTCCCAGCTCAGGACAATCCATGAATCCCCAGGCTCTGGTGTGGATGAAACCTCTCCCCACAGATCCCTGCTGAGGGAAGGAGAAGGAGGATGAGCTGTGACTTTTCCAATGTGCATAGTGCCTGCCTAGAATGCCTATTTTAAGCAGCAAAATGCATGCATTTGATGTTAGAATGAGGTATTTTGACACCCCTACAGCTGGAATCCATTCCCATGAGTTAAGAGGGGCACAGAAAGCTCTGGAAGAAGGGTGAGGGCTGCAAGGCTGAGCAGCTGCTGCAGGTGTGGAGCTGCACCTGCAGCTCCTTCCAGAATCCCAGAATGGGGATCTGGGCTGTGCCTTGTGCTGGAATTGCTGTAGGAATTGCTGCCCAGTGTTTCTGAGTGGGCTCAGGGTGAGTTTGGCTCCTGAGCCTCCACTGCTCCCATCAGCTCCCTGCTGAGACCCAGCAGTGCTGGCTGCTGCAGGATTCATTATTCAGGCTGGATGCAGCCCAGGATGGATTTGCTTTGAGAAAAGGGCAGCAAGGGCAGATGAAGGCTTTGAACTTTGTTTTTCACCTGGATGCTGCAGTTCCCCCCAGGACCAGCTGCTGCTTCAATGGAGCTTTGAACAACTTCTTCCAGCACAGCTTTCCTTGGGTCGTGGTTTGGATGAGGGATGTGGCTGTGCAGGATTCAGCTGGGATGAAAAGCAGCTTCTCTCACAAGCCCCTTGCACGGACCAAAAGAAAATATTAAGGTATCAAGCCAGTTTTTTAGTGAAAAAAAAAAAAAAAAGTGTTTTTAGTGCTATTCTGCTCCAAGCAGAAACCCCAAATGGTGAAGTTCTCCATCTTTCATGACAAGTTTTCATGCCCTACACCTTTCTGCAGAACATCCACAATCTCACTGGGCATCACCACCTTCTCATGTGGTAAAAAAATGAATTTTCAGGTAGGAAATTGAGATGTGATGGAGTAGCCATCACCCTCCTCTCCTCTCTGCAGGCTGCTCCCTGGCAGGGTGTTGGAGGCAGATGGAATCCCTGGGAACAGAGGGAGTTGGGAGGCTCAGGGAACACGTGCAGCTCTGTCCCACACTGCCCATGGAGGTAATTCAGCAGCAGACACTGAACAGACCCAAGGGATGCACTAAACACAGACTGGGATGTCTAATTATGAGCAGTTGCTTACTGGAAGCAGGATTTAAAGCACAGAATGTTTAGTGCCTTTAAATATTATAGAGAAATGCATAATATTTGCCACTAAAGACATTCTCATGTGATCCAGTGTCACTTGCACTGCTTAAGAGATCCATTATGCAAGATACACTCTAGCAGCAAAACACACCTGTGACATGTTTGAAGTGGCACTGGAGAAAATTTTTGTGTTAGTCATGAAAGGATTATGGCAAAATTATCACCTTTTTTTTTTAAAAAAAGAAAAGCTAGTTATTGAATCTTGTTAGAGTGTCATCATTAAATAATCATGATGAAATTCTCAACTGGAAGGAAATAGAAAATATTTATTTATTTTTAATTACTGGAGGGTGTAGGATTCTTCCCTTCTTTTCATTTTGGGTTTGTCATGATCCAGAGCTGGAAATACATTCAATTACTCATTGCTTGTGTTGGGAACAGGTGAGCACCTCCAAGCTGCAGAGCACACCATTCCACACTGGCTTCATCTGAAAGGCAGCAGAGCCTTTGGGCAGGAAATGGAACCCTGCAGCCATCCCCATGTCGGAACCCAGGACATTCCTCTGGCTGCCCTGGGTGATTCCAGACCCTGGCAGGGGGCTCAGAGACCTTGGCACAGAGTCAAAAACACCCATGCCTTTGATTTTAACCCATGGAAACAATTACCAACTTTGTGTGAGGATTTACAAGCCACAAGAGATTGAATAGAATGATAGTGAATTTAGCACTGGGTTAAAATGTAGAATTTTGGGGCTTTAAGAATGGGGGCTCAAGAAGCAAGATGGAGGAATCTGGGCATGTTCTGTCTTTCTCCTTGTTCTTCTTCTTCTTAGCCTCCATCTTCTGCTGTGATGGTGGCACTTCTGGATTGGTTTAGAGTAGAGACAAACTGTCTAACATAGGTGATAGGTATTGGAATATGATTGTAAAAAAAGTACACGTGGTTCTTAGTATAAAAAGCCAACACCACCCCAAGGGCAGTGACTGTGCCACAACCCGACCTGCTGGACAGATCTCAGCACGTCAGAAAGGCAATGTAATAGATAAGAGCAAATAAACAACCTTGAGAAGGAGAGCCAAGGAATCCTGACTTCTTCTTTTGTCTCGGGGCTGGGAAAAAGAGACTTTCTGACACCTCGGGTCATCTTGACACCAGAGACCTCAAAATCCCCACACCTGGGGTGAGCTGGGAGTGGTTGCATGGGACAGCCCAGGAGCATCTAATTCCCTGCACAAACCAGGGGAGGGGAAAGGTGAGGCTGGAAGAGATTTGGAGCAGAGGAGGCCCCAGGACTGGAACTGGCGCATTGGGGAAGAGAGCTCCCAGCTGGGTCCCTCTGTGCTGGGGTACCTGTTGCTGATTCCCTGACTTCTGGGTTATGGCTGGGCCTTCCCAGGGGGCTTCTCTGTCAGGGGAGACTCTCCGGGGGTGGTTTTGTGTCAGGAAAGAGAGATGCACTGGACTTTTTTGGTCTTCAGGTTCTTGTTTATTACAGTCTTATCCAAAGTTTTGCACGCTGTCCACACCAGGCTCAGCGCATTGGAAAAGCACCACAAAAATGGCAACAATCTCTTGGTACAAGGTCTTTTAAGACTAAACTATCCAATTAAGAACTGACACCTGGATTATTTTCCCTTTTAACCCAATAACTGATCCCACAGAACTGCAATGGGGACTTTTCTGCCCAATTACAAAATGTCACCCAAAGCCATGTAGAAGGAGGAAGAAGCAGCATGAAGAAGAAACCCAGGATGACACCCTGTGCTCTCCAGCTTGCTTCCATCCACAACACACTAAAAATCCCAAACCCTCAGTTTCTCACCAAGTGATACACCTACACTACTCTCTATAATCTACTTCACACTTTTGTGGATTCCAGTCTATCTTGAAGTCTGGGAAACTTTCTCCATGAATGAGGGTCACAGTCAGTGCTACCCTGGGGGTCAGGGCACCCCAGAGCAGGGAGAGGAATATTCCCTGGGCCCTGGGTTTCCACAGCTCTGCACAGCTCACAGGGACGGGGAGGATCCCTGCTCCTCCAGGACTGCAGTGAAGGGAGGGCACAGCTGCATGGACCAAGGTGCCCCAGCAGAGATCCCATCACTGAAACCAAGGATTCATCTGGTGCAGAGAGAAACAAAACACTGTGAAATGAAAATTGGCTTTCTCTGGATGTTTTCTACCATTTGCATGTCATTTATCCTCGGTAGGTGTGGTCTGGGCCCAGCCCTGGGGCTGTGGCTGGAAGGAGAGGGCTGTGATGGCAGGAGGATGCCAGAGGCATTCAGGTGTGTAAATCTCTGGCAGAACACACAGAAATACCTTCAAAACTATTGCTCTGGAAAACTTGGCTGCCAGTCACACATTCCCCAGAGAGGCACAAGTACAGGGACATTTTTTCCAGGAGAGGAGCTGGCAGTGCTGCCTGTGCCCTCCCTCCCCAGGCAGGCTCCCTGTGGTACCCCACACATTATTTCCAATGCAGAGCCATTAACATGCTACTGAAGAATTCCCTGGACCTGCTATTTTTTCGTGCCTCTGTCACTCTTTGAGTTTGAATCAAAAGGGGAACACAAAGTCCTTTGTTTCTCCCTCCCCAGAGACCAAGGGATGGCAATTATCCTTCAAACACAGCAGAAACTTTCTGAAAACTCTGGGGGGAAATTGGCTAATGAATCCAACTTCAGCAGCAGCACAGAACTCGCACACAGCTCCTCTTCAGATCACATCATGTCAGCCCTGAGCACAGGAAAACTTGGCCATTTGGCTGGGTCCCCTCTGGGACAGAGAAATTAAATGAGTGAAAACAGATGCTCCAAAGTTATTCTGAAACTGGGAGATGTCAAGTGCCTTGTAATTCTCTCACTGAAGCCACATGAATTTAACATTGTGAGGAAGAAACCTCTCCTAGGGATGAGTGTCCTTCTAGGGAAATTTAGGGTATTAAAATTCAGTGTGTGATCTTAGGGCAATATTTGGTTTGATGCTCTTTCACACTCACAGGCTCACAAGCACCAAGACAAATTTACCCAAGCGCAGGGAACAAGGTGACATGTGTGTGAAACAGAGAAAAAGGAGTTCTGCTTCTCTGGGTGCCTCTGGAATTCCCTTAATTTGGCAACAAAAATGTAGGCACGACAGCTCTCCAAATTCTCCTTCAGTGCAGATTTCAGTGCGTGTCTTGTTTGAACAGACAGGTGTCTGCTAGGGAAGGCAGGAGCCTCCCTTGAAATGGAAAATGTAAACCCCCTCCCTCTGAATTATTATAAATTTTGAAATTAAGGGGCTCTCAGGCAAAGATATGGGAGTAGGAATTTTATTAGGGAAAAAATAGAAGTAAAATAAAAATGCAGTAGTACAAACCAACCGTGCCAGAGTGATCACAGGCCCTGTCCCCTGTGTGTCAGGGGGGTGTCCCAGCCCCATCCCATGGGGGCTCAGCCCTCCTGCAGTGCCAGCTGTGGCTCTGCTGCAGCAGGGATCCTGCACAAGGGGGGAGTTTTCCTCTGCAGCTCCAGGGCTGCTGCAGATGGGCCTGGGCTCCCTCTGGCCATGCAGGGCAGCAGAAAGCTGCTCCTCTGGCAATGCAGGGGGCAAAGGCTGCTGTGCTGTGCCAGGCTCAGATTGGATCCAGGTAGGAATGCTTGGCTCCTCCCCTGGGCGGAGCATCTCCCCATGGGATGCTGGGATTGGATCAGCCCTGCAGGGACACTCAGTGGCCATGGACAGCAGAGATCTCCTGGAGGGAGGGTTGGCTGGGGGAGAGATAAAGAAAACTGCCCCAGGAACAGCAGAGAGCTGCCCCAGCTCTGACAGATGGGGACAGAACACACAGCCCCAGCCACATCTTGTAACCCAGGACAGGGACCCATCTGCTCCAGCTACGATCTGGAAGTGCTGCACCAGGGAAACCAGGGATTGCTGTGTTCATCCGGGCTGGGTTAAGTCCCTGGAGCAGCTCAGCTCTTCAGTCCCTGTCTGCAGGGAACCACAAAACTGCTGCTGCCAAACCCCTCAGAGCAGCTCCCTGTGCTGCAAAATGTCCTTGCACAAGCAGAGGACACCCCTGAGAGCCAGGGGCTGCCAGGACAGGAGGTGGCTTTGATGGGAAGGACACTTGGCCAGCAGGGAGCTGGGCTGAAGCCACCTCCTCATTTCACACAAGCTCCTGAATAGTCATCAGTCAGTGATTGTTGCTGGGAATGTCCCAACAAAGGCAGGAATGATGCATCTGACTCCATTTTCTCAAAAGGCTAATTTATTACCTTATGATAAAGGCTAATTTATTACTTTTTGATAGTATATTATGTTAAAGAATACTATACTATGCTATACTAAAGAATAGAGAAAAGATACTTACAGAATGCTAAAAAGATAATAATGAAAACTGGTGACTCTCTCCAGAGTCCTGACACAGCTTGGCCCTGATTGGCCAAAGAGGGAAAACAACTCCCAGCAGAATGCAATGGAACAATCACCTGTGGGTGAACAATCTCCAAACACATTGCACATGTGAGCACAACACAGGAGAAGCAAATGAGATAAGAATTGTTTTCCTTTTGTCTGAGGCTTCTCAGCTTCCCAGGAGAAAAATCCTGGGTGAAGGGAATTTTCAGAGAATGTGAATGCCACAAGAGATGACTGCCCATGGCACTGACCTGGGCAGGCTGGAGCCTGGAACTGAAACACTCCACAGCCCTTGGCCAGCCCTCTTCCCACCCCCTCTCTTTATTGGGCTCCTCCATAAAGTCCCAAACCACTCCCATCCAAGAGCTGGGATGTGCTTTGAGTTCAAACCACAGGAACTGCTGAGACACGCTGCTGCCACTGCAAAGCCAGAACACTTTAATGTTCTGGAATAAATCAGGGATTTCTGGAGCCATTTAAATATTTACAGCACTTTGCATCCTCTACCACGATCCCTGTTGTCTATCTGTGACCTTTCCCAGACCTTGCAGGAGAAAATTAATTAGTTTTCTGCATTTCGCATCACTCCAATTACACTCACCTTGCTCCTCACTCATTATGATAATTTTCCTTTGAGAAACTTGACTTATTAAAATGACTCCCCTGTAGAGTTTAAAGTGTGGATGTTTACTCCCTTAGAGTGTGGATGCTCACTCGTGTTTCTGTCACTGGAGATGCAGATGAAGAGCAGCCTGGAACTGGCAATAAGAACAAGGTTTGTAATTTATGTGGCATTGAGGCCTAATTGAGGCTGTGAGGACCCTTCTCCACCAGGCCCTACACAAGTACCCAAAGCACTCACAGTCTGCAATGGGTAAATGCCGCCTTATTAACACAATTTTGCAGAGGCACAAAGGAGACATGAGATTAATTATGCTTTTGCCACTCCTGAGTACCCAAAAATCACAAATCAATTCATTCTCCCCTTCAAATGATAAGTGATTTAAAAATTAAAATATGCTTTGGGTCCTTCTCAGCATCCATTGGCAGTTAGGTTTTTATTTGCCTCCTCTCCTCCTAAGCTCCGTTTCAAGCATTCTGCGCAACGACAGAGAGTAAAATATTACAAAAATGAAAACTAAGACATTCACTTGACTCCAGGTGATGTGACTTCAAACAGAGTGATAAGTAGAGAAAGACTGCAGAGTAATAACTCCCTTGCCTGTGAGTGTGGAAGGAGCCAGGAGTTAAATCTCTCCAGTTACATTCTAGTGCAGGGGCTCTGTATTCAATACCCAAATCTTTCAGAGTGAAGAAAATTCAGAAAAATATCTGTATTTCCTGTCATTCTTTTTATCCCCTGGCTCAGCACAGCTCTAACTTGTATCATCAGGCTCTGACACATGACAGCAAAATCTCTGCCCATGTTCAGAGCTGACTCTCTCCAAAAGGAGACTGTTCCTCAGATAAATACCCTGACAAGATTTGGGATTCCCCACTGTGAGCCAGGCACCGTGCTGGGCCAATTTTGGTAAAGCTGAAAGAAACCAGAACAGGAGTGGGCACTGCAGCTCGTGCCTAAGATGACTCTTCACTGCAACTTCAGAACAAAGCAGGAGATAATAATTTCCTTTTGGTTTTTGATTAAGGATCTTTAATTCCACACGGCATATGGCTATATCAAAGAGCCTTTTCAGCTTTGGATAAACAAACAACAGTCACAAAACCACTTTAGAAGTTGGTCCTTGGAGCAGGCACAAGAAAAACCTTCCCTTGCAGTGTGACTGTAACCTGCCCATGTCTGTTAATGACTCCAGGCTCGTTAGCTGGAGCAGCAGCTCTGTCCATTGGGACAGCTTCTCATTCCAGGCTGCTTGCTTGCAGTTCAGTCTGGAATATTGGAGTGGTTTTGGTTTGTTAATTTGAGATTTTGCTAATTTTGAGATTTTTTGGTTAATGTACTAATGAGTGTGGTGGCTTTTAATGTTGGTAATTATTAGTGTATTCACTTTGTGCTGTGAGGTAGGATTAGGAGAAAGGCAAAGTAGGTTTAAGACTTTAAAAGGGTATAAAGAAAGGTTTATTAATAGTAACTAAAGAAAGAGCAATAAGAATCAGAATAAAACCTTTAGAATACTTCTCATCTTTGTTAGTGTATACAACTTACCAATAGTTCTACAGACTAGCAATTACACAGAAGTTTTTACATCACTTCTCTAAATATGTCCCATACAAAACCACTGCAATTATCAACAGCAGAACCATGGAAGGTTCGGACACAGCCAGTGGCATTGACAGAGCACAACCTGGCTGCTCCTCCTGGGCAAGAATAACTGTCACCAGGCTGGGTTTGGTGGTGGATCGTGGCACTGGGAGTCCCAGCATGGCTTGGGCTGGAAGGACCCATGAGCAGGGACACCTCCCACTGTCCCAGACTGCTCCAAGCCCTGCCCAGCCTGGCCTTGGACACTTCCAGGGATCCAGGGGCAGCAACAGCTGCTCTGGGCACCTCAGTGAACCTTTGGGAAGAAAGAACCCAGAGATGCTTAAGGTACAGGAGCCTCCATCCAAACACAGCCTCTGCTCATTGAAATGGCTTGTCCTGGATTGCCAAGGAAGTTGTATTATCTTTGCCATCTGTATGGCAGTTGTCTTTTGTTAAGTGGGAGTTTGCCTTATCTCTCTCTCTGAGTGATCACAATCACTCCTCTCTCAGGGGAGACACCTGCTGATAACAGCTATTGAATGTCCCTGCATGGCTGATAAGAACTACAGCATCCCATTGGGAGATGTGAGCCCAGAGGGAGGAGCCAAGCATTCCTACCTGGATATAATCTGGAGGTTCTGGAACACCAGCACAGCTTCTGCACTGGATTCCCCAGAGGAACAGCAGCTGCCTCTCCTTCCACTGGATCTTCAGAGGAAGAGACTGCACCTTTCTCCAGGATCCCTGCTCCAGCAGAACCAGCCCTGACACTGCAGGAGGGCTGAGCCACAATTCCAATGGGACTGCTGCCAGCACCCTGACCCACAGGGTGTCAGGTTGGGTTCTGACTCTGGCAGTGTTGTTCTAGTGTACTGCATTGTTTAATTTTTTAATTTTCTTCCCTATTAAAGAACTGTTATTCTCTGCTCCCATATTTTTGCCTGAGAGCCCCTTAATTTAAAATTTATAGCAATTCAGAGGGAGGGGTTTGCATTTTCCATTTCAGGGGAGGCTCCTGCCTTCCTTAGCAGACACCTGGCTTTCCAAACCAAGACATGGCTGCATCCTCCTTTTTCTCTCACATTTAACAAATTAGAATAAAGTTTCTCCCTGCCTGGTAATGTTTTCCAGTTCTTTAAAGATCTGACACATTTGAAGTTGAAAGTCCTGTTGAGATGAAAGGCCCATTCCATGACAAGTGGTATCTACAGAAGACAAAAGCAAGGAGGGAGGCTTTGGGGTTCTTGCTAACAGCCTGAAAAGAGAGTTTGCACTGGCTGCAAAGCACCAATCTGTCTGACTGTTGATTATTTATGTTGGTTCCTCACCAAAGAAGTGGGCAAAAAAACCAAAGTGGAGCCAGGCACAGTTTCTGGGTGGAGAAGGGATGGATCAGCATGGAACAGGAGCATACACAGCATACACAGGAGCTGATAGATGAGGCCAAACCATCCCTTCTGGCTCCTGGGACAGGAGTCTGGTGAGAACCAACACTCCTCCCTGGCAGAAAAACACCAGAAATTCAATTATTTTCTCTTTTCTTTTCTTTTCTTTTCTTTTCTTTTCTTTTCTTTTCTTTTCTTTTCTTTTCTTTTCTTTTCTTTTCTTTTCTTTTCTTTTCTTTTCTTTTCTTTTCTTTTCTTTTCTTTTCTTTTCTTTTCTCTCTCTCTTTCCCTCTCTTCTTTCCTTTCCTTTCCTTTCCTTTCCTTTCCTTTCCTTTCCTTTCCTTTCCTTTCCTTTCCTTTCCTTTCCTTTCCTTTCCTTTCCTTTCCTTTCCTTTCCTTTCCTTTCCTTTCCTTTCCTTTCCTTTCCTTTCCTTTCCTTTCCTTTCCTTTCCTTTTTCCTTTCCATTTTCTCTTCTCTTCTCTTCTCTTTCTCTTCTCTTCTCTTCTCTTCTCTTCTCTTCTCTTCTCTTCTCTCTCTCTCTTCTCTTCTCTCTTCTCTTCTCTTCTCTTCTCTTCTCTTCTCTTCTCTTCTCTTCTCTTCTCTTCTCTTCTCTTCTCTTCTCTTCTCTTCTCTTCTCTCTCTTCTCTTCTCTCTTCTCTTCTCTTCTCTTCTCTTCTCTTCTCTTCTCTTCTTTTTTTGGTCTTTTTCTTTTTTTTTTTTCTTTTTCTCTTTTTCTTTTCTTTCAGGGGCTGTTACGGGGTCTGCATTTGGCAGCCATGGGGAGCAGCCATGGCTTTCCCCTGCTCACAGATTCCTCCTGTGATGTTGAAACCCTGCTGTCACTGCTCACAGTCAACACTGAAAGAGCTTCTGATGGAGCCAGGGCAAAAGGTGTTTGCTGAGCTCCCTGTGCTGGGAGGGATGTGTGTGAAACCCTGTGCTACACGGAAAGGAAGAGAGATCAGGACAAAGGCCAGCTGCCTGGGGAGAGCCTCCAAACTGATCAGCTTTACAGAGGACAATTAAGTGTCAGGGCCCCAGAGGCCTCTGTGTCACATCATCTCTCTCCTGCTGCTTGTGGCAGAAATGCTCAGGGAGCAGCAGCTGCTGCTTGGGAGTGCTCAAAATGTAAGGGCTGCTCACTTGATGATGATGATGATGATGATGATGATGATGATGATGATGATGATGATGATGATGATGATGATGATGATGATGATGATGGTGGTGGTGGTGGTGGTGAGGGGAGACAGACCTCCCCAGGGTCTGCAGCTTCCCCGTGAGGGGCAGTAGAGGGAGAGCTCTGATCTCTGTGACAGTGACAGGGACAGGGCATGGCAGAGCTGTGCCAGGCAGGGTCAGGCTGGATACCAGGGAAAGGCTCTTCCCCAGAGGGTGCTGGCACTGCCCAGGCTCCCCAGGGAACGGGCACGGCCCCGAGGCTGCCAGAGCTCCAGGAGCTGCCAGGGGTGCCCAGGGTGGGGCTGTTGGGGTGTCTGTGCAGGGCTGGGGCTGCCCTGGCTGATCCTGGGGGTCCCTCCCAGCTCAGGACATTCTTTAATTCTATGATTTTCTCACTCACTGGTGCACAAACAGGCACTGGGGACTTTGGGAGCCCTCTGCAGAACAGCAGAATTTTAACCTGTCCACAGTTGCCTTTCTGCTGTTTACCCAGACACTGGAACTGTGACATTGAGCAGAAAAGGAACATTCCTCAGTGCCCCAGAATGGGGAGATCATCCCAAACCCTCCTCTGGACCTCCTGGAGCCCTGGCTCAGTGCCCTGAGCATTGGGTGCAGAGGTTGTCACAGCCTTTCCCCACCTCAGCCATCGTTGTTTGTGCTCCATGAGGGAAAAATCCTGTCCTGACGCTGTTCATGTGTCACTAAACCCAAACACAACCTCAGTGTGACCAGGATTTGCTGGGTGAGGATTCAGAAGGGCCCACACTCGTGGTGAAGGCAATAACCACAGGAACCCCAAGCTTTAGGGTCAGGGTGTGCATCAGCAAAGTCTCCAGTGCCCATGATGGAAATGCTGGTAAAAGAAAGGAGAAACTGCAAAGTTATTGTTAGCCCATTACAGCAGCCCCTGAGAAGCTGTGCCACTTGCTTTTGTGCATGGATTAAATATATTGTTAATTAAAAAAGGCAATTATCCTGAAAATACCAACTTGGGCCATGCTCTCCTCCACTTGGAATCCTGCACTTGCAGGGGAGGACTCTGGGCTAAGACACTCTCCACTCACATTTAGTTCCAGAACCTGGTTTTGCAGCCACTTAAGATTCCATGAATTGTTAATGAGCATTTAAATGCAATAATAAAGGATGTATCTACACCATTACAGAGGAAAAAAGAAAGTGATTGGGCTCTGCAAAACTGGTGCCAGGAAATAGTTCAGGGCCTGGTTATTTTGTGGGCAAATAAATGATTGTCAAGATGAGCTGGAAAGAGCAATTTCAAAGCAAATAAGAGAAATATACAGCAGCTCATGTACAGTAACTGTGGCATCAAAATTACAGCCATAAATAAGAGACAAAAGGAATAGCTGGGAGAGGCAGATGGATGGAACTGTGGAGAAAGCTCTGCAAATGGCATTTTCTGCTGCATGCAGACAGCATTAAAGCTCCTGATGAGCTCCCCACCTCCACAGGCTGGCATGGTGTTCCAGGGATCCCATTAAATATGGGAATAGGTTTTGGATAGGTACATAATTGATTGGATAGGTATTCTAATTGATATTTTCTTATCAATTAGAAAATATCAGGTGTGCCCTTTGTCCTGGCTGAGGCTTGGGGTGATCAATCCCTGCCCCAGGGTGGGTGGGGGAATGACACAGCTGTTACTGATGAGCTGCAGCCTGGCTCTGGCTCTGGCTCTGGCTCTGGCTCTGGCTCTGGCTCTGGCTCTGCCCAGGGACTTTTGTCTCCGGGGGATCTCTGCTTCCCCAGGCAGCTCCAGGGTCTGGGGTTAACAGCCCCATAAAGTGGTTTTTAATCAGTGCAAAGCAAACACCACAACTGCAGGGTGTCAGCTGGTGTTTTTATGTGTCCAGGTTGTGTGGGGAGGGGTGCAGTGAGGGATAGTCCCAGCTGGAAGCAGAGAGCAGGGAATTCAGGGAATTCAGGCTGCTGGGGAAAGTGGGAGCAGGGCAGGGCAGAGGGGCATCACTGAAACCTCTGGAAACTCAGGGGGTCTTTGCACATGTCCCATCCCAGGGTGTCACCCCCCTCCTGGCATCCAAGTATCATGGGAAGAGCTGGAATCTCAGTATTCCCCTCCTTATGGAGAGCGGAGACCAGCTGACATGGATACCAATCAAAGGGGTGAAAGCAGAAAATAACTGAAAAAAAAAAACCCCCAGAAAATAACTGAAAAAAAGGCTCAGGTTGAGGGGGTTTCCATACAGATTTTATAGAGGGATCTTTAAAAAATAAATAACCCAAGATACCAAAAGCCTTTTGTCTCCCTTCCTTCCCAAAGTGCAGAGCAGGCTGGGACACTGCACCAGGATTTCCAGTTTAAGGAGCCCCTGGCAGCCCAGCTCAGCTCTGGTTTGAACAATCCCCACACACCACAGATTTTCAGGAAAAGATCCCCTGAGTCTCTGCCATCCACCAGCAAATCAAATCACAGAACTACCAAATTTTGGGAATTCTGCCCTTGTTTACTTGACCAGTTTTTTTCTTAACAGAAGTTTGGACATTTGTTTTTGCATCAGCCTCTTTTCCTTCTGAAGTCTTGGATAATCCCTTCCCTTCCCTTCCCTTCCCTTCCCTTCCCTTCCCTTCCTTCCCTTCCCTTCCCTTCCCTTCCCTTCCCTTCCCTTCCCTTCCCTTCCCTTCCCTTCCCTTCCCTTCCCTTCCCTTCCCTTCCCTTCCCTTCCCTTCCCTTCCCTTCCCTTCCCTTCCCTTCCCTTCCCTTCCCTTCCCTTCCCTTCCCTTCCCTTCCCTTCCCGTCACACCTGGGGAGGTCCAGGTGTGCCAGAACAATCTGGATTTTCAAAATTGCCACACTCTGAGTGAACTGCTGATCATTTCAAAAGGCTGAAGTGTCTGAGTGCAGGCAGCCAGTGCAACAGGGAGGGTTTCCAGAACAATTTCAACAAAACAAGGGCATTGTAAAAGAAACATAGTGGGGATGTTTTGCAAGCCTTTCAATGTTATCAGTTCTCAGGTGTTATCAGCAGAGTTCATCTCTTGAAAGCTTTGCTGTGCATCCACCATGGCCCCTGACACTGACAGAAAACACAGCCTAAATAGGTTATAAAAATAGAATGAAGGGCTTTATTAGGGAGCAAGGAGTTGTACTTTAATTAAAGCTTTTTATGGCATATAAAGCCCTGGTACAGGATGCTCAGAGCAGCTGTGGCTGCCCCTGGATCCCTGCAAGTGTCCAAGGCCAGGCTGGACAGGGCTGGGAGCAGCCTGGGACAGTGGAAGGTTTGGAATGGCAGGGGATGGAATGAGGTGATCTTGAAGGTCCCATCCAACCCAAACCCTTCTGTGATTCCATTATATAAAAAAAGCCAGTCACCTGTTTTTAAAATTTATAAGTTTAATAGTAATAAAATGGTTATAAAATAGTAATATAATTAGAGAAATAAATATTTGGACAATTTGGATTTAGGACAATATGAGACAATAGAAACAAAAAGTTACAGACAGTCTGGGTACCTCTTTCTGGGAAAAATAAGCCCCAAAAAGGACCCACGTTAACAGAGGATTAACCCTTAAAAGCAACAGCCTGTTGCATATTCATACACCCCATACATGATGCATAAATTTCATTCAAAGACAGGATTCTGTCTGGGCAGTGTCAGCTTCTTCCTCTGAATCCTGACAGCGCCTTCAGGGCTGAGCAAGGTGGGAAGAACTCGATAAGAGAGCAATAAATTCTTTTTCTCTGACAGATTTACATGTCCTGTGGCTGCTATCTGTGAGTCTTCTCTTCAAAAAAGTGTGTTACATAGCATAGTTTCTATTTTAACTGTATCCTATTTTAACCTTTAACCTAAAACTATATTTAACACAATACTTAAGAGAATTAACACAGCATAACTTTCTAACATAACACATATAATATTCATTTTAATATTTGCAAAAAGCCGATCATAAAATAGGCATTTTTCACAATTATACATTGAATTTCAGTTTGGGAGGTGCAGAACTGACAATGAGGACAACATTTTGGACTTCATGTTCTTGGAGGTGTTTTCCAGCCTCGGTGAATTCTGTGACTCAGTTTTGCCCAGGAGGGTTGGTGTGGTTTCAGAACAGGTCAGCCCAGAAGGAATATCCATCCTGGGAGGGCTGCAAGGTTTAGCTAAATAAAATCAGAGCCAATCTAACGTTGGTCAGGTCAGATGCCACAGGAGGTCATGCTTAAAATGTGGCTGGAACATTTTCTTTTGTGTGTTTTCAGAAGTGCAGAAGGTCTCTCCCTCTGCGGTGGCTGAATTGCAGAGTTGAGCCCCTGCACAGGATTCACTCCAGCTTTATTCTTCCCATTTGTCAGCCACTTCTGACTTTTGTTCTTTCAGCTGGAGAGCTGGGGGACTGCACAGCATAATCAGTGATCTTTAGCCTGTCAGCAGCAAACAAGGGCTCTGAAATCCTCGGGAAGCCTCTTTTGAAAGCCATGATTATGCACTGACCTCCTCATTTACTGCATGTGCCCTAATTCTTGGCACTTTCTCCAAGTTTGTCAGGAAATCGATGATCATTTGCATTGAGAAACTCTTTCTCACAGCAGAGCTCACCGTGGCTGCTGCCTGAGCTGTGTTTAGGGCTGACCTCGGGGTATTTGCTGCTCAGATCTCTCAATGCTGCACCATCCTGGCATGTGCAGGGGAATCTTCACTGATGTGGCAATTTCTAGGGCAGGTTCATTCTACAGGGTAGGAACCCATTGATTGCCACCCCTCCTGCCTCCAATTTCTCATTAAGCTGGTGATGCTCCACTAATTCAGCCACATGTGGGGAAAGAGCTTTTCCTTTCCCCTCTTTTTCCCCTATTCCCCCTTTCCCCCATTTTTTCTTTTTTCTTTCTTTTTTTTTTCCCATTTTTCCTTTTTTTTTCATTCTGTGGGATATTTCAAAACTCTGGACCCACTCAAGCATTGCCTGTTCTGCAGCATATTCAGATTCCATGCAAACACTGAGCCTTGTTGCTTTAATGGTGCTGTTAAACAGCACAGTGGGTTGTACTCCCCAGTCCCCATCAGAATAAGGAAAAATGCCCTATTTTTTCCCTGTCCATTGGAACATGTTCTAGTTTCCCTGTGCAGGTGGCCAGATTGTTAGCATGTTATTAAACAGCCCATTTTTGCCCCAGACTTATGCAATATTCTGAAAGGGGGGGAAAAACGGTGCTGCATGAGACTGAGAGGAATGCCAGGTTTGTCTTTCCAAACAAGCTCTGGGTCTGCTGGTAGATAAAACCAGCACTGGGAGATAAAAGAAACAATGGGAAGGATTCCACTGATTGATGAATGGAAAAAGATATTTGCCTTTACAAATAAACTGTAGGTTTGCTGATAAATGAAATTAAACATTGAAAGATGAAAGAAACAATGGGGAAGAAAAACCCCTAAATTCCGTAAGAATTAAAAATCAAAAGGGAGAGTTATATATTAGAGGGAAATCTCTGGATCCAGGCATTCCCGGAAGTCTGAACCTCTCAAGTACCTCAGCCAGAGAAGGGAAACATGGCTGGGAAATTGGGATAAAAAGGAGGCTGAGTCCTCCAAAAATTGGAGAGACCCCAGGGGAATGCCCCATGGCCTCTCCCTTTATTGGAATAAAGCAAAAGGATTCCTCTCACTCCTTTTCGGACATAAACCTCTGGTGTTTGTGGATTCATTTTCCTGACAGGACTGTGCTACAGAGGACCAGAGAATCATTAAGTTGGAAAGGGAATCCAGTCATTAACCCAGCACCCCCTCTCAATTCCTCTCCCAGTGGCTTTGGAGCTCGCTGGCTCTGCATGGGGAAATTGGAGGAGGATGAGTGTGGGCTGGGAGGAGGCAGCAGTGCAAAGTCAGCAATCCGTAAGAGAAGCGCTCCTTTTCCTGGCTGGGCTCCTGCTGGAAGCTCCCCCAGCTTCCCCAGGGGCTCCTGCTGGTTTGGTCCCTTGGAAGAAGAAACACGACCTGCTAAAGAAGGTCCTTCCTCCTCCTCCTCCTCCTCACCTGGCAGCCACCACAAACTCCTGATTATCCACAACCCAGAGAGCCTGCAGCTCCGTGGAGTTCCTCCACCTGATTTATACTTCCAAGAAACTCCTCCACTCCCTAAATGCCACCATCCAGCCTGCTCCATCTAGGATCACCACATTATCTTCCAGAAAAGTTTTATAACCACGTCCAAACAAAGCAAAAAAACTCCTGGCATGACAACCTACCACCAAAAAAAAGCAGGTTTTCCTGGGATCCTTCTCTTGTTCTTCTCCTGTCTGGGAGGAGAGGCACTGCCAGCACACACAACTGGGAATAAAGTTGTATTTTTATGAAGCAAAGTGCCTTTGAGTTTTTTTAAGCATCACAGATGTTCCACAGGTTGTCAGTGAGCCCCTGAATGTTGATTTCACAACTGGAATGATGTCTGGAACCACACATGAGCCTCCAAATGGAGCTTGCTGGCATTCTCTGAGTTGTTCCATGATGTTGGCTGGCAAGGCAATAGCTGTGGCTATTGGAGTTTTTGCTGGAATGACAAGACTGAGGGTGTTTGGTGGTTTTTGAAAGCAAATCATTGCTCATATTCTGTTCTTTCACCCATTCCCTGTTTTGCACTCCCAGGCCTTTTCCAGCCTACAAAGAAGTTGCCAAGGTACCCTTGGGGAGTCAAGTCCATGGTCTCAAGCCATCAGTTTGCTCTGCCATCATTGATATTCTTCTCACCTGAATTTGGGATCAGCTTCATGAATTTGTTATCACACACCTACAGGATTAGGGAGACCTCTGGTCTCCTTTTGAATTCCCCACTCCACTTGCCTGTGTCTGTGGGATTAATGAAATGGACAGCGTTTTATGGATGAATTATCAGATCCAGCAATCTGGGAGCAAAGAGGGAGTGAAAAAAGAACAGATTAGTCAGTGAGTGATATTGGGCAAGGCAAATATTGAACCAATTTCCCCTTTATTACAGATACAGGGTAACAAGTTAATAAGAGAAGCAGCAGAATGTGGGTAATGGCCATCACACTGCTGGGATGAATTATATGGGAATATAAAATCTAACAGGCACTGCATACATTTTTTAAAGTTATAATGAGCTGGAATAGTTTCCAATAGTACTGGAAAACATGGGGAAATGCCTGGTGGAATTTAAAAATTAGGAGTCAGTGGCACTTTTGTTTTGTATCTGCAGCTACCAATGCTCTGTTAATTGGCTGGTGCAGGACAGTCCCTCTCTCCCCTAAAGGTGAAGCTCTCACCTCCAGGAGCCACAGCCCAAAACACAAGATGGGTTTTGGGAGTCCTTCCTGAATTTTGAGGGATAACCATCTGGAGCACAGCACCTGCACATCCCTCCTGCCATCTGGGGCCAGAATCAGAGAGCTCAGACCCCAGATGTGAAACATGTGAGGATTTCTGCAAAAACATTTGGGTTTTCACCTCAAGGAAGACAAAAAACAAAAAAAAAAAATTACTGCACAGTACTGGAGAACACAGATTGATGCATTTTCATTACAATCCTTGCTCTGAATTTAAGGCAGGGAGAAAAATGGGTTTGGTATCATTTGAATTCTCCTCTGTTTCTAAGCACTCCAGGCACTGATGAGACTTAATTATCTCCTGAACAATTTTACTAAAAAAAAAATTAAGACAACTAAAGCTAATAAAATATTAATAACAGGTTTTTGCTCATAGGCTGGGGCTGACCTTTTGCTGACATCAGTTAATGTCTCACTGCTATTGAAATACCAGGTGAGTCTCATCCCTTTGAAGCTGGAGCTGCCTTGTGGGCAGTGCCAGCCTCAGTGGAGCAGCGAGCAGAGACTCTTGCTAACCCTCAATTATAAGATCTCCCATTGGCAAAAAACTGTCTGAATCGTTGGTGACAGGTTATAAAACACACTCCAGCTTCATGAGACGCGCTGCAACTTTGATCTGTTTGCAGGTGGGCATTTGCATCTGAAATGTCCGTGGTGAATTTCACTCCTTTCTGCTCTCGCCCCTTGCCTGGCTGGGAGCAGCACTGACAACTCCAACCACTTGAAAATCAGGGTTCAGGTCTCAAAAGCACAAGCAGAGTGGCTGGAAAATCACAGTGCTTCTAAAATTAGGGCAGGTGGGGCTTGCTGGGTTTGCTGTGTGAGGCCCAGCAGGATGGAGGTGACTGATGGGTGCTCATTTGCATGGAGAGGATCAAGCTTGGCTTTAATCACATCAGTGATCACCTCCCCGACTGCAGTCTGCTCATCTGAGCAGCTCTGCACCCTGCCAGGGTGTGAAAAACGCCGAACACTTGTTTGTAAAATTTTAAAAGTTTAATAGTAATGAAATGGTTATAAAAATAGCAATGTAATTAGAGTAATAATAATTTGGACAAATGGGATTAGGACAATATGAGACAATAAGAACAAAGAGTTATGGATGGTCTGGGTACCTGTTTCTGGGCAAAATAAGTCCAAAAAAGGACCCATGCTAAGAAAGGATTAACCCTTAAAAGCAACAGCCTGTTGCACATTCATACACCTCATACACAATGCATAAATTCCATTCAAATACAGGATTCTGAATTGCTATGAATTTTAAATTAAGGGGCTCTCAGGCAAAAATATGGGAGCAGGAAATAACAGTTCTTTACTAGGGAAGAAAATAAAAGGATAAAATAAACAATGCAGTAAACCAAACCAACACTTCCAGAGTCAGAACCCAACCTGACACCCTGTGGGTCAGGGTGCTGGCAGCAGTCCCATTGGAATTGTGGCTCAGCCC
Source organism: Melospiza melodia melodia (assembly GCF_035770615.1). Classification (NCBI taxonomy): domain Eukaryota; kingdom Metazoa; phylum Chordata; class Aves; order Passeriformes; family Passerellidae; genus Melospiza; species Melospiza melodia. Next base: position 3,092,232 of record NC_086212.1, on the reverse strand, counting down.
TCCTGCAGTGTCAGGGCTGGTTCTGCTGGAGCAGGGATCCTGGAGAAAGGTGCAGTCTCTTCCTCTGAAGATCCAGTGGCAGAGGCAGCTGCTGTTCCTCTGGGGAATCCAGTGGAGAAGCTGTGCTGGTGTTCCAGAACCTCCAGATTATATCCAGGTAGGAATGCTTGGCTCCTCCCTCTGGGCTCACATCTCCTAGTGGGATGCTGTAGTTCTTATCAGCCATGCAGGGACATTCAGTAGCTGTTATCAGCAGGTGTCTCCCCTGAGGGAGGAGTGGGTGTGGAAGAGAAGGAAAACTGCCCACTTGACAGAAGACAGCTGCCATACAGATGACAATAGAATACATCTTGCCTTGCAATCAGGAACACACTGACACACAAGAATTTTGCAAGCTCAGCCAGCTCCTGGCTGCACAGGACTCCTGGAAGACTTTGAGGAGGTTTATCCAGGTCAGGTGCACAAGTGTGAAAAGCAGTGCTGGTACAACCCCAGCACTTTGCAGCTCCCAGGTGGCTCAGGTGTGGCTTCCTGCTGCCTATAGCTGCTGTGCAGCTGGGAGCCAGGTGTCCTGCAGAATCTCCAGCACCTGGGACAGTGCAAATAGCTGAGACAATGCTTTGGGGGTGTGCTGAGCAAGACTGAGATTCACCTTATGTTACATTGAATTAAATCCCATGTTCCTGCCTGGGATTGCTCCTCCTTAGGTACAGGACTTGGCACTTCTCATTGAGCTCCATGATATTCCTGCCAGCCTCTTCCCAGCCTGCCCAGGTCCCTGTGGGTGGCAGCATGACCCTCTGAGGTAGCTGCCACTCTTCCCTGCCTGTGTGACCTGCAAATTTGCTTTAATGAAGCTGTTAAAGAGGGCTGGACCCAGCACTGACCCCTGGAGCATCCCTGGGACCTCATCTCACCTCACACCCTGCCTGTGACTGCTCCCAGCCCATCTCCTGTCTCCCTCTGAAAGGTGGTATGGATCCCCTGACAGCCCGAACACTCCATTCTGTCACTCTGAGAAACCTGGAGACAGCACTAATCTAAACAGTGGGTAGGTAACAAGAGCTGAAAGAGCAAACAAGCAAGAAAAAAAATCAAAAAGAAGTGAATTCAAACAAATATTGTCTGTGCTGCTTCAGGAGAGCACTGTCTGGAGTGTAATTCTGTCAGCATGCATCCAGACAAGGGAGGTGAAACATGGTCACAAAGAGACATTTAAGCCTGGCACAAAATCTCTGAGCCTGGCTTTCCACCTCCAGTAAAAGCGGCCTCACATGGTTTTTTGTGTAGGTTTTCATTTCTCTGAAGCTTTTAAGGAGTGCAAAACAGACCCTTTGTCTTGTGCCATCAGCTTTGATCTTCTCAAGGCTGGTTAATGGAGCAGGGCTGGATATCTGCCCTGGGGACTCTGAAGAACAGAATGACCAACAGCAACAGCAGGGGCTCAGGCCCTCTCTGCCTAAAAGAACATAGGAAAATGATTCCTGTCCTCTTCTGCCCCTGGGGCAGCCCTGGAGATGAACAGGTTCAAGCTGTGGGATGTCTCTGCCCTGTTCTGCCTCTCTGCCATGCTGGGCTCTGCCTTTTGTAGCTTACAGAGAAATGAACCTTTGGAGATCTCTGACCCCAAACTGAGCTGAAATGGGATGAGGTAGATCAGGTTGATGAAGGTCTTACTTTTGTCTCTCCATACTGAGTCCCAGCTCTGATATTTGATCTCACAGGAGAACAATTCTGGGGTTCAAAACCTTTTGCCTGTGGTTTAAACGTTGCTGAAGAGCAACAGGTGATGAGCAATGCATGGAATCAGAGCCAGGCTGTGCCTGATGTGTTGCAGAGGTGTCTGGAGGGGTCTGGCGGGGTTCAATGGTCACCTTTAATCCTGCCTGGCTGCAATCCCTGAGCACATTCTGCAGAAGGAGCTGCTGGCAGCAGCAGGAGGCAGATTCTTCCTGCCCAGTGAACAAATAACCCCAGCAGGGTGTGAGCTGAGCCTGACCTGGGCCAGCTCTGTGTGAGCAGAGGAGGAGCTGCAGCGTCCTGAGCTCTGCCCCCATGGGACAGCAGGGACAGCAGCTCAGGCAGACATTTCCAGCAACCCCTGCTCTGCATTTCTCCTCTGCAGGCACAGAGTGTCACCCCAGCCTGGCTCAGCTGCTTGTTCCTTCTTCACCTTTCCCCCACCCTGGTCTGTCCCTCTGCTGTGTGGGACACCTGGCCTGGCCATGGCAGGGCACACCTGAGACAGGTGGGAGAGGCTGCAGGGAAGATCCCAGGGGCTGGGGAGGTGCTGGAGCCTCCAGCCCTGCCCACTCAGCCTGGGGGAGCTGTCCCCACTGCCAGAGCACCTGCACTCACAGCCTGCCCTCTCCATCCTCCCCAGCAAACCAAACCTAGCCAAGACCTCCCTCCCAGCATGCAGCCAGCTCCAACCCTGCCTGGGTCACTCTGATTGAGCACCACTCTTGTATTTGCTGGGAAATGCCCCCACAAAGGCAGGAATGATGAATCTGACTCCATGTTCTCAGAGGGCCAATTTATTACTTTATGATACTATATTATATTAAAGAATACTATACTATACTAAAGAATACTATACTATACTATACTATACTAACTATACTATACTATACCATAGAATACAGATGAATGCTAAAAAGATAATAATGAAAACTGGTGACTCTCTCCAGAGTCCTGACACAGCTTGGCCCTGATTGGCCAAAGAGTGAAAACAACTCCCAGAATCACCTGTGGGTAAACAATCTCCAAACACATTCCACATGTGAGCACAACACAGGAGAAGCAAATGAGATAAGAGTTGTTTTCCTTTTCTCTGAGGCTTCCCAGCTTCCCAGGAGAAAATCCTGGGTGAAGGAATTTTTTCCAGAGAGTGTGAATGCTGCATACCACGGCCTGGGAACAATTCCTGAGCTGTTTTTTCTGATGGGTTCCTCAGGGTGAGGGGTGGGGTTGGTACCTGCCTGCCCCAGGGCTGGGTGTGCTGTGTAGCACAGGGACAGACACCCTGAGCTGGCTCAGAACTGTCCCTCTGTGCCATGCAGACCTGATCCAGAACTGCAGAGCCTAAAGAATCACAAGGAATGGATGTCTGATTGAATTAAATATCTGCCAGGTACCTTCCTACAACTTCCACTTCACATTATCTGTAATGCAAGGTTCTGTTCCCTGAGATCCCGGGAACAGCACGTCCATCCTTCATCATTACCCTGCCCGCATTGTCCTGATGGGCTGGGAAGTGAATTATGGAAGAGACATTACCCTGGGAAGAGCTGACCTTGTCCTTAACCTCAGCACATTCTTCAATTAATGCCCCACAAGACAAATTAATTCTATTAATCCGCAGAGGCCTCCAAGCAGATGAATTGGGATTTCTGCCTCTCTCCCTAAACCCACTTCTTCCTTCCCCTCCCTAATGAACCTGTGCTTGCAATCAATAGTTAAAGGTTTGGCACTGTTTGAAAGCAAAAATAAGCAGAGCTGTGCTCACAGCCTGGCTGCCTCCTAAACCCTGCTGTGAAGGAGAAAGGATTCTGAAAGCTGATATATATTTCATTTTCCTGTCCCCAACAGGCTCGGCAGCTTTTCCTCACACAGCTGGGGCTGCAAAAGCCAACCTTAGCAGGAGGAAGAGTCACTTCCAGATCAGCTCAAATTTGCTCACTCTGCCTGCACTGCAAGCAACAGGCTCTGCTGAACATGAGGGTGTGAAAAACACCAATCACTTGTTTTTAGAATTCTAAAAGTTTAATAGCAATAAAAGGGTTCTAAAAATAGTAATATAATTAGAGTAATAATAATTTGGACAATTAGGATTGGGACAATTCGAGACAATAAAAACAAAGAGTCACAGACAGTCTGGGTACCTCTTTCTGGGCAAAATAAGCCTGAAAAAGGACCCATGTTAACAGTGGATTAACCCTTAAAAACAATATCCTGTTGCATATTCATACACTTCATACATAAATTCCATTCAAACACAGGATTCTGTCTGGGCAGTGTCAGCTTGTTAATCCTGACGGCATCTTCAGGACTGAGTGAGGGAGGAAGAACTTGATAATGGAGCAATAAATTCTTTTTCTCTGAAAGATTTAGGCATCCTGTGGCTGCTATCTCACTGTGAGTCGTCTCTTAAAAAAAGTATCTTACATAGCATAGTTTCTATTTTAACCTTATGTTATAACCTAAAACTCTATTTAACACTCTACTTAAGAAAATTAACACAGCAGAGCTTTCTAACATAACACATATAATATTCATTTTAATATTTGCGAAAAGCCAATCATAAAATACACATTTTTCACAAGGGAAAATGGAAAGGATGGTTCTGTAAAGATTTTGGGGTGGAAAAGGCCAAGTTCCATGTTTTGGGGGTTTCCCAGGGAGATTCTCCAGGGAAATGCTCTGTAGTCCCCATTCAGTGCAGGAGAACACCTGGGCACAGCTTTGTCCGTGGGGCCACTCTGGAGCATGTGGAGATAGCTTGGGATCTTGTCCTTGTTAGGAAAATTAGTCCACAAACACCAGAATTTTATGTCCAAAAAGGACACAGAGGAGTCCCTTTCCTTTATTCCAATAAAGGGAGAGGCCATGGGGCATTCCCTGGGGTCTCTCCAATTTTTGGAGGACTCAGCCTCCTTTTTGTCCCAATTTCCCAGCCACATTTCCCTTCTCTCTTTCCCCTTTGGCTGAGGTACTTGAGAGGTTCAGACTTCCTGAAATGCCTGATACTAAAGATTTCTCTCTAATGTATAACCCTACTTTTTAATTTTTAATTCTTAAAGCATTTAGGGGGTTTCCTTCCCCATTGTTTCTTTCCTCTTTCAATGTCTAATATAATTTATCAGCAAATCTACAGTTTATTTGTAAAGGCAAATATCTTTTTCCATTCATCAATCAGTGGAATCCTTCCCATTGTTTCTTTTATCTCCCGGTGCTAATTTGTGCTAATTTTATCTACCAGCAGACCCAGAGCTTGTTTGGAAAGACAAATCCCTCATTCCTCTCACCCTAAAGATCCCAAATTACCAGGATGGTTGTGCTGGAGGGTCCTGGAGAGCCTGAGGGGTCCAAGCTAGAGGTGAAGAACTTCCAGTGCTCAAGGCAAAGTTTCATGGGTGAGAAAAGGGCTACAGGAACTCCTCATGGTGCCAACAACAGACAGCCCCACGCCGCCTCCTGACTCCTTCCTGGCTCCCAACCCTTCTGAAGCCCTCCTGGGCTCTTCCCAGAGCATTCCTGCAGGTACAACCCGTGCTGGGAATGCTGCTTCCCTCTGGCACCCCAGCAGGGTCAGCAGGGCACTCACACAGGCTACAGGAACACCCAGCTTTGGGAGCAGCAGGAACAGCTTTGGGTGCTGGCTCAGACTGAGCCTGACCTCAAAACACACCAGCGGGAACCCGAACCTCACCTGGAGCCCTCTGAGCCCTGGTTTGTAGCCAAGCAAGTCCCTGCATTGTGCCTTGGCTCCAAATCATCCTTCAGACAGTTGGCCCTTGAGAAAAGAGGGGTGCTTGGACATGGGGTGTCCAGCTGAGACCTCCTGGGCTGCACTTCCCAGTCCAGGGGCAGCATTCAAGAGACTGGTTTGAGGGTCTTTTCAAAAACTTGGCCTGACTGACATCACCAGTAACACTCTGAGCACTTGTCCACTTTGCAACCTCAGTATTTTATTTTATTTTATTTTGTTTTATTTTATTTTGTTTTATTTTATTTTATTTTATTTTATTTTATTTTATTTTATTTTATTTTATTTTATTTTATTTTATTTTATTTTATTTTATTTTATTTTATTTTATTTTATTTTATTTTATTTTGACAGCTGTGAGTACTGTCAGTACCTAAGACATGCCAATGGTAATGAGGGAGACCATTTCTTATGGCATTAATAACCATAATTAAGGACGGGATTTTTCAAAAGCAATCAGGGAAGTCAATAAGAGTCTGTAAGAAGTGGGTGCCTCATTTCCTTGAGGTACTTTTGCAAATCCTACCCTAAAACATTGATATTTCATGCGGGCACATCTAAGTCTGTGTGGGAGAAGCCTCAAATCCTTTTTGAAAAGTGCTATGCATATTGTAATTGGAACAGATTAATATGAATCTCTGTGGCTGCTTAACCTTTTATTCTCCTTATTTCAAAAATCACTGAGTATTTCAGTCACAAGCAACTCTATCCTGCAGTTAATGAGGGGCCAGATCCAGCAGTGTCACTGCCCTGACTGCAGCAGAACAATCCCGACCCACCCCAGCCAGGGATCAGGCAACCAGAGTCATGTTATCAAGCTGCAAATATATGCAGAGAAGTGAGTGTTAGCCAGTGCTCAGCATACTTAATGTCTCTGCAGGCAGCCAGCATCCAGCCTGGAAATGGGGCACATTCCTGAAAGCCAGCCAGGGTAATTCCAGCTGGGGTAATTCCTGCTGGGGTAATTCCTGCTGGGGTAATTCCGCTGGGGCAGCTTCACCCCAGGGCAGGATCTTCTCCTGGGGTGGAATTCCCAGGCAGGGCTGGAGATCCATTGGAAAAAATGCTCCAGGGCACACAAACTGATGAGGTCTCTGGTGTGAGATGACCCTGAGTTGTTAGAAAGTCTCTTTTTCCCAGCCCTGAGACAAAAGAAGAAGAAGGGATCCTTGCCTCTCCTTCTCAAGGTTGTTTATTTTTTCTTATCTCTAACATTCTTTCTCTGACCCGCTGAGGTCTGTCTAGCAGGTCAGGTTGAGGCACACTGACCACCCTCAGGGTGGTGTTATCTTTTTATACTAAAAACTGAGTGTACTTTATTTACAATAGTTTTCCAATACCTATCGCCTATGTTAGACAGTCTGTCTCTCCTCTAAACCAATCCAAAAGTGCCACCATCACAGCAAAAGATGGAGGACAAGAAGGAGAAGGACAGAACATGCCCAGATGCCTCCATCTTGCCTCTTGAATCCCCATTCTAAAAACCCCAAAAATTCTACATTTTTATCCAGTGATAAATTCACTATCATTTTATTCAAACTCTTGTGGCTTATACATCTTTGCACGAAGTTGGTAATTGTTTCCATGGGTTAAAATCGAGGGCATGTGTGTCTTTGACTCCGTGCCAAGGTCTCTGAGCCCCCTGCCAGGGTCTCAAGTCCTCCAGGGCAGCCAGAGGAATGTCCTGGGTCCTGACAACAAACAGGGTGCTGAGTGCAGGGATCATGAGGGGAAGCCAGGTTTGAGTAAAACAGGAGTTTGGAGCTGATTATCAGGGCAGGGCTCACCATAGAACTGGATGTACCCATTGGGTGTAAATCCTGCTGCCCAACTGCCCAGGACACAGTGGATGCTCCCTCTCCTCTGCAGGCACTCATCACATGCCTCACTTCATTTGATGCCTTAGACCAAACTCAGATTCCCAAAAAGCCCCGTGCAGAAGAGCCACAACTCACCTGGTGTCACACCAGGGCTGGGACATCTGGGACACCCCCCCCTCATTTGCTCCCTGTTTAAGCTCATGGAATGGCTTGGGAGGGTTCACAACTGCCTCTCTCCATCCACATCATCAATGAACCCCAGCTTGCACCAGACCCACACCCCAAATCCATTTCCTATCAATATTTGGGGTCATTTGACTCTTTCCACACCTCCAAAAGCAAAAACCCCTAACAAGCAAGTGCATCAGTAAAGAGGAGGAGGTGGGAAAGCACAGAGGAGAAGAAGGTGTTTGGGCTGATTAACGAACACTGGGTGGCAATTAATTTCCATTTGAATGCTGACAGACAGGATAACCTCTGCATTCCAGAGGGCAGCGCCTCATCAGATGCTCCTCAGGTACTCCGGGCTGGATTTATGCAGCAGGCAGTAATCCAGCTCGAAATGGAAGTGAAACAGGGTGGAAAGTAAATCACCGACTTGCCCTGAGTAAATAGAAACTCTGTGTTATGGCTGGCATGTAAAAATGGGGAGGGAAAGGTGTGCAAAGGGTTGGCTGATCCCTGGGGCTGAGGGGCTGGAGCAGAGCAGGGTCACCCTGCGGAGTGGGAGGGAGGGAGAGGAGGCAGCAGGAATGTTCAGGTATTGCCAGGCACAGCTCCCTGAGGGGTTCCAGCCCCTCTCATGGGTGGTGGGGCATGGCCAAGTGTTGTCCTCTGGGGCACTGGGTGAGCTGGGTCACCCCAAGCCACAGTTCTATGCCTGCTGGTGAATCCCCCAGAACTGGGCAGGCACAGGGTGATGCTGCACCAAAACAGTTCTGGGGCTCACCCTCAGCAGGGACAGTCCCTCCAGGCAGTCACTGCTTCCTAGGCCCCAGGAAAAGCAAAGTGTTCCCTCCATCACCCTGTGCTCAGCTGAGCTCCTCCTGAGGCACTGAACACTGATCCACCTTGGAGCTGCACCTGCTGATGGTCCTGGTGTGAGAAATGATACTCACTTAAAAATTTAAAAGGTAAAGTAAAACCTTATCAAAAATATAACAGAAGATTGAATACAGAAAATATTACTGTGCAGGGTGCATTTTCCCCACCATGTGCTCACCCACACCGTGGAGGTTTCACCTTTTAACCCTTTAACATATCCCAAAGTTCTGTCTATCAACTCCTCCTTCCCTGCCCAGTGGTGGAGATCACTGCCTTAAATCCTGATTTGAGCTCAGGTGCTGCCATAGTGACAAACTGACCCTCCCAAAGGTCCCAAACCCAGGCCAGCCCTGATAACAACACAAGGGGGTAAAACATAACTAGAAATCTATACACTTCTTAACATATGCATACATACATACACACATACATGCATACATACACACTCATATATATATACACACACACACACATATATATATATATGATATTTACCTTTTAGTTGTGAGAGCCAACCATCTCATTACTCATCTATAACACTGGTGTGGCTCAGCTTTGCCCCTTTCCTTGCCTGGCCCTCCCTGCACAGCTAAGCTCCTCCAAGCCCCATTGTGTCCAGAGACCCTCAGGATCAAACCTGGCAGCTGCAGCTCCCCTCTTGTGCCAAACCTTCGTCCTCCCCACACCTCTGAGCCAGCTGCTTGGCCCTGGATCGGATCCCTCAGGAGAGGAATACTGGATTTGTCTTTCCAAACAAGCTCTGGGTCTGCTGGTAGATAAAACCAGCACTGGGAGATAAAAGAAACAATGGGAAGGATTCCACTGATTGATGAATGGAAAAAGATATTTGCCTTTACAAATAAACTGTAGGTTTGCTGATAAATTATATTAGACATTGAAAGAGGAAAGAAACAATGGGGAAGAAAACCCCCTAAATGCTTTAAGAATTAAAAATTAAAAGGGAGGGTTATACATTCGAGGGAAATCTTTGGTATCAGGCATTCTGGGAAGTCTGAACCTCTCAAGTACTTCAGCCAATGGGGAAAGAGAGAAGGGAAATGTGGCTGGGAAATTGGGATAAAAAGGAGGCTGAGTCCTCCAAAAATTGGAGAGACCCCAGGGGAATGCCCCATGGCCTCTCCCTTTATTGGAATAAAGGAAAAGGACTCCTCTGTCTCCTTTTTGGACATAAACCTCTGGTGTTTGTGGATTAATTTTCCTGAGACTCATAGGGTCCATTTCTCTACTTCTCCCTCTCCCAGGTGTGTTCTTTTAGAATCCCAAGCACTCTGAGCTGGGCTGCACCTCCTGACCAGGCTCCTGCTGCCACCAGCCCCAGGTTAGAGCCACCAGGACTCTGGGGACAGACAGGTCCAGTGGAACACCATCCATGGATTCCATTCCTCTGCAGCCCAGCACAGACCTAGATAGGAAATGCTGGAGCAAAAGCCTTGACAGCATCTACTGAGAAGAGAAAAATGAGTTGAAAAGCCTGTCCTGGACTGTACAGGGCCTGTGTTGGTGACCCGCCCTCTGCAAGTACCATGAGAGACAGAAGAGAGTCAGGTGTGACCTGAGTTAAGTCTCAGCAATCTCGCAGGAAAAAGTGAAACTGATCCTTTCTCTGCTTTTTGATCAGGCTGAGCTCTGGGTCATGATTTACTCCAGCATGAGGGAGAACAGAGCTGGGCCAAGAGCTTTATGTCTCCTTCTAGTTTTGTCTCCCCGTCTCCTCCTGGTTTTGTCATTATTTGAAATATTTGGGGGCTGTGAGAACAGCTCCCATTAAGTGTATCACTGGCTTTTCCTCTTGGTATTTATGATTTAATAATTCCTCAATCTGTCACAATCAGTATTGAAGAGCGTGGCTGGGTATAATGGAATAATTTGAAAGGGAATGCTGGAGTGCAGGAACAGCCTGAGCTCTTTTCAGCAGATGCAAAAGTGAATAATATTTAGGGAGGTGTTTATAAATCAGCACACCCTTTAATTAAGCAAAACATTTTGCTAAGGAAGAATCAATTAGCAATTCATGGCACTAGGCCTGGCCTATTATCAAAGAGCTTGTACATGATAAAGCACAACTGCTTGTGTGTCTTTCCAGCTAATTATCAGTAACTTGTTTCCGTTGTCTTTCAAAGCTCTGTGTTAAGAGACAAGATAAAGATCTACATGGGCAGAGGGGGCTGGTGCTTTGCTTTTGCCTCCAATCTCTTTGTGTTTGTTTGTACTAATTGCCAGGAGGGGAAAGGAGCCCTGGGTGGTGGTGAGGAGTCCTGGGATGGAGGGGCAGGGTGTGGAATGTCACTCTAGTCCAGCAACAGGAAAGATGGGATCAGGCTCATCCCTGAGCCCCTCCCATTCATTTTAATATCTCATTTTCTCATCCTTACAACCTCCGGGGTTTGCTGAGCGGGAACAGGTGAGATGTGAGGAGGGGCAGGACCATGGGATGGTCCCTGCTATGGATGAGTAGGTGAGAGACAGTGAGAGGAGTCTGGGGGTTCTCAGTGTGGCTCCCCAGCCTGCAGAGCCCAGAGCACATCAGGGGCTCACTCTGGGCTGAAGGAAGGGAAACAGCACCCTGTTCCTTCAGAAATCCATAGAAATGGCAAAAAGGGCTCAGATCGTGTCTGGGATTGGGGAACATTGCGGCAAAACCTACACATTTCTGTGTCTCTTGGGCACGTGCCAACTCAAGAGTTTAAACAAACCATGCTGGCACAAGTGACAGGATTATGAGCAGTTTCAATCTGATGCAGATGGTCTTCCCATTTGCTTCCTTGTTTAAACAGCAATTTGGCAAGTTTGTCATTCATAAAGCTTTTATAGCGCTCCATCCGCTCCTCCCGGGGCGCAGGGATGTTTGTGGCTGCCTGCAGCACACGTTCCTCTGAGAGGAGGCTGTGTTGGTTCACCCTTGTGTCTCCTTCAGGCAGAGGAGCCTTGGGAATTCCACTCTTGTCCGGCTTTGAAAAGCCAGGTGTCTGCTAAGGAAGGCAGGATCATCCCTTGAAATGGAAAATGTAAACCCCCTCCCTCTGAATTGTTATAATTTTGAAATTAAGGGGCTCTCAGGCAAAGGTATAGGAGCAGGAATAACAGTTCTTTATTAGGAAAATTAAAAATACAAATGCAATAGTACAAAAAACCCCCAAACCAACGCTGCCAGAGTGATCACAGGCCCTGTCCCCTGTGTGCCAGGGGGGTGTCCCAGCCCCATGCCATGGGGGCTCAGCCCTCCTGCAGTGCCAGCTGTGGCTCTGCTGCAGCAGGGATCCTGCACAAGGGGGGAGTTTTCCTCTGCAGCTCCAGGGCTGCTGCAGATGGGCCTGGGCTCCCTCTGGCCATGCAGGGCAGCAGAAAGCTGCTCCTCTGGCAGTGCAGGGGGCAAAGGCTGCTGTGCTGTGCCAGGCTCAGATTGGATCCAGGCAGGAATGCTTGGCTCCTCCCCTGGGCGGAGCATCTCCCCATGGGATGCTGGGATTGGATCAGCCCTGCAGGGACACTCAGTGGCCATGGACAGCAGAGATCTCCTGGAGGGAGGGTTGGCTGTGGGAGAGAGAAAGAAAAAACTGCCCCAGGAACAGCAGAGAACTGCCCCACCTCTGACACATGGGGATGGAACATACAGCCCCATTTCCAGCCTGAGACAACTCTATAGAACAGATTTCCACTTAAAATCTCCCTCACCAAGCCAGGTGTCACAGCCATCCCACAGGAGGAAGGAGTGCCCTGAGATGTGCCAGGAGCTGAGGAAAAGCTGCTCAGATCCAAGTGGGAGGTGGGCAGAGGCAGGGCCAGGAGGTTGCCCTGCAGTGAGCCTGCAGGACAGGAGCGGTTGGAAAGTGTCACCATTCATGGTGATCAGGGATCTGGGTCATCTCTGCAGGGTGCTGGGAGACATGGAGATGTCCAGCCAGGAGAAGAGAAGGGTTCAGAGAGAGCCCCAGTACCTAAAGGGGCTCCAGGAGAGCTGGAGAGGGATTTGGACGAGGGATAGAAGGACAGACCAAGGGGAATGGCTTCCCACTGCCAGAGGGCAGGGATGGACGGGATATTGGGAATTAGAAATTGTTCCCTGTGAGGGTGGGCAGGCCCTGGCACAGGGTGCCCAGAGCAGCTGGGGCTGCCCCTGGATCCCTGGCAGTGCCCAAGGCCAGGCTGGATGGGGATTGGAGTACCATGGGACAGTGGAAGGTGTCCCTGCCATGGCAGGGGTGGCACTGGATGGGCTTTAAGGTCCCTTCCAGCCCAAACCATGGTGAGATTCTGTGATTTGAGGAGAGGTTGAAAAATCGGATCTGGGCATCATGTTGTCCAGCTTCACAAACCTTGGATAAAACACCCTTTAGTGAACCAGGCAGATGGACTGTAGGAGTAGAAAGGGCTTTGTTTGCCCACAAGTATCCAAGCAAAGCACAATGAAAGTTTAATCAATTAACAGCTTCCATGTGGTTTTGCTGAGTGTAAAACAAGGAGGCATCATGGCTTGCATTGGCATGAGCTGCTCACATCTTAAGACAAGTAAATATTTAGCCAATAATTCTGATATTTTTTTGGCAACACAAGGCATCTTTGTTCTTCATCTGTTTACTTGTGGTTTACTTGTGGTTTTCTTGTGGCTAATACAGAGCAAGGTATTGGATTTTAACTCAATCTCCTCTCTAATGGGATATCCAGAGTCTTTGCAGGAGCTGAGGAGAGAGTTGAGGGTGCTCTCAGGTTCCTTGGCAGTGATTAATTAGTGTATAATTATCACCTCTAGAGCTACCTGCGCTCATACATACTCATGCTTCTTATTGCTGTGAGCAGGACCTGCTGCCAGAGTCAGGTTTATGGACAAGGACTCCTGATTTCTTCTTCAGCCTCCTCAGAAGAAACCCACCTTGTTCCACTCTAGATCAGGGTTATCTCCAGGCTTCACTCCACAATAAACATGGAAATATTAACACTTTTCTTATCGGAATGCTCTTATTTAAAAAAGATTCTTCCATGGGGCTTGCCAGAAGTGTGAAACGAAAGAAGCAGGGTGGGGAGGCAGCTGGGGACAGGACAGACTGAACTGCCTGTGGGACCTCAGACAGCTCATTTAACCCTTCTGACTCTCACAGTGTGCAGTCACACAACAAAACTGCCCAGCCAGGAGCGGGGTAGGAGGCCTAAGAGCAATTAGCTGATGACGCCCTGGTGATGAGGTGCACGGAGTGAGGATGGTGGCATTAACCTGGGTTCATGACAGGGGGACCTGAGCCCAGCTTTGCCTCTGGACTCTGTTTGGGAAGGAAGCACCAGGCAAAGAGATGAGAAGTGCTGTGAGTGGCCAAAGGTTCCTCTGGTGTCCTGGTGACTGTCAGGACCCAGGACATCCCTCTGGCTGTCCTGGATTGCCAAGACCCCTGCCAGGGGGCTCAGAGACAGGGGGCACAGAGCCCAAGATGCCCCTGTGGGTTTGATTATGACCCATGGAGCAAACTGCCAACCTTGTATGAAGATCAGCAATCCACAACAGTTTAAGTAGAATATTAGTGAAGTTATCACGGGGTGAAAAAGTAGATTTTGGGGTTTCTGGTATGGGGGTTCAGGAGGCAAGATGGAGGGAACTGGGTGTGTCCAGCCTTTCTCCTTCTTCTTCTTGGCCTCCATCTTCTGCTGTGATGTTGGCACTTACAGATTGATTTAGAGTAGAAGCTCACTGTCTAACATAGGTGATGGGTATTGGGAAGTAATTGTAAACATTGTACATGTAGTTTTTAGTATAAAGACATAACACTGCCCTGGGGGCAGGCAGAGTGCCTGGAACTGTCCTGCTGGATGGACCTTGGCAGGGCAGGAGAAAAATTTTTATAAATAAAACACAGTAAACAACCTTGAGACCAAGAAATGAAGAGTTCTGACTCCTTCTTCAAGCACCGGGCTGGGAAAAGAGACTTTCCAACTTCTCTCGGGGTCACTCTGAGCAGCTAAAGATCCCGACAGGTGACCAGAGGAAGGACATGGGGACAAGGGTAGAAGACACTCCCAAGCAGTTTCAGGCCAGGGTCTGCCTGAGCTGGGGCTGGGGGAGCTCCTGGGCCAGGTGAGCACGAGGCAGAGGTAATTCCATCATGGGACAAGCAGTGTGTGGTGTCCTTGTGCCCAGGACAGGGGTGCAGCCCTGAGGGATGGACACAGCCTGGCACAGGCACTGGTTGTTCTCAGGAGCAGCAGCTCTGCCCTGGGTGGTTTCTGCACTGAGGGGATAAAAAGGATTGGGAAAGCAACTTTTTCCCCCTGGCACACACAGCTCCACCTGAATTCCTGTCGAGGCTCTGGGTGCTGCTGCCATACAAATGCCTCTCTTTGCTCTTTGTGCAGCTCCCAGGGAATGCATTATCAGGAGGATGAATGGTGACATTTCTGCCATCCTGTTCTCTGTACCCTATTCCAGGAGCATTTCCCTGACAATGGATTTCCCTCACGTGCAGCTCCTGTTATTAGTGCCCTTCCCAGGGAGATGTTCTCAGGAGTGATGGCTTTGAAAAGCAGCAACAACATTTGGGTTATAAAAGGGAACAAGAGGTTATGCAGGAGTCCTAATGGATTTCAGTGGAGACAGGGTTGAAAGCACCACACGTCTACATTATTGGGAAAACACAGCCCCAGAATTCAGACCTGGTCTGGGCACTTTCAGGTTATTTATTTATTTTTTAACATGCTGTTTCTTCTCTGTCATTTACTCTGAAAGCAGATTTGGTTATGAAGTAGAATTGGTCAGGATCTTCCTGTTTGTCTCTATTTGATGTTTGATTTTCTTCCAAATAAAAGGAATGAATTTCATTTCTGAAAGTATCATAGGAAAGTCATACACACACCAACTCTGCAAGGAAAGCTGCTACAAATGCCTTGATTGTACTCCTTGATTGTAAGTACAAATAGAGATGGAAAATATCTTCATTTTCATGCAATTCTGATCAAATTTCCCATTAGAACTTGGCTTGGGACATTGCCTTGTGTTGCTGGGCATCAGGATGTGTTTTTATAAGTGCTTTAAGGCACAAAGAAAAATATAATCTTAAACATGCGTGGAAAATTGGATTATTGAACCCAAAGTGACTCAGAAAATGCAGCCCCCTTTGGCTGGAGCTCACCCACAAGGCAGGAGCTGATTTGGTTCTCTGTGTTGACTGCAGCATCCTGGCTCCTGTTTTGGAGGGTAAAAGGATTGAATGGTGCCTGTATTTACCATTCACCCCTGCAAGGGTTCTTAAAAATGCTGGGCTCCAGCTTTTGAGGTGGTTGGCTCTACCTGCAGAGGTGTTTGAGCTGGACAGCTGAAGACTTCCCAAAATCGAAGGCTAAAAAATATTACTTCCAAAAGTTTAGGGCTGCTGGAAAACCATGGTGTTAAAGTGGTTTGCCACTTGAATTTCTTAATTATTAATTTCAAAGGTGATTGTGTAAAAGCAATGAACATTGACTGGGGCAGGTGAGGAGACAGGAAAGAGTTCCTTGAGGTGATTTAGAGGGATGAGGGCCCAGACTGCTGAGTGGGAGCAGAAGGAACACAGGACAAAGGCTGGACACTATTCCAGCCTTGCTGCATTTTCTCTACAACCACCACAGCCAAGAGCTCCTTATTGCTAATTGAAATATAAGATGCAAGCAGGGAGAAAATTTAAAAAATAATGGGAAAAAAAGGCAGATAAAAGCAAAGCCAAGAGCTGAGGATTCTGAAAATCACCCAGTAATGAGAGACAAAGCAAATACATCCAGGATGAGGGAGGGGAAGCATCTGCAGCACTGCTCAGGAGAGCCAGGCTCCCTGCCCTGCCCCATTCAGGTGCTGAACACCTGGTTTTTGTCAGGGCTGCCTGTTTGTCCCACCCTGGGGACAATGGCTGGGTGAAGAGAGGAGGGATTTTGTCATATTGGAATTCAGTTTCCTTTGCATTGCCATGGCAATGCAGGCAAGATTTTGATCACTGGCTGAGACACTTCAGTAGATATTAATACAGCTTTTGCCAAGGAAGGAGCTGAATGACAGCTCTGTTTGTAAGGCTGATTTGAACCTTCTGCTTTTTAGGCTGGATCAAAAGCCATGCACCCAGAGAAAGTGGAAAGAGGGGGGAAAAAGTGATCTTACTTAGGGCAACTTATGAAAAACGCCTGAAGTTGAGAGAATACATTTAATTCCTATAAATTGGCATCAACATCTTTGGCTGACTGCAAGGCAAGAAAGTGCAAACTCCCTTGAGGCAGCAAGTTCTAAAATAATCTACTGCAGCACTCTGCTGTCAGAAGTTCTAACTCGTGTTTCCACTCCTCTGTCTCCTGAATGTCTCCTTGCTCACGGAGCTGCTATTTTATCCCTTATTTGTATAAGGTGTGACATAATAAGAACACCAGACTCATGTCTGAGACCCCTCAGGTCAGGAGAAGCACTCACAGCCCCAATTTGTGCTTCTGAAGGAATTAATTTTCCCTATTCCTACTCTTTCATAACGATGAGAATGTTAATTATGTCCCTAATGAATGTTTGAAGCCCGAGAGGAGGATGCCCAGCAGCAGCCAGGGGAGGGTGGCAGGAAATCAGGTGAGGTGGCTCCTCTGAGCATTAGACTTTGAAACAAAAGGGCAAAACCTGCTCCCTGCATGGGCAAACTCAGTTACAGGCACTGGTGACCACCACAAGCAGCCAAGGGGCTCCAAGGGCCTCCCAGTCCCATCTGGAGCTGAGGAAAGCTCCAACCACAACGCAGGGGTTTGTTGCTCTGGTTGTTTTTCTGGAATAATTAAAACTGGCTCAACCACTGGAGGCAAAACTCCTCTGAGAGTGAAATAATGGCTCCTGAAAGGTTTGGAAAGCTCCAGCACAGTCTGAGCCCAGCCATGCAGGTTGACAGCAGTGTGGGATACAAGGTCCATCGCCGCTGAACGTTCCCTTTAGTAGGACAGTCCAGGCTGACATGGCAGTTGTGACAGAGCTTCTGCCAAAAGTCTCTAAATGCTGGGAATTGGAGCCTTTTGAAGGAGCTCCTGCCATGGAAATGTGCTCCCTGTTCCCTGTCAGATCCCATTGCTCACCACCCCACCTCCTGCTGACACTTTGGGCTCTCCAGGCAGGGCTCCTCACGAGGAACACGCCAGGTCTGCAGCCTGCATCTCTCAGCTGGAACAAAGCCACAGCCTGTCCAGCCCGTGGCTCAGAGCTGTGACAGTGCCTGAGAGCCAGAGTGACATCTCTCCCACTCAGATACACATCCCTGTCAGCTTGGGGAGCCTTGGGATGCTGGGGATCTTTGCACTGCTGATCTGCTGCTTACAGACTCCCCAGCATTTCTGCACAAGTGCATTTTGTTCTCCAGATCATTCTTTTCCCCCACTTAGCACTTTATCCCAACAGGAAATGTTCTGTAAGGCCACCAGCCTAATTAAAAAGTTCTCATGTCGAGGCTGTTCTGAAATGTGCACATTTAGAGCTCGCTGCACATGCAGAACAGGAACGTATGCATATGGATATCTGCAACCATCTTCCTATTTTTGGCTGAGTGAGCATATTTTCTGGGATCACATTCTGATCTCTGACTAATTAGTGTGCAGGATTAATATTTTTCAAGGGTGTTTAGCTGTGAAAAAACACGTGTTTGGCTGCATGTTCAATTTGCAAGTGTGCTCCCTGCACTGCCATGGACTCATCAGGAATTGTGTGGGGAAAAAACAAAGTCTTTGTCCATTTGCATCAGTGGTTTTTGCTTTACCAGCACAAGGAGACAGGTGGTTGAATTTAGATTTTGTGAATGCTTGTGCATAGCCAAATCCCTTGGAAAATCTAGGTCAAACCCTGCAGACAACATTTGGGCTGACTTCTGTTTCCACACACTCTTTGCTCTGCAAGGAATTGATTCTAAGCACATCAGAGGAGGGGAGGGACAGCAGAAAGTTCTGCTCAAGCCACACAGATTTGAATCACCCACTCTCCCCCAAACACAGGTATTGAGACTTCCTCAAATCTTCCCATTTTGTTCCAATCCATTGAAATGGAATCCAGCAGTGTGCTCACTAACACAGCCCTGCAATCTGACCACGTCCTGCTGCTTCCCTTGGAGTTCAGACTGGGTACTGAGCTTCCCTGGGGGTTCATCCAGTGCCTGGGTACTGATTCCTCCAATTCCAGCTCGCTCCTGCCCTTTATTCTCTGGGAAGCCCCTCAGATTTACTTGGTGGGAAACAAACACACCTGGTGGAGCTGAAGCATCACCTTGTGATCTCAACCTGAGTCATCCCCAAAACCTTCTCCTCTCTTATCTGCCTGTCACAGTTTGGGGTCTTTGATAAAATGACACCTCCAAACATTTCATTTTGCTGAGCCCATCACACACCTCAGCATCATCTCAGCAATTTGTAAGGCAATTTGATGAACATACAGGCAGAAGTTGTTTGAAACAGGGAGATGGTTCACAGACAGCTCTGGCTCAGGGTAAGTGGGTGATGTCTAGAAGAGAAACAATGTTCTCCAGCCTTCATGTTGGTGTGACAGTGATCACTGTCAATCACAGTTAAAATGACTTCAGCTTCACAGTGACAGGACCCTGCTGTCACTGCACTTATCTCTGAATAATGTAAAGAAAGCAGAGAACGACAAACAGAAAGATTGAGCCTGTGGAGACAGGGATTGACAGGCTTGGAAAGAGCCACCAGGGTACAGCAATCTCAGGCAATCATGGCACTGACCACCACTCCCATGGGATCCAGGGATATTTCCCTCTGAACATTCCCACCAGGCTATAAAACATCCTTCAGGAATCTCAGGGGTGCCACTGAACAGAGCAGTGACAGAAACAAAGAGCCCTGAGTACATCTTACCCCATGTGGGAGACACAGAGAGCTTCTTGCTGTCTGTGCTTCCTGTGTCCCACAGTCCCTGCAAGTGCCAAGAATGAGCAGGACTGGGATGAGATTGTCATTTCTGATGGCACAGGGGACATTATCTCACTGTCAGTGAGAAGGGCACTGGTGAACACATCACTGAATTCTGAACCCTGTTTTTTCTTGGGCTGTATTTCCATGAAAGCACAGGAAAGATGTGGCTGTCCAAAGGGAAGAGCAGTCAGAAAGGGGAGTTTTCAGCACCTTCTTGAAGGTGTCCCTGCCTGGAGTTCACCGGTGCAGAGCTGGTGCGTGAAAGGTCACTGAGCACAGCAGGAGAGCCAGGAGCTGTGGGGAGGGCAGGAGCCAGCAGAGGTAAGGAAAGAGCAGGGGGAAGAGCTGGTTCTGTGGCACAGGAGAAGGGCTCCTCTCACAGAAATGCCAGCTCTGAAGTGTTCTGAAGGGACACGCTGAGCAACAGCTGAGCCCTGAGCTAAATTACACATAGGTATTAATGGTGAGGTTGATTATTGGACTCAAATTTTCAAAAAAGGATTCCAAAGGGAATCTTGTTTCTTTCTTCCCAGTTGTCTCGGGTTGGAAATTCAAGATGTGCCTGGGGCTGTGTGTTCTGTCTCCTTGTGTCAGAGCTGGGGCAGTTCTCTGCTGTTCCTGGGGCAGTTTTTTCTTTCTCTCTCCCACAGCCAACCCTCCCTGCAGGAGATCTCTGCTGTCCATGGCCACTGAGTGTCCCTGCAGGGCTGAGCCAATCCCAGCATCCCATGGGGAGATGCTCCGCCCAGGGGAGGAGCCAAGCATTCCTGCCTGGATCCAATCTGAGCCTGGCACAGCACAGCAGCCTTTGCCCCCTGCATTGCCAGAGGAGCAGCTTTCTGCTGCCCTGCATGGCCAGAGGGAGCCCAGGCCCATCTGCAGCAGCCCTGGAGCTGCAGAGGAAAACTCCCCCCTTGTGCAGGATCCCTGCTGCAGCAGAGCCACAGCTGGCACTGCAGGAGGGCTGAGCCCCCCTGGGATGGGGCTGGGACACCGCCCTGGCACACAGGGGACAGGGCCTGTGATCACTCTGGCAGGGTTGGTTTGTCTTACAGCATTGTTTATTTTATTTTAATTTTCTTCCCTGATGAAGAATTGTTATTCCTACTCCCATATCTCTGCCTGTGAGCCCCTTAGTTTCAAAATTATAATAATTCAGAGGAGGGAAGGGGTTCACATTTTCCATTTCAAGGGAGGCTCCTGCCTTCCTTAGCAGACACCTATCTGTTCAAACTAAGACACCAGTCTGATCCAGCCATGAGGAATTTGGGGTCTGCATGCAGCCCCAGAGCTGTGACCTCAGAGATCAGAGGGACCTGATGGGGTGGCTCCCAAGAAGGAGGTGCTGCCAGGGATGGAAAACAGAGGTGGAAGTCAAAGTGAGACAGGGACAGCATTAGCAGAGCCCTGCTGGTGGCAGGGGGACAGTCTGGCTTCCAGACCTGAGCAACAGAGGTTTGGAGTGCTGATGAAGAAGGGAGAAATCCCTGGAACCACACTGAGATTCCCAGGTGAAGATCCCATGGGTCACACCATCCTGCCTGTACAATGCCCACAGTTTCCATCAAAAAGTTCCCCTTGAAGCCACTCACAGTCACCCTGTCCAACACCTCAATGAGCCCAAGAAATGAGCCTGGAGGTGGCAAACCCAATATTTACTCAAAAACTAGTCCTTGCCTTGTCCCAGCCCCAGATGCAGCCCAAGGCAGGGCAGTAGCCTGCAGGGCTAACTCACAGACCTCTGGCTGCAAGTCTCTCATTCCTGCAATAAACCCCACACTGGCAATAAATCAGGTAGCAAGCAAATGTGATAGCAAGCAAATAGATCCTGCCAAGTCATTTTAAACTGCAATCGCTGGGGCTTTTTTTGTAACATTCTGATGTACATATTTGGCCCATTAGAAAAACAACTTCATTTTCAGCTACAGTTTCTGTAATGGAGCAATTCCCTGCTTCAGTGCAGATCTCTCCAGAGAGTCAGGGTGAAAAGCACACGGTGCTTGGCTCGGGGTGGAGGTGTAAACCAGCTGGCAGGGCACAAAATCCATTTCTCAGGAGCCTGGCCAGACAGTTCAGCCCCTTCTGAAGGGCAGCAGTAACGAGGGCTGGGAAGTGGAGGCAGCAAATGCAGCAGCATCATCAGCCCTGAGCTCCTGGAGTGTGGATCCAGGTTCCTGGGAGAGCAGAGCCAGCCCAAGCAGGCAGGGATGGGGCAGAGGGATGCAGGACACACACAAGGGCAGCTCCAGGCAGCTCCCCTGCAGTGCTCACTGGGATTCTGTGCTGGAGCCATCTCCAGAAGGATTTTATAGCTGCATTCACCCTGTGACAACCCCCCAGCACAGACAGCTCTGTGGATAAAGCTCCAAGCACACTCTATGAGACCATGGATACAGCAGCAGGCTTTGGGGCTGTATGAGCAAACAAACTCTCCCCTGGAAAGAAATCTGGTGGCAGAGTCAGGGATGAGCCCTGCCCTCCCTCATTTCTCTTCACAGCCCCTCTGAGGATTGTCCAAGGGCCAGACCCAGCCCTGGAGCTGTGGATGGCCCTTCTGGGGGGCTGCAGGGCCTGGCTGACCACCTGGAGTGGGTGAACCACAGAACCATGGGTTTGGGTTGGAGGGACCTTAAAGCTTATCCCATTCCACTCTTGCCATGACAGAGACACCTTCCACTGTCCCAGGGTACCCCAAGCCCTGTCCAGCCTGGCCTTGGGCACTGCCAGGGATCCAGGGGCAGCCCCAGCTGCTCTGGGCACCCTGTGCCAGGGCCTGCCCACCCTCACAGGGAACAATTCCCTCCCCACATCCCATCTATTCCTGCCCTCCTTGACCCAATGGTCCCTCCTGAGGCCATTCCCCTCTGTCCATCCACTCCATGGCCCTGTGGAAAGTTCAACATGTCATTCCAGCACCCCTGAGCCCAGCATCCTCCCAGCATAACCACCCACCTCACAAGAGCAACATGGCCATAAAAATAGGAGTAATACCAAAAAATTCAGAGGCAAAACTGAACTTAAAGGCAAGAATGGAGAGAAAGAATTGTCCCAGCAGTGATCCCAGGCACAGCCCCTGGGGCTGGGAGCCCCCTCAGTGAAATGCATTCGCTCCCCTTCCCTTCCAGCCTCTCCAGCGTGGCCTTGGGAGATGCTGCTTAACATTTTTCAAGCCTAGGACAAGGCAAAGAATCATTTGGTTGAAAAATGGCCTTTAGTAGAACATGAAAGATTTTATGAAAAACTATTGGCTTTTTAGAAGTGTTTCCCCCTTTTTTGATTTTTTTTTGGTGACATCCTCTATTCGTCTTTTTTACTGCAGCCTGCAATGTAAACCAGCCTTTGCTTTCTCTTCTGGAATTATTCTATGTTAAGATACTTTTTCAATCAAAAAAACTATCAAATAATTCATGTACAGAAAATCTGCTGTGGGGAAGAAGCAGCAGTTTGAATTTTCTGGAGGGTGACCCATGGAGGACAGGCACGGAATGCTGGAGGAATTCCAGGAATCATTCCCTCCTGGAGCAGAGGAGTAGGTCAGGCTGCTCCCACCCTGCCCCTGCACCTCTGCACAGCCCTACCCAGACCCTCATTTTCCTGCTGCCCATTGCAAACTGCCCTTGTGATTTCCCCAGCCAAATCCCCTGTTCTTGCACTGCTTTATGAATTCTTGATGCAGAAGCAGGAGCCTGCTCTCCTCCAATTGCTCCCCTCACCCCAAAGCTCCCTTTTCCCCAGAGCTTTGGGGAAAGCAAAGCCAGTGTGGGGCAGAGAGCTGCAGTACAAAAGGGCTCTTTGTGCTCATTTCACCGAGTGCTGCGAGCTGAGATTTTGGGAGCAATATCTGAACAGAGATTTGAAGAAGTGCTTATGTGATGGTTTTGTTAACAGCACTGAGAACATGCACAGGGCAGCTGATCGATCCCTTTATTGGGCAAAATTTGCTTCCTAGAATTCTGAGCTGGAGACAGGCTGTGACTGAAATGCCAAACTGCTGGGAGGTGCCTGTGTGGGGGAGCCAGTCCCATCCCTCTGCTGAGGCACAGGTGCACCCTTGCTGCATTCTGATTTCAGGGTTTACCCCAGAACCTCGGGTCCCTCCCCTGATAATTCCCTCCCATGTGTGTCAGTCCCCTCTCCTTTCCCCTCCCAGCACTGTCTGTCAGTCCTGGCATTCCAGAAGGCATCGAGTGATTGGCAGATTCACAGGATGCCCTCTACCCCTGGGGGGCATTGGGCCATCCAGGTGTCCTTTGTCCCTTTGTCCCTCCCCTCCTGTCCCTGGCTGGTGGCTCCCTGCCCCTTCCCTGCCCCTCTCCCCGGGGTTAAAGGAGCAGCAACCACGGGCTCAGGGAGTTCTGCTGGAGCTGGTGCTGCATTCAGAGGCCTGTGGGCCAGAATAAAGCTCTGGATCCAAACCCTCCAGCAGAACCGACTCCTTTCCTTCACCATCGCCTCAAAGCTTCTCTGCCAGAGGGAAACCTGAGGAGCAGCCCCTGTTATGGGGGGAAGCTCCATCCCAGAACCACCAGAGCTCCTGCAGGCCTGGACTTGTCCCCACGGGCCCAGTGCAGCACCCAGCCAGGCAAAAGTGTCTGTGGGGTGAAACACCACACACCCAGCCAGCCCAAAGTGTCTGTGGGGTGAAACACCACACACCCAGCCAGCCAAAAGGGTCTGTGGGGTGAAACACCACACACCCAGCCAGCCCAAAGTGTCTGTGGGGTGAAACACCACACACCCAGCCAGGCAAATTGTCTGTGGGGTGAAACACCACACACCCAGCCAGGCAAAAGGGTCTGTGGGGTGAAACACCACACACCCCACAGCCAAAAGTGTCTGTGGGGTGAAACACCACACACCCAGCCAGCCAAAGGTGTCTGTGGGGTGAAACACCACACACCCAGCCAGCCAAATTGTCTGTGGGGTGAAACACCACACACCCAGCCAGGCAAAAGTGTCTGTGGGGTGAAACACCACACACCCAGCCGGCCCAAAGTGTCTGTGGGGTGAAACACTTTTGGTTTTTGGTTCAGCACCAAGGGCCAGACAAACTGTCACGTCCTGTCCTGCTATATTGGTAATTATTCCAATATACCCTGACCCCTCCCAAGGGTCAGGAGAGGAGGAGGGGGGGAAGAAAACCAAAAGGAGAGCAGCAGGAGAAGGTTTGTGGCAGATGTCTGTGGCATTCTCTGGATGGGGAAAGCTGCCCTGCTGTCCCAGTGACCCTGGGAGAGTTGCTGCTGCTGGGGGCATCCCACAGATGGATCTGCAGTGCTCCATGGAGACAGGGAAAGCTGGGCCCACAGCAAGGCATTTTCAGGCACATACAACCCTTTCCCACCCTAACCCCTCCTTTTAGACTTAGATCAGATGAAAAATGGAGGTGCAGCTTCTGGTCCAGCAGGTTTGGAACTCATGAGTGCTCAGCAGACCAGAGCTGCCCTTGGGTGGGATGAGATACCCTCCCCTCAGCCTGCTCAGAGGTGCCTAAATAAAAACTGGGAATTGTGGGGGCTGGTGTAATGACACAGACAAGGAGGGAAATGGGGTGTGTGGAAGGGATGGGTGAAGAATGAACGAGGCTCTTAGAGCTGAGTCAGCAGCAAGTCTGGAGGGAAGAGGGGGAGAATCACAGTCAGCCCTTGGAGTTCTCCACAGAAACCACATAATTCCTCATCTCCCACTCCTGGAAGTGTTCCAGGCCAGGCTGGATGGGAGATTGGAGCAACCTGGTCTGGTGGAAGGTGTCCCTGCCCAGGGCAGGGGGTGGAACTGGGTGATTTTTAAGGTCCTTTCCAACCCAGCCATTCTGTAATTCTGTAACCTTCATAGGCTCATGTTAAAAATGTCTCAAAATCTGATGTTTTCTCATCCTGCAGACCCCCCACAAATCCCTGGGTCTGTGGTTTAGGGGTCTGTAGCCCCCTGCCCCACTCCTCCAGGAGCTCAGCACGAGATCACCCCATGGCCCCTGCCCCAGCACACATATGGATGATTCCTCTGTTGGGGGTTTTAGGGCTGTTTTCCCCATATTATGCAGCTCCTGGCCCCTCACAGAAGAGGATTTCAAGTGCCCCAGAAGTGAGAAAGGACAGGATCCTGTATCCTCCCTTCCTGCTGGCTCCAAAGCACATTCCCATGTGGCTCAGCCCCACACACTGCTGCACCCTGCACCTGGACAGATGTAGCCCAGGCTGTGCCTCCCTTTCCCTTTCCCAGCAGTTCATCCCTGCTCCTCAGGACACCCCTATGTCCCTCATGCTCCTCTGCTCCATGGCCAAGGATAAGCTCTTTATGCAGGAAGGATAAGGACATCCCCTCCCAAGTTACCACTCCCCTCCTGCAGCCAGGGATGGAATTTCTGTGAATTTACACATCTTTCTATGAATTCCTTGATGAGTGAGCATCCTGGAATAACATGGTTGGGGAGCTAAAAATTTGGATCATTTGGTAACAGCCTCTCACTGGTGCTGCTTCCCCAGCTGTCCTACATGGGAAACCTCACCAGCACCTTAGAACTCATTCAGTGGGGGTTTTTTTAAATTTATTAACACCTCTTATTCCCAGAATGATTTCCATTCAGCAGAAGCTGATCAGTAACCAACGCTGTGTCCTCCCAGGAACCATCATGTCCTTTGGGAGCAGCATAGGAAGGGCAATTGATGGTGTTCAGGGGGAATTGTCAGTGTTGAGGGGAAATTGATGGTGTTGAGGGGGAATTGATGGTGTTGAAGGGGAATTGATGGTGTAAAGGGGGAATCGTTGAAGTTGAAGGGGAATTGTTGAAGTTGAAGGGGAATTGTTGGTGTAAAGGGGAAATTGTTGGTGTTGGAGGGGAATTGTTGGTGTTGAAGGGCAATTGTTGGTGTTGAGGGGGAATTGTTCATGTTGAGGAGGAATTGTTGGTGTTGAAGGGCAATTGTTGGTGTTGAAGGGCAATTGTTGGTGTTGAAGGGCAATTGTTGGTGTTGGAGGGGAATTGATGGTGTTGGAGGGGAATTGTTGGTGTTGAGGGGAAATTGATGGTGTTGAAGGGGAATTGATGGTGTTGAGGGGGAATTGATGGTGTTGAAGGGGAATTGATGGTGTAAAGGGGGAATTGTTGAAGTTGAAGGGGAATTGTTGGTGTAAAGGGGAAATTGTTGGTGTTGGAGGGGAATTGTTGGTGTTGAAGGGGAATTGTTGGTGTAAAGGGGAAATTGTTGGTGTTGAGGGGGAATTGTTCATGTTGAGGAGGAATTGTTGGTGTTGAAGGGCAATTGATGGTGTTGGAGGGGAATTGTTGGTGTTGAGGGGAAATGGATGGTGTTGAAGGGAAATTGATGGTGTTAAAGGCTCACCCCAGTCCATCCCTGGAGCAAAGGGAAATTCTCTGAAAAAGGATATTTAATTGCCATATTTTCTCTGGAAAGGTGAATGTTCAGCAAAACTCAAAAAGCTCCCCAAAGCCATTCCACATGATAAACCCAAAAGGGAAGTGTGTGTTTGTGTGTCTCTATGCAATACTTGATTTGTTTGCTCCAGCTTCTCTCTGTTCCTCCACAGCAGAGTAAAACATCTAGATAACACTGTAGAAGCAAAATAATTTTTAAAGAAGAAAATTCAATTAAAAAATTTAATTTAAGAACATAAAACATCTCACCATGATATTATAGGCGTGCTCTGACTTTACATTTCTTGCACAGTACTTCTAATTTAATCCTTTCAAAGTTAGTTAAAACTGTGTTAATTTTTAACTGATCCATTTCAAGGTAAGAATTATTTCTGAGCTTGTAAACATCCTTCAGGCTAGGGGTGGAAAGCCAAGGAACACAAGGCCAAGAATGAAAACTGAACTCATGGGTTTGCTCCTCTCTGCATTCTCAGTGCCTGTGCTCCAAACAGCCAAGAGTAAATTAGTGAAAGGTGAAAATGGAAACAAAACTCACTGTGACTTCTTCAAAACTATCTTTGCCTAATCTGTAGGAATAAACATCACCATAATTCTGTGCCCCAATAATGGGAATGTACTGAGGACTTACAGTCCTTAAAAATCTGGATGTGACATATTTCTCTATTTTCCTTGCAATTAAATTTAATTAATTCCTGAGTTTCTGATGCTTATTTAATGGAATCACAGAATGGATTGGGTTGGAAGGACCTTAAAGCCCATCCAGTTCCAACCCCAACCCTTCCACCATCCCAGGCTGCTCCCAGCCCTGTCCAGCCTGGCCTTGGGCACTGCCAGGGATCCAGGGGCAGCCACAGCTGCTCTGGACACCCTGTGCCAGGGCCTGCCCACCCTCACAGGGAAGCCTCAGAGAGAAGAATTCCTTCTAAACATCAGATTCGCTTTTAGTTTAAAAACCCTTTCCCCTATCCTATCATTGTCTGCCCATCTAAGAAGTTCATGGAATCATGGAATGGTTTGAGTTGGAAGGGACCTTAAAGCCCATTTTATTCCAAGCCCCAGAATTGCTTCATTTCTCCACTGCCTGAGGTGCTTTAACTTGAGTTACAGATCTGAGTTTTCATCCTTCTCTTCCCTGTGGTGTTTGTGCAGAAACAAACCCAGCTCTTGGCCCAGCGCTGTCCTGGCCCTGCCAGCTCCCTTTGCACAGATGCTCTGCACTCTCACTCTGCTGCCTCATCTGCACTGCAGTTGCTCCAAATACTTTCCAGCTGGGGGTTACATCTTTTAGGGAGGTGATATCTCACAGGAAAATATGAATTTAGCACCTTTTTTGCTCCTGAAGGAGTCACACCAACTCCTCTTTGTGGTTTTGTGTCCCCACACAGAGGGCAGGGCCCCAACCTTCACCCTCCTCCTGCTGCAGAGGCACGTCAGCCCCAGGGTGTTACAAACAAGAATTTGTCATCAACCATTGCCCAGCTGTCACTGGGATGCTGTCACAGGAGAGGCCACACAGCTCTAATGGCACCTCAGCTGGCATTGATCTGCCTCCAGCACAGGCTCAGCAGCTTTGCTTTCTCCTGAACATCTGGATGGAGACATTTGAAGCACAGGTACCAATGTCCTGAACACAGAGCATCTGAAAGTGCAGCTATCACCACACACCCCCAGCTGCAGTCTGATCCCACAGGCCACATTCCTGATGGAATTCTGGATAACCTGCAGTGGCCCCAGGCCCATCTGCAATAGCAGCAAATGCATGTTAGGCACTGTTTCATTATTATTCCTCAGAGTGCTCAGTTTGTGTTGTGTCTGGACCATGCCAGGCACTGAGCCACAGGAGAGGGACATTTCCACAAACTCTGTGGAGGGAAAAGCCAGCAGCTGCCAGGCACTGCAGCAGGAGATGTCACCAGAATGTTCCTGCTGTGCTGCAGACATGAATATTTCCATCAGATCCACCTCCAGAGCTCACACTCCATCCTTCAGGGTCACCCTGTGCCCCCCAGCACTGTAAAGCAGCAGTTATGAGATATTGAAATGAAATATGAAATATTTGCTGCTCTGGATAAAAGGACACCAGAGACCTGGGAGGGTCCAGGCTGTAAAGGGAGCAGTGCAGAGCTGCCAGCTGAGATCTGTGGTGTGGAACATCACTAGAAAACACCTTGGAGTTAGCTTTCCTCCAGATGTGCTCCTGGGGGTGTTTGAGTTTTGATGATTTTTAATCAATCAGCAGCTGCTGGGTTCCTCCAGTGGAAGAAGACACAGGAACTATGATTGTGTTATGTGATTCCTTGCAATAATACTGCCTCCCTTTCTCCAGCTGAGCCCCCCAGCACAGAGCTGGAGAAGGCTCTGGAGCACAGATCTGCTGGGGAGTGGCTGAGAGAGCTGTGGATGTTTAGCACTTCAAAACCAACACTTGAACACTTCCTTAAAAAAGAAAAAAAAAATTTCCCCTATTCCTATTTTTTCTGAGAGAGAAAACAAGACACTTTCAGCCACATGGGAAATGTTCTCATTTGGGTCAGGCTGCTATTTTGAGTGCAGGGCTGCCAACCCTCTGCAATTATCCTGCCCAGACAATGGGATGGATGTTCTTGTGCAGTCAGAAAGGGCAGGACACTCCAACAGCTCCCACTCATTAAAAGGAAGGAACAGCACCAGGATGTGGCACCAGTATCTCCAGCAGGATTGGCTCAATGGGTCCTGCTCCTGCTGGGCTGTGCAGGGAGGGGTTTCTGTCAAAGGAAAGGAGGGACAATCCCCAATCCCATCTCCATCCCGTGAATACTGGGGGTGTGGGCTGTGGGATGCAGCTGCACATGGAGCACGGCAGGACTCAGTGCTGTGTGCACAGCAGGCCCTGCTCCCACAGCCACGGCCCTGTGGGGCTGATGCCTCAGGATCTGAGCTTTTCTATTTTCCATATATTTGTAACCCTGCAGTTCTTTAGTGTAGAACTCCAAACCCCACACTCGGTGTGAGCTGCTGCTTTCCCAGCTTGGGCAGACACAACAATTCCTCTCCAAGCCTGGCAATCAAGGACACCTCACTGCCTCAGGGCCCAGAGATGGAAACAAAAGTGAGCTGGGGGAGCAAACCTGGGGTAAATGACTTCATTACCCCAAGTGTGAAAATCAGTGACCTGTGGTCCATTTTGAATGTAGTTCTTGGGGGGTTTCATCTGCCTGAAATGTATCTGAAGGCACTTCAATAAATATAACTGCTTTTTATTCCCTAATTTTGTTTGGCCTCGGTTTTTAGGTAGCCCCAAAGGCATCATGGGTGCAGGACACCTCAGAGCAGGACCCAGCTCTCCTAGGTGAGGACATGTGAGTTCCCTGAGTTTTTCTGCCTGTCCAATGGACAGGGTATTGCAGTGTTTCCTTGTGCACACACAGCCCTAAAACACTGCCTTGTTTTCTGGGAAATCACAGGAGCCATATGGTCCTGTCCCACTGCGGTGACAGGGACAATGCCAGCAGCACAGATGGGCACAGGAGGGAGCAGGGACTGGGGTGTGTGCCTTGGAGACTCCCTGTGCCCAGAAAAACAGAACTGATGGGGCTCACACTGAGCTGCCAAGCCTGGAAAACATGTCCCAGCTCAGGGCAAAGGAAATCCCTGTCTATTTTCCACATCTTCAAGGAACACTGAATGGACTTCCCTGGTCTATCATTCCCATCCCAGGATCCACAGTTAGACACACCCACACAGACACATCACAGTGTCACAGAATGTCCTGGGCTGGAAGGGAACCACAGGATCACCCAGGGCAGCCCCAGGCCTGAAAAGACACCCCAACATCCCTGGCAGCACTGTCCCAACGCTCCTGGAGCTCTGGCAGCCTAGGGGCTGTGCCCATTCCCAAATAGATGAATCCCAAATTAATAATATTCAACTCCCCCAAATAAATAAATATTTTTTAATTACAAAATTATAAAAATACAGAAATATAAAACTAGAAAAATGGAAACATAGAAAGAAACAAAAAAATAAAAATTCAAACTCACATATCTGTGCCCAACCCATATCCATATTTTTATTTCTCCTTGTGTTCAGAAATTACCATCAGCCTCTTCACAGCACATTTTTATTCCTTTAGAATCCTTCCAGCTCCCAAAAAGTGCAGGTAGACCTGCCCCTGAGGCATCCAGGTGTGCTACACATGGAGATGCAGAGTTGGACTGATGTGTGAACTGTCCCCTTGTCTCTTGAAAATACAGCTGTCTGCTAAGGAAGGCAGGAGCCTCCCTTGAAATGGAAAATGTAAACCTCCTCCTTCCAAATTATTATAATTTTGAAATTAAGGCAAAAATAAGGGAGTAGGAATAACTGTTCTTAATTAGGGGAAAAATTAAAAATAAAAGAAAATATAAAAATAAAAATGCAGCAATACAAACCAGCCCTGCCAGAGTGATCGCAGGCCCTGTCCCCTGTGTGTCAGGGGGTGTCCCAGCCCCATCCCATGGGGGCTCAGCCCTCCTGCAGTGCCAGCTGTGGCTCTGCTGCAGCAGGGATCCTGCACAAGGGGGGAGTTTTCCTCTGCAGCTCCAGGGCTGCTGCAGATGGGCCTGGGCTCCCTCTGGCCATGCAGGGCAGCAGAAAGCTGCTCCTCTGGCAGTGCAGGGGGCAAAGGCTGCTGTGCTGTGCCAGGCTCAGATTGCATCCAGGCAGGAATGCTTGGCTCCTCCCCTGGGCGGAGCATCTCCCCATGGGATGCTGGGATTGGATCAGCCCTGCAGGGACACTCAGTGGCCATGGACAGCAGAGATCTCCTGGAGGGAGGGTTGGGTGTGGGAGAGAGAAAGAAAAAACTGCCCCAGGAACAGCAGAGAGCTGCCCCAGCTCTGACAGATGGGGACAGAATCCACATCTTGCATTTCCAACCCAGGACACCCTTTAACCACACATGCAGGGCTTGCAGCCACAGCTGCAGTTCCTGCCCACTCTCCCCATCCATTCCAGCTGCTCATGGCCCCAAGGCCAAGCACAGAGCCCTCAATTTACGTCGAGCTGTTAAAATTTTTAAACCTCTGTAAATGACGTGTAGTTTATCAATGGAACTCCTTTTGTCAGCCTTGGCTGGGGAGGGCAGGGAAATATTGGCAATTTTCCAATCGCCATTCATATTATGTCAGTTTTCTTCCCATTTAAAGCAGGACTTGGGTAGAAACAATATCCATTATTAATATATAGATGTTTTATTAACGATATAAAGACCACAAAGATTTGTAACTTTAATAATAGTTTTGTGTTTTAAAATTCTGTGGCGTTATTATTTATTGAGCAGCTGGGGCTGTTTTCTTGCAAGGCTACAGTTAGGCAGAACCACGGGAAAACAGACATCTTGGAGTTATCAGGGGAGAAATATTCCAGGTGACTTAAGTGATTCCTGGCAGGACTTCTTTTTTTTCATAATTTTTAAAATAAATTTGTCACTCGCTGTTTACAATAAGCCCTATAAAATCTCAAAGGAAAATCATTTTTCCTGAACTTCACTTCTGGTGCTGCCCATGCTGGAGCCTCCTCAGAGCTCTGCTCTCATATTCTGCAAATTATTCAGGTTTCTGTGTTAAACCACTTTGGTTTTAGCCGTTGCTGTGCCAGAGTGATAACTGCATTTCCTCCTCCCTGCAGGGGGATCTGTGGCTCTCAGGTGACTGAGGGAATTGAGAAGGGGAAAGGAACATCATTTTTGAGCTTTATTTTGTCCTCCTTCCTTGGATTTCACTTCATGGGCTTTTTTTCTCAGCCATCATCTTCTTCTCTTAGTAGATCTCTCAAGGGCTGTGTGGATTTCCAAGAGTTAGGTGTGGTAGTTCAGAAAATAAAAAATATGAAATGAAATAATTTGAATGACCTGATATTTTATTTTAGTCTTAATTTAAGAATAAAAACAAAACAATGCTTATGTTTGAGATCTCTAAAACAGCAGAAGGGTTTTGCAAATAAATGAAGAAAGAAAAATAGTTAATAATAATAACAATAATAACAACAGCCATTCTCAGCTGTAGTTGGCAAGAAATAAATTTGCTACAAAATCTAAAAACTTGCATGTTTTGTCTCCAGTGGAAATTGTGAGGCTTTATCAAAAAGCAAAGTTTCTGTTTTTTAGAAATAAACTTTCTGCCTTTATCCAAATTCTTTTAAGCCTGGACAAAATCAAAGTATCAACCTGCATTAGTCAGAGTTCAGCTGGTGACCAAACATCATCAAAGGCCCAAAACTTAAAAGATTTAAACTCTTTAGCTCTGTTCAGCCCAGAAAACTGAATAATAAATCTCTAAATCCCACATTAAAGCTCTTAGCACAAAACACTTGGCAATTTTAGGCTCTTCCTCTCCTTGTTCATTTTGGATGTGAAATATTCCTGCTGAGGTGAGCAGCTTTCAGAGAGAATATTCTGTACATTCCATACACGCATTTCTGAATCTGGAGAGGAGCTACATTCAAAATTCAGATCACTGAAAAATTATTCTTAAAAAAAAAAACAAGTTTCACTTGCCCCTTTCTTGTAGAAATCTGATTGGATCCACCTGAAGCTTTTCCGTTAAGTCTTTTCCTCAGAGTAAATCCCAGTTACTGAAACCAAAGCTGTAGAAAGGACCTCTGTCTACCACCAGTGCTACCAGTAAATGTTGAACATGCCACTGGTGAGTTCAGCCATGCTATCAAGTGGTGTCCAAGTGGGAATGCCTTGGGTCAGGAGCTGCAGGATCCCACATCAGTCTGGAATTTCACTTTGAGATTCCCAATTGCCTCTAAAAGCACTGGGAAAGCTGGTCAGGGAAACCTGGGAGGTAAAAAGCACCAAGGTGTGCTGAAGATGCTGCAGGTTTGTGCAGCATGTTCATAACCACAGAGAGTTATCATCTAAACAGGGCTCTGCAGGTAGAAGGATTTAACTCTATTGACAATGAAGGAGTCTTTCAAAACCTCAGGAGATGCTCCCAGCAAGCCTAGCAAAGTTCAGGTACTGGGAGACCTCAAACAAATACTTCCTGCACCAAGCCAGCAAACAAAGGGAGGCAGCAGGGAACAAAGATGAGGTCAGGGAAGAGTTTCTGGGGCTGCTTTGAAGACCAGCCAGGCTGCAGCAGGGAATCCCCCCAGGCCAGCCCTGCTGGTCACTGGGGTTTGTCACAGGGTGAGGGTCACTCAGCCCTGCAAGTGCTGAAGTTTTCCTGCCCAAGCAAGCCCCCAGTACAAGAAAAATCCCACTTTTCCACATGGTCTGCAGAGGAAATATGGAGAAACAAACGCACAAAAGAAGGATGGAGTGGGTAAAACTTGCTTAGGTGTCATGAAGCAGAAGGAATGAGAAACAGGTGTGAAAACAAGATGGTGCCAGGTGGGTGCTGGCTGTGTGATTTATTCCTCCCTCCCTCCCTCCTTGCACCCCACAGCTGCTGTGAGGGGGAGGGATGCTCCAGTTCCCATGTGCTGCCAGCCCCCGTGTCCTCAGGGAGAGCTGTCCCTCCTCAGCAGCCCCAGTGCAAAACCCTTGCTGGGGTGTGGGGATGAAGAGCTGCTGTCCCCAGAGTCCTGACCTGGGGTCTGAAGAAGGAAACTCTACCAAAACAAACCCCAAAATCCATATTAATATCTCACCCTTGCCTGAGGAATCCAACAGCCTGAAAACAGCAGAAGGCCCATGTCACATTCATATTTTCTGAAAAATCCCTTTGCCCAGAATTTTTCTCCTGGGAAGCTGAGAAACCTCAGAGAAAAAGGAAAACAGTAATGATCTGATTTACTTCTCCTGTGTTGTGCTCACATGTGGAATGTGTTTGGAGATTGTTTACCAACAGGTGGTTGTTCCATTGATTTCATGTGAATTGTTTTGACTTATTGGCCAATCAGGGCCAAGCTGTGTTGGACTCTGGAGAGAGTCACCAGTTTTCATTATTATCGTTTTAGCATTCAGTAAGTATCCTTTCTGTATTCTTTAGTATAGTTTAGTATAGCATTCGTTGATATAATATAGTATCATAAAATAATAAGCCTTCTGAGAACATGGAGTCAGATTCATCTTTCCTTCCTGCCCTGGGGGACCCTGCAATTGGGCCCATGGTTGGCAGGAGAATACTCTGAGACTTGTGGGCTGTTTGGGATCCTGGGCTGCCAGGCATTGTTCCTTTCAGGGGCACCCCTCTTAGGTCCCTTTGTCCCTTGCTGTGCTTGCTTCCAAAGCCAGATGCCATGGGAGATGTGGTCCTCCAGGACACAGGAGAACTCCAGGGTAACCCTCAGGTTTCCAGCTGCTGACGTGGATAAGAGTCTTCCAGGTGTTTCTGCAAGTTTATTGCACTGGTAGCATTGGAAATTATATAACATCCCTAATTAACTTTGAATTTGTTGTTTTAATTAATTGTAAGAATTACCCACTTTTAGCCAGCAATATTTAATTTTTTCACAGACTCTTATTGATACTTTGATTATTAAATCATCGAAACCTTAAGGGTGTTAAAACTAACCCTGACAAGCTTCAATAAACAAAGCCAAAGGGATTTGAAGATTGGGTGTCTGGAATCTTAAATTTACAGCCCTTCAGAGCAGTTGGAGTAATCAGAAGATACAGAGGAGATTCAGGCTTGAAAAGCTGGAGCCTCCCCATGGGATGAAAAGATAACAAAAGGACCACAGAATGTGGACCAGATTAGCATAAAGAGCGAGAATCACAGACCAGCAGAGAATAGAATGCTAATTAATGAAGAGGATTATGTAATTTAGAACCAATGAACATGAAGTTGTTTGTTTGTTAAAGATGTATAAATAAGTGAAATGTTTTGTATTGGTGTGGAAGCTGGAACTCTGTCAGCCACACACACAAACCTTGGTCAAGAATGCCTGACTCTGTAACACTAAAAAGAGAGTTAGAGGAGTCCTATTTATCTCCATGATTTTGGTGACAGCAGCACCAGTCAGAAATTTCCTCCTGTTGAATTCTATTGGCAGATTCTTTGCATCCTGGAGTTACAAGAATTTACATCCCCTCATCCTAGCACGCCCTTTTATTCCCCTTTCTGCTAATATCAGCAGGGTGGGATTCCAGCTGTTAACACCCATGGAGGATGAAGCAGGAAATCAGTATTTCAAGCTGAAACTTTGGGAAAAACGTGGGCCGCCCTTAATGCACCCTCTTGGTGATCATCAGATCCATTTCCATTTCAGCCCAAAGCAGAACTGCTTTGAGCCAAATCCTCCCCATTTCTGGATCTACAGACCACCAGGGAGAAGGAAGGAGTAGTTGTTCTGCTGGGAGTGAGACACCCAAGATGAAGCAGTGACACTTCATCCCCAAGAGCCCATCAGCAGGGCTGGAGTGACTGGCACAGCCCCGTGGGACAGGGGACATAAAGGGCATGAACAGGGTTTGTCATGCAGAGCAAGTGCTGTAAAGGGTTTTACTGCCTCTTGTGGGGAAGTGCCTCATACCTGACAGTGATGGAGCCCTAAGCTGAAGTTATTTATCCACAGGGATAAATCAGGACTTGTTTCACTGAGGAGCTGATCTCAGAGCACAAAGGCACTGAGTGCTTCCAGGGCTTCTCTCATGTCAGCCCTAAAACCCCCAGCAGAAGGTGGGCAGCACAGTGGGGGAAGTGCTGTTCTTGCAGGGGCTGCACGTCTGGAAGGGACAAAGGCACCTCACTGTACTCACTGCTGATGCAAACACCCAGGAGCCCTGCCCTGGCCAAGAGGAACAGCTGCCCCTTGCACACAGAGCTCAGGAATCACACCATCACTGCTTTGGGGTGCATTAAAGACCATCAGGTTCCAGCCCCCCTCCATGGGCAGGGAAGAGGAGTTTGGCTGGTCCCTGGTCAGTCCAAGCAAGCCAAGCTGGTCCCATCAAGTCTGGTCAGTCCCAAGGGGCCAGAATGGTCTCACCAAGCCTTGCACAGTCCAACTGGGGCAGGCTGGTCCCACACAAATCCCTCTGCTCTTTGGGCAAGGCTGGTTTGGGAATGAGATGGGAAATCAGGGAAGAGTGGAATCTGAGGCTGCTTTTAGCCCAGTTACTCATTACACACACTCAGTGCAGGACAGAGCAGGATCAGGCCCAGAGGAGCTCTGCCCTCCTCCTCCTCCCTCCCTTCCCCATTTTGGGGCTGACACCAAACTTGCTGAAAGGCAAGTGGAAAAAGCTGAAGTGCTGAGTTGCAGCTTGAAAAACGACAGAGAGTGATTATTGCTGTCCAGGAGACAAGGATTAATATATCAGCCCAACGTGGAACTCATATTTCGGGCAAAGTATTTTTATACAGGCAAAAATCTACATCATTTTCCTCAGCTGTTTGATTCACGGGAAAACAGTGCTGAAGAATCAAGGGGGGAAAACAAGGAAAATAAAGGCTCAGAGCACACTTAATCAATCCTTGTATTAATGTACAGCAAGGCACCATTTGCAGGAAGAAGCTGATTTTCGGGGCATGTTAACAAAAAGCATCAAGCTGATGTAGGGGATCTGTTGCTTATTTTGTGCCTCTGCTCAGAGTGTCAGGAGAGGGGAGGGAGCCAGACCAGCACTTTGCCTAACAGGAGCTGGGGAGGAGAGGTCTGTTAAAGGCTGGCTGCTGTGTTCTCCTCAGGCAGAGTGAGGGTGATGGATGGGGAGGTTGCTCAGCATCAGGCAGGGTGCAAAAGGGCCTCAGTAACATCTATTAAAGCCATCCATTTTCCCAGGCTCATCTGGCACTCACTCTTTGTCACCACACTTGTTACCTTTCCCTGACGGTAAATGCTGGGGAACTTCAAGGTATTTGAACAGTCAGAGACGACAAATCCCTGCGAAGAAGAAAGTGTAAAACAGCAGGAGAAACATGTTGGCTTCATCCTGAGCGAGCATTAAATACACTTCCCATTTGTCTGAGGAGACACTTAATGGGAAAACGGGCTCTTTAATTGAACAGCCCGAGAGCCTCATGCAGCTCAGATAACAAACGCTCAGCAGAAAGCCATTTTTCCAGGCAGGGATCCCGGCCTGGGTGAGGCAGGAGGAGCATTTTCCAGGAGAAATGGCACCACACGCCGTGGCTGCTGAGGACAATGCGATGTGAGGCTGCTCCCAGCACTGTGGAAGGGAGCAGAGGGAGGCTCAGGCTGGGCCTGCAGCTTGGGGCTGGCGTGACGGGATGGGGCTGAGGGAATGGCACTGAGGGGATGGGGCTGAGGGGATGGGGATGAGGGGATGGGGATGAGGGGATGGGGCTGATGGGATGGCGCTGAGGGGATGGCGCTGAGGGGATGGCGCTGAGGGGATGGGGCTGAGGGGATGGGGATGAGGGGATGGGCTGAGGGAATGGGGCTGAGGGAATGGGGCTGATGGAATGGGGCTGATGGGATGGCACTGAGGAGATGGGGCTGAGGGGATGGGGATTAGGGGATGGGGCTGAGGGAATGGCCTGAGGGGCTGGGGCAGAGCTGAGGGGATGGGCTGAGGGGATGAGGCTGAGGGGATGGTGCTGAGGGGACGGATGGGGCTGAGCTGAGGGGATGGGGCTGAGGGGACGGGGCTAAAGGCTGGGGCTGAGGCGAGAGCAAACCCAGGGCTGTTTCTGCTGTGCTCTGGGGCTACTCCAGCCTGGGGCTGCCCGCTGCCCTGTGCCACTCGCTGGGCACTGCAGGTTATGGGAGTGCTCTCTGGGGGACTCGTGGCAGCTTCACACACCAGGGCACTGCTGGGTCACTGGCCCTGTGTCCCTGTCCTTGCTCTCGTGGGACTGCTGTGTCACTGTCCCTGCTCTGCTGGCACTGCTGTGTCACTGTCCCTGCTGTGTCACTGTCACCACTCTGCTGGCACTGCTGTGTCATTGTCCCTGCTGTGTCCCTGCCCCTGCTCTGGTGGCACTGCTGTGCCTTCTGCCAGGCCCAGCATGCCAGACAAGAGGCCTCTCATTGGATTTCATGATCCCTCTCATGCAGAGCTCAGGATTACAGGGCACCTCTGTGGCCCCTCTGTGCTGGGCCTTGCGGGGACAGCACTGGGAATCCCAGACTGGGTTGGGTTGGAAGGGACCTTAAAACTCATCCCATCCCACCCCCTGCCATGGCAGGGACACCTTCCACTGTCCCAGGCTGCTCCAATCCCTGTCCAGCCTGGCCTTGGACACTTCCAGGATCCACAGCTTCTCTGGGCTCCCTGTGCCAGGGCCTCACCTTCGTCACAACACAGAAGTTCCTCCCCCCTCCTTTCTTTCTAACCCCTCTCTCTTTCACTTGGAAGCCATTCCTCCTTGTCCTGTCTCTCCAGACCCTTGTAAATAACTCCTCTTCATCTTTCTTGTCAGCTCCTCTCAGGTATTTCCCACCAATGTCCATGGTATGACATTGGTGCCAACAACAGGTGCCAGGCAGACTAGCCCAAAATTTTCTCAAAAAATAGTAATGAGCCTTATAAAATGAACTTTCCCTGACACAGGGATGCACATGTCCATCTGCAGTACATCAACTTTCCCATCTCCCCTCAACCCTCGAAGAGTTCAAAAAAAGACTGGATGTGGCACTTGCTGCCATGATCTAGTTGAATAGTTAGAACATGGGTGGGACTTGATGATCTTATAGGTCTCTTCCAGCCTTGAATTTCTGTGATTCTGTGATTCTGTGATTCAAATCGTCCCTCCCTGTTCATGATCCTTCAAACTCCTCCTGCAGCAGAACAGCCCCTTCCCAGTCTAAGGAGTGTCTGAGATCCTGGGATTGGCCTGAGCATCATTTTTCTTTATTTACTTGAAGTGTTTTTCAGCCATGGAATTGAGCAATCCCTGGGCTCTGCAGGGTGTGCAGCAGAGAGTGGTGGGGCACAGCCAGGGCAGGCACCTGCTTCCACTGTCATCCTGCTAATTAATAACATGCTAATTAAATGAAGAAAGCTGTTAGCGGAGTATCAAGGGGAAGGCAGAGATAAGAATGTGGTAAGAGAGGGGCTGAAGGAGTCTCCTCTATTGTCAAGTCCTCTTCCCTGTGATTCCCATCACACCAGCTTATTAAACCCTGCCTTGAAAGCAGTGGCTTTTCCCGAGCTCCCCAGGGGAGGCTGTTAAAGAACTTCCCTTATCATGTATCAAGGAATCTCCTCACTTGCAATTAAAACCTACACTTCACCAGTTTGTTCTTGATCTGTGGTTTAAATCACCTCTCCTCCACGGGGTTTATCTGCCCCCTGAACATCAGCCTCTCCTCTTCTCCACAATTTATGGCTGAACAGGCTGCATGAGCATCTCTTCTTTTGCCTCATATCTTTGTTTCTCTCCTGTAAACCCAATTTCCCTCAGTCTGTGCAGAATCCAGCAGTGACAGGCACTTTTCCAGGTGGTGAGGACAGGAGGCACTGCCGGGGACAGCCAGGGGTTGGTGGGGTGTGGGAAATAGATTTGTAGAGAATTTTTAGGTAAGATCTTAAGGTTTTAAGATAAACCAAGAAACACTTATAATATATTGTAATTAGGAAATAATTAACTTATAATTTTAATACCGTAAATTGTAACATCTGTATTATCTCACCCTTCACATGAAACTAAAAATAGAATAAAAGTTTTTAAACCACCTCTCACTTACCCCATCTTTAAGTCAGAAAAAAACGTAATCCAGCAGTGGGGCTCATCCTGCCCAGGATGCTGGAAGGAGCTGGGGCCAGCAGGGCTCAAACAGCCCCTCCAGCTCCTTTGTCTTAAAGGTGAGTTTTTTTTGGAGCTCCCTGCAGCAGCCTGTGGACAGGAGGCAGGAGGCAGCACCACACCTGGGTGCCAAAGTGACACTGTGGTCACTCTGACAGGATTTAGGAGCCGTCTCCACACCAAGCCCTGCCTCAGCTCCTCTGTGCTGTGCAGGACAGCCTTGCAGGGGCAGTATCTCCTGTGGTGGTGACACAGCCCTTTTGTCCATCTCTTCTGGTTTTTTTCCTTTTCCCCACCTCCTCCTCTCCCTTTGGTTTACATGGAATCCAGGCATATCCTCAGCCACCCCCATCCAGCAGCAGGAAGGCAGCTGAAGGGTTTTCTCTCACCTCAGGGGTCTGCATCACTGGTTTCCAGAACAGCAGCACAAGCAGGAACCCTCATCAATACCAGGACACTCTCACTGTGTGTTAATTAAGTGCATTTAATT
This sequence comes from Melospiza melodia melodia, assembly GCF_035770615.1. NCBI lineage: Eukaryota > Metazoa > Chordata > Aves > Passeriformes > Passerellidae > Melospiza > Melospiza melodia. The sequence continues at coordinate 3,051,464 of NC_086212.1, read as the reverse complement.
ACCAAAAGAGCGGACAAATGCAGCAGGGCTGAGGCCTGAAAGGCCACACACAGGGAGCTCCCTTGCTGGCTTGCCTGGCTGTTATAGATACATATTATAATATTGGCTTTTTGCAAATATTAAACTGGTTTTTATATGTGTGATGTTAAAGTAACTTTGTTGTAAAGATATAGTTTTTATTTCTGTTGTTAATTAAGCTTTGACATAGTAGTGAAGTAGCTATTCTTGTGTTAAAATATCTGCTTGGATGGATAATATCCAATGGATACAGGATGAGGACACCTGCTACAGATCTGCCAACTATCAGCACCCACTGTCTGAAGACAGTGTGGACCAAGGCCCAAAAACTGGAGGTTATGATAAGAATGGACTAAAACCACAGCCATGAGCTGCACATGGTCTGAAAAGGTGGACCCGAGGAGGAGCCATGCTAAACAATTCTTGGAACATGCAAACTAGTTTGGGGAAAAGTTTACTATGCATAATTGTTTATGAATATGTTGCAATAAAAATGGTATATAATAGAAATGGTATATAAAGGATGTTTCCAAACTAGCAGGTGTGCTCCTGGCTGAGTGCCAAGATGCACCCTGCTGTAATCTTTGCTTTATTGTTTTTGTCTCCTATTGTCCTTTATTAAACTTTTACATTTTCACAGGAGAGTGAAGGTGTTTTTCACGCTGGCCCTGTTCACTGTGTCATCCCAACAACTGCTGAACCTACAGAGGTTCCATGGCTGTCCCAGTTCAAACCAGTGCTGCCCCAGTGCCTGGCTGCCAGCAGGACCAGCAGATCTCATGGGAAAACCCTGGGCTGGCAGACCGGGGGCATGGATGTGCTCAGAGGAGCCCTGACTCCTCACAGACTTTTGATCAAACACCTTCAGGCTTCTTGATATTCCTTTCTTATCCCAGAACTGAATTGGAAAATCAATTCCAGCCACAGACAATGAATGACCAAGGACGGGCCTCCCAGGCTTCCGTGCATCCAAGGAGAAGGCTCAAGCTGCTGGCCTGGAATGAGGGGAATCCTTTGGCACAGAAGTAGAAAAAGAAGTCATTGCCATGAGAAAAGAGGAGCTGATGTTTTAATCCCTGCTGTGATCCCACTCTGGCTGACCCAGAGCAGCTCAGATTTTCCCAGTGGGGTGTGAGGAGTTTTCTGGGAGTCCATGAAACTCCAGGCAGGACCAGCCTGGGGAAGGATTATGTCTGTTAGGGACATGCCTACAGCCCAGCTGGCTACAGGACAGACAGATGTGCTCACAAAATGTGCTCTGTCATGTCCTGCCTCAAGGGCTGCGGGCTCTTAATTCCCATCAAAGGCAGAAAAATGACAGAGCACTTGACATAGGGATTCAATAAGTCTGTTCTGCTTCTTTAACATAAGGCTGGGCACATTGTTCCCACTAACAGAGGAAGAACAATTAGCCTCAGAGAGCATTACCAGTGCACTGTAATTGGGATTTGTAGGGAAAATCGCCTTAGGAGACTCCAGTGAAGTGAGACTGGGTTTTCCAAGGAATTTGCAATGCTAATCCTGGCAGTGCCAGGTCTCCAATGATGCTGCATGGCAAGGAGGGCTGTAGGTGCCATGTAAACCAGAGCAGGGAGAGTTATTAAACATGATATCAGCCACACAGCAAATGAGTCACTCACAAATGTGAGGTAAAGGCTGAGGAAATGAAGAAAAGGGTTTCTTAAAGGGTGAGCTGCTCTCCTGGGCACACAGCCCTGACCTCTCTGACTTATCTTGTTTCTGCTCAGCCAGAGGAGCTGTGAGTTTGATAATAAGCTGACAGGATTTGCCTGTTGGAAGATGTGATATTAATAAGAAGGAATATTAAATGTGTGTCGTGTTGCTTTTGCTGTTGAGAGAATAAAATCCTTCCCTAAGAACCATCCTGTGCCTGTTCGGAAGAATGGACCTCATTAAGGAACAGGTATTTAAATATCACATCTTTACTCATCAGGTCATCCTCCACCACTGCCAAACCATGGAAACAACAACTCCAAAATTCACTGGTTTCGGTGTTTAGGGATTTATGTGCAACCTGCCAGAGCTGTGTCCACACCACACAGTTCCCAACACACCCCAGCAGTGGGGATGGAACCAGAGGCCAGGGAAGGAGTTCCTTGGGGAAGCTCCATAGTGCTGCTTATGGTGGGCAGAATTTGGGAATTTCTGAGCTAGCTGGGAATTCTCCAGCAGACCAGATCTTCAGCAAAATAAACAATACTTCAACACTGAAAGTGATGATCAAATTCTCATGGAAAACTGCCAGATTCTCTGTTTTGAAGACCTGAATGGGAGCACACTGCCCTTTAAAAACCCTTCATTTTCCAGTGGCACAGAGGTTCAGATCTCCTTGGCAGACCATGCTTATCCCTGTGGCAGTCTGTGGGCTCTGGAATGCCTGGCTCCAAGCACCAATTTCTGGACCCAAACCTCCACTTTGTCCAGCACTGGGCAGTCTTGGGAGAATCCAGTCCTAGGGCTGTGTTGGAACCCTGGATGCTGACAATTTCAGACTTTCTGTGCAGACAGGCACTGACCCCCAAGAGAACACTGCATTTGAGCTCAGGCCAAAATTGGAATGATAGAACTGGGGTTGTGGGTGTGGAGTTTGAATAGAAGTGTGTAATATCACATGGTGGAAAACACAGAGTTTAAGGTTTTCGAATACAGTAATAGATATAAAGCAAGATGGAGATTTTAGGGGGAGGTCCTTCTTCCTGACCTTCTTCTCCATGGGTTTGGGTGGTTTTGTGTGTAATTGGATAAAAAAGTCCACGTTGTGGGGCATGGGTGGTTGGTTATTGGGTTAAAAGTGAAAATAATTTAGGTATCATTTCTTAATTGGACAGTTTTTTCTCAAAAGACCTTGTAGAGAGAGAGACATGGCTCCTTTTTTAGTTTGTTAGAGCGAAGAGCTGTAGAACTCAGGGTTTGTGAGACTACGATGTAGATAAGAACTAATAAACCTCTGAGTCAACAAGAAGAAATACTGTCCCGTGCATTTAATCCCAACCTTGGCAAAAAAAAGGGCAAAAAATCAACAGGGCTGTATTTAATACATCCTTTAGGTTCAGCAGGATGTCAGAAACTCTGGATGTCAGAAACCTTGGATGTCAGAACCCCGGCCTCCCCTCCCAGATCCCCTCCTCCAGTCCCCTCGCAAGAGTCTGGGCTCCAGGAATGTTGGGAAACCTTGGGTTTAAAACATAAAAAATGAAATGGCTGGTTTAATATTTATAAAGCCACCTTACAAGAGGTTTGTCCCTCCTTAGGAAGCAGCAGTTTTCTTTCCATTTTATAGTACAGAAATATTTTAAGTTATTTCCAGAAAGGAGTTCCCATCTCTGTTCAGCCATAGTGGCTGTAAAAATGTCAATTGTGAAATGTGTAATTTTGATCTTTGGGGATGTGGTTACTGACACTGATGAAATGGGGAAAATTTTCCAAATGAAAATGATTTTAAAAATGCAAAGACGTCGGTCTTGATGGGCTTTCCCTGGCAATTTTAACCAGCAATAGTTTCCAGAAATCAATTCAAACCCCTTTGAAATCAATTGGCGTTCACTTTAATGTCATTTTGATTCTTCCTTAAAGAGCAAATTAGGTTTTACAATTACAAGGAAAAGCTGTCCTCTTCCACCCCACTGTTTGCTTCCCTCTTGTCCTTCCATGCACAGAACTGGAGCCATCCAGGCAGTGTTAATTATTTGGTTTATGTATTGGTTAATTATTTGGTTTATGAATTCCCCCATCCCTCCCCTGCATTAGCAGGGAATTGTATTTAAATGGCATTTGCTGCAGCACTGTTATCACAACTGTGCTGGGAAGCAATTTGGCTTCCAGAGGTGTCCTGAGAAGCAATTTCTGGCTCCACACCAGTGGCTGGTGCCTTGGCTCTGCTCGTTCTTTACCCCACTAATGTCTGCAGCTGAAATAGCAACGAGCCTGAGCCCACAGACATCCCCAGCTGCTCACTGGAGATTCATGAACCAGGAAATGCTCCCAGTTTGCCAAGCAGATGAATTGGAATGGGCACACAGGAGCTCACCCCATAAAGTGGGTAATAGCTGAGCTGGTAATTGTGCTCCCTGCAGTAAATGCCCCAGTTTGCTGCCACATGGAAACAGCTCCAGCCTCTCACACTGGGGTAAGCTCTGGGCACTGGGGACACAGGAGGGCTGGTCTGGGTGACAGTTCCAATGGCCACTTGTGCTGGTCCCTTCAAAGCCCTGTTGTGGGCATTCACATTCTCTGGAAAAATCCCTTCACCCAGGGTTTTTCTCCTGGGAAGATAAGAGGCCTCAGAGAAAAGGAAAACAATTCTTATCTCATTTGCTTCTCCTGTGTTGTGCTCACATGTGCAATGTGGTTGGAGATTGTTTACCCACAGGTGATTGTTCCATTGCATTCTGCTGGGAGTTGTTTTCCCTCTTTGGCCAATCAGGGCCAAGCTGTGTCAGGACTCTGGAGAGAGTCACCAGTTTTCATTATTATCTTTTAGCATTCTGTAAGTATCCTTTCTGTATTCTTTAGTATAGTATAGCATTCTTTAATACAATATAGTATCATAAAATAATAAATTAGCCTTCTGAGAACATCGAGTCAGTTGCATCATTCCTGCCTTCATCAGGGCATCCCCTGCAAATCCAATACCTGTAATTTGTGGGGGCTCTTCAATCAGCACAGCAGCTCAACCTCCTCTGGGCCAACCCCACTTCTCATCCACAGCACCCTAGTTGAGATAAAAATATGGATAATGGTGCTCACAATTTCGGTTCCCATTATTTTTTGAAGTCTTCTCCTTATGTGGGATGTCGAATCAGAAAATTGGGCTCTCTGAATGTCCTTCTGCACAAAGGAGCAGTGTGGGCAGTGTCTGAGCACAGCTGATAACCTTGTGATCCCTCCTCTCCTTTTAGAACAGAAAATATTTGTAGATCCCAAACCACTGCGTAGGAAGACAGAATAGAGCTAAGAACTGTAATTTTCAAGGACGTGCTCTCTAAAGCTGTGCAATGCAGCCACCCGTCAGAATCTCCTTGGGAAGGAAGGAGGCACCAAAACCCGTGGCTTTTTTTCTTCTGTTTTCCTCCAGCTTGCAGTGGAGCATCACACAGCTGAGAACAGTGGGTGGCACTGGCCTGGCCTCACATCTCAGGCTTGGCAGTGTGTCCTAGATGAGCTCCATGCAGAAATGTGGCCAGACACCACTTGGAATCAGGAAAAAAATAGTCCATGAAATTGCCTTTGAAAATGGTCTTCAGTGCTGCAGAATTTCAGCTCCCCCTGATTCATGAAGCAACCCTGGCTCGGTGCTGTCTCCCCATAAAAACCTGGCTGGGTTCAGGCAGCTGTGGGGCAGGAGAAACACAAAGTAAAGCACAGAAGAGAGAAATAAATCCAGGCAGATTCACCTTAGCCCTGCTCTCAGCTTTGCTCGCTCTCATCCATCACACATTGCACCAGGCAGACTGGACTGTAGAGCACTGAGCCAAAGCCATTTTTCACTGGGAATTCCTGCTCCTAAAATCTGGGAGGGGAGAGATAAATACTGGTCATTGGAAAGCCAAGGCAGAGACACAGCAGGAGGGAGTGGGGGAGAGTGTGGCTTGAGGTGTGAGGGAAAAATGGGTGAAGAAAACGTTTTCTTTTCCCGAATAAGAAGTGGTGAAGTTTTGAACCAGTTATTTTCTCCTTCTCATTGGTAACTCTGCATGTTAACAAAGCTTCGTTTCCTGACTGCTGATGTGGTTTCTCCCACTGGAAGTTGAGTTGAGGACACCAAGAAAGAAAATCAGGAATAGGGCGGTGCTGAAGGGAGCGCTTGAACTGAGGGCAGATTGTGTACATCACATTGTCCCTGATCACCCCTGAGCTGCTCCTCCTGAATCAAGGGTTTAAAGAAACTGAAAGAGTTAAAAGTTTGGCTAGGTTTAGTTGAGGGGGGATAGAAACAATTAAGGGTATAGCAAAAAGAGAAGAGATAATAAGGGAGAGTTAATTTTTAGCAGATGGAATAGTTAAGGCTGAGATATAAATCAGGTATTTGTCTTTACTGTGTTTAAAGAAGCAGGATGGGATGTGGATCTGAATGTGGAAAAGAAGAGACTGTGGCTGCACCTGGGCCCTAAACCTTGAGCTACAACCAAGGGGTCCAAAGCCAACAAGGCAAAGGGAAAAGGTCACTGTGACCTCAGGAGACCAAAGACCCATTTCAGACCTATTGTATTTGCAGGGATGCCCTGGCAAAGGCAGGAATAATGCATCTGACTCCATCTTATGAGAAGGCTAATTTATAACTTTATCATACTATATTATATTAAAGAATACTGTACTATACTAAAGAATACAGAAAGGATACTAACTAAATGCTAAAAAGATAATAATGAAAACTGGTGACTCTCTCCAGAGCCCTGACACAGCTTGGCCCTGATTGGCCAAAGAGTGAAAACAACTCCCAGCAGAATGCAATGGAACAATCACCTGTGGGTAAACAATCTCCAAACACATTGCACATGTGAGCACAACACAGGAGAAGCAAATGAGATAAGAATTGTTTTCCTTTTCTCTGAGGCTTCTCTCGCTGCCTTTCAGCTTTCCAGGAGAAAAACCCTGGGTGAATGAATTTTTTCAGAGAATGTGAATACCACACAAACTCACCGACCTATTTCAAACCCACTGACCCATTTCAGAACCCACCAACCCATTTCAGAACACACTAACCCATTTCAGACCCACTGAATCATTTGAGGTGAAGGACTGCACAAGTCTGAAGGAACTTCGGACTCATTTAAATACATTTTAATATGAAACAGGGGTGGGTGGGATTAGGTAATGAATATGTATTAGGTGGTTTGGGAATTATATGAATATGTAAAACTTTTTTAGATAAATAAAGAGCCAGAGCCTGTGATTCTTCACACAAGCCTTTGGAAATGGTTCTGCTGGTTTCCAGCCCTGTCAATGATCATACCTCTTTCTAACTTCATACCCCTTTCTAACTTTAACTAGTTGGAATGTTCTGTTCTGTGCCTCACTCCTACCTTGGCAGCCACTCAAAGGTGGGCAAAATCCCACAAGGGCCATCCTAAAATCCCCAGGGAGATGGGTTTTCCAGATCAGCTGGATAAGGACAGGGTAGGTGTGCACAACTTTCCAAGGATGCACAGCAAACATCAATGTCTGCCCTGTCCTGAGGACACCTCAGTGACCCAGAGGGTCAGAACAGCTCCTAAGTGACCCTGCTGTGCTCTGGACATGCCAGGTGCCTGAGCAGGGCTGTGAGGGACACCAGCAGAGCTCTCTGCTTGAGCTACCCTTCCACAGCTCTGGCAGCTCTGTCCAACGAGCTTTATTTTGAATAATGTTTCATTTAATCTGTAAGGAAATGTGTGATTTTCATGTGGGGTACTGACACTGATGAAATGGGGGAAACTTTCCAAATGCAAATGATTTTAAAAGTGCAAATTCTCCAATCTTTGAACACACAAGAATGACATTGTCACCCTGGGAGATTTCCTCTGTCCCACTTTATTTTCCTGCCAGTACTCCTCTTATAAAGCCAGGACTTAGATCACAGAGTATTTCAGTATTGCCAAATTTGAATTCTTTGTCAGGAAAATGTTTTTAATCAAGAAGGAGGGGCTCTTCAGGTGGGACATCCTGGTCTCCTGCAATGTTTCCTGGCACAGCAGCTCCCTTGCTCCTGCTGAACACACTTCTGACTGCAACATATGCTGAAAGCCTCCCCCCTCAAGCTCCTTGGATGTCACCACCTCCAGACAGTGTGAGGTGATGTTGGAGGTGAAATCCTGGTTCCCTGCACTCAGTCAGAAGCAAGCTGGGTAATACATCCACGCTTTCACTACTTCTCCCACCACAAAGGCACGCAAGAATCACAGCTTTCCTTTTAAAAATAAATAGTTAAATAAAAATATGTTTCTAGGCCAGATGAGCGGCTCTAAAGAACATTTTTCAACAGAACAAGCATTGTGTCATCTAACACCAAGGCCATGTATTTTTTACAGGGCCTCTCAGGAATTTTTCCAAGGTTGGCTCAGTATCCTCCTTGCACAAGAGAACAGGAGCAGCCCCCTTCAGCTCATCCCCAGGAAATGAGAGCAGTGGTAAGAAATGAGAGAAATAGCTGAAAACCCGGGGGAAATGTAGTGACAGGCTGGTGACTTTGAAACTGGGCTTTCCCTTCTGGAAAATCTGTCTCATGGTGTACCCTGAACATTAATAGTGCATTAATCCTTTAGGAATGACTTGATTATTTGCCATCAGACTTTAGGCTGGTGGCTCCAAAGGGCTCTGCACATCAGCTGCACAGTGACCTTTGTAATGAACTTCAAACCTTGGTATTTCAAACCTCTACCACCAAAAAAAACCCAACCCTGAACACACAGATTCATAACATGGTTTGGGTTGGGAGGGACCTTAAACCTCATCCCATTCCACCCCTGCCAAGGGCAGAGACACCTTCTGCTATCCCAGGTTGTTCCAACCCCATCCAGCTTGGCCTGGGACAGTGCTCAGAGCTGGTGCAGCCTTATCTCGAGTCTTGGGAGCAGTTTTGGATACCACAATATAAAAAAAAAATCTAAAGCCATTAGAGAGTGTCCAAAGGGGGGACATGAGGATGGGGAAGGGTCTGGAGGGGAAGCCCAGGAGGAACAGCTGAGGACACTTGGTCTGTTCAGCTGGAGGAAACTGAGGGGAGAGATCATTGCAGTTACAGCACAGAATAGTTGGTGGGGGTTTGATGGAAGATGCTTTGCTCTGTGCACAGTAATATTCCAGGTAAACTGTATCACCTGCTGCTGGCATTGTGCCCACCACCATTGTGTCACCTCATGTGCCCAGTCACATGAGGTGACTTTGAACCACATCCCCCAGGAGCTGCTTCATCCCATTCCAGTGGCTGCTGGACCTTTGTTTTGTGAGGGGAGAAGAGGAAGAGACTGATCTCTGCTCTCTGCGATGGGGACAGGAGCCAGGGCATGGCTGGAGCTGTGCCAGGGAGGGTCAGGCTGGACACCAGGGAAAGGCTCTTCCCCAGAGGGTGCTGGCACTGCCCAGGCTCCCCAGGGAATGGGCACGGCCCCGAGGCTGCCAGAGCTCCAGGAGCTGCCAGGGGTGCCCAGGGTGGGGCTGTTGGGGTGTCTGTGCAGGGCTGGGGCTGCCCTGGCTGATCCTGGGGGTCCCTCCCAGCTCAGGACATTCTGTGATTCTATTTCCCAGGGATGGGGCATCCACAGTTTCCCTGGACACCTACACTGATCTTCCTGCTGCACTCCAGGCCCATCACACCACCTTGAACCTCACTTTAATTTGTGTATCAGAAAGTTACACATGGAAATTCCTGTCCTGGGCGGAACCTTTGGCAAATGTTTCATTATACTCCAAGTCCTGCCCCTTGTGTAATCCTCATGGTCGCTGTTATTTGGTACAGCTTTCTTTCCTGTTTTCAGCCCACGGGAAGAACTCTCCCAAAGGAGAACCTGTTCCCTTTCCAAGCAGAATGCTGCCTTTGTACAGCAGGTACATTTTCACTATTATCCATCATTTGCAGCAAACATCATTTTTATAAGAGCTCAGCAACAATATAAATGTGCAGGGGGCACAAATACAGATGCACCATTATTGAAATTGTTCCTCCTTGCAGTTGTTGTGCCTGCCCAGTTCCATTTTCAAACTTGCTATTTCCTTTCTTTTCTTTGGCATATTTTGCAACCATACCAGCTTGAACCCAGAACCTCCAAAATAGCCAAAAAATGATCAATAATTTTGGATGAGAAAGGGAAAGGAAAATAAACCACACAGAAAGTTCCAAGTTTGAACTTTGGTGAAAGTGCAGGATTTTTCTTGTTTTATAAAAATAATTTTTGACATGGCTAATTTAAAGGAATTTGATATTCAGGCTTCAAAGGCTTTTCATGGAATCACAGAATAGTGGGTGGGGGTTTGTTGGAAGATGCTTTGCTCTGTGCAGAGTGATATTCCAGGTAAGCTGTATCACCTGCTGCTGGCATTGTGCCCACCACAGGACACCTGAGGTGACTTTGAACCACATCCCCCAGCAGCTGCTTCATCCTATTTCAGTGGCTGCTGGGCCTTTGTTGAAAATCCATGGAAGTAAAAGCACGAGTGTTCCTGCAGAGATAAGGCTGATTTATTCCCCCTGAAATGAACACCTGGATCCTTCTCCCACATTTTCTCTGCCTGGAGTTCTCTTTTTTCCAGCTGCTGCTGGCACAGCTGGATCTGAGAGCAAGCAAGAGCTGGGCATTCCAGCAGATCCAGGTGTGTGTTCTACCACCTCTGTCTGCCCCATCCATGACCATCAGCACCTCACGGAATCACAGCAGCAGCCACCCTCAGGCTCTAAAATGCATCCATAAGAATAAATTCATAGTAAGAATAAATCCATAATAAGGATAAATGCAATTTTCTCCAGGAAATGGCAGCAGAGCTGGGCATTGCCAGGGGTAAACATCCCAGTCACAGCTACACACACAGGTTCAGGTGTCCTTGGAGTGATCCATGTGCCAGCCTGAGACTGTTGGAAGGAGTCACCTGGCTTCTGCAAAGGAACATCAACCCTCACTGTGACCACCATCACTGAAATCCAACCTAAAGAAAACTCTTCCCTAACAAAAAAAAGAAAATAGAAAGAAATAAATAAAGGGTGTACACCAAGTGCTTTCAGCTACACAGAAAAAAAAAAAGAGAAAGATATGGTGACTATGAAAAACACAGACAAATAAAACCAACACCAACAAAACAAAACCAGTTAAAAAGCAGCAACATGCACCATGGCCTGAAGTTGCCAAGTCCCATAGCCATCATTCCAGGCCCCAGGGGCTGGCTGGGAAACAGGGAAATTCAAATTCAGCCAGGCCTGAAGTCCGCTGGCTGAGTGAGGGGACAGAACAGCCACAAGTGCCACCTGTGCTGCTGTACCTGTGTGCACACCTGGGTGAGAGTCCCCTGCAGCTCAGATCAAACAGCTCTGCAGAATCAGCCTGGCACCTGTTTTGGAGGGGAGATCTCTATGTTTCCAGAAAGCTAATTTATTACTCTATAATACTATATTATATTAAAGAATACTTTACTATACTAAAGAATACAGAAAGGATACTTACAGAATGCTAAAAAGATAATAATGAAAACTGGTGACTCTCTCCAGAGTCCTGACACAGCTTGGCCCTGATTGGCCAAAGAGTGAAAACAACTCCCAGCAGAATGCAATGGAACAATCACCTGTGGGTAAACAATCTCCAAACACATTCCACATGTGAGCACAACACAGGAGAAGCAAATGAGAGAAGAATTGTTTTACTTTTCTCTGAGGCTTCACAGCTTCCCAGGAGAAAATTCCGAAGTGTAGGAATTTTTTCAGGGAATGTGAATGCCACAAATCAGCATCCACCCTACTGCCTGATCTTATCACAGAGGCCTTTCTGGTTCCACCTGAGGGCTGCAGGCTCAGAAATCAGACATTGTGCCACACATACCTCCTTGCCACTCAACTGTTATGAATGGATGTGAGGGTTTGGGTAAATACCTGCCTTTTGCCAGGCCTCTGGCAGCAGGCAGGAGCTTTATTGAGGTGGCCAGCACCTCAAAGCCCACTCTGGTTCACAAGTTCTTTATAATGGCTGATTTGGTCTATTAGAGAATGAATTATTTACTTAATAGACAAAAAACTAACAAACATAAGTCTTAAAACAAACTAATACTACACAGGAATAAGGACAAAATGAAACTACTAATAGGTAAACACTGTGCAAGGTTAAAGGTACAATTAATTTTACAGCTAGGGAAGAAATAATATAGCTTAGATCCAGCGTTTCTTACCAACCAATTTGCGCTGGAGCACACATTGAGGCCCTCTCCCTCAGTCCCCATGAAAGTAACCATGGATTTGTGTCCAAACTCTGGGGAGAAGTCTCAAACACTATCAGGCTGTGTGTAAGAAGCTTCCATCTCCATGATAACTTGTGTGTCTTTTATAGTTTGTAAAACAGTGTCTCTCAGTTAGGAATATTTTTTTTCTCTCTTCCCACATCTGCTCTCCAGACTAAGACATTGATTCTCAGCTGGGGCCTGAGCCCATTTGACGCCAAAGATCTCGGGTTTTGTGTTACTGGAATGGCTCCTGAGGTATTAAAGATTCTTTTTCCCAGCCCCGTGATTGAAGAAGAAGTCAAGATCCCTCGGTTCTGCTTTTCAAGGTTGTTTATTTTCTCTTATCTATTCCGTTCTTTCTCTGACCTGCTGAGATCTGTCCAGCAGGTTTGGTTGTGGCACAGTCCCTGCCCTTGGGGTGGTGTTAAGTTTTTTATACTAAAAACTAGGTGTACTTTATTTACAATAATTTTCCAGTACCTATCACCTATGTCAGACAGTTTGTCTCTACTCTAAACCAATCCAGAAATGTCACCATCACAGCAGAAGATGGAGGACCAGATGCCCAGATTCCTCCATCTTGCCTCTTGAATCCCCATTCTAAAACCCCAAAATTCTACATTTTTACCCTATGATAAATTCACTAACATTCTACTCAAACTCTTGTGGCTTGTACACCTTCACACAAAGTTGGTAATTATTTCCATGGGCTAAAATCAAAGGCATGTGTGTCTTTGACTCTGTGCCAAGGTCTCTGAGCCCCCTGCCAGGGTCTCGAGTCCTCCAGGGCAGCCGGAGGAATGTCCTGGGTTCCAACACAGACATGACCCTGCTGGACCCTTAACCCTGAGTTATCTCCTCCATATCTGCACCAACATCTGTCCTTCAGCCAGCCTGGGCATGGAGCTGGCAGAGCTCCCCCACAAGGCTCTGGGACTCTGCAAGATGTTTGTTCCAACTTCTTCCAAGCTGTTGTTTCCTGGCCCCTCAGTCTCATGGAGTGTTGCAGCAGACAGTGTCCAGAGTGCCATGACCTTCCCAAAAAATCATCTTGAAAAAAGACACCTTAGAGGCACAGGTACATCTGTGCTCATGCTGGGTGATTTCAGCTCTTCTGGGATCTGGGTGTCTTCCTGTGGGATTCCAAGGAAAGCCTTTATTGAGCTTCTTCCTCAAAGGGATCCAGAGAGAAAGAGCTGCTCAGCAGGGAAAGCGGAGTTTATATAGGGATTGTGAGAGGCGGGGCAGATCACCAGGGCCAATGGGGTGAGGGCATAGGGGTGGAACCAGGGGGAAGGGCCAATGGGATCCATTGAATCTGCATGTCACAGCAAGGCATGCTGGGAGAAGCCTTTTCCTCACCCCAATGGTGTGATGGTTATGACTTGAGGGGCTTTCCGTCCAGGGGAGGGTTGTGAACTTTTCCCTGTTGGCCTCTGCAGTGGAGCACTGGGGAGATGCTCCTGTCCTGCAGGAGCAGCCACCTCACAGCAGCCTCTGAGTGTGCCCCAGGCACAACCTGACTGCCAGGGGCCACTTGAGGCATTCAGATTCCTCATGAACAACTATTTCAGGGCTCTCTCTGCACCAATGCTTCGTTTTATGTTCCTTGAACATAATTGAATTATTGAATTCATAATCCAAGTCACCCACGAGCCAAGTAACCTCAGTGAGTGGCACAAAACCAACCCTGAACTGAGCAGCTGTGCTGAATTCCCTTGGTAGCAAGATATTGCAGGGAAAAAAATCACCAGAGCTTTAGCAAGGTGACATTAGGATAATAGGAAATTCTTTAGTTACATTAGCAAATTATTGTAATTGTGCCTGGCATGCCTTTAAATAAAGCTTGTACAGCAGCTTTATATATCAATAAATAATAATAAGCATTTTCAGGCATTAATGGACACAGCCCACTTTATTGAAAAGTGGCAATAGCTGCCTAATTTAACCCTAATAATCTCTCATTTTACAGCAGAAAAATCAGCATCAAAAGCAGCCAGTCACACTTGGCCTGTCACGGGGATTTTTCTTTGTTTCATAATAAGGGTTTCTTCCATCTTATCTGCCTTCCTCAGTTTTTTGCCTCTCTTTTCTCCATTGAATACTTGAAGAAGCTTCAATGAAGGGAGTCCCACCAGGGCTTTTTACAGTTAATGAAGACAAACTGGTAATTTAGTGTAGGAACCTGGGCTTTCTGTCCCACCCTCCAGAGCAGCCCATGCTCTCCAGCCCCTGAGGTGAGCCTGAGCTGCTGGAACTGCATTTCCCAGGAGCTGGGCTCAAGAACTGAGTGGGGACAGCTGTGGAAAAACCCTCCTGGCTTGCAGAGGAGCCACAGACTGCAGCAGTGGGCAGGAGCTGAGGTCCAGCACAAGGGACCCTGGGCTGAAGCTCTGAAACCTTGGGGATCAAGCAATAGGATGAGAGGAAATTGCCCTAAGTTGCACCAAGGAAGGTTTAGATTGGATATTAGGGAGAACATCTTCACTGAAAGGGTCGTCCACCCCTGGCACAGCTGCCCAGGGCAGTGGTGAAGCCCTCATCCCTGGAGGGATTTAAAAGGAGCATGGATGAGACACCTGGGGACATGAGTCAGTGCTGAACACGGTGGTGGTGCTGGTTGATGGTTGACCTTGATGACCAGAGAGGCCTTTTCCAGCCCTGAGGACTCTATTCCATGGATTCATTCCCCTGGAGGTGTCCTGGTCAACCTCAGGAGCTGTTGGTTTCTGTTCTCACATTTCACAAGACATAGGTAAGACCAGGGCCATGTTCTCCCCGCAGGCCAACCAGAACCACAGAGTCATTTAGGGTGGAAAAGAGCTCCAAGACCATCATTTCCATCCATAACCCCTGAGGTGGGCACAGCAGTGAGGAGGTGAAGCCCTGGCACCTCACCCGTCCCCTGAGGGCCACAGGCTCATTGCCTGCCCAGTGCCCACAGCTCCTTCCCTTCCCTGGCCTTTCTGCCCACAGGGTGACACTGCTCTCCATGTCCCCAGCTCCCTCCACCCAGACCCCCAAACAGCTGGCAGAGGGTTTAGGGGGGCTTCAGACACTGCTGAGCAGAGTTCCAGCTCCATCCATCACCAGTGTCCCACAAACACCACAGTGGGGACGCCTCACCAGCCTGAGGACGGCCAAAACAACCTCTGGAAGCTGTGCAGGACACCAGGTGGGAAAACACAGCCAAGAAGGGGAAATCTCAGCAAAAACCTGGCAGAGCCAATAAAATATTTCTGCTAAGTAAATGTTCTGCTTCTCTTTATCAGCTTAAAATAGGCATCAGTGTTGTTCAGCTTTGGGGTTGGGTTGTTGGGGTTTTTAAAGGATGCAATCAGCCTTATTTAAATTGGTTTGGTCTTTTGCCTCGTGGCATCACCTGGAAACTTGTTCTGTAATGTGTGGGGATGATTTTATGGGAGATGTATGGGCAGACACCTTGGATTCTTTTGGTTTTCATTAATTTGATTCCTTCCAGGCAAGAAAAGGCTGTAATAATGTGATAAAACCAGGAAACTGGTGACATTTAATATAATAAAAGAGCACAGAGGGGAGCTTGGTGTTTTTAAGTGTCACCAGCACATTTTCAGAGACAGCCCAGCCCTGAGAATCAAAGCTCTGAAATAATTTAATCCATGTATGATAAAAGAAACTGCTAGAAATAATTCACTCCTTGTCTTATTGCGTATAGACTGGTTTGGGAGCTCATTATTTATTTGGCAAGTATTTAGCATAACAAATCAATTTCTAGTGACACCTCAGATGAGGTAATTTATACTGAAAGTCAAAAGAAGATGAAAAAAAGGAAGATTAAACTTTGTTATTTTAGAAGGAGCCTGGGTCCTGGTGTCTATCCAGGCAGGACAGGGGGTGGCAATGTCCCTGCCCAGCCCTGCCTGCCCTCACCAGAACAGGGACAAGCAACCCAGCTGTGCTCCAGGGGGCTGGGGAGAGGCCTGGATGGCAGAATCAGCAATGAGAGGAGCTGTACATCCCCATGGGAACCCTGGGCTCCTGTCTGGACACACTCTGGACACACCTGCTAGGGAAAGTGTAGAAACATCAGCTGGGAAGATGAACATTCCCTCAACCTGCAGCATTTGCCGCGTGCTGTCCTGGTGCTTGGAATTCAGATGAACAAAAATGCCCTTCCACAAGCCTAAGGTCGATTCCAGAAGAGTTTATAGGAGACTAAAAGGCTCTGCACAAAGCAAAATTCAGATGTTTCCTGTGTTTGGCTCCGTAGGGCAGGAGAGGCATCATTTCTCAAGCATGATCCCAAGCAGACTTTTGTACAAACTTCTGCAGAGCCATGGCACAGGGAGGTGAGAGGATGGGCCAGAGACTGTCACTGTCATATTTTCTGAAAAATCCCCTTGCCCAGGATTTCTCTCCTGGGAAGCTGAGAATCCTCAGAGAAAAAGGAAAACAATATTATCTCATTTGCTTCTCCTCTGTTTTGCTGCTTTGGAATGTGGCTGGAGATTGTTTATCCAACAATCATTGTTGTATCATCCAAGGTGAATTGTTTTGACTTAATGACCAGTCACAGTCGGGCTGTGTCAGACTCTGAGGAGAGTCACGAGTTTTTCATTTTTATCTTTTAGCCTTGTGTCTGTATCCCTTCTCTATTCTACAGTATAGTTTGAGTATGGCATTCTTCAATATAGTAACATAATAAATTTATATTATATTATATTATATTATATTATATTATATTATATTATATTATATTATATTATATTATATTATATTATATTATATTATATTATATTATATTACGTTACATTATATTATTAATATCATTCTTTAATACAATAACATAATAAATTAGCCTTCTAAGAACATGGAGTCAGATTCCTTCCTTCCTCCTTCATCTGGGAGACCCTGAAAAAACCACAAGAGACTTCCCTGGAGGGCTCAGCCTGGCGAAAAGGAGGCTCAGGGGGCCCTTGTGGCTCTGCACAGCTCCTGACAGGAGGGGACAGCCGGGGGGTCAGGTTTTGCTCCAGGGAACAGGGACAGGAGCAGAGGGAACGGCCTCAGGCTGGGCCAGGGAGGCTCAGGGTGGATATTGGGAAAAAATTCTTCATTGGAGAGTAGTTAAACATTGACACAGGCTGCCCAGGGCAGTGTGGGGTCACCAGCCCTGGAAATGTTCAAGAAACAAGTGGATGTGGCACTTGACAATGTGGTTTAGTTGACAAGGTGGTGATCAGTCAAAGGTAGGACTTTATGATCCTGGAGGTTTTCTCCAACCCTAATGGTTCTCTGATTTAAAGGTAGCTGCAAATACATTTAAGTTTCACTGGCTTCTACTGCTGCTTCCAGACCAAAATCTTGGAAGCTAGAACTTTTCTAGTGCAATTTTATTGTGTGTGTGTGGTTTTTTGTTGGGTTTTTTTTTGTTGTTTGTTTCTTTATTTTTGTTTTTTTTTTTGTTTTGGTTGATGTATTCAGATTAAATTTCTTATGAAGAGGTCACAGAAAACTTGCTGGTCCCAAAAAAATGTTTTTCCAAAGCCAGTGGCAGCTGTTTAAGTTGGAATCACTGAAAGAAACAGGATCATTTTCTGGTTTTCTTTGCTCTGAGTTTCCTTTTCTCTTGTGTTTCAGTATCAAAGAAGGAAAGAAAAAAAACCTAACAGTGTCTGGCTTCAGGCACATCTGGGAATTCACAGCCAACTGCAAGGTGCCCTTTGCCCAAAGATATTTATGGAATAATATTGCTGGGGAGCCAAGAGCACAGGGCATGGCCCTCCTCTCTGCCCCCACCTCCTGCTCTGCACCAGCAGGGGATGACACCTCACCAACCACCTGGAGGTGTTCAGACATGGAAAACCTCCACATTGATTTCCTTGTCCTGTTTGGAACCTCACAGCATCAACAGCTCTTTTCAGTACCCTGCTTACAGAAATTCACAGAATGACCAGGTTGGAAGAGACCTTCAAGACCATCGAGTCCAACCCAGCCCCAACCCCTCAGCTAAACCCTGGCACCCAGTGCCACATCCAGGCTTTGTTAAACACACCCAGGGATGGGGACTCTGCCACCTCCCTGGGCAGAACATTGCAATGTTACAGCATTAAAAATCCCAGTGTTGCAGCATTATAAATCCCAGTGTTACAGCATTATAAATGCAGCTTACTGTCTCCACCTGACAGAGCACCCAAATCTAGGCCAGAGCAGCCCAAAGTGGGCAGATGAAGCAGAAAAGGAGCTATTTTTGTGTAAATACACTGTTTAGTCTGCTGGGTCCCACTGAAATGAGTAAGTGGAAGATTACCTTGGTCTGCTTGATAAATTCTGAACCTTATGGCTCTAACCAGAATATAGTTGGTGCTAGTTTTGCCAGAACAGTTGATTTTAAAAGTGAAAGGAGCACCAAGAGGCATCTGGCACCGACTCCTTCTCGTGAGTTCACCTGACTTGGAGAGCATCCACTGCTCCCTCTAAAATCCAGCAACACTTTTTGTTTTGCTGGAGCACCCCAAGCTATCACAGACATTATTTTCTGAGCTTTTTGGGTTTTTTCACTGTGAAGTCTCAGAGTGATGCACTGCAGTATGTCCAAACCACACCACGGTGCCACAGTTGGTGTCAACCAAGGCAATGCTGATTTTATTCTCTCTCTGTAAAGGACAGCTACAACCATTTCCAAACTGAGATCACATCTCAACGTGAGCAGCTCTGAATCTGGATGAACTTCATTCTTGCACCAGAAATTGCTCTTGGCCCTTCATTATCAGATTAAATTGCTCCCCCTGCTTAATTAAGCCCTGAACCCCACACAGATGTAACTTGGCTCTGCCTTGACTCCCAGCACGTTTTAGGGCTCTGGGGCAGAAATTTGCATAGATTATAGAATCCTGGAATGGTTTGGGTTGGAAAGGACCTTAAAGATCTCATTCCACCCCCTGCCATTAGCAGGGACACCTTCCACTGTCCCAGGGTGCTCAGAGCTCCATCCATCCTGGCCTAGAACGCTTCCAGAGACTGAGCATCCATTTTCCAGATCCAGATGTCACTGGGTGTCTTGGTGGGCTACAGAACCATGTACCCCAAAAGGAACAACATCCCCCACCTCCTCAGGGCAGGCAGTCAGCACCAGCTGGCAGTGGGGACATTTCCAGGTCCTGTAGGACAGCAGGGAGGGGGAATGTGGTGCACCCAAAATGTGTGCGTCCTCACCTTCTCCATATTTACATCCAGCAGTTAATTAACAGCCATTAAAGCTCTGCAAACATTTAAACAGACTTTAAATAGCCATGAAAACACAATTGCCACGGAAAGCATGCCCATGGAATTAATGTAATTAAGTGCCAATTCCAGAGCCTGTGCAGGCGCACACGCGGCTCCCCCGGCCCCTCCTGCTTGCACAAACTCCTCACTCCAGAATCCCTCACTCCAGCATTCCTCACTCCTCAATTCCTCTCTCCTAAATTTCTCATTCCAGAATCCCTCACTCCTGAATCCCTCATTCCAGAATCCCTCACTCCTAAATTTCTCATTCCAGAATCCCTCACTCCTGAATTCTCATTCCAGAATTCCTCACTCCCAAATTTCTCACTCCCAAATTCCTCACTCCTGAATTCCTCATTCCAGAATCCCTCGCTCCAGAACTCATCACTCCTCAATTCCTCGCTCCAGAATTCCTCATTCCAGAATCCCTCACTTCTGAATTCCTCATTCTAGAATTTCTCACTCCAGAATTTCTCACTCCACCAGTCTGGAGGGATGTCTCAGTGGTGGCAACCAGCCCAGGCTGGGGATCACCACAGCAGCAGTTCCCTGATGGATCCCTCATGGATCAAGGTCAGGGATGTGCTTTCTCTCCCAGTCCACTGGCTGCCACCTGTCACTGTCATATTTTCTGGAAAAAACCCTTTGCCAGAATTTCTTCTCCTGAAGAAGCTGAGAAACCTCAGAGAAAAAGGAAAACAATATTATCTCATTTTTCTCTCCTGTGTTTTGCTGCTTTGGAATGTGTTTGGAGATTGTTTATCCAACAGGTTGTTGTTTGATTGGTTTCATGTGAATTGTTTTGACTTAATGACCAATCACTGTCCAGCTGTGTCAGGACTCTGGAAGGAGTCACGAGTTTTTCATTAGTATCTTGTTAAGCCTTCTGTCTGTATCCTTTCTATATAATATAATATAATATAATATAATATAATATAATATAATATAATATAATATAATATAATATAATATAATATAATATAATATAATATAATATAATATAATATAATATAATATAATATAATATAATATAATATAATATAATATAATATAATATAATATAATATAATATAATATAGTATAATAATAAATTAGCCTTCTAAGAACCTGAAGTCAGATTCTCAATTCCTCCTTCGTCCTGAGACCCTGAAAATACCACAGTTACCCTCCTTGGTTCCCTCTCCTTTCCCCTGTGTTGCTTCCTCCTCAGTCAGGAGCTGGTGACTTCCTGCTCCTGTTCTCCTTGGTGAGGATTCCAGCTGCTCCACAGGGTTTCAAAGCACCAAATCCTGGGGAAAAACCTGCCTGCCTTAGTGGTCTCTCTTTAAATGAGGGTGGGTTATTGATTCCTCCAATATCTGCATCACAAAAGGGAAAAATTCCAGATTTTTCCAACAAATCTCAGATAAAATACACTCTATGTTTTTTTTTTTTTTAGAAGAGAATCTCCAAGTTAGAAAAATGTAGAGCTGGGACTGGAGCATTCCCAACCCTGCACATAAGAGAAAACCCCAACAGTAACACAGTGACACATGTTTAACCTCACAACAGGAGGTGTTACCCAGACTATTCTTTCCAAAGGCAAAAATCCAGGAGAAAAGCAAATGCAGGGAAGTGCTGGTGTGACTGTGCCCTCGAGGGACAGCCCCGAGCCAGAGAAACACCAAGGACAGCAGGAAAAGCTTTTCCAGCAGAACATCCCGTGTGGGAAGGGCTGACCCCAGTGCTTCTGTCACTGCAGGTGCACTCAGGGCTCCTGCTTGTCCAACTTCCCCAAATCCCTTGGTGCAAGGTCGCTGAACATCCCCTGTCACAAACATATTTTATGAAAAATCCTTTTGCTAAGATCTTTTCTCCTGAGAAGCTGAGAAGCTTCAGCTTCTCCACGTTTTACTGCTTTGGAATGTGATCTGGAGAATTGTTTACCCAGCATGGGAAATTGTTGTTACCTGATGACCAATGACAGCCACCTGTGTCGAGGCTGTGAGCAGCCACAAGATTTTATTATCAATCCTTTCTATTCCTTTCAAGCCTTCTGAATTTTCTTTTAATATAATACATATCATAAAATAATAAATCATCCTTCTGAAACATGGAGTCAAGATTCTCATCTCTTCCCTCGTCCTGGGACCCTCAAACACCACCACAATCCCCCAGCAGGAGGAACTTGTGCTCATCACTAACTTGGCTCAAGTTCAGACACAAGAGCCGGGGGACAACAGCATCAGCTTTAACTAGCTCGAGTTAAATAAATTCAAGCCTAAATCTCATTGTTAGTCATCTGGATCATCCAATTCCCCTCAGCTCTGCAGATGAATCAATCTCCCAAAGCCCACGTAACCTCTGGCAGGGAGGGTAAGAAGGTCTGGAGAGCTCTCCCGTGCCATTATCCCTCTGAATCTGTCTGGGATTAAAGGAACCTCTCCAATAATACTTCTGAGCACTCTGTCTCTGCATTAAGCCCTCTGCTATTTTCTCACACACGTGTTTATTTGTTTAGTCCTCTAAATTCAGAACACAAACTTCTGCCTTGGCTCATCCTGTGTCCCCATCCCTGGGACGTGGCCGTGACCGAGTCCTGCAGGGCAGCAGAGCCAGGAGCTCTGCTGGGGCTCCATCCCGCACCCCTGACAGATTGCTGTGCTCAAAATAAACCAAACCCAGCCCTGCAGAGCAACCCCTGTGCCCAGGGTGGACATTTCCTGATTAAGACAAGAAATGGCTGCAAGCAATTGTTCCAATGCCAGAAATTCCTTTTTTTTTTGCATGGAGCATATGGAAGCCCCCAGCCCTGCCCTTCCCACCCTCCCTCCCCAGTGCCTCTGCTTGGGGCAGGCAGAGGAGAGCCAGGCCATGGACCTGAGCCAGAGGGGAGGCTCAGCTGGACAGTCATCAGCCTGTGTGTACAGCCTAATTAATCGTTCCAGGTGTGAATAATTAATAATAGCTAATGGTGTGTCTCCCAGCAGAGGAGTCTGTACCTTCCCTGGATCTGACCATGCCTCCCCCACACTCCAGCTGTACCCAGTGTTATTCCACAATAATCTGAGTCTTCCCAACACACCAGACAGGCAGCTCTGGTTTCCATCCCCCAGCTGGTCATGGGCTTCTATCCAAATTTATCTGGATAAATCTGTCCTGTAGCAACAGAACAAGGAGTTATAAACTAAACTAGAGTTGATTTAGACAAGGAAGAAGAAGGTTTCTGCAGTGAGTGTGGTGAGGCCTGCCACGGGCTGCCCAGACAGGCAGAGGATTCCCCATCCTTGGGAACAGTCAAGGTCAGGTTTCTCTGAGCAGCCTCACAAATTGAATTTAGCTCTGCTCACTGCAAGGGGCTGGGAGAAGATGGCTCTAAAGGTTCCTCCCAAACCATTCTGTTGTTCCAAATCTCCTGCATTTCTGTGCTGGACGGGGGCGCAGCACAAATGTGACTTGTCCCCAGTTCAGCCCTTGTCCCTCCTCTGGAGAATCCTGGCAGCCCTCACTGGGGCCACAGGAATAATCCCACCCTCCCAAGGTTAATTAGGTAAAAGAAAAACATGCAGAGGGTTATCTTGCTACAACCTCAGTCATCTGTGTCGTTAATAATGGAAAATGACCCCTCATTAGCCTTTGAGGAGGGGAAAGGTGCCGAAGTCTGTTGAAGGCACTCAAAAAGGAGCAGCAGCCTTTCAAAAGGCAGCAGTGTTTAGCACAATCCATTTGAGGCTGAGCTATCTGAGATGTGCAATGTTGTTTTACAAAACTCCAAATGAGTATTCCTGTGATTGTAAAACACATCAGGATCTTTGTTCTGCCTTTAATCTGTCAGTTCACCTTCACGAATTTAATGAACTCGTCTAGGTTACAAAATGTTTTATTCAAGACAGAGGCTGATATTATCATTTAAGATGGAAATCCTAAACTAATAGAAGCTGAAGTTGATAATAAAACAGCAATTAATCCACATTGAGAGTAACAAAAATTAACAAACTGCTGTTCAAATATTTATAGCAGGAAAGTTCTGTTCCTTGCTCATTGATGTTGGCTGACTTTGAAAGCACAACCCCAGCTCCTGTCAGAGCTGCCTGGCATTGGCTGTGACTGAAACAGCTCCAGTGACAGCAGCACCCACTGCCAAGGGAAATCACAGAATGTCCTGAGCTGGGAGGGACCCCCAGGATCAGCCAGGGCAGCCCCAGCCCTGCACAGACACCCCAACAGCCCCACCCTGGGCACCCCTGGCAGCTCCTGGAGCTCTGGCAGCCTCGGGGCCGTGCCCATTCCCTGGGGAGCCTGGGCAGTGCCAGCACCCTCTGGGGAAGAGCCTTTCCCTGGGATCCAGCCTGAGCCTGCCTGGCACAGCTCCAGCTGTCCCAACCCTCCTGGAGCCCTGGCAGCCTTTCCATTGATCATTCCCTGGGGAACTTTCATTTCTAATGGACTCAGTTTTCCTCCTGCTGTTTGCTGTCCTGAATATTTCACCTCTTCTCCATTCCAGCTGGACAGTTGGGGCAGGAGGGGCAGGGACAGGATTCCTGAAGAGCTGTAACTCTGCAGCTGGTGGGTTCCACATCCACCTCACTGCACTTGCCTGGCCTGATTTAAACATTTGCTGTGCTGTGCACTCAGAGCAACTCCATAACCCTGAGGACAGACTTGTGTGTCTGGAGTTTTGCAGACTCAGTGCAAAGAAAACCAGGAGGGAAGGAAGTGTCTGTAGAGCCAGGAGCTGACCCTGGAATTCACAGCCTCATCCTGCTGTTGAAGGAGAGGCATCAGATGTGACAGTGTTCACAGGGGTTCTTGGATGAGGGAAGAGACGAGGATCTGACTCCATGTTTCAGAAGGCTTGATTTATTATTTTATGATATATATTACATTACAACTACACTAAAAGAATAGAAGAAAGGATTTTATCAGAAGGCCAGCTAAGAATAGAATAAGAAAGAATGATAACAAAGGTTCGTGGCTCAGCTCTCTGTCCAAGCCAGCTGACTGTGATTGACCATTAGTTACAAATATCCAACATGGGCCAATCACAGATGCACCTGTTCCATTCCCCAGCAGCAGATAATCAATGTTTACCTTTTGTTCCTGAGGCCTCCCAGCTTCTCAGGAGGAAAAATCCTAAGGAAAGGATTTTCTATAAAAGATGTCTGCAACAATCAGAAGCAGGTGCAAATATTAAAGAAATGGAATTACATTAAGAACTCCACAGACTGGGAGGGTTAAAAAAGGGTCCAGTTTCCATCTGCAAGGCAGAACTCAAGAAGAACCTTCCTGCCCAGAGCAGCTCCTCTGTTCCTCCCCCAGTTTCTTCCAGAAGCACTGGGGACACAGAGCTGGGAAGAGCTCCTTGGCTGCAGAGATGGCTTGTGAGGGCTCACAGCACCAGCAACAGGGAGGGGAGAGGGGAGGGCTCCCAAAACCCTTCCCACCAAACCACCAACCTCAGCTCCCTTCATTCCTTTGTGCCTCCTCCTGGATTATGGACTGCTCAATCCAAACCTCCAAGGCATTAAAAAAATCATCTGTGCACTCCCAGCCCCTTCCCCAGACCCTCTGTGGGATCAGAAATGTGAAAAAAATGAGAGAGGGGGAAAAGAAGGTGAGTGCAAACATTTGCAGTGGCAGCTCACCAATGCATGCAGTCATTTCACCCCCACCACTGCTCCCAAGCCAAAGTTAAAATTAAAGCTGGCATGTCACTCTGCAGCCAGATGTGTTTCATAATGCATGGGCAGGGTATATTTTATTAATTCTGTTTTTTTCTAGATCTCTGTTTGCATAAGTTTCATCCTCCCATGAAGCTGCCTGGCTCTGGGTGTTGTGTGTTGTTGTTTTAATTTATATTTTTTCTCTCTGTGGGATGCTCTTACAGGGGTGATCTGAGCAGGTTCCACAGTGGGAGAGAGGGGAGAGAGTCCCAAGAGTGAGGCAGGGAATGTTGTTCTTGACATTGTGTGAGGCTTTTAAGCACAGTCACCTCTGCCAGCCAGCAGTTTACAGTGTTCCCTTGACACCAACCTAAACCTGTTCTGGGACATTTAATATTTTCCTTCAATAAGGCTTTTGCAAGTGTCATTTGCTTATGGGATCTAACTGGTGAAGGGGAAACAAAAAGCAGGGAGTTTTTATTTCCCCTTTACCAGCTGGATCACAAACAATATTGAATCCACTTGTCAAACAGGTCCAATAAAGAGTCTCTCATATTTTTTAAAGGGGAAAAGCCCCATCTTTTACCTAGGGAGCTTTCAGTGTTGGCAGACAAGTGAGAAAACCCCAATTCCCAGGGGCTTCTCTGCCCTCCCCATCCCTCTGTGAAACACATCCACCATCCAGGCAGCCCTGGGGACAGGAGAGAGGCAGCCAGGAGGGGCTGGAAAACCTGCTGGGGTCAGGGGAGAGAATTTGGGCGATGCTCCAGCCCCACGTGTCCCATACCTGCTGCTCCAGCCCTGGAGGTGCCAAGGTGAACACCCCCATGGAGAATCCCAGCAGTCCCCAGGGAAGCTCCATGTGCTCCTGGCTGTTCCCACAGGTTTTCCCTGGCTCCTTCAAGCAGTTCCCACCACTCCAATTTACCATCAGCCTTCTCACAGCCCAGAGCAGCTGTGGCTGCCCCTGGATCCCTGGAATGCCCAAGGCCAGGCTGGACAGGGCTGGGAGCACCCTGGAACAGTGGAAGGTGTCCCTGCCGTGGCAGGGGTGGCACTGGGTGATGTTTTAGATCCCTTCCAATCCAAACCAGTGCAGAATTCTGTGAATTCTGTTTTTTAAGTCTTGGCGAGAAAGATGGAAAAGTGGGAATTGGAAAAACAGAAGCTTCCACAGATACTAAAGGGTTTGATTTGCAGCCTTGGAAGGAGCTTGGATTGATGTAAAAATAAAATGCACAGACATTGGGTAGAAACATCATAAAGTTATGTTTCTATAGTTGTAGGTAAGAATATGCCTTAAGTATGCCTTAAAAATATGCCTTAAGTGAGAAACTGTATTGTGACGTTCATATTTTCTCAAAAATCCCTTTGCCAGGATTCTTCTCCTGGGAAGCTGAGAAGCCTCAGAGAAAAAGGAAAACAATAATTATCTGATTTGCTTCTCCTGTGTTTTGCTGCTTTGGACATTGTTTACCAACAGGTGATTGTTTCATTAATTGAATGTGAATTGTTTTTACTTAATGACCAATCACAGCTAGCAGTTGTGATTGGTCATTTAGTAAAAACAATTCACATGAAATTCTGACTCTGAGGACAGAGTCACAAGTTTTTATTATTATCTTTTAGCCTTCTGTCTGTATCCTTTCTGCATTCTTTAGTATAGTTTTAGTATAGCATTCTTTAATATAATATAGTATCATAAAATAATAAATTAGCCTTCTAAGAACATGGAGTCAGATTCATCATTCCTCCCAACCATGGGGGACCCAGAAAATACCACAGTGTATGGATGAGACATTGAAGGGTTTCTGATGTAGGGGTGTGGTTGTATGGAATAAGTTAAGAG
Source organism: Melospiza melodia melodia (assembly GCF_035770615.1). Lineage (NCBI taxonomy): Eukaryota > Metazoa > Chordata > Aves > Passeriformes > Passerellidae > Melospiza > Melospiza melodia. The sequence goes on along the minus strand of NC_086212.1, from coordinate 3,024,797 downwards.
TTTAGAAGTTATCATAGAAGCACATGTGTGTACATGTGATAATAGCCCATTGGACAAAAGTGGCCTCAGTGCAGTAGAAGTGAGTAAACGTGATAGGTCAGAAAAGCAAAATAAACCTTGTGGTAACTGTCCATTGGACTAGAAATTATTTATTGTCCTATAAGAAAGAACTTGTGACTACTCTTGAGCTATGGCTGAATGCTTGCTCCTCTAAAATCTCACAGCCTCTAAGACTGATGTTTATCTGAGCAATAAACCATTCTTAGCCCAACTGTGGTCCCATCCCTTCATTAAATAGTGGTGATAATTATAGGAAAGCACCTCAAGACACCTATTCACCACTAATCTCCTTTCTGGGATTGAATGACACAGATCTAAAATATGTGGGCAAAATGGAAAAGGAAGAAAGCACTGATTACAAAGGAATGATAAAAGAATGAAGAAGCACAAGCAGAAAGTTCATACAGAAATATATGTCTCTTTTCTTCTATGGAAGTCTGTAGACAGAAAGAGGTTTGAAAATAGAATTTCTGAAATGAAAAACTTTTTGTTTACAAAACTCAGTTTTTCCTGCTCAAACCAACTTCTCAGAGATTGTTCTGGATGGCAAACATTGTGGAGGAGCACAATGGCTGCAAACTTGGAGATTTAACCATATTCCTACACTCTCTCAAACACAAGTGCAGTGAGTCAGGAGCACCAACAACTCAATGCCAATGCCAGGAAAAAACAAAACAGACTGAATATAACATTAATTAAACATCCAGACTAGTTAATGCAGTGAAATCAATGTCTGCTGTGCAGATAAACTTCAGCTGAGCAAGAAATAGTGGGGTGAAGTGACAACAGCTCCAGAAATCCATAATCCCCCAGGCCATCCTGTCCTTTCCCCAAAAAATGCTCATAGTGGATGGAAAAAATGAAAATACAGCTGTACCTGCCTTCACCCCTGAGTGAGCCAGGGTGGGGAAATGTCCCTTTCTGTCACAACACCATCAAATTCTGTCCCTGAGCAGTCACAGGCTGCTCTAATATTTGTTTTGCCAGCATTTCTGGAATATTTTTAATGCCATATTTTAAATGCCGCTGAAACATCCAGGCAGCAAGACAAGGCAAAGGAAAACATCATCATTCACTGCTGTGAGCAGCACACACTCTTCAACATGCTCATTTTCAAGGCTGAACAGACATTTTTCCTGATGTTTTTTAAATGCAAAAAGCTATTAACTATGCTGCTATTTCACATTTAATGTCAAAGAGCGAGTCTCACTCAAGCCAGGATTGTTTCTGATTCCCAGTGCTTGGCTGCTCTCTGAATTCCTTCACTTAACAAATTTCTGGTGGAAAATACACAGGTAGCCGAGTGTATTTATTATCAAGAATTAGTTTTGAGTTATGGAAAAACAAACAAACAAATAAAAAATCCAAGATAAAGTTCTTATTTTAAAGGGTAAATTAATATTCTAGATTCCCAAGGGGAAAAAAGTGAGGGGGGAAAAAAAAGCTCTGCTTCTGCACAGGTCCATAGAAGAAAATTTAAGAAAAGAGATTTGTTCAGAATTCAGTCATTTTTTTGCTATCACATCATGTACAAATAAATACTGCGTTGGAAAAATCCTTGTTCTGACAAATCCTGTGCTGGAAGATCATTCCCAAAGGCTGAGTTAGGCCATCCAGCCACTGGAATTTCACTTCTGGGTTTAAAGAAAACCTTCCCTGGACTCTACAGTGCCCCAGCATTGTTCACACGGGATATTTATTTATATAAATATTGACATTTAACCTGTTTTTTATTGTTACCTGCTCCCAAAGGTGACCTTATCCCATGGGAATGGAAACTTCTCTTGCCCAGACAGCCTCAGCTGCCCTGCCAGCCATTAAAAAATTAAATTTAATTAATTAATTTAAATTAAATTAAAATTAATTTAAACATTAAAACCACCCAGGTTCCATTTGCTGCCAGGGCTCCTTAGGAAGGGGGAGGAGGAATTAGCTAATTCCACGGGGGTATTTATGTGATGATAAATGAGGAATATTGATCCTTGTGGGGTTCCCTTGTGGATGTGACAGCCTGGTCAGAGAGAAAGAAAGCTGGATAAGTTTTCCCATTAATTGATCTGGGAAGCTTTAGGGAGTGGAGATAAACAATGATAGTCAAATATTAAAACAGTCTGCAGGTGGTGTTTTTTAACAAGTTGGTTTTGTCCCAAAGTTGTTTACCAATGGGTGTCTTGTTAATTAGGCAATCATGTGAAATGTGTTGATTAAATGACCAGTCAGGTGTACCTGTAGCAAACTAAGGTATAAAAAGGAGAGGATTGATGAAACAGGCTGCTTTTAGCCCTTTGCCCTCTGATCTGTGTCACTTCTGACCCAATGGTGATATCCCCTCTCCAGGGGTTTTTCCTGATCTTGTTAAACTTCCATGGCTCTGAGCACTCAAGAGGACCCCGAGGGGAGCACAGGAGCTGGGAGGGTGCTCTGAGGATTCCAAAAGGAAAATGAACCCAGAGGGACAGAATAATGCAAGCTGGGAGGGACCCTGAGGGATCAGCCAGCTCCTGAGAGGATGGGACAAAAAGCCCCCGAGTTTGGCATCTGGATCCATCTCAGGGTCACCCTCCTATCCCTCCCTGTGCTCTGCTCTTTCTGTGTTCCCTGCAGGGCACAGCCTTGTCCCCTTCTCACTGCTGCTGGCTGGGCACAGCACCTGCAGGGCCAGAGGGGTCTGGGACAGGGAATGGGAGTGGAGGAGAAGCAGGACTCCACAGACACTCATCTGCAATGTGTTATGAGTAGAACAGCTGCCCATGTTTTTAAAAGGTTGCAGAGTTCACAGGTTGGGCCAGCTGCTGCCAGGGTGGTGTTCTAACTGTTTGTTGTTGAAATCACCTGTGTTTTCATTAACTAGCTGTCATTGATGGTTAAGAATTCCCCCTTTTGTCGAGTGGCACCCTGCTGCTGCCTGGAGGATGGCACCCAAATGGTGAAGAGGAGGGGACATGGAGTTGGCATGCAAACGACATTGGATCCAGCATGCAACGGGAGAGACCCCTGACCAAGCCTACCCAAAAACCCCTAAAAACAATGAGCCAACACAAAATGGATGAATCAAAGTGATGTCTGGACATGAGGAACAGAATCCAGTACCTGCTAAGACCCCCTCACCCTAACCTAAAGATGCTGGCTAGACAGAGGATCTCAAATGTTGAACCAAAAAAGCAAGAGCATTTTGGATGGTCTTGAGAGGACGGAACTCCCAGCTCTGCCTGCAGGCACAGCTGCACTCTTCCTCCTCCTCCATGCCACTCCTGGAAGCAGCAGTGGTGTGAGTGTGACCCGTCAGTTCTCCCCACCCAAGCTGATCACTTTTAATGAGGCATTAAAAAGAGAAAGATCTCCTGCCCGTGTATATTTCACAGATCCCCACAAGAGTCTGGGCGGCCTCAAGGCTTCTCCAGTGCCTCCCACCATGGGCAGGGACACCTTCCACAGCCCCAGGCTGCTCCCAGCCCTGTCCAAGCTGCCATAGAGGCTCCAGCCTGGCTCAAATCAGGGCTCCCATTCCCACCCAACCCCTCCTGCCTGGCTCACCCAAGTTAAACAATGTGCAGTCAGCCTTTGGTGCGTATTGACTGAAGGAGATTTTAGCAGCACACAAACAGCATCTCCTTGCCCTCACTTTGAGCAGTTTCCCTCGCTGGGCAACTGCTGGGAGGGAGGACAACCTTCCCCAGCCCACTCACTCTTCTTTTCTGATGACAGCAATTGAATCCAGTCAGCTTCATGCTCAATTTGGCATTATTTAAATGACTACCAGAGGAATAAAATGCTTGGAAATAAAAATTTCCATGCACTCATGTGCTAACACACCGTGCAGATCTGACTGCTGCAAACAAAAGACACATCTAAGTGGCAAGTGTTTATTACAGAAGTTCAACCTTCAGGATCATCTTTGCTTATTTCCAGTCCCTTTAATTTAATTGCTTTATTTCAGTTTATCCATCAGCAAAGCTGCTGAAAAGCAGTTTTCTCTTTCATCTACAACTCATGTATTTCTTGATTGTCCCTTTAAATCTGTGCCCCTTCCTATAATCTCCGGGGTTTTTCTTGCCTGGAAAAGCAAAGGAAGTGATGTGAACTCACCTAATAACTGCAAGAACAAGTTACACACCCACGTGGGGATTTGTGCAGAGCAGTTAGGGCACTTTCCTGCTCAATTACGCTAATTACCTGCTCTGAATTAAAGAGCATCTTCTTGTGTAACTGGTTTAGGATGGGGCCCCTCTGCACATCTCCTGCAGTTTCTATCTATGGATATTTCCCTGGAAAGCCTCCACTGGTATTTGGTGCAGGTTTGGGGAGCTAAAGCTTCCTGCAGAGCAATTTCAACATTCCATTTAGAAAAATGGACTTGCCTGAAATGTTCTTTTCCTCTAGAAGAGCTGCTCTCAGTTTTTTATAGCAGGTCCCTGAGCTGGTGAGCTGAGAGCAACAAAGTATGGATAAATTAATGGGAGTGTCCTGCACCATCAGAGAATGCCAGGATCCCTGAGGTGGGAAAAGCCCTCTGAGAGTCCAGGACCTCCACCAAACCTTGTCCCCAAGTGCAAAATCCACATTTTGCAACACTTCCAAGAACAGTGACTTCACCACTGCCCTGCTTGCACCCAAGACTTCCCAAGTAATCAAAGCTTTGGATAATCTCTCACTCCCACACTGGGGAAGTTTGGTGCCCAGCTGGCACAGGGATGTGCCAGACCCAGGAAAAGGCATCCCTCTGATGCCAGGTGGATCTGGAGTGGGGCTGGGAATGCAGGGTAGAAACCAGCCTAACCAGGGCTCTGCAGGTATTTGGGATTTTCCTCCAGAAAGGCAGTGAGCAGAAAAGCCAGGAGGAGTTCCCCATCCTTGGGGAAGCTGGAGATACCAAATGCAGTGCCAGAAGCAGAGGTGGGACCTGTCCCAGCTTTCATCAGCTCCACAGAAATGTTTTGGCTGTGAGCTGCCAGCAAGGCAAGGCACTTTTTTTTTTTTTTCTTTTGCTACAGGATTCCTGGGGAAAAAAAAAAAAAAAAAAAGAGAGAGAGAAAAAAGACAAGCAATTTCCATGACAACACGATGGGATAAGAGAGGAAATCCTCATTTTCATGGAGAATGGTGCACAGAAAAAAATTAGGATAATATAATAAGAAAGGTCCTATTCAAACCCAAATCCCCTTTCAGCAGGAGCAGAGAGGGTGAACTCAGCAATTCTGGCTCCAGCCATTCACAGAAGGAGCCCCAGCTCCTCCTCTGTAGAAACATGATTAGCCCATATTTCCACAAAGCCCTGCAGTGAATGAGGGTCTCGTGGCAAGCACATGGAACTATTCATTCCTCCCACAAAAGTGACAAATACGGAGAATTCCACCTCGTTGCTGAGACACTTTTTGGCCTGGCTGCAATAAAGCTGTAACAATTGTAATGGCACGGGCACACAAATTATCCTTTGTGGAATTACAAACTTTTGAGGAACTGAGCATTTCACTGCATGAATCTGCCTGGCTTTATTTCAGGGACATGGACTGTGACCCACACACAGCCCAAGGGAAAGCAGCCCCATTTTCCAGAGGAACTGACTCAGTGGGAAAAGGGACCCTGGCCACAATTCAGGGCTTATCAGTGGACATGTCAATCTTTCCACACAGAGAAAGATTTGTGATAAGGTTAATGATACCTCAGCCTGTTCTTCCCTTCCCCTCACACAGATTTACAAGCCCAAGGACACCTGTTAGGAGGAGTGGAGATAAGAAAGGACAGTCATATTTCCTTATCTGGAGCTCTCTGCTTTATAGCCCTTCAGCCTTATGGGGCAGGAGTGCTTTTATTCCCAGAGAAATTCCCTGGGAACATCATGAGCAGCTTCCTAAACACTCAAAGCCTCCTGAGGAGGCAGCAGCTGGATCCACACCTGGAATAAAGGCCTCCTACCCACACAGACAGAAATCCATGGGAGTTCATCCAGCCCAGCTCCCCATCCCATGAATCCTCCAGGATTGTTTTGATCTGGGATGCCATCCAAACCCAGATTATCCACTCTGTCTGTGCTGGAGGCCCTGGGACACTGAGATTTTGGCTGTGAGGTTCAGCATCAGAACCTGTCTCTACATTAAATTAAGGTAATCTGAGAAACATCCCCGGAGCACACAAAGCCACAGGAGTCTCAGCATCCTCTGCCACCTCCTCGTCTGGATTTTGCACCAGCTTCTGTTTGACACTGTGTTTAATCTACTGTTAATACATTCTTTCATTATAACAATAATTTATGAATAAATTCTTCTATAAAACCTTGCAATGATGCAATCCAGCCTGAAGCTCCTCTGATTTTGCTAAATTTGGGCTTGGGATGCAACCTAGAATTAGCACTTAGGCAAGGTTTGAGAAACGCTGGAACTTTAAAATTAGATGGCAGAAAAACTCCGTTTGTGAGGACAACATCAAAGTCAAAACACGGGAAATGCTGAGATTGTACTCAATCCTTAGTAAAGATTATTATTCCACACAAGGAATTTCTTTTTCCTCTCAACAATAGGCCCATAATTAGAATTGCCTCCTGTGCTGAGCAGCACACGGCTCAGTGCCCAGGCAGCACGCCCTGCTCTCACTGCAGGACGTGCCAGGGATGGTGCCAAGGGATTTGTCCTTGACCACAGGGAAAACCAGGAGCCCTCAGGAGGCTGTGGAGCTTCTGGGTGGGCTCTTCACGACCCAGTGGAGAAACTTTCCAGTGCAGGGACTGTGGCAGATGCTGGAGATGGCTCCGCTGATGTCGCAGGGGAATGACTTGCAGGAAGGAGCTGAGCAATCTCACTTAGATGATGAAATCTTGGTGAAACCATTCCTGCCCTGTGGCTGCAGTGTGATGGTGTTCACAGGGGTTCCAGGATGAGGGAAGAGTCAAGGATCTGACTCCATGTTTCAGAAGGCTGATTTATTATTTTATTATATATATTATATTAAAATTATACTGAAAGAATAGAAGAAAGGATTTCACCAGAAGGGTAGCTAAGAATAGAAAAAGAAGGAATGATAACAAAGGTTTGTGGCTCAGACAGAGTCTGAGCCAGCTGACTGTGATTGGCCATTAATTAGAAACAACCACATGAGAACAATCCCAGATGCACCTGTTGCATTCCACAGCAGCAGATAATCAATGTTTACATTTTGTTCCTGAGGCTTTTCAGCTTCTCAGGAGGAAAAATCCTAAGGAAAGGATTTTTCATAAAACATGTCTGTGGCACAGCAGTTCTCTGGCCACAGAGAGAAAACATAACTTGCTCAGGCATTGTCCTGGGGAAGGCGGTGAGAAAATCAGAGAAAAGAATGATGAACAATTCTTATCTTAACCTGCTGCACCTGTTATGCACATGTGGAATGCGTTATGGGGATTTGTTTACCAAAGGGTGATTTCTGAATTAGCCAATGGTGATGGTGTTTGGATTTCAAGGACCAGTTAGGTCTGGGTGTATTGTAACTGTCTATAAAAGCAATGGGTTTCTTAATAATGATATATATAATAAAGAGATTGATCAGCCTTCTGTGAATCATGGAGTCAATGCTAATTATTTCCAGTTTATGGATGTGCCACTGCAGCACTGCCCTGAGGTGACTTGTGCACATTTCCTGGGCTCCTGGTGCCATCTGTGCCATGACCCTGCAGCTCTTGGCCGTGTTGGGCAGGATTCCTCTGCTGGAGCATCCCCTGAGCTCAGCCAACAGCTCTGCTGAGAGGCCAGGCCTCAGGAGATGGGGACATCCAATTCCTGCTGCTCAGGAATTGTCACAGTGCTGTGTGTGCAGGCAAAGGCTCTCACAATGCCTTTGGGAATCACAGAGTCATTTAGGTGGGAAAAGAATTCTGAGACCATCGAGCCCAACTATTGACCCAGCACTGCCAAGGCCACCATTAACCCCTGTCCTCAGGTGCCACAACCACACAGCTCCTCAATTCCTCCCAGGATGGGGACTGCACCACCTCTCTGGGCAGCTGTTCCAGGCATGGATACCCCTTTCCATGAAAAAATGTTCCCTAATATCCAGTCTAAACCTCCCCTGGCCCAGCCCAGAGCACTGAGTACCACATCCAGTCCTTCCTTGGAACCTCCAGGGATGGGGACTCCAAACCTCCCTGGGCAGCCCTTGCCAGTGCCTGAGCACCCTTTCCAGGAAGAAATCCTTCCAGAGCTGATCCAGGCCAGCAGGAAGTCTGTCCAGGGCTGGTAAAGACATGCAGACAGGTGTTCTCCATGTGTGCAGCCTTTGGCACCCACTGTGCTGGCTGACCCTCCACCCCTGCACAGCTGAAGCATGGACAGAGGAGTCTTCAACTGATTAAAACTGAAAAGTGGAATGGTTATTACAGCATGGGCATAAATGGAATCATTTCCAAAGGCATGTGCAAAGAGAGAAAGAGAGGGGAGGGAGGGAGGGAGGGAGGGAGGGAGGGAGGGAGGGAGGGAGGAAGGAAGGAAGGAAGGAAGGAAGGAAGGAAGGAAGGAAGGAAGGAAGGAAGGAAGGAAGGAAGGAAGGAAGGAAGGAAGGAAGGAAGGAAGGAAGGAAGGAAGGAAGGAAGGAAGGAAGGAAGGAAGGAAGGAAGGAAGGAAGGAAGGAAGGAAGGAAGGAAGGAAGGAAGGAAGGAAGGAAGGAAGGAAGGAAGGAAGGAAGGAAGGAAGGAAGGAAGGAAGGAAGGAAGGAAGGAAGGAAGGAAGGAAGGAAGGAAGGAAGGAAGGAAGGAAGGAAGGAAGGAAGGAAGGAAGGAAGGAACTCTATTTATCTAAAAATGTCTTACATATCCAATTAATTCCCCAAACACCTAATACATATTCATTACCAAACTCCACCTACCCTGTTTCATATTCAAATGTATTTAAATGAGCCCAAAGTTCCTTCACGCTTGTGCAGTCCTTCACCTGAAATGGTTCAGTGGGTTTGAAATGTGTCAATGGGTCTGAAATGGGTCGGTGGGTCTGAAATGGGTCTTTGGTCTCCTGAGGTCACAGTGATCCTTCACCTTTGCCTTGTTGGCTTTGGACCCCTTGGCTGTAGCTCAGGGTTCAGGGCCCAGGTGCAGCCACGGCCTCTTCCACAGTCAGATCCACATCCCATCCTGCTCCTTTGAACACAGTAAAGACAAATACCTGATTTATATCTCAGCCTTAACTATTCCATCTGCTAAAATTAACTCTCCCTTATTATCTCGTCTCTTCTTGCTATACTCTTAATTGTTTCTATCCCCCCCAACTAAATATAGACAAACTTTTAACTCTTTCAGTTTCTTTAAACCCTTGATTCCCAGGCCCTGGGCCAGGCTCAGCCCACGCTGCCCAAGCACTTTCAGCTCAGCCCTGCCCCAGGCCAGGCTGGGTTTGGAATGCGGATCAGGAGCGGGGAGAAGGAAGGCAGGAGATAAAGGGGAAATCTCTGCTATTTGATCAGCTGAAATGAAAATGTCTAAGAGCCCTTCCTTGAAGAGCAGGAGGATGAAAGGAGCAGGAGCGCAGCTCCATGTGCTTGTGCCTGCATTTGAGAATAAAAAGCAGTCAAGAAAGAAAACTCCTTTCTCCTCATTTTATCTGAGCACAGAATGCAGACAGCAGGGTTTGTATTTACCTCTCATTTGAATTCAACAAATGTGTCCTGTGAATACATTTTTAGAAACTATTTTTCTTCAGGAATACATTTTTTATTAGCTGTTATTGCTCAATTTGTGCTGGTTTCTAAAGACCTGGTGTGCCTTGTAGGGACAGATGAAGACGAATGATTCATGACTCACTGCAAAGATCACAGGGTTTATGGAGCCTCATCAGTCAGGCATTTCACAGCCCAGGTGAACACATGGAGCAGCTGTGGCCTGTCTGGAGAGGCACCAGGAGTAGGCACAGGGACACAGATCCAGGCTTTTCCCAAAGGAGAGCCATGCTGGAGGCTGACAGAGATCTCACAGACATCCATGGCTTTTTAAATCCTTTAGTTGCCTTCAAGCCCCAAACCAATGGAGCTTTCCTCCACTGCTCCTCCATTCCCCCTCCTCTCCCACCACTTTAGCTTACAGGACAAATTTAATCAGGTTGGGATTTTACCTCTTCATTCACAGGGTCATATGAGTGACAACACCATTTTTTCCAACAGCGGAACAAGTTTTCCCATGAACATCCAAAGGACAAAGCCAAACTGGAACATAAGAGGGAAAAAAAGCCCAAAAATATGTTCAGGTGCCTGGTGCAGCAGGGCCAGGACATTTCAGGCTGCACAGGATCCCTGAAGTCCTCCTGCAGTGACAACAACACCCTCACACTGATGCCTAAGCAGATGCTCTGCAATGCATATTCCCCATACAAATACGTTTTCTGGGTAGGGATATATGTGGAAAATATTCCGTATGTGGGAAATACATCTCTCTCCATCTGAAGATCCATTTGGGATCTCAGACCCATTTCCTTGGTGGTGCTGAATGACTTACCACTGAAATCAATCTTTAACTAATAAAAATCCATTCTCTTCTCCCATTACCCACCGGAGGAAGGAAACACGAGTGAATAGAACACCTGAAAGGGAACAGAAAAGAAAACAACCCCTGCTCTACCAACTCCTACCTCACCACCTGGAGGCTGGAGGACCTTTCCAGGTATTTTGTGGGCACCCTCCCAGAGGGGGGAGGTCACACCATGTGCTCCAGCAGCCCCAGGGTGGGCCCTGAGTTCACAGTGAGGTTCCATCAGGGGATGGCAGGCTGGGAAGGGAGTGAGGACACGGATCAGATTGCAGCCAGCTGCCCTTCCCACAGAGGGAGGCTGGGCCAGGGAAAGCCAGAGGATCACTGCTATTTCTCCCAGCCTCTGAATTACGAGAAAAACACCTTTTATTTCCTTTTTTCTTCCTTCTGAAATAAACACCCAAGCCTAGAGATGTGGTATTTTTGGGGTCCCCCATCATGGGGAGGAATGATGACTCTGACTCCATGTTCTTAGAAGGCTAATATAATATAATATAATATAATATAATATAATACAATATAATACAATATAATACAATATAATATAATATAATACAATATAATATAATATAATATAATATTATATTATATTATATTATATATATTATATTATATTATATTGTATTATATTATATTATATTGTATCATATTATATTATATTGTATTATATTATATTATATTATATCATATTATATTATATTATATTATATTATATTATATTATATTATATTATATTATATTATATTATATTATATTATATTATATTATATTATATTATATTATATTATATTATATTATATTATATTATATTATATTATATTATATATATTATATTATATTATATTATATTATATTATATTATATTATATTATATTATATTATATTATATTATATTATATTATATTATATTATATTATATTATATTATATTATATTATATATATTATATTATATTATATTATATTATATTATATTATATTATATTATATTATATTATATTATATTATATATATTATATTATATTATATTATATTATATTATATTATATTATATTATATATATTATATTATATATATTATATTATATTATATTATAATATATATATTATAATATATTATATTATATTATATTATATTATATTATATTATATTATATTATATTATATTATATTATATTATATTATATTATATTATATTATATTATATTATATATATTATATTATATTATATTATATTATATTATATTATATTATATTATATTATATTATATTATATTATATATAA